>NC_132991.1:63057500-65557500 GCF_048564905.1 Vicugna pacos | reverse complement strand
AGATATTTATGGCAGTAAGTAGGGATGAGGTTGGAGAGCTGATGGCGGGGGCGGCATCGGAGTGGATCATGATGAGCTTAAAGGCCAGTGAGTAAACCGGGAAGCCAGTGAGCAGAGGAGCAACATGCTGTGGTTTAGGTTTTTAAAGGGACACTCCGGTAGCAGTACAGACTACGAGGAGGCTAGGGGGGAGGCGTAATCCAGGAGAGAGATGGCGCTGGGGTGGACCAGGCGTTCGCAGCGGAGAGCGAGGAAAGTGGTCAGACTGTGATGGCATTTTGAAGGTAGAGCTAACAGGATTTGATAGACTAGAAGGAGAGTGTGAGAAAAAGAGAGAAACACAGGCTGACTCCATGGTTTTGGACCTAAACAGTGGAAAGAATGGAACTCTCATTTACTGAGAAGGTGAAAATGGAGGGAGGACCTTGGTGGCTATTGCTGTGTTTCTTGTTCACTTGCTACACCCATGCGTTTTTTTCCCCTTTTTCATATTTGCTTTGAACACTGTAGCAGAGCCTTTGACTTGAGCTTTTTTTTTTTTTTAGCTCTCTTAAATATGGTGAGTAAAATGCACAGAGTAAAAACTTTAATTTATTCACGGTAACATTGAGGGAAAATAAAGTGTACTTTAAAAAAATGGTTTGACAACTAGACCTGAAAAAGAAATAACCATCACATCACGATTGTTCTGGTAACAAGTCTGCAGTCCGAGAGGTCAGAAATGTAATGGAGATACAGCACTTACACTGAGTTGAAAGGCAGGGTGTTTCTTCTTTCTCAGTAATGTGGCCCAGAGCTGAGTGGCATGGGTGTCACGTGGAGATGTGACATTTTCACAGAGCTGAGCGAGGTCTTGTAAATTAGTTTCTGAGTGTGTCCACGCCTACGAAACAAGTTGATTCATTCCCTTTATTGTCCACTTTAATCCCTTCTACTTTTAACTCCACCATACGCAAGTGAATGTATTTTTCTAGTCCCTCTCATGGAAAACAGGAAAAACATAAAAAAGCACCCACTGCATGGACCTAATTGATTTATTTTTACCAATAATTGGAAAATGAATTTGGATAACCTACTTAAGGAGTTACTCATGTTTTCCTAATGATATATTCACTATGCTTGCATTTTAATATATTATGTACATAATTTGAAGGTACTTATTCTGAACATTAATTAAAAAGATTATATTTTTCAGTGCCCACCAAATCTTCATAAACAAGATGGATATGCATGCAATCAAAATCAGGTATGCCGGGCTATAGATTTTAAACGTGATTTTTAAAAGATTAGTTTTCAAGTTGTTTTTTTTTTCTTTTTGATAACTGTAATTTTGACGGGAAATTGCAACTCAAACAACAGTAAATTATTGCAGTGGTGTAATTCAGAGTTGCTTCGTATGGTCTAAAATACTATACATATTGTATTTGTCTCTGGTGACAAACTGCCCAGATTGAGGGTGAGGAAAAAAATACAATGGCTGAAGAATTAGGAATCTAATTTATTGAGCTGTGACCATCTTTAATCATTTCAGCCTGCCTGTTACCGGAAAATACGGCAATCTGTTGTCACGTGGTTGTTTTTTTTCCCCTGAAGCCATGTTCTAACCTAACCATTCACATGCAAGTGAACCTAAAAATCATTTTGGTAGCACCCAAAGAAATGTAGCAATTTTTGTTTTCTGTAAGATTTAAAAATTTAGATGAGTAGTTTGGAGTTAAAGAGCCGTATTATGAGATCTGTGTTTCTGGTTCTGTCTGTTACTCGTCTGCTTCTCTTAAGATGTTTGTGATGCTAAGTTTCACTGTGAAAATATTAGGGAACCGAATGAAAAAGAAAACAAACCTTGCGTAAAGCAATGAAGAGGGAACCTTGCAGTGAGAATCTGGGGGAAAGGGAACGGGCTCGGTGGGCCTCATAGCGTGTGTTCTGTCCCCAGGGCCGCTGCTACAACGGGGAGTGCAAGACCCGGGACAACCAGTGTCAGTACATCTGGGGGACAAGTAGGTCGTTCTTCCTGCTTGCTGCTCACACACAGGCTTCTCCTAACATTAGTCTCTGCTGCCAGTCTTGCTGACAGAGATGTACATCTTGGGGTGATTTTTTTTATTTTTTAATTCAGAAAAGGCTGAAGAGAACAGTGAATCTTAGTCACAAAACCACAGCAAACACATGCTGACGTGGGGGACTCGTCATCAGTGTCGTCCTGTGACTGAGGCTGTGAGAGAAGGGCTGTTCCATCCACTTGCAGAGGTTGGGTTGACTGCAGTGGTCTGCTGGTTACTCAGCCGCTGGGGTGATTCTCTTTGTACTTTGGGTTTCACATTCGCCCCTCAAGTTAGCTTCCTGTTCTTTTCCCCCAGGGATTTGCCAGACCTTTTTTTTTTTTCTTTCAATTCTGTAATTGATTATCTCAGTTTGAAGTGAAGAAACACAAGTACTCCCTGAGATGCAGACAGAGATTTGAGTACACGGTCAGGCGCTTAGTACCTCCTCTCCGTGTTAGTACGTGGTCTCTTTCTGACGTCTGCGGTGCCTCGCCAGTGAACTTTGGGTCACCAGGGCCAGACCGGAAGAGAGAGAAATGGTTTGTTCTGCCTCACCGGCAGAGGCTGGGTCACCCCACAGCACACTGAAGGAGACTAGGAGACCCATGCACAAGTGATTTCAGTGTTTGGAAAACATCATTTAACTGAAAGATTTACTTTCAGTGCTTCAGTTTTGACAAGGGAAAGATAATAGAGACATATTTGTCTTTTAAAAAGGTTTAAGTATCAAAATTCATGTGCCAACAGAAAATCTCAGTGAGCTAAGACTTTGTAACGCTTCCTGGTACATAGAAAGCAGAATTAGGCGTGTTTATTAGTTTTCTGTATGTCATTTCACTAAAACCTGATTAATCCCACGTCCCACCCTCAAACCCACCAACATTGGAAATAAATGTCTCCCAAGCTAAAAAGAGTGGTATATTGGAGCTGTCTTGAATTAGCTTTCAAAGGCCATTTGTTAGATTTTCAGAAATTTTTGAGTCCAGTCAACATCGCATTCGTAGTTTGCAATTAGCTATGTGTTACACCGTAGAAACTGGCAAATGCCACACACATCAGGAATTTTTTTCCCCTTTTTCTGGAGAACCAGTTGTTAAAATGTTCACTGGCACATGACTGGTTAAGGGTAACACAGAGAACTAAGATTAATTTTCTTTTCTTGCTCCTCTCCAAAAGAGGCTTCAGGATCTGACAAATTCTGTTATGAAAAGCTGAATACAGAAGGCACCGAGAAAGGCAACTGCGGGAGGGACGGGGACCGATGGATCCAGTGCAGCAAACAGTGAGTGGTCAGCTCTGGGGCCAGAGCAGGCGGACTGGGGGCCCCTGGTTCAAATGCAAAATGAGCATGAAATAAATATTACTGTTTTTTTAAAATACATGTTTGACTACCTAACATTTTAAAGTATGGATTTGAAAACCAGGTTAGCATAGCTGGAGGCAGATGGCTGTGAACTAAACTGTTTCTCTGACACAGATTCACACCATTTCTGTAAAACTCAGGAACGTTCTCACATGCTGAACGTTACTTGAAGCTTGTTTTGAAGAGAGACTTTGCCAAGGCATTTTAAATTAATAGTGTGTTTTAATTTTTGACTTTGGCTAGCAGAAAAGGCCTATGAATGTACTAATACACATAGAGTTCTATGAACAAAATATGCGGACTGTATATATTTTGGGAACCATTTAAAGTGAAATAATATCTATTTGATTATTTCTCTAATGTAACAAACACCATTTGATTTAATGAAACATCTAGTGTCTATATTAGAGATTGTTTTCCCCCTTCTAGAAATATGTGAGAATATATTGGAGGCATCTTCACTCAGGCATCTGTGTACTTTTGGAACACACTGGTTATATTTTCCCTTGATTTGTTCAGGAAAGTTAAAATTGTGCTTTAATAGTTTGTTAAGGTTAATTCAATGACTCAGATCTATTTTATAGTATTAGTAATACCATTAAGTGATGAGCCAAAGTTTTTAAAGTGGAGCAAGGACTTAAGGGAAGTTTTATTTCTCTAGTTAATGATCTTTGATGTTGTACTTTATGGAACTTTGCAATTCTGTGTAGTCTTTGATGGTGGATAAGGCCTTGGGAGGCAACAAATCTTTGACTTCTTTAAAATTAAACCAAAATAACACAACAGAGCTTCCCATCTGATGTCTCATGAGTGAGGTATAGATGTTCTGAGATGTTCAGTCCTTGAGGTGCCAGGGAGAAAGTGGGGCACCTAAAATAGTCAAAATCCATGGGGTTGGATGCCTCTGGATTTAATTAACTCCAGTCATTAAGTCAGTGTCATAGATAAATCTGATCATTTCTCTGTGACTTCAGAAAGATGGGAGGCGCTGGCTTAGATCATTACAGAACATAGCTTTTGAAGATCTGGTAATAGAATAACCAAACACTAATGAGTTAAGGAAAATAAATGCATGTTTTTTAAACTTCAGAAACTGGGAAACATGACATAGAAACAAAAAAGTGATTTATACACAAATACATATTTTACCAAATAATTCCAGAGTGAACTCTCATGTAACCCCTACCAGGTCAACAAATAGAACATTGCGGCCTCCCAGAAAGGTATTCCTCCCCCTCACAGTGCCCTCTTCTGTCTCCTGGAGGTACCGTCATCCTGATTGCGATGGCAACCACTTCCTTGCTTTTCTTTAGAGATTTACTGCCTAAGTTTTCAGCCCTAAACAGTATATTTTGCCTGAAGTTTCAGTAACTTTGTATAAAAGGAATCATATTTCATGTATTATTTTGTATTTTGCTTCTTAAGTTCATCATTTTAAGAGTTTTCCATGGTGTGTGTAGTTGTCTGTTCATATTTATTGTTCATTTATTGTATTTTCATTCATATTTATATACCATAATTTGTTTCTCCATTCTGTGTTGCTGGACATTTATTTTATTGAAGTATAGTTGATTTACAATGTTGTGTTAGTTTCTGGTGTACAGCATAGTAATTCAGTTATATATATGTATTTATTTATTCCGTTTCATATTCTTTTCATTATAGGCTGTTACAAGATACTAAATATTGTTCCCTGTGCTGTACAGTAGGACATTGTTGCTTATCTACTTTATATATAGTAGTTAGTATCTGCAAATCCCAAACTCCTAATTTATCCCTATGCCCCTCACTTACCCCCTGGGAACCACAAGTTTGTTTTCTATGTCTCTGAGTCTGTTTTATTTTGTAAATAAGTTCATTTGTGTCATATTTTTTAGATTCCGCATATAAGTGATATCATATGGTATTTTTCTTTCCCTTTCTGGCTTATTTCACTTAGTATGATGGTCTCCAGGTCGTTGATGGGCATTTGGATCGTTTCCATGCTTTGGCTATTAGGAGCCCTGCTGCTGTGACCATTCGTGTACATGTAACTTAGTCCACATTTGTACACATTTTCTAAGGCCTTATCTGGAAGAAAAATTGCGAAGTCATAGGGGATGTATATTTTCAGTGCCACCAGGTGATGTGACACTGTTTTCTAAAATGGCTGTACTAGTAAACCTGCCATGGATATATATCTATATATATATTCTCATAATATATATGAGAGTTTTGTTGTACTGCATTCTCACCAACACTCTGTTACCACACATTTTACTTTTATCTATCCTGCTGTGTGTGAACTGCTCTATTATTGTGGTTTTAATTTGCATTTCCCCAATTACAAGTAGAATTTAGTACATTTTCATGTGTTTATTAGACATGGATTTCCTTTTTTGTGATGTGCCACTTCAATGTTTTGCACACTTTTTAGGAGTTCATTGTTTACTTAACAAAAACGCTAGAGGTCAGTGTCCTGGTGGTGAGTGAGTCACTTAACAATGTTGCCGAGGACCCAGGTGATCTCTGCCCCTCTTTTCTGTAATGCTTATTAGCATGTTCAATTTGTATCTTTATGTTTGCATTCAGGATTTGATTGCAAGAGAATGCAAAAGCTCTATATGCAAAGACAGGAAGCAAGGGGTGGAGCAAAAGGTCTTCTCTCTGTCAGGCTCTAACCTTTTATCCAGTGTGCAGAACTCTCCCCAGCAGCTCCTGAGCTGACTTGTCTTCACATCTCAACACCCAGGGACCACTCTTAGCTCCAGGAGGGTGAGAAGGAGGGATGGCTAGGAAAGTGGACGTAGGGAAAGGGGGAGCCATGATGAGCTCAGACTCCAGTCATGAGCCATCTCTCAGGGCTCGGCATTTCGCTACCCTAAATAAACTGTGATCCTGTTAGCAAAGCAGGGGATCCTCACCTACCAACGATTTCTGAACAAAAGGTTTTATTTAGAAGGAAGGGGAATAGTTCCCATTTTTAAACATGTGTGGACCAAATAGTTTTGATTTTTTTCATTTTGATTCCTCCTGTCTTGTTCTTTTTTTTTTTTTTTAACATGTTCAGTGATGTGTTCTGTGGATTTTTACTCTGTACCAATCTTACTCGAGCTCCACGTATTGGTCAACTTCAGGGTGAAATCATCCCAACTTCCTTCTACCACCAAGGCCGGGTGATTGACTGCAGGTAACATACTAAATGAATCATGAGAATTTACAAATTTAGAAAAATCGAGAGAAATGTTTCTATTTTTCGTAATAGAAACGGCAACTTAGATTTTATTATTACCTTGCATGTTGAGAGTCATTTAAAAAACAAAGTTATATGCACTGTAAAATGATTATGAATCAATAAAAAATGTAAAAAAAAACCAAAGTTATATGTTAATTTGCAATTTACATTTGCTCAAAAATTATTAGTAGTGAGGCATTTCTTGTAATTATAATCTTAAGAGTAGAATTTTATGGTATTTATTTTGATCCATGACTAAAGTTCTGAGCATTGAAATATGTCACTATTTGAACACTGTGTGTGTGTGTGTGTTTTTGTGATAAAAGATAAAGAATTTAAGCTCTACTCTATGTAGCATGTATCTGGTTTAGAAGACATCTTAATTAATAATCACATGTAGAAAATATATAATAAAATATTACTTACAGCTGTAGTCAAACATTTGATACCCAAATATCTATGGGTACAAGGCACAGAAGATAATGAGGCTTTTTTTTAATCACCGGGAATCATACTATATTTTAAATAAACATTTCTCTCTTAAAGTGGTCATGATTCTAAGATGCTGTGCTTTCATTCAAATGATAACTTGTTACCCAGAACACTTCAGGGAATCCCCCTACACAATTGCCTTCAGGGTCCGCAACCTTTATCCTTAGTATTCCCAGAATAGCAAACCTTAATCTTGTATAAGTGAATGTAAGATTTGGAAACATCCAAAAGTAATTTTGAATAAAATTTAGCAAATTGATTGGGTAATCAAATTGATAATGCTGTCCTGGTCAAATGGTTGCTGGTTTTCCTGTCTTTTAAATGATTCTAAAGGCAATTCTAATAGAGTCTAAGAAAATTAAATTCTTCCTAGAATGAATTTATAGTCTACAAATCTAGTTACTTGGATGCACAGAAGCTTCCTTTGAATGTGTAAGTTTTCACACATCTTTGCATATAACAGTCTTGTTAAATTATATTATTATATTCTAAGCTAGTATATTTAAAAATATTCAGCAAGTACTTAATTAGTAATTATAATATTAATTATTATTCAAATTCATGTTGTCCTTAACTTTGAAATTTTAGAAGTAAATATCAATAGAGGACCTGGCTTATTTTTTTCATTCATGATTAGCCCAAGTCCTGTAAAGTAATAATAATACTTTTCAAAATATTTTCATTTGCTATTTGTGCTCAACACCTGCCTTTTTGTATCATGACACATGTGAAAGTCCTGGAGACCTAATGATAAGATTGCCTCTCTTGGTCTTATACACACCTCTCTCCTTGTAATGTTGGTCTTGGAAATAAGTGAAGATTTAGAAAAGACTTTGTGCAAATGACCTTTTTTTTTTTAATGAAGCGCAGTGTAATAATAATAGTGAAAGTTTCTTTTGTCATGCTCTTTTATTAAGGGGAGGTGAGGAAAAGGTGAAAGGAAATTGGAGAAATGATAGGAGAAATCATGTCCACTGGCAACCTCTATTCATGTTGATGGGATATTTCTAGGTGTGGTACTAATGGTTGTACGACTGTCTTTCCCCTTTAGTGGTGCTCATGTGGTTTTAGATGATGATACAGATGTGGGCTATGTGGAAGATGGAACACCATGTGGCCCGTCTATGATGTGTTTAGATCGGAAGTGCCTACAGATTCAGGCCCTAAATATGAGCAGCTGCCCACTCGATTCCAAGGGTAAAGTCTGTTCAGGCCATGGGGTAAGTGGTCATGAGTGGTCCATCTCAAATCTTCATTGTCTGGCATCCTCCAAGTTCACAGTGGTTAGACTTCCACTCTCAGCCATTCTCTTTCTGTCGCTGTTGTCAGCATCTATGCACTTGACTATGGTTATTTCCTTAGTACCCTTATCTGTACACCTGTATGTGTTGATATGGTTTTTATTTTTGTTGTTTATTTTATCACTGGCTATTTGTGTTCACCGCATTCTTTAGAGATAACTTGGCACCCAAGGAGTTGAAAGAAAATTGATAACAATTCCTAAAGAAACTGTGGACCCCATGTGATGACTTTACACCATTCACAGTAGTTTACACCCTCTCAGTAATTCCCTTTCGGCATATTGAGCCTCTGTGTGTGCAAGATCACGCTAGATTAGAGGTTGGATCGCTGATATAATTTACATGTTTAAAGTTGTATGGTTATGCTTGGACCACTGCCAGCCAAAGAGAAGATGTGCTCTCTACCCACACCTCGTGTATCTTTAATTCTATGCACAAAATATTTGGGCATATACCTCCTGGCAAACCGAAGTTTAATATCAAAAAGCACATTTGAATAATTAAATTGGGTCTAGGATAAGAAAGATATTTCAAAATGTATGCAGGCTTCAGATATGGAAAAAAGAGACATGGAGAAACTCGGAGTGATAATATAAAAGGAAGATGCCACAATGGAGGTAGAACTAATCCAAAACATAGACAGCTAAACATGTGCTATGTCACAGAACAAGGTGGAAAGACCTAAGAAGCTTATGACCGTTAAGACCTAAAAGCCCAGTGACTCTTGTTTCAGGTTTTGTTGAAGTCATGGGCTCACAGGGAGGCAGTATAGTCTAGTGACCAAGAACATGGCTTTTGTGCCTAGAAAGAATCATGGATTTGAATCCTGGTTCTCCTTCTTGCTTTCTCAGTGACTTTGGGCAAGTCACTTAAGCTCTCTCAGCCAACAGGGTGCTAGTGTGAGGATTAAACAAGATGCTATACACAAAGCACTGAGCGTAGGTACCTAGGGCACAGTAAATGTTCAGTAATTGTTACATTAAAATAAAAGCACTGGGCAGACCACTCAGTTACTTCATTACTACTCTGAAAGCATTCTAAGACCTAACACATAAAAAGATCCTGGGTTCTCCGCTACCCCTGCCACTTTTTCATCTTGTTGAATAAAGGTCATATTCAGCCTTGTTAGTAATAATCATGGTATTATGTCATTTCAGATTAAAAAGCGTCTTATACCAATAAGCCTGAATTCGATTTTATCATCTCTCAATAATGTCTCTGAACGTATTTCATAGGCAGCGGAGGCTTTAAACCACTCTGTCTCCAGTTTATGGATGGCTATGTATTTTATCTAAATTATATGCCCATTCCAGAATGCTGCTTGGTCCCCAGAGGAAAAGAGAGGGACAGAGATCATTCTAGGGTGTCCTCAGTCTGGCTGACTGAGAGGGAAGTGATATCACAGGCAGGCAGGCAAGGTGGAAGTGGTGCTTGTTTGGCTGGGAAGGTGCCACCTAATATTTTGTGTGGACATGATACAGTAATGCAATGCATTGGTGATGTATGTCTCCCGGTATTTAACCTCTGGCCATGCCCCTTAAACCTAGTATCTGTCAATTTCTTGAATTAAACATACATGTTTCTAAATTTTGTTTCTAGAAACAATTACCTCTGAAAAAACTACATTGTCAGACACTTGCGTACTTAATGTCAATGTGACTAGTTAATATTTAATTTAAAATTTCTTCCTCTTAATCTTTATTTTTCTATAATTAACTGAAAAAAATCATTGAACTGTTGGATCTATACATTGTTTCCCCTTGTCTAATATTCAAAACCATGGGAGACTTTAAAAGTTCCAAATGGTTTTTAAAGCCTCTATCCTGTCCTGTGTCTCTTGCATTTATTACCATTATTCTACCAAGTGTAGTGAAAATGCCCCATCTCTGTTCTTTATCCTTCACAGGTGTGTAGTAATGAAGCCACGTGCATCTGTGATTTCACCTGGGCAGGCACAGACTGCAGTATCCGAGATCCAGTCAGGAACCTTCACCCTCCGAAGGATGAAGGACCCAAGGGTTTGTGCGATTTCGGTTCCAATTCCTTGTATACCGAACTCATTGGTACTCTTCCAGTGGTGTCAATATGATAACTTCATATATTTGAAAGGAGACACACGAGAATACTTTTTTTCACTATTAAAATGTATGATTCACATTACTGTGGAATTAAGGGTTCTTGTACATGACATTGAAAAAAATGTTTGAATTACCCTTTAGTCTAGAACTGAGATTAGGAAGAAGTAAGTATACCAATTTCCTTTCTTCTAGTTCCATTTTTTCTTTTAAACCTCATTCTTTATCCACAATCACAAATGTTAATCATTTTATAGTTTGTCTAAGCTATGCCAGTTTTTAAAATAGATAAATTCTTTTTCACTGACATGAGACGCTGGTCATTTCTCAATACTTGAATCCTTCTGGAGGGAAGTTGTAGTCTTCCATGTCCTGTTTAAGTATACTTTTGACGAGGAAGAAATTGAAATTCTTCACAGAACTTTAATTCTTTAAAGAAAACATGGACTATCTGGACCTTTGTTTTAATCACCTATTAAAAGGAGAGAAATCAGAATTTTAGAATAAGAAAGAGTCTCAGTGGTCATTTAGAACCACTGTCATTTTGTGAATGGGAACTCTCCGTCCCTGAGGTCAGGTGACATACTGTGGTTACCCAGGAAACCAGAGGCAGAGCTGGGAACAGGACTCAAATGCCCAGTTTCTTCTGTTACATCATGTTGTAATGTAGTCTGTGTCATCATGAATATGGTAGTCACTTTCTCATTATTCTCCCCATTCCCAAACCCTTATATAACTTTCAAAGATCTAGAAAAGACATCAGTTATAGTAGGCTTACTACAGCATCTACAGCCTTGTGCCTGAGAAATCAAAATATTACTGGAATGAATGCTGTGCACCAATGACATTGTACATTAGGTTCTTCTTTTTCATGGTACTGCTAACAGTATTTTATAAATAGCTATCATG
The DNA here is from genome assembly GCF_048564905.1 of Vicugna pacos. Classification (NCBI taxonomy): domain Eukaryota; kingdom Metazoa; phylum Chordata; class Mammalia; order Artiodactyla; family Camelidae; genus Vicugna; species Vicugna pacos. The sequence continues at coordinate 65,546,101 of NC_132991.1, read as the reverse complement.
CTTTTTTCCTGCAGGTAGGAAAAATACATACAGAAATAGTGTCATTTTGATCTGCTTTAGTTTTGGATGAAAGCTCCTTTAAACTCTCCAAACTGCAGTATTGTCCATATGGGAAACTATGACTTCGAAAGCATATGAAATGCCATAGACCTCAGTTCCTGAAGAGATTTAGGCTGATCCGCGTGCATGTGTCATGTTCAGTAGGAGTGGGTGTGTGTGTTAAACACTTTTCATGCATTTGCTTAATATGCCCATGATATTAAAATTCTATAAGAATTGCAAGCACACCCTCACAGTCTATTTCTGTTCTCCTTCTGTCTCTGAAAAGGAACCAATGCCACCTCTACATTTAGTCTTTTGTTACTTTAAAACTAGTACAAAGAATTCTCGGATCTACCTTCAGAACTTAGACTTAGAAAAGATTTAGGTTCTGACAAGAAAAGGAGAGATTCATTCTTTCCAAATTTTCTCTCCATAGCATGTCTGTGATTCCCTTAAAGATCTGGATGCTGTTTCCTCGAGTGATATGCAAAGATGACTGAACAGAGGAGCAGAAATCAATTGGCTTAGACTATGTCCTTTTGCATTAGGTAGGGCAGGGGATTGTTAATTGTCTGATTCTATCTAGTCGCCATTCCTTCACTCACGCATGCCTAGAAACTTACTTGGAGGCACAAAGCAAACAGCTATGTTCTGGAGAAGAGAATACTCACAGCTGCCTTTTGTTTTGTTTTGCTTTCTCCCCATTTAATGTGGTGCTTTTCTTCCTTATTGTCTAAAGGTAACTTCTTTGATCATTCAAATAATACGTGTTTCTTGTAGAAAATTTTGAAAGTGCAGAAAAGGTCAAAAAGAAGACTAAACTCAGTCAATCTCATAACTCAGAGGTAATCAATATTAGCATTCTGGTATATTTCTTTCCTGTTGCATATTTTCTTTTTTCATTCTTAATGAAGACGGTAGAGTCATTTGAGTAAACCTACCCATCGGTTCTAAAATTGTTAAAATCCTCCTTAATCTCTAATAATCTTGATTCATTTGAAAAAAGCCATTAACTGATATAAATGACGAATAGTTATTATTATAAATTATCAGATTTCCAAAAAAGCCAAGCAATTTAAGAACAACCAAATAATAGCTATCTATAATGGTTATTTATATCTTCCCAGCCTCTATAGAAAACTCTGTTAATAAACCAGGAAAATGGGAAATGACAGAAATAAACATTTAAACATTTTGCTGTAGATTTTATAATTTTAATTTTGATATTCTGGTTAAAGGAAGATGATAAGAGACACACTATGTACTTTACTTCTGTTTTTCAGTCCAGATAGCAAATATTTATTGATTCTCTACTATTTAAAAGTCAGCACATCCTTGCACATAGTAGGCACTCAGTAAACATCACATCCCTTCCCTTTGGGAATATGTAAAGAAAATGAAATGGCGCATGTTGGTGCTGATTTTCAGTTTATCAGTATCCATTTGTTGTAGTGCCTTGCTGAAGAGTAACAGATAATGAACTCAAAATATTGGAACAAGCAGTACCTCCTTGACTGTAGGTTCAGCACCTGTGTGAGGTGCCAAGGTTTTCCTCTATAACTTCTTGCTGTACATTCCCTCTTATGTTTGAATTGGTCTGGTTGGCACGTGCCTTACTGAGCACAGTGTTTGGACCCTCCCTAAATGCTTGCCATATATAATGAGCAACACCCACAAGGATCTGACCTGTCATACTGTAGGTGAAGGTTTTTCTGTGTAGATACAGTGAGCAGGCATCAGAAAATACTTAGTTTTATTTCATTTCAATGTACTTCCTTGTTAAGAAGAAAAAAATTTAAGAAGCAAAATGAAAATGTTAATCATGAACATGGCTATAACAGATAAGTTGTACCCAACAGCATCCCCTTGGATCAAGATCAAATTTGTAAAAAGAAATAAAGGGGAATTCTGTGACTCTGTTTGCATTGATTTGAGGAAGTCAGAAATGAACCAGGGTATTTTGGGTATTTCTTTCCTTTGAACTATAAGTTTCTGGAAGAATAAAGATTCAACCTCTCCATCTGGGTAGGGATGTAAGACACACGTGAAAGTATTGCCATTGAAGGCACTCTGCATTCGCTGAAGTTGTACACTGTCGCCCTACTGTTCAAAGCATGCTAGGTTATCTGCTCCAATTCTCAAATCAAAATTATTAAAAGACCAGAAATTGGTTCTCAGAGCAAAAACCACATGGGCAAAGCAAATCTTTTAAAAAAGATTTTGTATCACAAATTACTTCCTTCGTGTTTTCTCCATTGTCATTTATTTTACATACAAAGACTCTTCTGATCCTTCTTCTCCAGACTTATTTCCACTGAACTCCCTGAAACAAATTACTTTGTTTTGTTCTACAAGGGTAGGATATGTTTGAACTCAGTTTAAAAGACCTAGAATTTCCACCTGCTGTAGGGAGAGCCATGTCAAGTAACAGTAATTTTTGTGATGTGTAGGCATCTTTGCATGGTGCTTATTGTGGAATACAATGGAATTTTCCTCATTGGATGGTTTGCAGCATCGTTATGAAGGGAGGAGAGAAACTGGAACATATCAACATTGATACATGTAAGGGCAAAAGCTTTAGTCAGACCCTTTCATCATGACCAGAGTCACCAAATCAGAGCTAGAGAGGCCTTAGTGGCAATTCAGTTCAGAACCACTGTTTTTCAGATAAGGAACCTAACTTCATTATCAGGGTTAACGGCTAGTTAGGCATCGAGTCAACAGTAAAACATAGATCACGGGATCTTAAGCCCCATGTTTTTTCCTGTTATTGCACACTGCCTGAGTTAGAGCTGGGTGTTAAGTTATTCCGCTGTATCTGTAGCACAGTAATAAGTAGGAAGGGTGAAACAATAACCAAGTAATGATTAAGCTTACTAGCTGATCCATTACTTGTCAAAGGAAGTATTATATTATTAACATTTAGCATCTTGAAAACAATTATTTCTAAGTCTTACTACCTTGAGGAGTGTTATTTAGTGTTTACATTTACCTTTTGCATATTTCTTTTTGTACACTTCCTTTGGAATGCACGAATCTTTGATTTTGTAGTTCAGATGATTACGAGATGTTATGATTATCATATACAATTGTGTTCACGTGTAATTCACCTTGGTATGTTTCTCATTACCAATGGCCTTGTCAATAACTTAAGGATTTGCTAAGTTTAAAATTTTTTTGATAACTGTGAGTTTATTTTATATGAGTTCAGAAAAACTCCATGATTTTTTCACTGACAGCATAAACTGACTGAAATAATATTCTTTTATGAAATAACTTGGCTTTCATCCCAGTGTATCCAGAAATGAACTTAATTTTTAAAATTTTATCAAAAAGAGTAAGCAGATCTGATTGTATGTCTAAATATTGAAATATAGGGCCAGATAAAATATGTTTGTCATGCTAATATTATACTCTAAAGCATAAAGAGTATATTTAGTATTTATTTCTAGTCTTAAATTTTAGCAAAAAAAAAAAATTCTCTGCAGAAAGAACTTTGGTCCATAGAGTACAAATGATGGCTTTGATGGTCCTGCCTTTGAAGTATTAAAGGATGCAGGATTATAGCCCCTTTTGGTTCATTGGAATCATATGGATGAAATTATGCACCTTTTGTTTCAGAAACTCTCTAAAAGTAAGAAAAGAAAAAAGCCAACCTCTCAGTTTCAAAAACACGATTTTAAAGTATCTGAAACATGACTTGTCTGTGCAAGAATTCTACATACAAAGCAGGAATTCCTAAGAAAAGGAGAAAATTCATGGTTCATTTCTTGATATTATATACGTCTCAAAAATTCTATCTTTTAGCACGTATGACCCTAGATAGCAGGAACCAAGACTGCTACTACTTCTACTACTAATAATAAACCAACAAACAACAGAAATATGAAAACGTACTGCTAAGTAATGAACAGTTTCCTCAAACAAGCTGTCAGGAAAGGTAAGTATGTTAAAGAGTTAGGGAGTAAAGTTAAGTTCCTACTAAGAAGACAGTGTTCTTAGCTAGAATCTGCAAGACTTTCAGGTTTGATAGGATGAAAAGAAAGCTAAGATCCATCATCAGCGAAAGAAAAATAAGGAGTATCATCAACATAGTCCCTGAAACAACAACAAAAAAAGGCATTTAGTAGTTAATGAATGAATGAATGAGTGAATGAATGAACAAATGCAGTTACATAATAAGTAAATTAGTACAGAAGTAAAACTAGATCATAGGCCCCAAAGGCCCAAGTTTTTTTTTCAATGTGAAGGGAGATTCTTTATAGCTGTGAAGAGCAGCAGAGACCTTGGTTTTCAAATGTATCTCCTGTAAAAATCTGCCCACCTGTGAGCCGCTCAGTGAGCTCAGGTCAGTTTGAAAACAGGTTGAAATCGCTGCCTCCTGGAAGAGATAACCCTGCTAAGTGTCATGGTAAAGAACCAAATGGCTTTTACATATGTTTTCAGTATACCAGCCTTAAAAGCAATGGGAGGAGGGGGAGGGTATAGCTTAGGGGTAGAGCGTGGGCGTAGCATGCATGAGGTCCTGAGTTCTAATCCCAGAACCGCCATTAAATAAATACACAATTAAATAAACCTAATTACCTCCCCCCACCAAAGAAAACAAAACAAAAAAGTAGTGGGAGGAAGGGAGAGCAAAGAGGGTAGAGGACACCTTCAAAGAAGCTCTCTTCCTACTTCCTTTCATCTTGCTTTGGTGTTAAAAGTACTCGTCAGTTAACTGGAGATAATTGTTCTGGCTCAGGGGAGATTACAGGCTGTATCTGTTTATCTTGAACACATATTTGAAGCATCCATAGAAATCTTGTTCCTCTGGTGGTTCCTTTTTTCTTTTTTAATTGAAGTACGGTTTCTGACACCTATATGATTGATTGCCTAATTTTCTTGATTCTGCAGTGAGAAATATATCCATAGCAAATACAAAAAAGCCTTTTTAAATAGCTATTTTTATTAATCATTCATAGTTATTATAAAATTAGCACATTTCATTTAGCATTATGTTTTATAGGAGAGTGTGTGTTTCCTGTAATTTAGCACATACAGCTTATGTGAATGTTAAAGAGGGTATAGGACTCTCATGTATTTTGGCTCTGAGGACCAATGCCTAAAACTTAAGCAAAAAAAGAAATTATAACATGGTATCTCCTAGTTAATTTAGTATTCTAAAAGCAGTGACTTTCTAAGGTCTCAAGAAAAATGAGGCACTATCTGGAACACCTTTCATCTCAGTGTTGACTTCAACAGCTTGGATATCTGAGCTATCATTTATGTTGTTTCAAATTATAATATTTGTCATATTTGGAAAATATTGTTTGTCATATTTGGAAAATATTACCACCACCTTATGTGTTGGTCTTCTTTTCTTTCCCCTCAATGCTCTCCATAGACGTTCTGTTTTCTGTGGTGTCCCCCATCTTTTTTTGTTATTTAAGAACAACTCAGGGTGTGCTTAGTTAACGATAAAACTAGACTCACTCATATTATTCGCTCTGTGATAAAATGAAGTAATTGTACAGTTGTTCACCAGGATTAGAAATCTGTGGTTCTCTCTCTTCTTTGGGGGCAATACTTAGATCTACAAGCCCAACATTAAGCCTTAAAAAAATTGTGACTTTGAGTTGTCATTCTTGTTTTGTTTTCCTGTGTCCCATAGCACACAATCTGTGTGAATGTAGCCTTGTTGAAGCCAATTTCTATCTTCACTGGTAAAGTGATTGAAGCCAGTACTTCTGATTCACATAGAAATGTGAGATGAATTGCATATATGTCCACAGGTTTGCACGCACAGACACAGAGACACACTCAACCTTAAGTAACCTGCCTTCCTACTTCAACACTAAACTTCATCTTGCCTGTGCAGAGAACGCTGGAGACCTGTGCTCATTGTAGGCCCACGTTGCAATCTACAGAACTATTCACAGAAGCTGTGTTGTGCGGGGATTGAGAGTCTCTACTCCCATCCACTACTGGGTGGTCTGAAGCAATTAATACAGTTTCTGGAGACCCTAACTTTCTCTTAGTGTATAGTTTATACCCTGGACACTCTAGGCAAGAAACTAAGTGTCCCAGTACTGTGGCAGAAACCCAAGCATTGCAGGTTATTTGAAACATTACTTTTCCAGGTAGAATAACCTTCCAGGTAAAAAATGCATTTCATTTGAGAGATACTCTGTTTTAAATTTGTAAGGAATTTTCACACAATTCAAATGACAAATTCTGAATTAAAAAAAAATCTAGCTGCTTAGGCATAGTTCCCAGTTTGAGAAGTTTATAAAAAGTATACTAATGGTTTATGACTTTCATAGCCAAAATACAGATTTGCTGTTATGCAATTTAAATTACATTTTAATTTTAACTTACTCCTTGTGGGACCTATAACTCAAATTGGATTATTTACGTGTTTAAAGTCTTTATAAAAGATTATGTTTTTAAGTAGCGTTTGTGGAATTTGAAGGTAAATTCAAAATCATCCTCAAATATTTGTGTATGTAGATCTTGATTTCAGATCTTAAAGCAAGGATCTCAATATTCAACTGACTTTCAAAGCACTTCCTGGACAGATTCTGTTTTATGTTAGTGAAATCAGTGTGTAATTAATTTCCTTTGTTACCAAATCTCCGTTTTCCCTCCACACAGTGAACATGGCCACAAGCAGGCTAATAGGTGCTGTGGCAGGCACCATTCTGGCCCTGGGGGTGATTTTTGGAGGCACAGGGTGGGGAATAGAGTAAGCATCTTTCTCAGTTTCAGAATGTTTCTGTTTGGTTCCCGGTGTATGAGCTGACTCCCCATGTGTTGTCTCGTTGCTGCGTTCCCTGTGCTGGTGCCCCCTTGTGGTGTGATTTGGATGTGTCTGTGTCATGTGGTTTTCGCGTGCAGTGGAGAACCTTCTCCTGTCTGGAACAATGTGGGGCATAAACTAATCCTGGGGTGCTTCTGATGTCTTCACAATGAAGGCAACGGTCCAAAAGCTTCCATTGCTCCTCCACTTGTAAAAGTAATTTTAAGATACAGACTTTAAAAAAAAACCTATTTATTGACAAAAATGTTTTTATGTGAATGTTTTGTTAGGTTTCTTACAATGAATTTAATCCTCACCAGTCAAATAGAGTCACATATACAACTAGGTGTTATCAACAGTGGTAGCTTCTTTTAAAGAATTCAAATAATACTTAACTAATATTTTCTCCATTTATTCAGAGTAATATAGGAGGCTTCAGCTTAATTTTTTTAAAAAGAAGTTTAGGATACTGCCTTTCTTTTTTCTTATAAAATAGGTTTATTATTCAGATCAGAAGTTTACATAAATATTTGGGAAAAAGGGGGCATTAAGAATTAAAGGATATTTAGTGCAAACCTGCAGAACCTTAAGTGAACAGTTGCAGATTATCTAGTGGGTTTGTGTTAAAAATAGCCAGTGTATAAATCTATATATTGTGTGCCACTTGCTCTTTGAGCTCACACAGAAATACAGCTCTCCTGGCCTTTTTATTTAGGTGGTTCTGTCCTTGATCCACATCCTCAGAACAGCTGTCAGTTCTCCAAGGGATATTGCTTTCATGAGATTGCTAATCTGTAGACTAGATTATCCTGATTTTTTCCCCCTCTAATTACAGAGAGAGTGTTTATAAGTAGCAGAAATACTTCTACACATACTGTCTTCTCTGTTCAGTGTGGTGGTGGTAATACTTCACAGGGGCCCAGCGATGCATTCATTACTAGTATCTTAAGGAGTCACCAGAAAGCGTCTGTGCAACTTCTCCAAACCACAGCGTGTTAATAACATCACACGTGTTCCTCCTGAATCCTACTAGATACAGCACGCAGATGCTCTTCTTACAGACCGGACCTGGGAGACCCAGGCACCCAGATGGCGTTAAGAGGGGAGCAGGTCCCTAGGTCACACCTCATGTTGAAGATCACCTAACCCTTCTCTCTCCTGCACTGAAGGGCTTTGACTAGATTGGGATCTTCTAATTCACATCCTGTCTCTAAGGACCATGAAGTTAGTCAACCCAGGGGAAGCTAGAAATACTGGAAAAGATAAATTTTATGTCTTCTTACTTATTAGAAAATGAAGTATATAACAGAGGTAAAACATTTAGAGAAAACAAGAACTTTGTCTTGTAAAATTTCACCTTGGATCTGTTGACTGGATTATATTCAGAAGCCACATTCCTTTCCCAGGAGAAATTCTATATATATAGTTATGTGAAATTCCTCCTTAAAGAAAGATTTTTTTTTCTAAAAATCATCCCAGTTCCATTTTTATATTATTTATTGACCATAAGCAAGGTACTAACTGAAGGGATGAATGTTAATAAATTTCCCTTGGTGTCTTAGAGGTGGGCAAAATCCAAGGCCTTTGTTGTAAAGCATAGTCTTTGTTACCAGCATTTGCTTCATTCATTCCTTCCACTGTTGTTGGTTTGTGGCTAATTCTGGTTGTGACAGGTAAGTCTGTCTGAGTATATATATATATATGTTTTCTAAAAATAGATTTATTTATTTAGCTTGGTTTATGCACTCTTTTTGTCTATTAGTTTACTGACTTTTTTCCCTTCAAACTCTAAATTTTGCCATAATTGCTCAAAACATAAATACAGCTTTTTAAAAGTAGAATCCACATAGTACAATATAGCTGGTCTTAACACTTCGTAGTTCAGTGGAGAGCATTAATGTTCACTTAGTCACTGAGGATTCCTTTGTTGGAGTTTTTGTTGTTGCTGCTGTTGTTGTTTTGGTTTTGGATTCTTGCCTTTAGTTGGTAATTGTAAATCAGGAATCAGGTCTCATGGGTTATGTGTTGATTCTAATCCCAACCTCTGCTCTCTGAGCTAGTAAAGTGCAGATCATTTGTAAAGCACACAGAATGTGCACAGGAATACAAATTTTTTGAATGTTTCCAAATTCGATGCCTTATTAAAATGTAGGGAGGAAATACATCTCAATAGAATAATGTTCTTTTAGAGCAGGATTTAGCAGTCTTCTGGAAGGTTGGTAAACCATTTTGGCCTTGCAGGCCACAGGGTGTCTGTCACAGCCTCGTGCCTCTGCATGTAAACGAGTAAGCGTGGCTGTGTTCCAATAAAATTTCTTTGCGCCCCCCTCCTCCAAAAGGCACCGGGGTCAAGTTCAGCCTGTGGGCTATAGTTTGCTGACCCTCGATTTATAGCACAAGCTTTAGAATCAGGCAAATCTGTGTTCATATATTGCCTCCATCACTTACTAACTTCTAGAAACTTCTGTTTCTTCATCTAGTAAACAAGGATAATGAGAGTTCCTGTCTCATATGGCTTTTGTGAGGATCAGATGAGATAATATTTATCAAGGGTTTAGAACTGCACTCAGCACATGGTTAAGTGTGCTCGGTGTACAGCAGGTAACCTGCTTTTCTTTCTCTCATTATTGCTATTAATTATTATCGGTATGTCTCTAAAGGCCACTGAGGTTTGTGTTCCGTAGAAGCTCAGTGGTTCGCCTGTCGCAGCCCAGGAGCCTGTGAAGACCACAGCCCCAAGATTCCCACTGACTGGTCGTCCACCGCCCCAGTCACACCCACAGCTCTGGGTGGTCTGAGTAAAAATGTGCAATGCACACAATCTTAGTGCTGCTAGAAGTGGCATCCATTTATGTACACAGTTGAGGGCACTGATGTGAGCAGAAAAGAGAATATTTTTACACGGAAATGAATGTATCCGAAAACTCAGGATTTTAGGGGAACTGTCAAAATTGGCTGTGTTACTTCTGGAACAAGGATCGATAGTTAGGACTGATAGGGGCACTGTCCCTGCGTATTAGCATCCTGAAGGATGTGATACTTAGAATAATTCTTGTACTAAAGTTAATGTTACTTACATTTCCAAATACTTGGGGAGGAGGGTATAGCTCAGTGGTAGAGTTCGTGCCTAGCATGCAGGAGGGTCCTTGGTTCAATCCCCAGTACCTCCACTAAAAAAATAAATAAACCTAATTACCTACCCCCAACCCCCCCCAAAAGAAATGGAAGTTAAAAATACTGAACTAAGGTGTTTCCCATGTGGGTGGAGAGGATTTACTATGCGTATCAACTCTTACTCAGACAATTGCTAGAAACTGCACTTTGCATTTTCTTTCTCGCTGTCCTTACTCTTTTTTGTTTGTTTGTTTGTTTGATTTTTCCTATCTCCAAGCCTCAAATTTCTCTTAAGTAATAGCTAGAAACTTGAAAGGTAGAGTCAGTCAAACCTAAGGAATCTTTTTCCCATTTCCCCAAAATTAACCCAAATGAATTTTTTACGTCCTTTATACCTTGTCTTTGGAACCCCACGTTGCTGTGTAAACACTGTAGAAGTCTGTGCAGGGAAGAGACATCTTTGAGAGCTTCAGAGTTAGATCTTAATTAGTAAACCTTCTGACTTCAAAATTTGAACTGTCTCCAGTGGGGGATAAAAAAAAATTTAGCCTTCAGACAACTTTATGTGCTGCTTGAAAGAGCACTTTAGTGGAATATTTTTCCTTCTTTTCTTGCCCTCATTGGCCAGTCAAATTCTTACGGAGTCATGTTTTTTATTTGCTCTTCTACGTGTTTGATGCGTGATACAGGGGAAGGGGAGGAGAAGAAAGAAAGTAATTTGCTTCAAATTCTACGCATGGTGAATGGAAGGGAACTTTTGCCAGCGGTGCAGAAACTTGAGATTTACAGACGTACAAATCCAAGTGGTAGCTGTCCACATGAAGGTGGTTTAAGTGTTTAGCAATCTTTTTACTCAGATGATGTCCTTCCTGAAAGCGCTTACCTGCCTGTCCCTTGTGGTAACGAAAGTGGTTGGCTCATGTGACTTTCTTCCCATGATCCTTTGTCGCAGGTCCTAGTGCCACCAATCTCATAATAGGCTCCATCGCTGGTGCCATCCTGGTAGCAGCTATTGTCCTTGGGGGCACAGGATGGGGATTTAAGTAAGCACCGCCGCATGTCTTCTTCTCGGTGGCTCTCGCTCTTCTCTTTTCTGCTTACATAACCAAGTTTTGAGTTCCTGCTACCAGAGTTCGAGTGTTAACAGTACAACTGCTAAAAATGAGTATTTTGATTCGGAAATGGGTCTGAAAAGAAGACACATGGAAACTCAAATATCGGCTTCAGGCAAGTGGGAAAATATGACCTGTAGAAGGCATTCCCATGCACCGCTTTAAGGAGAACAAAGTAGAAGTTCTTTGACAAAAGACATTCCAGCTTTTAGGAGCGAGCATTTATTTATATGCAGATAATCGAGGAAACTAGGTCATTGGGAATAAGTGGATATAGATTCCTTGTGTCTGTTTAAAACTGGTTTATATTCCATTGACATTTTGAAATTTTCACCACCTAAGTAATCATTTGCTCCGTGTTTTTTCACATGGAATAGACAGCTTTGTGATTTGAAAAACTTTTTTTTAAATGAAAATGGATTTAAAAAAATATTTTCATTAATTCCCAAACCCACTGAATTGGTTTCTCATTAGAATTTGAAATCTGTGGCTTTGTGACACTTAATATTTTCTAATGAACTGTCAGTAGTGACATGAGTGGCAAGCCCCGGCTGTTTTCATAGGGGCCTTTCAGTTTGGATTGTACATTGATCACCAGAGTCTGTTGTTTCAATAAACATGCCAGATAATCACAAACAAGCCTTAACTGTGGTCCAAATTTTTGAACCAAATTTATCCAGTTTGGATTTTTTCATATCTTGGATTCATTGGATAATTGCTTTTTATACCTTTTCATGCTGTGATCACTTGATTATTGTGATCTGTAGATAAGACCTCCTGTGCCAAATGCTCCCAATAAGTTCAATTCCAGTTAGATCTCATGGAACAGGTTTAAGTGGGGAGTAAGACCGTTACCCAGACCGAAAACCCACTTTGCCTCCACCTAGTTTTTTAATAGAGGCAGCTTTGGGGCTGAATTATCTGGATAATTGCCTTAATTATGTATTTTATTTTGTATTTGGAATTCTGAATTCAATCTATGTAAGCTAGCTAAACTATTATTACTAGAAGCTGAATATGGAAGAAAAACAAACCAAAAGATGATTTAATAAAATTAAATTTTAAAATGTGATAAAATCAATTCAACATTTTCTGCTAATTTTGTTATGACGTTAAGATGTAATGAGTAAGCCTACGAGTTTTGAATGACTTCAGCTTGGAAAGGTGTTATCGGATGGTACTTCTTTTCCACAGGGATATTTATAAACTTGAACTTGTCTGGTGAAACAGTAATTTTGGCATCAGAGTCTTTCAAAACCACAGAGACACACGAAATGGGCAACTCACAATTAAATTTCTCATCATGGTACTATCAAGATATTGCCCAGATGATGAGTCACTTATGTAGTACCTAACAAAAGAATATATGTTGGTTTGGGCTTGACCTAATTCCAGCAAAAACTTTTCTTAGTGTCTCATTATGGTGAAAAAGTCATTGTATATTATAGTAGTTCACATGATCTGTTATCATTCCATAATGCTCCTTGGAAATTTTTCATAAGTATGCTTCAAGAAAAGTAAACTTGGCTCATGCCCAAGCTTATGCCTCCTTGGTATTAGGAAACCTCAGTTTCAAAGGCCTAGGAGTGTACTGTGTGCATCTTTGCCATCCAGCCACATGCAATGACAGATGCATTTGGAGATGAGAGCACTGTTATGTAGCAGGACCTCAAAACAGTGGCCTGGCCTAGCTCACAGCTTGACTTGCATGTTTCTTTGGGGAAAAATGAAAAAGCCTTTATCACTGTGTATATAAGTGGATTAGGCCCGTATGCTTTATTTATATCTGAGAGAGATGTCTAATCATCTGAAGAACAGGAAAAAAAGGTAGGGGAGAGATGGACACTTAGTGAGGTGAGAAACAACCTTTGTGGGAATGCCATGCAGACACGGGTGCAGCTGGGCTGTGTTGATACCCCATCCCCTGTCCCATGACCCTAATAATTCCCTTAAAGGAGAACATGGTCTAAGGCACATGATAATGTGAAGTAAATATTTTCTGCCTTAAAACAAAGAAAAAAATGAAGACAGAATAATTCTTTTTTTTCCCCAAAGTTAGACTATGAGTTTTTTTTTTAATTGAAGTATAGTCAGTTTACAATGTTGTGTTAATTTCTGGTGTACAGCATAGTGATTCAGTTATATATACAGATATGCATATATATTCCTTTTCATACTCTTTTTCATTATAGGTTATTGCAAGGTGTTGAATATAGTTTCCTGTACTATACACTAGGACCTTGCTGTTTATCTGTTTTATATATAGTAGCGTGTATCTACAAATCCCAAACTCCTAATTTATCTGCCCCCACTTTCCCCACTGGTAACCATAAGTTTGTTTAAGATAATAATTCTTGGACAGATCACTTTAGCAGCTTAAATTTGGAGAAACTGCCACTCTTCCTGGTGTTGGTTGCTCTATGAGGATCTGTACTTTAGATTTTTAGATTTTAGACCTTTCCTTTAGATTTTAGTAGTAGCTATGTGGTTTGTATTCAACTTTAAATAACTACTTCTATCTTGCAATAAAAGGCCTTGGGTGCTGAATGATAAACCTTAGGTTTTCCGGCCATTTGGACAGTTTTGGAGATTATTAGCCTAGAGATGATTTGGAAGTGTAATTATTTGCCAGTTGAACTGAAACTTTGAGTTATTTCATTGAGTTCAGTGTAGAAATAGAAGAGGTCTTTAGAGTCAGAATCTGAAAATAGTTTGTAAAAATGACTGCTCTATATCCCTTTATTGGAAATCCCTCTTGGAATTAGGTTTTTATTGCTAGAAGAGGAATTAGCAAAGTAGTCTGAAGACTCTGACGGTGCATAAACTTTCAGGTTAAAGAAAGTATACTAACCGCTCAGGGAAAGTACTGCCTTTTCCTGATGTCACATTTCTTTCCGTGTAACAGTCTGAGCAATGCAGACGTGGAAGAAGTATCACATCAAACGTAACAGGTTCAAGTATGAATGAGAAACACAGCTGTGCTCTGACTCCTGGCACCGTCTGCCATTCTTTATGGTTCTGTTTTTAAACCGTATTTACCCAGAAATAGGTGATGAAGATGTAAGCATATGTGAGTGCACATGCGGGTGTGAAAGTGTGCTCTTGTGTGTGTGTAAAGTGATCATGAAGCTTTATCACAACTGTTGTGATAAACTAATATGAATTTAGATGACTTCTTTTTAGCAGAACAGGAGTCTGAAAGCTTTGTTTAATGCAAACAAGACTTCCATAAGCAACTCCTAAAAAGAAAAAAAATGCTTTATTTGGTAGGTTATTCTCTTTAACACATTCTGACGTATTGGGTACTGTGGTAGGCTACCTTCGGAACTTCAGGTGATCTCATACTCCACAACTATGGGCACGCTACAGGGTAATGTAGTCTATGAATTCTCAAACGTTAGGGTCTTAGAATTTTTCTCTGAGAAATCCGGCGAAAACTGAACACAGACCCTTGGCACTCCAATTTGTGCATATTTTCCCCATAACTGCATCTGTTTACACTCACCCCATGCACTTTTCTCTCCTTCCCTGCACACTAAATAAAGCTATGAACTGCAGTGCAGAGGATTGCGAACTTCTATCCTGACTGACCCTTGGAGACTCATGGCCCCTGTTCAGTGTTGAATAATAATGCTCATCCATTAGGTTATTAGAGCTGTTGCTTTTCCTGGGCATTGGAAAAGATCAAGTAGATGAAGGATCATTTTAGCAGCTCTTCTCTAAAGCTTAGGAAAAGTGACAAATACATTAAAAGAGAATTTCGTATCTCCATTTAAAAATGAACAAAATTGCTGTTATTAACTTGGATATGGCTGTTTACCTGAATTCCCTAAGCTTGAAGACAGGCATGTTGATGTGAGCAATATGGTCATTTACATGCACATGAAGTCTGTCGACACTGTAGGTAATGATGGTAGAAAAGAGAGATCTTAGGTGATGGTAGAGAGAGAACTAGAAGGTAACGGTGACGTAGTTTGTTGACAATTCATATCACAGGATTTCAGGATGAGTACTGAGTTCTCTGATAATGTCTCAGTCTGTGGACCCCGTTGCCATGTCCCATTATCCCACTACCTGGTCTCTCTCCATGGGGTTTGGTAGCAGGTGTGGCCATCCTGGCCCGGCAGAGCTGCTTCTGGCATCAAACGTGCTCATTTAATAAGTGTGCAATTAAATATGTGGTTTCTCTCTATGAGAACTCACTTGGGTTACAAGTTCTTACTGAGCCTGACCTTGACTCTGGGAGATCTTCTTGGGCCTGTGTTCCTTTTCATTGGATGTGCGAAAGAGAAGATTGCTCAGGTGCTCACACTAGATGAAATTTGGAGGGCCCTCTCTGGATGATCACAAGGAAAGTTAACTGAATTGTTTGACTGTCACATTGGATGAAATTTGAAAGGACCTTAATAATTGCCAGTTACATTTTCTCAAAAAAAAAACAAACATTTTTCTTTTTTCTCTTTTTGCTTTTGATTTTTATAGAATTAGAAAATGGAATCAATTTTAGCTAGCTTTCCATGAGGAGGAGAACCAGGCTGCTGTGTATCTGAATTCCATGACCACATCCCTGTACAAAATAAGGGGCCGAATTCCCCTAGTACCTGCACTCCTGGCTCTCCTGGGTTAGGCTTTTTCTCACTCAGACCCAGCAGGTGGTGGTGATGCCGGGTTGCCAAGGAAGACCCAGTTCAGCTCCCTGACTCAACCCCCTGGGGAAATGAACTCAGTCGAAGGTAGCCAAGGAGAGGGGGTTGGGCAAGAGGTTCTTGGTGGGCAGGCCATGACTCATCATGGAAAGATAAGAGGGTGATAGTGGTGGACAGACATACAGATCTGAAGGCTTTACAGTTCCAAGATGGTTACTGTTCCCTGAAGAGCTTCGTTTTAATTTTGTATAGATGTATACATAGTATAATATACATTGTAGACAGAAGGGCAGGTTTTTCAGAAGGAGTAAAAATTGATGAAAACTGGGTATTGACCATAAGCAGGGCTTATGGATTACACTGATATTTTATAATGATCAGAAATACCTTGCAGGTTATGATGAGAAAGTTGCCTTCAGACTCTAGTGAGCAGAGGTAATCAGAGGAAGCAGTTGTGGGAGGGAAATAGCAAACCCCTATCCATGATAGCTGTGCTTTCACGTAAAGTAGAACAAAGAGACTTGCATGTAGAAAATTCAGGGCAGGCAGTCCTCAACATACAGTGGCCCACAGTGGTTTTACGGTGTGTCCATGAGGAGCCCTCCAAGTCAGCCTGCTGCAGGAGTGTCCCTCTCTGTTCCTCATGGGGCTCCACCTTCCCCCTGTTGGGCCATGAGTGGAGGGAATGTGGTCCTGGAACTCCTCATTGGTATTGAGTCCATTTTCCCATGTACAGGAGGCGGGGTTGGCCTCCTGGTCTGAGCTGGGAGCCCAGTCACACTGTAGAACACTGTTTCCATAAAAATGCCATCTAAGCTTCAGAACTGACTTTCAAAAGGAGCACTAGCTTTTGGACACTAGAGATGGCCTGTGTGCCAGGCTGAAGTGGGATTTTAGCTCTCCATTTAAAAATGAGCCAAATTGCCGTGATGACCTTGAACGTAGTGATTTATCTGACATTCCCTGAATGTGAATAAAGGAATTTAGATGTGGGCAGTATAGTCATTTATATGCACAGCACTTGCAGACTTCCACATCCATTTTTGCTTTTGTCTTTTTTTAAATTCACATCCATTTTAATTGGGGAGATAGTTTATTAGTTTAATGTTTCTTGTGAGTTCCAGCAATATGTATCTAAATAAGTTGAGGCTCCTGGTCCCTTGGGGCTATTTCACAAGGTCAGGTAGTCCCAGTTTTTTCCCACCTGACTCGCAGGAGTGCGTGCGGTTCCTTCCACATGTCCCTTCCAGGGCAGTGAGTGTGGGCAGAGGTGCAGGACCTGTGCTGTGAAGCACAGTAGCTCAGTGACATACATTACAGGAGACTTCCCTTTTGTTCTCACCTCTCTTTCCTGGGCAGCGTCAGCAATGCAGGCTTTTAAGAATACTGACTCAAATAGACTGTCCAGGGGCGGGGGGGGGGGGTTGGGGGAGTGGAGAATGGTGAAAAGAGAAAAAGTAGGGCTGTTGCAAATAGTATTTGCATTACCTGTCGGGCCAAGGATCCACACGCTTTAGCCATTAATGAAGACGTCATGAAAATTTTAAAAAAGAAAAGGGAGATTTTCTTTAAAGATTTTTATATCTGCTATTTCAAAAGAGAAGCATCAAAGTGGTCATCTTGGAAAAAAAATAAGGACTTGGCAGGATGTCTTAATACATCTTTTGAGCTTTGGTATTGTTTTTATTTTGAATTACCGATGGGGGAGGAGGAATCTACTGTAATCCTTTTGGTACTTAGGGCTTCCAGGATAGCCCCCGGCCCTGAGTGAGTGGGCAGGGGAATGAGGGATCTCAGCAGGGAGTCCTCGGTCTCCGGTCTTGCATGATGCCGCGGTGGCAGCAGCGTTGCACCCGCCCAGCGCACAGACTGAATGCATGAGCCCCCTTGCTTGATGCCCCACATGAAGCCAGACCATGGGGAGGTTGCAACCAACTTTTGTTGTTGCCTTGTAGTGTCTTGCTGGTTCTTTCTTTTCTCTTTTTAAACAAAGGAACTTCTTTTTAGGAGACTGGACACTGTGAGCAAAGCATTTTAACTTGCTTATTTCAACTGAGCTAAGCTGCTGCATTTGCTTAACTAACCCGAGCCTGTGTCCATTCTCCTTTGAGTGTGCTGTCTGACTGTGCACTCTGGTTTTCAACTTTCTAGGTAAGAAAAACGCTTGTTCCAGAGTTAGGTAAGAGCTCACACCCCCAAGGCAGCAAGATACTGAATAAAGCAAAGGGTTTTTTTTTTTGTTTTGTTTTTGTTTTGTTTTGTTTTTTTCTGCCACGTTGGTGAAGGCTGATCCACTGATACAGAGCTCTCGAGTTCTGGAAGGAAGCAGCTACAAGACCTTCAGAATTTTTCTTAGTTCTCCTAAGAGCCCCCTAATTGGAAAGGCCTCACTGTAATAATTTACATCTGGTGAAAATTAGCCTTGTCACTTGCTTCTGAGATAGACAAATTGGGCTGCTGAGGCTTTCTGTGATTTACAGTGAACAACTTGAAGCTTCTCTTGAGCTTCACAAGGCTATACACTGGCCGGGAGGTTGTAAAGCCATCCAAAAGGTTGAGCTCTTCTACGTTTTATTTAGAGTTATTTTGGAAAATCTGCCTCAGGGCGAGTTGATTACTTTGCTCTGGAACCAGCGTGGTTGTCATTATCATTACCCTTCTCTCGTCATGATCTGATTAATATTGTGGATTTTCCCCCCTTCTGCTTGCATCTTCCCTTTGACGCACTCTGGAAGAAATGTCAAGAAGAGGAGGTTCGACCCTACTCAGCAAGGCCCCATCTGAATCAGCGGCACCGGAGGAACAGCGTCTTGCACTGCTGGATTCTGGGTATGACATCCTTGCTGCATCGTTGCCGGAACTCTTAAGTCTGTCAACAAAAACATTGGGTGGTAATAACTACAGAACTGAAGTTGGGGTGACAGGGATGGGGTGAAAGAAAACTGTCCTTTCTGGAAATAATTTCAAAGAACCTTTCCCACCACCTGTCAATAAAAGGGGGGGGGGGAAGACACTTATAAAAAGAACTATTTCAGAATCTTTTTTTTTCTAACTAAAGGAAGAAGGAACAACACACACACAATTAAGTGCAATAAAAGAACCATTAAAAGATAGCAAATGATTTTTTTTCTTTCCTCAGCCTGTTGGCACTTAGTATCTTCAAAATGATTTGGCATGATTTTTTTTTTCTTTTCCTACCAATGACACACTCCAGTGGCATGAAGATCTAATTTTCGAAAGGGTAAAATCTGCATGGCACATATACAACAAGCAGCTAGCAAGCCAATCCACAGCCAAACCTGCCGCTGAATCCCTACGGTGAAGATGACAGATGAACCCACGGAAGCTGCCTGGCCCCCCGCCCCCTAGTCTAGACCAGGCCACGAGGAACTCCACGCGCCTCTGCTCTTGTTGATTCACTTTCCCGTTGTCTTTTCTCCTGGACCAAGCATCCTCTGGAAATGGGAGCTGGAATTTGAACAATGATGCTATTGTATAGTTCTTTTATAAATGTAAATATGGAAATAAGAGATTTTGACACATCATTTTCACTTGTCCGTACTGAAATAGTTCTCTTGTAAAGGTTCTCTGTAAATTTTTAGTTTAGTGTTTGCTCCCCATCTTTTTGGTTTCTTTCCTCTATTTCTTTCTGTCTCTGTCTCTGTCCTCTCTTGTTAACATGTTGTATAGTGATCCTTGGGTTTGCTTAAAGAAAAGACAGATGTAGCCACAGATGCTGGGAGTTTGGGCACAAAACCGATGCAGTGAAAAAATGAAATGCTTGAATGAAATGAAACGCTGGAAACCAAAAATAAATGAAAAGGTGGGGGACACAAAGAACAAAATACCCATATGAAAAACAAAAAAAATGTAAATGCAAATATATGTACCCACAAGTCTCTAAATTTTTTTTTGATGTCGTTATAGATGTATGTATATAATGTAAGAAAGTAGACACCCTCTCAAATTATCACAAAAGTGCCAAGCTCATGATTTTAGTTTTTGGTTTTGACAGTTTTCTTCCCCTGCCTTGAATGTGAAAGGAGGATAAACTTAAAGCCTTAAATCAAAAAATAATTTTTAAATGTTGAAAGCTTGGGGAAAAGATAAGCTTTCTGTTTTATTCATATCTATTATTGTCAATATTTCATTCATGCCTTCCACTTCCTGCCTCAAGATACATATGGTAGATCCCCACGGTAAAAGCTGGCAATGGGGACAAAACAGTCATTACCTTCTTGTGAGCATTGTTCAAATAGGCTGTAATACTCTGTGTTGTGTTTCCAACAAACCGAAGTGTGTGGCTGGTCTGTGGAATGTTGCATTGGATTACAATGGGATTCTACCGTGTACAAATTCACCTCCTTCTTTCTCCTCCAGGCAGATTTGCAGGTGTAATCTGAGTTCCCAGGTCTCTCTGAATTTACTTCCCTTTCACTGACATTTATGGTCAAGATAGCTTCCATTCATTCAAGGGTCAAGTATATCTGCATTAATAAAGAAATCTGGTCCCGGGTTTGTTTTGAATGAAAAAAACTTGAACATGATCCCTTCAGTGAGCATCCATCCAGAGACGAGTTTTACTGAAAGCCCCCAAGCCCACGTTCTCTAACGTCCTGTCTTTAGAAGCAGGACATCCAATCGTACCACTCACTTCTTCATGGCAACCCAATTAGCTGCCAGATTGCGCATTAAGTTCTTTTTCAGTGAGAGTCATTAACATCAGTCTCATCACTTTTGCTTTGACTTTGCAAAGGATTATGTCCTAAAAATGTACTGTTTAAACAGATTTTTTCTCCTAATTTATAATTGTGGAAGTATCGCAGTCATAGAGCAGAAACCTTAATTTCTTTATGCTACAATAGAACCTGTAACATCTTAATCCTGTTATTGCTTTCTGAGTCCTAGGTGCTACGCAGGTGTGCAATTTTTTTCTAGAACTAGCTGTATGTTTATATTGTAATAAGAGGGCTATCTACAAGGTTTATCAGCCTTACTTGGCTTCATAAAACACAGGTTTTATGTGTTACATAAAACACATCTACCTAGCGGCAATGGCTCTTAGAGGAAACTTGGCGGAAACTCAGATTACTCCACACCTCTTCCTGCCCCTACATCATCTTTGCCTCTCTGTTGCCGGGTCCTGTTCACTCGTGGACACGTAGCTGCGGCTGAGTCCGCCATATACATTTCACTGCTGTTCCAGAGGCACCTCGGTGACTTAATAGATACAAAACCATGGCAGTACAAACAAGTTAAATCTCTATTGTTAACTTTTGAGCATTTCACAGACAACATTGTAAATGTGCGATGTTATGTTTTAAATCAGACCACAGTGGTCCCCAAATATTATGTACATATGACAAATGTCCATGTAACTTTTTGTTACACTGGCAATTTCATAGGTAACCAAACCTATGCTCCAATGTTAAATTATTGTGTGTATATGTAAAATGCACAAGCTTTAAGCTCTGTGTGTATGAATGTGAAAGATAATGCAACCACACCAGTTGTGAACAATGGATTATAGTCATTTTTGGTGGTATTAGGTTGTGTAGTTTCAAACTCTGCTGTGTTTTCTCTTGCCTGTGCCGTTCCTTTGCTGATTTTTGTGGTGTGGATACACCTTTTTATTCATTTGAGCTCAAAGCAAGCGTATCAACCGTTTAATGTTACCCGACAAGAGTTAGTGTTAAGTGACGACAGGTTCCCATTTCAGCTGCTATAGCCTTTTGCCGCATTTATTAACGACACCTGGATGAGGAGACGTGCGCTTCATTGCTCACCCTGGGATGCTGCATGAGCCCACCGAATTAGAGCTACTCCTACTAGATAAATGAGCAGTACACATAGGTGCATGATCTGAAACATGAATCATAGAGAGCTGTGGAGTTTTACCAAGTGGTATGTGTGTGTTTTTTGTTTTTGTTTTTCTTTTCTTTTTTTTTTTCCACTATGCAAAGATGGGAAATGCACAAACTTTTCAAAGACTAGTGTCTGAAGAAGTTTCCAAACAGTACTTGAACCCTTTCTTTAAAGTCATCTCATCATATTTGATAACCATTGTTGCTTCCGTTGTTAATTTTCATTTTTACATGGTTTCCAGTTTTTTGAGTGCACAACCTGAAGTTTTGTGTGAAGTTAATAAATTCATTCATATCTTGTTGGCTGTCTATGGATGGAGATTCTGTAGTCATTGTATGCATCTTTAGTCAAGTGTATATTAAAACTTTTGTTAACATTGAATGTTGTAGCTTTATCCTTTGATCATTTTTCTTAAACATTTTTTCTGTGTTCTCTTGTATTGTTGATTAAATGGCCATGTGCCTGATATCATCAAGAGTTTTAGCACCGGTCTCTCAATCAAAAGCTCACTGAAAGTTTAATCAGTCAATGGAGCAAAATAAAACCTCTGATTCGTGATAAATATATTGCTGATTAGGATTCAGTTTCATTGGATTTATTGGAAGTGCTTTGCTTCTTATAAGTCAGGGGAAGAAACCACCTTGGGATCATACCATTATCATTTTTTTTCCTTTAGAGTCTCTCTTCTGAGTTTATAGACGGAATGGCTAGTAATCACATCCACACTTTGACCTGGTACCATTAGAATCAAGCTAAAAAGAAATAGAAGTATTTGGTTATCTAAGTGGTATTATCAAAAACATCCAAAGGAAGATATTTCCTCACACCTTACATGGGATTAGTCATCACATAATATTCCTTCTTCATGAATGTCTGTCAGTGTCTCCTCTCCATCCCCACTGCCATGCTCTGATTTGGCCTCAGGAGCCACATGTATGTCACAAGGATCTCCCGTGGATGTACTGCACTAACACGGAGAGACGCTGATCTGACCACATCATTCCTCTCACAGGAGCTCTTCGTTTCCTGTAGAGCAGAGTCCAGACTTAATTACGTGACCATAAATGCTGGCTGTCTTTCTGACCTCACCCTTGTTTATTTTTCTAGCCTTCATCAGCTCATCCTCCCATACTCACCTGTTTAGAGTTCGCCTCAAGGAGCCTCTTCTACCCAGGTCTGAACACTCTTAGGTAAATTTTATGTCCAGTTACCATAATTCATTTGTTTCTGTGTCATTTCATGTGATAAAAGAAACATGGAAACATTTAAAATAACATGAATAGTATACTTTAAATAAGAAAGAATACTAGAGTGTAATTTATATTTGACTTTAAAGGCATTATCTGATTTTTATATGTTTTCCTTTCTCATTCTATTTTTTGAGGTTGACATTGAAATGAGTCCCCCATGCTCCCTTGGTAGCTGACTGAAAGGTGACCCAGAAACAAGAAACTTCCTAGAAAATAGAACAGCAGCCCTAGAGTTAAAACTTCAATGTGATTAACTTTGTAGATCGCCCATATGCTCACAATGGAGTTCCTAAGTAACTTCTGAAATTGAATATAGACACCCTTTTGGTTAATGTACAAAAGTGAGGGATTTCTACTCACTATTCATTCAACAAATATTTATGAAGCCCCCATACCAGGAACTCCTGGCAACTGAAGGAACAAAAGAAAAGTCTTGGCCTAAAACTGCTCACAAATTTAGCAGGGAGAGACATGTGTTTAAAAAAATATTAAAAACTTCCGAGCCCAAGGTGATAAGTAAACTGTATCATGTAGGAAGTGAAGAGAAGAGAACTGAGGTGGTACAGGAGGGAGAAGGAGTCAGGAAGGCTTCCTAGAAATGAGTGTTGAACTATCTTGAAAGACAACAAGTTCACTAGGCTCATAAAGGGGGAAACACACTTAAGGCACAGGAAGCAGCATGTTTCAAGACCCGGGAAGGAGAGCTCAGATACTTTAGGTAAGTAGTGCTAAGTGACCCTTCTGGCCTGGGTTTCCTTCCGTCTGCTAGCCTGCCACCCCCTCCCCCACCCCACCTCCTTACTTCTTTCCTTCCTACCTTTCACAAATTTGACCTATAAACATGCTACAGTACCGTGCCACATCTCAAGGACACAATGACTCTGAGCTCTCAGTCTTTGAGCAAGATGCAACATTTTAATACAATGTGATAAGTGCCCCCAATAGATACAAGGAACTAGTTGCTTCAAAAGAGAGAAGAGAGACTCTATCCCTGCCGTTGAGATCAAGGGGTGTTGCACAGAGGAGGTGGTGTTTGAGCAAAGGGCTGTGTAGTTGGATCTAAAACCATGATCACCTGTCATTAAGTGTAACCAGGGCTCATTTTGGTTGATGGAAGGAAGTCCACGTCTGGGAGTGGAATAATCTGTAATGCTCAGATCCTATTTTCTGCTCCAGATATCTGGACTTCTTTTGCTTGTGTGAAGATGATGATTATTATAAGGTTCTCCATCAAAACCTTATATGTTTGGATATTTTCCCACTGATGAGCTCATCATGGACCGGTCTTCAGTGTTTGAGGCTATCAGTAATGACAAAAAGGGCTTCTTGACCTGACTTGTAAACCTCTAATATCCCTGGCTAATCTCAGTCTGGAGTGAGGGGGTGGATAAAGACCATAAATGCTTTTAAAGCATCATTTAGTAAGTCCTTCAGTTAACGGGGGTCAGAATCATTCTCCAAGTGTAGTTTAACTTCCGGTCCACCGAAGTTAGTGTTTATCTATCTTTTATGTCTCGGAGAGAAGTTAACCTCTCTTTTCAAAAACCTATCAGCCCATTCTGGCTCCTTGACTAGAACAAGTTATTGGTCACGTACTTGACTTCCAGAAAAAAGGAAATGCCATGATCCCTCATTACCTGAAAACAGTTATCCTGCTGGGATCTGCCCATGTCCCTTTGCCAGCTGATTGTGTGAGCACACACGCCTGTGCTGGTGTGGCTGCAAAGACTGCACCGGTGACCCCACAGAGTTCACCCATGAGAACATTTATCTGACCATGATGATCACTGAAAGTCAAACTGGCCCAGTAAATTAGTGGTCGTACAAAAACAAGGCAAAACAAGACAGAAAATCTTCATCCCAAGTGATCCAGAGTGTGTCAAGAGTTCTTCAGATCTCTTTGGAGCTTTAAATAGCTTCCAGCCCCAGGAGGTAAATGAGCTTACAATAGAGCTTCCTGCTTCTTCAGCCCTGGGTCTCAGGGTGAAGACTGAAAACGCTAACTTGTAAATGACATCAGAGGGGCCTCTGCCCTGCAGTCAGAGACACAGGGCTGCCAAGCCTTGGTCACTCCTGGAGATATAGTGAATGGACTGTATGCAGTAAGTTTAAACTGCTTTTTCTACATCGGTGAAATGGCTATGAAGCAACGGGGACACCACTTAATGTCTTTAGGAGCCAGTTACCCAGATGAGCAGAACAGTGCAGTCTAGGAGGTAAGAGAGAGAAGGAGACTGAGTTGAGCTGGCGAGCACATTCTCTGCCTCTGCTCAGCTCCTGCCAGCGGTCACCATGTGGAAAATTGAGCCCTCACTTACCCCCTTTATTTACTCCATTTATTTTACCCCATTTATTTCCTAGAGAAGCCATAAGCCCAGATTTGTATCTAAAATTTCCTATTTTTTAAATTATGCATCCAGTTCATATTTTACAAACGCTGTGTGGATCAAGGCCATGCGAACAGAAGCTGTCTTTGCATGGGATTGAGTCTGCGACCCCCACTAGGTAACTTCTGTGTGAAATTACGTGTTGTCCCCTGCAATCGTCTGATAGCTCCAGCAAGTGGGCAGACGTAGTTCTGCCCCCATCAGGGTTGCAGGTGCCCTGTGAAGAGTCACGTGAGCCGTCTCACGAGTTGTCACTTATGATGTCAACCTACTGTTGTTTTGTGTGGATGAGAGGGAGCCACTAGAAGCCACAAAGTATCAAAGACAGCCTGCCGGAAGCTACTTCCTTTTGGCGACACTTCGTGGGCTAAGCTTATTCAAATGTGCTCATTTGTGGGAGATGAATTCATCCCATGTTGGCAAATAGGCGTTGCCTCAATGCTCGCTAAGACGGCTTAGTGGCTGCCTGGATGCTAAGCCATGTCTACCATCGGTTAGAAGAGTGCTGTGGTTGATTATGGATGTCTGCTACCTGGCAACCGGAAGTACCCCGACTACATCTGAACAAATCTTAAAGACAGTTTTTCTTTCAGTCTGACTCTCAAGGCCAATTAGATATAGGAATGAATCAGACAGTCTGGCAAATCCAGGCGTTTCTAAGTAGCGTTTGTGTCCAAGGAAATAAAGAATTCCTGAGCAAAGAAATGCCAGAAACTGAAAAATCCAGCAGGAAGGAGCAACTTAATTAAAAATTTTTTCCTGACTAATTATGAAAATCTATATGTTTATTGCAGAAAATTTGGAAAATAAAAAGTTAAAGAACATTAAAACCATTATAATCTAACCACCAAGATATACCCTCCATTAATACTTTGTTAATTTCTTGAACCTTTATTTTGTGTATTTCTGCCATGACAGATCAGCCCACAAAGGTAGGCATCTAGGGGGGTCTGTCTGAAGATCTGCATTTCCATTTCCCTGCTCCTCTGTGTGCCTGTGTGTGTGCGTGTGCGTGTGCGTGTCCGTGTGCATGTGTACCCTAGGTGTTGTGTTCTATGTTGTACTGACTCCAGAAAAGGATGGGACAGTTCAATCATTAGGATGAAGAAGAATTTTCTAGCCTCTCGGCTTTGACACCGCCTGTTTCCTCTGCTGGGAAGGCTTTCCCTTCCTCCCACGGCCCTAGTCAAATTCCTGTGCGTCCCCAAGTGTCATCTCAAATATTACTTCCTTCATTAAGTTTTTCCTGATTCTTCCACAGTTTTCTAGATGCATACAGAGAACGTGGGAGCTCCAGGTAGTGGTGGAGCTAGAATGAAACTGCATATATTTTAGGCTCCAGAGTCCACGCTCCCTCTCCATCACTTTATTGCCCCTCTTATATTCCCACCTTACAGCTGAAAAAATGCAAAGTTGAAGACGTTTAACACCTTCCTTGAGATTGCCATTCTAGTAAGCAACAGGTCCAGAAAATGCTGCCCTACAGGACATTACAGTTTAGTCGAGGAGCTGAGAAATAGGGAAAGAATGACCATTTACACTATGTAAAGGAAATATAGATAAACTGTCGTGCAAGATCAGCAGTGGAAAACACTACTTCCTGCTTTGGGAGGTAGGAAGGAGATGAACAAAATTCCCTGGATGAGGAAGCATTTGAACTGGTATCTGGTGGTGAACCACGGACATAGGGAGATAGGGAGAAAAGCACTGCAGCTTGAACTAGGTAGTCACACAAGTTCAGCTGAAATAACAAAGACCAAAAGACCAGTAACTTAAACAAGACAGCAGTTTTTCTTTCTTGCAGGAGCTAACCAGAGACATCGTCTTGCTGTGAAATCCTTAACACACAGCTTCTGTCTCACAGAACAGATTTTCTGCTCCAGCTCCCATCACTCTGTCTACTTTCCAGGAAGCAAGAGGAAAGGAGGAGACTTGGAGGGCCTGTCAGTTCCTCTGGATTCTAACCTGGCAGTTGCATATAACTCTTTGTATCACAGGCACCGGGTAGAATTTAGACACACCTAGTTGCAAAGGAGACTAGAAATTTAACAGGGGTGGGGACATATTATTACTAAAGAAAAAGTTTTGAAATGGGCACTGAGAGACAGCTGTCAGCTGTCTGAGGAATTGCGGGTGTGGATGGGGATTCCTGGGTGGGTGTGTGATGCACTGCTCAGATCCTCTTTCAGAAATAAAGGGATTATATAAAAGGTTTCTTCCTCTCTCTGTTGGAGGTGCTGCTGGAAGATGAGTACCAGGTGTTGGCCCTTTTGGAGAGTGCCTCTAATGAGGAAAACCACCCTCCTAAGAGTAGGCTACAGCCAGTGATGGATCAGTGTCGGGTTCTCAAGGCCCAGCCCTCTCACCCCAACTCAGGACCAGACTGGCTCCAAAAACTCCATCTGTGTTGGGCGTGCGTGGAAGCTGGTCATGCTCTGCTCCGTTCTACTGCCTTCCCTCCCCTCCACAGCTGGAGAAAATCGCTCCCTAATAAACATTCTGTCCACCAATTTCTGCCTTGGAGTCTGCATCCCAGGGAAACCCATCAGGCAGCTTGGTTTTATAAGAGCATAGGGTGTGTAAAGGGGAAAGCAGGAGGTGGGAAGTGACCTGCAGCTCTGGGTAAAGCTGTAGAGATCTTGAACTGTTCAGTGTGTGGATCTGATTCTGCATGAAAGGTCTTCAAGGATCAGAGGAAGAGAAGCTGTCTGGCAGCAGTACTTACGCTGGACTGGCAGGAGGTGGGCAAACCAGGGCCATACTGCAGATCCAGAATAATGAAGAACTGAAAGAGGGCTCCAGCAATGCAGAAAGGAGAGGAAGGGACAGATCAAACAGGCAGAGTCAACAGAACTGGGCAGCTGGTGGTGGAAAGCCAGAGAGAGAGAAGCGTATACAATAAAGGCCAGGCTTGGTACCTGGTGAGTGGGGTGATGGGGATAACCTGGGAGAGATCCTGATTTAGGGAGCAAAGATGTCTTCCATTTTGGATCTGTTGGACTTGAGAGGCTTGAAGGAAATCTAGGTGAAGATGTCCAGCAGGCTATTGAATGAGGATATAAAATTCCTTAGAAGAGTTCAGATGGAAAGATTCACTTGAGAACCATCTATAGATGTAATTATTTAAGCTATAAAATTAGAGGCATTTTCTCAAGGAGGTGTCATAGGAAGGGAAAAGAAGAGAGAGGGGAAGAGAAAGGGCTGAAGAGACTGGGAGAAAATACAAAGTATATACAGCAGAGGAAGAAGATTACTTTCATGACACTGGCACTATGTGCCAGAAGATTACTGACAGCAGAGCTGAATTCTGTTGGTCACAGGAACAGAATTTAGCAAGAAAAGGTGACTCTGCTCTTCCTGCCGTACCCAGGATGCTTCCAACTGATATGAAATCAGTAATCGCCTTCCATAAAGGGCAACATGCAGCTCAACTACCAAAAAAACCAGGAGCTTCACAGGAGCATCCACAAAATCTGAAAAATATTTGAGGAAAATTGGGATGCCTACATTTGAAGAAACTTGACAATATCGCCGTGTAGCGAAAGGACGAATTTTTTTTAAAAAGTCTTACTTCCATTAACATAACCATAATTACACTATTTTGGTCTGAAACTGAAATTATAAGTATTTGGCATTCCAGGAACAAGAGATGAGAATGACTTATTAGAAATCAAGTATGGATTTACCAGCAGAGTAGTTGTTTATCAATAACAGCATGGTAGCTGTCCACCAAAAATATTACTCCTGGGCCACTATGGCATAAGTGCAAACCATTGGCATCAGGTGGAACACAAGAAGGTTGGTAATTGTTCTTGGGTCTCAAAATTTATATTTTCAGTGTGCACAAAGAGATAAGATGCTCAAGATATTTTATCACGCATTTGGTATTTGCGAAAAGTGAATTGAACTTAGGAAAAAAGGGAGCCAATCCAAGTAGAAAGTCTTAGTGACAGGTAATCAAAATGGCTCTGTACATCACTAGTTCTCAGAAAGTTGTAGAACCTCTCCTTTCTTGGTGATGTATTGCCTGGAGCCACATTTCATTAGCTATGGTTAGAAATGCAGATATACATTTTTCTTTATTAAAGTTAAAAAAAAAGACCTCTGAGAAAGTCTTGCACTCAAATATTTATATGAGACCAAACACTCAGATGAAAGGAGGAAAATGTAGTCAATTAAGTCCACTTATGCTTTGTTCTCAGGATATATACCAAGCGGGTAGCTGCCCATATGAAGTAAAAAGCCTTTGAATGAATTACAGATGAATGTTCGTGAACAAAACTCTTTGACTATCAAAGTTTGTACAATTTCCAGTTAGATACCCAGAAAAGCAAACAATTCATCTATCCACAAATTGCGTATCACTTATATTAGCAGACTGTTACAAATAATTTGTGACATAAATCATCTCTGTGTTTGGTTGACTTTCCTGCAATAATCTGTTAGTTAGCTAAATAACTTTGCAATTAGTTTGGTTAAAAAGCTTTGTATATATTTACTTTAATTAGAGTGAAAGAGAAAAATAAATTTTGAATTCCTTGCACAAGAAAAATGACTGATATCTAAAACTGGACTTCTTGCACAAAAAAAGTGATCAACAGCTAAAAATAATGTGTATGTATATTTGAATATGTAACATGTTTTTCTAAATCTGTGACTATAAAAATCATGTATAAATTTACATTCCCTTAGGATATAACTCTCAGATATGTCAGAAGCATGGGGCCTGTTAAAAGAAATTTACTTCTCTTCAGGAGATGATGCTGGTCATTACAGAAGGAGTGGGTCACCTTAGTTTCTGAAGGATTTTAAGGAAGGAGTTGGGGGAGGGTTAATAAGTAGCCTGATTGAAGAGTGGCTGAATGGTGAAATGGCATGTGCTTTCCACATATTTGGGTAGGTTTCAGTGGTTTCAGATGTGTGTGCCCAATGGCACTTGAATTTGGTTGCTACAAGTCAATTTTACAAGCATAAGAGGCTGCAATTTTGTTCTAATGAGTACTGATGCAGTCTCAAAGCTTGCATGGATTGAAGATTGTAAAAAATTAGAGGACTTATGTCATGTGTGCTTTAAAGCAATGCTTTTTTCTTAATCTCTATTACAATACATGATTTTATTGCCTGCATTTCACTTTTGCTCTTTTAAATTATCTTTTTTATTTAATTGTTCACCTAAATATTGTTAGTCTTTCCCAGTAGCATGTAAGTTCCATAGAGCAATGACTTTGCTTATCTTATTCAGTGATATATCCCCCCATGCTCATAACTGTACATGGCACAGTCGTGTGTGTGTGTGTGTGTGTGTTGTTGTTGTTGTTGTTTGTATAATACTGGACAAATGAATTACTTTGGTTTGGGCATATGTGTCAGTATATTTCAGTGCCTTGTTCTTTGCCTGTCTTCATCTCTTGTGTTTTTCATTAGCTTGTCAATTCATCAGTGGTTTAAAACATATCTTGAAAATCTCCCAGTGCACCCAGTAGCAGATATGCTTTGAAATAGCAAGAATTTCATTATTTCAACAATCTCCTTTCTGCTCAGGAAGATGCTGTGGATGGACCCTCCTAGCTCACTATCCTGAACTCACTCCAGAGAAGGACCCCAGGGCTGAGACTGGTGGTCAAAGAGAACAGTGACTATTGTCATTCCCAGAGGGACTGGAGTTCAGGGCAGAGTGTGGTATATTTGTGGTTTTCCTCCTTGTTTTATTAACATCGGTGCTCTATCCTAAATAACCAAGAAATTCTACTATTTTTGGTAAGTGAATTTTTGCATCTTTGTTTTATATGAGAAATGAAGAATATTGGCTTAAATTCTTTTCTAAAAGAACTTCCATAGATGGCATGGACTTCTAACTTTTTTACTTGAAATTTAAATAAACAAAATGGAATTAATCATAATCCTTGTTTGTTGATGTACCCACTGGACTTTTGTACACATGTACTTATTCCTTTACTCATCTACTTATTTAAAATCTTATAAAAATATGAATCTGCTACTCAGTGTGATAATTAGAACATTGACAGTAACTTCTGTTATTGTCTGTGTGAAACTTTTACATCTTACCTGTTGGACTCCTCTCTCCTAATGTAGTTATTACCTTGATACTTGTAATAATAATTTCATTGCCATTTGAAAACATACATAGGTATATATTTTTACATATTCCTAATGAATGTATTGTTTGGTTTTAGTTATTCTAACTTATAAGAAGTGTATTGATTTGACACATTGTAACATTTCTTCAATTAAAAAAAAGAAAAAAAGGGTATTGACATTTTGTGTATGATCTTTGGGACTTATGTTTTTCCTCTCAATAGCATGTTGATAAAACCATACATGGTGTTCTAACTAGTGGTACCTCATTTTAACTGCTGTGAAATAGTCTATACAAGATACAGGAACATGATGCATGAAAAATGGGGTGCTAGAGGATGGCCATGTCCCAGGTCTCGGAATAGTGCCTGGGATGCACCCTATCAAATGAGAGAGCTTGGCTTCCTGCAGGAAAGAATTCAAGAGTGAGCCATAGTAGAGTGAAGGTAGATTTATTCAGAGATTCATACTCCACAGACACAGTGTAGGCCATCTCAGAAGTTCAGAGAGGCTGCAAGGCCTGGGGGTGGTTAAAGCAAAAGTAGGTACACACGCCATAGACAGAAGGCGGGCCTTCTCAAAAGGCAAGAGAAAAGGCCATGAGGTGCAGGGTGGTTAGTTTTTCTGGGCTTGGTACCTTCATATTCTAACAAATGGGACAATTATTCCAACTACTTCGGGGAGGAAGCTGGGATTCCTAGAAATTGGGCCATTACCCACTTTTTTGACCTTACAGAGTCAGCCTTGAAACTGTCCTGGTGCCTGTAGGGTACCATTTAGCATGCTGTTGTGTTTCAATGAGCATATATTGAAGCTTAAGGTCCACTGGGAGTTGAATCTTCCACCATCTTGGTGCTAATTGTTGTGTCATTCCTTTAATAGTTACACTCTGCCTCCTACCCTCCTGTCTCAAACATACTACGATGTATTTATTTATTCCCTACTTTTAAGGGACTTAAGTTATTTCTGGCTATTTTCTACATGAATATTGTCTCTATAAGCATTCTTGTACGTATTAGTGTACAACAACTTCTCTATTTATACTGAGGGATGTAATTGCCTACTCATAGGGTATATCAGTGTTTAACTCCTTTCCACAGTGATTGTACCACTTCTAATTCTCAAGTTCAATAATTTGCTAAACTCTAGGATTTTTTTTAACATTTATTCAATTAAGAGATTATTGCCACAAATCATAGAATAATAAATTGGTAAAGCAGAAGAGAATTTTGAGATAATTCAATTGGACCTATTTGATTTACAGAGAATGTTGATACATAAGAGAAATGAAATGATTTCTCAAAGTCCTAGAAACAATAGACTCTCAAATACATCTCCAAGTACTTTACGCAACCGTCACTGTATTCTCACCAGCATTTTCTATTTCTCAAATATGCAGTGTTTAGTAACTAATATTAGAACTTCCATTTTTAAGATAAAGAAGTTAAGACCTAAGAAAATAAACAGAGTTTGGGTTATCTCAATTTAGGGTTAAAGCTGAATTTATTCCACGCAGAATTTTCCATCAGCCCACATTGCCTCATGGGTTTGTCTTTGCTGATTGCTTCCCCAAAAGGTATTCTTAACAACCCGGACAAAATACTTTACTGTCTGCCACTGGAGCTCTTTCTCCTAGACTTACTTGTATCTATGAATGACCACGTGACCTAGTTGTAGTACATAAATCTAAGCCTTAGCCCACTGATGAAGGTTATAGAAATGCTTTTACTTTCTTGGCTAAAAATTAACAAGATATGGCTGGGCTGAAACAACCATTCCACCTACTTCCTGCCTTGAGTGTAGATGTGATGTCCAGAGCTGTGGCAACTAACCTGTGAGTCCGAGGGTAGTTTAAGGGAATCAGATAAACATAGGCCTGATATTCCTGGGCCACTCAACTAACATCAGCAGCCACATGCCTCCAGATTTCTTATTAGATAAGTAAAGTACAAAAATGATCTCAAACTAGATTTAGAATGTTTCTTTTTTTTTTACCAATGATGGAAAGTTAAAATCTTGTCATTGAATGAGAAATGTCTTTTCCTCAGGGAAAATGATTTTATACTTTCATAACTAGCATCAACTTATAGATTATAGTCCTTTAATCAAAAACCCCATTTCAGGGGATGGGGTTTAAAAAAATAAAAAAAACAAAAACAAAAACAAAAACACAGTATTTCCATTCAACAAAAGCATGATAAAAAAATAATTGGGCACTGGATAAAGGAAAGAAAAACCTAAATTGGCTGATGAACATTTTGATTCTTTTTTCCAGACATGAAAAAGAAATTTTATCAAGGCAAAGTTGACACTCACTACTCCAGTCTTAGGTTCAAAATGAGACTATTCTCATAAATAAATTCACCCAACATTAATTAAGAAGAGTTTGAGATTTGCAGATAATAACTACTATATATAAAATAGATAAACAACAAGGTTCTACTGTTTAGCACAGGGAACTATATTCAGTATCTTTTAGTAACCTTAAAATGAAAAAGAATATGAAAAGGAATATATGTATGTATATGTATGACTAAAACATTATGCTATACACCAGAAATTGATGTAACATTGTAAACTTTATTTTATTTATTTATTTATTTATTTCAATTTAATTAATTATTTATTTATTTGTTTCAATTTAATTAATTAATTATTTATTTATTTCAATTTAAAAAAAAGAAAGAAGAAAAAAAAGTTATTATATGTGTGTTGGGCTGGGCTCTAAAGCTGAAAGTAGACAGACATGATACCCACTCTGAATGAGCTCACTGCTGGTTGGGGTAGGAGAGGGAAAGTAAAGAGAGACAGGTAAGTATGTATAACAAATAGGATGTAGTAACGTATAAGAGGAGTATAAACAAGCTTGTGATGAAATCAAGACCAAAGCAGAGCTAACTCCCTTTGACACACATGAGTCAAAAAAAAGGTCCTTATCCCAGGAGCCCTGCTCATACTGTAAGATGCTTTATGCCTTCAACATAGGGTCCTTGTCCTTATTTGTCTTTTCATGGATGTTTTCTTTTTGGAAAAAGTCCTTAATTGTCACTGGACCTCTGGCTTTCTGAGATGTGAATCACTTTTCTCTTTCTATTATGTTGAAGTAAAGATTTTATGTTGTTTTTTGCTACACCATAATCGAAGAAAACTTACTGTTGCTAAAAGCTTAGACCTTGTCATTGTTGCCTTTGTATGGAAAACAAATCAGCTGTAGTGTGGTCTCCTTTGGAAATGAGTAGCCCAAGTGACGAGACAATTCTGAAAAGCCGATACTTATAGTGGTCACTCAAACTGCTGGGATTATTGCAGAGAGATAAACTCAACACGTGATGCAGTCACAAGAATCCTTATGGGCTTTGCAATCTACTGGAAAGAATGGGCAAAAGATGGATGTACCTTGAGGAGTACTTTAGAAAGAAACCACCACTACACCTATTATCGTAACTACGGTATCTTCACTCATGTAAGTAGGAAAAACATGAATGAACTATTCCTGAATCCCCAAGTAACTTTCCTCTTCTGCATGTTTTAGAATCAATGTCCAATATCATCTGACTACTTTACTGCAACTTGTCCTTGTGAATTTGATGATACTTAAAGACTGACTCATCCAATTACCCCAATGGGCATTCCAGGAAATTGTCCATGTTTATTGCCATCTTCAAATGATGGAAAAGCAGAAAAGAATGAGAGAAAGTAATTATTTTTACTATCTGATCCTAAATGGTAAAGAAGCAGCCTATTCTTAAAGGCTGTCCCCATCATTTGCAAATTAATGCACTGCTGAAGATGCAAACTATCTATATAACTGCTCTCGAATTTCATTAAAATTAATCGGAAGTCCTTTTTAATGTCTTTGAGAATTGCTTCAAGTGGCAAAAATCAGAAAATCTACCCATGGGGCACATTCAGCTAATTGCAATTTACTTCGCAACTAGTCATTCCTTCGCCCTAGGCTGCAACCGCTTAAAACTGAAACAACTCTCTGGACGACAAATGCCAGTCAGACTAGTTATTTAGGATCATGTAATTTTAAATGACCCATTGATTTCCTGAATATGTTTTAACAAATCAGAATGAAGATGCAATGGACTTTTCCAGATGTAACTTGCTAAAATTCTTCTCTCTGTAAGTTGGACCTGCCATCTGCTCCCTCCCAGCTGTACTGGGGAGCCAATAGGGGAATAAAGATAGAATAAGGATACAGTGAAGAGAATAGAGAATGACGGACGGTGCATGTGTTTGTACAAGCACACTATTCAAGACAGTTAAATGACAATGAATAAAGCCAAGTTTTGCAAAGAGAACCATGTTCTAACTCTTACCAACTAATTGACCCAAGGAAAATTTCTTAACAGCAAGCTGGGGGGCAAAGAGTAGGATTAAATGTGTTTTCCTTAAGATCACATGAGACCATATATACAAAAATAACGTTTTGTAAAATGTAGGTGCTGATCAAGTATTTGTCATTGTTAGACAGAGACTAGTCTGTGGAAATGAAACTACGGGGATGATACCAAGTTAGGCATCCTCTCATGTTAAACAGAGTATTAAATGTTTCATTCAGATAATTCGATGGTGGCTTTCTTTTTATCTAAATGCAAGAATTAGTGTACCATTTTCCTCTTGCAATTATTAGTAAGGTTCAGATTAAAGATACATATTTCTTACCAAGAATCTCTCCAAAGTGCCCTAACCAAGGAATTCTAAGTGTATGTTACAACAGAGTATACAGTTATTAGGATCTTCTTCTAAATAAAAATATTCAATAAGATGACTACTTAATTTTCAAGTGCAAGTTGGTAAATCGATTTTAAGAGAAATGTTTAATCAGAGCATTATTTTGCAGTGTGGCATTATAAGAATTATACTAAAGACTTCCAGTCCCAAGTAATCATATTGAAAAAAAAAGGGGATGGTTTGAGCAGACACTAGCTAAGCTTTTCAAAAATTTTATTTTTAAGATCTTTGCTCCCGTTGACAAGAACTGTTCTAAGAGTTCTGGTTGGGATAACAATGGCCATACACCCTCAGCTTCTGTAAGGCTGGGGTGACCATCTCAATTTATTATCCTATTACACTTATATCTCACTATGACTTATTACAGCAAAGGTGGAACCCAACTTCAGTGGCCTTTACCTTCATCCCACTTCAGCCACTCACTGCAGAGGTTGTGCTTAGAATTCAGAGCTGCTCCACCTCTAAAATCTGACACTTGAATATCCCTCTTCCTGAATAGAATCCCTCTTCTTTTCAGTACCCTCTTTCTTTACTCCTCCAACACCTGTTTTTTTCCCCTTCAATGAGTCTCTGGTTTTCTTCATTTCCAACCAGTCTTTCATCTCTCCACCCCTCATCTCTTTTCTTTTTCTAATCTGTGTATATCCTTGATTCCTTTGCTTCCCTCTCCTTCTTCATCAGCATTTACTCAACAAATCTCTAACACTGTATCAACATAATCATGACTGCTCTTTCCTCCTACATATAGTCAGATGAGCACTGCAGGAGAAAAAGAATAACTAGCATTTATCAAGTACTTGCTACATGCATCACCATTCTAAGGATCTTCTGTGTATGATCTTGTTTCATTTTCACTAGCTATTAGGGAGATTGTTTCCCATTTTATAGGCAAGAAAACTGCTTTGCAAGAGTTAAGTAACTTGTCCAAAGTATTACATCAAATCAAAGACACCATCAATTGTAGACATCTGATTATTTTTAAAAAAGCAAAGAAAATGTTGCAGTTCTGATTGTAAGGTGCCATTGGTGGATAGATAAATACTGAGTCCAGTGGTGTTAAATGTGAAAAATTGCATCTAGGTATCAGTGAACTATGACACGGGAAGGACATAGGGTGCCAGTCCAGGCAGTTTGGAGCTTCATCTTTATGCCATTCTACCTCATAAAAACCACACAGGCATGCAGAATGGTCTGTTACAGTTTCATGGTCTCAAACTTTGCCTGGACATTTAGTACTTTCTTTAGTCTCTCTTTTTCTCTCTTATTTCCTCTCTTCTCTTTCTTCTTCCTTTCAAAGATTATTCCAAAGCCTTTTCCCTCTCTTTAAGTTCCCCATTCCCCATTTGTGACTATGCACCTTTCTTCATTAAGAAAATTGAGATCATCAGTCACCATCTCTCTCAAATCCTGCTCCCCACCGGCCATACCACCCCTAGACGTGTCCATACCCAGAGGTAGCCTCCCTTCGTCCTTGTGCAGACAGCAAGCTGTCCCTTCTATCAAATGCTGGCTCCTCCTTATTTGCTTATTCCTATTGCTTCTTGCATCTTCTGAGACTGTTACTTGTCCTTCTTTCTTGAATTTCAGCTCCTTCCTCTTTGTTGGTTTCTCTCCCTCAGCCTGTAAACATTACGAAGATCCGACCTCTGGCCTCCTGTTCCAATTCTTCTCCCTCTTCTTTTCTAAACTTCAGAGAAAGTGCTTCCCAGGGGCTGTCTGCATTTCCTCACTTGCCATTTCTGCCTCAGCTCACCCCTTTTCCCCCAACAGTCAGAATTATCGTTGATAAGCAGTTTGGTGATCTCCTAGTTTTAAGAGCCAATGAAAAATTCTTTGCCTTCATTTTATTGACCTCCTTTTCTGAATCTGGGTGCTGTGGTTTGTTTCCTCTGTCTTTGTGAAAATCTTTATCTCATTGGTTTCCAAGACACCACATTCTCCTGGTTCCTCTTCACTCTACTTCTTAATCACGTAAATACTGGCATTTCCCAAGTTCTATCCGTAGGCTATCACTGTACCCACTTTACACACTTTCCTCTGAGGTTTTTTAACTATTGCCCACAGGTTGACAAAATCCCAAATCTAGACTTTTTTCCTGCGAGCTGTCTAAGTGTTTGTCTTTAGTCCCCTCCTCTTCCTTACCTATTCTGCTTCTCCATTTGGAGAAGTCCTCTCAAACTTAACATGTTGAAAGGCAAATTTTTAAATCTAATTGAAGTATAGTTAATTTACAACATTATATTAGTTTCAGATGTACAATGCAGTGATTCAAATTTTTATAGATTATGCTCCATTAAAATGGTTATAAAACATTGGCTCTCTTCCCTGTGCTGTACAATATATCCTTGTAGAAAAGCAAATTCTTGATTTCCCTTTCCCAAACCTATTCCTCAAACCATTTTTCCTCTTTTAGTTGATGATTCCAAACCTCCATTTGCTTAGCCCCCAAAGCTTGACATAATCTTGAATTTTTCTCTTTTTCTTGCACGTTACATCCAGTCTGTCAATGAATCCTGCCCTTTCTACCAGAAAATATATCCAGAATCCGGTCACTTTCACAGTTGCCCTGCTACCACCCTTATCTAGGCCACTGTTACATTGCATCTGGATTATTGCAGTGCCTCCTAACTGGACTCCCTGCCTCTGCCCTTGCGCCCCTCTGATCCGTTCTCTGCTGAGCAACCAGAGTGGATTTCTGACAGCCTCGCTGACCTCTTCTC
This sequence comes from Vicugna pacos, assembly GCF_048564905.1. NCBI lineage: Eukaryota > Metazoa > Chordata > Mammalia > Artiodactyla > Camelidae > Vicugna > Vicugna pacos. The sequence continues at coordinate 65,507,348 of NC_132991.1, read as the reverse complement.
CTACCACTATACCCAGAAAACATTCTTACCGTGCCACACTTGTCCCAAGGCTGTTATCCTTCCTCTATGCCCCACCTGGAGCATTTGCTCACATGTATATGCTTGACGCACTCATTCACTTTAATAAATCTTTACTCCAATATCTCCTCATGAGGAAGAACTTCTCAGTAGTCCATATAAAATAGCTCCTCCCCAGCATTCTTTCTAATCCTGCTTTACTTTTTCTTGGTGATGATTTGTTTTTTCTAATCATAATTGACTCATTACATATCTATTTTTCCTTGGGCTTCAGAATGAGAAACCCTAATTACTGACCCGTACATGGCTATATTTGTTTATTTAATTAGCTAGTTGTGTGTTTTTGATACATAGCTCATCGTTCAACACAAAAACTAAAAACACAAATCATTATATATATATATATATGTATATGTATATATATACACACATACACACACACACATATATATACTTTTAAAATTAAAATATATTTCTTCTTTTCCCACCCCTACTACAGTGTAAGCTCTGTGAGTCCAGAGACTTTGTTTGGTCTTGAAAATAAAGTAAGCACTGCATATTTATATACCCATATGTTTAAGGATAATGTAATTATTATCAACTTGTCTAAAACCAAAATTAAATCCCCACATCCTTACCTCTGTTCTTCCTCTCTCTACACTCCTTCTCTTGACTTTGCTCCCCAGAAGCACTGAACTGCTTTGAGTGCTCCTTTCACACCTTTGTTTTTGTTGACTTCTCTTCCTGAAGGAGATCATCCCCTTCCCTATGGCCCCAGGACATCTGTACAACTCCTTCTTCAAGAAGCTCACCAGTCACCTCCTCAAAGATGCCTTCTATGCCTCTTCTTTCCTTTCCCTTTCTCAGGGTTCTTCCATGTTAGTCTCTCTCTAACCCTTGTGCTCACACAGTGTGGTCCTCTAATTATCTTCTCCAAGAGGCTGAGAGCTCCTTGAAATTCAGGAAACAAGTCAAAGACCTCACTCATGATCTTTCCCCACTTCCTCAGAGGATAAATTGAAGCGGACATTAGTACGCTAAGTTCACAGATTGAGAAACTCAAGTACACTCCATCCGATTTCAGAGGAGGAGAAAAAGCTCAGAACCCCTCAGGAATCCTCTCAAGAGCTCTTCCTTCCTATCACTTGGGTATGGGGAAGTTTCCCCATGTCTTTGGTAAATCTTGCTGTAAGCCTGGTTTCCTCCCTGTGCCCCTCTGGAAGGTAACCATGGATACTATTGAGCTGGCAGTTCAGTTAATGGAGCCTTCAGTTAATGGAGACTACAAGTGGTTTTCAGGATGCTTAGAGAGTTTTGAGGTGGGGGCAAAACCTAGAAACACTGGCAGACGTAAGACTTTTGCCTCAGGCTCCTGAGCTGGGTGTGTTTCAGTTAGGGTGGGGTTAATGCTCAGCAGAGCCCCACAAATGTGACAGGGCTCTAGCCCCTGACTAGGGTGGTAACTAGCTGTGAGTTGAGAACAGAAGGAAACCCCTAGCGTTTTTTCTTCTTGGAAAGCAGGGATCCTGCTGTGAAATCTAGAACAGTGGATTGGCACAAGCAATGCTAACAGCTACCTGGGCTCCTGAGGTGATCCAGGCCAGAGAGCCTGGACATAAGGGCGGGGGCGATCTTCTGTTCCCAGTCGAGGGGAGCTTCCAGCCGTGCCACGTCCCTACCCATATCCTTGCCCCGGGGGTGTTTTTCTTTTCCCAGCCCAGGACCACAGGCAGGCAGGAGAAATTCACACCCGGGATGTTTCCAAAGTGCACACTATTTCCTCCGAGCCTACTGACCGCTGGGAGGGCGCCCCCATACTTTCTTTGATCCTGAGTCCTGGGTCTTCCCTCCCATCACCTTATTCTCAAACAAAGTTCATCTGGAGAGGGAAGATCTGGGGAGCCCCGTCGGCTCCTAGACGGGCGCCGATCTGGGTCCCAACTTTTCAGTTCCCGCCCACAGTGTCACGCCTCCCAAACCAGGACCAGGAAGCCAAACCGTACGGGGGCTCAGTTCCGCTGGTGGAGGGTGGGTGTGGGTCAGGGTCAGTGAGGAGTGTGGCTAAGCCTGCATGTTTTCCGAAGCGAGTCTTCAGGGGAGGGAGGGAAGGGGAGTCTGCGGGAGATGGACTTGGGGGCGAGGTGGCGGCAGTTTTCCGGCGTTTGACGTAGACTTGAAGAGGCGCCGAGCACTCCCACTGCTTAAGAGGCATCGTAGCCTTCAGGACGCTGAAGCTGGGGGCCGTCACTCGTTCAGGGAGCTGCCTGAGCATTTTCTCTCCACGCACTCCAGGGAATACAGAGAAGGCTGCGCAGGTAAGTGCAGAGGGGTGCCCTTCTGCCACCTGGGAGTAAAGCCGCGGGGTAAGAAGGCTAGTGGAACACGGAGGGTCTCAGTCAGGCAGCTCCGCCCTGAGGAGGTGAGGCTGTGGAACCAGGTATGGGGTCGAGATGTGGGAGCGCTTCGCGGGGCTTATAGCGGGACACAAGCAGCACCCCAAGGCTGAGGAACTTCCAGGTTCGGGGAAGACTCTCCGAAGGGAAGAAAACCTGACGGAGCCAGTGTGAGCACTGTGGTGCGAGCAGAGAGTCCCGCACACGCCAACTTCAGTACCCTGGACAGTGTCCCGCCCTCGGGCTTCTAATAAACTTAGCACAGACAGCTTTGATTTGTCCCCGAAGGAAAACAACTTTTGAGGCTCCCCGACTTTGATATTTTAGTTCAGAAGAGGACTTATTGAATTTGATTTTGTTCAGGTACAGCCCCTGTGTAAATAATCTGAAATATAAAGGAAACATTTTGAATAATCTTGTATCTCAACATGCCCCTTCAGGAATGTGCCTGTTCAAAGACAGTTTCTGAAATAATGATTTAAGAGAGCCTTAATATGTTTTGCTACTGTACAGAAGAGAAAGACCCCATCTTACGGTGTTATCATTAAATGTTCCAATATAGACATATTCCCATGAACTGTGACTTGCTTGCTTTCATGACACTAACATCTAAAAGGTTTAGAAATATAAAACTGAAAGTGAGCTGTATATGCTCTCCTGTTTTTTTCTTTACACTAGGATTGTTTAAGTGTGATACACTTTTTGCATAGTCTGTAAAGAATTGGATAAGCTTTTTTTTTTTCCTGGGAAAAGAATTAAAGTTATTATTATTTTTAAGGACTGATTTCTTATCGGACTTGTCTGAAGTGTAACATAATAATTTCAAAGTGGAGTATAAATGCCTTGGTTTTATTGCAGCAGGCTTTGAGAGCCAGAAAAGTTGAATGAGAGGCAAATAATTTTTGTTAAAATTCTTGAGATTTATAACAAGAAGAGAAGAATGAAAAAAGATCATCTTTATGAAAGTTATGTCAGAATTGCAGAACATTTTAGGTGTTTATAAAATGCTTATTAATTCTACTCTAATGGGTTGATTATCCCTTGATTCCCATATTTTTTAGCACACTCTCTTGTGTTTATTTTTATTTGTAACATTTTACCATTCTTTCGCCCTTTTTTAATAATAAAAGAAACCCTAATAGGAAAATATGCTCAAATATGGTGAAGGGTAATATATGTTCAAATTCTTAATTGCATAGGAGCCCTGGCTTAGGGTAGCTGGGCTAAATTATGGTATTATAGAATAATAAAAGCCATGCAGCAAGATGGAAAATTTTCACTTAATATTCTTTTAAACTCTATTTCTCTGTAATAGGGAAAAACAAGTTAAATTATTTATCTTACAAAAGAACACATCTTAGGAATAATCATTTTTTAATCTAAATGTCTTGGTTTTAGACTACCTGGCTTAACAATGTGTCATTTCAGATAGACTAGAGCTGATGATGTGGGAAGTAGGATAAGACTTTTCCTAGAGATGATGACATGTTTCCTTTGCTGGCCCCAAGATTTTTTTAAGGCTTAATTATTTTTCTTTTGAGCGGAGCACATGCAGGACTCATACGAGGTATTTCCATCTTGCGCAGTTTCAAGGCCATGGCTGATCCTGGGAACAGAGGAGTGATCTACCGCCCCTTGAGTTTCACCTCCTCCCTGCTCATTGTGGGAATGTGCTGTGTGTCTCCTTTCTTCTGTCATAGCCAGACAGATCTGCTGGCTCTTAACCAAGCTGATCCACAGTGCTGGGAATCTTCTTCAGTGCTCCTCCTGGAAATGCGGAAGCCTCGAATTTCCAACACTGTATCAGGTTTCTGGGATTTTATGATCTACCTGAAGTCATCAGAGAACTTGAAGCATGGGGCATTGTTTTGGGATCTGGCCCAGCTCTTCTGGGACATCTATGTGGACTGTGTCCTTTCCAGAAACCATGGCTTAGGAAGGAGGCAATTGGCTGGAGAGGAAGGGAAGATCTCAGCAGTGCATCCACAGCACACAGAGAAAAAACAAGGTGGTCAATCCCAGATCCCATGTCTTTTGAAAGGGTCGATCAAATATGAATATGCTGAATTGTGAGAAAGAAGGAAATGGGTTTAGGGGAACCTATTGTCACATATATCCTTCTCAGGGGTGAACCCAAAGAGCACACCAGGGATAGGAAGATAGATAGCATTTCCTTTTGTATTTTGTATTAGCTGTTTTTTTTTAAATCAACATACTGTCCTCATCTTTGTACTTCACATGAATAGCAGCAAGAAAGAGTCAGAAAGACAAGTAAGAAAAAGCATGATTCCTAAAATACAACATAAAGGTATAAAGGGATGCCCCAAAATTAATATTATTTTTTTCAATTAGCCTGAAACCCGTGTTCACTTGCTATGAAATTGGGAAGATTTGAATATAAGTCTGGGGAACACTCACAACATACAAGCTCTTGCCCCTTTTAAACAGAAAAAAAAAAACAACCATGAACATGTACATGGAAGGACTCCTTGAGATGTACTTAGTTGATAATGTAAATGGTAGAAAAATCAGCTGGCTTGCAAATTCACCCTTCATTGCTTTTTGAACAAATCTCAAATAAATAATTAACTTCTAGCAAGCTGAGTAATTTTTAGAAATTTGGAACTTCTTACAAATTTCGAGATTTTCACTGAAGTAAATATTATATTCAAAAGCAATCTTCTCTGGGGCTAGAAGAAATGCCCTTTGTAGAATTAGAATGAAGGTAAATGAGTCCCTGTGTGTAAGCTAAGAGATAAATGAGCCTTACTCATACTGTTTTTGCTCTTTTTTCAGTGTTGTTTCAACCAATGAGCTTCCAGTGAGGGCTGTTTGGGTGGCAGTGACTATTTATGCACTAGTGGAAAATTGAGGCATACCCAATTTTTGCATTTGTACATTTTATTGTGATAACTGTTATATACTCCTGTAAAATATCTATTAAAATAGCAATTAACAGTAATAATTCTAGATCAATCTTTCCCCAAGATATTGTAGAGCCTTTTAACATCTAGTTTGTTTTAACCTCAATAACAAAAAAAAAAACATGATTAGCTGATCCATAAAGCCAAGTAACCCACTGCTACTAATTACAGATAAATTTATTATTTTGGCAAGTATTATTGTCACTTAAACCAATTTCCTTTTTTAGAGGAACTATTCTTTTAGCAGCTAAGCTACTAAAGCAGAAGTAGAAAATGAATATCTTTAAATGTGGTAACCAAATTTTAAAAATATTTTGAACAGAGGCTGCCCAGACATCACCATCAGTAAGGACTGTATATTTTCTTCATCTGTACTGTAGGCTCTTTTTTTCCATTCTTATCCTATTTAGCTGTCATACTCAAATTACTACCAATATTTCTTGTTTTTGTATTTTGCATTCACTTTGAATTACTTTAAATATCTATAGAATAAATGAAAATAATAAGATTTCTGTTCAACCTGACATGAAAATAATTATCTATATATAGATCATAATTATGTATTATATAATATAATTATACATTATATTATATAACTATATGTTGTAATTAATTATATATATGTAAAATCTCAAAAACAGCTTTCAGTTTGCTTTCTTGCAACAAGGCTATCGTAATAGTCTGAGACTACATGTAATTTTCTGAGCATACTTCAACATGGCATTTGTATCTTGTTTATAAATAAAAGTAGTAGATTTGTCTTCAGCTTTGAAAGCCAATTCCTTCATCTTGCTACAGAGTTGTGATTGACCCAGTTGGTCTGCAAAGTTTACCTGGAGTTGTTTTGCAACAGTAGGAGTAAACATTTCACTTTATTGAAGTTATTTTAATGTTTGACATAAACAGTTGTTGCAGACCAGGAAATAAGACTTTCCGTTTGTATTGTATCATCACAGTCAAAGAGGGTCTTGGGTCAAGAAGACACCATGTCTGAAAGTTAAATAGTTGCAGGAACATTGAGCTTTCATCTCAAGAGCTTGATTAAATCTCTAGTGGCTCACCTGGGCTCTGGATGTACCTGCACAGATTCTCCACTAATTTTTTTCTTTTGTCTGTAAGCAATTAACATGCTACTAGTTTGGAATAGGGGTGAGGGTGAAGAGTTGTTTGTTTCCTTAGTTCCCAGGGAAATCACATCATCAGAGCAGGAGGGAAGAACTAAAATAAGTGTCTACATAATACCCCAAAAGGTTCTTGCTATTTTGATGTCTTCAGTCTAAATCGTTTAAATACACTTGAGAAATGTTGTAATGAATCATGCCTTATAAAAACACATAACTCCTATATAACTTTGTATGTTAATATTTTTGTTAACATTGAGTCAACAAGTATGAAAACAAGAGATACCAAACAGCTATGTAACCTTGGGCAAGTTAATTCATTTATTTATTTCTCAGAGTCTTCATCTGAAGAAGAGGAATGTGAAAAGAATTGGATGGTCCATAGAGTCTGTTCGGGTCCTGCATGCTGATATTCTGTGATTCTATAAAAATAACTTATGAAGGGCATGCATTTAATTATAGAAAGAATCTGGAAGAACTTTACTCTAAGGACAGTTTATTGTGCTGAGTGATGACCTAGACATTATGGCTGCTTATAACAATGATAAGCAGAAACAAAGGAGGTCCAGAAATGAGAATTCTAAAAAATTTGAGGGCCAGAGATATCATCACTGAAGAAAAGATTCAAGAAATCATAGCTATTTTACCTGGAAAGATATGAGCTAATAACTGAATGCTGAAATATTTGGGCAATTGAAGAGGGTTTAATCAGGGTTGACTAGTAAATTATGATGGGCTATAAGAAGGCAGAGTGAAAATGAGAGAGAGAGAGAGAGAGAGAGAGAGAAACTGATTTAGGAAAAGAGTAGGCTGATAACATCTCCAAATAGAAAATAACAGAGTTGAGGTTAACTCGTGGGCTAGTAAAGGCTTCAAAACAAATGAAGGGATTTTGAAGTATATCCTTGTTTATATCAAAAATGATGGTCTCTTCCTTCAACAAATCTCACTCTGCCCCTGAGAAGAACAGAAAAACTTGCCTGCTGGAGCCTGACAGTTTGTATGGTCTAGAAAAATTGTGAGTCTTTGCTTTCCTCCGTGACATGAAAATTAAAATTTAGATTTATAATTTGATGATGTTTGCAGTCAGTGTCTAATTAGCTGGCAAGTGTCCATAGTGCTTATTTTCTTAAAACCCTGAGCAGAAGGGAAAACAATGCTTCAGAAATATAACTAGATTCACCAATGTTTGATTTTCTACTTTACTCACTCTGAAAAATTTCCTAAGCAACATATTCAGAAATTACTCATTTAGAGATCTATTCTAAGGAATCATTCAGAGATGTAGTCAATGATACAGTAGAAGGCTCTCTGCAATACTATTTATAGCAACAGAAAATTTGGAAATAACCTAAATGTTCCATAACAGGGTAATGGTAATGGTAATAGTAATGGTAAATGGTAAACTAAATTATGGTATGAAATGTGTATGCATAAAACTATGGTTATCTCTGGAATATTATATTATGGGTGGTTTAAACTTTTTTCTTTATATATTTATATTAAAATTATACAATGACAATTTTCATTTTTTTAATCAGAAGAATATACCTTAATACATAGTAATTAACAAGGAAGTGTATTAATTATAAGCTACTTAATTTAGATTATGTAACTAAATTTCATAAGCAACAAAACTTTGCATAAGTATACATTTATCATACACTTCTGCAATACATTTATACAGAATCTTGATAGTCGAGTGCAGAAACAGCAAACTTTTTTTTAAAAGCCAAGTTATTGACATTTAATTAACCTGAAAATAATTTAGTGACCTAATAATTAGTTCCTTTTCTCTACTTCCAGGTGCATATTCTGAGCAACCAAGAATCCCTTCCCTAAAGAAGAAAGAGTTGATTGAAGACTTGATAAGCATGCACATACGCAGGAATGGGTCTAAGTTCACTGGGAAAGTGACCACTGGCCTGGAAATTAAGAGAAAATAAACCTCAGAGCTAACTCACATCTTGGAATTTAAAGAAATATATATGTATTTTTTCCTTGACTATTGATCATTTATTTACTTGAGATGGTGGGAGTGTCCAGAGATAGATATTAAGCCACATTCTCTCCAAGCACTTAGTTTCATCTTTTTGGTTGCTAGCATGTTCCTTCAAATGATAACATTACCCCAGATCATCCCACTGCCTGAAAGAGTTAAAATAGCTTCCAAAGATGAGCAGGGGGTCGGCTACTCAGATCCTTTGTATTCATTTTGATCATTTGTTTTGAAATACTTGACATTGTTAATCAACTAGAGTGCCACACGTTTAACTTGAATACACTGCATGACTTCCAAGACATTAACCACTGGATTGCTTACGCACAGGCATATGAGATGATATTTACTAATTACCAGTTACTGATGGTCTGCGATACCTGAATTTTGTTTGAAAGAATATTTTTGAATATTTTGAACTGAGTGAAGCAAAAAAACAAAACAAAACAAAAAATAAACTGGTGAATAAAGCATTCTTCTAACAAACAAAATTAATAAAAGCTCTGGACCCCAAGTGATGTTATTGGATTCTTTTTATTTCCATATTTAATGTTACCATTAATGATCATCCAAACTCTAATAAAATAGCAGTAGGTATAAATGATTTCCCAATTAACATATTTTCTATTGGAGTAAATATTAAAACTCTATAATTGATCACACTTTGCACTGAAAAGTAAACTAGAAGTAAAATAAACAGCATTATAAGAAAAGAATCTTTTCTTTTCCCTCAAAATGACCAGGCCTGAATGAGGTTCACAGCAAAGTCCAATTAGCAAATTTACTTGAGCTCCAGACACAATGCTATTTTTATCTCTAATCACTCTCATCTCTCCAATCATTCCAACTGTTAAAACTGATAATTGACAATGAGTTTGAATTTTGGATATGTAAGCAATTCACTTTTCCCAGGTCCAAAGGAAGCCTCAGTAAATGTTTTCACTGAAGGTTTAGGGTCCTCCTTAAGCTAAAAATCTTATTCAAAGGGTTATTATTAGAAGACACAGCTGCATCTGAAGGTGAGCCAAACCCTAACAACAGGGGAGGCAAGTCTAGGGAAGGACCTGGGGAGGGGTCCAGCCTCAGCTTTTACTCGGTTGGAAGAATGAGCACATTGAAAGCTGCCATTCTTCGGCTACCATTTCTGTATAGCTCATGGCTTCGCTTTTGTGCTACTTTCTGTAATGTCTTGCATTATATTCTTAAAAACCATCACATGAATGCATTACCTCTTTTAAATTGTTGAAAAGATGAACTCTTGCAATGCGTGCAGAAGAGCCTGCGCCTTGCTCCTTTCCCACCTTGGTGCTACACAACAGGGGCTGCCAATTTTTCTGTAAAGTGTCAGATAGTAAATATTATATGCTTTCTCGGCCACCCAGTCTCTGGCACAGCTAATCGACTCTGCCTTTGTAGAATGAAAGCATCTATGGACAATATGTAAATAAATAAGCATGGTGGTGTTCCAACAAAGCTTTGCCCCTGGACACCATACCATTTTCAAGTGTTACAAAAATGATTCTTCACTTGTTTTTTCAATTATTTAAAAAAATGCAATAACCACTTTTAGCTCAGAGACTGCACAAAGAAGACAGTGGGCAGGATTTCGCCTGTGGGCTGTAGCCTGCTGACCAGTGCTTTGGGGCATCTTATCAAACTTGAAGTAAGAAAGAGAGTGACTATGCTGAGCAGTAAAGTCAAAGGAAAAAAAATTTGTGATGGACTGAAAAGCAAACTCAAACATATTAGGCTGAGACTGAACAAAAATGACCTAGTCCCAGTCTTTCCCAGTTGGATATTATTTCACTCTGGAAACAGTACTAGAAATTATGGATCATATAAATAAGAGTCCACAGCCTCTCTGAACGGAACAAGGACTGCACATCAAGTTACAGCTAAAACAGTGGAACTATAGCAGTATCTACTGAGAGACGGTACAAAGTAGTGGTTAGAGTACAATTCAGGAGCTGGGTTTGAATCTCAACTTCAAGTAATGACTGAATGACTTCAGACAAGTTACTGACCCTCTATGAGCCTCAGTTTTCTCACAGAATGAGATATCTCCTTACCAGGTTTGTTGTGAGGTTTAAGTGGTTAGTACATACACGGTGCTTAGAAACTAAGTGCTCTCACAGTCAAAAAAAATGTCAGCTATTACTTTGGACATTATAAGTTAAGCATCTATACTCTAATCATACACACAGAGGAAGGAGGTACACAGGTACTTTGCCAAACTCATTGCATGTGGGGTTTTAGTGAGAAACATACATGTTTTAAAAATAAATTTATTTTGAGATTATTATTGATTCATACACAGTAGTAAAAAATAATACAGAGATATCCTGTATACACTCATCCAGTTTCTCTCCATGGTAACATTTTCTATAGCTATAGTGCAATAACACAAGCAGGAGATTGACATGGTACAACCCACAGAATTCATTCAGATCTCACCAGTTCTGCATGCACTCAAATGTGAGTGTGTGTGCGCACGTGCGCACAAGTGTGTGTAGTACTTTGCCAAACCTCTTCTACAGCAGGAGCATCTAAATAGAAAATCATGTCATCAATCAGTAATTTAGATATTGAAAAAGACAGTTGCACAAATTCCTGTAGATTACACACTGGAATATTCCCGACTAACATATTCAAAAAAATGGGCCCCTATTGGAAACTCAGCACATCTGGATTTGACTTGACCTCTTCTTTCCATTTCTTTCTACCGCTCCTCACTCCCAACGCTTTGCTATAAAGAACTAAGACACACTGAGTACAGAGATTAAAAAATACAATTTTCTTCATGCTTCACACCAGACAGAGAGAAAGATAGAAGGCTTAATTCTTTTCAAACCGATTTTGAAAATATATTTCGTCATCACCCCAAGGGACCTTTGATCCTGGACTCATTTTCACTTCAAGTTAGGCAAGGTGATCTGATCAATCAGGGCAGAGAAGGCCCTGCACACTCGCTCAGCTCCACAATACAGGTCTGTGTGTGCTGAAGACTGGGGGCCTGAAATCAACAACGGGAAAGTCCTTCAGAGAAAGCACCTGTAGGTTCTCAAGACGATCTTGATAAAGCTGTAGCACAGAGGAGAAATAAAATTCCTCTCCCCTCAGTTCCTGATGGCAATGCCCTCTCTCTAAGCTAGCTAGCGTATGATATGGGTATTATTTACCATGATCTATCACTAATCCAACCACGTTTTGAGTTCTTAAAGAGCACTTTCCCATGACTTCGGGCACAAATCTAAGTGAGCCAGAAAGCCCACTCTAGGGCAGTGGTTTTCAAACTCTGGTGTATGTTAGAATCACCCAGAGAGTGTTAAAATCGATTGCTAGGTCCTACTTTCAGAGTTCTGTGATTCAGTATACATGATGGTTAATTTTACATGTCAATTTGATCAAACATTATTCTGGGCATGTCTGTGAAGGTGTTTCTGGAGGAGGTCGACATTTGAATTCGTGGACTGAGTAAAGCAGATGGCTCTCCCTCATGTGATGGACCTCATCTGATCAATTGAAGGTTGGAATAGAAAAAAAAAATCTGTGTAAGAGAATTTCTTCTACCTGACTGCCTTCTAGCTGGGACATGAGTATTCTTTTGCCTTTGGACTCAAAATTAAGCATCATCTCTTCCTAAGGCTTAAGCCTGCCTGCTGCTTTTGCATTGGAACCGACTCTTCTGGGTCTCTGGCTTGCCGACTATGAGCTTTGGACTTGTCAGCCTCCATAATCATGGGAGCCAATTCCTCAAAATAAAACTCATTTGATACCTATATATACATCCTATTTGTTCTGTTTCTCTGGAGAACTCTGACTACTACAGTATATCAGGGATGGGGCCCCAGTAATAAGTTCCCAGGTGATACTGAAACTTGCTGGTCCAGGGACGATGCTTTGAGACATCTGCTCTATAGTTACTGATTAATGATTTGAGTGGTCCCTTATGATCTGCTGTAATAGGAATTGTGCTGTAGAAAGAGCTACAATTTGGCAGTTCTCAACCAAAAGTTTGATATACATAATTTTTAAGCAAAGAGTTCCATTTCTAAGAATTGATCCTACAAGCACATTTACCTATGAGTACACTGATACATGCTATAAGGATACTCACCAAAACATTCTTGTGATAATAATAAAAATAAATTGGGAGCAACTTAATTACACAGCAATAAATAAATAATGGTAGGTTTATACCCTGGGATATTATGCAGCATTTAAAAAATGACACTGCTCAGCATCTAGCATCTTAGCATTTGGCCAATTGACAAAAGCAAAAATAAGTACCATCTAACGTATGTTGAGAAAGTAAAGACACATATATGTGAAGAAAAAAGTCTGAAGAAAAATCCATTAAACTCCAGCAGTGTTTACCTCAGAGAAACAGGTGGCAGGGAGTGAAGGACATGATGATGAATTCATTTGTGAACAATCTGTGCGCTTAGGCATTTTAATTTTACAATGAGCATGTGGTGTAATATTGTTGGTGTAATTAATAAGAAATAAGATCACAGGAAATAAAAACATGAAGAGGCTTATTTTGTTAGTTATACACGTTAGTTCCACGATTTATGGAGGCTCCATCTGTGCTGTTTTCTGTCAAACATGAGAGGAGAGGGCTCATGCCTTTTTTACTGCCTATTCCTTAACACTGTTCCAAAACTACAAGGACCTTGAATAAATAATATTGTATTGCCTGAATAAAAAACCTTGTCCAGAGGCAAACTTATTTTAGGATATTGCGTTTCTCAGCCCACAGTTATCAAAACTTTAAATACAACAATAAGGAAATAGAGAAGCAATAATTCATTTCATACATAGGGTTTTTTCTTGTTTGGTTGCTTTATTTTGAAGCTACAGTCCTTTGAAATGTTAAAAACAGCCAAAGATATGTACCTAGCATCAAGCACGGTGCATGGCATGAACTTGGAATTCCATACATATAGGGGCTGAATTAGTACAGAATACCGGTGGAGGCCTAATGAGATGGAAATACTTGTGGAGTCAACAGTCCAGAGGAAATCACAATGGGAAAATAATTCACTTGAATGTAATTAACAATCTACCTGGTCTCTGAACAAATTAGGGATGTGAGAGAAGGCTATCAGAATGATGGATGTAGAGGTTTAAAAACATTAGATTATCTAGCCTATGAGTACTCCCCTTTGGCAATTAAAATACTGAGCCCGTGTCTTCCTTATAACAACAATTAATTAAGCAAGCCAATATGTATTGAATATCTACTCTGGACAAGACCACTCCCTTGGGTTCCAGATTGTACATGTTGATTTCCACTCTGATATTTCCATCTGGATGTCTTCAAGGAATTCACACTTAATCTGTTCAAAACAAAGCTCTTGATTTGCTGACCTCCATCTCAGCTTTCCCAGTTTTCCTCAATGCAGTAAGTGTATCACCATCCACCCAGTCCAAGTCGCCATCACTTGCCTAGACTGTAACAGGCTTTTACCCGGGCTCTTTGCTCACTCCCTTGCCAACCCACTTTCTACAACAATGCTAGAGTGTTTTAAAAACATAAATCTACCCCTTTCAAAATGAGTGCCAGCACTCAGCACAGCACTTGGCACGTAGTTAAAGTTGATGACTATTTGTTGAATGAATAAACGAAGGAAGAAAGAATGAGTGAATGAATGATGAACCAACTAGATTTTTATTTTTAACCTTCATGGAGCTTAAAGTTGGAACTCTGTGTATCTTTTTACATCAAGAAAATTTACTTCCACTTTCATATATATATATATGTATGTATATATATACACACACACACCTGTCATATATGTATACATATGACAGAGACAGAAAGATTCATCAAGATTTTCATACATAACCCTAGGGTTCCCAGGCAGCATTTGAGAAGACTACCTTCTAAATAAGTGCTGAACTTCTCTTTCCTGAGGTTACAAAAGCAGTGCTCTTTCTTTTTCTATAATTTGCTGACATTCAAGCTGCATTTTCTGATTATTTCAAATAATTGTTTGGCATTTATAAAGTGGTTTGGGGAACCCCCCCATATTACACACTGTCTCTTTTCCATTAAGCTCTCTGGGTCTCCTGAAGTCCTGTTATCCTAGATCTTGATGCTGAATGATTCTACTCAGTTTATGCCAATGACTGCCCCCAAACTGATCTACAGTCTTGCTCTTTTCATCTTATTAAGACTTAAGTCATATAAAGTTCAGTCTTAATTTCTAAAATGTTTTGACTTCCTAGCAAAGCTCTAATTCAAATGGCTAGTCAGCTGCTAGGATAATCACAGCACTGGGTGAGTATGTTGACACTGAGTAAATCTTTGTATGTTACAAACAATAGATCTTTCTAACTTTGCCGACAATTCTCAAATTAAAAAAATAAAAGACTGGGACAGAAAAATGATCAGAAACTTCCTGCTGTTAAATGATGCATCTGTGACAGAGAGAGAAATAAAACAAAAATGGCCAATACCTTCATTTAATTCGTTTGTCTTTCCACTTTTCCATCTGTGTGGTTGTCGAATTTCTGTCTCTGATTATGTCTGGTATAATTTTGGTAGGCATGCCTAGATTGTGGGGTGTACTTTTATAGTCCATATCGCCAATGGCTAAGTACAGTTTTCAAACAGGATCATATTCAATACTAGATTGAGTAAGGATACAAACTTAATAAGAAATATTTGAGTGAAGAGGGACAGTGTTTAATAAATGTAAACAGTAGCCAGGAAGATTAGCACAGACCCCATGCTTAAAATTTCCAAAAAAATAAAACTGATATAAGAGAACTAAGACTATAAATTAAAATTTTGTCCATCAGTATTTGCTGAATCATCACAAAGTATACAATACTACGTAATAACAAAAAGGGAAATGTGCATTTCCCTGCTGATATCATAAACACTTTTGTATAATAATGCATACTTCCTGCATCTCAATGGTTCTTTTTAATTGTAAATGAAAGAAGAGGTAAACTGTTTGAGACATATTTTTTATATTATCTACAAGATTGGATAATGCTAATTGCATCTTTATACATCATTGCATTATGTGAATTTAAAAATAAACTTTACTTATATCACTCAAAACAAAAAAACTTTACCTTTTCATGATTTCCCTTTTAGTGACATAATGATATGTGTGTGTGTGTGTGTGTGTGTATCTCGATAAAGTTACTTAAAATATGCATGGACATTTGAGGTATCAAAATGCACACAGTGTTTGGGATATTGTCTCCCAAATAATGTGTAGTAGACCTAGTTTACTAAGAATCTGAAATGTACACTATAGTCTAATACATTTGTGAAGGCTGACTCAATACGATATTCTAAAAACCCGCAGCTTTCATAAACTCAGTTGGAGAAACAGACAAAAAATTAAAACAAGATGAAGAGGTCAAATCCTAAGAGTCTGTAGAATAGAAGCTAAATTTTTATGTGAAATTTTCCTAAAAAGGTCAAGTGGATATTGACTTTGCTTTGAATGCTTATCATGACAGCAGTGACATTTAGATGGATATACGGTGGGTGGAGTCCTGTGTTGGCGTAAGAATCAGGTACAAGGAGTTCCCATCCAGTCTTTGTCTCAGGCAGTCTGATGCTTCTAGCGTCTTTGTGATCTTGTTTTCTTCAGTACAAGGATTACAGCTCCAATTCTTTTCACAGTAAAGATTTTTAGAATCACCAAGTAATTACTTCATTGACTTGGCTTTACCAAGTTCAATATATAACTAACATCATTATGCTCTCATTTTACAGCTCACCGACCATAATGGGCTGAATTGTGCCTCCCTCCCCCTATTTATATATGAAGTCCTACTCCCAGGGCCCCTGAATGGGACTATCTTTGGGGATAGAGTCTTTCAGGAGTTATTTAAGTGCAGTGAAGTTATCTGGCTGTGTCCTAATCCAGTACGACTAGTGTCCTTATGAGAAGAGGAGATTTGGGCAGGGCAATGTACAGAGGGAGGCTGGTATGAGAACACAAGGAGAAGACAGCCATCGACAAGCCAAGGGGAGAGGCCTCAGAAGACATCAATGCTGCTGACTCCTTGATCTCAGACTTCTAGCCTCCAGGAGTGTAAGAAAATTTTTTTTTTAAATTGTTTAACCATCCAATCTGTGATACTTTGTAATGGCTGCCCTAGAAAACTAATACACCAACTCAGAAATATTTGGGGAAGTCCTCCTCTGATGCAGAAACACATGAGAATGTTATTCTTTGTCTTATCAAAAGTCTCTAGATGATCACATCAACATAAAAGATCTTAGAAAAAAAGATCTCAGGCTTTCTTAAAAAAATGGATACAAATATAGATAGAGCTATATTAATATAATAAAACATTCTACCTATAAATAAGACAATGTCACTGCAAAACAGAAGAAATTCCTATAGTAAAGAAATATTAAATGAAAAAGAAACGAAAATGAATACATGTATGTCTATGCATGACTGGGACATTGTGCTGTACACCAGAAACTGACACATTATAACTGACTGTACTTCAATAAAAAATTATTTATAATTAAAAAAAAAGAAATATTAAAAAAACAGTCTTTAGATTTAGCAATGAGTCATGGCTCATGAAAGTGATGATGCTGGTTCTACTTATAATATAGAAATCTTAATTATCCTCTAGAAAGAGAGTATCATTCTTACTCCCATTTTTAAATGATAACATCAAGTTTCCTAGTTGTATGTGTTTTCGTACTATTGCAACAGCAATTGCAAGAACAAAATAGTAGGCATTTGTTGAATTCTTGGTATGTGCCAGGTGCTATACTAAAATCTCATCTGGTTTGTCACCTTTAATGCTCACAATAACCCTATCAATTAGGCAATACCAAAAATCAATTTCACAGAGGCTACTCATGTCCAAAAGACTCACAACTCTGTTACTCACTAGATTGTATTGCAGCTATTGGGCTAATGTTATAGAATTAAGTGTTTAATGAGCAGCCTGAATCCCTGGCCATCAATATCCTCTAGTGATTGTGAAAACCTTACCTGAAGGCATTTCTAGAATGAAGGCATCCATGAGTTTTGACAACAATTCTTGCAGTTCCTCTTCCTCTACATTATCCTTTGCCTTCTGGATACTGACTGTCTCTTTCCTTTCTGCAGGTGCCAGAACAGGACTGTTCATTTCAGTAGGAGCAGTTTGGGGGGTGTCCTGCAGCAGTCTTTCCTGGGAACTGGGTAAGAAACTTAAGAGTTCCTTCACGGTCTTTTGTGCTTGGCTTCGTGCCCTGGTGCTCTGCGTTGACCTTGGCTGCAAAACGACCTCTGGTGATTCTGAATTTGATAGAGCATCTCCTGCACGTGCTTGACTTTGGTGACTTCCGTCAATTGCCAAGGACTTAGGAAGAGCTTCCTGCTCTGGATTCCCCCCAGTGGCATCTTTGGTCTGGGAAGAGTCTCCTCCCTTCCAAAACTTTTTTTCACCTTTTCCACGGTCACCCTTGGCCACCATATTTTGACAGGAAGAAGATGAAGGTTGGAGGGGCTGCAACATTGCCTGCATAAAGAAAATTTTATTTATGAAGAAATGAACATTTATCTTACTTTCTCATTATGCATTAAATTTCAATATTCCAACAGGAAATATTAATGCAAGATTTTTTTTGTCTCTAAATAATTACTATTAATTTTATTTTATACTGTTAATTCAATGTTGACCTAAAACTGCCTACAAAAGCTAGAAAGGCTCAGATTCTAAAATATCACGGCAAATAATGGTAAGGAATTTAGGAAAACTCTTGTTTCCAAAAGCTCAAGTTCTAAAAATATCATAAGGAATATCTAAAAACACCAAGATACAGTGGACTGACAGATGAAAAGCATTACAACAAAACATGTTCATAATGATCTATCCAGGTACTATGTTGTGAAGGGTTTCATAGCAAGCCATAGGTATAAAATGTAGGGGGTGTGCTCCCTACAAAGCACGGTTCTCAAAGTGCGGTCCACAGGCTGCTGGAGGTCCCTGAGACCCTTTCAGGGGTGCGTGAGGTCAAAATTATTTTCACAATAACACTTGTTATTGTGAAATAGCATCTGTTATTTGCCTTTTCATTGTGTTGACACTTGCACTGGTGGTGCAAAATCAAATAAGTAATGCTAATGTTGTTGGTGCTTTAGTACAAATCAAGGCAGCATCACCAAGCAGTGCTCGTAGTCATGGTATTCTTACCATCATGCACTTGTAGTTAAAAATAAAAAGGCAGTTCCACTCAAGAATATCTTTAATGCAGATGAATGGAAAAAGATATGGTATATGTACACACACACACACACACACACACACGCAATGGAATACTACTCAGTCATAAAAAGAATGAAGTAATGCCATATGTAGCAATGCCATATGTAGGATGGACCTAGAGATTATCATACTAAGTGAAGTAAGTCAGACAAAGACAAGTATCATATATTACTTATATGTGGAATCTAAAAATATGGCACAAGTGAACTTATTTACAAAATAGGAACAGACTCACAGACATACTAAACAATCTTACAGTTACCCAAAGGGAAGGGGAGATGAATAAAATACGGGCTTGGGATTAACAGATACACACTACTATATATAAAATAGATAAACAACAAGGATCTACTGTATAGCACAGGGAAATACATTCAATATTTTGTGATATCCTATCTGAAAAAATATATATATATCATATTTGTATATATATATAAAACTGAATCACTTTGCTGTACATCTAAAATTAACACAATATTGTAAATCAACAATACTTCAATAAAAAAGAAGAAGAAAAGGAAAAATGAATATCCTGGATGGTGTAGTAAAAATTCTTAGCTTACTTACGAGCAACCATGTCTTTTTAGTATTGTATGTGCTGAAATGAGAAGTATGCATAAAACACTTCTGATGTTTACTGAAATACTAAAGTTGCCTCTTTTGTGAAAGAATTTCAGACTTGGGTACTTGGCAAACATTTTCTCAAAAATGAATGAAGTGAGACTGTGACAGTAAGGAAAACAACAACACGTGTTGCCAATTTTAACAGTTGAGCCTCTAAGCAAAAATTAGAATTTTGGATAACTTGCATCCACTATCACGAGCTTGCTAGCTTTCCAATTCTTGAGGACTTTTCTGATAATATTAGTGGTAATATTAATGAATATGATTTTTTAAAATCTTGTATAATGAAATAGGTGAGATTAGGAAGTTCGGCATAACTTGGTGAACTTCCAAATGACCAATGTGTGATGGTACAAAATCACCTGGGTAAAGATTCATTTAAGAAGTGCAACTGAACACTGTGTTTTAATGAAACAGAGTGTGAAAGAGAGATGGTTTAAGATTCAATATCACAACTATCCTTTAAGAAATGATCATTTATCATGTGTTGGTGTAGCATCAAAGAAGATCTCCAATTATTTGAAAAGTCTATTAAAATACTCCTCTCTTTTGCAACTGCAAATCTACGTGAGGCCAGATTTCTTGATATACTTCAGCTCAAACATCTTGCAACAGATTGAACGCCGAAGCAGTTAGAAAAATCCAGCTGTTTTTTATTAAGACAGACATTAAAGAGGTTTGTAGAAAATGTAAAACAATGCCATTTCTAATTAAAAAAAGTATAGCTACTGTTTAAAATGTTACATATACAATGTGTTTATTATTTTCCTTTTCAAATTAGTTAATAAATTTGTTTTAAAACCACTTATCAGTTTTAATTTTGATTAGGGTAAATAGCAATATATATAACTCACAAAATCTCCTTGGGATCCTCAAAAAATTTAAAGAATCTAAAAGGGATATGCTGAAACTAAAAGTCAATCAATGCTGTAAAGAACCACTGTTGTTTCTAAATGGTACCAATACTGTTCTCGCCCAAAGGTGGACAATACCATCTGGCTGATGAAAGGGGGAATTGGTCAAGGTATGGAGAGTCAAGGGAAAGGGAAGAGGCTGATCAGAGTGAGATGCAAAGCCTCAGGCTGCAGCCGTCCCTCAGCCAGAGGATTCTAGGTCCGGCATCCAGATGGTGAAGATGGCCAGTGTCGCCCACACTGTATACCTGTAGCTCCTGTTCCATTAGCTGGAGCTTGGTCCACAGACTGTCCTGGCTGGTTGTGAGTTCATGAATCTTTGTTTCCAATCTGCAACTTTTTTCCTCCTGGCAGGTGTATACAGCTTGCAGCTTGTCTTTGTACAGATTTAACTGCTTTTTAAGGAGCCTGGAAAGAGGGTAGGTCTGAGTGGGTTGGAAGGGCAAGAGGCCAGCACAGCAAGATGCAAAATGTACTTCAGGTCCTCTCTGTAGAAGATGCCAGAGAAGCCTGTGCCTCGACTATTATCTCATAGTGATCAGTCCTGCTTTAAACTGCTTGTTCACCATGTGCAGCAGCCCTTTGTGTCTGTTATATACACAATTCCACCAAGAATTTCATTGGTTTTAGAGGTGTCTTCGAAAACTTACCATACATGTTACAAATTACTTTTGACAGCATATCTTCAGCAGCTCCTAAAGTCAAATACTGACTTTGTTCATTGTCCTTTTGTCTAGAGACACTCCATCTAGAATAATAGATGTCGTGGCTAAATACCCTGCACCTGACCAAGGCCACAGGGAAGGAGCAACGATGCTGTTTGTGAATGGTGAGTCAGTTTTGGCTTCTCTTCTTAAGTCAAACTGTTCATTGGTTTCAGAATGAACCAAGCAGTTTGGGTAATTAAAAAAATATATATATAAGGTAGATCATGTTACTCCTTTGTTCCAATGGTTCCTCTCTTTATTCAGAATAAATCAAAGTCCTTACAGAGGTGGCCAAAGCTCAGCAAGATGGCCAAGCGTCCCCTTCCCTCTTTGACCTCCTCTCTGGTTTCTCCTGCTCACTCACTGCCCTTCAGCCACACGGAGCTCTTGGCAACTCTTTGAACACAGTTGGCACATTCTCCCCTCAGAGTATGCCCTTTTGGTCCCCTCTGCCTGGAACCCTCCTTCCCCCAGGTTCTTGGCCAGCCCACTGCCGCATCCTTTAGTCTTTGCTCACCATCATACTCTCAGTGAGGCCCTCCCCGACCGCCTGTCTTGAAGCCGCAGACCAGAGCCCCCCAACCTCGCAGCCATACCCGCCCATCTCCTTCCTACTCTGCCCGTCTCCGTGGCTTTGTGCCATGTCTAATTGTTACAGAATGTCATGAGATCTTAGATTTTGACTTAGTCTCAAGCCTTCAAACTTCTGGACAGTCACATTATATGACATCCTTCCTGTTTTACTTGCTTTTACTTACATCTTACTTACTCTATTACTTAATAATTGCTTGTTGTCTCTTTATTCTGGCAACTAATTTTTTCCATTTGGCATCATGACAAATCCTCTGTAATTGTACACAGTATGTATACAGTCAAAATTGGCTTTCTAATGTTAGCCTTCTTCGTTGTGTGATAGTTTCACTGGTGCAGACATCTATCAAAAGTCACCAACTTATACATCTGAAATATATGCAGTTGACTCTACAGGAATCATACCACAATAAAGGTGTTAAAAAATTGGCTTTCTGAAGTACAGTCTTATCCTTTGACCACTGCTGTTGTCATATTTGTGGAATTTGTAGACATTGGCTCCCTGTTAGGAAGTGCAACAACATTTCTCAATGTTAGAGCCTTTGAAAGTCCTGATTGCCACAGATCTTGGGGAGGCCTTGGGATCTAGTTTGGGCTCCCATCCAAAGCGGGCATCCCTAAAGGATGGCCCTCAAACTTCCAGACAGCCACACAGGTGAAACAGGAGTCTGACTCCAAAATTCTTGATCATAATTGGAGTTTCAAGTACACGTTTATGATGGACTTTTCAGGAAGGAAGGAGTCAGCCCAGGGATTTTATATAACAGGCAGTAAAGAGACATTCTCCGAAGGCATCTCTAGACAGCATTCTCTGTCCTTAGAGTGTCGTGCTTGCTGAACTTACAGTTGACTAGACATCTCAGGTCTTCCCACACTATTTGCTGGAACCTGGGCCTATAATTATAGGATTTACATTTAATCTTTTACAATTTGATCTTTATTAATTGCCCCCATTCCAGATTATGATGTCTTAGTGAATCAAGATTGTCATTCACCTTATTGTCTGTGTCTTTTAGTATCATGTAACACGTTTAACAACTATGCTCTCTACTGCTTTATCCAAATCATTGACAAAAAATAACAGGGCAGACAGGAGCAAGGATAAAGCCTTCACATAGATTTTACTCATTAATCAGGTTTACACTGGTATTCTGTGTGTTGACAACCAAATTTCAAGGAATAAAATCAGTCAATCAAAATCAAAACTTAATGTAATTGTCCAGATGATTTTTGTTACGCTGAACTATTCAAGTGGAGTTAAAGCCTCCTTTTCCCTTCATATTAGAATCATAGGATGTCTTCCAATTTCTTTTTTTAAAGAGCATGGTAAAAAATGTGTAGAAATTTTTCCTGTAAAAGCAAAGCAAAATGCTGTTGGTGCATATCTGCTGTCAGTATTTGTGCATAACACATGTGGTTCCTACTTTCGGTCCCGATGGAGAGCGTTAATGGATTCGTGAGTCCTCCACAGTTCATTCCTAATGCTGACTATGGTCTGGAGAAGCAAGAAAGAGAAAAAATGCATTTTTCGTTTGAATTTAACCCATATGCCTAAAAATTCATCCTAAGAACATGATAACAATATATTTTTTAAAAATTCTTTTTCAAAAGTGACTAGTGTTTGGGTGTGAGTTCATACACAGTGATGCTGATGTTCGTAAGCTCAAAGTGCAGTCACTGTCTCATTTTTGCAAGACACTTTTCTTGAAAGAGATTTAAACATAAACAAGATTTTTAGGTTTTAAAAATAAGTCACAATAGTCTTTTGCCTGGGTTGGGTGGTTGCCCAGAAACTCTCTTTCCACAAAGGCATCTCCTGAAAACAGCTGAGTCACTTTCTTTCTTTGGGCTCAAGAAATCTTTCACTTCCACCTTCTACTGAAAATTTCTCATCTTTCCATGCTTCCTACGTGCACATCTACTTGGACTCATCCCTTCTCTTGCATTCACCGAGTCTCACTGAGTTAATAATAATCAGCTCAGTTCTCACCTAGGATTTTCTCACCGAACTTGATCTCTCAAATCACATTCTACTTTCCTGAACAGCAACCCAAGTGCAAATCCTGACCTGACCCAGCCTGGCCCAGGCTCTTGGGGCATCATGTACCAGCCCATGGCTCCCACATGTCTGGATGGGAGATTGGATTTCATTACTCTACATTCATAAGCATCTGTGGCTCTGTTCTGTGGCCTTCTCTTCTCCCTACAAAAGATCGGAAGAGGAACTGGCCACCTTGGGAACATTCTTCCATAGAAATAACCTGACAAAGGAAGAGGGTAGAGTGGGAAGGAAAAAGTGAGCTGCAGACTTGAAGCCACATTCTCCGGTTGGTGCATGCTGTCTGTGGTCTTTCTGAGCAACCGGTGCCTGTCCCTTCTTCATTCAAATACTCAGCATTTACATGAGTAGCGCAGCTCACTTTGTATCAGTGAACTTTCTATCATTAGTATCAATGGTATCATTTGGTACCCATGATTCTGCAATAGAGAAGCATTTCAGGTTAGCACATATGGCCATACCATCATATAGCCACAGAATAGACACCATGGCTTATTTAGTCATTGGCAATGGAATAACATTAGGCTTTTTCCAACTTTTCAGAATTATAAGCAATGCTGCTGTGAAAAAGCTGTAATGCCTCTTTGTGCTTTTATGTGCAAGTTCTCAGATTTTAAGTTGAATAAATAATGGTCATTTGGCCTCTTTGGATACATACACACATGCATGCATAGTTGAATATCTGTATGTGTGGCATAAGGTCTGCAAGGATATACGCCAAACGGATTACCTCTGGAAAACTAGGAACTGAATCTGAGCTGGGAATTTTGGCTGAAAAGGACTTTATCTTTTTCTGTAATATTTTCACTTTTTACAAAACAAACAGATTCATGTTTTATTTGTATAATTAAAATGTTTTTTTAAAAGATCAAAGAAAAACATGTATTACATACAGAAGATAGGCGTAGCAACTTTAAGAATGAGAAAGAGGTGAGAGGGAGTAAGAGGAACGTGAAATACAGGAGGGAAACCAAAACAGCAAACCCTTTTTACCATTTCTTGCCTCAGAATAAATCAATGTTAGACTGAAAAAGAAAAAAAAAAAAGAGTCTGCCTTGTGAGAATGGCTTTTCTTCCTCTTTTACTTGAAGCAGGAAATGGAGCAGCTCTTTATCTGTCCCCACACGTGTGACTCCACTCTGCCGAGCACTCCGGCAAGAGGCGTTGCGGCTGTGCAGTGAGGGGTGTCTCTGAGTGGCGTGCCTGAGTGAGCTGCTGGTGCAAGTGCACTGAGACCCGAAAAAACATCACCCAGAGGCAGCTGCACAGGCCTTATTACTGGGGGGTCACAAGACTTACTCTCCACTCACACTTCTACCCAGATAACTGCAGAATGGGAACTCTAATTTCTCTCTGATGATTGAAAAACATCACAGATGATCCTGTTCTGAAGATCTTCCTTAGGATCAGACTGTACTGATTACGATGATTGAGGGGACGCCTACAAGTGAGGTTATGCATGGGAGAGCAAATAAACAACTGATTGAAAACAGGATCAAGTAGCTGCAGAATGTACACTTAAAAAGCAAGAAGCGTTTCTCAGCTGTTTGATGGAAAAAAATTTCATTGAGGCTTTTTTGCTGTTTCCTCCCTCTGATTTTTCTTTCATTTTCGTCTCTCATCTCTTCCCTTCTAAAATTCCTGAACATTTTCTTTATATATGGATGAAGTAATTTCCCCCCTTTCCCTACTTTTTAACTATATCAAATCTTAGGATACTGAGTTGTCAAGTTAAGGCACTGTGGGCAGAAGAAAGCTTTGTCTGTAAGTAAGCTATGTTCCGAAGTTTGGGGCAGAGACTTTGGAGTAATTTAAAGATATCGAAGTTGAATATAGCTTCCCTTTAGGATGTAGACTTAGGAAGCGTCCCTTTAAAGCTAAACTTCCTCCACTAAGGCAGTGAGTGAATAAGACAGTTGCATTGAGACAGTGGCGTGTGCTGTTGGTGTTAGGATTGCCCACTCAAAATGCACGTTGCTCAGCTACATGTAAATGAGGATAGGTTTTGTGTCTCCTTAAGGATGTCACTGTTCAGTTTTCTAAAACATGCCACAATGATCAATACAAATTATACTATAATTGTGTATACCACTCTTGCCTTAAATTTGTAGTTCTTAGCTGGATAGAAAACTTACAATGTGTTTTGTCCTTGCAAACATCAGATTAACCTGATCTACTCTGTTCTTCAGGAAAAGCTATGCCATTAATTATATTAAATAGGCCAAAGACTGCCAGGCAGTTTTGTATTTTGAGGATAGTATAGGTTTTCTTAACAGATATTTGGTTTGATCCTTTGGAGGCAAATGTGACTATTCTTTTGGGGTAAAAATTAAGCATATTTGAGTTGAGTTAAGCAGAAATTTGAAGATTTGAAAAATGAATAAAATGATAAGTTTAAAATATCTTTATTAATTAATTTGAAAATCTTGAAGAAGTAGATGATTTTCTCAAAAAATCAAGTTATCAAAGTTAACTGCAGAAAGCATGAAGATACTATTGCACTTGAAGAAATAGAAAAGATGATCTAAATATTACAACGGCTCCAATGTCCTCGGGCTTTACTCTTGAATTGTGGCTATTGTTAAAGAAATAAATAGTTCTTATGGCAGATAAACCATTTCAAACTTAAGAAGAAAAATGACTAGTTGCTTATATATAACTACCAAACCTCAAATGCTCAAAATGGACAAAAATAGCATTGAGAGAGAGACTATTCTGACTCATAAATATTTCAATTCTGAATAAGACTGATAGTGTTTTCATAAGAATTGAAGTTGTCTACATAGCAAGTCACATTATAAATAAGACTAAAAGGAAATAACTATAAAGAAAGATTTCCCACAGTTAAACCTAACATTTAAGAAGTTCAAAAACATTAATAAATCAAACAGCTGCATCAGTAAAAATGATCAGAGGACACCAGCAGAAGAGAAAATACAATTTTCATCTAAACTATGTGGTGGAAAAAGATGTTTCATTTCACTCTTAATCAGAGAAATGGAAGTTAAGGTAAACAAAATATATTCTGCTCATAAAATTAAAATTTTAAATACGGTAGTAGTCAATATTAGCAGGGATTGAGATAGTTACTTGAAATCACTGGGAGTATAATTTGGTATATCCTGTCTAAATAGAAATTTTGTATGAGGAGTCTTAAAAATGTTCCCACTTCTCATTCTTGTGATTCTACTTTGCGAAATATATCCTGATGAAATAACTGGGGAAACGTGTACAAAGAATGAAGTATGAAGATTTCAGTAGTAAACTTTTAAATTACAACAAAAGTTGGAAATAACCAAATATTCCGCAACAAAGGAGGGGTTAAATAAATAATGTCAAGTCCATTTGAATAAAAATTATACAACCATTAAGATGTTTTGCAAGAACTGTAATGGCAGTGGAAAATTCTCACAATGTAGCGGGGAGGGTACAGCTCAAACTCTAGAGTGCATGCTTAGCATGCAGGAGTTCTTGGGTTCAATCCCCAGTACGTCCTCTAAAGCCTCATTACCTCCCCCCTCAAAAATAAATAGAATAAATGACATTTAAAAAAAGAAAATTCTCACAATGTAACTTACAGTTATAGAACTAGATAATCAATACACTTTGCAGTATGATGCAAACTATATTTAAAATATTTGCAAGGAAGAAAGTAAACCGAAAATATTAACAATGGTTATATCATGGATTGATTGCAGTTTTAATTTTGTTTTTTGCTCCTTTCTGACTTTTCCAGATTTTCCATAATAAATATGTAGCATTTTAAGATTGGAGATAACGGTTATTTTAAAAATGTGTTTCTAGATTTTTCCCCTTGGTCACATGAACAGCCTGAATATATGCCCCAAGCTAAGGAATGGCTCACCGAATTTCGCTGCACCAATGCAAAATGGTCCAGATTAATTGCGCCTTACTTGTTCTTTTCCCCTTTGGACTCACCTGACGTTGTCGGCTGCTGTCATAGGTTTGCTGAGCCCGAGGTACCCTTTGAGATGTTTGTCTGAAGGCCTCTGTGGCTGCTGTTTCCACTGGTCCAGTTGGACTTACACGTATTGGTGTTTCAGAGCTGTTACACTGAATGGACAGCCTGTTAAGGGTAGAATTTTGTGACTGGTTATAATAATTTTTAATGATCAAGTGTGACATTAAAGAAAGTTTTTAAAGAAACTGTTAAGTCAGATATTAAATTCAATATCCAAAAAATAACAAAGTAGCCCAACTTTTCCCCCTGTGCTTTTTTCCAACCATGCAGTTGATGTAGAGCTAATTGGCCAATACTAGGAACAAAAATTCCATTTCCCTCCTTCTTGATAATCTAGAAATGAGAATGCAGAGAAAACCCCTCAGGTCATCTTGTCCAGGTCAGATACTAGGGGTTCTAAGCGCAGATGTGTGGTTATTATGCGGTATCTAAAGGAGCATAGAGTAGCCTGGTTTAAGGTCAGGCATATTCCAATTTTATACAATTCCGTTTAGTTTTATTTCCTTGTTCAAAAACTATTTAAAACATACTACCATCTTGAGTTATTGCATATAAAAACACTTTTTGAAAAAGCAGAGAACTCCCTGCTCACAGAGACTTTACATCTAACGAACAGACAAACATAACAATCATTTCTGACATCCTGCTGTTATTTCTACAGAAAGCGATGAGAGTCTAGGGCAAGAAGCAATTCCGCGGTGGCAAACTTTAATTATGTGTTGAAGGGGTGGGCATTTGGGTGTAGAAAAACAGGGTAACCCATTACTTCTTTGTCACACACCTTCTGAGTGACACACTCTGCTCCTACCCCATCTCAGATCATATTAATACCTTGGGGTTGTTCAATTCCACTTTCTATACTCATGCAAATATTTACAAACAGCAAAATACATGTTTAATTTGTTTTTGAGACAAAATGGCATCCTTCCACACACATTATTCTGTGACTTGCTCTTTGAATGCATGGTGCTGGATGCCCTCTAGTATAATAGAGAGATGCTAAAATTTGTTCCTAAGTAGATTCACCGCGTTCTGTTGTGAGTCTGTCCCGTATATATTCCACCATTTTTCTACCAGTGGATCTTTAGGTTTCTTCTTTATTGCCCCACCCTCCAATGCTACAATGTTCATCCTGATTTTCTAGGTAGTGGTGCTTTTATTCCTATAGGACAGAATTTCAAAAATGAATCAAGGGCCAGATCTTGTGTGTATTTTCATGGTTAGTAGATACCACTCTTCTAAAGCCAACCCCTCTAGGTGTGCACTGGATTCCATCCCCTCTTTTGTTTTATTTAAATTTTGTTGGGAGGAGGTAATTAGGTTTACCTATTTTATTTTTCAGTGGAGGTCCTGGGGATTGAACCCAAGATCTCATGCATGCTAAGAATGTGACTCTGCCACTGAGCTATCCCCTCCCTTAATTCCATCATTCCCTCTTGACTGCAGGATTCTGTTGCTCCAGTAGTTCTCCCCGTCTTACACCAAATCTTCGTTTTCCCTTTGCAAACTCATTCCCATCAGTGTACTAACATGCTGTTATTTTCCGCATCATAACAAAACATTCTCTTAATTTCAGTCACTTTACTACCTACACTGTCTTTTCACTCCAGTTAAAAAAAAAAAAATCCTGGGAAGAATTTTCCCACTTGGTATCATCAATTCCTCAACTCTCATTCTTTCTTAAGCAGCCTCCAGGATGATTCTTTCTACAGCCAATACCCCACGATACTCTTTTTTAGGTCATCAATGGTTTCCTCGGTGCTAAATCTAAAGGTCAATTCTTACTTGACCTAGCAGCAGCATTTACACTGTGGATCACGCCCTCCTCCCTGAGTCACTTTCTTTACCTGTCTTCCGGGATTCCTCATTCTTGGTTTTCCTCCCATCTCTTCCATCACTCTTTCTCAGACTCCCTTGCTGATGTTTCACCTTCTCTCCAACTATGTGATGATGTTGGGTGTCACAGGGCCCAGTTCTCAGTTTTCCTCTTTTCCCCATCTACACTGTATTTGGTGATCTCATACAATCCTGTGGCTTTATAAACTATATATGTCAACAACTCCCAAATTTGATCACCAGTAAACTTTCTCCCAAATTCCAGATATGAATAGAAAATTGCCTTCTCAACATCTCCATGTGGTTGTCCAAGGACATCGCAATCTTAACATGTCCCAAGCTGAACTCCTGATCGTCCCCCACAAACCTGCTCTACCGATATCCTCCCCCATTTCAGATGAGAGCAACTTTCTCCTTCTACTTACTGTAGCACCACCATGACCATATCTTTAGTATAGCCTAGAGAGTTGACCCATAGATCTGAGGAAGGGAGTACAAATCTTATTAACTGATCCAAGTATATAAGGACACCTAATATGTGACAAAATTTGTATTTTAATCAAGTGGGAAAAGATTGCATTATTGGTTATCCACGTAAAAATAACCAGAGCTAGACCTTTCCTAAAATAAATTTCACAGGGATTGAAAAATTAAATTAAAATTCAAAATAGAAACATTAGAAGAAATTTTGGGAAAATATTTATATAGCCTTGATTCTACACTGCCCCCTTCAGGTTATTTTTAATATTTCCTTTTATTCCACTTGGTCACACTGGCTTTCTTGCTGTTCTTTGGAACTACCAGGTCCACTCCCGCTTTGAGCTGGCTGTCTCAGTTAGCAGGATGCTTTCCTAGGTACCTGTAAGATTCACTGCCTCACTTCCTTCAAGGCTTTGTTCAAATGTCACCTCTCACTGAGGACCACTAAAACCACCCTATTTAAATTTGTGAACCAACTTCCCCTCTGTCTTGCTCTCTCTTACTTGGCTCTCCTTTTTTTCTTTTACTTCAGTACTCTTAACTTCTAATATATTATTATAATCCATGTATATGCTTATTTTTAATTGTCTGGTTTCCCCCAATAGAATGAAAACTCCATGAGATCTTTGTGTCTTCAGCTCCCTGATGTAGTCCCAGTTCCTAGAAGAGAATTCACTGAAGTTTTATTGAGTGGATTATTTTTCAGATTAGTTTCTGAAAAGTCTGTAGCCATTTATACTTCTATCCAATGTCAAAAGCACCTAATTTCTTCCATGTTTGCCAGCACAGGATGTTGTTACCAGGTCACTTTTTGTTATTCTGATTTAAAAAATGATGGTATCTCATTGTTCCTTTAGTTTGCATTTTTCTAACCACTTGCAAAGATGAACAAATATTTTGTGTGTTTAACAGCCATTTGGAATTCCTCTTCTGTGATGGCTGATTTACATATTTGGTGTAATTTCCTCCTCATCCTCCTTATTTTCCTCATTTTCTTCTTCCTTATTTCCTTTTCCTCCTCCTCCTTCTCTTCCCTCCTCTTCCCCCTGTTCTTCCCTCCTCTCTCCTCCTTTCCTGCCTCCTCCTCTTCTTCTCTTTCGTCTTCTTTTTGAGTTTTTCTTATCAATTTGCAGGGAACTTTCCACAGCATAGTTTGTCCTCCGAGTGAAAATACTTTTCTAAGTCAGACTTATTTTTGATTTTGTTTATGATATCATTTACCATGAGAAAATGTTTACATTTGCATGTGTATATCTATATCTATATCTATATCTATCTATCTATATATCTGTATATCTATTCCTTCATGATTCCTTATTTTTTGTCTTGCTTAGGAAGATCTACTCCAACCCAGTTTTCATAATTTTTTCTAATATTTTTATTTTAAACTATTTTTACACTTAAACCACTTCAAACACTTTGGAATTTATTTTAGTTTATGGGGTGAAATAAGGGCCACTTTTGTTTTCTTTCCAATGGCTAACCAGTTTTGCATCTTTTCCCATTGAACTGAAATAATACCTTCATCAAATGTGAGGTTCCCATTTATACCTGGACCAATAATTTTGTACTCTTGCCCTTGGCTCTATGTAGCCATTTCTTGTTTATATACAGTGGCTCTAATATCTGTGGAAGAGCATCCTTTCTCACTATTCTTTAATTTTATAATTTTAAATATTCTTGTACATTTTTCCTTTCAACATGTCTTCAGAATTATTTTATCCTATTTTTTAAAAAATTGTGATCCTATTTGGAAGTGCATTTAATTTAAATATAGTTGATTTTTTTTTTAATTTTGGGGGGAGGCAATAAAGTTTATTTATTTTTAGAGGAGGTACTAGGGATTGAACCCAGGACCTCGTGTGCTCTACCACTTCAGCTGTACCCCCACCCCAAATGTGGTTGATTGTCATTATTCATGGTGGTTATGGTCTGTGAAATCACATGAACACTGAATTAGTGAAAACTGAACCACATCTTCTGGGGGAAACACAGGGTTAAGTTCTTGCAAGTCTCTGGTCAGAACATTTTCATCAACCAATCAATAGATAACTTTGTTTTATATGTGTTTCTGTTTAAAGATAACTTCATTAATATATATTGTTGATTCATTAACACTGAACCCATGGTCAGCAGTGCTATAACTCATGCCTGAATGAAGCTCTTCTAACACGTATTTTTCAAGGCACATCATAGCCTTCTTGCGCTTAGGAACGTGAGACAGCACTTCAGCACCATGTTTGGAAGCCATTTACAATAGTGAAATCACCAACAGAGAGCACAAAATGTGAAAAGCATGGCACAAATTAGACTGTGTAAAGGATCTGTGTTTACACTATGAGAACTGAAGCTAGAAGGCAGAGTGGAGTTCAGCTTGATCTCAGCTGTGCTTTAGGCAGCTCAGAACTTTTTCCACACCCTGCATGTCTGCAAATGACCAAAGAAGCCTTGTGAGTACTGATTTTAGGGTTACAAATAAATTTTCATGAGAGGGTGAATAAATAAACATGGAATTTGCAAATAAGGTGGATCAGTGGTATTAATTTTTGGGTCATGTGCATTCTGATGCTAGTGTCTATTCTTAGGAATTTGTACGTTTCTTCTTTTGTTTGGGTCTTGTTTTCTGTATTCAGTGAAATATTGCACTTTTCTTTATATGTGCCTTGTGTCTTTTGTTAAACTCTTTTTCCTGTTTTTTTTTAAAAATAATTTTTATAGGTTATCATAAATAGATTTTTATAAAATTTCTAGCTGGCAACAGCTAATAGAGTGAACCCTGTGGAGCATAGTTTTGCATTCTGAATTTTGAGGATTAACAAAATTCACAATTTTTGATGTAATGGTTTTACTTGAGTGAATTAAGCTTAATAAAATATTTAAAATATACAAAATGCACGTATAGGGATGTTGCCTGGAAAACTGGGGGAGGTGAAGTGAAATTTGAAAATAACCGAAGTTGTCAATGATAAGGAACTGATTGTGAATTACAGCACATCCTTATAAAAATGAGAATGAAGTCATTAAAAGTGACATTTTGGAAACATGACAGGGAAAATGCTCTCCATTTAATGTAAATGGGAGAGAAGAATGAAAAATTGTTTCTGTAGCATAATTCCTGATTTGGTAACACGAAACTGTGAATAGCACTTATCTGTGAGTGATGGGATGCCTTTCTTTCCCTTTTTAAAAAAGCATTAATTCTGAATTAGGCTTTCAAAAGCAAATCAACAAAAATTTAAAGTATAGGAAAAAGTTATTCCAATATTCTAATATTAAAAATCTTCTGTGACTGTCGGAGATCTTTAGTTGGGATAGCTCTAAATGATTGGATGGGCCACTTAAAGGTATTTTTGCCCCTTGTTCTACTTTAAAATTAAAGTTCATTTCTAGAAGGAAAAAGCATCTTAACCCTCACCCACCCCCACCTCCAGCCTTTTTCACACCTGCGTAAATGCCCTGTGCTGGCTGTGTAACCCGGTACCCAGACTCCGGGCTGCCATCCTGCAGGACTGTCACTCACAGACACTCACCTAGCCTGTGCATGGTGAGCCATATCCTTTGGATTCACCTGGTCCAGCACCCACTGCCTTCTCACAGCTTCTTTCCTCCTGCAGCGCCCTTGGAGCGGATTGTTTCTGAGGGTCCTAGGGAGGAGTTTTGTGCCGTCCTTTGCTGACATCTGCTGGAACACCCAACATTCAAAAGGGCGCCACATTAGTCTTAACATGGTCTTCTTTCCTTACTTGGGTGGACTGGCCACCACGAGAGGTCCTGCAACTATTTCGCTTATTTTTATGTCCACAGAAAAATCATCTTACTTCCTTACTACCTGAATGTCTTCATATTCTCCCTCTATCCACATACATATAGTATACATTTCCCAGTGAAATACCTGCCAGCTGCTGCAATAACTCCTCTTAGAGCAACCCAAGAAGGTGCACTCAAGCCAGAAGAGGGTACGAAAGAGGACTAAGTTGATGGTTGCTAATTTGGGGGATTCCTTTGAGAATTTATCTTCAGAAAAATGCTCATACATTTAATTTTGTATACAGTTTCAGTGAATTCACAAACCACCTGAGGTCCGTCCACTGAATCCACATGTCAGCCAAAAGGAAACAAAGGAATGAGATGCTTTATTAAACATTTTGAACCCTTGAAATCTAAAGTGTAATAACAAAGCAACCACATGGTGTCAGTCTAACACCGATAAACTCCATCTCTCCCCAGGCTCTTAGAAACAGGAGGATCACAGAGCCAATAAACCTGAGGATCTCAGTTAATAAAGTTTAGTCAAGCAATATCCACTGAAAACTATTTGGCAAGATTGAGGCTTGACTTTTGTGAACCATTCATGGTAAAGAGAGAATGTGGGAAAACTGTTCTCAGTAAAAGTAATCAACATCTTTCACTAATGTGAAATTTGGAGGTGAGACCATCTGCATGGAGACACTGATTCATGCTTAGTGACGAAAAGACAGTGTTCTTTCTGGGAAAATTTAAAAGCTCTCTGCTTTAAAGATATCCTGTTGCTCTTTCTCCTTAGTAAGAGCTGACTTCTCTTGCTGAGTATTTATAATTTTCTTAAAAAAAATTGAAAGTCAGGTATGAAGTCTTAGTTTTATACTCTTCCAGTCAAAACTGAGATTGTGCCCTTTCTCTTTGGTTTTTCCTAAAGGAAAAAATACTTGAATTTTAGTGCTCAGGAAAAGACATGTTAAAAAAGAAAAATTCTTTCAAAACGTACTAGCAACTAGAAGTCTCATTACATTATCTTCGCCAAACCAGATCTTTTTCTTTTTAATCTGTATCCATTTCCAATGCCCCTGCCCTCTTACTCCTCAGATATTTTCTAGGTTTTAATAAAATCTACAATGTAAAGTATCTGTATATTAAGAGATATTTAAGGTTGAGTTGGCCACTTGCTTGGTCTTAAATATTATAGCACATGAAAGGTGCAGACTCTGTGGTTTCACTGGAAGGGAAGTTTTTTTTTCTTTTTTTAAATCACTGTAGATTGCATTGATAAGATTCATGAAGTTTGGTACATCGCATTAGATGCTACCTGGATGCAGTTCGCAATCACAGGATGAGACTTCTGGTGGGACTTGCTGTGAAGACCAGATACG
Source organism: Vicugna pacos (assembly GCF_048564905.1). Taxonomy (NCBI): domain Eukaryota; kingdom Metazoa; phylum Chordata; class Mammalia; order Artiodactyla; family Camelidae; genus Vicugna; species Vicugna pacos. The sequence goes on along the minus strand of NC_132991.1, from coordinate 65,472,320 downwards.
AAACACACCTGGCAGATGTCAAAGTTGAGACACTTCAGACAGCGGTATCTGCCAATTAAAATGGAAGTGTGGCTGACATCACTACTAGCAGTTGAGCAAAGAAAATATCATTCAGGTGAAGGACGAGCACTCTGAAACATTGCATGAACTGTCCAAGCTATCAAGTGAGTACAGAGTTTCTCTGAAACTTCATAGGGATATTAAATGACTCTGATGGCTTATTTAATCAAAGAAATCTTTCTTTGTTGGCATTTTTTATAATATAGCATTCAATGAATATAGTTTTATCAACAAACTATAGTATAGAGGACTGATTCATCCTCCCCCCACCAAAAATACCAAGTGTCTTTCACATGCAGAGTACTGTGCGCTGCAACCTTAGGACAGACCCGTAGGTTTGCAGCCACAGTTTGCAGAGCCGCACGATGCATTCAAATATTTTTAATTTAATTGCCAACTTAAAAAAATGGGAGATTTCAATAAAGTTTGAATTCTAGCTTCTTTTGAAAATTTGTGAGATATGATGGTATTGGACCTCCATTCCCACAATAAAAAAAACATAGATTAAAGGATCTAAAATAAACATGTCAGTTTTAAGAAATTAGTATATATTTTCCCATGAAAGTAGGAGAGGGGGACTACCTCACCAGTCAAAACTGAGTGACCATCACACCCAAGTTTCTTAACACATCAATGTTACAGACTTTCTATCATGAACAGTCACAACCTTAAATCTCCTGTGGCCAGAAGGAAACGAGGAAATCTTGAGACACTCTGGTAGGGAAGGGTGTCTCTTAGCACTCAGGGAGAATACTGTGATATTGGGGAGGGCTGGTGAGACCTCAGAGTCATGAATCAGTAAATTTCAAGGATGAGTGGGATCATATTGTTTGTCTGTAAAATACCAGAGATCTATACTTTCTTCTCATATTTTAACTCACTTCTTCAACTCCAGTGTATGAGGCATGAAGTTGCATCCTCACATCAGCGGCAACAATGGGTGAGGCCAAGGTGGCAGCTCCTCCTTTCACACAGTCCCTGCCCTTCCCTGCATCCCTCCTTCCGACTAGCGCCTTGCCCCGGAAAGCTTGTGCATTTCCAACCTCTGTCTTAAAGTCACAGAAGTGGAAACATGATAGAATTCCTATGCTCTTCATATTTCCAATCTTGCTGCAAAAAAAAAAAAGATATGGAAGATGGAAGTAGAAACTAGCAAAATTTGGTAACATGTGACGAGGTGCCGGATGAGAAGCATGGAAAAGAAGTGCTGTAGGAGAGAGAGAGGGCAATCCCTGTGGGCTGCTGCGCTCTGATACATTTTTGTGGACGAAGTGAGACACATTGTGCATAGAATGCTGGGCCGAAGAGAAAAGTGAAGGAAATCCCAGTAGGAACAAGAGGAGGGGTAAGGAATGGAGGCTGGTGGGAGGAGAAGAGTGGAGTCTATCAGATCTACTGAGAACTCTGGAGAACGGAGGAATAAAAACGTGGAATGCTCCTGAGGCCAGATGGCCAAAGGGCTTCTGACCACAGTCATTTGAAGGCAGAGCAGGGGAATGCAGGTGCTCTCTCGCTGAAGAAAAGGGAACCCTCCTACACAGCTGGTGGGAATGTAAATTGGTGCGGCCACCATGGAAAACAGTATGGAGGTTCCTTAAACAACTAAAAATAGTCTTGCCATATGATCCAGAAATCCCACCCCTGGGCATATATCCAGAGAAAACACTATTTTGAAAATATACATGCACCCCAGTGTTCACAGCAACACTGTTTACAATAAGCAAGACATGGAAACAACCTAAATGTCCATCGACAGATGACAGGACCAGTTCTCCCTGCCCTTGTTCACTGCCATCCCTGACACCTATCCCAGGGTAAGATATTAATAAAGAGTGTTGAATGACTATAATAGTAGCAAACATTTTTGAGCTCTTTCCATGCATCAGGTGGTGGACATGTGTTGACACAGTTTATCCCCACGAAAGTTCTTTAAGGTAAGGCATTCTTATTATTATCCTCAAAGATGAAGACATTGATTCAAAGAGAGTTTAGGCAACTTGCACAAGGTTACACAACTACTTAATAAGTGGTAGAATTGAATATAGTTCCCTGGGCTATAGAGTAGGACCTTGTTTATTTACTTATGTATAGTACTTTGTATCTGCTAATCCCAAACTCCTATTTATTCCTCACTCCAACCTTTCCCCTTTGATAACCATAAGTTTGTATTCTATGTTTGTGAATTGGTTTCTGTTTTGTAAATAAGTTCTTTTTTGTCATATTTTAGATTCCACATGTAAGTGATATCATATGATATTTGTCTTTCTCTGACTGGCTTACTTCACTTAGTATAGTAATCTCTAGGTCCATCTTTTTTGCTGCAAATGGCATTATTTCATGGCCAGGTAGTGTTCTATTGTGTGTGTGTGTGTGTGTGTGTGTGTGTGTGTGTGTGTGTGTGTGTTTATATATATATATACCACAACTTCTTTTATCCAGTCATCTGTCAATGGACATTTAGGTTGCTTCCATGTCTTAGCTATTGAACACTGGGGTGCATGTATCTTTTCGAATTAGCATTTTCTCTGGATATTTGCCCAGGAGTGGAATTGCTGGATCATATGGTGACCCCATTTTTAGTTGTTTAGGGGACCTCCATACTGTTTCCCATAGTGGTTGCACCAATTTACATTCCCACCACATGTGCGGGAGGGTTCCCTTTTCTCCACACCCTCTCCAGCACTTGTTATTTGTAGACTTTTTGGTGGAGGACATTCTGACCTGTGTGAGGTGGGACCTCATTGTAGTTTTGATTTGCATTTCTTTAACATAGTGATGTTGAGCATCTTTTCATGTGCCTATTTTAACCACTATGAAAGACCACTAGGGCAGGAGACTTCAGTTTGAATCACGCAAGGCTGTTACTAGGTGACCTTGATATAGAAATTTAAGCTCACTCTTTTGAAGATACCCAGTACATGATAGGTTTTCAAAGAACATTAGTTGAATGAAATTAAATGAATGACTTTGTTTCCTCGAGGAAAATAGGGCTAGTAAACCCTGCGCTCTCAGCCTTGCAAAATTTTTTACAAAGCTTTGAAATTTATTCAGCATGCATAATTGGGGAGATATTCACTTTTTACATGACGTATATAACATAAAGTATTTCTGTAAAGAAGATTTGATTTATTTAGCATTCCCGTGTGGTTGCAGAGGACTCACTGGGACAATACGCTGACCCTAACTTTGGCTTAGTTCCTCTGTGCTCTGAAGCTACCTACAGGTGCACGAGAAAGGGTGCTGTGTGGATAATGAGGCTGGTCTGTTGTTGATGCCTTTCCCAACAGAGAACCAAGTTTTTTCCCTAATATCATCTCAAACTTACTATTACAGAGCATCAATGTGCCACATCCTGCTAAAGTTGAACACTTGGCTCAGGAACAATCTCTGGTCTTTTTATCTTCTCTTACTTTAGAAGGTCATGTCTTTGCCCTCATCCTGCTACCTTCAAGTCTGCAAACACTTCTGCTCTAAAATGACTTTATTAATCTCACTGAAACTAAAAGCCTTGAGGCTATTGCTGGAGTTTTCTGAGAGCCAGAAAACACAGGTTTAAGGTTAGGAGGACTGCGGTACATTCAAGCAATTGCTAGCAGACTCAGAAGGTTACAGCTGAAAGAAGCCTAAGTTTCTCTTTGACCCGCCCTTCCTTCTCTTGCTTAAAAAGAAACTGAGGCCCAGAGAGATTACAGGCTGTGACCAGGCTTCCCAGCAGCCTTGGGTGTCTAGAGAGAAGGATGCATTTCTAAGAGGAAGCTTAATCTCATTCTCAATAGATAAGGACATAATCTAAAACTTAAAGCGTGGCGCTTCTAGCCCAACTGCCTTTGTTTTTTTTTGTTTTTTTTGTTTTGAGTGAACTGAGCAAGTCATTCAAATTCTTTGGGATGCCCTTATAAAATAAAACTAATAATACCTGCTTTATATTATACATAATGATTTTGAAAAGATATTTCACTGTATAAGTTGTAGTTTATATAATTGCAGGGTGAAAGCAGGCCAGCGCAGGACACACAGTAACTCCTTAAATAATGCTCGTTTTTTGGATAAGTGATCATGCTACGCACATAATACGGTAAATCATATTCATGCTCCTCCACTGCCCAATAGAAAAAGCTGATTTTTCACTGTGCTGTGGCAATTGTTTTTTTTTTTTTTTTTTGGTTTGGTTTGCTTAGTTTCCAGCAGTCGGGTCCATTTATATGTTTTATTGTTTCAACTTCAGTTATTTGAAGAGAGTTTTTCATGAATGAATTTTCACTGGGTCCTCAGAATTCTCTGCAAATCCGATTCATTTTCTCAGCAAAATTCAAACCTGATTTCCAGTTTTTCAGTGGACCCAGCAGACCTATTTAATGCCAGTGGGATGATAATTTATATCACCTGAGTCCTCACTCCTCCTGCCTCTCCTGGGCACTCCCCTTTTTGACCTGTTTTTAGCTCCCAGGTTGTCCCAGCTCCTCAGTCCTGCCACAGCTCCAGCCCTGACACCAGGATAATGGTGTCCCCCGTGCCCGGCCTATACCTGCAAGGTTTCCTTCTCTCTTTGATCATAACTTGAATTTCATTTCCTTATTGTTTTATTTACGGGAGACCGACAGCACCATTTCCCTAAGATGGGATTTGGACTGTCTTCCTCAAAGCCGTGGAAAGATCTGGATCTCCTGCCTCCAAAACTAGCTTTCAAATCTGCCTTTATCTCGAGGCTAGGTCTGGTGTGAGCTGCTCCCACAAAGCCTGATCATTCCTTGGCGTCCAAGGAAGTTCTCACTTGTCTGCACAAGGAGGCAGCAGAGCATCATGGGTGCAAAGCAGGGACTCTGGCTTCGGTCCACAGCCTCTGCCATTCTCTAGCCATGTGAGCTTAAGCTTAAGTCATTTACCTTCTGTGCAAGTTAGCCATAACACCACCTTTTCTATAGAGTTATTACATGTTTTACATTTTATACATATAACCTAAGATTTGTTTCACATTTAACAGATGTAAGCTATTATTATTGTTAGTATGGATTGCTCCAAAGTATTTAAAAAGTTTTTTATAACAAAAAACAAAAATATTTCACAGTAGAGGAATAAAATTGTCTAGGGGTCAGAGTGTGTGTCAGTGAAAGAATTTAATATTCCATTAATTATAGAAGGTAAAATACAATTTATTATTAAGCAGGATCTCTCATGCAGGAAATTAAGCTCCCTCCTCCCAAATAACTGAGCTCTAGATATGTGAGAAGGACCACAGAAAGAATCTGGAGAGATGCAGCTCCAGCTCTAGACTTATTTGAAGAATGACTGTCCATGCAATGGATGAGTAACTGTACCTCAGTCCTGTGATTGGGAAGCTTCTGCAGATTCTACACCGCACAGGATGAGTGGCCATTTCAGTGGCTGACTGTCGGTAGCAGGTTGGGAGCCACAGGAGGATGGGAGGCTCAGACTGTAACCAGGACAGGAATTTCTCTTCTTTGATGGCTGAGCTCAGCACCTGAAAGACAATGGCACACTCAGTCGGGTTTCTATGCACGACTTTGGTCTCTCACAGAGATGGAAATGTACCTTCATCTTCTCTCTGGCTGTTTCTGTCTCAGAGGAAGAAGTTTATCGCATGCAAAGTCAGGGGCAGGCAAGTCGACCTCATAGATTAGGTCGTCTGGGATGCGGTGTGGAGTAACAGGTCTGGGATTGAAATGGGTCTGCCCCCAGCTCCCAGGAATGTTTGCATGGCACTCACCCCTTGGAAACAGCTGCGTGTAGCACTCTCCACAGAGCACAGAGCACGACTCTCCCCCACGACAGTCGGGATCTACAAGAGGCAAGAAACCCCATGCTGGGGATTAAGAAATGGAGAAATAAGTGGCCACCAGTCAAGCCTGAGTGCTCACACTTACAGCCAGGGAGTCCCAAGTATTTGGTGTCTGAACTGAATGAACTGTCTCAATCCAGGCAAACAAGAAATGTGTGGGCTTTGTGCAGTGTATGAATAGAGACAAGAACGGACACGTGGGAGGAAGTGGGGCTGGGAGGTGGGAGGAGGTGAGAAGAAAGTCTGACAATGGGGGCAACACAGGGACAGCTTCCCTCGTTTCTCCTCTTATGAGCCCAGTCAAATTATTGTACCTTCCTTTGCCCTTGTTACCTATGAATCACAGACACCAACGATACTGTATTAAAGTTCAGGGAAGTTTTAAGGAAACCTTTTCAAACACTTTCACATCATCCCATTTTAGCAAATGCCAGTATCTGAAGTATGGCAGTAACCATTATCCTCATTTAAAGACAGGGGTAATTGAGATTTCACAGTTCACTCAAGGCCAAACAAACCAATAAACAAAGGTAAGTTAGCTGCAGAATTGAGATCTCACTCCGAGCCTCCTTACTCTGTTGAGGGGTTCTCCCAAAGCTTTGTCACACCCAGACCTGTTATGTATTCCAACGGCTGGAAATTTACACGACCTCACTCGGTGGCTTCCATCTTTCAGTCAGTCACATTAAAGAGTGTAACTAAGGGACGAAGAACCCCTTGTGACTGCGGAGATGGCCAAGGACTTGATTCTGACATTATCTATATGCACAGATGCATGTACCTGTCACCACCATTTATGCCCATTTGGTCGCGGGTCATGAATTCACATCTGATGTCTTCTACAGCACAAGCTGTCAGCAGGCATTGCCCGCAAGCTCAGAAGTAATTTCAAAGACCCTCCCTGCTGAGTCCATCAACTCGAATAAACATTCTTCTAATCAGGAAAGTGGCACTTAGAACCACTTTGCTGACAATTAGCCAGGCAGAAGTCAACAAACATTTGTGTAATCGTGACAAGATGGCTTGTACTTTACATTGATAATACCCCATCACCAGCTGAACTAAGCAGCTACTCCCTGTAGCTACTCCCTGTGTCATCTGGCTTTTGTCTGAAGAAATAACTCATTACCCACTTTGGCTTGTGAATGTTGATGACTAACTGGACCATTTATTTGGCTGGCATCCTTGAGCCCTGGGCAAGAGGGTTTAGCCTCATTTGTAAAGTAAGAGAGATGGCTCAGATAGGATCTACTTGCTAACTCTGGGACTCTAACATCAGGCAAAAGAAAATTCACTTCTGTAGTGAGTTTTAACCTACATTTTTGGCTAAGGGTGTGCACAAATGTTTTGTGGATTAATTGCCCATTTGACTAAATTTTGTGTGTGTTCTAAGGAAGAATTAAATGAGACTACATGGCAGTCGGCAAGGACAGAACACCACGTGAAATGACAATTAGGATTCTTGCAGGGAGGGATTGGGATCATGCAGTGGGCCCTGGAATTTTCTCTGGGAATCCGTCTCTGAGTTCTTAATGGAAGTCAACGGGATGATAATTTGCTATGCAAATCTCCACCTTGAGAAGAGCTTTCTCAGGAGCCTACTAATGCATGGGGTGGAGACAGAGCACTGCAGGAGCTGCCAATTCAGCAGCTCACTGACCTCAGTTGAGCCTGAAACAAAGGCAGATTTTAAGGGCCTGTGGGAGGGGGAGCTAGCCTGGGGCCAGCTGCAGGGGTGAGGAAGTGAGCACAGGATTTCAGGAGAAGGAAAATGCCCCATCTTCTTTCATCACATCCCCCTAAACACTTTCGTCTAACAAGGCTGACTGCATAAATGGATGGACAGAGTCCTGCCCTCCTCCGCCCCACCCCCCACAGCTTGAGTCCTAAGATGTGGAGATTGTTGGGGGAGTCCTTGAGACACCCTGAGAGTCAGCAGAAAGCTGGTGATGGGATCCATGTGCTGCTGCAACCACCAAAACAGCTCTTAAATAACTGCATCTGCTGTTTGAACCTTAGAGAAAAAAAATCATTGTTCCACTTAGGAAATATGAACATCTTATCTCTTCACACTGGTCAGAATGGCCATCATCAAAAAGTCTACAAGCAATATATGCTGGAGAGGATGTGGAGAAAAGGGAATCCTTTTACACTGTTGATGGGAATGTAAATTGGTGCAGCCACTATGGAGAACAATATGGAGGTTCCTTAAAAATCTAAAAATAGAGTTACCATATGGTTCAGCAATCCCACTTCTGGACATGGATACATATTAAGAGAAAACTTAATCCGAAAAGATACATGCACCACAATGTTTACAGCAACACTGTTTACAATAGCCAAGACATGGAAGAAATCTAAATGTCCATTGACAGATGACTGGATAAAGAAGTTGTGGTATATATACACAATGGAATACTACTCAGCCATAAAAAGAATAAAATAATGCCATTTGCAGCAACATGGATGGACCTCAAGATTATCATACTAAGTAAGTCAAGAATGTCTAAGAAAGACAAATATTATATGATACCACTTATATTTGGTCTCTAAAATATAGTAAAAATGAGCGTATTTACAAAACAGAAATAGATTCACAGACATAGAAAACAAGCTTATGGTTACCAAAGGGGAAAAGGGAAGGAGAAGGGATAAATTGGGAGTATAAAAAACTAAGAAAAACAAGACATATGAACATCTTAAATATTGTTTCAAGTTTATAGAATAAATTAAATATTAATATTACAATCAATATGAACATAACTATTAATATTAAGACCAAATCAAAGTTAACTTATTTTTTTTGGAGGTAGAAGGTAATTAGATTTATTTATTTTTTAATGGAGGTACTGGGGATTGAACCCAGGACCTCATGCATGCTAAGCAAGCACTCTACCAATTGAGCTATACCCTCCCCCTGCACAAAGGTAATTTTGGATAGGTTTTTTTTCTAAACCATACCCCATGTCTGATAATCTTTCTCCTTATCCACCTCCCACCCCCATCATGACTATCCCCAGTTCAGAATCCTTGGTTCTGAAGGGTACCAGAATATGTCATCCCAGAATATGCCTCATTGTCATTTGGATTATTTTGAACTAAAGGCCACTGAGAACCAGCAGATGTGGGAAAAGCTCTAAAAACAGGGTTTTCCTTTTGTAAAGGAAGTTTACATTTATAAAGGAAATATCTTTTTACCAATAATGTCTCCCTTTCCCTACCAGGAAGAGGAGGACTCTTACCAATGTTTATTAATGGAGAAATCACTGACTCAAATCTGCATAACAAACTTATTAAACAACCCTTGTTCACCATCTGTTCCATCTGTTTCCCAGTCACCTTTTCATAACATGCTTCCCTGACCCAGAAGCCCAGAAGCCCAGAACCCCTTTTCCTTTGTTTAGTGTAAAATGATTTACAAGTCTGAGTTCTAAACACCTCTTTGTGTTACTCATCACTGGCTGTTCCCATGTGTATGCACCATGCACGTTAATAAACTTTAGTTTGTTTTTATCTTGTTAATCTGTCTTTTGTAAGTCTAATTTACAGGGTCTCAGTCATTGAACTCAAGATGGGTAGGAGAAAAAAAATTTTTTTCTCCCCTAAAGTCCAGATCCAGGAAAAAAAAATGACAGAAAGTTACCACGGCTTAACAGTACAGAAAACCTAGTTTGGGGAATTTACAGGGGCTTCAAGAAGAATAGAGACATCAAAAGGGGAGTAAAAGATACAGTGGGACAGCAACCACTTGTACACAAGACAATCCAGAGCCTGCTTAATCCATTTGCAGAAGATATTGCTTGGTTACATCATTTTAACATTTAAAAAACATATTTACTTTCCAGAGGTTGAATTTCCTTGTCTAGTATGGATAAAAACAATATCAAAACTGTGTAACCAAGCAGGACCCTTTAAGGCCTTCCTCATTTCCTCTGCTGTAGCTCCTCTCTGAAAGACCCAGATAATAGTACCTGATGCACATTTCCTGAGTTGTTTTACAGATGCTAAAACCACTGCCAAATGGAAGAATTAACTACTTGATGATCATGAGCATGTAGCCTCCAGACCTACTGGTGCCTAAGGATTGATAGTGTTAACCCCTGTGACATCACCCTGTTACCTAACCATCAGCCTATCAGAGAACTGTGCACAAGCTGATCACATACCCTGCGACACACCTCCATCCTAACCTGGCCTTTAAAAGTGATTTGCTGAAACCCTTTTGGGAGTTTGGGGGTTTGGGGCATGAGCCACCTGTTCTCCTTTTATTGGCCCTGCAATAAAGGCTGCACATTCCTTCACCACAACCCAGTGTCAGTAGACTGACTTTACTTAATGTGGGCAAGGAGACCCACGTTTGGTTCAGTAATATTTTCAGATTCTGAAAGCACAGGAAATTATTATTTGAGTATTCAGGGTTGCATTTCATCTATGTTTTCATTAAGCACTTGTTGAAGGCTTTAGTACCAGGCACTTTTCAAGCCAATGGAGACATAAAGATGAATAGATATAATCCTTGCCCTTGAGAAGCAGTCTAGTGGGAAAATCTAGAACATAATTGCAACAAAATTTGACAAGTGCTATAACAAAGTTATGAACAAGGAGTTAACGTAGCCTTTAGTGAGGAGGAGACTAATAATTGAGTGATCTTGAAAGATAAACAGTATTTGTCAAGTGAAAGGGTGGCAGTGGGGTTGCAGATAGAAGCACCAGCACAAACCGGGCATGGAGAGCTTGGTGCATGTCACGTACAGTAAGGATTTTGCTGTGTAGGCGTGACAAGGGTGTAAGGAGTGTAAGGAAAAATCAAACACTGTGGAATACACAAAAGAAATCACTGGGTATCTTTTCAGTGGGGATTATCTGAACCTAGAGATATATACGTCACCATCTTTGACTCGGTTATTTTATAATTTTGTAGAGATTAGAGTTAACTTGTAGGAAATTGACCACAATGCAAATAATTCTTATCTATAGACATGCAAATAAATTCTTTTCTGGTGGAGGGACAACCCTCCCCTTTCTCTAGAAAGCCGACTATCTTGTGTCTACCTGCAAATTCACTTTAACATTCTTAATCTATCAGTTTGTCTGTTCTTTGATTATTTCTTTCAACTAGTTGTAACATCTTACTGGTGCCATCTTTTAATTAATAAGTTAAATAAAAATTTGAATACATGTTCATTTTGTATCTGTATAAGGATCATGATTTTACCCCTTTTTGAACAGAGATGGATTGGGTGAAATCATGAAAGCTTTGCTTGTGATACTAGGGAGTTTAGGTTTTATTCTATAGACATAAATGGCTAATGAAGAATTTTAAGCATGAGGGTGGCATTTGCATTTTGGAAAAGTCACTGGCTGCAGTGTGGAGGATGAGCTGGAGAGAAGAGAGGCTTGAAATGGGGAAACCAGTTTAGGGAGAAATTGCAATAGATCAACCTATATTCAGGTAATAGCAGTTGCTAGAGAGGAGAGAGGCTGCATGGAGAACTACGTTAACTGATGTTGTAAAAATCAGACCCTTTAATAATAAATGTGACTAATATAACTGGAACAACTTAAGAATTCTTAAGTAGTAGAGATTTACCTGTTGTAGATCTGTTAGTAGGTTTCTCAAAACCCTTTGGGTCATGCGTGCCCCAGAATCATGACTTCCCTTGTGACTTTCTGCATAGAGCTGAAAAAGAGCTAGGCATATAAGGGGGGGAAAGTCTTTAAACTGAAGACTTGCAATATATCTTCAAAGAATATGGCTCTAAATTCTGAACAGTTGATTTGTGGGTATGAATGGGAAAGGAAGGGAAAGTTCTATTTCTTGATTATTGGCTTGCTATGTTGGAGGTTTGCTAATTTGATAACTAATGAAAATCTATTCACATTTCAACTTTTTGATAATTCAGCACATTGATGAAGAAGACCATGCTACACAAATAAACATCAAGGATAACCAAATTATGAACATTTTGAAAAATTCTAAGTTCTGCTGAGTACACACTGAACCAGAGCCGTGTGGTGGGGATGCAGGAGTGAGGGAAGAAGGTAACGTGTGCGGGAGATCTGGAGGCCACTGCACCTTAGACACTCAAAACTCCTGCATAGCTTAGCTCTGTATTTTGTAAGAGGGCTGTCCCCTGAGAGGGCAATCAGGGCAGCGGCTGCAGGTGCAAGATTGAGAAAACCCGTTCCCGTGCTGTGTGGCAACAACACAGAGACAAGAATGGAAAAGGCGGGGTTATTCTTGGTGAAGTGGTTTATAAAAACAATGACTGTCAATGGACGTTTCTGACACGGTGTTACAAGTTCACACTTTCCACGGTCTGTTTTCCTATGAGCAGAATTTGACAGGGCTAAGATTTGAATGAAAAGCTTTCATCTTTCATTTATTCATTTATTCACCGGTTCAACAAATATTAATCGGGTGCCTCCTCTGGACTAAGGCCTGTAGTAGGTACTGGGGATCCAGAGGTACACCCTGTGTTCATGGACCGGGCAATCTCCCTTCCATTAGGGCTCATGGCTGGGAAACCAAACAATAGAAACAAGGACCAACAAGGCAGGCAGAAGAAGCAAATCTGTATATTAGAAATATCCACCGTTCACAGACTGTCACTTAGAGCATAATCACCCTTTGCCCACTAGGCAGTTTTCAAACCTATAAAACGATGTCTCAAACCAGGAGGATTGTTAGAGGCAGGCACTGATATTAGAAAGGGCAATCAAAGGCTTAATGTTGAAGGAGTCTGAAATCATGCAAAAATAATTTAAGAACATGCTTATATAATACTTGTGTGATGACAAAATAAATAATAAACTGCCAAATGGTGAAAATGTGTTTGCCTCTGGGAGGCAGGCTTTGGGGTGATATATCTTCTTTTTCACTCTTTTCTGCACTTTACAGATGTTTTATATTCACTATGAGTTTTTAAAAGTCCATTCTACAGGATGAGGCCTCCTGGGACAAGATCACAGAAAATGAAAACAACTGAAGTGGGGCAAAAAATGGTGAACTCCAGAGCTCAGGGAGACACACAGAGAAACACACACACACAACGCCACTGACCCCACAGCATGCATGATCAAGCCTTCGACAGGTGTAAACTGGTTTATTGGTGCAGTGGACTGATAGTTATGTCCCTCCCATCTTCATGTCATGTGCTGAAATCCTAACCCCTATGTGATGGTGTTTAGAGGTGGTTTTGGGGAGATCATTGGGTCACGAAGGTGGAACTCTCATGAATTGGATTGGTGTTACCATTAAAAGAGACCCCAGAGAGCTCCCTCACCTGTTCCACCATGTGAGGACTTAGCCAGAAGGGGGCCCTCAATGTACCAGGAAGTGGGTTCTTACTGGACTCACTTATCTACTGGCGCCTTGACCCTGAACTTCTCAGCCTTCAGAACTGTGAGAAGTAAATGTTTGCTGTTTAAATCACCCAGCCTGTGGTATTTTTGTAGAGCAGCCCAAACAGACTAGGACAGGAGGTTAGTGATCCATGCACAGGTTATTCAACCTTATTCCACAGACAGAAGCTGATGATTGGTTACTAAGAAATGAGCAAAGAAGTAAGCTACCAGGGACTCAAGAGAAAAGTGTCATTTTTTTTGATATGTATAGATGCATAATTACCCTAGCAAAAGGTATGCCTGCTTCTCTAGAGTGGAAATGAGTTTGTATGAAATACGGATTTTCCCCTTTCTTGCTCTCCGGGAGTCATTTATATTAGTGAGGTTGATAAGCGTGTACTTCTTTGTTCCTCTCCCGAATGAGTAATTCATGTGAGGAAAACAAACAAACAAAGAAGAAGTCTTATATATTAAAGCTTGATAGAACCTTAGACAACCCCAACTGGTCAATGACCAGTGGCAACTCAACACCCGCCGTTGAGGTCACAGCACGGTCTCCTCGCCCTCACCTGTCATACGTGGCCTTGAGAAGGCTCAGAGTGAGTTCCGAAGCTCTGGGGTGCACCGGTCCTGGTTTTTCCAACCTGACTCTCTGAAACAACTCCTGGAGAGCCTGAAAAAGCTGCTGCACAGAGAGGGCACTCTCTCTTGCCTCGCAGAGACTTCGACGTAATAGGACATGCTGAATCAGAGAGCTGTCAATCAAGTCCACTGCAGGAAGCAAAGGAAGAATTGGCTCATTTCTGACGGGAACAGAAGACTTCAAGAAAGGGAACGTCATCTAGTCTTTAAGACTGTTTTTAGTGGTAGTTATTTTCTCGAAAGGTACTTAGATATGACACTATTTGGACACGTGTCTCCTGTGTATAATTCAGACATTACTCTTCTGACAGTCTATTTGATTTTGGAAAAGTGCATCTGATTGTAAAGCATAGAACATTATTCTCAGTATAACCTCTAGGATATGGCTTTATAGAAGGAAATTAAAAGGGAAAGAAGTGAGAAACTTGAAAATAGCCTTTCAAGGAAGTTAGGACACTGTGGTGAAAAGTTGGAAGAAACATTTTTATGCTCCTTATTTGGTGGGTTAAGCAAATTCACCTTTCGTGTTCAAATATCATTTTTTTTCCTGTCTGCAGCCTAGCTTGAGAAGGAATATTGTGTGCTAAAATGCAATTGCCTTACTTAAAAAACCCAGTGATCTTTATAAAAGAGCAGTTGCTGAATTATCAGACTTTTTAGGTCTCACCCTTACCTAAGTAATATTTTCTTTTTTGATCTTGGTTCCATCAGTATTATTATCCAGGAAGGCACTTAATAAAATCAAAGTTGCTTGCAAAAAATAATGGTTTATTTCTTATATATTTTTTATCACCTTCTCCTAAAAATTTTACAAGGCAATGAATATAAGGAAGAATGAAATTGAACTAACCCTATGGTTTCTTGCAGACAGAGGATGACAGACAAAATTAATAAACATCCACTTGTGCCATCTGAGAGATGGGGTTGTCAGTGGCACCAAGAGCTGCTGGCATTTAAAATGCTTCAGCCTGTGGAATGATAAAACCCTGCGCTCCTCTCTGCTTCGTAAATCAACCTCACAGATAACAAATCTAGCAAGTATAATAAATTTTTTTATTTGTTCTCTAATACTGCTTTAAAGGGGAGAGTCTGAGGAAGGGAGGGGTAGGTTTCGGGATGTGACTTTTATAAAAACCTGGCTGCAGGTGGTAGAGGCTGCAAACTCTTTTATTGTTATTCAATTGCAAAACCTATCGCTGGGCCTGGCATGCTGTACCCAGGATATTGCATCTTCTGCTGAGAATTCTGTATTACAGCAAAACAGATAATAGTGGTGTCCATAAATCTGTGCAGCAATGCTCTCCAGATCCCGCTGCCTGGAGCTTGCGATATGCTTTATCTCACTGTCTGGGAGTTTTTTGTTTTCCAATTTTTGTTTGTGTATTTTTTATGGGTAGAACTGTTCAGCTTCTGATTTTGTGCACTGTTACTATTTCCCACGAGTATTACATATAGTCACTGTTTCTGATGCCAGGCATAATAAAAAGCTCAAAAGGTTCATTCTCAAATCCCGCTGTTTGTGTACACCACCCAGGCATTAATGATGGGGGCTTATATGAACGTTGGCTGCTAACTTTCTTTAATAGGAGACATTCTCCAGGAAAACAGCATAATTGAGGGTAAATTTTTAGACAGGATATTTTGCCTTTTGTTGATTTCCTGGTTAATGAGTGATCTGTCTATATCAGTAATTGAAAAAAAATTTTTAAGCCAAGAATCTCTTCTTCAAAGGACCCTTACACAGAAGTGCAATATAGAAAACAGAGAAATATAGAGTCGTTCCGGTAGAGGAGATATTTTTTGGGTCTTTCCAACTTGCCTACACTTTCTTTTCCCACCTTGCTGACCCTTTCTTATTCGACTTCACATCCATGTCCACTGGTCTATCTAACTTGTTAGGCAGAAGGCAAAATATAAAGAAATTTCAACCTCTAGGAGAAATGTCATATATATATAATGCAATTTCATTTAGGTCTGCTGTAGTAAATGTCATGAAGTATTTTATAGGAAGTGATTTTTTAAATGCAATACAGAACTTATTAGAAATTAATAACTTTAGTTACACTGACTGTTGTTTTTCACAGTCAGTACCCAAGTTATTTTATTTTGGAGAATTTTTACAGGATAAATATTTTTACTGTATTTTACCTTATGTTGCCTAGATAACAGTACAGGAAAAGAAACCATAGCATTCAATCAGATAAAATCTAATGCAGAAGAGCAGTTCTCAGCGAATTCTCAAGAGGTTTTTAAACTTAGAGTTATTCCTCTGAAACTACTTTTGCATGTTCAGGGAGATAGGAGGTGCAACTTAAAAATGCAAATCTTAACTGGTAGAAGGAATTAAAATTTTTTTTTGTATTTGAATCTATAAGTTAGATTAAACCAACTTATTTTGTGATTTTATTTAGTGTCAACATTGGTATCCTATCAAAAGTTTTTTTCCCAGAAACCAAGGGAAAAACACTTCAAAAAGAATGAAAATCCTCGTCTACAAATTATTGTCTATTGTCAGTCAGCGAAGCTGCACGTGGGTTGAACACACAAAGTGTATATTTCCCACTCCATCTTCTCTGTTACAAGTGGGGCAAATGCAACCTTCCGGGTCAGGTAGTCAGTCACACGGAGGAGGGAGGATTTGATTCTTTATAGATTTTATATTACACACCAGGATCAGATTATTTCAAGTGTTTCAAGACAGCCTGTACTTACACTGACATAGAGTTTGCACTGCTCGTAATTTGAAGGCTGTCCTATAAATGGAATTCTCAATACTATTAAGAGCACCTGTAGAAAAAAAAAAATAAATAAAGGATTGTCTCATTAGATAAATCCCACATCCTGGAAGGAAATCCTAAAGATCATGCAGCCTTACCTTATGTTGCAGGTGAGGAGCTCAAGGTCTAGAGCTCTTTCCTACCTGGGAACAAATAACAATGGCCCACACTATCCTAGGCCACAGGTAACCCTGGAGAGCCTCCTCTGAGCCCACCAAACTAAGGAATCCCCCAACAAGGGGTATTTAAGTGAAGAGAAAATTAGGCTAAGTAACAGTATGCCTGAGAAACATAATTATTTAAGTGAAAGAGGAGAAAGAGAAACCTAAGAGGAAGAATGAGAAGGGAAAGCCAAAGAAACCAGGAGACAGCAATGCTACAAAGAGTAGGGACCAGCCAGTACTTCAGTGCTTGGAAACCACAAGGAAATCAACTATGGGCTAAAAAGTAGCCTTGTTTATTAACTTGATTACTGAAGGCTTCATAAGAGCAGTTTCACGGGGATATGGGAGACGAAAGCAAATTGCACAGGATTGATCAATAAATGCAAGGTAAAGAAAAAACATAAAAGCAGGCGATTTTTCAAGCTCCTTAATCTAAAGGGAAGATGAGAGAGCCATAGCTAGAAAAATGTAAAATCAATACTGGTTTTCAAAGGCAGGAGAGCTTCCAAAATACATGTATGGGTCAGGAGGGAGGAATCAGAAGAGAGGATGAGGTTCAGGATTCAGAAAGTAGGGATCCAGGTGGACTTTGATACAGCAAAGGCCCTCTCAGAGGATGCATGTTCCCTTAGCCACCCAGCATCCCTTCACCTTTCTTCTGTGAACCACCGTCCACTAATCTTAGTCCATGAAATTCTAGTTGGGTTCATTCCAGCTCTCCTATTTCCAAGGGGCACATGTGGCCCAGGCCTACCACATCAATGAGTGTATCACCATCGCCCTGCTCAAACATGGGCATGTAACCAAAGTCAAACAAAGAATATACCAGTGAGATTGGATCAAGGACTCTTTGTTCAAATTATTTTTTTCCTCTTGGGCTTGAACTTGGAATCATAGATTGGAGTGGCAGTTACTCTCTCATAAGGGTGTGTAGCTTGAGCACGGTATCAGCACACAAAACAGAAGTAGAGATGAACTTGGAGAAGGAGAGAAATCACATCCTAGTGACATTGTCAGGGCCCAGAGCGAGCTAGTCCTCCCTTGGGTAATTAATTATATAAGGTAATAAAGCCTCTTTGAGCTGAGTTTTCTGCTCCAAGCAACCGAGATGTAGCTAACTGATACAATCCCTGAGGTAGAGGGAATGGACGGGGGAAGACTCAGGTGAAGGAATTAGCTTTGGCAAAAAGCCCATCCCTCATTCCCTGAGAGGAAGAGTCACAGGATACAGTGGTGGGTGTGAGAAAATGCATGTCTGAAGGTTTCTGTTTTCTTTATGAAGTTGGAGACAAGTTCACTCAGAGTCAGGAGGAGATGGTGGAGCAGAAAACTTGAGGAAGAGTGAAGATCTGGAATTGTTACAGCAGGCAGTGAGTGAGAGGGGAAACCAGTCACACTTTGGAAGGAACTGCCAAGCAACGCTGGGTCTCCAATATTTCCTGTGATAACAAATTTCAATTAAATAAACTTTTTACCCATAATGCTCACTTGGAGGCAAGGTTTCACATTGCAAACAAGCTTTGAGTCCAGGACTGACTTGTATTTACTATGCTGAAGGGAAGACGCCTTGAAGAACATGAGACTATTTTCAAATTTATTACCAACTGATTACCATAAAACTCAGGCAATTGGGAGTAAATGGTATGTGTGCTTGAGAAGTGTTTGTGACTAGAAACACAGCCAGCTCTTTCGTCTTTGCTAAGCAGGCCCTAAACAAAACGAAACAAGGGATTGATCGGTGAATTTCATTGATTCAAACATATGTGGCAGGATAATTTATGGTGATATTAATTTCTTTCTTGTTCTTGAAGCATGGGAGAACTTGAAGAATGAAAAGTTAATGTTCCCATGTCCATTTCTGTGTGTGTTCCAAGCTCTAAGCTTTTTTTATTCCTTTGGGAGATTTAGCAGCTTTTAAGGGGCCAGCGTTTCTGGGGCCACCCCAAAGTCAACCTACTCTGGTCTTAATATGAAAGGCCCATCAAAGAATCAGTGCCACCCACGGAGGTAGGAGAGTTGGAATCAACAGTATTAGAATTTCATGGACTAAGATTAGGGGGAAGTTGTTCTTCCAAAGCAAAATAGGTGCCCTGGTTCCCCAGGAGAAATGTGGAGAGCCAGAAAAACAGGTTACCTCCAAGAGGGACTTTGCTGTATCAGATATCACCTGGATCCCCCAATGCCTGAAACCCAACTTCATCTTCTGTCCTGGCTCCTCCTACCTGACCTATACAACCATACATTCTGGAATCTCCCTTGCCTTTGAAATCTTGATTTCAGTGTTGTTTTAGCTGTGACTGTCTCTTTTTCCTGGACAGGGAGAGGGGTACCTGGACAGGAAGGTGGGAGATGTTTAACTGGGGTTGAAGTTTGGGGGCTGTCTTCAGGACTGCCCTGACTAGCAGTTCGCTGGTGAAGGGAATGGCTGCATGATGTAACCGGGGAGATCAGACACCAAGCTTGGCAAGGATTTCTGTGTCCAGTCTTGACATGGAGCCCCATGTCCGTGACATGGACCCCAAAGCCAAAGGCAGAGAGCATGGTGAGCAGCGGCCACGATGGCACTTCAGACCAGATGTTCTGAACACTTCACACCAGATGCTCAGAATTAAAACCTTAATGGTTTCTGTCTGTCTCGGGATGGCTGCTTCCCAAACTTAACTCACTCTGAACGTCATACCAAGCTACAATGACTTGATTTTGGTTTGGAAAAAAACTGTTTCTTGCCCTGAGTGTTGTGAAGTCCTGGCTGTTACACAAACAGGTATTGAGTGCCAGGCACTATGCTAAGCCACTCGGGGGGTTACAGGGCTGGACCAGGTCAGATTTACCCTTGAGACATTAAAGGACACCACTGGCCTCTCCCTAAACATATATTGATTCAGTGATTAATATATGATCATGAGTCTAAGACAGCTACCTCAGGGGAATGTGGGCTGTGCCTAAAAATGTCATTAAACAAGACAGCTTATTTTAAAACCGTCTACATATTTTTTTTTGTCTTTTCCTTTTTTTGAACTGGTATAACCATATCAGAGACCTACAATTTACTCTAACTCTTCTGCCATGTAATATTTCCTCATGTTATAAAAAATGCTTAGTGTTCAGATAAGAGTCCAATGTTAGAGGGAGAAGTCACACCTCTGCCCTAAGTCTGGAGAAGGAAACCAGAATGAGAGTAGCCAAAAAGTGCAGAAATGATTTACAAAAATATAGTGCCCCACATCATTTTTTCTTCTGGAAACTGGCCAATTTTTGTGCCCTGGTTCCTCTCAGATGCACCAGATGAATGTAGAGAATCAGCAGAGTAGGGACGCTGCAGGTTCCCAGATGCTGCTCTTGGTGGACGAGTGGTTCTATAACTGCTTTACCATCTGGCCCATCACACTCCTGTCAAATTAGGTTTTGCAGTGTCATCTGATGAAGTTATGCAGCAGAACACGGCAAGCTGTGATACAGTGAACGCGGAAAATGAATGCGTGTCCCAGGTGATTCACCCCCAGTCCTGCTTCCTCAGGCCTGCCTTTCCCCCCTCCTGCTGGTGGGAGAAAACTCAGGAAAGAAAGGAATTGTTGGATGTATCAGGCCCAAAGCTATAAACAAAGTAATTTGAGATGTTCAAGGAAATAATTATACAAGTTATATATGGACTTGTTCAGAAGCAGTTTAACTGGGAAACATGTTTTATGTTAAACAATTCGTATTTTTACTCAGCCAGATCTGTGTGTGTCATTTTCTACAGATACTACGAGTGTAATGACATTTGTTTCAACAGTCCGTCACCTAGTGTGATGATCTAGAACTAGGTATTTTAGGCCAGTGGTCCTCAAAGTGTGGTCCTAGGTGAGCAGCATCAGCATGGCCCTGGAACTTGTCAGAAATTCACAGTCTTTGTGGCCACTTTGGACCTACTGAGTCACAAAATCTGGAGGTGGAGCCCAGCGTCTTAAGAAACCCTCCAGGTGATTCTGATGCACACATCCTTTAAGAAACACTGCTTTAGGGAGAGAGAACGGGGCTTTGAATGGATTATCTACTGCTTTGTGTTAAGCTTACTAAGAGGAGGGCCCAACTTTGGAAAACCCAAAGATAATTTGAATCACTAGTTATTTAGATAAGCACAAAATTTTACCTAAAACAAAACAAGTTAAAAATTTAGATTTTTCGCTAGGGGAATAAAGCTGCAACTAGGTCCAGCAATAAAAAATACCACAAGCCAGTCCCGGCCCTCCCCTGGCATTCAAAGATCCTGGAAGAAAACAGAATTCATTTCTCCATATCCATTTATCAAATACATAGTAATAACTGTGACACTTTTCTCCCAATTTTGGACTCACATAGTACTGTGAATTTACCATTGACATTAAAATATCTACAGTAACGTCATTTTAACAGTAAACTATGAAGAGATATATAAATACGGTAAGCCACTTTTTGTGTTTTTCAATAGCAATTTGAAGTGTGAATACTGAGATCAAGTCTTTTGTTTAATTATTTTTGGTGCTTTGGGGACATCAGAACAAATACTCTTCAATATGTTAGGAATTTCTGTTTAGAAAAAAGAGAAAGTTTTCTTCAATCACCCAATAGTTTCTTTTTCAGCCAGACATTTGCCAAATGTCACTCTTCTGCAACTCAGAAGTCTGAAAATATAACATCTGTGCCTAATTTTTTTGTTTACACACTGTGCTCAGAAACCTAACAATAATACTTACCTTGTTTATCTGGATCCATTTGAAGAATTTCTTGGAATGGCAGATGGCAAGAGGGTCGTTGGAGCTGGAGATGAGCCAATATTTTAAGCAGGAGGTTTTGCAGTGGAAGTGGGGAGCAAAAAAGCAACTAAGTCAAGTCATTTCACCTGTGAAATGATGACTACAAGGTGTTCAGGGAGACTGAAATCTCCTGGGAGGATAAAAAATAAAGAAAGTGGGGAGAGGCTTCCTATGTTGGTCATATCTCTAGGGATTTAGAACTGAAGCTCAGAAATGGGAACCAGCTCCTAAAATTAATATGGTGAGTACTTAGATCTTTGAGGCATTATAATTTTAAGAGTGGACTGGATTCTCACTTCAAGGAAATGGAAATTTACTTGAACTTTAAGGGACAAAATTTGAAGCTCTCAATCCTTGAATTTCTAATAGCACTATACTAAACAATTCTATATATTAAATATCTGAAAACTAAATATCCACTTGATTACCTCATCACACATATTTATGTATGTACATATGTGTGTCTGTACATAGAATTCAGTTTGCTTTCAACAAAAAGAATGGGGTATAATAAAACCATATACATTTCTAAGAATAAGACATTTCTCAATTATGAGCAGTTGAAAACCATTTTTAAAAGTTATATGATAAGCTTAAGTTTAGATATTATTTTTCCTCATCTTCTAATGAGTGTATTAATTAAGGCACACATTGTTGGACAGATAAACAATGTTTTACAAAGAGAGAAACTCAAATAAACCTGATAACATTAGTTTTTAAAAAATACAATAGCAATGGTGATAATCCCAGACATGCCCCAAACCAGGAAGGTTCCAATTATACTCAAGTAAGATTTGTTTTGAAAAGTTGTAGCAAAGGCAATAAAGTTAGACCTCGTCTTGGTGTAGAAACACCCCTCCAAGACCTCCTGGAGTCCCCAGGTGGGTGCAGAAGGCTCCAGCCTCCCATCTTGTCAGCAGAACACCTGGACATATCATCCACCTGCCTCCACTCCAGGTCCCTACCTTTCTTAGTTTCCTTGGAGAAGCAGTTTAGTCAAACACTGTAGAGGTTTCTCAGCAGTTTTGGAAGAAGGAAAAGCTGAATAGTAACGGATTTCCAGATGTGGCATTCCTGTGGAGAGCTGACGTCTTGTTCTCACTGCCCAGTAATTGCACAGAAAACTGATGTTCAGGCTACCCTGTTTTTAAGGGCTCACAGAAGTTCATTCATTAGTAATAAAGATGCTGCATAATTTAAGGCCACTCCTACATCTCTGTTTCCAAGGGCTGTTTCCGTATTGATTTCGTGCGTGGGAGAGACAAGTAAAACTTCTTCTGGGTGCTGATGAGAGCAGGGGCTACCACAGAGATGAGGAAACAGTTATGAGGGCTCCACATCCCGGGTAACAGCCAACTTACTAACCATCCCAGATAAGAGTGACTTAGGTGTGGAATCTAATTCATTTGATTATCAATTCTTTTCAAAATACTGTGGTGCGGCTACACATTTTTAAAGGGCATCAAATGTAATACAAGTCTTCAAAAGGATAATAATAATTGGTTATGAGTACACATTTCCTCTTAAATTAAAGTGTAATCTGAAAATATATTTTTAAGTTCAAATTAAAAATAAACCTGCTGTAATCCTAGTAGGGTTTCATTATTAAAAAAAAAATAGCTGTCACATGGACCAAATGTATTAGAACTTTACCATTAATGTCTTCAGGTGGCTGGAGACAGGTCTTTCAAAAGGGCTGGAACCCAAAGCACAGTCATATTACTCCATGAGCAGCACCTGGAGGGCCAGAACATCTGGGAGTCCATGGTCCCAAATGACACTCCTAAAACAATTATGATAAACGGTCACTAATCCACTCCAGAATGTTCCATAAGAAAAATCAGTATGATATCTGAGAACAGCCAATTTATTCCTTTCTTTTTGAAATGTATTAGTATCACATGACTGGTTCGTTGACAACAAAATCTAGGAACATTTTAAAAAGTGAAAGTTGATTAGTAATGGGGTAAGAATGGGATCAAATGTGGGGGGTAAAATCTACCATTTGCTTTTCTCTGTATAAATTATGTTGGTTTTCTGAGAGCAGATAAAGACAGTGTAGAAAGAGAGAAAGTATATCTCATGGAAATAGGAAATCTATACCTGTTTGAGTGCTAGAGACTCAAAGCTGAAATCACATTTAGAATTTCACTGTATTTCATCATATCTCCATCAAGACTTATGATAAAATCTGAAGTATTGGCAACAGAGGGAAGTTGGAATGTTTTCCTAAATGCTCCCATGTGGAGATCTGAGCAGATCTCTGGCATTGATCAATTCAGTGGATCAAAAAGCTTGGCACCAAAAAAAAGTTACCTGAAGTTCCAATCAAAATGATGAAATTAAGTAGACAAATGTGTAAGTACATGAGCGTGAACCAGGGGAGGTTGGGAAGTAATTTAAGCAAATGAGCGACTGATAGTCTCGAGCTCTCAGCCTGGCTGGCTTTGAACAGCTAAGTTGAAAGACCCGAGGACTATTTTGGTTTCGCTCACTTCTCCTACCTGGAAACTTTTAGTTACTGTTGCATCTTCTAGTTCAAGCTCAGACAGACTTAGCCACATTAAGACTTTCCTCATCTTTTCTCTCCCTTTCTTTCCCGTAGTATGTTTTGGGTTATAAATCAAAACCAGTTATTGCAATTTTACAATATTATAGGTAACTGACAAGGGGACATTTTTTACTGGTATGGCAGTAGTTTCTGTAAGTCATAACTTTGTGATTGACACTGTCTTTACCTTCTGAAACAAGCAGCTCCACCCTGAGGAAGCAGGTAGAAAGGGGGTTCAATCTTCTGGTACAATAACGACTTGCCCCGGTTTAGACAGACTCCACACCAACCAGAAACGGGGTGACTGCTCTTTATTGTGCATGGGTACTGTTTTTTGAGGCAGCCAATGTTCTGTTCAGTGTCTGATAGCTATCTCTTTGCACATACATCTGAAGACTCTAACCCCAAGACAGAAAGAAAAACCTTGACACATCATAGAAGGTAGGCCCTTATTAAATTACAGGATAATTTTATATATATACATATTTACATGCATGATGAACAGTTTTAACAATTAAATTACTAAAATTGACTCGAGAAAAAAATAGAGAAAAAGGAACCTTTGTACACTGTTGGTGAGAATGTAAATTTGTACTGCCGTTATTGAAAACAATTTGAGATTCCTCAGAAACTTAAAAATAGAACTACCATATTATCCAGCGATCCAACTTCTGGGTGTATATCCAAAGGAAATAAAATCAGTATCTCAAAGAAATATCTGCACTTCTAGGTTCATTGCAGCATTATTCACAGTAGCCAAGATATGGAAACAATCTACACGTCCAACAGTGGATGAATGGATTAAAAAAATGTGATGTACCTACACAATGGAATGCTATTCAGCCTTAGGAAAGAAAGGAGATCCTACTATTTGAGATAATATGGATGCACCTGGAGGATAGTATGCTAATTTGAAATTAGTTGCCTGTTATGGGGGGTGAGGGGAGGTACACACATGCCTGAGGACTCATCATGGGATTTTTTAATCATCACGGTAACTTCTGGGGGATGCGGATGAAAACTTGACTTGATGGCATTCCTTGAGTGTGATTATTGCGTATCGTTCTTGAGCAAGACACACTCGGGTCTGTGGCCACTTTCCAGAGATAGGTGATATACCCACCAGGAGGGAGGAGACCGTGGCTCCGCAAAACCCATGTGTATGGCCCCTTTGTATAGAAATCATGCTTCCTTGGACCAATAAAGTGAGAAGCTTGTGATCAGAGATTTCTGTGGGCTCGTAGTTTCTGCCCAGAAGAAATCAGTCTGAGGTGCAGAGCAGCTGCTCAGTCTTGGGAGGGTTACCACTTTTGCTTCCAGCAGCTCAGCTGCAAGCTTGGGTAACCTTTCTGTGTCCTCTGCAGAATGAGTAAGGATTCAGCTCTGGGCCAGGACCAGTTGAGAGTTAAAGATGCTCATGTTAAGGCCAAAAAAGGAGCAAATGAAGGTTATAGAAAACATTATTTCCCACCTGGTAAGGAGTAGAGGGAGGAAAAGGCTCTTTAACCCATTTCTGTCTGTTGGAATTCCACAATTTTCATTTCTCTGATAATAAAAAGAAATAATGTGGCCAAAGAGGGAAATTCACCCCACTGTGTCAGACCTAGTGGCTTCAGTGAGATAAGATTCTATGCAGGGCACATGGTCTATGCAAAGGTGGGGAGGCAGCAAACCCAAGGCTCACAGGATTTTGATGGACCAGGTTGGATGGCATTAAGAAGTCTTAAAACAAAGTACTGGTAAGTGGGGAGACGAACCCTGTGGTCAGAGTGAAATTCAGACTAAAGTGTCTGGGGTATAGATGTGGATAAAGGGAACTGAGGAGGAGGCTGACTTAGGAGGCTGCTACCCATTGGCTGGGGCAGTGGTTGTCAAAGCCTGGTCCCCAGTTCAGCAGCATCAGCATCACCTGGGGACTTGTGACTTGTCTCACCTAAGACAACCTGAATCAGAAACTCTGGAGTCCAGCAATCAGTTTTTAACAGATGATTCCGATTCATGCTAATGTTGGAAATGTTAACGTTCAGTCTAGGACCGAACTAGGCTGATGCCATTTACTCACTGGAAGTGAGAGTATTAAAGATACGAAAGCCAGTACAGGTTTTTGAACTGAGAGGGAGAACTGTCTAAATTATCTAAATATATTTCTTATTCATTCCCCCAAAACAAATAACAGTAACACATTGAGAGATATTTCTCTATCAAGTTATGTAGCTTTTGGCTACAAGTATATACAGCCATAGACATAAGGATGTATTTGTTGGTTACAAGTAATAGAAACCACAACTCACAAGGGCTTAAATTAAAAAGTTATTTGTTATTTATTTGACAGAAATTCTGAAGTTGATTATTTGTTATTTACTTGACAGAAATTCTGAACCTATTCCATCTAGGCTAAAATAAAAGTATGATCTAATATAATGGTACTTACACCAAGCACCTCCAAGGGGAAACAATACACAGCCCTGTCCTGAGAAAGGGGTGAGTCTGACCAGCGCTGACGACCTCAGACGCAGAACTTCACGGCCTTCTCTTGTTCGCTACCATTACCATCATTCAGACACCAACTTACTCTTCCATTTTTCTTAGTTTTTTTTTTTTGAGAGAGCAAGAGAAAACTCTGATTGGTTCTCCTTGAGTCAAGTGTGCCCATTTTGGTCCAATCAATGGAGGCCAAGGTGGTAAGGACACACGAGCAAGCATGGCCACCTAGGGCTATGTCTCAGGTATGACTTACAGGAGGAACAGGTTCTTTCAGAAGGATGTATGGGTGAGGATGCAATGACTGACAATTCTATTTTAGTGCAGTTTTTGAAAAAACAGCAGTTGATACCAAACTATTTATAGGAAGTGCAATAATAAGCGAAAATATACATGGATACAGGCAACACAAAATGACTAACTATTTGCATGTGTGCTGTCGCTGTTATTTAATTGTCTAGATAATATTATCTCAGACTAAAGTAAATCTTTCAAATTACTCTTCTGTAAATATAGATATTCATGAGTCTTTCCATATTTATTACACTACCAAATAATTTTGTAGTTGGTCTCATTTGGTCTGTTACTCTCCCACACTTTTGCCTTCAGAATCTGTAAAAGGAAGAAAATGGAAGGATATAACCAAATTAAAAATACATTAATAACTTATGTTTTGATTGGCTTTTCTTTGGCCACCTTCTTCCCTCTCTTTACGGGATTCCTGTATTCAATCAGCTGAGGGAGTGTATGTGTGAGAGGGCTTCTGTGAGGGAAATCAAACCACAAGATCATCATTAGATACTTTCATACAGCAGAGCTAAATTCTAACCACTTTCCTGACCTTAGTCTATTTGATGCACAGTCTCTCTTGGCTCCTTTGCTTCTCGTTCTGAATTCTGTTTGCAGCTGTATTGTCCGTTCCATTTCCTCTTTTGGCCCTGCTTCTCCTCTGTGCACCCATTCTAATTCCCCATGGCTAGCCCCACTCCAAAGCCCATCGCACTGTACATTTTCAGAATGGATGGTGCCATAGATTTGTTCATTTCATCAGACATTTAAATAAAAGTGTGAAGCTGTGGGTGAATATCCTGACTGATCAACCACAAAGAAATCTACATCTGCTTTGTCTTCATAAAATATTGTGACAATTCAGTTACATAGTTTGAAAATCTGGACTTTCAGATTATATTTGCATCCATTTCCTTAGTTACTCGTCCCGAGGAAAGGATTTGGTTGTCCCCATCATAGCCCTGGTTATAAAAGTCAGAAGCTAGGCTCTAGAGAGTCAGCAAACAAGGCTGCGTTTCTGGGGATATGGGAGCTGGGAGAGTCTGAAAAAAAACTGTATCACAGAGACACTTGACCTCTTCTACCTAGTTCCATTTATAAAAGAAAAGACCACTTTTTAATGTTGACGTCTGTCTACCACCTACCATTTGTGTGTTCTTGACTGTGTGACTTTTCAGAGCTGGTCTGAGGAATCAGATCTAAAAAATCCCCTGCAGTAAATAGAGAATGAAAAGAGTTTTTAGTATTTAAAGTGCACTGATTTTTTTGCAATAAATCTCGTTTTCTCCAATCTTTTTTCTTCTACTCCAAGTTTCTCTGACTGCCTTGAGCTCTTTGAAAGATACAGGCTGCCACATCACTTTTATATGGAGTCTCAAACCAGTGTAGCATCTTTCTACCAACCTCCCTATGAAACCTTCGTCCCCACAAAATAAATCGCTGGTAGTGTTTCAGTGTTTGCCAGTTCCCTCCAGTAGAAAGAGTTTCAGGTAAAGAAGTAGTAAAGACAGAAACAGACTAGATACATTATTACCATTTTCTGGATACACAACTTGTATAGGCAGATTTAGAAAATATGCAAGCTCTACACAAATACCTACCATATACATATGTTTGTATGTATGAAAATGCCCAATTTCCCCTGTTAAAGAGAATTCTAACTTGGCCTTCTTGGTTTCCTCCTTTCACCCACCTTCTGGGGAGGATCCTGACTTGCTGCACCAGCTATTTTGAGCTACTTTGTAAGGAAGAATTGAGACGAGGTGGGAAGGATGAGCTATGAGGGGCAACAGCTGAGGTTAGAGTATTTGGGGAGAGTTTACGATAAGTATGACACGGAAGAAGTTTCAGTATTTAAAAAACATATTTTGCTGCCATCTTTTACCCCTCCTTCTAAGTGTTTATGAATAAAAGAAATGGAGTATTTCAAAATGACTTTGGTTGCTGGATTACGTTCTTTGGACCACAACGTCATTCTCTAAGACTGGACGACATGCGTCGTGACCAACAGCACCGCAGAGATTGCTTTATCCCTCGACTGACTTACCATCTGACATAACTAGATCTTTTTCTTCAACTGGGATTAGACCAGCAAACAGATCTTTATAGTCTGAAACTAAAATTAGATAAACATGGTGGGTTTAGAATATAACTAACAACCTGTGAGATGCTCTACGTGGGTGCTTTTCAAACTCTGTTGACTATAACCCAGTGTTCAAAAAATGCATTTTACATTACAGTCCAGTACATGCATATGTGTGCATATAATGAAACAAAATGTTGCATGAAAAAATACTTACCCCTTTTCTAATCTATTCATACCCTTCTCGTATCTTTTCTACTTACCTTTTTCTTTCTATTCTAGTCTCCTAACTTACCCTTTTATTATCACTTTTATTCCAGTTCAGGGAAAATACTAGTAATTAAGTCCATCTCATGACCCACTGAATTTTTTCCCAACTTCACCATCACTGAAGTTCTTTAAGATGATGAATTAGTTAAGCCTAAGAACCTCATATTTTCATGAACAGCTTACATCGTTCTGATGCAAAGACTTGGGAATACATGCATACTCTACCATTTGGCTTTTCGTCCTCCATCCTGGGAAGCTGCCCGTCAGCTCCTCCGTGGCAGATCTTAGAGCTTTTCTCAGTTCTCTCACAGGGGCCTGCGTGCCCTCCCTCCTTTCTGTGGGTGTTGCTCAACCCCAGCTGGGCCAACTAGGATCACAGTGCTGCCACCAGACACCTAGAGATACTATCTGACTGGGCCTCTTAAGATACGTATTCTGGCTGGAACTGAGTTCACTGCGCTCCTCTGGCCAGTGATGTGGGCTGCCTGCTCATCTTTCCAGAGGGCCAATGGTGAAGCCAGACCAGTTCTCTAAGCCTGACCCCATCTACTTCATGCTTGGTCCAGCCACCCACCAGCCATGTTGCTGAGCTCTTGACCCACCATTCAGTCAAACAACAGCTGGCCTCTGCCGACCATTCATTTCCAGTTTTCCTCATCCTTCTTGGATCCTCTGTTCTAGTCCAGCTGCCCTGCTTTATCATCTTCTGAGTCTAATTTGATGCCACCACAGGTCCATACTTCTGGCCATGCCCCGATCCCCTGACATACCTGCTTTGCCCCTGTTTTTCCTTCTGGTGGGACATCTTTCACAACCTCTTTCCTACCTGCCCCTCCACTGGCATCCCTCCTTTTCACTAAAGTACCCAAGAAATTCCCACTCCTCCTTCTAGACTCAGCTCCCATTTCATCTCTCCCTGAAAGCCTTCCCCGATACTCTCTGTGGCAGGAGACGCCCTACGTGGTCCCGTTATGCCCTGGGCCTCTCTCTGTCACAACACTTCCCTCTCAATATGGTAGTTTTGCTTTGCTTTGCGTTTCCCACACTAGATGGTGAGCACTTGGAGAGCAAGGATGATACCTGACGTATGCTTACGTCCCTAGCGCCACTCAGTTACTTTTGTTGTGATGGTGGTGGTATAAACACACAACATGAAATCTACCTTCTTAACAAAATTTTAAGTGTACAGGACAGAACTATTAACTGTATGCACATTGTCGTACAGCAGATCTCTAGAATTTTTGCATCTTGAGTGACTGAAGTAGCACTGTTTCTGAATAAATAAATCCTCCTTTGATTATCCTTAGCCATCTCAAGTCCCAGCTAGATTTCAAGATGTCATTAAATTTCCTCCTCCATGCATTACAAGGATCTTTTCCTGTCTTGTGAGTTTCTAGATTGCTTACATACTTTCTTTCCTTGTAACTTACCTTGTCCTGTTTTATTGAGCTTTTTAATTCACTGTGTATCTTGGTGTTCACTTTTTCATGTCCTCATGGCTCCTTTCCCCCAGATGTGTTTGTGTGGCCACAGCTCCCTTAACTGTGGACCCCAGTGTCTCTCACAGTGACCACCATATAGAAGTGCTCAATGAATATCTGGAAACATCCTTCAAAGGTTTCAATAGATTTTAACCATCATTTTATTTTTGAGGATAGGATGAGGGTGATGAAAGACTTAACTCCCATTTTATGGCTATTAGATGATCAAATTCCTTTCTTTGAAATTCAATGTTAAGCTTTGGATAAAAAAGGGCATTTTTTTAAGTGATAATACCTACCATCTGAGAATTTTTGATGTTCCTCATTGTCATCTGTGGTGGGTGAGGTGGTCTTTTTATCCTCTTTGGCTAAGTCAGCTTCTAAAAGTCAGGAAATTAAGTATTAAATTAATTGAAAAGATTAAACAAACCTCATATGAGAATTATTTCATTGATATGGTAATAAGCAGAGATCTCCAAAATCTGCAAAGTTCTGATTACTTTTAATACTCTGACCTTGGAACCTCTGAAACAGTGTTTTGGCAAAGTCAAATGGTGACAGAGTCAAGACCAATTGAATGGACATTATAGAATGTAACTAACAACCACTGCTCTCAGCACCCAGCACGTTCCTCAGCCCCACAGCATGGAGCACACCAGCTCCACAGCGTGACTGTGGCTCCGAAGGCCAAGGTCCTCCCCTCCCACCCTGGTTTCATGCCTGCCCCTCCTCCCACCCCACCCCACAACGCCATTCCACAATTGCTCTCATCAAAGTCACAAATGACCTTTGTGTCATACATCCACTGGGTACTTCTTAGGCCCCATTTTCTTTGACCCCCCACCCCACCCGAGCCGGGCAGCATCTGACAGTGTAGACCAATTCTCGTTCCTGAAACACTCTGCCTTTAGGCCTTCCATGACAGGAGATCTCAGGGGCTGTCCTGACTCTCTGGTAGCCCCTTCCTCACAGTCCTCTGTCAGCTCTTCCTGCTCTATGTAACAATTAAAAGTGAAGTCCCCTCAGGCCTTCTCTCTCTCTTCCTCTGGTCTCCATCATACTCACGGCCTCATTTGTATTTACGAGTCAAAAACTTCCAATTGGTAACTGCAGTCCGGGTCTTGCTGAGCTCCAGAAAGTATGCAGTTCTCTACCTGATGTTTCTATTTTAGATATTTCATAGGTATTTCAGAATCAAAATGTAAGGAACTAAACTCACCCTTTCTCTCCTCTGACACTGCACCCTTCCTCTCCCACCTAACACACAGGCATACAGGCACATACACACTCTCTCTCTCTTTCTCAAATGATGATCCTTTACTGTCTTTTCCCATATCACTAAATCCACCCTGTTGCTCAACCAGAAGAAGCCCAAGTCCTCTGGGATTCCCAGAGCCAGTCCGTCATCAAATCGCAATAATTTCACCTCCTAAACATGTCTCAGAATTCTCCAGCCTCTACCCTTAGCTGTAATATCTCCTTCTGTGACACTGTGCTACCCTCCTCATACCAGTCTCTCTGCAGACAGTCTACCCTCATTCCCATCTGTCCACCAAACTAATCACAACCTGATCGGGTCGCTCTCCACCCAGAAGCCTCTGTGACTCTCATCCACCCGCCATGGCTCTGTCTCTCAGGTTCATCTTGTTAGGCTTTGGCCACACAAGCTGCAGTTTTTCAAACACGATATCATCTGCTTTCCTGTCTCAAGTTCTCTTCTCACATCCCCAGGCATAAGCTCCCACAGCATAGCACCCTGTATTTCTCATTCCTGAGACTCCCTATAGCTGCAGTCATTTGTAGAACATATGATCCCTTGATAGACTGTAGGTTCCAAAGGGCAAGAACAGGTCTATCTTATCCACCCCCATGTTTCTAGCTCCTGGTGCTGGCTTAAAATTGCTATCCCGTAAATACGGGTAGAAGGAAGGAACACTGGGCTTTCAACAGGCTAAAGTACTCTGCGTAAGTGAATTTACCTATTTCTGTTTCTATTTCCATATTTCAGATGAGATTTTCTTTAAGGCAAGAGAAAGAAAGATGACAGCACTTCCTTGTGAGTTTATGATTAGAGAAAATACCAAGAAGGAAAATAAGCTTTTTGAAATTTATTTTTTTTTTACATTATCTAAAAGTAGTTGTAGTGTTGTGGGTTGAACCATGTTCCCTAAAAAGACATGTGGAAGCCCTGATCCCCGGTACCAGTAAATGTGACCTTATTTGAAATATCATTTTAGCAGATATAATTAAGTTAAGATGGGGTCGTACTGGATTAAGGTGGGCCCCCAGTGCAATGACTGATGTCCTCATAGAGAGAGAGAGATTTGGAAACATAGACACACATGGAGGGAAGACAGACTTACGAACAGAGGCTGAGCTTGGAATGAAGCAGCTAAAGGTGAAGAATGCCAAGCATTGATACCAGGAGCTAGGAGAGAGAGGCAGGGAAGCATTCTTCCCTAGAGCCTTCAGAGGGAGCATGGCCTCACCGACGTCTTGAGTTAGATCTTGTAGGCACCAGGAACATGAGAAAATACATTTCTGTTGTTCCAAGCCACCCAGTTTGCAGTAATTTGCTATGGCAGCCCTAGGGAACTAATACACATGGCACACACAAACTTTATAAGGTTATGGTGTTTTTAAGATATGATTCCTTCAGCATCCTTATGAGATGTTTTATTTCAAAGGACACACTAAACCTGGCAGTTTATTTTTTCAATGATTTACCTTAAAAGTGGTGAACCATGGATTATTCTTATCTATATTAAATAATGATTCAGTTTGAACAAATATTTTTAATACTCTTTTAACAGCAACCCAATAAAACATCGTATCTAAAAGATTACCTGATTGATATGGCTGAAAACTGATCAGCTCTCCAAGTGCAACAAGTTTCTCCTATGGAAAAATTTTTTAATCAGAGAATTAAATGACCACAATGACTAACTTAATCATTCTTTAATTAAAAAAAACCACTTTGATTCTTAATTTTTAAGTCATCCACAAATGTCTCTAATGTATAGAAATTATATAACCAAATGAGTAGTGTGTTCTGCTGATTTCTTCAAACTTGTATTGTCTCCTTATTGTTCTTAGGAATAAGATGCAAATTGGACCCACAAAGAAACCAAAATGGGGAATTGTTTTAAGGCCATTATCGAAGTCAGTTCCCCTGTAGCTATTCTGACATTACCTGAATTAGATCGCTTGTCATTCTGGTCATTATTTGTTCACTTATTTCAATATCTTTGAGATCCGTAAGAACCACCCACGTTCCATTCTCAAATTTCACAGGCATGGAAAACACGATCCCTTCGGGGATACCAAACTGGCCTGCAGGGAGCAAACACAGAGCAAAGCAAAACAAAAGCATTCAGATAAATTAACCTTCCTGGTAACACTGTAGAAAAGGATAGACATGGTACATGATTTTTAATGATAATGGTGGATCTAAATTTCTGTGAATTCCTCCCCAGGGAAGACTGAAGCATTTACTCAGCAATTATTGACTGAGTGCCTCTCCAAGTCCTGACAACTCCCTGTTCTGGGTGTCTCTCGGAAGGAAGAACCACTTCTTTATCCCTTCTGTTCCTGCTGGGTTCGGACGCCCTGCCTCTACTGCGGGGACTAACACAGCCTTTCTCTCCCATCTCGTCTGGATTCCTTTTGCCTCTGCTTCTTCGGCCTTTCCCTGTTCCCCTAGGAAGCCCCTGAGCACAAGCTGGCCTGTGCTCTTCTCACTACTGCAGTCATGTGGCTACGCCGCGAGGACAGGGAAGGGATAGAGGCGGTGCAGAAGAGTCAGTGATTTCCCAGCCTTTCTCAGTTCCCAGCTTAAGCCTGCTCCAAATAAAAAGACTGATAATGCTTATTACTAACGGAGCAACTTCAGATAAAATTGCCCCTCATTTTTTGTGCCTCAATCAAATAAGAATATTATTCCTGCCATTCTAGTCATCAAAAAAGTTGTCACTAGGGCAAAATATTGAGGATAATCAAGAAACCAGGATCTAAAAGACTTTTCTGGACAGGATGTCCCAAGTTGTCTGTTCACAATGTGTTTTATCTGTCAAGAGCCAGTCTTATGAACGAACAATAGATGAGGGTTTACCTACATGGTACCATTCCAGGGACACAATGATCACTTGCTCCTCACCTCCCTTGCTCCAATATTGCACTATTTATTGATGAATTTCTAAAGAGATTAATTAAACTTTTTATAAGTGAAGATAAAGCTTTAAATGCCTATTTCACTAAAAAAGTAACTGTGATTTGAATTCACACTCTGGGGATGCTCATGCACCTTAATTTCAATTGAACAAGACTCACTGAGTATCTACCCATGAAGGAGCAGCAAGAAGACCCAGCCAAGGCCCTGCCCTCAGGGTGTATGAACTCTAAGGGGGGATATATGCAACTAACCATCCCATCAATAAAGGCGGCTGTAATGTGCTCGCTGAGACAGGAACAGATGCTATGGGAGTGCAGAGGAGAGACAGAGATTAACTCTCTCTTGGGGGATTTTGGGAGATTTCCTTGAGCTGCACCATAGTCACTGAAACAATGGGGAGGATCTTGGTTCCACTAATAATAGAAAGAATACAGGAGGTGGGCCAGACTGGGGAGGAAGACAACAGGTTCAGTTTGATGCGTGTTGGTTTGAAGTGAAGCGTGACATCCAGGTGGCAATGTTTCCCAGGGGAGAGCTCAGCAGCGAGGCCCAGGCCGGAAGCTCTGGGAACACGTGGGCTTGTGCAGGGAGGATGGAAAGCATGGAGGGAAGAGACGCTGTAGCTAGAAACTGCAGAGCACAGGGCATCAGCTATTCTCTCTCTCCTATTTTTCAAAAATGGTAGAAGTGTTCTGAATAGTTTTTAGCAGATGAAAATAGTAAGGATGTAAAAATATATATACAGTACTTGTGGTTCGACAGCCAGTTTTCCACATTCCCGCTGCTGCCTGGTACCCTAAGATCTGGGTCCTGCATGCCCTTTGCATCCTGCCTCCGTGTCTTTGCTCCTGTGGCCGCTGTGCCTGGATGTTCTTCCCAAACCTGTCTGTTAGGTAACCACTACTCAGACTGGAGCGTCACCTCCTTCATGAAGCCTGTCCTGACTCTTCCCGCCGCCTGCCTAAAATTGACCTTGCTATCCCTTCCTCAGTCGGAACACGTGAGGAAAACTTAACAGAACTATTTCATTTGTGTCTGTGGCTCTCCTTCGCTCTGTCGTAGGTTTCCTAAAAGGCAAAGGCCAGGCCTACTCCCTGTATGTGTGCCCAGAGCATGCGCACAAAATACTGTTGCATTTCTGGATGGATAATTGAATGAACGTATGAATGAATGAATGAATATGGAATTGTGAAAATCCAGATAGCTTACAGACCCTGTGAAGAGGTAAGGACAAAAAAGCAGGTGCACAAGGCATACATGGAGGGTTTTTTTAAAATATCCTTTTTGTTTGGTTTGGGGGGGAGGTAATTAGGGTTATTTATTCATTTATTTACTTATTTATTTATTAAATGGAAGTACTGGGGATTGAACCCAGGATCATGCATGGTAAGCACACACTCTACCACTGAGCTATACCCTCCTTTCTGAGGTTTTTAAATATCAGGAGATATGAAAAACCCAGATTTACCTTCACTCAGTACCCCTAAAGACACGATCTCCCCAGGGGGTGAGCCATGGAACCAGTATTTCAATGTAGTGGCTATACTGTGTGCAGCTAAGATGCCTCCAAATTGTCTTCCTGTGGCGGTCAAATTTTTAAGAGTTATCACAAAGTCTCTGTTTACCCACTCACTGTAAGGAGAGAAAGAAACAATTTTACAATGGAGGAAGGGATGGAAATGAAAAAGAATGTTCCCAGGGTCAACAGATCTATGTACAAGAAATCATCTCCACGAGACAGAAATAGGAGCTCCTGTGCCCCTTCTTCAATTCCGTAAAGAGTCAATTGAAAAGTAATGAATACAGCAGAAAGGAGTCCTGAAATTTCAAAGTAAAAACACACCAACATAAATATAGAACACAGAAAAGTGGTCAAAGACCGCAAGAACAAAGACTTTCATCACAAAGAGTTTATTCCATGTAGCTGCTATCTTGGAACCAGTGGGATCCCTCGTTTGAAACAAAATAATATCATGAAATGTTGGAATTATTCACACTGAGAACTAGGGAAACAATTAAGTGTCTATAATCTGAAGTTTAAATTCAGGGAGTGGTCCAGCTGGACCAGGGCAAGCGTTAAACCACTGCCTCTGTTAACCCAGCATGATGCAGCTCGAGACGCTGCCCCTCCCCAGGAGCAACGCAGAGGAACTGCTTCCAAGAGGGTGAATCCAGGGACATGTAATTTCTAGGCATGGATGAAGGTCCTATGCTCTGAGGAAGGGAAGGGAAGGAAGGAGTGATGGAAAGGAAATGCTACAATGGGGAAAGTGCTGCAAAGTTTAGCAAACTGTTTCAAGGGTGCTCCTCCCTCTTCTCCCCCATGCCCTTTCATCATGGTGGTGGTGACTGTGACTGGCACAGTTCTAAGCGCTTTGCCTGTCTTAATCCACTTCATCTTCCCAATGACCCTATAAGGCCCATACTCTGCTACCATTTCCACCTGGCAGATGGAAAACCCGAGGCACAGAGACGTTAAGTAACTTCTGTAAAGTCACACAGCTAATGAGTGGTTATGTGAGAATTCCAACCCAGGTGGTTGGCTCCAGAGACGGTGCCCCTCCTCACGTCTCGATTCTGCCTCTCTTGGGACAGAACACCCAGCGTGGCCTGGGCCTGCTCACATCATAATTCCTCTTTCTTAAAGATGTTTCAACTCATTTTAACTTGGACACATATCTCTGTCTTTATGTTAAATTTGATTCACTTTACATATCCTTGCTTCAGCGATAATGTTAATGGAATATGTGAGCCACTTTAAGGATAATCTGAAATATAAACATTCATAATTCCAAAATCATATAAATTGGGGACAGGGACCACCTAGTTGAAATTCTGTGGAATTCTCTACGTTTCTTCAATTGAGAGCATAAACAAGGATGAGTGTCAACAATGTCAACTTATTTTTGGACACAGATTTCTAAGATGATTTAAAAGACTGTAACAGCTATTACACATTTATTCAATATTGTGAGAATACTTCACTTAAAAAGATACCGTACCTATCAAAAATCAGGCTTAAAAGAGGGTGAGAATAGTCAGGTGGTCCCCAAACAGCACTCTCATATCTGTAAATCTTGGCTTTCCTCAGATCAACATAGTTATTTCCACTAATATTACCCCAAATTATCACATCTTTGATGCCTGTGAAGAGAAGACATTTAAAAATAACATAATAATGAACATTAATATTAAAAAACTGCCTGCAGCCTACTTTCTGTTTGTGTGACTGTTTTATGATTGGTCCGTTTACAAACAAACTGAAAATAGACTTAAGTTTCTGCTCCGTAAAAACGTGCAAATGATGTGGATCACCGCCTTAATCACTCAGGTTTGGCCATTCCGAATAATGCTCACGGATGGTGCGGGCATATGACTGAAATACTGAAATGCTCCCCAAAAGAAACTGCTAATGAAAATTATATGATCACTGCGGTCCTAACTGCACCACTCTGCTTGCCATGAAACTTTTTACCTGGTTTGATTCTGACAAAGAGTCCTCGATTCCAGACTGGAATGGCAATTTGAGCGAGTCACTTGACTCTCTGGGTGGCCTCTGTTTCCTTCAGAATAAGGGTGCTGGAATAAGAGGACCCTGAGGAACATCTTAATCAATGAGGAGTTACTGACTTGGCTTGTAGGTGTGAGGCACTTTTAGATGGGAGGCTCAGAAGAAAATAAATCAGCCCAAATCCTTGCAATATTCTGGGCGTGGAGGGGAGTGGTTGAGAAAACAACTATATACAACATAATATGTACGACAAAGGAAAATATGAGGATGGGGTTAGAGAGAAATGGAGATTGGTATTTAATATAAGTCTAATAATTGTGGATTTTCTAGGAATGTGTCTGAAGTGAAAATCCGAAGTTCTTTATGAACTTATTTATTTGATTAAAAACTAAATTCTCTTATAAGGTCACAGTGTTTTCTATCATGGAGATTAAATTCTTTCCTGCTCTGTATTGCTGTTGGCTTCAAGGAACAGAATATCCTTCTGACTTGGCTTAACTAGTAGGAGTTCACTTTCTTCAGATACCAAATCTAGGTAGGCAGTGACACGGGTGCTTGTTTGACAGCTCAAAGATGTTATTCTATTGGCCTTCCCCTCCTGGTCCTAAAATGGCTGCAGCACCTCCAAGTATCATACTCTTAAAGACTTGTGTTCAAAGGCAGGCAGTAGAGAAAATTTTTTTTCCTATCAGTTTTAAGGCCCTTTATGACTCTAAATGCCTTAAATTATGCCAGAGAAAATTATGGTGGACATCTGCCTTTTTTTTTTTTCCTCCTAGCATCTCTTCTTACTTTTTTTCCTTTAATGGTATACTGGCTTTTCTTTAAATAGCTAGCCTCCCCCAATTTCAGTCCATTTGGTTTGAGTGAGGCTGTCCTCACCCCTCAAATCTATCAATAGACCTAGATCGAGATTCCTGGCCACAGCGATTGATTTGGAGAAGGGCATGTGGTCCAAGCCCAGCCAATGAGATATTAGCCTGCTACTTTTGTACAGAGAATTGAGAGAGAAATCTGTTTCTACTGGGGCAGCTAAGCTATGATGCCGGTGGCCATTTTGCCACTTTTCAGAGAAAGCCTGCCTGAGAATCAGACCCACGCTGAGGAAAGCAGAGCTGAGTGATGGGCCACGAGAGGGCACAAACCAGGCTTGACATCATCATTTGAACCTAGCATCCGGCTATGCCTGAAATAAGAACCCCCTCCTGCTCTCCTCACAAAAAAATCTCTCCATCTGACTTCAGCTGCTGTGAGTGCACTTTTTGCCATTTGCAGAGAAAGAGTCCCAACTAAGCCAATGCACAGGGTTAGGAGTGAATTGAACACAATGGATAGCCTGAAAAGGTTTGCTACCCTCTTGGCGTCTAGAATTTTCCCGGAATGATTCTCCTTGATGGTTTTTCTAGTTCACGTCACATTGTATAACTCAGTCTTTGTCATTGCCAACTTTCTCCTTGGTACTCTACTGACAAATCCACTCTGGCTGCTGTCCCTCTAATGTTTCTCTTTCTGTGTCCCAACTTGGCTCCACTTTCCTTCTTTTTGCTTCTCCTATGCTTATTGACTTTGAATACAGCAGGGCTTTGAATTTATAGTACCACCACACCCACAAAAGAGCAGCTTTCTGGTTGAAAGCCCCTGTCTTCTTTTAAACTTTATACCACTGCCTCTTTTTGACACTTTTATCAGTGTATCATAGATCTTTTGTGAGAAATCAGTATCCATACGTATACATATAAGGTTGATAAGAGATAAATGATTAGGAAATGTTTTCCTTTCCTACTGCATAATTTTGGTATCCATTTGGCTGAGGTAGGCACTGACGCTGGGGTAAGACACTAATGATTTGTATGCAAGAATGCCAGAAGTCATGGTCCTAAGGCTTTGCTGTTAAGAAATGGACGATATAGCTCTTGCTGTAATGTGTTAGGGGCTCACCAAAGTCCTTTATAGCTCTGATTTAGAGCATTCTAGGCTCCCATTTCACTGTCTTCCCAATTTTGCTTGAGGGAATGCCTTGCACTTCCTTGCGTTCTCAACGGACTCTGTTGCAATGGCTCCATCTAAGGGCACAAATAGCTGCCATCTGTCAAATATGACAAATATTTTCAGATACAGCATTCCCCCTTAAACACAACAACCCATTTCCTGAATCGGTCTCATCCTCATATGATTCTGATGTCTACCAGTTCAAAGATTACAAGGAGCAGAAACTGATCAGATACCATAATTCCTTTAACAAGTTTAATATCCTTGCGAATGTTTATCATGTGCCAGGCACTCCTCTAAGCACTTCAGAAATAGTCTCTTTTTGAATCTTCACATCAGGTTTAGGAGATAGGTGCTATTAACACCCTCCTTTTTCAGATGAGGACAGTGAGGCAGAGCAAGGGTAAGTGGTTAGTTACCCCAGGTCACACAGGTGGGAAGTGGAGTGGAGCCACTTGAACAGAGCGCTGAGTATTTTTTTTAAAAACACTGATTACCTTAGTTGACTACTTTCATGGGAAAAAAATGGAATATTAAGTTTCAAATTACTACTTCAGAAATATAAATCTTATTATTTAAAATCTTTGTTAATTTTTATAATTATTTTTACAATGATGGGAAAAATCAGATAGTCATAAAAGCTGGTAAAAAAAAATGTTTGCACAGTAGTGAAATCACACAATCAGAAGTTCTTTGCATCTGTTTCATACTTTCTAGTCCAGATATCCCGAATGGCTTTAGAGGGGACAGTATTTCTAGATGCTCTGAAATCGTGCTGTTTAAAACCAGAAACAGAAACAGGAGCTCACTCACATGAGGGAGTTGTCTTCAGTTTCCTGGCCAGCGTGGCCTTTGCTTGGCCTTCCACCCCCAATGCCACAGCGATAATATTGCGGGAGAAATTTGGGGCATATCTCATAAGTAAGGCCGTTTTGAGATTCACGAAGCTTTTTCCTCCGACAATAATTCTGACGGAATCGTGAGCATTCTTCTCAATCAGGGACCCGTAGAGCTGACACAGAGGAGCCCTGCTTCGGATGCAGTCTTCTAAACTGTACACCTCCCGGTCAGTGCTGTGGTCCAGGACGATGATCACCTGGGCCTGGCGGAAGGCCTCCTCCGCTTGGGTGCAGATGGAGACACTGCAGAGGATGGGCGAGGCCAGGTCCTGAGCCTCTCTCATGAGAATTTTGAGATCTTCTTCTGCCTGCTTATGGTCAAATAGGTTTATGCTAATTTCCGTATGCTTTCCGAACACTTCACCACTTGTCAAGATGGGAATCAGGTTGTAGCAGGCCAGAGAGGATGCGCTAATAGAAATGAAAAGCTGGATTATGAATGGTTACATCTTTTGTTCCTTTTCAGCCTTTATTAAGAATAGACATTTTTCTGCATGTGCATTAACAGGATGATTTAATATCTTAAATAGGCATACACAGCTGCACAGACTTTTTTTAAATGGAGGTACTGGGGATTGAGCCCAGGACCCCGTGCATGCTAAGCATGTGCTCTACCACTGAGCTATGCCTACCTCCATGTACAGACATTTTTAACCCTAGAAATCAAAACTAGGTCAGAAAAATTCTCACTGTTAACTCCTTGCTCTGGCCATCTTAAAACAATCCCAAAGTAAGAAATGTACCTGTTTATAAGGCTTTTCAAATTAAATAGAATACACAGAAAGCAAAACTTAAAAAGAACTGTGTCATATTACTCAAATTACATGTTTACATTTTTTTCTTAAAAAGATAAGGAAATCAGTTTCATTTAACCATAGCTCTTTTCTATATCATACCTTTAGCTACAAAGTAATGACATCTTTTAGAAGGGAATATTTTTTCCAAGTCCTTATAAAGAAGCCTAGGATCAACCCAGGCGAGGTATCATGTATCTGTACCTATGATTCAGCAGGTATCTGAGTGTCCTGTAGCTTGGCTGTCAACTGAGAGCTGTAATGACCCCTGAGGGAGTTCAGAAATGCATCTGGGCATTTTGGGTTTTCAGTGGGTTCAGGGAGGGGTGCAATGGGGGTTTCAAGAGCATCTGTACCATTTTAATCCTTTAAAAATATCTAAAGCAGATGTAATCTTTATTAAATCTGGGTGTTAGGTTCAATCTCAATTATTTTCTGCATTTGAAATATTTCATAATAATAATTTTTCAGATGAGCCTCTACATTAGGATATAGGCATATGTAGTAAGAAGGGCACTGTGAGACACAGGTGGGGAAAGGAAAGGTGGTGGGGCAGTGTAGACAGAGCAAGATGGACAGCAGGAGAGAGAGAGAGTGCAGAGATGGAGAGAAAAAGCAATGACAGGGACTGCGTGTGCCCATGGCTGAGAGTGACCAGGAGTGAAAGTGAGAAGGAGAAAAAGTAAGATGGGGCGAGAGTGTGGGGGGCGAGCTTACTGAGAACGAGTGCATCAGGAAAAGCTAAGGACGAGGACAGCTCTGGCAAGTGGGAAAGAGGCAGAGGGCAACGGTCAGTGAGATGGGGGAGGGGAGGAAACAGGCAAGGGAAAGGGACGGAAGGACAGACAGCAGACGGCCTGAGACACAGAACAAGGGGACGAGAGCTGGAGACAGTGATGCAAAGTAAGTATCTTTGCTATAAAGTTGCTCTTAGATTTAATATGTATGTATATTACATGCATATTGCATACCTATTAATAAATCATTATATAATCTAAAACTCAGGCATGGGACTATATTACAGGATATATATGCATATACATATTTTATGTACACATAATATACATACAAATCTTAAACTTGACATTCGGATATTATTCCATCATGGAATTACTCCACATCATTGTCCTTTCTGAATATAAAATACCCAGTCTCACGAACCCTGGGATTTGACTGTCCCACCTGGTGATCCAGACCTGCAAGGGGCCAATGAGACCTTTCAGGGATTCTTCCTCCAGCTCTTTTTCTATGTGTGTCCCCAGGTTCTCTTGAGCAACCATCGTCATCAGCTCAGTCGTCATGCTAGAGGTGACACCATAATAAAGCTAAATAGTGAGAAGGAAAAAGTCAACAGCAGAGAATAGACAATTAGCCAACAATGGCTAAAATGGAAAGGTTTTGTTTAAAGCTTGAATACAGTAAAAAGAGAGAGCTTAGAGGACACATCAGGAAGTAAAACATTTGAAAAATAAAACGACGTGAAAGAACAATAATGTTTCGAACAGACAAGCCGGCTTAGTTGGCGTACCTGGGCGTACTCCAGGAACTCATTGTATCCTCCCAGAAGCAAACCCTTTCCTCCACGATCCAGCAGCTCTCTCCAGATGATGGGGGAGTTTTTGTGACTCCACTTATTCTTTTCACACAAAGCTTTCAGCCACTCCTATTGAATGATATTCCACAAAAAATCATACATTGGATCTGCCTCAGAATTCAATTCAATACTTTAGAGTTCAAACATTAAAATATTAACTTTTTTTTCACTACCACTGGGTATACAGAATAAAATTTAGATATCTTTAAACTGTGAAATACAAACACAGAAATAGTGAAGAGTTGTTACAAATTAATCAAGTAAACAAGGATAGACTTCAAATTTGCAGACCAATAAAGGTACTGAAAGTTGCTCTCTGCTGAGAAGACCTGAAGTGAAAGTGTCTAGCTTAGAAACAGAATCCAAGTCTTCCAACATAGGAGATGTTTCTGGCTTTAGGGCCATATAAATTTGACATTCCTTTC
Source organism: Vicugna pacos (assembly GCF_048564905.1). Classification (NCBI taxonomy): domain Eukaryota; kingdom Metazoa; phylum Chordata; class Mammalia; order Artiodactyla; family Camelidae; genus Vicugna; species Vicugna pacos. The sequence continues at coordinate 65,428,221 of NC_132991.1, read as the reverse complement.
CAAATATGAAAGTATAGTTTATATGGTTTAGATCAAATTAATAAGCTAAAAGTTATCTAGGGGTTTCTGACAGCATTTATTAGAAAAAGTTTAAATCATTATTATCTGGTAGGTGTGTTTCCAATGACAATATCTGAACAAAGGCAGAGGGCAACACTGCTATGGGTAAAGTACATGGTAACATTATTGTCTTTGATGCAATGAGGCTACCTTACAAATAAAATCTTAGAAATGAATTCCCCTTGTAGATGTTTCCACTGTGGTCCCTCTAATCACAACATAGCCTGACCAGTGGAGTGCTGAGCCTCTGGAGGGAAGGGACTCTACCTCAAAGGACCTTCAGCACCAAGCAGGGCATGTTGATGTCCTAGGAGGAGCTGGGAGAATACGTATAGGATTGGACCCTGAGGTTGCTGAATCAAGAAGGGAACACAAAGTTGGACAAGGGAGAATTTATCAGAAGGCATCACTCTTCTGCTATTCAAGAGCATACATACTGACAAAGACCTCAAAAGATAGAGAGAATATGTTGCTAGGATGGCTCTCCAAAGCTTGCAGGAAGTGATGAAATAAAATGGAAATGTCAGAACCATCATGAGAGACTAAGGAAGACGGGATCAAAAAGCTTAGAAACATGGATATGCCAGAGTAGATATGCTACTCTGGAAGGCTGGAAATAAACTAGTTAACTATTTTCTCCAGAGGGCCCAGAGGACACTACATTCACCAAAGTGATAAGGAATGCATTGGTGAGAGGGCTCTCAGCATCACTGAGAAGCCCAGTGTGGCTGTCCATTCTGGACCATGGCTGTTAAAGGACATGCTGTTATAAAGCTGGACTCCCTGGCAGTTGGGATGATAGAATCCTGAAATAACAGAAGCCAGGGGGCGGTGCCCATCTATTGTGAAAGAAGCACTCAGCAACTGAGCAGTGAGATAACTAAGACAGCTGAAAAGAAATAATAATAAAAATAAAACTTGGATAGCTGAAGGCACAATGGGGACACAAAAATGTCAGACATTATGCAATGGCCCAGGTAAACAAGCTACCACTCACCAAGCTGATCTAGCCATTGCTGCTGCCATTAACAGAGACCAACACTGACCTCCTGTTAACAGCACTATCCCCAGCCTCTTGGTGGCAAATTGATTACATTGGACCCTTCTATCCTGAAAAGAGCAGTGATTCATCTTGATTTGAATCAACATATATTGCCTTTATTGCTTGTAGGACTTTGGTCAGCATCCTGTTCAAAAGGTTACAAAATGTTTAACCTACCAACATGGGATCTTCCATAATCTCACTCTGAACCAAGGAACCCATTTTAAAGTAAAGGATGTGTGGCATTGGGCATGTAACCAGGGGACCCATTGATCCTATCATATATTGTACCACCTAGCAACCTGACAGAGGGATGGAGCAGCCGACTGGAGGTACAGGCACCAGCACTTTGCAAGGATGGGGCATCATCTTTCAGGATGCAATATATACCATAAGTCACTATAGAGTTTTGCCCCAATAAGTAGAATACCTGAATCCAGGAGCCAAGGGTGGAATTAAGAGTGACCCTGCTTACCATCACTTCCAGTGCCCCATGGAGGGAATTTATGGTTCCCCACACTCCCTAACCCTCAACTCTGTGAATTTGGAGGTTCTAAATCCCAGCGTGAGGGGTGCTTCTAACAGGAAGAGTTCCATCAAACTTTAAGCTATGGCTGCCACATGGTCACTTTGAGCTCCTGTGCCAAGAGACCAGTGAGCAAGGAAATTGCCCCCTGTTGATTAGGAGAACATAGGGCAGCTGTTACCCAATGTGGGCAGGAAAGAATGTTTGGCAGCTAGGTGATCCATTGGGGGCATCCTTGGAAATGCCTTGCTCAGTGTTGACAACAAATGGACACATGCAGCAGTCACATCCTGAAAAGGGAATAGAGATGCGGGCCCAGACCCTTAAGGACACAGGTCTAAGTCACTGCACCTAGTAAGTCACCTGGACCAGCAGAGGATGAGGGGAATCTAATACAGGGAGTAGAGAAGAAAGGTGACTCATGTTGGTTACCGTGCTGAAATGATGTACAATGGAGAATATAGTTCATTTGACTAAACTTCCTCTTGCAAAGTTTCCCCAGAGAGAGATGCCAACCAGAATTCTGGAAGAGCTGTTCCTGGATGGTGTGAACTTACTATATGGAGCACGTGGATCCAAAAGGCACAACTGGTGAACTGGAGCAGATCTTGTCACGTGTAGTCTCCAGTCCTCCTTCAGGACCAAGGCACTCATTCCCTCCACCACCAGCTGTATTGGCTGCTGATGGCTCAGTGCTGAGTCTCTCTCCAGATCCTAGCCAAAGGATGTTCCCTTGCCTAAGGTGAAGCCCCTTTCCCAGGGCAGCCCATATCCAACAACTGTTAGCTGTGGAAGCACAAAAGCCCGGCCCCGTTGCCTGTTTTGGGGGTATCTCTGAAGGGCCATCCCAGCTTCAGTGATCCCTGTAGGGCTGGCTGAGCTCTCTGTCGCAGGTGGATGGCAACGCTGCCCAATCCTGCTGCCCTCATTCCTTCCGAGGATGTTCTTCCCAAGAGCACTCCCCCATAAAGGAAACACCTTCTCCCAAATTTCCATCTCAGTCTGTTTCTGGGGAAACAGTCCCCAGTGAAGGGTATATCAAAGAAACAAGTCTTTCATGTCATTAGATATCAATGTTAAGGAGAATTTAAAGTTAATATAAGCTACCTGGATTCTTGGGAGAAAAAAAAACAGCCAAATTTATTCAACTTATTAGTTAGGGCTTCATTCGCTCTACTAGGTACTAGGAAAAAAAATATAAATAGTGCTTTGAGACTGATACGTATGGGTTTATTTCACTAGTATTAAAATACCAATAGTACATGAACATTCATTATTGGAAAGCTATCTGATACATCAGCTAACATTTAATTAAATTAGAAAACATTTTTATGTGTGTGTGAATTCAACAAACTGCAAAGGCTTCTTACCTCCCAAACATGAGGATGTTGTGTAATTTTATGTATCCGAAAATCAGGAAGATTCTTTTGTAAATAATCTGCCACAAGTTCTGCTTTAGCATAATATGGGCAATCTGCTCTACCTAAAAGAGTTCAAATTAGCAATGTTTTCTTTCATCACATGGAAATTATCATTTAGTTACAAGTATTTGTCATATAGTCACAGAATTAATCACATAGTTATATTTTATATAGTTATAAATACCATCATATAAACTTCTAATTTTTATTATACTGGTAAAACAAAACAAATTTCATAGGAGGTGAGAGTCGTAAGTAATAAAATGTGGAAAGGAAAAAAAGACCATTGAAAATGTACTCTCCTCCAGCGCTAACTTCGTCCTCACTTTCTCTAAGACTGCCATGCTACTAATTACACATGAACCACTAATAATGAACCATGCATTAGTAGCTACGCAAGTCAAAATGTGAATGAGGAGTGGTGGTAAAATCACATGTGGATCTGAGGGTTTTGGGAGAAGGAAAAGTGGAGGGAGAGAGAAGAGTTGGGGATAACTTCTATTTTCTGGCTTGGGTAGATGATCCTGATCTTACTAGAGAGAAATCATGGGTAAAAAGTTTTAATTATAGGCGAGAACAGTTAGAAGTATCTGTAGCATATCTAAGTGGATATGACCAGCAGGTAGCTGTACTTCTAAGTTGGAACAGCAGGCTTCATGAATTGGCTTAGGATACAGATTTTGCAGCCATCAACATACAGAGTTAAAGCCACCAAAGTGGATAGGATTGAGTGTCTGATAGGGGGCAGGGGCCAAGTGCAGAACCTTATCTATAGCATTCTTCCCCACTTACTCCCAGTCTAGAGTTCTTCAACTTCATGGTGACTTCTAAGTCATCAACCCCTCTCAACTTCCCCCTGTCTATTAGCCTCCCTGTCTAGTTCGAAACCACTGTTCATGAATTCAAACCACTCTCTGGCTCATGTCTTAAATTATCTTGCCTTACTTTGCTTTTGGCAAATTAGCCTGGTAAAAGTAACCTGTCCTGCCAATGCCGCAAATGCAACATTCTTTGTACATGTGTTTACCACTGTCTTCCCAGAATACAGTCTGTCATGCTCAAAAATATTCGTCTGAATGAATAAAGAAACAAAGGAAATAGGTTTCCAGCCAAATGAGAGATAATTGTGTCAATGCATCAAAGAGGTCAAGTGAGACAAGGACAGGCTTCGGTGAAAGTCATTGGTAACTTTGGTGAAAGGAGGTGAGGCCAGATTGATGGAAGGAGGACCTGGAAACTGAAGAGTAGTCTACTTTGGGGGGTGGGGGGGACTTGCTGAGAAGGAAAGGAGGCAGGTATAATAGCCTATTGCAGTAAAAGCCTCTTCAGTGGTTTTCTGGATGTCAGTCGACATTTCCAACATTTCCCCTCTATTGCTGACAAAGTGGGCTTCCTAAAATGCAAGCCCATTGAGAAACTATCCTGTTTAAAATTTTTCAATGACTCCTCATTGCTTTCAAGATACCGTTCAAACACCTCTGCTTGCATCTGGCTCTTGCTTCCATTCCAGCCCCAGGTACAGTCACTTCCTCCATATTCAGATCCTCCGTGAGGTCATGAGACTTCTAGCTTCTGTGCCTTTATCTGGAATGTCCTGCCTATTCCAAACCGTCACAAATCAGCTCTTGTAACTCCCCAGAGCCCTGTGCACATCTCCCTCACAGCATTAATCACAATATATCAAAATTATTCGTTTACATGCTTCTGTACCCCACAAGACCGAAATCTCCTCTAAGGCAAGGATGTGTCTTCTTCCCCGCCACTGCAGCCCCTGTGTCTGGCAGTGCTTTGCACACACTCACTGCCCTATAAAGGTCTTCGACCGCATAAGAAAGCCTGGGCGGTTCATATAAAGGCTGGAGCTACTAAGACAGAAGCCAGTTAAGAAGATCACTACCAAGTCATAGGAGGTGAGCTGTTGTCGGTGTTTTGAGCAATCTGCGGACGGACGCCGGGATCACTCACCAGCGAGCACGAATTTGGCCATGGTGAAGCCGGGACCCAGAGGCTGGAACCGCGGCTCCACGGTTTCCAGGCAACCACGCCTCTGAGGACGCGGCGCAGGCGCACTCTAAAGCTGAGCGCGGAGTCTGTCGCCCAGTTGGAGGGGTTAGGTACTGGGGTATATGATTATACATTGCCACTAAAAGCTGCGTGATCACCTTTACTCCTATTCCTGTAGCTAGGAAAAACGAGTCGTTCTTTTCGGTAGGCTTTCTTCACTCTAAGAAAGCCGCCTGCAATTGCCGCGAACGTACACTTTTTGACCTAGGAAGGATCCGTAAAATCTCGCGATACGCTCAGCTCTCGGGGAAACTATCATGGCTGCGCCTGCATGTAACTGGGGGTTTTGATCTAAGGTGAGTGGACGACGAACATAGGCAAAACTCTTCAGGCTTCTTTCCTTTCGGAGAAGGGTCTCAGGAGTTTCCTAGAAAGTAAGTTTAGGGAGGTGGGTTAATACTTGGGGGCCCAGCTCCGAAAGGACGGACTCCTGACACCGGTTCTGAGACCTGGTAAAGACTGGCTGCTTGTGTCTGTCTGTTTAGCGCGGGCCGCGTGCAAGCGTCACTTTAATTTGCTGCTTCCTCTCCTGAGCCGTTCTACTTGTCCAAGTACTTACTCTTAATAGTCCTCGTTCGGCCGTTGTTAAATCCTCGTGTTAAAAAAGTATCCATCAACGTTAAACCCTTAATTTTCATTGAAGACATCTCCAAGGCAATAATAACATAAAATCCCTTACTGCAGAGGAAGCTTTGTAGGAAAACTTTCCCATCAGAAACCCGCGTCATTTTTTAACAACAACAACAACAACAAAAAAAACCCTTGTTTACACAACGACGGCTTTCAAAGTAACGTTGCTCCTTTAAGACGTGTATACACATTGTGGTAGAAGTGGAGGAAGACTATATTGGTAAAATAGTTTTACTTTCTTAACGTAGATCTTAATGTCTCTCTCTGTTCCCACTTAAGTCTCTGTTAAATACATTTCATATATTTAAGTAGAAAGTTTACTCAAATTTTTATTTTTTCATAACCCCTTCCCCTACAGGAAAACAACGGCATGTGTTTTCTTTCATGAATAGAAGCGACGTGTTTGTCATCTTGACAACTTTAAAGCCATTAGAAAGTGTTTCAGCTGCTGGCAAAATGAATAACAGAGCAGGTTCCTTTTTACAGAACCTCAGGCAATTCAGAACTTTAGTTCCAACGGGCAGAACTGTGAGGCTGTATCCTTCGGGATTTTGCAGACCACAAATTGTTTATTCAAACTGGAACGCAAGAAACTTCTTAAATAACTTTGATAATACAATACAATCCTCTATTAGATGTCTCTTTCAGAATGCCCTAATTTGTAAATCAGGAGATGATGGCTTTCAAACAAAGGGCATAAGAATTTTAACAGCGCTTACAATTGACAGACTACTTTGTCCTAGAAGACTGTCCTTTGACTCAAAACACTTCCTTGTCTCTGATAATGGATTGAAGAAAATAAACTTTCATCATGAGGCCTCCAATGAAGAAGTCACCAAGCGAACAAAACCAACCCCTGTCAGCTGTAGAAAACTGTCTGAGAAGTGTAATTCCCTGAGTGATGTATTAGATCTATTTTCTGAAGCACCTACATTTCCTAGTAGTAACTATTTCTCAGCAATGTGGGTAATTGCTAAAAGGATGTCTGATGACCAAAAGCACTTTGAAAAGCAACTGATGTTTAACCACCCTGCGTTTAGCCAGCTGTGCGAACACAGTATGAGAGAAGCCAAGATCATACACTGTAACAGCCTGCTGTTCAGTCTTCATGCTATGGTGAAGCTTGGAATTCCTCAGAACACCCTACTCATACAGACTTTGCTGAGGGTGGTCCAGGTAAAGTCAAAAGGAGACTTAAATATACTTTTATTTGGTTTAGTGTATCTTGAAAGAATGATGGGAAAAGGTCATGTAGCCTCCTTGAAAGAGACTTATCAGTGAAATGGTAGTTTACTTATTTTTATTTCTACATAGGTAGTGTATGATTTAGAGACCCTAAGTTAGCTAGATCTTCCTTCTGCTATAGAACTTTATGAACGCTTGCCCCATTTTTCTTCTCCAGAGTTCAAAAATAGCGAATAAGCTAAAATGAGGAGAGATTCAAGATATACAAGGAAAGATTGGGTACTTGAAAAAGAGTGAAAAGGGGTCTAATGTTTATTGAGTAACTACACCATTTACCTGTATAGTCTTGACCAGTCTTCACAATAACCCTGTAAGGTTGATGTTATCTCAGTTTTGCAGATGAGGAAACAGATCTAGTGATGTTAAGTCACTTGGCTAAAGTCACACAGCTAGTGGATTCCTTTATTCATGCAATAAACATTACTACACTTGTCACCAGGGATGTAGCGATAGAGAAGACATCTTCCTGTCCTTATAATCTTGAAGGGAAGACAGCTATTTTGTAGGTAATTACAAAAATAACCTTCATTTAACGAGTCACACATTTACTATGTTATAGGCATAAGACTGAAACAAAGGGGGGCAAATTATAAAGAACCTTTTATTCCTGGCTGAGGAGTTTGGGTTTATCCTATGGACAATGGGGATCCATTGAAATATTTTAGGCAAAGATCGACATACTCAAATTTATATTTAGATCACTGTGTGAGTGGGAAATGGATTGGAAAGAGAATGAAATTGGATAGGGGAGCCACTTTTAGTTTCAAACAAAGAATCAATGTCCTTTTTGATGTCACCGAAATGACACCAGACTTGGCTAAAGAAAAATATATTAAAAAAGTCATTTACCTTTTAAGAGTGGACTCTTCAGACTTCTGAACTCAGTGATCATAATGAAATAATTTTTTAAAAGACAAGAATTTCCTGAGGATGATCTGACATATATCCTACCCTACTATAGAATTCAAGAATTGAGTTCATAGATATATGAGAGTTTTTAACCTCAACTTTTCATTATTGTAATTTCCATATATTCTCAGCCAGGAACTAATTTGTATTTTGTGTGTGTGTTTGAACTGCAGTATATCCATTTTTTTGGTAGACTGTGTTTCCTATATAGTTATTTAAAAGTGATTACAGTAAGTCACTCTACCTGGTCAGTGATGCTCTAAATGAATTTTGGACAGGTGTTCACATCATAGCATCTGCATTGGTGAGGTATAAACAGTGAATATTTGGAATCAGAATATATAGTTGTATCTCACCTCACTAACCTGTTGAAATGTTGCAAAGACATTTTAGCTGTGGTTGAAAGGATAATATATCATCAGGGAATTTGCCCTTCAAACCCTTGGCCAAGTGGTCTTTTCTTTTACAGCAGATTTCAAACCCTTGGCCAAGTGGTCTTTTCTTTTACAGCAGATTTTGACATAATGCTCTAAATTGTTAGTGGAAACCCTCTCATGGGAATGAGACCTTTTTTCCTTCCAGTAGTATCCGTTTTTTAATCTGGTTCTGACTTGAGACTTTGTGACTTAATAGTCATGTAATTTTAGCAAAAGAGCATACATCTTTCAGCCTGCGTTTCCTCAGATACAGTCACAAGCACTCTTGAGTGTATAGACTAGTTGTGATTAAATAGTAGAGTGCTAAGGAAGGTGTATTGTTACTAGTCACTTTCTAAGAGAGGCCCACCGCCGCTCCTGGAGCCTGAATTAGTACCCAAGTCAGGGGATTTGAAGGAAGGATCTACGGAGCCTGGGGCTCCTCTTGAGGCCCAGATAGTGGTGGTAAAATGTGACAGCAGATGTGAATCAGAAAGTTCACAACTGAGGCTGCACTTTGATACCCAGGAAAGGATATAGGGAAATTGTAAGGGCACTGATGTTTAAGATTCTTTACGAATGGGAAAATTGCCCTATAGGTCTTATATTACTGGACTTCTTGTCGCTGTGGTGGCCTTGGGTCTTAAGAAAGGGTAAAAATAATGTTTGATAAAGAGTTATTTAAGAAGCAGAGGAATATAATCAATGTCAAATGGATTTTCAGTGATAATGGGAATGTAAAAAAGGTGTTGATGCATAAAAGAATGTGTATTAATTATTTGGAAGATTTTTTTACATATGACATCTTATTTTCCAAAGATGCTGTTTACTGTGGACTGACTGAAATTATTGGTTTGATACTTAATCCTTTACTTAAAAGCATCGGTTCATTAGTTTTGCTTGGGTGAGATAGTCTACTATCAGCTCATCATCTATAGTGTTTTTTGTAATTATATTTCAACAGGAGCGTATCAATGAATGTGATGAGAAATGTCTTTCAATTTTGTCAACTATTTTAGAGGCAATGGAGCCATGCAAGAATGTGGATGTCCTTCGAGCAGGGTTGCGGTGAGAACTCTCTTATGCTTTCTCTGTTTCTCTTATCGCGAATAAAAAACCAAGATGAAAGTCAAGCTTCTCTTTTTTGGGTGGCGGTGGGGGTGGGGGAAGACTTTATTGGTAGTTATAGTCTTTAATACCATATTAAACTTAAAATCCTGACTCTGCATCAGGTAAAGCTGGAAATAATGCTTCTTTCAGGATCCAACATAAAAAAGGTGCGGGTAGCATTGAAATCTAAAGTTATCTTAAAGCATAGTACTGATGTGCGCTGGGGAAGAATTGTTACGTACTCAATTCGTAATGGTTATTTGAGCACTATGTGGAGGTCACATGACACTGGCCCAGCTAGAAAAGGAGGTTGAAATTAATGCAACGCATCTAATGTCATAGGTTGGTGAGAATAATTTTTAATTCTCTCTTTCCTTGACTATGCATTGAGATATCCTGGTTTAATCTCCCAATATTTGTTCATGCATAAAGATAGCAGAATAGTGTGAGAGGAAACAATATGAGGCTGGTCCTGGAGCTCTCACTCACTATTTAGACTCTCTTGGGCAGGCAGATCTTTTCTTTGGGCTTCATATTCCTTGTCTAGAAGTCGGAGCTGGACCAAATGACTTTTAAGATTTCTCTTCTGGTTTTAAGATCTTAGGACTGTGGTATTTATTCTGTTCAATGACAGGATGCTAGTTGATCAGCAAGTCTGGAAAATAGAACATGTCTTCACTTTACAAACTGTAATGAAATGTATTGGAAAAGATGCACCGATTGGTCTTAAAAGGAAATTGGAGGTAAACACCTTCTGAATTTTCTCTGTTGGGTGAAATTTGAAAAAAAAAATTTCTTGTGACTTGCTATCACCTCCTAAAGTCAGTTTTTTAGAAGGGTGTTGTTGTGCTTTTGGCTTTAACTTTGCTGAACTGAAATAACAGAAGTAGATTTATATTTATCTGTATATATGAGTGTTTACATATATTTATCTATGTATCTAGTTGTCTGACTTTGCTCAGACTTAATCTTTTTTAATTTAAAAATAAAAGTTTAGTCTACTTTGCTACAAGTGATAAACTAAATTTAAGTTTGTTTTTCTTTAGATGAAAGCCTTGAAGCAATTAGACCAATTTTCTGTTTTGAATAGCCAGCACATGTTTGAGGTACTGGCTGCCATGAATTACCGTTCTGTTATCCTTCTGAATGAATGCAGTGCGATGGTCACAAGTAAGGGCAATTTTTCTTATGTGATGTGTAGCATCTGGCCTACTGTTTTGGACTTTATTGTTTTGTTTGTTTTAAAAACTTTGCAGTTATATGAAAAATATCTGATGATATGGTTAGAGCGAAGTTTTATTTTTGCCTATAGTTTTGTTTTGTTTTCGTTTTTTTTACAAAATATAGTGATACTTTTTTTTAAAGAAACAAAAGTGTTGCATATAGAATATCTTGGATCTTACAGTCAGAGCCATTAATTTTTGTTTATCTAACTCATTCTTAAAGGTAATATCCATGGATGTCCTTTAAAAATCTTAATCAACATATTGCAGTCTTGCAGAGACCTCCGATATCATAATATGGATCTTTTTAAGGGAATAGCAGATTACGTGGCTACAACTTTTGACATCTGGAAGTTGAAACAAGTACGTATGTTAATAGTTTAGAATAAGTCTCAGAAACTTTAAAGACACATATTAATTTCTTTAGCATTTGAAGTATTTCTCTATCAGTTTAAAGCAGTTAAGATTCCAAAATATTCTAATGCTAAACTGACTTGAAAAATTAGCTCCTTATTATTTCTATCTGGGGGTTACCTGTTAATATACTGTTCGGTGTCTTGACATCCTTCTATATGAAACAAAAATTATATCATCCAAAGTTTGCTTTTCTGTTTGTTTTTTTCAAAAGATTATATGGTACTTCAGTTGGAGACTCAGGGCTGTTTCTGTCTTTCCACTTTTCCTTTGTTAGAATAATAAAGACAGGTGATGTGACAGGCTTATGCTTTTTGAAGAATAAAATGTCACTAGTTAATGATTGTATGTGTTTTCTATTTGTGAAATGTTTGCTTGTTTCTTCCACAGTCAGAACCTTTAAATTCAGGGGCTGTGTTAATAATAAAACATCTAAATGAAGCAGCTGGTAAAAAACTTCTTTTGGTGGTGAAGTAGTGGCAGCCAGGTCAAATCCCTGGTTTAGTCAACTTTGGAAGGGAGGAAAGGGTGAATATTGAGTTTACTATGGAAGTTGATTTTGGAAAGGGAGTTCCTAATTGTGAGAAGTGCTTATTGTGAGAAGGACTAAGAGGGAAATGAGAGGTGAACTGGAACATTTATGTTAATCATAGTACTTCAGCTCCATTCTCATTAATAGGAATTAAGTTTGAACATAGAAAATTTTGAGTTATCTATTAGAATCTAGGAAGTGTCTAGGTTTAGAAGGGGGAGCAGTTCAAAATTGACTTGGTTATTTTGAAAAACTTCAGAAAAGGTATATTTAAAGGTAATTTTCAGGTCTTTTATATGAAAAGCATGTAGGAGAGGATTTCTTTTAAATGAAATGGAAATAAGGAAACCATTGTGTGCTCTGGTTCTCAGTTTAGGAAAAGAGATTACCCTGATTCAAGAATAATTGGAACGGATTTTGTGAAGAAAAGACAATCGTTTCTTTTAAGGGGATATTTGGTCAATCAGGACAGTTCTATTGCTGTTTACATTTTCTGAGATTTAAAAAAATTCCCCTTAGCATACTGTAATCCTTTAGAAGTTTTCCCTCAATTCTTTATTTTTTTTAGGTTCTTTTTCTCCTGATTTTATTTGAAAACTTAGGTTTTCGGCCTGTTGGTTTGATGGACTTGTTTATGAAGAAAGCAGCAGATGAACCTGGCTTCCTAAATGTGAAAAGCCTTGTCTCCATTCTTAATGTGTATTCTTCTCTCAATCACTTGGACACATGCCAGGCCCACGAGTATGTACTTGTTCTGTTTGTTTTTTTTAACTTTTTTATTGCCACGCCTCACACTTAGAGGACAGGTTATAGGTCATCATAAGCTCAGTGAATTATTACAAATGAACCCATCCATGGCCATCATCCATTTCAAGAAGCAAAACATAATATTCCTTATTTATGAAGTTAAATAGAATCTTTTATTTTATCTTTGCTGTTTTTCATCTTGCTTGTTTCTTTGTTTTTTTTTTTAAATGATATTCTTGTTAATTCAGCACAGACGTTTTCATTTCAAGCTCTCCCAGCTTATATCTTCAACCCCTGAATTTATAGTTTAGTTTTGACCCTAACTACTCATTTGGTCCCAAAGTGCTGCTGTCTCTTCTTTTCATGTTTAGCCACAGCCATGCATTTCTGCTATTAAATACAACGCTTCTTCAAACATGCCATGCTCTTTTGTATCTCTGCTCTCTACCCAGAACATCTTTCCTTCCTGTCTACATTGTTAGGGTTCATTAAAAACCAGAAATGCACATAACATGTCATAACTGGCAATTAGGTATAGCGTGAAAACTGAAGTGATAGTGTTGTATACAGAATGCACGAGACTAAAGGAGGGACGTGCGAGCATCCTAGCCTGGCGAAGTGGCGGGTCAGGGTGCTTGCCGAGCATCCTGCCTGGAGGAGAGGGTACCTGAGCAGATCTTAAAAGGAGGCTGGGGAGGTATAAGCCATGGGAAGATAGCAGGGAAGAGCATTCTTAGTAGAAGGGACTCCGTGTTCAAGTGAGGGAGGAAAGAGCCAGCAGAGCATGTGCAGGAGCGACGTGTTTTGGTGTTGCTGCAGCACGAGGTCCAACGTAAGAAGCAGGATGAGAGAAGACTGGAGGGGTGAGTACCACCTGGGCTGCAGCCCCGCCCTTCGGCAGGTGCTCTGGATCCCGTCAGTTATCCCTTAATAAGCGTCGCTGTTGTCTCTGGGACCCATTACATTCTCCCCAGCCTGCTGTCACTCTGGCAGCCCTGCTTCGCCTTCCCGAGCCTATCTCGCTCCCCACGGGACTGCCCAGTTGATCTCAAACATTTCCTTTTAGGGCTTATAGTTACTAAGAGCTTATTGCGGGGCGTACTGACCCTGCTGTGAGTCCCTGCCTGTGCCTCAGCCTCACGAGTCACTGCAGCGTGAATAGCATATGCTTTCAGGGCTCCATTTCCTTGCTAGTTTCAAGTGACCTTCCCTTTGCCATCTTTTCCACTTATTGACATTCTCCCTTATCCCCAGAGCTACCCTACCTACTTGCTTTCCTGCACACTATCACAGTACTTTGCAACTACTTCATTTTTCCCTATATAATGGTATATAGCTTATGCCCTCAGAGTCACACAGATGTGGGTTCAAAGTGTATCTGTGCCCTATATTAGCAGTGGCCCCCTGCGCAAGTGACCTTGCCTGACTTTGATCTCTCCTCTCTTGCTCTGTGCTTCACGGCTTTGTCATACTGCATAACATGAGCTCTGGGTGGTAGGATTAGACTTACAATTCTTTTAACTCAGTATTGATAGCTAGAGAATTTTAACTGGTCACAAAACTGCAGTGGTGTCCAAGCCTTATAGTCTTACTCATGATAAAAATCTAGCACAATAGTTAAAAGGCTCTGACCCTGGCAGCTTGGTTTCCAGTGTTGTCTCTGCTACTTCCTGGCGGTGCATCCTCAGACAAGTTACTCAGCCTTGCTCAGGCTGTTGACTCATGTTTATTATGAGGATAATAATGATACCTGTCCCATAGAGTTCAGGACTTAAATGAGTTAAAGCCTAGAAACATTTGCCCTGTGGTAGACACACAGCAGTAGTTAATGTTGGTTGCATATATATATTTGTTATGAGATAGCCACCTGACCTGAAAGATGTGTAAATACTTAATGCAAGCCTGATTGTGTTAGCCCCTTAAAGCCATTTGGTTCTGTGACACCTCAATAGCTCGGCCATGACCTTGTCTTCTATACATATTTGAAAGCTGACTTTCCTGGCTTCCCCTGCAGGTTCCTAGACGTTATGACTAATGCTCTGACTGGTAGTCTTCACCACATCTCTTCTGAAAACCTATTAAATGCTGTGTGTTCATTTTGCTTGATGAACCGTTTCCCTCTGGCCCCTGTTAATCAGCTTCTCCAGAAGGACATCATCAATGAGCTGCTGACCTCAGGTAGGACATCATCGTGCCGCGGTGACTGAAATAAGGCAGAACCAGCAGGCCGCCTGGTGATTCTGAGTGGGGTCTTAGTTGCAGCAGTGTTAGCTAAAACGTGTGGAGCGGCTGCTACTGATGAAAGGGCCAATAACGGTGAAGTCAGGGCAATGCTTCAAACCAGCAAACGTAAGGAGCCACCTTTAAGTCAGTGACAGATCCTGCACATAGGAGGCAAGAATAAGAAACACATCATCACTGTTCCTTCTGTTTACACTTTATGCGCCTGCACAAAGGCCGAATGTCCGAGCTGTTCTTTATGCCTTGATCAGAGGCGTTTGTGCTTCTAATCCTTACATGTCACATCTGAAGCCAAGTTAAGTCAACTTTTGCAGCTATAAACACTTTTTATTCACGGCCTATAATGAGGGCATAGCTCATTAGATCAAGAAGCTAAATACGTACCAAAGTAGTGAATTTATTTACTCTTGGAGCCAAATTAATTGTTGACTTTCAGTCTTTAATATTAAACAAGGAAAAGCAATATCAGGCTAGACATACACAATTTGATGCTGTGTCTGGGAACATAGTAGTTTAAATTCTTTTAAAAGCAATGTATGAAATTTCAAAGTTGAACAGGGATGAAGGAACACCATGTGCTGATTTTTTCAAGCAATCTAATATGGAAGAAACAGCCCTGAACCCAGGAGACCTGGATTCTAGTCCCAGATTTGCCTTTACTTAATCATGAGGTGTTTTAACATTCCTGGGCATTTCCTCGTCTGTTCAATGAAGAGTTTAGGCTAAAGAGACTTTAAACCTGAAAACATTATCACATACAGGGCATTGATCCACACACTGTGGGAACTAGGGAGACCCGGAGAGATCCCTCCTGACAAGAAGCAGATGATCAGTATTATAGGTACATTAATACATTTTCTTAAAATACATTAACTTTTTTCTTAACTATGTATTTTCTTTCTCTTCTTTTTGAGGTGATGTGGAGAGGAATGTTCACAAGCTTCATATCTTGGCCACTTGTCTAAAACTTGACGACGCTCCGTATCACAAGGACATCCACTTAGCGCTGCCAAAGCCGCCACTCACGCCGTTACAGCCAAATGCAAAGGCTGGGGAGGCGCTCAGTAGCCTTCTGGGAGAAGGATACTTCTCAAAAAGTGTGCAGTTGCCACATAATTATTATATTGGTATGGGACTTTATATGATTTTCTTCTCTTTTATTTTCTTTTTTTTCCGACAAAAGAGCAGGAGTTCCGTGCGGCAGTTAAGCGCAGCGCAGCTCTGGCTCTGGAGCTGGACTGCCTGAGGTTGGATTTTCTGTCTACTACTTACCAGCGCTGTGCTTTGGGCACTTACCAGCCTCTGTTTCCTTGTCTGTAAAATGGCAGTAATAATGGTACCCACCTCACAGGGCTCCTGTGATGCACAAGCGAGCTTCTACACACAAAATCCAGACTAGTTCTACACACAAAATCCAGACTAGTATCTGGCGCGTGGTGAGTAAGCTCGAAGTGTATCTTAGCTGCTGCCATTATCATTACTGGTCTTCCCAGTATTTTGAAACAAAATATCACTCTGAGCAATATTTGAAAAATTAATATCAATTCTTTTCTTTCAGATTTCGAAATCAGAATGGATACTAACAGGAGCCAAGTGCTTCCATTTTCTGACGCGGATGTGGTAACTTCTGCTACAGATATTCAGAGGTTATTTACATATACTCATTTGCTGAGCTTTCCAGATTTAAATTTTAATTCTCAAAGACTTTATACTAAATTGCAGTAACAATACTAAGACCTTATATTTATATGGGACTTGTAATGCACCATGAGACTTCTCATCCTTTAATCTACTCTGTAGGTATAAATGTGGGCACTGTGGTTGAAGACAGTGGATTGGAGTTGGCCATTTAATGAAACAGGCTGTTTTTAAAAATTAGGTTTTAAAACTAAACAGTTCAGTAAAACAATGTTGACATAATTGAAACCAACAGTGCAGTGTAAACTTTTGACAAGATAACGCTGTAGTGATCGCAAAGAATTAAGGCTTCTACCAAAATCAAATATCTGGTAAATATCCTGCTCTACCACCAAACCTTTCTAAAGATACAGAAACTTTAGTTGTTTTTAATTAAGCTGTATTGCATATGGGTCAAACCATATCGAAGTTAATTAGAAACAGTTTCCTTGACTCACACACTACAAGAAGGTGTCTCTGGGAGACATACAGTGCTGCACCCTGAGGGTGTTCTGCCTTTTAGGCAGACGGAATAGGTCATGTTGCACACAGCCTGTGTTCAGTCAGTCTCTGTGGAAAGGCTCTGCTCGGGCCTGTGCAGCACAGAAAGACGAGTCAGCCATGGATCCTGGCCCCCAGTGACTTACATCCCCTACTGCTTTGTAGGACATGCACATAAATATGGTAGAGAGAGGTATGGAAAAAAGACCTGTCGGGATTCAGACTCTTACCTGCCCATCCCTCTCCATTCACATATGGTTCTAACTCCTGCTCCTTTCTGGATCCATCTAGCTTGTTCCTTGGCCCTCTTTTTAAACTACTCTCTTCCCTACGCATATTACCCTTCTCCTCTCAAAAAAAGGATTTCTCTCTGATCTCGTTTAAAGATCATTTTTTCCTTTTCAAGTATTCACCTGTTCTGGCATAATAATATAATATAGGAACTCTCAGCCTAAAGTACAAAGAAGAAATGAGGAATCAGAGCTTTCCTTTAAAGATACAAAATTTCTCTTTATCTCAGATAAGAGCCAGAGTGTAACAGAAGGCAGGAAGGATACAAATGTCTGTTTTTCCCCCAGTGAACTTAATCTTTCCAGAAGACCAAGAGCAACGAAAAAACAAATTATACCTTCCACATTTTTGTTACACATCTAGATTTTATCTTTTCAACAGTCTTGCCTGTCTTAGTTTTCTTCTCTGTATTTGGTCTCCCCATTCTGGCTTTTAAATGCCTCTCTCTCTGGGAGACAGTGTGTCTAAGAAGAGCATTTACTGTGTGGTGTCGTCTACAGCAGTGCTTCTGGTAGCAGGAATCATATTTAGATGAGCGGTTAGCACTGCACAGGAAGGCCTTAAAATGGGTGCTTTCAGCTCTGAAAATTTTCCTCATCAATAACGTAGCCGTCCTTAAAGATGGTTAAGGGATAGCTGTTCGTAGAAAGCATTATTATAAGCTTCTGGTTCCTAAAGTAGCCTCTGTGTGCTGGGGTATCTATACAGGCCAAGTGATAAGGAAGTGAAGGGTAACACAGTAGGGAACGGTGAGGAGTGTGGTCAGTGGAGAGCTCAACTTGGAAATTTCCGAAGATCAGGAATGCAGCAAGATAGTAAGTGGTCATCTCGTTAGTAACTAGTCTCATATTTTGTATTTTTGTTTTCAGAGTAGCTGTACTATGTGTTCCTAAATCTACTTACTGTTTGGGTTCAACCCACCCCAGAGGATTCCTTGCTATGAAAATGCGGCATTTGAAAGTAATGGGTTTTCA
This sequence comes from Vicugna pacos, assembly GCF_048564905.1. Lineage (NCBI taxonomy): Eukaryota > Metazoa > Chordata > Mammalia > Artiodactyla > Camelidae > Vicugna > Vicugna pacos. The sequence continues at coordinate 65,410,198 of NC_132991.1, read as the reverse complement.
TGTGATCTTGGTAAGAAAAAAATGCAAATGAAATAGTCTTCAGTTACTGATGTCCATTCTGCCAGGAGTGTTGTGGTTGAAGTTGGTCACCAGGACTAAAAGGATTGCAGCAGTATTGGAATAAGTGTTTTAGTTTTTGTTTTCTTTGAAAAAGAACACTCCTGGTACGTGATTTGGCTCCTACCCAGCAGATTATTCTCATTTACTAGGGGCTTCATAAATGCTGCATTTGGTCAACTCTAATCCTTTCTGTCAAGAGGAAAAATGTAAATATATGTTTTCTTATTTAATTTAAGACAGTCAAAACCTATCCAATATCTAGATCATCTTGAACAAGAGAAGAAAAGATGTTAATTAAAGCCTTGTTTTCATGGGCCAGTGTGAGGCTGTTGTAGGATGTCTGTCACCAGAAAAAGCTGGACGGTTGTAAGAGAATGGTTCTTCCTCTTCCCTTCTATGCTTCGTTTGATTCTGAGCATCACAGCTTTTCTTGAATAGCCTCTCCAGATGTCACTGTGTGGAGCAAGAACCTTACTGATATATTTATATTTACGTTAATTTTGGGACTGATCTAAATGCAACTCATTTGGTCCTGCATATAATGTGAAATGTAGATCGAATTTTGATTATGGTACTTCAGTATCCAAAAATGAATCACGCCTGGATTACGGAGGTTAAGATGGCCCATGTCTCTTAATGAGCTATTCTATAACCCCTTTCCCCCCATATTGGCTATTATGTATAGTCTAAGGTAGGGTATCCAAAGAAAGGAATTTTTGCACTCTTTAGAGGATGGACCTTAAATGTTTTTATAATTCCCACAATGAGAGCTTTCTTCAGTCCTAGCACAGTCTTACTAAGCTTTTAAAATGTGTGTCATTATAAGCAGTTGGCTGGATGTCACTTTCATATACTTGCATCTCGAAACTAGCTCTTACATGTCATCATCTGCTTGCAAACTGATTATTTTCCTCTTTCTTTGGTAAGGTCAATAACTGGGAGGTGGAAAAACTAGAGATGAAGGATGCAGCCACATTTTTGAAGACTAAAATCTATTCAACGGAAGCACTTTCTACTGCTGATGTAAATCTGCAAAGCACCTGCTAAAGTCAAAAGCAACCTTTTAATGTTAGGAGACATAAATGTGTAAAAATAACTTTTAAGAAAGACTATAATTCAGTTGTTGATGGAATTTTTCTGACTGCTCACTATAACAAAAAGTGTTATTTCAGTTCACAGTTAAAGTTAATTTTAGGAATGAAATAAATGTTGTTACTGGCATTTTAGAATATGCTGAGAAAATTCCAAAAGTGTCATTTTTCAATCATATGTATTCCTTTCAGTGTCCCAGATACTCAACAAATTCATGAGCTGTAGGTTTTACTTTTTCTCATTAGCTTTGATGCATTAAGAACTGGTTTCTTAGTTGTGATGGGCTGCAGATAAGTTGATGTGGGCAGTCCTTAGGTTTGGTATCTGCACATTTATACTCTGGCTATAAGCTGTTCAAGGACTCGGGCATTGGCCACATTTTCAAACACTGGCCACAAAGCAATTGGAGTAGGTTCTCAAATTGTAGAAGGTATAAGAATTAATGAGATAGCGTGTCAAAAATGGGTGAAAGTTGGGCACCTGCAGTTGTAACAAGCATTCTAGGTGGAAGTGGTTTGTGGGCTGTACTAAGAGAAACGAGATAATACAGAGATGGCGGGGAACCCGAATCTAGTGCGATCAGTTGGCTGCGGGGTGCTCACACCACAGTCCTGGCCGTTGTTGAAGTCCTTCCTTTCTCTTTCTTCCCCTTTCCCCTCCCACCTTTTCATGAAGTCTTTTTAGAGTAAATATATAGCTGAACTGTTTTATGAGTCAGACCCGAGGGCTATTTTCAGTTATGTTGTCCACTCTTCTATGGAAATATTTGTTCAAGTTTGTGGTATGTCTGTCTACCTGGTATTAACCCGCTGGGGATACAGCATGTTTCACTTGTGAAACCTTGAGTGTCATGTGAGTTGGTATTATTTACTCCCATGGAAAAGACTGAATGTTTATACCTCCCTCTCCCCATCCCTGTCCCTGAATTCATATATTGAAAACTAACCCCCAGTGCAGTGGTATTTGGGAGGTGACTAGGTCATGAGGGTGGAGTCCTCATGAATTGGATTCGTGCCCTTATGAAAAAGGCCCCAGAGAGCTCCCTTGTCTCTTGGAAGATGACCATTTTTGAACCAGGAAAGGGGTCCTTACCAAGCACCAAATCCTCCAAGAGCCTTGTTCTTGGACCCGGGCCTCTCTCACAATTAGTTGTGAGAAATAAATTTCTGTTGTTTTTAAGCCACACAATGTATGGTATTCTGTTAATACCAGCCCGGATGGACTATGATACCTCAAATATGCAGGCATGCCGTTTACTGGGCATCTACTCTGTGCCAGGCACCGCCAAGTATTCAGATGCATTCCCTCTTTTCATTGTCACAGCTTTTTGAGGTGTAGCTGCTATTATGATTCTCTTGGGGCCCTTATTTCCTTATCTTTAATAAGAGGATAAATTATTTGCCAAGGCTCCATAGATAGGTCAGGGCTAGAGTTTGAACCTGAGCTGACATGGACTTGCAAGAAAAGTAGTTAAGAAACCCCAGGTCAGCAATAAAAAAAATCTCCAGAAATATGACTACATCTGTCACAAGTTTTATCAACTTATCCTGCCTGCATTTAGAAAAGGTTAGAGCTGAAAGGAAATACACCAATCATTTAATCCACGTCCCTCATTTTATGGATGAGGAAGTAAAGCTTCTAAGAATTTGATTTTTCTGGAGTCTCAGCCACATCATTGATTTCCACATTTCATCCTCTACTGCTCTTCAGCATGGGTCTCAGGAAATCTGGACTTTTGTTCCAGATTAGACATCATCTAATTTTGCCATCTAACTTGACCAAATGATACAAGCTTCAGAATAAGAGTTGAAAATATTCTGTTATTAAAGAAACTGAAATTCATTCTTTAAATGTTAAATGTGTTTCTGTTTCTTCTCATGGCTAATTATGACATTTTTAAAGGACTGGACAAATTCACAAATACTTCTAACTACCTTTTGGGGAAGTAGTTTTCTTAAATTTGTACCAATTGGTGTAGCAGATAAAAAGGCATTCATCTTTTACTGGTTTTATTAGTATTAGCATTCTTCACTGCTGTGTAGTCTAAAAACTTATGGACTCAAGGTACAGAGTGAAGAAAAACAGTTTAAGTAATAATATTATTAATATAAAGATTTACTCTTCACTTCAGGAGAATATGTAAATATTCTCTTTTTCTGGTGTTTATTCACTTGACCCTGAAAACAAAAAACACTCAACCCCAGTTCGATTTCATGGACTCATTTCTCACTCAGAGAGGATCAATAAGCAAGAAGTGGGAGTTTATAAATCCAAATTCTGCCAACTCTTGCTTAAGTCATAAAATATTTTATATCTTAATACAATCTTCATTTTAAAAAAGATGTTTGAAATTGACCATTTTACCAAAAGAGTGAACGTGAAAGGTGTAAGGTTGATACGTTTTCGTATATGGCTTGCTTGTGATGTAGCCTTGTGCTACTGGCAGCCACCTTGTGAAAGAAATTAAGTGATTATAAAAGATGCTGATTTTTTTTATGTCTAATTCTGTCTGAGCTTTTTGTGTTTGTGTTTTGAGCATTGTTAAGGTTTTTTTTCCGATTCTTGAACTTTAAAATGTCTATTTACATTATAATTACATCAAGTATACACGAATATAAACATCTAGCCTAGGGAAAGAAATCGATGATGTATTTGCAACACATATCTAAATTAAGAGCTGCTATAAACTGATAAGAAACACATGTTAAAAAGAGAAAAGAGCAAAGAGCTGATCAACATGAACAAATTTCAGTCTTGTAATCAAAGAGACATGCACATTCAAGCACATGAGAGAGATTGCCTCTCTAAATTAGCATTGTGTTTTTGTTTTTTCCTTTAAGAATTATAGTGCTGACAAAACTAATGAAGCGGGAGCTTGCATATGCTGCTGGTGGGATGTAAACTAGTACAGCCTTTTTGGAATACACTTCGTGACTTTTTCCCCCATATTTAAAAAAATTGCTTCATTGAAGTATAATTGACAAACAATAGACTGCATGTATTTAAAGTGTATAATTTGGTAAGTCTTAACAGATGTTATATATATATAAAATATCCGTGATAATATCAGCACAATTAAGATAATGAACATCCACCACCCCTAGAAGTTTCCTCCCTCTTTGCCTTTTCCTGTGTTCCCTGGAAACCCCTGATGTGCCTCCTGTCACTGTGGAATGCCCTTTGGCTGTACGCATGCAGTCTTGAAAATATTGATTCCTACTGATGTTGACCAGTGAAGTTTTTAAAATTATCTTTGTGCCCATATGCATGCTTAGTATACACTTGATAAATATTTGTATTATTTTCACACTGTGTAAAGGATTCTTATCACTCCATTGATTTGATATTTTACCTCATATGAACCAAACACTGGAAACTGAAGTGTTCATCATTAATGGATATATGTATCTTCTAAGCTCTTGCTACCAGAGTTTGCTCCACAGACTAGCAGTACGGGTACCACTGGGGAGGTGGTTATCCGCATATGCTGTCAGCTGGGTTTACGTGTACCTCACCGTCAGGAGGCTTCTCCAGGCAGCAGTAAAGCTTCACTGGCAGGTGAAGGGCAAAGCCAGCCCACCTGCCTTCATTTTCTACTTTTTCTCCTGGTACCCAGTTTTGACCAGACTTCCCCATTTTGCAGCTCTGCCACTCTGCCAGTCTTGGGCTGTTTCTTTACACTAGGACCTGCAATCCTGAAGCAGGAAAAGAGATGAGCATCAGACTTTTGCACAGTTGCCTCAGGAAATTCACTCCTATTTTTGCTAAAAAATGCAGGGAATAAAGAAACACAAGGAATTTATTAAACATATAAAGACTTTCATCTTGTCACAACTTTTAAGTTAAATTAGACAAAAAGCCAATGCTATCAGATTTTAGGAACTTTGAAGTGCTTCAATGTCCCTTATACTCATCAAAAAATATTCCACCTAGCTTATCAAATGCTGGTCTCAAGGAAAATGAAAGAGAATTGAAATGGAGAAGTAATATGCTCTTGGCCAGCTTGAGGTTCAAATGAAGTTGCAGCCACTGCTGTTGCTCCTGCTGCAGGTTGTAGTTAAGACAGGGTCCCAAACAGTCCAGCCCACAGGCTGTGCCTCTCATGTGCCTGCCCTATACCACACTGCCACCGTGCAGGACTGCAGAGTTTTAAGAGAGCACGACACCCCTCCCTCAGAGTTTTCCTGAGGGTGCACCATGGTCCACAGCTATTTCTCTCAAAGCACTCTCCCAGGCCAAGGCAGCAAATCAGCAGGTTTTCCAGTCTCAGCCTCTTACTCTGCCCCATAATGTTTCTCAGGTGATCCTGGGTAAACATGTAGCTTTAAAGAAAAACAGAGGCAACCAAAGGAGTGCTGGTCACATTTTTGAAAATTTACTTGCTCATTTTAAAACTTGTATGCTAAATGCTTTTCTAAGCCACAGTATCTCATGTGGCACTCTTTGTTTTAGAAATACAAACCGAGCAAGGCATTTCTCAAACTCACATTAACTGTGATTTTGATATCAGTGTGGGTTTTTTAATTTAAATTTTTTTAAAAAATTGTAGTACAGTAGACATAAGATTTACCATCTCTCTTGACCGTCCTTAAGTGTACAGTTCAGTGGCGTTAAGTCCACTCACATTATTGTGCAGCTGTCACCACCACCCACCCGTCTCTGGAACTCTGTTCACCTTGTCGAACTGCAACTCTACCCATTAAACAATAACTCCCACTCCCCCTTTCTCCAGCCCCTGGCAACCACATTTACTTTCTGCCTCTGTGAATTTGATATTAAATTTATTTTATACTATAAATTATAACAGTATATATAAAATATGTAAATTTTATGTAATATGCAGAACATTCTACATAAATCACAGCACTATTTTTTTTTGAACCAGCTCCTACAGTAATGGAAATAAAAGCAAAAATAAACAAATGGGACCTAATTAAACTTGAAAGCTTTTACACAGCTAAGGATACCATCAACAAAATGAAAAGACAACCTACAGAATGGGAGAAAAGATTTGCAAAATATGCAAACAGCTCATACAGCTTAATATAAAAAAAAAAGCAACCCAATCAAAAAATGGGCAGAAGACCTAAACAGACATTTCTCCAAAGAAGACACCCAGATGGCCAACAGGCACATGAAAAGATGCTCAATATTGCTAATTATTAGAGAAATGCAAATCAAGAATACAATGAAGTAGCACCTCACACCAGTCACAATGGCCATCATTAAAAAGCCCACAAATGATAAATGCTAGAGAGGGTGTGGAGAAAAGGGAACCCTCCTACACTGTTGGTGGGAATGTAAATTGGTGCAGTCACCAAGGAGGACAGTATGGAATTTCCTTAAAAAACTAAAAATAGACAGCATATGATCCAACAATCCGACTCCTGGGCACATATCTGGACAAAGCTATAATTTGAAAAGACACATGCACCCCAGTGTTCATAGCAGCACTATGTACAATAGCCAAGACATGGAAGCAGCCTAAATGTCCATCAACAGATGACTGGATAAAGAAGTTGTGGTATATTTATACAATGGAATACTACTCAGCCATAAAAAGAATAAAATAGTGCTATTTGCAGTAACATGGATGGACCCAGAGATAGTCATTCTAAGTGAAGTAAATCAGAAAGAGAAAGAAAAATACTATATGATATCACTTATATGTGGAATCTAAAAAAAAGACATGCGCCTATTTACAAAACAGAAACAGACTCACAGACATTGAGAACAAACTTACGGTTACCAGTTGGGGAGAAACTAGGGGGAGGGATAAATTGGGAGTTTGGGATCTGCAGATACTACTATGTGTAAAATAGATAAATAACAAGTTTAAACTGTACAGCACAGGGAATTATATTCAGTACCTTATAGTAACCTATAATGAAAAAGAATATAAAAAGGAATATGTGTGTATTTATCCGTGAAACATTATGCTGTACACCAGAAATTGACACAATATTGTAAACTGACTATACTTTAATTAAAAAAGGAAAAAAATAGTAAATACTATTTATTTAATTATATTATATATGTAAAACAGGTAATTTTATATTTTTTATATGTTATATATTATATAATGTTTATACATCATAGAAAATACAGTATATTCTGTCCTATATAGTAATATAACATACTATGTTATTATAATATATATTACTAATATATGATACTATAGTAATAATGTATAATAAAGCAGATTTTCTGTGGTGATTGTAATGTGAATCACAGCCCTTGACAGTGGTCCCTGTGAAATAAGCTAGTGGTTCCCTGTGTAATAAGCCAGCTGAATTAAGTCTGGAGCTGAATTTTGGAAAATGTGTGCAGAAAAGCTTCCATATCTATCTTATGATGTATATACAGGGAGATGGTGGGGGTAGGGTGCTGCAGTATTTTAAAAAGGAATTTGATAGTGGAAATACTAAGAAATTAATGAAAATGTCCCCTAGGTGGTGCTGCATCATTGTGAAAATGCAAGTGGGAAACTTGGTATTTTAGAGGTGACTTCTTTCTGCTTTGAATTTCGAATAGGAGCAGGACAGCTCCCTGAGATGTCTGGGAAAAAATGACCAGGAAGAAAGAGTCTCTTTAGAAGGCCTGAGTATACAACCCTCTTGCCGGTTAGGCCCCCTCGGGTGTTTGGTTTGCTGTAGTTGGAAACAGGAAGCTGAGTCAGGCCAACTTTTACTCATTTGCTGTCGGAGCCGTGGCTGATTTTGACAGATCGAGACTGTTTATAACTGTGCTGTGGGGATAGTTTAGCCTGGGATGTTAGTGCTTGTCCCTCCAGGGATTTGAGGGATGTGAGAACCCCTGGAATATTCAGATGTAATTTGCTAATGAATTTTAACAAGAGTAGCCCTTTCCTGTTTTGTGTGTATTGCTGCTCATTTCTCAGCTACACTCGTCCTTTCCAACCTCATTTTCTGGGCAACCTATTTTTCTTTCGGCATCAGAAGCGATAGCATCTGGGAAGTGAATCTGATGAATTCTGTCTGGCAACCAACATCTTTCAGACTGCCAGATCCTGGGGGAGGAAACTGAGATGCTCAGGAGCTGGTTCAGGGCCAGATATACCTGTCCTTGAGGTCCCAGTGATGAGGGAAGGAGACTGGCCAAATGTGATGCAGAACTTCTGAAACTCCACTTCCTGAGTTCATTTGCATCTTGGCAAAATGTGACTTTGGTTTCCAAGGAATAGAGTTCACATGTATTAAAATGTCTCAGTTGCTGAAGTTGCTTTGTGTCCCTCTGCCATCAATCCCCATCTCCCAACACATTTTCAAACGTGGTGTCTTTGGAAGGTATCCATAGCAACTAGACTAATTCAGAAATGACTGAATCTAGGCAATAAAGGGAGCGGTAACCCCATGGTACTTTTTACTGGTATTTTTTCACTGTTGATTCTAATTGTATAGGTTGAGTACTGTTATCTATGCACAAGGCACTGTACGACTTTAAGACATTTGATTCCCACAGCCACCGTACGCAGGAGTCATCATTATCCTTTTAAACAGTTGAGAGAGCTGTAGCACAGAGATTTTGATGGCTGGTCCATGGTTGTACAGCTAGTTAGATCTGCTGGACCCTGAAGTCAAAGGGCCTCCGACGTGCTGCATAGGCACCGCCTTCTAAGGAAAGCTAGAGAGAAGTCTTTTGATGCCCATTTTGCAGGTAGAAAAAGTGAGTCACAGAAACAGGGAGATTATTCAAGGCAACAGCAGAGCTGCAGAACCTCAGTCCCCATCCTACTAATACCTTCCTGTTGTAGACAGCTTTGGAGTTCCCAAGATTGTCTCATCTGATGCTCCCAGCAGGTCTTTCTGATTATTGTATTTACAGATGAGGGAATTGAGGCATTACAAGGTTAAATGACATTTCCCAAGGTCACAATGATTATATTGAAGAAAATAAACCAAATCCATCTCTAATTTCATGCTGCCTTCCTAGATTTGGTGCTTTAAAAATATTTCATCCATCCACCTATCCATCCACCCACCTATCCATCCATTCAGAAGAATTTATGAATGTATTAGGTACCATATATTATGTGCGGTTGACAAGGTTTTCGGGATGAAGTTTAATTCATCAGAGATGAATTTTACTCTACTATATATAATGGGACCCTCTCTGACTTGAGTATTGTGGAAATACTGTTCGTGTGTATAACACTGTTTATGAGTATTTTATATGTGGGAACTAGATATTCTAATTAATCTAAAAAATGCATGCTATATATGCTATAGATAAGATATCATAGATTTCTCTCTATAAATTACCTAAAATGATCACAGGGAAGGATATTATGCTTAAATTTTTTAGTTAAGTCAAAGGCCGATAAAGTCTCAAGAGCAACCGGACGAGTAATCCTAGCTGGAGCCACCTGGCAGGCGGGGAGCCCAGGGTGTGGAGAGGAAGGGTGGGGAATGGCCCCTATCCTGGAGGCAAGTCTCCTGGCTTGAACCCATTGTTCACTCAGTGAGGTATAACCATGACTCGGAGTGACGCTCAGAAACCTGGACTCGGAATTCTTTTGAGAGCCTGATGCGAGTCCTTGAACATGGTAGGGGTGGCATGGAGATAGCATCCTGACTCTTGCCTGGAACAGCCCAAAGGCAGGAGGCTGCCCAGAGTGGCTGTTGATGGCAGAGCAAAAGTAGGGGGCAATGGGAGGGGCTCTAGTCTTCCAAGTTTCGCTGGGAGGGGGACAGCATGGATACATAATCGTTTCCGTGGATTAAACAGACACACCACCCCCTTCGCCTTTACTGGAAACAGAGTGACACAGCACATGGCAATGACTGTGTGGAAGAACTGGAACTCTCATGCACCGATGGTGGGAATGTGAAATGAGCATGAACATTTGGGTAATTTCCAGATACGGACAAGCCTTTGTAAGGGTGTACCCTTTTGTTTCTCTTGGGTGAGTACCTAAGAATGGAATGGCTGGGTAGTATCTAAAGCATATGTTTAGCTTTATTAAGTACATGAACTGTTTACCAAAATGGTTGTACCATTTCACAGAACACAAGGTCACCAGTTAATATTAAGACCTTCACAGAAGACCTTGCCCCTGTACCCCTTGTCTCTCCTCTCCATCCTGACCCTGCAGGAGCCAGAGGCAGCGCAGTGAGTGGGGCAGGAGGAGTGAAAGAAAGAACAAGGTGAACAAAGAGCAAAAGAGGACACACTGCTCCTTACTGAGTAACGGGTGGGGGGAGAATCTTAAGCTGGGTGAGAGATTCATACTTCGAGAATCAATCAGTAGATGGACTTTTTAATATATGAAAATGAGGCAATTCTAACATCTAAGGGTGGCCAAAAATGTTCCAGGATGTGCTTAAGGTCTCCTTGCTGGGGAAGGAAGGAGGGCTGGCAGACCCACGTGATGGGCAGAGGATGGGAGACAATTGAGCTGCTTCCAGTGTATCTACTGATCCAGCCTATTCAACAAGTTGATTTCACTTCATAAAAGCCTGCCAAGTGAATGATACACCATCAAAGAAACCCCCGGACTTCTTCCCCTTACTCCTTTGCCCCCCAGCAGTTAGACTCCTAGAATTCATATCCTCTGGGTTTTTCCCTCTTAACTTCTGGTTAAAGAAGCACTCCTTGCCCTCTCTGTTTGGTTTCACATTTGTTCACTTTAGGATTATTATCAAGGAGAGAGAATGCTTTTTCCAAAAATTGCTGGCAAGAGCCACAAGCTCCCTCTCGGTGACTTTGTTGGGCCTTCCAGATGAGGTTGGAATCTGAAGGGAGTAAACACAACAATCAGAAAAAAATTATCTCCTGCAATAAAATACCCTCTACAAGGCTTATAATTGCACAGAACGTTAGGTGGTGCAGGGCCCAAACAAGAGGTATTCGTCTGTAATTGTTTATGCTCACCCGGGAAAGGGTTTTTTGGTTTGTTTATTGTTTTGTTCATGATTAACCAGCATTGTCATGATGGAGTTATAATGATAACAACATGATGAATGAAAATGTTTCAGGTGCAAATCTGCAGGCAAGACACTAACCCTAGAATCTGAAAGTTTCAGAAGCGGGGAGTCTATTCTGTGTGTGTGTGTGTGTGTGTGTGTTTCTTGGGGGAAGAGGGAGGAAGAAGGAGATAAGTTGACCCTGAATATGTGAATATAGGTGGGGCCCACGTGCTCCTCTTCTGTCTTCCAAAGGCTGCTTTGCATTCAAGGTCAGGGCTCCTGCCTGGGTCTCCCACAAGCCTTTTCCTTCCTTCTGTCTCTCACACAGAACACAAATTAATCTTTACCAGAGCTTGTGAAAATCCGCATGGAACTGTTTCTGAGAGGCCATCATTCTCTCTCATTCTCTCTCAAAAGTTCCAGAAAGTTCTAGCTTCCCCAGGGCTGATCTTGAGTCACCAACACCCCCGTTTCTCACCTTCTTGACTCTGGAACAGTTTGGTTCCCTGCTTATGACTTTTCCGAGATTTCTGGGCCTGGTCCAGCAAGCAGAAGAGGTATCCCCTCCTCCCGAGGAAGCAAATTCTTTTGAATCTCCTCAGTCACAGTCCATCCTTATCTTCTGTATGTGGCTGTGGTTTTCACCGACAGTTAAAAGTGCCTCACAGTTAACCTTGGTGAATGAGGTGGATGAAACTAAGTGAAACTCTTTTTGGTCAAAATGTAGGCGTAAAGAGATAATTTTCTCCTAAGATGTAAACACTAGCTCTGGGGTCAGTTCCAGAAGAAAAATGCAACAAATATTTTAAGCGATGTCAGCATCATGGGAGTGAGTATGTGGTAAGTCTCCCAGGGAAACTATTTTAAGCCCAGACCCACATATGCATCACAGATCATAACAGCCACAGTCCTTTCAGAGTGTTCCTCAAAGGGTAATTACATTAAAGACCCCAAATTTGAGGTATATATTATTATGCCCATTTCGCAGATGAAGAAACCTAAACTTAGACTTAGCCACATGATTTGAGCAAGTTAATCTTTCAGGTGTGATTCCAGGGTCATAAATGATGTATTACATAACTGCATATGAATCAAACAAAGGCAAGTCATTTTCAAACAAATGCCGTCAGTTTTCTCTCATTTTAATACTAGGATATGAAGGATATCATAGGGGTTATTTCTGAATATCATCATGGATAGGTAAGACCCTCCTGCCACCATTTTTTCCTTTTTTAAAATATTTTGAACTGTAGGGAGGTGAAGGTGGGGGCGAGAGGAAAGGCCACTGAAATGAGGATGAAGAGACCTGGGGTCCAGCTTCCGGCTCTGTCACTGAACTTCTCTGGGGCGTGATTTCCTTGTCTGTATAACAGGGAAGTCAGATGGACCGTCTCTAAGACACGCAGTTCTCCCTTCTTTACAGAGGATCAGCATAAGCCTAGATTTCCAATTCCAGCTTTTGGTCAAAGGTCCTCCCCACTGCCTCCAACCACGATTTAAGCTCACAGGAGAGCAGGCTGTCATCTGGGACTAGGAATACGCAGTGCTTTGTAAATCAAATTCAACATTCAATTGCACTGCAAACAAGGAGTTCTACACAGTTGAAATGCTGGTGCTCGGGATTTAACAATCTCCGTGTGCCTGACCTCTGGGAAGAAGTGGTTTGGGGAACCGTAGCCGTGGAAGAGTCTAAGGGCATCGGCATCTGGGGCGAGTTACTCTGAGTGAAGGAAATCGACCACGTTTTTTTATTATTGCCAAGCTTGGGAAGGTAGAAATACTATGTCATCTGTGTGCTCACCTTCTGAGAGCATGCTGATGGTTTTCCAAACTTTTCCTCACTCCTCAGGACGGTGTGGAGTGGAGCGGGTCCTGGCTTCCTTCCGGCTCCCCTCCCAGGCTTCTTGTGCCCTTGAGGCTATGGGGTTTGAGGTCTGCCCTGTTGAAAGCAGGCTCTCTTGCACATGTCAGTGACTTTGACCATGGGTACTTATTTTGGTCGACTCTGCAGCTCCCAGGGGGCTTGCCTAAAACCCAGATCTCTCAGGGTCATTTCTCTCCCTTATTCAAAAAAGGTCAGGACTCCCCATTGTTAATGCATGTCCTGAATGCTGTTGGGTGTGCACCTGCTTTTTGAGATTCCTTAATCTTTATCCGGCATCTTGGGCACCCCACGTCCTAGCCACTGGGATGCTTTCCACATCCCAGTCTCATTCCCTGGTCCTCTCCACCTGCTTTCCCCTCTGCAGTGTCCCCGCCGCCCCTTCTCCACCTGGAAAGCCCCTGACCAATGCAGTTTGAACAGCACACGCCCTGGGATGTCTCTGCTCACTCTTTGCCTCCCTATTTGTGATTAGTCTTTGCCATTTCTGTGTTCCCATGGCCCCTAGATTCAGTTGGAGCAAGAAATGAGGGTTATATAATCACCCCCAATAAATGAGAGAGCGCTTCATGAGTGAAAATCTGAGTATTCCTTCTGATTTCCAGAGTACAGCATAGTTGATTCTCAGTAAATGTTACCGAGTGAACAAATAAAGGAATGAACAGAAAGTCCTTGGAAACCAGGCGGGGCCTCAGTTTTCTGAAGCTTCTCTACCACGTTTCTCTGATTATCTTCTACGTGATAATTTATGCCCATCAGGCTTGCACGACACACTAACATCCCTTTTGAAGGCTACTGTTCAAGGATAGGAAAACAACTAATGCTCCTCTGACCCTGGGGAGTGGCTATGAAGCAGCTCAGAAAGGAACAAACCTTAGACGCACTTTCTTCACAAAATGCCGCTGCTCCCCGAGCTCACTGAGCACATGGATGGACACTTGTCTCAGGGATGTGCTTTGAATGCAGTCATTTCCTGCAGATAGTCTTGCACACCAGTAGGTGTTCCAAATGAGCAACTGGTCAGCAGTCATTTAGGTTTTCCTTTATTTATAAGATAGGATTCAATTCTGATCTTTTTGTTCTAATCTTCATTTCAATTTATTTCCTAAATCTCAAGACACCCAAACCATAAATTAGCACCTAACTTCTTGGTATCAGATTCTGAAAATAAAGAATATTCATGTTTTGGAGAATCTTAGTGTTGGTTATCTGAAATAAAAATTCAGAAGAATTGGAATCTAACAAAATGATACAAATGAACTTATTTACAAAACAGAAACAGACTCACAGACATAGAAAACAAACTTATGGTTACCAGCGGAGAAAGAGTATGAGGAGGAATAAATTGGAAGTTCCAGACTTGCAGATACTAACTACTGTATATAAATTAGATAAACAAAATTTTCTACTGTATAGCACAGGGAACTATAGTCAATACCTTATAATAGCCTATGATGAAAAAGAATAAGAAAAGGAATATATATGTATAACTGAATCACTATGCTGTACACCAGAAATTAACACAGCATTGTAAACCGACTATACTCAAAAAAAAAAAAAAAGAATTGACAGTAATATTTTAATAAGACATGGTAGTTTTCGAATACCTTCTCTTATATGATGCTTGCAACTGTCTTGTGAAACAGATGGGGCAAAAATTAAAATTCCTGTTTTGTAGACCAGGAAGCTGAAGCTCAGAGAGCATGAGTGACTTGTCCAAGGTCACACAGCTGGGAGATGGCAGTGCTTACACCTGAATCCATTATGATTTTGTGGGTAACCCACATCTCATTACAAGTATTTACAAATGAGAAGGCACACACTTCATAGCGCAATATTTTTGGCGACCTTTGCAAGTCTCCAACCTCCCAAGGCAAATGATCTATGTTGGGTCCCTCCTTTCCCTGGGTCATTTTCATGGTCTAATGAGAGAAGCAACCATGAGATAAAATGGAGTCAAGAAAGGAAAACAATGAACGCTGACCATTCGTTTAATTAAAGGTTTGACACACAATGCAATTGAAATTATTTGGAGGGAAAAACAGATTGTGAGTTTTTGTTTCGTTTTGTTTTGGTTTCTAAACTGGGACTATCCCCTTCTTCCATTCTCAGAAGGATCCAGGCAACGCTTAAGCGATCAGGATTCCATTTATCTGACTAACTCTTCAAGAAAAGGTGAGGGTGGTAAACGTGTTAAGAACTCATTTAAAAACAATGGACAATTTCAAATTCAGTAAATCGGGTGTTCCCTGTTTAGCCTGCTCTTGTTAGAATAATGGGATTTGAGGGTTTAAAACATAGCTTGTTGCGAAATGATACATGAGTTCCCCAAAATCTTGTTTAACATATTGCTGGAATAATGCATATGAGATGGTTAAAAATGGAAGTTAGAAAAAAAAATCCCCAACACCCTTAGAGGAATTTGCAATTCATAAAGTTACTGCCAATTTTGCATTATAGTTGCCATGGTAACCCTGCTAGGCTTCTGCTCAAATGTTTCTCAGAAGGGGAAGAAATAGTACATAATAAGCTCTTCAAGTGTAATTTTTTTTATTGTAGTTGAATTAGTGTGTAATTCTTATGTGAGTATTTTAGTAATCCATGAATGTGCATTCTAGTTCTGGTTCTGATTTCTTATCTCCCTGTGTTTGAGCAATGTGTGAAAAGTTGCTGGCCACTAGCAACACTTGGTAATTTATTATAAAAATAATAACACAAAGCATTATCCATGGTAATTAATTACAAAAGTGAAAACAAGAAAGAATTTCAGACCCGATTATAGTAAATTTCCCAGCCCAAAGCATCGGCTTGCTTACTGATGCTAAGTGCTTTCAGCTGAGCTTTTAGGCTGTGTTCACAAGTCACCCCTTGCTTCCTCTACCCTTTCCCTCAGAAGAGTTCTATACAGTGAATAAATGAGGACCAATTAGACCAAAATACTGCTTTCATTTGGCCATTTGGATAGGGAGCTATTTTTAAACGGTAATTGACTTTTTGTGTGTGTGCTTTGTTCAGCCTCCATGGAACCAGTCTAACAGCTGAGCGGGAGCTGCGCATATCTGGACACGGAATTAAGGTCATTGAGAGTTTGGTTTCACATGGGTCAGTTTCGAATAGAGAAGAAACATGGCTCGGGGGTCAAGTAGACCTGGATCGCACTCTGGCCCCGCATTTTACTAGCTGAGGCTGCTGGCAAGTCGCTTAAAATTGGGAGCCTCAGTTTTTTCGTTTGTATGAATGGGATGACCATGCGTCTCTAGAGTGTTTGTAAGAATTAGAGATAATTGGACGTGATATAGTCTGCCCAAAGTTGGACACAGTGTATTAGCTGTCTAGCATTGCTGTAACAAACTACCACAAACTTAGTGGCTTAAAACAGTATGTATTTGAGATCTTACAGTGCTGGAGAACAGAAGTCCAAACTGGGTCATCCTAGGATAAAATTAATGTGTCAGCAGGTCTGCGCTCCTTCCTGGGGTCTCTAGAAGAGACTCTGGGTGAAGGGATTTGTTTTCTTTGTTTTGCCTTTTTCAGCTTCTAAAGGCTGCCTGCATTCCTTGGCTCCTGGCCCCTTCTTCCATTGTCAAAGCCAGCAATGGCTGAGTGATGCTGAATTTTCTACCTCCTTCTTCTGCTTTTAAGGATCTTTGTGATTATATTGTGTCCACTCAGATAATTCAGGGTAATAGCCTTATTTTAAAGTCAGTTGATTAGCAACCTTAATTCCATCTACAACTTCAATTCTTCCTTGCCAAGTCACACAATGTATTTACGGTTTCTGAGGATTTGAACATCTTTGGAGGTGAGGTTGAGGGTCATTATTCTGCCTACCATACACAGTAAGCACAAATAAATGCTAATTTTAATGCTAGTTTTCTATCAATATTGTTTGTAGTATTAGTAACAGTAGTACTTACCCCATCTAAAAGAGGATTCAAGCAGGCGTTGATAGAACAGCAAGACCTGTCAAAATTCAGAACTGCCTGAATCAAATGTTGGGCTGCCTGGAGTTCTTTGTTGCCTCTCTGTTTTCTGATAATCACACTCAGAAGGATTTGGGTGGGTCCTTACAGTAGGAACCCATACCTGGAGAGATGCCACTAAAACTGAGTTTCATTTCCCAAGTGTCTTGCTTTTATGTGTTTTTCACTTATGAGAAGATTTTTTTTCATTAACATGATTTTTAAAAAGCTGTCTTCTCAAAATGTACTAAATTCTAAAGCCCAAGAATTCCCTCTCTGGAGGAAAGACTTCAAGGATCCAGATGAATATGCCTGGAGATGACCATAGCAGTTCTTGGTAATGGTTTTCAGTAAGACAGTATCTCTACATTCTGAAGTCATGCCAGTGCCCATCAGCCGTCTAAGAAATCAGGTGGTGATAGCTTGTCTGCTCTGTCTCCACTGCAAACAGAATGAAAGAGAATAATCTTACACACGGGGTGTTAATCGGTAAGAAGAAAACCATTCTGACCAATATTCCAGCCTGGAGCTCTGTGACCCAGGAAATCATGGAGCTCCATCTCTGGAGGTCTTGACTGCGTGGGATGGTTTAGGTGTGGCTCTGGGTAATGACAGGGAGATGGCTGAGCAGCTGCCTAATTCCTTTCCTCCCTTATGAGTCCATGACTTTCCTCTCTGTCCCCGTCTCTGTCTCTCTGCCTCCTAGGTGGAGTTGGTGTTATTGCTCCCATAGTTCTCTCCAGAACAATCAAGTGACTGAAAACATCTGTTTTCATTGTCTAAAATGGATTTGTCCCCCATGAGCTAGAGGTGCTCTGGCTTCAAGCAGCATATTGTAGTTTGGGACAGCAATGTCTTAATGTCACCAGCACTGTCTCCAATTATTCTATCCGAAGGCCTTATTTCTCCTTCTCCTTTCCTTTCACATCTATATGTGCTTATTCTCATTGCTTTTTTTCTTCCTTCACTCTTTTTTGTTCTCTGTTCTTATAATTTGGACAGATTTCTACGGCTGTCATTTTTCTGGACTAGTTATTTCTTCCTTTTTTGGTTTACTCAACATATTTTTTCAAAATAATTTAATAGCAATTCTTTTATAAGAGCAAACAACCACCCCTCCAGATAAATTATTTTTTTCCCCTATTTGATTTGCATAAGGAGAGTGTGCTTGAATTCCTTGTGTATTAGCAAAGTCAGTATGATCTAAAGAGCCCCGGTGATTGTCTCTTTTCTCAACAAATCTGTTCATGAGTAAATACAAGGACAGTTCTTATTTACATTTTCCCCACAGTTTTCCTCTTTAATTCTGCTACGTATTTGTGCTACTAATGTATGTAATCCCTACTATGGGTGTGTGTGGGTTGGGGAATCTGAAAGAAGAAATTTATTATTTTGTTGATTTACATTTTAACCAATTGACCCTCTTTGGAAGTGCAAACTATTCTTCCTATTGCATAAAAGGAGATAAATGTTGCTAGTTTACTGGTGACAAGATAAATGAGAAAGAGGAAGGGTATTCAAACTGTAACGTTGTCTTCTCTTTTACCTGAGAGCAGGGACAGAAACTTGGGCTCTTCAATGTGCATATTCAATAAATGCAATAGCAGTTCAATAAGTAAATTGATATTTAAGTATCTAAAAATAATGCTTTAATTTCTATCCAGAGGAGTCATTTCAGTGACTTTGCTTTGGAAAGCAGCTATGCCATCTTCCTTTTCCAGCTCTTTGGGCAATTCATTGCATTCCAGTCTTTTTGAAATACAGGTAGAATTTACTCAAGTTCCATTTCATAGTCTTATTACATTAGAGCATCTCCACACTCCCAGTTAAGGTGGCAGCACTAGAGGAATGAATTTGTGTTAGTTATTATGGTTGACCTTGTAAGACTACGAGGATTTTAGTGTGAAATTGCTCACTAAAAGGTGTCAAAATGACCTAACTTCTAGTCTTAGCTCTGTCATTTACTAGCTATGTGGGCAAGTTTCTTAACCAGGGTGACCGAGCAACCATCCAAACCAAGGCACTTTTAAGATTGTAAGGGGGTATTGTCAATAAGCATGCCAGGACGAGTGTAAATCAGGACAGTCTCGGCCCAACCAGGACGCATGGTCATCCTACTGTTGGCAGTATAAGTTTTTTCCAATGTAAAATGTGTAGGAAAAAGATAAAAATTTGAAAAATACCCACCTTATAGGATGTTGTAAGGATTCAATGAGACAATGAGTAAAGAGTGCTTAGCACAGAACCTGGCCTATACTAAAAGTCAATAAATGTTAGTTGTTGAGCTGACGATACATATACAACTTTTCATGTTCCTCAAGACAATGTGGAATGTTAACTACTACCAGTAATTATTATCTATCACTTGTTTATCATATGGAACTCACCAAAGACCTTGGGTTTATTTCTTGGAACAAGGGTGCTGTTTTCCTGTTTCTTTCAAGTATAATACAGCAATCTCAGCGTCCGAACCCCTTGACTTGGGTGAATTAATTTTTTGTTAAATCCTTTGCACTAGAATGCTACTTAACTCTTCTTGGATTAGATAAAGGATGTAGCAAAAGCCACAGCAGTTCTGAGTTTCAGTTTAAATTTTCTATTGCAATCTAATCACCAGCAGAAAAATTTCCCCTCCATTAAATGTTCCTGTGTAAAGATCTGCCTAAAAACTCCAGAAAATTTTGCACAGCCTTGTCAGTGATTATCTATGGTTCAGCAGTATTATTACTGCTCTTGCAATAAAAGAGCTTATATTTGAGATCAAATATATTTCTCTGGTACCTTAGCTTTGTTTAGTAAGAAAACAAGAGTTGGAGATATTAGAATGCCTTTAATACAACTGTGATAAAAACTCAGCTTAGTTGCACAAAAAGATTTGTGATAACTGAAGAAGGGTGGATGCCTTGGAAAGCATTTCATATTCATCAGAGAAGGATGCTGAGGACCCATCCCCAGAGATGCTTGATGGACCCAATAAGAGTGTGCTTGTTTCTATTTTTGTAAGATACTATATTGGATCTTGTGGAAATCTCTGGACAAATGTTTTCTTGCTGGCATCATCGAGTTAATAGTTGAATTATTGATGACTAGTCTCTGTTAAGAGCTCCATAAACTAGCTTCATTAATTCATCCATTCATCTATGCATTCATTGATCTGTGCATCTGTTCAACAAATATTTATTAAGCCTACTATTATGTGCTAGGGGCAAAAGATTTAAGTAAGCAATATTCAGTCTTTACTCCTGTGGTAGATTTGCAAAAGTGGCTCTAATTCTCCATCCTCTGTCTTTGCTACATAACTTTATAGTTCCTTTTCATGTTGACTCTGATCTCAGCCATGAAACTTGCTTTGGCCAATGAGTTGTTGATAAACATGACATAAGCAAAGGCTTGAAAGCTCTTGTGCAATCAGGCTTGTCCACATTCTTACCTGCTTTATCACTGTAAGAATGTCTGTGCTAGCCTGTAGGATAATTAGAGACACTTGGGACAGAAATGAATTAGCCTAGTCATTCCAACCAAGGAAAACATCCTATATTGGCTGAAAGCAAGCTGCCTCCCTTGCACCAATACATTTCCCTATACCTGTGATATTGTCCAACTGAGACCAGAAGAACCACCCAGTCAAGCCCAGCCCAGATCAGCAGAGCTTCCGAGTCAACCATCTCAGAGTCATGAGCAAGAATTGCTTATTGTTCTATGCTATTGAAGAGTTGTGATCAACTGAGAGTCAGCATCACTTTGGAAAGGTTAATGATTTAGCTTCAAAGACTCTTGTTCTCATAGCTTTTCTCCTTGACAAACACACTTTCATTTCCCTTAAGACATGTTACATATCTGCCCACTTGATATTCTCACACATCCTATAATAATTTCTTTGGAGGAATGTAATAGCTGTTTGGAGGTGTTTGCTTCCATTGGGTCCATGCTTCTGAAAGACTTGGATTGAAACTTCAAAAATCTTATGAGTGTCTGAAATGGAGGAGATTGATTCACTTATTTGCCATTTATCAGATGCTTGGGTCAGACCTGGTGCTGGGCATTCAGGCATGGAAGGGAGAAATGTAAATAAGCCTATATGTGCAGACCTCCTTTTCTACTGGAAGACACGCTAAATGAGCAAATAAGACCAAAAAAAAAAAAAAAAAAGCCCAAAACAGCACAACCTGAAAAGTACTAATGTAGAGGGATGGGCACAGTTTTGTTTATTTTCAAGTCTAGGGAGGCACATCTTTTGATGGAGACATTTGAATTAAAGAAATACTGAAATACTATTAGATTATTCATCCACTCAGTAAACACAGGTTGAATAACTGGTATAGACAAAACAGTAGACCAGATGCTTGGAGGCTATATAAAGTAAGTCCTTAGAGGGTTTATAATCTAGAACGGGACACCAATAGGCAAAATTAACATAAATCAGAAGGAATGAAGTGCTCCAACTGAGGTTCAAATTATAACTTAAATGGAAAGCAAGGAATAATTCATTCTTATTAGGAAAATCATGGAGTGCCTTTAAGGACATCATGGAATTTAAGATGGACTTTGAAAAACTCTGACTGATATCTACCCAATAAAAACAGTTCTATAAGATAAAGAATATCAGAATGTGGCAGAGCACTCAGATCATTGGCTGTAAGATTTGGGAGATAGAAAGCCAAGGGATACTACAGAAGACAACCTAGACTTGATTAGAGTCTAGAGGCCCGGGTCCTCTCCATGGCAGTTCAAGTCTTTGGTTGTGTGACTGTCACCAATTAACTTAGCCAGTTTTAATTTTCTCATCTCTAAACTGAGTAAAGTGATTCTGGATGATCTGTATGGATGTGTCTGGCTTGAAGACCCCAAGAAATCTTATTAAATTACTCATCATATGTTTAAACACAATAAAGTGACCAATATTTTCCACTAAGAATTGGCCAGCTTGGGCTCAGTTTTTAGGTGTCAGGTTTAAACCGATACAATTGGAATAGTTCATACATTTCAGTTATTCATATACGAATATACTTTGATCTTAATGTAGAAAACAACAAGCGGGGAATTCTATACTTGGAGTGACAGAATCAGTCAATGTGATGGCGGGGTGGGCGGGGCTTGTGGCGAGGTTATATACAAGAGTAGAGATCATCAGACCAACCTGGGTTCAAATGCTGGCACTGTCCCCAGCAATGTATTTCTGCACAAGTCATTTAGCTTTTCTCTGCCTCAGTGTTCTCATCTACAAAATGGGAATAATAATGCTGCTTCATAAGGTGAAGAGCAAAGAATGGAACACAATCCATGTTACTCAAGGATGGTCCTTTGTGGATAATATATGCATGAATATGTGAGATCTCTGTGTGAGAGGGTCCCTCCCTGTACACAAGAGATGTGTTCTTGAAAGATAATACATGATTTAAATTTTTTTATATCTCTTTCATATTTGAAGTGTGCTGTTTCAAAAGTCCCTGTTGTGACTCTTTTTGCTAAACAATTATTTCTTAGATTACATGAAATTTGAATATATAAAGCAGGTAATTGTTTTCTTCAGGAACAGGTTATAAAACTAGGTTGAATGTGGAATAAACTGCTAGTTGCATAACCATTGCCACTTTCCCCCTCTTTCTTAACAAGATGTTATTTGAGATGTCAGTGTGCTTAACTGAGAGAGGTCATTTCACAGTGCTCCTTGCATACAGGGATGGCCAATGTGATACAAGCTGAAGGCAATAGGTAAGACATTAGGAAGGGTCCCACTTTATCCCTCACTTTCCCCTTTTTCTTGTTTGGAATGAAAGTTGGTGTAGAGACCCAGAGACATTTGGGTTTAAGAAAGGAAGTCATTATGCTAAAGACGGTGGAGCAGTTAGAAAGGAGGAACTACAGCTCCGTATGACTTTGTGGGGTTGCAGTACTTTCCTGTCCAGCTTTAGACTTCCCTTTCTGTCAGAGCACAGTAACCTTCTATTTTGTTTAAGTCTCTGTTATTTCTGATCTCTGATATGAGCAGTTTCTTGTAGATTCTAATTGAAGCATTTAGCAATATTGATGATGTTGCCCAACTCAGTGGGTAAAGGTGGTGGTGTTAGAATCGGAAATCACAGTAATAATCATGCTTGAACCCCTCCCCCACACCCACACCCACACCCACAAGCTAATCATTTGTGCAAGATCTTACGGGACTAACCAGTTGATGTTGACAATGCTGACAAAGTTTGTCAGTGAAACGAATCAAACATTCACTTAGATGCTGGGGAAGCATACAGAAAGGGTACCTAGTCTTGTCTTATAGGACCAGGGATGCCTTCTTTAGTGAGGTGATGCGGGTGCTGGAAATGCATGGAAAGCAGCAGTTAGCTACTGAGGTTGAGGTGGAAGGGAAGGGGAGGCCGGGGGAAGGCATTCTGGGAAAAAAGGAACAGTGTTTGCAAAGACACAGAGGTAGAGTTGAGCTTGGTCTGTCCGAGGGAACTGCAATTAGTTAGTATATGAAACACAGTGTCGGACGTAAAGAATAGGGAGTGGAGGGAGGCAGGAAATGAGGCAGGAAACCAGGCAGGGGAGCAGATCAGGTGGACATTTAAAGCCATATTTAGACATTTTGCTCTATCCTGAAAGGAATGAGCTTCCATTTTTGAAAGACTATGGTGACAGCAAGGAGGAGGAGGATGGGGCGGGCGTGAGTTGGTTATTTCAGTGAACTTAGTACTACACTAAGGGGGTGGTATTAGAAATATGAAGAGTAGACAGATTCAGGATATTACATGAGGTAGAACCAAGAGAACCTGATGAATGACTGGCTTAGTGCCAAGGAAGATGCCCAGGTTTCTGGCTTGGGATCTGTGTTAGTGCAGATGTGAAACTCTCATGGATGGCATATTTGCTACTTCTTGTAAGAATCCTAAATGTCTGTCTCCTACTTAAAAATGAGCTTGGTTGCAATTGGCTTAGTGAAAATTAAATTTTATTGATAAGGAGAGTAAGCCATCTGGCGGTTCTCTGACTGGTGGGCATCTATATCCCTGGGTGTAATAAAGATGTAACCTCTTGCCACAGGAAGCTATTACCTGATATTATTTATTTCCTGATAAAAAGGAGCAAATCATGCCTGGACATCTGTGGAAAATGAGTTTCTAATAAAACTAAGGTAGTTAATGTCTGAATGGGAGTGTCTCCTGTGATGATAAATGCCTACTCTGCTGAAATAGTTTCCATAAAACTCAGTAGGTAAGAGGGTAGAGATATTGTGTAATTGTCAATGAGGCAATAAAGGGATGTTTGTTTAGTGAGTTTATAATCAACAATGAATCCTAAGTCTTATGAAAAATGAAAATGTTTTGGTGTACCAATTCAGCAATAGAAGCTGCTCTTTCAGAGAAAAATTATATTTTAATATGTATTTAGTGTAACATTCAATGGATAATGGGAAAAAATGTAGAGGATGCCATTGGGAAAAATAACAAACTGTGACCATGTGTGGGAGTGCAGTGCTAATAGCTCTCAGAACAAATAACAGCATATTGCTGACCATTCAGTGTACACAAAGGATGTTTTTTTCTCATTGTTCTGTGTAATTTTTGGCTATGAAATCCTCCACTGCCAGACTACTGTCTGTATTGGTGGGCTGCTGGAATGTGGCAGTGAAGAGTGAAGTACAACTTTACTTGTCTACCTGGTTCTTTCTCTGCCTTAAACACCTTGACGAAAAATAACTGATTCTCTGGTATTGGGTGTAACAGAAACTCACAAGACCAGTATGCTCCATATAGGTATGTTATGTTCAGTTGTTGTCTTTGTCTTAGGTGCTTTCTCTAGACTCAGGTTGAGTGTTGGTAATCTTTACAGGTCTTGGTGGTCACTGGGCTCCAATGGGATACGTAGCTGTCTTCTACTAGCTGTGAGTAGAAACCAGCAGGGGTTCCTCTCTTTGGAGACAGTTATCTAGAACCAGTCTGTATTAGTCAGAGACAGACTAAGCTGTTATAACAAAGAGACCTCAATATACAATGGTTCATGTGGACTAGAAATTTACTTCTCTTTCACAGAGCTATCCAGAGGTGGGGAGGAAGAGAAGTCTGGGGTAGGTAGATGATTCAGCTTCTCCAGCCATGTAGGGTCTCAGTTTTCTTGTAACTTGTGGCTTTGCCTTCCCTTGGACTAATGTTTTCAGCTGTGTGGTCAAAGCCAGGCCATAGGCATCACACCCTCTTTCCAGCCCAAGGGAAGATGGAAGGAGAAAATTGAGGTCAATCAGCTTCCTTTTAAAAGATATAACCCAGGAGTTTCTCATCCCATTGGCCAGAATATCGTCATATGACCACACTTACCTTCTAGTCTCTAATTGGCTGGCCAAGTGCTCAGCTAACACTCAGATTTTTCTAGTACTAAAAGGAAGATGGGGAAAAGAGTGATGTTGGAGGGCATACGGTACTCTGCCACACTGTCTTTTGGATCTGCTTTAGTGACTGCTCTCTTTCTCCGGAATGAGTTTCAATTTATTGGGTGTCTGGGGAGAGGTCCTTGTAGCTATTGATGATGCCCAGATGGTGACTGTTCACTGCTGAGAGAGAAGCCATTGGAAATTCCATATTTCAAATGTCATGTTCAAACTGAAACAATTTGAATATTTCATACATTTCAGTTATTCATACATGAATACACTTCAGTCTTAATGCAGCCAGCTCAACATGGTGGTAATTACATTGTCTATCATATTTACCATGCTCTCTTAAACTCTATCTAAGGGAAGCCTGCATATATGTTGTGGATTTTCGTGTGTTGTTCCTGTATTGCTTGTCCCTGGAACATGGCAATTAAAATTGGCTATCAAGAAACAAATGACACTATTTGAAATTGAATGGGGTGCTTTGTTTATTTACTACTTAAAGAAACCATATTAAGAGTGCATTTGTATTTCAAAAGAGAAAGTTTTGTTTCTATTTTTTCAAATCCACCTGAGAGAATGTGGGTTTCTGTTTTCTTCCACAATGTTAAGATGGAATTTTTCTGTAGGGCTACCATGATGATCCTTGATGGCTTGGGTGCTGGTGAATTGAGAAAGCCTAGTCTTTGGAAGTTTGGGAAACACCAGGATTTCCTATCTGAGAGTTCAAAAAGAACCATCTGGGGTCATTCAAACTTTCACCACAGCACAAATAATATTATCCACCTTATGGTATTGTTACCTATCTTCCTCTCCAATAGCCTAGAATTCCTTGGGGGAAGAACTTTATCTTCTCCAACTCTGTGTCTTTGAGCCTTGTGCATACCTGGCACACCGTAGGGGCTGTTTGAAAGGTAGAGTGAATTAATGAGGGAGAAAGCAAGTGGGGCAATAGCCCTCAGCAGGAGTTGGAAAAGCTCTCTCAGCCCATCAGAGTGAAAGGAGGAGAAGATGGATCTGGATACAAAAAGTCTAGGGAGGACTGTCTGAAGGCTCTGTCTTCTCTGTGGGGTATGAGGAGCTGTCTATCTTCAGCTGATAGTGGCAGGGGGCAGGGAGGTCAAGAGTTTTAGGAAAGTAGGAAACTTCAAAGTGGTTACTTGGAAAACATGAGAGACAGTTGATGGGAAAATGTAAGGGGGTTGCTTATCGTTGCCTAGAATCTCTTTCACTTCAGGTCCCATCTTCTATTTTTTGCTGTCTTTCCCCTAATGTCTCCTTCCCTTCACTGTATACAGATGCTCACATGCCTGCATCTTAAACATTCAAAACCCTCCCACAAATCCCTCTCCAACAATTGCCTTTCCCCCGCCCCCTTCAAGGACAAACTCCTAGGAGAGATGCTGCCTTCACTTCTCTACTCCCCCCACCTCCCTTTTACTCTGCCCCCACTGACTCCTTCTTATTTCCTTCATTGGAATCATTCTCAAGGGATCCTAGTAATATCCTTGTTGCTAAAAGCAATGTAACTTGAGGTCCTTATCTCACTGGACTTCAGAGCAGCATTTGACTGCTCTTCCTCCTTAAAATATTCCCTTTTATTGGCTTCTAAAACATTTCTGTGTCTCCTATTTTTCTAGCCCCTCCTTTTCAGTGTTCTCTGAGGGTTCTTCTCCTTCTGCCTGTCCTTCAGTGTTGGTGACCTGCTCCTCCAGGTTTTGTCTTCGGCTTTCTATACTTCTCATTACCTTGCTGCTAATCTTACTCAATCCCGTGTCTTCAGTGATATCTTTACTCTGATGACTGCCTAACACACATCTTCAGCTCACGTATCTTTCCGTAGATCCAGACTCATATATCCCCAGATACTTCCTGGACTCAACATTAGCATGTCTTGTAGAAACCTAAACTCACCATGTCTACAACTCAACTCATCACCATCCCCTTGACACCTGCTCCTTCCCTCATGTTCCCTAGTTTAGTCAATGGCATCTCTACCCATTTGGCAGATATCAACATATCATTGCTACTTGCTAGCTCTCCATTACCACTCTCTTACCTCCTAGAAGTCCCTCTCAAAATATTGCTATACACTGCTACTACCCTAGGTTAACCACCAAGATCTCTTGCCTAATTACTTCAGCATAATCTAAACTACTCTCTTTCTTTGCAGTCCATCACCTTACCAACCCAAGCTTCCAAATTGCAGCCAGAGTGTCCTTCCTGAATCAAAAAAAAAATTTTTTTTTATCATTTTCTCCCCTACTTAAGTTTTTAAAAAGATGTATCCTTTTCCTTCTCCATGAAGTTCACACTTCCACCAGGCTTGTAATCATACGTGACTCCTGAGTTTCCCTCCTGATATATCTTTAACCTTCTCCCTCTGGATCTCTCGGCCATGTCCAGACTGATTTCTTTTTAATTTCTTTAATTTACGATGTTCTCTCTCTTCTCAAAGTGATACTTTTTCTGTTTGGAACTCTCTTTCTCCTTTCTTTCTTTGCCATTCATTCACTCAATAAAAATTTGTTACTGTTTTATAGTAATAGTATTTAGTGAGGCACTTTACCTAGCACTAAGGATACAGCATTGAATCAAATAGAGAAATCCCTGTTCACTGACATCGGGGCTGGTGCTATTCTAATCAGGTTTCTGTGTCATCTCTCACAACAGGCATCCAATTAGAGCTCATTTGTGGATTCTTCAGGGACCCTCAAGGAAATCTTTTCACTGCGCCCTTCTCTAGGGAAGATACTGGGTGGTTCACCAAATCAAAAGAAAAGCTAAGTGATGAAGCTTCAGAGGAACAATACCCAAGAAAGCTCTAGAATCTTAGGGCCAGGAACCCTGGGGATGGCTCCTCATGGTGCTAACATTGTTGTGACTGATTTCCAACTAGCTTTCTAAAATAGGAATGTGACAATTTTAGAGCGTGACTTTTATGTGTCCTTCTGATTAAGATTCAAATTCCTGGGAGAGGGAATCTGATTGATC
Organism: Vicugna pacos; assembly: GCF_048564905.1. Lineage (NCBI taxonomy): Eukaryota > Metazoa > Chordata > Mammalia > Artiodactyla > Camelidae > Vicugna > Vicugna pacos. The sequence goes on along the minus strand of NC_132991.1, from coordinate 65,381,917 downwards.
TAGCTGTGGTCAAGTATGTACACCCACAGGTTGAATACTGTGTCTGGCAACCAGAGGTCCTGTGACCACTGTTATAGCATTCTAGACAGAAGATGAGGGTAATTTGGATTATGACAGCAGTGGAAGTGGAGAAAAATAGATTTGGGAAATGTCGATAGGCAGAGACTGATGTTTTGTGGAGTGAAGTGGTTGTTAAGGTGGAGGGAAAAAGAATCATAGATGATGCATTGATCTTAGGTTTAAGCAACTAATGAAAGTTTTGCTGTGATTGGAAGACCCGGGGAGGAAGGAGATTTGGTTTGGTAGAGTCTGGGGTTAGAAAGGAGATCAAGCGTCTATTTTGGTCATGATAAATTTGAGATGCTTAATCAGCCATTGGATATGAGACTGAAGCTCAGAGGAGCAGTCAGATCTAAAGACAAGAATATGAGACGCTTCCTCATATAGATGCTATTTAAAGTCATGAATCTAGATGTAGTAACTTATGGGTAGATGGCAGGTAGAGATGAGCGAAGGCCCTGGGACCAAGCCCTGGGGTGCAACTGTACTTAGAGTTTGTAACAGAGGAGGAAGAGCCAGCAAAGGGGGCTGAGAAGGGAGGCCAGCAAGGTAAATGGAAAAACAGAATTTTCCACCATTGTCACAGAAGCCAGATCTTACTATCAGTCACACATCTTCTCCTGTATGGATGTCTGTTCAATCTTGAAATGCATAATCTGCTTTAGTCACCCCCCAGTTGGATTCACTCATGCCCTCCCTGTGTATCCTAGTATACTTGATTTAACCCATCACTGTTACAAATTTTATGGACAGATCACCCAAACCAGATGGACTGTGCGGCATCACTAACAGCCTTGACCACGTGCTGTCTCTCTACTTCATGGTGCTTATTTTTTATTTTCTTTTACAAGCTATAACCTGTCTAGTTAACACAGCTCTTCTGTGTTCATGGGAGAATTCCCTGCATCGTATGCTCATTGTGGCCATGTGCTTCCCGCTGTTGACTGCTCACGTCTGTACCCTGGTCAGGACTTTGTACAGAGGGGTCTAGATGGATGCTAATCCTACAATGCCAGCCCCTCTATTTTTAAGACGAAAAAACTGAGGCCTAGAGGGGTCACCTGTCCACAAGGATGTGAAGATGACATTTTAGCAACTCTACTAGGCTGATCAATAAACTGGTTCATTGTTTTATATATCTTAAATAGCAATCCATAAATGTCAGAGACCCTCTGAAAGGCACTAGTGTCCAGGGGTTGAGCCAAAGAAGGTGGTTGTGTACAGAAAATGACAGCACGGGGTCTGCCTCCTTCACAGGTTTATCATTAGACCCCATGAATGATACTGTGAAGGTTCATTAGGAACAATAATAGCATGCCAGATGATTGGACAAAGAAGATATGGTATATATATATACATATATACATATACACACACAATGGACTGCTACTTAGCCATAAAAAGAAAGAAATAATGCCATTTGCAGCAACATGGATGGACCTAGAGATTATCATACTGAGTGAAGTAAGTCAGGCAGAGAAAGACAAATATCATATGATATCACTTTTATGTGAAATCTAAAATATGACAAAAATGAACTTATTTATGAAAAAAAAACAACTCATAGACATAGAAAACAAACTTACTGTAACCAAAGGGGAAAGTGGGGAGAGAGGGGTAAGTTAGGCATTTGGGATTAGCAGGTACAAACTACTATATACAGAATAGATAACCAACAAGCTCCTACTGTACAGCACAGGAAACTGTATTCAGTTTCTTGTAATAACCTATAATGACAAATAATATGAAAAAGAATATATATAACTGAATCGCTGTACTGTACACCAGAAGGTAATACAACCTTGTAAATCAACTATACTGCAGTTAAAAACAACAACAACAAAAGAAACATGGCGTACAAATGTGAGGCTATGTATTTTTCTCCAGATAAGCCAGGTAGGTATTGGCCAATTTTCTCAAAAATCACTTTGTGCTTAAGGAAGGAGTTTATTCTATGCCTTAATATCCCTCTGGGTTCAGACTTCTCAGCTCTTGTAAGCTGACTAGGGTAGCACTCACATAAAGTCAAGCCCTTTTGTGGCCTTAAGCAAGAACTCTTGAAGTTCACCTACACTTTGGTATGGACCGAAGGGCCCATACTTGCCTCGCCGTTATAGACAGATGTCTGTAAAGGACCAGAGGGCGCCTGCGGGTACGAAGAGAGGCTGGATGTCAAGCTTGTCCAGGGCAAGCTCTGAAATGAAGCCGGGCTATCACAAATCTTCCAGAAGGCATGAAAATATTAGGCAACTCCAGTCAAAGACTGATAGAACACATTATTAAATAAATAGAGGCAAATAACACATACTCTTGAAATGAAGACAAATGTATTTTAGCTCGATTTTCTTTTCTCATTTTTCCTTAGGGGGTTAAGTGGCCCAGGAGTCCCACCAGTGGAATTGCTATTAATCATGATCATTTACCTTCCAGAGAGGAAAAAATAATGTTCAACGTGTGCAAGCTGTATTTCTAAAATTCTGATACATTTGGAAACCGCAGCTTTATTCTTCCAAGTAATTACCAACTACAGAAGGAGAGAAAAAGCTTATAATCAGGGACATAATGTCAGACTTTTTGGCACCTTCATTTAGGACATTTATTCAGCCTGGAAAAAAAAAACATTATTAGGTTTCCCTTCCAGATTTGTTCCCGAGAAAGCTTTTCACTTTCACTCTCATGACATGGAATCTTAATATAAAACACAGGGGCTACTGAGTAGAGAAAGAAGAGAATCAGATGGGAATGCAGGGATCTACAATTATAATAAATATCATTTTGTGGACGAGGTAAGGATGATTTCTAAACATACCCCTCAGCCCTGCCCCCCACATCTGCTCCACCTGACCAGCCACTTGTGTACAGATGCTGTGAGTGCTCTGGGTCTGAAGGACCCGTGCCAGGCGGGGCGACCTGGTAACGCCTCAGGACAAACATTGAAACTTGAACCTTTAGTCAGAAGAATGGAGTTCACACCAACCTTGGCCAAATGTGTCCTCCTGTTCCTTCTCACCCTTTCACCTTGGTATACATATTGCACATTTAACTGTCCAGTGCTCAGAAAAATGCTCAGCAGTAAGTTCTCATTCCCAAATAACGATCTGATAAATGCAGCTCATGATAGTCTATATTCTGAATACTTCAAGTCCTGTACATCTACTAGTGCCTCTACTTCTAGCATGAACACGATCCTTTTTCTTTCTCCTTCTCCATGGAATCGATTCTCTACTTGATCCTCACAATAACAAAACACGGGTGTTGGGTTGCCTACAGTAATTTGTGAATTACAAAATAAAACAAGAACTAGATGAGGAAATTGAAGTGAAAGGGAAACTGGATTGCAAAAATGAGAGACAGCCAGCGATGAAGTGAACGTTTGGAAACACAGATGAGAAAGTTCTCTTGAGAGCCAGAGGTTGGCTACAAACCCGCGTTTGGCTTCTTGAATAAAGGAGGAAACAGCACGAGTTGTAATAGTCACAGTGTCCAGCAGTCAAAATCTACTAGCCGCTCCGGAGATCTTAGGTTAACTCTCCACGTTTTATTTCACTGGTACCCAACTTCTGACCATTTTTGCCTCTCCATTCTGTAATAGTCTGGAATGGGGAGATGGGGCAAGATAAACATCATAGGCTGATTTGAGTCTGGGTTCTTGATGTAGCAGCAGTTCCTAAATTAAGCTGCAAAACAGAATCCTCCAGAGAGCTTTTAAAAATATACATTCTTGGGGCCCATTCATGAAGATTGTGGTTTTGTAGGTATGGGGTGGAAAATGAGGTATATATGTATGTGTGTGTGTGTGTGTGTGTATATATATATATATATATATTTTTTTTTCCTCTAGGTGTTCCTGCTTTAGTAAGTCCTAAGACATATATTTAGAAGCTGCTGATTTCACCTGTGCTGAGAGGGGAATGTGGCATGTCAGGTTCTCCGCGAAGCAGACTTGGGGCAGAGATGTGCATACAGAAGACTTACTGGGGGATGTTCTTGGGATTGTCATCTGTGGCAGGTGAAGGGGGGACGATAAGGCAGAGAGAAAAGTTGGGCTGTGAAATAGTCGCAAAAAAGGCCTCTGATGATTGCAAGGAGAGCTTTGGATCTAGAACAGCTCTGTGTATTTGTCCAAATTAGGGCATAGGAGATGGGCCTTTCTATTCCCCACTGATCAGTCAAGGAATGTGGTTATCCCTGGGGTCAGGGTCGGGTGTGATGTTGAGTGCTGTGGCTCTCTCAGAAGAGGACCATCTCTAGGGAAAGACTTAGTTATGAGCTGTCAGTTGCCGAGGCTCTCAGCAGCTGGGGGAATTAGTGCTTCAGTCCCGGAAAGGAGGACCTAGGGGGCATCACACAGCACCTACTGCAGTCTGCCTCTCAAGACATTCAGATCTACCTGCTTCGTGTATGAGCTGGGAGCAGCTCATTTGAGATTCTAGTGACACTCTTTCTCCAGGAGACACTTACAAGTAGAAGTTTAGTGGAATAAGCTATAGCCCCCACTTCTGTCTTTCATCTCTAGGGGGCCTTATTCTTCTAAGCATTCCAGCTTCTAAGGGTCAGCCCCGCTTGGCTGCCACTCTGTCCTTGCTGCTCATTGCAGTAACTTCACCCCCTCTGCTTCAGGTGCTAACCACTCGCTCCCCCATCTTTCTTTTTTGGGATCCAGTGATCCCCACTGCTACCAGGGAACTCAGTTCTGTGATGACATCTCCTACTGTCAGGTGGGATCTATAGAAGTTGGCCATTGCCACCGAGCTTCTCAACTGTGCTGCTGCTCTTTGCACCAGTGAATTCCTCCTTGTCTTGCTAAGTGGTGTGCTTTCTGGACCTGTATGTGGATCAGAATCTGGTGAACGTTCCGATTTTCTCTGCTATAACCATTATCGCCTACTTTTCTGATGCTTTTGATCCTTCCTTCAACCCAATGGCCATTTCTACATTACTTGGTGTGGGCTATTGCTTTCTCCAAGCTGCTGAGACCCATCCTAGTAACACATATCAGTGTCCAACTGGGTCCTTGCCAAGTGTTAAATTCCATACTACGCTCATGGCTGTAAATTCTCCCTTATCTGCTTTTACGCTCTACCCATCCACTTAATCCTTAGAATTCAGTCTCATACAGACTCTTCTGGTCCCTGTTAGTACATGTTGTCCAGACACCATAGCTACTTTGGCCTATGACCCCTTTCCTCTTTTAGCTTGTCTCAGGCCAAATTTTGTTGTGACTTAATTCTAGTTATTTGCATGGACAGAAGGGGAGGTTAGGGAAGATGCTGGGTAGAGTCTGTGTTGTCTTGCAAGGACAGAGTCCCTCTGCTTTGTCTTCCATCAAGAAGGGGACATTTTCTTTAATGAAAAACAATCTCTGCAGCAGGATTCAATTATGAGCTGTCGGCCACCAACACCCCTAGCTGCTGGGAAGTGAATGCCTCAGTCCTGAGATCGTGGAAGTCTCCAGATGATTCAGCACAGTGTCCGTTGGAGAAAGAAAAGCAAGTTGGGCCTTTGAACTTTAAGTCACTTTCACAAAATACACAAATACAGACATTACATATAAAATATGTGAAGCCTGATTTGTTTGCTGCTGTGTGGACTCGTACAGTATCACAAACTCATTTGCGACTGAGACTTAGAAAACTAATGCAAATTTGGCTAGATCAAGGAGAAATCGTTGGATAACACTCCAATTACATAAATCCAAAAATTCCTCCTAATGGTGGTCACCTCTTTAAGATTCTTCTTTTCTCTTAGTGTAAGAGAGCCCGAGATCATTACTTTCAGTTCCCCCAGGTCACTATCCTGTGAGCACTATTGTCTATGTTCTCGGAGAATACAAGAATCAGCACATGTGTTTGTTACCTGTCCTCCAGGCAGGTGGACTGTAAGGCTATTCCCAGGCTTGATCAATTGCAAATCTTTCCACAGATTTAATGAGAGCTGATAGGGGGTGGGTGATGCAGGAGGGAAAGAAGAAGGAAAAACAGCACCACATTAAATATACGTATAAATTATAGGAGGCGTCTCAATTTCAGGAATGTTAAGATATGCACAATTATGATGTCTCTCAGTGAGGGGACAATACAGTATGAGGCAATGGTGAGTGATATATTAAAATGACACAACTATGGAAAAAGCTAGGGAAGCAGAGAACACTCTAGAAATAACAGGAAAAGCCTCAAGGGAGAGATAAAATTTGAATAGGTCTTTGAAGAAAAAAAATATAACACACTTAAGAATGCTTGTGATTCTATGGTTATTGACCTTTAAAGCATGTGTATTTAATCAGCCTGGTCTAATCTAGTAGATCAAATCACATTTTACTGTTCCGTTCTTTATTTCAGCTGGATTTTATGGTATATTAAATTTGCGGGGATCTAATTATTGATCCACTTACATTATATTGTTACTTGGCTACGTAAGTGATATTTGCATATCTATCATGTTATGGTGTCAAGAGACCTTACAGGAAAGGAAGCCTATTAAAACATCAGTAGAGCAAATGGTGTTTACATTTGCTTTGCTACTTGTTAACATTTGCCGGTGGAGTGTTGTAATCTCCTAGTAACAACGGGGACAAAATAATGAATTTGTAGCTAGTATGACATAGTTACCTCACATTTGCAGCAAAGCAGTGGCTATAAAGGAATCCCCAGTAACCGTCACATTTCACATCTGTGAGTGGGAGAACCAGATAAGGAAGAAATAAAATTATATGATGAAATCACAATATTTTGGCAAATCCTAAAACATTTTTGAATTTAAGTGCCTCTTCCTTCTACTTACAGAATTAATATGTGTTCATTATGAAAACATGTAGAAAACACAGACAAGTGAAAATTAGGATGAATTATCCACCCATAATCTTTGATAAGGGAGGAACAGCAATGTGGCGATTGAAAATAGAAATAAATCCGTATGAAGTGATGTTTAAATGTTATTATGGAAAATAAAGTCTCGGATTCACACACACACATACATGCTGCATCCTATAGCTCAAATCTTCTGGAAGAGAAGACTTCCTCCCTCCCTCTTTCTTCCCTTCTCCCTTTCTATTTGTTTTTGTTTTGTTTTGTTTTGTTTTGTTTTTTGACAAACTATCCCCTTGTAATCACATGAGAACCCATTTTTACCAGGGTTACAGAACAAGGAACAAGGAACGCTGCTATACCAACATGTGTGAGGCAGTTTTGACCATAACAGAAAACTCAAGATGATTTCAAAGCTGGTGCCGCGGCATTATCCTGAGAACTATTGTTCTTCCCCAGAAGAAATGTCAGACATTGGCCCTGAGACTTCAGAGCTGTTTCAGAGCCCTGCTCTTTGTTGTCACTGTTATGATGATATACAAGGTATAATAAGTTGTGTTGATTTAGGAAGCCACATCACATATAAAAACATCCATTTGTAACTATTTGACCAGTCTATCTTTAAGGGGATTTGATTGCATCTCCTAAATCTCTCTAAAACTAGATCTCCTCTGTGTTAGTTGTGAGTCTGCTCTGTAAATCTTATTGAAAAGAGTTGAGATACAAATGATCAGAGAGTACAAGTGGAACTCTGGGCAGCAGACTGATGCAGTGAATACTGACAGTATGGCGTAGAACCAGAGCCAGGGCTTGAAAGTGAGCTACATTACAGAGGCAGATGGTCAACCAAATATACGTCATTCACCATAACTTGGTCTAAACTAATTACCTAATGCAAGAAGCAGATGTCCGAGTGGCCCCATAAATAATATATGGGTGACTTTGCAGTGTAGCCAAAATACGGCCTCTATTAAAATGCCACTGATGTCCAAAAATAGGAAAAGAAGTATGTTAAATAATATTTTATAAGCATTTTTCCCCTCAGGAATTCAAAGCATTTATCAGCAGTAACATGATACATGCATATTAGTAACCATAAAATAAGACCATTTGTGAGGTTGCTTCCTCTGCTTTGGACATTGGGGTGTCTTTATTTAAATTATTGCTTCTGTGGACTAAATTGTATCCCTGTGATCTGCAAACATAAATGCACCTCTGAAGGTTTCCAGGGCCCAGGCAGGATCTGTTTTGACCAACACTGCAACGTTTGCTGCATCCTTAAAAGGAAGCCAGTGGGAAAACTAAGACCTGGTCTCAGAGAGATGAACTCAGGCTGCTTAACTTCCAATTGAGTTTGGTCTCTGATGGATGAATATAGTGTCTGTGAATATCTATGCATGTAGTGTCTGTGCATTCATTCTGACTTATTAGGGAGCCCTGATCTGATCACAGAGACTACATTTAACAAATCAGATCTTCTAAGTGCTTTCTGCTTTCCTTTATTTTCCCTTATTTTTGAGAAATATACCTAACATACAGAAAAGTATAGAGAGCAATGTAACAAACACTGTTTCCAACCACCAGGACGTAGTACATGCTGACATTTTGCCAATGTTTGCTTCAGATCTTTTATAGGAAAGTGGTGGGAAGAACAAAACACTCTAAACAGTGTTGGGAAGGACTTTTCCAAGCCCATTCCTTGCCCTCCTCGAGGGAAACCCCTATCTTGAGTTCATGTGTGTTCTTCCTTTTCATAACTTTGTGTTGGGCTGGGTGCAGGTGTATGCATCAACCATCTACAGAATAGATACACATATCTCTCCAGAACGTACAGAGTGAATGGCATCATTACTGTGCACATTCCACAACTTGCTTTTTGTTCAACATTATGTTTTCTAGCTCCTTTCCATACTGATGTGGTGGGTCTATATCTTCATCTGAACTCTGGTTTAGAGTTCTATTATACGGGATATTCCATAGCTTATTTATCCATTTCTCTGTCCTTGAATATTTTGGTTGTTCCTAATTTTTCTCTAATATCAATGATACTCATCTTTGCACCTGGAAGTAGAACTGCCCATTCATGTAATTCACCTTTTTTTGTGTTTCTGAAATTTTATTTCTCTTACTCATTTGAGGAAGTTAAATTTCTTTATACAATCTGTTGTTGTTATAAAGTGCAAATATCTTCTTAAAGACTACTATTTATTTTTGAGCATTGTTTGTGTTCTCTTTTGTTCCTAGTCAAATGTATCAGTCCTTTCCTTTATAATTAATGCTTTTTGTTTTGTTAAAGAAATCCTTTCTTATTAGATTTAGTAAAGATAGTAACTTCTGATTTCTACTGAAAACGTTAGAGTTTTGTTTGTCGCATTTAAATCTTCAATTCATTTGGGAATTGGGCGTAGTGTGAGATCGGGATGTAATTTAATATTTTTATATGAAAACCAACTTGTCCATCACCAGTTTTGGAATATTCCATTTTTTCTTCCTGATCTGTTATGTCAGCTTTTTCATATGTCAAGTTCTTGTCATAGGTAGGCATCACTAGCACTCACCAACATCTGGTTACCCTGTCCTTCCTGGATGCCCCACAGACTCAGCCTCCCAGCTCCTCTCCAGCTCTGCAGGGCCATGTAACTAGCAATGACCATGACCCGTGAGCAGAAGCCATATGTGTCAATTCTGGGATGAGACTGAAAAATCCTTGATCAATCTTTCAGCTTCCCTGAAGAATGTTGAGATGGCAGAATCACAAGCTAGAGCTGCCTGGATTGTTAAATCACCTCATTGTCATCTGTACTCACAGTGGCCTCTGTATGAGCAAGAAGCTGTAAGTGCTCACCCTCTGAGATTTCAGGGCTTGTTATTAGTTGATCCTGCTCAATACACTGTGGTTCTGATTCTGGTTTTTTTCTATTTTCTTCCACTGGTCCAGCTGTCTATCTAAGCACCAACACCACACTTTATTAGTTTGGCTTTATGGGACGTCTTGGTTTCTAACAGGGCAAGTCTCCATCACCCTTCTCTTTCTTATCTTTGACTTTTTACCTTTCCAAATGAATTTTGGAATTATTACCAAGGGTAATGAAATTGCTGCTGAGACTATGATTAGAATTGTATTAAATTTGTGCTAAGTTGGGAAGAAATGACATCCTTATTATACTGAGTCTTCTATCCAAAGGCATGATAAATCTTCTCCATTTACTAGATTTAACTATATTAAAATGACATTTTTGTAGAACAGAAATGTTCGAAAAACAAAAGTAGACCTGAGCAAATGAATCAAGATGTTACGTCTTCCTAAGTTAATTTATGAATTGAATGCAATCCTAATAAAAACGCCAGTGCCAACAGCCCCTTTCTGCAGCTGGACAAGTCGATTCTAAACTTAATAAGGGAAAATAAACATACAAATATTTAGAAAAATACTGAAAAGGAAGAAGTATGAGAGAAGACTAACTCTCTCAGATATCAAAGCACACCTCTATGATTAAAGTAGGATGGCACTTGTGCATGACTGGATGGAACAAAGGAACAGAATAGAAAGTTCATAAGTAAACCACCTACATGGAGAGTTACTGGGGCAAAGATTGGCTTTTTTTAAAAAATAAATGGTGTTGAGGTATGACAACAGGATAACCACTTGGAAAAATTAGACTCATTGCTCACACTACATACAAGAATAAACTTCAAATTAATTGTAGATATAAATATAAAAATTTTTAAAAAAACCTACAAAAGCATAATAAAAAACCAGATAAACTGAGAATCTCCTGTTTAACAATTGGCCAGTATTCTTTAAAATGTCAATGTTGTGAAAGACAAAGAAAAGTTTGAGAAATGTTTACAAATTAAAGGAGAACAAAGCAACATCATAACTAAATGTAGTACGTGATCCTCGATTGGATCCTGTCTTGGAGGACAAAGATACTGTATTGCAACAACAGGAAAAGTTGGCTCTAGATGGAAGAGTAGGTAAAAATATTGTAAGCTTCTTAATGTCCTGATGTGGATAACTGTCCTATCCTGTGGTTATGTAAGAGAATAGCCTTCCTAAGAAATACAAACTAAAACATTAAGGGTTCTCTCTCTCTGTCTCTCTGTCTCTCTGTCTCTCTCTACCTATCTAAATAAAGATTTTTTAGCGTCATTATGACCATTTATGTTGTTTCCAGTTGTCTGCTATTGTGAATAACACTGTATGGACGTTCTTGCATGTGTCTTTTGGTACACACATGAGAGCTTTTCTTTCTGGTATTTGCTTGAAATTAAACTGCTAGACCATGGGGTATATGAAGTTTTTACTTTTTTGGAAAATGTGGGTGAACCAATGTGCACTTCCATCAGTGTGTGTAAGAGTTTCTGCTGTTCCACATCTTGCCAACATGTGGGACCATGTGACTTTACAATTTCTGTCAGTCTAACCAATATAAATCACGTTGTGTGTGTGTGTGTGTGTGTGTGTGTGTGTATGTGTGTGTGTGTGTGTGGTTTCAATCTACAGTCCCTTGACTTCTAATAAGGGAACATTTTTGTATGTTTTTGACTCTTTGTGTTTCCTCTTCAGGGCGGTGCTTGTTCATGCCTTTGTCCATAGCTCAGGTGGCCTTTCTCACTTTTAGCAGTTCAAAATATTCTGCTTGCTAAGCCTCTGTGTGCTACATGAATTGGATATATCTTCTATCAATGAGTGGATTATTTTCACCTGTTGAATAATGTCTTTTAAATGTACAGAAGTTTTAAACTTTGATGTAGTCAAAAATATCAGTATTTTCATTTATGGCTTGTTTATTTGGTCACAATGAATTAAGATCTTTCTTAAAATAAGTTTATCAAGAAAATTTTTGTCTGAAATTTTAGCCTGAATTAAATAGACTTCCTGGCTATACTATGAGGGACTGCATTCTATGTTTTCAGTACGCATAGCCAATTGTCCAAGCACCAGTTATTAAGAAATCCATCCTTCCTTTTTATATATGCAAAATCCCTTCTATGATATATTAATGCTCTCTATATATGTGGTACAGTTTCTGGACTATTTTGGGGTTTTGTTTATTTGCTTTGCACACACCAATAACATGGTAGTGTGCTGTTTTCATAACCAGAACTTAGCATCTGCTAGCACAGTCACCCAACATTTTTCTTCTTCTTTTTATGCAGATTGGTTTTGTTTTGTTTTTTTTTCTACCATTGGCAACCTTGGTCTTCAATACAAGTTTTAGAATCAGCTTTTCAACATACATAAAAATATGACTGAGATTTTTATTGGAATTACATTGACTCTCTATGTAAATGGAGAAAATGGACATCTTTACAATAGTTTTTCCACCCAGAACTGTAGCACATCTCTCTAATTATCCATTTTTTTAATATGTCCAAATAATGCATGAAAAGTCCTTTTATCCAGTGATCGTATGTTTGCAGTGGGGAGGCCTTGTTCCACATCAGTCTCCCTGTCTTATCTGTTGGTAATGTGCTCAAACCATAAATCAGATCAATATCTTTAACAGCTTCCTCAAAAAGTTAATACCCCAGTGATTAAAGTTGATAGTTATAGCTATATATAGAAAATATTAAATAAACAAAATCTATGAGAGGTTTCAGTTTACTTGAATTTTTTTATGGGTTGAGACAATTATGATCCTAGCCTGAGGCATTCCTTTCTTATTAACCTCCTCTCTAATCTTGTTTCTAGAACAACTCTGAAACTTCTTCTCCATTGGCATCTTCTAGTATCAGCTCCTGTTCTAAAATAGCCATGTAAACCCTACTTTTCCCCCTGGTTTTAAAATTAATGCTTTCACTTCCTATACCGCCAAACGCTCAAGAGCAAGGTTTCCCCTCCAAATTTTTATTAAAAGATATCAGTCAGAAAATTTGCAAGAGTAGTAAAGTAGCAACTACATACCCACCACCTAGTTTTTTAATTATTAATATTTCCCCATATTTAATCTGTTTCTCTCTCTATCACTTATCCATCTGTCCCGTCTATCTTCCTCTGCTACAACTGCCATGACAAAGTACTGCAAGCTGGTTGGCTTAAACAAAAGAAGTTTATTTTCTCACAGTTCTGTAGCCTGGAAGCACCAGATCAAGGCGCCACATCAGGTTTGGTTTCTCCTGAGGCCTGTTTCCTTGGCTGGCGGACTCTTGCCAGCTCTGCATGTCCTCACATGGTCTTTTCTCTGTGCGTGGGTACTCCTCCTGTCTCTTTCTCTTCTCGTGAGGACACCAATCTTATGTGAATAAAGCCCCACTATTGTGACATTATTTAACCTTAATGACTTCTTTAAAAGCCACCTCCAAATACAGTCACATTGATGATATCAGGTTTCAATGTACTAATTTAAGGAGAGGGGGATGTGACTCAATCCATAAATGTATGTATGTATATATGTGTGTATGTGTGTGTGTGCGTACATGTGTGTATCTTCTGTTTATCTTGTTGAAATTTTTCAGTGTAAATCCCAGTCTTCATGACCCTTTATCCTTAAATACTCTAACACACATCTCCTGAAAATAAGAGCATTCTCCTGCATAACAAATGTCATTCTATCAAAAGAAAGCCATATCCTAAGAAAAGAAACAATATCCTAAAACTGTCTAATATCAACTCCATATTCAAATGTTCCCTGTGGTGAGTTTTCTACTTCTGTTCTCCTTTCTGTACCTATTAGTCAGTGTTCTTCTTTAAAGAAGGGCTTTTATTATCAACTAGGGGTGAACTTTCATTTCTTCGATACAGTCAAGTTAAATTAAAGCACAGTTTCTTACCCTGGGATTCCTAGTGATCCAAGGATACACGTTAGGAGTTTTGTGAATCTCTTGAAATTGTGTATGTGTACGTTTTTCTTGGGGGGAGGTTCCTGGTGTACTCAGGTTCTCAAAGGTATCTGTCATACCTCAAAGATTAAGAACGATTTTTCTAAATTTTCTTGGTTATCCAGTGTCACATATGGGGTTCTTTGTGTTGACTTAGACATAAGAATTCTACCACCTTAGAAATATTGATATGTTCTGTTTAGGATATGTTACTATTTAAAGGCCAAATAGGAGCTATGATATCTGTAAGAGTGAAAGGAAATAAATGCAACTATTAATTAAAATCCAGTTTATGGCGCTATTGTGAAGGATAATGATTTCCCAGCTTAAATAATATTCAATACCTTGATCATGAGTACCATTAAGAAAAATTAGTGACTGAGCTGGATTCTTTGTTAGTCTGTAAAATTAAAACATACCCTAAAAATTAAAGCATCATCTCTTGCAGACAGGCACTAATGACGCTGGGCCTGACAGGTTAGTTCAGTTCAAGCATTTCATAGATGATTAAAGTTAATGAGTGTAAGCAGGACTCTACTTAATGAATGTGCTAATTGTTTTTCTTGCTGCACATATTAGTGCTGCTTTTAACTACAATATACAGAAGATTAGCAGCCAATTCATTACACTTTGTTTAATGAGGTATATTTATACAATATAATGGCATTGTTAAATTCACATAGTACCCTTCTTAATATTCAAAGCACTTTACAAGAGCATACTATTTTAAGCTCAAAGCCATCTTTTGTCAGGAGGGAAGGCAGGGATAACATGCATATTTTGGCACAGTGGGTACGAGCCCAGACTCTAAATTCATGCCGCCTGGGTCTGAGTCCTGGCTCTGCCATTTACCAGCTGTTCAATTGCAGGAAAGTGATTGACCTCTCTGAGTCTCAGTGGTCTCATTCAAAAAGTGGAGTGAGTGGTAGTATCTACCTCACGGGGTGTCACGGGATTTGGTGAGTAACCCTTATAAGCGTTTTGAAACAGAGCTGAATAAACTGCAAGCCTGGTAAGTGTGTTATTAAAACTATCAAGATATCACTTATATATGGAATCTAAAAAAGTAGATACAAATGAACTTATTTACAAAACAGAAAGAGACTCACAGACATAGAAAATAAACTTAAGGTTACTAAAGGGGGAGGAGGACAGGGATAAATTGAGAATTTGGAATTAGCAGATACACAAATGCTATATATAAAATAGGTAAACCACAGGGACCTACTGTATAGCACAGGGAACTATATTCAATATCTTGTAATAACCTGTAATGGAAGAGAATCTAAAAAGAATATATATATATATCTGAATCACTTTGCTGTGTACTGGAAACACTGTAAATCAACTTTGGTTCAATAAAACAGCAGTTCGAAATAAACAATTAAACATTCAAAAAAATTATGAATTCTATCTCTACCTTCATGATCCATTCTCCACAGAGCATCTAGAATAATCTTTTAAAACTGAGAACCCTTTCACAGTTTTAAAATACTGGCTGCTTAAAATACTCTGGGGATGGCCCACTGCAAAGGGAATGAAATCCAAACTGCCCTCTGTGGCCAGTACAGTCTGGCTCGTGCCTCGTCCTGCAATCTCATCCTTCTCTCCCCATCCTAGCCCTGTGCTCTAGACACGCTGATCATTGCTCTCCCTGCAGATCCTCAGACACCTCCTGATTCATGTCTCAACTCGGCAGATTCAGGAACACAGGACGCCTCCTTTAACCATCCTACCTCAGTTACACTTGACCACAGCCACTACCCTGTTTAGTGAATAAGTGAACGGATTTGGGGGAAACTCGGAGTTCTATCATCATGGGTCATCACGGGTCCCTGTTTTATCCTATTTTCTTTATGGCACTCATCATATGAACAATGCATGGATATACATAGGATATTTACTTATCTGGTAAATTTGTCATGGCAAGTTAAGTCCTTTAGAACTCAGACTCTCCCTGACTTATACTAGAATTCTTTCCAGATGCTCTCTCAGACAGGGTTCTCAAGTTCAATGTGTGCTGTGTCCAACCTCAGACTTCCTGATTCACTTGGTCAGGAATGATCTCTTTGGGGAAGTGACATTCAAATTGGCATATAAAGGAGTCCAGTCCCCTGGACACTGAAGGAAGAGTTCCAGGTAGAAGGGACACCAGGTACAAATAGTTTGAGCTGAGGAAAGAGCTTTAGTGTTTGAATGACAGAAGGGAGACTGGTCTGGCTGAAGTTTGGTGAGCGAGAGAAAAAGAATCCTAGGTTGATGTTGAAGAGGAGGCGGGGGTTGGCTCAGGCATGACTGGCCATGGGGAGGAGGTGGATTTCTTCTGCGTGCAGTGGGAGAGCTGTGGGAAGCTTTAAACAGGGGAGAAACCAACACTCAGAGAGCCTTGTAAGGAGGTAAAATGCAATAAAAGGAGTCATTCTACCCCTCCCGTTAAAGCAATCACTGGCCCAAACTGCAGCGTTTTTTGGATTCTAAAGTTGCCATGGAATTACTTTCAGATGGATTGTTGCCATTGTAAAAAATAGATATATGCCTGCCTCAATCCCAGATCTGGAGGGAAATCTCAAGCTCATGGTCCCTGCTTGGGGAACAGCCGAGGAAATTCCTCATGTGGAAGAATCACATTCCGCCTCACCTGTCCTATTGCCCCGGCCCCAATGACTGGACCAGGAGAGACAAAGACCAGGAGAGACCAGGCATACCCCAAAATACAGGCTGGCCAGCACTTTGGGAAGTGGTCCACCTAGCCCAGCAAGGTCAGGGATAGCGAGCCAACCACTCCAAATGGACTGTCTTTTGTAGCAGAAGCAGCAGCAGATGGTGGTGGGACTCGGAGCTCACACAGAGAGCAGCGCTGGGAGGGCAGCTAGAAATGAGCAGAACTTACTGGTAAGCATAAATGGCCCAGGAGAATGCCCAGAGCAGAGAGGGAAGCCAAGGCAAAAAAGATGCTGATCTTCATTAATGGAGTCAATCAATTTGTGCCGCTGGGAAATGGAAAAGATAGAAGCAGAAAGGACCTGGTTCCTATGGGAGGACCATGTCCTCCAGGGCAACCCATTTCAGGAAGGCCTGGATGCAGGGCTCTTCCTGGGTTGTCTGCCTGGTCTCCTTCCTACATTTGTCCCACTCGCTCCCATCACGCGGGCGATGCCTTCCCCACCCACCCCCGTTACCCAAGCCCTTTGCCAGAGTGCAGCCTGACAACCACACTGCACTTAGAAATGTCATGTTTGCTGAATTCCTTCACAGCCTTCAGATGTACAACTCTATCACAAGTTAGGCCAGAAGAAATACACCCTCATTTTAAGGGGAAACTTTAGTTTTAGATTTAGATTTGCCTTCAGAGGAAGACGTAAACACCTATCGTAACAAATTATGAGATAATAGCCAAAATGACTGTTAATTACTACAGAATAACAGAATCCCCTTCTAAAATATAATTTCTAAATTAGTGAGCTGCACACTTATGATCTACATATTTATATGTACGTGCAAATTCTAAAAATTAAATGTAAAACCTAGTAGCATTTTCTCACGCATGCAAAAGAGATGCATCGCTCGTCTGTTTAGATCATTTATTAGTAATCCTTAACATCTAGGGCATAATCCCAAATCTTTAGAAGGCCCATCTCCATGGGCTGGTTTTTCTTCTTCTTTGCCTCCTAAAATGCAAAAGTTCTGACCAAATGAATGGAACTGCCTGCAATATCACAAATAGGTGTTCTCGCTCATGCCTCGTACTGTTTTCACATGCGACTGCTCTGGGAAGCCTCCTTCCAACTGCCATCCCCTCTAGTTTGAGCGAGTCCCCTCCCCTATGCCTCCGTCATGCTCTGAGCGCACTTCCTCTTTCATGTTGTGACGTGTTCCACTGGGCTCTTCTCGTTACTTGTCTCTTCTGAGCTTGGCTCTGAGCTTCCAGAAGGCAGGGACTCTGTCTTTCTCCAGTACCAATCACAACACCAGGCATACATGATGCGTGGCCCACAATAAACGTTTAGTGACTGAATCTACAAAGTCTTGCGCTGTTGTCTCAAACAGAGGTATGAGTTGGGGTTGCCCCAGAAAGACAGATTCCCTACTCTCAATATCTCTGCTACAGAAAATAAAAAAGATTCTTCTTCACTGGTGACTCCTAGATCGTGCTGCCCATGGATGGCATGCTCCATGAAGTTTCAGAATTTCCAACACCCCACCTCCCCTCCAGGTCCCACCTCAAAAGGGCAGGTGTGATGTGCAAACCCTTCCTCTATGTGTGGCAAGGATGAGGGGCTCCAACACCCCTCCTTCACAGGGAGCAGTGTCTTTCTGGCCTCACTGGAGTATGGCTTTGATTATTTTTAATCATTCACCTGGAATCCAGCCCCTTTCTATGGCTGATGCCTCCCAGTCTGTGGGAACCAGAACTTATATGTCAGCTCCTCAGAGGTGTTTCTCTCTCTCAGGGGAGCATGTCCATTCCTTTGTGGTGCCCAGCACAGTTTGTACTTCCGTGTTTATCTCTTTACTGCCTCTCTGGGAGCTGAATGTGAGATGGTCCCTTTCTCTTCACTGGGCACAACGCAATACAGCACTTTGTTGGCACCTGGTGAGCATTTGGCAGGATGTGTTTGGGATGAATTACCCTCTGAGTGAGGGTCACACTCCGACTTGGTGTGCCCAGCTCTGGAAACAAATCACGTACTTTAATTCTCAAACACCAAACTAGGACATAGGAATCGCTATTACTATTTTACTGCTAAGAAAATAGCCCAGAGAGAGGTTGACTTGATCAAAATAACAGCCAAGGATAGAGAAAAAGGCTTGGACCCAGCTTTTCTGACAGGAAGTCAATTTTTTACCTCTACAATTCTCTTTAGAAAAAATTTCAGGAGAGCTGAAATACTGAAGGCTATTCCAAAGCTCACCCCAGTAGAAACTCCGTTGTCCCTGTGGTCAGTGCACACGGGGGAAGAGAAAGAAAATCAACAAGGTGGCAATGACTTGATGGTTGTAATAATCCTAAGGGCCTATTGAACTTGCTACTTATGTTTCCCTTCAAGTCGCTATAGTAACCTAATTTATCATACTACATTGAGACTTAAATCTATAATTCACACCAAAAAATAAATAAATTAACTCTCAGTGGTCTCACTTGTATGCTATGGCATCTTCAAGAAGCTTTTTATGAGCTGAGTTGGTTAAGTGTTGACATTGAAGTCTTATTGGTCCAACAAAAATGAAGCAAATGTTAATGTGGAATTCAATTCTGTCAAGCTTTGATTATTGGGTGAGAAAAAATCAAAATGAGGCTCTGGGTTTATTATTCTAGTATTTAGAATGCCCTTTCAAAATAAACACTAGAAAATATTTTATTTTCATAACATAATGCTTTACACACATTAGTGTAAAACACCATGACTCAGAAATTGTAGCTACAATAGCTACACATTGTGGCAAAAATTGCTAAAAGAGCACATGGAGACAGTACAAGCTTCTGTGAATTGTGATAAACAAATGGAATTGATTCATGTCTTTGTGAATTAAAAGCTTGGGAAATGTCTATGGACCTTCCCTTTTCATGTCACATTGTCTGCTCATCTATAGAAAAAACCTCTTGTCCATTCTCATAATAAATTCAGGTGTTTTAATATAACACTCCTCAAATGATTTTGACCACAGTCCACAGTGAAAGAAAGAGTTATTACTTCTGCCTATGGTAGGAACTGGGGAGACCGCTCAAAGGGAGAGGCATTTGGGTGGATCTTGAAGGGAGAGGAGGACCTTGCTGGATGGATGAGGAGATTAATGCTCCGCTGGTAAAGTGACAGCATGAACAAAGACTCCGAGGTAAGATGCACCTGTAGTGGGTACCGAGAGTTTGCAGAATTCCTGTGAGCTGGGAGGACAAAGAGAGAAGGGAGGAGGGCAAGGATGGGGAAATGAGACTGGGGAGGTAAGTTGAAGCCAGGTCAAGAGCTTCATAACATATTCAGTCATTTAGACTTTATCCTGAAAGCAATTAGAAAGTGTTTTACCATATGAAATAACGCTTAAGAAATTAAAGACAAAGGTCCACATATAAAGATACAAACTTATGCAACCCTCACAAAGCAATTAACAACTAAGCATACCTCTCTTTTTGCCTAGCATTCAGCAGAGGAAATTAAGAACAGAGACAGATTTTCTTGCATTATTAATGTGAAGCAACGACGGTTTTAGTTCATGACATACAGCTGGCAACCATAGGTAAGCCACTATGTTGTAACCCAGGGCACACCGGGATGTGGTTTAGGAACCCAGAGTGGGCAGCTGGGACAGCTGGATTCCTTTTGTGACTCTGTACTTCACCATCTCTGGTCTGACATGGTCTTGGTTTTCTCAACTATAAATGAGGAAGTGAGATTAGATCAATGATTGATACCAGCAATTGGCAATATTTTTTTCTGTGAAGGGCTAAATCATAAACATTTAGGACCGGAGGGCTACGTGGTCTTTATCACAACAGCGTAACTCAGCCACAGGAGCTCAAAACAGCCATTGACAATATATGAACGAGTGAGTGTGGCTGTGTCCCAATAAAACTTTATTTGCGGACACTGAATTTTGAATTTTGTATAATTTTCATGTCATGAAGTGTTAGCTTTATTATGTTTTTTTCCAAACATTAAAAAATTATGAAACCCATTCTTAGTTTGCAGGCCATAAAAAAAACCAGGCTGTGGGCTGAATTTTGGCCCATGGGCCATTGTTAGCCAATTCCTCTTTCTATATGCTTTATTATTATTTTTTCCATTGAACTACAGTCAATTACAATGTGTCAGTTTCTGGTGTGCAGCACAATGTCCCAATCATGCATATACATACATCTATATGCTTTATTTACTTATAGGGAAAGTATAATAGTTTTTGAAGTTCAACAGTAGTATATGTTCCTTTTTTTTTTTTGCATTTAGTAACTTACTTTAAAATATAGCCAATCTCTATTGACAAAATTTATGCTGGTTATAAGGGTGTTTGTGTTACTATTATATAGAGATTTACTGAAAAAAGCTCCATATGACCAAAATAAAATAACTTCTCTGATACTCCCACCATGAACACAGAATAGTGTAAACAGAAACTATCTTATCAATCCATATATTGTCATTCCAAGGGATAAGATATTTTTAAAATACTGCATTAATATTTTAAAGAAATTGTTATTAAAAATGAAAAAACATTGAACAGATATTGATACACTTATGTCCACAGCAGCATTATTCACAATAGCCAAAAGGTGGAAATAACCCAAATGCCCACCAGTGAAAGAATGGACAAACAAAATGTGATATACACATGCAAGGGAATATTATTCAGTCTTAAAAAAGGATGAAAATTATGAAACATGCTACAACATGGATGAACCTTGAAAACATTATACTAAGTGAAATAAGCCAGACACAAAATGACTGATACTGGATGATTCCACTTTTACGTGGTACCTAGAATAGTCACTTTCATAGAGACAGAAAGTAGAATGGTGGTTGCCAGGGGCTGGGAAGAGAGAGGAATGAGAAGTTAATGTTTAATTGGAATGGAGTTTCAGTTTGGGGAGATAAAAATGTCCTGGAGATGGATGGTGGTGATGGTTGCATAACACTGTGAGTGCACTTAATGCCACTGAACTGTGCACTTAAACATAGTTAAATGGTAAATTTTATGTTATTATATTTTACCACAACAATAAAAAATGAGTCAGGGAACAATGAAATGGCCAGTCTGGGATCACACAACACCAAAGGAAAAATCGAGACTAGGCTGCAGGACTAGAACTTAGTACAATTGTAAGGAACTCTGAACCCAAAATGACCATGTCGCCTTTAATGCCTGTGTTTTGAGCTCTCTATTTAATACCCATGTCTGATTTTGAGTGCTCAATTTCAGAGCACGTTGTATCAGAAAATTTTCTCTACTGACATTTTACAGAGGAAGAAACAGGTTTAGAGAGGTTCATTGTCAAGGAACCAACAGGCAGGACTGAGAAGCAGATCCAGCACTGTGCCTCCAAACCCTCTGTGCTAAACCCCCCTTGGGACGCCGCCTCCCTGACATCCTGCATCTGCTCATTTTAGAGTGTTGCAATCCACTGCCACTGAATACGGGATTTTCGGTGTAATTCATGCAGCCGTGGCCACCTCTGAAGGAGACAGGACTTGAGTAACTGCATCTCCTGAGAGTCTGGGTCTGCGGCACAGGACCTGGGTGCTGGTGGTTTATGGAAAGGCCAGAAGCTGACACCATGTGCTGGCTGATGGTGCTGTGGGCCAGGCTGATTTGTGGCCTCGCTCTCGGTGGAATGACTAATATAGCCTTTTAGCCCACAGATTTCCACCTCAGACGTTTACACGCCACCACTAAATAATAAATATGTGCATGTCTTATCTCCCCCACTTGACTGTAAGATAAGGGCAGGAGTTGAGCCTTTTTAATATTTATATCCTCCACAGAGCACCCTGTGCTGTGCTTTGCACCACGGAGGCGTTCAGCAAATATTTGTTGAATGAATGGAGAAATAAATATTCGGTAATCTGCCTCCAGATTTTCCTTTTGTTTCAAATGGTCTCCTCCATCTGACACATGTAAGTGCCTTCCATGTCCCTTTCAGGGATATTTCAGATGCCCTCAACTATTTTTTTTTTTTTGTCTTCTGGCCCGCTTTTTCTAATCACTGCGGAAACAGACTGGGGGCCAAAAATAGAAGCTCCTTGACAACTTTGCAGAGGACTTCCGTCCCTGATTCCTAAGGTGGCGATACTGACTCAGAGCAGAATGGGAGTTTCATGACTGCCACAGTCTTAATTTTTTGCCACAGTCTGATGTTTAAATGAGACAAAAGTGTTCCCTACTTGATGCTTAATACAAACTGCAATCACCCTTGGAAGGTGGGGTTTGAGACAAATACAGGAAATGTCATCAAATAGAGGAATGTCACAGTATGTCCTAACGATGCTTAAAGGTGCTCTAAAAGGAGACAGATTTTCTCTCTTTGTCTTCACCTCCCTTCCTCCCTCCCTCCACTCCTGCCTCCTTTCTTGTTCTCTATCTTTTTCTCTCTGCTTCTTTCCCTTTCTGGTTTATGGCAGGGTCAGTGACTCATTGGTGTTTTCAAGCCAGCACATATTCTGAAGACACGAGACAGGAATGTGTATAAACACGTACTCTGCCACAACGCTGATTCCTTTGGATCAGGCTGGGGTGAGCCACAGCAGCAGACATTGCCTCGATCTAGAATGATCTCTAATCCGGGCACACTGACACGTACGTTCCCAGCAGCACACTGTGGGGAATTAGAAGACCTGGCCCCTTCTTCAGGGACACAATAAGACAGTAAGAAGATGAAGCTGATACAGAGCTAAGGAAACACAGAAATGCTAAGTGGTTAATAATAAAAATCTAAATAGACACTCTTAACAGTTGTACTTTCCATTTGTGAAGTGTTTGCTATGTGCCAGGGACAATGCAAAGGACTTCTCATACGCGTCTCTTGAATTCCGACTACAACCCACAAGAGCACGGGTGTGGGGAGAAGGTGTGCGGAGGCCGCAGGGCACAGTGGATGGTGCCAGGCTCGGGAATCACATCACGGGGTCCTGGTTCCAGCTGTGGCCTGACCTCTCCCCACTGCAGAGAGAGAACACTTTTTCTCAGATATTCAGTTGTATCCAGCCTCCACTACTGGCCGTGGGACCTTTTGAACATTGAAGTTTCTCTCTTGCCTCCATTTTCTCATCTCTGAAATAAGAATAATCATGAAACTTACTTTACAGAGTTGATATTAAATGAGAAAAATGTAAGTATCATGCTTGAAACAGTGCCTGATGAGGAGTCAATGGTCCACGAAAATTAGGTTTTATGACCCCGAGGTTTTATAACCTCAGAGAGGTTAAGTAACTTGCCAGCATTCACTCAATAAATTTATATCTGAACGAGAATTCAAACTCAAACCTGACTGATCCCAAGACCCTCGGATTTTAACCACTTCACCGTAATAGGAGTTCAGAGAGCAGTGAATCATTATGGATTAGTGTGAAAAGAGGGAAGATTTGCAGAGAATGTGAGAGCGTTTGAAGGATGGAGTAGAAATTATTGAAAAAGAAATGGAGACTCTAGGCTTTGATGGAGGAAGATCTCTTAAGTTAACAAAATGTCTCTCTTTACCAAATACCACCTCTGGGTTTACTTTCTTTCCTGCCAGCCAGACTTATTCTCCCTCCAGTGAAGAAGACATAGCAGCTGAAACACTCGCCACTCAGGATGCTCTGAAGGTCAAAAACATTCCCTGCCCCTCCACAAATCTTCTATAGTACCCTGGGTCTTGATTTCTTCTGCTCTATTTTATTAAAAAAATTTTGTGTGATTTTATATATACATATATACACACACATATTTCATTGAAGTATAGCTGATTTATAAGATTGTGTTTGTTTCAGAAGTACAGCATAGTGATTCATTTGCAGGGTTTTTTTTTTTTTTTGTACATTTCTTTTGCTCTACTTTAGATTTGACTCACTAACATGCATGTGACTTTAAGAAAGAAAACTGAACATTTTAGGACTTAATTATGTAAACATTGTATCTAAGTTAGAAATGCTATTTATAAATGTGGAATGAAGGGTGTATCACCTTTGCTCTCACTGGGAGAACTGGGATTCTTTCAGAGTTAAAGAAATAAAGTGACTATATGTACATCAATTTCTATATCTATATTGAAATGTACCGGAAGTTGGAGAAGCAATCTTTAGCACTCTGAGCTACAGGAGACCGGCGAGCAGGAGTTTAATCTTTGTAGTTCACTGAGTGTCTAATTATATTTCACATTTCTAACCTCAGGCTCAGCCACAATAATGGTTTCCCCCTCCTTTTCCTTCTGCATCCTCGGTTCTGGAGTCTTTAACAGACTGTTTGGAGAGAGGGTGACTGGAAGGACACCGGGGACGAGGGACCTGGGGAAGGGGAGGCAAGGGGAGCAGGCACGAGGAAGGCCGAGGGGCTCAGGGAGAGGCAGCGCCTGTGTGGGAGAGGCTGTGGGTGGGCACTTGGTGCATCTGGAGCAGGGCAGGAAAGGACTACTCTTGTGAACTCAGGGACATCTTAAATAGACTAGGGGACCACTCACCAAAGCACGCTATCCCTGGTTCTGCGTGGAGAACCTTATTTGCATCTGAAGCAGAGACCTGACTAACCTTTTTGGGATTCCCAGTCTGGGTTCCACACATTTTGGCCGTTCCGTCCCCCGGTTACTAGCCATCTGCTGGATTCCCCCAGTAAGGACGACTGGGTCATGAAGACAGTCCTAAACGGACCCATTTAACTAGTTGACAGTAAAGCCATTTAGGCCCTCCTGCTGTGGTAAGGGGCACAGGTCTAAGTAAAATGAATGCATCATTTTATTCACTAGTTAATTCATTCAGCACAATCTTAGATCTCTGGAGCATTTTCCTACCTTACAAAACAGTCCTGAAGTACATTTGAAAATCTTGTAGTGGTTACATTTTGCTCCTAAACTTCATCATGACTTTGTTCAGTTTCATCCTCTTTGCTTGAACCACTGCAATAAACACCTTACATGCTCCATGTCTCCCACTCTGCTTTGTAACTGATGCCAGAATTGTCTTCTCAGTCACTCTACAATTGTCATTTTCTTGCTTTTCATTGTCCCCTGCTTTTTTGAGGGATATGCTTTGATCTCTTTTTTTTTCCCCAAATGAAATGGAGTATGGAATACAGCTTTCAACACTGAAGCAGCCCTGCTCTGGGGAAGTGGGCTTGGGTGCGGGCAGAGTCCCTGGCACTCAGCATCTCACCGCACCCTCTGCCCCCTTGACCTTGAGTGGTCCCAGTCCTCTCAGCAGCATGCACAGGGCCCTTCGGAACCTGTCTGGAGCACGAGCAAGCTAAAGCGCAGGGCCGGCTTCTCCTGCCTCCCCCTCAGCTCTCCTTCCAGAGCTTCCGCTCCAGAGCACGCTGCGCTCTCCACATCTGCCCAGGCTGCCTCTTCTCTCTGGAACACTCTTCCCCTCTCGCTATCCAGTGACCACCTCCGATCCTTTAAGAAGGATCTCAGATGTCACCTCCTCATAGAACCACCTGCAACAAACCTGGAGAGAGGCAGTCACCCTCCATGCCCTGGCTCTCCCTGCCCATCTCTCATTTACCATTCCCTACACTGTTTCACAAATTTGAATCTTCATCTGTGTCATCCATCACCTGGCTATCAGAGAGGCCATGTCTTCTTGTGTGTGTTCCCTCATGTCTGTTCCTCTCCCCCAGTCCAGTCTGTGCACAGCAGGCTGTAAATGACCATCATTGGTTAGATATGGGGAAAACAGTGTCCTGAGCCCAAGTCAGAATCAAGGAGTATCTTACAGCATCAGTAGCTGAGCAAATTTGGTGAAATTAAGTGAACATCTTCTTCATCCTTTATGGAGGAAACTAACATTGTGGTTTGTCCTTTAAACTACATCGAGGCAGAATGGACTTTTTAGGCCACATTTTCAGTCAAGATGTCCAGAGTCCAGTGAAACAGAAGAAAATGGTTCCCAAGCATTTCTGGGAAATTATCCTACGTCTCTTTCAAGACCTAACTCACACATTCACTTCTCCCTGGGGCCTTCGTTGGCTTCTCATCCCCATGTTTGTCTCTTTTTATGTAAGACTCCTAATGATGACGGTCTCTACTGCAGAATCCATTCGTTAATTCCCTACGCTGGACTCAATCAGTATTTTGAGTTGAACTATGTTGATCCGTGGAAGCAAAAGCTGGGTCTTGTGGTGCTTCTCTCTCTGCTAAGCAGCAAAGGACTAGAATCTCCAAGGGCTCTTTTTTTTTTCTTCCAGCCTTAGCCAAAAAAAAAAAAAAATTCAAGGGAAAGAAGTCTTGCTGAAACATATGCCATTTGTTATTTTGAGCACGTGGGTCTTCTTTAGAAGTCTTAGAGAAAGTAAAGATTATTATCCAAAAAAGGGAAAATCACTTAGCATCTCCCGCATTTCAAGGATGTAGCAGAATTTAACGAAGGACAAAAGATGTCTTTGCGAGGAGAGTCCAATAATGGGCATTCTTAGGTGTGCAGAAGAAATCAGCGGGTAGGGCGAGCCAGGCGGTCTGGAGCAGCAATGCTCACTTTTTCTCTGGTAGGCAGGGTTCTGGGAGCTGGAAGGGAAGGACAGCTGGAAAATGGGAATCTCGATAAGGATGGTGTGATAGGGACGGGGTGATGGGGTCAGTGTGCACTAGCAATGTGGTGTGGCCCAAGGCAAGAAAGTACTGTTAAAAAACTTCCCTGGGGGGATGGCTGAGGAGCTACAAGTACAGTACTCTTTTGTATTCAATATTCAGTTGTTTATTATTTCAGGAGACGCTAGTCCCTCTTCATTCTTCCCGAACATTCAGAAAAGTCTGTCATGCACAATGGCTTTTTGTTGGGGGTATATTTTGGAAGAAATGAAGACAAGGAGGCTGCACATAGCACAGGAAGAGGAGAGTAATCACAGGAGAAGGCAAGTAAGCTGGGATCAAGACTTCAGAAGCAGGAAGTCTGGGCAAGGGATAACTAGGCTGTCAGTAGCCCTCTGGGGGATATCATGGAATCTTACAGAGCGTGCTGAACATCTCCCTGTTCTTGGGTTGGAGACTCCGACCATTTTATTTGGGTATTAAACAAAAGGACTGCAAGAGGAATCTATAGCAGAAAAATGTGTGCATTTTCTTCCCAGCCAGAGATGCTTCTCCCTACGAGCAGAGCTATTTTAGGACCTCTGCCAGACCTGGGCATCTTGATTTTAGAGGGCTCATGTCACATTTGTCACATTAAACATAACACAATATTTTGTTTCGTAGATGTAAAGCCATCTTTGTAAAAATTGCTTTTGATATTATTATGTATTCTTGATATAATTATTAGCTTCCAGCTTAGGGTTTAATTTTGGACCCAACACATTTTTTAAGAATCAGATCGCAAACATTTTCATGCACATTTGTAAGGCTTGTGAGCCTTCAGTCCTGGGTTTAATACAGCTAATGGGTAAAATGTTCATACATGAATGTAAGCTCTTTCTTGTGGAGGTAAAGCCAATTCCCAAAGAAGCATTATCAGCTCCTGACAAACACAGACGTTTAACTCACACCCACAGATGACTTAGACCCTGATTTTTCAAATTGGATTTTAGTAGGTTAATTAAAACAGCATAGAAATAATTTTCAGTGTAGGTCTTTATCTATAAGCCTTTTGGTTATCAATTAGGGTCTTGTTTCTAATTAAAAGACAAAACAAAACAATACACACAGTAATTAGTAAATTAAAACCTTCAAAGTAAACCTCAAGGCCTGATAAGAGCTCTAATTTTTTTTTAAGTGTTTTCATGTCAAGAGACTATTCAAAGTGCAGGCTTTATAGATATTTTCCTTCTAAATAGAATTCTCTTAGCTAATCAGATGCTGAGCGGCGTTGCCTTTAATTTTATCTGGCCAAGCTTTCCTCCATCTGTTTTCCCACAATGCTCTCATCCTCTCCTCCAGATGTTTGGCACAGCATCTCAACTTGATGTCTATTTCTTCCTGTTCTCCTTCACCTCACATGAACCATCCAAGTCATAATTCTTTAGAAACAGACACAAGGAGCTTTATTTCCAATTACCATCTTTTACTTAAGGAGTTTCATCTCTCAGGTCAGTAGAAGTGAAAAAAAGAATTCTTTCTCATTGTAGAATTTCTTGGCTGTGTATATTTTTTAAAAAGAAAAAAAAAAAGGATAAGAAAAGAAAGAAAAGAAACCAGAAGTACAAGATTGTTAAGCAATACCCTCATGTTCACATAAGCCAGGGACTCAAGAATAGGAATGGATCATCAAGAATTTTACTTTTGATTCTTTTTTAACCTTTGATTCACTGAAAACTGTTCTATCAGTCACTCTACAGCTTCGACTTTGATCAATGCCTCTATTCAGTAGGGGGTCAAATACCTGAAGGGAAATAAAAGAATTCTCTGGAACACGTGGCGGGAAAAGGAGCGTTTGTGTGTGCCCGCTGAAAAGACAAATGACTCGCGTTCCGGCCTCTCTCCTGTGGCCGGCCGTGTCCTCTGCCGCTCAGCTGATCATAGACAATCTTGGGCTTCAGCTAATCGGCTGCTTTTCAAAGCAAACTAAATGGAAATAAAGGTTTAAATACCTGGAAACGAAATCGTGATTTAAGAAAAAATAAATCTAAGGGCATGAAAACATTTTCCTGACAAAGTGTACAGCAGGTTAGGAAAATTCTCTTCTGAGACCACCTGCTGATAGTCTGTTTCCTAAGTTTTGCCTTATGGCCAAAACTGACATAGAGCTAAAGCTTTTTGAAGAGGAAGGAAAAAAAATACCTGAAACCTCATTAAGGAAGTAGGTAGTTTTCATGGTGCAAAAAAAATCGACAAAACAGAAAAGCTCTCTTTCCTGTCATTTGAAAAATAGTTTCTCCTTCTTAGGGCCTCATGTTCACCCTTCGTTTTTCCACCCTCAATGCCAGCCTCTGGGTGAAGTCATTGTCAGCTCACGCTGCGCTTGGGCCATGGCCTCCAGCACATATCCCCCTGTTTCCAGGCTCCCTTAGACCCCATCCATTGACCCTGCTAGAACTCCTTCCAAAGAGAACTCTGTGTTTGTTTAGGGGAAATACCTCGCAAGGTACTGGGGATGCAGAAAAAGCACCAAGGATCCACCTAAGGGTATGGTTGCAACTTTTAGGAGAAAGATGAATAAGAGCAGCTTCTTGCCTGTGTTGGAAGGAAAGGGGGTGGGAAAGCAATGAGTAGGGAGTGGGAAATGGAAGGAATGGGCCCAGGGATGGCAGAAGGAAGATACCTCTCTCCTTGACATAATCTTTCCCCTTGACCCCCAATCATCTTTAGAAAGAAGTTACCAAGCTCATAAAATATTTGGAGGTGGTAGATTTTTGTGGAAATCTAGGTGGAGCTGTGTATTCCATCTACATAGATGAGCACAGGATGGGGGCATGGAGATGTTGGGGAATGAGACGAAATAAACAGAAGAAAGTACAACAAATATGGGGGAGGGATTTTCACAGTCACAGGCTGTGGCACTAGGCTCCAGTCAAAGCTCTCAGGGCTTGGGTAAGCTGGCTGAGTCTTAGGTTAGACTATGAACCGTTCACATTACCTGTGGAGTTGACGTTGCACTTGTCAGCCTGACGTGCCAGCCCCCGGTGATCTTGCCTTGATTGACTACATTCCAGCCTCCTTTCCCAGACCTACTTTCAGTGTAGCCAAACTGTGCTGGTCATGTTTCCATGAACGAGAATATTAAATTCCAGTAGAACCACCAAGTTATTGCCTGAGTGATGGCGGGGAAATTGTTTATCATTTCAGAATTTCAGTCCATTTATCTGGAAATTATCTGGGAATAATCTCATAGGGCTGTTTAAAGAATTACACGTGGGAACGTGTTAAAAAAAAATCTGTAACCTGCTTCTCACGCTGTAGACACTCAATGAGTCTCATCTCCCACCCCTTTTATTCACTTTGTCTCTTACGAATTTTTGCTTCTACTGGTCCTTTTACCTGACTTGCTCTCCCCAGCCAAGTTCAAGGTCTACTTACTTTGAATTGCTACCATATTTTATCATAGATCTACCATTATAGTTATTAACGTCTCTCTCATCTCCTCTTGCAGATTGTAGACATCCCAAGAACATGCATCTTTAGACCCTTTGTAGCATCTAAAAAGTTTGCAATTTGTGTACACTCCATAAATATTTATTGAATAAATTCTGCATTATTATTTACCAGAACTCTCTAATGAGTTTCAATCATAAACATTTAAATTTAAATTTATTCCATTAAAGTCACAAAAATAAGGTGGAATCTCTCTGCTAAATATTTCTCACTCAGCTTCCAAGGATTTGAAACAGCAAGGCACATTCCCTTGAAGATGTCTATCACCGCCTAGGTCATCACCACTACAATGTTTTGACAAAAATCAAGTCAGTAATATGAAATCGAATAGAACTTATTTCAAGCTTCACACTAATGAAGGGAGGAAAACAAAAATCATTCGGGAAAGAGCTGCCAAACATTGGACAGCCTGCTAATGTGAAAAAAAATGAGTTATTTCTTTCCACCATCCCTCAATTATTGGGATGGCAGGCGTGCCTGTGCTACGTTGTTGCTTATGTTTTCAGTTGAAGAATAAATTTTGCCTGTAGTCAGTTCATCATCTGAGTCTTTTGGAAAACTTAATTGAGAGGTCATTATTTGCTTTGCTTCCTTCTTCCTCCGATCTCCGCGGCATATCAGCAATCATAGTGACGCATTGCTCTGCGGGTAATTCATATGGTATATTCAGAACCACAGATCATTGCTGTTTTAGACCTGCCAGATGTTCCTAGTCCCTTGCTGCAATTAAGTTCCAACATAAGCCCAATTTGAATGAGATTGAGAAATCACAGTTCTAATTAAGAATATTCATGAGTTTGCACCTTGGAAAGCCAGAAATCACATGATGTTTCAGAGTGGACAATATTCTTTACCTTCGAGAAGAGAGGAAAAAAAGTGCAATTTTAAGTAAGTCACGAGATATGCACTATGGGAAGTTCTGAAGTGACACATGAAGTATGGGACTGAAGGAACTATTTGAACTTTCAGCCAAACCTGCCTTAATAAGGATTTAAAGGGCGGCATCAGGGCTCCTAACACTGCCATACATTATCCTCTAAAAAGCTTAACAAAGAAGTGCCTGGGTCCGTCACAGGGCTAGTCTAGCTCAAGAAAAAGAAACAGTGCTGTTATTGGCACTCTCATCTCCACACAGAAGGAGTTGCCTCTAGACAGTTGCTATGGTAACTGCAAGCGTGTTCTTAGACATTCTAAATGGGAATCAAAGCATCTTCAGCTAGACTAGAAGGTGCCACGTGTAGCGTGTTCAAAGTAGGGTCAGCCAACCGAATTAGACAATGCTGAGGCTTTCTGCTACACCTGCAATAAGTCATCAGCGGTTCCTAACAGCATCTTCAAAAGAAACATAGGAAATGGTCTTCCTTATGATACTCGCCTGGAGTGGTAGGGTTCACACTTTGTGAACCATTTTCTGTTGAGTCCATTGTGATCCCTGAAATTAGAACCCTTGGAAAGATGTGGAACACACTATAGTGAGAGAGGGGATTAGGATTCAGTTTCTGTCAGTAAGCAGCTGTGAGACTTGGGCAAATCACTGAAGCTTTCTTGGTAACAATTTCCTTATCTAACAAAGAAAAGGTTTCAAGAGGCAATTTTAGGGGATAGAAGGGGCCTTAGAATCAATGTGTTTCCTCCTACAGTGGACACCTATTGTTTTGGACTTCCAAACTGCATTTCCCCATTATTCTGTAGCCTACTCTTGGCTTTCCTTTCGAAATTAAT
Organism: Vicugna pacos; assembly: GCF_048564905.1. Classification (NCBI taxonomy): domain Eukaryota; kingdom Metazoa; phylum Chordata; class Mammalia; order Artiodactyla; family Camelidae; genus Vicugna; species Vicugna pacos. The sequence goes on along the minus strand of NC_132991.1, from coordinate 65,349,811 downwards.
CCTCCCTCACTCTCAGGCTGTGTATTAACTCCACCTCTGACTCCAGAGGAGGGCATATTACCTAGGTCTGGCCAATTGAAACATTGCATTTCCTATTTACATAGTGAGCAGTTTAGGTATGCAACTCAAGTCAATCAAATTTAGTGAAAGTCAATTCTAGAACTTTTTCTGGAATTATGGCCAAGGGCAAAGTTTTATCTGTTGGGCTTTAAGTTTTAGGAAGTAAAAACTGGAGGTGTGAGGAGAAATCTTGTTATTACAGAGGGAGAACATGCCTGAGGATGAAGCCCACACAATAAAAATCAGAGCTAGTAGAAGGAGAGCTACAGTGTCCTGGTGATAAAAATTAAAGCTCCTAGATCTAGCTATGCCTGAAGGTGGTATACCTTGTTCAGTTATCGAAATAAATAAAGCCTCCACCTTGCAAATTGAGCCAGTTTGAATTGAATTTCTTTTACTTTCATCCAAAAGAGTTCTGATTAATACCAATCCTTCATTTTATAGGCTTTGGAAACTGAGACCAAGGGTGGTGACTTGTCCAGACCTACATAAAGCCAAAAGCAGGACTAGAATCAGTTTCTGAGCTTCCCAGTTCAAACACTTTCAAAATACATCTAAACCTTGAATTAAAAAAAAAAAAGATACTGACATCTTTGAAATTTCCATTTAGCTGAGTCTTCCCTCTGTTCCAATAACATCACTCTTGTAATTCTTGAGAGATTTATTTTCTTGCAGCATTTTGCTGTCTCTGAATCCACTTATTTTGTAACTAGTATACCTACCTACCAAGTTAATGAGAAACGAACATAGCAACAATTCACCACCCAAATTAATATTTTGGTACAGTATAGCTCAAATAAACAATAGGTTGTCCAAGTTTCTTATTTTTCAACAGATTTATTTTTCCAGTCTATTTATCAATAGATTTTTCAATACATTGTAGCTTCAAGATCTCAATTTCTTACCAGAGGCAGAAGAGATGGATATCTTAAAAAAGAAGAATGTAGAATTAGAGCTTAATATTTAGCTAAGAATTGAGCTCCATCAACTGTATTTTTCAATCTGTAGCTAGTGAATTAAGAGCCACATAATTAAATGTTTTGCTAAATCTGTCAATTCAGCTCAAGATCCTCATTCTCCATAAAGTGTATATTCCCATAACCCATCATCCATCTCTCTGTTACGGCACTTAGATTGCATGCTTACCTATGTGTCTCCCCCATTGGACTTTGAGCCTCTGTATGTTAGGGACCTTGTTTTAATCATCTCGGAGTCTCATGAACACTCAATCACTATGCACTCTCTGCGTGCAGTGAGGTGGAGGTTAGGACACATGGCTGTTTCCAATTTATTACTTAGAGAGTTGAACCAATGTGCTTCCTTTGACTATCTCCAAGGTCTGGTCTCAAGTTCATCTGTCTGTTATTAGTATGTGTGAGAAGAGTTTCTAATATATTCAAAGTAATTTCAGGTTTTGAAAGTTTCCACATGGACCATTTTTAATCAAGCAGAATCTCATGGGATTTTAGACCCTGAAGTGTCAGATCTAATTGTTATATTTTCATTTTCATGTCTTCAATAATCATCTGGAAGTGATATTGTGGACTGGCACTCAGGGGCGGTGTGAACTGTGAGAATCTGTGTTCTCAAATCTTCTCAAATCTTACTTGCCATGCTTCCCATTTGTCTCACATCATCTGGGGTATAGAAAGTGTGAACCTTTTTAGTTTTACATACCTTTAAGTGCTGAAACCAACCGGAGAAAGACTGGAATAAAGAATATTATGGAGTTTTAGGTTGTCATGGATACACGTCACTTTGTCAAGTTCTACCCCATTCAGAAGAGAGAGGTTGGGACTGTTTTTTAATCTAGAGAAGGGGTGATATTAAATTGATCTGTGCATAACTATTTCTCTTTTAAACTATGGAAAAAATCAGAGTACTATTTATTTAGAAAGTAAGAGAACACACCCAAACAGCTTTTCCTGGAGATTTCACTTTTCTTTTTCCATTTAAAAATGAAACGTTATTTGAAAATTTGCCTATTACTATAAAAGGAGAGAGAGGCTGGTTCTGCATAGAATATCTCACTCACTCCTCATAACACCCCTAATAAAGTAAGTATTATTATCCACATTTTATCAACGAAAGGCCATCTTTAGGGACGTTAAGTGAATTGTCCGTGGTCATGCAGACAATGAGCAGCTGAAGTGGAGAGGAAGTCAGGTGTGCTTGCCTCACCGGTGGTTTCCGTCCTGACCACCCTGCTGCACTGCTTCTCAAAACATGTCTCGATGACTTGCTAGGACCTTTATGTATTATGTGCGGGGAGCTAGGCTCTATGCTTTACGTTTATCTCTGTTAATGCGCGTGACTACCTGATGACTGGGATATTATTATCTGTGCTTTAGAGGTCAGGAAACTGACCTAGGTAACCTGCCCAAGGTCATAGAGCTCACACGGCAAAGTCATGCTCTTGGACACCATGCGTTCCTTCAGATCATGTTTATTAAACACAGTTTCTGTGCTGGGCTTGGGTGAGCAGGAAATGCATAATTTCTGTTCTTGGCTACTTTAATATTAGTAAATATTTTTTGAAGGAAGATATTGACTTATGCAAGATCTAAAGAAAAGACATTATCAAAGCATTAGTGTTTCTGAAATGTAACTTTAGACTCCCCGAAGGACCTTCTAGCACCTCTCTGGAACACTTTGAGAATTACTGAACTGAGTTTAATCCATTTGCTCTGGAGTTTAGGAAGAGCCTCTGCTTTTACCCTGGGGCTGAAAGAAATAATTGGCTTCCTTTCCAGTCTCCTTCAGACACACTCTCACCGGTTTTCTCCTGCAGGGAAGAAACTTGACCTTTGGATGCCTAGGCACCTCCCTGCACCCCTCACCCTCATTCTGTTTGTCTCCTTCTTTCCGCAGCCGGGCAGCTCCAGGGAGAAGCTTATCTCAGCTGCTTCCATTTCCACACTGACTGGTTCTTCCTTAAGTCCCTCAACCCACCTTATCCTCACCCCAAACACTGTAAGTTCAAAGTCACCAATGACCCCTAGTTTCTAGCCTAGTTATCCTTTCTTAGTTACCTCCACCAACTACTTATTACAGGATCAAGTCCAGATCCAGATTTCCCTTGTTCTCTACAATCTGACTTGGACCGAAGTTCTGCTTTCGTCTCTCCTGACTCTGATGTAAACAGTTTCACTTCAGCAAAACTGGTCGACTCCATGATTTTTGAAGGCATTTTACACATTTTTGTGTACGTAGACATAGCAATTTTCTTATTAGGCAGATGATACATATGGCTCTAAGATAAGTAAGGCTTAGAATACCAGTAAAATAAAGGTCCAAAGGATAGAGAAAAGTGAAGCTTCAGTTAAACTACCTAGAATCCTTCTATTAGAAAATCCAGGGAGAGGGAGAGGAAATAGCTCAGTGGTAGAGCGCATGCTTAGCATGCACAAGGTTCTGGGTTCAATCCCCAGTATTTCCGTATAAATAAATAGATAAATAAGTAAGTAAATAAACATCTAATTACTCCCCCCCCAAAATTTTAAAATGAAGTAAAAAAATCTTAAAAAAAATTTTTTTAAAAAGGAAGTCTAGAAAGAACCTGTCAATTTCAGCACACATGGATGATCTGTACTTTAGAGTTCAAGGTGTGTATGTTTTTATTATGTAAAGAATGAGTTAGAGGGTATACTTCCCAGGATTTTAGTGCTTGAATCCCTTGAATGTCACTAATTAGAACTAAGACTTTGGGCAAGATTTCTAATACATTGAGACTCAATTACTGCATATAAAATGGAGGTGATGATAGCACCTCCTTGATAGTACTGTTTGGAGAATTAAAAGAAATAATGCACATAAAATGCTTAGCATAGAGGTGGTCAGTAAGTGCTCATTATTAAAGTTGCTGCCACTGTAACTACTCATATGCGCTCCTCACTGTCATACTGAGTGTATTAGTTTCCTAGCAGCTGCTGTAACAAATGACCACAACCTTGGTGGCTTAAAACAACAAAAATGTATTCTCTCAGAGTTCTGGAGACCAGAAGTCTGAAGTCAAGGTGTCAGCAGGGCTGTACTCCCCCTGGAGGGTCTATGGGAGAATCTGTTCCATGCCTCTTCTAACGTCTTAAGTCTGCTGGAATTTCTTGTTGTTCAATGGTTGTGGCCACATCACTTAAATCTCTGACTCTGCTTTCACATTGCCTTATCTTCTGTTTCTGGGTGAGTCAGATCTCTGTATTTCTCTTGTAAGGACACTTGTGATAGCATTTAGTGTCCATCCAGAGAATTCAATAATCTACTCATTTCTAAATGTTAACCTTAATCACATTTGCAAAGACCCTTTTTTCTAAATAAAGTGATATTCACAGGTTCCAAGAAGTGGGATTTGGACATGTGTTTGGGAACCATTATCAGCCTGTCACACCAAATTAGAGGCTTCTTGAAAGGAGTGACCTCTTTCCTTCATCTCTGTGCTTCCCACAAGCCCGAGAACTATGACTAGGGCATGATAAGTTCATGGCTGTTCATAAGTTATTAGTAAGTAAATAAATAAGTAAATTACCAAAAAGTTTCATGCTTGGACCAATGATGAGAGAGTGCTGCCTCAGGTCTGATTTAAATAATCAAAACAGAGGGGGCATCCACCTAACATCCATTGAATGAAAAGCCTAATGTTAAAGATTTTACAAATCATCAGTAGTTTGATAAGACTATTAAATTATTAGAAACATTTAAACTTTCAATTAAAAATTATAATGTGTACTAAGCTAGGATCCATGCAGTCCAGTCCTGTCCTGAGTGGTTTCACACTCAAAGAAGCAGAGCCCACAAAGGGATGCCAATATTTACCCACACTTCTCTCACATATTTAAAGGTCCAAGCACAAGAACACAACAACTCATTAAATCCCCTGTGTTAGTCTCTTGCCAACTTTGAAAGTTTCTGAAACAATCACACCTTTCATTTTATTGACCCCAAAGAACACTCCCATTCTTGATGTCTCACTATGTTGCCCCTTTCCATAATTAATGTACCACCATCCTCTGCTTCCTTTCCCTTCTCTCCCTCTCACCCAGGAGGCTGGGGGTGAGGGGGTGGGGAGTGCAGATGGCCAGCCTCTTAGAACATAAGTGGAGGCAATATCTTGGAGGACTTGGAATTGATAGCCACTGTTTGGCTGAAACAGCTGGCTTTGAATTCTTGCCTCCATATATATATGTAAGTATATAGTGTTCACCAATCACAAAAATATATTAGCTTTCCCCTGGTGATATATACAGTATCTAGAAATCAGATGTTTGGCAAATAGCCCACCTGGGTCCAGTCGAAATAAGATGAATACTTCTTCAACTAGGGTGAGATTAAAAAGACACAGTCCATTTGTGCAAATCCATTTTCTTTCTTAAAGTCTTGGCAATTACAAAACAGGCACCCCGGTAGGCCCTGCACTTTTCATTGCCAAGGAGAAAATTCAAAATAAAGGCCCACTATTGAATGGATTGCTCCGTCAAAGGAGAGCCATGGCACATTAAATTCAATAAACCACTCAAGCTCCTGATTGAATATATTATGGGAACTCTATACGCTCCAGTTTAAAAGATTAGTCCAGGAAGAAACAATATACTACTGTATTGGCTTTCTTGCTGGCAGTCTCAGCTTCGGGCATAAGACGATGCTACCTGATAGTTGCCATGGTAACCATGCAAGTGTTCAGCTGGAGCACTTTCAAACGGAAAAATAGAACATCACACATGAGTTCGCTGTTTAAAGAGAAAGAGAGTGGGCAGCAGCTTGGAAAATGGGAGGCTGCCCATATAAATGCTACAGTGTCAGCCTTGTGAGTCTTCTGATTTTTGTGAGGCTGGTTGAGGCTGCCGTGGCATGCCTGCTTGTGGGTGTCCAAAAGTGGTGGTATCCTGGGTAACTTTCAGGGGGGAAAAAGGCAGGGTAAAAGCTGCATCTGTGATGCTGCGGAGGTTGGAGAGGACTCTCTGTCCTGTGGAGACCTGGGCTTGCCGTCTTCCCCAAGCTGTAGCTCTCTAACGTCTTGCTGCATCTGCCAGCTCCTATATTCATAACGGTTATACGTCCACTTGGCTGAATGTGCTCTGCCTATCTCTCCGTCCATGCTCTGCACACCAGTTCTTTCTTGGGTATAGTTTTTGAAAGATTGAGGGATTCATTTCAATGGTCCTTTCAGCCTATCTGAACATTGCCGTGCAAAATGAGGTTTATGCCTTACCTCCATCTGCAACTGTCTCCCCGGACAAGCACCACCCCCTCCCTAGCATCCCCTGCTCTCTGCCACCTGAGCCCCTCATTTGCAGCGCAGCTGCTCTATTTTCTGGGTTGTCAGCTTCCTGGGCAGTGGTTGCAAACTAACAACAGGTCTCATCTTTTGTTGGACCTATGTAATATTTGGAAAACTAAACCAACATTCAATCAGGGTATTTCACATAACATTTCAGATTCTGGCAACGCTACACCCACATTCTTGGTGTGGCAGCCATTAGCTAGAGCTGTGGAGCAACTACCCTCTTTAGATCAAGGTCGTGGTGCCTTAGTTACCACAGTCTTTGTGGCTGGGTTACCACAAAGACTAACCTGCCTGGCTCCTGAAACACCTGAAAGGACTCCTGTCCTTGAGGATGGGGACAGCATCACATCCTGTCCCTCTCTCTCTTCTCCTCATGGATTTGTTTCTCCCGAGGCCCTAGTTACTTTACTTGGTAGGTTCATAATATAGATTTGTTGATGAAAATCAAAGATAGTACCATCTCTTTGATGAATACTTCCTGCTTACTCAGGCTGTCTCCTCAGAGAAAGTGAATCTGAGTCGCCTGCATGCTCGGTCAGACACGTGGCCTTATAACGAGAAAACGCTCCTGATGGAAAGGGAAGGAGTTCCCGGTAGTGAGTGTTTCACTAGAGGCGGGGCCCCAGCCTGGGCATCGTCCTTTAAATAGATAGAACGGAAGGCTTGGCAAGCCTGGGGGTCCATGCTGCAGGCTGTCCTAGGGCACAGTTCTTATGATCCTCCACCCATCATCCACCCACCCATTCAGTCAGTCAGCCATTCCATCCATGTTTACTGGGAACAGTTCACAGCCAGGTGTCACGCAAAGTGATAACAGGGGGGAAAATGGTCCCCATCCCTGTCCTCGTGGTGGACAATTTTTTCTTATCCAAAGGGCTAAACAAACTTCATGACCAATTGCAGAGAGACCAACTGTGCCAGAGACAAGTTAAAAAAAGAAGGAGAGAAGGGAAGAGAAAAGAGGAAGGAGGAGAGATGTAAATGGCCAAAATGTAGAGAGAAACCATTTAACTCCTCAACACACAAAGAAATAAAATTAAAACCATAATGATCCATCTTTATAATTACTCACTTGGGCAAAGATTATTCAAAAAAGAATTATAATGCCAATTGTGGAGAATGTGTGAGGTGAAGAGCACTCTTTTTTTTTTTTTCTTTTCTTTCATGGAAAAGTAAGTTGGCCCAGACTTTCAAGAGGGCAACCTGGAAATAAACATGAAAAATCCATTAATATTTTTTGATGTAGTCATCCAATTTCTAAGGCTCATTCTCAGGAAATAATTAAGAGTGTGAGCAACAGCTGAGCTAAAAAGATTTCTGGGGGAGAGTTGTTAATAATAGTAACATTCCATGCAACTAAATGACAACAACTAAGGAAACTAGTATGTGTTGGGCACTTCTTATAAGCGGCCCCTCCACTAAGATACCACACGACTCCTGTGAGAGAGGCCTGACTGCTGGTCGAGGAAATGGCTTGGAGAAGTTAGTAACTTGTCCGCACTGATGCAGCTCTATGGAAACCGCCCTGCAAGGGGCTGAGCCCATTTAGTTATCACGTCATGTTTTTGTTGCTTCCACTAGTGAAAAAAATGTCGGCGTCTCACCTTAGGGAACTGGCTTAATAAATTATGTAACAGCCATGGCATGGAACGCTGGTCAGCCATAAAAAATAACATAAATGAAGCTACAGCCGCTTGGAGAGATGTTTGAAATATGCTGCTAAGTGGGTTATCAAAGAGCGTTTATGGTGTGATCCCATGTGCGTAAGCGTCGCTTTGTAAGCACAGGTGAGCGTAGAGATATCCAGAGGCGTGGATACCACGGTTCAGTCAGTGATTGTCCGTGGTGGTAAAATGATTGTTTTGGATTTTTTCCCCATCCATTCATTTTTTTCCTTATCTATACTTTAATTTTCACTTAACATTTTTTAAATTGAAGTATAGTTGATTTACAAAATTATGTTAGTTTCTGCAGTACAGCATATTGATTCAGTTATACATACATACACATACATCTTCTTTTTCATATTATTTTCCATTACGGTTTAATTACAGAATATTAAGTATAGTTCCCTGTGCTATACAGTAGGACTTTGTTATTTATCTGTTTTACATATAGTAGTTTGTATCTGCTAATCCCAAACTCCTAATTTATCCCTCCCTTATCGATACCCTTTCCCCTCTGATAAACATGTTTGTTTTCTGTGCCTGTGAGTCTGTTTCTGTTCATAAATAAGTTCATTTGTGTCATATATTAGATTCTACATCTAGGTGACATCATACAGTATTTGTCTTTCTCTATCTGACTTCTCTTAGTATGATAATCTCTAGGTCTTATCTTTATCTTTAAATTAAAAAAAATCAATCTCTATTGTTTATACAAAAATTTTTATATTTACTTTTTAAAAATATTGTGGCATACCGACTTGGTATTAGCATTCGAAGTCATTACATGACACCCTGACTCTTGCTTCCCTGAATTAACACTGCTTCCCTCGGGGTATTATAAAAATCATCCTGGACTGAGAGCAGGCAGAGCTGGGTTTCAGGCTGAGCTCAGCTACTGATGCGTCCAGGATGTGTCCTGAGGCAAGTCACCAGCTCCCCTGGCCTCAGCATGATGACGGCTGGGCGAGCTGAACTCTGAGGCTCCTTCCAGCTCTAACATGCCATGTGCATTTATGCATTCATTTTCTCCTTTGGAGACAGCCTGTAACCATTTCCAGTCTACGGGAGAAAGATTCGAGAATACAAAATCATTCTGGTCTCTAAAAATCATGGATAAACACCTGCCTAACCCATTTTAAGAAATAATAACATGACATTTATAAACCACTTTGCACAGTGCTTATGCATTCCCTCCCTGGAGGCTTTGAGTTTGACTCGAGTCATTCTGGTTACTTAAATGCCTGCGTTTGGGTAGAGCATTTGCAAAAGTGAGAGGGGAAAACACTTCCTCCTGAGATTACTGTGCATTCAGTGTTGCCTATTATGTTGTTGGTGCAAAATTTGTTAAGACCCCTTTCTCTGACACAGAATATGACCCTGAAAAGGAAAGCGTGACTTCATTTCAGCCCTGTCTTCCAAGCTGGGTCTATGGGCAATAGTCAGTCATTCCTGAAGGCAGCTGGGCTGGGCTGAAATTACATATCAGAGATGAAGCTTCACCCCATCAGGACATCTTAGAGCAGCAGGACCCGCTAGGAGGAGGGGTCTTTTTTCTCTGGGAATGAAGAATTTGAGTTGGTGTTTGATACATGTTATTTCCTGAAAAATAATTCTGAGGCCACTGAGCTTAGGTGGCTGTTGAAGGGTCCTGGCCCTGAAGTCAGAAAAATCAAAATTCACATCTTCATGCTGCCTCCTATTACCATGAAATCTGAGGAGAAATTACTTAACCTGATCTCAGAAATCTCCGTCTGTCTTTCCAATTTAAAAAAAAAAAAGAAAGAAAGAAAGAAAAAAAGGGTTGTTGTGAAGATTAAACAAGGGCAATCTGTCAGGGACCTCTTGGGTGCCTGACCCATAGTAGGTGCTCAATAAATAGAGGCCATTAATATTACTATGAATAAAACAAGGTGTTTAATTCTTTTAATGCAGCATTCCCACATGCAGGATCATAGGATGTGAAGCAGGAGAACAGAAGATGAGCTGAAGGGACTAGATTAGAATACAAACATTGTTACAGTGAACACTGTATCCCTTGCCTGTGCTTTGTGATTGTGGAACATTGGGCAGAATAAATTATGGTATCTGCAAGAGGCTTTTAGAAGACAACCTGAAAAAGTAAAAGATAATGTTATACTGCATGTTTTATGGATTCTTCTCTTTGATGTTTCAACTTTTTTTGTTCATTTGTTTTAATTTTTTTGTTTTGTTTTGTTTGGTGAGGGGAGGTAATTAGGGTTATTTATTTATTTATTTTAACGGAGGTACTGGGGTTTGAACCCAGGACCTCGTGCATGATAAGTATGCTCTCTACCACTGAGCTATACCCTCCCCTCTTTCTGGTTTGTTTTAACATTGTTTTGTTGTTGTTGTTGTTGTTGTTGTTGTTGTTGTTTTCAGCTGCAAACCTCCATTTGGAAAAATCTTATCAGTTGAGTTGATCCTTAGTTGAATCTGTCCTGTTTCTTACTTAGATGTTTATTTCTTTCCACTACTAGACTGGTTTCCTTAATTAACTTAAATCATTCATGTTGGTTCATTCTGAACCCTGATTATACTCCAGATCCTGTGCTAGATGCTCAGCACAGATGCATTTCCTGCCTGAAAGGAGCTGACAGTCTAATATAAGAAAAAAAATGTTAACTCTGTTTGCACATATTCCCTCTCCTCCAGCCTTCTGAGGAAGATCAACTGCTGAATTTTCCTTTGTTAAGTAGGCTCAGAGTGTAATGAAACATTATAGGTGCTGTGGTAGAAGATGTCCCTGGTACAGTGAAGACCTGCAGTGGGAGAAGTCAATTCTAGGAAGGGAGGTGCAGAAAAGATGTTGTAGGAAGGAAAATTGTTATGAAGGGCTGTTGCCATGTCAAACTAATGTTTGTATTTCTCTTCCTAATTCCCTGCTCCCCATCACCAGCACCAATCATTGTGTCTGGGACACATTATCCATTGGACTTAACTGAGTTCTTCCTGGTTCACAGAGGTGTCTCTTCTCTCAATGGATGGTGACTTCTCCCTGGAAGGTCCAATGAGATGAGACCAGGGGTTGTGACTTAAAGAAGAAAAAACAAAAATCCATCAGGCCAACTCTTAAGAACTAACTTCTGAAAAATGAAATGGGAGTGAATTTAGAGCTAAATAACTTGGAATATGGATTCTGGATTTGCCATGTAACAGTTGTGTGAACTTGAATGAGTGACATAAACTCTTTGATTATAAGTTTATGCATCTTTCAAATGAAAGTAGTGACACCGTTGCCACAATGAGATAAAGTCTACAAAATCAGTTGGTAAAGTGTATGGCATTTGGAAAACTCACATTAAATTGTAGTTTCTTTCCATTGCTTCCAGAAGACAGTCCAGCGTATTTTGGCCAGCCCACCTTTCCATCCTGCCACCTGGCTGATTAGCAGAGGGCGAACTGTTCCTGATGTTATCATTTAGAAGTTCAGATGTTTAAGGCTTGATTAACTGATCCCTTACTCAGTCATAGTTCAATGTTAATACCTTTTAACGACTGTCACTTTTATCAGCTGGGGTTTGATTTAATCTTAATTTCAGGTTCCAATGACACTTTTCAGGGTTGCTTTCAGCAAAACATACCACTTGATTATCTAAGAATGGCATGCCTTTTATCCAAGTGTGATAAGCAGTCAGCTTAAGTCTAGAACAGAGAGTTATTTAAAGTCACAGAAACTTTTAAATTTATATCAACAATTAATTCTCTGTAGCCACGTCTGATCTATCGGTGGATATGCCAGATAAGGGAGAGGAACAGGGAAGTGGTGACACAGCATTCCCCAGCAATGAGCTATGAGATGAAGCAAAGCACACTTTGAAGGTGAGAAGAGCAAAGAGGGAACAGCGTGTTACCGAAGTGGCTCATCCAGCCTTCCTCAGAATCACAGGAGAAAAACTCTTGCGTCTATAAACTCACTTGGCTTCTTTGCAATGAGTCAACTTAATAGCTCTAATGCCATATACACCTTGAAATTCTTTGCTCAATGTTTCAAGTGGGAAATTGAAGTTTGACAAAGTCATTTGGACTAGCCCAGATCTCGTGCAAAGCAGTTGGTTCGGAGCGATTAGCACAGCAGATTTCTCGGTCCATTGGGAGTTTGATATAGTAGAGGAATCTCCTTGTGATGCTTTCCAGCTCAGGCTCCAGACAAAATGCCCTTTCTAGGTCTTGAGCTTGTTTCTCTGATTACTTTTTAAGTGTCTCTCAGGAAAGTTTTCCCTCAATTTGGTGCTCACTGTTTCAAGACTTTGGCTTCTACCCCTCAATCCTTGCTCTGTGTGCGTGTGCATGTGAGTGTGCGTGTGTGTGTGTGTATTTCTGTGTGTGTTTAATGCATCATCTTTGAGAAGCCACATCATATGGAGATTTCCTAAATTTCTTGTTCTCTACCCTTCATTCCTTCTTGGATGTCTACTCAAATTTCTCCCTCATATTCCTGCAGTAATATTTCACATATTCACTCTTTTCCTCTAAATGGTTGCCAAAATATGCAGCTGCTTCCTTCTGAATATTGTGGAGATCCATCCTCCAATTTATCAAAAGGGGGAAAAGAGACTTTATTTCCAAACCCCAAATTCCAGTTAACCATATAGGAAATGAGCAGAGTCCCTAGATGTCTATTGTTTGGTCAACTGAATTTTTTTCTCCTCTTGATTTTACAGCCCCGGCTTCCCTTGGGTGGGTCAGCCTAGGCTCAGGCAACCCCTAACCTCACTTCCATTGCCTCCTCCCCACCATCCACTCGGGTGTCCAGTCCGGGCAGCTGCAGAGGGCACAGCTGAAAGGAGCACCGTGTACGCCTGCCGTCAGGTCCTCCTTGTTGCTGGGGTCACCGGGAGGACTTTCTTGGAGGAAGAGTTTTTCTAGTTTTAAATGTTAGCCAGACAGAAAAAAGTTGGACTGGAGGGCCTGGGCGCACAGTCTTGATGGAACCAGTTAATCACATGCATCTCATTGATCCTTCGTCTCGCGAGATACTTCTTCAGCGCCTTCATAATTGTCTCGTGCTCGTTGGCTGGTTCTCTGAGGGCTGTTATGTGTTGAGCTGCCGGGCCTGTATATGGCTGTCCATGCACATGGTTATTGTGCTGATCCTGGGATCAGATGAATGGGGGGATAATGGGGCATCTTCAGGTGGAGGTGACTCATGCTCACTGTGGGCATCACAGTTAGCTGGCTCCTCCTCTGGACAGAGTTCATTAGCTTTTGCAAGTGTCATCCTAGCACCATGCAATCTCTCTAAGGAATAACCAGTTGGTGTTTCATTGCTTTGCAGCAGAGGATATATAAACCACTCCTCCTTTTGTGGGAAGGAGCCAGAAAAAGGGATTAAAAAAAATCCTTCTTCCCTTACCTCAGACAGGCTGATCATATTTATTTTATTGGCCAACAAGAATAAGGTGAGGGTTCTGTGTGATGGTGAGGGTTGGTCTACTGTTGGGTGGCGTTAACATGTTGCTTGCGTTCGTGGCCTCAGTCACTTCATCTCTGGTAACAGAGCCTCTGCATTCCAAGGGATAAGGCAGCCAGGATGCTCTAGACAGCTGGGGGTGGTGAGTGTCTGCTCTGCAGGTCTGAGGTCTTGGCTGTGTGAGTCGGGGACAGAAGACTGTTAGGAAGCCCATATTGGCCTCAAGTCCAAGCTATGTTCTTCCAGAGAGTTTTACTAATCAGATGTTTTTTTAAGCCCCTGTATGGACAAATTGGTTTGGGCTCAGAGAAGAGAGGGGGATGATTATCATCTCAAACTTGAATGAGATCAGGTTTTCTATTTCTTGCTATTTTTTCTGTGCCTTAGGTGGCATCTCTGGTGATACCTATGTATCTTTTGTGGCTCCAGTTACCACCAGGAAGCCTGTCAAGGTTTCAGTTTCCACTGAGTGATCCCCACCTTCCCCCATTTCCCCTCCAGCCTGGGGGTGGCAGCTGTTTCTTATTGTTATCAATCTCCAGCTTGGCTCCATGTCCTCTGGTTGACTTTTTGGCCTTTTCTATCAACTGGATGACCAATTCTATTTATTAAATTTCTCTTTATTAAATAATCCGAGTGTTTGCTGCTTCCTGATTAGATCTCCTGATACATCAGTGAAGCCTGGGAAACCTAATGTTTTAGTCAGCGATTGCCACAACAATGCTGTATAACAAGGTCCAAAACTCAAGGGCTTAACAGAACAGATCTCCTTCTTACATTGACAGTCTGTAGGTTGAATGTTACCTGGCTGGATTAGCCTGAACCCTAGGCTTCTGGCTGAGTTCACGTTTATCCCATGTGTACCCCTCTCTTCCTTGGACCTTGGTTATCCAGAGCATACGTTTCAATCCATGTATCTTATTCTGGGGCCAAGGCTGAAAGAGCAGCAGCTATCATGGGGGCATGTCAATCTCAGGGAGGATCACCAAAGTGCGATTTCATTTCTGGCCTGGTCACATTCCCTAATGTCTCACTGATGAAAGCAAGCAACATATCAAGGGACAAAATCAAGAGCTAGAAGAGGACATTCTGCCCACCATAAAGCCAGGCAGGGGTGTGGCTCTATGATTCTATGACAGGAGAGAGAACAACTGGGACCAGTAATGAAATCTAGCACATTTGGCTTAAAGTAAAATTCACCATCACTAAGAAAATCGAGCTGTATCATCACTTATTACACCTGTCCAAGTGGTAGCTAACTCATAAAACCTGCTGCACTTAGAGTTGATGTTTTATTTTTTCTGTGTCTTTGGACACTGAGAAGTTGATTTGAAATTCAGAGTTACAGTCCATTTTTACTAAAGACCTTCTTTTATTTACTCATTTATTTATTTAAGGAATTGATGTCTCAGCTATTGTTTCTCTCCACTCACTCTTCTACATGCTTTTTTCTGATGCTGAGGCTGGGAGTCTGTAGACCACATTTTTGCTTTGCCAGCTGAGTCCATGCTTGGCTTTGCCTGTAGGGGGGCGCTAGAGTGGACTGGAAGGCTAGAGCAGGAAGTATGGACTTTCTTTTTCCTGTCTGCTGCCTGTGGGCTTCCTTTCAGCTCCGTCTCCTGTGAGAGTTACCCAGCAAAGCTTTTTTCACCTCAGAAATAACAGTTCATACCATTATCTGCAGCTGAATCTAGTTTGTTGTGTTTCCGACACTCATAGCACTATCTGACTATCATCCTCACCCCAGAAGAGCCCCTTCTCCAAGCATCTAAGTTTTAATAATTCGAACTTCTTTTACTTTAAAATAAGTGTGTATTTATGTTTACTTTTTTTAATGACAAATTTTTATTTCTTGAAACTTTCCACAACTGTATTGAATGAAACAAAATAAAAATGTACATAAAACAGTGTGCTATTTTGGGGGGGAGGGGCAGATTTAATGACCCTGCCACATGTTACATTAAGAGTTTATTTGCTTAAAATTTCAACATAGCCAGAAAGCTGCTTGTCATTGCATTTACTCTTTATCTTTTATTTTCAAGAACTACACACTATTTTTTATACCTAGTGCCAAGATATTTTATGCAATTGTAAGCAAGAGTGTCCTAAGTAATCAGAATTTTTTAAACATTTTTTATTGAGTTATAGTCATTTATGTTTACTTTTAAACAATAAAGAGTGATAGCTGCTTCCAGAAGTTGCTATATATCTCACCTTTGTGATCTTTTTCAGTTAACAATTCTTTATGTCTAATATACAGTTGTTAATATTAAATTCCTTCTTTTAAAATAACTGTTGAATGCACGCCAAAATTCATAGCAGCACTATTTACAACAGTCAAGACACAGAGGCAACCTAAATGTCCAATGACAAATGACTGGATAAAGAGGTTGCTATTTATATACACAATGGAATACTACTCAACCATAAAAAAGAATGAAATACTGCCATTTGCAGCAACATGGATGTACCTAGAGATTACCATACTAAGTGAAGTAAGTCAGACAAAGAAAGACAAATATATGATATCACATATGTGGATCTAAAAAAATGACACAAACAAACTTATTTATAAAACAGAAACAGATTCACAGACATAGAAAACAAACTTATGGTTACCAAAGGGGAAAGGGAAAGAAGGGATAAATTAGGAGTTGGAACTAGCAGCTATAAATTACTGTATATAAAACAGATAAACAAGGTCCTACTGTATAGCACAGGGAACTATATTCAATAGCTTGTAGTAACCTATAATGAAAAAGAATGTATATGTATAACTGAATCACTATGCTGTACACCAGAAACCAACACAATGTTGTAAATCAACTATACTTCAATAAAAAAACCAAATAAATAAAATAACTGTTGAGATTGTCATCTCCTAACTGGATCCTGACTGATATGAGGAGGTACTTTTTTATAGACTCTACTTTTACCGAATAAGGTTCACGTTCATTTTTAGGGAAGATATATATTGCCAGAAAGAAGAAATTTAGGAAGAAGAGCAGTCCATGGTTGGGGCCAGGCTGGCAGAACTCAGCTGGGGTTTTATTGCAGTTTTCTAGAAATACAGATTAGCTTCCATTAAAAAAAATAATTAAATACCTTTCAGATGTCCAAGGAGATGGGAAAGTAGTGTAGGCTAGAGAACAAAGAGGCAACAGCCTTCCCTGTAATATAGTAAATAGATGTTAATTTCTTCTTTGAGACCTCAAAATTATAAGGTAAGTAGATTTTTTGCAAAGTGAGTTCATTATGATCACCAAGTTCTAAACATCTCCCTGTGCATACAGTAGTTATATTCTAAATAAGTTGAGGCCCAGACCATGCTGTACTTTAGGGATTTTTATAGAGGTTTCACCATGTAGGTCTGATCCATCATTAACTTGATCTCTAGCCCCTCTTCCCTACCCAGAGGATGGGAAGTGGGGCTGAAAGTTCCAAGCTTCTAGTCATGATTGGCCTTTGTGTTGACCAGCTGCTATCCGGGAGTCTACTAAGAATTGCTCTATTGGAACGAAAGATGCTCTTTTTATCAAGGAAATTTTAAGGGATTTAGGAGCCCTGTGTAAGTTGCACCCATCACCCTCAATACTCAGGAAATTACTAAGGCCTTAGGATCTCTGTGTTAAGAACTGGGGTCAAAGATCAAACATTAGCAGGAACTGGGGAAAGAAACCAATATATTTTTCTTATTTCACACCCATTCTCACTCTAGACCTTTACATGTGTTGTTCCCTCTGCCTCAAATGATATTTTTTCACTGTTGACCTTCAAACCCTTCCTCCTGGCTAATTCCTACTTGTCTTCCCTCGCAGCCCTCCCTAGACTAGGTTAGGTGCTGCAACAATGAATCTACAGGCATATTCTTATTTTTTAAAAAAAATACTTATCACAAAATAGTGAAATGACTGCTTGTCACATCTATCTTCATCACTAAAATGTAAACTCTGGGAGAAGGATGTGTGTGCTTTATTCTGCTGTATTTCTAGCACCTGCCCAGTGACTGGCACATAGCAGGCATGGTAGGCATTCACAAATGCTGACTAAATGGAGGGACTTACCAAGTGTTAGGTTGATGGGGGTGATTCTGGCAGTTAACCACACGTAGATTTTCCATTGTCTGTTATACTTGGCTTTCTGTTTATCTAAACCAGTTCTCCCATGTGATTTTGATAGCCTTTGCTAAAGGACCACGCTTTGAGAAGCAAAGCTAGACATTTGGAAAATGTACAAAAAATGGAGCAGGGAAGAAGTGAAATGTGGCTTACGTGTCCCCATTCTTCCAGACCTGCCTGCTTTTTTCCCCTCCCTGTAGATGGTGGACTGTTCATCTTCCTCTAACCAAGACCTATTTCTTGGAAAGCATTCACATGCCAGGGCTTAATGGCAGAAAAGTTTAAATGACCATGTTACTTTTTCGATATTGTTTCCATTTTTTAGCAAGGGACAAAGACTGTATTTTGAACAGAAGGAACAGAACCCAAATTGTGCAGTGCTGGGTTTAAGAAACTAGTAGGGAAACAGGAAACCAGACTTGGAGGCGACCACAGACTTAAGTCACTTGGGACACGCAGCACCAAGAACTCTGTCTGGCACAAGGTAGGTGCACAGACATGTTTGTTGAATCAGTGAAGTCAGAACAGTTTATCATATTCCTCAGTGAAGAGAAAGAATACAAATTGTATGTGCACAGAAAACCTGTGCCTTTGTGAATGTTGTCTAGGAGACTCATCTGAGAAACTTAAAAAAAAATCTTACTCACAGAGTGCTTGCTTACTCTCTGTGAAAAAACTGGAAATAAAATATTGTTAAAATAGATGTCACTCTGGCTGAAAATGTGCACATTGGGTAAATGATGCACTTTATTAGGTAGGCAGAAATCAGCACAGAGAACTTGGGATGAATCATCAACTACTGATCGGATGCTTAGAATTAAAAGTAAGGAGTATGAATGTCTGTGCCCAATGCCTTGCATTCATTCTCCCACCATTAAGAAAGATCCAAAATGTAGAGATTTCTAATCTCAGATTTTGGGGAACTTCTCTTGAAGCTGTAAGTGCTCTCAGAAAGGGGTGGTTTTTAACACTTGGTAGAGGAGACCTGTGGAGGGTCAGAGCTGTCTTAGATTTTATAGAGGACAAAGAAGACAATGTGCCATGTTCTTGAGCATTCATTACTTCAGTGAGGACTCTGTCACTCCTTACATTACCCTGATGAGCCACCAACCAGGGCTGATGAATGGGTGAGGCTCTCAGCCTGACTCCAATACTCCATCAAGGTTAGAGATGCTCTACTTTGCTGCCTTTCTGGTGGTTTTGTGCTTGCTCCACTCTTTTCCTGTCTTTTGTACATGCCTCCATGTGACACTTACTGATATCACTGTTGCTGAGTTTGGGCATGCTTCCAAAGAGGCTCAGATTTGCTCTTCCTCTTCCATCCAATAAATTCATCTGTTAAGTATTGGGAGAAGAATTCTGGAAACTCCAACGCTAGTTGGCAACTATCACATTTCTTAAGAGAAGAAAAATCTTCAATCTAGTTGGAACCATATTTCTCATGCTGGAAATGGATTCAAGGCAAAAATATATTGCACATTTGGGCAAGGACCTTGATTTTTCAACATACATCTTTCATGTGCTAGGAACTGATGATGCACATTTTTTTCCCCTGGGGATATTCCTTTCCTTAAGGCACTAAATTGCTTGCTGAGATGTATAAAGTATCCACTACCTTGAATGGATTTGCTAATTAGCAAGGGCAAAATTTATGTACCTATACTGAGAGGAAAGGGAAGATTAAAATTCTATTTTATTTAGGTAGTATGTGTTTAGGAAAAGGCAAAACAAATATGATAAATAACTTCTCTTATCTAAATGACAATTTAGAAATGAAAAGCACTCATATGCTGCATGGAAGAAGAACAAAAGCTGTCATTTTGATGTCTTTTTTGCCAGTATTCCACACCAATAGTTCTTAAGCCCTGCCACCTGTGAGCCCCTGAGAACGCGCCCATGGTTAGTGTTTGCACTGCCCACGCCTCCATCCATTGCCTTAACATTCTTCTGTCCAAGAACAGCCCAGTTCATTTTGTAGGTTACCACCATCAAACAGTTCTTTCCACCTGGCTAACCCTAGTTACTGTTTACCCTTGTAACATTTCCGTTCTCTAAATCAGTTGTTCTCAAAGTGTGGTCTCTGCCCCAGGAGCAGAAGCATCACCTGGGAGCTTGTTAGAAATGAACATTCTTGGGTACAACTCTAAACTTAGAATGAATAATAAATTCTTGAGTGGTGCCCAACAATCTGTGTTTTAACAGGCACTCCAGGCAATCCTGATGCATGCCCTAACTGGAAAAATCTTGCCTCCTAATTTGGAAATGAGGACTGAAAGACTTCTTTGGTCCTAGTCCAAAATAATAAACAAGTAACCACAGAACAAGTACTAAACCCTTACTAATCAGTTAGTGATAGTCCCATGCTTTTGAAGGTCAGCCAATCAGTAACAGCATCACTCCAGGAATGGTTTCCGAAAGCCAGCTAATCCCTAAACTCCACAGCTGAAAGTCCACCAATCTCTAAACACTCCTGCTTCAGAAAGTCTGCCAATCCCTGAACTCCGTGGTTCCTAAAACCTTTTATGATACCAAGTCTCGCTTTGTCTAGAGAGACTGAGACTTATAAGAACAGCTCTCTATTGCTTAGTAAGCAATACATTTAGCTTCTTTGTTTCACAGATAGGTGATGGAGAATTTCATCCTTCAGCAAAGGGATCACTCTAGATTTTGAGAAAGTCAAAATTTGTATTCAGAGAAGATTTACCAGCATTGTTGAAATTTTAGTGGAGAGGAGTTTTGAAGCCCATGTCCAAGAAAAGGACCAAGTATGAATCAGGTAGTATATATTCATTTGGTAATCAAATATATGCAAGAAAAGAAATTGCCCAGCTAGCTAAGTTGGTAGAGCAAAATTAATTAATTAAAAAGCCACACACATATATATATAATACAAAAAAATAAGGAAAGAGATATATTCATTCATTACTATATGCACGTATATCGTTATTATAGAGTAAACAATGAATACTCCCTTTGTAAAAAGTTGTAACGTAGTCTCTGGAGAATGGGGAGACAAGAAGTGAAGGCGTGAGGGGTGGTATGGTGCTGAATCATAATTTTCTGAAATAGAAATTCCTGGGAAAAGAAAGATACGTGGCACAGTTGGAAGTAAATACAAATAAATGATGTCCCAATTTACATCACAATTTTAATGGAATTCAAGAAGGATTTGTTGAGCATATACCTTGTACTGTTAGATGCTACAGATATAAAATCATACTCTGTCATAAGAGACAGGCTGGAAGTAATTTCAATACACCCTAAAGAAGAAATTAATTCTGACAATCGTGATGGCTGTGAGGAAAATTTGCAAAGAGGGGATTGTGTGAGCCAAGCCTTTGAAAGGCGAGTAGCCACCTCCTAGGCAGACTTAAAAGAGCAGAGCATTCCAGGCTGAGGGAATAATGTGGGCAAAGGCAGAGATACGGAAGTGAGAATGGAATTCTGGAAATAGTGAGTAATTTGGGGAAAGGCTGCAAAAATAATTTGGAGCCAGGATATAAAGGGCCTTGACTACCATGATCAGGAGTTTAGATTTATCTTGAAGGCATCATTTTCATTTTAACCTAAAGGAATAATGTTAGTTTTAATGTCTTGATATAACCTTAAGCTAGAATAGACTAACCTTTACTGTCCTCAATAGGGGTGTGCTTTAGACTGAATTGTACATGCCTCCCTCCCCCCAGATTATATGTTGAAGCCCTAACCACCAACGTGATTTAAGTAAGGAAGTAATTAAAGTTGAATGAAGTCTTAAGGGTAGGATCTCAATCTAATAGCACTGGTGTCCTTAAAAGAAGAGACAACAAAGAGCTTATTCCCTCTCTCTCTCTCTGTCCCTCTCTTGCTCCACCACATAAAGACACTGTGAGAAGGTGGCCATCTGTAAGCCAGGAAGAAGGCTGCCAGAACCCAACCATGATGGCAGCCTGATCTCAGACTTCTAGCTTCCAAAACTACGAGGAAAGAAATTCTTGTTGTTTAAGCCATCCAGTTTATGGTGTATTGTTACGTCAACCCCAGCAGACTAAGACAGGGCACTACTGACATTGGTTGGAACAATCCTTCACTCTCCAAGACTATCCTGTACATCGCAGGATATTTAGTATCTCTGGTCCCCAGCTATGAAATACTAGTAGTGCTACTCTGTCACTATGACAACCAAACAGTGCTTCTACACATCTCTAATGCCCCTTACTAGGGAATTGTACTGTTCTTGGTAGAAAACCACAAAAGGATGCTATTAAGAAGACTACTACAATTAAAATAGGATTCATCATACTTCTTGATCTCTTAGCAACTGTAGGGGAGGGTTTTTACTTATGAAGAGTAAGGCATTGTGGTATAATAAAGAAAGAACAACCTTGATATTCTTCCTGAGAATCTACAGGGTTGAGAGGGGGGTCTTTGATTTTGAAAAAGCAAAAGTGATCCCTTATCTTGTTACCAAATGACTAATGCATCATATACCAGAGTGAAAAAAAACAAAGAAAAACAACAACAAGCACTTTGCCTCCTGATATAAATCAAAACAAGACAAAATAAGAGAACACTGTTTAGCACTAGTCTTCAAAATAAATTAAGTCTGAAGTCCTTTCTATTAAGTTGCTCACTCTTTAGGAAGAAGTTTTTCCTGATTTTTGCAATACTGAATTTGTCAGATATGAGATTCCTTGAAGATACAATAATTGTGTGAAGAAATTGCTGTTTATCTCACTCTGAAAAGATTAAATGTAACTTTGGTAAACTTGAGATTATTTTTTAAATACCTGCTATGTCTTTTATTTGGAGAACCCAGTTTTTCTGAACTCTTTTTAAAACTCTGCAAGTAAAAATACGTTAGAACATTTCAACCACAACTGAAATTTCACCATGCTTCTTGACTCAATTAGAGGAGATTATCTTCTGTTTTCTATTACCATAGATTTATTTTTCTCTTTGTAGACTTCATGCGAATGGAATCAAACACCACAATTCTTTGGAGTCTGGCTTTTCTCATTCAACATGTTTTTGGGATTCATGTTGGTGTGTGTGTCAGTAGTTTCATTTCTCTTTATTGCTGAGTAGTAAGCCCATGCTTGGGTATAACAGAATATTTGTTCTTCTGTTGATGGGCATGTGGCTGTTTCCAGTTTTTGCCCATTATGAATAAGACTACTAGGAACATTTTTGTACAAGTCTTTTTGTGGATATAAGCTGTCATTTCTTACCTAGAAGTGGAATTGTTAAGTCATGGAGTAGATACATATTTAAGTTTATAAGAAATTGAAAAACTGTTTTTCAAAGTTTTTTTTATAGAATTTTATAGTCCATCAACAATGGAAAAGAGTTCCAGGAGCTCCACATTCTTGTCTTATGTTGTCAGTCTTTTAAAATGTTAGTCATTCTAAGTGGTTGTGAAACAGTATCTCATTTTGACTTTAATTTAATTTGCATTTCTGCAATGACCAATGTTGCTAAATATCTTTATATGTGTTTTTCATAAATCTGTCTTTGTCTACCCATTTTTAGTGGGTCATTTATCTTTATATTGTTGACTTGTAAAGAATTTTTTATACTTCTGGATACCAGTTTTTTTTTTTTTCAGATATTTAAAATATTTTTTCCCCCAGATTGTGATTTGCCTTTCACTTTTGGGGGGATGTATCTTTTGATGAGTAGGCATTTCTAATTCTGATGGAATCCAATTTATCAATGTCTGCCTTTATGTAAAATGCCTTTTGTGTCCTAAGAAATCTTGGACTAGTCCAAAGTCATGAAGATATTCTCCCCTGAGTTCTTCTAGAAATCTTACAGTTTTTACCTTTACAAATGGACCTATAATCCATCTCAAATTATTTAATTTAGTATGGAGTAAGGGTCAGGTTTGCTATAGACTGGGTTCTCCATGAAACACATTTGCATGCAGGAGGTTTATTGGGGAGTTCTCTGAGGAAAAATACTTGTAAAAGGTGAAGGAATCAGGATTGGGCAGAGGGAGAAATTGAACTGTGATGCAAAAGGTCAGTCTTATGAGAAGCTTGAGATTTAGGATGGCTGTTTAGCATTGTCTCAAATAATACAAGAGGGCTGGTGATGGTACCGCTACATCAGCTACTTACTGGGTTCCAGCTGTCACCAGGAAGAAGCTGTGACATTGATTGGCCAGAACAATTCCTGGAGAACAAGGGACTCAGCTGTGAGACATCAGCAGCCAGCATCCAGTGGCAGAGAAAATGAATCTGAAGAAGGAATTTGAATGGCGCACCACAGCAGCCATTATAAGGTTCTTTTTGTTTTATTTTCTATACAGATATCCAGTTTTTCTCCCTGTTCATTAAAAAGACTTTTCTTTCTCCTATTGAATTGACTCAGTGCCTTGGTCAAAAATTAATCATGTGGGAAAAGCCTCTACTGTATATTCTATTTCACTGATCTATTTGTCTAGCCTTATGGTGATATCAAACTGTCTTGGTAATTATAGTTTGATAGTAATTGATGACTTTGGGTAGTGTAAGTCTTCCAAGCTGTGAAATTTGTTTATTTTCAAAATTGTTTTGGCTCTTCTTGATCATTAGCATTTTCAGAAAAAATTAGGATCAGCTTGAATTTCTTAAAAAAAAAACCTTGCCTAATTTGTTTGAGATTGTATTGAATCTGTAGATAAATTTGGGCAGAATGGATATCTTAACAATACTGAATCTGTCAATAACGAATACCATATAGTTCTCCCTCTATGTTTTCTTCAATTTTTCTCAGCAGTCTTTTGTAATTTACAGTATGTAGGACTTGTATGTCTTTCATTAGTTTAATTTTCAGATATTTTTATTTTTAGATGCTGTTATAAACAGAATTTTAAAATTAATTTCATTTTCCAATTGCTTATTGTTAGTATATAGAAATCAAGTGCATGGGCAAATTGGTCATGTATCACAACACATTATTAAGTTCAATTGTTGGTTCTAGTAGTTTTTCCTAAATTTCAAAGAGTGTTTTAAATGCATAATTATGCCTATAATTATGCAGTCTGTAAATAGTGACCATTTTACTTTTTCCTCTCCAATCTTTATGCTTTTCATTCCTTTTTCTTTTCTTATTGCACTAGACTAGACTTCAGTACAATGTTAATAGAAATGCTAAGAGTATACATCCTTGCCTTATTCTGGATCACAGAGAAAAGATGCTTTTTGTTTTATGCTTGTGATATTTTCTATAGGTTTCCCATATGTAACATTTATTACACTGAAAAAGTGTCCTTCTGTTCCTCATTGGTTGAGAATTTCTATTATGAATACACACTGAATTTTGTCAAATGTTGTTATGCATTCATTAAGATCATTATTTTTAGCCTTTAGTCTATTATTGTCAATCACTGATTTTTCAAATAATAAACTAACTTTACATTTCTGGAATAAAACCAAGTTTGGCATGTTTCTTATGTATTGCCGGATTGAATTTGTTAAATTGTTTTTATTTTACTCAAATCTATGTTCATGTGGCATATTGTCTGTAACTTTTAAAAATATTTTGTCAAGTATTGTTGTTGGGGCTAAACTAACATCATAAAAATGGTAAATGTCCACTCCAATTTCTCAGAATTTCCTTCTTAAAGTTTTTGTTAGAATAAACTGATAGTAACTAGACAGAAAACTTCTTTGTGAGAATGTTATGATTTGCAAATTCAACTTATTTACTAGATAAAGAGTTATTTAATATCTTGTGCCTTTTGTGTCAATTTTTATAAATTTTGTTCTTCAAGGAGGAATTTGACCAGTTCATCTAATTTATATTGGGAAATAATTATCCATAGATCTGTCAAAGTTCTGCGTGTTTTGTGAACAGAAGGGTGGACAACTTTTGTTCCAGACTAGCTTTTCAAGATATTTGTATGCAAATAGCCTTGAAAGATAGAGACTGTTTCTCTGCCTGGAATAGAGAGCAAGTTTGTTTGCCATCTAGTGTAATAAAGATAATGTCTTCCTCTGGGCAAATTTGGGCAGTTTGCTCCTTATAAATGATTGGGATTTCCTTATCTTGGGATTCCTCAGCTGTGACACAAACCAGCCAAGTGTGCAGCATCCACCTGAACTGCTTGCATCACCCAGTGGTACTTGAGGATCAAGGGAGATCCAACTCAAACATGAAGCCCTTCTGTGTCATGAGGAATAACATCCTTTGTCTCTGACCTAAGAGCTTTGTGTCTTCTGCCAGCATACACGAAACTTGTAGGCTAACTCATTAGCTTGCAAATATAGTGACATCTTCACAGTTCTTGACAGCTAAAGATGCTTTACAGTTTTTGACAATTAGCATAAATTGCTTATAGTATCCCTTATTATCTTTTGAATGTAGATTAGTGATAAAACTGCCTCTTTCATTCATATTATTATTGTTCTGTGTATGTGTGTGTGTCTTTTGATCAATCTTGCTAGGAGTTTATCAATTTTATTAAGGTTTTTTATGACAACTTTGAGTTCTTTGATTTGTCTCTATTTTTTAGCCTTCTTATTTCATTAATTTCTACTCTCATATATATTGTTTCATTTCCTTTCTTGTACTTATTTTTAATTTTTTCTTCTTTCTCTAGTTCCTGAAGAGGAAACTTAGATGGTTGATTTTTACATCATTTTTTTTCTAATAAAGGCATTTAAAGTAATAAATAACACTCTAAGATTGATTTAACGTAACTCACAAATATTAATATGTGGTATTTTCATTACTATTCAGTTAAAAATATTTTCTAATTTCCCTTGTGATTTCTTCTTTGATCCATGGGTTATTTGAATGTGTATATCTAACTTTCCAAATATTTGAACATTCCCTAGATGTCTTATTATGATCAATTTTTAATTTAATATTATTGTGGTCAGAGGATATACTCTGTATGTCCACCTTGACGAAAGCTCCATGTGCATTTGGTAAGAATGAATCTTTTGGGCTTTGCAGTTACTGGATGTTGTTCTAAAATATCTATTAGTTATGGGACTGATAGCAGTTTTTGCATTTTCCATATCACTACAGGTTTTTTCCTATTTGTTTGATCAGTTACTGAGATAAAGATGTTAAAATTTCCTATTTCCACTTTTTAAAAAATAGGTAGAATTTCCTATTTTTCCCTGTCATTCTCTCGGCTATTGTTCCATGTATTTTGAAATTATTTTATTAGGTGCATGCACATTTAAGGATTATAATGTCTTCTTGATGACTTGACCCTTTTATCATTAAGTAATGTCCCTCTTAAACTCTGGTATCACTCTTGACCTTGAAATCTGTTTTGTCTGATATGATTATAGCCACATAATCCTTCTTATGCTTAATTTTTACATTTTTTATCTGATAACACACTTTTCACCTATCTTTGTCTTTATATTTAAAGTAGGTTTCTCACAAGCAGCATAGAGTTGTATCTTATATTTTTAATTCAGTCTGACAATCTTCTTTTTAATGGGATTGATTAATTTAAAATTAATTTGATTATTAGTGTGGGTGGGTCTGAGTCTACCATCTTGCTGTTTGTTTCTGACTGTTCCATCTAGTCTTTTTTTCTCTGTTCCTTCTTTGGTAACTCCCATTGGGGGGAATTAAATATGATTTTTTAATTTAAATTTATCCTTCTATTGACTTTTTAGCTGTGCTTTTTTGACTATTTGCTCTAGATATTACAATATACATCTTTAACTTAACATAGTCTATCTTCAAACAGTATTTTAATTTTATCACGCACAGTGTAAAGAACCCTAAAATGGTATAAAGAAGCTTATCCCATCCTCTAATCCTATATGTTCTTGTGGTTATGAATTTTACTTTTACAAATGCTCTAAATCCCAAAATACATTACTATAATTTTTGCTTTAGACAATCAATAGTAATGTATATATATATATATACATACACACACACATATATATATGTATGTATGTGTGTGTGTTATATATATGTGTGTATTAATAGAACGATCTCAACAAATTTACCATTTAAGCTGCTCCTCCTTCATCCCTGTGGTTCAGAGGTATTTCTCTCAATTCTGTCCTATCCCATCCTCTGAGTGCTAACCCCAGGAACTTAGTGAAGGACTGTGGGAAAGAGCTGCTAAATTAGTACAAACTTGGTTTGTGGCTGGGATCCTTGGCTTTCAAATCCACTATGCTGGTCCACACATGGCCGTTAAAAGCTTGTTTAGATTTTGCCCGGTTTTTCCTTACCCTTGCCTATATCTGATTTTCCCTCTTTCGCCATTCTGCCAGGGATGAACGCAGCCATGGCTCTCTTTTCCCCTAGGAAGGGCTGTCACTCTCTGGAACTTAGTTCATTTAGATTTCTTTGTGTCCTTAGATCTGACAGATTAAGAAGAAAACACCCACAACTAAGATTTAGTAACTTCTCTGGAGTGTTCTTGTTGCTAGGATGAAAGCAACAGTTTCTCCTGGCTTTTTACAGACTTCTTATAAGAAATGGAAGTCACCCAATATCTTTTAAAATTTATTTGTGGAATTCAGTCCCTCTGAGAAAGTTGGCATAAGCCCTATGATTATTCTGATCTCTTTCAGTTAATAAAAAGGTCTTATAGTCAGCAATTCAAATGTTCATTCCAATGTAATAAGAAATACTTAAAATTTCATTTAAGTTTCTCCCTTTTCTCAGTTCTGGCTCATTGCAGGCTGGAAAGGAGGGTGACGGGACAGGAGGGCATCACTGGCTTCCTCCTTCTTTTCCTTTTGTCTTTTTAATCTGCTTTCAGACCTGTCCAAGGTGGGAAGAGTGAGGAGAGAAAAGAGCAAGGAAATAGAAATGCCTCACTCGACCAACACCAATTCTGACTGTAGTAGATTTTTTTAAAAAAACTTCTGCTTGAAAGTGTTTTTTAAATTGAAGTATAGTCAGTTTACAATGTTGTGTCAATTTCTGATGTACAGCATAATGTTTTAGTCATACATATACATATACGTACTCATTTTCAAATGCTTTATCACTGTAGGTTATTACAAGATATTGAATAATATCCCCCAATATACCAATATAAACTTGGTATTTATCTATTTTATATATAGTAGTTAGTATCTGCAAATCTCAAATTCCCAATTTATCCCTTCCACCCCCATTCTCCCTTGGTGATAATCATGAGTTTGTTTTTCATGTCTGTGAGTCCATTTCTGTTTTGTGAGTAAGTTCATTTGTGTCTTTTTAAAAAAAATTCCACATATAAGTGATATCATATGGTGTTTTTCTTACTCTTTTTGGCTTACTTCACTTAGAATGACGATCTCCAGGTCCATCCATGTTGCTGCAAATGACATTATTTTATTATTATTTTTTATGGCTGAGTATATTCCACTGTATAAATATAACACAACTTCTGTATCCAGTCCTCTGTCAATGGACATTTAGGTTGTTTCCGTGTCTTGACTATTGTAAATAGTGCTGCTATGAGCATTGGGATACATGTATCTTTTCAACTTAGAATTCCTTCCAGATATATGCCCAGGAGGGGGACTGCTGGATCATTTGGTAAGTTTATTTTTAGTCTCTTGAGGAATTTCCATACTGTTTTCCGTAATGGCTGCACCAAAATACATTCCCAACAGAGTAGGAGGGTTCCCTTTTCTTCACACCCTCTCCATCATTTATCGTTTTGTGGACTTTTTAGTGATGGCCATTCTAACTGTTATGAGGTGAAACCTTACTGCAGTTTTGATTTGCATTTCTCTAATAATTAGAGATATTGAGCATTGTTTCATGTGCCTATTGGCCATTTGTATGTCTTCAGTGGAGAATTGCTTGTTTAGGTCTTCTGACCATTTTTGGATTGGATTGTTTCTTTGTTTTTGTTATTAAGCTGAATAAGCTGTTTATATATTCTAGAGATTATGCCCTTGTCATCTGCATCATTTGCAAATATTTTCTCCCATTCCTAGGCTGTCTTTTTGTTTTGCTTATGGTTTTCTTTGCTTTGCAAAAGCTTATAAGTTTAATTATGTCCTTTTTGTTTATTTTCACTTTTATTTCTGTTTTCTGTAGACTGCCCTAGGAGAACATTGCTAAGATTTATGTCAGAAAATGTTTTGCCTATGTTTTCTTCTAGGAGATTTACAGTATCTTGTCTTATGTTTAAATCTTTAAGCTATTTTGAGTTTACTTTTTGTGTATGGTGTGAGGGAGTGTTCCAACTTCATTGATTTATATGTAGTAGACTTCTTAACTCCACTCTTCCTTGAGCTCTTTCATGGATTCTTGGACACCTGTGTCTGTCTCCCTCATGACCAGGGACTCTTTTAGCTGACTCACCCTCCATAAAGGTAGATCCATCCTTACTCCAATTAGTCTTTTATGCTCTCCTCTGCCCTTATGAACTTTAGCTTCAGTTCTGCTGTGATTTTTTTGCTTCCAGGCATTCCTCTTGAACAAAACCTAAGACATTCCATGTTGTCCTTGCTTGGAGTCCCCATCCAGTCCTAAGGAAGCACAATCCTTTTTCCAATTCTAAGAGTGCAGTCATCTCTTTGTTTACCTTCTAAGCAGCTAGATGCATGCCTGTTATTCTTAGGTTTTCTAGATAGACCATACAGCCACATATGAAATTCTCTGGGTGATCATCTTGAAGCTTCTTCCTTTGTCGTGAAATAAAGAGTAAGGATCCCCAGTGGGCCCCTGTAGAATTCTCAGCCCAAGACTACAGTCTCCAAAATGCTTCCTAATCTCCAAATCCAAAATCCTTTATAACCTCCCAATGGGTGAGAAGCTTAAGGTCACAAAACTGGCTTTTTACCTTCTTTAGAAATTATATGCTCTTCTACCTCACTTTAGAATGTAACATCTTGATGTCTCAATGGAAGCTTGCATTAAAAAAAAATCTGGCTCCATTTGCAATCACAAACAATTGAAAATAACCCGAAGTCCAGCAGTATGGAACTCGGGGAAATGGTGGAGAAACAGGATAAGAGAAGGGGACTGTTTCTGTTTCTACTGAGTCAGGAGGGGCGACGCTGAGATGGAAATGGATTTGTAAGCGTGGACTGGACTTCCTCAGTGCCATCAGAGGCCATGTCATCTACTGAGAGATGAGTAAAGTCAGAGTGGACCCGGGGTTTAACATTCATTTAGGGGAACTGTGGTTGACTAGATGACTGTAAAAGGATCACTGATTGGTGCTGAGGGCCCTGCTGGGGCTGAAGACCGTGAATTTGAAGTGGCATGGTCTTCCCTGACTCCCTGTGTCTCTGGGTCAGGTGCCCCCCTGTTTCCATGGCACTCTGTAGTTCCATCCCGATCGTACCTATCACACTATGGTGTGCTTGTTGAGCTTCCCCTTCCCATCAGACATTAAGCTCTGAGAAGTCATAGACCCTGCTTTTATTTACTGTTGTATTTTTCTGAGCCTAGTATAGATTCTTCTACTGTTTTTAGTGCCTGGTAGGAACTCAGTATATACTGGCTGAATAAGCGTCAGCAATATGGTAGTCGTGAGATTTCTCCTGTTGCTCTCAGGTGCCAGGGTAGAGACGCAAAGGAAGCAGAAGAAATAAATGACCCAGAGTGATTAGAAGGTCTGTAGGGTGGGAGTACCCTGGGATAAGGATATTAAGTGTGCTGACAAGAGCCTTGTTGATACAATGTTCCAGGAGGGCTAGATTGGATAGGATCTGAGAAGTGGTGCATGCCAAGATGAGGGAAAGGTCTGGGGTGAGGCCATGGGAGTGGAGCACTTATGGGAAGCATTAGGTTTGAGGCAGGGCTGGGATGTGACCTTGGCAGTTCCCCATGTGCTCCTGGACTTTAAGTTCTACTTCTCAAGGCATTCCTTACAATCCAGTGGGAACCTCCCATCATTAAGGATAAGGAGGGGGGAAAAGTTTAAACAACAAGATTAACAATTAGATTCTACTTGAAAAATAGAGTTGTGAGTGGGAGAAGGGAACAGACATTAGAACTTGATTTTTAAATGATGGTATTGACATTAAATTCTTACAGATGTTTTTTTCTTTAAAGTAGTTAAAATGCGATTTGCACAGCCATGTGGTTAAACCCTTCGACTCTCATAGCTTTTGGTCACTATTATCATCCTGGTTTTGAAAGCAGGGGCCACACCCAAGTCATTTTTGTAGGCCCTGGGCCTGGCATATAGAATATTCTCCACAAGGCTGACATTGCCCTGAAAAGAGTCTCCAGGTCTTGCTTTCATTTATTTTACTAATAACTCGAACCTATTTCTATGGATATTCCAATTAGTTAAATTTACATGCCTCTTTTAATGTTTTGTTTTTTTTTTTTTTTTGAGCTACCCAGGAGTTCCTCTTTCCATTTTGCAGATATTCCATTTAGATAAAACAGAGAAGACTTGTACAGATTTGAGAACTTCATATGCAAGGAAAATCCACAGGTTTAGGAAGACTGCATTAAGAACTAAGGTGCCGGGATCATTTAACTTCACATCACTCTAACAAAGAGGGACAGAACCTCTACTCTGTGGAAGACACTGAACCAAAAGAAAGTTGATACTATTCCTGCTTTCAAGAAGTTTACAGTCCGAGAATGATAAGAGTGACACCAATAGCTACGAGAGAAAGCAGAATTGTGAAGGATCCAGAAGGAAGACAGGAAGGCAGTGGAAATTCAGCAGAGAGAATGAAACTGTTATCTGTGATACACAGAGGGCCTTCATTACTTACACTGTCATAAATAAACAACTTTTATAAATCGCATATTACTAATATATTTTATATTAATGAATCGTACATTTATAATAAAAATACGGTATTCAATTATATAAAGAGAAGTTCGTAGAATGCCATAGCAATTCCAAAGATGATAACTAACATACTGTATGAAATTAATACCTGGAAATCAAGATGCAATACAGCAATTGAGAAAGGAATTATTAAATGATAAAAGAATGTCACAATTTGTTATTAATGTGGAGAAAAATAATTTAAGTCCGTGCCTCATCCCTAAAATGTCATTAAATTCCAAATGAATTAGTAGGTTAAATGGTGTTAGAAGAAAATAAAAGAGTGTATTTCTCCCACCTATGAAGAAGAGATATGTGTCTGTCAAATTATACATTTTACATCATTTAATAGAATAAATCTACAAAATATGACACATTTCTCTCAGAATGAGAAAATTATAGGATCCACACATGATAGAAGCATACTGTTAAAAATAGTGAAATTTTATATATAATCAGTACCTAAAACGTGGTGGCTTAAAATGATAATCATTTATTTAACACACAAGTCCATGGATTTGGACTGGCTCAGCGGTCCTTCTGCTGGTCTCTGCTAGCTTACTCAGGCATCTGGGGACAGGTAGGTGGTCCTGCCCCTAAGCGTTGGCTAGCTGTTGGCAGGCACACTGAGGCACCTTCTCTGATCATCTGAAAGTCTAGGCAAGATTCGTTCCTGTGGGGCAGAGAGGTTCCAAATGTAGGCAGAGGGCAAACCCGAATGCACAAGCGCTTTTCACATCTCTGCTTACATCACATTGGCTACTGTGTCATGAACCAAAAGTCACATGGTCGGTCTCAGAGTCGGTCCCTGGGGGTCACTACCAAAGCGTGGAATCAGAGAAGGGGCAGACCTGTGGCCATTTTCACGCTGCATCAATGACTGGCAAAGGAGACTGACTGCTTAACCATGTAGGTCATTGCACAGAAACTTTATCTCATACTAGTAATTTAAGAAAGGAGCAGTCACATTGGCTTTTAGCTTTCATTTTGTAGAGGAGAAACTTGAGTCCCAAAGCCTTACTAAGGTGGTGCAAGGATGGCTTGCCAGCCTGCTGACTGAGCAAAGTCTCTGACGCCAAGTCCAGCAGTAAAAAGCAAATCTGGGCTCAAACAAAGTGGCTCTACCATTTCTGAGTGCTATAATTTTGTATAATATCTCTAAGCCTCAGTTTATCTCCATAAAATTGAAAAAATAATACCCACCTCACTGATTGTGAGGATTAAGTGGGATTGTGTGAAAATGCTCTGCGAAGGTCCTGGCACTTTCTCAGTTCATGTCTCCTCCTTCCCATGTCTCTGATGCAATCCTGTAAAAGCAAAGCAAAAACAAAAAAGCCCAAGTTAACAAATAAATAGATAAAAACCAAGAAAAACTGCTACTTTTGTGTATAACTGGTGACTGTTTATACGGTTATGGATTCAGCAATTATTGGGTGCCACTTCTGGGCTTGACAGTGTGAAAGGCACTGGAAATAAGCAACGAACAGAAAAAGGGAAATCCCTGCCCTCATGGAACTTACAGTCTGATGAAAGAGACAGTGACCAAATCATCACATTCAATAAACACAAATTTGCAGCCTTAATTAGTGCTATTAAGGGCTCCTGACCGTTGCTAGTGGGAAAGCATATAACAGGAACATGGAAACCAGTTGGGAGTGGGAGGGAGGCAGGGAAGATCTTCCTGAGAAAGGAGTGAGTTGAGGTATTAAGAGGGCAGTGATCATAGTGTAGACCAGGGAAGGGTTACAGGAAAGGGTCAAAAGAAGCTTTCCCTGTAGGAACTGACAGGGTTGATTGTCTTAACCCTTAGAGCGATGGGAAGTTCATGGAAAGGGCTGACCAAAGCGGGGATTTGGACAGCTTTCCCTGGGATCAGCGTCAAGAACAGACTGGCAGGGAGAGGAACGGCTGCAGGTAGATAAATTAGGAGACTACTGTAGAAGCCTTGTAATCTACAAAGTAGTTCAATTCTCCATAAAGTCATTGTAGACCTACTAACTGTATTTTGGCGAGCCTTAAGGAAATACACCGCAACTAAGTATACATTGATCAAAAGTGATTGGTGACTAACATTAGACTGATAACAATACATTTTAGAATAAAGTTGACAAACTGGGTTTTAGGCAGCTAAGTTAGTGTTAAAATTTTTAACAACCAATCGCTCATATTTATTTCATCATTATCAGTTTTGGAAATCCACATACCCCAGCCAGGTTGCCCCTGACCTAATGTCACATTGTAGGGAGACTGACAAAATGGGCCATGATATTTCAGCATGAAGAGATCCTGCACAGCTACTAAGTACAGCAAGAAAGTGTGGGTGATGTGAATACGTAAAGTGCAAAGCAACCTGAATCCAAATTATTAGCAGCATATTTATTACTATGGAAAACTCATGAACAAAGTTCAGAAGAGAAATCAAATTTGTTCCTCTGGCTTGGGTACTTGGCTTGAAAGATTTAAGAGTAATGCCTGAGTTTAACAGTAGTACTGGGGAAGGAGTCTACTTATTTAACAGGGAAGGGGTTCAATCACACATGCTCCCTGAAGAAGGATGAACAATTGTACTTCCTGTACCATAGAATTGTACTTGATCTGCTAGTCACAGATTCTCAGAAAAAAGGCTGTTAATACACAGATCTTCTATCCAAATTCTCAACTTTAGCAACATGATGTTAATAACTTTATGTTCCAAGTTTTTGATACTTCATAGTATCTTTTCCCCACAATTGCAATATGCCTGTGGAAAGTGATTGCATCTCAAGTATTTCAGCTTAATAAGAAATGGAAGAAGTCAGAGGTAGATCTGGGAAACATTCAGATATTTGGAAAGCAATTTGTTAAATATTAGTGAAATTTGGTGACCAAAAATAAAATTTCAAGTTGCCACTGAATCTCCTAGTATAAATCCAGACCACACTGAGTAATAATCAATTTTTCCCTTTCAGAATAAAGCTACAGCTTCAGAAAAAAAAATTTTTAGAGGTTCCTGGAAATGATAATAAATGAACTAATCTAATCTGCAACTTAAACTATGGGAAAGAGTATGGATCTTAGCAAAGATGGGTTTGGTTCAGTCCCTCCCCTTTGTTGAGCAAATCCCATTGCTCTTCTGACCCTCAGTTTCTCTGTGGGAAATGAAGGATAAAAGTAATTACTTTTCAGGTTTAATGGGAAATTGAAATGAAGTATTATATAAGCAAGTTCATAAAGAACACTACTGGGACATTAGAGTTCCTTCTGTAATGTTCCTTCTTCTCTTTCACAGACTTGAATGAGCTTCCTAGTGCATGTCCCCTTTCCTTTCCAGGTTGACCAGCCTGATGATGACTCCTTTCTCTTTTCTTACTCCAAGCAGCATCAGAAGTTTGACCTCTTACCAGTAAAATTTGAACAGACATTTCAAAAGTCTGGGCTACTCCACGTAAAACTTGAATTTTGGCTTTACCTTGGCCACGGTTATTTGAACATACCATTAGCTGAATTAATTTCACTCAAGTTCCTAACAAAGCGAGGCTTTTTAGTTGGTTTTCATCTAATCCTTCTATCTGTCCCAACACTCAATAGACCAGAAAAACACTGAGTGCTATCTGGAAAAATTGGGAAAAGCTATGAAATGGACCACAAGAGTTATGAGACATTTACAATGGAAAAATGAGACACTGTCTAGAACACTGTTGTGGTTGTCTCTGGCTTTCATTGTCTTTGGTCTGCTTTATAACTCTGTGCAGTGTAGAAAATGAATAATAATCCAAATGGTCCTTTTCCATAAAAAAGAAATGAACAGCATTCCGTGGAATGCAAGTGACGACTTTTTCATCTACCTGTAAATTCTTTCCAACATCCCTTTTCACTCAGATATCTATGGTTCTTTAAATTCCTCTTTGGACTGGTTATAACATCTTATTTTGTCCCTCATAAATGAAAAAATTTTATTAAATAAAATCTTTGAGCCATGTTTATCGTGTATGAAAGTCTTGATTTTATACTTGAAAAACAATTATCTTGTTTTAGTGTCTAGTTTAGGGTGTCCCTAGAACAGGGCTGGAGGCATGGGAGCTACACCAGTTTGATGCACACAATTTCCATGTGCTTTCTGGTTTAATTTAGCCCTCACAGTGATCTCATAAGTGCAGTATTTTCATCCTTGTTTTGTAGATGAGGAAACAAAATGCTCAGAGAGACTAAGTGATTTGCTAAGAAGAACTTCTGTGACTTGCTGCTAAGAGGATGCAGGGAAGCTTGATTAGGGGTGGGTGGTGTGTGGATAACTTTTTAATGTTGCTATTACATGGTGTACTTATGAAAATAGAATTTACTCATTCACCATACATTTACCACATACCTACTACATGCCAGGCTCTGTTTTAGGGACTGGGAATTAATGTGACGGTCAAAGCAAAGTCCCTGTCATCATTTTGAGTGACAGCGAGCTACTTGGCTTTTCAAAGAAGAGTGCTCCAGGCAGAGAGAAAGAGCAAGAGGCAATAGGAACAAAGCATTCCTCTAGGATATTAAGGAAATGCTCCTAGAAGCCAATAGGATCCACAATAAACAAATACAGAAATAGCAAAATGTGGTTCACTTGGGGGTTTTGTTAGATTGGAGAGCCTGAGGTTGGGGCCTGAGAGTCTGCGTTTCTGATGGCGTCTGGTTCAGGCAGTGCTGATGCTGCTGTTCCCCAGCCCACATTTTTGGTTTTAGGTTTTAGATAGCATGGCCAATGAAGACCTCTGTGACTCAGTTTCCCTTTCTGTAACTGGGGTGAATAATTGATCCTACTTCATAAAATTTCTGCTTTAAAGCACAGTGTCTGGGACGTGGTAATTACTCTGTAAACTTTCTTTGTAACCCTATAATTTTTTTAAAAAATTGAAAACATTTTTCATCAGAGTAACATGGCATCTGTCTAGGCAGTTAAGGAAATGATAATTAAAGCAAGCAGGATATAGGAAAGTTAGTGTGGGGGACATCCATACTCACTGACAATATTATGTCCATGTATGGAAATAAAAAGTAGTCTTGCCTTGTGGAATTTGATGATCTTCATGTACAAGTGTGAAACTAAACTTTCTGAATTTATCTGGGTTTATTAAACCTCACCATAATTTTACTAACAACTGTTTTTCTGTGTATAAAATTAATCTCAATTTATGAAATAAAGTAGACATCTCACTTCTATCCTTTTATAGAAATTATTTTAGAGAAATAAGGAAATTCACAGGAATAGGAATATAGGGATGACATTAAATTAGAGATATTTTTATATAAGAAGTTAATTATGCTGAAAAATGTTCTTATTTTATAAACAGAAAGCTAGGATTATATAGCTTATATACAGTTGATTTTAGCAGCTAAGATATAGCTCATTTTCAACAGATGCTGCATTTCAGAAATGCATTTCAGAAATCTGTTCTTCTAATATATATAAAGCTGAGAAGCCCCTCTCCCCACTCTCCCATGAATAATCTCTAGTGAACGTTACATTAAGAAATTTCATGGTAAAAGAGAAAATAATTCCATACTTTTCTTTTCGGGGAATTTGGTTTCTCTCTTCTATATAGTATGATTATCATACTGGAATAATCTTGTGTAGAACTATAATCTAGTATTATTAGTGTCAACAATAATTATGCCATACATTTTTGATGGTCTTCACAATCTTCAGAAAGCTTTCGCATCCATTATTTCATTTAATATGCCCCACAACACTGAGTGGGAGGCCAGACAGGTATAAACGTTCATGAAAAAAGACAGGTGATGTTTACCCCAAATCACACAGCTGATAAATGCTGGAAACAAAATTAGAATCCAAGGTTTCTGATATCTAACCCAGTGCTCTGCACTTGGCCCCCCTAATATTACACTGAGGCTCTGATAATGAATGTAATATTCTGTAATGATCTTGCTAAATACAGTAAACAGAAATGAAAAAATGTAGGGCAATGAACTTGGGGTAAAATCCAGAGAAGGGAGGAAAGATTGTTTTAATTTTGTTGCCTTCCCTTTATACATACATATATATATATGTAAATATATAAAATTTTTCCAGGTTTATTGAGATGTGATAAACATATTGTGTAAGTTTAAGGTGAACAATGTTAGCTGCCACTGCCATGATGTCACATAATTACTAATTCTTTTTCGTGGTAAGAACATTAAAGACCTATGTTCAGCAACTTTCAAGAATATAATGCAATATTAACTATAATCACCATGCTGTACATTAGATCCCCAGAAATCATTTACCTTTTAACTAGAAGTTTATATTCTTTGATCAAAATCTCTCCATTTTCTCCAACCCTTATTCCCTGTTGTCCACCATTCTTACTCTTTGTTTCTATGAGTTTGGCTTTTTTAGATTTCATATATAAGTGAGCTCATATAGTACTTGTCTTTCTCTCTCTGACTTATTTCACTTAGCATAGCTCCCTCAAGTTCCATCCATGCTGTAGCAAGGGTAAAGTTTCCCTTTTTCATGCTTGAATAATATTCCATCTTACATTCACATATGTATAATCTTCTTTATTGATTTGTCTGCTGACAAACACTTAGGTCATTTTCATATCTTTTGCCTTCCCTTTAAATACCTCAGAGATGGATGGAAGCAAAGCCTCAGGGTAATAAATCAGAAGTGTTCTTTTTTTCTTTTTAATTCAATTTGTTTAAACTTTTAAAAAAAAAGCAAAAATAGTTTCGAAAACTAGTTGGTGGCTGATGGTGAATAAGATACTTTCCAACTGTGAAAGAGTTAGAAAAGTATCCAAATGGCTAATTCCCAAGCTCATTGCCCTTCCTGTACCTTGGTTCTGTGCCCATTCCACCCCCAGGCAGGTTGCTGGGGTTTCTGGAGGAAATCCAGGCTCCTCTTGGGAACCTCTTCAGTCTCCTCCTGCACTCCTGGCACTTGAGAGCGTGTATTTCTTCCTTATTTCCTCTTTCTTCCCCTGATGATCTAAATAGAAGACATTTTAGTACAAAAAAGAAAGAGCAAATTTTATCATCTCCACAAAAAGGTTGAGGACCTGCCATACAGAACTGTGAACACATTAGACAGGGCAAGCAAGCAATGAGATAGAAAATGCTTTTTTTTTAAAAGCCAACTAGTATGGTGAGCTACTTAGCTACTGTATGATTTTCTGTAGTTTGCTGGCTGTGTTTTGGAAGCCTGATAAGACCTGGCCATGTAGGATTGCTCCTGTTCTTCCAAACTTCAGTGTGGTTTCTGCACCTAATTGTTCACAAAGTCCAGAAAGATCCATATGACTCAAGGTCGATAGTATTCACTTATTTTCTGTCCCAGAATCTGGTTGGTGTGTTGGCTGGACCATCTGAAAAGCAGATGCCAGGATACAGTTGGAAGTGGAAAATATTTATAGGCGGTAGTCCTTGTAAAAGATAAAAGGCAGAGGAAGCAGAAGAAGGCAAGGAGAACTTTTAGAACTTGATACAGGTCTGACACCTGCTAAAGAGAGGTGAAAGAAAGGAGGATTGGATAGACAGAACCTCCGGCTGTGGTGTGGCTCCAAGATTGCTCATAAAGGAATCCTGCATAGAGACAATGGTGAGCCCTGTGCCGCTTCCTGTGCTCAGTCATTGGTTGGAGGGATGTCCAGATAGCACTTAGTCTCAGCTTGAATACTGAGTCAGACTCTGAAGGCATCCACAGCCAGAGATTGGCAGCAGTTTCTTTCTTGAAAATAGATTTCAGTGGGGGCACTCCCACAATTACCACAGCTGGGCAAAGAGAAGCAGGTAGTCACAGAAAGCTAAGTGCTAGCTGCATCCATGGGAGGCTAGACCTAGCCAGTGGATTTATGCCACCTGACAAGAACGTGGATACATCCATCCATGCATCCACGGGTCCTGCCATCTATCCACCCAGCAACCCAGCCACTCATTTATTGTCTTAGATGTCAACAGCAATCTCTGAGGCTTCTGTCAGAATAAGCACCTGTCCTTGATGCTGTCTCAGAAACCAAAACTAGATTTTGCCTGTTCTGCCACCAAGGCCACAATCTCTGAGCGACAGCTAGCCTGCATCTCCACGCAGTCTGCTTCCATCCCTGCTTGTGACCATAAGTCAACTTACTGTACATCTGAGGCCAAGCCCTTAAGTAAACCCTAATTTCTGCCAGTCTGACACACCTCTTTGGAGTCCTACTGGTTCTTTCCTCGACTGGATAGACTATAATTTATGTTACATCCCTCTGACTCAGTGATCTGGGCATAAAAGGTGCATGGTAAGTGATGAGGTTCACTGAGATGTCCTTGGGTTCAGGTCAATGAGAACAACTAAGGAGCAGCAGAGATGGTGAGATGGCTTGGCTGTGTGCCTTCCGGTTCTGAAGTGACTGAAGCTGTTTACTTTCAAAATGACTCCAGCGTTTGGTTGTAATATTTCATAGCCACTTATCTCCAACTAATATGGCATCCAGCCATGAGAAATCATAGGCATAATTTTGAGAGCACATTATTTTGGAGGATAAAGATGGTAGAATTGTCTAGAGCTTGGCAGGCAATAAAAAAAGAGGTTGATTTTTTTTTAAAACAAATGTTCCTGCCAATTAGAATTTAATCTTCCTCTAAATCAGCAGTCTCTAAGGTCCTTTTCATTTCTTTCATCCTATTACTTATTCTATCAAAGAACATGGGTCTCACCGTAATAGGAACCGATTCCTTTTCTTTTCTCAGAGCCATGTTTGTTTTGGCTGGACTTCTCGCATGTTGTTTAAAGGACCACTTGTGTTTGCAGGCATTCTATCATGTAGTTCAGAGAACATAAAACTTGTAGTAATATTTTTGGGAGTAAATTTTATTTTTATGGCTTTAAAACACAATCAAATAAAAACAAGAATTCCATTAGTAGTTGAATATTGTAATAATAGAGTTGAGAATAAATTTTACTGCTATAGGAACTATAAAACAGCAATAATAAAAAACACTATTATTGTGAATACATTGTGTTGAAATGACTAACTAGAAAGCTATAAAACACAGCGATAAGGAATAATCTAATCACCAAAAAAGATGTGACAATAATTCACCCTTGTTAGTGAGGAGTTCATGGTTCCAGTTCATTGGCCCCAAGTGCTCTGGGTTACTGCTTGCATTCCATAAGGTTGCAGAAAGATAATCTTTGGCCATTGGGTTGGCAGGAGACCACATATTACAGTGAAATTGGACATGAGTATTGAGGAAAATCCAATTATCAGTGACTGATAGGAAAACCCTGTATAGTACTGCCAAATGTCCTCAAATATATTCTTAAAAATGATTTGCAGGTTTCCATTAACAATTTGTGTGTATTATTTGACTGTGCATTTCATGTATTTCTTATTTTTAATATATGTTCTTTTTCGTCAGAATAACTGAATGGGATTACATACCTTCTGAGGAAAAGAGCCTATTTAATCTTACTTTTTATTTAAACTACGATGTGTCCCTGAGTGCATCTGGGTCCCACTGCAATTAGCAGAATAATGGAAAGAAAACACCCTTAATCCTATGTTTCTCTCTCCCTCTGTGGAACTCATGGCTCCATTAAAACCCTTGCTGCATCTCGCTTGCTGTTCTAAGTGATAATCTTGCTGGGTAGAGTACCCTAGGTTGCAGGTTTTCCTCCTTCAGGCCTTTGAATATATCTTGCCACTGCCTTCTGATCAGCAACTTTTCTGTAGAGAAATCAGCGAATAGCCTTATGGGGTTTCCCTTGTAACTAACTCTTTGTTTTTATGTTGCTGCTTTTAGAATCTTCTCTTTATATTTAACTTTGACCATTTTAATTATAATATGTCTTGATTAGGTCTGTTTGGGTTCACCTTGTTTGGGACCCTGTATGCTTCCTGTACCTGGATATCTGTTTCCCTTTTAGGTTTGGAAAGTTTTCAGCCATAGTTTCTTCAAACATGTTTTCAATCCCTTTTTCTCTTTCTTCTCCTTCTGGGATCCCTATTATGCACAGATTGGCATGTTTCATATTATCTTGTAGGTCTTTTATATTGCTTTATTTATTTTTTTAATTTTTATTTATTTATTTTTTGGTCTGCTGTTCAGATTGATTTCCATTATTCGATCTTCCAGATCACTTATTCGTTCTTCTATATTATGGAGTCTATTTATTGCCTTTAGCTTGGCTTTCATCTCAGCACTTGAGTTTTCTGATTTTAGTTGGCTCCTCTTTATAGTTTCTAATTCCTTGTTATAGTGATCTGCATTTTTATCAATAGCTTTTCTTAATTCCTTCAGTATTGTTTATCATCTCCTTTTAAAAATCAGATTCTGGCAGACTGGAGAGGTCTATTTCATTGTGTTATTTTAGGGGATTTTTCTTGTTCTTTTAACTGGGAGTAGTTCCTCTGCTTCTTCATTTTACTTATATTTCTCTGGCTCCATGCATGTAGAAGTAACAGTTACCTACTGCCATCTTGAAGGCCTGATTTTATGTGGGAATGTCCTTGTGTAGCTTGTGTGCATCTAATATTTTTGGTGTGAGGGTTGTTTTTAGTATGGATGCCTGCCACATCTTTCCTCCATGTGTGCTGGCTGCTATCCCCTCGATAGGGGGTGTGATGAGTGTGTTAGAGCCTGTACTGGATGTTGAGTGGGGCATGCTCTTTGTTCTGTGGTTGTCACAGCCCTGTTGGGAGCCAGGTGCGTTCCGCAGTTGTTGGAGTAGAAGCCGCCAGATCAGTTTCTAAGCTGCTGTGTGAGTTAGGACTGGAGTGCTTCTAGGGGAAGAGGAACCACTGAGTATTCCTCCACAGGAGATGTCCACCAGAAAGTGCCCTCTGTGGTTTGCCTGTCACCCGTTGTGCAGACTCACAAAGTACACTGTTGTTGGTGCTGCCCTTGGCCCCA
This sequence comes from Vicugna pacos, assembly GCF_048564905.1. Lineage (NCBI taxonomy): Eukaryota > Metazoa > Chordata > Mammalia > Artiodactyla > Camelidae > Vicugna > Vicugna pacos. Next base: position 65,306,697 of record NC_132991.1, on the reverse strand, counting down.
CCTCAGCCACGGAAATGCAGGCAGTCTGTCTGGGTGTCCCTCATGCACAGTGCACTCAAAGCCATGAGGGCAGATCCATTGAAGTCACCAGGACCCACTGTAGTTGCACACAGTAATACACCTGGATCCACCATGGACCACAGGGTCAGCACAGACCCCAGCCCTGCCACCACGTGCACACACCCACTGTTGACACCAGACCTGCCCCAGCCACACACCGGTGTTCTTCTCAGATGTCCTGGATGCGCTGAGTTTATAAAGGAACTGGTGATGTAAATCCATCAAAGCTGCCTGGGATACAACCCAAATTTCATCCCCAGCTCCCAAAGTTACATAGCCCTAGGGAATGGGCTCAGATTTCAGCCCTGCCTCCACTTGGAGGAACCCACCAGCTATTGCACCCTTCCAGAGCAAGCCGAAAAGGAGACCGCTATGACAGGGTCCCGCACCTTGCTCCAAGAGCAGGCTGACAATGGGGCTTTTTATGGCCAAGCCAGGCCCTGTGGACTGGCAGAGAAGGAGGACGCTATGGTGGTCCTGCCTTTCCCTTCGTGTGTACCAACGATGGAGCTTCCTATGGCAAACCAGGCTCCTATGCACACACTCCCAGCCTTAATCTATACCCCACTCCAGCCCCCTCAGGCTGTCTCCATGCAGCCAACCCCAGTCCTTTCCCCAGGTCTGTCCTCTGGAGCCAAGTTTCAGCACCCAGTCCCAGCATGCACCAGCAGGCTTGCGTCTCAGGCTGGGGAATGCACGGACCCTCTGAGCCAGTTTTCTCTGTTCTGTGTTCTGCAGGGTGACTGCTGCTCTCTCCTCCGAGCCTCTAGAGCTCCCCTTCTGGCCCAGCGGATCTCCCCGCTGGTGAAGGGGTTTCCCAGGGTGACAGCACTTTTTCTCTTTCACTGCTCCCTCCCCAATTTACAGGACTTGTCCTTTCTTTCATTTTTCTTTTAAATTCTACCCAGTTATGTGGCGATTTTTCTTGTAGCTTCATTTGTCTAAGATCTTCTGCCAGAGCTTAGTAGGTATTCCGTGAGAGTTGTTCCACATGTAGATGTATTTCATGTATTTGTGGGAGAGAGTGAGCTGTGCATCTTCATATTCCACCATCTTGAAGGCCTTCCTCAAAATCCTTGCTTCAGAATTAGGATGACCAAGATGGGTACCCTGTCTTGCCCCTGGGTGAGGGAAAGAGTATCGCGGTGTGTTGCATTTTATCCCTCTTTCTGAACATCATCAAAATTCAAGATTTCCAATTGATGGTATCTCCAGGGGATGAAGGAAGATCATAGACAATGACGTTTCCACTAGGCAATGGAGGCATGCTGCTGGAGTTTTTTACACCCACCACCTTCACTCTCCCACTTCCCTTTCCTTATTTAACCAACTCCAGTTGGCTTCTGTCCCTATCACACGCCATGTGCTGACTGAAATTGCTCTTTTTAAGGTTCAGGAGCCTCTATCCTTTTGGATAAGATTGCTAGTTCTCAGTCCTCATGTGACTCGACTTCTTAACAACATTGGCCGATTTGGTAACTCTCACTTCTTAAAATGTTTTTTCTCATTTGGCTTCTGGGACACAACAGTGTCTCACTGCTCCAGCTGCCTCACTGGCTGCTCTTTCTTAATTTCTGTTGCTGGATTCCTCTCTTCTACCAAGATCTCTATATGTTAGATTGACTCAAGTTTCAATCTTCATTATTCTCAATCTATACTTAGACCCTTGAAGAGCTCCTCTGTGTGGCTGAAAACACCATCTCGTTCATGCCCAAGAGCCACAAATGTATACACTTTGTTCCAATTTCCCTTTGAAGTCTAGCCTGCCATAGCTGCTACACACTTGTCAACCCCTGGATGTCTAATAAGCATTTTGGAATTATCAGAGCCAAATCGAATTCTTGACTTTTCTTCCCCTCACATCTACTCCTCCCCCAACTTCTCCCATCTCATAAAATAATCATCACTATTCGCTCCATTTCTCGGTCTCCAAATCTAAGAGTTGTTCTTGAGGTCCCTGATTCTCTCATACTTCATATTCATTCCACAAGCAAATTTGTGAGGTCTGTTTCTAAAATAAATTCCCAGCGTGGCCATGGCTCACTGAGTCACCATGACTGGCTAGACTGAGGCCCCATCACCTCTCCGCTGGAATGCTGTGTATCCTCCCAGCTGGTCTTTCTGTCTTCATTCTTGTCCCTCTTTTGTCTACTCTCTAAGCAGCAGCCAGAGTAATCTTTTAAAATATCAAAACAAAACCTTTTAAATAATTTCTTAGAATAAAATCCAAAGTCCTACTCTGGCTTATGGTTTCTACAAGACCTGGCCCTTACCTATTTCTCTGACCTCATTTTCCATCACTCTCTCTTGCTTCCACTTTACTTAAACTGGTTTTTCTTCCAGTTCCTAAGTCAGGCCACGTTCATTTCTTCTCTGAGACCCCCTACACATGCAGTCCACTTTACTTAGAACAATTTTCCTACAGACTTTGCATGAGCCACATTATTTAGAACTTAACTCAAAAATTGTCTTGAATCAGTCAGGAATGGCTTCTCTAGCTCCATATATTCTTGGCCCATATCTCTCCTTAATTTGATTCCTTTTGCTTACAATTTTGTTATCTGTTTGTAAACTTGTTTATTGCTCTCTCAGCTCTAGTGTGAGTTCCATGAATGCAGAGACTCTACCTCATGCATCTTTTATATATTCATCTTTGCACTAGTGCCTGGTATATAGTGAGTACTCATGACATTTTTGTAGAATAAATGAATACATAAATGATCATACAGGGCAAAGGATTTAGACTAGACCCCCAAATGCTAAGAATTCTGTTTAAATCCTCTACTTCTCTGCACTAAATTTTGCCTTGCTCAATTAAACTTTTAACAGTGATCTTGAGTCTTTATTTTACTGGTCACCATTTGAGATTCAAGGCATATCTTGGGTTCGTCTGAAAACATAGGGGTGGAGGTAGTGTCTGATAGAGTCCTTTCTGTGGGAGGAATGTGTGGGAAAATCCACTTGGGAAAGGATTTAACATATTTTCACTGCTTGGGTATAGAGATACTTGAGATTGTTTAAGAAGCTGATAATGTTGTCCATCAGAACAAGAGAAGACATTTGACCCCAAATAAAGCCTTATATTGCAAAGAGGAGTGGAGATCCTGAGTAATAACCACACCCATCATGACCAGAGCAAAAGACACACTGCCTAGTATACCCAGTGACCTGTGTGGAGGAGAAAGCAGGAGTGATCGGCTCTTGACTATAGGTGATAGGGATTCCTAGAACTGAGGACTTTGCATTACTTTCTGGATCTGGTGGGGCCAAGAGCTTGTGTAAAGTTGGTTTTAGAGGACAAAAAAAAAAAAAAATCAAATGGCTGTGTTTTCCACTATTTTTTAAAAAGTGCTTTTGAAGACCTGATGGAGTTAATGAAACAATTGCTTGCATATTATTTCTGCTGAGACACACACTATCTAATTTATCTTATCTTGATTGTGAGAGCCTGTGCCCTTATGCTTTCTCAGAGATACTTGGTCCACTGACCTGCAGGAGAAGCACAGGATTTTTTAGCTCTCTTGGCAGAAAAATGAAGCCTCTGCTTGGAACCTTTTATATCTTGGGGATGCTGGTTCCTGGAGGGCTGGGATATGATAGGTGAGTGTGAAATGGGAGGAGGGGCCGACCATTATGATTTAGATTGTCTAAATGGAAAACTTTTTTCAAGATCAGTGCATTTGGATTCTCCTATCTTCTCACCCATACACACCATGAGATGAAAATAATAATCACTGAAGTTTTATCACTGAACATTACTTTAATAATCTGTAAATAAATGAATAAATATCTAACAAAGATTTCCTACCACAATGTATGATAAATAGCAATAGCTATGTCATGTTTTGTAATTAAAAAAGAAAATTGTAATGAAAATTATATATCCTTCATTTACATAGTTTCTCAATTGGTAAATCACATTATTCTAATTACTACAAAAATGTTTAAAATGTTTAACATTACCAAATAATTTCACCCAGAGAAAATTACTGTTAGTGTTTTTATTTTTGGATAGATAGTTAATTATGTATACAGTACTAATGCCAGAATTTTTCAGTTAAATTGTATTGTAAAAATTTTCCTAGGACATGCTTAATTTACTTAAAACATAATGCAATCACAAATAATATTTCATCATTGCTACCCTGTAAGTCAGAGTTGATTTCTAATTTGTTATTTATACAAATAATGCTGTGATAAGCATCCAGCTACATAACAATTTTTTGCAAATCTTTATTTCCCTAATGTAAGTTATAAGAAGTGGAATTACTGGGTTAGAAGCTGAGGAAAATTCAAATTACCCTTTAGAAAAGTTGCATCAGTTCACACGTCAGCATCAGTGTACGAAAGCCCTTTTTAAGTATTTGCCAAGTTGACAAGTGAAAAATACCCACAGCTGACTTACTTTGCATTTTGTTGGTTTCTTATAAGGTTAAGCACTTTTTTGGTTTATTATTCATTTCATTGGTTTATAAATTGCTCATTCATGTCATTTGCCCATTTTTGTGTTCTCTCCCTATTCATCATGAATAACTTCTTTGAATAGGTAACATATATTGAACATTCTGTGTGTGTGTGCAGTTTCCATATAAAGTATATTTTCCTTTATTCATACATAGCTTACTATTCTGCACACTTGGTATATCTCATCAGGTATGTGTGGTTATAAATTGCATTTCCTCTTTTGTTTCATGGTTAAATGCATCTTGCAACAAACTTACTCTCAACGAACATAGAAATCTACTCCAATTTTTGCCCCAGACTAACCATCTGGCCTCAGCCTGCCCTTTAGCTTCATAGACAATCTGATTTTGGATATCTAAAGAGTGTCCAGGATCTACGTGATGCCTAAACCTGTTTGGACATTGCCATCTCGTAGTTAACTTGGTTTCATATAGAAATTGCATTTAGCTTCGTTTCTAAGATTCCTCATATATAAATCAGAGACAAAGACGTACATATGTCATAGGGCTTTGACTGCTTAAAAATATCACAAGCCTTAAAATTACACATCCTTTGGCCTAGTATGTCTGCTTCTTGAAATTTATACTGAGAAAACGAACCATGGAAAGAATTGTATGCACTGAGATGCAGCTTTATTTATAAGATAAAGATTATATTAAAAAATTTTAATATTTGGAAACAATCTCAATGTCCCATATTAGGTTATGTAAATGTTGATACATGACATATGACAATGGAATATTATTTATCTATTAGAATAATAATTATGAAAAATTTTGATAGCATGGGAGAAAGCACATTTTATGCTAAAAGAAAGATGCAGAATACAAAATGTAATAAAATACTTAGAAAAATAAAAGAATAAATATGTACCCTAATGGACATCATTATCTTTAGTTGGTAATTGTTTTTCCTTCCCCTCAACTGTTCTTCATTTTGCAAATATTCTACAAAGATGATACATAGAACTTTTATTTTAAAAAATGATTGCCAAGCCCAGGTTAAATTACGGAAGTGATTGGCTCAGAAGATGAGACTCAGACAAGATGCCTTCCAGTGGTCATCTCTTGAGGAAAATATTTCGTATCTGCTAGTCCTGGTCCTTATTGATTGTTTTATTTTCATTATTATTTACTGATATAAATAATGTCCACTTTTATATGGCTCTTATGAACTTGAAATATAGGTTAGCTGCCATTATTGATACTTTTCATTTAGTCTATGTGATGTAGTGGCAGTCCAGAAGATGTACAATTAACAAAGATGACAAGCTTTGCAATCTTTCTCTTGATCATTTAGGGAGGTGGTCTGTCATATATATATATATATAGCATACTCCCAATAAAAGTATAAATCTGTAGAATCATTTGGGATTTAGCACTATAAATCAAATGCCTTGAAAATGTTCATCCTCTTTGACCTACTAATCCCATTCCTAAAATGTAGCTCAAGGAAATAATCAGAAATGAGCAAAAAGATTGATGCAAAAAGTCATTAACTCCAGAATTATTTACAATGGCAAAAAAAAAAATGAAAAGGGAGACAGCTTTAATATCCAGCATAGATGACAATCTTTAAATACATGATACTATGTAAATATACACTTTCTGTCAAATATTGTGCAGTCATTAAAAATAATGTTTATAAAGAGTTTTTATTGGTTTGAGAATGTCTCTGGTAGAATATATAATAAAAAGGAGTGAATACAAAATTATATATAGATATAATTTGCACTGTGTTTATAAAAAAACATGCACAGATAAAAGACTGAAAGGAAATATGCCAAAATTTCAACAGTGGTTAACTCAGGGAGGTGGGATTATGGAGGACTATTCCTTCCTTCTCTTTTCTAATTTTCTCCTCTCCATGCTTACTAAATTTTCCACTTATATGCATATGTTAATTTTGTAAGAAGGGGAAAAAAACTTTGAAAATACATTACTATCATGAAATATTCATGTAACTGTTTCCTAAGTATTTAAAATACAAAATCTGCCTCAATATTCATTAGTTTTTTTTGCCTCTTTTTACATTCTAGTCAAAATTTCATCAGACAATCGTTGATCTGCAGTATTTATTAATAATGTACCCCCAAAGGATCATTTTCTCTGTTAAACATTTTATGAATTCCTATTAAAAAATACACAAAGTACAATAATCTTTTCATTTGATTGGTGAGATGAGACTGGGTGGTGATTTGAGGGATTAGCCAGCTTTTTATTTCCCTCTCTACATGTATTATGCATCACCCAAGGAAATGCCTAGAAACTGGGAATTGCCTTTTCTAAGTATATAGTTTAAACATTTCTTGGACTAAGTATTTGAGGTTCTGAGGCTTAAGTATTGTTTAATTTCATGTTAAAATGATAAGCACTTTTAATATCAGGAATTTTCACTCAATTCCCTTATGGTTGACTTTTTTTTGCATGTTATATGGACCCAGTCATTCAATGCGGGGCTTAGGGGACACCAGAGTCACACATTTTGCAGACATTAGCTGGGAGAAAGCCAAATGTTGATGTCTGATGGTGTCCAGTTACCTATCATTCATTCCCTTCCATACTGTGACATTGCCTGGGAATATCAGCCCAACTGAAACAGGAACTCGCAGCTACCAGGACTGTTTTTTAAGTGTATGCTCTGTCCTACCCACTGAGTAGATAAATGTATAAAGAACGACCTGAACTATGTGAACTACATGAAGGAAGGAATAGCATCTCTCTGGACAACCACCATCCCCTCCCAACACTGTGAAAGAATCTCCAATGATCTGAACTCAAGTCCTGGCAGGACAGCCAGTGCAAGGAATGAGAAAGAAGGAAAGACTGAAAAAATATCCTTCTCATTTGCTTCAGTCCCTTTCCTCTCTCCATTCTGAAAAAGCACTGAAACTATCTCCCGATGACTTTTTAATGCTGAGACTTATTTTGCTGTCTTTGTAGTCCAAATCAGAGATAGACAATTTTTTAAAATAGGCTAATAAATATTTTATGCTTATTTGCTAGGGTATAATAAAAGTATAATTTAGCTTCTGTAACAAAATCTTCAGGAAAAAAAACCCTCAGATAATGGTATTTACCTTAAAGGCTGTTGTTAGGATGATATATGTGTGTCTTAGAACAGTGCTGACATGCATAACTGCTCATAAAATGTTGGTTATTATTACTGGCTATGCTTCAGTTTGGAATTCTCCCTCTCCTGTTCTCAATATGCTTAGTGCACCATTGAGCTGGTTATCAGACTCTAGCTTATCACATCTCATGTTTCATTATTTAATGGTTAAGTTATTTTGCTTTTCATGTATTTATGTCTCATTCTCTTAAGTAGATTTTAAGCTCTGTAAGGAAGACATATACGTTTCGGTTACTATTATCTATTATCACTTTGGCATAGAGTACTAAGAGTACCCACCTATTGGGTTGTTTGGTGAATTAAATAAGACAATAATATAAATGCTTTGACTGATGCCTAGAACATACTGCCCTATAAGGGTTAATGAGTGTTACTATAATATATATATATTTGCTGATTATTTGATAAGGACATGAAATGTGCTCCTGAAAATGTACTTGTAAACTGAATTTTAAAAAATTTTAAACACACCAAGGGGTATATGTATTTTCTTTATTAAAATAATAATATGTTTTGTGAACCAATCAACCTCAACATATTGTTTACACCTGTATATATTTCTATATTAAAATTGTTCATTCTGAAGCACTCTGGTTTATTAAAAAAATCAAATAAATGATAAACATTAGAAATGAATCCCTATATTACATGGAGAAACATATTGCTCCTCAATTATCACAATTTTAGTAGCATTCGTTTCTTGTAATCACCTTCCAAAATTCATTTCATTGTTTTAACTAATTACTTAGGCAGTTCTATCTCATGAGATTTTCATTTGGACAAACTAAAGAAGGTAAAATGTATTTAACAATAAAACACTTACAATTTTGAAGATAAAGAGCTTCTGCTAAATTCAGATTGTTATTATTAATGTTAGTAACAATTAAGTTCATGGAATTTGTGTAGAGAAATGAATGGATTTCTATGACAGTAGGTGATTGTGGTACATGGTGCTAAATGAACCAGATTAAAAAATTAAAATTTTGTCAATCTGATTTCTGAAGTTTTGTAGATGTGAATGGAATTTGAGTTTTAATTAATTCTATTGAAAATATTTTGTAGTTTGGTATTGTTTGAATATAATGCCAGTTAGATGGCTAAATTATTCTCCATATAATTTTTATTTTCAATATTATTGCAGCAAAATAGGTTTCGTCCTTTGTTTTTTTTTTGAACTACTACTATGTTTTAACATTTATTAAGTATTAACTAAGTGTCCAAAATTTGCTCATTTTTAAACATGGATTAATTTATTTAATCCTCATAAGAATCTTATGGGAAAGTAGTAGTATTTAATTTACAGACTGAAAAATGAAGGCTTAGGGAAAGAGTAAATATAATACCAGAATGTTCAGAGGAAAAATGTGAGAAAATTAATAAAAATCATTAAAACATTAGCTGATTAGATCTCTAATACTTTCCTTTGCAATGCGGGGTCGCTGTCCAAAAGTTCACACCCCAGTTTCTCCAAAATCTCACATCCCAGCGCTATTAACCTAGTAACCACTCCATACATATTTGTGGGGTAAATGAATGATCAATTAGTATATTTTCGTAGTGAAAATATAAGCTTTTTTTCTTTTTTACTTAAATAAAGCCTTTTAGTTAGGGAACTAAAACATTCATCAAACATTTGTGTGGCTTAGAGATAAGAGTACTAGCTGTGTAACTTACTAGCTTTGTGACTGCAAGTTACTTAGTTTCTCTTGCTTCAGTTTTCTTATTTGAAGATGACATTTCCCAGGGTTGCAATAAGAATAAATTATATAATGTGCACGATTGTGCTGGCACAATATATGGCATAAAGGAGAGGCATTCAATAGTTTTAGTAAACTGTTTGTTAAAATATCAACCATAAATGGATAATCTGAATAGGCCTATATCTATTTTAGAAATTGAATCAATAATAATAACCTTCCAAAACAGAAAGCACCAGGCCCAGATTGGTTCACTGGTGAAAATTCTATGAAACATTTAAGGAAAAAGCTGTACTAATTCTCTATAATCTCTTACAGAAGTTAGAAGCAGAGAGAGTACTTTTTAATTCATTTATGAGGCCAGTATTATCCAGATACCAAAACTAGGCGAAGACATTATGACAAAAAAAACAAACAAACAAAAAAAACCAGACCAGTATCTCTCATGAACATGGATGTAAAAATCCACAACAAAATGTTAGCGAATTGAGTCCAAAAAATATATATATAAAAGAATTATACACCACATCCTCCAGCTGAGATTTATCCCAGATATGCAAGGTTTGTTTAACATTGGTTAATCAATTAATGTAATCCATTACATCAATAGGCTAAAAATGAAAATGTACACAATCATATCAATAGATGAAAAAAATTTTGACAAAACTGATCACCCATCCATGATAAAAACTCAGTAAATTAGACTTAGAGGGGAATTTCCTCAACTTCAGAAAGAATAGCTAGAAAAAATCTACAACTAACATTATATTCAATGGTAAGAAACTAGAAGCTTTCCTGCTAAGACCAGGAAAAAGGCAAGGACTTCCACACTCATCACTGCTTTTGAAGATTGCCCTGGAGGTCCTAGTCAATTCCATAAAACAAATAATGGAAATGAAAAGTATGCATATGGGAAAGGAAGAAATAAAACTGTCTTTGCAGATGACATCTATGTAGAATAGCTGAAAGAATTGACAAAAAAACCCACCTGTAATTAATAAGCAATTATAGCAAGGTTTCAGGATATAAAGTTAACGTACAGAAGTCAATCATTTTTCTGTATACTAGCAATGAACAAATAGAATTTAAAATTTTAAAAAATTATTATTTACATTATCACCCCTCAAAATGAAACACTTAGGTATAAACCTAACAAATTATGTACAAGATCTATGTGAAGCAAGCTACATAACTCTAATGAGAGCTATCAAAGTAGAATAATAGGTGGAGAAATGTTCCAAGTTCATGGATAGGAAGACTCAATATTGTCGAGATGTCAGTTCTTCCCAACTTGATCTATAGATTCAATGCAATCCCAGTGAAATTTCCAGCAAGTTATTTTGTAGATATCAAAAAAATTTTATAAGGAATAGCAAAAGATGCAGAGTAGCCAAGTAGAAGTAGAGGAACAAAGTTGAAGAACTGATACTCTTAAACTTCAATACTTATTATAAATCTGCCTAATTAACACTGTAATCAAGACAGTGTGTATCAGTGAAAGAATAGACTGATAAATCAATGGAACAGAATTGAGATCTCAGAAGTAGACCCACAAAAATACAATCAACTGATCTTTGACAAAGGAGTAAAGACAATACAATAGCGCAAAAGTCTTTTCAACAAATGATGCTGGAACAACTAGACATCCATATGCAAAAAAGTGACCTGGACACACCTTCCATTCATCACAAAACTTAACTCAAAATGGATTACCTAAATATAAAATGCAAAACTATAAAACTCCTAGAAGGTAACATAGGAGAAAACCTAGATAATCTTGGGTATAGTGATGACTTTTTAAATACACCACCAGAGGCATGATCTCTGAAATAAATAATTGATAACCTATACTTTATTAAAATTAAAAACTTCTCCCCTTAAAAGACAATGTCAAGAGAAGGAGAAGACAAACCACAAAGTGAGAAAAAATATTTGCAAAAACACATCTGATAAAGGACCATTATCCAAAACGTACAAAGAACTCTTAAAACTCAACAATGAGAAATGGACAAAGGACCTGAACAGACACCTCACTGAAGAAGATATACAGATGGCAAGTAAACACATGAAACATTGCTAGAGGGAATGCAAAATGGCACCGTCACTTTGGAAGACAGTTTGGTAGTTTCTTACAAAATTAAACATACTCTTGCCATATGATCCAACAATCATGCTCCTTGGTATTTACCCAAATGAATTGAAAATTTATGCCCACAAAACCTTGCACACAGGTGTTTATAGCAGCTTTATTCATAATTGCCAAAAACTTGGAAGCAACCAAGATGTCCTCTTTGACATCTCGATGTGAGCAGATAAAGTGTGGTAGTTTGAAATGAGCTATCAAGCCATAGAAAGACATGGAGGAAAGCTAAATGCATATTACTAAGTGAAAGAAGCCAATCTGGAAAGACTGCATACTGTATGATTCCAACCGTGTGACATTCTGTGAAAGTCAAAATAATGAAAAGATCAGCGTTTGCCAGGGATTAGGCTGGAGGAAAAGATGAATGGTCAGATCACAGAAGATTTTTAGAGCAGTGAAACTATTCTGTGTGATACTGTAATGGTGGATACATGTCATTATACATTTGTCCAAATCCACAGAATGTGCAATACCAAGAGTGAGCCCTCATGTAAACTGTGGGCTTTGGGAAATAATAATGTGTCAATGTAGGTGCATTGTTTACAACAAATGTACCGCTCTGCTGTGGGATTTCGATAGTGGGGGAGGTTGTTTGTGTGGGGGAACAGCAGGTATATGGGAACTCTCAGTATTTTTCATCTAATTTTGTTGTGAACCTAAGACATACCTAAAAAATAAAGTTTATTTAAAAAGAACTGTTGCATAAAAATTCTTAGAATTATATGCAGTATTGTGGTTAATATTTCAGGCATTTCAGTCAGGCTGTCAGGGTTTAAATCCCAATAACAATTTCCCTGTGATGCAGTTTCTTCATTGCTGAAATGGCGATAATGAGTACCTTATCTTGGAGTTTTCGAGAGAAGTAAATGAGATTTAAATTGCTTAAACCAGTGAGTGTCTCATAGTAAGTTTCAGTTCAGTAAATCTTAGCTATTCTCTCTTCTATAAATTTTAAGTGTTTTTATCTACAGCATCTTGCTGAATTATCCCAGCCTCCCGGCAAGGTTAGAATGGCTCTTCTCATCCTGCAGATGAGGAAACTATGGCCCAGAGGGACTCAGTGGTACCTAAGTTCTCGCAGTTAGTAAGTCGCAGAGGCAAGACTTCATTACTGACTTTTGTCCTCAAAATGCTGTGCATTTTGCTTTCTCGTATCTTTTCCAACTATCTTTTTTCATCAAGGACTAGGATAACCCTCATGATATCCTGGTCTCTTCACTGTGTTTTGTCTGACTTTCTTCCCTTTGCAGATCCCTGGCACAACACAGACAAGAAGTTGTGGATGAGACAGTGAGTCCACGGAGGAGCCTGGAGACATATTCCTATAACAGATACCACCCCATGGAGGAGGTAAGCAAAGACACAAAATGGGGGTGTTGGTGGTGGTCACAACCTACTTTAGGATGAGTGAGGGATAGTTCACTGCTAATATCCATGGACTAGAGAGCCTCAGGATGTGAAGCTGATATTTGTCTGTGCACTAAGGTCAAGGAATTCCCAACCATTACTCCCTGACCACCACCACTAAATATGCAAATCCTGGCGATATGAAATAAAAAGGCAAATCAACAACAAAAAGAAAAAGGAAGAAAAGAACACCCGAACCAGTTTTGGTAGTGTAACAGGGATCAGAATGCACCTTTACTCTTGTTCATCAAGTCTTAAGCTGGTTTAAGCAGGGCAGGGCCAATGTGTATGTAGATGTGGGATGGAAGGTGGAGAAAACTTCTGATTGAATCATATTTAGCCCCAAAGTGTGGTATTATTTCCAGTAGGATGCAAGAAACACGGGCAGCTGCTCTTAAGAGTGGAAAACTTTTTTTTCCAAAGAAATATTTGTATTGCTGCTAAGTTCAGTGGTTTCTGAAACTGGATATGGTAAAATGTACATATGAATATATGCAGTGTGTGTGATATTGTGAAGTATAAATTTCTTTTGAAGTATGAATTTCCAAAAATAGAATTATGAGGTTAAAGGGTATGTGAATATAAGTGTTTGATATAAATGTACAAGTTGTCCTCCAACCTGGCTTTACCATTTATTTCCTCGGTATTGAGGAATATATTAATATTTTCCAGAATTTTTTCAAAGAGTACAAGAAAGAATTTACATTTTCTTCTATAACAATCATCCCAAAGTTTCTTAGATTTTTGAACAAGGTCCAGTAGGGCCCACGGGAAGCGTATGCTTTGGTATCAGAGATGAGTCACACCTGGCTTGGCCACTTTGCTCTGTGACCTTGACCAAGACATTTAACCTCTTCGTTCCTCAACTTCCTCATATGTGAAATGAGAGTAGCGATGCCTATCTTGCAGCTTTGTTGTAAGAGTGGAATAAACTGCACTACTACTAGTTAAGCATGAACAATTGCTGCTGCAGTTCGTGTCTCTCCAGAGATTTAAGGCACCTACATCTGTCCCAGCCCAACACAGAAGCACACACAATACTCATGTGATGATTTGTTAGTCCTCTTACTGTTATAATAATGCCTTTTATCTGTAGATATTCCATGCTAAGATGAATTTCAATTGAGACACAAGAATTTTCAAATAGAATATTTGTGATGCCAAATAATTATATGTACCGTAACTCATCATTCAGATGTTTTAACTATACCAAAATTGAGTGTGGGAGGTATCCTATCCCATGCTGATAACTAGCTTAATATGTCTTACCTTTGTCAATTCTTTATTTCATTCTCTCTTCTAGAACCCCAAATTACTGACTTACAGGCAGAAGTCTAAGACCCTTCCTTTGTAAGCACGGTGTTAGGACTTGTAATTAAATCAACGTCTATTCAGTTGTATTCAGCTGAAATAAAGTGATTGACTTGGCTTGATTAAGAAACTTCTGCTGGCATGTCGGTGAAGGGCATACCCAGGTCTTCTCTAATTTTGGATCCATGGACATTAGCTAAGGATATTTTGGGGAGTCATAAAGACTAAAGAAGGTCCCACAAAATAGACTTGACCTGAAACTTCTGGCATGACTGAGTGCCACCGGGAAATCTGGAAGTCTGGTGGCCATTATTGTACGATGTTTCAGAAGTGTTATAGTGGATTGTTGCAATTGATTATTCTCAATCATTTACTTGTAAAGTTCAACGGGATGTCCTAAGACTGGATGGCAGAGTAAATCTTTTAAGAACATGGTGGGTTGGGGGTGGTCATAATTCGTTGGTTTAGTCTTCTAGTTTGTTTAGTGCACAGCTGTTGAAATGAAGAACAAAGAGTTCAGAGTTCAGTGTCTTGATGAAAGAAGCAGTTATCTTAATTAGGGGCAAGCAAACAGTCTTCTTACTGATAACCTCGCTTCTCCCTGGCTGTTTCAGGTCTATCAGTGGATGAGTCAGATAAGGGAGAAGTACACAGAAGTGGTGACACAGCATTTCCTAGGAATGACCTACGAGAGCCGGCCCATGTATTGTCTGAAGGTGAGCGAGAGGCTGGGAATTTCAGGGGTCTCTCCTGCCCCATCCAAGGCTACGTGTTGATGATCGAGGCTCGAGTGAGAAATATGGACAAGGTTAAAAGAAGCAGGGCAGAAAGACTTTGACTTTTCCACCTCAAAGTGGGTTTTAAAAATTCAAAACTTGTAAACGCTTACACCTTATTCATTTGCATGGAGTCTTGTTCTGGAGGGAGTAAAGAGAATTTGGAACGGTTGGGTGAGACCATGTGGGTAGGATTTAAAAATAAAGGCCCCGAAGTAAGAATTTTTTCGTTAGCTTTCTTCATGCTGGGCCTCTCTCATCCCCACTAAGACTGGGGAGCTTAAAATCGTGGCTGGTGGCTGGAGAGGACTTTAGACATTCTGGCTGAGTGGTTTCCAGCCTGTGCTCTGTCAGGGCCTGGGTGTCTCCGTGCCCCCACAGAGCGGGAGAGGGGGGCCTGCTTATAGGGGAAATCCCCACTCATGCTTCCACCAAAGCCAGTTCCCTTTTCATGTGTATTTTGAGTTTTTAGAAAATTGTTCTTTTCTAAAACTTTTTTTCCTCCATAAAAATGTTTGGAAATCATAGACAACCTTCATTTTTGGTTCCTTCACTTTTGTGAGAGAACAAAGACCCAGAGGAGTGAAAGGACTTGTACGAGATCGCACAGCCGGATTGTAGCAGAGTCAGAGGGCTAACCCAAGCTCCAGGTTCTCTGCCCCTTCTGCGTGTGACATGATGAAAAGTGTTTGAGGCTGAATAACCACTTTCCACAGGGCCGGTCTCTCAGTTTTGGACCAGTGATAGTTCAATTCTGGCTGCTTTCAAGTAATACTCATGCCTGGGCCCCATTCACAGAGATGCTGAGATAATTGCTCCAGGATGGGGCCCAGGCACTCTTTGAGAGCTCCCCGGGTGATCCTAATGAGTAGGCAGGAATGACAAGCACTGCACCTAACCTTTGGTTTTCAAAGGGTGTTCCTTGCACCAGCAGCATCAGCATCGCTTGGGAACTTGATAGACATGCACATTCTCGAGGCCGACTGCAGATCCACCGAATCAGACACTCTGGGGGTGGGCCCGGCAATCTGGGTTTTAACAGGCCCTCCTCCAAGTGACCCTGATGCCCACTCAAGTTTTCCAGCCACAGTGCCCTTCCCAGTTCCAGGTGATGCGGGTCCTGCTGGCCCACAACTGTGCTTCAAGAACCACCACCAAAGCACTTAAGCACTTCGGCGTCAAGAACTGGCATGCCTTTGTTTGCTGTCCTCTTAATACTTTCCATAGATGAGTTAACTGACAAAGCACACTTACAAATCTGAGAGTTACCTACAACTACAAAAATATCTATTGGCTTGAAATAGAATTTACCCAGGAGCTGAGTAATTGGTTAATATGTTAAGTGTGCGCCACTTACTTACTTGAGTTTAGATAGGCCATCACATGCTGAGCTGAGTCAGCCGAAAAGGCATTTAAACATCCTTTGCTCAGGACATACTTTAAAGAATAGAACTGGTACATAATAAGGAAGCAATAAAGATAAACATATGATCATATACGTATACTCATAAAAGGGGTAATTATAGGAGAGAGTTAAGGTAAAAGGTGGATCAGGAATTATGCCAGCAAACTTTGAAAATGGGTGAGGCTAAAAGGAAAAAATTCCTTGAGTATGATGACTCCAGCCCCATATTTATTCCAATTTGTAAGTTTCTCACAGATATAGAGGGAGAGCCTTCAGCAGCCCAGTTCCCAGTAGCTTTCAGTGAACAGTATGAGTCCTGGCCATTCACAAACCCAAAACAGATGTGACTATTACTAACATGGGCATGTTCACAGCTTTTTCTCCACCAAAGAGAACCTATAATTTCCAGGTTCATTCCTATGTACCCCACTGACCTGATGGCTGACCTGATGTACAAGAATGACAAATGGGGAGAGGAGAAAGAAGACTGGGTTAGCCGGGAGTGGAGGATTCTCTAAAGGAAAGGGAAGAAGACAGGTATCTCTAGGGGAATAAAAAAAAAAAAACAAAAATGGCTAAGTTTGCACAGTGGTTTGTGATAATAAGTAATTGTTTGCTAATGGAGCACGAATGTCCCCTTTAGATCAGCCAACCATCCGATAACCCCAAGAAGATTATTTGGATGGACTGTGGAATTCATGCCAGGGAATGGATTGCTCCTGCTTTTTGCCAGTGGTTTGTGAAAGAAGTAAGTATCTTTAACTTTCTCATAATGGTTAACCACCCCACAAAATACCTGTCATGTCTCGGCTATTCAGACAGCATACTTCTTCCACATGTTGACAGTGCAACTCTCCACTGAGCTACCCCTTCACCCCAAGGGAAATGGAATTAATAAGTAGCTTCACTGAAAATTGAGTTAGATGTTCTGATCTCTTTCCAGTGCACCGCAAATCATTTTTGTTGGAAGGTAAATATATTTAAATGCAGAAGAAAATACATCTTGGAAGTCAGAGATGAGTTTGAATCCTGGCGCTGACTCTTTCTAATAGTCTTGTGCAAAATTTCTCACACTAGGACCCCTAGTTTTTCACCTGCAAAAGGTATATGAAATGACCACTTCAGCGTCTGTTGTGTGGATTAAGAGATTAACACATGGGAAATACCGAGTATGGTGAATTCTTGCATATGACCTATATCTTGCCCTTGGGAGAATAAGGAACCTTTAAAATTAATATCAGAGACTTTTTGTGATAGTCTTTTCAGAAACCCAAACATAATGAAACCCACAAAGGGTTAGTTCTCAAAGTGTGATTCCTAGACCAACAGCATCAACGTAACTGGGAACCTGATAAAAATGCAAATTCTTGTTTTCCATCTTACCGCCTCATACCTAATGACTTAGGGGTGGGGGATGGAGATGGGGAGTGTAGCCAGGCAGTCCATATTTTAACAAGTCCTCCAGGTGATTCCAATGCATGCTAAAGTTTCAGAACGACCACCGTAATGAATAGGACAATTGAAGCAAGGTTGGAGGGTGGAGGGTGGTGGTTGGATATGCAGTCACCTCTTATAATTAAGTTGAAATTATTAGAAAATTAGAGAAAAGACCTCTCCCCAGGATCATTGCAAATGTTTCTGTATTAAATTTCTAGATTCTGCAAAACTATAAAGACAACTCAAGGATAAGACGGCTCCTTAAGAACCTGGACTTCTATGTTCTTCCAGTTCTTAACATAGATGGTTACATCTATACTTGGACAACTGTGAGTTTATCGAGTCTGGTCCTGGGATGGGTTCACGAGCTAGATCTTGACTTAGGTTCATTTTTCTGACTTCAGTCACCACGGCTATAAAAATGTTTTGTGACCATAGAAAGGAAGAAATCTTGTTTGGGATGAAAATCAACATTTTTCAGCCAACAATCTAAGTGCAGTTTAGGATTGAAGAGGCTGAAGGCGTTTTTCAAAAGTCCAGAACATGTGTTTTGTTTGTTTGTTTTTGACATATTCCCAGTTTTCCAGCCAGACAACGTTTCTCCAACTCCATCTCCTTAAAATTCCTGGATTGCATGACACCTGATAAGGATTATGTTGGTATAAAATTTCTACACCACCCTCTGTCTGCCTTAAATCAGTTCTAGAATCATGAGGGGCACATGTGATCTGTAAATACTAACCCAGCCTTCATTTTTCATTGTGATCATGCACACAGTGGGGAAAACTTCTCATAAACTTTTTTATTTAGGAGACAACCTCCTCTTGGCAATGTTTCTAAAGCATACCACTTCTTAAGTAAGACCCCAGTTCCTAAAGAGTGTTAATTCCTCCTGCTCCCCTGGGCTTCCCCTGAGGCCCTTCATGGGACCCCTTTCTCTGCAACAGCCTTTCTGGCCCATGTGTGAATCAAGTCCTTCCCTCCCAGCTTGTCTGGCAAAACGTGTCTTCATCCCCATCTCCACCCATTAGTCTTCTGCTTCCAGAAATGTGCAGAGACTATCTCTGATACACCTGGAACAGCCTCTTTCCATCTGCCCAGCTATTTCCCTTTCGTCCTTTATCACTTGGACTTAAAAATACAATTCTCAGAAGCTTTTCCTGATTAAGCAGATCACATGCACCAGACACTGCTGAACTGCTCTTGAGGGAAAGGCCAAACTACCCCTCCAATTTGATGGTTTCCACGTAAGTACGCTTTGGGTCATACAGATGTTCCTGTTATTGGGGGCCGCTAGCCCATCTGTGAGACTAAAAATTACATGTACAGGCTTCGGAGTGATGAGGCAAGTTCTTCCAGACCATCCTAGGAAACGTTTTTCATGTGTGAGGACCACCCATTGTCACTAACACTGATCTGTGAGACCTTAGAATGGCAACATCCCTGTGTTCCTATTGCAGGATCGGCTTTGGAGGAAATCCCGTTCGTCCCATAATAATGGCACATGTTTTGGGACAGATCTCAATCGAAATTTCAATGCATCCTGGTGTAGTAAGTACACGCTTAGTAGATGAACTGATAAATAACAACAAGAACAAAATAGAACAGAGAAACTAGGAAAGAGGTGAATTACTAGAATTAGTACTAATTCATATATATAACTTTTGAAATAAATATCTAATGTTGTACAGCTTTCTGGACTTCCTGATCAGTGTTATTCCCTCTAAAGAGATGAAATTATCTATGCAGTAAAAAGAGCAACACTCAAATACAGGACTGTCTCCAAGTGAGGCTGGCTAAAAAAGGGCAAAGCAAACCTAGACCAGTGTGACTATGTTTGAAATCCATCACTTCATTTTAAAATATATGGGTCATTAAGGGGGAGGCCGTAGCTCAGTGGCAGAGTGTGTGCTTAGCATGCACAAGGTCCTAGGTTCAATCCCAAGCACCTCTGTTATAAATAAATAAAAATAAATAAACCTAATTACCCCCCTGAATATACGAATTGTTATAAAGAAAAGAAAAATCAGAGAATCACCCTTGCAGATTATTTTACAGCGGGAGTGCAGCAGTAAACAAGGCAAACATTTTCTTCTCCTTAAGGCATTTTCATGTTTCTGAATCTCAACATGCCCAATGCATTGGAAGCAAATAGAGGTGGGAATGGTTGTGAGCAGTCTGGTTAACAACCAGATGGCAAAAGGTAACATTCATTCTTGGTAGCTGTGTGGTCTTGGAAAAATGGCTTCAGCTCTTTGCCTTAGTTTTGTCTTATTTTTAAAATGTGGCCCAGAGTAATACCATCTTATCACTGGACTGTGGCGGGGATTCAGTGAGATGCTATGTTGGAGAGGCTGGGCTCAGTGCCCAGCATGTAAAAGGTGCTGTTGATGGTCCTTATTATTATTGATGAGAATGACAGACTACAAAATAGTTTTTTTTTTTCATCCTTGTAAAATAGCTCTCATGAGACTCAAGACGGTAAGACAAGAGAGAGACTTAGACCAACAAGACTATGTCAAAATCTGACCCTGGAACCCAAGAGCTGGTTCCTAAGGGCCCACCAAAGGTTTAAGTGAAAGATTAATAAAATTGCCATTCCATTTTCATCTTCCTTTCTGGGAGTTTGTTTCTAAATCTGAACGTCAGCCTTCTTGCTTTTCTGAGTTCCTCCTTGAATGACTATCCATGTTGACTTATTTAACCAGGACTAACTTAGACAAGCAGAGGCAAGCCTAGATTCCATCTACAGATGCCCTGAGCAAGGATGGGCCCCTCCCTTAGCCTCGGTCAATGCTAAGCAGAGCTCGTGATGCCTTCCTTGGGGTTTCCTTTATATTTCAGGTATCGGCGCATCTCACAACTGCCAAGAATTAACATTCTGTGGGACAGGACCCGTGTCTGAACCAGAGACAAAAGCTGTTTCCAGCTTTATAGAGAGCAAGAAGGAGAACATTGTGTGCTTCCTGACCATGCACTCTTATGGGCAGCTCATCCTCCTGCCTTATGGCTATACCACAAATAAACCAAGTAACCACGAAGAACTGGTAAGACCATAGTGCCAAAGCCTTTAGAAGCCTCAGCAGGACCCTGCCTTCCTTTTCCTGATTTCCATTTCTAGGATTTTGGCTCCAGCTCTGCTTTCGTTCCCTCTGCTCTTTCTTACTTTCTTACTCTTGCTTTTCACACCTTGCCAGATGCCTGCTGGGAAGGCTTCAGGTTAAATGCTGCTTTACCTACGTTAATTAACTACCTGTTTCGGAAAGTGTCAAGTTGGGAGACATCTTAGGTGTTCGTGTGTAATATAAATGAGATGATTATGTTAATCATCTGCAGGAATGCGCTTTCATTTCTGTAAATTCTCTTGAAGCTCCCGTTCAGCAATTATAGCTTTTGAACCGTGCTTTAAAGAACTTGCCAGCTGTTAGTGGAATATGGTATCTCTAAAATAACATGGCTAAATAATATCTGTTCTCTTCCCTGCTAAACACAATGCTTTATTTTCTTCTAAACTCTGCCTCTAGTATTTGCCTAGGAATATTTGCAAGGGGAAGTGCTAGCAAAATTCAAAGCAGGGAAAGTCTGCTTTGTCTTATCCGGGCCCTTCTCTGAAGCTGTGTTTACCCAAGCCCTGGTGGGCAGTGAAATGCTGAAAAGAACTGGGCTCTTTGCCCTGTTGTGAACCTGAGAGCATGAGACATAAGTCAAAGAAAGGGTAAATTTAGAATTGTGATATTTTGCATCTTTTCTTAATTTAAAAAAAAAATTTTCTAATTATGGTAAAACATACATAACAAAATTTACTATCTTAAACCATTTTTAAGTAGACAGTTCAGGAGTGTTAAGTATAGTCACATTATGTGCAACGGATCTAAAACTTTTTCATCTTGCATCATTAAAATATCTCTACCCATTTAAACAGCAGCTTTGCATCCCCCTTGCCCCTGGCAACCAACATTCTACTTTTTGTCCCTACGAGTTTGGCTACTCTAGGTACCTCATATAAGTGGAATCACACAGTATCTGTCTTTTTGTGACTAGCTAATCTCACTTGGCATCATGTTCTCAAGCTTCAACCCTGTTGTACCACGTGGCAGAATTTCCTTTTCTTTTAAAGGCTAAATATTATTCCATTGCATGTATATACCACATTTTCTTTATCTATTCATCCGTCATGGATATTTGAATTATTTCCACCTTTTTCCTATTGCAAATAATGCAGCTATGAACATAGGTGTAAAAATATCTCTTTGAGATCCTACTTTCAATTCTTTGGAGTATATACCCAGAAGTGGAGTTGCTGGATCATATGGTCATTCTATTTTCAACTTTTTGAGAAGCCATCATATGTTTTTCCACAGCAAGTACACCGTTTTCCATTCCCTCCAACAGTGAACGAGAGTTCTGATTTTTTTCATATTTTCCCCAACACTTGTTTTTTCCTGTATATTTTTTAAAATTTTTTTGTTTGAACAAACTTGACATTATTAACAAACATTGGACTGGATGGGGGCTAAGCGTGCTCTACTCTTCAGATCACAGAAGCCTGGTGATCCATTGATTCTGTTGTGTCTCATCCCCTCCCACTGAAGGGTCTGTTCACTAAAAGAAAAACCACTATAGACTTTTGCTGAAGGGAGCCCTTCCCCAGCAGTGCCCCAGTATCTTTCCTGCAATTGTCTATAGACATTTGTTCTTCATGATCATTTTGCAAGAGGTGGAAATCACTAACATTTACCTAGAACTTTAAAAATTACTAAGGGATTTTATGGACATTATCTCATCTGATCCTCATGACGATATAATTAGCTCACCTTGAAGATGGGGAAATTAAGACCTTGAGTTAATTATATTTCTAAAGCCCCTGTAGATGGTAAATGGGGGAGCCTGGGCTGGAACACATGTCTTCAGACTCCAGAGGCCACATTCATCTGACCACTGCCTCTCTCCACTCAGGGAGGGTTTGCAACTTACGGGAGCCATCATCAACTTAGATGCATAGTCCACTGTGTCCTATTTCCTCCGCCTTTCTGTGCCCCAGGAGGTCTATTTCTTCAGTAAAGAAACCCGCAGAAACAGAGATTTCAGTCAAGAAGCACCAAGCCTTCCATATTTCCCGGTTCTGGTGGTATTTGCCATAGGTGTCTACTTTCTGCATAAAGGGTTCTGTGACAAACACAAATGAATCACCAAAGACAGGCCATTATAGACTTTTAATGGGACTGGCCCTTTCACCAGCAGAAAAAAAGAGACCTGTATACCCCAGTATTTTTCTAGAGAATTTCATGCCTTTTTTTGGTACGGGAAAACAGGTGCTATGTGGTCATTTTGCAAGATTTGTATTCAAAGGTCACGGGGTCTTGTGCTGCTGATTGGCTGAAGGTTAGAGCTTTCTGGCCACAGGCTAGAGGTGGGGCACTGACATCATCACTCCTGGAAGGTGGAACTCAAAAACGGGAATTACTGGCAATCCTTCAGTACTATGTGTAGAGATTGGTAAATTGAATTGAGAAAGATGGCTTCAATTCTGTCTCTCTTACGCTCTCAGGTGCTGAAGAGTTGGCATAACATTCATCACTAAGACTTTTCCATAAAAAGACTGTGAACATTTTGCCACCATGTGTCAAACTTATTGAAGCTAGTTAGCAGTGTTTTCAGGTTCTTAATGGTGAGCTTTGATAGAGTGTACAGAGACAGCGTCACACCAACTGTTCAAGGAGATTTCCATTTCTGGTACTATTTACAACCACCAGAGACTAGTAATTAATCTCTAGATATTTACAAAATCAAAAATTTGTAGAAATCATGATAAATATTATACTGCATGATAGACAACTTGGCAATCATTAAGTAGGGGAAATATAACTATATATATCCTCTTTCTAAACTGCTCTGGAAATCGAGTAGCTACAAGAAGTCTAATGTTTCAATGCTGACATTCTTTCCATTTGAACTCTTTCCATATCAGCCCCTGGATCCCATTCCAAGTGCCGTCCTCCTACACACATGCCAGGGCCTTAATCAATCTTTCTGAGTGCTTGCCTTGAGAATACGTCTATAGGAAATTGTCTGCGCCCAGTGAAGAAGTTACTAAGCCGGCATGAGGTCTTTAGCAATGTAAATTATGTACTACTAGCGAAGGGATTTTTTTGTTTTTTTTTTTTTTTTGTCTAGCCAGTACCTTTGGGCTGAGAAGAAGAGCAGCAGAGGAATGGGCTCTCTGTGGCCTTGCAGTATAATGTCAAAAGGAGAGAAAAGAATGATCAGGAGCTCCATCCCTAGAGATAGAAGGCAGAGTCTACGGGATCTCCATTTCATCTTTTCACAAAGGACCAAACCCATAAGCAAAGCATCACAACTGTGTGCTTCTCATGTATGTTCTACTTCTGACTCCTAGCTACTTGCACACAGTAATTCCTAGTGGAATCGTTAAAAAAAAATCAAATTTTTTTTTGTCAATAAAGAAGAGGAAACTGGAAAGACCCTCTCCTACCCCACAGCCAGGATTTGAGGAAAGGGGACTATATAGGATAAAGTAAGTAAAGGCTGGCAGTGAAAAGAGTCATTGTCTGGGATAAGCCGCAGGAAAGGAGAAAAAAAGAAATAGAAGAAACCGTTTAAATAGAAAATGTAGCCTGGAGCTACTCTACGTAACCCAAATAAAAGTTAAGACCCCACACGGACCAGTTAGCATGGAGTTTCATTCAAAGAAACACAGAAACACATGGGAATTAAAAATAGTTTAAAACAATTCCTATCTCTACCAGAGACTCTGGAAGGACTTCAGAAAAGAGTGTAGCTGGTAAATCTTAGCAACTCTTTCTCCAGGCTTCATGCTTTTAATTTCACTCACACACAGCAGCCACCCTGATTCCTTTCACTCTGCTCTTCATTCTCACTTCCTTACTGGAATTTCTCTCTCCAGAAATCCCCTTTTCTGAATCTCCTCTCCTCCTTATGATTTCCTCTTCTTTCTGCAAACAGCTCTCATACATGTGGAGAGTCTAGTGTAAATGATTAAAACCAGCTTTATTCCTCCCACTTCTTTAGCCCTTCCTACCCATCATCTCAGTTCTGGACAACACAAGCCCAGGAACTAAGGCAGACGTGGAATCTCTCTTCAGGAAGACAGTGCAGGTGAAATTCTTAGTACTGAGTGGAGACGAGGCAACAAGCCTGCAAACATGTTCAGTTTATCATTGTATCTCAGCACACACACATGGAGTGCCAAGTTCTACCACTGCCGCATGTGACCTCATCACCACTTATTGCCTTTTCTACTCTTCCTTTGAATTTCACCATGTCTGTCTGCACTCTGAGACCCAGGCACCACCATGTCACATCTTAGGATTCAATTGGACAGTGCAGGACCAGGAGAGGAGAGACAGGATCTAAAACTAGACCTGTCGCTAGTCAGACGTCAGGGGAGCTGATGCACCTGTAAGTGCAGGCAGGCTGCCCTAAGGGGTAAAGCCGTGGTGGATCACAGTCCAGGCAAGGAGTGGCCAAGGGGGTTTTGGTGGTGTTCACGTAGAACCTAAGGAGTGGGATGTGCCATCAGGTGGGTAGAATGTAGCATGAGGGAATCTAGGCTGGGGGATACTTAGACTGTCAAAGGTACTCAAGGACATTCATCCAAAGGCCAATGAGCATGGCCAGTACACTTGGACCTCAGTTAGTGTCTCTGATCTCAGGAAAGGGTCTGCAGAAAGCAAGGCTGGGACCTTAGAAATCATCCAGTTCTGAGGGATTTCCAGTGTAGTAAGGGGACATGGTGCTAGGTGTGGCCAAGTGTGTCATTTCATGCTCTGAAATTCTATTTATTGAGCTTAAGAGAGAGAAGTATCAAATACTTTTAAGGAAGAATAAGAGGTGGGTAATAAGAGAAGTATGAACAAAGGGCTGTGGGAGAAAAAAGTGGGGAGAGAGAATCCAGTTGGGGTGATCAAGCAAAGCCTATGGAGAAGTTGGCATTTGAGGTCCCTTGAGGTTGGGTAGAATTTCAACATTATGAGAGGTAAGGCATCCCAGGTAGAGGCAATATCCTGAAAAAAGGCAGCGAGGCTGAGGAACAGGGCCATGTCTGAGGAGCTGTGGGAGAACTTGAGCTTGACTATAATCTCGGGTGGGATCTAGAGATGATGTTGGGGAGGTGCGTTAGGTTCATATGGTAGAGGATCTCAAATCCTAGACTGAGAAGTTTGTATTTAGTTCAGAGGGCAACTACGAGTTACTGAAGGCTTTTCAGCAGGTCCATGATCATTGTTCTGCTCTATGAAAGCTCACCTGGAAAGCAGGGGAGATCAACTGGGATTAAGGATTTGCAAGAGAATGGAAAACTCTTGCAATAGATGGCAATAGCCCATTTCAGAGGTGATAAGGCTGAAATGAAGTGATGACACTGGAAGTGCATCTTGATAACTATTTGAGAGAAGAGTCAAAGATGATAGGACTTTACATGTTGGGGGCGCATGATGGGCCAGAACTGTGAAAAGCAAAGCAGCCTTATTAATAGGGAAGATGATGAAACTGGGCTTGAGCGTGTTGAGTCTGAAGTACCAGCCGGCTGCCCCGGTAGAAATGTTCAATGGGAAGTCAGAAAGATGGTTTGGAACTCTGAGGATGGATTTGGACAAAATAGCAAACCCTCTGGATTGTTGGATTTATTTTTAACACCAAATATCTGTCTCTTCATTTCCCACCTACAGATCCAAGTTGGACAGAAGGCAGCAAATGCATTGAAAGCAAAGCATGGAACCAATTATAGAGTTGGATCGAGTGCAGATATTTTATGTAAGTATCTTTTTTTTCCCTCTTCAATAGTATCTAAGGCACAAAAAAGTCAGTGGGCTTTGGGGAGTGGGGTGGACAGGATAGAAAAGTTCCTTGGATCAACAGGAAGTTGTACAAATCAAAACGACCAAGGATAAAATAGGGATAAGGTGTGAACACAACGCAAAAATTACACTGGCTCAGAACTCCCTCTGGCTTCAGTTAAAAAGAGCAGGCAGTGAGGAGGCACAGGAGTTAACAGGAAAGATGTTCCCCAGGGACCCTTGGTCAGTTGATTCAGTTCCCAGAAGACCATCAGGCTAAGAAAGTAAAGCAGATGGGGCCTGGAGAGAGGATCTTTTTTAAAATGAGGATTTAGTTGAAAGGAGTGAGCACTGCTTTTTCCATCCCCAACTACTGCTTCCTCTACCCACTGAAGGACCACTGAGGTCATATTTTCCTAATATTTTTCCTATTGGTCATTTTGCTTCTTGTTCCTTTAACTGCCAGTTCACTTCACCTGCAATATTAGATAGTCTTGTCTTTGATTCAGTTAAGACACTTTAACAAAACCTCTGCCATGTACCAGGCAAAATGCTAGCTAATGTGGGGAGGGCAAAGGAAGACAGAGGCTGAACAAGACGTAATTCATGCCCTACAGGTGCTTGATATCAAGGAGAAGAAGAAGACACCTACTCACAAAATCTTAATATGAAAGAGTTTATTTACTTTGTTAGGTTGAACCTCTATTCCCTGAAATGGCTAATAGAAATCTTTCACAGGACAGCTTCCAACTCTGCCTCCATGTTTGCATTTGTAGATGCCACGTCAGGGTCTTCAAGAGACTGGGCCTGGGATATCGGGATCCCCTTCTCATACACGTTTGAGCTGAGGGACAATGGTACCTATGGTTTTGTTCTGCCAGAAGCTCAGATTCAGGCTACCTGCGAGGAAGCCATGGAGGCTGTGCTTTCAGTCCTGGATGACGTATATGAGAAATACTGGCACTCAAACAGCGCTGAAAAGGCAACATCTACTGCTGTGGTGCTGAGCTTGCTAATGTCCTTCATGTCTCTTCTCTAAGCGCATCCTCTCCAGGGCCGCTCAGCCCCAGTGATGTGGACAGGACCACACGGAAGGTGTTTGTGGTTATGGTGGAGCCAAATAACTTAACTACAAATACTTCCTGTTTCAATAAAGAGGAATCATCTTTGTATTTTAATGTGGTTTTTTTTTTTGCTGGGTAATTAATTTGTATTACTTTAAAAGAGTATCATATTAGTCATTGCTACAGTAGTGCTACAGATCAAACCTGCTTACCAGCCAGCAGCTCACAAATCTGTCGGTCAGCAAGGAAGCTCTGTGCATCTTGGCTGTTCTCACTTACATATCTGTGGTCAGTTTCAGGGCAGCCGCCCCGGGGTCTAGAGAATTTTCTTCCCATCTAAACTCTTCGAAAATTTTGCCTGTGCCCTTGGCACCAAGTCCACACTTAATTTTGTGTTATTGAGTGTGTAGCAGCCTTCAGCAGATAAAGTTGTAACCTGTCCATGTAGCTGTTGCTGGTTTTATTTATTTATGTAATATTTTATTGATTTACCCAAAAAAGTTTTTTTGAGAATCTCCGAGGTATATTTTGCTAAGCTCTGGGGTTACAAAGGTAAATAAGGTGGACCTGGTCCCTGTTCTCTTGGAATTTCTGTCCCAGTGGGTGAGATTGAGGATGGTAGCTACAAATAAATGAAATGGATGCTATCTCATACCAGGCAAATCTCAACTCTGGGGAGCTCTGTATCAAGAACAAAAAGAAATAAATTAATTATATACTGCAGCTTGTGACAGGTGCTATAAGCGAAATAAAGAGTAAGTAGAGAGGTAAGCAAGGACTAGCTTGCATGTTTATATGGGTATACGGCGTTGAACTGTGTGTCCTGTCCATTACACCACACGTGCTCTTCTGCTGGCCTCTATGACTGTCATTTCCTGTGTATCTCTGTGTGACACCTTGAAATGGTGCTAAGCACTTGTCAGCCTCTGAACAAATGTTGTCGCTGTGACCAGCTGACAGGGCATCCTTGGGTGTTCAGTCACCCATTTCCGAATTTCCTTGTTGGTCAGTCACAATACACTTCTTGGTTGTAACCCTTTTATTGCCTTTCTTTGTCGTCTTTGTTTCTTCATGTTTGGCCGGTGTGTGGCTGATAAGGGTCAGAAAGGAAAATGTCAGGGGTAGTGGGGCTTAATGAATCAGTGAACAGCTATTTACATAAAAATGCCAGCTCCACAAGTGTGGCATTGTCAGGAGAAAACGGCTGGGTTTCATCAATGGTCAGGCTGGGAAGAAAGAAAACTAGCGTGGCCACCAACGCCATGTTCAAGAGGGAGACAGAGGAGCTGTGGCTTGAGGCTCAGGTTATCGGCTGTCACTTGCCTGCATTTCACTTTCTAAGGCTGTCTGTTAACAGTTGGGACCTCGGAGTGCTATCGGAGCTCTGATCGACAAAGCTTCATTCCTGTCTGAAGTTTGAGTCCACGGCCAAATACAGCTGGAGGGGAACAGGTGAAAACGCAAGCTATCAGCTTGCCTGAAACCTCCCACAAGTCCAAGACACAGTCGTAGCTTTCGGAGGCGGCTGCGCTTTACAAGTCTCTGAGGGCTCGGGAGACTGAGGGCCATGACGTGGTTTTTACTTCTTCTGAAAGTGTTTTATGTGAAAAGACACTAAGAGCAAGGCTAGAACGACGATGGATGACCACACTGATCTTTCTTAAGGATGCTTTCAACTTTCTGGTCTTAAACGGTAACAGTTTGGGAAAACTTTACAACTGATGAAATTAATGCAATCAATGCAATCTTGAAAGCCTCCCGTGCTGAGGCTCTGTTGGGTCCAGGATTTGATTTTGCCCTACTTTAAAGCTAGGAAGTGGGGGAGGGTATAGCTCAGTGGTAGAGTGCATGCCTAGCATGCACCAGGTCCTGGGTTCAATCCCCAGTACCTCCACTAAAAATAATAATAATAACAACAACAACAATAATAATAATAATAAAGCTAGGAAGTTAGCTTGTTGCTGTTCCATGGGTGTTAGAAGACATGAAACCCCTGAGTCGGAGACAGGACGTTTTGCCCGCTGCACAGGAAGCACCATCATCAGCACGCTGCTTACACTGGCTCCTCTTACTCTCAAGTTTGAACATGTTGCATTTTCTGTTACTATTTCTTTCTTTCCACCCACCTTGGTTGATGCTGTTTTTTCCCCCATAATTATTCCTTCAAAGGATCAAGATCTTCTTGACCTATGGGTGAATTTAAAGCTTAAAATGATGCAAAATGATAAATTCAGATGGAATCCAACCTTCAAGCTCTAATTTTTTTCTTCATCAGTGTCAAAATGAGTTCTGCTTTTGGTGCCACTTTGTATGACCAAGCTCCTGTTCTCCTTCCTTTTCTCATGCAGTTTAGCATATCCCCTATGAAATGTTACTAAAAATCAGTTCTTCATATCACCTGGTATTATTCTGATCTGCCTATAATTTGAATCTGGTATAAAGTTATTATGGCACTAAGAAAAGCCCCAGTATAGAAAATTGCAATACTAAATACAAAGGAGTTTTTTAAAAATTAAATTAATAATAATTAATTTGATATCAAATGCAGTGATCAGAATACTTTGTATGTATTACCTTGTGTAACACTCGTAAGAATCCTGAGATACTTTTATTAATTTGAAGAAGAAGCTGAGACAAAGAGAAGGTAAGAAGCACACCTGAGGTCACAGTGTTCTTAATAATTGTTGATTGAACAGGTAATTTATTGGGATAGGAATTTTCTGGTTCTAGGATGTTGGAAGTAGGGCTTAGTGGCCACTAACTGTGCTTCACCCAGATCCCTTCAGCCCCTCCTCCTGCACCTTTCTCTGTCTTTAATGTGTTTTTGGCCTCCAACAGCTCACACAAGTGGGATTCTTTCCCCGATGACTGCCCTGGGCTACTGCACATAATGTGCTGGCAGCCATAGAAAGCTAGAAGCGTTTGGGGGTTCTACCCACCACCAGAAACTCCCAGCCCCTGCCTGGATATAAATTGATGGATCCAGGAGTATGAACACCCAGTCCCTTGCGGTGGATTGGAGAAAACTCCAAAGGATAACCCATGTTCCAGAGATCTTGTGGAATAAGGTTGACGTTATCCTCCAAAGAACTTCCTCTGAGGTTACACCCATGCACGGCTTCCTACCTTTCCTTGTTCTGTGTCAGTTTCTCTTGATAGCATCTCCTGAATAAGCCACTTGTACATGAATTCCCACTTCTGGGTCTACCTCTGGGAACGCAATGTAAGACAAACCCCTTGGGAATTATTACCAAAACATCATACATTCTTAATATCCTAAAACAACCTTCAATATAAGTATTGCTCTTATTTAATATTCAGAGTATGCCTGGGGATTACAATGTGATATGGACAGAAATATTCTTATTTTGAAGATGTTATCATTCTGGTCCATGAGGAATCTTCTTCCAGAAAAGACATTCACTTCAGGAAAACGTATGCATTTCCAGTTTGGTCTCTACTGAAGGCACAGTAAAAAAGATTAGCCTTTATGGACTTGTAAATTTTGAAGTATCTGGTGTTATAAGACTTTACGAGAAAATAATAGCCACTTATAACACTTTTCCACTCGGCTGTAATCAAGACTGCATAGTCTTTTCTTAGTTACTCTGAAAAAGGGAATTTTATTTCTTTCTAAGGAGTCATTCATTTAAAATAATAATAGTAAAAAATAAAGCTCCAAAGAGCTTAAACGGTGAATGTATTAACCCCTTTCCTCCCTGCATATTCCTTTCCCTTGGAGTTCTTATGTTTTTTCTGAGAATTTGTCCTTTTAAAAAAATACATTTGTGTAAGTCAATTCTAAAAACGGTACAGATTAAAAAAATGAACAGTCTCTCTCTTTGCATAAATGGGACAAAAGCAACCACAGAAACACAGAGGATGCAGAGGAATATGTATTCATGGGGTTGAATCCTCCCCTCCTCAAAAAAAAGCCCGGTTGGCTGGGTGCAGGATCCCAACAAGGTAAGGTGGAACACCAGGTTGGAATCAGTGGTTGAAAGTCCTGAATGCTGGGCAGGAGTTTAGATATTATTCTTAATGTATGTGTGTATGTGTTTTTAATAGAGGTGCTGGGGATTGAACCCAGGACCTCGTGCATGCTAAACATGTGCTCTACCACTGAGCTATACCCTCCCCTCTAGATATTATTCTTCTGGGATCCAGGGAGTACCCAGGTTTTTGCACAGGGAAGGTAAATAAACACCTGTTGTATAAAGATTAGTCTGGAGGGATGAATTAGAATGAGACAGTTGGAGAGGAGATGTTGGAGGCAAACTATTCAGAAAATATTATACTGTGCACATATCATTGAATAAGACTTCAGTTGAGTTGGTGGCCAAAAGGATGGAAACAAAGGGACAGACATCAGAGATGTTGTTCAGGAAATTCAATATAATATGGGGCCTCTTTGAATATGGACATGTGGAAAAAGGAGAGATGAAATTATAGTGGGTGGCTGAATAGAAAAATTGTGATATTGTAAGATCATGTGAATTTGCCTTAAGTCATCTTTATCTCATCCCAACCAAGAGAGGTATAACGGACCAGTGCTGAATATGGACGTCCAGGGCCATGGAGCCCAGGGGAAACAGCGGGGAAAATGAGGAGCCACTTCATCTCAGACAGGAAGTAAGAAATGCAAAATTGTTGCACTGTAGAGTCAGGTGAAACTTCAGGTTTGTTGTCTGACTTTAAATCAGGTCTGTATGAACAAGCAACCTTCATTTCAATATTATGTTTGAAAATTGAATTCAGTGTGGAAACTTGATAAAGCTTTTAAAAAGTTAAAAAATATAATACCCACGAGCTTCTTCCTGCACACACACTAAATTACTCTATGCCATTTAATTTATAATTAGGTTTGCAAGTCTATCACTTTAAAGGTTGACTATTTTCTGTAATGCAGTTGCTTAGAAGATTTGTTTTGCAGCAGAATTCTTATTTCAAACAAAAATTGCCCTTAAAGCATGTTACATACAAATCAGATGAAAACAGAATTGCTGTGCCTGATCTGGGGAGAGGGATGGGCAGTGAGTAGATCTGAAGATGCTTCTGCACTCCCCGCCCACCCCACCCCAATTTCCCTGCAATCCTGAAGCCCTTTCTGTTTTCTCTCTAGGCCCTTACTACGCAAAGTGTGGTCCACAAACCAGCAACATCAATCTTATCTGGGATCTTGTGAGAAATTCCAAATTCTCAAGCATCAGAGCTTGGGTTTAACAAGATCCCTAAGTACTTTGATGCTCCTGAAGTCTTGAAAAAGGAAACACTGCTTGAAGGTCCACAAATCACCTAGGAAGTGAATTCAAACACAGATTTTCAGGCCACAGCGGCAGGTCTGTGGTGGAGCATGGCATTCTGCACATTTAACAAGCTCCCAGATGAGGCTGGTACTATTGGTACTTGGATGATGACACACTGAGTAGCAGGAGGCCAGGGCAGTGGTCCTCCAGCGTCAGCACGCGTCAGAATCATCTGGAAAGCTTGTTAAACATGGCTGGCAGGGCTCCAGCTCAGTTTCAGATTCAGCAAGTGGGGCCCAAGAATTTGCATTTCTAACAAGTTCCCTGGGGATGTGGAGGCTGCTGCTTTGGGAAACACACTTTGGGAAACATTAAACTGGAGCACGTGTTCAGCATTAGGATCAAGCTGCCACTGGGGAGACACGGGGGACCTGGATTTATTTTCTTGAGTAAAAGCTAAAAAGAAGTTTCTTCCCTCAAGGTCTTAGAGTCTAGTTCAAAACACAGAACAGTAAACAAACAATCAGATATCACATAAGGCCAAGTGCACGGAGCTGAGAGTAGAAAAGCCACAACTCGGGACCCATGGGGAGTATCCGAGGGGCCCTGGGATGGTTTCACCTCCTTGTCTTAAAGCTGGAGCAGAACTTGGAAATGGTCTGATTGCTTACATTGTCTGTGCTCTATGCAAGTCAGTCTTTAATTCAAGACCTTGATATTAGCCACGGACTTTCCATTCATTTATGATTTTGTAGTGAAAAATACCCTGAAAGTTTTCTAGGAGGCAAACTGGGGCAGAGTGGGATGGGGTGGGGGATTGCGGTCAGGAGTACTGGGCTGGTAGGACAGCAGTGGAGGCGGGAACAAACCCGCACAAACCCTCTCTCAGAGTCAAGAAGAGGCTGAATGTGAGTCTCAGTCAGGAAACACCTGGTTGTCTCTGGATCTTTGCCTCTTGAAAAGTCATGCATCTGATGTTGGATGCTGTCCCTGACAACAGGAGGAAATCTCCAGGATCCTGCTCTTGAAGGAATGGAGTTCTTAAGCCCTAGGGCAGAGGGGTGTGCTTCCTTCCAAGGGACCACAGGTGTCATAGGCAGGGTATTTTTCAGATACAAGGGACTGGAACCAAAACAGTCTGGCTTTAAACCAAAAAAAAAAAAAAAGGAGGGGGATTTATTGGTTTGTATAATAGTAGAAATGTGTAGAGGGAGTTCAGGAAGAGGAGGATCCGGAAATTCCAAAGATGTTATCAGGGTTAGTAATTTTCCATATTTTAATTTTGCATCAGCTTTTTTTCTGTTGGTTTAACTGAAGCAGATTCTTTCCATGTAGGGGCAAGTGACCCCCAGCAGCTCGAGGCCCACATCCTAGCCTCTCTGCATCCTGGAGGAAAAGTGCTTCTCCTTTCCAATAGTTCCAATAAAATTCCCAAATAGGGACTAAGTGGGACTACTTGGGATCAAGAAGTTGGAATACACAAACCACATACATTGAGATGGGAAATAAAACCAGGCTGCTTGGACTGGAAGAAGACTGAATGGACACTGGTCAGCCAAAAACCAACAGTGACCACTCTACCAGGAAGAGGGCAGGGCCTTGCCCAAGTCTTGCCCTAGTGGAGTCAGAGTATCAAGTCCTCAAGAGGTAAGTCAACAGTTTGCTTCATGAACTGTGTGCTGTGCATACATCCAAATTTAGGTTTAGGGTCTCAGAGCAAAGCCAAAGTCATTCTACTCATAGTGTTGACCTCACTGTAGCAACAGTGTCTCTGGGCCCTTCCACGAATTCTGTACATAGCTGTTTTCCGGGACCATTCCCGGTTCATGTATGTGTGGAACCCGGTGGGGCAGTGTTAATGGGAAAAATGCTGAAGCCTTGTTGCCCAGGTTCAAAGCTCAGCTCAGTCACTGGGTGGCTGTATATCTGGGGCCAGTTACTGAACCTGTTTGTGTTTCAACTGCCTCATTGATAAAATGGGAATAGTAAGAGGACCTACCTTGTACGGTTGTTGGGAACATGATCTAGATCAGTGTTTGTAAAGCACTTTGAACCATGTTGGTTTTCCAGGACAAAGTCACATGTCTGCCCTAGACTCCCCCTCCCCTAGCCATGGAGTAAGTAAATGACAGAATGCTTATAAAGTGCCAAATAAACTGCCTGATTCCCAAGAACCAATCAGCATTTATCTGATCATCACTACATGCCAGGAGTTTAGGTTCATTATCCTATCTACGTGTGCTTCAGCTTTCCCATCTGCTATGTGGAGAGAGAGGAGGTTTAAATCGATGAAATTCCAAAAGAATTAAAAGTACTATATAAGGGGAGGAGGGTATAGCTCTGTAGTAGAGCACATTCCTAGCAGGCACGTGGTCCTGGGTTCAATCCCCAGTACCTCCATTACAACAAATAAATAAACCTAATTACTCCCCCTCCCAACAAAGTTTAAAAATAAATTAATTAAATACATTTTTAAAGTAATATATAAATATGAGAGTCTGCCATTGCTATCACTTTCAGGGACAGAAACAAGGGTGAGTTTCCAGTGACCTGCTGAAGTGGTCCAGGCAGAAGAGCAGGTGGCATGTGAAACTTCTTTGGAAGCTCAAACCAGGATCTACCCATGTGACCACCACACGGCCTCTGACAACAGATCAGGAATGGAAGAAAAATAAACTTCTTTCCAGGAACTTGATGATAGGCCTAAAGAGCCGAAGACACAAGCCTTAGGTTAGAAGACTGAACCCCTGGAGTAACTCCTGTATGTCTGTATTTTACTGCTGTTGCAGGGGATTCTAACAATTCATCTCACCTTTGTGCCATGAAATTTGCCCTTTGTTTCATACACGACCGTCGCCCTGGGAGGGTTGCAGAATGACAACCATGACCTTGTCAGATGAGGTGGTGTCATATCCTCCTGCCACATGGAAAGCTGTGTTTCCGAATCATTTTAATTAGGGTTTCTCTCCAAGGGGTAGAGACAAAGGATGCATCTAAATGGGTGTCATGGCAGAACCCTTGATTCTGCTTTGTTTTCCCGGAACCAGGCTAGAGCAAGGTGTTATCAGAGCTTTTCAGATGTGTGCCTCTGCAAGTCCAGGATTTTCAAAGGATGAATATTTAAACCCACTTTCAATATGAGACCAGGGCACGGAAGAGAAGCAATGGCCCTGGAACGTTCCTTGTAGGCTCCAGCCGAGGGGTCAGCTCATCTGCAAACATCCCTGTGGCCCCCACTTCCCCCTAAACTAACCAGGAAGCCCCGAACCTAAACCTGGGCTTGCAAAGAAGTCTAGCTACAAAGGGTATTTTTAAATGGAGTGCCATTAAGATCACTTTGGCTTTGTCAATGGTAGTGATGAAGCTCTGTATTAGGAAGAAGGAACTTTATTAAATCCTATGCAGAGTGTGTATGCATTTTGTTGGGGGGCAGGATACAGACATTTTCACATTTTTCAAAGGGTCTTCCAAAAGATAAGAACTACTGGTTCAGAGGGACACTAGTTGAATGTAAAGAATTCAGTTAATTAACTGAAATCAATTCATTCAGTTAATGAGAATATTTTATTTGTCTTTATGCAGATAATCGTTTGTTAATTCAAAAGAAAGCTGTTGGAAGAGAAAACCGTTACCCCATTCTCGTTCGTGATGATGAGGCTGGTATCTTCCCAAATGTAGCCAAAACCTGATAACGAGCCAGCTTGAATCAATAAAGCTGTGTTTTAGAAGGTCCACTGTACCTCTCAGATACAGTCATGTGTGCTGGCTTTCATACGCTGTGAGTTTAAATGGAAACTCATATGTGCCTCTCTGTGTCTTCAGTGCTGTCTGAAAATGCCTCATTAGTCATCCCAACATGCTTGTAAGGCAGGATCTCAATATGCAATTGTCACGGAGCGAACGGCTCAAGGCTGCCTCCTCTCCAATGCCCCACCTGAACAGGTGACTTCTGTCCCGAGTCCTCAGCGCCGCCCTTAAAGGTGTAAATAATGTTACAGCTTCTTCTGAAGATCCCAAGGGCAGGGTCGTCCTGGTGCCAGGCCCTCATTTACAGGAAGCAGCATCTGTTAGCAGCCTCGGGAGCAGAAGGCGGGAGTATGATCACGGTCCAGGCACCAGTGGCCTTCCCAACCCAGTTACTTGTTTTTAATTAAGATCACAATACAACACCTTTTCCTACCCTTCAGGAGTTGGAGCATTGCAACCGGAAAGGACAGGAGAAGATGGCTCTGTGCACCCTGATCTTTGGTTCTAAAGACAGAAGGCCATGACTAAGGCTTTGCTGTCCTATTGGTGGCATTGAAGGAGCAGTGACAGC
This sequence comes from Vicugna pacos, assembly GCF_048564905.1. NCBI lineage: Eukaryota > Metazoa > Chordata > Mammalia > Artiodactyla > Camelidae > Vicugna > Vicugna pacos. The sequence goes on along the minus strand of NC_132991.1, from coordinate 65,269,421 downwards.
AGGCCTCAAGTATAGAGTGTTTTCCAGGAGATGGCAGTGCACTCTAAGGCTGCATCCCGGCTGTGCCTGCCTTCCGCATCAACCGAAGAATATTGTAATTGAGACATAAAATTATCATGTATTCTGGACCACACAGCTGCTTGAGTGTCACCTCAAAATGCGTCTTACCAGCCTCAAAGTCATTGTAAACAGGGTAGAGAGATGGAAAGGAGATGGAGGGCGGGGAGGGACGGGAGGGGGCTCTTGGAGACGCCAGACAGTGACACTTGGCACTGCTGTCAGTGGAGTTTCAATACCTCCAGGCCAGGAGATACCCTGATACATATTTACAACTGTGCCTGGGTTCACCCCTGAAGACCAATAAAAGGAAATTGAAGGACATGTATCGTCTGCATTTTAACTTCCAGGTTTACAAGAAATATTTCATTATTCTCATTTGGGGGAAATAAAATATCTTCCCTTTTGAAATGAGAGAGCTCCTCGTTCAGGGTGAAGAGTGTAGCAAATCAGTCTCTCCCCTGAGAAGCAAGACTGTTCCCAAGGCTGGCCCCAGATTCCAGACAGCTAGGGGGATGTGGGGGTGATGGGGAAGGGAGGGGGCATGGAGAATGCTGGCCATTGGCAGAATTACTGTGTGTGACGCACACGTTAAAAATGTATTCACGCTGACCGCATTACTGATGAGACAGGCAGACACTGTAATTCCCAGGATCTGACAATGACATCTCAGGACATACCTAGGGACAGAGGAAGGAGAGAGAGGGCAGGCAAATACCTTTCCCCTGCAAAAGGCTGTTGGCTGAGGTGCTGGCTTACACGGGCACATTTATAGGAAGAAATGAGCCTGATAAGATCTGGGCCAGGAGGACCGCAATGACTCTTCAGTAATGCCACATCATTTACAAGATGTGTTCACAGCTTGGGAGTTGAAGCATTATTTCCAGGGCTCTTATATATATAATAGATTCTACATATACAATCTATGTATTTATATTTGTTTATAGCTCCATGGACTTTGCCAGAGACCTCCATATGGATGAGGGGAGAGCAGTGAGGTCAGCCAGGTGGATTGCTTGGGAAATCTGTGAGAAGAAAAATGATACTTAAAGAAAAAGAGGCCAATCTTTAAATGGCTTTGAACTCCTCCAGTGTCTGTGTGTAACTTCCTTTTAATTTTTGTACAAAACTATTTGCTTTGTTTTCCTTAACTCTCCTCCACTGGAACTCTGTTCTACATTCTCTGAAAATCCTCTCTTCCATGAAACCCTCTCTTTACTACACCTTCCTACTTAATTCTAAGAGTAATCTCCACTCAGAGCCTGTAAAGAGTAGACAGCAAATACACAGAAGTAGTGTTTCCACTCTCAGCTGATAGCGCTCAAAATGTGCCTGCCTTTGCCACAGTCGAGTGATGCTTTGAAAGTTAGAAAACAAATCAAACAAACAAAGAAGAATTCACAGATAAAATTTAGTTTTGAACACTGGGGTGATTTTTTTTCCAAGAGGCCAGGCTTTCCCAACAGAAACCAGGCTGCTTTCTGGGCAAGTAAGAAGAAGTACCCATTTTGTAGACAGTGAGAAAGAATTCATGGAGTGCAGAACCGGGCTGTCCAGCGTGGGTGGTGGCAGTTCAAGGAGCACTATCCGTAATCAAGTGAGGGAGGCAGGGGGAGGGAGGCTGGGAGGGTTACAGAATGTGCGGACATGCAGGGAGGAGACTCAGCAGAGAACAGGAGTGAACTCCTCCCCTGGGCAGCGCGAGACAGAGTGCTCAGACTACCGCCAAGGGATGCTTTACAAGAGGAATGTGGTGGAGACCACAGAGGCAATGAAAATGACTGGGAAAACCTATAAACATTTATAGTGGGAGGCAGCAAAGTCTTGTAAACAAAATAAGTGAACATTGGGCAGATCGCAGAGGAAATGCGTGTTAACTCCCTGCAACCTACATGATGGCAGGTGCTCTAGACAGAAAACGCAAATGGAGTCCTAAGACGTTGACCAGCCCTGATGAGACACCAATGACCAACCCTGGTGAGAAGAATGCTTGGTCCACACTAAGCTCATTCTTGTTTCATCTATCTGTGCTGGTGACACCTATTTACTTATTATCATAATGTTTATGAAATCTCAGAATTTAGTTATTTTCCAAAAAAAGACTTTGTGTTTGAGTCTCAATCAAAGGAATCAAGCATTTGTCTGATGCTCAAATATCTGAATCCATGTCGTTCCTATTGACCATCTGGCAGGAATGTTATATCATTAGCCATATTTAAACTCGTAAATATCAGCCAGGAAGACTGAGGAGGTAGTGCCAGGATTACACAAATTATTCAACAAAAATGGTGTCTTTGTTTTACAGAAATGGTGCAAACCTCATTCAAATTCAGTAATTTGAATTTGCACGGGACAGTGTTCTTTCTCCTCCATCACAGAGAGAAGTCTGGAGTAAGGCTCTCAAGCCAAGCTCAGATCATGCAGTTCCAGATGTGCAAATCTGCAGATTTTGAGTCTTTGGATATCAGAAAGAGTTAAATTTCAGAGGCCAGCCCAGGAAGATTGGTGGGAAAGCTATTGAGACATCTTTTACACGAGCACATTACTGACCTAGGTTTCTTTGTGGTTCCTGTTGGTGGTAACGTTTGCGTTGAGTCAGCTGCCAGAACTGCAATAAGCATTTTCTTCTGTCTTTTTTTCAAGCTTAAACACAGAGGACAGGAACAACATTGAAAATCATCTGGTCCAAACTCTAATATTTTAGCAGTGGAACTCTGTAAAAAATAAACAAACAAAAACAGGTCTTAATGAAACTTCGTCCACCTAGGGTTATTTGGTTGTCAGCAACAGAAACTAATGAGCTAATTAAAGCTTAAGGGGATGTCCTGGGAAGGTAGTAGTGCTTTCATAGGATTGAAGGGAGGACCAGAGCATGAGGCTGAGAATATACAAGGCAGCAGGCACCAAAGCGGCATTGGATAAGCTCTGACCACTTCTCCAGCCTTTGTACTCACTGATCTAAGAGTCAAAATCTGGGAGAAAGCGTCTGATTAAGCTTGTGTCACATGCTTGGCTGTACAAAGTGATGAGAGCTTCTGGTAGAAGGATCCAGTGGCCTCTGTGGCTGATGGCAGGATGTTTTGAGGCTGCACACAATATGGAGGAAGTACTTTTCCAAATGGAAATTGGGGTGCTATTAAAAAAGAGGAATGGATGCTGAGAAGCAAAATCCATCAAACACACATACACCCCAAATAAAGTAGTTGAGGAGAGAAAAAGAGGGAGCCTATTCCTAACTTCTCAGGGAGGCATCAGAAGCATTCCATTCATGGCTCAGAATGAAAACCACTACCCTGATTCATCTTCTGGCAATTTTGGATAATTAAACTTAATTTATTATCCCTCAAATTTTGAGGGAATGAATCCTGCACTATCTTTTCACAATTTCCTTGAAGAATGCTTAATTATCATGATTACTTAATGTTAACTTAATACCAACCCTTAATATTTACTGTTATCAAAATCCTAGTGTGGAACCCATTAGCGCAATCGCAAATCTGCGTGGTTCTCCACTTGTGGTCTTGTGATGTGATTACAGTTCTCACTTTCTTTGAAGTTAGGTGTGACCATGTGTTGACCAAAGAAATGTTAGTGGAAGAGACTTGCCACTTCCACGCAGAAATTCCAGGATCCGGTGCACAATTTGCCATGCTTTCTGTCTGCTGCTGCTATGATCATACAAGCATGGGGCAGATCAAGCCTCCACCAGCCCCGGTCCTTGACTGGCATGGGAAGAGTTCACCTGCTCAGCCCTGCTGGAGTTTTGGGTTAAGCCACTGAGATTTTGCAATTGTTTATGACTGCAGTCTAACCTAGCCAGTCCTTACTGATAGATTTATTTTCTTTTACTCTGATCTCACTGAGGAAGACTTTCTGGACCAAAAAGGTCCTTTAGAATCACGGTATGCTATCTTTGGTAAGGACTTCAGAGATCATGGACTTTTCTGGGAAAACCCTGAGATCCAATAAATTAGTAAAATTAGTATGCTAATTATTAATAGTTGTCTAAGCTGACCTCCTTCAAGGGCAGGAATCTGCTCGGCCACATCTCTACTCTGGAATTAAACAGACATGGGTTCAAATCCAGGTTCTGCCACTTATAAGTCACTTTAAGTGAGTTAGCTCTCTAACCCACCTAACCTCAGGATCCTCATTTTCAAAATAGGAGTAGTAAATTTTCTGCCCTCCAGGGTCCTTGTGAGGATACAAGACAGAGGATCCACAACATTTATCTGGGAACCTGGCTGTAGGGAGTATTCAGTAAATGGTAACTAGTACCCTAATTGTAACCTTCAGTCCCTTCTTAGATCCTTGCAGGGACAGGGTAGGCTCATCACTTGGGGAGCAAGCCTGTTGCTTCACATAGAACATTGATAATCATTAGCAAGCTCCCTTCTATTCGGCACAAATCCGCCTTTGCCTGTCTCTACTGGACATTTCATGGGTTAATTTTTAGCCTTTTGAACAGCAGAGACCAGCCTTATTTCTTCTTCCGCAGGAGAACTCATCAACTATCGAACACAGCTATCCTGTAACTTCCAGAGGTCTTCTCTTCTCAGGGACAAAACATTCTTGGACCATTTTTCATAAGATTATATTCCCAGATAACCCTGCTAACCTGAGGACTGTATTTTAAAATCTCTCTCTGTAGTGTCTACTGAATAGTAGGTGCTAAATAAATAAGCACCCTTTCACTTTCTGAGTTCAAGATTCCAAGGCCTTTAACATACGGAGCTTAGTACACAACACACCTCTGGTCTGACAACTGCGAGAACGGGGGACCCACCGTCTCCCCCACCTCTGGCTTTGCTGCCGTTCTCCTAAAGGCAGCCCAAGATGGTAAAACCTTTGTTAGAAGCCACGTCACTCTACGGCCAGCTCAAATTCGCAGAATTTTTTTTTTTTTTGGTAACTAACCATTAAGTCAGGTTTCTCTTGTCATATTAGTACAAAACTGTTAACTTAATTAAAGAGTCTTTATTCATCTCGTTACTTATAATCTTGTTGTTTAGGACACTAAGTCTACCAAACTGTTTTAATATTCCAATTTTGTCACCTAATATATTAGCTCTTCCTCCCAGCTTGATCTGTCCCCTAAATCTGATCAGTACACCGCCTCCACCATTGAGAACCATTGTGACTGGGACAGAGCTAGAAGTCACCTTCAGGGTGGCAGATTCCTGGAATGTCACTCCCTGGTATGTTACTTTCATTAGGGTAGTGGACACCCGTAATGTTATCTGGCCAGTGGCCTTTCTTGGAAAACTCTCTCTTTTCTCTTTCGTGTGGCCACAAGGCAGGCTTCCAGCCTATGTTTGCATGATGCTCCACCCACCTCAAACCTTTGCTCCTTGACTCCAATTGATGGGTCCAGGGCTTCCATGATACGGGCCAATCAAAGTTCCTTCTCTTGGAACAGAACATTGAGACAGCAGAGTCCCAATCCAATCCTAGGTGCAAGAGAGAACTATCCAGAGATCTGGCATGACTGTGATTCGCCCCTATGTGGCCTGGGGTGTGGAAAGGAAGACAACGAAGCAGATGCAGAGATGAGAGGAGGGGGAGGAGAGGAGTCAGCTGTAGCTGGTACTGCAAATGGGCTTCCACTCCTGCTGCTGAGGCTTGCCCACAGCCCTAAGCGTCACTGTGGCACCTCAGTTCTTTGTAAGGCATCCTCCCTTTTACATTCCAGTCCCTTTGGATTGGGGAGGGAGGATCTGTTACTTGGACCCAGCAAAGTCTAAATTATTTCAGGCACCTTCTAATTCCTGTAACCCATCAGCTCAGGCTCCTGACCCCCATTGCTTCGTTTGTCAGCATTTTCTGTTTTCCTCCTCAATACCAAGTGGCCTCTTTTTAAGTCAGGTTCTCTAGAACCAGAGCCTGAGAGAGAATCTGGGTGCTGTAATTTATTGGCTGGTGCTCTTCGGGAAGATAAGGGAGGGAGGGGATCAGAGGAAAGGGGAAGTGTTGAGGGCAGAGATGGGCTCAGCTAATACCCAGCCTCAGCCGACACACAGGGGGCTCAGGAGACAAACTGCTCCATGAATTTGTCTCAGCTTGAGGAAAGGGGGCGGGAATTTTGTATTCTAGCTGTCAGTGATTGGCTCAGGGATGGGGACAGAGACAGGGGTTAACTTCCTGTGCGAAGCAGCTTCCATCAGCCGACAGCAAGTCCCTGTAGAAGAGGGTGGCTACTAGCTGTTAGCAGTCATCACTCATAGCATCTGGGGAAGGGCCCCTGAGCCTGGCAAGTGGATACGTGTATGGCACCAGTTGTGTCTATGACAGCCTTCTAATTATTCTAATTATTAAATCCATCTTCCTTGTTCTAGCAGGCTCTTTCAGGGGTAGATCCTACCTGGCCTCACAGGACACAAAGCACCCCTCCTGATGAACACCAGATGTCCTTTTCTACCTTTTGTTGTTATATTTATTCTTTCACTTTTCTGAGAAATATGCTGAAATTGGCATCAAGAGTAGTAACTGTCAGGTGAAAGGGGACAGACCGGTAGGACAGGGGGTGGACAGTGGTACTTGTCATGGTTCTGAATATTGTAGGAGGTACCTGGGGTTTTGCTGCCTGCATCCATTTCTTCCTCTTTCATGACGATAGCATCCTAGATTTCCGTTGGGGAAAAGTCTCACTGCCAGTGGAAGTGACCCCACTGTCTGTTCCAGGAATGAGCTTGGATTAGCTTAAGCTGACCAGCAAAACCCATCCACCCCTTCCAGGTACAGGGATTGCCTTAGAGATGCGCACATGACCCAGTCTGGACCAGTTAAATGCAAAGAGACTTTACCTTGGAGTTTCAGGGGAAAATGCTTCCCTGCTTTTATTAAAGACTAGGAAAGATGCTTTCTCTTCTTCTTACTGGCATGGGGAAAGGATGTGATATTTGAAGCTGTGAAACCATTTATGGAACCTGAGCCTGGGACTATCCTAAAGAAAAGATCTGACACTAAAGGTGGACAAAAGGCTTCAAATCAACAGAGCCCCTGAGTATATGGTGAATCTCTGCATTGAACTACACCAGAAGTCATATACCCTTAAATTGTCAGTCTGTGAACCAACAAATTCCAATATTTGCCTAAGCCAGTTTCAAATGGGTTTTTGTTTTCTGAAACATAAACTCTCCTAAGTGGTAGACTGTAGGGAGTAGGAGGGGGAATGGATTATAGTCAGAGAATGTCACCACCCACTGTTTTTGGGCAAACGTTCATGTATAAACCCTCCTCTGGAGTCCCATCATTTTCAGATTTAAAAGCAGGATTAGATGATACAGCACCCCTGATAAGCCCTCATCCAGCATCCTAACCTGGAAGCTGAGCGCCCAGCCATCCACTGCAGGCATCCAATTTTAGGATTGGATTTCTAGTACACTAAACCATTGACATAATATCAGCTTCATTTGGAAGACCTCCAATTGCTAGCAGCGTTTTGCAGAAATGTCTCCTGAAATGAGAAGAAAATGACCTCCCCCGTGGGGGTCTCTTCTAAAGTTTATTAATAAAACATGTGATTGAAACTGTGCCTTCATGTCCTGCTGAAATTCCTCTGGAAATAGCAAAAGGGCTCAAGATAGCTTAGGGATTACACATGTCATTTCAGACTGTGGTCCGCACTGTCCTGGACCTGGTCCCGGGTGTGGGCTCATTGCAAGAGTCCACTCTGGGCCACTCAGGGAACACCAGGACTCCTGGTTTGGTCCATTTCTTCCCATCTCTCTTCCTTTCCAGAATCTTCTAGAGCTCTCTAACATAAGGGCTATTGTTCTTTGCCTCCTGCCTGGAAGCTATAGTATCCCTGGATAGTTTTTAAAAATAATAATTCTAGTTATTATCGTGGTTAGATATCTCTTTGTTTCTTTTCTCCATCTATGGTGCCTAATGCTATCTTTGACCAGATGGAGAATGCAATTAAAATAAATATAATGTAATATAAAAATAAAACAGAACATATTGCTGTTGCAGGGCAATCTGGGACCAAGATTTTCTGCAGTGGAAATTACTGGCTAAATAAACCTATCTCCTCATTGACACAGAGCTGAGAAGAGAGATTGGTTACAACAAAAAAGAGAAAGAAATGTGATTATTTCCTAAATCGAGGTTAGAGAAGTTTTGCCCAAGTGGAAAATTATTGAAGTAGAAAGTTTCTTTATTTTTTTTCTTTTCCTTCTGCCATGAACACCATCAGCAAATTCAATAGCATCACAGTGCAGGTGCTACAGGGGATGAAAAGATGAATAAGGAGAGTCATCTCCCTAAAGAAGCTTCCAGTTTAGTTGGAGAGGATACACATACACGGAGGGGAAAATAGAAAGACACGGCAGGTGAACTTGGACAAAGAGATTGCTGTAGCTGTATTCTGGCAGAGACCCTGCTCTCCTGCATTGCTGCATGAGAAACTCATCCTTCCCAGCAAGGCACTTCCAGTATAGAGTAGCTGGATAATAACCTCAACCACTTAATCATCATACACCCTGCCTCAGTTAAGAGATTTTTAGTCAAGTAAGAAACAAATGTGTAAAACTGAGAATTTGTTGGAAGGATGCCTGTATGTCTCATAGAACTCAACAACCCTTAGGCTCCAGGAGAAAAGAAAACAAGGACTGGATCATCCATAAAAACCAAGGAGGCTATTACTGGTCTTTCTGTAACCGTGAGGTCATTTGCCTCTATTTCTCTCCAAGTGCCTAGTTTATTTTTCTCTCTTCACAAAAGCTCCTTTGGCACATGGTGGCACATCACAGACTCGGCCCTAGAACCACATCACCTCCCAGCATCAAGGCTTTCAACTGATTGATTACCACCCTAGGTCCAAAATCCTAGGAGAGACTCTCATTAGCCAAGATTGCGTCCTCTGTCCATCTGTGAGCCAATCAGCTATGACCAGGAAAAGAAGTGTCAGTCAGTATAGATAGAGCTCCAAAAGCCCACCCATCTGGGTGGGTAGAGAGTTCTTAGAACAGTGATGAAATAGAAGGCAGACACACCAAGAGGTCTTCTACTTCAAATCTGGTTACAATTTGTTATATTAATTGTTGGCATTTTACTAAATACTTTCGTTTGTGATCATTTCTGTGGTTATAAGACCATAAAAGATAACCTTACATTTAACTAGAGTTTATAATTTGTCATTCACATGTAGAACTCAACCTCTTGGAACACTTTTTCCTATTTCCAAACCCTGAAAGCATGACTGATGTAGGATGTACCAAAGTCTATAGCCTCAGAAGAGGGCCTCTCTACAGTCTTTATTCTTTCCAACTATTGTCTCTTCAAAACCCATACACATACCAAATTGGCATATCAAAGTTAGCAGAGGCAAAGTTTTATGTGAAGGATTTAAATAGGGAGGCTTGGAAAAAATTAAAAAGCCATATTCTGCCTTATTGCATGCCAATATTAGTATCTGCAAAGTCATACAAAGAGGAGAACAAATGTCTGTGCCATGGAGAAGTCTGATCACAGGCCATACAGCAATCATGGTTTGATAACTTGATTATCCTTCCCCAGCTATTGATCTTTTGTTCTAGTTACTCTTGGATATTTTGAGTGTTGACAGAGGACACTGGCGAGAATGTGCTCTAACATTTCTTGAACATTTACTACATGACCATTCTATGTAATGTAAGGATGACCATGTAATCCTTCCATTAGCCCCGTAAGGCAGATATTATTGTTATTTTGCAGATGAGGAAATGAAAGCTTAGAGAAGTGGAGTGGCTGGCCACAGTCATGTAGCCAGTGAGACTACATTTGTCCATGGGTCGAATATACCCCAGCTCTGTCCACTGCTCAAGGTTTGCCTCCTCATACTGATGTCTCCCTTAGGATTAGATATGTTTTATTTGATGGTTCCACATCTAACGGAAGGAATGACTCGAAATGCAGAGGTCCTGGGTCCTACCTCTGAATCTAGTGGATATGCAAACTTCAGAAAATCTGTTCATTTTTGCCAGCCCACTGTCTTCATCTATGACAGTGGGACACCACATTGCCCAAAAAAGAGGTCATGCTGCAAGCACCATGTCCGAGTACTGAAACAGTGCTGGGTTATGTCAGCACCCTCACAACTGTAGTTCCTCTGCTTCCTGGCACCAATCATCAGAGAGGTAACCAATAACATAAAATAATTTCCTCTGTTTCCGTTGACTTCAAATCTCTTGGAAGACAGCTTGGAAATGCCTATGAAAGTTTGGGTGGTAATTGAAAGGAAGACGTTAGCTCTATTTTTAATAACTTGGTATTTTGGCTCTTGATTGAATCACCACTGTTCTTCCCCTGCCAGCTCTTTCTTTGCATGTTCATTGCTCTCCCTCTGCTCCTGTGGCCAGAAAGTGGAGTCACCTTTTGAGCAGCCCCTGAAGTCCCGCCCAGCAAGGCCCATGGTACTGTGCAGCGAACACTGCATGGAGTGCTGCAAAGCCTGGGTGCCGGGTTCTATTCCGCCCTTACGGACTTAGTAACTGGTGTCAGACCCCATCTCTAGCCTTCAGCTGCCCCATCTGTAAAATGAGAGGGCTGAAGGAAAGTATCTCCCTGGGCCCTCCCAGCTTAAACGTGGCATGACCCTGAGTGGGAAAAGAGAACACTCCTTAAGGTTTACCTCGTCCCTTCAGCCAAGTCATCCCAGGGCTTTTTGGTCCTGAAAGCGCTAAAGGGATTTTCTTTCTGCCTCTGTCCTGCCTGCTTTCTGAGTCTAAGAGCTGTGAGGTCAATACACAGGGATGAGCCACAAAGTTAGTGTAGAGCACAGCGGGTGAAATTCATGTCCTATGTGATTTGCACATTTCACTTTACTTTGTGGTTCATCCTGCAGGTTTTGCTGATTTCTATGCTGAAGAGGCATGCACTTTAAGGGGTTCCTTTTCATAGTGAATATGTGAATATAACTCTAGATATGAAAGATCCCTCTGGATTGTGCAAACCAGGGACTTGCTAGAGTGGTGATAGGGGAGGGGGCATCTGCATTGCAGGAATGACTTCTACACTCTTGCTGATCACCATTACACTCAGGGGGTCACCGGGCACAACCTGGTTAGCACTTGGTTCAGACATTTCATTTTCAATTCAGCGATTTCAATTTCCAACATCACTACTTACTTACCATTTGATCTCAAGGAAGGTATTTAACCTCTCTGTGCCTCTCTCATTTGTAAAAAAGAAGGGAACATTCATTCCTACGTCACAGGATTGTTGTTGAAGATAAAATTTCATCTTTCATAGAAATGCTTAGCAGAGTTCCTAGTACATACTGAATATCCAAAACATGTTGGTTAATATTATTATCCCTCAAAACACACACATACCCACATGATAATTTTTTTAAAGCAATGTTTTGATTATAAAACACAAAGACCATTTCCCTATTGCATAGGCGAAACAATTATGGTTTTTCATTTCTTTGAGTTTCAAGCAAAAATATGGGTATACAATTCAGAGCAGGGCCAAATTCAATTTCCAGGAAAGTAATATCTGAGAAGCTTTTAAGCAAGAGAGAGGTTTGTTGGCTGAAAGGCATAAACACATCTTAATCTTGGAATCAGAATGGGAGCAGACAGCATGGCTGGCCCCTGACCACTTATTGATGAACTTTCACCTGCATGAAGACCAAGGTACACTGGCCAAATTTAACTTCATACCGTATCTCTGCTCTCTGTCCCTTCATTTCTTTTTCATTAGTGAGATATTTACATCCCCAGAAGAAGCCTGGGAAAACTGGGTGTATTCATGGAATAAAGCTACTACGGGGAACGTGGCAGCGATGGGGTAGATCACGTTGGATATTGTGGGCGTGATACTTCTGTGTAAGACTATCTGCCCGCGTGCCAGGATCACATATATAAATAGCTACAGGGATCAGACAGGCAATAACTGAGTGAAATGGACTAGCTTGAGACTGGGGAAGACCAGAAAACACACATCCTCTCTAAAGAAGGCAGCCACTGCTCTGCTCCAGACCATTTTTGCCGTGCTCGTTTGGTGCCACCAGATCTTGTCATTTTACAGTAGAAGTAGAAATTGTGGATTTTTATGTCAGTCTTCACAAATTTTTAATTAATGGCAACTCATGAAAATATTTAAAACACAATTGGAGTCAAGGTATTAGCCACATTGGAACAGCCAGTGGTCATCAGAGCTCAGAATTTGCAGATGCCTGATGTGTGTGTGTGTGTGTGTGTGTGTGTGTGTGTGTGTGTGTGTGTGTATGAGGGGAGGAGGCAATGAGAAAGACTTCAGTTTCTGCTGCATTGTTTTCACCAGACACATTTGTGGTTAGTCATAAAATCTTTCCTTAAGGATACAACTTTCAAACTTCTGCTCCCAACCATAAGGGAGTAACTGGTACTAGATTTGCCCTCCCACCATAAACAAGTATAAAGATGGTCAAAGTATATGAAATGTCTGTTTTTAAGCATTGAACAACAGGCAGTGAAGGGTTGGATACCTGAGAGAAGAGAAACACACAAGGTAAACCTCCATGGTTTTCTGCTGGGAGCATCTTCCTGCTGTAACATAGAAAACTGGAGCCCAACCAGAGAGGCAGTTTAGTTGAGTTGAAAAGGCAGAGATAGAATTCCAGACTGGAAGTCCTTGAAATTTTTAGGGTACAAAGAAGGAGGGAGGTCCAAAAGTGGGTGTTCCAAAGGTCTGTGTGGGATTCACCATATGTCATTGGCTGAAGGCTGGGCTGAGATTTTGCAGGGCAAGACTAAATGAAGTCTTGTAGAGAGATACTGCTACAGGGTTGAGAGCTGACTGGAGAAACAGGAAGTTGTGTAATGCTAAGAAATATTAAAGCTCTGGTGCATCCAGAGTGGGGACACCTCACTGAGTATGTTGCACATTCAGTTGAGAATCTGAAAGGCCACACTTCCTGAGTAAGAATCATATCCTAGAGTAGGGCTATACTACAGCATTAAGGTCAAAACCAAAATAGATCTGCCCTTAAAAAGGAATTAAATAAAGCTTAACAAAACCTAAAAGATCTCTCAGTTATTTAAGTGCTTCCCAGACTAAAACTCAACATTGTTTGAAAGAAGATGACATAATAAGATCCTACAACAAATCACTCACATGTTTCACCATACAATACAAAATTAAGAAATATGGGAAGAGGCAGGAAAATATGGTCCACAAAAAGGAACAAAATATATAAAAAGAAACAGATCCTAGATAGCTTAGACAAGACAGATGAAAATATGAAAGCAGCTACTATAAATATGTTCAAAGACTTAAAGAAAAGGTAGTCATAAATGAACAGATGGGAAATCTCAGCAGGGAAATGGAAACTATAGAAAGAATGAATAAACTTCTAGAACCCAAAGCAACAAACTCTATAATGAAAAATTCACTGGATAGGCTTAACAGTTGGAATATTAGAAACTACAGAAGAAAGAGTTACTGAATATGAAGACAGATAAAGAAAAATTACCCACTCTGAAAAGCAGAAGGGAAAAACTAAGAAAGATTTATTGATTTGTAGGACAATGTCACACAAGCTAATATATGTGTAATTGGAGACACAAAAGAGAAGGAGAGAGAATGGGGAAAAAAAAAATATATATATATATATGAAGAAATATGTACATAATTAATGCCAAAAAGTTCCTCAATTTGTATAAAAATATCAATTTATAAATCCAAGAAGCTTGACAAACCCAAGAAAAACAATTTTAAAGAAATCACATTGGCACATGATAGCGAACTGCTGAAAACCAAAGATATAGGGAAAAATCTTAAAAGCAGTTAGATGAAACAAGAAGACGTTTTACATTCAAGAGAACAATGATGTGAAAATGTATGTTTTCTCCCCAGAATCAACTGAGGAATCAAAAAGACAATGAAATAACATCTTTAATGTAATGGAAACAACAATAGCAACAACTCTCTATCAAAAGTCTACATGCAATAAAAATAACCTTTAAAAATGAGTGAGATGAAGACACTGTTGGATAAACAGAAGTTGAGAGAACTCCAGCATGTGGACACTACAAGATACACTACAGCAAGTTTCTCAAGCTGAAACAAAATAATATCAGTTAAAAATACGGATCTACAAGAAGGAATGAAGAGACTCTAAAATGGTAGATATGGAATAAATATAAAAGATATACTTTTTTGCTCTTAATTTTGCTAAAAAACAGTTCACTCTTTAAATAAAGATAAAATCATATTTTGCTTTTATTACTGTGGTATATATAAAACACATGACAACAATAGCACAGAAGATAGTGATTAAAAGAACAATTTTGTTGAAACTTTCATATATTTTATGTGAAGTGATACACTATTAACTTTAAGTAAACGATGATAAATTAAAGATGCATATCTTAATCTCTAGAAAAGATTGATTTGTCCTCAAAGTTTGGTTTGCAGACTAACCACATTAGCATCACCTAGGAATTTGCTAAAATCGAAAATTATTGGTCTCTACCCAGAATTACTGAATCAGAAACTCTGGGGCAAGGCGCCCACAAAGTTTTGTTTTAACAAACTCTCTAGGTGGTTTGAGAATTACTGCCTTAGAGCAACAAAAAGCAAACCAAAAAAAATTATAAAGATGTGTTTCCAAGGCAATGGAGATCAATGGAAAAGAATGCAGAAGCAAATACTCCTCAACTCATTTTATGATGCCACTCTCTCCCTGATAAGAAAACCTGACAAAGACATTACAAGACAATTACAGACCACTATCTCTCATGAGCATGGATCAAAAATCCTTAATAAAATACTAGCAAATCGAATTCAGGGAAAGATACATCATGACCAAGTGAGGTTTATACCAGGAACATGAAGCTGGTTTAATATTTTAAATCATTCAGTATAATTCACCACATTAACAGGTAAAAAAGAGTAATGATATGATCATCTTAGAAGCAGAAAAATATCTGACATAACACTCATTAATGATTAAAAAAAAAAAAGCTTCCAGTAAACTGAAAATAGGGAATTCTCTTAGCTTGATCTACATCTGCGTCTACAAAAAGCCTAAAGCTAGTATCATGTTCAGTGGTGAATCACTGGATCTCTTCTCTCTAACCTGAGAGAATGCAAATTCCATCACTTCTATGCAGATTGCTCTGGAAGTCTCTAAGGAAAGAGAAAGAAAAGGCATAAAGATTGGAAAGAAAAAGCAAAACTCAGTTTATTCAGTTTTTCACATGATTATACAGAATATTCTAAATATATTTCTATATATACATCAGTAACAATTGGAAAATAAAAATTTAAAAAGCAATATTTAAAATAGCATAAAGCACACCAAATAGCTAAGAATAAATCTGGTGAAAAATGTGCAAGATCTATACCTATGAGAAAATAAATAACCTAAAGAAACGGAGAAATGTATCATTGCTCATGGACTGGAAAAACCACTGTCGCTAAGGTATTAACTCTCCCCAAACAGATCTAAAGATTCTGCACAATTTTACTCAAAATCTCAATTGATTTTTTTTGGTGAAAATTTACAGGATAATTTTTTAAACAGAGAGGAAAATTCAAAGGACTTAGAATAGCAAAAACAATTTTGAGAAAATTGGAGTACTTTCACTACTTTTAAAACTTGCTATAAAAGTCTATTAGCCAACAGCATGAAATTGGTATCAGGATAGTAGAACATAAGAGAATTGAGAAATAGATACACATAAAGTCAACTGATTTTCAACAAAGCACCCAAGCAATTAAAAGGGGAAACAAAATCTTTTCAACAAATGGTGCTGGATATCCATGGGGCAGGGGGCGGAAATACTGTGACCCCTACTTCTCATCATACACAAAATTGATTTTCAATGGCTTCTGGACTTAAATATCAGTGTTAAAGTTTCAAATTTCTAGAAGAAAAAAGAGAAGTATCATTGAATCCTGGGGTTGGCAAAGATTTCTTACACGAGAAGCCCTAACCATAAAAGAAAAAGAATTGATAAGATAGACTTTATCAAAATTCAGATTTTTCTCCTCCTCAGAAACCATAGACAGTAAGTGAAAAACCAAGCTTGGGAAAATATATTCATATTAGTTTTATGTGACAAAGTTCTCATCCATATTTGTAAAGAAGTTCTACAAATCCACAATTACAAACAACAAAATTTAAAAACAGGTGAAAAACACAAACAGACATTTCACAAGAGCAGATACATGGATGGCCAGTAAGCATGTGAAAAAGTGCTCAGCGTCATTAATCATCAGGGAAAGGCCTGAAGGAAATTTCCAGTATGATGGAAACGCTCTCTATCGTGATTGAGGTGTTGTTTACGTAGGTGTATATTTTGACAAAACTGATTGAACTTTACACTTAAGATTTATAAAAAGGCTTTGGATTTTAGGGAAACCAATCTGTTATCAATTTGAGTGTGATCAGAGATGCAAGGGAGCATAGAATGCAGCGTGGCCTGTTCATTTAGGAGATTCAAGCATTAATACAGAGGAGAAGTGACTGGGGCATGAATCAAGGAGCTGACATTGGAGATGAAGGAAAGGAAAAAGGAAACTGAAATTGGGGAAGTATACGCAATAAGATTGATTAGATGTGTTGGGGGGCAGAATAGGAAGGCATAGCAGAGGGAGAAATGTGGAAGTACTTTTAGATTCTTGTCTAAAGTGACTAAAGATGAATGAAGGCGTCCAGTAATCAAGAGAGGAAATACAAAAGGGAATAGCTTAGGGCTGGAAAGAGGTATGGATAATGGGCTGATACAAAAACCTTGGGTTCAGTTTTGCACAGAAGTACCTAAGAAGGTGAGTTACCTAAAAGGAGAGATCAAATGGGCAACTGTGTGTGACATCAGGACGAGGTATCCTAATTACTTTATGCTTTGCAGCAGAAACTTTGGTTCCTGCATATCCTTTTTCAGTCTCATCTAGAAAATACACTTAATCCTTATGATTCCATTCACCAAAATATTCCAAGGTTAATGGCAAAATTTTGACTTGATTTGTATTTTGAAAACAGATTTAAAAATATATATATCCCCAAACTTTGGATCAAGCTCTGCGTTATCATGATGGGGACAAAAGGCATCTGCTTGGAATCAGGCTGACCTTGATTCTAATCCTTCCTCTGCCGTTAAGAAGCCAGATGATCCTGGATAAATTAATTTATGTATCAGCCTCAATTTCTTCTCCAGCCAAAGGGGACTAGGAATCCTATTTTGCAGCAGTGTTGTGATAATTACAACCGTGCGTGGGAAATTACCTCGCACAGAACCCAGCACACAGTAAATGCTTAATACGGAGCTGTATACCAGGCGCATTCCTTTCAGATGATGAAGGGATGATATTTCTCCAACAGAGCAGCCCAAGGTAAAAGTACGAAGTATGACAAACCCCAGACTCTGTTTCCCTCCCCACCCCTCTCCAAACCCAGGCCTCCTCTCCTCTTTTCATCATCAAAATCAGCTCTCAGGAGAGGATGTGACATCAGTCATTTGCCTCTCATTTTAATGAGCTTACATCATCCCCTCCCTCGCCAGGGAGACTTCACATTCCAAGCCTTTTATGTAACAATAGGAAGAATGGCTTTGTTTCTGGTTAAAAGCTCCGTGTGCTGGGAAGGAAGGAGGTTGTGCGGAGCAGACGTCCTTTAACGAGACTCCTGAAATCCTACCCCTGAGAGTAGATCACTTTCTCTTCCCTGCCTCCAAGTTAGTAGCTTTTAGGCAAGGAGAGCCCTATTTGACCATGTCTAGTGTCCACACGTCCTCACTAGCCCTCTGCAGCTGAACTCTCCGCCTTCATTGTCTAATCACCTCTCTGGCTGTGTAGTTTCATTTTGGATCTCAGTGATTATATTATTAGTAGTTGTAATTCTCCATAAGAGACAAATAGGGGAAAGGGGAGTATTTGTCTATTATTTATGACTCTTTAAGCTAAATGTCTGCAGGTTAATTAAATTGAAAAGTATTCCCCCTGGGATGTACCAGGTCCCTGGTGATCCAATAAGGTAATAAAACCATGGTGAGATGGGACGCATTATTGCGTGGTGCTTTATTCTCATCAGCAACGGCATCCAAATACAAATTTAGTCAATTATTGGGTGATTCAGAACAGGTTTTCTGGGAATTTAATTATCAAAACGCTCTGTGTGGGCACCGTGGTTGCTGTGGGGCAAATGAGCTGGAGTTGTCCGAGGGCCAGTAGTCTCACATCCCGACTAAACGAAAATGTATCCAGCAAGTGACTATTGAACAAAGAATTCTGCTCTGATTTTATCAAAAATTGTCTAGCACAGCAGCAACTTCTGTTAGGAATGTGTGTCTGTATACATATTTCAAGCACTTCATTTTCTTTGTTTTCTCCAACCTCCCTCCATCAGTTCATTCATTTGGTTCCGTCTCTGCGAGCATCTTAAATTCCTCCAAACAATAGGACAGATGCTATCAGATCGGAGCAACAGTGAAATCAAGAAAGACTTTGGAGAGGAGCAAGGAGAAAGGTACAGGGTAATAGCAACTCTTCACTGAGAGCAATCTAACCCATTTTAATTTAATTTGGAGGGCCATCATTTCAGGATTCCAAACGCTCAGGCCATTTTAGTCATGCAGATCCCATGTCTTACTGAGTTGTGGCAGAGAATTACTCCTTTTGTGTGACCTTGAGTTAGCAAGGACACGCTGGGCACACAGCCAGTGTGCTATAGCTCAATAATAAAAATAATCATAATATATGCTTAAAGTCCGTGTGATGTCTATTAGCCATTGGTTCTTCTGAGGGGGGCAGTGTCACCTCTTCAGACCCTATTGCTGTTTGACTTAACACTTTCTTTAGTGAATGAGAAATATCATCAAATAAGCTATCCTTCTTACATGGGAGGAAAGAAAGCGTAAAACAAAGACCTCAGAGGAAATCTATGAAGTAAATAAACACATAAAGGAGAAGTAGGTGAAAGGGTTGGGGAGGGATTCGGGGGAAAAATGAAAAGAGACTGACCTTGCAAAGGAGGGCAAAAACCTCCCTCTCCTGGAGAGTTGTCTTAGGATGTGTGACGAACCAGTGATTTATTCTGAACCCATTTGCTCTTTACCAAAAGAAAAATAACTTGGTGATCTGCTTCCTGTAAAAGAGCAACTAGACATAAAATCCCAAGTCATTTTAGCTTGCACACTAGGGTTGGATTCCCTTTTCTAATAGGTATCATTTATTGAATTTATATTGTGTGCAGGGAGTTCACGAGTTCTTGGAATACATAAGCCTTATTTAATTTTCACCGCGAAACCCACACTATTTATTTTCCCCATTTTAGAAATGAAGAAACTGAAGCTTTAGGAGGAAATTACGTAATTTGCCCCCAGCTAGCAAAAGGGAGAGCTGGACATTTTATCTGGCACTCCAAGCCCTCCCATGTTTTATTCTGCATCTCCAGGCTTTTTTCAACAACTTGTAAACATAACTTTGTTGTTGCTGTTTGTTTTAATAAAGAATTCAGACACGGCCTTTCAAAATATGGGGGTTTTGGGGGGTTGGATTTTTTTTAGTTAAATAAGTATCTAGACTGCAGGTATTGAGATATCTGATCACTTGCTCTCTCCTTTCCAGAGTGCTCCAGATAGTTAAGTTTGATTTTAAAGGCACAGCTAGTCAAAACAGGCCTTAGAAAATGGCTATGTGATCAGTTTAGAAGACAGCTTCTCCCCTAAAGTCCTAGAAACTAGCTGCCGTAGGACTGCAGATGCTGAACTTCAGGTGTCCTGTGCTGGGCCAGTTTGTGCTGGGGGGTTCTGTAAATATTCTGAAACCGGTTTGTTTCTCCAAGTCCCACACCTACCTTCTCTGTGAGTCACTAGAAAGTGGGACTAGTGATTTCAGTCACTATCTCATTTTGCAAAACAGTCAAGGGTGAATAAAATAATACTAGCAAAATACTAACTGTTAGAATGATTTAAAAAAAATTTTTTAACCGAAACTACTAAATCAAAAACTTTATTTCCTTCAATTCACCTTCTAGGGAAGGAAGACACGACACAAGACAGTCAATAATTTAAATTCCCCAGTAAAATGGGAAAGTATTATTGACCCTGAAGAGCACAGAGGTTAATTTATTTGCAAAACTCACCTCCTGCCACATGCCCTGATAGAAAAGAAATTAGAAAACAGTCACCTCCCTGCCTCCAAACCCATCCCCCATTTCTGTCGGTTTGGGGGTGTGTTTTGGCAGGGGGGTTGGTTCCCAGGAAATGATGTAGGAAATATGTTTGAGTCTGCTTGAGTGTATCAATGCTTGTAAGTTCTTAGTTTATCCAGGGGAGAAGCCATGGGGATCAGAAGAAGTATTGGCAGCATGGATGACAGCCAACCACATTTTGCAGGCCAGGCAGAATTTTTGCAGGCCTATTTACTTATTTATTTTTTAATGATGTGCAAGGCTGGGTAAATTGAATTACTCACTGTTGATTATAAGTAGGTTAGAAGGCAAGCCCAGAAGGTCAGCTTGGTTACCATTGCAACCACTATGCTTTGCCTCCACCCAAAATTAGTCTTCAAGGAAATTAATCCCCTCTATCCCAGTCTGTAAAGACTATGGCATTTCTTCAAATCATTCTTAATAATTAAAAGAGAACACTAAATTTAAGTCATGACTTGTTGACATTTGAATTTTAAATGTACTCATGGACTCCTTAAGAAGCTTTGTAATTTAAAAGATTCTTCTTTTAAATTGAATTTTGGAATGATGTATAGGGGACAATTGTTTTTTATTTGATTATTCAGAATTTATCCCCTTGTCTTTTGGTACTGAAATCCCAATTCCTTTTAGGGAAAGTATATTTCCCCAAAAGTATATAGTGTGGATGGGAGTGTAAATGAAGGCTCTCCACTCTCCTGTAGATAAGTGATAGAAAAGAAAAGAAAGCCGTGTGGATCAGAGCCTCCCTCCTAAATATCTTGAGGGTGGCTTTCACACATCCTGGCAGCGGAGCCTGGTGAGATGGTCAAGTAAATCTTGAAACAGAATTCTGAAGCAATCTGGTTCCCTTTTTTTTTTCAGTCCAGTTCCTCAGCTTTCCCTTCAGTTTTGTGAGCCTCCCTCAATGGCGCTCCCCTCCACTCTCTTGTAAATTCCCACTTTGTGTAAGTTAACCAGAATCCATTCCTTTTGCTTGCAACCACATACACTAATACAAGGTCTCAAGATGCTAAAATGAACTAGAAGCAGTAAGACCAAGGTCTTACTGGGCCAGGGACATGGATGACCTGTTTTAAACAGTTCTGGCTTTGATCTCATTTCTCCCTTATAGTGTTTTAAACACATTATGGGGAGAAGAAGACATTACAGTGAAATCTTTTAATTAGCTATCCAATCTCTTGGAGAAGGAGTCAAGACTTAACCTTTTTGAGTACTTGCCTTTTTGCATTCTGTACCTTGGGTGATAGTCTCTGTATCTAAGCCAATTCTGATATAAAAAGTAAGCAAAATATATCATTTCACAATAAAACAAGACCAGGTTAGATTTCCATCTGACATTTTTCATCAGTGTCCCTTCAAAAAGGAACATGGGGAATTTATGAATGAAATTAATTTTGATTTCTGTATCAGACCTTGCCAGTTCCTTAGCTTTGCAAACTCCAAAATCTGTTTCCAAATTAGGTATTTCATTAGCTGTAATGTACCTTCTAACCTGATTCAGACTTTAGGATGCATTTTGTAATTTGACTTCATTCATGATTTACTCTTTAGGAAATTATTGTATGAATAACCCGTGGAGAAAATCACCCTCCCTGGTCTGGTCTAAGAAGTGAGGTAATAAAAGCAAGTTAGCATAATTTTTCTTGGGCACTGGGATAACAAGCTACTTGGGTAGTACAGTGGCTGAGACCACAAGGAGGGGAAGGTAGGAAAGAAAACAAATATTTACTGAACACATAATCTTTGCCAAGTACTATGTTAGAATGTTATTATCCCCATTTTTTAAGCGAAGGAAACTGAGGCTTAGAAACACTAAATATTTTTAATACACATTTATTGAAGATTTACCATATACCAGGAACTCTGCTCGCCTTGGAGATACAAAGATGACTAAGATGTAGTAATAAGTGGCAGATCCATGAATTAAACCCAGGTCCATCTGTCCCTGAAGCCTACACCATAACTAATATGCCTCCCACAGAACATTGCCTTGGTCAGGATCACTTCTCCTGACATGAAAATGAGACCAAGAACCAGAATAGAACCTGTTTTTTCAGTGTTTTAGCATCAGAACAATAGTCTTGGGAATTTTCATAATTCAAACCATTTCTCAGTGTAGTAGAGGAATTTTATAATTCTCAGTTTTATGATTTTAACTTTCCCAAGATTCCTATAAAATTGAGAACAAACATTCACTCTCAATTAACAAATCAAATATCACTCTCATTTAGCATATAGGAGGGGGGAAAAAAAAGCCCAAAGCTTAATGAGATTACTTAATGATTCTAGAATGAAAAAAGAAATGATCTGAGTTTAGTGGTCCAGACAAGACAGTGAGTTAGTACAGATTATTGGCTTCCCCCAACCATCCCAGTGCAACTCAACCTTAGAGATGCCACATGAGAGAACAATAGTACAGAGAGAATGTATTAGTCCCTTTATTTGGAACTGTAAATGTGCTGTTTATTTACAAAAATAAATGGACTCACACTGCTAAATAGAGCTATGATGTGGTTTTGTTCTAAGCAATGCAACAACAAAGAAGAC
Organism: Vicugna pacos; assembly: GCF_048564905.1. Classification (NCBI taxonomy): domain Eukaryota; kingdom Metazoa; phylum Chordata; class Mammalia; order Artiodactyla; family Camelidae; genus Vicugna; species Vicugna pacos. The sequence continues at coordinate 65,246,692 of NC_132991.1, read as the reverse complement.
AAAGTGTCTGAAATTTTGGAGTTCCAATATAAAGTAAGACGAGGCTCGTTCTGGTTCCATCCTACTATGGGCTGCCTAAAGTACCAGAGCCAGCTCTTTGCTGCTAAATATATAAATAGCATATCAGAAGGAAAATTAAACAAAGATTTTTGTACGGGGCTGCTGGTGAAAATTTGTTAATGGAAGAGAATGTGGTGGACATGACCGCACCTAAATTAAAGTCATCCGTTTGTCCAAGGATGAATCAGCAAAATAGTGTGGAAAATGATATTTTCAAAAGAGATGTGGAATTGTTATCTAGAATATATAAGAAACTTTGCAAACAAATAAGAAAGAGGAAATTTAGAAGAAAAAAATGGGCAATGGACATGAGCAGACAATTGGCAGATGGGGAAATGGGAACAACTACTCAATATATGAAAGATATATGTCTTCATTAGTAATCAGAGACATGCAAATTTTTTTTAAAAATGAGACATTATTTTATACCTACCAGACTGGCAAAAATTAGAAAGTTCTGGCAAGGATGTAGGGAAGTTTCACCTTCACTAGGGGTGAAACTATAGATTGGTGCAAGCAGGCTGTATAGCAACCTGGAAGTACTTAATGAAGTGAAGTGTGTGTGTACCCTCCCAACTCAGACTTCTACTCTTCGGAATATACTCTAGAGAATCTCTTGCTCAGAAATTCCTAAGGAAACATGGTGATAGAGTATTGTTGTATCATTATCTGTGGTACCAAAAAGTTGAAAGCAGTCTTAGTATCTTCCAGAGAATCTAAGTATCCATGAGATATCCACTAAGGAAATAAATAAGTAAAATGTGCTACCTGCAAGAGTCAGAAATGGTATATGCATTGGTATTGAAATAACCTGCAGAACTCAGAACAACGAACTGGATCTATAGAGAGAAAAATGTTTAGATGTCAAAATGCTCTTTCAGATGAAAAATGAGAAAGGGAATGGGACTTATAGCATGTTACCATCTATATAACTTTAACACACACTCACAAATGACACAATATAATCTTCTACATAAACACTGATAAACCAAAAACACATGGAAGGTGAATTAGAAGTATCCATGTAAAAACTCTTTAAAAGGTGCTGATGAGAGTGCTGGGAGGTACTGCGGGTGGGGATCAAGGCAGAAACAAAATAAAATAAGATGAAATAAAATAATATAATGGGGCTTTGCAAAGGTGATAGTGTTTCATGAATTGTCTCAATTCTGTCTACCTCAGATCATAAACAAACAGCAATTTTGGTCCCCCTAATATTCTACTTCTTTGAAAAGTGCTATGATCAGAAAGTATATTTTCAAGTTCTTGAAGAAGTCCAGCAGCAGAAAGCAAACTAGAATCAAAGAAAACAATGCCATTTATAGATTATCTTGGCTAGTCACTCATTTATATGCAGCAGCGAGACAATGCTGATCTACAGAGATATTTCATTGATTTTGAAACAAGTTTGCAGCAGATGAGTGATTAAACAATGGCATTTGTGTACATTAAATTGTTTTCTCTTTGTCTGCATGCAGTGACCATCATTTGAGGACTAAACGCCCAATCAAATAACTCTACGTATCTGACCAAATAGCTGATTGCCAGCAAATGTGCAGGCTAAAAACATTCCAACACAAGTCAGGCAGCTCCAATTCTCTCTCAGTCCTCCAAATAGAGACATTGAGAATGGCATGAACCCTGAGCTAGTAGAAAGTTCGGACAGAATATCAGAGGTGGCACCTAAAATACTTTTAATTAGATGTCTTCTTACTCATTATAAGGAACCATTAGTGTAATAGGATTGCATTGCCCTCCTTATTTGGAACCTACAACTATGCTGTTTATTAATAAAGATAAACAGGACCTATGCTGCAAAATGGTGCTGTGATATGGATCTCTTCCAAGCAGATCCTCAACGTGGGCAAGTCTACAGCCCTGGAGCTCTGACATAAAGTAAGACGAGACCCCTTACATCTGGCTCCACTCTATTCTGGGCTGCTTAATACACCAGTGCCAGTTCCTTGCCACTAGCCATATATTTAGCATATTGGAAGGAAAACCAAAAGCTAGGATTTTACATAGGAGCTAATCAGATAATTACATGGGTACCCAAAAGCCAGACAGTAAGGGATAGTGAAAACAATGTAATTAAATAACTTGAGTGAGGCAGGAAGACTTAGGGGAGAGGCGTCTGCCTCTGAGACTGGATGCTGAATACATTTTATCAAAGAAAGAAATCGAAAGAAGACTTTGATGCAGAGGCACATTCACTCTCAGAAGATGGATGGTAGTTAATAATCCCAAACCTCCCCCTTGACCCAGTGTGCAGTTTTCAGCGAGAACTCAAATTGTGCTTCTAACTGGAAACAGAATGGCAAGGAAGATGGGGGAGGAGTTGCATTTCACAACATTCCAGGTCAATTCTTTCAATTCCTGAGGCTTGGGAACGATAGCCATGGGAAATTTCGCATCCCTAGGAATGGCATTCTATAAATACCAATTATTTTCAGTTAACGGTTTTTGCCGTCTATGGAGCGATTCCATTCGCCACAGTCTTCCAGGCTGTTTCTGAAGCCGCCCAAAATGATGCCTCCGAGGAGTTGGCCGTCATTACTTCCAGGTCCCAGGTGGCAAGGCTGAGAGGTTAAGTGAGTCGCCTCAAGGCTGAGAGGTTAAGTGAGTCGCCTCAGGCCACACGCTTCATTTTGAGGCATCAGGTGCCAATATGGGATTATCTCTCTAAGTTTCTGACTGTTCGTATAATACATAAATCTTCCCAGGGTAAAACACATCATATGGCATCTGCTGTGAGAAACTCCCCTGAGTGGTGTAGACCTCTTGGGATGTCACATCTACCTGTAGAGGTAGCCAGCAGGTGTTCATCTATGAGTCCCCTTGATAACACAGGTGTACATCATCTTTATTCAGCAGCAAGAACAAGAGGCTCATTCAAAGAACAAGTGTTGCGTGGACCCCAGACCTTCTGGGTCGCTAGCAAGATTGAGACACATCATAAGCAAACACGTTGGTTCTTAAAAAGTATCCTGTGTGATTTAAGGAGAAGAACAAACTACTTGCTATCCTGAGAAGGCAGCACAATGTGGACAGGAAGAGTGCAGAACTTGGAATTAGACTTGATTTGATTCTTGTTCTCCAACACTTACTAGCTGAGTGAACATAAGCCTCATTTTCCTTGTCTACAAAAGAGAAGAGGGGGTGATAATTAAATGGGGTTGTTGTGTATGTCTCACAAACTCCTAACCACCAGAATTTCACAATGTGACTTTACCTGGAAATTGGGTCTTTGCAGATATAGTCTAGTTAAGATGAGGTTATTAGGATGGACTCTAATCCAATATGACTGATGTCCTTATAAAAAGGGGAAATTTGGACACAGAGAGACATGCACAGAGGGAAGATGATGTGAAGAGACACAGACAGAACACCTTGTGAAGATGGAGGATTGGAGTGACGAATCTGCAAGCCAAGGAATGCTAAGGATTGCTGAGACCTACCAGAGGCAAGGAAGAGACAAGGAAGGCTATTTCCTCTTCCGGTGTCAGAAGGAGTACAGCCTTCTCCCCCCCACCCCCCAAGCTTAATTTCAGACTTCTGTCTCCAGAATTGTGAGACAATACATTTCTATTGTTCTAAGTCACCTGGTTTGTGATACTTTGTTACAGCCCTGGGAAATTAAATCATTGTAAATTTTAAAAGCAATTATTTATGTAAAGTTGTATAGTAGGATCTCAATAAACTCAAGTTCCCTTCCTCAGGGAAAAAAATAAACAAACGGAATTTCTACATATTTCTACATTGGATGCAGAAAAATACTGCTCCCTTTCTCTCTGGAATTCCACCATGGTCTGACCACATGGCAGATAGATATTTGAGTCTGCTTAGAGCTGCTTTAAATTCTACAGATCAGTGCCAGAAAGAATCTGGTTCCCTGGGAGGGTCTCTGAGTTAAAAAGGACTGAGGATTGAGCCAAAATTTTAGGTCTGAGCTGAAACAGAGGAGACTCCTGACTGGAGCATAAACTGCCATTTACTGGGAAGAGCTGGGAAACTTTTCTCCCAGGGACACTGGGACATAATGTCAGGCCAAGCCTAACTCCTACATCCTGGGTCCCACGCACCCCATAGCTGGGGCTTCTCAATTCTCACCTTCAGAGTCAGCCCCGGCCAAGGCTCCCGAACCCCATAACCCTTAAAAGAGTACCTGTTTTGGGGGGCTGTCAGATGCAATGATTGAGTATGGACACTAGAGTCAGACTGCCTGGGTTGATCCCAACTCTGCTACTTGTCCTTGGACAAGTTACTCTCCCAGCCTCAGTTTCCTCCACTGAAAAATGGGCATAACGATAATAGTCCCCAACCCATAGGCTTATTGTGGAGATTAGTTAACACAACGAAAGCATATGGATACTTAGCGCTGGGTACACCGTAGGTATTATGTAAATGTGTGCTATTATTGAAGCTACTGCTGTCATTAAGATCTAGTCCCTGCCTGCACTCCAGTACTGACAGCTGGTTCCTACCTCAAACCTTGTCTTGATAGCTTGCCTATTATTTAGTTTCTCTAACACTATGACCTGTGCCAGACTTTCTCTACAATCGCAACCCACTGTCATGGGAGGGAACTCAGAGTCTGTGGCCCTGATGTCTCCTTAAAGACATCCCTGAAGTTGCCCACCTGCAAGGATGTCCAAATGCTTTGAAGTCTGTACCCCTGGGCTCCACTTTCTCATGGTGTCCTCTGATGCTCCTCTATCTTAACTCATCCAGCGATGACAAATGGCTGGGCTGTTACCTGTCACCTGACAGCCAGAATGGACTTGCTTCATATCTCAGCAGCTCGAGTGTCCCTGGAAACTCTGCCCAGACACCCACAGGCAGGCTGGATGCCTCCTGTTCACTCTCGCTTCTTGCAGTAAATGGAGTCACATCTAAATGTGAGACTGGGTGTTTCCACAGTCTGCCCGAATGGAGTCTGCTCATTTTGACCACAAAGCTCTTCAGCATTAGAAATACGTGGTGACTACATGGGCACCGGACAACGTCTATTTAATGACGACAAACCCATCACTCACAAGGCGTTATGCTTGATTGACTCAAATGTTAAGATTAAGCAGAATATGGAAGTCAACATTTGTAAGACATTTTCTCTCATTTTGCAAGAGCTATACTCTCCAACTCTTCAGTGGGTGGGATTTAGAAAAAGACATCAGCAACAACAAAATACAAAAGTGGAAAAGTTAAATACTTTCCTAGTCTTCATTTTCTCAAGGTGACTCTACCTAGGAGGTATTAAAGTTCTACAAATTGAAGAGCTGAAAGGGTAACTGAGATATGAGGAACCTGTAGGGAGTGAGGCTTGTTAAACTCACATTTGTCAAGTACTAATTGTTTCAAACGCTGTGCTAATTGCTTCACACAATAATATAGTTGAATCCTCATAATATACTTGTAAATTAGATACAAGTGCCACATTTGCTTTGTTTTTTTTTAACAGATAAGGAAACTGAGGCCCAAAAGAGGTGAAATAACGCTGGGCCTTTGGACAAGATTCAAAATTTACTTTAGCTGAAAGCTGAACCTAGGCCCAAGTCCAGACTCTGTACAGTGAAGTTTAAGAGATTAAACTCCTCTAGATTCTTACAAAACTAGAAATAGATTTGCCATATGATTTAGCAATCCCACTCCTGGGCATATATCCTGAGGAAACTCTAATTTTGAAAAGATCCATGCACCCCAATGTTCATAGCAGCACTATGTACAATAGCCAAGACATGGAAGCAATGTAAATGTCCATCAAGATGACTGGATAAAGAAGATGTGTGTATATGTATACGAACTACTATTTAGCCATAGAAGGACTAAAATTATGCCATTTGCAAAAACATGGATGGACCTGGAGATCATCATACTAAGTGAAGTAAGCCAGAAAAAGAAAGAAAAATACTGTATGATATCACTAGTATGTGAAATCTAAAAAAAAAAAAAAGAGAGAGACACAGAGATAAAAGACACAGATGAACTTATTTACAAAACAGAAACAGACTCACAGACATAGAAAAGAAACTTATGGTTACCAGTGGGGAAAGGGGGTGGGGAGGGATTAATTGGGAGTTTGGGATTTGTAGAGACCACTATATATAAAATAATAGCAGGGTCCTACTGTAGAGCACCGGGAACTATATTCAATACCTTGTAATAGCCTATAATGAAAAAGAATATAAAAAGAAATATATACACACATATATATATACATATATACATATATATACATATATATATATTTGTATAACTGAATCACTATGCAGTACGCCAGAAATTAACACACCATTGTAAACTGACTATATTTCAATTAATAAAAATTAAAAACAAAGAAATTAAACTCTTTTACACTCTTTCTTCCTCTTCCAGTTGGTTTTGGTTCCAACAGCATGGCAGTGTCCAACTAAGCATGCCCCTTCCAAATGTATTCAATGACATCTGCTTGTGTGAGCCACAGCCAGCAAACACTACCCTCATTGTCCCACTACCCTCATTGACACCATGGCCCTGGGCAGCAGAGGTCAGTTTCATTAACTAACCTTGGGGGAGGCTGGGATGGGGAAAACACCAGAACCCAGTTCTCCCAGCCAGCAGCCAACCTGGCCAATGGACAGAGTTGGAAAGTGATTGGGGTCTGTCTCAGGTGATGGATGAGGTAGTCCCTGAAAGCTGATCTTTGGAGATTTCAAGTACATTGATGAAAATGGAAATGGAGGAGGGACTTTGGTAAAAAAAATTTTTAGGAATGTAGGTAGGAAATTGGTGGCAAAACTTCCCCCACTCCAATCAAAGAAAATGGTTTTAGGAAGTTAAGTCTCTATCCCTATGCTTGTTTCCTCCTCATAAATCTACCCCTAAATAATCTTCAGGGAATTGGAGCAGTTGCATTCTCCCTGGCAGTAACGGGAATTCAACTACAGGCCAATTAGAATACACCCAGAACTGCCAGTAAAATGTTTCACTGACTTCACTTTATTGGTTTCATAAAACAAGTGAAAGAAATCAGAGAAAGTCCAGAGCCTCACCCAGATACCAGTCCCTTTATGAGATAGGCTGAAGCTTGCCCGTGGGCTCCTGATCTCACTTCCTTCCTCCAACACTCTGCTTTTAGCCACTGCCACCTGGGCAGAGCCTGTGGTGTCACGACACCAGCTCACTGTACAGACCTGAGCTGTAGTCGTTAGTTCCCTGAAGATTTGATCTGTGTCCTTGGAGGAGTCACTTCCTTTCTCTGAGCCTCAGTTTCCTCATTTGTCAGTTTCAGGTGATACCCCCTTTTATACCTGTCTCAGGCATGGGTGTAATTTAAGGTCAGAGAGAGGCCAAACAGGTAGAAAGGCAAGGGATTGTCTTCATTCTCTCTCCCCTCGCCACATGACACTTCCGCAGTTCGTTTTCGCTCAGTGTTTCCCATCTGGGCATAAATTATCCTTGCTCCTATTGACTCCCTACTGCAAGGGCTGTCTGTGTGTGTTTGTGAATGCACGTGCCCAGCATGTCTGTATCCTTGTCATTCTTTCTTTGTTCTTTCCCAAGTCTTCCCTGATAGTAGCAAATGGAATGGAGTCTCCTTGACCAACCCCTCCCCCTCACCGGCGTGAAGATGGGCCACCTACCACCACCCACTCCCGGCCACCCCCTCCCCCATCTTCAGTAGTGCAAGCCCATGAAATGAAAGCCGAGGGAAGAGTGATTCGATTATTTGCCTGAACTTTGCCAGTGCCAGAAAGTGTGTAGATCCACGTACTTTCCTCCAAGGTCTCTGTGGGGCTTTCCTGAATGTGTCCCCAAAGGAGCCCTCCTGTGGGTCGAATTGGCCTCCGAGGGCTAGATGTGGTTTAAAGCCAAGCAGACCCGCCTCCCAGCACCCTCAAGCCTGCCTTTATCCCGTATCGTGTTCACTACAAACAACAATTACTGACAGTAATTAGCTGCCCAGAATAACAAGGACCTTATCCTTGCTCAGCTTTACTCCAGGCGCATGAGCAAACCTGACTGCACTGAAGCACAACAAAGTACATTTGAAAACCCCCTTTTAGAATCCTGGAAAACATGAACCTTGCCACTTCCTTATAATCTGTAGAGCCAATTTTCCTATTTCTTAGGTTGGATTTTCCTTTTGGGTATAGTACAAAGGGGAGAGAAAACTTACGTTTAAGAAAGCTGTCACTTTGTCCATGATTTTTGACAACCCCATCACTTGATTAGAATTTTGTCTACATCCTGTTTTTTTATGCATTTCTTGGGTTATAAGGCTTCAGGGTGCCTTGAAGTTGTCATACTGAGGCAAAAGCAACCATCAAATGTGCAGCTGGAGAGGGGAAAGGGTGAGAAGTTAAGACTTTATTTAAACCATTGGAGAGGTTGGGAAACCAACTTACCAAAATAGCAGTATCAAAAGAAAAAAAAAATCTGAAAAACAAATTCACCACCAAACAGTTTCTACTGCTCCATTTATTTCAACTAGTGTGGTATTAATAGAACGCCTAACAGCAGGGAGTTGGAAAATAAATGTATTCTCACTCACAAGGGAATGACTAAATGACTCACAAATGCAAAAATAAATAAATGGCTCCCTATGAAAATCTGAAACTATATTACCCTGACTGAAACAACTAAGCGTTTTAACTGTAACCTAACATGTTAAATTCAATCAGTTTTATTTGAGGCCATAGATAGATAGAGCGATCAATCTCCATTATCCTGGGCTTTTTTTTTTTTTCATCCTCATACTGCTATTTTTCTTCTTACAAGACATTTCAGTTCATTTCCTTGAGCCTTCTTCAGTTTAATGGCTGATTCTCAGACCCCTCCTCAAAAAAAAAATCCCCCTTCCTCTAGAGGGAATGGGAACAACAGTGCAATAAAAAAGAATTTTTTTTGAGAAGGGCAAGTCTTAATTCTGTGTAGTAAAGAGAAAGAAGGAGGGTGCAGCGTGAGAAAGAGATAACAGGTAGATAAATAATGTGTGTTCTAGCTTGTTTCAAACGCTATGTTAAATGTTAACAGGTGCTGCCTCCTGACACTATAAAAAGATCAACTTTTTGTCTCCTTTGTAATTTGTGAACAGGTAGGCCCTGAGGACTTGAATGAGGTCATGCCAATTAACTCACCGATTCCTGCAATCAGAGTGATAATGACATCCTTAGCAACCATCCTATCACTATGGCACCAGCCCGCTGCTATAAAAACCCTTTTCATCTACACTAGTTTGAGGTTAGGTGGCTAAGGCTGTGATCCTGAAAGCCACAGACTGAGACTTTACGTTAACACCCCCTTCCATCTCACCCAGGGACACATCCTTCCTCTCTCAAAAGAGGAGAAGCGAAAAAAATTGTTTCTCTGGTTCCAAAAGTTAAGGATGGATGCTTTTCCCAAACACCATACCAATTACTGGTTTGCTCTTTGGAATCATCACCCATGAAAGGAAGCTAATGAACTTTATCTTTCAACTTTAGGCCAGCCTGATTATACTGAACACACATATTCCTTGCATAAAAACTACTTGTTACTGGACTGCCTGTATCAATGAAGACTTTATCAGTTCCCAGGATAAGAACTGATGCCCTAAATGCAGCTAAATAAAAACCATTAACAGCATTGAGGCGTTTCTTCCCCAGAGTACTTTAAAGATTTTTAGTTCTCTGGAGACAAACTGAACACATATAAATAACAGAAGGAGAGAGACCAGAAATATATAGTCAAAAAATTTCCTGGGTGGGCAAATTTATCTCAACAACCTTCTCCAGCTGTAAACATTTTAGTTTGAGCCAACGTTTATTATTCTGAGCCTTTCCTACATGCCCCCCTTTTATATTAGGCACTTTGGGAAATCCATAAAAATCTAAGACACTTGAGTGTGTCCTTATATCAAGGAACTTAAAATCTATGGGAAGAGAGAGAGGCATCTGAACAACAATGACAACAAAATTCTATTTGGGAGGAGGAGACTTTATGATGTCAGATCTCCACGGCCATAAGATTTCCTTAAAAGACTCTGACGGTATAAAAAATAAAAGGAAGGAAGTAGGTGGGGACAAAGGAAAAAGGAAGGAGCGACCAGTCCGAGAAGCAACCAGAGACTAAAGGCCAACTAAACACAGCAGAAGGGTGAAAATAGGCAGTGGAGTATGCCCCAGGGCCCTTGCATTCGTTGGTCCTCCAGGTGGAATGCTCTTTACTCAGGCCTTCCCACGACTCATTCAATTTCATTTTCATACGAAAATATCTTACTTTGTACTTTTCCATTGTTTCTATCCCCCTGCTGTGGAACCAGAGACTCTGCTACTACAAGGTGGGTTCTCAACAAACTTACTGAATGAATGAATGAACGCATAGGAAGGGTTAGTTGTACGGGGTGGAAACTGCACACTGGGTGTCCTACCAGTGTCTAATAAGAGCAGTGGGCACCTTAACTGAAGTAAGAGCTGTGTTCTCAGATAGATCCCCTGAGCACTGATGACAGTGTCAGGTAAGCCTATGACTTCAGAGATGATTTGTGGAGCTGACGCTATCTGCAATGTCAGCAGTCACCGTATATTTTCATTGGAGGATATCAATTCTCCATCTTCCTAATTGATTCCAGTAACATGGATACCCTGAGTGCTGTATACAGCTCACTGATTGCTGGGCAAACATTATTGAAGTGTCAATATTTGCTCTTTTTCCTAGAGCATCATTTTCAAAAACACTGCAATTCATTTGGGGACACGTCTCTTATATTTAATGCATGGGGAGTGCCGATACAATCTGAACCTTCATCTCATTATTCTTTACCCTGGCTTTGGTCACAGGATGGCTCAGCGTCCCACCACCGGGGCTGTCCTTAGGCAGCTCAGCTCCAGAAGTGTGCCATCCTTGCTTCTATTGGTGACTGTCACAGTGCTGCTTCCAGCTTTTCTGATGAGCCCTGCAATTTAGAAAAAGAGAATCTAGAGTAGCTTGGGCCACTGATGGTCAAGGTTCTTGATCCTCCTCTTCTGGACCCCATTAGATATAGCAGCTGACTTTCCTGTCTGACCTCTTGGTTCTCAGTTTCTTGGGTTAACCTGAATGAAGTGTTGGCCAAAAGTTCAGACTTAAAACCCAGCAAGGAATCATTCTGCTGTCATGTGACTCCTTTACTGCCAGGCTGAACGCATACTGCTTTGAAACATTCTCTTCCATCATGGCCAGCAAGCGTGTGGTTTCTTTTTTGGTTTGTCTGCTTTGCTTTAGAGAGGAGAGACTTGGCCTTGGCAGAGTCAGTGACCTCAAGGCTAGGTCCCTATAACTCCTATGGTGGTGATTTTTTCCAACATTCATTTTCAGATGCAAATAGAACAATATTGCAGTGCTTTCTGTCTTCTGGGAAATTCCTGTAGCTTGCTTCTCCTGGAGCTTGTGCCCTGCTACCTCCTTAAATTAGTGGGTGCTATTCCAGCCCCGAGAAGTCCCAGTTTTTAGGGTCCCTTTCTTCCCATCCCTACTGGGTGAGAATTCCAGAGTTGAAATCACACCAGAGCAAATCATTACCACGTGCATGGAGGTAAGAAATTATTTTGGCCAGGGCTTTTGATCCCAATGTCCCTGGACCTTTGTGTGCTTCAATTCCTTGACACCTGAGTTGAAGATATTAATAACCACTTTATTCCTTCCATCCACATTCATGGCAATTGAGGTGTTTCTGAAAATGACAAGTACCTGTGATGATCCTGAGGTATGATCAGGGGTGAGATGTCAGGCAGTAATATTTCTGATTAGTCATCACCAGGCCACCTAGACTTTCAGTGAGTTTACTTATAATTGTGTTTCAGATAATGCTATTCCCAGTTAGGCAGATGATCATTATAATTTCTGGTAATGAAATGGCTAGGGAGCCCATTCTGTGCTGGGAAGAGAGCCAGAGCCTGGCACTTTATAAGAAACAAGCGTTATGGTCTAAGAGAGAGAGAGAGGAAGCCAAGGTGCTGGTTGAACATTTCCAGCATGTATCAGATTGAGTCTTTATCTAGTGCCCTCGCTCCTACTTAAGACTCTACATTTTCAAAGGGACATCCCTCAGTTTGAAAGCAACCCTGCAGAGAGCAAAGATACTAACAATTTTTCTTCCCCCTTTGCACTCTTGAATGTGTCAAAGAATCATTGTTGGCCTTCCATGATGGCAAAGTCATTTTCTTGCCCTGGTCAATAGTGGTTTGATCAATAACTTACACAACCAGCATCAATGAAGAATAATGGAGCTTTTTTGGTGAAAGTTATTGAAATGATTGTGGATAAGAGCTCTCCAGATAAGAAAAAAAGGAAAGGAAAGGAGTAAAAAGAAGCTTCCCTAGGGGGTTGGGATTGTCGGCTCTCCTGTTCTGTGTTTTTAACATCTTACGTCTCAGGTACGTTCATCACAAAATCATCAACTAGGTTCAGACTTCTGGATTTTTAGGCATTTCAGCTAAAAGCTGAAACTCAGAAATTAAATGGTTTCTCTTCAGTATATCAAGCAGTTTCTCCTTCAACTTCGTAAGTATCAGGAGTTCATTCTCCTCCAAGGTTAGAATACATTTCTGTTGCATAGAGGGCCATTGATGAGCCTGCAGACCACGTTTCCTAGACTGTCTCGTCAACAGGCTGCTGGTCAGGTTCTGCAGGTGCACAAGAGGGCGGGAGGAAGGGAGAACCTGCGTGGGTCTGTCCTTCTGCTTCAGGTGACAGTTGACAGCAGTGGTTGAACTCCTCTGTGGTTCAAGGTGCCCTCCAGACAACCCTCCCTCTGAGGTCCCAGCTCCCACCAGGTAGCCCCTGGCTTCTGGCCTCTGTTAACATCATCTTTCCCCTGTATTTCTTCAGTTCTAAGGGTGGCAGCAGCTTCCTGCAGTTGTTAATCTTCTGTTTTAGCTCTTGCCTCTTCCACCACCTGCATAAACAGTTCTTTTTTATTTTATTTATTTTGTAATTAGGTTTATTATTTTTTTAATGGAGGTATTGGAGATTGAATTCAGGACCTCATGCATGCTAGACATGAATTCTACTACTGAGCTATACCCTCCCCCATCATAATCAGTTCTTGTATTGAATTCCCTCCATTTTAAAATAGAGCAGTTTCTGTTTTTCTGACTCAGCCCTGAAATCACAGTCCATTCTGTTCTTTTCTGAGACTTTTCAAATACAGATTACACCTTGAATCAGATTTCAGGTCACCTCCCTGATAATTACAATTAATAAGACAACCACAACAGTAATAGTAGCATTTCTCTCCACTCAGTCCTAGTTTGTGGCGTCCTGACATGCAGCCAGTACTATACTAAGGGCATCATTCACATTCGCTCATCTAATTCTCTCAAAACTTTCTAAGTGTTAGTATTATTATCATCCCCATTTTCTAGATGAGAAGACTGAGGCTGAGAGAGTTTAGGTAACTTGATCAAGGTCATGCAATGGTAACTATCAAAACCTGGATTTGGAAGTATGTTCATTTCAAGGCCATAGTTTTTAACCTCTCTGACCAACCCGATAACAACCAGTACCACGTAGTGAAGGCACAGCAACCCCAGAATGGAATCATTAAGGGTTCCAAGCAGCATGTCTTTGAATAACTCAGTCTACTCTCTGCTCTAACCTTTTGGGGTTATTCCTTCTGCTTAGAGGCATTAAAATGGATCTTTTCTACGTGTCAAGGACACAGGAAAAAGAACAAACGCCCAAAGCTGAGGACGACTATTAATCTCCCTCAGGGTGCTTGTGAGGGATGAGAAAATCGCCTTCTACTCTGGGAGGGCAGCCGGGGCGCCTGCTGGATGCCTGCTGGCCTGGCGGCTGCCGAGTGTGTTCCCTGAGCTCCCTGCAGGTCTGGGCTGCCGAGAGAGCCGCCCGCCTCCGGAGTCAGCGCACAAGCTCTGATCTTTCCTTACCTAAGGGCTGAGAGATAAGCTGAGAGAAAAATTAATAAAAGCGAAGAAAGAAGAAACAGTCAGAAGAGGAGGAGGGGAGGCTTCTGAGAACAAAGGGGGATTGTCTAGACACAGGCTTCATCCTTTCTGCTGCTTTCCAGTTTTTCCTCAGCTTTGTTTTCAGATTGATTTGCCTAAGCACTCCTTTCTTAGTCTTTCCCCTTCCATGTCTAAATATGGTGGTGGGGGGGGGTAAGAACCAAATTAGCTGAACATTTTACCTTTGGGACCGAGTGATAAAAATAACAGCCCGGCTCTCTGAATCATTTCAGTAGCACTGAAGGCATGTAGAGGAGCATTGTGAGGGCGGAGTTTGGGGGAGAAGTCGGTGGGGAGCTGGGAGGAGAGGGGTTAAGACTCTCACCCTGTGTTAGAACTTGATTTATGGCATGGATCAAGTTCATGTTCCTCTCAGGGTCTGGTTTAGAGCAAAAGCAATGACAACCTGCCAAGTATGAAGTCCAGAATGGTCACACTGTCTCAGCCTCCAGGAAGTAGCCATCAATGAGAACCTGTAAGCCCACGGCTTACTTTGAAATGTACAAAATGTCTTTGGTCCTTCAGCCCAAGGGTGTGTCCAGAAATAAGAATGGTCAACTTTCTGTGGTCTGGAGGCAGCTTACTCAGACTGCAGTAGATGAAAATGCTTTGTTTTTGTTTTCTTCCACTCTCTGACTTGCCCTCAACACCCCTTCCACAGAGGCAGGCAATGGGAAAGACTTGAGAATACTAGCAGATTGGTTAACTATTATTTGCTTGCTTCTAAGCAACACTGGTGTTGCTTGCTTAGCTCTTCTTTTTCTTTTTTCTTTACTTTCTTTCTTTCTTTCTTTCTTTTTTTTTTTTGTTGGGTGCACAAAAAGTTGTTTTTGAATGTCAAAAAAATCAGGATACATAGGTGACCCTTCCAATAAATTCTAATTTGGATCTCTACATTTAACAGACACCATATTTTCAATTTGACTGTGTGGAAGAAGGGGGAGGGTATACAGCTCAGTGGTAGAGCACATGCCTAGCTCACACAAGGTCCTGGGTTCAATCCCCATCATCTCCATTAAATAAATAAATAAATAAAATTACCCCCCCCTAAAATTTTTTTTAAAAAACATCTGTGTGGAGGGAAAAAGGGGGAGGGGGAAGATATTCTTGCTGACCTTCTTGTGCAAACTCGTGAGTGGTACATGTGTGCTAGCACCTGAGCGGCCCCACATGCATGTCTTTTCACACTCAAAGCCAACAAATGCTGCAATGACTTAACAATGCAATCATAAGAGTTATGGAAAATACAGTTTTTATGAAAATATAGTATTTTCATATAAAAATAAGGATGGCGTGAAATGAAAAAAAAATCCAAAGATAAATCCTACAGAAGATAGGTGCCTGCTATTATAAATCTTATTAAAAAGAAAAATAGCAGTTGGAGAAAGATGTGGAAACATATGTGTGGATTGAAAGACAAAGGAGAAGGAAGAAATGATGTCTTAGCATTGAGATGCTCACCTCAGCAGCGATTATCACTGGCATATTCTGCCCTGACAGGGGGAGATGTGGCTTGATATAAAAGGGCTTCTTCATTTTTACTTCCTGTAGTTTGTGAATAACTGGCTTCCCAGGTGACAATTACTCTGCCTGCTCCACACACTCCGCCCTACCCCCTTCCACCTCTCGCAGCACAAGCACTTAAGAAATAAAAATCTCATTTGGTCCTCTGGTACTCTTGTTTCTCTGAACTGCAAGTCTCGCCTTGATGGACCTAGAGTTAGGAGGATAGAAATAGGAAGAGAAAGGCTGCCTTGAAGAGAAAAATCTCCTTTTCAGAACTGGGTGGCCCTCCAGCATCACCTGAAATTAAAATATATTCCCCAGCTTTTTGACTAACCGGAAAAAGGAAGGAGATCAGAAGAAGTAGGGGATACTTCCTTCAAGGCTTTGAATACAAGGTTACAGGGAGAATAACTACTCACTAAAACCCGATTCCCTCTGGACACACAGATGGATAACATTACCCAGCCTCCTTTGCCATTAGGTCACGTGACTGAGTTCTAGTCAACGGAATGCAAGCAAAACTATCTGTGCCACTTCTGGACCTGGTCTGCATAAACCTCCCAAACGATGGTCTCAGTGCCCTTTCTCCTCTTGCAATCTGCACGTCAGCACCTGAGACCTGCCTGGAAGACTCGCACTGGAGGTGGCAGAACCTCCATCTACCTGGACCCTGAGTGGCAGTTAGAGCAGAGCCCACCCCTCCTCCACCTCTGCCTGCCAGGGGTGGGCTGGGGTAAGGGTGGGGTTTATGTGTCTACCTTGAACTGTTGCTAGATTAAAAAATGTTTCCAGGTCAAGAAATGAATAGAAACAGGGAAGTTAGGAGAAAAATGGTTTCGGTTTGGGTGTGGGTAACACAGAGAGATTTGATTTCAGACAGTGGAGTGTGAAGTTTCAGAAAAGTATTCAGTGGAAGGTGTGTCAAAGGAAGTTGAAAAAGAGCTAACAGAGAGTTTAGGACCAGGATGGAGGTGTGATTTGTTTACAATGAGAGTCTGAAGTTGTGGGAGTAGATGAAATTGATAAGTGAGAGGGGATGGAGAGAGAACAAATGGGCAGAATCTTTTGAATTCACCACAATTTTAGAGATTAGGAGGAAGAATCGAGTTCCAAAGAGATGGAGGAATCATCAGAGACACCAAAATGGCAGGCACTGAGGACCCAGGAACCGAGTGTTCCAAATCCTGTGGAGTGGTGCAGGAGGAAGAGGCCTTGGGTCAGGGGATCTGACAGTGCTGGGGCATATGGTGCAGTGGGAGTAGAAAGCAGATTTCACTCTGGGGACATGAGTATGTGGAATCAGTAACTGTAGAATCCTCCCTCTCCAAAAAATGTATAAGTGAAAAGTTGAAAGCTACATCAGTGGCTGGAGGGAGTCACAGAGAAAAGAGAAGTCTCTTCTCAACTTGAGTCTTGCGTGTGTGTGGAAGTGGAGAGGAGGACCCTACTGAAGCTGTAAGAGAGGGAATAAGGAAGGTGAAAATGTCTGGAGGAGAATTTGGGAGGAGGTGGTATGAAGGATGCAGGTCAGGAATGAGGGACTCTTCACATGAGCCATCAGTGAAGGAGAACAGAACTCGGACTCCAGTGGAGGTAGAGGATGTGAGAAGGGGGGACAGGTGCCACCCTAGGAGTAGGTGGCAGAGACCTGATCCCATGAGGACCACAGTCACCCTCGTATACTTGAGATCTCTCCCAGCCCCCCTTGTTCTCATTTCATTTGGATGCTCCTGTTCACTTATCTAGTCTTGCCTCACCATCTCAATGTGTTTCTTGGTCACCAAATCACAAGACTGTGTCCAGTGTCAAGGGTTTGGGGTCTGAATGGTGTTTTGAGGATCCTGAAAAGAGATGGTAATCATGTGAAAGCCAGTGCGCTGGCTGAAAGAGTAGATAAGAACCGTATTTCACTCCTGTAATATGATTAATATGGAGCCTGTTCCAGAAAACAAACTGCTTCTCTTGAACAGTCAACTCTCAAGAACCTGGATCATAGGATAGAGAGGAAAATCTACTTTCTGTCCCAAGCATATATATAGGGCCTGAAACATACTAAGAGTTCAGCAGATGTTAGCTGTTCTCATTAATATTATCATTAACAACTTTCCCTTGGGGGATAAAGTCGTCAGCCTAGAAACAAAGTGACTAACATCAGATCGCGGGGTCTTTGATCATAAAGCTGAAGTCCAGCACTTTCATGCAGGGTGGGGGTGGGAGGAGGAAGAGGAGGCAGGATGACCATGGGCCTGGGCTTCCCCCTCACGAAAAGGGTCAAATTTGATACTTCAATCATTTCATCAAATGAGGTGGCATCTTCAGTCTCAGGGTCTGACAGGACTGAGAAAAGCCATTCATTACACAATCTTAAACTTGCGTTCCATTTTCGGATCAGACTGCGTATGGTTCCCCAAGAGTGAATATTTTTCATAAGTCTTTAATTATCTTGTGAGATTAAATCGCATTGCAATCCTATATTAAGTGTTATTAGGTTAAATATAAACACAAGTTAGGGGATTCAAAATGTGCTGACTTTTTAAATTATTTTTAAGCCCCATTTTGACTTTTCCTTATTTCTTTATTGCATAGATGCCCCCAAGTATCAGAAATGACTCTGAGAGTGCCTGGTTAGTTTAGTGATTTTTTTTTAACCTTAAAGAGGAACACATCTGGGGCTCTGGTGACATTTCTGAAAAAACAATGCCCCACCCCAAGAGTCTGATGCAGGAGGTCTGGATGTGTTCAAACCTGCATCTATTCTGAAAGAGTCCCTGGTATTTTCACCCCTAGTTTTGATTAAGATCCAGTGGTGGGGTCCAGCTGGCATGCTGAGTCCCTACCCGGGGCTCCTCCCACCGGCTCACAGTCTGCGTGTCAGTTACAAACATGCGCCCTGACGTGGAGAGCCTGGGGCAGGTGTGTTTGCACTCTCCCAATATTAGCAAGCGAGTCATTTGTTTCTTGCCATCCTTATTAAATCAAAGCCCTGAAGCAGGACACAAGGTGGGGTCTCCTAAAAGCCATGTGTATCCCATTTCAGAAACAATAAAAGAAAAGGGCCATCTCTCTCTCTGTCATGAAATTCGGTTTGGGAGGCATATGTCCCCAAACTTGAATTGCTGATGAACTGGGAGGCTCGCTTTACAAACGGACTTTGGTTCCTATGCCACTGGGCAGAGAATTGTAAGAGGTGAATTTTTGCTTTCTTAGCGTGGCAGCTGCCGGTCCTGGAACTCTGTGCCTTGCTCTCGGGGCACTCCCCCAGAAGAGGAGCTGAAGTCGAAAGGTCTGGCTTCTCCCCTCCAGGACACACGGGGCGCTGGGACAGCTGGCCTCTGGTGCTCCAGGAAAAGACGGAGCATTTGTTGCTGTGCCTTAGACTCCTGAGGGACAGTGCAGGACACAGATGCTGCCTGGAAAAGGATCGACCATGTGTCATCCTTGTGCTTTCAGAGGGTCACGGCACATTAGCATTGGTCTTGGTGCCTCACAAAGGGACAGGCCATTCTGTCTCCAGATTTCATTCAAATTCTGGACTTCATGTCTGCACATTTGACACTAAATCATATCCTGTCTCGTGAAATCAGTTATCTCATCTTCTGTTGTTCTATAGTGTTGTATGAGTGAATCTCATCTCACCCATTCGATTGTAGGCTCCTCGGGCAGGAGCTGTAAGCTGTTCATCTTTGTGCCCCCACAGCCTCATGCATGGAATGGGTTCACTGATTTCAGATCAAATGAACAAAAGAGTTCTGGAAAGCGGCCCCAATCTTATTCCTAGCCACTGGTGCTATTAGTAAGTCACCTCCAAGGGTGTGACCCTTAGGACTTGTCTCTAATTGGCAGAAAGAGGAAGAGCAGTAGAGTAGATCATTGGACACAGCTGTGTTGTTAAGGGTGGGTCTTTGCAAATAAACAGGTCTGGGCTTTGTCCGTTATCAGAGAATCATCCATGGACATCATCATTTGAAATCCCTGAAGTTTCTCAAATATTGAAAACACCAAGAAGAAAGGTCAGAATGATAATGGAGGGTAACTGAGGTGTTAGTCTTTGAATTTCTCTTACTTGATGCCTGGGCTAGGTTTAAGCAGATGATGTGTCAGTTGCTGAGGACCTGAGGAAGTAAGCACTTTGAAACACATCTGATAAGAGTGTAAATCAGCATGACTCGGTGTAGACAAGATTGACACACTTATTTAATCCATCAGTTCTACTTCAAGGAATTCAAACTGAGGAAGTAACAGGACAAGTGTGCAAAGACAGACATTAGGGTAGTCTGTGAAAATGTTGGCAACAACATGAATGTCTGCTAATGGGGGATTTGTTAAGTAATTTACAATGTGGCCATACAATGCAATATTATGCAGCTCTCAAAAGGAGAGAAAATTTAATGTTCCTGTATAGAAGTATAATGTTAAGAAAAAATTTTAATACTGTATGTCATTATTTATAAGATGCCTTTTTAATATCTTAACATCTCAGAAGTTAGGATGCATCATAGTCTACAGACCCCACCAATTATAATCTACAGCATTTTTTTCGTTCTCACAGGCACGTGACCTTACAATCACAAGCGTCTTTCACTCAGTGAAGTATGGCATAATGACATGGAAAGACAGCGACCATATGTGAAGTTAAAAAAGGATCCTACAGAACACTACATAGAGAAGATCCCATTTATGTTCACGTGTACGTTGATTTTGGGAAACACATGTCAAATTCTCATTAGTGATGGTCCGGGTAGTGTGATAAGAGCTTTAACTTCCTCTGTATTTGGGGGGAATAATTTATGACATTCACATACTATTAGGAAAAATAAAGATATTTTCAAATGAATCCGTTCCTTTGCCTTTCTTTCCACTCACTATGAGAAGAATTTCTGGACCAACTGCCCATTAAGGAGACAGGTGAGCAAAATCTTTCTGTCCTCCAACCACAGTCAGCAACATAGTCACGGCCACAAGGTTGTGGTTCTTGGCTCTCTGTGATGTGGTCCAGACAGCTTTTTGGAAAGTGAAACTGCACAGCTGAGCTCCTACATGACCTGTATCACATTTATGCCTAACAGGACTGATGCTGTGTTTTCTCAGAAGGATGGCAGGGAGGTACTGTCAGGAGACCTGCTTGGAGCGAGGAGGAAGGAGAAAGAAACAAGGTGGCTGGTTGATGAAAGAAGCTACCTATTTTGATACTGGTAAAATAAAGGATGGAGAAGAAAAAACATAAGACATCTAGAAGCTACGTTTGCCATTTATCTTCTTCTGATCCAACAAATATCTATGTTTGGTAAAGGTGCAGTTGTCAGCACTGCAGGATTGAATAGCAAATGCTTAAAAGGAGAATTCAGAACATGAGAGTGATCACTTAAAATTATTGAGGCTTTTAATTTTTTAACATTTAATTGTATTGTATTATTTAAACAACCATAATTAGATGATAACCCGAGTCATTTAAATTTATTTAATGTGCGATTTTTAAATTCCTAAGCATTGTGCTGAGTATAATGTTATTACCAATTAAATTCGCATTCTCACCACTTTCTCTCTCAATAACTTTTCATCTGCTATTATCTGGAATTTTAGTAGCATCTCATCAGTAAAGTCTCATTGTGGCTGGCCCGTCTGTTCCATTAATAATTTCTTAATTAAATGAGATGACAGCTGTCCCTCCTTGTCCTCACTACCTTGTCACTCTCTTTCTTTCCCAAGTAATTTTTTTTTTCTGGTCTTTCTTATTTTTTTCCCCACAGACAGGCTGAGCTCCTGGTGTCGTTCACAAATGGATCTGGAATTTCTTCTCTGATCCTCACTCCGCCTACCCCAATCTGTTCCCACTCTGTCTTCTTGATTTCAGTTCCATATTCATCTCTCCCCTTCAAAAGCTTTTCTCACTTCTTGCCATCTCTCCTCTCTAGTCCTTTTAGTTGCCTTGGGTTTCTTTTCTGCTGAGCTTCTCATTTTTGCCCCCAAACAATTCAATCATGTTACCTTCCTTTTCCGTGTCTTTCTCTCTGCATTTCACCTTATGTTAGAAACACCCAGTAATAGGAACACAGTTCTTATACAAAGAGACAAAATTAGTGCCAGCTTCATCATGGAAGCCCTGTATGACCTTGCAACTGTCAGCATCATATAAACAATCCCCACTGCAGCCATCCATTTATTTATTCAATTCCAAATATTTTCCCCCCAGTGAACTTTTGAATGTGAAATGGAGAATGTTAACTTCAGAACAACTACTCTACTTGATACCAAAATATAACTCCCAGGAGAATGTAGTCCTTAAGTGGTTCATCTTCTAGGATCGCCTTTTACACAAGACTGTGTTGTCACTGTTTTGAAATCTTTCCTCTTGTTGATAAATAAATCAGCTAGGAACTTTTTTTTTTTAAATGTAGGATTATCTTTGACTCAAGAATAAGAAAAATGACTCTGGATTCAGCCCTTATTTTATCTGAATTGGCTTATCTATTTCTGAATTGTGTCTGTAGAAGCATAGATAGAACTAGAAAAGACCCTGGTATTTCCTCATTTTATAAATGAGGGCCCTGAGAGAGTGGAGCTTTTGGACTTGAACTGTCTAGTACAGTAGCCACTAACCACATGTGGCTATTTAAATTTAAATTAAAAAATAAAAATAAAATGTAACATCCCTTTGCCACACTGGCCATGTTTCAAGTGCTCAATAGCCACAATGGCTAGTGGCTACCACGTTGGACCACAGAGATATGCATTTCCACGTTGGCAGAAAGGTCTGCTGGACAGCACTGGTTTGGATTGTACAGGGCAGAGGGTCAAGAATCTGGGACTCAGTCTTCCTGTAAATCGAAGGCCCCAGTGCCTTATAATAAAATTTATTTTGTAATATTGTCTTACAGTATAGGAAACCTGAGAAGTCAAGTATAAAGGGAAACTGAATTAAATATAATTTCATATAGTCAGTCGCTCATGAAAAGATGCTTTTCAGCTTACAAAGCATTTTCACATCCATCATCATATCTGATGCTCATAACAGCCCTGCATGATACTCAGAACAGGTGCTTACATCTTCATTCCTCAGAGGAGGAAACAGTAGCTCAGAGAAATTAGGATTTGTCCAAAGCCACACCTCTTTCGAACTAGGACATCGACCCAAGTCTCCTGCTCCGAATCCCTTGATCTTTTCATCTTGTTGAAAAGCACCAGGAGGATGAGTATTAATTTTTTTTAATGTCTATTAAAAGCATTCTAGAAGCCAGGTGCTGGGTCAAGTGTTTATGTGTGTTATTTCATGTAACCCCCAAAATGAGATTTAGTTTGAAATATTCAACTGCCTAATCCAGTTCTCCCCTTGACAGTCCGGTAAGTTCTCAGACTTAACAGTGTTCAAGGTAGTCTTGAAATAGCCTAGACAAGACAGCTCAGATGAAGGAGGTTCAGTGGAGGCAGAGAGAAATTAAGATGCCAGGGGTCTATTTTCGAGGGCAAGTTCACTGGATTTGTTAACGGGAAGGGAAAGGGAAACTGAGGGACCAAGAAAGACTCAGATTTTTCACATAACATGTTAGATGGCTGTTGGTGCTCTTCAATGAGGCAGAATGCTCAATTTAAAATGTACATCAGAGGAGGGTATCCCTCCGTTTAAATTCCTAAATGGATCCCCATTGCTCTAAGAGCAAAGCCCCGCTCCCTGACCTGCCCTACAAGGCACTTCCTGACCTGGTCAGTTTCCAGCCTCTCTCCTCCCCCATCCCCTCCTGCTCCCTGTGCTCCAGCCCCAGAGACCTCCTTGCTGTCCCTCCAGCTTTGCAATCCTGCCCCTTCCCTCAGCTTGGCTCTGGCTTCTTCTTCCTGGGAAGCTCTGCCTTGGCTGTACCTTTGCCCCTTTGTGCACAGACCACTTCAAGTTGAATTTCTGTCACTGCCAAAAACAAATAAGCAAACACAAGTATACAGTTCTCACTAATCTCAGTTGCCTCGGGCCACTTGGAATCCCCAGTGTTGAAGTCTTAGCTAATTGTACTCACTAGGTAAATCAGTGAATTAATTAATCCTTATCCCAATTCCTGGGTCATACAGTTACACCTGGTCTGTAAATGACCAAATACAACACCGCAGTTGTGTTTTTAACCTTTAAACATGAACTAGATACTTTAAAAAAAATTAGGAAAACTCACCTTTTGAACAAACTTTCAAAGTACTATGGTAGCTCCAGTATAAACATGGACAACTATTATGTGAACCAAATCATCAGACAGCTCATCACAGCAGGGTTGAATCTGCTTCATGAAGTGCTGACCAGCACATGGTAGATGGGAAAGGGAATTAATTACTAGGAGAGTGATGTTTTCACGTCAGCATTTTTGCTTAGCACTTTTGTGACTTTGTGCCAGTCCCTCAGCAGCCCTGGGCTTGAGGTTCCTCATTCAAAAGACAGAGAGGAGGCAGCAAGCTGAGTTTAGATAAGAGCTATCCTCCTGATCTCACAAGTTTATTATGAATATTAAATGAGATAATATATTAAAGCTTTGGCAAGCTATGAAAACAATAATCAAAAGGGGTATAGTCTTCTGCATTATCCTATTATATCACCAGTGCATCCTTGGATAAGTCATTTTCTCTTCATTTTGTACCTGTGGAGAGCTGTTATTCAAAATCCACATAATCAAATCAAACCAGTCAGTTCTGTTACCCTTCACAGCTTTACTATTATAACTACTGCAACTTGCAATTAATTGGTGAAAACCACTCGAAAGTTCCCCTTAGAAAGAGGGGAGGGCTAGGGGGAAAATATCTCAGAATACTCTGTGACACTCTCTTTTTTAAATTTATTTATTATTATATTATTTAATTACTTTATTTGGGGAGGAGGTAATGAGGTTTACTTTTGGAGGAGGTACTGGGGATTGAACCCAGAACCTCGTACATACTAAGCATGCGCTCTACCACTTGAGCTATTCCCTCCCCTCTGTGACACTCTTTATTGCCTTTCCCGTCTCAAGATTGCCCTCTCTTTTCTTCACCTCTCACTGAGTGCTACTTCCCAAGACAGATGCCTTTTACAATAATAATAGTACGTTAGCCTCGCCTGACATTTTATTTGGAAGGAAATCCACATTAGTTAACAAGCAAGTATTGTCTCCTTTTAAGGGCTGAGGGAACCGCCGCAGTGAGATGGTGCTCCCGGAAAGTCACACCACTGCCGAGTGACAGAACCCAGGGGAAACTGCTGAATCTTCTGTTCATATCATCTCAGATCCCTTTACAGAGATACTGTTCTTTCTGCACAAAAATAACCGATGCAGAAACACCTCAAAACCCCTTCCCGCAGTGGTGGAGGAGGACGGAAATGAGTGGGTGCTCAATCACTGCTCCCCCCTGGGCCGAGCTTCCTGACCCTTCTTCCTCCCGGTACTCTCCAAGAATGGCAGGAAATCAGGACTCGAATGTGGAAAAAATAACACAGCACAGAAAATGGCAAACATTTCCACCAGGGTCGTGTTTGCTAAGAACACATTGATGCGTTTTGCAGGGATGAAGTCTCTGGAGAAACAGCCAGACTGAACCTGGGAAACACTGCTCCCCACCCCCAGCCTGCCGGGCAAGTCCCCAGTTAAGGGGAATCTGGGCTTGTTGAGGAGTGAGGGGGCCACACACTTGCACTTTGAGTGGCTTTGGGGGAGGACGGATGGGAGAGAGGCTGCATGCTATCCACGGACCCCTCTCTGTTGTCTTTCCTTCCCTGAGCCCAAAGCAGAGAACCCCAGTCCAAGACTTGTGGTGAGAGTGAGCAGCAGGTCCATTTTCTCCAGGACTACGATGAGACTCAGGTCTAAAAAACTCCGCCCTGAAACATTTCAGCTGCCATTAGCACTGACAATGACAGCCAGCACTTAGTGAGCGGGTAACATGTGCCGGGCCCAACTCCCATCACTGGCCTGGATTCACTCGTGGGATTCTTCAAGTGGCTCAGAGACACTGGGAAGGTCAACATGGGGGAGAAGTCATAATTAGTGTCTGCTTGTGTTTCACAAGGATTTGACATTTATCTTTGAACAGAAAGGCTTCCGAGATTTTTGGAACTTATTTCAAACCTCAAGAGGAAGTCCCATTAGAAAGGCCTGACAGAGAAGGAGATGGAAAAGTGCGCCGATTTCTCTATCGGGTCACGGCCATGTTTTTCCGTAGCAGCTGAGTGTTAGGGTTTCAAAGTGTCTCCCCAAGAGAGTGAAGGCTTCAGTCCCAGTCAGGCAAACAGAAAGAAGCCATAGATCATCAGTGCATGAAGAGAACTACAGGAGAAAATAGCATTAAACAGAAAAAGAAGGGTTATCTCAGAAATACTGCAACGAGGATGATACAGATTTTCCTTAATGTGCTAGATTGTGCCTTTTGTGAGTGCGGGGATCACATCTGCTTGTTCCTACTTGTATATCCAGAGCCTTGCCCACAGATCAGCGAGTATTAAAAAGTTAACTGATTTAATTAATTAAAATATTTAAAAGTATTAATTTTTATTTAATGAATATAAAGGATGAGTGGAAAGATGAATACTTCTTTGGAACCATTCAAATCCTCTTGCTGTTCTACAATTTCTGTATTAAATATTTTTGGAAATTATATTATCACAGAATTTAAAGGAGAGGAAAGGAAAGATTCATCTAATTGATTCTTTTTATTATTCAAGAAAGGAAAAGCAAGCCCAGAAAGGTTAACTGATTTGCTTCCGGTCACACAGCTCACCAGAGGCACAGCTAGAGCTGGGAAAATGTTTCCTGACTTCGCACCGACTGTCCTTTCTGCCTATAGCCCTTTCATGCTGCTTCAGACATGAATTGATAAGAAAAGTCATCTTTGTCCTTACTGAAATGGAATCATGTTTTGTTCGTTTGTTTGTTTTTCTCTCACTGCTGCAGGCTTTCTCTTGATTCTCTGGGACCAAGATTTTCTGACTTTTCCCCCCTCCCAAATCTTTTGAAAGGAGATGCAACAGAAGCATGAATGAGGAAGAATTGTGGTCAATGCCAGGGTTGGAGTATATTAAAATTTTTGAATATAAAAAAAGAACTTTGAGAGACTGTGTTGGATATTCTGAGATACTTGACTCCCAGATGAAGAGGTAGGCTTTTAGACACTGCACCAGGGCTGCCCATCTTTTCCTCCTTTCCATTCTCAGCTCTGGGAAAATGAACACTAGGGTGCCTTGCCCCTGTCCCTACTTCCCCCCAGTAACAGCTGATTAAGCCAGTGATGAGCCCTAGACCCTGATCAGTTCTGGCCACTTATAATCTCTCTCCTGGGAGATTAGAATTGGGACCTTGAGACCATGTCAGTTCCTGGGGTGGGGGTGGGGTGGGGGAGGGGAGCCAGGAGACAAGTTCTGCAGAGGCTGGAACTAAGGGAGTTATTGGGGGTGGCTCGGGGGAAGGGACACTGGATGGGTAATGGATGAGGAAGCAGAGAAGCTTGTTTATTGAAGGAAGGGTAGGGCCAACAGGCAAAGGAAAACAAGTGAAATAAGAGGGAGGCAGTGAATCTCAAATTCTCTGCGTTTTCATAGCATCCTCCTTCAACTTCTCACTCCTCTTTTCATCTTGATACAATTGTAGTAATTTTTTTGTTCTTTTCAAAAGAGGTTGATTTTTGAGAAACCAATAGAGCAGAGAATTGTTGGCTTTTCTTTTACTTAAATTTTTTAAATTTTATTAAAATTTTTTTGTTTTTCTTTGATGGGAGGTAATTAGGTATATATTTATGTGTAATGGAGGTACTGAGGATGGAGCCAATGATCTAACGCATGCTAAAAGTGTACCCTACCACTGAGCTATACCCCCTCCCCCAGTTGTTGGCTTTTAAACAGGGCAGATGAACTGGGGCTGGAAAGGGAATACAACTTGGAGAATGAGGGGAAACAGGAGAAAAGGGAGCCTGCAGAAACAGGAAGGGGGACAGAGAAGGCAAGGCGCTGGGAATGCCAGAGCGCCTGAGGCTGGTGAGGCTGAGGGCAGCTGGGTGACAGTGGCTGCCTTCCAGACACCCCATTGACTCGGTGCCCAGCCAGCCTCATTTTCCAGCCTCAAGAGCCAATCAGCTGCTCATCACTGCTGCACAGGGAGAACATCAAAAGGACTTAATAATGGTTGGCAAATGTCAAATTACACTGAATAGAAACCAAATTCCAGACATTTCGGGCTGCGTAGTCATTAACAATCAATTAGCGCACTCGCTTTCAGTCAAAGCACTTTTCAGCCCCTCCCCGTCCCGTGACAAGGAAACAGGGGCGTTGCTTCTTTTCCCCTCGGCGGGCTGGGCCAGGCATCACTCCTTGAGTTGAGTCAGTGCAGGAACAATCCAGCCCCTGTTCTCATCGTGCTCTCATTTCCTCGCTTGCTCCCCCAACAGCACTTTCAGGAGTGGAGGGAAACGTTAAGTGCCCTTCGTGCCTCGCGTCCCGCAAGCCTGGACTAAGGAAAGAGACATGGGTCATTTTCCCCTCCTTCTTTGGACTCATGAAGTAATGAAAGGTAGAGAGGATGGAGAGAATCGTCTAAAACCTTTTTGCTAGTTGGAAGCCAGGGACTTTGGAGTGATGCATACCAATTACACACGGAGGGCATCAGGTGAACTCATTTCACCTCTAATGGCTCCTGTTCCGAGGCAGCAGGATTTCATCCCAGCAACAAAGCCGTAAACATTTACCACAAAACAAGTCGTCGCTCTATTGATTGCTGAGTATCTGCTTCATCCTTTCCTTTCCAACTTAGCCCAGATTTATGGCAATTCCCTTCCTGTTCCCTGAGCTATTGGACTCATCTCCGGGGCTGTGGGTCAGAGAAAGGAGATCATCAGGAATCTGGACCCGAACATTTTCAGGAAGAGCTTTGAGTCATTTTTTAAATTCCTTTTTTTTTTTTTTTTGCTTCTATTTTTCCTTGCTAGGTCTTCCATGGGTCTATTTTTAGAATAACTTTCTCAGAATATAGAAAAGCCCATATTCTCCAACTGTGACCTGGATTCCTTCCTCTAGTTCAGTTGATAAAATCTGGATGTGAAACGGGGCTTAGCTCAGACGGCTTTGCTGACAGACAGCAGACTCACAGGGGCTCCTCCAGGCTCTTAGTCCCAGGTGACTTCTGCTTGAAGGGTGAACGTCAGTGGCATAAATGCGGCTGTGACGAAGGCGGCCAAGTGGCAGAGGTTTCAGAAACAAACAGGACCTGACACCGAGAAGGTGTTGCTGGCATCTCAGAAGTCATGGGCAGAGCCCAGACTGGGATCACGCAAAGTGGGTGAGTCGTCAGGCCTGGTAACAGGCTGGCGTTCCTGCGCCTGGGTTAGGACCTCTGCCGGGGACCATCTCAGCACAAGGCCAACTGAGAAGATCGAATCAAAACCAGCAAAATCAAAACGCACTCTCCCCAAAGGGTTACCACCAGAGTCTCCTCTAGAAAAGACCCGGAGAAGGTCCATGTCAACACACTTTCAGGAGAGGGCTCCTGGGACTTTACCTGATCAGCTACCTCCGCGGAAGTCGCCCCGTGGCGGCTGGTGGTAGGGCTGCTCGGCTCCTGCGAGATCCACACAAGCGCAGTGTGAGGAACAGGACCCCCCCCCCCCCGCCCCGCACTCTGAGCAAATCGTGAATACCTATGGAAATCCACATCTTCACAGAATAAAAACTAACACAATAGCAAATAATGCTATTTTTAAATGTTACTTTCCTTTCTCGACGGGTGTTTCTCGGACTCTGAGGTGTGCTGAAGATGACCTTGAGAGAGCCTATTGAAATGCAGACGTCTTACACAACAAGCGCGTCCCAAGTGACTGGCCCGCCACCTGGCATATCACAGTGTTCAACAAAGGAGGATGTGTGGGATTCCTCCATGTCATCCAGCAGTTTTTTGTTTCTAACTGTACCTAAGGAAACCAAGAGAACAATCCAAACCATCCTCTTGGTAGCACCATTTTAAATTATGCTGAAAATTGACACCCTCCAACTGGGCTGCAGTGACACTGTAAAGGTACCGAAGAGGTCTGGGGGAGGGAGGAGGAGCATCTGGGACAATGGGCCAGGTCTTTGGGGCAACACCAGAAAGAGAAGTCCACTCTGGGCTTTGGAGCCAGCTCCAAATACCAGATACCAGGAGGCAGAGAGGAGGGAGAAAGCGAAGAGGAAATGAGAACAAACTGGCAACAAAAATGAAAACAAAAACATCAAGGTTAGAAACAGAGAGGTGTTAAAAGTTCCCAGAACCAAAGACAGGATTCAAATTTTGGCCATTAATTAATATTGTCATGTTAAGATTAAGAAATAGTGTGTGATTAGATGTTTCTAAGCAGAGATGGAAAATGACTCTGTACCAATTTGACATACAGTCAACTCATTTAAGGTTCCAAGTGGCAAATCTTTCTGTCTTTGTTTTCATGAGTTCACTGGAGCCTGTCAAGAAGATTAGAGTGTTTAGTTCTTACGGCCTGAGTCCTTTGACTGACAAACCCATCATCATGTACTTCTCAGAACAGTCTGCAAACTTAACATGAGAAACATAGTATGTTGTGGAGCTACAGCAAATATATCATCGTTGCTTTGGCTCTTAGGCTCCATAAATGATGATCCTTTAAATACTTCCCCAGTGACTCAAGTACATTTCCACCTTCACGGTGGGGCCTTGACTTTCTGTTCACAAGACCAGGACCCGGGAAGTTGTTGCTTCAAGGAACAGAATGAAGCGGGGCCACCAGGGATCTGTCATTTCCATTACTATCTAACTAGAGGCCATGCACTTACTGGTAGCTGTTTCCTGCTAAGCTCTGCAGACCCAGGTTCCCACAAATGCTCATTTTGGTCACACAGAAGACTTTGCTGGCAAGAAACTATTGCTTCAGTCCCTTCATGTAGTCACTGGACTACCCTGCGGCTCTATAGTGATGGGCAAAGAACCACCTGCCCGACAGCCTACCCCTCCCCGCCTCCTGAGTCCTAAAGTTGACCACCTCCTTCTATGTTTTGTTTTGCTTTTTCCTATCCATAATACCCATGTCTCTCATACACCTTATACTTAAACTCTTTTCTTGTGAAAGGATGGAATACACTCATTCACATTAAGGTACATGTCATGGATAAAGCATAGAGAGTTATCTCTTCCTGGCTAGTTGCAGTTTAAAAATAGGGAAATTTTTAGGCAAAAAAATTAATATTTAATAGTAGACTATCAGGTGCCTGGAAGTTGGTTGGAGGAATATTTGGAGGGCTGAGTTGTGTGTTGTGTGCGTGTCCAGGTGGTTGCCCGGGGACCACAGGAAACATGCCATGAAGGTGAACACATCTTTGGAAGCCACCTTTCATAGCATGCATTTGTTTCTAGGCCTTGACTGTCAACTGGGGGACACGAGAAAAGGGTGATTTCCTTGATGCTGTCAACGCCCTAATGTTCAGGGCTCCATTCCCAGAATAATGGCATGACCTGGCCAAGAGCCCATCCACTGAGAGCACCTTTCCCTAAGGGCAAATGGGTGTTCTAAGGATGGGAAAGCAAGGCAGAGAATATGTGCTCACTCCACTCCCAGCCACATTATCTTCTTCCTCCTAAGAGACCTCTGGGTCCTTAAGTAACTTCCCAGTCATCAAATCAGTCTTTATTAAATTTTCACATGCACTTAGTTTTAGATTCAATTTGAAATGTGCTCCAAGGAGCATCATATGGACTAAATAATTAGCTGAAGAGAAATGGTACAGAATAGATTTTAGAGAATGGCACAGAACAATGCCTCTCCAATACCACCAGTAGTAATCGAGTCTTTTAATGCAACAGAATTATGAGCATTTTTATTGTGGCTTATATATTTATTTTTATTTATATTTAAAAGGGAAACAGTCAAATCAGTGGTTTCAGGAATATATTCGCTTAGGACAGAACTAAAATAGGTGTTTAAGATTTTAAAACGTGGGTCTATAAGAAAAATATTCAGGAAGTATTAGGGCAGGGACATCACAGGAATCTTGAAGGCTGCACTCCAGTGACTAAAGTTTAAGAAAACACCATCGAGACTAGTTGAGCATTACTGCATGTCAACAACCCTGGGTTGACCCCTGTTCTGCAAAGGATGTACTGTGTGACCCTGGGCAGGTTGCAACCTCTCTGAGTCCCAGTATACTCAAGTCCAATGATGGCATTGAAGGAGATCTCCAAGATCCCTTCCAATTCTAGCAAGTGATGAATTAGCTATGTTATAGGTTGCCATCTGTGACTAAAGGGAAAGAAATGGGGAAAGTAAGTCAGTGTTGTCAAGTGGGGGGTCACGGATAGACACACACAAGCATCTAGTTAGCTCCTGGGTTGCCAAGAAGGACTGAGGTTTAGAGCAAAGTCGAGTCAGGGGACCTAGGAGCCAGAGCTGTCACTTACTGTTAAGACCCCGGGGTCTTCACAAAATCACATGCCCTCTTTGAACCCCAGTTTTTCTATTTGTAAAGGCAACAGGCCATAGTGGTGAGTGATACCTACTTCATTCCCACGCAGTCTTGTTGGACTGCTCACCTGCAGTGAATGTGGGGTGGAAAAGTCTAATAAAACGTAAATCTTATTCTCCAACCCTCTGGTAGCTGTCTTTGTCATTTCAGTATTTTTAAATATAGTGTGTTGGTATGTAGAACTATATTATGATCAGGCAGAATTCTTAAGAAAACGGAAGTCCACGGCAGTCAATATTGATAGTTTTGAACAGCTGAGATACAATGTTTAATATTGAAGAAGGAATCATGAATTGGCTCACCATGGATAATCCAGAAAACCATCATCATCCACCACTCACCTCAAAATCTTATTTCAGTTAAAAGTTGTAACTATCTTCAAAACCTAGAATCCTTCAAAACCTAGAATCCTAAGTGGAAGATGAACTAGCTCTACTAAATTATTTAGCAACTCCACTGAGCTCTGCTTTTTACAAGCTTCCTTTCCATTAGCACAGAATTTCCAGTCGGATACATAACCTCAGATTATAGCTATCACAAAGTGTATGCACTTTAGTCCCCTAGGTAATCCAGGTCACACTTGCAGACCACTGCCTGTTGAATTAGCATTATAGATATTTTTGCACTTACTAAGTTACCAAGCTTGCCTCCCTGATCTGTGAGTTGAAGAGAAGATTAATATTGCTAGAAGGCGACACCAAGAACTTGCAACCTCCAAATAGGGAGGATGCAGCAGAGAAAGCAGAACCACTCAGCAGAAAGACTGGAGTCATTTCGTGGGGAGGTCAGACAATGTGACGGTCTAGAGTCATCCCTGAATTTACAGGGCAAACATGGATGCTTGAAAAGTTGTGAAGTAGGGGATGTATTTTTAGATATATTTTAAACCAAAATTATGTCTCTAAATATGGAAGCTTCAGTCATCTAGAATATTCACTTATGTAAACCATCTCCTTTCCTTATGGCAAAAAGATTAGACTTACCACCTTCCCCTCTTATCATTTCAGCTGTGTGGGTTGTCCCCCACCCAGAATGTTCAATTTGATGTCCTCTGACATGTCAGGCTTATTCTGACAGAAAAATAAGCCTCGTTTTAAGTAATACTGGAAAGCTGTCTTCTCCTTCCTCAGGCAAAGAGATTTCTAAGCAAAGGACTTTGGGTATGAGATGGTTCAATTACTCAGCCAGTCATGGACCTACTAAATGACCGGGGACCAGGAGGTAGGGCTGTGGACTCCCAGGCTGGGGTTTTTCCCGCTGGCGCCTAGAGTGTCTCATAAGTCAGCCTTGGGTTTCCCTGTCGTCCAACTCACTTGTCTGCTCGGAAGATGGGGAAGCTGATCCTCACAATTTTCAAAAACATTGTCCTGGCCCCCAAAGCATCTACTGTTCTAACTTAAGATTCATGAGGTGAGGACACATGCACCAGCTTCCCTTCCCTGCCCGCTGCATCATTCCTCATCCTTGTCACCTGCTCAGAGATAGACCCATGTCAGCGTGGCGGCGTTCAGGCACTGTGGCCATCATCTTTCAAGGAAAATGGACTGAAAAATTTCTCATCAGATCATCTGAGGTGGGCTAGAAGTGATTCGGCACTGGAGCCGTTTCCGAGTCCAGAGTGTGTGAAGAAAACTTGCAGCGCTGGGTCCCATGTAAGTGACACGTGCTTGCTGTTGCCCCCAGTGAGCGGTACCACTCTTCTCGGGGCGTCGCCCTGCATGGGAGCTGGGCTGACAGCACCAGTTAGGTTCTCCGCCTTACTCTTTACTCCAGGATGTTCCTTCCTGGAAGTTGTGTGTGGAAGAGAGATTTTAGTAAGTGTCCTTTTCAGTTCTGAGAATCTTCCCTGGACTTCCCGTCACCCTCTTCTCACTGTTTGAGGCAGCTGACATCTGCTTCTGCATTTTGTACTGCACCTAGCCACCCAAATGTCTCTGCATCCGGCCAGTCATCTCTTCCCCACTTTGTCACAGACTTGCTCCCTAAATCAACTCCCCCCAGCCCTCACCTCAATTGTCCCTTCTCACCTTTGCCCTTCTCCCCTCCTCCACCAACCGCTTCAAGTAACCCTTTCCAAATATGCTCTATTAAGTGCAATCCCAGAACAAACTTTCTGCTTCTCTCGCCAAATAAACTGCTTTCAATAAGCTTCTCTACCCC
The DNA here is from genome assembly GCF_048564905.1 of Vicugna pacos. Taxonomy (NCBI): domain Eukaryota; kingdom Metazoa; phylum Chordata; class Mammalia; order Artiodactyla; family Camelidae; genus Vicugna; species Vicugna pacos. The sequence goes on along the minus strand of NC_132991.1, from coordinate 65,212,555 downwards.
CCAAACAAATAACGTCCCACAATCCACCTCGTTCTAAAATATTGCTTTTCATAACCTCCAACCATTTACTCTTTTCCTCCCCTCAAAGAAATAAACTGCCTTCAGTGTTCCTTCTTATTTGGGCACTGAGCTACCTCATTACAACCATAAAATACACACACACACACACACACACACACACCCAGCAACCTCCCAAAGAAAAATGACCTAATACAATTTTTCAGCTTCCCTTTCTCTCTCTGAGAAAGAAAACTCTCATGAGGTCCATAAGGACCCATTTGTGTCTCTTTGAGGATTTTTTTCTCCCCAATGAAATAAGTTAAGGAGACATACAGTGAGGCATTCCAAGGCCAAACACATTCTACTGTTTATTACACATATTACATTCTTAAATAAAAATGCGTCACATAACATTTTTTGCATAGATATCTTACAATATACCAATTTAAAAAAGAATTATGAAACAGACCAGTAACAAAAATAAATTTTTTCTTCATTAATAATTTTGTAACATTAACATACCACCATCATATAATACAAATAATAGTTTTAAATCTTAAGACTTTTGTACAGCAAAAAAACTTGACAAAGTAATATATTTATATATATATATAAAAAGCTTAAAAAAAATAAAATGTCAAAAAAAGGCATAACCGAGGGCTATAAGACTGGGTACTTCTGTGATATATTATAAATACCAGAGAAGGCCTGAGAGCATGTGACCGGGGGAGGTGGGGGAGGGGAGGGGGCTGGGAGTAGGTCTCTCCAAACACACTTGTTAGACACATCTGGCAAAAAGAAAATGTATAGTGCAAAAATAAAGTTCTTCAAGCAACTGTGAAGAGGATAATAGAGACTTGAAAGAAAAGTGGTGGTGGCTGGGAAGTCATGTGATGGGAGGGGGAGGGGGTGACGAGAGAGAAGGAGTGTTGGGGGCATTTAGGGAAAGGAAGGGGAGGCTTCAAAAACATGAAACATTTATTTTTGCCTCTGTGTTAGCAAGGAGATCTTGGCCGTAACAGGTGTATTTTTCCTCCCTGGAATGAAGCAGAAGTGAAAGATAAAGAAATTTAACAAAGTCTGGGTTTAGATAGAAAATGCATGCCGAGGGAAAAACAAAAACAAAAACAAAAACAAAAATGTTGAGAACCAGCCAATGAGCCCCAAAGCCTTTCTGGACCTGGACTTGCAGAAATGATTCTGCCTCGGGTCCAGAGGCCTAGGATTAACATGTCCCCTCTTCCCACCCTCGGCCCGGCCCCTCTGCGCGGAGCTCCCAGTGTGTTTCCAGCATACTGGCAGTTATAAGCGTCCACCCCCCCAAAGGCATTAGGCACTGGTGGCTACTCCTCGTCAACGTCAGTAGCCTAACTGGTTTCCTTCTGCGAAGGTACAATAGGTACACACGCACACGCGTCTAGCTGTGTGTACACATACCACCCTCATTATTCTGACGTGGGGTCCATTTTATGGCAGTAGACAGAAGCTGGAGTCAAAGCAGTTTACGATTCCAAAGCTCACAGTTGAAAAAAATTGTATAAACAGTCCCCAACAAAGAACGTATCAACCTTCCCTCCTGACTGCTGAGAGGGAGCCCTGTTTGAAAAGAGTATCTCGTTTGGGATATTTGTGAAGTGACAGCCTAGGATTTCTCTCCGTTTTGGATACCTGTTTCCCGAGGACTTATACGTAAATGCAAAACACCTGAAGAATACAGTACTCTATTGGAAGAGTGCACGTCAGGAAGTTAACTGCAGCTTTATTTTTCCCTTTTCCGGGATCTATTAGGAACCAACAGAGGAGATTTAAGAGAGTGTTAAAAGCAAGAGGAACCCCTGAAGCCTCAGGCAGTTAGTCATGGGATCTCACATTTACAAGCAGCTTTTGCTTCCTTTGACACACTTTCGTTGTTTCATCTCAAGTATTCCCAGAGATCCTCACTGAGGAAAGTAAGCCATCAAAGAGGCATGGATATATACTCAGGCCAGCCCCTCTAGTTTTCAAACGGAGATATCACCATGTTTACCGAAACGTACGTAATCCAGACCCGGAATGCAAATTCTCTCCTCCTGCCCCCACCCTACACTTGGCAGTGACCACTTCCGGAAGACGCCAGGGAACGCTTCCACAAGTAGCTCTCAACCAGTTTCAACTCAATGCCTTTTCACTTTGGCAAAGATCCGGGTGCAAAACTGCGGCCAAAAATGTTGGCCCTTGTAAGATTTTTTTTAAAAGAAACAATGAACCTGATTTTTGTAATTAAATATGTTGCATCCCTGACTTTCCCAACCTTCTTCCTTCTCCTGAAACCAACTGGTGCAAAAGAGAAGCCAAAAGCACTTTGCACTGTATTTTATATTTTATGAAGTGACTTCCATAGAGGAAACTGTTGTGAACCAATAAAACTAATGACTAAGTTTTGTTGGTCTTGCCATTTGAGTTCATTTCTTTTGACTTTGCTGAAGAATTGAGGTGGGGCTACAGGCAGAATGTTCTGCATGCACTGGATGAGCGGCCCTGAAAATCTCATGTTATTTCCCCTTTGATGCAAATAGACATGGCTAATCTGGAAGCTTATCCCAAACTGAAATCCTTTAAAAAAAACTTCTCTGGCTTCTAGATTCAAGGAAGATTTAAAAAAAAAAAATAGGAATCAGTTCTGCTAATCATGTGTGAGGTTGGCTGTCTTTTTTACCCTGTTATAATCAGGCAATCAAAGATGTAAAAAGGGCACAGGAGGTGCAGGAGGGGAGGGCAGGTGACACTGAAGGACTTTGCAAGGGAGAACACAGAGAGGAGAAGGAAATGGTCGGCATGAAGTTCATTTGGGGGTCTCCGATATTCTTATAAAATGCAGCTTTGTCATGGAATCCACACATCTCTTTTTCTGGACATAATACTCATCACCACCAGGCATTAAGCTGGGCCAATCAACCATCAGTGGGGCAGAAGGCCAGGAGCTAGGAGCAGCATGATGATTTCAGGTCTCCACATCTTTGACTTATAGCCATGTGGTAGGAGAAAGAAGCACAACTTGAAATAAAGAAAACTGTCAATGGCTTAGAAACACTCTTTTTCTATACATCAAACTCTGAACCCTGGATAAAGCGTGCTTGAGAGGACAGTCACAAGAAACACCATGCCAGATTTTTCCTTTCAAATTTGAGATCCCCTGGAATGTCAGGAGGTCACAGTTTAAATGAGAAAGCGGTTGAACGTGTTTCAAATGTCCATTAAAGCACTGTTCTAAATAACCTGTCCCCTTGGAAGCGAACCAGCTTCACGTTATTTCTTGAAAAGCCTGTTCACTCCAGCAGGCTCTTTCCAACCATCTCTGCCACTTCAGAGATGATGGACATTTTATTACAAATCCTTTTCCAAGATGATCGGAGCTACCACCCCCACCACCGCCCCCATGGATAGGACTGGTTATCGTTGAGAGGTGTCAATCGGGCTAAAGAATAGTTTCAAAGCCATCCACTTAGCACCCACCAAATTCTCAGGCCAATTCTCACAGTCAAAAATGCCTGAAGCAAGCAAGCCCCACCATCGCGGTTCAATGCACCCCGCTCAGAGAAAGGTCAGGAGCAGATTACATAGGACCTCGCCGATACAAAAGAGAGAGGAACTGCCAGACATTTCAGACACCGATGAAGACCAAACGGCCTTTGTTCTGCCACATTCAAATGAGATCTTTTCAAGACCACAGATGACAACAGGGAGCAAACAAGCAATGATTACTCTTTTGCATTTTTTGAAAAACTTTCTTTTTAATAGAGCCTTGCATTGGTCAGTTCAAAAATTAAATTATTATAAACCCTTAATAATAGCATTTCGAGAGGCAAGAGCAGCTCCAGCTGGGGAGAGAACGTCTGTCAGTCGTGGCAGCCACGGCTAATGCCATCACTGGGGTGTGCGTGCAGTCAGGCTGGAGACGGCTCTAGAAAGGGAAATCATCGAACCAATAAAACCTGGGGTGTCTAAACTTTCATCTAGTGCACTGACTGGAGGCGCTACAGTTTAATACAGCTGAGGTTCCAGGTCCTCACACATCCTTCATCCAGCAAGGATGCACCACACATTCAATTATCATCCCATGGTATGCCCTGATGGACTGGCTACAAACACACTCGAATGCAGTCGAGAGCTACGAGATTGTCAGCAAGCAGTGCTCCAGAAATGGTTTCTAAGTCATGTCTAGTTTTACATCTTTGGAATAAAACTGATTTTTTTTTAATACCCTCCGACTAACATATACAGAATTGCCTCTGGCAAATGGGCAGATTTGGGGTGTGTGTGTATGTTTAGGGTGGTTTATCTTTTTTTGTTGTTTTTTGTTTTTTGTTTTTTTTTTTGTTTTGTTTTTGGTCTAAATCGAAAAAAGGAAAAAGAGAAAGAAGACTTTAAGGGCCAGACCTCAGAATGCCCCAACTGTCCAATTGGCAGCTACAGCATTTGTGATAAGGAGGCTCCTTTACCCTCCGACGAGTAGGTTCAACATTTCAGTGAAATCAAAGTTTGCAGAAAGCTGAGAAACCAAATGCCAAGGATCTTGAAGGTGGCTGTCATAAATGTGTCTCTGTTTCTTATATTATTATTTCCTTTTAAAGACTTCAGTTTTGCATCCCAAATAGGTATGGGGTGGCATTTAACAGTCAATGAGTCAAACAGTCAGAGGAGGGCAGGAGGGGAGCCAGCTGGTATGAAGGAGCAGCAACCACGGGCGGACCAAATGCCATTTTTGTTTTTTTGAGACGTGTCTTGAAGGGATGGTCCCAGAATATACAAAATATACAATCTGCCCTAATAACCACCCCGCTTGCTTGCATAGGCCATTGAATGGTCCTAAAGGCAGTCTTTGGAGTTGAGGCCAGTGCCAGCTAGCTAAGAATGCGGGGAGATGGAGACCGGTGTTGGATGGGTGTATGGGATGGAAAGTGACGCATGTACCCCCCTCGGAGTCAGATTGCAGAGTAAGCGTGAGGCCTCTGTTGCTCCCGGGCGCTCTGGGTCACAAGTCATGGTGGGCCTAGCCAGAAAAAAAAATCAGAAATCTGTCTCTCCTTTTCAGACGGACCACGAGAGAAACATTTCAACCCTTTCCTTAAATGTCCCCCCTTCATTCCCACAATGGCATTCTGAATTGTGTGTTTTAACGAGTTGGGTGATGGGACTCAGCGGGTATGAGAGAGGAAGAGAGGATGATGGTGTTTTGAAGCCACTAGACTTGGGAGGCATCCTCCGTTTTCCCCACTCCTGGAAAGAGTGATATTTTTGGCTTTTTGTCAGGTCATAACCCAGAGTTAGGTTAAATATGCAGCTGCCCTTTGAGACTAGCGACATCTACGCTGAAACTGGTTATAGGGTAGCAATGACACACAGCACGGGGTTGATCGCTCTAAGCTGAGGTCATGATGCCTCAAGGGGGAGAAGAAAAGTGTGATGTCCCATCTGATTGGCTGCTTTGAGAGCTGGGTATCCAGGTGCCGAGAGAGAGTCCTGGAGAGGTTTAGTCCATGGAGAAAAGATAAAACATTTAAGCTTCCAAATAAGCTTTTCAAGTTTTCGTTAGCAAAAAACAGAGATTAAAAAGAAAAAATCTAGCACTGGCAATAAGGTGAGGCTCAAGGGATATACTGTGATTTATCATCAAGGACTTTATTCTCTTGGCCACTTTGCAGTCATGCTAGAAGTTTCCAGAATCCCTAGTGCATATGGTGTGCAAGAGTCAAAAGTAAGAAAAGAAAACTCCTCCCTGGAGAGTGAAGTCTAGAGAAATGCAGGCCAGAAAGGTGTAAGGTGTTATTCCAGAGTCTGCCGCCGCTAAGGCCGTTGGTATCAACTGGAAAGATCTCAATAGTACTAAGAAGAACCAAAACTGATCAACAGTTCTGTGAGGAAGTCGGACGCACGGAATAGTAGGACTTTTCACACACAAAGGACAAATAAACCAAGAGTTAATTTTGGCTACCAAACTGCAATTTGGTTTTCTAGGTCATTTTTCCCCCAACTATTGAAAAAGAAACATTAGTGCTACACATTTGCAACTTTAAGACGTTGTATTCTCCCATCAAGTTGCACTGAGAAGCGAGTTAAATAAGCCCCTCTTACTGCCGTCCACCTGCAGAGACGTCACATCCATTTTCTTTGATTTCCATTGGCAACAGCGGGAAATAATTCCAATAGTGCTGAAGTAAGCAGCCAGACTGCCTTGCTGAGTTCACCTGGTTTCCTTCTTCTTCGTCTTCTACCATCTGGCTAGGGCAAGGCGTAAAGAACAGACGTATATATTTCAAATATAGCTGAGTGCATGACAGTGTGTGCGTGTGTGTGTGTGTGTGAGTGCGTGTGTGCGTGTCTGTGTGTGTCTGTGTCTGTGTGTGTGTACACAGAGGTTTATACGTGAGAACGTTCTTCTGCGAGGCAATGGGTCCCCGCCTGAAGTCCAGTCCCCTGCCTCACGGCATTTCCTTCAGACAATGGCCGACGCCATGACAACTCTGGCCTTTACGTTTTTTAGATATGTCTCTTCATATGGAGGGCAAGATGGTCAGACCTGGAAAAACACCTAGGAAATATAAAAACAACAAGGATGTTAGACAGGTCTGGGTACAGAACCCACTGCCATCACCCCTTAGAAAATGATAACGCCTACCTGAAAGAGAGGCCGTGCGTGCGTGTTGAGAAACATGGCGGCGCGCTGGTGGGGGGAGCCCAGGGGACAGACTGCTTGGGTTCAAGCTATCCCACTCGCTGTGTGACTCTGAGCACATTAACCTCTCTGTGCCTTAAGCCCGCCACCATATAATGGGGATAATGACAGTACTTACCTCCTGGTTGTGAGCATGAAGGGAGATGATCTGTGTCAAGTGTTTAGAAAATTGCCTGGTACATGGTAAGCTCTCAGTGGATACTAACCATTATTATCACAATTGTCATCATTGAAGAAGAAACAAATGTAGAAGCGTTTGGACACAACCTGTGTCATGCCCGTGTGCCATGAAGGCAGCACAGCACGCTTAGCCACTGAGGGATGAAACTCCCACATTCCAACACCCAGATTTCAGTCTTAAACTTTACAAAGCAAGCCCACAAATGCTGCCTGGGATACCTGCAGCTCTATAAAGACATTCTATATTTAAGTTGAGAAAAAGCTCATGTTTTTTTGAGTATGGTATAATATGCAGGCGTGTGCTCGGTATTTCCCCAGTATTACCCCAGTGACACCCTCAGGTACCTTCCATGTTCATGGTAAGTGTTCACACGACTTGTATGTGCGTGTGGTTAGGACAGCGAGGCGAGGGTCACATAGCTAGCATCCACAGGATGAGAGCCGGCAGATCTGTTGAGTTCACTCTTTTGAACTTTTCTTGGTACCCAAGGTTCACCACTGAGTGCCTCCCTCAGCCTCAGAGCAGATCCAAGTGGTTGTCTTCACTCCTTCCCCTTTCTTTTGACGCCACCAACATGATTTTCCCCTAGGTAGCAACTCTCTTGTGTCCTCAGTTGTATGGGGCTGACTCTCCTCCTAAGGCTGAAGTTATAGCCATAGTGATCTGCTTAGTGATCTGCTTAGCGATGTCACATGACCTGTAAAGGCCAATGAGAGCCAGCTCTGGGACATTTGCTGACACTATTGCAAGAAAGAAGCTCTCTTTCCACTGGGGCTAAGATATTAAGATTGAAGCCTGGAGCAGCAAATGGCCTTGTGGGGAAGAACGTGCTTGAGAATTGAAGTTAACAGAGAAAAATGGGGCCGGGGGTAAGAGAAAGAGCCCTGATGACATCTGAGAAACCGGACCCAGCCAAGACTAAAGACAAATCAAATTCTGTTCTCAGTTATCTGAGCTAATACATACTCGTGGATGCTAACACCAGTCTAAGCCAGGGTTCTTACTTATTACTAACAGAGTGGCCATTTCCATACCCCCGAAGCCTGCACACGATCTAAGGCTCTGGCTGGGATTCCAGGGATGTTAGCACGTGAGACAGTACTCGTTCTTAGCTCGGGTGTGTGTTCTCCCTCGATCCTTCTCTGGAACCGGCCACCCTGCTACCTGCGAGAATGCTCCCTGGGTCCCCTGGGGCCTGTGACACCCTCACCGTCCAAAACTCCAGTTGGGATGTTAGCAAGCTGTCCTGCTCAGGTCAGCAAGGTTTCCTGTTCAGGGCAGCATGTCCCTATATCTGCTCATTCCTAAAACAAACAAACACCAGCCCTGTCGCCTGACCCCAGCATGCTCCACACACCGCTTCTGCTCACTTCTTAAACAGGTAGACGTGCAGGGTAGCACCTCAGGGAAATGAAGCAGAACAGAACAAAGGTAAAGTGAACAACACACAATAATGGGAAAAGTACAGGAGAAAATGATCTAATCCAGTAACATGTTGAGTAACAGTAAGTCTAACTATACCCACTTATTTCAGTCCCTGATTTGGTATGAGCAAGATACTTGGATAAACCCTTAGAGTTCCATCTGAAGGAGATTCGATTCACTATAAAACAGTGATAAACAGTGCTTTTCCTTAAAAGCAAGTACCTGATGTCACTGGTACAAGAACGTGCAATAGAGCCTGCAGGGAATTTGGTATTCGACCTGCACGACTCGTCCTGTCTTGTCCTGAGGGCACATGCTCGGTGCTGCTCCCTGCCTCTTTTTCTTTCGCTCCCTGCCCCCTTTCCTTCTTCCTTTTCTCCTTCCTTCCTTTATCTCAACAGCCTAGAGGAAGCATCAAGTTAGGAAGTTCTTTTTGTAGGTTTTTCCTTTTTAAAGTTAACGTCCTAACCAGAACTCTATAAATAAGGTGCCATTCCCATCCCCACGACCAGAGAAGACATTAATCAGAAAGAGGCAAAGCCAAAATCTGAGCCTGAGCAGCCTGACTCCAGAGCCCGGGCTCTTAGCCATGCCTGGTTTTTAGGTTGAGAAGAAGGTCCAGCTGAGCTGTCAATTTAAGGAGTTCATAGTAGGCAGAACAGTAGATGGCCCTCCCCGAACATCGACACCTCATCCCCAGAACTTGTGAATATGTCAGGTCAAAAGGCAAAGGGGAATTAAGGTTGTGGATAGAATTAATTTGCTGATCAGCCGACCTTAAAATAGGGAGATTACTCTGGATTATCTGGGGAGGCTCCATGTCACCGCGAGGGTCTTTAAAAGTGGAAGAGGGACTGAAAAAAGAACCAGAGAAATGGCAGCATGAGAAGGACTGAGCAACTGTGATGATGAAGGAACGGGGTTGGGAGCCAAGGAATGTGGGCAAAGCTGGAAACTGGAAAAGACAAGGAAATGGAATCTCCCATGGGGCCTCCAGAAAGAAATGGAGTGCAGCCTATACCTTGATTTTACCTGCAATGAGACGTGTGTTGGACTTCTAACCTACAGAACTGTAAGGTAATCAGTTTGTAAAGACAAATAAGGAAGATACTAAATGCGTGGCAACTGGTAATGGCAGCAACTAGAAAACTAATCCAGAAGCTAATCTGGTCAGGCCTGAGCAGTAAGGACCTGAAAGGAAGCAACAGAGCGGGAACCAAGAACCTGCTCGTCCAAAAGAGGAACATGGCGATTGAGATAGTAAGATGCAAAGGAGAAGCCTTGGCAGTACAAAACCTCTTTCCTTTCCTTTCCATATCCTAAGAACTTGCAGGGAAATGGTATTCTTGATACAGAACCTCACCGGAAAGAACCACTCAGTAATGTATGTGTTCCACAATTTTATTCTGCATTTTATTCTGCAATTGCCTAGCCTGTGCTGGGTATCTAGGAATATACATACAAGCATCTAACTTTACCCTTCAGGCTCCTTTCAGAAAAAAAAAAAAGTGAAAAAACTAACCAAATCTTTAACATAGCATGAAACGTAACTGTACCCCTCCTGAATCAAACTAGCATTGTTATTTGTTCAAATTCTAGGAAGGATATGATGCTCAGAATTAGACTAGGTTCCTCACTGCTGAGGTTTCATTTAAATTTAACACATCAGCAAGATACTCAGTCATGATTAATTTATATTTATTAATTTATACTTACTGAGTTCCACATGGAATAGTAAAGTAAAAAGTAATAGATAAACCCAGCATCTAGAAATGCAGAATCAAATAATTCTAAGGGTAATACACCCCCAGAGGGTGTTTATGACTAGACAGCAGTCAGATGACCTTAAATAAGAAGGTCCTTAGTGATTGAAACTTGTTCATTACAGGGAACTAGTCAAACCCCTACTGTCGTTTCTGTTGCTTGTGAAGGAGGCCCACTAAAGTCACTTGGGCGTGAAGCCAACCGCAACCCTCCAGGGCACCGAAGGGCTCGAAACGGACTGGTTATTTCTCACCACCCAAAAGTGGGCTGACTTCGAGACTGAAGATCGAAATACCTCCTCAAAACTTCCTAGGACCTTGGATGTGTTACCCTGGGAGCAGCCTCCCTGGATTATGCCCGTGTACAATGGAAACAGCCCCGATTGCCACCAGCAGCAGCCTCGCGCTCTGCGGGCTGAGAAACAAGGCTTGTCCCTCTACGCAGCTGCTCACTCAGCGGGCTGCGCTGTTCAGTCTGACGACAAGAAAACGTCAGAGCCGCCTCACTGCCTTCTCCTCCAGCCCAAACCTGAAACCAGAGGTCACGAGACCCAAAGTCTTCAGGGACTAGGCAGATAAAGTAAAAGGGTGCCATGGGTCAAGTGTCAGAAACACACAGCGCTTTCTAACTACCTGATTCCACTTGTGATACGGCATGGATATGAAGAGCTACTGCTCTTCAGTAAGAGGAGACAACAGAGTAAGTGTGATGATACACGCTGCTGCCTTCCTACTGGGGAGACCACGGGAGGGGGCAGTGGGAAGTCAGTGACCGCACGGCCATCACCAACAGGCAGTGATGACTATTCAGCTCCCGAAAATTATGGCCATGTGGGAACGAGCCTGCTGTTACCAGATCTTCTGAGTTTTCCAGACAAAGCCAGAAACAGAGACTTTTGTGGCATTTTGCAATTCTAAATGTTAGCAAAACAAACAAAAACTCATGTATTTTTTGATCTGCCCTATAGGCAAATTAAAGTATAAGTTAGACTTGGTACACACTTTAAGAACAGGAAGCCCCATTTCTCTAAGTAGGGTGGTCTGATTTGCTCAAATTATACGAGGCAACAGACAGGTTTCTTGCACTCATTCACACTGTGGTACCAACAGGATTCAGGGCCCTGCTAAGGGCTACAGATGCCCTCTGTTTCTGAAGGTAAATGTCTTCTAAGGAATGCCAAGTCCCCGGCCACTGCAGGCTTTCCTTCCATTGGCTTTGGGACCAACTCCAACTCCCTACACCACCTCCCAGAACTGCTCTATTCTTAGCACAAGTCCTGCAATTGAAAGGCAAGGTGCTGCCTGTCAGGAGATGCTAATGAGACTCCACCCCCTGATTTCTGCCATTGGTGAAAATGTGCTAACTCTTAGTAGACACCACAGGACTCAGAGCAACTCGTCATCTCCCCCCAATACATTGGCACAAGAATTTGTTCTATCTGCTCAGTAAAATTCTAGCTCCAGAAACCATAATATATTTTGATGAAGAAAATAAAGCGAAAGACTAACCAAATTACCCATCCCTCACATCTTTCACTTAACTGTCCAGTCGGTCTGAAAGATTTCTCCACATAAGTCACACAAATGGTCAGGTTTCATCCTAATATGTCAAGTGCTGGACAGTGGCAAATTCCTTAATAACTCAGTTGACTTGAAGAGAGGAATTCTAACTCTGGCGATTTCCCCATAAGAACTCTTCGTCCATTTCCAAGGATAACAGCAATTCCTACATAGCATCTCCAGCTAGTGGCCTCACCAACCTGCAGGGAAGGGTGTACCGCATGTGTGTACCTCCTACCACCATCCTTTGACAGCTCGCAAAGGATTCGTCTTCATTCCCACTGATGAAGTCCTTCCTTAAAGGACTTCTTTATTAGTCGCCAGAGTTAGAGAAGAATGAACTTGAGATGGGAGTTGAGGGAAGATGTCAAGTAAGGGGAAACGTTACTGAAATATAATCTGTAGAAGATCAGCCACTGATTCACATAAATTCAGGAGACTTGGAGGTAGTGGGATAGAAATGAAAAAGCAGGTTGTGTTCTTGGGTAGCAGAAGAGAGCTCCAAGGGAATGAGAGACAGTAGCCTCACGAAGTGTACTTCCTCTGCCCTGGGCTGGGAGGTTATCTTTGGGCTCCAGGAGGCATGGGGGCTTTATTTAGTTCTTAAAGAAAGAAGATAAGAGGAAAATAGCCTCTTCAGGAAGAAGGGGAAAAAAAAGGGAGGAAAAACATGAATGCTCTTTTATAAGCATCTTCAAGGAGCACCAAGCCAACTGGCCACCCATGAGATCTGGCCACTCCCACCCTGCTTTCCAAACAAACAGGCATGACTCCAGAGGAAGGTCTGGTGAGGGGAGGTGCGGCCCAGGGGCGGGGGAGGCAGGATGCGAAAGCGATCGCATTTCCTCCGACCAAGAGCCAGGCCTCTGTGGACATCCTGCACACCCCTCCTGCCATCCTGTGCGCTGCTGGCCCAGCCGGGGGACCCTGAGGCTTTCAGGCCTTTTATCATATTAGAAGCATTTTTCTCATCATAACCGAGACCTTTAGTATTGCATTAAAAAGATGGTTAATTTTCTTAAGCTTCCTTTTAAACACAGAAATAGGATTAGAAGGATAACACGCTCAGATGCAAGCCCATTATTTGATTATGTCTAAACCTAATCCTGCCTTCACCTTGGCCTGCAGAGTCTCCATTTTGGGTTTATTGGTTGATAATGCCAGGCCTGTCAGATACTATTACTTGTGTAGTATCTGTTGCTCCGTGCTCTTTCTTCCACTATCAAATGCTGAAGGTTTGAAATTGAATTATAGGCTAAGTTCTCAAAGCCTTGCCATCTTTTAGATCTTCGTACCTATTTTCAAAGAAGAAAGAACAGTTCAGGCCCCCCAAGAGTGGGAACTCTCTTCAGCAAATTCATTCCTGACAATGCTTTGAAGGAAAGCCTTATAACTAAGCCCCCCTCTGTTAAGCAGGCTTTCTCTTCTCTCACGTTATTAAGAATGAGACAAAATGGTACTGATGTTAATAAAAAGATCGGAAGCTACAGGTGACCGTTCTCTATCCTATTACTCTTCCTATTATGCTAAAATTATCTGTCACATCGTCTCCTTGAGGGTTGGAGCTAAGTCTTATTGATACCCAGTGACTAACACAGATCTGGTGTTCATTAAATACCTGTGTAACTGAACCAAGAATTCATATCAACTCTTGGTTCCATGCAAGAAGGCAACCTGATCTCACTGGCTTTCTCAGTGAAGTAAAAAGCATTCCCGGGCCCAAGAATCACGAGAGAGGCTTGTGATAAACCCAAGAGCACGCGACCAGCCCACCCCTCCACCCATCTCACCATCTCCCCTCCCCGTCCCAGCAGCTTCTAAATGCCTTTACCTGTCGCAGTGGTTGCATTTAAAGGGCTTTGCACCTGTGTGTTTCCTGTAGTGCCTTGTGAGCTCATCGCTTCGTGCAAAACGCCACTCACACCCTTCCCACGAGCACTTATAAGGCTTCTCACCTGCAAGAAGAGATGGAACGACCATGGTCAGCAACAGGAACAAAATGGCCAGACACCTGATCAGGTTCTGCTACCCACTCATCAGCCTCGGAAAAGGGCTGTAAAAAAATCACCCTTAAAAAAATGACATTTCCTAACACAGCATGCCACATTTTTTTTTAAGTCTCCTGGTGTTTTTGTTGTTTATTTATTTTTTTTAACCTTCAAAAGTGGTTTCACAAGATCTTCAAATCTGGAGCTGTCATTTCAGCTCCCAGAGTCAGAGCATCTCCTTTGACTGGTGAGGGATCAATTTTTATTTATTTTCTATTCCCTGGAGCACTTTGACCCCCCACATTCCAAGCAGAAAGGAAATGTGCTATTTTCATCTGAACCACAAATGCTTCTAATTCTATTTTTCTCCAGATCCTACAGTAATTTACCATTTCAGCCTTTTTAGTCTTCTCCCTCCTCTTCCCCCTCCACAAACTGAAGCCAGGCAGCTGACTGACAAGGCAAAGAGCTCACGTCTTCCAGAAACCCTGTTCCTTCCAGTAAACACAAGTGGATGTACAGTCACGAGAAAGGGCTACGATTTGAGAGTAAAACTGAAGTCACTTAATGATTCCTGCCATTTCTGTAAAATACAGTCACAAAAGTCCGACTTAAGAAGCGCAAAACTTAATGATTCCAGAGCACTCATGCTCGAGAGTGAGACACAGGATTACAAAATATTTTTAAAGTCAATTTGTAGAGCAAGCTTTCAACCACAGTGAAGCTGCTTAGAAGCACGAAATTTGAGCTCTGTGCTCAAGTGACCTTTTTGCACAGTAAATACAGATGGAGGAAAATGGAAGAGAAAGTACATGACTTTTCCTAAGACCTTTTTTTTTTTTTAACCCATCAACGTCTGTCACCAAACATGACAAATATTTACCCTTCCAACTGTTTGCTGGGCTGGTTCTAATAAGAAGAAAAATAATCTTTCAAATCGTGAGAGTTAACTAGTCTTGTACCCGAGTTAACTGGTTAGTATAGTGGTCCACAGCTCAGAAGCCAACCTCCCTGGGCTCAGTTTTTGGTTCTGCCCCTAACTGTTTAACCTTGGGCAAGTTAATCAACCTCTCTGTTCCTCTGTTTTCTTAGAGATAACAGGGTTATGTACTATGAAGGGTTAGGAAAGGATAAATTAGGTACTATATATTCGTTAGAACAGTGCCTGGCATAGGTAAGATTCACATAACTGATAAATACTATAAACTACCAAACCTGAAATTTCTGGATACACAAGTGTCAAAGTTGTATGGTTGTCCCACCATGTCTCCATTTTTAATAGCTAAACCTGCACTAGGCAGCACTTAAGGAGACATTGCCCAGATACTATACTTGACCCACTTTCTTCTTTCTGCCTTTTCCCTTCCCTTTAAACCTAACTACAAAGCGTTCACAATTCTTTATTTGTATCACCTAGACTTGAACCAAACATGATGGAAAATTTTATTTCATTAAATCGGTGCCCCAGTGAGCCACTGCTCTATAAGACCCACGGAGAAGAGGAACGAGAAACCCAGGCATTTCTTTTCAATCGAACTAAGAGGACATGAAGAGGGGCTGGAAGCGCAGGAGGAAACCCATTCAGTTTTGGAAGCCAGGAAGAAAAAAAAAAAGAATCACGGAGCAGTGTTAAAAGTTCACCTTCTGGAGCCTTGAAGCCACAATTTTAGAAAAATGTGCCTGCTGCAGAGACGGGAAAGAGTGGAGGTATCAGATCCACTTGGGAATCAGCACACCTGGGATCTTGCTTCGTTCATCACAGACACCAGGCCTCAGTGTCCTCATCTGTCAAATGGGGGTGAGCTTCCCATGTTTATTGTGAGCTTTAAATAAGTCGTTGGGTATGTGGGACTTTTGGAGCCTGGCACAAGGTGAGTATTCTATTAACTTGAACTCCCTTTCCTCCCCATTTGCCTATGTTCTCAGAGGCTGCTGAGGGGGCAGGTCTGACCTGCTCTCAACACAAACTTTCAGGACTCAGGCTCCAGGCAGCTGAGTCTGGAGTTGATCTGGGCAACTTACATATTGGAAAACAAAGAGTCTTCTTAAGTTTTAAATATTTTCTCAGTAGACTGCTGGAGAATAGACCAGAAAAACTGAGTATTCTTTGAGCTCTGAGCAAGTAGGATGCTGAAGGGGAAATATGAGACCCAAGTTGGAGAGAGACATGGCCTCTCAGAGAGGCCTGTTGGCATCACTTACTTAATGCTATTGATCACCCATGAGGCTCTGTTACTTGAAGGAAATCTGGCACAGATGACAACAAGAAACGGAGAACGAGGCAGCACCAAAGGCTTCAAATTCAAAATGCCCCCCACTCCCAAAGGCCTTCAAATGCAAGTAGAACTGAGGGTCCTGGAACCTTGGGTGCCAAGTATGTCCCCAATGCAACCAGGCCTCTGGAAATCCCATGACACTCCACAGCAACAAGCAGAGACATCCAGTCCCCCAAATCAATCCCACAATCGAACGGACCCATCCGTCACAGGCAACCACATTCTGAAGGACACAGAAAGGACAGAGAGAAAATGATGGAAATGAAAGTGATGTCTTTGGGGTTTTTTTTGTTGTTAATTCCAAACTGTTTGCTTTTCCCCTTGCTGACTTTTTAAAACTAGTTTTGTTCTGTTTTATTCTGACAAATAATATCAAGGCTTTCGTGATTTCCCAGAGAATAATGTAGATGCTCTGTTAATTCCTAGCACAAATCAACCATTCTCTGTCTAGGAGGTATTTCAGTGTCCTGCCAGCCGTAGTGTCCCCCTTGCACTGCACAGACAGAAACTACAAACAGCTTGACTTGGCTGTGAATCGTGTCCCCTAACCTCATTTCCTGCGTGCAGTAGGTGCTATACAGAAACAGCACTGAGGACAAGCCCCTCTGTCCCCTCTAGTTTAGGCAAGTTATACTGTTTTTCCAGTGTCTGATGAATGGACCTACATGTTGCCATTTCTGCAAATACTAATAAGAAATTTAAAATAACCAAGAAAGAACTCAGCCAAATGAAGGACTAGTGCCTGAAACAGGCTGAGTTCAGAAACCAGAGGGGCAGAAAAATATATATATAAAGAACTGGGAATAGAACTTCATATTTAAAGCTCACAGACAGTGCGGTTAGGCTGGCCTCATTTCTGGGTTCTATCCTCACTTCCATAAACCAATATCTACTCTCAAGCCAGTGAAATTCTTCTGTCAGTACTTTGCATGGCCAAGATGACATCTCCCTGGACACCAACACCTACTGCTGGATCTTGGAACCACCTACATCCACAATGAATTCGTTTTTATCCTCACAGCCTACCTGAGGATTTCAACTCATTTCATGAAAGGCTTGGAATTCCTTCTTTATAAAAGAATGGCTTTGTTTATAAAAGGAAAGAAAGACTTTTAGAAAAAAGAGAGAGAAAGAAAGGAAAGAAGGAAGGAAGGGGGGAGGGAGGAAGAAAAAGAAAGAAAAGGAAAAAGCAGTTCAGTCATAACTGAGCAGATTTCACCCCAAATCAGCTCATCTCCTTCACCCTCCCTTCTCTCCTTGCTCCACTCCAGATACTATTCCTGGGTATAAAACAGAAAATGTCGCAGTCCTGCCCCACGCTACACCAATGGGTCCCGAGAATGCCCACCACCATTCAGCGCACCACACCTCAAAAGCAAACAGAAATGTGCAAGAGAGATCTTTGCGAGACAGCCAGGTGGGAGACGGGGTTCACACGCTAGAGCTCTAGTCGGAAGGAGTGTGTGCACGAGTGCAAGCACGGGGCAGAGCACCGACGAGAGAGCATGGTTCCCGGGGCCCGCAGCAGAGGGCGCCCTTCAGAACTCCCTCAATTTTAGGGGAAATATCAAGAACGACTTTTCCTTTCTGGACATTAACCCCTGGAAACATGGGAGCACATGTCGCACCAGATGTGATAGTAGGTCTAATCAGATATAAATAGATTTACAGTCATATGAGGAGAGGGCTTGTAAGGAGGGAGAAACAGGACTGACATTTAGCAAGGCTGAATCATGACAGGATTCCATGCTTCCCCACAAAATGGCCTCTTTAGTGGAATGTAGGCTAAACCAGAGTGGCATTTTTCTTTTTTAAAGTTTCTTAGAGAGTAATGCTTCTACATCATGATCATCACACTTGACCTATCAAAAAACACTGCCACAATTACCTTTTGAACATGTACCTCCAACACACAGAGATTTATTCATGAATAATATAAATGTACTGATGTCCTAATATATTAGGATATTACAAAACATACACTCAGTATAGAAATTTAAAAGAATTAAGGTCAGTTTAATATAAATAGAAGTTATAAATGTTTCTTCCTGCACTCAGAAAGACTGGGTTGCACAGCCCTACTTGGAGACACCACTGTTCGTTCCACAAGGTGATGAAAACAGCGTGGCTCCAAGCTCACTGGTCTCAGGGCTCCATCCTTGGCCCCTACAGTCTATTCTCCCTGCAGCAGTCAGAGTAGCTCTTTGAAAATGTAAATCAGAGCATGTGTGCCCCTTACAGGGGACTTTAATCTTCATATTTCCATATAACTGGTTTCTTTAACAACCTCTGGATTTTATTTTATGCATTTAGAAACATTCTGCAGAGGGTTCCGCAGGCTTCACAAGACTGCCAAAGAAGTTCACGACCCAAAAAAGGTTAAGAAGAAATTAAAATGTAAATGCTCCAATGGTTTCCTATTGTTTTTAGAATAAAAATCAAAAGCCTGTAAGGTCCTTCAGTATAGAGTCTACATGATCTGCCCACCCCCGATCTCAATTCACCATGCCCTATCTGGTGTGCTCCCACCTCAGGGCCTTTGCACTTGCTACTATCCCTTCTGCTTGGAACACTCTTATTCCCTCACTTCCTTCAGGTCACTGCTCAAATGTCTCCACACCATCGACTGCTGAACAGCAGATTTTGTCACCTTCTCAATACGATGTAATCACTTTGAAATTAGATTGCATATTGTTTGCACGTGCTATTGTCTGCTTCCCCGAGGAGAGTATAAGCTTCCTGCAGGCATCTACTTTGTTCCCTGTGATATCAACAGCTCTACAGCAGGGCCTGGCTCGATCCTGTAGAAGGCACTGAATGAATAAAGCATCTTGATTTGCAACAAAGACCCAAGCACACAGAGGGGCAGAACAGCCTGAGTGATTTCAGTCCCTCTCTTTCTACATAATGAACTGGCTTAAAAGCAGAAAATGGCTGCTTGCTTGTTTAAACGTTGTCACTCCTGTGTGACAGAGACTAAAATGTGAAACTCTACAATGGATTATTCTTTCACCATTAAAGATCAGTTCCCACTCCCTATCTGCCCGAGCCTAAAAAGGCGTATCCTGAAAATCTTCCTGTAACCTTCATCTCACATCTGGGACCACAGTCTCCTAAGCAACATCCCCTCTGGGAAACCAAGTGCGTCATTTTCTGAAACTCATTTGTAAAGGTTCTCACTAAAGATGTGTTGGGGAGAGCAAAAGTGATATGCCAAGCGTATTGCACTATCCATGTGCCTTTAGATAGAGACTGTAGCATGAAATATGAACAGGTGTCAGAATCTTGCATTCAAAGTCTCTTGAAAAAAACACCGCACATGCAAATTTTCTGCATTCATTTCCTCATCTGCAAAATTTCAAATTCCTACTCCAATTCCTAAGGAGACTAGGACTTTGACATGCCCAGATTTCAGCTAAAACTAATTTTATCGATGTCTTTTCATTCTTTAAAAAATGCAGCTACTAGATTTCTGTTATCTGGGCATATCAAGATCCTAGTCTCTTTAGGACTTGGATTAGGAATTTGAAATTTTGCAGGTCAGGAAATGGAAAAGCAAGATGGAAAGCAGGAAGAATACTCTGTAATGGGTTTATGTATTGCCACCGAGCACATCCAGACGAAAGCAGCAAAGGCCCATCAACTGCTTTCACATCACACTTAGCAGCACTAGAGAATCTAAGCCACCTGGGGAATAAAGACATTGAGAGAGAAAATGTCACTAAGCTTTCTTAACATTGAAAAAAGAGTCACCAGTAAACATCACATGATAGCTTGGCAATCCCTTCTCAGGGTGTACGTGATGCAACTGAAAAATACCCCAAGTTATTAACTCTGCTTTGAAAAATGTCTCAGAGTTTCTCTTAGATTCCAGCTGAGTCTTAAATATTTTTTCTTTTCAAGGTTTTCAGATTAGATTATTGATGGAAAATGAGACCAGGGCTTTCTTTTCCAGAATTTCAAAAGCCTTTATAACTAGTATTATAAAATAAAATATGGACTCATTTATTTATGCTCCATGTTGATTTTCTTTTTCCTTCATTCATCACTTGCTCACCCAAAGGCCAACTAGCTGCTAGGACCTGAGTTACTGAATTTACACAAAGCACGAGCTACTTTACAGAGCATGCAAACATTTACTCTATTTTTAAAACAATTAATAAAATAACAACAGGCCTAGGCATTTTTAGACATCATAGCACATCTCCCATAAGGTGTGGGGTATCATAACATTCTCAAAGTCAAATTGATTTTTTATCTCATAAAAATGTATACAGTATTCTAATATTTTCAGCAAGGTACAATTAATTCCCTACCTCAACAAAACAAAACAAAATCCCACAACTCTTAAGAGAGCAATTCTCAAAAGATTATAAATTCATTTTAGAATCTAACCTCAATACTCATACCTGAAGTTACTCGTTCTCAAGTTGTAACACAGGTAAGCATGACCATTTGGGAAACTGAATGTTTTTCTAGCATCATGGTTAGTTTCTTCATGCATTTTTTTCTTGTTTTGCTTTGATTCTTATTTTATTTTTGTTGTTGTGGTCTAAACTTAATTTTTAAAATTATTTCTATCAGCTTTCTGAGGATGAGAAAAGTTGTTAAAACATTTGCCCTTTTTTTTCTGTCAAGATAACTATATCACATGAATTTACTTGAAACTAATTCATAGAATATCTCCTGTAAGCCAGGTTCCCACAATTCAATTTGATGTATTTAGGTAGCAATTTGATTATTAAGAACCACAAATTTCAAACTCTTGGCCAATCTTTGATGTTTGCATTCAAATGTAAAGATGGCATGACTGCAGAGGATAACGTGCAGGAACAGTTGATTACTACAACCACGACCAAACCATTGTTTTTGCATCATTTAAAAAAAATTAATTTTAAGAATAAAGAGGAAAAAAATGTAACTTTAGTCCCAAGCAACATGGTCCCAGTTTAGTTGGTATCAAAAGTATCACCAAGCCACTCTGAAAGTAACGGTATCTCTAATGCAAAACTGTGCCCTTCAGAAGCAAACCAACGTCGCGCAGGGACCCTTCCCCCAAAGATCCAGTGACTTTCAGAGGCTGGCAACTCAGGTGTACAACTTCAAGTGAGTATTGGAAGGAATTTATTCTTCCTGCAGGGAAGGAGGGAGGGAAGGAATGAGAAAAAGAGTAATTGTGGGGCACAGAGCTTTGAAGGAGGATAGGTCTGAACCTACTGGGGAGGACTTGGGGGAGCCTGAGAGCAGTGGGAGAGGACTGGGTACCAGGGATTCATGGAAAATAGAGAGGCATGAAGGTGCAGTGCCAGTGTGTAGGGAGCGGAGGCTAAAACAAACCTCACCGGACCCAGGACACATGGCAGTCATCACCTGGCACACATCACATTAGGTGATGATGCCCAATCTGTTATCCTAGATACACTGAGTTTTTCTCCTTTGCCAACTAAAAACTGGATAATATAAGCTTGAAACTCTTACTATTAGGATGCAGATGATTTTCTTCTACATATATGACATATATGAAAAGAGATGGACCGATGGTATAGAAAACCCCAAAGAGTGGGTAATCCAAAAACCACGTCAGCTCTGATTTGGGAAATTATCAAATGAGTGGTATCAGCATCCTGAATTTGTTCTGATTAAGCTAATGCTAACATTAATTGTGATTACCTGATTATACAAATGCAGGTGGTAGAGAAGTGGCCTGAGCAAATCAACATTTGATAAGGTAATTTGCCTCAAATTAAAAAGCAAAAAGGTAACTTTATCAATCCTAGAGAAGCCCAAATTAGGTCATTTACATACAGATGATGGGGCCATGGGGCCCTCCCCTGGACCAACTACCATTCAAGTTAAGTAGATATGGATCTCATTCCCTAGAGATTTTGAGTCAAGATTTAAAACATCAATTTGTCTCTTTGACTTAAATCTCTTCCAAGATTAACTTTTTTTTTTCCCAGAAACTGAATTTCCCCATAAGCTAAAGCATCTCAAATATGTACCTTACCCAAGTCTGAAGTTTCAGAATCACCTAAAAGGAAACTTTCAGTTTCTTATTTTGACAAATGATAACCTAAGTCAGGCCCTTCACAAAACACTGCCTATGTTCTAGGAAAAGATGTCCGCAAAACCATCTCACTTCTTTTCTACCCTTATTTATCCACCACTCCTTACATAAACCCCTCACTCTCTACCATGTCCAAGCAGCCCTCCCCAGCCCTTTCCCCTCACTGGGGCATCCTCTACTCAGAATGTGTCAGTCTTCCACATTTCACCCCAGCCTGAGGTGTTTCTCCTCCTCAGAAAACTATAGCTTTGTCTGAGTTTCCACTCTTTGGCCGCTTATTCACTGTTTCATACACACACACACACACACACACACACATATTTATGCCCTTGATCTTCTGCTCTGCTCCTGCTTTTCCCCACCCACAATGGAAACTGCTTTTAAAACTAGGGTATCTTATACTTCCAATTCAATAAATACAACGAAGTATATCTAATGTGCGTCTAAGTATGCTTTCTCACTGGCCTCTTTGTCATCACTTACCGTCCAGCACAAGCTCAGGCACATTAAATGCACTCAGTATGACATTTGCTAATGAACAGATTAGCGATCAATCAGAAATCAACAGACAAAAAAGCTTTGTTACCATCCTGCCTTCCAAATTTATAAACCCTAATATGCATTACCTTCAAAGCAGCTCATCTCTGTCCACAGGTGAGCAGGCCAAGTCAAATACTGAAACTTCTTCAGTGTGACAACCTGAATTCAACCAATATTAATTCTGGTTCTAATACGCACCAAGCAATGACACTGGGGGAGATTAAAGGGAAAAGGAAGGGGTCTCTGCGTTCGAGGACTTCCCAGGTGGGGAAGCCCCTGCAGGCACACAAGGCCTGCTGTGTGTGATACATGCGTGTGCGTGGACCTATGGAGGAGGCCGTCCCTAACACTCTGTAGGACCAACAGGGTGGCTTCCCAGAAAAAATAACCTTCCCGGAAACGTGAAGGAGGCCAGGGACAAAGGCAGCGGGCATCTCAGGGAGCAGGGGCAGCAGGTGCAAAGGGCCAGAGATGAGGAGCAGAGAGCTGTCACAGCTGAGGTAAGGGTGAGTATATGAAGAGGAATTTCAAGAATGGACTGGAGAGGTGGTAAGAGCCACCCCTCAGGGGACTTGATGACAAGCCATCCCCTCAGGAGACTGACTGACTGCCTTGGGGTGGGAGCCCGGGTCTCCATACAGCCGTTCCTCAGGGCGTGGCCCAGGAAGGTGGCACGGGCATTTCACAAAGCACATCCTCTGGGAAGTGATTCTAGACCAACTCTGGTAGAGCTGAGTGTCCCACCTCTCTGCTCCTACAACTGCCTTTAGAAGAGTCTTTTCTTACTGGAGTGGTTTGTTTACATGCTGCAGCCTCACAAAACCAACTGGTCCCTTCAAGGGCAGAGGCCAGGTTTATTCACCTTAGTCTTTCTAAGATTTAGAATGCTGGAGACATTCCAAAGACCCTCCATTAACTTGATCGAACAAACATCTGTATCTATGACTAGTCAAGTCTTCCTTTAAGCACTGTAACCTTCATCTCCCTAGAACTACTTTCCACTTCTCTGTAATACAAATTAGGAAGAAAACACAGTGATTGAAGCCACCCATAGAATCTGCATTAACACACACTCCCCCCACCAAATCTGCAAACAATTCAGCACAAACATATTGACACCCACATATGCAGAAACACCCACACACAATCTGTCAGCCTATATACCTCTAACCTCAAACAGCCTTAATTTTGTCTGCACTAAACCCACAGCTACAAAATACTTTTCATTCTACCAAATTTTCATCCTGGGATGAAAATGTCAGTGCAACGTGACTTCATGCTTTGGAAGGAAGAAAGTGCAAGAATGTGAAGATGTGGTTAATTTGACTCTACAGGCTTGCTTGCGCTCTCAGAGTTATTTATCTCCCAGTCACTTCATATTATTCCAATAATGTAATATTCTCATAAAATGCAAAATGTAAATTAAATTTCCATTCAGAACTTCTGGTATACCACAGGAACCTAGTTTTCATGCAGTTATTTGATTTTGCAATGTGCCACAAACTAAAATATACTCAACATGGTTTTTTTTCTTACCATATTATACATTTAGAATTTCAGAACTCAAGTACCTTGTGTTTAAATGTCTTCAAAAGAGACTGCTCTTAGGACTAAGAGCAGAGCAGCAGTGGCCAGTGTCCTTCTATATTCATTCTCTCCTTTTCTATCCTAAGAGAATCTCCACATTTTAGCTGGGCTTGTTGCCACCTCAAATGAAGATTCTATTTCCCAGCTCCTCGGCAGTTGCATGTTGACATATAACTAAGTTCTGGATGATGGGATGTGAATGGAAGTGACAAGTGCAATTCCAAGCTGTACTTTTAAAGGTTGGGACATCCTCTCCCCTTCCCACTCTCAAAATAGTTGCATGAAATAACTATGTTCCTGGAAAGCGGGCCTGGGAGTAAAGCCATCTTAAATCGCATGGACATGGACAACTCCTTAAGGATAGAAACCCTAGGGATAGGGGACCAACAGGACAGAAGGAGTCTGGGCTTCTGACTTCTCAGAGCACACCTGTCTGAGAGCCTGGATGTTTATGTGAGAGAGGAAAAAAAATCTGTCTTCTTTAAGCCTCTGTTAGCTTGGATTTCTGTCACAAATAGCTTCATTTATGTTATTAATTCAAAGGGTAACAGAAACTGATACATGCCCAAATGGAAAACCTGGAGTACAAACATTATTTCACATCTCAATCTCACTTTTTTTTTCTTAATTCAGAAAGGTTGCCAGAACTTCTGGAAATGCAGTATCATGTTTGCAAGTACAGTTTAGTGGAACACACACACACACACACACACACCCCTACCTTGCAATCGGGACACCTGGGTTCTAGTCTTGGCTCTTACCACTTACTATGTGATCTTAGAAAGTTACATACTCTTTGAGTTTCACTTTCCTCCCCTGCAGAATGGGGCTAATCTCTCCTTTGACATTGGCCTTACAAGACTATTATGAACTTTTAAGAGAGATGAAGTCAGTACAAGCGTTCTGTAAACTATACAGCACTATATAAGCAAAGTGATTATTCACATATTCCCACCAAACACCCTTCTTCATTCAAGGTGGCTCATATCAACACCCAGTGCCCGGATACACCTTTCTGGTGAACAAAAGGCCTGCAATCACCAGTTTCTAGCTAAGATGGTTAGAGATCAGTGTTATCACCTCCTGGGGCTTGTGTTTCATTTAATGAGCAGAGATGACACCCCAAGCCCCAACTTCTCAACTGGCAATGTGTCACTGATTAGAAAGACAAAGGGTTTGAACCAAACAGCACAACCCAGCACCACATATAGAAAAACAGCTCATAGCCCACGTACCACTAACATATAGTGAATATCTCACCGGGCCTCATAGCTCATCCACTGACCTATGTTTGGCTTTTTCTATTGGATACATAGATTGCAGAATCAAACCCTAATGTGATGTCTGTATTTTTCCTCCTCACATAGATATACCTATAATAGAAAACCATGTGGGAGGGAAAGACACAGAACATTATACACAAACAGACAATAAATGTATTTTCCCAGAGAAAACATCTTGAATGATCATCCTGAGCCAAGACCTGCGGCCCAATTCCATCAATCCTCAATTGATGATAGTGTTTTACACATCCTAGGGAAATGCACTATTGGCTACTGCTTATCAAGTACGCATTACATGCTAGCACTGCAGGACACCAAGAGCTCACGTATATTCTCTCCTCTAATCTCCTTTGAGACACATGCTATTATCCTCCTCCATTTTACAGACGAGAAACTGAGCATCAGAAAAATTAAGCCACTCACCAAGTTCACCAGCGTACAAGTGGTACAGTCAACATTTAAACCCAGGCAGTCTCACCTTCAGAGTCCATATGATTAACCCCTACCTCACACTGTCTCTTATTCAAATGCCAACAATAAAATAAAATAAATATCCATATTCCTTTTGGAAATACTTTCTGATAAAATAAATCTTTCAACTGGAAAGAATGTCAGAACTCTTTAGATGCGCCCATATGATAGCTGCTCTAACTTTTAAAACATGAGTAAGCAAAGGAATATAATCAACTGAGACTAGAAGCCAGGGGTGTGAACTATCCCTCGCTCACCCCCACCCAGTCCCATGGTCTCATCTTTAGCTCATATGATGGTACTACTTACTACAGGACCTCGGTGTCAGGCAGGCAGTCAGAGCTGATATCACATATTAACTTAACCAGTGGTTTTCCATTTCATTCCCTTCGCTTTCTCAAAAACCACCTGTTTAGTCTGACACAGTCCAAGATAAACCAAAATGGAAACTCCCAAGGTCAATAGCAAAGCAAGGGCTTCATTCTTAACCCACAGCTCAAAGTGCCTGAAAGTCCTGAAGGGTCAAAGGAAGACTAAAGATGGCTCCGTGCTGGGCTGTTTCCTTAAACTCCTACCCCTCGGTCACATCGGCTCCCACACCTGGTTCAGAAGCCCAAGGAGGAGGATCTGGAGTGCGCATCCTACAGGGAGAGAGCAGCACAATGTGGCTGGAAAATCAGGCAGGGGCCAGACTGCTTGGTCCCATTTGGTAGCCACTAGCCCTATGTGGCTTCTGAACTTTTGAAATGGGAGCAATCTAAATTTGGATGTGCTCTAAGTGTAAAACACTTTCTGGGTAGCAAAGACTTAGTATGGGAAAAAAAAATGTAAAGGAGTTCATTAGTAAACGTTAACACTGATTACATGTTGAAATTAAATAAAATCTGGTATTACATTAATTAATTAGTGTAACAAATTACTTTTTAAATAAAGCTGCCAGGATACGTATATATAAACATACGTGTGGCTCGCATTACATATTTCCATTGGCCAGCGCTCTTATACACCACGTTTAAGAATTTGGGCATTGTCTTAAGAACAATGGCAGCCACTGTGAGCTTTTAAGCAGAGGCATAGCACAAGCAGATTTGATTTTTTAAAATATCACCCCGGCTACCAAATGGAGAATAGACTGCAGAGGGAAATGAGCTGATGTGGGAGACCCTTTAGGAGGTGCTATAACAGTCTGGGAAAGAGAAGATAGAGGCCGGCCACGGATGGCACTGCTCCTAGTAGCAGAGAGGGAGAGACGTGAACAAACACAAAACATAGTTACAAAGCAGTGCCAAAAAGCTGCAGAAATTGATTGAATGAGGAGGAAACAAAAGGTTATGCACAGGGATGCCTCCCTAGGTTCTGACATTCAGTATCCACCCTCCAGTAATCATACATCCAAGTGAAAATGGCCATCAAGTTATCCTGTGGTTGCAGTATTCTGTGTGCATGAAGTTCCCCTGAGAGAGGCATGAATCGCGGGCGCTCTGAGTACTCTGGAACGAGCGCAGCCTGTTCCAAAGTGCTTTCCTTCTGAAGAGCTCCCAGAACAAGGAACTCAAGATTCTGCCAAGACAAGAATCACTTTGGAAAGCTGTCAGAAACGATGATGGTAATTGCCACTACGATCAGGAAATGGGCTGAAAGCACGGCAAAAGGAATGGGCTGCGGTGGAAGCGGGGTGAAGTCTTTGCTCCTGTGCCCCTTTCCTGGCTTCTTTCCTAGAAAATTCCAGCAGACTACTGCAGGATAACAGGCTTTGGAGTCAGCTTGGTCATTCATTAGCTAGGTTACCCCTGGGTTCTTCGAGGCTTCTATTTTTCCTCCCTGAGATGAGAACTTCACCACGCACCTGGGGAGGATTCAGGGCAGTGACACAGGTATAGCTTAGCCCGCTGCCTGATTCGCACAGCAGTGTCCCCAGCCGGGGCTAGGACCTCTCCATCTTTTTCCTCCTCTCCAGCCCAAACTGCCCCCCAGAAAGGGGTGGCAGGTGTGCTGCAATCTTCCAGCATTCCTCTGTCTCACCTCCCACAGGTAAAACTATGATACATCTCAAGAAAGCCGGGCTGGGTGTCTCGGTGTCAGCCTCACAGAGAACCAAGCACTGAGGCGAGGCTGCAGGAACGTGGGAGATACACTCCTTCCAGGGCAAGCCTCACCATGAATAATTAAGGTGAAGCTCTGCTTATCAAAATAAATGAATAAAGGATGCCTCCGACAGAACAGCCACTTTTTTTTTTTTTAATTTTTGACTGTTTTAGGAGACCATTTTTTTCTCGGTTACCGCTCCTTCCAATTTGATAATCTTCAGAGGCCTCCCTATCAATTCGGGTAAATTAGCAAGCTTCTCCTCCGTATGGAGCTGGGGCCGTAAATCACAAATACGAGTGTGTGTAAAATTATATAGCATGGGGCCTGGTGTAATAATAAACACATTTATATTTTATAACTGCTGTTTTCTCCACACTCGAGCCAGCTCACTGGCTGGGCCCCAGGGGCTCGCAAGCGTCCCCCAGCCCCGGGGACAGTGCTCTGGCTTTGTGTTCCGGCTTCAGACCCGCGATCTGCCAGATACCAGCCGGCTCCTCTTTGTGCTGCAGCGGGCAAGGAATCAGCCCCGCTCACGGCCCTGTGTGCAGCCCGGCGGAGACACAAATGAGCAGGTGACCTTTCGAACCGTGTCAAAACGGGCCCTTGACCCAGAGACCTCGAAACTTCAGTGGTTTCACTGTCTGAATCAGCCAAGTGAAAAGACCCATGTTTGCACAATATGATTGTGTTTACACAAAGATTTAACGCCTCAATAGAGCAAAAGCTGTTCAGTTAATTTTAATTATTGCTTTATTCTTCTCACAACAGATTTAAAAAAAAATGTTTAACAGTGAGCTCGGGGTAATTGATCCCGTAAGCTCTGTGCCTACGGTCCTTCTAACACGTGCACAGACAGTAGTGGTAAGGATGCACAAATGGGTTTCCTTAGCCGAAAGGATTATTTCCAGTCCCTGCCTTTGTGTATTTAACATTCTTTGTGGAGAAGATGGACAGCAAGGAAGACCACAGAAAACCTTCAAGATCTGACAGTTGGCAGGGGTGGTAGGGGGAGACAAACAGGTGGGTGAGACAGCATTCTAAATGCTTAGCGGCAAATTCTAAGCAAGCAAGAGGCGAACAGCAAATGAGGATGAGGGCCCTGTCAGTTATAACGATGTATTAAGGTTATTTCTTTGGCAGGTGGAATAAATAAAAGGGGGAAGTAAATTGGAAAACATAAAGATGCACAGGAACACAGGATGGGACAAAGAAAAATCCACAGGCAAACAGTCCTCAAAAAGTAGAACCCTCAGGGGTCATGTGTGCTGTTCCTTCCACCTTCCAGGAATCTGTCTTTTGACGTGAAAACCTTTTCTTTCTTCAGATCTCCAGAAGACAATACAAGCGCCCGTCACTTGGAGGTTCCTGTAGATGCTTCTGGCAGCATGTTAGAAAGCAGCTGTTCTTCACCATGTGCTTTTGTGAACACAGAGGGGAGATGGCTGCTCACAGCAGCAGAATCCTCACCTGAGCTTGGGATCTTTGCTCATTAGGGGATTTATAATTCCTCTATCGACCAAGTGTTTTTCTCCTTAAGACATTTAAGACATCCAAAAATAGCCTCCAAAAAGTGGGGCAAAAGAGTGATAAACAAGATTATTTTTAACGCTAGATTTAACAAATAAAAATAATAGCACAAATTTGTTCGAACTCCCCAGGTAAAGCTCTGACATATCTAAGACAGCAACATGCAACCTACACACCAAGATCCATCCATCCTTTGCTTCTCTCACCTCTTTTCTAAGGCACTTCCGTTTGGATTTCCCAGTTTAGTAATGAAAGGACTGCTGAGGTGCATTCTTTTAAGGGGTCAGGGAGAAGTTTCCATTTATGATCTCTTGCCACAAATTTTTTTAAATATGCAAATACGTTAATATAGAAATATCATTTAGAGAATTAATACCTTGCATTTGTTGGCATCTTCAAAACCAGCCTTCTTTCTTAAAACAGAAAAAAAAAAAGCAACCAAGAGCAAAGATTCTTAAGTTCAATCAAAATACAGTATAGGAATAGGCAAGATAATCATTCAGTTTTCTTACCTATTCTGAACTTGCTCTCATAGTGGACAAATAGTGGACCTGCTGTGAAATAAGCAGGACTGCAAATATTAAGCCATTTACTTTGCTGAACAACTAAATTCATTTATCTCCTGCTTGAATTTAGTGTCCTGCACAAAATAACTAATATCTAAAGGACAAACAGAATGGAGTTTGGCTCTGCAGTTCTGCACAGAAACCTTTGAAAAAAAATCATTCTCAGAGCCTTAGTTTTGTCGTCTAAAAAATGGGAAGAAAGAACATTTGTAAGTGAGGGTTAAACAAAATGAGGTAAGTAAAAGCCCTGGGTGAGCTATGATGGTCAGTACGGGCGACACCATTGTTGCTCACTTTCTTGGATAAAGCAGTAAGGTGCAGGCAGCCATTCCCAGGCTGGTCCCCAGCGGCCTTCCCCATTCCCAAAGCCAACCTGAGAAGGAATGCCTCAGCCTACCCGTTCTTTGGCCCAGCTGCTCTGGGGAGCTGACTAATCACTGCCTCTTCAGGTCATCAAGATAAATACTGCTAATTCCCTACTGGCCCCGAAAGTAAGGTCCACTAACAACTGTGATCCAAAACATGGCGCTTACCATGACCCCAGGAGGCCAGCTCACTAATCGCAATCTCTCCAAGTGGCAAGGGATAAGCTAATCTGTGCGAAAGACACAGATGTCACGTCCTCCCCACAGCCACATTCACATGTATGAGAGGAATAATGTCGGCAGTATTATCTCCGAACAGCAAGGACAATGCCACACAATTATAACAGCATACTGTCCATTGTATCTGGGGATGACACGTCTGACAACGTTATTTTCTATGCATGTGAATGCAGCTGAGAGGGCCAATGCATAATTCACATCTCCCGGCAAAACACAAGCATGAAGTATGTGTCCGTTAGATAATGCCACTTAAAACCCTCTCACCTGAGGTCGCACCTTTCTGCCTGAGAACTCAAGATGCCTCAGTGCTGGTGTGAGCCGCAATCGTGAATGACAGGAACACACTGAGGTAGCCCAGACCAGTGCAACACAGGTTTCCCAATAAAAGTTCTCTTCTCTGACTGAAAACATTTATTCTCAGCCTTATTCCTGCCCTAACCGTCAACCTTCTCTTGCTAACAAGGAAACAACTGTTATGATTTGGCAAGGCTGCTGTACACAAGAGGACAGGTAGAAAATGATCGTCAGTGCCTGGTCAGAGAGGCCCATTTCTTGGCTCGGAGCCTCTCTCCCACCAACCAGCCTGGCAGCCCATGTGATTTAAGTCCCTGCCTCAGCAAAATCTCAAATTATTACAGGTCGGGAGCCTTCAGCAAGGAGGGGGGGCATGTCGCTTCTGAGGAGCTGCAATCATGAATGTTAATTTTAGAAGGCGGAGCACCTATCTGGCAGAGGTGGCGAGATATCCCCCGTATCACGGTGGGGGGGGGTGCTGTGCAGCACATCTAAGTCCCAACAAAAATAATAAATTCTACAATAGTTATATTGAATCCATTTTAAGAGTACACAGAAGGGAAGACAAGACCTGGTCGGTAGTCCAAAAAGGATGAAAACTGTTTTGCAAGTGCTGCAGAGCAACCCAAAAAGAAGAAAGGAAGGATGGCCGAGGTTGCATTAGACCAGGGTGTTTCAACCTCGGCTCTGTGGACATCTGGGGCCTGCTGCTCTTGGTGGCGGAGGCCGGCTGTCCTGTGCACAGTGGTGTGTTTACCAGCACCCCGCCCTCCACTCACCAAACGCCAGTAGCAAGCCCCCCTCCAAGATGTGACGGCCCCGAGTATCTCCAGACACTGTCAAATGTCCCCTGAGGGGGACAGTCGGCCTAGGTTGAGAATCACTGCATTAGGCAACTAACGATCTCACATTTGGGGAGAGCGGCTGGGCTAAAAGGTCTGTTTCTCCCACATAAGGGCCAGCCTCTTTAGCCACTGAGAGGAGGCCCCAGTCTACCCGCCTTGAACAGTCATGCGATTTTCATGTTCCTACCGGAATCTCATTAGCTTCTCAAGTCCTTGAAGGGTCCTGTGGTGAGCGGGCACCCTGCAAGACTGCAAGCACGGGGTGTGCAGGTGCAGGGCTGAACGAGGCTCAGCCCAGCTCTGCTGCTCGAGCACAGGGCTGCACCTGCCCCACGGAAGGGTCATCTTTATCTGATGCACACAAAAGCAGAATGTGGGTTAGTGGCAGCCCTGCTGGGCAGCTCGCAGCCATCAGATTCTGCTTTTCCAGGTTTGTCTCCGATTTACCTCTTACGAGAGGTAGGAACATTATTTGGAGATGAGAATTAGCCAACCAGGTTTTCTGTGACTTCCGAGGAGAATTAGAAGTCTGAGGCGACCACGAGGACTATATCCTTTCCTCGGCCCCTCAAGCATGCTCGCACACCCACCATAGCTAGAAACATGGAGACAAGCAGAGAAGAAAGATCTGCCCAACTGAGAAGCAGGAAGAGAGGAAGCTAAAAGTGGGCAATGGTGCTGGTTTATGGCCAGGGCTATCCATGACCCCTTCAGCCTTCAAAGACCCTTGCCTTGGGTCTCTCCGGTCTTATCAGAGCCAGAATGCAGATGCATAACCACATGCAATCAACGGATGAAGAGTAAAGACAAAAATAGGACTTCCTTGGACTGTTCCTCCATACCCTGCTTCCGCTGACTGCAGGTGACCCATAATACTTCAGCGTGATTAACGAACAACGGGTCCTTTTAATAGAGACAGTAGAAATATTTCTATACCTGCTCTGCAGTCACCCTCTGATAATAAGGTTTCCGTTTGCAGTTCGCACGCTGCTCACGGCTGGCCGGCTTCCTTAGCTCTATGAAACACTGTGTGATTCTCTCCATCCTCCTAGCCTGGCTTGAGGCCTTCGATCTATTTTAAGGATACTTTAAGCAGCAGTGATCCCACAGAGCCTGATCTGATCTACCAATGGCAGGGCTGCTGCTCAGAATAGAGCTTCTCCTGCTTCGCTCTCAACAGAGAAGGGTCGATCTCATTAGTATGGGAAGCCAGTACCAGCCATTAGCGTCAAGTAGAGTTGCCTTTGCTAACTATTTCTGTGCACAGTCACACAACATGCTCTGAGTTTTCTCAATAAAACAGTTCCTTCCCAGGGGGATGAAGTTGCCTCTTCAAGGGGACTCAATTTACATACACTTTCCTCCACCATTTAAAGTAAAACCTCCTTGAAGCATCACTTCACTTCTGAAGAATCATCCTCCCCACACTTCCAGGGAGAATTTCAATAATGATGGAGTGGAAACCTCTACTTAGATAGGAGACAGGACTATGCGGAAAGTAATTATGCTTTTTAAAAAATCATAAAACCGATTTTTGGTTTATTTTGCACCCCATTTGTTTGTTTGCTGTAAGGAAATAAAATAAGGTATGCAAACATGCTTATTTCTATGTAAATGCAACATTATCACCAAAAGGTACTTAACGACATGTGCTGTGTGCATCAGAGGAATGAAATCCTAATGGAAAGTCATGGGTCTAGAAGCTTCCCTTTACTCCTTAATGAGAAAAACAGTTGGGAAAAATCCCATAATCGCTTTTAGTCCATTTGATTTCTTACTTTATACTCTGTATGATATCAAGAAGAATGGCTACAAAAGAACTTGGTCCATTTAAGAGATAAAGTGGCATGATCCTTCAGTTGTTAAAAGATGCTGTTTTCTTATTAAGTTAGAAATGTTTGCACAAATTCTATTAGTGCCCATATCAACTATAGATGTGTAATAATTTGCCAGTTCTTTCTTAAGAAGGTCAAATCCATCATTGAACTAGCAACTCTTCAAATGTCTTGTTTCTTTTAAACTGTATTCAAAAGGTAAGCAGAAAGAAGAAAGACTTTAAGATTCTAATGTGTTTTCATAGCTAAAAGATTTAGTTGAGAAAGCATGCTGAGGGGACGCAGGTGCCAGACATTGTGTAGAATTTGCACTTATGCTCCATTAATTGCCAGCATATCTTCCTTTCCCTTTTCCCTCCCCTCCCCCCATTAAATCCCTTTGGAAAACAGCAGAGCAGCAGGCCCAGACTGGTACCCAGCAGCAACACCAGGAGCAGAAGTAGCCAATTAGCCTCCAGAATACAAAGAGGGGGAAAAAAAATTGATGCAGTTACCTAGCAACCAGAAAGAGCAGAAACAGCTGTGTAGCAGGCCCAGGCTGGTACCCAGGCAGAAACAGGATAGCCAATTAGCACACTGTATTTAATGCTGATGTGGTTTCCTAGTAACAGGCGGTACAAGTCTGTCTGTTGCATTTTCTCCCTCCCTTCCTCACATTTTCCTCAATCGTGCACAGTATTACTATTTGCCCTAATTACTGTTTCTCCACCGCTTCAAGCAGCCATTATTTTGTCCCCAGAGAAACTGGAAGAACTCAGAAAAAAATCTTCTGTAATGACAGTATTTAGTTTCAAATTCAGATTAGCTGTAAGCCTTGAGACACTTCACAACAACAAAGAATAAAAAAGCAAAAAAGCCAGAAAACCACCTTCTGCCTAAATTTGTAAGTAGCCTACGCTGCCTTTTTTTCATGCTAATGTTTACATGTGGCTGAATCAAAAAATACTTAACAATGCACACTGTCATTCTGCCATACACTACATTTTCGAATAGGTTGAATCCTCTTGTGCTTGAATTTACTCATATTGATTTTCTGACACTCTCTCCTGAACACTAGGAACATAAAATGTCTTATTACCTATATCAGAGAAGGGAGATGTATCTTTTGTTGCTCTTTTTAAAATACCGATACTAGTTTCAACAGGCTCATGACCAACTGAGAATTCAATACGAGGAAGCATTATTTCCCTTTTACAATAGAAGTTGAGTACGGGTGTGTGTAGACCACAGTTAGGGGATTCTAACACCGTGCTGTAAGTTCATAATCACGGTAATGAGTTCTGATAACATCGAGGGGATATTAAATCACATGAACACACAAAATGAAGACAGAAAACGTTTAACATGACTACTGCACAGCTATTCTAAAGTAGTTCCTACTGCATGTTGCTCCTCTTGCACACCAGAATATGTACTGGAGTCCTGGGTTCTGTTCATGAGGCACAGATCACACAACCCTATATGTTTAGAGCATCCATTAGGTTCTTAGAACCTCTCTCATTTAACAGTGCTTCAATATTGGAACAATCTATAGTCCTTCTTAAAACTTCCCTGATATGAAAACAGCGAGGGCTCCAGAAGAAGACATTAGACACTGTAACATGCTTACGTGGGAAATATTCTTTCATGAGGGAAAAGGACTTTCTCAGTTGAGGATGGCTTCTGGCTTCCTGCCCACAACAAAAGGATTGATGGCTTTTATCAACTTGAGCTCACCTACTAAAATGGTTGTAACTATTCTATCCCAACAAATTTGGGATTTTTAAAAAATTTTACATTGTTTGCTTGAAAACAGTATGTAGAATACTGTTTTACTTTACTGAATTCTATAAATTCAATGTCAATTACAGTAATGTTAAGAGGACACATTCTGAAAGCAGAAACAACAAAATAAGCTGGAAGTATTTGTTGCTGATACCAGACAAGTGGTTTATTATATAAAATGAGTTTTAAAGTACAAATGCATTTTATTTTGCAAACAAAATAAAAGGAGTCTAATCTGAATGCACACAGCTTTTGAATGGAAGAAAGGAAAAGATGCATGGTCCAAAAAGGAAGAATGTCTGCCAGGCAGTCCTGGTTTAAGACAAAGCTGGACGTAGGCTACATAAGGAACTAGTAATGGGGCACCCTGGTCTTCCATCCCTAAAAACTTACTGGGTCCGATCCTGAGTCAGTCCCCAATTCACCTACCTCAATAAGCACAGATGGTAAGGGAGGAGGCAAGGTGAACAGAAATATGGGACAGAAAGCTTATTTACTCTGCAGACACTTTTAAATAATTTAAATGGATTGACCTCCATTATATAAGCCAGTCAGGTCCTAACACTGGCAACCAAACATGGGGACACTGCAGGAATGGGGAGCGACTCTGTCACTGGTTGGCCAAATAACCAGCACATTAAAAAGAGACTAACTTTTGATTATTTTGAATGGTCTTGCTTCTATTAACATTTAGCTTAGTAACTGTCCTGTCAATACATTACTTTTTTAAATGGTTGAAAATAGGCTACTCTTAGGAAATGTAGAAAATCCAGTAGCAGGGGAGAGGGAAAGAGTGGGAGGTGGAAAATGCTGCTCCAGCTTCCTACACATCTTGTCTCTCTACTTGCCTGCAGATTCCTGAAATTCCATTAACAGTCTCCCATAATTGAAGGCTAAAAAAAAAATAATAGAAGACATCAGGGTTTTACTCTGGTTGATGGATATGTAATTCAGCAATCAACATTATATTGCTGCCGGGTCCTTTCTGATGTAAAGGAGGGTGAAGGAAGGCTAAAAAGGCAGGAAGTGACTCAGTACAGGACAGCATCCAGTATAAGGTTCTTCGGTAGGGCATGAAGAAGGAAGGAACTGAGAATTTTAGGAAACAGGCTTGTCCAAGGCCATCCAGTTCACCTCCATTAGGGTGGGGACAAAGTGACACTGCCTGGTTGAATAGGGCCAGACTCTCTCCATTTGGTACCTGAGTACCCTGGCTTTGAGTCCCATTACACCAATGCCCATGGTAGGCTGGATTCCTAAAGAGTTCCATTTGCTTATCAGAATTAACCTCCTCACACGAAAAGTTTGTTTCCTCATGATCCATTTTCAAGGCTTCAACTATATTTTCTACTAAACTCAAACTGAGTATTTTTCAAAGAAAGATACATCATTTTACAAACATTTTTTTCATACGTCCTTATATTTTAACTGATTTTTTCAAAGGGATTATTCCAAAGTTTTTAAAGGAGGGGGTTGTTTTATTACACATGATCTTCTTAAACTCTTTTTTTCCTGATTCAAACAGAATCACTCCATCACTATTTCAACTTCAAGAGACATAAGGAAAGTATTGCCTACTACCAATTAATTCTTATAATATCATCTTTGCATCCATTTTTAAATAAAATCTCGATTAACCTTCCTCCAACCTCCCAATATAATATATACAGGATAACCATGATGATCATGGTTATTAACATTCTTACTATAGTAGAAGCAGCTTCTATACATTATTTATTAAGGGAAACTATTTTTTTTTAAGTTCACACTTGGCCTTCCCAATGTCATTCCTTCATCTGCAGACTTCTCATGACCCTCTTTTTCTCTTTTCTATCAAACAGAGCTGGCCTAACCTGTAAGTCTTAGAATTTACAAAATTCTATTACTTCCACTGCCTTTTCTGAAATGAGATTCCACTTTTCTCTTCCCTCTTCCGTTGTCCCTTCTCCAATCCATGCTCTATTCTCTTTTGAAACCAGGTTCTAAATACAATGACTTTATGAAGCCATACACAGGCTTTTGCATCAAAAAATGAAGTTTTCAGAGATGGGGTAACGAATAGTGTCTAGTATAGCGGGTGTTCAATATATATTGTTTAGAGTGAAATACTTATCAATTTCATAGTTTTTTCTCCTCAATTCTTATTTTAATACGTTTGTTTTCTTTGTGACTACTGATTATCCACTAAAAGGACATTTGGAACAGGCATCCCACAAAGCTTACATTTATTACCATTTTATAATAATAAAATAAATGTGTTTGCTGTGTATGTGCTGAGTTTAAGCCATTCTACTCAATATATGTTTACCTAAATTTTTCTTCATAAATGTTAAGAGCTAGCACATGGCTAAATTATCATGTGGTGAAGCTCTAAGATTTTTCTGAATTAGAAAATTCATTCAATTGTTTTTCACCACCTCATTCATATCCCTTCTTTTCAAACTCTTTCTCTTAAACCCTTGAATATGC
Source organism: Vicugna pacos (assembly GCF_048564905.1). Classification (NCBI taxonomy): domain Eukaryota; kingdom Metazoa; phylum Chordata; class Mammalia; order Artiodactyla; family Camelidae; genus Vicugna; species Vicugna pacos. The sequence continues at coordinate 65,174,709 of NC_132991.1, read as the reverse complement.
TAAATCCCAACTATCAAACCCTCCTATTAAACTCTCTCCACCTTGTGAACTGAACAGTTAACCCTTATGCTAGTTTCCATCCCATAATAGGGGTTTAATGAGTTTCTGCCTCAACACATGGATAAACTTCATTAGCAGCCATGTGTCTCAGCATATTAAAGGCCCTTTAATGTCTTAAAATTGCCCTATTTCAGTTGCTATAGTATAAATTCAAAGAATTCTTATCTATGGCGCTGAGGAGGTTGAAAATGGTCGATGGGCCCCCTACAGTTCCAGACTGAGGTATTTAATTTTATCCTGCTGATATGCCTGACCTTGAATTAGGGCTTCTATTTATATAAATTAGTGTGTTATCACATTGGCATCATTTTAAAAGATAAAAAGCATCAATGAAAAACACCCTTTCCAGAAAGAGAAAAGCAACTTTGTATCTCGGAATTAGCCATGCTGCTCTGACCACTGACAGGAGCCCTGCGCTCGTGTAATGCCCTGTCTTTCTTCAGCACTCCTTACCTGCACAGCCCTTCCTTAACTGCTGGTCACTCTGCGGCATGGCATCTGATACCTATGGACACTTAACACCTGTCTGTAGGATGACTGGATGAACAAAGTAAATAAGAAGCAAGATGATCTACAACAGAATGCAAGCCTCAGAGACAGGAGACAAGGGACAAATTTTAATTCTGCCAATGGCAGGTTGTATAACTTGGGCTAAGACATTTTTACATTTTTGGTCCTTAGCTTCCTCTGTATGTGATAATCCTTATTTGTATTATTCCATACGGATAGAGTATTAACACTGTCATTTTAATGAGTGAACTGTGAATGTGATAAGAAAGCCTGTCTTTAATTCTGAGGTTAAAAAAATGGGTTAATAGTAATGACCATAATAATTGTAATGACTGCAGTAACAATAATGGGCCTGGAAACGGAAGACCGTTCCTTCCTAATTTCCTTGTTCTGATTCTTAGTCACTTGATGAGGCACGATGTTTAAGGATCCTCCCAGTTTTTATCTGTTTAGAAGACACTTAAAGTAGTTTTCATTGTCAATTTGTATTTAAAGTACAAGTTTCTCATTTCCCCTTAATAATGGGTTATGAAGAAAAATATCTGTATGACTTCTTTCCCCAATGAGTCAGCATAGAAGTTAAGAGCTCAGACTGGAGCAATACTGTTTTGTTCAAATCCTGGTCCAGACACCTGGGAGCTATGTGACATTGAGCAAGTTACTAGACCTCTCCTGGTCTCATTTTCCTCATCTCTGAAATAATAGTACCTAAGTCATTTCATTAATATGGTTTAAAGGGTTAATGTTTGTAAAAAGATTTCTGTTAGAAAAGAGACAACAGGCCCAAAATGGAGTCATTTGTGCTAAGCCCACATCATCAAACCAAGACTTAATACCTAACTTAATTACAGTTTCAGCCTCCTCCAAGAATGAAAGCTTAAACCAGTCAATCTGGAACTACCCGGTCAGCACTAGTGAAGTAACCGGCCTGACGGAGCCCTGCCATCTCCTAAAGGAAAGTGATGTTCGCCACAATCAGCTCTTTGCTGGTGTGACTTCCCTGTCCTGCCCTCTTCTGCCTACACAAGTCTTTCATTTCGTACAGCACTTCTGAGTTCTTTTCTGTTTGCTGGATGGGATGCTGCCCTATTCATGGCTCACTGAATAAAAGCCAATAAGATCATTAAAATTTACTCAGTTGAATTTTGTTTTTTTCAACAGATTTGGGGGCAGTGGTGGGATCCAAAGGAAACCTCTGACAGCTTCAGAGAGAACGAGAACACAGGCACTGTTACCTGCAAACCCTTTGAGTTCTTTGTCTTTCTCATCATTTCCAAGGGCTATGGGTATGTTCCTCTCAGTTCTGTGTTCCACTCTCTTTGCACTGAGCTCCCAATCTAATTGGCTTTCAAATCCAGAGTTAATGGGTCAGTCGAGACTGACAGGAGGCTCTGACAGAGTGCCAATCCTTAGTGCTCGGTTAGTCCGCAGTTCCCATTTGTTAGGGTCTCTTGGTTTAGTCTATAGTTCCACACTGGGAACAGCTGGTGGTGTGCATCTAAAGCCTTGTCTTGGCCAGTCTGTAGTAACATTTCTTTGGTTACTGCTAGTATTTAATGTGGATATGAGATAAAGTCTATTGCTAATGGGAATCTCAGAAGCCAAAAGTCACAAAATTGATGGGTATGATTATGATTGAGCACTTAAAAGCTGTTAGAGCACTTGTCACCCAACTCAAAAGACTCCTGTGTTAGGATAAACCAGTCACCAATCGGGTCATACTAATACCAGGTTACCTGCCAATCTCAAGAATTCTTAACTACCACACAACAAGGTATGTTATAAAACACCACACAATCCCCAACCCAGTGCCATATCCCTCACAAGTATTAATTTTGGCTCCAAGAGACCTAAGGCTTAACTAAAAAAAAAAAGAAAGAGAGAGCCTTAACTCTCAAAGAATTGAGTGAACCACCTTCTGCTACACCTGCTTATTTTATGTCTAAGAACTATGGTCCCAGAAGCTATAAACATCTACAACAACAGCAAAATCTCACCAAAGACAACCTAGAATGACAATGGCCATTACGGTGAATGCTTTAATTAGACATGATCGTTTAAGAAGCGTGCTTTAAAGCAAGGGTTCCCAAATGGAACAGAATGGGATACCTATTATAATTGGCAGAAGGCTCCAAAAGCTCCCAAGTTCCAAAATACCTTCACTGAAAGATTTGTTACAAAAAGCTAATGAAAATTAAAGACTCAAGAGGTACCTAAAACTAAAGACCATCTGATGGGCACAACTCACTGCTCCCCTCCACCCTCCTTTACTTGAGTATCATTCTACCAATCTTCTGTCTGAATTGCCTTTCCACTGTAAAGCGACTGCATGACTGTAAACAGAAGTCTGCCAAGTTAGTGACCTTATAGACACCCCTATGTCTACCCTCAAAGGAAAGCCCTCATATGCACCCCTCCCAGGATTGATAGCACTCTGAAGGATTTTCTGGTAAACTCTACATTATTTCCTTAAACAGGAAAAACTGCATTAGAATTAATGGAAAAACTTGTCAAATTTTAGCAGATACTAGTGCCTGCAGATGGGATCCTGGGAAAACCAGCAGAAGGCAGAGAAGGATAAGAATTCTTACCACAGTCAGCTCGGGAGCCCCAAAATATGACTTGGCAGAAATGTAGATTATACCCCATTCACAGCTAGATGGATGGACAGAAATGTGGGTTGAATTCCATTTGCAGAGAAAGTCTATGGTCAGCTCTCAGAGGAATTGTCTAAGTGGTTTTTTTTGGGGGGGAGCTATCTTTGGGAGTGGCTCTGAATCTTGGGTAAGTAATATCTTTTGTACCCTCTTTGGAGACACTGTTTGAGTCCATAGGCTTGTTCAATTCTCCCAGAATTTTTTTAAAAATTATTTATTTATATTTATCCTTTGTTTTAGCTGAAATATGACAAGATATTTGAAATAAATTTTAGGTAGTTTTGTGATCAGAGGTTGTCCAGATTGGAAGCTGATATTCACAGCCTGACAGAAAAAAAAATTTTTTTAAACCTTCTCCCCTAAGATAAAAGGAAACAACCCAGAAAGGGGTTAAAAAACAAACAAACAAAAAACATTCTGATGCCTTTGCGGAAGGATCTACTAAAACATTCCAAAGACAAAACAACTCTAAATCCAGAACATAGAAATCTTTTCATTTTCATCTTAGTTGGAAATCCTCTCCCCAGTATAAAAAAGGAAATTGAAGATAATGTGGTTGGATGAGCAAATCAACCCTTGACATCATTATAGGCTACAACCCACTTCTTTGAGGAATTAAAAGCAATTGTCAGTATCTTAAAATTTTTTGCAAAACCAGAAATGCAGTTCTAGAAACAACTCAAAGTCCAATCCCCAAAGCTCCCCTATTCATCTCAAAAGTCTTGTTATTATAAAAATTCTGGCCTTAGGAAACAAGAGTCCTTCTTGAAGTAACTTGCGTTCTTTCCCTGTGCCCTTGAGATGTAAATGTTCTACCTGGCCTTCTCCAGGAAACCTTATCTAGGCCATCTCTTGGAAGTGCAAATCCCAGGGAGGTAGTTCTTATTAGAAGGGAAAAAGGTGGGGGGAAGTTATTTGGAACTTAGACAAGTGAAAAATCTTAAGTGTCTTGTCCACAAATATTAGTAAAAAGCTTTAGCCATCTGAGCCTTAACTTATCCATCTACCAAGAACACAATTTGGATCCAGCTTATTTTATAAATGAGTTTTGTATTATTGTACCTGATTTGTAGCTAAAATTTGAGAATGGAAGCTATAAGGCCTCTGTATCTGTCTGTCTGTTTATGCGTGTCTATATACACAACTGACCCTTGAACAACACAGATTTGAACTGCACGGACTTATATGCAGGTTTTTTCCAATACTGATTACAATACTACATGATCTGCAGTTGGTTGAACTGCAAATATAGAGGAACCCCGTATACAGAAGGCTGATTGTAAGTCACACACAGACTTTTGGCTATGCAGAGGGTTGGCACCCTAAAGCCCACATTGTTCAAGGATCAACTGTGTATATGTTGCAGATGTGTACAACACTCTGCCTCTGGAGAGTATTGCTAGAATTAATCTGTAAAGAGCTCTATTTAATTGGCTTAAAAACAAACAAATGCTACATAAATTAAGTATAGTCTCAGAAATATGAAAACTAACCCAAATGTTTTTCAAGTTCACGTGACCTAGGGTAATCTTCAGTAAATAAAAGTTAGTTTAAGTTTGTTGGTTTAATCAAAATAGACATGTCTCCAGAGTCATTGACATTAAAAGTAAAGCAAACATACAACTTTTATTCTACCTGGGTTTACTAGCCAAATAAATTCATGTTTTCTCTGTTACAAAATTTTTCAGCAAGAGAAATAACTTGAGATGATAGAATTTTCATGAGTAATCTAAACATAACTGTTAAGAACAAATGATTTAAATAGATGTAAGTGGGATAAGAGTTTCCACTTTCCAGCAATAACTATGGTTTATGGTATGTCTACTAAAATAGTTTCCTTAAACCTTTTTGGTAGCTTGAAACCTTAGAGTTTTGCTAAGTTAAATTTGATGATGGATAGTCATTGAATATCTCAATCATTTCCAAACAAAATACCAGAACATTAGTCCTGAACATAGGTTTATCTACTTTTGCCTTCTTATTACATAGAGAAACTTGAGATATTTGGACTTACTAGTAAACATGGTTTGGTTTTTTTTTTGCCACATTGGAAAACTTATGAGGAAGAATATACTTCTAGAGATTATGAATTGTATTTATAAATTTGCCAGTCCACAGAATGCCAGTATAAGAGACAGTCCACAATTTTTTACTTCTTAGTTTTCACTGTGAATTAAAGATGCTAAGTCTTGTTTTAATCAATATATGTAATTAAAACTACTTAGAAAAAATAAGGATGAAGGAAAACAACTGTGCATGAAAAAGATAAGGAAAGTAAAATGACTGATTGCTCCAGAATGAGAAAGAGGAAAAACAAACGGGGGGCAAAACTGTGGAAAGTCTGTGGCAAAGGAATCTTAGGAAACAAATTTTGTGTGTTATCAGGCTGGCTAAGATCAGAATGAATTTATTTAAGTTAAAAAAATGAGTTTTAATAGCAAAAGTACACTGGTACAAAATTAGAATTTGGTGTTCTCTGGCAAAATGACAAGGTTTTATTGGACTTTTGGTAAATCTTTTGATAACAGATTGTGAAATTTTCCTAATTTTTTAAGTAACCTGCCTGTACAGTGAAGATTTTGTATCTTATCAAAATAACTTACTGTCCTTAACATATCTTTATCAGATCTTTGACTACTTAGGAAAACCCAACCTTCTCAATATTAAAAGAGCCAAGTTTTGCTTACAACTATGTAACCTTCTACATTTGCCTGTAACAGAATCTACTGTCACTTTGGTTAAATGGATTATTTTTGACAAATTTCCCCCAAATCAAATTCTAAATGAAGTTTTTTGACCTCAAACTATATTGGGGATTTTCCAAACGGCCCCTTGAACATTTCAAGAGATCTGTTCTCTCTCCTTATAAAACAAGAGATGTTAAACTAATTAGGCTTATTTGATATGTTTACATTGGGAAACACTGTCAAATACGTAATACTAAGCCTTCTATAGGTGTATATCATAAGTGTTCCAGAAATTGTATGAAATGCTTGGAAATCTTATATGTTCTGGTTAATGTTATCAGTCATGACTCCAGGTACTATCTTAAAATGTTGTATATCGCAGAAATAAATACATTTCCTTAGCAAATGAGTTCTCACCAGATTTTTAACAATGGAAATTTTAAAATATTTTGTAATTTACAGACAGTTACTGTTTTTTTTGCAAAAGCAAGACTCATGAAAAGGACCTTATCAAGTGCTCCTGACCACTGACACTGCTGCAAACCTAGAAGGCATTAAACTCTGGGTACACATTTCACAGCTAAAGAAAGCTCCACCTGACATTTGGTCCAGGACAAACTCTGGAGACCTCAAGTCAAACTGACCAGAAAAAAAGAGAATGACCAACTTAAAAGGTGTGAACCTTAAGTCATGACCTGTGAATAGCACTCAGGGAATTAGCAAAAACTGCAAGAACTTCAGAATAGTAGCTGGGGGTAGTGCTAATGCCTTAGATTTTGATCACATCTCTCAGGCTAAGAGTCTCATCAAAAGAGAATTGTTTTAAAAAAAAAAAAAGACAACTGGCCCAAAATGGAGTCATTTGTGCTAAGCCCCACTTCACCAAACTGAAACTTAATACCTTATATAGTTTCAGCCTCCCCCAGGATGGAATCTTAAACCAATCAACCAGGAATTATCTGGTCAGCACTAGTAAGGTAATCTGCCTGACAGACCCCTTGTCATCCCCTAAAGGAAGATGACATTTGCCACAATCAGCTCTTTACTGCTATAACTTCCCTGTCCTACCCTCTTCTGCCTATAAAAGTCTTTCATTGTGTACAGCACTTCAGAGTTCTTCCCTATTTGCTGGATGGGATGCTGCCCAACTGATGAACCACTGAATAAAGCCAATATGATCTTTAAAATTTACTCAGTTGAATTTTGTTTCTTAACACTCTGAACGTAGCCTGGCATGTAGCAAGTGCTTTATAAGTATTTGTTGAATAAGTAAATTATATTTCAAACTTTAAAGAACTTTCATTACATGTATAAAATGAACACTTTTGTTTGCCTCTTAAACACTACAATCATCTTTTTGTTTGTAACATTTTTTAGCCACCTTCCCATTTAAAAACAAACCATCTCCCTAAATCCTAATTAAACTAAGATATTTTGCCACATCTTGATTCATAATGACTTGCCCCAAAGCAGATATAAAATGCTAAGTGAACTGCACACTCGTTTTATCTTCTCACCTGAAAAGCATACCTTTACATCCTTCAGTGCAAAATCTAGAATGTCCTCATCACCACCCATGGATTAGGGTAAAGCAATTGCAGTCAACAGACAGAGCCCTCCAAGTAGCACAAGAGGAACATGGCCTCTCTTCTCCCTCTTCCGTGACCAACAACCAGAGATTTCACTGTTGGCTTTTGTCCTGACTTTACCAACGTGACTCACTTTTAACAGTGTAAATATGGATCCACTTTTATATGAATTTCCGTATTAGAAAAGTCTGCTCACTTAACACAAAGCACTATTTGAATCACAAGCTTTTTTTTTTTTCCTCAGAAGTGATTAAGAATTGTGGAAAATTATTTTTTTCTCTTTTTGAATAGAAATGACTAACGTTTTAACAGAATGATTTTTGCTGAAAATAAGCATAATCAAGAGATTTAAAAAAAAAAAAGAAAAGAAAACTGGAAGTGAGGGATTCCCCTGCATCAAACTATAAGGGTTATTTAGCTGTCTCCAAGAAGATGAAGAAAACTATGAACATAATAGCTGAATTATTGAGAAAGAAAAATATATTATACAAAGACCAGAAAATAGAGTGGGAGAGAAAGGTCTGTAATGGCTTGGCTGCTAAAGGACATTTTTAAACTCCTGCCAGCACTAAGTGCTCTTCCCAATGAATAAACCATATGCCCATTTTTATATGCTTCCTTTCACTAAGATTCTGCTACTTCACAGTATTCCCTTTGTCCCAGTCCCTGCCTCATCTTCTGCCCACCCCTCTGCATGGTTACCCCATCCCTCACTTCACCTCCTTGGGCAACCAGTATTTGTGTCCTCGCTACCAACTTGAACATCTGCTACCTGAAAAAAGAAAAATCACCTCATTGCCCAACATCCTCCAGGGCAAAAAGTTTGAAGGATTCAGCATCCTCAAAACACAGCCACAGAAGGGGGAAAAAAAAGAAGAAGAAGAAGACGCATATCTTTTCCAGCTCAGTAAATTCTATCTATATAAAGATCAAGCGAATAACACTTTTAAAAATTCTTCAATGCAAGCAAATCCATGTTACCAACAACATACTGTCTTTCTTTATGCATAGACAGAGACCCACACATTTTATTTTATTTCATCTTTGCAAGTGTGTCTCTTTTTCAACATATTACCATATAGAAGAGATAGAGCATATATATAACTCTAGAGAACAAAGCGCCAATATTTCCCTTCTTTCTCCTGGATGGTTTTCTGTCTTTCTCTCTCCCTCTCTCTCTTTTTTTAATGTCCCAAAACACTTCCTCTGCTGAAAGATAAGAAAATATTTTCACTGAATTAAAGTGAGCTCTGTGTTAAAACAGCTTGCCTGAATCCAACCGGAGCCCATGTTTTTAAACTTCTTCTCAGCATTTGGTCAGTGGCTCTCCCCACTCCACTCACTTCTATCAGAAGACTCGTCTCCAACCTGAACTCCCATCACCATTTACCTTTGCCTTTAAGCTTTTACTAGTCCACTTCCTTGCTATGTCTGCACTTAATTTGATTCCGTCCTTCATGCTTTTTTCATTATTCTTAGTTCATCCACATCACATAAATTATCACCTTTGTTTTCAGTTCCCCATGTGCCCCCTTCACACTAATTCCAGATAAATACTCCTGATTCTTATCCATTTAATCCAAATTAATTCATATTCCCTCTCCACATCCTCTATCTCCACCTCTACTTCTCCTCCTGTCTATTTCTTTTTCTTATAGCACCTGCTTTTCCCTCCATGCTTGCCTCTGCAGAGGCTTTACTGACAAAATGCTTCCAGAGGGTGCAAGGCGATTGCTGCCTGTGATGTTTTAGGAAAGCCATGCTCTACATTACTGCCAACTGCACTGGTCCAACAGCTGCACATCCAATTTCACCCTCCACGACTAGTGTCCACGCATCATCACCCCCACACTGAAATTTTGGAAGTGAGGAGGAAAAAACTTCTTCCTTTTTGGTGATATTTAACTTCAAGTGGTTTATTTCTAGTTTACAGAAAGCTCTTTTCACAAAATCATCACTAATCTATCATCAGCACTAGTCACGACTACAACCAACCCTATTACCATCTTTAATAAGCTCTTACCATCTGCCAAGTATTTTACATATATTTACTCATTTAATCTTCAAAACAAGCTAGGAGGCAAACACAATTATCCCTATTTTACAGATGAGGAAACCGAGGCTCAGGGAAGATAAATCACTTTTCCAATTCATAAATCTAAGAAGTGGCAGGGCCAGAATTCACACCCAAGTCAACCTGACTGCAAAGCCCTGTTCTTAACCACTCTACAGTCCTGCCTTTCTAATAATGCATGGTGCCTTCTGGGGTAAATTCCCCACGGGGAGGAGTCTTTCCGCTTTAATCCACTATAAGGCAAGTGGTTGCAGGTGCTGGGAAACATAATGAGCTCCACCTTGATAATCGCTCTGAACAGACAACGCCCAAAAAACAAAGCAAACAATGCGTCACTGCTAAGAGTTATCCCTCTAAAGCATCTGTTGGAAAGAGGGGATAAGAAAAAGAAGAAAGTGCTCTGGAACCCCCCAGAGAGGAATCTCTGCCCCTCCAGAGCTGTCCAGCCTCCATACTAGGCAGGATGTAGTCTGTCTTCATGTCGGTCATTCAGAAATGTGCTCATAATGTGAATTCCACACCCGCAACAGAACTCCACCTTCTCCCCTCATCCTGCCTTCGTATCCGGGGGGAGGGGGAGATGAGTCATGGCTGAAGTTGGGAGCAGTGCAATTTTTCCCTTACTTTACCCACTGACTTGAGAAAGAAAGAAAGAAATATACATAAAAATAACCTTCAGGACAGTATCAGAGAGAAAAAAAAAGCTGACAACAGCAGGAAGGCTTTGCCTTGATGTCTGTGGACTGGAGGAATCGATCCCAAACTCCCGTGGGAACCACGAGTGCAATCTGTGCCTGAGCCACGGGTTCGAAAGTTACTGTACAGACCTTCCCATGAGCCAAGCAAGGGCCCTGTGGGAAAGCGAGTTCGGAATTCGAGAAGAACACGCCCGAGTCCTGTGCTGTGAGGACGCATCATCTGCTCTCGTCTTCCCATGACAGTCCCTCCAAGGTCCAAGGTGGTGACTGCGCCTAGTCACACATTACACACTCCTGCCTCAGGAAAGCTCCTCTGTCCTGCACAAAGACATGTCACATCCTCTCCTCCTCCAGAATCTTAGAGCTGAGAGGGGCCTTATGATTGTTTGGCAGATGTGAAATATGAGGTCCAGTGAGGTCCAGGGATGCACTCAAGGTCACAAAGCAGTTAGTAACAGTGTTAGAACTAGAACCCAGGTTCTCCCAATTTTCCAGCCAATCAACTTTGCACATGTGTTTGATGGCTCAGTCCACAAACCACTGCAGAGCACCAGGAAGACGAGCTGTGAGCCCTCTCACAGACACATCTCCTAGCTCAGATCCAATCACCCATTTCTTCCTGACAGCACTGCTTCTGCTGCTTACACTTCCAGAGCTTCCCCCCGTTCAGCTTGCCTTGTGCACGCAGTATGCAAAAAACTATACCAGCAACACACTGTCGGGGACTCATTTAAAAACCACCAATGACAGTAATTGCTCCTGCGATGCTAACCTCAAGAAGAGACACCAGCCCTCAGCTTCCGCCTCAAAACAGAGAACAAAGACCAGATTCAAGGAAAATGCCAATCTCACTCTTTTCTCTACAAACCCCACTCTTCCAAATGATCCCATAGCTCCCAAGATCGATGTGATTCCTGGGAGTCACCACAGAAGTCCTGAGTGAAATATCCAGTCCCCATCGGTCCCCACTGCCTTTACCACACACATAGCAATGTAATCACTTTAGCAACTTCTCCGTAACAAGCTCATTAAAAAGCAATTCTTCCATCTCTCCATAAAGCACGCGCCAGAGAACAATGCAAAAGAGGAGATGCCAATTAATTATAGAATGATCACATCTAATGAACTCTGAAACCCTCCTGCTGTTGGTGACTTTGATGAAAAATCAGGGATGCTGGAAAAAGAGTGAATAGAGACACCCTGGCTACCTTGTTCAACCGTGAATTCTTTCAAATATACCTCCGCAGATTCCAGCATTGATCAAAACTGCAGAATTACACTCCTGAACACAATGAAAAGTGTCAGGAAAGTGACAAGCACATCTGTCACGTACGTCGGGGACTCACACCTCCAGGGCCCCTGTTCAGGCATCCTTAAGAGTATTTGACTCTACACTGTGGTTGGCATGGCCCCTGAATGTATCTCCGAGCCAGCGAGTGACAAACCCATGTCCTGTGCTCGGGACATCTGGAGACCTTAAGGTAACAAGGGAGTCACCCTGCTTCCCCACCCAGGCCCTGCTGCCTCTCTACACCTCCTAGTGGGCATGGAAGCCCCTTCTGGGAACAGAGAGAAGCCCTTCCCACCATGAGGCTAAAGGAGGAAAAGGAAGAAACCACGTGCGGCCAACTTGTACCACTACCTGTGTGAGTCCTCTGGTGGGCCTTTAAGTGGGAGCTTTTTGTATAAACTTTTCGGCACCCGTTAAACTGACAGCGGTGAACCCTCTTCTTGTTTTCGGGGCATGCCTCAGCCCCTACCCCGCCTTGTTCACTGTCGCTCTGTCCACTCTTAACTGTCCCAGCTGCCGTCACGGCTGCCGCTGCTGTTGCCACCCCTCCCACCTTTACTGAGCTGAGTGTGGCCTTCTTGGCCACCAGTTTCAACGTCACCGTGCCATCCACGGCTGAGAGAGTCTGTGAGGTTTTGACCAGATGGCGGCTGAGCTCAGGGGACGATGGGGGTGTTAATGAGGTCACTGCGTTGAGCTGGGCCTGGTTGACGGCCGTGTAGCTGTCTAGAGAAGAGCTGGTCGGCTGGAGGCTGAGGCAGGTCTCAGATAGCAACTTGTCCCGAGAGAGCAAAATGTCCACTGCTGAGCTCTTCTCGCAGATGGTCGCTTCCACTGGGAGCAGCAGGGGGTCTAAGTGCCGGAAGCTCTCCTCAATGCACGGGGGAGAAGAAGCGTGCAGGAAGCAGTCCAAGTCCTCCCCGAAGGTCTCCGAGATCCTCCTAGGCTCCGTCTGTAGGTAGCGTTCCAATTCAAGGCATGTCTGCAGAGGGGAAGGAGAGAGGGAGAGAAACAGCCATCAGAGGCAGAGAACACCACGGGACCACATGCTGACAGGCAGAGGAAGACACGGGAAGGAATAGAGAACATTTCATGGCTCGTTATCTGAAACTCTCATGTTGAAAGGGCTGACCTTGTTATTTTCTCCCTGGACACTTCTGATGGGTTCATAAGGGTCACATATGAGCTCAACTATTATAATTGATGGGGAACTGGAAACCCAGAAGGGCTATCTTACACCATCAAGTTCCCTGAGAACATTCGATGTTAAAATGATCTCATGCCCAACAATTCAGTTCAGCAGGTGAGATGCTCGGGGCCTCCCTAGGAGTTCCCATGAAAGCAAGAAGCAAATAGAATCAGACAAGGCTTCCATATCAAGATAGGACTCCCCACAGTCCAACTTCACTTTTCAAAAAGACTTTTTGCAAGTTACAAAAATAAGTCAGTTTTCCAACTCGCTCTGAAAGCATAAACGATGCCCACCCAAACTAAGATGTGACTTCAGCCAACAGCAAGTCCTGCCCTGGGAATGGATTCCCTAACCAGTAGGGATGGACATTGTTCTAAAGAACGCCTCTTATAAAACCTTTGATGCACAAGACAAAACCCCTGTTGTTTATAGAAAGTTATTCAGAATACAGTTGCTACTCATTGTGGGGCAAGGAGCGTGAGTCCCATCACAATAGTTTAACATCTCTGACTATGTGATAAAAATAAGTTCAGACACAGCTACCTGAATTGGTAAAGATAAGACACAATCTATTTCAATATAAAGTTCTTCCCTGGTAAAGAAATGAGGGGAAAAAAACCCAAAAAGTTTAGAGTTTCAACAAATCTTCATCCATGGTGCTCAGAAGTCTTTGTAAGATGGTGGAAGTGCTTTTACAAAAAAGCGGATATTTAAGTTTGTAATCTAAAAGCTCTTCTCATTTAAAATCCTACTCTTCCAGAATTCGGTAGAAAATCACGATGCTAACTCATGCCATCCATTCAATTTGCTCTAACTTCTGGGCTTCAACAAAGAAACACTGATGGCAAGTTTAAAATGTGACTAGCTCCTAATTTACTGCCTCCGTAGAGCTTCTACGTTTTCAACCAGTGTTCTGATTCTAGGCTTTTATGCTGTGAAGAATATATTTTAATGATATACCTAGTTGTGTTGTATCTGTCAAGGATTTTATTTTGGTGACATTTCAAAAGATTGGTTTTTACTCAGCCTTCTGGTAAAACCCTGCATTCCTGAATAAGAAAAACAGACTTTTAACGATGAATCACCTTTGGGTCTCACTGTTGATTTTCAACAGTATAAACTAATGAATGGTTCCAATCTTCATTCAGCACTCAGTTCATTCAACTACTGTGCTCACAGCAAGGTGCAAGGCTTTCTATGTGTTAGAAGGAGAAGCCACAGAAATAGATTCATGTGATGTAGGTGCAGAATAAACAATTACAAGCTAAAAATTACATGAATTTACAAGCAGGTGATACTAAATAACATAATAATAAAGTATGTTGATAAGTTCCTGGGGGATGAGTGGACAATGAATTCTACATAACATGGAGGTATTAATCAAGGAAAGCTTATTGGAAAAGTAACTTTGATTCTATTTACTTATTGATTAAATAATAACTCTTGCTGAGAAGCTTCTCATCACTTTAAATTCAAAACCAACATTACCACCTTCTCAGATCTAGGAATCTACCTTATCCTTATTTGCCCCTTTTCTGAATTCCATGTTTCAAAGATTTTCCCTTTCCTTTTTCCATCTCAATGCTAGAAATTACCCTTTACTTCTTTCCAATATTGAAACCCTTGGTCTTAGCTCCAATCAATTCACTTCTGAATTTTATAAGATATCACCCCTGAAACCTCCCTTAAACCTCCCCTTCCCTTTTTAAACCATCATCTACCAAGCACAGTGTCTGCCACTCAACAGGTACACAATGCCTATCAAATCAACTTTACACTGTTATTTTGAACATTCTATTCTACTCCACTCCTCAAAGGCCATCTGATGACCCTAACCTGGACTAGGCTGAGGCTAGCAATCCTAGAAATGACCACTAATACATGTTCTGGAATACAACTGTAATGCTCCTTGAGCTTTGCTTACAGAGCAGCACCAGACTTCTGAGACACAGATATGTTTCAGGTAGAAGTCAGCTGAATCATGGGTTACAAGAGGTCCTTGAGGCAGTTCCCTGCCTCACACACAAGGACTATTTCTTACCCACAGTCACCAATGTCTATGGACAAAGCTTTCAAATACCATGTGCTCTTACATAGTTTCTAGCTCAAAGATTCAAAAGTCACTAAGAAATTGTGATTGTTAGTAAGCTCAGATCTCTTCATATTCAGATTTTTAAGGAACAGATATTCTAATGCATTTATATACATACTTTTCAGGGAGGATTAAAAAATAACCCACCCAGTATGCCCCAGTTTGCATCCCAGAGTACATGGATCACACTAATGATCTAAAGATGGAGATACTTCCCATCACTAAAATGTGGGAAAATCTGGATCACTTAAGAGAGGCTATCACTTGCAGTCCTAACACAAGGCATTCTTATTCCACCTGAGAGTTACAGAAGCATGAGTGCCCATCAGTATGTGCTGAATAGACCTCTGAAATCATGATGGAATTATTTTTGTCTTGAGAAATCCACTTCTTAAAATATCTGCTGGTACAACAGCCAAGACATGGAAGCAACCTAAATGTCCATCAACAGATGACTGGACAAAAAAGTTGTGGTATATTTATATGATGGAATACTATTCAGCCATAAAAAATAATGCCATTAGCAGCAACATGGATGGACCTAGAGATCATCATTCTAAGCGAAATAAGCCAGAAAGAGAAAGAAAAATACCATATTATATCACTCATATGTGGAATCTAAAAAAGAGAAAAAAAGAGGACACTAATAAACTCATCTACAAAACAGAAACAGACTTGCAGACATAGTAAACAATTTTATGGTTACTGGGGGAAAGGGGATGGGAAGGGCTAAATCTGGGAGTCTGAAATTTGCAAATGTTAGCCACTATATGTAAAAATAGATTTTAAAAATTTCTTCTGTATAGCACAGGAAACTATACTCAATATCTTGTAATAACCTTTAATGAAAAAGAACATGAAAATGAATATATGTATGTATATGCATGAATGGGACACTGTGCTGTACACCAGAAATTGACACATTGTAACTGACTGTACTTCAATTTAAAAAAAAGAATTATGTTTGAACTGGAATAAAAAAAATAGTATCTGCTGGTGATAAAGCTTAAGTAGAGAAAATTTTGTCAATCAGAAACTCATCAGGAGTGTTGGAAGTTAAAATGTCAAGGATGAGGAGGATTTCAATGTTAGATTATTTCCAAGCAAAAGAGTTAATCTCCAATGTTCTTAAAAAATAATTGTAAGAACTCCCTTAAGAAACGCCTATGATGTTTAATTGGAATTTGAGTATTAGGGTATTTACCCATAGATTTTAATACACACACACACACAGGTATATATAGAAATAAATGTGTATATACACATGTAAGTATACATACATGTACTTCCTAGCTCTGTCAATCAGGAGAAGAGTCTATGAGCAAAGTCACCCCAGTGGCAATGAGCCTGCCTGGCATGAAGATCTTGGTTTCTAAATATCACTATCCAGTATAGGGATAAACCAGGTTGCCTTGGGGAAATAGTTGATTCAAAGGCTGAGGCAAAGAAAATAAAAGCTGAGCCTAGAATAACCAGTGGTACCAGAAGGTAAGGAAGTGCTCATAAAGTGATGAAGGTTGGTCAGGAAGACTGAGGAGCCAACCTGAAGGAGCTCTCAAAGCCCAAATCTAGGCAATCTGAACAATAAAAATCAATAATGATAATAATAAATAAATAATAAATAATGATAACAATAAACAATAAATGATAATAATAAATAAATAATAAATTCTAACCCATGGAATAAAATTAATATCTATGAATCCATAGTGATATAAACAAATGGTTGAACAAATACACTAATGGAGGAGATAGATCAGCTGCTCCTTATAGTAAAATTATAATTAATAAACATAGAAGGAATGTTGGAAACAGAAAATCACCATTAGTCAAATAACAAAGTAATAATGACTACAGGCAAGAATCACCAATGCATGTTAAAATTAATAGATGAAAGTATAATGAAAAACCAAGATATTTGCCTAGCCTCAAAGTATCCCCCCCACAATGAGACATTTATTAATTACAAAGACAAAAATAATAATTTTACAGTAGGGAAACCTGGCATGTGACACCTTAACCGTACGATGAAATTTAGCAGCATATTGACATTATGTTCCCCTGACACCACAGGCTGAAAGGACATGACATTATTCTGTGCCATTCTTGCCAAAAGTACACAACCTCAATCTAATCATGAGAAAACATCATCCAAGTTGAGGGCCATTCTACAAAATAACTAGCCAAAATTCTTTAAAAGTATCAAGGTCATAAAGAACAAAGAAAACTGAGAAGCCGTCACAAACAGAAGGAAACTAAGGAGATAAGACAACTAAATGCAAAGATCTCAGCCTGGATCCGGGATGAGAAAAAGGATATTGGTGGGAAAAAAAACAATGTAATTCAAATAAAGTGTATAGATCAGTTCATGGTATTGTATCAATGTTAATTTCCTGTACTATGATTCTGTAACATTAGGGAAACTGAGAAAAGTATACAGGAACTCTATGTGCTATTTTTGCAACTTTTCTGTAAATCTAAATAATCTGAGAGAGAGAGAGAAAAAAAATATCCATCAACAAACCAGGAGTGTCTGCAGACTGCAAATTTCAATATAGATGCAAATGTTCGTTTGTCCACCAGAACAAGAGATTTACTCTGTCCCAATGACACTCTAGCCAGCAAACTCCAAATTGGTGTCGGCAGGTGTCAATATAATGACATAAATCACGGCTGTCTGGTACCTCACCTTGGAGAAATGAGGCTTCCCTCAGCCTGACCTAACAATACAGCTTAAGGCCTGACCCACCGGATCAGCCTCCAGCTTCTTAAAAATCCACTACAGTCAGCAATGGGAAGGAAATGTGCCCAAGTGCAGAGTGACTTTCTTATTATTTATGAGTCAGATGAGTTCTGTGAAGGGTCTCTGGTATCTCAACTTCAGAATGCATGGCTGCTGCTTCTCCTAGTTTTCTAACAAATATCACCTGGGTTTTTTTTTTTTTTAACATTTTTTTTTTATTGAGTTATAGTCATTTTACAATATTGTGTCAAATTTCCAGTGTAGAGTACAATTTTTCAGTTATACATGAACATACATATATTCATTGTCACATTTTTTTTGCTGTGAGCTACCAAAAGATCTTGTATACATTTCCCTGTGCTATACACTATAATCTTGTTTATTGAATTTGGTTTTGAAAATAATCACCCTGAAATCTTTTAAAATACTCTCTCCATTCTGTTCGCAGCCTTCTTGTTGAAGGATGCTTATTAAAATTGATAATCCAAGACTTAGTTTAAAAAAAGAAAAAAATTCAAACCTATTACTGCCATGTCTGCTACTTCAATAGGCTCCAAAGGCAGACGTTGACAGAAAACAGGATAACCCAAGTCTTGTAGCACAAAATAAGCTCATCAAAATCTCCCTGCTGTTGGCAGCAGATAGTTACCTTCACAGGATCAGCAAATAAGAAATTTGGTCATATGTGGGCATGATGATGCCAAGGTCACCAAACAGCTCTTGTTCAACCTGTCCTTATCTCATCATAATTTACATGAAAACTGCCAGTGAGGACTGCAAATGAATCCAGGCAATTTGGCCATTTCCCCTACAGCCCTCCGATAAAGGGTTTCCCTCACCTAATTTTTCTCTCCTTACTTTACTTCATGTCCATATGATTGACACGAGCTTTCATTTTCTCTTCGACTAATCATTCTTTCATTCAAAGTTCAGCACAAAGTCTCTCTCTTTCAGGAAGCCTGGTCTGGGAAAAAATAGAGTTAAAAAAATATGCTGATTGCCAAGTGCTGAGAAACACCCCTCCTCAATCCTGCACAATTAAACAGTATCTTCAAAATGAATCTAAGAGTCTGCCAACTGGTGGTATGTCTGGCTTACTAAGATTGTGATCGCCTAAAAGCAACGATCATATTGCCTATATCACATAAGTCTCAGACAATAAAAATAATCTTTTAGAGCTAAATTCGACCTCTGCTATCTCAGATGGGACATATACCTAAGTGTTTGAAGTGGTGTAGAGTTGTTAAGAACTTTCCAAAAAATGAGCTAGAATCACTTCACAAGTCCTGTCCACCACCACCACTGTAACTACACCCACTGTTTGGTTGGGGCAAACTAAAGTCCAGGGTCCTCAAAAGCCACTGGTCCACATTCTCACCACCACTCATTACCTATGTCATTATGAGTAGTTATTTGGAGTCTTTGGATTCACCTATACTTGAGTTGGTGAATGAAAAAAAAAAGAAATTGTATTTTGCTAGTGATTTTTTTTCTGGAATAATAGAGTCAGTGAAATACAATGCCACCTACTACTACCTATGTTTGTAATCAATTATCAGGGATTTGTATTCCCTTTAGCCAGCTGCCCTTCATTCCAAGCATTCTACCTATTTCGTTCACCTAAAAGACCCGAGAGTTAGAAGAACAAAGAGATAAAAGAAATTGGGGAAAGAATACAGATGCAAAAATATGGGGAGATATAACGTTCTCCTTTGTGGAAACCTGTAAAGTCATGCTTCTTCTGAGATCAGACCTTGACCCGATGATGCTGATGATAATGATGCTGCTGGTGCTCCGGCAAGGAAGGGGTGGACTTCGGTTCCCAGGAAGCATGCTCACCCAGGTAACTGCATACGCAGGTGAACTACACTTGGCTGCCCATGGGAGCCCCTTCCTGACATTTATTATGTGTGTTTTTGTCACGTGCTATTAACCATGGTGCCACAGTCCCCAAAGAGTCTGAAGGATAGAAACAGGGAGACGAATCCCTTACCTTTCTCCTGGGAGTGTCCTAAAGCTTAATTACTTTTTTGTGCTTTAAAACCATCACATACATCCCAGAATGAAAATTCGAAGTGACAAAACAAGCTAGTGACAGTAGGGTAATCTGGGTTTCTTTGGTAAAGCAACCTCCTAAAATACTCATTCTTTCCAGTTTATTAACTACACTCACACTTCACGTTTTTTAGCAAAATCTTTATTCTTCTGACTCCTGAAACCAACTTGAAAAACTCTCTAGGACTGCAAAGATTGATATTTATGGGAACTTTGTGATTTTTTTTTCTCCCTTCAAAGGATGATATGATATAATGGTTCTGACACATTTCTAGTCTTTTAAAATTAGGTCAGAGTTGAAAGATGGGAAAGGAAGTGGAAAACATGGCCAGGGAGTTCTGCACAATTTTTCTCCAGGGTTGGAGGAAGACGATGGAAGCACCAGGATTAATCAGCTCAGTGAGCCTATGGGAGAACCTCACACATCAAGCAACTCATTTTTCTGTCCATTTTCCTGGGTTTCAATATCTCAAAAGCCGGTTTGAGGAGAAGAATGCAGCAATGAAATGTACTCGTCGCAGAGAGGTTGCATGAACCAGTGAAAAGAATCGACCTTGTAAGAAAAACCTAGAAAGTGATTTCTCTAATTAATATTCACTTTTTCTTGACTTTCATCGCCAGAAAATATTAGGATGGGAGGTAAGGAGAGTATAAGTTTTGTCTAGAAATTGTGGGTAAGCAAGGATATGGTATAAGTGAAAATCTCTTACTGCATTTTTTAGCTATTAGGTTAAAAAAAACCCACATCAATAGCACACCCCAGAGGTACAACAATATGACACCCCACTGTCAGAACTGCTGAGCCCCAAAGAATAACCACAGCACTGTGACCACTGTAAGACCGCATTCCTTCCCACTGTTTCTCACATCCACTGGTTGCTGGAGCTGCAACCAAATTAAATATTTCCCTCTAGTAATCTGTAAATTCGGAGAGACAACGCTGTGAAAATTAGCGGAATTCTAAACACACATGAAAGTTGGGAAATGCCTACGAAAACCTCTTCAGTGTTCCTCCTCCTCAAGCTATTTTCAACATACAAAGAAAATATTTGTTGTATATTTTTCCTCGGGGAGGCTGGGGAGGAAGGGGACAAGATTAAAGGCCTGGGGAGAGGGTGATGTCTTTGAAATAAGCAGCCTCAAATACTCCTTTCATCTCCCAAGGATTCCTTAGTTGCAGCGTATGAAAGAAATCCCCCAAACGACTCAAATCCAAGTTCAGTGTCAAGGCAAGTTTCAAAGCCGCATAACCTGGGCAGAGTTGGGGGCCAGGTCTTCTGCTCCTTGAAGGAAGGCACAGGGTCCCACACAACCTCCGACAACTTAGAAAAGCATTTTCCTCCTTCACAGTGTCTGGACCCTTAAAATCAAGTGTCCACTAGAGATAAAGGGACCCATACCTGAGAGGCCTTTCTATCCTGGTTCAGGGCTATTTTTCCATATGTTGCTTTTCAGAACATACCAACTCTAAGGCTACTGCTCTGGCCTCTGCTCACAATGACTGCACCTACCCTCCCTCCGCCTTAAGAACAGTCCCTAGCTATTACTTGGCCACTGGATTAAGACTAAATTCAACTTCTGACTGGTGGAGAGACACCGCTGCCCTTCACAGCCAAATCACCTAAGATGCTGGCATCCACTGTCACCTCTTCTCCCACCTAAGCCTCGATGTAGCCTGATATACACTGGAGGAAATCCCATTTGTTATTTATAGCTTGAAAATAAGTCTCATTAGATGTCCCAGCTTCGGTCATTATATTTTCATGGACAAAATATAAATCATGCCTTAATAGTCAACGAAAAATCATCCTACACTAAAGCAAAGACCTAGATATTGGCTGAAAGTGTGGTTTAGGAAAGAAAAAATGCAGACGGGACACCCGTACAGGCAAAACCCATCACTGTACATAAGAGCGCCAGTCAGTCCTCACTCAAGAAGGAGGGCGCTCCGTCCAGCAACTCATGAGAGCCCAGGGGCTCGGGAGGAGGCTCCCCTCTGAGGGGTGATGGCGTCCCAGGAACAACAATGGTCCTGACAGTTGTTCAGTTTCACCATTCATTTTCCATAAAGAGCAGTTTTTTTTGCGACGAGCGCTTGTGTCAGGAGGGGCCTGATGCTTCAGAAACCTGTAATTATTCTTGGCTCCCCACCCCCCACAGCCTCTGCACCTGTGTCAGTTCAAGGCACCAGCTGGCCATGTCTTGCCTCCTGCCTCTTAAAGGGGTGGGCTGGGGCTGGGGGTGGGGTGGGGTGGGGCAGGGGAGCCTTCATGGAAAACCCAGACCCACATTATCTGCCTCTTCTTCCAAAATGCAAACACAAAACAAAAAATTTTAAACTCACCCATCTCACCCTCCTCCCCCAACGGGTCTTGCCAAAAGAAACAAATAAACATTAATTGGCTAGAGAGCCTTCATTCAAACCCAAATTACTGAAAAACACAGTAACAGAGAAAGGTCTGACAAGGGGTTATTAATCCTGTTTTACAACCCGCTCTTCCTCACCCCCCACCCGCTCCCGTTAACTTTGCACACACATGCACACACCCTCCCCAAACTCCCCAAGCCCCTCTGCACTGAGTGGCCAAGATGGGAACATGCCGAACCCATTACATCATCTCCCTTTCCTCTCCCAAATCACTTGCACAGGCTGACTCAGGCTACTGGGTTTTTGTTGTGTGGTTTTTTTTTTAAAGCAAACTCATTTCATTGACTCCCTTCTGGAACATTGTTCTACCCTTCTCAGTTGGGTTAACGAAATATATCCTCCTCTACCCTCCATAAAAAACACATACACGTACATGATTGCTTTTTTAACCCTGAAGCACAGTTGTCCACATATACAATACACACACACACACACACTTTCTCACACACACACACACACACACACACACACACACACACACAAATCCACTCAAAGCTTGAATTTCCCAAGAACAATGGTTCAGATCCCACTGGGGCCCTCGGTGGCAAATGCAATTTAGTGGCTGGTGATCACAGAGGATATTTCCAAAACCAAGAGAGTTTACAGGAACTTCCACTGTGGAACGTTAAAGTGGGGGTGCTAAGAGGAATGTTTGTCCTACTCCTAGGACTGCGAAAAATGACAGCCAAAAACATCATGAAACCAAGCCCCAGGCCGCTTTTCCTGACATAGATGGTCAAACATCTACTTAATTCGAAGTACTTGGAATCAACTTCCCAAAATATTTAAGGTGGCTGCGTGGGTGTGCCACTGTGTGCTCAGCCCGGTGAAGGAAACTGGCTCTGTGTACACTGTGAGGCAGGAGAGAGGGGTTAAAAGCTGGTCCTGGAGGCAGGCTGCTTGGGTCCAAAATCAGGTTACACTACTTCTCAGTAGCTCACATCACTGTTGGGCCAGTTGCTTGACCCCTCTGCCTCAGTTTCATCACCTGTGAAATGAGATAACAGTACAGCCTACAACACAGAAGTGTACAGGAGTTCAATCACTCTCAAGGGTCAGGTGTTTACAACAGGGCCTGACACACACGCTACGTATGCTGTAGCCATTACAGAATGTGTTCTTTTCATCCCATGTCTAAGATGAAAATATCATAGAAGAAAACATATCAAGGGCATGGAAAGGGAAAATAAGAAACACCCAATAATTATCAAGGTAAAGCAAAGCTGTGGAGTAGAAAAGGCTGAGTAAGCAGGGACCCTGGCTGTGTGACCTGCCCCATGGGGCTGTTTTCTCATCCACCAGGTGAATGGATGGGGGTCTCAGGATGCTACTAGTCCGCATGCAGTTTCAGGATGCCATGAAACAGTGGCAGAAGGATGACGACTGAAACGTGGGAATGGCTCATTCAGAACAGGCTCAAAGGAACTGACACATGGTTCTGCTGCTCAACTGGCTGGTGAAAGGAAGGAGGCTGGAGAAGGTGGCCTTTGGTCACCCCTCACAGAGACCTCATGGCCTCACTCAGAAAGCCTAACACACTCACTAACCCAAGTTTACAGGATACTATGGAATCCATTCTCTTGCTACACACGGATATCAGCCTCACCAGCATCTAAATACATTCTTCACTAGAATGTGGGCTCCTCAAAGACACTGGACCTGTTTTTGACTTATGGACTGGCTCAAGCCTGTGTCTCGTTAAATGAATGAATGAATGAAGCAACTCTCAAACAATTTGGTCAAAATATCAACAGTGATCACAATTCTGGTCAGATAGGGGTCCAAGAGCATGCTGAAAGCCAAAAATTCTTCCTTGTTCATCAAAAGAACATCAGAAAGAATGTGTATGCATTTATTACCAACAATCCTTGTAGGATTCAGCAGTATTTTAATATTTAATTACAGGTGGTATTTACTTGTCTCTTCAATTTTTTTTTTACAATCTTTAAACTTTTTAAATTTCTTGTTGAAGTATTGTTGATTTACAATGTTGTATTAGTTTCAGGTGTACAGCAAAATGATTCAGAATATATATATTCTTTTTCAGATTCTTTTCTACTACAGGTTATCACAAGACACTGAATAAAGTTCCTGTGCTATATTCACTAGGTCCAAGTTGCTTACCTATTTTATATACAAGTAGTGTGTATCTGTTAATCCCAAACTCCTAAATTATCTCTCCCTTCCCTCCTTCAATGTTTCTCATTTAAAAACTAAACATTTAAATGCTTTCTGTTGGGACACATCCAGCATTCCCAAATGAGAGGCACATTTAGATTCATAAAAGACCATAGGGCAGCCTTGTGTAGGAAGTAAAAGCCACTTCCTCATCACAGAGAGTGCCCCTCTCCCTTCTGTCACTTCGTCTTTTCTCCTCTGGCCTCCAGAAACCACCAGGAAGAGAAGCAATAAACATAAGTGGACAAGATGCTATTTCCAACTCTCATTTTTCATTGGTAAAAAGAACGTGGTTGGGACTCAAGGTTCAGTGCCTCCCTTTCCAATGCTCCCCTCCCCACTGAACTACTAAACCTGAGCAGGGAGGTCATTTCCTTCTCTGCCAAATGAGTGATCCACACTCTCAAAAATGCCTTCCAGCTCAAACTTCTTGCTGATTATCCTTCAGTGGCCTGCCGTCACACTTTCTCCCTCACCATGGGAAATCAGATCCTACGTGATCTGGCCTTGCCTTCCTCAACTCTTAACCCTATTCACAAGCTCATCTCTCTCTCAGAACCATAATCTCTGCCACTCCTTCACCCCAGAATTCATACTCCCCAAGTCACGGCATACCTGCTTCTCTTTACTCTATCATGTTTTGGTTTAACTGCCACCTATTCAGAGGGCCCTTCTTTAATCTGCCTAGATAAAGGAACCCAAACACTCTGTTCATTCTCCATCAGGCTACCTGTTTCATTTGTTTTTTAGTTACTCACCAAGCCCTGGAGAGATCTAAGTTATTTGTTTGCATGTTTATTGTCTATCTTTCCTACTACTTGGGAAGTTCCAGGAGAGCAGGGACCTAGTCTTATGTGCTAATGAATCCCCAGCACAGAGCCTGGAAAAGGCATCCAAACATACTAGTTTAATGAGTAAACGAATCAGTGAAGCCATTAGTCAATCCTGAATTCCAGGGAGAACATTAGTGGTCTCTCCAGCCAGGGAGTCTTTTCTAAAACATCTACCTTATTAGGTCAAAGGGCTCCATCAACATTTCTCCTCAGTTCACATTTCAGCACTGAGAAAGCATTCGCTGATTCATACTCATCAGACCGAGTGAAATGGAGCCTCTTCTCAAGACAGAGACCGGTCTCGGGTCCTCACATCTGCCCATTTCAAACAGATGCAAAGAGAGCATTTCTTCTCAGGCGTCAATATTGCATCATGTGCTCCGAGTGTCGCTCAGATGAATAAACCCACCCTCTCCTGGTCTCCGCACCAGGTGCTTATTAACTGGTGCCCTGAGGGAACAGATTAAAGATAGAGGCTTAACCATTTTATATCACCAATCCCCATTTCTATCACCCAAAAGGACCTCCCTGAGAAAGACAACTCTGGCCACTGGTCTCTGAAGCACTTGAGAGTCACATCTATTTAGTCCCCAACACTAGCATCTCCACAATCATCAGTCCATCAGTGATGGAGTCCACTCATCTCTCGCAGTCAGCGAGGACTCATATTTTCTTTCATCCTAAATAGCCCCACACCTCACTTACACTTGTGAGGTCCTTGGAAATCTCTGTTTTGGCTCATTCTGGCGACTTTCCCATAAATTCCTAAACACAGAAGCATTTGGTTCCTCTCCATTCCCTTTAAGAATTTTACATAAAAAGATATCTCTACTGAGAGGTGCTATTTATTTCAGGATCATTATTTCACAGATACAGAGCCCTCAAACACTGAACCTGGAAGCAGGCCAAAATCCAATTAAGAGGGTATGGCGTTTGAACTAGGCAAGCACTAAGGGTGAAAATACTGAATATAAGCTGTACAGGGTTCCTGTGTGTGTGAATGCGTGTGCACACGTGTATGTGTGCACACCACCGACAAGGCAGTGGAGGTTCTTTTTAATGTCGTTCAGATGCCTTTCTCTAGAACTGTTGTTCCCAGAGTCACAAAGCCATTCCGCTTCATGTTTATTATGTTTGGCAATGGGAATCTTTCACATGCTGGCTGGAAAAAGATGAGGGAGAAAGGAAGAGAAGGCTCTCTATCAGGTAAAGAAAAGAAAAATGTGCTCGGTGCATTTTGGAACCACATTCCGATGTTGCAGATTTCAGATTAACAATTCAACCCAACTTGACAGGGAAGAATCAAGAGCTGAGGTCCTGAGTTTGGTCTGCGGTAGCTCTCGCATCTCATTTAACTTTAGGTGGCTCGCCTGACACCACATGACGTGCACTTTCAGGCACCCCAGACTCTCACTGAAGAAGAGACACTAATTTGAATCATCACCGCCATCCCCTCTCCCCTTGGTTCCTGTCTGAACCAATTTCCATACAGTTTCAAAGAAATCATCAGCCCATGCAAAGGGGAAATCCCAATGGAACAAGAACTACATTAGCAGCATAAGGGGGAAAATCTAATTTCCAATCCAGTTGCTTTGTTGTTTCAACCTCCAAGGAAGGTGGCTACATATGCACAACATAAACTGAGTTTCAAAACGCCACTGTGATTTAAAATTAATAAGAACTCTCATGGGGAAAAGGTGGTTCTTGGTACAAATCTCCTTATACAACTGAAGGTCAACTCCACCAGAGCTTGTGGGTGGTCTGGGTCTTTGAGGTCTCAATCATCTCAGCCAACAAAATATTTTAGAATGGCATATATTCATTGAAACCCATACACAGGCCACGTGATAGTTTATGGTGAATGAATTCCCAGTGTAAGGCAGTATCCATATTAAGAATTCCCAAACTACCTTGTTGACAGACCTCGCTGAGATGTATTTCAATGGTCCAAATTAAGGATCCCACTTTGGCATGACAGGATATGCCAGTGAGATTTCCTAGTGCCCTACTTAATGGAATAAAATTCATGGCAAGACACCAGCGTGACTACATCATTAATTAACCTGAACCACATACCGGAACATTGCTGCTAATAAAACTCCCCTATAAAGAAAACATGTTTTCTCTACTGAGAATCCTGGAATGTGGGCCCCAGCAGAGCCACTGCCTTAATTAAGGAGATATTTTGATACTGTGTCTCTATCTGCAATTGCCATGAAATTTGGTCATATTTGGCTGGATCTTCAATAACTTGAGGTCTTGAATGTACTTTTTGGAAAAAGAAGATAAAAATGGCATCCACGCTGTCAGGATTTGCAAACAACTACATGAATGAAAGGATCACTTCTGCGAAAGCAGGGATGCTTTATCTGTGCTGTTCTTAAAAGCACACTCTGAGCTCTGAACCCGTAATGCACTGAATCAGAGATCTATAGAAGCCTTCCATCTTCTCTGGAAAACAGGCTGACGGAATCAGGAACAAAGTCATAACTACAGCAGCCAGATGAAACTGGGACTTTCCAAACCCAGTCCATATGAAATGACGTATGCTTTTTTACGGAGAATCCTTTTGTGAAAAGCGTCTGAAAATACTTGTCGATATTTTCACATGACCTTGGAGTCCCCCTTTGAGACCAACTAAACAGCAAGGATTAAAATCCCCAACCTATTGCTGGGGAACCCAAGTTAATAAAGGAAACTGGTTTTTCCATACCTCTGTAGCATACTAGCAACAAGACCAGAAACAGAACCAAAAGTTTCTTGTCTTTTTTTCTAAGGCTTTTTTTCTGGTCTAACTCTCTCACCACGATCTCAAAACATTCTAAAAAATTCAACAAACCATCATCCCCCAGTAACCTTGCAGGAACACAATTTCTGACAAAGGTTCAGGATCTTCCCAAACTGTAAACACAATACTGGATCCCAAATTTGATTTCACAGACTTTTCAACAATGTATCTCTATGTAGTGTCTTCTGGTGAGAGCAAAACAAGAGGTCTTAGTTTTGACAACCCCCTTTAACAGGAGGTTTCTGAATTTTCTCTAGCGATTCCGTATCTTGGTTGGATTGTTAAAAGCAAATAGGATTTCAGTCATTCCAATCTCTCAACATCAAGTGTCATCATCGAGATAGAAAGAAATGGACTAGTATCATTTTTTAAGATCTGAAGTGAGAAAATGTATAATTACAGTTTACTGAGGACCTAAATTTACATGTTTCTTGGATTAATGTCAAGTGTGCGAAAACTGTAAGATTTTTTTAAAGGGGGGATTTGAACCTGTTATCCAACATTTTAAAAACCATTTCTTAGTATTAATAAACACAAAAGTGCATATTTGACTAAGCCAGATTCAACATCGCCCCCATACCCAGTGCCCTTCAGAATAGTGGATCTTAACCCATTTTCAATAGCAGTATTATCAATCACTCATTTCTTTTGTTCAAGATTCAAAACAAAACAAAACAAAACAAAACAAAACATACAGCTTGAAAAAGAACCTGAAAGGAATAGAAGCAGCGAGAAGAAGAAAAAACAGCAGCAATCGAAAACAGATGAAGCAAGTCTCTCATTCCTGTGTAAAAATCCTGGATGCCAACGCTCTTATCAGGTGACGCACCTCTGACCAAGGGGATTCATCAGCCTTTGGGCAGCAGTCAGCTCAAGGGCAAAACGGACACTTGGCCCTGCTCCCTACATGGAACCTAAACATTAATTTTAATGTGATTTTTGTCTATAATCATTTGGTAGTAAACTAAAAAAAGAAAGATGACCAGAATATTATTGAGATTCAGAAATGTATGGTTGAGGAAGACCATCTTCAGTAAAAATCAAGTAATTTACAATTTAAAAAGAGAGAGAGAAATTATTTCCAGAAATAAATTTTTTTTAAAAAATCAAGTAATTTAGCATCTCTTTGGGGTGTATGCCTAATCAATCTTGGAGATCAAAATCCTTCAACCTTGGGACTTTTTAGAGGTATATAAAATCAAGGGCAATGTGGTGTCACAGAGAGAACTCAGACCAAAGTCACGAGGACTTTTACCAGCTCCTCCTATGTAATAGCTCTGTGGCCTTCCTCAAGTCACCTCCTCTTTGGTCCTTGGTTTCTCACGATCAAATCTTGCTTGCCTAGGGGAAGTAAGGCATGAGGAAGATGGAATTTACTAATCCGAGCTCTCTGCTTATGGGAGTGCCACATCTTCAGGGATCTCGATTTCAGACTCTGGACTGCAGTTTCTGCCCAGTCTCCCAGGACGTCTCCTGGCACAAGGCTACACGGTTGTCCTTGGGGTACTGGGGTAGACAGGTGTTGTTTCTAAGGATCCCTTCCTATAGAAGTTATCGATGCCCTTCCTGATAAACCTAGGTCAGAATTCACAAAACTTCAATACCTACAGAGACCAGGCAGCTAATATACATCAGTGAAAAGAATATGACAGCAGGGACTGGTAAGAACTGAGGTAAATACTTCCCACAAAGTTTCCCTATGAAATTGCTTATTCGAGGAGAGACCTGGCTGGAAGAAAGCATGAATGAGCAGTGCTTTCATTTGTCAGCTCAGTTACTCTTGTCCAGCATCACGCAGCTGGAATTCCTGCTCTCAAGAAGAATCTTGACCCAAGAAAGAGAAATCTGCGGAGATGTCACCAGGAAATGTCCCACAGGAGAGGGTAAGGACTGACAAATCCACAAGAGCCTGGAGGTCTGACAGCAGGTTTCAAACTTCCTTGAGCAAACCACAGTGCTTGGTATACTCAGTAGCTGCTCAATAAATACTTCTTAAATGAATTTTTGAAAAGTCTTGATAAGGAGCCATTATAACTTATCATTATGTGCTCTTCTCAAGGGTGACTAAATCAGATTGGTAGCTTCATCCAGCAAGATAATGGCCAGGGAGAAAGAACTCTCCTAAGGTACAAAGGTTATACCCGTTTGAACTCTGTTGGCCTTTCAAGGGGTGGGTACTGTATCTTGTACTTCTTTTAAATTAATTTAACAATTATTTACTAGCTTCTATTTTATATTGGACATTTTGCTAGAGATTTCAGGGAATCCTAGGGCTCAGTATCTGCCTACAAGATGTTCATGGTATAGCAGGGGCAGAGAGATAGAAATATACATAATTAAAGATAAGAGGGTATATGTATGTATGTGTGTATATGTATATGTGTGTGTGTGTGTATATATATATGACTAATAACTAGGACAAACAACATGCTATGGCAACATGGAACCAACTGACTCTCCTGGAGAGGTCAGTGAAGGCCATGTGAAGAAGTCACATTTGAACTAGACCCTGAACAAATGAGTGAGCTTTTGTCAAGTGGAGAAAAGGAACAAGGACATTCTAGAAAGAAAATGTGACATGAGCAATGATATAGACCCATGAAAGCCCCATTGTGTGCTTGGAGAAGGAGGAGCAGCCTAGGGGTTCTGAGACATGGGGTATCTGTAATGGGGCAGCAAAAAATGCATCCCCAGGGCCTAGAAAATGCCACACATTTTTTAGCTGACAATGATGTTGCTAGTTTGTTCTGGGCTCAGCTTTGCCAGTGTACTTACTTAGTAAACAGCAATGGCTGTTTCTCTAGATTATCAGTGGTAATTCAAGGAAAGATTAAGAGCTCAAAAGATACCAGTGAGGCTCAATGGTCATATTAATGCTACTGAGTAACATTCCTGAACCCAAATGTTTTACAAAATCACTGAGGCATTTTCTACTTCAGATTTATACTCCTAATTTAAGTGACAAAATAAATAAAACTTAAAATGAGAACAATAGAAGACAGGGATAAATGTTACCAAAAAGAAATCTTAGCTCAAAACAAACAAAAAAAAGCTATTGGATCAAGCATAGAATTAAATTCAACCCTGAGTTTCCTAGCAGCCAAGGCAAAAAGATCAATAATGAGTTAAATCCTCATCATCAAATAAAAGAAACATCAGTTCTACAGATACCAGGTGATCTGTGCATGCCAAGATGAAAACAGGAGAAAAAGGAAGACGAGAAAACGTAAAAGAGAAGAAAGAACAAGAGGCAGAAAGGAGATGATTGAAAAATGTATCTCCCCTTTTTAAAAACATGTGAAATTCCTTCACTAAGAACCATCAAATGTTTTGTTGGTGAGGGGACCAAAGGTTCAGTGCCTGGGTATGTTTTTCTCCTTTCAGCCCCTTTCTGTTGATGTTTTTCTGGCTTTCTAAGCAAAGAGGAAACCTCACCCATTCCTGTAGACATGCATTTATGACCACATTCTCCTGGCCAGTAACCCTCCGAGGCTCCTTTTGGCACTTCTCAAGGGTGGAGCGGCAAGCAATTGGATCTGGTTATGAAGTTGCTGCTGCTACCACTCAGGTTGAACGCTGGCAGTTCAGTGAGGGCTCCAGGGCAGAGCTAACTCATTAAGGACAAAATGTGCAGGCACATTTGACCTTTGGAAATCCAGCCCTGGTTGGAAGCTTCCAGATTCAAAACAAAAGCTCCAGGGCTGGAAAGAGTTGGAGGAAGTGCACTGTGAGCGCTGGACCCATCCCCCACACATTCCCCTGTGACTGAGAGGCTCACAAAATCAATAGAGCAGCATTATTAACTCTGCAATATCATAAGACAGGGCTTCGCTCTCTGCCTTGGTGGAGAGCGAAGACGGTGGGGAGGCAGGCTGGCTCCAAGGGAAAGGATGCTTCATTAAAGTCAACTCTCGGGAGGCAAATGCGTGTAAGATCAACAGATGAAGCCAATGTTGATACAGCACCTCCCCCCATAAAAATCTTGCCCTTGGTCAAGGAGTTGTCCTAGCAGAAGAAAGTACAGTTAGGCCAAGCAAGGTCTGAATGACAAACAGTTTGGTGTAGATTTCCAAAAAGTCATGCCAGGGGCTAACCCAAAGCAAAAGTTTCACAAGCATCATATAAATGTGACACTCCTTCATCTGCAGTCACAACTTTTATAGCATCTCATTCACCTTGTTTACCTGGGTCACCCACAAGTACCAAAATGAACATTTTCAAATGTTTTCACCAGAAGAAAATACAGACCTCTTGCTATACCCACATTGAAATGAAACCACCAACCTCTCTTTTTGTCTCTTCTGATTTGCTAGGTCACTGCTTCCCTCTCATAGGTCTCATGACCCAATTCAACTGCCTCTGTCACCAACTCAGTGTCACCAACAAATCTCATGCACACTCGATGAACAGAGTTCATTTCGTCCTCCTCGTCACATGAAGCTCTACCTAGGTCTAATATCCTGCCACTATCCCTCAGTAATGCCAGTAACTGTCACTGCAAGGCTGAGAACTGGCAGACCTTAAAGGCAAACAGAGTCAGTTTTCAGATACATCTTAATCCCCAAATCCCTCCTCCAATCATGCAGATCAAGCAAAGTCTTAGCTCTGTAAAGTCGTCGTTGTCTTTAGCGTCTCTGATTCTGGCATTTGATTCCAGATAGAAGGCGAAGCATCCCCTGTTGCAAATCATACCTACATCAGTTCGATCCATTTGCTGTTAAAGAAGCTTCACTCTTCCCAGAAAGGTTTCTTCCCTTTAACCACGTACCAAGCCGGAATCAGACAAATACGATCTGATATGCTGATCGGTATTATTCACAGCACTCACCAAGGCACAATGGCAGCTCACCGATCAATCCCAGGGCAGAACTTAACCAACAGAATGCTCATCATATCTGTGTTTTTAAAAACTGCCACCACAGATGACCATAAATTACCTGCTGCTTTTATGTATACAGATTCTGTAAGGAAGTGCTGTACGGTAATGTATCATTAAAGCCTTAACTGACGTGCTTAGTCAAAATCTCTTGCCTGCCATGATTTGCTGTGGGACGTGAAAAGAGCCATTAGCTTTTCCTTTTCTTTACTTCCCTCACTTCTTTTCCCATGAAAGGGATAACATAAATCTATCTCTTTTTTTAATTGAGGTTAAAAAAAAAAAACCTTTAACAATAATATACCTACCCAAGCACTAGCACTATATATAGAATGTGGACCGTGACGACCTCTTTGCTTGGCACATTTCAGACTCCAGCTACACACATAGAGGAGAATTCATAAACCCAAGAGGAGACTAGTAACAAATGACATACAGGTGTCTAAAGGTTGTGAGTGTCCCCAGTCTGAAACGTCTGTTTTATTTTAGATTTCTTTTTGAGTGGTTAACTATATGCTTCCAGGAAAAAGATTTGAGAAGAACATTTTGGGAAGTATATAAAAGAGCTATGAGGTGACTAGGGAAATTCCTTAACTATTTCAGATGTGACTGGGAAAGTCACTGAAAAAATGTTCTCTCTTTGCCCCTGTTCTTTTCCTTATATGGTGATCACGATGCACACGTCCACCCGTATCTATCTTCGGGGTCCACCTCTAGACTCTAAGCTCCAGGAGAGCAGGGATAATATCTGTTGGGGTTGCTACTACATTCTCAGCACCTGGCACAATGCTTGGCACAGCAAAAGCCCTCAAGAAAGGAAAGAAGGAAGGAAGAAAAGGAAAAAGAGAGGAGGAATTAAATGAATAAATTAAAGATAAGGAACCAAGAGAGTGACGTCACCAAGATGGCAACATCAGTGGTTCCTAACTTCACTCCCCCTCACAAGAAGAACAATCAACAACTATTTGTGGACAAGACATCACTGAGAAAATCCTAAAGAAAGAGAACCCTCCCCACTGAAAAAAAAAAATCCACAGAAGAGTAATGAAGCACAACTACAAAAACGAGCATTCTCTACTTTCTTCTCAAGAATCCCAAAGGCTTATAATGGACAAGTGTGACTCTTCCAATGCCTCATCCCTTGTTGATGGATGACAGACTGATCAGCAGAGCCAGCTGACTTCAGAGGTGAGGAGTGAGTTCTGTTCTGATGTAAAGCGGCCAAGAAGAGGCAAGTGGATGGGGGCACAGGTAAGGGACGAAGCAGTCTCCACGGCCAGTGTGTTCTGGAGACACAGGAGTCTTCAGTTCTCATCTCTCCACCTCCAACAGTCTTTCGTCAAGGCTACCTGCCTGTTGTCCTCATGTTCTTTCCATTTTTTACTTGCAGGAGAGGTGAGGGGAATTCAGGAACAGTGAAACCGAACACACTCTGGGTCACTCCCCTTCCCTGAGTGCTCCCGGTTCCTTTCTGGCCAGTGTTCCTCAAGGACCAGGGTCTGGGACAATGTACCTTTGAGCCCTTCCCTTGAGTCTGACCAGTCTGAAACCGTCACTGCTGCTTCCTGTCTTCCACCTGCACCCCGAGCCCTTCCCCTTGCTGTGCTGCGCTCCTCCCTCCCTTCCTCCGGCATTCCGCAGCAGCACAGTGCTCCCTCTTCCAAAAGTAAACATCTCCCAGGATGTCCTGCAAGTAAAGCTTCCAAACTTCCTTTTACTCCTTTCACTCACTCCTGCCCAAGAAAGCAAGTGGTCGGTGATACTGGAAGAAAACACATCAGGAAAAGGAAAAAGAAAAAGTCCTGTAGCCCATGCTCCTCTCTGGGGGTCCTGACCTCATCCCAGAGGGCTCTGACCCCGCTGTGGGGGCCAGGTAGGCAGGGCCACCCTGGTGACCTGCTGTTCTGTGGAACACACACGTCCCCACGGATGGGTCAGCCCACAAGCTAGCAGGGGGAGGGGACAGGGTAAACACTGGGAAGCCAGAATGAGATGGTACTTCCCCACGGGGTCTAAATCCGGCTTTATCAATTTTAAACCTGATATTTAACCTCTATCTCTCTGGTTCCTCTGTTTATTTTCTCAAGTAAGTTAGGGAAGGGAGAAGTAGGGTTAATTTATTGGCCCCACTGAAAAAAAAAAAAAAAACAACAATCATGGTATAATTATAGACATCTGTCAACAGTCCAAATTATTGATCCTCTCAAGAGGCTTGACATTTTTTAAATAAACGTAACAACAAATATATATATATATATTTTGTTTTATATATATATATAAAACAAAGAAAATGCAGGTGGTCCATCACTCCATCATCACCAGGATTGCTCTTAAAAAATTAAAAGTAATGAACATACATGAAAGTCAAAAACATTAAAACAGAACAGAAAAGGTAGATAAGCAAAGTCTCCCTTATTTCCCTGCACCCACTCCACCTTCTCTGCAAAACTGTCAATAAGTACTTATGTGTATCATTTTGCTTGAACTGTTACTTATATCAGCATATATAACAGGCATTTTTATTTCTTCTTTTTTCTCATTTACACGGAAAGTAATTGGCTTTTCATTGTAACATCTGAGAGGCCTCACATACAAAGAGGCTAGGGCGGGGACGGCCTGGATTCACCCTCAATCCCCCCTCTGTCCACTGCCCACTGCCCACTGCCCACAGCTCCCTTTGCCCTGCAAGGATCTCACCCCTCCTTTGTAAGCTGCTCGCTCCTACCACAGCCACCCCACTCACTCAGAGCTAGTGCCTCAAAATGCTCTAAGTCGTCTGACAGCTGTCTAATAAGATGTTGCCACCAGGGGAAACACAGGACTCTGTGTTTTATTTTTGCCACTTACCATGAGTCTATAATTATTTCAAAATAAAAGGTGTTTTTAAAATGGAGTAAGTAAGTCAGCGCTCGATGGGGAAAGCCACAGCGGAGGAACCCGAAAGTGAGAGGGCAAGGAGAAAGGGGCGACGGCAAAGCTCTCCCATAACAGAGTGTGTGCAAGGCCGACGCCAGCCCCGGCCTCTGCTGCTTCCGCGGTGTTTGCTGGCCGGGCCGGTACCATCAGCCGTTTCTGGAGTGTCTTACGACGGGTGTGACTTTCTTTAAAGGATAAAACAATGTTTTCCAGTAAATCTATTTGTTGTGAACTTGAAAATGTTACCAGTGGACCTGAAGCAATTTATATATATTTATATATATTTTAATAGTTTCTATCCTCTTTTTAAAAAATCAAAACTAAACCTTAGAAGTATATGAATATTTAATTTTGCAGAGGAAGGTATGGCTTTCCAGATGGGGAGTCTGTCCAATTCATGATCTCAAGCATTTTATGGCCACACTTCCCTGCAAATCACACTGATGGCAAAAATCCAGCTGCAAACTCAAGTGTTTTGTCACATTCCTGACCCCAGAATCAAATTTCTCATGTGGGAAGTTGAGCCAAAGGTACGCCCTGACAAATCCCTACAGAAGTAGACTGCCATCCCTCTCCATCTCCACTTCCCCTTGGAAGTCCCGACCCAGGGCAAATGAGAAGCTATGAGGTTCAGGGACCCCCATCCAACTCCACCTCGGGTGAGGGGACGGCTGTGTCTGCCATCTGACCCAGGCGGGTAGAGCAAGAGAGGCTGGTGCCAAGTCACCACACGGGCTGCTTCCCAGGGCCGTCCTAGATGCACATCTTTGAATGGATGAAGGCAGAGTTACTCAACCCAAGAACACAAGAGACGGGCTAAAACCTTGGTGGCCCTCTCACAGACCAAGATCCAGCTGTGCCCTCATTTCCACCAGTGCTCCAGATGAGGCGGAATGAGAGTGGGCCTTTGGACCTGACACTATGGGCTTTACAACTCTTGTCAAAATGGCACATGTTTTAAGCAGCATGGAGATCTGAGCATCCTCAGTTGACGAGTTCCTAGGGCTGGACCACATAGTGCAATTCTCATGTCAGAAAGGTCAGCCTCCCTTCCCTTCTACAGTTACCTCCTCCCAGAGCTGTCTCAGGCTGGGATAAAAGTTCATGTCCCAGAGAGCACACATGCTGCTCTGTCCCTCCAATCCCTGTGTGGCAGAAGCTGGGTTTCCCCGGAAGCCAGGCTGAGAGGTCCTGGTAAGTCTAAGACTTGCTACCCAGGCAAATCCCCATCTTTTAACCACATGTGACAGCCATAGTTAATGAGTCATTTTAGCCACACAGACTTCCACTTTCAGAAGCAAACTGTCCCAAGGGTTCTCACTTCCACACGAAACCCAAACTTCCTTCATCCCTGAGCATCAACACACACACACATACACAAATGTACACAATTGTTTCATGAGTGCGGTCAAACACTGTAATGTTTAAAAAGTTACCTAAGGAGAGGGAGGGCATAGCTAAGTGGTAGAGTGTGTGCTTAACATGCACAAAGTCCTGGGCTCAATCCCCAGCACCTCTGTTAAATGAATAAATAAATAAATACCTAATTACCTGCCCCCCACAAAACATGTTTTAAATCTAAAAAAATTAATTAAGCCCAATGTACTATCTTAATCCAGAAGTTCTGACATACTATATACTATAGACTAAGTTTACTTTTTCAAAATTTATTTAAAAGCTAACACACACGAAGAAATGAGAAAGTTTCATGTCCCCAATTTTAGACACCAGTAGGAAACTTTCTCAAAGTGCCGTAAGTAAAGCACAAGAAAGAGCCCCATTTGAACAAGTAAGAAGCTACTATATTTCTGCTCAGAAAACTGCGTAGAAATCGTAAGGAGGAAAAAAGTCAACAAGGAGTGCTAGTTTAAGATTTGAGACAAAAGGCTCCACTACCATAGATTAGAAAACAGTAATACTATACAGCATATGACAGTTTAGAAAGCACTTTCACGGCCATATAGCAATTGATTATAGCAATTCTGTCATTATAAACCTCACATTTAAGCTGGGAAAATGCAGCTTAGCAATTTGCTCTGGTTTATGCTTACAAAGTCAGGACTAAAGTCTAGTTGTCTAATTCCAAGTCCCTTGATTTTCTACGACACCAGCATTCCTCACACTTCATTTCATTCCACCTTCGTGCATTTTTACCAAATCAGCATTCCATCTGTACCGTCATTTCCCTATTATTTTCATTTGTAATTGCCTCACTAAGGCGTTATGTATTAAAGCTGCATATATTTTAAAATACTCTTCCTGTAAATGTTCATCAGTAAAAGATAATCATGAAATTAAAAACAATAAGATCAAAATGATAGTATTAACTTTAGCTGGATATTTGCCTATCAAAAGCCCTGGGTCTGAGATCGGTTCTCTCTTTATTAAAAAGAAGGAAAGATGGAGGGAGGGAGGGAGGGAGGAGGGAGGAAGTACAAGACAGAGAAGAAGGAGGAAGAGGAGAGATTATCAGGACTTAAAGACCTGCTAACACAAAGCTGAGTCTTTCTCCCTGAGTTGGTCAGAAGGATTGAAAGAAAACTGAGAAGGGAATAACACACTGCCTCCCAAGATGATTCTGCTGTTATTTAACGCCGTGCACACGAAGCCCACAGAGCGCAGCCCACCCTTTGAGAAGCGCTGCCTTGAGCCACGCTGCACTCTCATTGTGTTAACGTGCGAATGCATTTAAAACATTGAAGGGGGCTCACAATTCTTGAAGGTCCAATACTGGCTTGGACTTAAATAATGATTCTGAAACTCAGGCAGGTTATCGGCAAACTGAAGAGGAGGAGGAAAAGGGATTGCAGTGACATGTCTAATGGTCTTCAGATTCTAGTATTTGTAAAATCCTAGTCTTTATCATAAGGGAGCATAAAAAAGAGATGGATGCAATAACAGGAGGAAAAAGTAGGCAGGCACATCTTGGATAGGAAGACAAATGGTTTGCATTCTGTTTCTTTTTCACAGGAAAACTGTGCAAGGACACCTGAAGTCCACATAATGTCTGTCTTCCCTTTTCTTCTTTCTTTTCTTTCATTCTTTTCTTTTCTCTTTCTTTCTTCCTTTCTAGAAATATGTTCTCAGAAACATTTTAATAGTTGCTACTTCACACAGTAAGATCAACAGCTACTAGTTAAAAAAAAATAATATACATATGTTAACAAGATAATGACCCCTGGACCTTTACTTAGCACTCAGACGTTTTTAAAAAAGAAAAAGTAACTGGAGATTGGAGGAAAGGAGGAGGGCACCCAGCATCAAGTAATTCAAAGAATGGCTGGCTTTTTAAAAATATTTTATTTATTTATTATTGTATTATTTAATTATTTTAGTTTGGCGGGGGGGGGGAGGTAATTAGGTGTATTTACTTTTACAGGAAGTACTAGGGATCAAACCTAGGCTCTCGTGGGCGGCTAAGCATGCGCTCTGTCACTTGAGCTGTACCCTCCCCACCATGGCTGGCTTTTCTAACAGGAAAAGAATGACCCTGAAAAATCAGCATCTGGTCAACCTAAATAACATCCTTAGTAATATCAGGGAGCCAATATAAAAGAATAAAATTTTTTAAATACCCCTAATGTAGACTAGCATCCTAAAAGCATTAGAAAGTTAAGGCCAAGTACCTTACTGGCAGTATTTGAGTGCCAATGGTAGGAAGAAAGCAAATTACTTGGTTCTCAGGAAAGTACTTTATTATAATACCTCAGAGTTCTTCACACACAAAAGCATTACCTCCTCAGTGAAACAAGTCATATAAAATCCACTTCCACAAAAAACACAGTTAAAGCAGTTAATGGGATTCTGTCCAACATGCTTCTATGTCAAGAAACCTCAGAACTGGTTACATGTTTTTCTTCCACAAAAAGGAGTTTTTCCCACCACTGACCAGCTGGGTCTCCAGAGTGACAAAAGGAACTGTGACAATGGCAGTCATTTGTTAATGAGGGCTGTTTGACCAAAAGAACTTTTTGTCTGGTATTGTCCCATTTTACTCCCACTTCCACCAAGAAGGTGCTGCAGGCTCAGGAAACTTAAGAGTCAGTTTCCAAATTGGAAAATGTTGCAAATACCAATAAGGAATAAACATGCTCTGGAGCAACTGCTCAGCCCAGGCGGGGAGAGGGGTAAACCAGATGGTCTTTTCCATCCCAGATTTCGATGATCTACAACAGAACCTGGATGACTAGGAGAAATTGAGACGCAGTTTGGAAGCTGCTTTATAAAATAGAATCCCAAACAAAGACATTCAACAAGGCAGAGGAATCTAAAAAGAAATGGAAATGGACTCTAGGTGAGAGTAGAAAGCAAGCCAGCTTGAGACTGATAAAGAAATAAGGTTGTCCCCAAATCATACATTTTGGAGGGGAGGGTGCCTCAGAGAGCTGCCAGTCTCAGGGTCACAAACCCAAATGTATGCTCACCAGGCCAGAGATCAGAAATGAATCGAGGTGGAAATCGTGGGGACAAGGTTAACTGAAGAGTGCATGATCTGTCCAGAAATATTTCAATTAAAAAGAAAATGGAAATACGTATGCTGGCCGAATAAAACAGCTCTTGAAGCCGGTTCAGCCTAAGAGCTTCCTGCTTGTATCTCTGATCATCTGACTGTTCCTAAGTCTAACCTACTGTATACATGTGAGGAAACTGAGGACCAGAGAAGTCACATCATTTGATAACAAGCCGGGACTAGTCGTTGTATATAACAGAGCCAAACTGCTAGGATTATGTTACATGCTAAGATGATGTCAAATAGAAAAATATTAAGTGAGATTAAGGCAAAAATCCTGCATGCCTTTTGGATCAGGTACACTAAATTCACCTCGTTTAATTATTTCACAGGCCAAATTATATTATCATCTTGCTAAAACACAAAGCTACTGAGAACTGGGGGTAGATGTATGCAGGGAAAGACTCTGCAAAAAAAAAAAAAAAAAGAAAGAAAGAAAGAAAGAAAGAAAAGAAAGAAAGACCCTAAGTAGTCAGAGTCAGATATTCAATGTTTCAAAAACAACTGTTATATTCATAATTAACTTGGTCACAATGGTCCTAAGTAAGATGGCAAATGGAGCTCCTAACTTCTATTTTCCAGACAGGAAAAACAAGACACACAGAACCCTCACAGCTTGTTTTTTTAAAATGGATTCTTTAAAATTATGTATTCGTGGTTCCTTCTAGGTACACCTCAAAAAGCAAGGTAAGAAAAATCCTTTCCATGGTTGGTACTGGTGAATGTGTATTTTTTTAAAAAATTGGATAAGCTTAAGACTTTGTTTTTAAGTGAAATTCCAAGGAAAAAAAATCTCATTGAGATATGTTAAGTGGTGTGAAATCTTCCCAGGAAATCCATGAAGTGCAGAGAAGGATGAGAACATCCCCCCTGGGGGCAGCTGGAAGCAGAAGAGACAAAGGAGTGGAAACGTCCATTCGCGGAGCCCCCCCATGCCAGCCAATGAGACTCTCCTTCCCTGGTTTCTGTGTATCAGAGAAAACACAAATACACACTCCTGAGAAGCAGGAACTGCAGTCCGCACACAGGGCTGGCGTCCCTGAAATAAATCTCTCCAGAGGTGCTAGGCTAAACCATCAATATGAGGAAATCATCTTAAGAGTCTGATAGCAGCATATGCATGATTCTTCCCCCTCCCCCATAAAACTCCCAACACCAACAGCCACATCAAATGACTGCTTTTCAGAGGCCAATTCAAAAACACCCACTTTATCACAGAAAGAGTATTCCTTGTATATGTCAGTGCTCCCATTATGTCTTATTTGAAGGGGGAAAATGAAATAAAAATCCTATCGGAGATATTTATAGATCTCATAAAACCTGATTCACTCTCATAAGCTGCTGTAAGCTCAGTCATCAGGTAAGGCAGAAAAGGCAGGTGTAGTAACCAGCACTGCATTATAGTACATGTGCCTAATTCTGGCTCTTAAGTAGATAACCACATGCTGGAAAAACTTAAGACAAGTCAGTCATAAATAAAACTAGAAAGAAAGGGAATGAGCTGGACATTTGTGTGAGCAGCCAACCAAATTCCAAGGATGTCAAAGGAGGCCGAGTTTCCGGGGGGCAATGGATAGGGCTAGTGCTTCCTCACTTCTATAGGTAACCCCATGAGAGCTGCTCCACGGGCCTGCCTTCCATCATTCACCTTCTCTTAGACACTCGAGGCACTGTGATGCTAGAGAGACCAGTGATACACTTTAGAAAAAAGAGCACTGTGCCACTCGATACTGTATGTATGAATGTATGCATGTATGTATATATGTATGTATTTAATTTGGGGAGGGAGGAGGTAATTAGGTTTATTTATTTTTAGAGGAGGTACTGGGGGTTGAATCCAGGACCCTGTGCATGCTAATCATGCACTCTACCACTTGAGCTACACCCTCCCCGCTGTGTACTGTTTTTAATGGGAGGAAGGATGGTTGAAAATGGGGAAAGAAAGAGCGC
This sequence comes from Vicugna pacos, assembly GCF_048564905.1. Taxonomy (NCBI): domain Eukaryota; kingdom Metazoa; phylum Chordata; class Mammalia; order Artiodactyla; family Camelidae; genus Vicugna; species Vicugna pacos. The sequence continues at coordinate 65,132,582 of NC_132991.1, read as the reverse complement.
TTGTTGAATGGATGCTACGTGCCAGACACTGGACCAGAGAGTCAACACTCCTGCCCTTACTTGGGTATCATGAACTCCATTCCACCGATGACGGAATGAGACTCAGAGATGTTAGGTGACTTTCTCAAGGTTCCAGCTCTGCCTGATCTCAAGCCTCATGTCATTTGACCACTAAAAATACTATGACCTTAAGGAGATCTAGCACAGCCAAGTTCTTTCTCAGATGAGAAAACCAAGGACCAGAAAGCAGACAGACCACAGAGCTATTCAAATCCATACCCGCTCCACTGATTCCCAGGCCATGACCTTGGGCTTCTGCCCTGGTGTCTCCTGCCTAACAAGGAGTAGGTATAAATGTAAAATTTCAGAGTCCTGAGCAGGCTGCCTGGGTTTGCATTCTGGCTCAGCCACTTCCAAGTTGTGTGACTTTAGGCAAGTCATTTTATAACTCTCACCTGAACATCTCCATCTGTAAAATGGGGATAAGGAGAATATGTACCTCACAGGGTTGGTGCGAGGATTAAATGAAATGAGGCATAGAAGGTGCTCAGACAAGGCCATCTCTAGGAAGTATTTGACAGATATTAGATGTTATGATGATGCTTATCATGATGACAGGCAGAATAGCCAAGTGGAAAGAGGGAAGACGGAAGTATGTTCCACCACTGGTTTTGCAACTCAATTGCTCTGCAGCCACATTAAGACAACTTGCTTAATCTTCCTCTGCCCCAATTTTCTCACCTCTGAATGGGAAATTCTGTAACACTGGCCTGTTTCTTAGTTACAGGAACGTGCCAATGGCAGTGATCATGAGCAAAACGCTCCGAGCCCTTGAGAACAAAAGCTCAATACAGATGCTTGTTAGACTCTCACAGGCCAACATGAACGCCCCCATCATGGAGAAAATCATCTCTTGGTCCACATTAAAGAAAGCAGGAACACTGATACAGGGACGTCAATGCACAGGCGAGGGCCGAGCTGCCTTGAAAGGCAGAAAGCAAAGCCTGAGATTCAGTGTGACATTGAGCAGCACCTCAGGTGGCTCACAGGGGCTCAGTCCTGCACAGGGGCCTCCTCACAGAAGACACCCTTCACCCCACAGGCAGGAACTGTGCTCTGTTAACAAGGCCTACCATGGCCATATGAACAAACACTCGGAGCTCAAAAGGGAGGGATGGGGGAATCTATATTCACTCCTTTGTCTGCTGAGCAAATTTGTTGCCCTCCAAAAATAAGAGCCGGCACTCTGACCACCCCGTTGAATTCCTGCTACCTCGGCTCTGGAAGGTGTGTGTGAAAGCAGGGTCAGGAGCAAGCGGGCCCTCCCTTGCAGAGCAGTTGCTCCACGGCTAATTGCCGTTTTCACAGCTGGGTTGAGCTTTCCAAAAGCCATCCTTCAACCCTAAGCTCTGAGCTCCTCTCATGATGTTCTCTCTTGCCAACCGCACCCCCTTCAAAGCCAGTTTATACATGAAAGGATGCAGCTACAGTACATCCATTTTTGCAAACATCACAGTTTGAAATAGAGGCATTTCTAAGGCTTCTTTGTGAACATCGCCACATGCCCACAGTCATGACCACAAGAGCTAAGCCTTCCATGGACGAGGAGGCAGCCTCCTTGCCTGAATGTCCTCAGCAGCAATTCTTCCCCAGTTTATTTTTGCTTCTCTTACTAGAAACATGGGTCCTTTGAAATTCTTTATAAACACAGTCTACTTCCAAACAGTGAGGTCGGTAAGAAATATGTAGAGCTGCTACCTAATACCTCTCTGGCATCAACCAACAGATGTTCATGCACGCATCCGTCCCTTTAAAACCACAGAGCAGGCTGAGGTAAGTGGAAAATCGTGGTCGAGAGCCTGCCGAGAAGGAATTATTTGAAGCACGGCATGGCAGGAGTTTAATGCCCACCGCCACAAAGGTACCAGAAATGGAATTTGACCAGGTTAAGCAAACCTCTAGTGGGTCATAGGAAATGTGGGCCAGATGAGGCTGCATTAGACACTTCAGGGTAAGGAAAAGCAAAACAAGAAGGATGAAACAACACTTGGACAGTTGCTATTAACCAAAGAGCTGGATGAAGTACATCCACCAGCACCATCCTGCTTCATTATAAACCTCTATTACACTTAGATTCCAAGTTATACAAGAAATAAAATATTTGGAGTAGGAACCTGCAACTCCAACACACCTGCTATGAACCCTCTATAGATTAACGGCTCAAAATCTTGGCTACATATTGGAATTACCCAGAAACTTTACAAAGACACTGATGCCTGGATTCCACTCAAAGGAATACTGATTTAATTGGTTTGAGGTGCAGCCCCAGTTGTGAACCATTACTACAGACGTAGTCAAATCTCAAGTCACAGTCATATCATAAGTCCTAAATACCTACTGAATATCTACCAAGTGTGAGGCTCTCTGAGAACCTGAAGGGTTATACATTAAAAGTTCATTATCAAAATTATAACCAGGCATTGACTCTGCTCTAAATCATACAACCTAACTGGAAAAATAAAGACAGTAGGAAAAAAGAAAAGGAAAGAAAAGGAAGAGAGAGAGAGAGAGAAAGAAAAGGAAGAGAGATAGAGAGAGAAAGAAAGAAAGAAAGAAAGAAAGAAAGAAAGAAAGAAAGGGAGGGAGGGAGGGAGGAAGGAAGGAAGAAAGGAAGAAAAACTATACCACAAGAGAAAACTGAAAAGCAATCAAGAGGAAGTTAAAAAGTTCTACACAGGAGTGTAGAAATACTAGCAATTACTGTTGGCCAAGGGAAAGGGAGGGAGTTTCCTGGAAGATGTGGCAACCATCTGAGAGTTAAAGGATGGGTAGAATTTGAACAAAGAGACTCTGAGGGGAAGAGGGAATAAGAAGGAAAAGGCTGAAGGAAATGACATAAATGAAGACAGAAGCAGGAAAGGCACAGTCATTCAATTTGAATGGCAATTATCGCACGTAGTAACAAGGGGGAAACTTGTGACTATTACCTAGGTCCTATCTTGGAACATCTTGACTCTTAGAAGTTTGTCATCACCCTAAATAGAAGAGGGAGCCATTGATAGTCTGAAAGCATGGTGATGGAGGCAGAAAGTCAGTCCAGGGGAGGTGACGGGGCTGCCCTGGGGCAATAGCAGAGCAAAAAGACAGTGGAAGACCATGGTGAAGCACTGAAAAGCCAGATCAATGGGATTTTTCAATTGTTTAGAGTCAAGGGAAAGAGAGGAGCCAAAGATGACTCGACCTTCCAACCCGGATCACAGAAGAAAGGTCATGTCGATAAAAGAAACAGGGAAACCAGGAAAAGAAGGAAAGAAGTTGATGAGTCCAAGCTTTGGGACATATTCAGTTGAGGTCCTCATGGGATGACCGAAAAAGCGTTTATGGTCAGCCCCATGTTTCCAACTCAAAAATGTGGGCCTGAAACTCAGGAAGACATTGAAGTTGGAGATGTAGATTACAGCTCTGAGGAAATAAAGAAGAACACTTTTTGTTTCAATGTGTAAAACATTACAACCTCACTGCCTATCCAACCCTCGCAAGAAATTTTAAAATCCTTCAGAAAAGATTTTCCTGAATTGGCACATGGAACTGCTAGTTTCATGCAGTAACTTTGTTGGCAAGTTGTCAGAGACAAAGCATTTCACCATTTCTCCTTTGATGCTCCGCATAAAACCCAGCTCGATCATCCATCCAACTCCCTACCCTCTTTACCCTCATCTGTTCTCATTTAGGTGACAGCATTCTTTTTCATTTGGCTGGAGTTGTAATTAGGGGCTTTTGTTTTTGGGGGTTTTTTTTCAGTAAAGTGTACATTTTCCAGATTACCACACATTATTAAAAATGGGAAAGAGATTAAATTACACACATTAGCTTTCTCCAAGATGTTCAATAGCATGGTTTAGGACCCAGACAATTCCAAAATTCCATGTACTAGTACTGTTCAAAGGAGAAAGGGGATTGTCTTGCCTCTCTTTAAGGAGAAAGAGGGAAAGAGAGAGGAGGAAAGATGAAAAGTGACTCAAAATATATCCAGAACAACCATTTGATGCAAAGCAAGCAAACTGATTTGAGCAACTGAAAGAGTCCTGAGTCTGGGACCAACATCCATGCTAACAACAGCTGGTTCAATGCCTTATCTGGCTTCAACAATCACTTGGTCCAACCCTAGTGTTTTAGAGTTGAAGAAACCAAGACTCTTTCAGGATTTGAAATACTAAGATTCTCTGCATCTAGCTTTGGTATAAGGCCTGGGGCCTGACTTTCAATATGACCCTCAGGAAATGTCGATAAACCCATATTCAGAAACAGATATTGCATATGGCTCCACATTAATTATTTCAATTACCTATAATCATTTCCGAATGACACAGACATGGATGCTGTTTCCTGGCCATTATGGACATGTGTATTCACGCTGTACACTCATCTGCCCTGAAAGGGTCACCAGCCCCAATATGCCATTAGCTAAAAAAAGCCTAACAGAACTTGATAAATCTCAAGCACGTGTTATAAACAATGTCACAACAAAGTGGGTAAATACAGAGAGGCAAGGTCAGTGTTCAAACACTCATGGGACTTAAAATCTCTTTTTGGGCAATTGTGTTCTAATGCTGTATTACTTAATTTTGAACATGCTCCCTCTCCCCTACTGAAGTCAAGCTCATAGAGGGTAGAAGCTATATCCAATTAAACCCTGCAGCACCCAAACAGTGTTCTTCATATAACTAGAATGAAGGAATGAAGTACTAACCGTGAAATATTTTCCATATTTTAATATAAACAGAGAAAACCCCACAAGATGTGACTGGGTGCACCCACCAGCTCAATCAGGAATGGTATCACTATGAAGTCAGAAGTCACCCACACCTTCAGCAGGTTGACATTGGACCCATATTCTGAGGCTGCTGCTGCCCCCGAGCTGTACACCTGTGTGTCAAACACACGGGGGAAGGGGCAGCTGGAATGGAGACTGCAATGGCCATAACACACTTAGCAGGGCCAAGTTCTCAGGGTCACAACAAAATACCAAGTGAGGAAAACAAAAAGGACTCAAGGAAGAAGAAACGATTCTCTAAATTAACAGCAGAAAATGAAGGCAAAGAAGAAAAAAAAAAGATCATGACCAAATTTACGTGAAACCAGGTCCTAGTTACACAGTATTTGATTTGATTTGGAGAACTCTTAAATTGAACAAGGATAGTTTCTCATGTGGATGCTCTAAAATGAACACACAATGTAATTGGGCAGAGGAGTGTTTCTAAACTTGCGGCTGTCATACGTTACATTAGTGTATCTTGTCCCACTAACTTTAACACCATTCTTACTTGTAGAGCTTCCTAATCACTCTGCTTGGTAAGATTTGGCAATTTGGGTTAAAATATTTCCACCAGTTTATGCTAAGCAAGCACTTAGCTGATTCGGGAAAACAAAGAGGTTTATTTTAGAGAGATAAATCTCCACCTCCTCACCCTTCTGGCACTGCTCAGGTTACGTTAGGGAGCTGTCCTCAACTTTCAGCAAATCCTAATTCCAGCGTACAGGCTGGTAGATTGTGTGAACGGGAACCACAGAGGCATTCTCTGCATTCACCAATCATGGAGTCCAGTGAAGGTGGTGAAAACCTCCTGCACGCTACTACAGGCTGCAGAGATGGGGGTGACTGCCAACCCGTCTGGTCAGCTATCCTATCACATGGGCCAGCTGGGACTGGCCAGAGGAAACGGTTTTCCCTCCTCAATATGCATAGAGTGATTAAAGAAGGCTGCACTGCCATCTTGTACTCAAAAAGTTAAAATACAGAAATTCTCTGAAGGGAGAAGAATCTGAAGATTTATAAGAGACCGACTACTAAAAGCTCCATTAGGACCCTCTCTAAACTATTCCCGTTTAAGTGGAGAAGCAAATAGCCCCCACTGGCATTTATATTTAGAATGGGTGGGGAGAGAGGAAGAGCCCATTTTGACCGCTGAAGGTCTCTGACATACCCATACATAAATCATTTCAGGGTGAGGTGTCACAGTGCATCTTCCACTCTGCCCTTTAAATGGATTGGACCCCAACATCCCATTCTCCTCAGGGGAGGGAGTGGGGGTGGGAGGTTCATGGAGAACAAAGAAGCCACCACTTCCTTTATCCCCCCAACTAAAGACAGATGTAGTAAAAATATCTGCGCACACTTTAAAATACCAAACTGCAAACAGGTAGACTAAACGATAATGTTTGAGAGCCCCCAAACCTACACAAAGATGTATCTATTAAAAAGAACATGGAAATGAATCTACTAAAGAAAGGCTAAGTATGTGATTGATGGCATTCACATGTGCTTTCATTTGTAAGGCTACATTTATTTAGTGAGTGCATCCTTATAAAGAAAATCTGGATAACAGGGGGAGTTCTAATTTTATTTTTTTCATCTACCAAGTCACTGTTTCAAATTTTTAAAAAATAGATTTATGATAACTAAAGAGCACACAAATCACATAAAAAAAAAAGCTAGCTATTTTATCCTTTCAGTGTGGTTAGCAAGGCTCCTTTGTGTCTACAAATTTCCCTGGGTGGTGCTGTTGCCAAGAAATTCTAATTCATGACAAGGTTTTCTGCAAATTGGGGACAGAGGCAAACCTGCGGATGCAGGGAACCTACAGTTCGCTTTGTCTTACTGGCTGAGACAGCACCTGGCTGCTCAGGCCTGTAGAAGGTAGTGCAAAGGCAAGATCTCCATAGAGAAGGAGAAGCAGAGATCAAATCTCACCCCTTGCACCATGAGGCTATTCTTGGAAGGCAACCATTTTTGTAGGTTGCCCCCCAGAGATGCTTCATACCAAAGACTCTTGTAAAAAGTGTTTCAGGGTGCCTGAAACCAAGATGAAATTGCAGTGTTATGGGGACGCTGTAGTTCTTACAGTAGCCAAGTATGCCATTAGTTTAAAACAATGGGGGAATGGGGGAGGAGGGAGGAATGTTCTATGATTTATTTATTTGTTTCCAGTAGCAGTGGAAAATTTCTCTGAGCAAAAGGGAGGCCTGAAACTGACCCCATCTGCCAATTATGAATCAGCATTAACAAGAAGCATAATTCCAGAAGAATTTTCAAGTAAATATACCATGCCCCTCAATGGCGTGAAGCAAAGCTAAGTGCAAATAAGACAGAGAACATCATCACTTGACCTGCACTCATGAAACAGGAGCCTAGCTGTAAAGCATATATCCAAATTCTGAAAGTCTTTGTAGCTTCCCAAACAAAAATAACCAAATAAAAAAGGATTATACCAAATCCTTTTTTATTTTCCAAGTCAGCAGTGGGTCCAGAAAAATATTGCCATATTTCTTATGGCAATAAAACTCATGAACGGGTCCCCCTTTATCCATCATCAAGTGGTACCAGATAAGCTACTCTAGCTTCTGTCCTACCTTTGACTTTTCCTACTTTTGCTCAGACAGCTCTTGGAAATTTTCCTGCAAGTTTCCAAAGAGCTTAAGGCTGGTATCCTTAAGAGTTGTGCGTCAGCTGAATTCCATAAAATAATAGACCACATAAGCACAGTGTAATTTACAGTTATATGACAGGCAGGGATGATGTTACTTGGTCCAAGTGCTTAAGTATGCAGTCAGAGCCCAGGAATGGAGAGCTGTTAATGTAGAATGTGCATCTGGATTTTTAAATTACACCAGCAATGATTTTCAGAGTTGGAGCTGTATGTGGCTAAGACATCACTGCCTGAAAACCCAATGTCAGAATGATAACCCCTGAGACAGGAGGGCCATGACAGGCTCACTGACTATCAAGCAGGACAATTATCTCAGATGAGAGTTTAAAAGAAAATCTCCAAATAGTCCATCCTTAATTTTCAAATGTACAGATGTCTTGGGTTTATCGTCCAAGCCACTCTTTCTTAGGAACCAAATCAGATTACTGGAATATCTGTATTTCGCTCATCTCAAGGTACACTGTTCACTTTCAGAAGTACATCTAATATTGCTCCTCATATGACCTCTAAAATCTGATTACCCCAGAGCATCAGGAAACGTCCTCCTGCCTGGGGTTCTTTGTAGCAATCTTCTTGAGCCGATTTGAGCAAAGGAGCCTTAAAATTTCACCATCAGATGGCTGATTTGGAACCAACAGTTGCATATAACCACACTCCCCTCCTTTACACTCAGAAGAGGCAAGGGGGGAGGGGGCAGGGAGAGGGAGGAAGGAAGAGATAGAGGTTGGAGGTTATGTCATCAGTATGAACTCAGAGTCACAGTCACCTTTACAAAAAACATTTGTGACTATAGAGTCTAGGGAAGAAAGCTCCTTGGGGTGATACCTCACTTAGAACTGTGTCCTCACAAGTTATGTTTCAGTGTGAACTAGGAGCATGCCTCTGAAATAGCTTGGCAAAGGTTTCAAGGTGAGGGTAGTTGTCAGTTGGAGAGGATTAAGGCAAGAAGTAAGGAGGGGGGTGCAGGAGGACGAAAACTTCTTTGCCCTCAGATAGAAACTAAGCTAGAGGTTCCTTGAAGGGGGTGACATGAAGCAGGGGAGGGGAGGAAAAGCAGAGAAGATTTTTGAGGAAACAATAGATTTAATACATCTTTTAATTATCAAACCAATGGTATTTCTTTACAGATCTAGACTGTCTCATGGATGGTCTAACCAGATCTAGAAAAGCAGGTTTCTTCTGGAGAGGCATTCCCCAAAAGTAGGCTTTACTACTGTGAAAACTTGAACCAAAACAAAGTTGTGTGATTCATCAGGAGAGAACGTTGTAACAAATAAAGCCAACTTTCTTCTCTCCAACACTGCTTAACAGTTAGTCACAAACAAGGGCTGCCTTGGGCAGGCTGACTAAATCAACAAATTCTCTTCCCTAACCTGTCTAGACAGTTGTTAATAGGCAACCGATTCAACACCAGTGGGCTGACAGTGTGAAATGAAGACTATTTCAGAAAATGAAATTCTGGCAACCTTTTGGTGTAATTAGCATGGGAAATAAAAGGAGGAAAAAGCTCTGGTGAGACCCTTCATGAGATAGTCTTGTTAAGGATGGGGAAAGGATGCACTGGAGAAATGCTTTATGCTAAAAACACGTGAACTGTATGTACATTTAGAGAGACAAAGTCAAACACATCTGCCAGCATCCTCGGGCAGGAACACATGTGCGGACGCACAGACACTGGGGACCAGTGCCTGGAGAAACTCACAGCCCAGAATCAAGGGAGAACAGCAACTAGTAATGGTACCGAGGATCGGCTTTGCCACTGGGCTTGGTACACCAAAAGCCAAACCTCACTTGCTAAGGCAGCAACTGTTACATCCCAGGCTCAAGCTGGCAAATCCTGCTTTGGATCTTGGCAGAGGAAATTCAGCCGTTCATTAGCCTTAACAAGCTGCTGTCACGGAGCAGAGAAGTTACATGAACAGCCACACACCAAGCCTCTCGCAGCCCTCCCCAAGGGCAAGCACGTTTCTCCAAGACGGACTGTGCATGTTCATGCTTCCAATGTGCAAATCCGGACTGTCTTCTTGGACTTTCCATGATACACATTGTACAGTTTTGAGAGAATACCCGTGTCCCTCCACCTACCCCCCACCCCCCATCTTTCCTGCAGAATGTCCCCTCAGCAGCTCCTAATCCTTACTGAGAAAACCACTGTTTCCGCCAGCAGGTCTAGCACTTTCCACTGACCAGTACTTTCTTTATTCCACTTCACAAAGCCCAGTGAACTTGTCACGAGCCCTATTTCGCCTTCACTGGGACACCCAGCCAACTTGGCATTGGTGCCCTTCAACATCCTAGGAGTTTCTTAACTAGTCCTCTAAGACAAAGTCAGAGGCATGGAAGCACACATCACCCTTTGTCGGAGGTTGTGCTAACTGGAGAGGGACCCCAAACGAAAGAGAGAAGCAAGGACACACACACACAGTGTTGTCTTCCTCAAGACATTGCACTAAGGGAAACCTACAATGCACGGTCAGCATTAGACAGATACAAAGGTACATCTTCCCATCCTCCTGGGAGAAATCCTTGAGTATCTATTATCACCGGAGTCCTCTTCCTTCTGCCCACCTTCTAGTTTCAAAATCGAGTTACAGTTTTTTATTGATACTCGCTAATTACCGGGAAAACACTCTGTTTTGCTCCTACCCCCGTCGCCCCCCCACCTCATCTGACCAGCACCAGTTGAAAGAGATGAACCTGAAAAGGTACCAAGTAGGTAGAGCTCGTGCATGTAGGGACACGGTACCTGTCAGTGACAGCTCGGAAAGCCCCAAACCACCTTCCAACCCGGCTCCTCCGAACCCCAGAAGTTAAGCAGGTTTCTGCTGGGGGACAGTGAGCCCGACAACGTGTGCGCAGGGATGTGTGTTGGTGACTGAAACGCAGGCAGCTCGGACCGGCTGCTCAGCTCGGCACGCTAAGGGGTTAGGGGGTGGATGGAGAGGTAAGCAGATGACTATTTCCCAAAACATTTTAAACAACAAACAGCCAAAAAGGGGGGGAAAATAAAACAAACAAAAAATTCAACCCCAAGCCCACACCAACGCAGCCCCTGCGTCTCCGCCGCCACCACACGATTTACACAAGTAATTTAAATCATTCACCTGCTGCCAGGTCTCCTCCAGGGATGGCAAAGCTGAGAAGTAGCCGGTGTCGTGGACAAGTTGTAGCTCCTGGAATATACTATAACTAGCCAACACGTCCATGCTGCTGCTGCCGGGCAAAACGGGAGGAGAAACCCTCCCCCGAACACAGTTGGGTCTGTTTGTTTGTCAGTCTGTCTGGCTCACCCCCCAAGAAGGCAGACATCCAGTGGCCCTTTTGTTTTGTTTTGTTTCAGTCAACTAAAAAGGAAAAAAAAAAATCAATGCAGGAGAGAGGGAGAGAGGAGGTGAGAGAGGAGAGACTGAGTGGGGTGGATGGAGAGAGGCATCCAGCGTGTACAGTGCAGACGGCTGCCAGGAAAAGGGGACTTCTCCACGGGAGTAACAATTCCCTTCCAGGGCTCTAATCACTCCAGCTCGTGGATCAGGAAGGGGGATGCAAACTCACTGACACGAAGCTGCCATCTATTTCTGCAGCGCTGTTCGCTCCTAATGCAATCTTTGCTCTTTATTTTGGGAGGTTGCATTTTTTTTTTTCTCGCGATCGCTTCTCTCCCCCCTTTCCTTCCCTCCCCACCCCCCCACCCCATCCTTGCTAGTTTGTAGTCTCTCCCCCCTCCTCCTTTTCTCCTCCTCCTGCTCTTCCCCCTCCCCAAACTCCCTCCCTCCGCCCGGCTCTCCGCGCAGCCGTGGGATCTCGGAGGAGGGCGTCCATTAGGCCGCGTGTGACCATGTAAGGTAAACAGGGGGCTCATGAAGTCACTGAGGGCCAATGGGGAGCGCGGAGCGGGGCCCGGGGCGGGGCTTGGCCCTGGCGGCGGGCGCGGATTGGCGCGATGCGGATCTCCCTGCTGCCTTACAAGGCGGTGCGGAGAGAGCTATTTTTAGAGGGCTATATAAGGGGGCTGAGGCGGCCGGGGAGCGCGAGTGCGAGGGACGGGGAGGGCTCGGCGACACTCGCGCTGGCTCCCGGGACGCCGAGGCGACCGGGTTCGGGCTGCGCACCAGCCTCCGGCCCTCGCTTTGGTGCCTGGCGGAGCCCCGGGCGTCCCGAGCCGCGCCCTCAGATGGGAGAGGGTCGTGTGTGGCCCTTCTGGCGTGGACGCAGCCGGTCAGGAGGTGAAAGTCCAGAATGCTGGGCTAGGATGCCTCCTGGAGGAGGAGCAGTGCGGGAAAACGGTGGAGCCGGCTTGGGGAGGAGGGCAGGCCACTTCCCACCCCACCTCCCTCCCAGGCCCGGGGGCGGGGAACCGCGAGGGAGGGGCAGCGCTAAGGAGTTCCTCACTTCCTAAAAAATAAACCGGGAGTTAAAAAGAAGAAGTCACCAAAAGCCCCTTCACGAATTCCCCACAGGCTGCCAGGGTGCAGAGAAGAAGCGCCAGAGGAGAAAGTGGCACACAATGGAGCAGAACAAAGGGGAGCGGCGCGCGGAGAGAGGCCTGGGCCCGCCCCGCGCGCCGCGCAGTCCCCGCCCCCTGCCCGCCAGTGCCCACCCCCGCCTCTGTCTGCTGACCCCGGACGGGGGCCGGGCGGGGGTCAGACTCCCAGTTAGAGTTGATTGAAAGGGGACATTTTGCTGGAGTGTGTGTTAAAGACAATAGGGGGGAATCCGGGTAGACAGGGTGCAGGCGGGAGCCGGGAACTTACTTGGAGGCTTAAACGTGAGGCTCCCCATGTGGCTTGGAGGGTGTGCCTGCCAAGCTGTGGTGGTGAGAGGAGGAACCGGATTGCGATCGGGCGCTGACTTACAGAGACATACAGTTACAGATTCTGTTATCAGAAGAAACGCCTGCACGACGCACATTGTTAGGACTGACCAGTTGTTTGCTTGACCTTAAATGGTTAGTGTGGTTCAAGCTTCCCCAAAATGCACAGTGAGCTGAACTTCCACTTTTGGAACGATTGCAGAATTTGGTACTTACTCAGAGATGAGAAACTTAATTCAGCCCCCAGTGGAAGAAACACATCCACCATAATCGCCCTTCTCAGTTGTCTCATTCTGACTATGTGGGACTCCGTATTACAATATTTGAAAGAGCCTACTTTAACAAACATAATTTGAAAGTCAAATTCTGGGGAAATTAAAAAGGAATTATGGAGTTGAGAAAAGTCTGGTTTCTTTACTTTTTGATGTCTGGAGCCTGTTGGTCAGATCTATAGCATCCAGTGTATGTGTATAAGCAGTGCATTTACTGTAAGTGCATGTAGTCTGTGCATGGAATGCACAAGGGTCTTGGTGCTAGGGGATAAATGGAAAAAAAAAAAGGTTAAAAATCCTACACAAACAGATGATATGATAGCACACATATAACTGCCAGTATGAGACAGCTACATGGGCCTTTCCCAGAAGTAGAAAACCACTTAAAGTCATCACATCCCAATTAGTGCATTAACTTGATCCGTATGGCCATTGATACTGCCACTTACTTAGCTGTGTGACTTTGAGCAAATTACTGGCTCAGACCCTCTGGCTACCCATCTCAGAAACAAGAATAGTGGTATCTGCCTTGCCTGGTTGTTATGAACAGTCAAAGTGTTATAAAATAATGTCTGTAATTCACCTAGCCTAGCTTCTGGTGCTGTTAGGTGAATACTAAGTGTTCGCCATCATTATTTCCTGGCTTTAGCTAAGTGAACTAAATAATACGTAAACTAATCAGACCCATGGGGGGATATACCAGAGTCTTGGAGAAAGAGGGAGGTAGAAGTCCTTTGCCAATTTAGAATAAGGTCTCCCTCTATCCCCCTCAAAATACTATTCCAATTGTGTGTGAGGATGGGGAGGAGGCCATGGAGAAGTACCCGGGCAGAAGACATGTTCAAGAGTAATAGGGGAAGGAAAGGAACTTAAACATAGGAAACTCAAGAGGCAAAAAAAGGCAAGGCAAGACCAAAGAATATTATTTGATGTTTGAGACTCAAGTGAACTTATTTTTTGTTTTTGTGTTACACTGTTACCATTCTGAACAAATATGACATACCTGTTAACTTATAAGTTTGAAGATTCTACAAATAATAGTTATCACCTATTAAGTACAATATGCCAAGTTGTATGGGCAAATAAATGCTTTATATGCAATGTCTCATTTCATCTTCATGACAGCCGCAAGGTAGGTATTTTTATTATCCCCAGCTTTATGGATGAAGATACCAGGCTTAGAAATATTAAGTTGGTCAAAGTCACACAACCAAGAGGCAGCCAAACAGGGTTTCAAATCCAGGAGAATCTGACTTCCAAGACCGCTCTGCACAAATCTCTCTGCATGGTGAAAGACTGAGTCCCTTGGTTTTAAATCAAGATTTGTTTATAAAAATTGGGTGTGGAAAAGGGAGGCTTCCACCACTGAGGTTTATCCCACATATGTATCAGCCATCGAACATACAGAAGAACTCAACCGAAATTTTACAGTGTAAATCTTAAAAGCCTCATTATGACTTTTTTCAGTGCTTTATAGATTAGAATTCATTTTAAGAGATTTATGCAACAAGGCACTCCTAAAGGCACATTTTCAATATTAGTCATATTTAGCTACTTTTAATAGCCTAGAGACCCTTGGTTCACATTGCAAAGCGCATGCAAAGACTCCAAATGTACAAAATAATCAACAAATTAAGATCACAAGGGAACTTTGGCACTCAAACAAACCAAAAATAAATAGCACTGCTATAGCCACCATATATTGAATGCCTTCTCTGTGCCTGACATTTTATGCATGTTCACATCTGATCTTCCCCACAGACTTGTGAGGGAGCTATCATTGCTCCATTTTCCCAGATGAAGATACCAAAGTTCAGAGTAGGCACACAATTTGCCTATTGTCATATGTCTCTTAAGTGGCAGAAGCAGATTCTGACTCCAAGTTGACTCCAAAGGTTGTGTCATCTACATATGCTGCCTTGGAAGACACTGATAATACTTCTCATGATATCACCCTTTGGAAGTGATCCTATAGGAAACACCTAACAGTCAACAGTAAGTCACCCTCCACCAAGAACTCAGAAATGATGATATTTTATGAACAAAATAGTAAAAATTTAATATGTAAGTAGAAACAATGAAGGGATCAGGCTGTTACTATAGGAAAAGTTTTGCTTCATTAGTAGGAAGTCCTTATTATCCCAGTGTGATTAGAGTGGGAAAGCCTCCTTAAAGTAAGTCTACTTAAAACAGGGACTAAATTTCAGAAGTTAGTGAAAAAAGATTTTCTGGGAACTTTTTTTGAAAATAAAACTCTAGTATTAAAATATATTTATTCTATCCTATATTGAACAAAATTTATAAGTACAACTATGTGCTAATTATAGAATGAATAAATGATAAATCAAGATGATTACTGTTGGCTTAATTTTCTTCTACACAGTGAAGCACCTTACAACACACTTTATTTCATATTTGACCTTTAGAGAATAATCAAAACGAGGGTCATTTCTGTAAAAATGTTTGAGGGCTACTTCAGTTTTCCCCAGGGTCTCAATTAATTCTTTGATATTCAAACTGTTCTTTTCTGAAGCATCAATATAGTCATCATTCCAGTTGATTTTTGCCTTCATTCGTTTGTTTAACTCTGTAGGTCTTTGTTTGCTAGTTTTACCAACTTCACTTTCATTGACCTTACACCTTTTGCAAGATTTGCAATTTCACTTTATAATAGAATTGAATGTATTGCATTGTATTGTAAATGTTTGCCACCATGGGGTTGGTGGCAGTGGTGTTTAAAAGAGATGTTTGAATGGGGGAGTAATTTATAATTGGCCATATCGTTAGTAAGTACTTTCATTATACTATTGACTTTTGCTTCTTTTTAAAATCTTACTGTAGTGGAAGAAAGTGTGAACTTAGGGAAGAGGCTTTGTATCAGAGAAAACAAGAGTGCCAGAGAGATGGAGGTTTGTAAACAAGACTCTCTGAGAGACAGTTTGAACCTGGAAGAAAATGTATGTGGCCATTATACACACATACACACAACCAGATAGTCATTTCGTGATTTTTAAAAAATAGTGGCAGCTTCATCAGGCCTCCCATGTCCTGGATAAAATACTCCTTGAGAATACATATCTCTTCTTGTTTTCATTCTCTGCTTACTCTCTGCTCATGATTTGGCTTCCTACTTGTTCTACCTACAGGGAAAGAATGTGCTGGTTACAAGCACAGGAGCCTGGTGGTCGTTGTGACAGTTCTGGCTGTTACTGTCCATGGGGAGTTATTTTAGTTATACATGTGTTCCTTGTGAGTTTAGTGAGCATGGGTCTGACTCCCTGAGCATGTTCAGTTTTGAGACTCTGACATATTGAGGTTTCTGGACATCGTGGGCAAAAAAACAAACAACAAAAAACCTGTTTTTGGTAAATGAACCAAAAACTCTTGGTATGTGGCCTACTGATCAGAAAACATCCCAATCTTGCCATTGACTTTTCAGAATTCTATGGGTATGTTACAGTTTAATAAAAACATTTATTTTTTAATCAAATGTTAAAACCAACCCTGAATGTTGAATTTGCATTGCAGTGGGTTATACTCAAGGGGTTAAGGGGATACCTGGGGTGCACATAGTAGGTTGCTCTGATTCCAGTAGTCTGTCTATTGCTTACCAAAAATTGGCTTACTATAATGATAAAGGTAAGAAATTCAAGAATTCACAAAAGTTCACTGTCAGGAATGCCCTGTCCAGACCTTCAAATGTTGGACATTTAATGCCCTTATGACCTGTGGTGCATAATTCCTATGGAGATTAATGTCTGCAGTCACTTTTCCAGTCTGGGCTACCAGCACTTAGAAGCATCAATATTCTCTAATGAAGAACAAAATCATCTAAATTCAATCAGTCATTCAACATATATTATGCAAGATATTTGGTCATTCAGCATATATGATGTAAAACATTTGGTCGTTTAACATACATTATGCAAAGTGCAGAGGGTGAAAGTAGAATGGTAAACACAGGCACATTGGCAATGTCAGATAGTAGCACTGCATCTCAGAAGTTAGGAAAAGCACTTGAAGCCTAGTCCTACTTTCACAGATCCACTGCTTCCCTCTGCAGCATTCCTTCCAGGAGACGCCCAGTTCCTCCAAGGATGGGGATATCCCCCGCAGGCACTTGGATAAACCACCCTGACTGAGTCTGGCTGGCTAATTTTCCCCATCTGACAATAGTATCACAAGCTATTCAGCGGTTCCTGGACAAAGATTTTGGGGGGGAAAAAAGCCAGTAGAAAATGAGAAAAGATTTTAAATAATAAAAAGAATTCCTTTGGCTATGTAATGATAGAAATGCCAAGACAGTTGTGAAGCTAGTGAGAAATTAAATTGCTAATGTTTTAGGGATTATTATCCTTTGTGAGGGACAGTTTATAAGATTGTGTTGTTTCAATCTGAGCAATATTTATTGTGACATGTTCAATACAGCACAGCATTACTATTAATGTATTAAATATCACTGTCAATGTTTTATCAGGACATTATCACTTTTCTTTTAAACATACTATTTCCAAAGGGTTTGGTACACACTTAATGGGATTTAACAGCAGAATGCAGCTCATATTTGGTAATGGAAATCAATGGGAGAATAAGATTGATTTGATAGGAAGTCTGGACTGCAAACTTTGCTGACAATGACCATTCCCTTAAGTGAGGGATACCTATTCTACAAGTGCCCAATGATGAGTTTTTATGTGGATGATAGATCTGGGTAGTTTGGAAGATTAAAAATGTCATCTGCAGTTTTTTGCAGTCTGGTTGCTCATTTGAATTTCACTGAATTTTCTTTACCAAAAGGATGCTTATTTGAATGGTTAGAAGGAAGAGTCAGCTGAGTCACAGGTTTTAATACTGGTTGCTGCTTTTCTCAGAAGTAGGCAAGGCAAATGCCCTGAACTCCCATTTATGCAGCCCAAATGTGGGGGAGGATACTTGTGTCCACCTCAGACTGCTTCACAACCCTCTCCCAGCTCTTAGCCTCTTCTCCTACTGCTTTGCGATGCTCAAAGATCCTTCTAAGCAAACATGGCCATGCTTTACACAGGCTTATCTCATTTTGGCCTCGCCCTAGCTGGGCCCCATGTGTGACATGCTCTTCTGCTTTTCTGGGAAGCTAGGGAAATCCCATTTGTTGCAGGCCCAAAGTCTGTGTAACTCAGAGAGGCTCACTCCCTCGACCCAACTTATTCAAAAGTGAGATCTGACCCAGCTCTCTCTGTGCCATACATTCACCCACCCTTTGTTTTTCTGCAGTATCGATTCTTCATCTTTGAGGGATGTCTATGTTAAGCCCCTCTTAATTGCTATTGTCCTTTCCACGTGTCCATGTGCATCACTGCCCTTTTGAGACTGTAATTCCTAGGAAACATTTGTCTGATCACCTTTAGAGAATCCAATATCTGTTATGATAAGCACAAACTTTTTTAAACCAACTTTAAAGAGATCATATAAAATATGTTTAATAAAATTTTAAAACAATATTACTCTTTCTCCAGTATTGTTTGAACACTTTATTGTTTGTACTGGCTTCTGTTAGGCTGGGGGAAATGGCATTACCTAAAATGATGTCAAATGTGGTTGAAAGAAAATAGATCTAAGGCTCCTAACAAAATTCTCTGTAATTAAAATTACCAAAATCTACATAAAGTATATGAGATATGTTGTCAAAGAGAACCCACTTTACAGAGTTTACAGTGGATTTAGAGCTAATTTAAAAAAAAATAAGATACTACCCAGTCTACCAGGAAGCAGCTCCTGTTACTTTTGTTACATTTTAAGAGAGGCTGTAATCTTGAATATTGTAATATTTCACAAAGTGATGTAATAACAGACTTATCTGGGAACTGGTAACAACAATAGCAAAAGGAAAGCTGGAGAACAAGAATTTGTCAAATTCCAGTTTCTTTTATTACTGTCCTGGGGTAGAGGATGCCCTGATGCTAAATGACCTTTAAAGATCAATTAGACAGAATAGAAAGAGATCTACTTTAGTAGCTTGAAAGTAACTTATTTGGCAACCTCGAATTTCCCCTTTCTGACTTGTCTTTACCATGGCAACCTTCTGATCTGCAATTTGGTCTTCTGAGTGGACTTACTTATACAAGATGGCCCTTTGTAAATACGTAGTTTCAATTTTTATTTATTTACCTACTTGTTTATTATTTCTTCTACTTCTAGAGAGGAAGTATGAATAAAAACATAGGAAACAATACAGAAAACCATTAGCATTAAAGAAAGACAGACATTAAGTACCAAAGGATAAGGAAAGAGGAAATATAGTAGGGATCCTTTATCATTCCAGCTGTCTCCCATTAAACACTGATGAAGGTATGTTGTTTATAAATTAGTTTCTTGTAAATTTGCCTAGCATGAACCAATGCACAGAATCTTGCCTCTGTGAACATAATCATTTGTTTTTTAAACTGGCAAAACTGAGCGTCATATTTTTCAGTTCTAGTGGACCCACTAACATGTGCCCAGGTGGTCTCATTTAAAGCTAATTTCATTTACTCAACAATTATTGAGCACCTATTTTGCCAAGCACTAGGGTTGGGGATGGAGCTAGAAGTATGAGTGAGAGATGATTCTTTCTCTTGTGGAACTGACATGTTAAGTGAAGAGAGATTTAAATAAAAAGTAACATGGGTAATATGGCAGACTAGATAATTGGGACAGATTCCTTTCATGAAAAACAACCAAAATGCTAGGACATAAGGCTTGATGAGCTGACAAGATAATAAGGAATTATTGGGCTAAAATCTAAGTGAAAGCAAGATTCAACACCACTTTTGGCAGTGGGCACTCTTAAACTCAATATTCCCAGCACTAGCTGTATATTAGAAAGAGCTTTAAAATTACCATGTGTGCTTCCAGCAAAGGTAGACTAGCTGGTGTTAGATGAACCCCTCCCTTCTCTGCCTCAAAGAACAACTAGAAAATCTAGACAAAATATAAAAACTACATGATGAAGGGATTAGAGAAGTAACAATGCAGAAATAACTCATCAAGCCTAGATCCTGGAGGCAAAGGAAGCCCAAAGAGATAAACTAAAAATCAGCATGATTTTATCCCACTGGAAGTAATTACCTAGGAGAAAGCTGAGAGGCTATGAAGCTGAGCAGAAAACACAGCTGAAAATCAGGAAGATGAGCAAAAGATTTGGTAAATTCAGAAGGTGGGAATATAAATATTAGAATTTAGAGTTGACTAGGAAGTTGAGGGAGGGGAGGTGTGGAGGGCAGAAATGAACTCCCCCTTACCAAGACAGAAGTCTGACTTTGACATATCACAACATTTGACTGGAATAAAGTCATCTACCCCTAGTCAAGCTGTCTTCAGGAGAAAAGAATAAATCCTCTCTGTAAAAAGATAATCCAGAACCTTGAACTGATCGGCAATTTCTTTTATATTTAATGTCCAGCACTCATTTAAAAACAAATAGGAATGAAAAAGTAAAACTTCCCCCAAATCAGGATTTTAAAAAAGGCAGACAATAGAAACAGATCCATAAGAAATCCAGATGTTGTCATTATGAGACATACACTTTAAAATAACTATCATTAAGGTAGCCAAGAAATTAAATGACAGGATGGAGAAGCACAGAACTGGAGACTGTAACAAAAGAATAAAATTCTGGAAATAAAAATCACAATAATTGAAAACGAAAATGTAATAGAAGCGTTTGTGATGGTTAATAGTATATGGCGACTTAATTGAATTGCATGGCTCACAAAGATTTGGTTTAACGTTGTTTCTGAAAGTGTCTGTGAGGGTGTTTCAGGATGAAATTAGCATTTGAGTCAGTAGACTCACTAAAGCAGTTTGGCCTTACCGAAGTGGATGGGTATCATCCAATCCCTTGAGGGCCTAAACAGAATAAAAAAATGGAGGAAGGAAGAATTTGGCCCTTCCTGCCTGCTTGCCTGAGCTGGGAAATCAGTCTTCTCCTAACCTTGGCACTCCTGGTTCTCTGGCCTTCAGACTTGGACTGAGTTATACCATGGGCTCTCCTGGGTTTCTGGCTTCTAGATGACAGAGAATGGGGCTTCTCAGCCTCCATAATTGTATAAGCCAATTCCTTATAATAAATTTATATATACATATACCCTGTTTCTGTACAGAACCCTAACCCACAGTTTAACAACAGATTAGACACAGATAAAGAGAATTTGAAGTTGATTAGAAGAAAATCTTCAGACAAAAGTATGGGGCTGCAAAAGATGGTGAAAAGGAAAAAGAGCATAAATGGCAAGGGGACAAGATGAAACATTCTCTCATATGTATAACTGGATTCCATAAAAAAGAGAGAATAGGAGAGAAGCAAATATTGAAGGGATACAGACTGAGAATTTTCTAAAATTAAACAAAAGATATCAAAAGTCATGGGCAACAAAGAGCTACAGACCCTGAGATGGGTAAATACAACAAAATTATTTGTAAGCAATTCATAGAAAAATTGCTGACAACCAAAGAGAAAATTCTGAAAAACATTTAAGTAAGAGAGATTTTACTTTCAAGAATATAAAAATAAGATTGAATTACTTATTCTTAATAGAAACATTGGAAACAGAAGGCAATGGAATGACATAGTCAAAGTGCTGAAGGAAAATAACTGTCAGTTTAGGTTTCTATACCCAGTGAAAATGTCCAAGAATTGTTGAGGGCAGATCCGCCCTAAAATATTACTGAAGAGATGTCTAAAATCAGAAGGATAATGGTACCAGATGAAGATGTAGAGATGCAGGGAGTGAATACAAATATTGATTCTATAAAACAATAATAATAAAGTCTACAAGGTTTTAAATTATGTGGAATTAAAATAGCTCAAAAGTAAGGAAGTAAATGGAGTTAAAATATTCTTATACCCTTGCATGGTCCTAGGACATATTAAAAAGATCAAATGTGTATCAGACTTTAAAAAAGTCAAAGAGAAATGTTATAATTTCTAAGGTAATAGCTAAAAGAATATTTAAGAATGTTAAATAACAAACTAATAAAGGGGGAGGAATAAAATTATTAATCCTTTAGGAGAACTAGAAAGGAGAGAAAAAGAAATAGATTAAGTAGTACAAGCAGAAAACAAATAGTAAGATGGTAGATTTAGGCCCAAATATATCAGTTACTTCAATAACTGAAAAGAGACTAAAATGTCCAATTAAAAGCCAGTATCAAACTAAATAAAATAGAAAATTCAAGTACAATAAAATTTCTATTTTTGTAGATCAGAAATGGTCTAATATTGACAGTGTGAAATGCTTCAACCTGAAATGTATGTTGCTTACAAGAGATACAAGGAAAAAGAAAGGTTGAGAGTGAAAGAAAGAAAAAAGATAAATATGCATATATAATCAAAACAAAGTTGGCTTAGTTCTAAGAATATTAGGCAAGTTAGACTTTAAGCTAGTAAACTAGAGATAAAAAGGATAGTTTATAATATAGTTCACCAAAAAGATAGAACACTTCCAAAACTTTTAATGTAGACTCAAGATAATACAGTCTCAAAATGATAAAGTTAAATGGAAGAATTAAAGGAGAAGTAGAAAAATTTACAATCATACTGTTAGATTGTAAAATTCTTTGAGCAACAAGATATCTGTCTAATTGTCCAGGAGAGAATATGGCACTTAATGCCTACAGAAAACTTATTTTCAAGTTTATGTGGAACATCTACCAAAATAAACCTTCTGTTGTACCATATGCAAGTCTCAGTGAATTCAGAGTGAAACTATACAGAGTAGATAATTTTACCATCATGGGAATTAAACCAGAAAACCACAGCAAAAAGATCCCGTGTGTTTGGCAATATATTACTAAATATCCTTTGGGTTAAAGACAGTATCACAATAAAAATTTTTAAAGTATATTTTGAACTATTTAAATATGGTATGTAGGCAGAATATGTAATAAAGCAAGGATAGCAAAATGGTAATAGTAGAATCTAGATGAATACATGGTTATTCACTGGAAATTTTTGTTACATTCGGCTCAAGTTTCCTTTCTGTCAAAAAATCTAAACCTAAAATGTTCTTGATTTTTGTAGTCTAACACATCTGCTATCCCTCTCAATTAATTCCATGTCATCTACAAATGGGATAGGCCTAACAACAACAGCTAACATGTATGAAGTTTCCCACGTGCCAGGCACTGTTCTGGGTGTTTTACATGTATTACTTCATACTCATAATAGTACCCTGAGTTAGGTACTGATTGTATACTCATTACGTACACAAAAAACCTCAAGGCGCAGAGAGATTAAGTAACCAGCCCTGGGCCACACAGCTCCTAAGTGATAGGCCACATCTGAATCCAAGGCCTGCATGCTTAGTCACTACCCTATGCCTTGTCCTTTCCAATCTCTGAGGGCAATTTATACAGACAAGACTAGAACGCTAAACACTTTCAAAGACTACTCTCCAAGTTGAGCGCCCTTGATGGAACTATGAAATCAGTGTTTCGGTTAGCACACATTCTGTATCTTTCATCTTGTCCATGAGGATACATGAAAGATTTTGTTGGCTGCTTTGCATAGATGTGCTGTTTCCACAGTCTCTCTTAAATAGTCTCATCACTTAAACAAGCACTTTGGGCTGTTTCGGCCTTATTCAATCTTGGGGCATAGATGCTGGTTCCCAGGGATTGTGGCTTCCCTTTTTGGATCCATATAAATTATTGGTTTAATAATTAATTCTAGAATTTTGCTAAGAAATGATGTCAAGATTCAAAATACAATCTGACCTAGGAGGGGATTTCATACAGACATCCCTCAGATAGACAAATAGTACTAAGGAAAACTGGATTCTTAGCCATGCATCTGTCTTCTGGGTACCTTAGCATTGCTTTCTAAAATTTAACTAATTTTTAAATAACATGAAAATGACTTTTAAATAACAGCTCACTCTGCTCTAATGCCTTCTAGACAAGCCTACACCATTTGTCTATAATTGTCCTTGATTATATGTCTCTCTTTCCAAGTTTTACACATCGATTTAGAAGCTGAGCTTATTGAAGCTACTCTAAGACAGTCAAGGCAGTGTCTTTAGACTCCTTACATTCTTACCCTTAGTAGAGTCATTCATCAATATGTTGTCAGAATTTCAGTTTGGAAAAATTCCTATTTATCCCTCTTGGTTTCAGCTTCCCTTTCAGTGATGTACATTTTGCTGTTCAAAGAGTGAGTCATCCTTGGACCAGTGGCATTGACAACACCTGAGAGCTTGTCAGACTTGCAGAATGGCAAGCCACACTCCAGGCCTACTGAACTGCAATCTGCATTTTAACAAAATCCCCAAGTGACTTGTGTGCATGGAAAGTATGAGAAGCACTGATATAAGCCAAGGACTCATGACTTCTTTTTCACTGCACTTGTTAAAAACGGCTTCCTGAGGCCTAGAGCCAACTCCATCTGGCTACACCCACCTACCTGACACCTACTTACTCTGAGATAATGGAGTTGTTTCCCATAGTGTCACTACCACTTCATCAAGTGGTGCCTTCTTATTGACAGATTTAGAGGAAATGCTGTTCCCCTTTCACTTCCTCCAAGAGAAGTCTATTTTGTTCCAACTTTCTTTCATTTCCAAGACACAGAAGCTGAAATATCTCCTTAACTATCTTTTTACATCTGAACAGACTATTCAGAATGTACTGTATGCCAGTTGAAAGGTCCTTTCATATCTGCTGTTTCCACTTGTCCTCACAACAGGTTTATGACGTAGCTCGCATAAAAATACTCAGAACATAGATTATTATTCCCATTTGTGAGATTACAAAGCTGAAGTTTGAATGTTAGTTAAAGCAACTTGTGTGAAATCACATAGCAAGTAGTGGCAATGTCAGTGCTCGTATGCAGACCCCTTGCATTCTTGCCTCTGCTCAACCAGATCTCCAAGGTATTAACTGAAATCTCTGAGCCACGTTGGAGGGAGAGCTACCCATCCTAGCGCCACTTACCAAGCACAATACTGTCTCCTATGGACAATGCTCTTGCTTATCTACACGATGTCCAATTTCCTTTTTAAAATTTGCTACCAGAATCCTAATGCTTTGGTTGGATTATGTTCAGCTACATACATACTTGCTCAGCCTCCCTTACAGTTAGAGGTGGCCAGGGGCACGCTTCTGGCCAGTAAGATGGAAATAGAAGTTTTTTGGAACATATTTGTTTGCTAGGGCTGTCATAACAAAGTACCACAAACAGGGTGGCTTAAACAACGGAAGTATTATCTGACTGCTGTGGAGGCTAGAAGTCTGAAATCAAGGTGTTGTTAAGGTTGGTTCCTCCCAAGGGCTATGAGGGAAGGATCTGTTCCAAGCATCTCTCCTTGGCTTGTATTTGGCTGCCTTCCTGTTCACCTGGTATTTTCCCTGTATGAACATCTGTGTCCAAATTTCTTCTTTTCATAAAGACATCAGTCATACTGGGTTAAGGCCCACCCTAACGACCCCATTTTAACTAGATTACCTCTGTAAAGACCCTATCTCCAAATAAGGTCACATTCTGAGGTACCTGGGGTTAGAACTCCAACATATCTCTTTTGGGGGACACAGTTCAACCCTAACATGGGGCGAGTAGGGGTCTCTGGGGAAGCTTCTGCTTTCTTCATAAAAGGGGACAGTCACAGTGTGCCGTCTTTCCACCCTCCTTCCTTCTTTCTGTCCCATATTCTGTCTCAGTAGCTGGCGCTCCCTGACCTTATTGGTATTAAAGGGAACAGACCCAGAGAACTAAGGAGTTGAGCCAACATTAAGAACTGCCTGACTCTTCGCACCTTGCTACATGAGCCAGGTTAAGCCCTCTGCTAAAAGTCCTTGTGGTGGGCTTTCTGTTATTTATAGCCCAACACACCCTAATATATCACATTCTCCAAGAACAGGCTTTACACGATTTTATCAAGTAATACCAATTAATCCAGAGTAAAAGTGCTTTGTTACAAATGATTTAGATTGAAAACCCGGTTGACTGAGTTGAATAATGAAAATATTGTATGTTTCCAGACATTCTGGAAGACAATGTCTAAGAAAAATATATATATTGGAGGCTATCCACCAACTGCCATCAAACTCCCTTTTGTTGCTAGTTCTTGAAGGTGACTGGGTCTTCCAGCCCCAGTGATATTCCTGACAAGCCAATAAAAAAGATCCTGCTTGCTATTCCTAGCGTTTACACTGAGGCTCTGGTGTGAGAAAATGAGGTCATGACTTGTAGCCCTCAACAGTGGAAGTTTTAGCAAGTCCCTCCATGTACTTCTTTGACGACTGAACATGAGGTCATCTCAGCAGTTACAATTTATGGTCTTAAATGCACCTCTGTTCCCTTTCACATGCAGCATCCCATAATGATCTCTTTTGGAATTCTTTGGGAAGTTAAAGAAGTCTGAGAGCAGAGGCTGTTGTGTTTCCAGATACTGTAAGTGTTAAAAAAAAAAAAAAAAAGCGCTGGGGAGAGGGCAAGACACAGTACCAACGAGGCAGGCAGGATGTCCCACCAATGGGACCGGGACTAGAATAAGGCAAGAGAGAAACCTCGGGAGAAAACTTTAAGGAGGTGCTCAGTCTCAGCACTGGGCAGTGCAGGGTCAGTACCTCTAAATGTTTGCCCTGGGCGTTTCTCCTACCTCACCCTCGTCTCAATCCCACCTCCGAGTAAGAATGATGTCTAATGGACACTATTATGTCCTTGGATTCATTTCAGTTGTTACAGGTCTGTTTTTTAGTTCTAACCTGTATGTTTTATTACATTCAGATGAACAGTTATACTTTCAACCATAATCCTGATAAGAACACAATCACAGAAAAAGCTAATTTTCTTTTCTTCATACTTAGGCATTTGATTTTTCACAATGATAACTCCAAATAAGTGAGTACCTCTGAGTCTAAATTGTATAGATATTTTACATACACCACGGGTAATACGCACTAAGACATCCTGCAGCCTAGGCATTGCGTACCCCACGTGGCAGATGAGTCCCAGGGAGAGTAAGTGACTGGCCCCTCGACCCCACTGAAGACAGGGCCCCTCCAACAGGACTGCCGCATCTGAACTTGCTGCCTGCACTCTCTGCAGGCCTCAAAATCCCTGCTTTCTAAGCTTTCCTTCTTTAAATTTCCTTAATCACCACAAATTCTACCTCTTTATCTCCTGGTCAGGTTGTTCTTACTTGACTGAGAGATTTTACTATTGCTTTGCTTTTGTGGTTTCTTACTCTTTTCCAGCTTAAAAAAAAAATTCATTGAGTTTGAGAGTAGATCAGTATGTCAAGTTTTCTCAAAACATTCTTTAAAGCCATTTTCTGACTTAAATGTCTAGAGGGCAGAGCTAAATGGGGCCACCAGGTAAGAAAGCAGGACGCCTCCACACACTTAGAGGGGATGAGGAGGGAGAAATGGAAAGGAAAAATCTTATTAGGCTTTGTAGGTCAGGGAAATCCTTTCTAGCCTGGATTTTTAAGCCTTCTGAATTTTAATTGAAAGTATTTCTCCAGGGTATTTACTTTAACATGACTGTGCACTCTCAAAAAAGTTCCCTATCCATATTAGAAAAATATTACAAATTCCAGGAAGACAAGATTGGATTAGAAGGAAGAATTTGATGATGTGCCCTTTCTGCTTTGGACAGTAACCATGAAATTGCTGGCAACTACAAAAGCTGCCAGACTTCTACTGAGCATCTCTGCTGGGAAAAGCCTAATGCTCGTGGGTATGATACATGACTATCTGGCCCCCACCTAGGAACCACCATTAATTCTTAAAAGAAGTGAGAAATACTCCTTTCAAGAGATTTATGACCATCCACACCAGAAAATGCTCCCAAATTAGACAGTAAAAGATGGGTTTTAAGATACCTGGGAGTGATTGTTAGAAAGATACGAAAATTAGTGAACAAAATTTTGAGTCACCTTTTGACTTTGAATGCAAAGTATTGCTTATTCTTTGTACAGTTCACACCCACACACAAACACCTCCAAAAGATAGAAATTCTCAATTGTTTCCTTATAACAAATGCAAAATCAAGAGACAGCTAAGTGTTGCTATTCATCTTTTCTTAATTTGTATGTATTTTTGCCTAAACTAGAAATTGTTCTCTTCCTTCTGCACATAGGCGTATTGCTACAACTGATTGTTAGTAATAATGTGGATTATAATAATTAAATAAATAAACACTTAATTAAATAGTACTTTTTGTCTTTCTGACTCAATATATTTTTATATAGTATCTTCTTATCTTCATTATGTTCTCATAAAGGAGGCTACTTATCATTTCTGATTTATAGATGTAAAATTCAGGGCACTGAAAAGCTAGATGACAAATCATGAGGTCAGTCATGAAAAATTGGTCTTTCAACTCATTTCCTATATTCAAATTATTTAGCTCTCTTTAAAGACAGAAAATGGAGTATAGTCATACATAAGAAAGAATTTTCAGTCGAAAGAGTGCTTCAGCATTAGAACATGTTTCCAAATTAGGGATCTTCCTTTCCAAATGCCTTTAAGCAGAGCACAGAAGACTGGTATTTTGGATGGACCCACCTGAGCCAGGGCATTTAGTAGACAACCTTGTAAGGACTCTTGAGTAGAATTCTTGTGATGCTATGACTAAGTGATCATGCGGTGCCAGCTTCATCCACCTCTTACTCATACTTTCCCAGCACTCTGCTTGTGAAGAATCACTTGGGCACCTCCTTGGAAACATACTTTCCCACAGTACCTCAGAGTTTTTGCCGCAACACTGCTGTGGTGTTCCCACTGTGGGATTAGAGGGAAGTCTCCCTTCCACGGGACTCCACGCTGTAACCAGTCTCAGCACCAACAAAGGATGCACAATATGGCCATTGCTCAGCCATCTGTTCTGATTGGAGGCCTTGGGTAAAGGTATTCCTCCTCTTCATGTTGCTACCTGATTCATTGGAGCCAACTCCCTCCCTCCATTCAACTTTGCTTCTTTTCTGCAGGTCTCAGTGATCTTTGCAGTCACAGGAGGCTCAGAGATAAGAGTATATGGACATGGCCATGACCTCCACTGTCAGCATTTAGAATACAGGATGATTCAGCCCGGCCATGAAATGAAAAAGTGGATGAGGGTAGAGATGGGAGGCCAACCATCCACCATCTGCAACTGTGAGACTGTTAACCTCCCACCTTAGCAGAGGCAGGGTGGAAGGGCACGAATCAATCTATTATGCAGGCTATCTGGGTTCTAACTCTAGCTTGGGTGCTTTCTTTGCTGCAGTTTTCACATTTACCCTAGCAACATTTTTTTCTTGGTAACGACTATGCATCAGGTACATGTTCCCTGCTGGTACCTGTAATATTTCTAGCAGATAGCTATTGAGTTTTGGTTCTCCAGCATCCTGAGTTGCCTGGTTTGATAACCCTACTCTAATTTTCCTCTGAGAATTACCTCTCTTTCTGTCACAGCCTGTGAGCTTCCGGATGTACTCCACCCATTCTCAGCTCCAGGGCTGGAGCATGCAAATTAAACCTGGCCCATCAGAATTTCATATTTCCCTAGATTATGTGGGTGATTCAGGGGTGGGAAGCCAGTCAGAGTGAATCCCAGGACTTCTAGGCTACCTGAAGAGACTTGCTTGAGCTTTATCAATCTGGGTGTTGGGTGTTGTCATGCCAGGAGCCCAGAGTCACTGGGCCATACCACAAAGAGGCCAAGAATGAGCCAACCCAGAGAATCAATGAAGCAGAGCCAAGAAATGGATCGTTATGGCAGCTTTGTCGAGGACTGAATCACACTAACCTGAAGCTGTAACTATTCCTATACTTTCAGTTAAAAAAAAAAAATTCCTTTTTACCTTAAACAGTTTGACTTGGGTCTTTTGTCACAATGTCATTTTGCATATTTGCATAAAAATTGGTTGAGCTAATACACAATGTTGTTGTAAACAGCAAAATGAGATAAGGCATATAAGGAAATTTTCAAGAGTATAAACAGAAATATGAAACCATGAGAGATTATTGTTGATCCACCATAAAGGTAACTTCCTCTTGCTCTTTTCTCTCTTTAATCATGATCTTTAAAACCTGATTCCTGTGAAGAAATTGCACAAGCTGATGTATGGAAGAAAACCTAGCTTAATAAAGGTGACTTGGCTGTTTTTCCTTTCATTGTGCTTGGAACTGAGCTCAGTAAAACATAAACCAAGTGAACAAGCCTCTCATCCTCAACTCCTGTCACTCTACCTCCCCGCCTCCTGTAACCAAGTCTATCAAATACTTCCTTAATGCCTACTTAGCCATTCATTTTCTGCCACATCTATTGCCACTCTTGTAAACAAAGTCCTCATTATTTCTTATGTGAATTGCTGAAATTAGATTGTGGTGTACATGTCTAAGAAGGGAAACATGGGGAATTTTCGGTTTTGTCAAAATACTGATTACATAGTTGCTGTATGACCCCAAACTCAGTACCCCAAAACAACTGTAAACATTTATTATTTCACACAGTTTCTGTGAGACAAGGTTTGAAAATGGCTTAGCTAGATGGTTCTGATTCAGGGTCTCTCATGAGGTTACAGTCAAAATGTTGGTTGGGGCTGCAGTCATCTGAAGGCTTGACTAGGGCTGAAGATCTCCCTCCAGCTCGGCTCACTCACATGCCTGGCAAGTTAGCACTGGTTGTTGATAAGAGGTGTCTTCCATGCCACACAGTCCTCCCCATAGGGAGGTAGAGTGTCTTCATGACACAGCAACAGGCTTAAGAGAGACCAAGAAAAAAGCCACAATGTCTTTTATAACTAAGCCTCAGAAGGCACTCTTCACATTTGCACAATGTTCTTTTAGCTACACAGGTCAGCTCTATCCAGTGTTGGAAGGGGTTCGAGGGAATAAAAATCAAGAGGTGAGGATCATGGGGGTGAGGTCAGCTTGTGGCCTAGCTACCACAGACTGGGACAATGAAAATTTTAGACTGGGATGTTCACTTTTGAACACAAAGTGCTTATGTAGTGTTGAGGTAGGGATGGATGGACAGTAGAGAGCTGGACTTATGGGTTGTGAGTCAGAAGAGAGATGTGCACAGGGAGTCATCACCAAAAAGATGGGGATGAGTAAGACCACCTAGAAAGAGTGAGAAGAAAGTCAAGTACTGAACCACTGATATCTGAGGATGGACAGAGAAGAAGAGGCTGCACAGAAGACTGAGAAAAATCAGCCAGAAAGGCAGAAGAAAAGCGAAGATAGACCAAAAACATCAAAACCAAGGGAGTTTCAAGGAAGGAAAATTACCAGCTTCCCACTGAACTCTAGAATTCTAACATCCCAGTTGATAGTTGTTATGATACTCGGTTTTTCTAAGAGACTGATACAATTGAAACTGAATGGGAAAAATCCAAATTTTTTTTTGGAAGTCATTACCTAGTGGATTAGTTAAATTTCTAATCGTCTTTGCAAACACAAAATAAAGAATTAGGTTGTTTCATTTTTGGTGGAAGTGACAGATTTTTGTCATTTTGTCTTACAAGTTGAGTATGTTCATTCTCTACACATTCTGCCCATGTTTTTTCTCAAATTCTTTCCTCATTATTAAAAGAATACTCATCATTATCTGAAATATCAGACTTGGTTATCAACCTCTCCTATTCTCCTCCTGTCTCTTGAGGTAGCAATCACTCCATTATGTTCTCTGTGATTTTGAGGATTTCAGAATCTCTAGACCACCTTTCTGGTCTAGACATCATGAGATATCAAAATCTGTAATTCTGTCAGGCTCACAGTTTTGGGTTGGTTGATTGGTGTCCTGGGCATCAATAATTGTGAGAATAAAGCTTTAGGAAACATACCTTTAATAGAAATATGAACTAGTCATGAATACACTACATGTTTTGGTTTTGTTTGTTTATTTTGCCTTTGAAAGTCTTCAGGTTGGATGTACATGGTTTAGAGATTTGTTTTGTTTTGTTTAGGACTGTTTTAGTCAATCTATGATCTATTTATCCTGCACCTGACCAAATATATTTACTCTGACCCATTTCGTAGATAGCTGTTTGCTGTTTACTTCCCAGGGAGAAAAGTGCTTGGTCAGCCAAGGAAAATACTGCACATGTTAGCAAGAGAATCTTGTGTGACCACTTAGCAAACCAATTGTATTTTGAGCCTCTTCTCTATGTTCTAAAGAGTTTAAGTTCAGGAGGAAAATAAACCAAATTTATGTTAATGTAGAAATCAAATTCTTTTCATGAAAAGAAAACCTACAAATAAGATTAAAACTTTCACTCCTAAATACCTTATAATAGTAACTGACGGTACTGTTCCCAATTTTCTTTTCTCTCCATCTCTCATTACAGAAAAGGCACCGGAAACATTCCATTCATTTCTGGAATATGGCCACTTCTGGCATGGAAAGCAGCAAGCTTTATTTAACAGCTACACAATGAAGCATTTCGCAATAGTGTATAAGGACAGTCCAGGCCAAAGAAAGCCACTGTCAAGTGTGAATTTAGCTGTAACTTAGCTGGAATGCTGTCGGGCTGAACTTGGCCACTATTTATGGATTGAGTTGCATCCCCCGCAAATTCACATGTTGAGGTCCTAACACCCAGTATCTTAGAATTACTGTGTTTGGAGATAAAGTCTTTAAAGAGGTAAGATGAGAGTTGAAATGAAGTCACTAGGGTGGACTGGTATGTCCTTATGTTGTATATGTCTTTATAACATGTCCTTAAAAGAAGAAACTGGGACACAGACACACACAGAGGGAAGACCACGTGAAGACACAAGGAGAAGATAGGCATCTACAAGTCAAAGAGAGAGTCGTCAGAAGGAAACAACCCTACTGACACCTTGACCTCAGACCTCCAGCCTCCAGCTTCCAGAACTATGAGAAAATAATTTCTGTTGTTTAAGCCACCCAGTGTGTGGTGCTTTGTATGGCAGCCTAACAAACTAATTCGGGCACAGCGCCAGGCATAAATAGTTCTGCAGCCTGGATTTACTGGGGGATTGCATTTCTGAATCCCAGAAACGTAAGACACGCTCCGCATGGCGGTTCTCTCCCCTTCTGCCCCCATCAGTTCTGCTCCTGAGTCTCACTTCAATTCACTCTTGAACTTAGCTATTTTTTAAATTCACATCTTAGATATTATCATCGAAGCTAGCCCCACAATAAGTAGCTGGAGAGTTACGTTTCTCTCAGCATGTGCACACACGCACGCAAACACACTTTCTGTGTTAATAACTAATAAATATTCTAGTAAGTGTTCTAATGGCCAACAAGAGGCAAATTCTTAGCAAGCAGAGGTACTCTTGTAAATGAGCTACATGGGAGAAATTCAGAGTCCATTTATGTGATTCCGTTTCAGTCATATATTAAGACACAGGGATTTAATATGAATCTGTCGGGTATAGTGAAAAGCCTCTCCTAGACTTTTTTTTTTTCTTTTTGGCTTCTCAATTTAACTCAGAATATCTATTTGGGATAATGCCCACAAACATGAATTAAACATAGGAAATGTAGACCATTAACATATGAACTAAAATACGTGCTATAAAACAATTTTTAATCTGAATTAAATTACCCCAGTTAAAGCAGAGTGTTTATGGAATTTTTGCTCTTTAGGGCAGCAGTGTTCTCTCTGGACCACCCAACTTCTCTGGAAGGGAGGGGCAGAAGGTAAAGGGAGATGAGCTTCAGTTTACAAATAGAGAGACAGAGGCGCAGAGAAAAACTGGCCCGGCTCCCACCACTTAATGCAGGAGTCTTGACTGGGCACACCTACCTCTAGGAAAATTTTAAGTATGCACCCTCAAAGGATATCTTTTTATTCATGTCTTTGCATGTGATAGATACTTGTTTCACTGCAGTGATATTTTATGTACATTATAAAGCATGCACTAAAAATAGAGATTTTGTAAGGATGAGTTTAAAATTCATTTTCTTGTCACAGATTATCCTGTGTTCTCTCTGCTTTGGAAACGACTGAATTATTGAGTGGGGTGAGGGAGTAGGGCCCCCTTCAATACATCTATTTGAACATCTTGCCTCTCGCCATAATTTTGTTTGTGCAAAGGAGCACAAGCCATGCACTGCTTGTACTCAGGGCCACAATATCCTGTCTCTAGAAACTCCCTGAGGATCGGACATTTTAACACACACATACAGACTTTCTATCCTTCGGGCTTGGCAGTACCTATCCTGATGGTACCAGTACAAATGCTCACGTTTAACTGGAATCACACTCTAAAGTATAGGCGCATGTTGCACTTAAATATCACATAGAAGAAAATAATCAAGTGATGAGAATGAACTCAGCATTAAATGTTTCCGTCTCTGTACCTCCTTGTAAGTGAACGTAAACGTGTGGGATAAACTAGGGCAAAGTTCTCTTCCCCACAGCAGATTCACTGTTAAGCTCAGCAATTCTTTCGGTTTCACTTTGGTTTGTTTTCATTTGTACTGAATTTGAATTAAATTAAAAGCAATTCTTCCTGTTTAAAATAGTAAGCATAATATGACCCAGTGTTATAAAAACATTTCTATTTACCTGTTCTCTCTTAGATAAATCATTGATTGCTTTACCTGATTTCCGGGTTGTGAGACTTAGTGTGGTTTTTCTTTGTTTGCTTCGTTTTGTTTTTACTTTCTGCCTTTACTCTTCTGTATTGCTTACAGTATCTTAGTAATATAAAAATATACATTGTATAAAAACCATAAAGTAATTTTTCTCTAAAAAAGTCAGTCAGATATGCATATCTAAGTGGATGAGTAAATAAATCTGAGAAATTGGTTGCGTCCAAAATCGAAAGGAGACTTTGCAGATCAGAGCAAAGCAGAGGATGTTGTTCTCTGGGGGTTAGTTGCATATGCTCTCCCTGTGGAGATGAATGCATGGTTAGCTTTGAGGCCCCCTGCACAACAAGGGAGACAGGGTCCACATTTCTGCATTCTCCTGCACTGTCTACATCACGATCAACGGTACCTTCATCTGCAAGATAACTGGCTAGACTTACAAGATATTCTTTCAGCCCTAAAACCAATTTTTTCTTTATATTCAGCTAAATGACTCATGAAAGCCCTAAATCCTAGAAACCTGGAATTTTAAAGCCGGTTGGTATTTCAGAAATCATCAAAGAATGTATTCCCTGTATTTTCCAGGTGAGGAAGTCATAGCCCAGAGAGATGTAGCGTCTTGCTCAAGGCCACCAGAATGCGGATAGACCCTGGACCATAACCCTATCCTTCTGACTCCAAGTTCAAGAACAGCTCTTCTGCTAACTAGAGGCTTGGTACATTTCTGGTTCTCTCTCTCTTTTTTTTTTTTTCCATATGTCCTGGGTTATTACTTCCACTTATGGCTTTATTATTGTTGCAATATTGTTGTAAGTAGTCCCAAACCATTTGTGGTAAGAGGTGGGGATTAAATATTTACATTGTAAAGGTCAAGACAGCTCTCCTAATCCCCAATGCAAATGTTGTCTCTAAAGAGGCTAGCGTGTCAGAAGCCCGGGGCTCACTGTTACCTCATGGTCACTGGACAATATGCGTTGTGTGCCCAGGGCTGTGAAGACTTGCAGTACTGAGCCACACGCTGTGCACACTTACAGGCTTCCTTCCTAGTTGGAAATTCCTAGAAAATGATTTTTTAAAATGTTTTACAGGTTATTCATATATCTATTCAAGAACTTATTTTTAAAAAGAACTAATTTAATAATTATGAATAAAATTATAAAAGGTGAGAGTAGGAATCTTTGTTAGAAACCATGACAATTAGGATATTTGGAAAATAATAAATAAGCATTTATTGGGGGGAAGGGAAATTTGTATAAAGTAGTTTTGTATTGACTTAAGAACTCAGAGATAAAAGCTAAAAGAGAAACGTTTGTGAAGATGGTTTGAGACAATAATGGGAGTAGATGTGGTAGATGATGCTTAGAAGACTAGAGCTATTCTTTTTTGGGAATCATATTTGATCTTCTATTCTGACATCTCTTTACTTTCCATGGAAATATACTATGATATCAGAAAGACAGGAAGGTGGAAAATCACAAGGCCTTTGACTGACTACAGAGTCAACAACTAAAATCTATAAAAATATTTATCTATATAGCACTTGAGTGGTGGAAGGACAGGAAAAAAAAATCATTGACTATTTCTGACCCTGAAAACACAATTAATTAGCAATAACACCAAAAGGAACAGTAAGTTGAGCTTCCAGGTCTGTTAGGGTATTAAATTAACAATGACTTGCAAAAATTCAGTTATAATCCACTTAATTATCTCATGCTAGATGGCTGCTCAAATTGGTGTCAATAATCTTTTAACCAAGGAAACTCAAAAGAAGGAAAGAACCTATTATATTAATATTTCAATATATTTTTATTCTTTCTCTATTTCTATTCTTTGTTTGAAAGGCTATAACTAATGTTATGGATTGTAAACCTTCTATAGGCCATTCACATCCTGATAGGAATTAGTGGCCATCTTTGAACAGCCTGCCTTCAACTTACTGGTCTTAAATCGAGGCTGTCAGTCATTGTTGGAACAGAACAAGGTGAATTTGATGCAGTGAACACACACACATTAAATTCAAGTCAAGGAATATAAACTGTTTTAAATAAGGCTTAAACATAACACAGACACTTCCATGGTCAAACACTGAAACAGGGCTTTTAATTATTCACTCTATTGGGGTGGTGGCAGGTAGGTGGTTACATACCATTAAAATCAGATATAAAGAAATGCTGAATTCCAAAGCAAAAATTTTTAAACATAAGAATTATATTGAGGAGTACTAATTTTATTTTCTAGATTACTATAGAGAAATGCTCATCATCTTGTTTGAAAAATAAAAACTTACTATGTAACTGATTTGATTTAATCTCAATAACAAGATCAACAGTAAAAATAATAATTAGTTGTCACACAAACATTAAAGGTTTTAGATATTCTGTTTGTGTTTATTATAATCATCATCATCATCATCATAATAGAATCTCAAGGTGTTGCAATGAAGAATTAGCTTATTTTAAAGTCATTGTGTGGGAGGCAGCTAATAAAATTATATTGACATTGTATACACTTATCTTTCCATAAGAATCATAGCAATCAAGTCAAATTAAATTTAAAAGAATGCACTAAAATAGTCACTGTTCAAAGGTGATCAACAGATCTTTCTTAAGCATCTAACTGTGATAATTAGGAGGATAATGTTTGATTTGCCTATAAAACTCATTATTTCTTTTTCTATTTCTGGGATTCATTTATCTCACTTACCTGTGACCTGTTTAGTATGGATTTGGGTCACTTTTAAATTAAAGACTATGCATCTTAGGGTAATGAAAAGTCCACAAAAAGACTGTGGATATAAATAAAATGCAGGCATTCTCTAAATTACAAATATCCAACTTATGAACACACACACACATATGAGCAGAGCCCTGGAGAATAAAAGGTACAAGTTTTGCTAACCCCAATGTCCACAGCATCGTGCAGGTAACATACATGAAGAGAGCCTCTCTCTGAATGGAGGCAGCCACTATCCAGGCCACCAAATTGTTGCCACATTGAAATAAGGAACAATAAATCCACTTGTCTCTATAAAGTCTCTGAATGTTTGAATGTGGGACACACCAATTCAAACTTTTAAAAATACGTCATAGGCCACACAAAAGACTTCTATAAGCCACTATAAACCTTCTTTAATGTAAAACTGGTGATGTTCAAGAGAAATAATTCTCCAGACAATCTTTATTCAAAATGTGTAAATCTAGTCTGTTCTGCATCTAAACAAGTTTTCAGAACGTAAAAGAGCTGCTCTGACTGGTAAATAAGGAAACTGTGTTAATAGAACATAAACGACACACTGGTTTTCACAGAGTTTTCTGCCAGCATGTTAATGTTTTGTGTCACATAGTAATAGCAGCTGGATGCAAAGTATGTTAGCCCAGCTCAATGTAGCAAGACACAGAGGAATACAGCATTGCTCCATTTACCCTGATCTTAGAAGTGATCATTTACAGTTTTCACCAATCTTTTTGTATTTTGGCCTTACAGCCATCATCTGCAGACTTCATACTTTCATCAAGCCACTTTCATTTTTAAAGTCTTATATATGCTATAATGTATTTATGAAGAAATGAGAATGGCATTGATTTATAAAATACGGGAATTTAATTGAAATTACTGTTTTATTAGTACTTGCTTACAATGTTGCCTCAGTGTTAGTTGGTCTGCCTCAATCTTATTTTTCCAAAAGTGCTGCTATTTTTGGTATGGGCTTTTGCAGACTACAGGTTTTTTTAGGAATATGGATATCACATTACAGCAGAAATATTACTCACTGTTAAAATATGGATGTAGGTTTTCAAGTTAGATCTGCTCACTAACTAATATCATTAAACTCTCCTTTTACTGAATGTGATTCACTTTTGGCTAAGCTTTTTATTCTTAGTTCACACTACTATAATAGAAATACCACAGACTGGGTGGCTTAAACAACAAGCATTTATTTCTCATTGTTCTGGAGACTTGGGAGTTCAGGATCAAGCTACCAGCAGATCGGGTATCTGGTGAGAGCCTGCTCCCTAGTTTGTAGACAGCTGCCTTCTTACTGTACCCTCATGTGGCCAAGGAGAGAAACAGACAGACAGACAGACATGTGGTCTCTCCTTCCCTTTATAAGGGCACTAACCCCATCATGGGTGCTCTACTCCCGTGACCTCATCCAAACCTCATCACCCCTCTCAAAGGTCCCATATTCAGATACCATCACATGGGGCGTCAACATATTAATTCTGAGGGCACACAAGCATTCAGCCCATAGCACCTTTCCATATATTATTTCACTTAATTTTCTCATCTACCTTACCCACTCAGCAGCTACAAACTGGTTACACATGGTGCCAGGCAGCCTGCCAGGCTCTGGGCACATGGTGGTAGACAAGGCAGATCTGGCCCTTACTCTCATAGAGCCAAGCTCCCTTATCAGGTGGATGTGATAATCCCTGTTGCAAATGTTTAC
Organism: Vicugna pacos; assembly: GCF_048564905.1. Classification (NCBI taxonomy): domain Eukaryota; kingdom Metazoa; phylum Chordata; class Mammalia; order Artiodactyla; family Camelidae; genus Vicugna; species Vicugna pacos. The sequence continues at coordinate 65,094,049 of NC_132991.1, read as the reverse complement.
CTGCCCTGGACTAAAGGCTTGTCTATGGCAAGGGAGCACTCTAGCCCCAAAGGCCAGAGAGTGAAGGGCCCGTTACTGAGCTCCCTGTCACTGCATTTGGAAGTGGGTACGGGGGTTCTCCCACACTACGTACCTCCCCCACACCCCACCCCATCACCACTACGAAATGAGGCTATCAGCTCCCAGGGACTCTTAGTTGCTGACTGACTCTTGCTTCACTCTGAACTCTCAGCTGCATGACCCTTGCCCTCTGACCTCAGAACTGGTTGTCGGGATATGGTCTTTCTGTGGCTTGAACGTCAGCTTTGCCTGTACCTGTTTAGCCTAAACTGCTCCTCCACTCATGGTTCTCAGCATTTGGTCTTGCCTGAGGCAAGTATCTTCTGTTCCTTCTCAGCCCTACAGAACTAAAGTCTGTGTTTGGTCAATGCTGGCTCCCCACAAAGGGGATGTTTCGACACTGGGCTCCATTTTTGCCAAGTCTGGGACTCCTACACAAGCATTCCTCAGTCCTCCATGATTCCTCCTTGCCAGGCTGTTGGAACAACTGTCCCAGGGAAACAAGATGTCTAAGTGCATGACTAGTTCTTTCAACTACGTTCAATTTATAACCTAAGAAACTTATGCTTTGAAAGGTGTGGCTTGGAAGGGAGATGTGGTGGAGATTTTGAGCAGTGAGATATCTCATGGAAAACTATAAAAGAGGAAGGAATGAACTTAGGAGGTAGCAGAGAGTACAGAAGAAGGAGAAATGTTGATGATTAAAGAGAGGGATAGAGTGAGGGAGTTAGCTGCAGTGAGAGGGAGTTTGTGAGGGAGTTTGTGAGGGACTTCATGTTAGAGTGAAGAATTTGAAACTGTTAATGTAAGCAATAGGGAATTCTTGATCAGAGGAGTAACATGATGGTTTCTGAACTTGAGGACAGTTGCATTCTAACTGGTTTTAGAATGGGTTGGACCAAAGAGAGGTAAAAATTGGAGTAACCATCTAAGAGGCTGTTGCTATCTATCTACCTACCCACCTACCTACCTTTCACCTACCTGTTCCCTGTTTATCACCTATCTATCACTTACATATCTATCTGTCTATTTATCTTTTATCTATCTATCTGTCTGGCAAAGAGAATCCAAACAACCAGGGGAATTTGAGAATTAAAAGGAGTCACAAACTCAAGGGACATTGTAAGTTTTTAGGAAGGAATTAGGAGGAACTTTGTCCTCCAATTATCACTCCATCTTCAAAATGGAGACCTCAAGCTAACGAACCTCTCAGCATTATTCCCATCTTTTAAGACCTTCAGAAAGAGGAGACATGGGAACAAAAGAATTTCCCTAATGAGTGAGACCCTTGGGCCCTTCTGCTCCATGTCCCATTGACCACAGTAACCTGGGATGCCCTGAGAGTACCTGCTTCTCCTCTAGGAGTCCAGCTGTGGGGTCAGAAGACCACCAAGTGTCTATATACACCCCCAAGGTCTCAGGCTGCTGAGATGCTGAATGCAGAATATGTCAGAATGCAGGCCAGGAAGGCATGTTAAAGGACTCCCACATCAGTGACAAAGTTCCACTTCTTATAACATGAGAGTCTTAGCACCAGCAAAGCAACATCCACTCAGGAAGGAAGTGCAGATATAATGTTATTTTTTTTTCTGCTTTGTGCATGAAGGAGGGTTGGTCCTCTCTAAAATCACTACCAATCCATTTCCCTCACTTTCAGCATCTCATCTAAAACTCCATTCATCTAGGAAACTTCCTAAACTTGGTGTTTTTCCTGGCCCAGCAGCCCAAGTATATGACCTATGTCAAGGAACAGAGTCATACACTTAAGAAATTTTAATATCAATTAGTTAGGCTATAAAAAAAATCACTTTACCATAAAGGACCCCTATAAATAGTTATTTTTTAGTGCCTCACAAGATTCAGTGCCCATTCATCTTTTCAAGATATAGCTATTGAACTATGTCTGTGATGCAACTGTGTCTTATTTAGGCATTTCCTGATACTTGTTTTGTAATTATATTCTTTGATCATTTTATGAGTGCCTTTTGTCTAACTATATTGTAAACTCCCTTGAGGCCACAGACCTCCTGTATCAATCTTTTGGTATCATCCATAGTTTCCAGTGCTATTTCTTGGTACACAGTGGGCATTCAATAAATGTCGTTCCCATCAGATCAAGTTATTAAGTCAGAAGAGAAGTCAATGGTCTAAATCTTTTGTGACTAGAGAAGAAAAGAAATGGGCAGATATTTCAGCTTTAAAATGGCATGGGAAATTTGTTTTTTTTCTCTGTAGCAATTCAAGTAGATGATATTGGATTTACCATGTAGCAGGCATCATGGAAGTACAATACAAAATCCAGATGACAGTATGAAATGTATTTTGTGTGTATTCACAAAATTCCACAGAATCAATCAGCATCCCTTTGACCGAGTTAATATGAACTCCAGTGGCAGTAACCCATGGACCTCTAATAGAATTCACCGATGGGAAATAGTAACAGTTCCCATGGAGGCATTACCTTCACTGCTCACTGTGATCTATGGATGACAGCCTCCCAGAAAACACATTGACACAATAGGCTGTAATGGCTCAGATGGGGCCTTTATGTGATATCGGGCCAGTGATCCGCAGACAATGTCTCGCCAGGAGGTTTCTCAATTGCCTTCTCCAAAGCTTTCCCTCATGCTTTTGGGGCCTGTCCAGGTACTTTCCAGAGCTCCAGGATGTCTGTCTGTGCTCTAAGGCTATCGAAGCTTGCCTCAAGGCATCTCCATTACACTAATGAGCGGCTGCAAAGCCAATGAGAAAATGAAGAATAGCTACAGATGGAAGATTTTCTCCAATTTGCAGTGATGTAGGTATAGATATGTTTGCTTATAAATTGTAATTAAGCGCTGACAGTGAGATCTGGACCTTATTTCTTATTAAACCCTGTTAACCAGTTTGAAAGCTGCTTTGTCCATACCTAAAGAGGCCCTGCTACCCCTAGGCCAGTTGGTCGGTCAATAAATGTTTGGTAAATGCACAAGCTCATAATTGTGCGAAGCATTGTTGTAGATGTAGGAGAATAATTGGCTTCTGCCCTCAAGGAGCTCCTGACTGAGTTAGAAGTGAAACTGACCCATGCAAACCCATATAAAATTATGGCTAAATTGCTAGGTTGGTGTATACTTTGATCTGGACTGTTTTGATGATTATGCATTCCAAGCTGCCTAATAAACACTTGTACTTCACTTGTCACTGCTTGAATCCAGTGACACAGGGGCTCATGACCTAGCACTGAGCAATAACTCAGATAGGTAGCACATGGCAGGGAAAAGAGTAGATTCACCAGAGGATGCTAAAAAGACCTGAACCTTACGTTCTTAGAGTAAATCAAAAGCACATGGGAAAAGGAATGGGGAGAGGGAAAGAGAGGGAATAACTGACATTTATAAACATCAGTTATGCCTCCAGACACTTCACAAGTTGCCTCATTTTCCCTTAAAAAGTACCCTGTGAAGTAGAGATTAACATCATTTTATGGATGAAGAATTAGCAGCATAGAGAGATTACCCATCTTGCCCCACACCGCACAAGAAGAAAATGAGTGAACCAGGATTCTAACCCAGATCTGTCTGCCCAAAAAGCCCACAGTCTTTCCACTCCCCCATTATCCCTTCATAACCCTATCATCTTGACCAAAGCATATGTATCACTACTGTTCCTCCCACCCTCTTGTGTGAATAGTCTTCTTCAAAATAATACTGGGCCCCTGATTCTGGGTTGGGTGGGAAAAAGGAGAGATCAAGCACAAGAAAACAAAGGTGAGCAAAAGATTTCAGGGCATACCTCCTGCCAGTTCACAAAGTTAAGCCCAGGACTAGTGTCCTGCCAGGATGCCCCAGTCTGGCATAACAGCCAGCATCCATTCTAACTGGTCAGTGTAAAAGTTACTGAGGATATGACATACTGTAAAAATTTCATCTTCCATATATCCTTAACGGGTTTCTGAAATTTGAAGACATTGAATATTGGTTTTTGAGGGGAATAATGTCAAATTCGAAAGCAGCTCTAAGGTTAAAGGAAGGCAATATGAATAACACTTATTGCTGAGAGAAAATTTGTATGAGAAAAAAATCAACTCTTTCAGTCATATACTTTATGTATTTTTAAATACCCTTAAGATTATTGGGAAACAATCATAAGGTTTTTATATAAAATTTTAAATACACATTAAAATTGATCTAAACTTATGACATAGAGGGCTTAGATTTTTATTTGTTGTATAGATTTTTAAAAACATAGTAACTATTATTCTAGCTACCCCAATCCATTTCCAATACCCAACTTCTCAAAGATAAGCACCTTTAACAGTTTAGTGTGTATCTAGATTTTTTCTGTCCATAGAAGAACATAAAATGTATTTGGAATATGTGTTTGCTTTACAAAAATTTAGTCATATTTCTCTGCAGCTTGTTTTCTGTACATAATGTACCAAGGACATCATTCCTTGTCAATATATAGAGATCCATTTTGTTCTTTTCAATAAGTACATGGTCTGCTTGTGTATGGATGTATCATAACTCAAGCTCTACTGGCATATATTTAGAGTGTTTTCAATGTTTTGATTTCTTAAGCAATGCTACCAAAAACATCTTTGTGTATTTTTCCCACTTATGTGAATATTTTAATAAGAATGATGCACTCTTTTAAATACCCTGCTCTCCTTTTAGCAAATTAATGTCAAATATTCATCTGTGCCCATTTTTATAGAAATTCATACATATATTTACTATTACTCTATAATTTACTGACATAATTATGCCAACATGACAAATTTGTATTAGAATAATAGATCTGATGTGTTCTTGATCAGCTACAACCACCAAATATAGCATTGCACTTATAGTTAACAGCTATTTTCTTCCAGTCACAGTTGATGGGTACCCATTGCTGTGAAAATCAGGCACTATCATAACAGGTTTCAGAGCACTGTCAGAGCTCAAAATAATAACTCAATGAGGACTGGAATAATCAAAGAAGGTTTCTTGGAAGAGCTGGAACTTCAGCTGTACGTTGAAACATAAGGAGGATTTGGGTAGGCTAAGAGATGCGGGAGCCAAGAATGTAAACCTGAGAAGTCAGGACCACGGACAGAGCAGAGATGGGCCAATGGAAGAGTATATTTTGAGAGGAGCTGTGAGAAAAGAGGTAAGAGAGGAAAAGAGGTAAGTGAGGCTTTATGATGAGGATTTTAAAAAACAGATCAGAAGGCTTACATTTGATGTAGAAATGGGAAATCAGGACCAATGATCAGTTTTGGAGAGTATTTAACAAAGCTGGCCACTATATGAAGTAGGGCTTGAGGAAGAAAGAAAGTGATGTATTAGATCAGTAGGAAATCCAGGGCCCACACGAGGGTAGTAATCCCACAAACAAAAAGGGATAGTTAAGTGAGACATTCCATAGGAAAAACCAGCACAATCCACAATAATGGCTACTGCTTAATTAGAACTTGCTCTGTGTCCAGCCCTGTACTAAGTAGTGCCCATCACCTCATTTAATGCTCCTCATGATGAGTCTGTACGATAAGCAGCCACATGGATGAGATATGCTGAGACTCAGAGAGGTTAAGTGACTTGCCCAAAGTCACACAGATTACAAATTACAGAGTCAGGATCCCAATCCATGTCCATATCTAAAGCCAGGAATCAGAGCTGAAATGTAGATTTATATCCCAAACATTATGGAGATCTCATTCTATATTAGTTCATAGCTTCAATAAAGGAGATGATCCTTCATTTTCCACAGTATTTCCTTCCTTCCATGGAAAACTGAAAAGTTTGTTTCCTAAAAAAAAAAAAAAAAAGCCTGAGTTCAATTCACTTCTGGGATAGTTCTACCCAGGCTTATGAAGCCCTTGAGAAGTGAAATAACCTAAATTATAATACTAGCTTTGTTAACTCACTGAGTTACCTCACATAATGTCATCTAACTTCTTGGAACCTCACTCTCCTCATTCACAGTGAGGGACAGCAGATGATATATAAGGTCCCTGCTAGCTCCCAAATACCGTGGTGCTCCTATTCTTTATATTTTTTGTTGCCAAATGAAGCTCGATAGAGGACTGAGCTAACAAAATCCAAATCTTTCTTGGTCCCTGGGACTGGATATAACCTCTTATTCTCTTATGCATTCATTAATTAAATCATTTATACAGTAAATATTTATTGAGTACCTACTATATGTTGGACACTTCTCTAGATGCTGTAGGTATAGCAAGGAACAAAACATTGATCTTACCTTTTAGTAGAATAATGATAGCTAACTTTTACAGAGTGTACCCTTTGTTCTTATATGTGATTTAAGTATTAACTCATTCAATCTCTATACCAACACTACAAGGTATTTCTTTACAAGAATGAGGTACAATGAGAGTTAGCCACTTGCCCAAGCTATATAGCAGAACCAGGCTTTAAACCCACGCAGCTGGGCTTCAAAGCCCTAACTCACCCTCAATGCTCAAGAATCATCACGCCTATAAACACTACAATTTCCAAAAACAAGGGTGAAAATGTGCAAAGCCATGGAACATTCTAGAACTATCCACACTGAAGGGAGGTTAAATTTCCTCTCTGATGGGGACATGCTAAGTATTAAAGATGCCTTATGTTTTGTGTACCATCGGCTGTATAATGATCTCCAACATCTCAGAACCATTGTGCTGGCACCAGAACAGCCCCATAAGGGAGAGAAGCAGAACTATTTTGCACTTTAATTGATTCCTTGAAACATTTCCTAGATGAGGCCATTATTTGCATTTTCCTGATAGCTAATCCAAACATAGAGTTTGGGGTAAGACATACAATAAGTCTGTGGCAGTGTAAAGTAAAAAGAAAGAGGAATCACAATACCTAGTCCCATTTCTCCAATGCTAGACCAATTTCTCTTCCCAATGACTGCTTATATAAATAAAGAAATAGGCAGGGTCCTGGAAATACAATTTTGGAGTATGAAGAAAGTTCAGCTAAACTTACATGGAAACAGGTAATAGATGAGACATACTCAAAACTCCTCCTACTAGAATTATACAATACAAGGCAGAATCTAAATCACAAACATGACTGCCATTTGCCCAACCCTTCTAACAGTCCTTAGTAAAACAAGATCTGGGGTCAACAGATTAGGAGTCAAATCCTTATTTTCCAACTCACTAGCTGTGGAAATCACTTCAACAAATTACTTCTCCAAGACTCAGTTTTCTTACCTGTCAAACGGAATAAAAATACTACTTACCACCTGGGGCAATTATGAGAATCAAATGATACAATGCACGTAAATTGCTTAGTTACGGGGCCTGGCAGATAACAAAAACTCAAACTTGTTCTTATTACTATTTTATATGTGTTTAATGTATTCTATATGACACATTAGATCATATACAAATAATATATTTTATACATTATTTCTGATATTTATAAACAATCCTTCAAAAAAGATGGTGTTAATGTCATTGTATCTATACGCCAATGCAGGTTCGGACCAGCCATGTGACTTGCACCAGATTAAATAGCTGCCAAGTCTCAGAACCAGGTCTTTCTGACCCCAGAGCTCAGACGTTTCATGCTAGGCATTCTGTCTCTCAGTCACCTTGGCCCCCATACAAGCCACCACTCTGACTGAAATGTTGAAGTCACTCCCAGTCTAAGTCAGTGTCCACTGCCAGCCCACTACTTAGCTCTAAGGATGATACTTCAGCAAGGCTCGCCAACAAGGCAAAGAAACGCCAATGTGGACATGTTTACAAAATGTCTTTCAACCCCAGAAACTGGCCACTTTGACAGGCATCTTTTAGCAGGAAATAAGGTAGCTTGCTTTCCAAGGTGCTTGCTTTTACACCTCATAATCAAAGGAGAAGAGCAGCATCTTTTTTTTATTGGCCCATAACTTTTCAGTTAGATGAGTTTGGCACAAACTGACAGTTGTTAACATAGCAGGCCACCTCTTGGCATTCCAGTGACGGCTATATTAGTGCCACCACAGGCCCAGGCCTGTCATAAGCCCTTCATGAATCAAAGTGCCACCAATTTTCCCCTTATAAAGACCACAAGATGGTATCCAGGCTGTGCCTTTCCATTTATATTGTTCTGCCATGCAGCAGCAAGATCATGAATTTTAAATGCCTACTGTGATTTGGTCTTATAACTGCACCATGGGCCAATGCCATTACTGAAAGAATGGTGCAAAGGAAGTATAATAGTGTTTTTACAGTAAAATCTACGTACAATAAATCCTGGGAACTGAGAATAAATTTAGTTGAGGATCCTCATTAAATACTAATTCCCCTTTCTCCCCCTGCCCTCGCCGCACCCTCTCACGCGTTATATAAGCCTTACCTTATACAATGCAGCACAGGACTAAAACAACATCTTACTGCCTTCCATAGAGGCTGATAATAAAGGGGAGAGATAGTGGGGATAAGATAGAGGAGAAAGAAGAACTGCAGGCTAGTGTTGATTGTGGCTTTATTAATAATTCATAATCTGTCTCTCCAAACCCAGGCTTCTTCTTAACTTTTTTTCTCAATCGTTGTTACCACCATTCTCCTAAACATCCAGGCTTGAAACAATAAAACCAAATCTTTGCCTTGTCCTTACTTTGCCAATCACACTTAGTTACTAGGTCTGTGGATACCCCCTTGACAATATCTCTCACCTCCAACCTTCATTTCCATTCCCACTGCCATCCCTCTAATTATAACCTAACAACTGAATTATTGCAATCATCGGTTGATTATAAAGTAGGTAAGAATTCAAATTTGGATGCAAAAAAATCTGGGTTCAAATTCTGAACCAGCAACTTACTAGCTGTGTGATCTTGGACAAGTTACTTAATATTTCTAAGCCTCATCAGAAGAACAGAGGTAACAGTAAGTGACTACCTCTAGAGTTGTTAAAATAATCAAGATAATACGTCCAAAGCACTTACGTTATTTAACTATTTTGCATAATCCATTTCCTCCCTCCTTACTACACTCTACATACCTATTTTAAGTTTTTCTCACTAAAATAAAGCAGCAACAGGGCATCTTCTGTTCCAAAACCTAAGTCAAGGGACCTTGCAAGCCAAGGAACCATCTTATGAGTGAAATTGTCTTAGAATAAAGCTTTTTGATTCTTCAGGAACTGATTTCTTTTGGATGCAGTCCAAAACGTACACATCTCACATGACACCTCATTTGAATAATTTCAGAAGAAAATGCCTTTTAACAGTGTGAACTTGGACCCAGAAAGGACTGAGAAGAATTCAGTATTCTCAATGCTGGCTTGGTAGTAGTCAGTGGTGACTATCTCAGGCTGAGGCCCTTCTTCAAGGCAGAGGAGAGTTCTTCTCCCAGATGCCTAAGGCAGGTCCCTGGAAACAGAGAAAGGGTTCTTTGGGCTATGGCCATATGTCAATGGACAGAAATAGAATCCTTATCTCATGAGGCAGAGACCACGGAGCCACAGCCCACTTCACATGCTGAGGGAGCAAAAGGAGGGAACCCCATCTTAGCTGACATCAATAGTATTTCTGTTTCTGATAATGGAGTTCATACTACAAAGTATGTTGTTTGAATGGAGCCTTTTTATATACAATGAATAATAATGAATAAGAAATAAATACGGTACCAGTGTGAATGGATTATATTTTATAAAGAGATGAATTGTCTTCACCCTCCATGTCCTTCTTCCACCCTTACTTAGCAAGCTATCTGTTCTTCCCAGCCACACTGAACAAGAGTTTGTCCTGATCCATTTGACAAGTTACAAAGCAAAGTTCCTCATTCCCAGAAGCCACTGACAGTTGGGCCCAGAGCACCAGAGAGTGAACAAAATCAAAACCAGGAATGGACAGAGCATTACCAGGAGCCAGGAGAAAGTGGTAGTAGGTTCTTCTCAGAAACTGTGTCACAGTGGCAGCAAAGGAACAATACAGGAAGGTCAATGGGAGATAAGGTGCCAAAAGCATTCTCATAAGAACTAAATGGTATAACCAGGAGAAGGAAGCAAGCTAATGAAAGGCAAACATATTTAGACTATGATCATTATCATCATCGTCATCATCATCACCACAGTCCCCTCTCTGGGCCGTTAGCCCTAGATGTGTTTTGGAATTCTGAATTTTTGGCCTTTAGATCCACTGATTATATTAATTTTAATGCACCTATATTTCTGCAGCAAATCACACTAAGGGGGATTAAACAGAGCCAATAAGAAATCTCATGTCAGTTCAGGTCAGGATTTGCCACCAAATGAATTTTGACTCCAATTTACAAACAAAGCAACTTTCGTTTTTTAGACTCCAGGGAGTTTCAGAATTATAAATGAGAACGTGGGCTAAGAGAACACTTATGAAGTGTGAAGTTATGAAGGGTGTGAGGACCTCCCACATACCTGGTGGATTGAACCTTGGATTCTGGGCATCATCTCTACTGCAAAATGAGGAAGCTGAGGCCCCAGGAAATTAACAACATTCTCACAGTCATCTCAAACTCTCGGAACTTGAAAACACAGCTATAGTAGGTATAGGATTTAGAGCTAGAGATCCTGCTTTTATTCTGACTATACAGGTAGTCACATGGCAAAGCCATTTATGTGCAGTGAACCCAGATTTTTAAGAAAATTTTGATTTGATGCAGCTCTATTTAACTATATTCTGGAGTCTATATTCGTCTTATATTGCCACTTTATTGGCATTGCCATTGCTCTTAATGTCTCTCGCTATTTTGGAATTCTTCCTTGATGCCTTTGGGTTGTATTGGAGTAAAGAGGGCCTCTTATTCTGATGTTGATCATTCACATCAGTGATTCTGTTTTCTTCTTATGGCCATTTTTAGGGAATATATCTAAAGTTATTTAAAAAGCCATTTGATTCCACAATATCACCAGCAATAATCTGGCATCATGAGGTCTGCAAAAGAGAATTTTGTTCAAAAAACTAGTTTTTTAAAAGTGGTACAAGAGGAAAAGGAGATCATGTTGAGTGGACTGGAGAGTAGACCAAGGAGGAGGAAGCAGAAACCACCCATCTTCCCTGCCTTCTCCCCTATGCCTACTTTCTTGAGCTCCTGGGCCTTCCCATCAATGACCTCACTCTAACCAGGCACCATTCAGAACAATTTAAAAAGCCATGACCCTCTAGGAGTTCATCATCCAGAAGCTTCTCCAAGTTTCATGGTGTCTAAACTCCTTCCCAAGATATTTTCACTCCAAAAGTAGACAAACCCTTTTGGAACATAAATAAATATCTTTTATTTGAGACTTATTTTCCCCAAGTATTGGTTTTCCAGAATATAAACTGTCACTTGCCACATCTATTTCCCTTTGGACTTGAGTGTTCTGAGAAGTAAGTTGATTTCTCACACTTGAACTTATAAAAATGCAGTCTGGATAGAGTGGAATATAGCTAGGCTGGGAGGCGGAGGAGCAGTCCTCTTGCTAATGAGTGTGAAGACTTCCATTTGACTACTATTAATAGTAATGAGGGTGATCTGCCAAAATCCCTGTGCACTGAGATGAAAATATATGCTTTGGTATAGAGATTTCCTGTTATGCTGTTGATAATTCATTGTATGATGTGATCAACTTATACTATAATAATGGCACTTATACATCACACTTTGAAGATGCCTTTTATTGACTTAATGTGAATATTATTGCCATCGTTTATTACCCAGAAGTATGTTGTAGTAATTGAAATACAATATGGTGTCATTAATCATCCTGAATACAAAATGTTAACTTTAAGCTGGTCACACTGTATTAAATGCTCCTCTACCCATAAAGCAATTTGATTTGCAAGTCTGTAAAAAGCTGGATGTTTAGGATTTAGTGGAACTAGCACTTGGAACACATTTTTTTGTTAGATTTCTCAACAGTTTACTTTAACCGAAGTAAGTTTTATTGTTTTGTTTGGGTAGGTTTTCCCGTCCAATGTGTACTTCACTGGATAAAAATGATTGTTTGAAGTCATTCTCACAGAACATAAGAACAGGACTGTTTTCCCATCTCTCTGAATTGACCCTGAGAACTAGTTAGCTACCTTCTCCATATTTGCAAAATTAAAACACAGGGATCTTAAATAAAGAATGTGGTACTGTCAGATGGAAATAATTCATTGAGACTGGAGGGGTGATTAGAGATCTCTGCCCACACATCATTCTAGTGTGCACTGTTCCACAAGCCTTACTTGTTATCGAACTGTGACTGAGATTTTATAAGTTAAATGATTTGGGGCTCTCACGATTTTTTTTACACAGCTGAATGTATCTAATTATAAAAATCACTTACAATCTGCAAACCACAGGTACAGGTAAAAAAAATTCTTTTTTTCCTTTGGCATGAGTAATACACAAAGGGAGAATTGTTTGGTTTTGGATATAATATTTACCTATAACGAAGAAACATTTCAGGCCATCTTTAACTCATCTTTTATATCAGAAAATATTTCTTAGGCAAATGACAATTTATTGACATTATTACCTAGTTCAGCATTAAGAAGCTGCTTTCTTTATTTTAAAGATAACTCCCTGGGTAGTATTTTTATATTTTAAAAATATGTACTGTAATTCCATTTTGGTTGAAAGTCTTTTGTGGATTATGGACATAAAGCATACTCATTATAGATAATCTACAAAATACAAAGAAAAAATTAAATCACCCATAGTGCCTCAAGGCAATATTTTCAAAGGCCCATGTAATCATTCTGAATGGTGCAGAGACATTTAAAACACTCACTGAAGACTGTTGCCTTTCCTTTTTATTTGGAATAAGGCTATACGCAGTTTAGGACCCGCAGCGTGATAGGTAACAGGGTGATTCTGTGTCATTTTAAATTCAACTTTTGTCAGGAGTACTTCTCTTCATAGGGACATTTATTTTCGACCATTTTGAAAAGAGATTAAAATGAAAATGTATGAAGAGTCCCAGAAGGTAGTCTGCTTTGAAAAGCTGTTTACTTGCCTTGGGCATGATTTGGGAGGGTAAAGGTCAAGGATGAGTCACAGGAAAGCCCCACGGGCTGTCCATTCAGACGTGCTCAATCCTCTTTCATCTTTCTCTGTTTTTGTTGACACCAGCTGTGTCTACCTTAATCCTCCCTGTGAGTTTACATCTTTTTTCTTAATAATCTATAAGGAAGCCATAGAAAAGGGGCATGTGCTGACTAGAATGCAAGGTGGGGGGCACAGGTAATGGGAAGAAAAGGCAAAGGAGAAAGAAGTGTAATGAGCAGTAAATTTCTCTTTATGGAATGTCAGAGAAACCAACAGCATATTTGACAAGACTTGTTTTGACCCAGAGCATCAGCAGAAGCTGTGATCATAAATATTATGCAATACCTGAAACAAAGGGGAGTTAATATGCTAAATTTCTTAAAGAATCTCAACATGCTGCCTACAGATTTTCTCTTTTGTAAGCGTAATAGATGACAGATATGTTTTCAGGATTTGAAGGCTTTGGTAATCATCAACATAAACACAATTAGCCTGGTAGATTATATGCAATGCAGGTATCTTGTATGTGTGTTTCCAGTAAGTAGAACCACCTAACTAAGATGTTCTACTTTAATCCCCTCTTTCCTAAAACATGAAAAAAAAGTAGGGGTGACATGGCATTTAATGGATTTCTAAACCCTTCAATGTGGGAAGAGTGGGAAGTAGGTGGTAGAAGGAAGATCAGTGCCTCTTAGTCAAAAGAAATATGTGAATGCATTGACAAGATAAGAGGAGAGGGTTTAAAAGAGAAAGAAAGGAAAACAAGAACAAAGACAACAAAAGTCCTGAAAATACTGTCATGCCCAACTATCTGAAGAATCCAATTAAGAACATATTAATTGTTTGACTCTAAACTAACACATTTATTTATGGATAATGACCAACTGCGGCCCCACCTGTGGAAGGCAGCTGGTTGGAACCCTGAGTTGAGGTTTATAGAAAATGTGGTGCTGCTGCTGTGATCTACAGGAAAAAACAGAGGGCAACAAAAGCATCAAAGACAGAGATACCCTAGGTGACATCTAGGGAATTTTCAGCATATTATTATTTCATTTTTCTTTCAGAGGAAAAAAAAAATCTTTAATATGAACCACCAAGGTGGGGGTGTGATGGGGAAAGGAAAGAAGAGTCATCTCCCTAGAGAGATGGGGCTCAGCCTGGAAGTGATGGGTAAGGCTAAGATGCTGAGTGCCCTGTGGTAACCCATGGCAACAGCCATTCCCAGAACAGCTGTCAAGCAGTGACTTAAATGGATGACCCAAGTGTTGGGTTTGTTTTTATTTGGTTACTTGTTTTTTAACCCTGATAAATGACTTTGAACACTGACTCTCTTTTTTGGAAGAAATAAGCCAGCAAATATTTCAGGTTGAGAAGGTACATTTTCTTAAATACCCAAGGGAAACAATTTCACTTCCAGGAGCACCAAAGAACTAGTTAATATATTATCCTTAAAAGCCCAAATCCCAAAATTTAGTACATGCTTTGTGCAAGTACTATCATTCTAATTAATGCTTTCTGCCAATTTTAAGAAAATAGTGCTGCAAGGACCATTTCTCCCCTCCTGTCCTAGCCTAGCAGAGGCACACTACCTGGACCCGAGCCTTAACTCCTATATCAGTTATAAGCTACTTAATTCAAGGTAGCATGGACTTTCTCCACACTTCAGTTTGTGCATCTGCAAAATGAGGGTAATCACAGTAACACTATGAGAATTAAATGATTTAATGCAAGTATAGCACTTAGCAGAGTGCATGCCTTATGATTAATGTCCAGTAAAAGTTAGTTAGCTATTGTTACCATATTTTATCAAATGCAAAATGCCATCATTGTATGATATGCCATTATTTTATGTGCCACTATGAGAAAAATTGATGTCAATAAATATAACACAATGCATTCTTAGTTTTTATTTTACATTTTTGCAAAAGTTCTTTTTAAATTATTAGATATGTATTTTATCATATATCACTCTTTTGCATACATTAAAAGGGAAATGTACATTAAATAAATAATGTATTCCTAAATTTTTTTAGCATTGAAGCTGATTCTACTGAAATTCTTTTTGAATTATCGACGCTCTGTACCTAGACCACCAGGGAAAATTGCTGATCACATAAAACAGAATTTCCTAAATTGCTGAGCAAGAGGAAGCACCACCTTGATCGAGTCTCAGCTGTGTTTTCAAAAAAGGAGTCATGGAAGGTTAGTTGTAGGATTTAGGGAAGTCTCCGGGTGGTTTGGGGCAGAAGAGAGTAAGCAAGGGCTGGGCAGGGATAGGTCAGAATCTGTAATGAGATGAGTTGCTGGAAGTCAGTGGTCTTATTCTGGAATGAGTGGGTCTGAACAAGCTGATATTAAAGCATTTAGTTTGCTGTGTATATCATGGTTTGTACAGTTTATCTGCTTTGCCAATAATACTACAGTTTTGCAAGCTGTGGTTTCTGTTTTATTTTTGACCCACGGTCATCAGTGTCCACATTTTTCCACCCAACATCATGCACTGTGCCCTTAAGAATGTGGGTGATGCAGTGCTTATCGCCTCCAGGATTTCCTTTGCAGTAGCTGGCACCCACTCTGAAAGTTTCAATGCCGTGTATAGTATTGACAGCCACGTCACAGTCTCTGTCCTGCTGATGGTGATCTTGATAGGCCCCCTGATTTCAGAATTGACAAAATATGAAAAAATTTGCACCTTAGAATCAATGAAATACAGTAATAATTTGACAACAATAAAATCTAATTCTCATCTTGGAGAGTAGAACCAACTGTATATTTATGTTTCCATTAGAGAACTAGCCACTTATGGGACATAAGTGAAAAGATCTATCATAAAATTACAGGACAAGAATACTTATCCATGTAGATAAGCTCTTATATAGCCTCAGTGAGCCTAAAGGGGAGTTTTTATTTTTTGTCTCTTTCTGATCCTTATCATTTTAGCATTAATTTTGTTTTCTTGTTTCTTCAATTTATCAGTTCACTACTTCATCAAATCTTATTCTAGTGAGAAGGTATCTGATCACAGAAGAAACAATTTAATTCATGTAGACAGGAACATTCGATGTGTCTTGCCTATAGAATTGTTATGTCATACAATGAAATTAGAAAAGATAAAGATGCTCAAAGATACGTTTTTAATTAGATTTTTAAAGACTGGATGGATTTGAACTTTGTTCCACTGTAACTTCGCCCATGACAAAAACTAAAAATGAGCACAGTGACAGCTCCCAACAAGGTAAGTCCCGAGCAAACAGTCCATCAGGACCCTGACCTCTGGCTTCACTGTGACTGCCAAGGAACACTGAGTGAGCGTGTGTCTGTGTGTGTGCCTGTCCATGTGCTGGATGGGAATGCAGAGGGAGAGAACTGGAAATCTATTTCTGCTGTCAACATTTTATTTTACCCAAAGTGTCAGGCTTACAGGTAATGGTTACGCCCCCTTATAACTAGAATGGCTCAAGGAAGAAATCTCATCTATTAGCAGGGCACACAAAGCTCTCTGGGGGTCCCATATAGTGGATAGATGTTGGGGCTTCCTCTCCTCCCACTCCTGATAGGAATTCAACTTAATGTAACGTAAAGTCAGAAAATAACTGTTAAGAAACCCAAAAGTGCCCTGATTTCTTCATGACTATCTTGATAAATTATTTGAGATATAAAAAATCTGTTTTTTTTTCTTTTTTAACAAAAGAAATATGAGCTACCCCTGCACTGCTAATGTCCTGAGCATATGCTTTGTCTTCCTGCTGGGTAATCCACACTGGGTAGCATCCTGGTTTACTTCTGAATCAGGAATTGCTCTCAGCTTTAGGCTGTGCAGAATGAGACATTCAAATAAAATTGTGAACATTCCTTTATGCTCATTTGTAAGCAAAATCCCTCCCCTACCCCTTTCCTAACCCAGTGTCAAATGGGTTATTTCTCCAAGTACAATTCAGATTTTCTTCACTGCAGATTATTCACCCTGTTGGGTTTCTTTATCTGAAATTATCCTGGGGAAACTTTGTGTTTGAAGCGCAAAATGATATGAAAAGTCAAGTTAAAAAAAAAAAAAAGGCAAACCTAAAAGCTAAAGGCAGATGTTGGAAGCAGGAAAATCATTCCTTGAACTCCCCAGGAGTTGATCAAAGAGACAGCCACAAATTGCAACAAAGGCAGAGATCTACTCCGCTCTGAAAGCCAGCCAGAAACACTGGAAATGTTTCATTATTTATTTCATTAGTTCTGTGATAGCAATCTCTACTGACAAGATTTGCAAATCTAATCATTTATTAATGAAACGTGTCTGGTGGATTGTGCCCAAGACCATCCTTAGGTCCCAGCCTCTGAATGGCTGAAGCCCTTTGCTAGCTGCCAGCTTGCTCTCTTGCCACAATGTGACATTGGGATTTCCAAGGGCCTCACCGGGGAATTTCTCTCTGAGCTCACAAGGATATTCAAAGATGGCTGCCTGCACAGCCCTGCTCTGAGGACCAGCACGATGGCCACTTTCCAGTATGAGTATAGCAAGCGTGGTTTCATCTACTCAAAGAAAACATTCTCTGAGAATCCCAACATGGTGTGTGTGGTTTTAAGTCATGGGGTGCAGACAGGAGTGGATCTTTCAAGCTGTGTTTGTGTTGGTGCTATTCACCCTGATGCAGAGAAGGCTTAACCAGACTCTTGACTAAGACATTGATTTTTCCTGGAAATTTCACCATGGTGAAATTTCAGATATTTCCAAAATCTCAGCCTGTTTCCTTGGCAACTGTCTAAGCTTTATTCCCTATGAACCCATGTGGCATGATTCATCAGTAAGCAGTGAAGCAGCAGCCACCCAACTCACAGGCTTCCTAAAGATTTCCTGGAAAGTGATCCTTGCCCTGAGCTATTTCACAGGCACTGTTGTTGATATTTCACGGAGTGCAGCTAAAAAAATAATAAAAGTCCCATAACCTTGTGCATGGGGAACCACAGCATTTATGGAGATAATGAAATGCAGAAATGAAAACCCCTCAGCAAAGCCCCTTTAGATGTGCCTAAGCTATGTTCATTAATCTGTGATAATTAGACTTATTTGCAGAGGTTAACAGCAGTGGCACGTGGTAATTAAGCACTCTCTCTCTACCAAAGGGATTGAAAATGCTTCTCGTACGATGCGTGTCCAGTCTTCAAGACATTTTATGTTTGCTTTAGGGCTCAGGTTTCCTATAGGAGAAAGAAATTGTATTTTATACAGCCATGACCAGGTATTACTATGGTGAGTGGCAGCATCGAATTTTAGTTGTCAGCTGTGGAGTGAGAGTGACCTAGGGTTAGAACCATTGCCTCTAATACTGACTGGCTGTATCAACTTAGCCTAGTTAGTAAATCCTTTTGCCTCAGTTTCCCCATCTGTAAAATGGGGATAAAAATACCTTCTTCAGAGTGTTGTTGTGATGATTTAATACTGACGATGATGATAATAGGGAACATTCACTGAATGTTTACAATATTCATGCACTGTTGTAAGCCCCTTATATACATTCATTAAACTTCATTTTACAGATGAGGAAATTAGGACACAGGAGATTGAGTAGCTTGCCCAAGACCAAGCTTTGGGAGCAAATAATTTAATTCACTGAGAGGCATCTAAGACCCTTGTGAACAAACTTCTCCAAAATGAGCATAGACTCATTGTTTTGAAAAACACACCTTCCCTCTTTCTTTCAGAATAATAATATTTATGCACTGAAACAGCTTTATCCTTGGCAACAGTCATTATGTGGCTTTAGGCGAGGTGTAGTAGCATAATCCTATTTATGAAGGACTCCATTAATAAAGAATGACTGGAATGCAGAAAAGAGATGTTCCAATTCTCCCCAGTTTTAGTCATTGCACTAAATAAGAAAATATATGCACAGCTCTTTGTATAGTGCTTCGTGCATACTAAGTACTCAATAAACAGGAGCTATTATTATAGAAGAGTGTGCAGGACAGCTGCACAAAGGGTGAGCCATTTCTCACTTCACATATGCCCATGAATGCAGATTTACTCAAGATTGCAATCATCCCTAAGTTCACACACAATGGGATTTTCACAGTCAAACAGTAGCTAGATCATTTCCAGTATTTAAAAGGACGAAAGAATGTAACTAGACCCCTGTCTTATGCCATACATAAAAGTTAACTTAAAATGGATTAAAGACTTGAATTTAAGACCTGAAATCATAAAACTTGTAGAAGAAAACAGGTGGCAAGCTCCTTGACATTGGTCTTGGCAATGATCTTCTCAGGTTTAAAACCAAATGCAAAGACAACAAAAGCAAACAAAACAAGTGGGAGTACATCAACTAGAAAGCTTCTGCTCAGCAAAGAAAACCATCAGCAAAGATATATGATGAACTCATGCAATACAGTAGTAAAAAAAAAAAAAAAGCCTCACAAACAACCCAATTTAAAAAAGAGCAAAGGACCTAAATAGAAGTTTCTCCAAAGAAGATGTATAAATGGCCAACAGGTACATGAAAAGGTGTTCAACATCACTAATCATCAGGAAAATGCAAATCAAAACCACAATGAGATATCCCCTCACACCTGTCAGGATGTCCATCATCAAAATCAAGAGAGAATGCTGGTGAGGATGTGGAGAAAAGGGAATCCTTGCACATAGTTGGTGGGAATGTAAACTGTTAAAAATGTACTATGGAAAACAGTATGGAGACTCCTCAAGAAATTAAAAATAGAACTGCTATAAGATCCACCAATGCCATCTCTGGGTATATATCCAAATAAAACAAAATCACTATCTCAAAGAGATATCTGTACTCTCATGTTAACTGCAGCATTATTTACAATAGCCAAGGTGTGGAAACAACCCAAGTGTCAGTCGATGTATGAATGGATAAATGGGTGTGTATATATATATATACATATACATATATACACAATAGAATATTATTCAGCCTTAAAAAAGAAGGAAATCCTATTATTTCTGACAACATGGATAAAACTGGAGGGCATTATGTTAAGTGAAATAAACCAGATACAGAAAAACAAATACTGCATGATATCACTTCTATGTAGAATCTAAAAAGAAAAATTGAATTCATAGAAACAGAGAGAGTAGAATGGTGGTTGCCAGGGACTGCGGACCAGGGAGGATTAGGGAGAGGCTAGCAAAAGTGTATAAACTTTCAGTTACGAGATAAGTAAGGTTTGGCGATTTCATGTATAACATCATGACTATAGTGTATAATACTGTATCATATAATTGAAATTTGGTAACAGAGTAGAATTTAAGTTTTCACACACACACACACACACACACACACACACACCCCTACAAAAGGTAAATATTTCAGACGATGAATGTATTAACTAAATGGTAAAAATCCCTTCACAACGTATATAAATACTAAATCATCATGTTGTACATTTAAAGTATATTACAATTTTATCTGTCAATTATTCCTCAATAAAGCTGGAGAAAAATAAGGGAGAGGAGAGGGAAAGGGAGGGAAGGAAGAGAGAAGAGAGACAGAGAGGGGACAGACAGACACAGAGGGAAGAGAGAGAGAGAGGAAGGGAAGGAGGGAGGAGAGAGACAGAGAGAGAGAGGGAGAAACAGCTAAAATTAGTAACCAAACTTTCCTGTCCTGAAATCCTGGAAAGAGGCATTTAAAAGGTCTCTGATCCTAAGAAGGAGAAAGGGGTTTTGCCTTTATCTTAAGATGTTATCAGATGAAGTCCAAAGGTAAATGGGCTTAACAGCTGCTTTGCTTCAAGACAAGGTTCTTTCTTTAATATTTCAGGAGCGCCTCACTTTGTCACCCTTGTTCTTTATTCCTGCTCATTTCTCACAGACAGTCTAGAATAAGGATCTGAGCAGAGAAATGAAAGCCCAAAGCCGGAGCTTGGCTGATTTTCCACACACAGCTGGTACATTCATTAGCAGTTCCTGACTCCTCTCTCTGCCCGAGTGTGCAAATGGGCAGCATGGCACTTGTTTTTGCAAATCGTCTTTTTTATTTTTTTATTTTTTTTGGCTTTTGAAAGACAAGCATTGACACTTTCCACAAAGAAAGAAAATCCCTTGCAGCACTGAAGAAAGAATTAAATGAGCTCTAAGGAACGATCTGGGAAGTTCTACCAGTCCTCATTCACGTGGGAACCAGTCCCGCACCTTCCTGCACTGATGAGAGCAGAAGACAGTCTCCAATTTACTCTTGGTTTACCCGCACCTCACCTTTGTCATCTGACCTGAATTTCCCCTGCAAGATCAACTTATTCAGCTCGGGGCGTGCTGACGCTGCTGTAGAAAACAGACGACACTGACACCAACACAGCCCTGATTGCTTCAGCCCTTTTTAGGGGGCGTGGAGGGAGGCAATTTTCTAAACTGGCAATGAATGGCATCTTTTGGTGGGGTTTTCCATTCCTATATTGAAGAGAGACACAGGATTTAACTAAGTAATTGTTCACGAGGAGGCCTTTTTACGCCACCATTGTGTGGTATTGAATAAACTCAGTGTGGTGGAGCGTTCTAAAAAAATTTGTCAATCTCTTTGGATTGCCAAATTTCCAGCATTTGCAGGATTCTTTCCACTTTCTTTTCATTAATTGGACAAGATAGAATGTGAATTCTGACCTTTACCTGCTCTCTAAACTGTCTTCTCATTTGATGGCCCCTTTACTTAAAATTCCTTTTCCCCTCAGTTTATGACAGTGGATTTCGTGATGCAAAATAAGAGATACCCTGAGCCTCACCGGTAAGGTTCTACATGTGATTATTAAGGTAATTGTTGTGTCTTGGGTTTGAATTAAGAGAATCTAAGCTGGAAGGACAAAGATTGAAAGAGATAGGAAAAGATTCCTCCTGTTAAAGTAAATTAATTAGTTGGATTTATATGAGGAGACAGAAGGGAAGAAGCCAGGCTGTGTCCCATATTAATAACTCACTCGGGAGAAGCCAGATTGGATTGAAAGCAAAAGATGGGGGGAGGGGGGACACTGTGCCACCGTACGCAAGAAGTGGCCTCGGTTTTCCTCTCTTTGCACTCCATAACCCTTACACACACAAACACACAATCTCATTCCTGACATGAAAATGATGTCATCTTTCTTTTTGACTCACCAACCCGACTACATTAATCCCCTGCAGCGTGAGGGCCAGCAGGAGGCTGCTTAAGGGACTTCAGGCCTGTGAATAAATGATGACCCAGTGGTTAGGGGCGGCAGCCTAGATACATTCAGGATGCATTAAAGCAATTAGCTGGAAGAGGAGTGAGCACAATTTCTAATCCCCAAGAAGGACCAGGCCATGTCTGGAACAGATTGAGGAGCTTTACCGCCGAGGGCTGGTAAGAGCCACTTAGCAAAATGGCTGCACATGAAAGGAGTGTGGAGTTTTCTCCCTCAGCTTTGTTTGATGCTAGAGCCATTTAGAAGGGGATTTCAGGATCGTGGGGGCTATGAAACTACTTCTTCAAATTGGTGGAGACAATTGTAGAGACAAATTGGTAGAACCAGGCTGACAAGATGATTCCAAATCATGGTTTACAAACTGGTGTGCCACTAGTTGAATCTGGTCCATGGATGTTTTTGCTTGGCCAGACTGTTCACTTTAGGCTAATATTAAAAAGCCAGGAGATTTCACAAAAAAACAGCAAGTCTGGAAATGCTGCACCACTGTTCCTGCACGATGCTAATTTGCTGGAGCCAAGTATCAGTTTTCCTTTTATACTGGTTACGTGCGCTCCAGTTTGCCACAGTCCTCACCACTCCCCACCACCTTACTCTCAACCCACTTCACTCGTTTTCCTCACTCATTTACATCTACCTGGGCCTGGCAGGCATTTGAGCTTGTGACCTCTGGTAAGGCCTCTGAGTTAGGTTCGACTAGAAATGGAAGGTTAAGTTCTAGAGCTCCTAAGCACAGGTTATACACGAATACTCCTCAGTCCCTGCTCCTGCCAGGTTTACCTCTAGCCTTGCTGGGGAGCCCTCAGCTACTTGTGAGGGTGCCACCCTCACAGAGGCAGAGACGCAGCTCTGGCATACACACACCTGGCTGGTTCAACCTGGTCAGGAATGGTGGCCAGGAAGTGGCAAGTAGAACAAAGGGGTATCTGAACACGGTTTAAAAATTCAGTGATAATCACAGGCTTGGGCAGTATTGATGCCCACCAGAATCCGAACAGTCAAAAATGTCACAAGCTAAATAAAATGCCTGCCAAAAGCAGCCCCAGAGATCCAGAAACTTGGCACGTTTTGTGATGCTCACTTCACAGTGCAGCAAGATGTGAGTAATAGCCCCTAACACACAAGAACTCCCTAGCCAAAGTCCACAGGTCTGTTTCTCTGAATCGGCATTAGCCTCTTTCCATGCTGTTCCCTGCTTTTTTTCTTTTTCAGATGAACTTTCAATTGGAAATGTCATTTAAAGACAAAAGAAAGAGCTCCAGTGACATCAGGAAACCAAATCCCGCATCTTCTAATGAAACCTCCGCCCCCTTCCTGCTCCCCTCCAAACCGGCAGATGCTTTTCTCACTTCTTGCTTTCAGTCTCCCTTCTTCACCCTCCCAGTCAAGTAGCCCTAACGGGAAAGAAGTGCTAAGTGGCTGCTCCCTCCCTCCTCTTGGCTAGGCCACATTTAGTTCTCCTAAAAGGCATCTTCCAGACTGCTGTTGACACAAGAGCCCGTGTCAGCAATCCCTTTGCTTAAAACTGGAGGACCAGGCACGTTTTAAAAAGATGGCTGAAAATGCGTGTGACTACAGTGCCCCAAAAGAGACTGTAACAGACTGCAGTAAAAAGTACGTGGTACAGGGTCAGAAAATGAATAATTCAGTTTCCTCACATGCTGAATTAACCTTGACTTATTTCATGCTTCCCCGCCCCCATCACCCCGACTTCTGCTTCTCTCCAAGCTGGAGTTGGCTGGAGTCATTCAGGTGTGCATTTTAATCCCTCTAGAAAACTTCTTCTGCTCTATTTGGATCACAGAAAGTGAGAGCAGTTGGATAAGCTTGTGCTGCGCCTGGCGAGAAGGGGTGTCACATGGAAGCCTGCAGTGACAGGGCCCTGGGGGCACCTGCCACACCCGTGGAAAATGACCACCAAATGTCCTTCCGCTAATACTGACAGCCAGAGGCTAAAGCAATTTGGGGTTTACAAAATGTCCCTCTTTCTAGTTTCATGACGCTCACTTTTCTTTAAAGACTCTTTTTTCCTCAACTTCCTCACTCACATTACCGACAACAGCAACAGCCACCTCCTTCAGCACCCCCAAACACGAAAACCCTCTTTTCTCACTCAGCTCTTGGAAGGCGGGCAGAAGCAGGCACTCTCACCAGCTTTAAAGTCACCTCTCCCATCTCTCAGTACGTTACAGAGTGTGGCGTTTCTTTCCCTTCGCTTTCCAGGCACCAAGCCATACAGGGAAGCAAGGGCTATGAAAGCTCACTGTTCACCTACACTGTACTCCCAGGCCTCCCCTCGAACTTGGCCGGAAGAGTGGAGGCTGGTCCAGAGACATGCGTGCACATGTGCAGGGCTGAGAGGAAGGTGGGAGCATGCCTGCGTGTACAGTATGTTTTCTTGGTTATGGTTTGAAATAAATACTATCTTGAAGGCAATGCCAGTGCAAGAAGATGGTACACTCCAAGGCAAAAGGCAGTCTGGGTTTTACCTTTAGAAACGTGTTCCTCAAATGTCCCGCTCTGGTGTGGGATGTTGACTGTGGGGGAGGTGGTGCACCTGTCAGGGGCAGCAGGTATATGGAAACTCTGTACTTTCTACTCAGTTTTGCTGTGAACCTAAAACTGCTCTAAAATATAAAGTCTATTTTTAAAAAAAAGGAATATGTTCTTGTCATTATGGTAATGTCCATAATAATTCTTTCCACATTGTCCAGTAGGACTGTCTGCAATGATGGAAATGTTCTTTATCTGTGCTGTCCAATGTGGTAACCACCAGCTACATGTGGCCACTAAACACTTGGATTGTGACTCGTGTGACTGAGGAACTGCATTTTAAAAATTTTATCTTAAGGAACTTACATTTAAATAGCTACTTGTCGCTATTGTATTGGATGGGGCAGGACTAGATGTCAAGACATAGCCTATTCTCTGATCAGTTCTTTTGCTGTTATTGTTAACCAGTCTTAAGTGTATCTAACTCCAAACGCTTCCTTCAGAAATTCTTTCAGTATTATCAGAAATGAGGAAAGAAGGAAGCAAACGTTGGATTCACCTTCCTTTAGGCCCCAGGCCTGGGTAAAGTGCTTTGACATGTGAACCCCATTTACATGTGGTTGAAATTTTGCAACTTTGCACTAAGTGATAATTAGCCCCGTTTCACAGCTGAGGAATCTGAAGCTGCTGAATCTCGGTAAATGGCCTAAGATCACAAGATGAATAGCTTGCAGAACTGGAATTTGAGTCTCGGGATCCAGTCCAGTAGTTGTTCCACCATAAATAAGTGGTGTTATTCCTAATGCTATTCCCATTTCACAGAGGTGGGGGGGGCATTAATTACAAAAGAAGAAGTCGGAGAAATTACTCTATGAGTGGTAGGTTTGGAGGTTTGTGGTCTTCAGCTACAAGTTTTTTTTAGATCCAAGTGCACGTTGGAAGAATTCAATGAAGGGGCGTACAGTGAACTTGCATGTCTCTGTGCAATGGTGTGGTCTGAAATGACCAGTTCAAAGTCACTTTTATTGCTACTGAAAGATGTTTGAGTCCTGCAAGGAAGAGGAGGCGTGTACTACGCAAAACCAGATCAAGAAATTTGGAATACTTCCAAAATGAAAGGTCCTAAGAGTCATGGAGAAAGCAAGCACCCTTCATCCAAAATGACTCAGTGCCTTGACTGGGGGAGAAAATAGGACAATTACCAAAGTTTGGGCAAGTCCTGTTGAAAGAGATGTATCTCTCTTTTCCTAGGCTATAGCTGGAATCTCTGGCTACAGTACTAACCACCGGGAGGGTGGTGAGGAGAAAGCTGTTCTCTGCTGGTAGCCATTCACCCAAGAAGTTTCCTAGAAGGTGATTTTGTTTGTAATTAGAGCCTCGTCTCTGATAGGGGGGTTGTCTCAATTCCCAGTCCTGCAAATGCAGCTGGTGGCTGGGAAGCTGCCGCCTGGCACTCTCTCCAGAGAGAGGCTCAGCTGCTCTTGCCGGCTAGAATCATCACTTGGTTTAGTTTCCCAGGGTAGGGGTTGAGTGGGGGTGGGGGGGAGGGAGAAGAGGGGGAGGTGGTGGCGCTTCGCCTTGGAAGAAGCCAGTGACCCCCACGTGGGCGGCTTCTCACAGTGTGCGTCTGCCCCTGCCCGGGCAGCGGGCTTCAGTTACTCCCGATCTCTTGCTGGCTGTTCACTTTCTACACCAATAGGCTCTGAGGTGACAAGTTCAATTCCCAGTTCTGTCAAACCTGCATTTTCTTCCCTGACCTACTTTTCCCACTCCGCAGTGTTGGAACAATGCCTCGCTCTGTTCCCTGTTTAGACCCATCTTTTGCCTGAGCTGGTGCAGAAGCCCGGGCCTTTGCCAGGCTTTTTGCCTTGAATCCCTGACAAGTGTTGATGAGAAAAGAAAAAAGAGAAGAAAAAAAAAAAAAAAACCTCACTATAAAACAGAGTTCGGCTCTCCCACAGATACCCAGATTCCAGCCGGAGTAAATGGTCCTGTTTGGTAAGGAAAGAAAGCAAAAGGTCAGGCTTCTCCATTCACTCCTCTCCCCTTCACCCCCTACCCCCACCCCAAGTTCCCAGGCTTGGTGAGAAGCAACTAAGGCAATGCCAAGAACACTCCTGACCCCATGAGCATCAGAGAAAATGCTGCCGCCTTTGCTGGCTCTAACCGGGGCACCATCCCAGACAGCTCTCATCCACACTCGCACAGCACTCCCTCCGTGAGCTGTTCCACGCAAGGAGCACAGGGCAGCCTCTCACAAAGGCAAAGGGTCTGGCACTACCCGAAGGTTTCTGAGGCTCATGGCCCCCAGGCGCTGTAAAGAGAGTGGTGTAACTGAGGAGCCAGAGAGGCAGCACAAGTGAAGATTCTTTGTGATCTGTGAGCATATGTGAAGATGTGCAAATAAACGCAGGAAAATCTGACACGGGGAAGGGGTGAGAGGTAGAGAGCTACAATAAAATCGCAGCCATCCTTAGTGAGTGAGTGCTGTATGCCCGGATTGTTCTGTGTGCGTTTACGTATACTAAATGTCCGTTTGTCACAAGACTCTATGAGACAAGTACTGTTATCACCCCCACTATATAGACGTGGGGTATAGGTCGGTGCATGGCTAGTCAGTGGTCAGGCTAGGATAGGCACTCGCAGTGTCTGCTCTTGTTACATCCAGCCTGGACTCTGCACCTCTGCCCTGCTAACACCATCCTCCCATCCGGCTCTCCCCTCTCCGTCCAGCTTACACTCTGCGGTGTCCTCCCTGGCACTGCCGCAGCCCTCCTCCCACTCCACCAAACCCCGGCCAAGACCCACATGATCCTGAAACAACAGGCCTCTGGACTTCAGTTATTCCATGAGTTTCCCCTCCCAAGAGGACTTGGGCAAGCATGTCACAAATACCCAAGCTGGACAGCACACGTAGAACTCACATCCTCCAGCTCCTCCTCGTCCCTCCCAGTCCAGGCTGCACATCTAGTCAGTCCTGTTCCAGGAGGTATATGTGGAAATCTGCTGGTGGATTCTGGGGGAAGGTTTTCCTCTCAGAGAAAAGGAGTGTTCCACAAGGAAAATGGGTTTAGTTGCATCCTCATTCCTGCTACGTCTGCCGCTATGAGAGGACACAGAGCTTAAAACTATGGCGTCTCTCTTGCAGCCATGAGGGAATTCACCTCTGACATACTGGGGATAAAAACGACGAAAGAAAAGTGCCAGGAACTTGATGATGCTGTTGAGCTACTGCACCAGCCTTGGAACTGCCAACTTTTTGATGTAGTGTTTAAAAAAAAAACTGTAAAATTTTTATTATTAATTGACCACCAGTTAGGTAATCTGTTATTTACAGCCCAAAGCACGTAACTAACAGAGATGCCTATGAGCAGCCCTCCAGAAAGGGTGTGAACGACTTATTCTCAGTGTCAGTCCCGGTCCCTTTGTGACCCACCCTGACTCACGTCTGCTCGCCTTCCCAGGACACTCCAGGAAAGATAACTTGACCATCACCCTGCCTCACTTCCTGGCCTTTGCCATCACTACTCCTTCCGCACAGAAAACCTCTCCCTAGGTCTTCAAGGGGCTGCATTCTCCTTTTCCCTCAAATTTGTCCTATACGCTCTGTGTTTCCTTCACAGAACATCTCATGCTATGTAAGTATCTTAACTGTTTGTTTAAAATCTCTCTGCACTCGATGGTTTGCCCATCTTACTCACCTAGAACGTTACCTGGCCCACAGCAAGTGTTCAGACATGGGTGTGCAATCCCCAGGTAACCCTTCTGTGTTTGCTAAGGTGTCTCAGTGTGTCCTTCTCCTCCTCCTCCCATGCCTCCTCCTCCTTTTTCTTTTCCTCCTTCTTCTCTTCTTCCTTTTTAAAAAATCTCCTTCTTTCTTCTCTTCCTTCTTCTCCCTTGAATCTGACAGATGCCTTTTATCCTTTTCTGCGTCCTTTGGTGGTACCGATGAGCTCTCTTCCAAATTAATCTTCCCAATTTTTTAGAATCATTGCTCATGTTCAACAATTGAAATCTCAGTTTGATCATTTCCAACAAGGCTCGGGTTTTAGGGTACTATCTCAAATTGGGATGCTTTGATGGAATGACAAGGATGTTTTTAAGCTCCTTGCATTCATTTCACTATATCATTATGGTGGTTTTCAGTCTTTCAGACATTTTAATCTATGCTTAATTATGCTCATTCCCAGAGGCTCCTTAAAAGCAAATGACACATTTTTTTTAATCAAATAAATAATACACATGAGGCCTGCTAAGACTAGATAGAAGCCTGTCTGATCAGCTGAAAAGGATGACTGTGACCAGAGGGTCTGAGAAACAGGGGTTTCTGGAGAGTCATCACCCTCCTCTCTGGCATTTCTAGGCACTCAAGAAGAATCTTCAAAGCCTGGGAAGATAGTTTTAGCCAGCCTTGTATCCTAGCCTCTCCTCTCAGCTGGGATGGAATCTGCTAAACCTGATTCTTCTTGGTGGTCAATTTTCTATGCAGAAGGGTAAGTGAGGTTCGTCTTCCTTCTGGTGGAGGCAACATGGAGTCCATCTGGCTACTCTGGGAAAGGGGGAAAGAGGCTCTGTCACAGTCAGTCCCAGCTGCTATAACAGCCTGGGTGGCTTAAACCATACACGTTTATTTCTCATAGTTCTGGAAGAGCCCAAAGACTCTTCCAAGCAGACTGAGGAGTCCAAGGTGAAGGTGCTGGCACATTTGGTGTCTGTTGTGAGCCCTCTTGCTGTTTTTCAGGTCACTGTCTTCTCATTATGTCCTCACATGGCCTTTCCTTGATGTGTACACATGGGGGGAGAGATCTCATTTCCCATCCTCATTTTATAAGGGCATTAATCCCATCATGAGGGCCCTACCCTCATGACCTAATGTTAATTATGTCCCAAAGTCCTCACCTCTGAAAACCATCACACCAGGGATTAGGGCTTCTACATATGAATTCGGGAGGGGCGTAAAAATTTAGTCTATAGCATACTCTCCTGCTACTTTGTCATAACGACAAGAATCAGTCCAAGATGAGGGTAATGGACATCCCTTTCTAGGGCAATCTGGAACCTTTCAGTTTGTGATGGGCATCTTCTGGTTTAGCCTGTCCAGAATTTGTCGCCCTTCCTCTGCCACACATTGCACTCTTCCCCTGTTGTGAGCAGTGTTAGAAGGACCATCAGTTAAGGCTCCTCATCTTTATCTACCCACAAGATTGACACAAGGCCCAAGCTGGGTCAACCAGATTCTCCTGGGAATTTTAACCTTGAACAAAACAAAGACGTAGACTGAAGACGACTCGAAACAAAGATGTAGATTGAAAATGTAGATTGAAACTTCCCTAAAGAGACTGCCCATTTACTTCATGCTACCTAAATTATCTGGTTCTAATTATTTTCTGGTACTTGGTCTTCAGCTTTAGCTTTTACCAAATGACTACCACATATCCTTCAATTAATTGCTTTCTTCCCTTGTGAGCTGCCCAGTTAATATCTGTAATGTACAATAAAAGGACCCTAAGTTATAGACTTTTTAAATGATGAAGACCAGAGCTCTACACCTGCTCCCCCCACTGAGGCCTCATAGTATGTGTATGTTACAGGTCCTCTTCTAACTGGTAATCAGTGTGAAAAAAGGCCCAAATAATTTAAAAAAACAAAACAAAAACAAAAACAAAAACCTGGGTCACTATCACTCTGGTCTGCCATATCATTCTCGAGTAGAAAACAAAAATGGCAGTCCCAGAAGCTAAGGGGAAAAGAATCTTTAAAAAAAAAAATCTTATCTGTCTCCAAAGCAATGAATGAAATAAAGGAAACTGTGTTCATTGTGCCTGACTCACATGATTACTGTGGGTCAGCCATCAATATGTAGATAGAAAGAAAATAATTGGCATAAGCTCCTTGAAATTTCTGCCTACAGCCTCCCCAAGGAGGCCTTGGGGAGATTCAGATAGCATTTGAACAGCCAGGGCTTCGTAATGAGAACTGACATTCTAGTGTGTAGTACAAAAGACACTTCCCTCCTGGAACCATGAAAAGTACTTTAATCAGCCAAAAAGTTGTTACTGTTAAAAAAGGGGGGGAGGTGGGGGACAAAATAAGCCCCTCATTTGTTGTTTCTCCGCCACTGCTGTGCCTGGCTCCTTGTGGCGGTCCAAGCCCCTGCGGTATCATCTATGCCTTCCTCATTAATGCCACTTGCTCATTGCTAATGCTAGAAAGCCCAGCTGATTAGCAGGAAACCCTGAGCTGAAGGTTGCCTGAGTTTCAAGTTACTTGTGTACACAATTCACACTCCATGTGTTAGGAGTCCCCTCTTCTCCTCAAATCACTCAGTGAGCCTGGAAAGTGGGAAATCGCCTTTGAATCTTCTCTGGCTTCTCACTGGCCGGTCAAACCCCAGGGTGCCTGTGGAATATTTGATTAGTTGTAAACTCAAAACAACCACCACAAAGAAAGATAAAAGGTTAAAACCACAAGCAAGGCACCCTAGAGTGAAAAGCCGGAAAGACTGGAAAAGGTAAGCTGAGAAAATACTCAGACCCCTCTAGCAGAAGCTGAAGATAAAACGAGGCATGTTTCATGCCCAAGGCAGAAAATTAAAAATTGAGCAGGTTCCATTCCATTCTGAGAGGTGTATTGTAGGTGAGGTCTCCTCCATACCCTACACCCAGCCCCTGTCATCCTCTCTGGAGTCTAGTCTTACCTGCTGGCATGCTGTGTTTTCTTTTGTACCTTAACTTCTAGCTAAGATAAATACTCTGCTACCATATGTGTGGTTACCAATGTCTTTCACAAGCAATATTTTCAAGATAATAATCATAAATAACCTTAGTAAGGCATCAGATCCCGAAGGCTTTGGGTATGCACCTGTGGGTACATATGCAGACCCCTCCATCAAGTGGCCAAATGCATCCCTGAATACAATTTCTAAATCTAAAAGTTGGAACATGACCAAGGTGATGCTACATCCCTGAAGGCATCCTGCATCAATTTACTGATCCATGTGGAGTACAAAGACCTGGCGCCCTTGCCTTATGTGAGACATCTCTGGAAAATCCATTCCAGCCCCAGAGTGCCCTATAAAAAATGGTAGAAAAATGCTGCGACAGCATTGCAGTTCAACATTTCCCTCTGCTCAATCCTGTTTTATTTACTCCCTCAACAATGTTGATCCTGAGAATATTCCCTCAAAAATCTTATTGCAGTTAAAAAAAAATTTTTTTAAGGTACAATAGAATGAAGGGGTCTTGAATTACAACTTCTTACCCAGTCACCATAGAGATCCCCCTTGTGATATCCTTAAGAGAGAATCCAGTGGACTTCTGCTGAAACTTCCCAGTGTTTGGGGTCCTGCATTCCCACCCAGGAGTTAAGAGGAGGTGGTGCCACATTGGAGAGGCCAATCTCTGACACCAGGGTAGCCATGGAACCTGGTAATGTGATGAACTGTGGGCCAGAAAAAGAGAACAGCTTCTTGGGAGGGGCAAAAGGATGGTATGTAAGGGTATTAAAATGTGATAGTCCAGTAAATATGAGTGTCCAAAAGCTAGCAGAAAAATAAAAACATCAAATGGTACCCTGGCATCCTCTTCCTTACAATGATGAGCTAATAGAGGAATATAGTGGGCCATCCTGCCAAGAGTGGTATAGAAACAACACAGGGAATTTATGATAAAAGGCCAAGGAAATGGGCAAGAAAAAAGGAGCTAAAAATACAAGGACACTACAGAGAGAACCGTTAAGCAAGCATCATGCCCCTGGCTTATCTCCTTTACACACTGAGATCCCAGAGACTTCCAACAGAGCTCAGCACAGTGAAGACTGACACACAGAGAGTTTCACTTGTCACATCTAGCAAGGCAGGGAGAAGTGAAGGAGAGCCTCTGAAATACGGAGTCAGCCAGTTTCTAGTAGTCAATCAGGATGCTAATTTTTGCAGTTATTATCTGCAGACACAATCATCAGACTTCATGATGATGGTCTAAACTCCCTTGGGCAATGCCAAGATGAAGCCTAAGGGAGCTGGTGATGAGTTGGTGTAGCTCTTCTTTTGGTGAGAGAACCTCCATACAGTAGTTTCTACTGACATCAGAGTATGTATGGATTGTTAAACTCCAAAAAGGGGACAGGCAGTTTGCATACGGGTGTCATATGTACAGGACAACAGGGAAGGCTGAGAACCGTGGACCTCTCCTAGGCTTTACCTGGCAAAAACATTTTCAAATACTTCACTGGCTAAACTATTATGTTTGTGGCTGAATTTGACTCCCAGGCTGCCAATTTGCAACCCCCATTCAAAAAGATGAAGACCTTCCCAGATTATCTTAAGCAATCACCTGCTGCTACCATTGCTCACACTCACAATTGAATTGGTCATCTCACAATTAGGTTTATGTTTATTCCATCTCAAAGAATAGCCTCCCACAGACCCTTTTCTGTGTCTTTGCTGCCAACTTCCTTATCACCATTTCTAGCTAATTAAAGTAAGTTAATGTAACTGCCAAAATGGAGGGGGAAGAAATTGATGAAGTGGAAAAAGAAAAATGTTGAATAACATTAAGCAGAGAAAGTGAAGGGCAGGGTGAAGACCTCTAAGATCGTTCAGACAGATGTAATTTCCCATCTCTTTATTTAGAATCAGACCTCGGCATCTAAAGTTGGCTTCCTCCTTCTTAAAGAAATGGAAGACATGAACGTCCATTGAATACCTGGACTGTGCCAAGCAAACGCCAGGTATCTTACCTAGAGGGAACCAGAAGAAACTAGGGTGTGGATGGGACTATAATCTACATTTTACCTGTGGGCCATGCAGGCTCTGATTCTCAGGCCATGTAATCAGCAGCTGCCCAGCTGATTCTCATTATTTTACAAGTTATTACGCCCACGAAAGCAGGAATGCAGGAACAGTCTATACAGTCAATGTTTGTAACAAATAATAATACAGAACAAAACTAACACAACGTAAAAGCTGAAACTGTGAGAACATGAGTGAGAAATTTATTTCTATTCCCAAAGCTTCTAAGCAAGGGTTTGTTTGACTGATGCTGTTCGCCGTTCAGTTCTCTGAGGCTGTGATCAAAGGGCCGTCCAGGCACCGAGAGGAGATGGAAGCGGGAGGAAAGGCAACGAACTCAAAATCTAAGCCAAATGGAGCCACTTCCAGTGGGACCACCCACGCCTCACACTGGAAACAAAGTGGAGGATTTTTTTTTAAAGCAGAAGGACCTTCCAGATTGCTTCCCATTCATTTTACAGACAAAGGCACTGAGGTCTGCAGTGGTCACAGGACGAGGCCAGGTTTACATGCCAGCTACTGCTCCAGAGGCAGAAGACACTGATCTAAGGCATAGCTTCCGCTTCAGACTCCAATTTGTTACATAATTTTGCCTCATTCCTGAGATTATTTGGGCCTCGGCCTCTCTCTTATTTTAAAACACCCCTTCAAATCCAATTGATTTATTTCACAAAGACGTACTGAGCACCTAATGTATACCCAGCTCTCTTCTAGGTGCTGGAGATAAAGTAGAGAAGGGTCGGTGGAGAACAAGGCAGAAAAACAAGGACTTTGTGTTCCAGAAGGAAGACGTTTGGCAGCATTAGTTGGCCAAGAATATCAAATTTATTAATAACCTTACGTTGAAGTCAAGTTTTCCATGTAACTTTAATCATTGTACTTCTTTACATAGGAGTTCTTACATAAGAAGAACTCAGGCTTTCTTTATAAACTAGATCCAGACTTAGGATTTCTAACATGTAGCAGTATTATTGTTTTCACAGTAGTAAAAATAATTATGCTAAAGCAGGTCACTGTCACTGCTTGCACCCACCCCGTGACTTCTGAACATCAGCCTACATTAGAATCTAGCAATGTCTGGAACCCATCACTGATGGGAAGGGTATTAGAGACAGACTGGTTAAAAAGGGAAAAGAAAAGAAAAATGGAGAGAAACAGCTAGGAAGGAGTAACGTAATACAAATAAAAAGAGAGAAGATGGAGCTAGCGAGTGAAACAGAGTGCAGGTGTGTGTGGGTAATAGGACCAATGGAGAGCCATGACCAGGCCGAGGGACTTGAGGCAGCCAGGGTGCTAAGCTGAAGGAGGTCACTCTCAGTGTCTTCCAAGTGCCTAGACACCTTGCTTTCCCTTCCCAATCCCAGCACGGATGCTCAGTGCCCCTTAGTAACCACATCAGTGTCAGTGGTACCCAACACGGGCCTGTATATGTGCAAAACCATCTTTAGTTTATCCTCCCTGGATGTAGGGGCAGAAGGCCTGCTGAGATTCCAGCTCTTTCTACCTCTTGTCCCACCCCCTTCCTGAAGCTGCTCTCTCATTCCAGGCTACACTGAACTCTCCCTCTTCTCTGTTCAGGGCAGTTGAGCTGTTGAGCACTTGCTAATTGTGTCATGGGTTTAACTTCTGTATCTCCCACTGGTGTATGAGCAATTTGAGGACGGGCACCATGTCTAATAGTCCACAAGGCCAGGAAAAGTGACGGGCACACAGTAGGTTCTAATTAAGTGACTAAATGAATAATTGATTGGTTGGTTAGCTGCAATGCTGCTGCTCAGCTGTAGTGCTAGAAAGAGATAATGACCTTAGGCTCATAATTCACGGCTACGCAAGTCACACCTCATCCCCTGAAGTACAAAAAGTTGTCACTGTCCCGTTTCCCTTAAGCAACCACATTGTCACACACAACAGGTGTTGTGAGAAGAGAGCAGAGGGTGATATTAAGGAAGTGCCAGAGGCCACAGTGGACGACAACAGAAAAAGACAAGCAGAATATAAAGCAACTCTCTTTGGAAAAAAAAAGATTTGAGAAAACTAAGAAAATATTATCCTTACTTCAATAAGAGAATGCTCAATTGTCATCCATCTCCACCTCTTGGGTTGTGGGGGTTCTACTGTGTGTGCAGCTGAAATTCAAAAGAAAATCTACCTCTGCCATCCAAAGCCTTCTCTTGCTCTAGCAAAGATAGCGGGAAGCCTTTGCTCTACGGGTGTATCCCACGAGAGCCTTGGCATCTGCAGTCAGACGCTGTCTTTTTGCACTCTGCCCACCTCCACCCAGAGAGGAAGACAGGCAAAGCCTACCACGGGTGACCTTTCCATGTTTCTCTTCATCCCAGACATGCCTCTGGTTTCCTCCCTGGCCCTCCAAGCTTACAATCTGTTTCCTTCTGTGGTGAAGTTGGGCAAGTTTTGCTGCTTGGGGTGGAGAGCCGTGAATCATGAGTGAGAGGCTCTGAGAACATGGAGTCTCTCTGCTTCACCCACAACAAGTCCCAGCAGCCTAGTGGGATCCAGCTCTGACCCCACAGAGCTCTTTACCCATGACTGGTGCCTTCAGGAATGTGTCTGTGGGAAGCAAGAAAAGTTTCAAGTACAGTGGAACAGAGTCATTGATTTTTTTCTTTTCTTTCTATGCCGGATTGCAAGAGAGCCCCAAAAATTAGTCGGCTCCAAAATTAAGTTGGCACAGAGAGAGACCTGAGTCCAACTGCTGAGCCATTTCAATCTGTTTTGGATCTGATTTGCTCAGGGTGTGGAAAGGAACAAGGCTCCCAGTGGAAATATCATGTAGCTATGGCCTAGAAGTATTTTTTCAATAGGTGAAATTTAGAAAGAATTTGAATATTTTATGTTGGGGAGGTAGATTGTTGAGTGAAATGATTGGGGAAAGGAAACATTCGGTTCAAGTGATTCCAAAGGACACTTAACTGATCTAAATATTTGTCAAGCTGACTCACTACATTCACTCTCACCTGCCTGAAATCAATACATTCAAGTCAAACACGGTCGTCTGCATCTGAGTGTGCAGAAAGAACTTAAACCTGAACTGGAGGCTGGGAAGGGGAGAGAAGCACTGGACAAGGGGCCTGGACAGGGAAGTTTTCCCACTAAGTGAGAGGCCTAAAACAAGCTGTTAACCCCCCTGGAGTCAGCTTTTAAATTCTGTGATCTGATGGCAAGCTTCAGGTTCTCCAGATGTCATGAATAACAGTTAAATACTGAGGACAGTGTATGTATTTTTTCTGAAAAAAATGTAAGAACATATCTGTTAGAATAAATGCTTCCTCTTTCTGCTTTAGCCTTCAATTCTCAGATGCAGACGTACTGATTTGCACAGAAGGCATGGGCAAGGCTGAGCACACCGTTTTCCTCACTTTTTAAGGAGTTCCCTTCAGACCTGTGTCAAGGCCTTTTCATTCTGAGTCATTCGAGTTCTATTCCAAAAACAAAACAAAATAGAGCCCTTTGATTTAACATTGTTTTTCACCAGCTAGATGCCTGCAAGTGGGGAGCCGTCTGGCGCTTAAAGTGTCCCTGATGTTTGCCACCTTCTGAGGTGGGTTCTTAGAGGCATCAGCACCTCGTCAGGCTGAGTGAGACATGGAGTTAGGAGCTGGCCGAGAGAGGGGAAGGCAGGGAGGACGGGGGTCTTGCAGCTCCCATAGGCCACAGGTGTGCACCCCAGGGTCAATCCCTGCCGCTCTTCAGTCGCTGCCTCTGTGTGACTAAGGACATGCTGGATCGTGTGCTATGTAAGCAGATGGAAACGCACTTCTGGGCCTCACACAGGCTCTTTATGCTCTCCTCTGGAAAGCGAAAGTAGCTGGGAGCAGTGACCACTTTTGATGTTAACCTTAATGTGGCAGAGGGATTGCAAAAATGCCCCCAGGCCTTTCCCTCTCCCTGTAGCCACACCTTTGCAATGTGACTTTGCATTTCTTCCCACCAATACATGGAGCTAATTTCCCCACCCTTTAAATCTGGGCTGGCTTTATGACTTACTTTGACCAACAGAATGTGGGGTAAGTGACAGTGTGCCCGTTCCAAGCCTCAGCCCCAAGAGGTGTTGGGCTCGTCGGCTTTCTCTTGAGCTCTGTGATGACATGAACAGGCTGGGACTGCTGAACGAACGAGATGCAAATGCCAGTCCCACTGTCACCCTTGCTGACAGCCAAACCACTGCCAGACTTCTGAGAAAGTGAGGCCCCCGTAGACCAAGCAGCCCATAGCCAACCTGCCAGCTGACCAGATACATGAGTGCGCCAAACTAAGATCAATCAAAACTGGCCTTGGTCAGCAGAACTGCCCAGCTGACCTGTAGACTTGTGAGCGATAATAAATGCTGGTTAAGTCACTAAGTCTTGGGGTGACTTGTTACACAGCAGTAGTCAACTGATATGCTTACTCATTTAAGGGAAATGACAGGGTGGTGTAACACTATCTTTCAGGAATTCACATACTCATTTATTCTACAGATGTTGATTGAACTCTTACAGTAATCAGGTATCATTCCAAGCTCTGAGGATAAAAGCCCCTGCTCTCTGCTCTCTTAGAGTTTGCATTCCAATGGGTGAAGACAAACTACGAATACATAAGTGAGAAAATAAAAATATCAGTAGTAAGCAACATACAGTCCATTTGAGTAACTGTGTGGCTACCTTAGGTTTATGGCCAGGTAAGTCTCACTGTAGAAACATTTAGACTGAGATCTGAATGTTGGCATTTAGCAAGCTACATGAAATTGAGGGAAAAGCACTCCAAGCAGAGGGAAGAGCAAGTGCAAAAGCCCTGAGGTTGGAATATGGGGCGTGCCAGGAACAGAGCGAAGACTGTGTATCTCCTGCACAGTGGGAAAGGGAAGAGGGTGAGTGGGGGCAAAGAACAGAGCATGTGGGGCTTTTAATCCAGGAAAAAGAATTTGGACTTAATGCTAAATGCACTAAGCAAGCTCTCACCATTTTTTTAAATCAAGGGAGAGTAACATAATCTGATTAATGTTTAAATGAATCCCTTTGGCTGATGGGAGTAGAGTGGTTATTAAGGGGCAAAAGTGGAAGAAGGGAATCAGTTAAGAAGCTCTTGCAATAATTTAGCCTGAGCCAGGGTTATAATAATGGAGATTAAGAGAAGTATGTTTTAGAGGAAGAAGTGACAGGACTGGGATGAATTGGATGTGGGAGATAAAGGAGAGAGAGGAATCAAGGGTAACGCCTAGTTCTTTGTTCAGTAATTGGATGAGCTGAAATGCAAGAGGCTGGGGAGGGCAGGCTTGAGGGCTTGGGACAGGGGAGAGGCCAGGTATGTGAGCGCCATGTGGGCCTGGAGTCCGGGGAGAGGTCAGCACTGGAGGAGTAGGTTGGGGGTCACTGGCATGAATAAAAGTCTTGGGTTGCAGGAGGTCACCTGAAGACAGTGATTAGAAGAGACAGGAGCCCGGGACAGAGACCTGGAACATGTCAACATTTACGGGTTGAGCAGTTGAGAAGAAGCCAGCAAAGGAGACTGAGAAGAAGCCAGCAAAGGAGACTGAGAAGGAAGAGCCAGTAAAGGAAGGGGCAAATGAGAAGGTACACACAGTTTCGCCAAAACCAAGAGGGTACGATGGGCAAGAAGAGACTGTGGTCCATTGCACTGAATGCTTCTGACTGATTTGAAGGACAGGAACCTTCCTGCAACCTTGAATGTGGCAAACCTTCAAATGCCTTTTACCCTTTGCAGGGCAATAACACATCCCACAACATGGAATGGATTGTAAAATTAGTTTCTGGTCTCTGTCTCTATAGGCTTCTACCACTGGATAGCTGGGATTACTTAATACCAACTGCCCCCACCACTCTTAATCCCTGACCTCTTACATTCAGTTATTCCCCAAACTCCACCACTCTCCACAGCCTGGAAATACAAAGACCCATCAGGTTAGTCAATACAGATTCTCTGGAAACTATAAGCTTCATGAGAATGAAGCTGGTGTCCATCTTGTTCACACTGTATCCCGGTCCCTAGCACAGTTCTCATCCAGAAATGAATTCAAACACCCTGTTTGATCTCCTACCACCAGTGCTGCACTCGGATTCTCCTGGTAACCATGCCGCCCCCACCTCATCCCCCTGGGGACAGATAGAAGGCTTTTTTCAACAACCCCCAAACTGAGGTTTCTAAAGTTCGGGGTCCTATCTTGCCCTTCAGTCTTTACAGGGTAGGATACGCTGCTGCTGAGGCTAATTCCCCCAGTACCACTGCTGACTTCTCTGATGTGGATTTCTCACTGGCTGGTGGGACTTTCTCGGGAGCCTGCCCATCCTCATAGCTGGGACAAGTCATACCCTTAACCATGTTTAAGGGTCTCATCTCCCAGGACCTTGCCTTTAAGATTTTGTAAGTGTTTATTGTTGTGGAATTTTTCAGCTGCTTTGTATTCAGTTCACACACAGGCAAGGTCTGTATGGCGGGATGCTAGGATAAGTCTGTGTCAGCTTGACCCAAAATGTTGTCTGTGTCTAAAAGTCAAGGTTGGAATACCTGGCATTGATATCTGGGAATGTCCACATGACAATTTGACCCCTTAAAGGGTATTACTTTTTGCCTCCAACTCCGACCTTGATGCTTATGTATGACTTAGTATTCAAGTCTACACTTCCAGCAGGTCATTTGGACCCTCTCTCAAAGGAGGGCATTCAGTAATCATTCCAACTGAACCTAGAACAATTTATCTGCTAATCCCAGGGCAATTCTGGTTCATGGGACAGTCAGGTGTTAGGAGGCAGAGCACGGGAAAGTTAATCTCTTGTGACCTGAGCAAAAGGCCATCCTTTTTCACCTTTAAAATAATTTCACCTTTAATCATGAGGATTTTTTTCACTTTTTAAAGGCTTTAGTAATTATTTTGGGCTTAATCCTATAACTATTCTGCTACCACCTTCTACTGTAAGGAGCTCATATTTGTTTGGCCTGTGAAAGGAAATGATCACAGAAGCAAAATCAGATTTTAGCTGAAGTCAAGACACATATTAAATCTGATGCTTCACAGCTGAATACAGGCCCCTCCACCTCCAATAGGCTTCGGCTGGCCATGTGCAGACACTTAATAAATGCTTTTGATGAAGGTCCCTCTGTCTTAAAAGGAAATTAGATTGTTCTGACAATATCTCCTCATCACTAAACTGTAGGTTATTATCCAGCAGCCTGTGATCCTCTCGGTGTTTGCAAATTGATTGTTTAATGTTTTGCATTCCGCTCTGTCCACATTTCCAGGGTCAGCAGCCACATCTACAATTCCCAGTGTAGGTGATGTGTTTGTCCTTTGCTGGTCTTTGGGCATTTCACTGAATAAACACACACACACACACACACATACACACACACACACACACACACACTTTTTGTTTCAGAACAATTTCCCAAGCCCTTCCTTTATTCACTTCTTAGTAGTTACTGAGGACCAAACACACATGAACTAGCACCAGGCTAATGACTGGGGATACACTGTAGGCAAGATGGTGTAGATTCATGTCCTTGTGGAGCTTAAAATCTAGTGATTGTAATTTTAGATCATAGATAAGACTGTAGATAAAATAAACAGGTACTATGATGGAGAATAAATGGGAAGGCCTCTGAACAGGAAATTTTTTTAAAATTCCGGTATTAGTGGTTGAACTCAGGATCTCGTGCAAGCTAAGCCTATACCCTCCCCGCTGAATAGGAGAATTTTAAGCTGAGATTTAGAGAATAAAAGGGGAGGGGGAGCCTTAAAATGTAGATGGAAGGAAGTGATGAATACAAAGGTCCCAGGGTGAGAGTTTCATTTGGTCCAGGACCTAATAATGGAGGGCAAAGGGGAGTGGACTTCGGGAAAAGGGTGTCAGGTAGGATGAACATAAATCACAGTTTGCCAAGAAAGGTCCTGGTTTAGAACTTTGTCTCTGTGGTGATAACATCTCCTTTCTCTCTCAAAAGTGTCCTCGTTTTGCATGATAAATTACATGGTCACCCTACCTAAACACATGTCAAAGAGTTTTATGATATATAAGATGGGCAATCATTGAAGGGTATTAAGCAGAGGTATGATACAAATGGATTTATGTTTCCAGATTGTCCCACCTATGGTCTGAAGGGGGCCAGGTGGGGAAGTGAACTATAGTAAGGCTATGACAGTGGCCCAGAGAAAAATGGATGGTCAACAGAGCATCACATTTAGGAAATATCTTATGTTAACACCATTCTTTCTCTCTTCCACCTTCCCTCTTTCCAAGCCCCCAGTTCTGCTTCCAGTAGATTAGACACAGCAGAGCTCTGTGGAGAGCCCCCACCCATTTAGGACTGAGTCACTGGCTCCCCCAGCAGCCAAAAGTGTTAGCTACTGGTGGCTGACAGCCAAGTCCCTCCCCAGGAACTGCTGAAGGAAGCTGCCTTGCTCTAAGATGAATCCCTGCCCTGGGGGCTGCACAGATCTAATTAATTGGTCAGTATAGGGGTACAAAAGTCCCACCCCCTTGCCTCAATTCAGGACATCTCTGAAGGGTCATCCCAGCTCTAAGCCTCTGTTGCAGCTCCATCACAGTTCAATTTCTACTCCACCCCATCCTGCATTCCCCCACAAAGACTGTTCCCCAGAGAACTCCCCTAAAATCACCTACATGCAGATATCCACTGCAGGGTCTGTTGCCTGGGGAATCTGGCCTACAATTCCAGTGTTGGCATAACTTTCCATTAAAATGTGTCTTCAGTGTTATCTATCCTGGCATCTCCACATCTAATCAAGAGGTAGAGCTTCCCCCATGCTTTTCTGTTGGGCTTATGAAGGATCTTTTCCTATTGTCTTTTATGTCCTTTGTAAATTGAATCACCTAGTTTGTTTTGACCTGAATAATTTTATCCATAAATGGTTGTATTGGTTCATTAGTTGTAGTGGTTCTCTGTAAGCTGGCACCCCTCCCAATTTTCATTACATTCCAAGTGGTTATTTCAGATCTTGTGAAATAGCAGCTTTTCTTTAAATATCTTGATTTTTGATTACTTGAATTTAGTTTCTTATTTTGGTACTTGAATGATTTCCTTAGAGAATGTAAAGATGTCATAAATTCCTTTCTTCTTTCTTTTATTCATGAGATTATTCCTAGTATTTCTATATAGTAATTTGAAATTTATTAAAATAAATTACAATGGGACCCCATTCTTTATAGCTCATTATCACCAAGAATGCAATATCATGGATTAAATCATGCTACTCCAAAACATAACTACAACCAGCAAAAGATGGATGCTGGGTCATTAAGAGTATAATAGGAGAGAGAGTTGATAATCTTTGCAAAGTAGCACATCAAGTCCTCACTCCCTCACAGGTATAAGAGGGATACATGTGCGTGGAGGTGAAAGGGGGTGGGGACCCAGCAGGGGGAGGAGGATGTGCATATGCTTTGAGCACTGGGGCTGGCCTATGCATGCTGGTGAAGCCTGTTGACTGATTTCCAGTCACCAAGCCACATGAAGTCTCCCCGCCCTTGCCTCTGCTCACAGCAAAGGGCATGTGGAAAAGAGGGTCTACATAGACTTGCATACTTCAATTCTCCCCATCCATTCATTCATTCATTCAGCAAATAATCCTGAGCACCTATGACGGTGCTACGCCTGGCCAGGGCTGTACTAGGCAGAGAGTTGAGCA
This sequence comes from Vicugna pacos, assembly GCF_048564905.1. Taxonomy (NCBI): domain Eukaryota; kingdom Metazoa; phylum Chordata; class Mammalia; order Artiodactyla; family Camelidae; genus Vicugna; species Vicugna pacos. The sequence goes on along the minus strand of NC_132991.1, from coordinate 65,050,924 downwards.
TCTCAAAAAACCATTCATGTCCCCTCCACCCACCCACCCCTCCACCACCACCAGTCATTTTATCTTATGCCTCTTGGTCTTGACTCCTCAAACAGGATAATAAAAATATTCCACTTCTTTCTTTTGTTTTTAGTAACTTTCCTTTCATTACAGTTTAAAACTTCTTCTATTTCAAATCATCTGCCCTGAGCATATTATTGTGAAAAGTTTAATCTTTCAATTAATTTTTCTAGTGATAGAAAGACTAAACATTGTTTTCAATACTTTTTAATAACTTGCTTTGATTCTTATTTCTAAAACATTGGCTATATTATGCCCTTATCACCTCCAGTTTGTGTCATAGTGGAAAGTATGTGGAAACCGGCTAGAACTTTAGCTCTGTAATTTATGGACTGTTGGATTGGTCTCCTTATTTAGTCTCTCAGAGCCTCAGTCTCTCCATCTGTCAAATGGGGGTAACACCTAACTTAAAGAATTTTATGAGGATCAAAATGAATCCTGCTGGCAAAGGCTTGAACCTTACCTAACACATTCTAACTGCAGGTTCCTTTCACCTTTCTTGCTCAGAAACTCGTTGTTCATTCACTTGACAAATACACAGTGATGCTTAAATTGTGCAAGGCACTGCTTCAGGCCCCAAGAGTATGAACTGAATAAGTAGGATAATGTACCTGGTGGTATGCAGTTTCTATCTTAGTGGGAGGAGACAGACAGTGAATGGATGAAAAGAGAGCAGGCAGTGATAAGTGCTAGGATTAAAACTAATCAGAATGATATAGTAGGAAATAATTGGATATGGATAGGATTGATAGAAAATAATTATTATATATAATAATATAAGAACAATAATAATTTATGTTGGGTAGTCAGAGAGGGCCTTTCTGGAAAAGTAAGATCTGAGCTGAGACCTAAATTATAAAAAGCAGTTAAGCCAACTGAGCCTCTGAAAGAAGAGCCTTCTATAAAGAGGGAATAGCTAGTGAGAGCTGAAGGGCAGAAATGGACTTGGAGGGCTTTATACGAGGAACAGAAGAGCAGTGTGCAGATTCCCATCCATTGTAGGCCATTTGGTCAGAGTAGAGCTTCCCCCCCACCCCAGCACAGTGAGGAGCTGTGGAGAATTTAAAGCAAAGTGGGGAGCAAGATCTGACCTACCTGACTCTGAACACCATCAGGAAGCATAGTTTTGGGGTAACAAGAGTAGAGGGAGAGAGATCATTTCGGAGGCTATTGTAGTCATCCAGGTGAGAGGGGCTGATGGCCTGGACCACCGTGTGGGCCACAGGGATGGTGATAAGAAAACAGAAGCTGGAGAGATCTTAGAATAAGAGGCAACAGGACTTGGCAAGGTAGTGAAGGGGATTAAGAGGTACAAACTATTAGGTATAAATTAAGTGACAAGGATAGAATGTACAAGACAGGGAATATAGCCAATATTTCATAACAAGTTCATACGGAGTATAAGCTATAAAAATCACTTTGTTGTACAAGGACTTCACTTGAACCACAGAGGTGCCATTTACTGAGGAAAACAAAGGAAGGAGCATACTTCTGGGAGAAAATTAGGATGTCAGTTCCAGATATTAAAAGTTTCAAATGCCCATTAAACATTCAAGTGAAAATAACATATAGTTAGATACATGAGCATAGTTTCAGGGGAGGGATCAGGGTTGAAGACATAGAGAGAGAAGTTTGAGAGACATTAGCCTAAGCATGGTATTTAGAGCCATGGAACTGGATGAGATTCCCAGAAGAGAGGATGCAGATGGAGAAGAAAAGGGGTGAAAGTGCAGGTCCCAGGGCAGACCAGCAGAGGATTCTAAGGAGGAAAGGCTGGTAGAGAAAAAGCGAGAGAGTATGAAATTACAAAAGCCAAGAGAGTGTTGAGCAATGAGGATGTGATTCACAATTTTTATAACCACTGGGCTTGCTTCACGAAGACTTCATTAACAGCAAACCGACTTTAAACCCAATCACCAACCTGTCAACCCCAAGAGCCCCTTCAGTGTTCACTTCTCAAATATCTCAGTGTTATGGGTTGAACTGTGTCAACACAATAAGTTATGTTGCAGCCTTAACCCCCAGTACCTCAGAATGTGGCCTAATTTGGATATAGGATCTTTACAGAGATAATCGAGTTAAAATGAGGCCATTAAGGTAGATCCTAATATGACTGGTGTCCTTACCAAAAGGGGGCACAGAGACACACAGGGAGAATGCCATGTGAATGTGAAGGCAGAGATCAGAGTGATGGAGCAAAAGCCAGAACACCAAAGATGGCCAGTAAAGCACCAGAAGCCAGGAGAGAGACATGACTCCAATTCTCCTTCACAGCCCTCGCTGCCCTCAGAAGGAACCAGTATCTTGATTTCAGACTTTAATCTCCAGAGCTCTGGGACGATAAATTTCTGTTAAGACACCCCGTTGGCGGTACTTTTGCTAGACGGTCCTAGCAAACTAACACTGTCATCATGCCAGAGGGGCAGCCACAGGTCTGCAACACTCTCCTAGCTGATGTCTCCTTTTCTTGTATGCAAAGGACAAAATAGACTTTTGGGGCAGTGTTAGCCATAGTGGGACACATCCATGGCCTTTGTTCTCAGTGTCTGAAAAATAAACCTTTGCTGCCGGCACTTGTAAAAGCACTTGGAACACAATCACCCAAGGTGAGTACTGTCAGCTAGTGGGTTGATGGTGCAGGAATCCCACTTCTGCCAAGAAGGAGAGGAGAGGAGGCTGCAATCTTCAGGGAATAAATGAAACAACATGATGGAGTGAAACAAAAAATGAGTGTGTTTATTCCATACAGAGCAGTGAGGAGAGCCTTCCATAAAGGAAAGCCTGGCCATGGGGCATTCAGACTCAGAAGTAACCCTAGAGAAAGGGGAGGCGCAGGTCCTCCTCCCAGTTTGCCCAAGTTAGACATGGCTTATTTTGACAATGTATACACTCTGAAAGGCTTCTCTTTCACTCTATTTCTGTTCCCACAGGGTACACACTTGATTTCTATTTTTATCCTAAATGTATAAAGTTTAAAAGAAAATGTAACTTTTTTGGGAAAGTACCCACAAGGTGTTACAGTTAAGCTGTTTTTGATCATAAGGAGAAGCTATCCACAAATGTGTTCAACTTTAGATGGAGTCTTGGGGGAGTTGGTGACTGCTGTCAGGACCCACGTGAGGTTGTATGAGAGACGTTCAGTTGAAACTGAAAACTTTGGCAGTAAAAACAGATCACACTTACATAGTGTGCCAGACAGCTCTGATAAGTACTTTGTATATGTCAAGTCATTCATTTCTCATAGTATTCCTATCAGGTGGATACTGTCCTTATACCCATTTTACAGATGAAGAAACTAAGGCAGAGGAGGTTAAGTGCCCTGCCCAAAGTTACAAAGCTAGTAAGGGATGAGCCAGGATTTGAACCAAGAGGGGCTGGCTCCTTCAAATGCTAGTCTATGCTGCCCCGTGGGAACCTGAGTGCCACTGATGCAGATTAGGGGTTCTCCCTCCCCTCATCCCTCCTTCCACCTTTCCTGTCATCTCTTTCTCCCTCTCCTACTCTCCCTCCACCCTTTTTCCACTCTTCTCCCTCCACCTCTTTGTCTCTCTCAGCATTTCTGTTCCCCCTCCTTTGGGTGTCTAGTCCATTCTCTTTTGGCCCCTGACTACTGTATTCTTTATATTCTAAGTCACCTTTCTTTAACCAACATACACTTACTTACTCCTAGTTTCTGCTTCCTTATACCTTCAGCCTGGACCTGGCCCATCATGGCTGCTCTGACCTCCTATCGCTCACTGTCTCACTGAGGTTTCTGAGTTCAGAATCCCAGTGGACAAAATCCAGCCCATTAGGTGCCCCCCAACTGATGTGTTGCAGGCACGTGATGCATCATTAGGAACTAAACGTGGCAGCCCATGGAGGGCCAGGCCCAGGGCAGCCACTGAGACTGATGCCTAGTAAGCAGACTGTCACCTTTGATTTTGTCAGAAAAACCGTCTGCTGATCAATTCTGTCACAGATAAGCCTGCCGGTCCAACCCTAGCCGGCCCTGGCCTGTGCCTGAGCTTCAGTGCCCCCGGTGTAATAATGCTTGTGCCCGTTGCGTGTCCCTGAGCGATGGCAAGAGCTGATTGCGAGGGAATAAATGAGAATCCTGTCTGGCTCTTCCAAGGGAAGACAAATGGCCTGGAGTTGCAAGGCATATCTGATCAAAGGGGAACCCAGGCCATCGGGAGGAGGCAAGAGACAGAGAACCACGTCATCCATCCCATGTGGAAACTCAGCAGAGACCTGCCTCTTCAGTACACCAGAGTGCTCTGTCTGGGTTGGGGGTTAAAGCTGGAAACCAGTAAAGAGAAACTGCCCGGGTAAAGAGACAAAAGGAACTCAGCCTAAGCCAGGAGTAAGCTCATGTTTGAACTGGAAAGGGAATCCTGATTTCTCTGGGAGAAAAGAGGAGAGATGCTGAGCTACAAGGAGGCTGGGCTCTCGGAGCCAGACGAAGACATCTTAGTCATTAGAGCACGTGGAGTCTCTCTATCAGGCTTCTGCAGTCACCGAACAATGAACTAGGCTCTGCAATACGCATCTGTACTTGCTCACCTGAATATAGAAGGGTGTTTAAAAAGCAAGTCTGCCAGCAATTTTTTGTCTGACTCTATCCCCAAAAAACAGGTACTTTAAATGATACATTACTATGTTGCCACATATCTCTTAACAGATTTGAGCAGATTTGTTATAGTGCTGGACAGGGTTAGTATCTTAGTATTCCCAGCCTTTCACACCTTGCACATCACTCAGCCTTCCTTTTAGAAATTTTGCTCTTTTCGTTGATACACTAGATTGACTGAAAACAGGTTTTCCATATTCTTAGAGAACAAAAATATCTTTTGCATTAAAAATAGAATCACAACAGGCACATAGACCAATATTTAAACAAAGGATCCACCAAATCTCATATGCTGACACTAATCCATTTTTCAGTACTTCCAGAAACACCAAACAAACTATCCTACCAGTAAATCAGAATTTGTGGAACTAGCATAATGTGTTGATGACTAACCTTGTCAACTTGTTTTTTAAATAACCCTCATCATGTATGCCATGGTAGTAAAGGGTTCCCCTCTCCCATGCATAGAGTTCTGGAATGAAAGTGGGCTGTTGCCATGGCAACAGAATACAAGGCAGAGAACTTCAGAGAAGGGGGAGGTTTCTGTACTCAAGGCCACGGCCACATGAAAGCCCCAGGCCCCAGAGTGGTGGCAGCAAAGAGAAGCAACCTGCTATGACTTCGCACTGCCAGATGGCCCGCTGTTGACATAGGGTTCCCCCAACTGCTAATTATTTGCATAACTCTGGATCATTCATTCAAAGAAAAATAAAGACTTCACTTAAGTATGCATTGATGTACTTATCAGTTTTTCTCTTTGAACAGCCTAGTATTAGAAACGTTCTCCAAACACCTAGCACAGTGCCTTACACATGGAAGCTACTTAAGTGTGTGTTTAGCTATGTACTGAATCCCTTCCCGAGCCAGGTATTACTCAAGACACAGAGATGAAAAAGGCAGGTTCCCCCTCCTCTGAGAGTTCACTGTCCAGTGGGTGGACAAGCATATATCAAGAGCCATAGAACCTTACATGTCAGCTTAATGCCACAGCCTTGCTCAGTTTATCACAGGGGAAGAATCCCGGAGACAGACACAGCCCGGAGAAAGAGAGGAAGGCGGGAAGGGGGGACAGGGTATGTGCCATATGATCTGAGTCCTGAAGGATAAATAAGGAGTCATGAGTGCTCCTTATCTGTCTGTTTGCTCCTTGTCCTGCTTGCTTTGAGACCGTACTGGCAGAGAGGGCAACAGTGGGCAAAAAGTTCAAGGTAAATAGCCGCACGGCCCAGGGTGGGAAAGCGCATGCAATTTGCTTTTGCTGAACAAGAATCTGTAAGGCAGGGCATGGTACGTGCTGAAGCTGGAGATACAGGCAGCGAAGGTGTGAGCAGAGCATGGAAGTCCCTCCCTTGAGAGGGCCTGGATTGCATCTTTAGAGCAACAGAAGCCCTGACAAGGCAAAGCCTGCTTTCTGGAAGGACTCTCAGCAGCAGTGTGGAGAATTGCTTAGCAGATAACATTGGAGTCAAGAAGACCAGTTTTAAGGCTGCTACAGACATCCAGACAAGAGGCAATAAGAGCCCGAATCAGCATGGGGTATTAGGGATGGAAAAGTGAGGACAGCTTCTAGAAACATTCCATGAGTAAAATTGCATAGCTCCTCGGTATGATTCACCTCCCCAAATCCCTAAGACTCAAATCTCCATTCTCCTCTCCATACCAATTTTAATGCTAAGAAAAACCTGGGCAAGGAAGGGTAAGATTGTCAGTGACTAAAGCTCCTTCAACAGTACATAGCTTATAAAATCATTGAACCACTTAAAATGATCATAGTCACTTTAAAACCTATTGGCTGAGTTGATGGACAGGCAAAAATATTTCTTTCTTGGATTTATTCCAGTACACTGTTTCCCCATCATTATTGGTCACAGGGGTCAGAAAAAGAAAGGAGATTTTTAGAAAGATTCTGAACAATATATCATTGCCAACTCAGAGTGGCAGGCAAAACAAAACTGATAGTGCTTTGTATTGAGATAGGATCATTCCTCGGAGGCTCTCCTGGCTTCACAGTGAATATTAATTTTTAGAGCATTCCTATAAAGTGGACAAGTGGCAAAAAGGGTTGGCTCCATTTCAGTGGGGCGGGGTGGGGGTAGGGTGGAGGGAGGGAGATACTGGTGCCTGGAGAGATGTACTGACTTGTCAGAGGTAAGGCTGGTTGGAGACAAGCCTAAGGGCAGAGTTTGGACTTCCCGGTTTCTTCTGGTTTTATCATCTAAACCCATCCTAATTAGGTTATAGTATTTAACACAGCCTGTCCGGCTCTCATCTGAAAAGAGGATGCACAGACCTGGGTAATTTTCCAGATAATTTCTTTAAAAGAAAAAAACACAACAACCTCTTTTTCCTCCAAATTGTTTATAATTGATGCAATATAGGAAGCCTCACTGCTTTTTAATGAGTTCCCAAACTCAAATTCTGCCACTTAATTTTTTTTTGAAATCTGCATTTGCCTGAAATATCTCAATAATTCAAGTGGAAAGGGAGGTTTTGCCTAAATAATGAAAATGACCTCGATTTACTTTTTGGTGTAGCTAAGGGGGAGGTGGGCACTGCATGGTATGTGGCCACAGGGTGGTGGCCTGAGGTACATGGAATCCCTTTGGTGCTGAGATGGGGGCAGAGGGAAAACCTCATGCTCCTGTTCAACACTATGATCCTTTCTGTTCTCCATTAAACATTTGTGGGTATTCCTCATTCACTCATTTTGCATCAGCAGACAGCAACAGACACCACCTGCTTTGTTTCACTGATACACAGGTGAAAATGTAGGACCTAGACTGACAACTGGAAGAAACGACTCAGTTCTTACTAAAGGGTCAGCCTTGGACTCGGTTTATGTTTTTCCATATTTATCTGATGGGTAAATTGAGCTAGCCGTGATGAAGTAAGGAAATGACTGCATTTCCTGCTTTTTTGCCAAAGCACATGTCCCAGTCCTTTGTCTGACTCTAGTCCCTGTTTTCTGCCACGCTGCTTTTGTCTCTCCCTCATTCAGCCACTCTTCCCTTACTCTTGTCTTCTTGTATCTCTCAGGAAGTTACATTCCCCTGGATGCTTTAGTTTAGCGAAAACCTTTGATTACCATGTGGTCCAGGAGCAACAGTTCAGGTGAAAAGAAGAAGTACAATCCTGAAGCTATTTTGGGGGAAGGCTGCAAGTCTACAGAGGGACCCCAACAGTTTGCCTTATTACTGGGGCTCGTAAACAAAAGCTTCAGATCTTGACGTGAATAGAATCACTTCCTTTGGGCTGGTGTGCGGGCAGTCCTGCTGCTCCTGACAGTCAAAAGAGCCAAGAGCCAAGAACAAAAGACGCTTGCCAGGCCACCCTGGTACCCAGCCGGGAGCCGCTGGGTGTCTGACATTCCTGGCTCCCCTGCACTTACACTTCCAGACACCCTGGCTGGCTCCCTGCACACACGCCCAGGATGGCGTTCTCTCTTCTGCATGTACACATCTCCCAAAAGAAGGGCCCCTTTCTGAGACTGAATCACTTCATTTTTACACCCTAAACAATTAGACCTGATTTCCCAAAATGTAAGAGCAGTCAGCAGACTCTGTCCAAATAATCAGCTCTGCGCAGCTAAGGCAGGAGGAGAGGAAAGGAGGGAGGAGGGAGAGGAGTGGGGGGGAGGAAGGCAGGGCTCCAGAGTCTTTGTTTCCCTCCCATCTGGCTGGAAGCCAGAGGCGAAGATCGAAGAGACCTATCCTTTGTCCACTGATCTGACAGTCATCCCGAGTTCCCACTCGGCAAAATCAAAGTGGAATGCATTCACACATTCATGTCCACAGCCCACAAGGTTACTGAGAAATCCAACTCTTCCCGTGCCTAGTGGAAGCAGGATCTCTAAGCAGCATTTCTGTTTTCAAGGTCACAATAAAATGAAGAGGTCTACTTTCTCACTGCAGTCTGTCACTGTTAGCACTCTCCTAGTCCTCCAAGGGACCAAAGCCCGTGCTCTGTGGCTTTAAGGGAAGAGAGACTCCTTCTCAGGCTCCCTCTATCAAGTCTGGTTAGGTTTTAGCATGTAAAGTTCCAGGCCATAAATAATTCAAAAGGCATGAAGAAGATTTTCTTCATTCTCCATCTATCCCTGCATACAACACCCCTCCCCTTCCTTTCTGGCTTTTAACAAATGCTAATTTAATCAACTGGCAGTAAATTGTACTGGTTGCTGACTCATGCCAGACACAGCCCCTATGGACATCACCGAGCTTAGCCATCTCATTTGGAAATAAACAATAAAGAGGTACAGTCCTGAGCTGCCCACCTTTCTTCTTTTGTCCTCCTTTGTTTCCTCCTATCCCTACCCCCTCCTCTCAAAAGGATTCTTCGCAAAGTACTATGATGTACATGCAGGGAATTCACATCTCGGTCATGCTGCCTACAAGGGTCTGCGCTCCCTGCAAGTTGTGGAGCCTCTCAACCGCCCCTGATGACAGGGATGGGGGTGTCCCCAGTGCTCCTGAAGGCTGCTCTCTAGATAAAGCATGTGGCAGAGGACGGGAAGAGGGGGGACTGAGAAGAAGGGTGGGAAGGGGAGTGAGGAAGAGCCAGCCCTCGTTAGTCAAGCTGTGAAAGCATGTGTGTCAGAGAGCTCCTTGATAAAACCAATAACGCCGCATTGGAAGCTGATTAAAGGGATGGAGAAGCAGCTCCCTTCAGTGGGCCCTTTTCACCTCTCCAAGCCAGCAGAGTTGGGGAGGGGGGAGCTCCTCCTCCCGGGGACAGTTGGAATGGAAGGTGGAGAGGACGAATTTCCTGGAGACAAGGCAGGAGCAGCAGGTAAGGGGCTGAGGCTGGCAAGAGTGGGATGAAAAGAAATGCCTCCAAAAAAGAAAGGACCAAGAGATCGGAAGATATTTATGGGAAGCCTAGGGTCTATTTCCTTTTCCTTTTGGTCTTTTATTTTAGCTGTAAATATTTATCTTATAAAGGATCATTCTCCATCCCCACCCCAGAGGGATTCCTTTAAAACCCTCCCCATCATGATCATCCAAATATGTGCTAAGCACTAATGCATAGGGAGGAAATGGAAGGTCCCTTACCCTCTTGTCTTCAAACGCCTTATAAAGCACTTACAGTGTTCCAGGCACCATCATGCATTATTTTGTTCGTGTTTTCCTCCTGACCACCCTGTAAAGTACACAGCTGGTAGCATCAGGTCCCTTCTACAGACAGGCTAGGCTCCGTGCCAGGGCTGCTAGATGAAACAGTCCTAGCCGATGCTGTTTCCACCACGCACCCTGCTACCTGCTGGTTTGCACAAAGTAGGTCTAACTGCTAAGATGTTAGGCTTATTGTTCATGAAGCAAATGGAATAATGGCACAGCAGCACGATTTCTGACTCCCCTGGTCATCAAACCCTGCTTCCACTGCTGACCATGTGTGCTTCAACTGTCAAAGAACTGTTTTGTGTTTAATTGTATGCATCTGCCTCATTGGATCATAAAGTCCTCTTGGCCAGGGACGTGATGTGGGGAGTTTCTGTGTCCCCTACAAGGTGAAAAAGGGGGCATGTGCTACAGAGAGCACATTCAAAACTTCTGGTTGGTGGCAAGGACACCTGAAGGCTTTTCAAGTGGGAAACCCTGCAAGCAGCACCTGATTTTCAAATCCCCCCACTGAGGTTGATTTCTTCTGTGGTCCTCCCTCCAGTTCGGTGGCTATGTCTCTGTTCCCTTGGGTTCTTTTTGGAGTGTGTGTGCATGTGTGTGCAAATACATACATACATGCATACATGCATGTGTCTTAGATCGACTGCATTGTTTCCTGCCCCTCCTGAGGGTTTTTTCTAGAAGGCCTCCTGCTGACAAACAGGATATACATAGTGGCAAAAGCACTTTTGCCTTGGAATGCACAATCAACTTCCTGTAGGAAACTCAGAAAGCGGAACAGACAGGGAGCCCTCTTCTCCTCCAGCACCCTCCATCCCTGCACAATGCTCTGCGCTTCTCTCTTCTATTTCACAGCTCTACGACTTTGGGGTCCCTGGGGAGCCAGGAAAGAGTCGGCCTGCACTGGGGGAGGCTTTTGCATCCAGCACAGGGCATTCTAAGGCAGGTACCTCACTGCCAAGAATGGAAGGCGTGGTTCACTTTGTCCTTATTTGACCAGAAGGCTCGGCAGGGAATGCTGCCTCAGTGCCTCGCTGTAACTCCCCGGCGGTCGTAAATAAGCGCAGGGCCTGGTGTGGCTTCTTGGCTAAACGTTTGTACAGTAACTCAAATGAGGCAGCAGACATGAGTCAGGAGGGAGAAATAAGCTGAGGAAGAGGGGGAGCGCGGGGAGCTTCAGCTTCCCAAGCCAGCGAGATGGTGCTTTCCCCAGAGACGCTCGCTGAGTCTCCGGGGACAGACTGCAAGTCCTCCCCCCGACACTGCACCACCTGCTAGAGCCATTTGCAAAGCAGCTGGTAAGAGCAGCTAAGTGAGCGAGCCGCTTGTCCGTACTCCATGCACGAGGCCGGCCAAGCCCCTGCACATTGCTGAGAGGGGCAATAAAAAGATACTAAATATTTTATCTATTTTGAAGACTCACAATTCAAACCAGGGCGATATACAAGCTGAGAATGTAAAGCTCGGGGATAACATTGGCCGGGCAAGATTAGGTTCAGCAAAAACGTGAAAAGATGATAGTTACTGAATTCCAGTGGTCATGGTTGTGTGTGCAGTAATCAGTGGATCACCAGATTGATCCTGGCCTCTCAGAGGCAGGGCACCAGCAGCTGGTGGCCAGAGTTATTAAGTCTCCATGGTGGGCTTCATTTTCTCTACTAGAGACGATGGAAAGGAGGGCTTCTATCAGCCGCTACGTGCCACCCTCTAAGGGTCAGAAATCAAAGTCTGTGCTGAATGGATGAATGGGTTCCCTCCTTTGTTCACTCACGATAAAACTCAGGGCTGCCCAGAGTTGTGCTTCTCCGTTTTAAGTCTCTCTCTCTGCTCCTTCTCAACAGTTACTTTAGCCTGCTTGGGTGGCTTAACAGCAACTTATTTTCTCGTGGTTCTGGAGGCTGGAGGTCCTGGATGAAGGTGTCCACGGGGCTGACCTCCTCTGAGGCCTCTCTCTGACTTGTGGACGGCCTCCTCCTCCCTAGATTTTCACATGGTCTTCTCTTGGTGCTTGGCTGTGTCCTCATCTTCTCTTTTTATAAAGACACCACTCACAGACGATCAGGACCTACCCATGCGACCTCACTGCACTTTATTTACCCTTTTAAAGACCCTGTGTCCATAACACTCTGAGATCCTGGGGTTTAGGGCTTATATGAATTTGGGGAGGGCACAATTCAGCCTGTAACAATAATTATGATTTTTCGTGGGTCTCGGGACCAAATATGTGAGTCTCTGCATAAACGTTCTGGTGAACACATATCCTGCCGCTGACCCAGGAAGACTCAGGCTCTGCCCTGCTGTATCTGCTTATCCACAGGCACCACCCGCTCCTCCTACCCTCCTACCAAGGGAGACTGCACAATTTCAGTGTTTCAGGTAGTAAGAACAGAAGGGAAGGGGTTTTTCAAAAAGTATTATTTTTTTCAGTCAGTTGTTCCACTGGTGAAGGAGAGAGGGCAGCAAGAATAATTATGGTGGGATGGGGGACGGGGGCCTCTCAACTCCTTGCCCTTTACTGCTCCATTCCTGCCAGGGGACCCCCTCACTTTGGTAGCCTGTCCCTTTGAGTAAAGGCAGTTTCTGTCTGGCTACCTCTTTATCAGCACTACAAACAAGCAATCTATTTTGGTCACAGAATGAGGCTCCATTTGTTTTGAACATAAACTGGAATTCAGCATGTGACCAACCCAAGTTACAGGAAGACTCCAAGTGGCAGGTTTAAACCTGACTCTGCCCATTTTGTGTTTTCTCCTCACCAGGATATCTCCAGCTGCCATCAGGTAGCTGTGTCACCGTTACCCCAGCCCCCAGCCAGAAGTCACTGAAGGAGACCCTCTCTACCTCCCAAGCATACATCCATCTGTACCATCTGAAACTTCTCCCTGCTAGGGGCGTCCCAACGACCTACCCAGCCTATTTCAGGACAGAGATGCTGAGACTTCTCAGGCAGTGAATTCTGGCCTCACAGCTACAGAATAGTTAAATGGGTAAGAGTCAACAGAGAACACCCCTGTGAAATGTTTTAATGCTTCAAAAACTCCCATTTAAAATTGTTTGGGCCCTAAACCCGTGTTTTGTGTGTGTGCGTGTTTTGTTTTTTGAAATCCTCCTCTGAGCCTGCATGCTGGAGACATGACAAATTTGGTATTTCAATCCATATGTCCATTTGAATTCTAGGAACGCACCCTGGTTAGGTTTTAAGAGCATCTTCTGGTAAATTAAGTCAGATATCGGTGCTGATATATACTCAAGCAGACAAGGAAAATTAATTGAAAAAAAGAGATAGGAAAATGTCTTGCACTTATCTTCCTCATATCTTATAGTTTGAACTTACATTTCTAGAGATCTAAAAATATTATCATAGGGAAGTCAACTGAGAAGGTTCCAAGCCGAAGAGTTTAACCTCAGTGAAGTAATACTATTTGTTTATGCACTGTGTACAGGGCACAGAACTGTACACTGATTGATGGTTAGATACGTACGTCTTTCTCTTCCAGGATCGTGGAATCAGAGTAAGAACATTCAGAAATATAACACCACAATTAACACCAGAAAGCAGGAAAAGCTGAGCAGTTCCAACTGAGTGTGACAGACACTCAGTGCTATTGGGTTTCAGAGGCGAGAATGATAACCACAGTGAAGGGGTCTCAGAGGAGGTGATATCTGAACCCAGATTAGCAGCTTGGACCTGCCTTCTGCTTTTAGTGAGTATGGGCTTACTGAAGGCTTTTGAGCAAGAGAATGATATTATAACAAAATTGGTAATGGAGGTGAGTAGCCTGGCACAGGGCACAGGATGAGCTGGAACAGGTAAGAAATATGGCTAGGGGACCAGCTTGCAGAGTCTGGTGGGGGCCCAGGCAGGAGACTCATACCTGAGCTGAGAGTTGGCAGTGGTGAGAAGAGGAGGAGCCTGATGCTACAGACACCAGGAAGAAGCAGCTGAGCTTCAAGTCCTACTGATTGTGAGGGACGAGGGACAGGGTCTTGCTCACTGACCAGCTCCCAGGGGAAGATGGCTGTCCAGAAGGAAGGTCTAGGTCCTGGCTGGGCAGCTCTCCCAGACTTCCCCTTCCCTTCCCCACCCTGTAGAAACAGCAGAACTGCCCAGCACACCAGGCTCTCCAGTGGGAGTCTCAGGTCATCCCAAGAATGTAGCCTTGCCCTCTGAACAGACAGGAAGAATGTTCAGGGCACAGGCATTAATTATGTAAGCCCATTGTCAAACAAAAAGTCCCCGAGCTCCCTCTGGCTTCAACCCAAAGCCAGTAGTCCATCTTGACTGTACTGAGATGAACAAAGTCTGGCTACGACCTTGGATCATTCAGACTTCAGATTGCATACCTGTGTTCCCCTTTGGATTTTATAGTGATTTCTGGCTGGCCCTGTTAGGCATCCAGTGTCTTCCTTTCCCCTCTCCAGCAGCCCTTATTTCTGTGTGAGTCCCACACAGGATCCTGGGGGTCACAGGGTCTAGATTCAGTTCTCAGGGCCCTCCATTCACCTGTCCTTGTTGACCTACTTAAGCCCATGTTCAAGTGCCCTCTGAAGCCAGACACCTCTAAACTTTCCATTTATCGGAAATAACTTTTTTGTTTGAGCTCTGTGTTCTGCTCCTTGCACTTAACGAGCCCCGGACATAGGTTTCTTGTTGAATGGTGTCATTGTGGAAAGGGCTCTGGGAAGGAGGACAGAGCACTGTCGCTCTCAAAGGAGCTAGCCATGGGACCCTCGTCAACCCTCTTCGTCTATCTGGGCTTCAGTTTCTTCATCGGCCACGAGAAGGTTTGTACAAGCCAGGCTCTAATGTCTAATGATTCTTCCAACTTTGACTTTCCGACTCTGCAGCCCCCGCTGCATTGCTGAAGCCCTAGGGAACTTGACTCTTCACCTCCTGATCTGTCCTCCCAGACGGTCTTGCCACTGCCGCGGTGACCTCACACTGTGGCCCTTCCAAGGGGGCTGAGGAACCAAATGTGGCTCCAGGGTTTTGAACGCATGCAGACATGAATTGACAGTTCCATGTACAGAAGCAGAGTCTGTGTTTTTTTTCCCTTCGGGGTCAGGGAGGATACTGAGAAGAGTGAAGGAGCCATGGGTTGGGAGCAGAAAGCCAGGCCACTTTTAGGCATGTGGACCTGGGGGGAGTGGGAGACAGCCCAAAAGGGACGTTCGAATAACTGTGAGAGATCCCACACTAGAGGCGAGATTCCCAAACTTGAGCTTAGAGATAGCCAGGTGATTCTTAGGTGGGTGAGTGCTAACACAGGGCCAGAGCTGGAAAGAGAGACGCTACCTGGAGAGACTCTGGTGGAGGTGGTGACATAGAGGTGAGAGCTGAGGGTGGGGACCAAATAACTGGCTAGAGGAGTGAGGAGAAAAAAGATGAGTCTGCAGAACGTAACCCTGACAGGCAGCCATGTTTTATGAGGAAAAGAAAGAGGAAAAGGAGAGGTCAGTAGAAGGTAAAGGAGGAGACAGAGAAGGGAACTGATTTCCCCTGAGTTGCTGCTACACGCTGGGCTCTTCACATGTATCAATGCAGGGAGAACCTTGAGAGTGACTGTCATGAAAGCCAAGGAGGAAAACGCAGTGTAGGACAGGCATCCTCGGAGGACCAGGAGCAGCAGGGAACCGGAGAAAGAAGGGTCGTGAAGCCAAATCCTGGTCAGGTCAGCAGTGCCCAAGAATGACAGATCCGACCACTTGCACTAGAGCTGGTAGCAGATGCGGTAGGTGACCGACATCGTAACCCCTCACCTACATTCAGACTCAAGCCAGCACGCCCCCCTCCAGCTTACTCCTCCAGGCAGCTCGCTCTGCTTCTCCCCAGAAGCCTTAGGGCCTTTTCTGAAACTGTCAGAGCTTCCCAGGGGAAACTCAGGCAGGGAGAGGAGTTAACGCTCCCTTCCCCCAGCCTGCCACGACTGAGAGACAAGAGCCAGCGCACAAGTGCCGCAGCCCCTTGCTGTTCCACAGACAGCGGAGACCTTGGGTACACACCCAGATGCTGGCTTTTCTTTCCTCCCTGCCTCAGTCTCCCCACTCTCACTCCTGTTTTCTGGGATCGGATCCCAAATAATTATGTACACTCAGTCTTTGATGGAGACTCTGCTTTCAGGAGAGCCCAGACCAAGACAGATGACTCAGCCTCGTGGTAGCAGACCCGGAAATGTGGGCAGAAACACGAGCTCTCATTTCCTCTAAAGCTCCGAAACACTAAAGAAAGAAAGCAGATTTCTGTTCATCTCTGTAACGCCCAAAGGCTGAGCCATGTCCTGTGGGGCAGGCAGAGACGTTACTTTGGCTATGATCCACAGGCCCCCAGTCATAAATCCCCTCTTGAGAGGGTGAACAGGCAGGGCTAGTTCTCAGGACTTTGGGTTGAGAACACAGCCAGGCATGATTTCTATCCCCATCATCTCAGAACGGCACTCGCCCCCCTCCCCGCTCTTCCAGAGTTACCTTCCCCAGGGCACAGGCCACAGCCCAGAAGCCTGGGGCAGCAGGAAGCCCAAGAAAGTGTTTTGTTCCACTGTCTGACACAATGTTTTAAAAAGCCAAGGTAACTTCGTAGATGTTTCACTGCAGTAGAAGTTGTTCAGCACGAAGTCTGCAGTAAGCACCTTCTATCCTTCGTGCTACTGGCTGGCCCCCACAGGCTCCAACGCTAGCACATTTGAGAGAAAGGGCTTTTGTCTCAGTCCACTCCTGCGTGGGGTCCTGCAGCTTGTCCTCTCTACTGCCAAGCACCTAATTCTCTATCTCTGCCCCACCTCGGACTTCTCTGATGCTCTTGCTGTTGGTCTCCCCCTTGGACCTGCCACAGCCACCTGTCTTTAATACAGTGCTGCTTTCACCCTTCTGGGCGGGAGGTCCTGGCAAGGTTCAGCAGCACTCCTCGTTTTCCCATCCCAACTTGGACTCTGACCACTGCATCATTCCCTGCACATTAGAGCTGGAGCAGGTCACTGACCCCACTGGAGCATGGAGAAGATCGCAGGGAGTTTCAAAAGCCAGAACAGAAGAACACAAGTCAAAGCCTGATAGCTCTGTTCCCTGACTGCATCAGCACCTCCTGGTCCTCTCTCCTTCTCACGGCCCATCATGTTGTCCGCGGACCATCATTCCTCCTCAGGGCCTTTTCTGCCCTACTATCTCTCTCTCCCCTCACGGTTCTGGTTTCCAGACACCAATGTTGGGCTGCTCCCGAGATGTCCTTCTCTTCCCTTTTGAAAACCAACCATCTTTTTGCAGAGGACCCTCTTATCCTGAGTTGAATTTTTTTTAAGTTTTTCATTTAAGAAATTGCCTTAAAACTTTAACAAATTAAACTGCCTTAATGAAGCAATTTTAACTCTTCATTGAGCCAGTGTACTCCTTTGAAAGGAGACCTAGATTTTGTATATCCAGGGGGTTATCTGAAGATTTTTCTTAAAGAAAATAGAGTGGGGTGGTATTATTGCAGCATGAATCAACACTCAGACTTTTGCTCAAACCTGGATGTGATGCACTGCTACTATGCCATTTAACCCTTATAATGCCGAACACATCCTGTATCATCTATAAAGTTTGTCAAGGCTTAAAATTAAAAGAGAACAAAATTGAAAGAGAATAAAACCTGTGGCCCATCAAGAGCACTTGGCATTCTCCACCCAGTGCTCACTCAAAGCTAGGGATCTGATAGCTGCCTTAGAGGCAGAATGGTCTGAAGGCCAGACATCTGCACACAGATCTCCCTTCTGTTTTCTCCTTCCACCCAGTGCAATGATTTTAAATTTCAGTGTGGACAGAAATTAGAATACAAGGGTGTATGTTTCATGGGTGCTATAAGGGCTTTTCAAGGGCAATCCTAAGTTTATATGATGTTCACGTTAGGTGTTGATTATAGAAACTAAAAATATCCCTCCTAAGATGTGACTCTTCTGTTTGGAAAGATTTCTTCAACTTGAATTCTGTCTTCAGACTAGAATTTCTAAATGGCTGCAAAATTTTAAACGGAGATTTTTTTTTCCTTTTTGGTCTCACTACCCTTGGTGAGACCAAACTCAGCCCCTCGGGCTTGGAGTGTCCTGTTGAAAGCCACCCCTGGCCCCCACGTCACCACTTAGCAGCTTCTCCCTCTGCTGTAGTTAGAGAGAGACGGGGAGAAGGAGGCTGGCTTTCTTACTAAACAGCCGGATGACTTGGGGCTGCAAAACCCGATGCTATCCATTTCATCTTGGCATTTGAAGGCAGAGAGCTCCATGAGCCCATCATATGTGTCCTGAATTTCCCAGCTTTGTTTCGAGACTTATTTCATCTGTCGTGGCTTATACCTCTGCTCAGGTTCATGGTAAATGGTCTGCTTCTGTCAATGACTTTTTCATCTATGTCAGGGAAAGGCCCATTAGACAAATCCAATGGGACAAGTTCAGAGAGTTTGTCAGTTCCCGTCACTTTCAGGTCTGGCTGTGCAGTGGAGCACAGACGCGAAGCAGACTTGTCAAGATGGGCAGCTTCCTCTGGAAGAAGTTTATCTCAATGAAGAGAAACATGTGATGGGTGAAAAACGTCAAAATACCTTCAGCCTGGGAACAGCACAGGGAGCTGAAACGAGCTGTCTGTGAATAAATTAAGTCTCAATCCCCTGCGCACAGGAGGAGTGGGGGGACAATGGTGCATACCCCAGGTATTTGGGCGTGCTTGGCAAGAGTCTGCTACAAATGAGAAAGCTATCATTTCTTAACATCGGTTATTCTTTTTAACTTAATAATCAATAATTATTGATAAGAATAGTAAAAAGCATTTTATGTCTGAGAAGGCGGAAGAGAAATTCCACACCTTTCTGTTGCCAAACTGACTAAGCCCCTGTACCCTCAATGTCATACACTGACCTCCCCTCTTTCTGCAGTGAGCAAAAGGTCCTGGTGGCAGTCTACGCCCAATCCCCCTGTCCACTGGAGACTCTTGCCTTTCCATCTTGTCAAGCACTCCCTCCTAGCGTTGTCCTCTGCCTTCTGCGTTACCAGTTCCCCCTCTGCTTGCTCATTCCTTTCAAGCTTAAACATGCTGTCATAACTCCCATTAGAAAACCGAGAAGTCTTTTAATTCCATATCCCCTTTTAATTGCCACTCAACTCTTTCTGCTCACTTTTCAGTGAAGTTCCTTCTTCAACTTCCTCCTCCTTTCCCCATTCTCTTAACCCCCAGGGAACAAAAAGTTGTTATCAAGGTCACCAATGATCTCCACATCACCAGATTCAAGGAGTCAGTTTTACAACATTTGCCCTAATTGATTGCTTCATGTGAAAATGACATCATACAACACAATACTTTATTGCGTATCCATTCATTATCTGCCCCCACCCCACTATAATATAAGTGATTCTCAGGGGCAATAGCAACTTTGTTTATCATGTATCCCCAGCTCCCAGGACATGGTGCTTGGCACATGTTAGGTCCTCAACCAATACTTGTTGTGAATAAATGGTTGAATGAACAAATCAATCAATTGATTTGACTCTGCTGGTTACCTAGTAATTGGTAAGGATCAAAATTTCTTTGAGACATAACTGTAATTTCTTTAGCCTAATATTTTGCAATGGTCTGGGAAAGAGATGCTGTTCATTCTCAGAAGTGGAGTGGTGAAGCAAGAAAAATGAAGCTAATATGTACTGAGTGTCTATTATATTGCAACTACTGGACCAGCCACTTTCATATACCTTTTTTCATTTACTCCTCACGACAACCGAATAAGATAGGTGCTCTTGTTGTCCTCATTTTGCAAGTGAAGAAACTGAGGCAAAAAGAGAGGTGAAATAGCATGTCCAAGTTTACCCAAACATGAGCTCAGCACCTGACGAACCCATGCAGTTTTCTAGTTCCACTGGTGCTAGATACTGAGTGCTGTGAATTCATAGAAAATCAAAATAACTGAACTGACAAAGCTCTAAGTCAAAGTTTCTAAGTAAAATATATATTCATTTGAGAATATCTGTGTTGTTGTTTTTATTATCAAGGAACATCAAAGTGTCACAAAAGTAAATAAAACAATAAGAGTTCAAAGTGATTTTGTTGCTTGTTTTCTTTCCCAAGCACACTCACCAGAGGCTTATAACCATTATCCATAGGCTACATGTGGTGGTTGAGTAGCCATCTGGCTGGGACTGCCAGATAAAAACAGGATGTCCAGTTAAATTTGAATTTAAGATGAAACACAAATAATGTTTTGGCATAAGTACGTCCTAAATACTGCATGGGACAGACTTATTCCTAAAAAATACGTATTGTCGATCTGAAATTCAAAATTAGCTGTGCTTCTGTGTTTTTATTTGCTAAATCTGGCAACCCAGAAGGCCAAATGCACCCTTCTGTCCCTTTATCTGCCAGACAGTTTTACCAAGGCAATAGGGACAGAAAAAGAAAGGAGTGAGGGTCACTTTGAAGCAATAAAGGCCAATGACTGCTGCCTTGGGCTAGGGCTGCTGGGAGACATATTTTGTAATAGGTTACGTTACCTCCAGAGTCCTTTGAGCCTCACCCTCTGCCTCTTGGGCCTTCTTTCTGCTGCTCAGAAACTGAGCAACTGTGGACAAACCCCTTATGTTCTCTAGACTCGGTTTACCCATCTACAAAACAGCAGTAGTCTTAGGTGTTAGAAAGGAAACAGGGAGTGTGATGTGACTGACTTCTGTAGATATGGTAGCTGGTCAAGACCTCAGTGACGCTTTTTAACAGAAATTTGAAGGATTAGAAGAAAGCCACGCCGGGAAGGATGTGTGTGCGCGTGTATGTGTGTTTTTATCTGCGCAGCCACAGATAAGATAGGGGAGGCGAGGTCCAGACAGAACAGCGAGTACAAAATATTTACTGAGGACAGTGGATTCCATACTGACCTGTTTTTTTTTTTTCAAACAAAAATAAAAGAAACCAGACTCAGAGTAAAGTAAAAACTTGACAACTGGGGCAAAGCAAGACTAATCTATAAATCGCATTCCCTGAAGTTGATTTAAGTGGTGAACTGAAACGCATCTTAAGTGAGGAAGAAGATATAAAAACTGGGCATAAATACAGCTTGAAGTTATGATCAAATTAAAGTTACAACAAATTTAACCCCACTGATTCCTCACACTGTGGATTCTGAAGGAGGGCAGTGCCATGGACCAAACTGTTTCCCCCCTCAAATTCCTATGTTGTAGCCCTAACTCCCAATGTAACTATGTATTTAGAGACAGGACCTTGACGGTAGTAATTAAGGTTAAAAGAGGTTATAAGGGTGGAGTCCTAATCCAATAGGACTGGTGACCTTATAAGAAGAGGCAGAGAGAAAGGTCTCTCTCCCCACCTGCATGCACTGAGGAAAGGCCACGTGACGGCACAGCAAGAAAACAGGCACCTGCAAGCCGGAGAGAGAGGCTTACCAGAACCCAGCCCAGACTTCTAGCCTCCAGAACCGTGAGAAAATGCATTTCTGTGTTCAAGCCACCCAGCCTATGATATGTTATTATGTCAATCTCAGCACACTAAGACAGCCAGTGAGGAATTAAAATCTGTAAGTGTTACCCATTTTAAGAGCCTTATTGTGTGAAAATGCTACAGTTATTTAGTATCCAGTAGAATGTGGAGCAAGAAAGAGAAATGAAGTCAGTGAGATGGACAAAAGCAACCTAGCAATTAATGGAATAAATAACCAGGAGCGAAGCCTCTTTTCCAGTGTTGGGGTCAGCCTTGGATTTATCAAGTTCCCAAACAAAAGGAAGTGATCATGGGAGATAAGCCATCTCACGTGGAGGGCACACACTGAATGAGCAAAGGCGAATGATGCACTGGGAGAATACCCAGCGCCGGTTAGAAACATTTGAATTCTAACTTTGAAAAATTCTGAGACCTTTAATAATATATTAATTCATCCATTCTCATTATTCTTTTTCTTAGGTTGTAAGGAAAAAGAACAAGGCACAACCTCTTGTCCAAGGTTCATTCATTCAAGACATCATGTGAGGGAATGGGAGTATCTGAGATTTGATAATGTGGGGGTTCCTGTTCACAAAGACGTCCAGTTCTGTAGAAAAGATGCTCAGAAAATCTGAGCAATGTAAAGCTGGGTTTGAGAAGACATTGGATAAATATCTGTCATAAGACTGGGTGGATGGATGGATGGATGGATGGGTGAGTGGACAAGACAGTAATTGTTACAGAGGTTTACAGAAGGGCTAGAGTCCTGATGCCAGCCTCTGGCTGTGTTCAGTCTATTTGAGCACAGGCATTGATCATTCTCTGACAAACTGATAACACCCTGTATATGACTCCTCCACTATGAGCATCTAGGAAACTTGGACAGCACCTTATTTGCTCTTATTTTCCCAAAAGCTTAGCCTTGGCACCAGGAACTGAGACTCTGACAATCCCATTGACTCTTGAGCCGTCTGGTTCCTGTCATTATTGGGAGCCTGTTTACTGAACTCATTTATTTATTCATTCAACAAATAGTCATTAAGTGTTTTCTATGTCTATACATTGTTCTAAGTTCTGTGGATACATTAGAAAGCAAATGAGCTTATGTGTTGTCAAGAAAAAAGACAGAAAATAAACCAAAAAATAAAATTGTATAGTGTATCAGACATATAAGTGCTATGGAGAAAAGTAAAGCAGGAGAAGGACAGAGGAAGCCAGAGTCGGGGGTAAGATGTTTAAGGATGTGCTCAGGGAAGACTCACCAGGAAGGAGACTTGTGAGCAAAGACCCAGAGGAGTTGTAGGAGTGGCCATGCAGCTCTTGGGGGAAAGGTGCTCCAGCCAGAGGGAAAAGCAGAGCTTTGAGGATGGAGTGTGCCTGGAATGAAAAGGAAAACAGCAGATGGACCATTGCATCAGGACAAAGGGAAGGGGGAGACAGAGGATAGAATGTCAGAACAAGGGAAGGCAGAGACCCATGGAGGGCCCCATCGACCTTGGTAAGGATTTTGGCTTAAAAAAAAATTTTTTTTATTATTGAGGCATAAAGACATATAACATTGTATTAGTTTCAGGTGTACAACATAATGATTCAATATTAGTATACACTGTGAAATGATCACCACATTAAGTCTAGTTTCCAGCCACCACGACACTAAATTTTTTTCTTGTGATGGGAACTTTTAAGATCTACTCCCTTAGCAACTTTTGAATATGCAATAGGATATTAACTACAGTCACCATGCTATCCATTACATTCCCATGACTTGCTTATTTTACAACTGGAAGTTTGCACCTCTTGATGCTCTTCACCAATTTCACCCACTCTTCCAATAACCTTTCCCTTTGGCAACCACCAATCTGTTCTCTGTATCTATGAGTTTTGTTTTCTTTCATTTGTTCAATTGTTTTCTTTTTTAGATTCCACACATAAGTGAAATCATACAGTATTTGTCTTTGTCTGACTTACTACATTTAGTATATTACTCTCAAGTTCTGTCCATGTTGTAGCAAATGGTAAGATCTCATTCTTTTTTTATGGCTGTGTAAAATGCCATTGCACACATAAACATATACCACAGCATCTTTATCCATTCATCTATCAGTGGACACTGAATTGCTTCCATTCCTTGGCCACTGTAAATAATGCCGCAATGAACATAGGGGTGCATATATCTATTCAAATTAGTATTTCTATTTTCTTTGGGTAAATATCCAGAAGTGGAACTGCTGGATCATATGGTTGTCATATTTTTAATTTTTTTAGAAGCCTCCATATTGTTTTCCACAGTGGCTGCACCAACTTACATTTCCATCAAGAGTGCACAAGCGTGGCCTTTCCTCCCTATCTTTGTCAATATTTGTTATTTCGTGTCTTTCTGATAATGTATAGGTGCGAGGTGATACCTCTTTGTGGTTTTGATTCGCATTTCCCTGATGATTAGTGATGTTGGGCATCCTTTCATGTGTCTGTTGGCCAACTATATGTCTTCTTTGGAAAACGTCTATTCAGATTCTCTACTCATTTTTAAAATCAAATTGTCTGGGGTTTGGAGGGTATTAAGTTGTATGAGTCCCTTATATAGTTTGGATTCAATTATATACAAACTGTATATTGGTACAACTCAATACCCTCCAAATCCCAAACAATTTGATTTAAAAAACATATGATTTTCAATATTTTTCTCCCATTCAGGAGGTTGCTTTTTGTGTTATCAATGGTTTCCTTTGCTATGTAGGAGCTTTTTAGTTTGGTGGGAAGATTTTGGCTTTTACTTTGAGCCACTGAGAGTTAATATGACCTGGCTTAGGTTTTAGTAGGATTACTCTGGCTGCTGGATTAAGGCCAAGAAGTTGAGGTGGCAAAGGCAGAAGCAGGGAAACCAATTAGAAGGTATTTTGATAATCCAAGTAAGAGAAGGTGGTGGCTCCAACCAAGTGTTAGTGGCAGAGGTGGTGAGAATATCAGATTTTAAATATCCCTGGGGAAGTAGAGCCAATAGGATTTGCTGGTGGTTTGGATGTGGGGTTTCAGTGGGGAGACTTCCATTATGTTGTCAAGCACCACTGGTATCAACACTGGCATTGCTGCATTGCATCTTCTGCTTACAGACCTCAATTAACTGATTGACCCAGTTTGAATTGAGAACATTCCAGCACCACCAGTCCCCACCCCCACACACCCCTAATCCTAATTGTTAGGATTGATGGTCTCTCCATCCCTATGGCCTCCAATGACTTGTCAACACTTTTGCCACACCCAACCCAGGGTCTATCCTATAACCCTCCATTTCTACCTCATCCTGTCTGCACTTAGGTTCCCATAAGAATGGAGAATATGGGATTTGAAGGGAAAAAAGGCTTTATCTAGATGAAAATGGGTCCAAGTGGGGAGAGCAATTCCAAGCCAGGATAACTGGTAAGGGAAAGCACTGAGAGGATCAGAACAGCAAAGCCAGACATTAAAAACTGGCACCTTTCTAGATCTCTACCTGACATCTGTTTCCAGATTTCAAGGCATTCTGGGTCAATATGAGATGTATGCAGTTGCCATCTGAGAGCAAGAATAGACAAAATATCTAAAGAGAGTGGCTCTTGCAAATTGTTAGTTATGATTGTTTAATCAACAAAGAGAGGAAGAAGGGGGAGAGAAAAGAAGAAAATACAAAACAAACAAGTAAAAAAGGTTAGTTCTTTCCCATTAGCTATTTCATAGAAACCAGCAATGGGTTACTGCCACATTCTGCACTATCTATTTACCTAACTATTAAGAAGAATCCAAGTCATCAACCCCCTGTATATTATCTTATGATTTAAATCAGGCCTTTTTCATACTCTTTTTCATCGTAAGTTATTACAAGATATTGAATATAGTTTGCTGTGCTATATCATATGAGCTTGTTGTTTATCTATTTTATATATATTAGTTACTATTTCCAAATCTCAAACTCCCAATTTATCCCTTCCCACCCCATTCCACCCCATTCCCACCCCCAGAAATCATAAGTTTGTTTTCTATGTCTGTTGAGTCTGTTTCTGTTTTATGAATAAGTCGTTTGTCTGGTTTTTTTTATCTAGATTTCACATATAAGTGATATCATGTGGTATTTTTCTTTCTCTTTCTGGCTTACTTCACTTAGAGTGACAATCTCCAGCTCCACCCATGTTGCTGCAAATGGCATTATTTTATTCTTTTTTATGGCTGAGTAGTATTCCATTGTATAAATATACCACCACTTCTTTATCATCTGTCAGTGGACATTTAGGTTGTTTCCATGTCTTGACTATTTTAAATAGTGCTGCTATGAACATTGGGGGTGAATGTATATTTTTGAATTAAGGTTCCCTCTGGATATATGCCCAGGAGTGGGGTTGCTGGATCATATGGTAAGTCTATTTTTAGACTTTTGAGGAATCTCCATATTGTTTTACCTAATGGCTATACCAAATTACATTCCCACCAGCAGTGTAGAAGGGTTCCCTCTTCTCCACACCCTCTCCAACATTTGTCATTTGTGGACTTTTTAATGATGGCCATTCTGACTGGTGTGAGGTGATATCTCATTGTAATTTTGATTTGCATTTCTCTAATAATTAGCAATATTGAGCATTATTTCATGTGCCTATTGGCCATTTGTATGTCTTCACTGGAGAATTGCTTGTTTAGGTCTGCTGCCCATTTTTGGATTGCGTTGTTTGGTTTTTTCTTATTAAGTTGTATGAGCTGTTTATATATTCTGGAAATTAAGCCCTTGTCAGTCTCATCTTCTGCAAATATTTTCTCCCATTCTGTTGGTTGTCTTTTTATTTGCTTATGGTTTCCTTTGCTATGCAAAAGCTCATAAGTTTAATTAGATCCCATTTGTTTATTTTTGCTTCTACTTCTATTGCCTAGGTAGACTGCCCTAGGAGAACATTGCTAAGATTTATGTCAGATAATGTTTTGCCTATGTTTTCTTCAAAGAGGTTTATTGTGTCTTATGTTTACGTCTTTAAGCCATTTTGAGTTTATTTTTGTGTATGGTGTGAGGGAGTGTTCTAACTTCATTGATTTACATAGGGCTTTTTTAAAGCAACAATTAAGAAGAACTCTCAAAAAATGAGGCTGAGCTTGCTAAGTCTAACCAAATCATTTTTTGGTATTAAAACGTACATGGCATGAACACTGTGGAACAACTGATGCAATAGATCCTGACTGTTTTTCAAATTCCTGATCAGGATTTCCAGACATTCAGAAATGGAGGGGGTGGAGTGGGCGTGGCAGGAGGGAGTGGTGTGTACACATGGTGTTGTTTTAAAGGACCCAATACTATAATTCTTACATGTGGAAATTTTCCACTGACTTCAGATTTGCTAGTATGAACCACCAAATCCTCAAAGATTGTGCTAGGGCAATTTGGAGGCATCCTTCCAACCTCCTGGTGGAATAAATTATAAGATGCAATGAAGTAGTTATTTTCTAGGGCTTGTTGTGTTTTTATTCCTCCCACAAACAAAATGCAAACTATCACAAATTAAATAGATTCCTCAAGGTCAGAAGGAGGCTTCTCATGCTGTTTTTCTACACTCAGCAGTGTGTCGCAACAGATGTTAAAGGGCCAGCCCCGAAAGGAGACTATTTTAGCTATAAGAACTGGAAGCAGGGGGCTGAAGGCCTTACCCCAGAGAGATTTTGGTGACATGGTGAAGTGACATGGTGTGTGCATCAGTCTCAGCTCCTACCTCTTTTTGTGTCTCCTGGAAGATTCTGAGGTCTCTGGGTTAGAGCAAAGTGCCAGTTTCAACAGAACACTAGCTCCTTAGAACCTACCCATTTTTCCCCCCACCTTAATGATTGAAAGAATCTTTCCAGACAGCTACTACGGTGATGGACTTTTTCCACCAGATGCTACCCTTCACCTATGTCCCTAATGAGTATCTCTTACCTAGTTTTTCCTGAGGCCAGATTCACTGCGAGGTAGAGGAGGTGGCCCTGCTCATTAACTCTGAATCTGTGGAACAGAGACTTGGAACTCAGGACTCTGAAACTGCATGTGGACAACACCTCCAAGCACGGCCCATGTAGGCACTAGCAGCGGCAGGCATGGGGCCCGTGAAACTCGTAATGTGGCCCTGTCTCCATGTGCCTCCCTGCCCTAGCCTTCATTTGTGAACAAAAGATAGTATCCCTGATGACCAGCCTCCCTCTTACTGTATATAATTCGGAGGCCATAGCAGTAGGGTGGCCCAAGGACACCTGAAATAATTCCGGCTAAGGCCCTTCCTCCTTCATTTTTGCCGCCACCTGTCCAGCTCTGTTCCTGACCCTCACTTTACACTGCTGAACAGAAACACAGGGTGTTTTTTGTAGGATCTGCCCCTGCCTAAGGCCACTGCCTCAGAGTTCTAGATATCTGTGCCAAGAGAAACTATGCATGACAGATAACCGACTTCAGACCTAAAATCTGGTTAATGTGGCCAGAGGAACTAATAGGCTCCATATTGTCTTACTACCTCTGGCTGGAAATGATAACTGAAGGCAGAATTACAAGCTTCAGTGAGCAGATTAATGAGAAAACTTTGAATGCTTGGGAGACAATCAATACGGTAGTTTGAATAGAAAAATCTTTCAGTTAGAAATTAACATCTTGATAAATGTTTAAGAAAATAATTATTGAATATTTACATACCAGTTACCATAATTAAAGCAGCATCAACCCATTGTCTGTATTTTATCTCAAAGTTTCTGCCTAAGCCTGTTGCTTACTGCAAAGAGATTTCTTGCCATATTAAAAAGTTTGTTTTAACTGTTCTAAGGACCGTAACCTTATAGCCTTGAAATTATAAATGTTCGCTATGGGAAACTACATGTTTGTTGCAGAAACGTGTTATCGAATATTGTGATTTGTAGTAGAAAATAGTGTGTGTTTACTCATTCTAATCTATGTTGGTCCTAGGAGGTGGAAATAACCCACCAATCTTGTGATAACTAATTCAGTATTAGTTCTCTGCTCTAGATCTAATCTACTCAACCACTATAAGAGGGCTTGCTGTATCTCTTGAAATTAAGACATAGCCAAAGGCATATCTGTTCATAAAGATTTGTTTTACAAGTATAATTAAAGTGTTGATAACAGTTTATCTTTTAAACACAATGAGGACAAGATCTGCCACATTAGTAACAGGATTCTAGGGATTCTACTGTCTTTAGTTCAGAAAAACTATGTCCTCTACATTTAGTTTTTAAATAAACACGTTGGTAAGTTGATAAATGAAAAGAAAATCACTCAAAGGATAATTCTCGTGACAAACTGATTAAGATGAGGATATGGGCATGTGAGACTGTGCACCAAAACACCTAGCACAGAGGGTGGCCCATGGGGGCGGACTGATAAATGCAGGCTGACTCTGACTTGCAGCAATTGAGGTTCCTCCATGCGGAAGTTAGTCTATTGCTAGAGACAGAGGGAACAGACGTGCCCTCTGGGATGTTATCTAACCCCACCCCCGTCCTCAGACCTCCCTTCGATCCTCCAGAGGAAGCTATGGCAAGTAGGCCAACCACGTGACCCAGGGAGAGGAGAGGTGCGCTGTCTCTTCTCCAGGTCGCACCACCGCTCTGTGCTTGCTCCTTCAGGAGCCTTTCCCAGGCCCCGCCGCCCTGAGCCTGGTTTACGATGCTTCTGCTGCCCCTGTTAATGCCTTCCTCTTCTCAAGACAGAGGTAATCAGTCCACAAGCATGCCCCACACCCCTGAATTTCAGTATCTATCTTGTAGACCCACAGATGTGCACCCAGCTTCTCCCTCGGGGGAGGGCTTGATGGGAGAAGTGCCAGCAGCAGTCATGCCCCGGCTGTCAGCTATTTCAGGGTTGCCTCGGCTGCAGAGGCCCTCCTCTCCAAGGTCATACTCTTTCCCGACATCCCACAACCCTTGGCTGAGACAGGCGCCCACCAGAGCATGACTCCATCGGGATATTCGCTCCAGCACACCTGGAAAGACTGGCCCAGGCCTTCGTGGGCCTGTATCACAGCTTCTTCTGCTGCCCACGCCATCTGCAGCTCCTCCCCTTCACAGAGCTGAACCCAAGGAGCACATTGCTCCAGAAACTCCAGCTCAGCATGTTCCTAGAGAGACCAGCGTGGGACAGCTGTTAAGTATTTCAGTCTCTTCAGGAGGTTACTGCCAACCTGATTACTACAATGCATAAATTCAGGTGAAGAGAGGGGAAAGTCTGGAAGTTCATCAGACTCCATCAGTGGTCCTAAATATTTTAGCCTTTAGAAATAGAACTATTTCTTTAAATAAACTTTTTGTGAAACTGTAAAGCAGAATCAAATGGGGCGTCTCAGCTGAAAATTCTGTGGCTGGCCACAGAGTCCTAGAGAGATGAAAATCAATGGGCTGAATAGATCATGGGTTCTCAACCCGCATCAAGGATCCGAATCCACTGGGGGCATTTGAAACATACAAATGTCAGGCCCTCACCCCTGAGATTCAGCTTTAACACTGTAGAAGTCCTTCAGGTGAATTTAAGAGACTACTTGAGCTGAGAACTCGGTCTTCAGGTCTTTCGTGAATAAAACAAGATGGCCCTTTCTGCAGTACAAACATTTAAAACAGGGCCTCCACCATCCAAGGCTAAAGAGCCAATTTTAGCCTTTACATAAATACGGGGATTCATTTTTCAATTACTTATTAATATCACTGGCTATATTTTCTTCTAAAAATCAAACAAAAGAAATGACAGATAAGTTAAAGTACTTTCTGACCTCCCTCCACCCCAGTATTAAAGGGTTTCTCCTAATGCTCCTAGATTCCATTTTTCTTATGTTGCCAAACCTCCTAGAACAACTAGGACCCACAGGTCCCAAAGTTCCCCCAAAGAGAGGAGGCCATCTAACTGTGGGGAGATCCCTTACCGCTCTTACCTGGCCTTCCCAGGGGCCAAATCCACAGGAAGCTCCGGTAGAACTCTTTGCTTTGTTGTTATCCAAACCCCGATTTAAGGAGTCAAATTGCATTGGTTCTCTCCTACCCCCTGAAGCTGGAGACAGACGCACAGAGAGCCTTTCCCAGTTGGCTGTCCTGACTTTCCCCTTCTTTATGGGAAGTTTTCACTTTCTGTAACTTGTCAATAGAGGAAACAGGATTTAGGCAGTTCTCAAATATATGCTGGCCTCGTATTTATTCCGCCTAGCCCCCAAACTGCCTAAAAATTGGTACGACTGGATTTCCTCTAGTTATTTATAAAAGAGCACCCATTTTATACAATTTGATTGGTTCTCTTTATAGACATATTTTTGAATACTTGATATTGAATGGGTTTTTTGGTTAAAATTGACAGCTAGTGTTAAAGTAGTATGTATTATGTTTGAGATTATTCATAATCAACTGGTACTCAATGATCCTTCAATTTCTGACCAACTTATAATTTCAGCTCTATTTAGGGCTAGAAGAAGAGGAGCTTCCTGATCACCCCTTTTGCTAAGACTCCCTCTCTTAGGAAACTTGGATATACCCAGTGATATCTCCAGTTTGATCACAACAGTGATGGCAACAGGATTTTGAGAATAGAGTCAAGTAAAGACACTTTGATTCTAAAAAGCCAGCATATGATGAACACCTAACATCCTCCCTAGATATATATATGCACTTATGTGTATGTTCATAAAGAATATGTGGTATTATTTTGTGGGTACTATGTAAAAGGCTAAAATATATATATGTATACACACATAAATTTTCCAATAATTTGTACCCAACAACATATAAATATCTGATTTATTTTTTAAATAAATATTTATTCAAAATAATATACAGTAAGAGAAGGGCACATATCATAAGCATACAGCTCAAAGAATTTCTGCAAGGTGCACATTCCTCCAGTAGCCAGCACCAAAATCAAGAAACAACATTAACACACCGAAGACTCCTGCCTCCTGTCCTCTCCCTGTTTCCGGCCCTCAAACTCTAGCCTAACTTGTATTGTTGTGTATTAATTTTGCTGCTTGTGTACTTTATGTCAATGGAATTACAGAGAGTACATTCTTTTGTGTCTACTTTCTTCCTTTCAACTTTATCCTTGTAAGATCCATTCATATTTTGTATGGCGGCAATTGTTCATTCATTTTCATTGACTGACTATAACACAAATTATTTACTCATTCTACTACCAAAGGACATTTGTTTGAAGGAGGTGCTATTATGAATACATTTTCCATGCACAATCTTGTATGTATGTATGTATGTATATATGTATGTATGTATGTATGTGTATGTATATGTATTTCGGTACATATACTCAGCCTGGTAGATACTGTCAAACACCTTTCCAAAATGAGTGCACCAGTGTATGTTCAGAAGTATATGAAAGTTCCAGTTGTTTCACATCCTCATCAACATTTGTCTTTTTTTCGTTGTTGTCAGTTTTTTTTTTTAAATTCTAACCATTCTGGTAGATAACTAGGGGTGTCTCATTATGGTTTTAATATATATTTTCCTTGAATATTAATAAGATTGAGTACTTTTTAGTAAGTTTATTGGACACTTGGATATCCTCTTCTATAAAGATCCTGTTCAAGTCTTTTGCCTATTTTAAAGCTTCAGTTAACTGAGATAATGTGTATTGGCATAAGGATGGACAAATAGATCAGAAGGAAAGAATAGAACTTCCACACACATATAATCACTTGATTTGTGATAAAGCTGGAAGTGATGAACAGTGGGGAAAAAATGTGTTTACAGTAAATCATGTTGGGTCAAAAGGATACTCATATGGAAGAAAAATACATTTTAATCCCTACCTCACACCATAATCAAAAATAAATTCTAGATAGACTGTAGATTTCAATGTGAGAAGTAAAGCAATAAATTTTTTTAAAGAAAACAAAGAATGGTATCTTAATGAACTTGCAGAAGGAAAAGTTTTCACAAACAGGATACAAAAATCACTGACTATAAAGTAAAACAAGTGATAAGTTTCTATTTATCAAAAGGCATCATTAAGAGAGTGAAAAGGCAAGCCCCAAAAGATATTTACAAGAACTATATTTAACAAAAGACCCATACCCAGAACAGAATAACTGCTGCATATTATTCCATAGTATGTATGTGTCACAGTTTATGTTTATCCCCTAGTTATGATGATTTACTGTTTCTAATTGTTCACTATCTAAAACAGTGTGGTAATGAACACATTTGCACATCTTTGAGTGTCTTCCTAATGAATTTATAGGATGAATCCACTTCCTACCCAGAAGTGGATTTCAGAGTCATGGGATAAAGCAGTTTCAAATCACAAAGGCCAATGGAAAGACATTTTTTTCCAGATGAGTTTTGTCCCATCTTGTAAATTTCACTCTGAAACTAACTGTCTGCACTCTCTTGGCCAGGATCCTGCTCAATTTTTTCTCCTTTTGAAGACCCTGGCATAGCTTAGCCAGAGTACACAGGCTTGAGGAGAAGAATTAAGAATTCTGATTAGGGGGAAATAAAAGGACATAAGAAAGTGTTTAAATAAGAGTTCTCTAGTATTTTCTGAAAGATTTTCTTCTTGGCTTCTCAGCTTCCTAAAAGAAATTATATTTATGATGTAGGTATTGACTTGAGCAGTGTATCATGTATGTTGATGATAGTCAAGTATCCTGGAGTCTTTTGAAATAAGGAACTTAGCAAAAACAAACTTCAATTAAATGATTAAGTTTTTTGGTTACTAAAGAGAGATTGGACATCTCTGCATTTTCAACATTGTTTATTGAAAGTATTTTTCAAATACACGTTAATCTACTTTCCTGCTTCGGTAAATACAATGTCCTGACTATGGCTGATTATTTCTTTACAGGAATAAAATTTTAAAATCCTCAGGGTCATAATTCGAACACTAATTTCATCACACTTGGCATTGATATAGAAAGCATACCTGGCACATTCTGCCTTATAGTAGACTATAAACTTCTTAAAGGCAAAGACTACATTCAAATTCTGATTCTGTCAGGTATAAGGTTTGTGTTCTTGTGTGAGAGTATCTGATTGCCAGTGTTCCCATCTGCAAGCAAGAAGAGACTGCCTAAAACACAGGTTGTTGGAAGAATAAAAGTTCCTAGTACAAAGTGCATGGCACATAGCAGGACTCAGTGAATGCTCCTTTCACTTCTCTGAAATAATTTTTTCCCAAATTGAATTTAAATAAGTGTAGGAAATGAGAATAAATTTTTTCTGCTACTAGGGCATAAAGGAAAAAAAATCAAGCCTAATATGATGTTTTTTGCCTTGTGAATTACATCTCATTTGATAGTGAGGTGGCACAGAGAATTCTAGCGCACTGAGATTTCTAATTGTTTGGTTCCCATTAGTAATCGGACAAACCTTCAGGCAGGCAACTTGGCAAAATGTATCACGTTTCTTTTGCCCCAGCAATTCCACTCTACTAGTTTATCCAAAGGGAATAATTGAGTATGAACAAACAATGAATGAACAAGGAAATTCATCGTTTAAGTTGTTTATAATATTAACAATCAGAAACAACCTAAATGCTCATCAATAGGAGACTGGTAAAACACATTTTGGATCATCCATATGGCAAAATATTATGAAGTCTTTAGAAATTACAAAATAGCTTCATATTTATAGATTTATAGGATGCCCATAACATATTGTTAAGTGAGTAAAATAAATGACAAAATAGTACATATCAAATACTTTATTCCATTTTTGTCAAAAACATGTGCATCTGTAAGAATGCATACATAAAAAAGTCTTGAAAAATATATACCAACATGCTCATATGTTTATCTACAACGGGTAGAATTATGGATGATTTTCTCTTTCTTTTTAATACCTTTATGTTTTACCAAATTCTTTTACAATAAGTATGTGTTACTTCTGTAATTAAAAGAATACTAAAGCCAGTTTCATTTTGAAAATTTTAAAAATTAAGTTGCCAAAAAAAAAAAAGTCAACTGACAATTTGGTACTAAGAAGTCCCAAAAAATTCATCTCTCTATGGACCTTATCTCATTCACCCTCAAACAGAAGAGAGGAGTCTCATTATTGCTGTGTGTGACAAGGCTTCTCAACCTCGGCACTACTGACATTCTGGGATGGGTAATCTCCCTTTGTTGTGGGAGATTGTCAGGTGCCTTGTAAGATGTTTAGCAGCATCACTGGCCTCTACTTCACTGAATACTAGTAGCACACATCACTCCCACCCCGTGAGGTTATCCAAAAAATGTCTCAAGCTATTGCCAGATGTCACCTAGAGGCTAAATTGCCCTGGTTCAAACCACTGTTGTAAGGAAACTGAAGACCTGAAATTAAACCTCATGCTTGCCACTTACTAGCTGGATGATTCAACCTCTCTGGGCTTCCATTTTCTCATCAACAGAATGACTACATCATCTTTAAGATATCTTTGGTCCTAAAATCTAGTTTTATGGGTTTGCAGAAAATCAACTGATCCAAAAGGAAAGTGGTTGGTTCAGAGTTATGCAAAAAGCCAAAAGTACAGACAGAAATGTAGTGAGGTTTGCTGACTGTAATCATGTACTTACCCATTCATTTGTGTGACAAATATTTATTGAATGTCTACTATATCCCAGGCACTGCTACTGGCACTGGGAAACAGTAATAGACAAGAGGATGAGATCTTTGCTTTCATGGAGTTTACTTCTATTGAGAAAAGCAAACCATAATCATGCAGTTTAATAAACAGGAGCATTTTAGATAAATGACATTAAGTAGGTGACATGGTAATGGACGGCTACTGGACTGCTGTTGGGGAAAGCAAGTAACATTAGATAAGGTGGCCTGGGAAGACCCCCAGAAGAGATGATACTTGGAAGTCCTTATTAGGACAGAGCTAAGCAAAAATCAGTGGTAAGAATGTCCTAGTCAGAGGGAACTGAAGTGCAAAGTCAGTGAGATGGAGAAGAGTTTAGAACTGTATTAATGACACTTATAGCAATATATACATGATGGAAGATTACAAAGGAAATAATGTCAACTTAAATTATTAATAACATGGGAAAAAGGTAAGTGGAAAAGTAATCTCTAATTTTTCCACAGTAGAGTGATTATAATAGAAATTAAATCTAGAAAAAGCCCTGGCATCATGGCCTTCTTCAATAATGCAACTGAAAAATTGTATTTGGGGAAATTCTGAAAACAAATGCCCCCAAAAGCTCACTAATACCTTACTACCATCATTTAGCACTAGGAAGGGGGTGCCCAGAAGATGTCTACTGAATTACTAAAGCAATAAATTGAGGGGATAATCTTTTTGGTGGTTGGTGTGCTCAGGGGGAATGGGTCCAGGAGATAAAATGATAACTAGATTTAGTTGACAATTTGCTTTGAGTAAAATGTCGAGCTTGTAAATAATTTAAAAATAGCCTGTCATTCAATTGCAGCTTGTCCTTTAAGAAATTTTAATCGATGCAAAACACATTTCTCAAACACAAGCGTCTAACCCCTGTGAAACCAGCTATCGGTCTGAAACAAAAAGCTGTGACACACGGTCAGGGGAGTGTGTGCAACGGTTATGAAGGAGAGTGAATTGAGCTACCACCCCAGAATCCAATATATGACAATACCCTGCAACTGAGGAATTAGCTATTTCGACAATATGTGATGTGGAAACACACCACTTGTTCAGCTTTTTTTGCTCAAGGGCAGTGAGAAGCTGAGGTTTCAATCCACTCATCAGAAACAATCAACATGCACATAAACTCTGCATTTTGGCTGCAAATGGATTGTCTATTTGTTACATTTGCCAAAAGCTCAGCATTAGAGAGAAAGAGAAAGGGAGGGGAAGGTGGAGGGAGAGGGGAGACATAATAACTGTCTGAAATTAGGGTATAGTGTCACCTTGAGAATATAAACTCAAGGACAGAGTGGTTTAGCACAGGATTGGGAGGTAGGGGAATCTCTCCTGACTCAGCTGTCACTAAGCTAAGCTCAACCCCTTTCTACTGGGTCATCCATGTTGAAATGGGGAGAAAAGAGAGATCATTCCAAATGGGAGAGGAGCAGATGGCCCCCTCTTCCAGGGTGGCTGCTTCCCTTGGGGACAGCAGGAAGCAGAGGCAGCGGCTGCTCTTCCTTTGTGCTTCCCCACGCTGCCCAAGCCTGCACTGCTGGGTCGCACAGTCTGGTGGCCTTCTCTGACTCAGCTGTTCTTTTCTCGGAGAACTTTTTATCAAAGGAAACCAATCATTGTTCAACCCACAGTGCCAGGAGAAGCAGCAGCAAAACCCCAAGGACAATAGTAAGCTCTGTTCTTTTAGGTTGAAACTCCCAGAAAAGATTTTTTAATTTTTTTCCCTGCTTAGATCTGGAGGTCTATTCTTTCTTTCTTTCTTTTTTTTCCCCAACACTGACATAGATTATGAAAACATCATCCTAAATCGCCAGCATGGTAGCTCCAGTTTGGGAAATAAACGAGCACAATTAGAGAATAAGGACACCTATGAGGGCTCAACTGAAGCTGGCTCGGCATTTGTTTTTAATGAATTGATTATCATCGATTATCAAAACATGTATGTATAGATTTTACCCCTTAAATCGTCTATACTAAATAATCTGCAAAGCTGTTAACCCTGGATAGATTTAAAGATAATAGATAATGATGCATTATTCATAAATGTTGTACGGCAGGATATCCATTATACAACTGTTAATCTCTAGCAATATCATTTTCATATTCATCTGTTATGATTTTATTTAAGCCAGATTGTCGAAATTTTTTGAAATGTTGATTTTTAAAATCTGCCGCTATAACGAAACATCAGTTCCTCCTCTCATCTCAGTGCAGCCATGGAGACTGCATGAGGATACTGCTTCCTTCCCTCCATGCCTGGCCCAGTTCACACATGGCCACACTCACAAAGACATGCATGCATGCTGCTTGGCTGTGCTGTTGACGTTGAATGGCTAAGCCTGTCTTTGTCCCAAGGTCAACCAGAATCAAGCTCCACTTTTTGTCTTCCTGTAGGAAGTTTTCTTCATTGGTAAGCTGATTTAAATTCCTTTGCAGGTATTGAACCAAATCTGCTCAGGCTGCAGCCCCCTGGGGCCTTTCACTCACGGCTATGTATAAATAAATTCTCATATAGGACAGCTTTTGATGAAACATTAAAGATGTCCCTGGTTATGAAGTGGGAGGAAAGGGGGCAGGGCACAACCATTGGAGGAATGACACTGCCACTGAGGACAGGACAAACTGGTCAGAACCAAGCTGGCAGAAGATGTGACCTCTAGTAGACCTTGAGCCTCACAGCACACCCACAGGCACCATAACAGTTCCCCAGTTGACCACAAAAGATCAAAAAGTGTGTGGGCAGGGGCATTTCCTGGCAATCCTTGCCCCTTACTCAAAGTAGTTGGAGTAATCCTACCCATTAGCATGTGAAATTACCGAGCCCATAAAACCTAACAACTCCCGCATCTCGTGGTCGTTCTCGCTCTGTCCTCTCACCTTCTGAGCTGGCCCGCACTCTGTCTATGGAGTGTGTATCTAATTTCACTTTAAACTAAACACCCGACACCTCTCAGCTTCTCTCCCTCTCACCTTTCTGAGATGGCCCACGTTCTGCCTATGGAGTGTGTATCTCCTAAGCCGTTTTCCCTTCTGAGAGACAGACTGCACTCTGTCTATGGAGTGTGTATCTCTCTAAATAAACTTGCTTTCACTTTATCATGCCATGCTCTTGAATTCTTTCCTGCACAAGGCAAGAACCTATTCTCCCCCTAACAGTTATATAGTTTCTAGATTCTCTGTTTTCTCTATGAAAAATCCATGGTGGTGGAGAGAAACTTAGCCACGGAAAGGGAATAGATTTCTAAATTGCTGCCTATGGACCCCCTGGGACTTAATGGCACAGGGCAAAGAAGCAGCTGACCTTGGCAAAGGAAGCAAGGTAAATAAAATTAGCCAGTAAATCATCTCCCTTTAAAATACCAGCTGTCAACTCCCTCCAATGTTTATGAATTTGGGGCCATGTTACTGTCATATTGTGTCTCACCCAGGATCAAGAAGCATTGCTCCTTCATTTGGGAAAGGGTCCCAGTTCCCTTTAGCCACACAGGAGAGGCTAAAGCAAAGGGTTTGACTTTTTTCTTTCATGCCCTTTCCCTGTCACCTGTACAAGAAAGAACCCAATCCAGGCCAACCAATATTTATTGTTCTAATGATTGTAATTTTTGCTTATTTTTAAACTATGCTCCCAGTCATTCCTTCCAAGATTGGGGCTGCTGGCTCCTACATAAGATTATGCACGACTTTTGGAAACTACCATCTGCTCAAAAAAGTGAATCTGCTGATGGAGACGGGGGATGGGTCTGGATGAGCAGCAATAAGACAAAGGTGAGAATCTTGCAAACTTGGGACGAGGGGTGTCTTATCCCTCTCCCATAGCTCCCTAGTGGGACCAGGCTTCTGCAGCTTCAGGAGAGAGGCTGGTGGTGCTTGACAAGAACACTGAAACTTCAAGTTGGAGCTCTCCATTCAAGTGAAAATGGGAGATACACAATAGCAACTAAAGATTTAACCTTAGCCAGACACTGCACTAATTGCTTTATAAGTATTATCTCACTGAGTGCTCAGAACAATGTCAAGATGGATAATATTGCAGCTCCCTTTTAAAAATGAGCAAACTGAATAGTTAAGCAGATGGCCCACCCTCCTGTCCTGGGAAGAAGCACCATATAGCCTTGTAAGCAGTATGAGGCACCCTGCTTCTGCTGGACATGAGGGTGACCAGCAAACCATAGTCACCTCCTGGCCTCGATCCTTCCTACCCAAGCTGAAAGCATGCGCTTCCAGCTGCATATCGATTCTGCCAGGCTTCTACAAATCCTCTAAGCGTTGCTAGGCAGGTCCTCCAGGGAGAATCAGCTGGAATCCCATGGGAATCACCAGGATCACAAGGGGATCTTAGGAGAAAACACTGTGACAAGCCCTATAAAGCCCTTCTCCTTACACCCCACACCTTTTTGAAACCAAAGGAAAGAGCCTGACTGGGATCAAACACAGACTAGCTATTTTACTCTCAGTGTGCCCCTAACTATATCCTTTGGCTGGTGGCCAGGTGAAATTCCTATTATACTTTATAAGAGCAAAACCCTGAAGCTTTTCTCTGAATGTTGTTGTTGCTTCTAAAAAAGAAAAAGAAATCTTACTAAGCAGAGTCTGTAGTAGGCACATAAAGACCATATGTTGGCTCATTAAAATAGTAAATTTTTTCTTATTGTTTATTTAAAAATACATGAAGCTTTTCCACTGCGCCTGGATAATCCATAGACCACCACAATATTTACCATTCCAAAAAATATCATACATACAAAATATCAGTAAAATATCAGACTAAATCCATACGTCATAAACTGATTAAAGAACCTGGAGTGAGTGAGCCAGAAGGGCTGGGACAATTCAGGCTGGAAAAAAAAAACTAATTTTTTACTCAAGTATAATAAAAATTATAATGCTTTACTCTTATAAAGAGATTTCCAACGCTATTATTTTGTTTGCGCTTCACAAGGCAATGAAGGGAGGTGTGGTCATCCCCATTTCCAGATTCAGACCAGCTAAGTGACTTGTCCAAGGTCACAGTCAGGAATGGAGGGAACTCAGGCTGTACATGGCTGATTATCTGAGTAATCCAAGAACATGAAAGTCACTGGGATTTTTCTGCTTGAACTTCTAGCACAAGAGCTAGTCACTGACACAGATGAAAACACACACTCATAAATGGTCTTTGCCCTTGACACCATCTGGGCCCAGATGGAAGGAAGTTATGAGCACATATGTCTGTGCTCTTCTGGCCACATTTTCAGTTATTCCATAGGAGGTGAGGGTGGACAGGGGAGGACAGCAGATGAGAGAGCCTCAAGAAGGGCTACTTGAACAAAAGTGGGGGAGAGCAGTGACAGAGCAGGAGGGTTCCCTCCACCCTCCCCTCTTGGAGTGGAGGGGTCTGTTTCTCCCCAACCATGCTCCTTGCCTCATTAAATTACCATGCTAGGCACGTGAAGACAACACAGAAGGGTTTTCCATAAATTTGAGTTTAAAGGGGATAATACTTGATGTTAAATCATTAAATTAAATCATCCTTTACAAGACATTTTTACAATTTCAAGCCATTTTCCCAACTAGCACTGCATAGTAAATTAATTACTGTGTTAGTAGTCCATTGGTGACTCTTGTAAACATGTTTTACTCAAAACAAATACACAAAACTATTCTCCAAATATTTGTTCACATATTTGAATCCATTAAAAAGTGCTCGTAATTTTAGAGGGAAAAGTACTCTTGGTAATTCCATTGCTTGCTTCATTTTATTGTGGGAAGAGTTATGCTCAGATTTCAGTTGGCATATAGAATAATTTATCACAGCTACTTATGTGGTACTGGCTAACATAATTGAAGACTTTTTATAAGTTAAGTAGGGTTGGAGAAGGATAGTTATTAATCTAGTAAAAACAACTTCAATAATTTGGTTCATATATATGCTAAGAAGAAGATGAACCATTTTTTCATCCCTAATGGCTAAAAATATGAAAGGTAAAAAAATCTCATGTTAGATAAACTTACAACAAATATCACACACATTATATTTAGGCATGTTCTTTTCAAAAAAGGATTCACTTCATGTTTGTAAACAAATGCTTAGTTTTATAAAATAAGTAATATGTAATAAAAGAATATGCTTTAAGCAAGATGACCCACCTAAGATGAGTAAGAAGTATAATTTGGGTAAAAATATTTTTTATATCAGCCATGTAAAAGTTTGCTGTGCTCAAATTCTATATAAATAACTTGGTTTGGTTTTATATGCAATTTAAGTTTTTTCTAAATACACATATTTTGTGCACAGCTGAAAATCACAGAGCATCAAAATAACTATGTAGAAGGAACAGATTTTGAAGAAGTATATTTACATGTCTTGTATCTACAGAACCATTTTCTCCAAATGTGGCAGAACTGATTTGATAAGCTCAAGTACACTCAAGGAACAAGGGGTATATCTGAAATCTGAATATCTGAAATCAGGCTTGAGACCTAAAAATCGATAGTCTCTGGCTGCTATATCTCTGCAGAGAATGAGGTCACACATATGCACATTAATGTGACACCCCGTGTACACTCTGTGTACACAGGCAGAGGCACATCAAAAGAGAGTTCTCATTCTAAGTGAAGTGGGCTGGAAAGAGAAAGAAAAATGCCATATGACATCATTTATACGAGGAATCTAAAAAAAAAAATAATAATAATAATGACACAAATGAACTAATTATTATTTTGATTTCTTGATTATGTGTGAGCACATTTGACTGTCCTTTATGATTGGAGTACTGCATTCTGTTGATTCTTATTTTGTACTTGACTTTATTCCTTTTGTACTTGACTTACATAACTATGTAAGTTTAAAAAGCTAAAGATCTAATCTGTTCTTAGAAACAATAATTAATACATATATGTAAACTAAAAAAAAGTGCAGTATACTGTATATATGTATTTACATGCAATATAATATGTATGTGCAGTCAACTATAATAATTCTACCTAATAAAACTGAAAAAGGAGAAAAAAAGTTAAAATCACCCAAATGTCCATAAGCAGAGAAGCAGATAAATGAATTGTGCAGTGTACATACAATGGACTACTAAGCAGAAATTACAGTGCACAAACTATTACTACCCTCTCAACGTGAATGGATGTCACACTCACAACATTGGGCAAAAGAAGCCAGATATGCAAAGAACAGTGTATTGTTTCATTTCTGTAAGGTTTTTTAAAAAGCGGAAATAATCCATGGTGTTGGAGTCAGGATAGTGGTGACCCCTGGGAGAGGGAGGCAGTTCGAGGGAGGGGCAGTAAGGAGTCTTCTGGACTCCCAGTGTCTCCTATTCATTCATCTGTAGGCTCCTTACACAGACTGGTTTCACTTTGTGAAAATTCATCTAGCTATACACTTACGATTTATGCACTTCTCTGTATGTAAGTCATGCTTCAATAAAAAGCTTACTTAAAAAAATAAAAATAAGAAGACAGCTAAAAAAGCACCCCTCCAAACATAGCTGACCCAGAGTGCTACAGAGGGCTTAAGCTCTCGGTGCCCTCTGCAGGGGAGCAGAGCCCTTGTGTTTTATAGGGACTCCAGGGAATGGGAACTCACAATCCTGAGAAAAGCCCTCATCTTCTCATACGGTTGTAGCAAACAAGATCTCATCACTCTGAAAGAAGGGGAAAGCCCATGGCCTCTCTGAGCCAAATATCCCCTAGAGTGTGTTTTTCCAGCTTCTCCATAACCCAGTCACATAGAGCCAGGAAATCCTTGGAGGGTATGTCCATAGATCCAATTAGATGAACTACTTGCCAAATGTGTGGACAGTCTCACTCCCTAGAAGAGATCCTGTTGGCTTTTGACAGAACAACCTGGTCGGGAAAGAACGCATTCTGCAAACTGCCTCTAAGCATCACTGAAATGTGAGAGGATGTTATAAAAGCAATATTACATTTCTGCTGCCAGAATTAAGAAATGGAGCCTTTTCATCTGGTCTGAACTTTCTTCAAGAAATGCACCAAAGCTAACGCATCCTGGAATGATTCCATCTGGGGAACACGGAGCTCTGCCGTTCTCATCCACACTACTGCTCTGCTTAGAGCCCAGAGCCTCCTCAGTAAGCAAGACAGGGAAGCTGACAAATGGGCAAACAAAGCCCAGGGCTGAAAGGGATTGGGGGGCAGCAAGCAGCAACATAAACACGGACAGCCGGAAGAGGAAACAGACACTCGGCCAACTGGCGGTAGAAGAACTGCACGTTATTACTGACTCTGGCTCTGCTGTCTCTCTATATCCTACATAAATTTTGTTACCTTGCTGGAAAATGGGTACGGAATGCTTTCTCCAAGTTGGGGCAAGAAATGTTGATGGCTATGAAGGAAGACAGGATTTTCTTGCCTCTCTGAGCATTTAACCTTGCTGTCCTAGTGAGAAATGTCTTTATCAAGCCTGACATCATTCACCATGATCAGGTTTCTCTGGTTCCTGGCAAGAACACACTAGATCTGTAATCTTTAGTGCTTCTTCTAACCCTAACACTTACTGGCAGTGTCATCTTCAGCTACTAATTTAACTTCTCTGGGATGCAAATACTTTGCCGCCTGAAACCGCCCTTACCTTTCTTCAAATACTCAAAGGAGCAGAATAAAGGATGCCTGCACATTGCTTTAAGCATTCACAAACTTAAGTGATTCTCTGAATGGGAAGGCCAGCCTTGTTCAATGTGCCTTCCCTTCCCATCTCCATGTGTAAGCCCTGCCCAGCTCTACCAAGAGGATTGATGGAGTTCTGCCTTCCACAAGAGGTGGGGCGGGGCCTATAAATTCCCCAAGCTAAGGAGAAGTTGGATCACTCCCAAAATCCTTTCAGTTAGAATCAGTGGCCTCTAGTTGCTACCAAAGCTCCTGCCAGAAAGTTTTTGACCCTCTGGTATTTTGCCTTTCCTTGATTTAAAGAGAATTTAAAAATTTCCAATTAGATAAATTGAGTTTTTGAGGAAGTGATAATTGCTAAATTATGATAAAGAGCAATTTTAATATGTACTTTTTTATCATGTTTTTGCAGGGAAAAAACTGTTGCAGCCATTGACAATTTGGAAAGAGGAACATACTTTACAACTAAAGTGTCAGAAGTTAGAGTTCAGAGAAGGTCAGTGAGAAATAAAATGAAAGCCTTACTGAGATTATAATTTGAGCAAAGGGGAAAGTACAATTCAATTTCACCCCCAAAGGGCGATTTTTATGTGCACATGTTTTAGGGAACATATCCATGGCAAAAGTGCACTGCACCTGTAGATCACACTCTTCCAGCTCTTTCCAGCAATGCCAAGGCAGCATGGAGAAAACGAATGC
Organism: Vicugna pacos; assembly: GCF_048564905.1. Lineage (NCBI taxonomy): Eukaryota > Metazoa > Chordata > Mammalia > Artiodactyla > Camelidae > Vicugna > Vicugna pacos. Next base: position 65,006,805 of record NC_132991.1, on the reverse strand, counting down.
TTCTCTCAGTCAAGCACGTAATCACATATTTCCAGATGAGAGGCACGAAAAGTGATCAAAGGTTTGGGAAGTTGGATCTATAAAGAAAGACTAATGGAACTGGTTTCATATATCCTTGAGAAGAAGAAAAGACCGGGAGGAGAAGGGGGCTCTCAACCCTGTGTATGAAGGAATATGCACAACCAGTGATTCTATGAATGAACCGAGGGCAAAAGCAAGGCTGCTAAAGAACAACCAGGTATACTTACATTTAAACAGGTTTTTTAATGTTCAAGCATTTAAGCTAGAGGGCTACTCAGAGCCATCTTTAACAATATCAAAAGAGGCCATGAGTCTGCCTGGAAACCTTGAGCAAAGTCATACCTGGTCTCTTTTCTAGGTTGGCCTGTTTAGCAGCGAGAGAAGACCAGAAGGACTTTGAGGAACTTTCAGAATTGAAGTTTTAGGACCTTGGCTGGCATTAGGCTCAATAAGGTGGCAGTAATCTGATCAGAAAATAACAGTAACCCTCATCACAGCCTCCTCAATTACCATCCAGATGTTGTCATGGGTCTACATCATTTTCTCAAACCACAGGACTTCCCTGGACTCATGAGCTCCATAAAATAAGTTCTTGGTGTGACTTTGCTATTTCTGTACCTGTTGTCACTTTTTTTCAGTCATCCCAGCATGACACCACAGAAGCTCATCTGTCTCCTTCACTCCTCACTGCCAGTCCATCAACAATGCCTCCTGAGTCTTCCCTCTGTCTCTCTCATCTCATAACCATCCCCTCCTTTTCCCTTGCAGGGCCAACATTCTAGTTTAGGTGATCATTAGGATGCATCAGTAAGAAAATTAATTTGACTATTCAATTCCTGTCTCCTAAATTCCAAACTCTTCCTCAGTGTTTCTCAAAAGATGGCCCAAAGATCACCTCCAAGAAAATCACCATGGGAGTTTGTTAAAATTGTAAAATTCCCAGGTCCCAGACTTCTGTCTCAGAATATCTGGGGTTTGCTCTCAGGGATTAGAATTTTCAACAAGCTTTCTCTGTGTGATACTGGCATACCCTAAAGTTTTAGAAACCTCCTTTAGCAATTCAAGCCAACTACAGTTTATTTGTTCATTTATTCAACAACACATGCCACAAGCAGTTCTTCTTTTCATCAAGTGATGCCATACACTAAAAAGTTTAAAGTATGATCATCAGTAGTACAAAGTATAAATAAAAGGTGGTATATTCATGTAATGGGTTGCTATTCAGCAATAAAAAAAAACCCAACTACTGCTACACATAACACGGATAAATCTCACAGGCAATAATGAGAAGGAACTAGACATGAAAGAATACATGCGGTATGATTCCACTTAAATGAAATTTAAGGACAGACTACTCTATGGTGATAGACATGATAAAAGTGGCTTGAGAAGAGGCACAAAGGGCACTTTCTGGAATGCTGGAGTTGTTCTACAGTTTAATCCAGGAGGTACTGACATGGGTGTGTATGTGTGCTTATGTATGTTAAGTAAACATTTGCTGAGGTTTGTACTTTTTTATACATGTAAGCTATCCCTCAATTAATATAACAAAAAGAAGTAAGTAGTTATGGGCTTAAGAGAGTGTGAGAGAAAGGTGGGGGTGCGGGAAGGGAGTGAGGAAGATAAGGAGGAAAGAGGAAGAAAAGAAAAAGGGAAAGCCCTGAATGATTCATTATTGTCCAAACTTCTTAACATGTCTTGTAAGACCTTTCACAATATATTCATAACTTAATTTTCAAACTAAAGTACCATCACTTCCCTTACATAAAAACTCTTCTCCATTCAGACTGACCTACTTGTGTTTTGATTTTACTGAATAAAACTCACGGTTTCTTACCTTCCTCATCTTCTCTGTCATCTCTGTCAATCACACCTCACCCACCTAGAATGTTATTCTTTCTCCATCCAAATCTTAACCATACATGAAAGTCTAATTGTTTCCTCATAACCCCTTTTCCTGATCACTTGTTGCGGGTTGAATTCTGTCCCTCTAAAAGATACCCTGAAGTCCTAACACCTGGTACCTGTGGATCACCTTCTTTAGAAATAGGATCTTTGCAGATGTAATTAGTTAAGATGAGGTGATACTGGATTAGGATGGGAACTAAATCCAATGACTAGTATCCTTCTAAGAAGGCCATGTGAAGATACAGAGACACACAGGAGGATATCACATGAAGATGGATACAGAGATTGGAGTGATGCCTCCATCAGAAGCTAGGAAAGAGGCAAGCAGGGATTCTCCCCTAGATCCTACAGAGGGAACCCTGCAACACCTCGACATTGGATTTCTATTCTGTAAAACTGTTATAGAATAAATAAATGTTGTTTCAAATTGCCAGTTTGCAGCAATCTGTTTTGGTAGCCCTAGGAAACGTACATTACTCCCATGGTCGCCCTCTTTTACTTCTTGACTTCTATAGCTCCTAAATTCTAAACAAATCATTTGGCCCCTGGGGTAGCCAGCCTCCCACACAGTCCACGGGGATGCCCCCCTCATGGTATTGGTCCCTCCCATATTGATAGGAGTGACATATATTACCAAGAGTATATTATGGAAATGATGTGTAGTTTCTGAGGCCAGTTCATAAGTCATTGCAGCACTTGCCTTGCTCTCTTAGACCATTCAGTCTGGAACAAGTGAGGAGCCATGTCATTAGAACACTCAGGAAGCCCTATGGAGACATACACATGGTAACAGTTCTCACAAACTCACCACTTAAGAGAGTGAACCAACTAGGAAGCACATTCTCCAACCCCAGTCAAACCTTCAGCCAGTAGCCCTGGCTGAAATCTTGACCGCAACCTTCTAAGAGTACCCAAACCAGAACCACCTAGCTAATCCACTTCTGGATTTCAAACCCACAGAAACTATACGAGATAATAAATATCTATTGTTTTAGGACACTAAGTGTTGGGTAATTTTTTTCAGCAGCAATAGATAAGCAATATATCTCCTGTTGCTATATAGTAGTTCATATTTCTAACTCTTTCGGGGAGAGTCTTTACTTCTCAACTAGATTGCAAACTCCTTGAAAGGAGCTAGCATTTCTTGTGTTTCTTTGCATCCTCAACCATGCCCAATAATTAAACACAGATACATACATATATAGAAATAGATATAGGTACAGATATAGATATCTCACATTGTATATATATTTCACATTGTATATATACTTGTGTGTGAAATACATATTTATAAATTTATAAATATTTATATAAATATATAAATAATATATGTATATTTCACACACATGCACAAAATGTGCTCGATAATCATGTGCGCATGGTGAATGAATAAAAGATCAGAGTGTATCCCATTAAATAAGCTTTCAAAATACTGCATTGAACAACACTCATTTAAAGATCAAGTTTATGGAAACTTCTGTCACAAGCAAATCACTTGAGAAAAGCTGCATTTGAAGCCATTATGAAGCCGTTCTCTTTTCTCTCTCACCCATTTCCCTGCCTCTCTGTTGTTGCTTGTTGGCTTCTGAAATGTAGGTCACCTCCAGTAGCATGACCTAATTAGGAGATGTAATTTAAAAGGAAAAAAATAAAATAAAAGAAATCCTCTGAGATGGCAGAACTGAAACAAAGAAAAGCAGTTCTTTCATTTTATGTTTTTGGCAATAGCTTCCCTACTAAAGTTATCCCTTTTCCACCCCCAAGCTACACAATTTGTAAAGCACAGAGAAGAAAGGTAGAAATGAGTTTGGGAGCAGCTGGAAATGATGAATTTATAATGATCACAGAAGGAGTAAGAGTAAAATTTACTTCACTACAGTGGCTCTGCGGGGCTGCTTCTTGGCAGCGCAATGAGTGAGACTTTGGGGGAAGAAGTATTGATGGTGCTGATAAGCAGTACCACAGACTCTTAGGATGACACGAGACCTTATGGTTCAGCTAATCCAACCCTTCCAGAAATGCTGTGACACCTGTTGTGTTCGTAACACAATAAAACTCCATACACAAAGCATCTAAACAATAGCATTTTTCCTTTGTATATTTGGCACACTTGTTTTAGAAAAGAGAAAAATGGTAAGTAAGCTATGCAGATTTTAAGGGTTCATTGCAAAATTAGCTTCCAGGGGATGTCATTGGGCCAGGTTGGATTCAGTCCATCTCCCTCACCTTTTCCTCTCAGAGACATGATGCTGGGTTCCTGTAAAAGCTTAAGTGCTTTCTGAATCACCCCAGAAACACTTAACTACACTGATCATAATTGAATGCATTATTAATTCCTTCTTTGAAAACTGATATTCCATGTTTGTCATTAGACAGTTCCATTTATCTGTCTAACAAAACTCAAAGCCCACTGTGTTTATGACCTGCCTGATAGCTGACATTTATCAAGGTGAAAACAATTATATTGTTCCCATTTTACAGAGGTACAGAAAGGTTAAGCAAATTACTGAAGTCAGACAATGAATAAAAGGTAAAGCCAAGAAGCAAACCCAGGCAGTCTGACTATAGAAGTTATGCTCTTAATTCTTTACATTACTTTAACTATAAAACTATAGTCTTCATCTACTTGGGATCAATGGACATTAACTGCACAGGCAGCATATTGAGTTCTCTCTGCAAGTACTTTCCAATTGCAGGAAAGAACCCCAGTTATTTTTAGACTTCTTTCCATCCCAACACACCCATGGGAGATGTCACACGGTATACCACCAATACTGAGGGCTTATACACAAGTTACTCTCTGTGTTGCGGGACAGGGGACTCTGATATGCCTTCCTACTAAGAGTCACTACTCTAGAGTTGAGGAGTTCCCCTTTTGGCATTACAGCATGAAGAACTCTGCAGACCCACTCTTTAGCAAAACTGGTTCAAATTGTTTTTACAAACAGTAAAGTCCTTGGAAATATTTCTGCTAGTATACAGCAAATAAAGAAAAATTTATTCATGGAAATCTACTAAAACTCAGTAAGAGTTAGTGGTATTTGAACTAAGACCTACACTTTTCCTCCCCTGTCCCAGCTCTTAGTGAAGTGGAGACTCCACTCCAAACTGTTGCCACCAAGAACACAAGGTTCCCTCTCCTTCCAGCTCCCAGAAGTCTATCATCCTGGGAAGGACAGGAAATTGGCATTTCTCACCTTTCCCCCAGCTACCTGTTGTTAAAGCTAAGTACCAAGTGAATAGAGCCAAGAAGTAGGGGCTCCCTTCTTCAACCCTGACCCCATTCATGGGACAGAGGCTCTACCTTGGGCACGGTGCAGCTGAGAACACTGTGTCCCCAGTCATGCTTCCCTTGGCTTGCACAGCTGAGTTCTATGCCAAGAGAAGCAAGCTGAGGAGACCTTGAGTTGTTGCTCTCTCCATTCACCAAGCATTCAGTTTCTAAAGCAGGAGTATCACTAAGAAAGAAGCATGGCACTGTCCCTGTCTTCAGCAACCAGATCTGGGGCTCATAGATTTCTGCCTGCAGGAATTAGTAGGTCATAGAAGAGAGAGTTCCAAGTCCCCTTCCAAAGAATCAGACATTTGCAATAGAGCATAAAAAATGCAAGCCTAAAGTTTCTCTCAAAACAGTGGAAGTTATGGCAAAAGGCAGTTGGAAGGAAATTGGTAGAATCATTGGAGATATAGACTAAACTGCAGGACTGCTAGTTTGCTGTAGAGAAATGGGCAAAAGAGACATATTACCCCCCTGGGGTGAGAACAAATTGCAAACACCTAATCTCAGCACTGTCTCTTCTAAGGAGCCTGAATCTGATTGGATTAGCCTGTGGAACAGTTTATGCCTCAGGGCACTGTTGGAAACAGAGCAATAATACAGCAATTAATTGGACTTAATAGTTGGGTGTGGTCATTATAAAAGAGAGCCTAAGAGACCCCTGCCAAAACCACAGTCATCACAGGGTTGTGAGCACGCACCCCTGAGGAGCACCATCAAAGACTTCACACTGTGGGAGAAGTGAGATGGTGAGGGAAATAAACAAGTCACTAAACAACCAAAGAAGTAAATAAGAATAACAATCCCTGGAGAGACTAGCACTCAAGAGTTGCATAATACATTATCTAAAATGCTCGCTTTCTAACAAACAAAATGCAATACATGCAAAGAAACAATGAAGTATAACATTTAGTGCTTTATAAAACAGGCAACAGAAATTGCGAGAGTGACCAGATATTGGATTTAGCAGACAAAGACTTCAAAGTAGCCATTATAAATGCGCTCAAAAAATTAAAGGAAACCATGATTAAAAAAGTAAAAGTAGGTAAGCTCACAATGTTGCCGCAAATAAAGAAAACTAATAAAGAGATAGAAATAATTTTTTAAAAAGTGGAAATTCTGGGGTTGATAAGTATAATAACCAAAATGAAAAATTCACTATAGAGGGGCTCAAAAATAGATTTGAACTGGCAGAAGAAAGAATTAGCAAACTTAAAGATGGATTGATGAAGTTTATGCAATCTGAAGAAAGTAGGGGAAGAAAAAGAGAATAAGGAAAAATAAAGCATCAGAGAAATGTGGGACTCCATTATTGGCACCAATATATGCATAATGAAAGTACCAGGAGGAAAGAAGAGAAAAAGAGGCAGAAAAAACATTTCAAGAAATAATGGCCAAAAAACACTAATATACTTATCCAAAAAGCACAATAAACTCCTAGGATAAACAAAAAGAGACCCACAAGTAGGAAAAATGCTGAAAGACAAAGACAAAGAGGAAATCTTGAAAGCAGCAAAAGAAAGTAACACATCACTCATAAGGAAACTCCAATAAGATTAACAGCTGAGTTCTCAACAGAAGCAATGGAAGCCAAGAAGCAGTGGGACAACATACTCAAAGTGTTCAAATAAAAATATTTCAACCAAGGATCCTATATCAAGCAAAGCTACCTTTCAAAAATGAAGGCAAAATAAAGACATTAGCAGATAAGGAAAAACAGAGAATTTCTTGCTAGCAGAATTGCTTTACAAGAAATACTAAAGAAAATTCTTTAGGCTGAAAGCAAATGACCATAGCCAATAATTTGAATCCACACTAGAAAATAAGGAGCACTGGTAAAAGTAATTATTTAATTTTAAAGGACACTATAAATGCATATTTCCTGTCCTTTCTTCTCTTAACTGAATTTAAACTCAATTCTATAAAACATACAATGTATCATTGGGCCTCTAACATATAGAAAAGTAATATATTTGCTAATACTAGCACAATAAAATTACTCCCCAAGGTGATCTAGAGTTACAATGTAATTTACACCCTATCAGAATCCCATCTGTCTTTCTTCCAAAATTTGACAGGCTGATCCTAAAGTTCATATAGAAGAGAACAGAATAGCCAGATCAATCTCAAAAATAATAAGATTAGAGGACTCACATTCTTCAGTTCCAAAACTTACTTACTACAAAGCAACGGTAATTAAAAAGGTGTGATACCGGTCAGGGTTGGGGTATAGCTCAGCAGTAGATCACATGCTTAGCATGCAATGCATGAGGTCCTGAGTTCATCCCCAATCCCTCCATTAAAATAAATAAGTATAAATAAACAAACCTAATTACCTCCCCACCACCAAAAAAAAAAAAAAAGGAACAAAGTAAAAAAACATTTTTTAAAAAGAAAATTTTTTTAAAAGGTGTGATACTGACATATGGATAGACATAGAAATCAATGGAATAGAATTGAAAGTCCAGAAAAAACCCACGTGTCTTTGGTCAACTGACTTTTACCAAGGGTTTCAAGACCATTCAATAAAGAAAGATTAGTCATTAAATAAGAGGTGTTGAGACAACTGAAGAGCCACATGCAAAAGGATGAAACAGTCTCCTTACCTTACACCTTCACAAAAGTTAACAAAAACTGAATCAAAGATTTAAATGTAAAAACTAAAATTATAAAATTTTAGGAGAAAATACAGGAGTAAATCTGCATGACTTCAGATTTGGCAATGGATTCTAAAATATGACATCAAAATTATGAGCTACAAAAGAAAAAATAGGTAAACTGGACTTCATCAAAATTTAAAACATTTATGCTTCAAAGGACACCATTAAGAAAGTAAAATAGCAACCCACAGAATGGAAGAAAATATTTGCAAATCACATATCTGATAACAAACTTGTATCCAGAATATATAAAGAACTCTTATAACTCACTAATAAAAAGACAAATTACCCAATTTTAAAATCAAAGGCAAAGGAAAGAAGATATACAAATGGTCAATAAGCACAAGAAAAGATACTCAACACCGTTAGTCATTAGAGAAATGCAAATGAAAACCACGAGATAACCACTTTACACTAGGATGGCTAGAATCAAAAAATTAGATACCGACAAATGCTAGTGAAAATATAGATAAATTGCAATCCTCATACATTCATTGACAGTGGGAATTTAAAACAGTGCAGCCACTTTGGAAAACAGCCTAGCACTTCCTCAAATGGTTAAACAAGAGTAACCATATGACCCAAGCATTCTGTTCCTAGGTATACACCCAAGAGAAATGAAATATATAACCACACAAAAACTTGAATGTAAATGTTTATAGTAGCATTATTCATAATATCCAAAATGTGGAAACAACTCAAATGTCCATCAACAGATGAACAGATAAATAAAATATGGTATAACCACACAGCAGAATATCATTTAGCCATAAAAGTATCGATACTTTCTACAATGTGGATGAACCTTAAAAACATTATGCTAAGTGAAAGAAGCCAATCACAAAAGATCACTTACTATATAATTCTAATTATATGAAATGTCCAGAATAGGCAAATCTATAATGATAGAAAGCAGATTAGGTGCTTAGGGTTAGGGAGAGTGGAGATATGGTGCAGGAAGTGGGGGCTGATAGCTAAAGGACATGGCATTTCTTTTTGAGGTGATGAAAATATTCTAAAATTGACTGTGGTGATGTTTCCACATACCTGTGAATATAGTAAAAAAAATGTACACTTTATTGGGTAAATTCTATGGTATGTAAATACCATGTCTCAATAAAGCTGTTATGAAAGAAAAACTGAGTAACATTCTACAAAATATTCAGCCAGCACTCCTCAGAACTGTCACGGTCATCAAATACAAGAAACTTCGAGACACTGTCACAGAGCAGGCGAGGCTAAGGAGACATGATGACTGGTATAATGTCGTATCCTGGATGGGATTCTGGAACAGGAAGGACACAACATGGAAAAAATGAAGACACCTACAGAAAACATGCAGTTTAAATAATAGTAATGTAATGTGCCAATGCTGTTTCTTTATTTGGAACCAGCATAATAATGTAAGATGTTAGCAACAGGTGAAGCTGGATGAGAGGTATGTAGGAACTCTCTATACTATCTTTGAAACTTTTGTGTAAATCTAAAAGTATCTTAAAATAAAATATTTATTTAAATTTAAAAAAAAAGAATTACCACCCTCTCAACTTCTCAATTCTAGGAGTTAGCTTAAGATGACTGAATTTACTATGACCTTTGTGGAGAGGGGTGTGAGATGCTGCTGGAAAGGACGAGGGAGGAGGCATCACACTGTAGGACATCCTTAAAAAGGGGGAAAGAAGTAGAAAACAACATGGCAGAGGTTAGCAGCAAATCCTGTGGCCAGATAAAGCTGAGCCTTACCCACAAATATTAGGAGGTTAGAGAAGAATGACTTGAGAAGAGGGAGGGGACTGTCTGACAGGTGGAAAAGTCCAGGTAGGGACGTTGTATAGGAAGCAGGTTTCCTAGATCTCTGTACAGGAAAGGGTAAAGGTACAAAGAAATCACAGGACCCTCAACAACCCTCTCCGGATCCCAAATTGTCACTTTTCTCTCCACCAGATAATTCTTCACAAGTGTCCACTCCTCACAAAGCAGGAGAGGGGATACAGATAGCCACAGACATCTTCTCTCCTGACACTTCCCACTGGGCTGGTGTCCCTGCAGGTCACACGTACTTTGGGAAATGTTTTAGGACATTTTTAGTCCTTATTTTCCAAATTGTGAAATTATGACTTAAACAGGTTAAATGACTTTCCCCAGGACACACAGATAGGAAATATTGGAACCCAGGAAGTCTTTCTCCAGATCCACGTACTTAAACTTCACACAACACTGCTTGGGCAATGGGATGAGAGCTAAAATAAACAGGTAATTTCCTCATTTTAAAATAAAACCTTGCACAGAGATAAAAGAAAAATAATTAAGATCTAAGTCCTCCATCCTTAAATCCATCCTTAAAAGCAGGATCAGCCTCAGCTGGTGAAGGAAGACAGAAACAGAAGGAAAAGAAAAATGGTAAATGCACAAGTGTCAGCCACACTCCAGGGAGACCCTGCTGTTCTGCAAGAGGAAGCAGGAAGCAGGCTTCACTCCGAGTTAGCACTTCCCATGCCAAGTATTGATCCAGTGAGACAGTGACACAGCAGAATGAATTAAGAAATGTGTACTCAGAGCCATTATTGCTTCAGAATAACACATGCACCCAGACAGTGTGCATGGGGGTGGGGGCAGGGAGAGTATAGAAATAGTTTCCCAGGGATAGTGAAAGAAGAGGGGGAAATGCATGTTGAACAAGTTCAAGGAGTCAGAGCAGTTTGTTTGTTAGAGCTGGAGATGGAGGCTCCTTTGGGCAGAAGTCTTTCAGCTGCATCACCGTGTGGATATTTCTGGTAGGGACATAAATGCATGTTTATCGGTTCTGAACATATTATACACAACACGTAGAAACAGACCCATTTACAGTAATGTGTGGAATTGTCCTGGTCATATTTCTGATACGAGAAGATTTTGTAGTCAAAGTAAGAGTAAGTGTGGCACCGGAGACACATTCCAAGAGCTGTCTTTCCGTTCGGCATCACCCAGACATCTGGGGAAAATGGGGCCCTTTTCTACCCACAGACTCCACTTCCAGACCTCAGGCCTCTCCATCTTATCCCGTTGCCCCCATTCTGAGACCAAAACTCATTCTCCTATTTGTCACTTTAGCTGTTGCTAATGTGGCTTCATATGACTTAAATCTGAATATACAAAATTTAAGAAATTATATATAAGGTATGAATATCTTTACATGGATGGAATCCACTTGAAGAATCTTTTTATAGTTACGTTTGTCAATAAGAACTTCATGATAGATTTTCTTTCTTAAAGTCCTCCCCAGCATATCCATTATGTACTCTGAATCAGAAAAACAAAACATAAACAGACTCACAGACATAGAGAACAAACTTACGGTTACCAGGGGGGAAAACAGGGGTTGGAAGGGATAAATTGAGGGTTCAAGATTTGCAGACACTAACTACTATGTTTAAAATAGATAAACAAGTTTATATTGTATAGCACAGGGAACTATCTTCAATATCTTGTAGTAACCTGTAATGAAAAACAATATGAAAAGGAATGTATGTATATGTATGACTAAAACATTATGCTGTACACCAGAAATTGATACAGCATTGTAAACTGATTATACTTAAATAAAACAAAAGAAAAATATGAGTTTGCAGAAGCACATAAGTTGTGTAAATTGTGAGCCACGCCTTTGTGGAGGTGGGATGTGGGGTGAAGCTGTGCGACTGGAGGCTGTTTAGGGAAGACACTGGGGACCTAGCTATTGCTGTGGATGATAATTAACACCAATAGTCCTCAGCTGACATTGGCCTGTCCTCTACCTCCAACTGTTAATGCTGAGTTCAGTCTTCAGTGGGACAGCCACAGAACATTAGTACTTGAGAAAAAACCAGGAAACATTTTGTTTGCCCCTCTTACTTTGTAGATGAAGAATCCAAAATCCAAAATGTTCAGTGGCTTACCTAAGATTATATGATACTGCAAGTTTGGTAAACTTTCCAAACATTATAAATATGGTAACATCATAAACATTATTAAACATGGGCTTAGTCTTTATAGCCCAATCCACTGAGGACATGAAGTGGTTAAAATAATTTCTTCTCATTCTCAGCCGCAGTAATAAGGGGCATTAAAAACTGTTACCAAGAAAAAAAGGAAGGTAACAGGGGCTAGTACAGGTTCTGTGGGGGCTGAAGTTTATGAAACTTAGAAGCCCCTCTGGGGAAAAAGATGCTAAACTACTTAAGGTCAAAATTAGATTTTAAAAAATCAATTTATTTAGAATGAAGAAATAGAACACAACTAATTTTTAAAAATCAGTGGATAAATACAACATATACCACAAATACAAAGAAGTAATATTTTCATTAGTTAACTTCCTGATATGCTTCTATAACATTTTTCCCCCACATTTTTGGCTGCTTGCTCTTTGATGAGTTCTTCACATGACAATGATTTTGTCATATCCTACAGAGAAAATAAAAAGATAATTCAGTCTTTCCTCTAGCCCAGTTGGTCAAAATTTGCCTTTTATTATTAATAGATAGGGAAAGCTTTTTGAGTTCCAGAAGTCATTACTGGTATTGTCATGTAAACTGTTAGGATGGTTGTCAAATTTGGGGAAATCTTTATCAAGTTTCTTTCATACATATGAGCTTTAGGATTTGGAAGAATTTTCCATGGACTAGCTTCTGGCTCAGCACATTTGAAATATTTTTACTCCCTGTATACACATGCACTCCCAAATCTAGGCATCTTATTGGGATAGCATCAGAAACTCCCTGAAACCAAGCTAGAAGGAATCTGTGCTTTGCAGGCTACCCTCTGCTCCTCCTCCCTTTCTGTCCCTCTACACAGGACAAAAAAATCTATGGAATCAAAGAGATGTGTACTTAAAGCCCATGCCTTCCACTGCTTGATCTTGCTCCAGGTATACGGGACCCTAGAATTTCTTGTTCAAACAGGGCCTACCTACCTAGGCCTTGTCCTGTGTCTGTCCTCCCAAGAGAAGACTACACCCCAGTGTGAACATCTCAGGCCAACCTCAGTGCCATGGACAGAGCCCTGTGCAAATGAGGGACTCTACACATTAAACTTCACCAGCTTTGTGGCAAAGCTACCTCTACATGGCACCAGAGTCTCTGTGATGCCACCTTTCAAATCTTGGCCCCCAACCCAATATGGAAACTACTCCACCCACCAAAACCCAGACTATAAAAACTTTACTGCCACCTCAGCATGGCAACCATACAGGGGAAACAGACAGAACAAACTCAAAGATAGAAATGTACATGGCTCTGAACACTGAACTCTTCTTGGATAATAATTATGTGACAGCAGACATCTCTCTTGAAATGCCATGACTCCATCTTTGCAGCCTCATTGCCATGCAGTGCCTCCAGTGTTCCCATTTGGCAGAAGTTGGGCAACTTTTCCTTAAACCTAACTCTTTCCCAGTCTCTTCCTCCTTCTTAACCCCATAACAGATCACATACAAATCCCTCCTGGGCCCTCAACAGCTCAGGATACCAGCAAGTTGACCCCTATGGCCATAGTTGATGGAAGGCACAACTCCACTCCCTACATACATTATACTTTGAAGTGAGGGAGGGAAAGGAGGGTGGGACAGCAGTGGTCAAGGAGGACTGTCCACCCTAGTCTAAAGTAAAAAGACTTTAAAGCTGATCCTTTGGGGAGGGCTCCCCTGCACTGAGAATTAGTTGCCCAGGCAGCCACCTTCTTGCTTTCTTTCCCTTCTAACCCTTTGGCCTCTGTGACCCTGCTTTCCTCCTACCACTACCCCATCTGCTCAGAGGACACCCCCTCTGATGAGTGGGGTGATTCCACCTTATGAAATGAACTTGGAAATCCTAGGCAAGCCAGCAAAGGGGTCTAGGGCTTTTTCCAGCTTATAGTCCTTGGCCCCTCGCCCACGTCATCCCCCTGGTGCCTTTGAGACCTCTGGCTCTCTCCCCTGATCCTCTCAGAGGACCAACTTTTGGACACTGTTATTCACATTCAGGTGTATTAAATTAATAGCATCTCCTGCCTTAAGACATGCATCTTTTAAACAGATGACAAAGTCTTAAGCAAAACATTCAAAGTCAACAAGCTTTAATAAAATGTCCAGCATGTATTTAAGAAAAACTGCTAAGCATCTTAAAATAGAGTATTACATTTAATCATCAGAACCCCCTGATGATTTGGGAGTAATTTAGCTACCCCCAAAGAGGGGACTTGGGAGGAGGCTGGGTGGCCTGTCACAAAGGTCAGAGGAGTAGGGGTGGGGACAGGCAGTCACTGGCCTGGATTCTATCTGGCTGGCTCTTTTACACACACACACACACACACACACACACACACTCACACACACACACACACACAGACACACACAGCACAAATGCCTTTGGGAGGGTTCGTGGGGGAGTCAGGGGGTTACGGACACGTAGCCTAAGTCCAAGGCTCTCATTCTGCATCCTCTGCGCTGTGAGGGCAGCCAAGTATATGCAGGGGGTTGGGAGGGGCACCTAGAAGGAGAAGGACAAATTTAAAAGGACAGATTTACGAGGCCATGAAGATGTTTCTCCCAGACTCCTGAGTGCAGGAGTATGACTTATTTATTTTATTTTCATTTGTAACCAAAACCTTCCCCTGACTCCCATTGGCCCAAGCTGAGAGGGGAGAGAGGGCTGGCCCGTCAGGCGTTGATCACCGGGCCAACGGGAGACAGTGTGGCGTGATGCTGACGCAGCCCACTGACAAGCCAGCGAGAGGCCCAGGGGAGCAGCTCTGAGCCGAGCAGCTCGAGCCAGGCAGGTAGGGAGCTGACAGCTGGGGAATTGCTAAGAGGCGCCGGGCTGGTGGGGGCAGGCTGGTGAAACAGTGGATTCAGAGAAGGTGTGATTCTGCGATGCATGATGCACAAACCCTGTTGTTTACCAGCTTTCCTTGGAGCCTTCTCCACTTCCTCAGCTCCATCAAGCTCACCACCATTTCAATTTCCTCTCTCCCTTCCCCCCACCCACATGATCGCCTGGTCAGGCCCCTCATCTCTATTCTGTAATGTTTGTCTCCCTTGCTCCTTTTGGGAGAAGAAAGGGGGCAGATGAATACACATTAATAACATCAAAATGTCACTTAGTGGTCAGCTAGAGCAGAACAGTCCCTCTGCTGTCAAGGCAAACTACTGAATTGAGAGCTGCAGAGCCAGAAGAAAGAACAGGCTGAGGATTAAGGGGTGTCTGCAGTGGGGACTCATGAGGGATGGGCACAGTTTTCGTGTGTTAATGAAGGCTTGAGGACTGCCTGGTCCAGTCCCTGGAGGGACGCATCCCAGAGAAAAGGGGAGCTGTGTCTCCAGGCTGAGTTCTCTTTTAAGAAAATGCAAGTTGGGAGGGAAAGGGGAGCCAAGCTTCAAGCCTATGGGTAAGACCCGAATTCTCTGCAGAACAGTGACCCCAACATTTGCATTCCCATACTGATTTATTGAGGATCACAGAATCCCTTGCAAAGGCACCCCACGTGGCGAAATCCATCATCCCTTTTGCGCAAAAACAACAAAACAAAACTTCACTAATCAGGATGCATTTACCTATCTCGCCTGTGACTTTTCTGGATGATGTTCAAAACAATATGAAACCCATGCTGACACCTCTCTTGTCACTGAACATAACCACCCAGATCTTTTACACCAGACAAGGCAATGTCATAATTTTCACTTATTAAATGAGCAGAACAGACACTGTCGATATGATGCCTGGATTATGCAGACTGATTTGAACCACAGGTGATTCTCAGCAGCCCAAGGTCACATGCTCCCTGCTCCCAAGGTCTCTGGCCCTCCGTCTTCCTACTGGATGAGAGGTTATATTATTCCCAATCTATAGATGAAACAGTAAAGGCCCATTTCAGTGGAAGTGACTCCAGGAGTCTGTCTTTTCATCTATTTCAGGAGAATGGGTGGCACTGCAGATATATTACTGCATAATTGGAAGGCCTCATGTCTGAGCTGCCATTTTGGAGCTGGTTTCACTCCATCAGAGGATGGGAGCCTCAGAGTTTAGCTTCTAGTCCCAACTCTGACACCTGCTTTGTGTAGAAGTCCTTAGGTCCAGGAGTCAGAAGGCCTGTGTTCTAAACTTAGAATTGCCACTTAGCAATCGTGTTAATCGTATCACTTAAAATCCTCCTGTGGCTTCGGACTGCCCGTATAATAAAATCACAACCCATATTCAGAACTCTGCATGACCTGGCTATTGCTCATCTCTCTGACCCCATCCCATACCTCTCTCCATCTCACCCTGACTTCCCAGTCACACAAGCCTTCTTTATGTTTCTGAAGTCACCCAGGCTTGTTTATATTTCACTGTCTTTGTATTTGTTGTTCCTTCTTCTTATATTGTCCTAAAAGTGCCTGGAGTCTACTAAGCATTTGGCTCTGAACAAATACTGGATTATTCAATGGGTACATAAAGCGTAAGTATAGGACAACAATAAAGCAATGTCATCCCAAAAAGGGTTTTAGGGGGAAATAATTTTAAATTTGATTTTTTTTTAATCTAAGTAGGTACCATGAGAAAGATAAGAATCTTTCATTTGTTCATTAATTCATTCATTTAGCAGACATTCGTGGTACTTATGAGCCATCTGTCTCCTCTAACTGCAAATTAAGTTCCGTGAAGACAGAAACCTTGTCTGTCTTAGACTCCATCAGCACACAGAAGGTGCTTGAGAAATGTCTTTTAAATGAATGAATGAATTAATGAACAAATGAATGAATGTAATCTCAGGCTAATCACTTTCTGAGCCTCAGTTCTCTCATCTTTGAAGTATGACTAACACTAATATTTTTGTCTACTTCGAAGTGTTGGAGAGAGTCTGAAATAAATATGTGTATGAGACCCAGTTTCCTAAAATACAGAGCCTGAGGCAAGGATTAAGAACTGGTATGGTTTTATTTGGAAAGTACAATCACAGGGCATCCAGACTGAAGGCAAAAGGAAAAGAGATGAGGACTGGGGATTAACAGACACACATTATGATATATAAAATAGATAAACAACAAGGACCTACTGTATAGCACAGGGAACTATATTCAATTTCTTATAATGACATATAATGGAAAAGAATCTGAAAAGAAAATAGATATATACGTATGTATATGTATAACTGAATTACTTTGCTATACACCTGAAACTAACATTGTAAATCAACTACACTTCAATAAAATATTTTTGTAAATTAAAAAATTTTTTAAAAATCAAGATGATACTGACCAGACTACCGCAGGACCAGTTTCAAGATGACTATCAGAGAAGATTATGCTGTTCTGCACATAGCCCCTGCCTGAAAACTTCTGAAACTTCCCCTTAAAACCTTTGTTCCCTTTGGGATATTAGTCAACTATCTTCCCAGGGAGCTGGCCTACTGATTAAACAGCCTTTCCTTTCCCACCAACAAAAAAAGAAAAGAAGAAAGGAAAAGAGATAAGAATCGGAAAGAATGACACGATGAGTTATCACACTGACCAGTGCTTCATCTGAAGCCACAAAGGGTCACAACCAGTCATTTGACAGGAGTATTCACAGGACCATGCAAGATACCTATGGAGAAACTAAACCTTGAAGCAATCCACCAAGGAAAGATGGAACACTGATAAATATTTACCCACTGGAGAATTTACTGCCCCATAATTCCAGATTGCCCCATTCCCCACCCCCTTGAAAGCACACAGGAAGTCTACAGCTATGTCCTTTAGTGTGATACTTCATCCACATCGGAAGGTGGCCTGAAAGGCCCGAGGCTGCACTCCTGTGGCAGGGTGACCACAGGTGGTGAAAGCCTGCAGCCCCGGAGCTTCAGGAGGGGCAGCTGCTCAGAACAACTAGCTGAGAGGCTGCGGTGTGAGCAAGAATGGGAGAGCCCAGTGAGGATGAAAGGATACACATAAGGTACTTCTGACAAAGTATCTGAAAATGATTTGACAACTATAAAGCCCCAAACAATGAAAAGTGTTGTTTTATTGGTCTTTTAAAAAAAAATTCAACTGTGTTTCTATCTCAGTCTCTGCACTTGTATAAGTTTGATAAGCTCTCAACCAGACTGTGCAAATGAAGTCTTTCCTGTTTGCACTGTTATTGTTGAAACAGCCCATCTCTGAATAAGCCACTTTATCTCCTCATAAAAGTCCTTCTGTCCAAAATAGAAACATAAATGTACTCTGTTAAAGTGGGTTTTTTTTTTGCAATCTTTAGTTTCTGTTATTGAAAGAAAACACAGCAAATATGAGCAATCCAGATGGGAGATATTTTTTGTGTAAACCTCTTGCCTCTTGATTCTCCCTCCATCACTCTTTTCTTATAGCATCCAGTTCCTTGAGCCCATTCTTGTGCTGGTATATTGCCTACACAGTGATCAATATGAACAGACTTCCAACATGCCAGTAAATGTTAAAAGCACAGAGTCCATGTAGTGGTCAGAACAGAAAGATTTCCTAACCTGAAAAGCCTCCATTAGCAACAACTTGTTGACACAAGGCCCCTCATCAGGTTTTATCTACAAATCCAACACCCTTACTATTAGGGTTAGCCTGAATTGATGTCAGCCCGAACTGAGGAGCCCCATGTGTTTTAGATTTTTATTTCATTCCAGAGCCTAGTAAAATGAAATGCTAGGCACATAGTAGGACGCATGCACACGTGTGTGCACACACACACACGTATTATTCATTAAATAGGTGACTGAATGAATGAAAGCAGTCAGTTTAGAGAAGAAGTTTTAAAAATTAAAAGTACAGCCTCTAGAACCAATCTGTCTGGGTTCAAACACCAGATTTAACGTAAAACAGTAACATGAAGTTTGCTTAACCTCTTTGTGTCTCAGTCTGTGCCTCTGTTTACTTACCTGTAAAATGAGGATAATAGTAATAGTTCCTTCACAGGTTTGTCGTGACAATTAAATGATGCAAGGAATGCGGGTCTCTTAGCCCAGTGCCCAGCTCCCAAACAAGAGGAAAAGCTTAGCTTTGATGGTATTTTTGAGTGTGCTACTAGCCCCAACCTTGCCCACCAAAATCGGGAAAGGACCTGCTTTTCCATCATGCCATCTGCCTTCACGGGTTCAACCAGGCCCCAGTGTACACATGTTTAAATCCAGTATAAAGCCTGCCTTTAAAAATGTGTGTAGGCAAAGGGAATCTCATACTGACCTTGGCATTTACGTTGTTTTGTGATACACTATGTTTTTAAATGTAGTGCTGTCAATTGATTTAAGTATCTTATTGGACAATTTTACTGTTCTGTTGCCCTGAAGCTTTTTCAAGCAGGAACCAATTTTTTAAATCAAATAGATAAATGTAAAGTCGTTGCATCTGAAATAAAGCAGCATAAGCAGTAGGGCCAGAATTTCCACTTGAGCTGTTTAATTATTTCCCTGGAGGTTTTCCTAAAATTTAGAGGAAGAGCAGTGGGGACAGGTGACTAAATTCTACTGCCAACTTTCTTAACCCTTTACCTGGTGTCATCCAGGCCTCCAAGTCCACTTCCATGAAGTTACTGCCAGGATCCAGGCCACATGGGAGCTTGCTCATCCTCCTGGGGAGAGGTAGTCTGACCTCAACTATTTCTCAAGTCCCTTTGACATCCAGTTGCGTCTCCCTCATCAATGATGGAACAATGGCTAATGAGTCATTATTTTAGACTATTTCTGCAAACTGTTGCTTGTCTCTATTTTGTAAGCTGCAAGTCACCTTAATTTTAGTACAGAAGAGCTCTCTGCTGTCCAAAATTTTAGTACAGAAGAGCTCTCTGCTCTCTTCTTCTCTAGAAGAAAACTGAAGTTAAAGAACTTTAAAAGTTAGTATCAGTAGTAGCAGAATATTCTAACCTTACATGCCTCCTGCTGTGATGCAATATGGATCGCTTTTGAAGAACTCTTGATGAAAATGCTTAACCTGGATGGAACTAAGCCTTTGACCTAATTTCCAGTATACAAGAAGTATAAGGGATAGAGAAAAAAATAAATAATACCATAATAGAACAATAATAAAAATCCAGATAGTGGGAAATTCTACAAGATAACTGGCCTAGTCTCTCAAAAAGTAATGTCACAGAAAAAAAAAAATAGGAGGTGGGAGCAGTCCCAGACTAAAAGACCAGAAACACCAAATGCAATGCATGACTTTGGATGAATTTTAATTTGAAAAATAACAGATATAAAAGATATTTCAGGGACTACTGGGGAAATCTGAAATTTAACTGTTAGATGATATTAGAATTACTGTTAATGGTCCTAAATGTGATTATAGTGAAGGATGTTCTTTAGGAGATGAATACTGAAGTACTTAAATATGAAGTATTAATCCAAATGATCAGTAAAATATTAACAATTGTGGAATCTAGGTGGTTGGTATTTGGGTAAATAATTGTACTATCCTTTCAACAATTTTGTATGCTTGAAAATTGTCATTATAAAAGAACTTTTGAAATGCTGATTTTCCTGTATGAACTTCTGAAGCTATCAACAATTTGGACATTTGAGAATTCACATGTCTACTTCAGGAATTGGGGACTGGTTGGAGGAAGAGGGCATATCTTAAAATCTGGCCTCTATACCCTATTTGGTGCGTTATATAGTTTCTCTGTCCTCTTGGTCACCATTCCAAAGGAAATGTGTAATATTATTCTTTACACGTAATCTTTGCTAAGAATTTGATGAGCAAACAGACCAGGTACACAGTATTTCATGTATGGAACGTACCTGGTTTATTATTTATCAGACAGGGCCCGTACAATTCTCCCTCACTGCCCCTGATTAAATATTGTGTTCTCATACCCTTCCGTAATACAGATTTCAAAGTCCTAGACCTGTTAAAACTGGGGTCATCCTTCTGTGTTTCTCATAAGAAGATTAGTTTCTAAATCCAAGATGAAAGAATCTCTCAGCACAATAATTGATAAAGAAAATACATCTTGGAACCAAATACTTGGTTTAATCACTGGGGTAAGGGAGAGGACATTCATTTGATTGATGAAATAGAAAGGAGCCAGGATTTGTTTAAATTGGCAAAGCCAGCATTATCTGGGGTTTCTGTGTCTTCCATGAGTCATAATATTCAAAGTTACTGCAGTCACAAGTAGAGGAGGTCAACAGTGGCGCTATCACTCTTCCTGTGCCTGTCCCTGGGTGCTCTAACAAAATAGGGCACAAGTATACGTGGAATTATTTCAGTCAGGGGCCAAAGTGGAACTAAAAACCACGACCCAAACTACTGAGTGTGTTTTGAATTGTTTTCGTTTGGAGGATTTATGCCCCTGGAAAACACTTCAGTCTGCCCCTTTCTATAAAGCACTCTTCTAGCAAAATGAAGCCCCACCTTGCAAGAACTCAGCATAGAATCTCATCCGGGCTCCTCTTCTGAGACATCTCATCAAGAGAGCATTTTACTCTTTTCTTTAAGATCTAAAAAGAAAACTGTGGACTTTCATTCTACCCATGTTTTCATTCTTCCTTTTACTCTTCGGATTTATTAGACTCCCACTGGATGACAAGCACTGTCCTGGGTACTTAGAAGATACTAAAGAGCATAAGAAAGTCAAGATTCCTGCCTCCTGGGATTTATTATGAATAGTGAGCAATGAGGACTGGGAGTGAGGGGAACCTACCTTAGATATCTTGGTTCAGAAAGGCCTCTCTGAGAAGGTGAACTTGGAACTGAGACTGTTGATCAGAGCCACCCACGTGGAGATCTGAGCAAGGGCATTCCAGGCAGAGGACCCAGCTAACACAAAGGTCCTAGGGCAGGAGCAAGCCTGGTGGATTTGAAGGACAGAAAGAAAACATGAGTTACTGAAGCATGGTGAATGACACAGAGAGAAATGAAGTGTAGGTTTTGGTTAGGCGACTGGACTTTATTCTAATTGTATTGGGCAGCCATTGGAGGGCTTAAAGCAGGAGAGTGGCATGATCTGATTTACACTTGAAAGAGGCCTCTCAGGCTGACGCTTTTGATCAGGGACTATCTCCTCACATTTAGCCCAAACTCCTCCTGCTGCAATTAAAGTGCATTTTCTCTCCTCACAGTGAACAGATGCTACTTGAAGCTGATATTAGTTCAGATGCCTAAGGAAATATCAGATGGCTATATCAGGATCCCCAGAAGGCTGGAATGAACGTAGTAAGAAGACCAGGGTGATGATCATCAACATGAATTATAATCAGAGGCCACTGACAAAAATAAAACCTGTTTCCTTCCCCACTGATAGTCAGGCCAGTTCCTTCCTTAGCCCTCCTATAGCTCTCATATTCTCTTTGATCCTCAACCCCCACCTCCCCACCAAGCAATCCGTGTTATCAGCAACATCAGAATAGTAGAAGACTGTCTCTAGATTTCATGGTAGGGGAACATACTGTTGATGTAAAAGGATGTTAAACTAGGATGGGTGGGACTTGCAGGGGACCCTCCCTAACATAATCTACCAAGTTTCATAAGAACAACAAGCATCTGCGGCACGTCAGCCTTGACCCGCTTCTTCAACTCCCGTATCCTGGGCGTGTGCAGCTAAGGAGGCAGGTGCCTCCTCTCCCCGAAGCGCATAGCCTGGGGCTATGATATCACCCCAGGAGGGGTACATGGCCAGCAATATTTCTCTTTCCCCTCCCACCCCCACTGTCCTCAGCCTAGTGTTGCAGAAGCATTCTTTCTAGCTGGAATGGCCTAGAGGTTGGGGCTCTTTTCCCCAGTCCTGCACCAGTTGTAGCCCATGGCAAGTACTGGGGCCCTGATCACACTTGTCCCAGCTCCATCAAGAGGTTCCATTTGGGGAAGGGTGAGCTGAGAAGACCAGGGCTGGCACTGCCCCCACCGACCAGTGCCCCCGATTGAACTGGAGTATAACTCCTAGCTCTGGTGCAGCAGCGTGAGGTCCGGGGAGTGGGGCTGGCAGACCCGAAGGATGAAGAGTTCTGAAGCTGTGCCTGAGGGGGCTGTTTGGAACAGAGAGTAGAGAACTCCATGCTTAAGGGTGTTGTTGAAAACATTGGAGATCCTGGAAGAGAGTAATTAAGAGGAGAATGATAGCTCCAGGAGACAAGCAAAACAGCGGAGCAGCCAGAAGTTTAACAGAGAGAACTGGGAAAAGAGCAGCTGGGAAAAGCCCTCCTGGGATGAGTCTGCCCTGGCTGGAAGCCTTGCTGGCACAAGGGGCTTAAACACAGCCCCTGACCAAACCGTGAACGCTAAGGTGTTCTGACCCAGGGTGACTCCTAGGTTTAAAACTAAAATCCCACTTACCCCTGGCAAATTGGCAGGTTATGGGCATGCCCAAGGCTGAGCCCTCTTGGGTACCATGAGAGAAACAACCTCCAAGCTGCAAGTCCTTGACTGAACACGGGGCAGTACACACAAATTTCAAGAACTATAATAGCAACTGCAAACCAATACACACATCCAAATGTATAGAGAAAAGAACCTAATTGGCTAAGGAGGCTAAGTACCACCTTTGATCAATAAGTGGCCGATGCCAACCCAGACCCAGAGATGACCCTTATTTAGCCAGGCTACTAGACAAAACAAAGGGAAAAAATGTAAGCATGATAACAGGGGCTATGGGAGAAATAAATGTTGCAGGATTAGTTCAGTCAAGTCACTAAACAAATAAACAACTGACAAAGCCAACAACCACCACCACTTCTGGGGAGTAGACGAGGGAATCGGTATCTAGAGTTGCTGTAATATACTACCAAAATGTCCAGTTTCCAAAAAAATTGTGAGACATGCAAAACTGCACTCATAGGCACACCTAGCACCCAGATCTTGATTTTGAATACCATTCTCCAATAAAAGGAAACAGGATTTCCTCGGAGGGATGATTGAATCTAGGACAGGGGCAAGAAATATACAAGATGAGCCTGGAGCACCTTGTAATGACACAAAATAACAAAATGCTGAAAAAAAAAATTAAAACGCTACACTGATAGGGATATGCCAAAGGGATATAGGAGCCAACTGAAAGAGCCCCCGGTGGCCAAGGTTGAAACAATTTGAGCAAAATAAATAAATAGAATAGTATTGGATTATAGCCCACAGTATAAAATAAATATTCATGTGTCCATACTGATAGAAAAAATGATTGAATAAATAAATAGAGCAGAAGAGACAAATCTCCTGGTGGGAGAATTTCAAATAATTTTTGTAGATATTCTATGCTTAATAAGGGAGCCATAACTCCCCACTCCTTAAGTTCAGACTGCTCACAGTAACTTCCTTCCAAAGAGTCAGTATGGAAGATAGGGGTGGGTGAGAGTAACTTTATGGTGGATAAACCTGAAAAACATTATCTCAGAAAGATGATCAAAGTCAATATCAACAGTGATAAGTCATACTAATAGTACATGCCCTTGATATGATGTAATGAAAATGGCACTTGATGTCTATGGTTCTCCTCGACAAAGCTCACAATACCAGTTTAATCATGAGAAAAATATTAGACAAATTCCAATGGAGGAGAATCCTATAATATACTTGACCAGTATTCTTCAAAAGTACCAAAATCATCAAAAACAAGAGAAATCCAAAAACTGTCACTGCCAAGAGGAACCTAAGGAGATACAAAAATTAAATGTAATATTGTGTCATGGATGGGATCCTGGAAGAAAAAAAAACATTAAGTAAAAACTAAGGAAATCTGGGATATATACCCAAAAGAATCAAAAGCAAAGACTCAGATATTTGTATACCCATGTTCATAGCAGCAATACTCACAATAGCCAAAAGGTGTAAACAATCCAACAG
This sequence comes from Vicugna pacos, assembly GCF_048564905.1. Taxonomy (NCBI): domain Eukaryota; kingdom Metazoa; phylum Chordata; class Mammalia; order Artiodactyla; family Camelidae; genus Vicugna; species Vicugna pacos. The sequence continues at coordinate 64,982,198 of NC_132991.1, read as the reverse complement.
GTCATCAATGGATGAATAAACAAAATGTGGTATGTCCATAAAATGAGATATTATCCAGCCTTTTAAAATAAAGGAAGGAAATTTTGACATATGGATGAACTTTGAAGACATGATGCTAGGTGAAATAAGGCAGACACAAAAAAGACAAACACTGTATGATTCTACTTATATGAGGTAGCTAGTTAGTCAAATTCATAGAGGCAGAAAACAAAAGGGTGGTTGTCAGGGGCTGAGCAGAGTAGAGGTTGGGGAGTTAGTGTTTAATAGGTAAGAGTTTCAGTTTGGGAAGATGAAAAAGATGGATGGTGCACAACAATGTGAAATTTTAAGTGGCTAAAATGGTAACTTTAAAGTTATATATATTTTACCACAATTTTTTTAAACTAAGAAAGTCTGAATGAACTATGGAATTGAATTAATAATATCAATGCTTATCCTTTAATTGTGACAAATGTACCATACTAATGTAAGAAGTTAATAATAGGGAAAATTAGGGGTAGCATATATGGGAACTCTATTATCTTCTCAATTTTCTATAAGCCTAGAAGTATTCTAAAAAATAGTCTTTTTTTTAAAAGAAAGTAATAAAGGAGATATAGAAAAACAGGAGAAAAAGACATGAGACACAAAGAACAAAAAAATCAGAATGTCAGTTGTAAGTCCAACTGTATCAATGATAGCATTAAATGTGAGTACATTAAACAAGTCAATCATAAAAAAGAGATTATCAGAATGGATTTAAAAATCAAAAAACAGGATCCAACTATTTGCTACTTACAAGAGGCATACCTTAGATTGAAAGATACAAATGAATTGAAAGTAAGAGGATGGAAAAAGACATATCAAGCAAACAACAGCCATAAGAGAACTAGAATGGCTATATTCTTATCAACAAAATAATATGGTCACCTGCTTGCTGCATCAATTTTGTGGTCTCCTTGCAAGATGGACCTGCACCCAAAATTTGGGTCCAATGTTAAGTCCACTAACAACCACACCAAAAGGGTATAAAAAGGCTTATTACTTATATAATGAGGCTATCTGAGAGCAGCAAGGCGGGCTTCGCAAGCTTGTCTGAAAATGGGAAATGGGTTGGGAGAGCAGGAAAAGAAAGCTGGCTTGGGGTTTTTGTTGTTGTTGTTGTAGGCAATGGGGCCAGGCTGAAGGTTCCCATGCACTGCCGCAGTAGAAATTCAGCCACTTATGTTAAGGAAACTCCAGGTAAGAAAGTACCAGTGGTGTTCCAAAGAAGCCAGGGAAGTGTCCAGAAGAGAAAGAAAAAGCAATGAGTATTTACTAAGTCCTGCCTTGAGCTTCTACACTTGAAGAGTCAGAATGCAAGTTTAGAAATATGAAGAGTAAGAGCAGAAAGAAAGCAGATGACCACACCCCCTTCTCTGACTGCTGGCTGTCAGTCAAAATAAAACAAGATAACGAGACGGAGAATGACTGCGAGGAGTTCTGACTCCTGTGATCACGGTGCTGGCACCCGAGTGACACAGAGGAGGCTGTCATGACGGAATCTGAAGAGGAGTCCAGGCAGAAGGAACACGCCCAGCTCCCTGCTGAGCTCACAGCTAGTGCTCCCTCAGTATAAACCCAAGGCTGCGGCTCACAGGATGACTCATGAAACCATTGTTAACTAGACAAAATTCTCTCCCAGGAGCCTGAAGTTTCAGAAAAATATCACTTAAAGTTATCAAGCACTTCACCTTTATATGTATATGCACATAGGCCAAGATTCAGCTCATTGATGTGCCAAGTAAAAATCTTGCTGGTCCTCATACAGGTGATGATAATTTCTCTTCCACCTTGCATGTCATTAATATTATGTAACTTCAACATGTGATTTGATAAGGGAATCTTGCTAACGTCCTGTTCCTCTTTCTTTTTGGGAATAATGTTTTAATTAACTTTGCTCTTCAAGAGCCTTTGCAAAGTGTGACACATAACATTTTTCCTGTGAGAAAGGAAATACGAACTTTGTCATTCTCTTCTTTACTTTTAGAGACAAAATCACTTGATTTGTATCAAGAATTATTTTGCAATTGTTCTGGAAAAACTCTATTGGTTTAACAGAGAGGACAGTGGGCTTTAAAGGGATGCACACAGGTGTAATATTAGTTGTTACTATTATAATAACTAATATTTACTGAGCACTTGCTGTATACCAGGCATTGTGCTAAAGGCTAACATGACTTATTTAAATCAGACAACAACACTAGGGGGTTAATACTATTATTTAAATTTTGCAAATGAGGAAATTGAGGCTTAGAAAGTTTAAATAACTGTCTATGACCACATTGTTCTAGAAAGTGAACTCAAGCACTCTTAACTCCATATTCTCATAGCAAAACCTGACCATCCTACGACTATATCACTCTGCTTAGATGGGAGTCAGGGTGGAGTTAAGAAGAAAGCTGAAGAAGTTGAAGGAAAACTGGGCAGCATAAGCAAGGAAAGGAGAGCTTAAAGAAGTTGTCCATAGTGTTTCAAGACCCGGAGAGTAGGAGCCTTCTTCAGTTTTGCACCCCAGGCACCTCTCTTGCTTCAGGCTGTCCTGACTCTGGGGAGGTAGGAGAAGTAGTAGGAGGTGAAAACAGATAGGAACCGGAGGAGGATCCTGAAGGGTCCTGTGGGTTCTACTAAGAACTCAGACTTTCACTCAGAGTGCAGTGGAAGTCACCAGAGAGCTGAGGAGAAAACAGCATGGCCTGATTTAAGCACTAAAATCTTTGGCTGTAGGTTGATATTAGGATGGAGGAGGGTGAGGGCAGGAGCTAGAAGATCAGTTAAGAAACCACTGCAATCATCCAGACAAGAAGTGATCGTAACTTGGACCAGGTGGCAGTGGGACGGTGAGAAGTAGTTGAATTCTGAAACATTCTAAAAGTAGAGCCGACAGAATTTGCTGTTGGATCAGATATGGGATGTGAGAGAAAGAGAGGAGCCAGAGATCCCATGGATGATTTTACCCCAAGCAACTACCCCAGAACCCAAGCAATCTGAGTCCTAACAAAAAGTTTTTGGATTTGGAGTTTAGAAGATGCTGGATGATCTTGGGGAGAGCATTTCCTGGGGAGTAGTGAGGACAGAAGAAAGGTTGAGCTAAGTTAAGAAATAAATGAAACATAAGGAAGTAGAAATAATGAGTATAAACTATTCTCGTGACTGTTTATGGAAAGGAGACTTAGCTAAGACACTCTAGGTCAGGGAAAGCTGTATATATATATTTTTAAGATGGGGAAAAAAATGAGTGTATTCATATTCTGAGAAAAAGAAACCAACAGAAAAAGAATGATTGATTAAAAGCACCTAGTAGAGGAAAGGGTGATTAATTGAGTGAGCCCCTAAAGAGATGGGGGTAGAAGTGACTGCAATCCAGAACTCAAGTAGAGGGGCTAGATCTGAACAAAGGAGGAGTCTGGGGGTAAGGAAGAGTGTGGCTGTCACTCCTTCTATATGAGAGGAGCAAGATGTTGCTGGATTGAATATGAGTTTTCTGTGAATTAGGAGGTAATATCATGAGCCAGGTTGTTCAGATTGAGAACAGTGAAAAAGTTAAATAATTTCTTGAGAAATGAAGCACAGGATTATGGGTGTAATGAGGATCCAGAAAAGCTGGTGATGGTAAATATGTAGTTGAAACAACTTACATGGTTGTATGAAACAGACTGACTTAGCAGTAAACACTTTCTGCAATAAAATTTCCATCCACGGACACAGTGGACCACATCCCATGACTTAAGAATTGATAAAACATGATCTACAAGACAAAAGCCACAATTTCAACTACTTAAGAAACTTTCTCATTCAAGTTATGCGTAGTTGACATCAAAGCCTCGTTCTAAAATAGGTTTAGGTCAATGCCAGATTTCTTTTTTCACTAAAGAAAGACTCCCACGTCCCTTGCCTCTTTCACACAGTTTTTACGAATATATCCACTTCAGTTTTCAGTCTCGTCCAATTTCTCTGACAGTAACACACATAATGCAATTACGAAAATTTTAAATTGCACCTTATTTTTTTAAACAGAGAGAATATTATTTGGTCTTTACCTAAAACACAAATCTTAAACTATTTCATTCTTGAAACTTTTCTAGCCTACTTTTAAGATTCATCAAGTCTTTCCACTTAAGAAAGAGAGATAATTAAGTATAGTTGAAAACTGCCTTATCATTGTAGTAGTTGTATCATTTATTTTTTTCTACTGGGCTATGTGCTTAGCAACTTGCACATTAAGCCTTCTATTAAGACTATATTAATATCATAAATATGCAAAAAGGAAACCACTCTGAAAGTTCAAAATAATAGCAATAACCTTTCCATCATATAAAAACCTTTTATCTCAAGATCTCCATGCACTTCCCCCAAAAGCCCGAGTACCCTGCCCAACCACTTTTGCAAGGAGCCAATTAAAATGCCAACCTCACTTTATTCACTGACTCAAAATGCTAGTAAGGACTGCAAAGCAAACGCCCAACATAATCATGGTTTTAATTCTTAATGTTTCCTACGGCAGCATTTATAATCTTTAAGAGGACCGGACCTCTAGTCTGTAAGAAATCCCAAGTGGCTGCCTCCTTCTTGGCTTTATTCTTTAGCCAGAGTTGATGGAGTGTGATGGGGTGGGGAGGGTGTAGCTGTGGCAAACTCTCAGGTGTGACTGGAGAAATACCCACATCTCTCACACAGAGACATATGTGCACACTGATGCAATCATGGCTAGAAATGAATCAGGGCCCTTGAGGCAAAAGCCCATGACTAATGCTCCGAGGAGCCCACAGGCTGCCTGGCAAACTGGCAAGACCAGGGCCATTACTGAACAAAGCACAGGTGAGCAATGAGCAAAAAGGGAAAAGGAGGCCTGACTGATGCATTGGGTTCCAGGGTTTGGGACACATCATCTTGAGATCATTCCCAGGTAATTACAGGGCACCAGAAAGAAAAACTGAACTTCCGCCTGAGTGGTACATGCAAATTCACTGTGAGATCCAGGGTGATTTCCTTTCCTTCTCTGGGCCTCAGGGTCCTCATCTCTAAAGACAAGGAAATTACATAACCACATCAGGAGGACTACTTCTTTTTCCAGCACCCTATGAAATACTCATAGTCGTCATTTCCTGTTCCCTCGAGAGAAACAGTGTCATTTTTTTTTTTAAAGTGGAGGGAATTGTTCTTCAAAAACATATTTCAGATTCTCAAGGAAGTATGACAAGTGTTCTGGCATGTTTCAGCCTGACTTCTTCCATTTGAAACGACAAACCAGCACAAACAGTGGAGAGAAAAAGCATTTCTCTCTTCATCCTGAAGTCCTGTAAATGTCAGTGAAAGGCATTTTACCAGCACACATACACTTCTGTGGACAGAATCAATAGGAACATTTCTGACCACTGCCAGTCTCCTGGAAATGCTTAGTGTGGAGTATCTCTCACCACAATGGCTAATTCTGCCCAGTCACCACCTCCTGAGACATTATTCCTTAAAGTGTCATCTTCCTAGAATTGCATCCTAGGGAGCCATTTATTAAAGAAGTAACAAAAATCCATAAATATGTCAGCCTCGTTTTTCACCTGAAGAAGAGGTAAAAAAGAAAGATAACCTCCCCCAGCCTGGGTCAAGCCAAATTTAGGACTTCAAAACAACAATAAGAACACTTGGGGTGTGGGGAGCCAAGGAAGGTCCCTTGAGAGAGAACAGCAGAGGCTTACACCCAGGCAGTGGCTACAGGACACTCGAGGTCCCCAGATCTCTATTTTGCTTCTGAGAAAGTGAGAGGAGGAAAAGGGTTGTCTCAGATTTTTCCTCTTAATAAATGATGCCCCTGGAAACCATGTTTTTTCCATTGTGGAGAGTGTCTGAGATCTTAGTTACATACTCTCTCCAGGTGGAAGAACAAAGGTCCTATCCGGTAACTGGAGGGAGAGCTGAGCTGAACTGAAATACCGGTTGATCACATTTCGGGGTTTGCTTATAATTGATATCACTTTGGTTACCCCCAGACCATTACTGAAGGAGAAACCTCCTGATAGCTCCCCTCACTACTTTGCAACCACTTCCTGGTGTTCTTTGAAAGTTGTACAAGAAGATAAAACCCAGACACATTATGTCAGAAAGATGAGGTGCTGAGAAAACTTTGTAAGGTAAGAGGAAGCAGGTGTCTGAATAGGGGAGTTTTTAGATGGGGGTGAGAGCCATAGGAAAAAAGGAAGTTGGTTCTTTCTATTTCCAGAGAAGTGGAAAATTATTTTGTTAAAGATTAAACCTGTATCAGGGCAGAACCAGATCTGCCAACTTAGTATTACTCATGAAGTTTACTGTTCACGCGTTTTAGCATAGGTATTTTCCACTTTCACCTAGTACAGTAACTGTATGTCTAAAACTAATATTTGCAAAGCCAGCCAGATGAGGGGCTGTATTGGTTCAATAAAAGAACCTCCCTAATGCACTGAAAATATGATTTACAAAAATCTATCTTTTCATAGTACCTTTCAGGAGCACAGATATTACAATAAGTGAATACTCCTGGACTCAGACATTAAAAATAATAGTCAAGATATATAATTTAGTGTTGTTCAAAGAAATTGCACATTTATATCGAAAACAATGATTTTATATAAAAACTGCACTATTCATGAATTTGGTTTTTACCTAAAATCGTATTATTTGCAATTGTGCTCCTCCCACAAATGCTGACACATAAACTGTCTTTCTCTTTACATATCAAGTCAACAATTATTCCATGCCTTTTATATGACCCAAATTATAAGTCACTGTGAGAGGTATAGAGACAGGATATGCAGAGTACCTCTTGTGAGATAGATTTCAGTGTTTCACGCCAATAACCCAGGTTCTTTCGGGTCCTAATTGGGTTGACTTTATTTTCTAATAACCCATGTGATCTGTAGCAGAAATTTTCCAGATGGTGACCAATGAAATCACCAACTGTTCAGGCTTGTCCAAGACTGAGAGAATTCCTAGGATGCCAGACTTTCAGTGATAAAATTGCGAAGGTCCCAGACAAACCTAGATAAACTGTCCACTCTGAAGAGTTGAGGAAGAAATGAAATTAGTAAATCATAATAGTGTAATAGTCACTATAATTCTGGCCACCAATTCCAATGTGTGGAAGTCTTCCCCACACCACTCAGTAATTCTCTGACACCAGCTGAGCACCCTACAATTCAACTCAATTCTGACCCTACATACCAGGATATAGTGTCACATCTCACAGGTTAAGTATGCAGTTTTACAAGCCTGCTCCCCACCCCACTTCAGACACCAATCATAAGTTCAAATTGTCACCTGTGCTTCTGACTGACCTGTAGAAGGGCGGTTCCAATAACCCCCTCTTTGGGTTTGATGAGTTTGCTAGAGTGGCTCACAGAACTCAGAGGAACATTTTACTTACTTAAATTATCAGTTTATTATGAAAGAATATAACTCAGGAACAGCCAGATTGAAGAGACGCAGACAGCCAGGTATGGGGAAAGTGTGCTGAGCTTCCACGCCTTCTCCCAGCCACCACTTTCCCTGAATCTCCATGTGTTCACAACCCAGAAACTCTCTGAAGCCCCAACCCTCATCATAATGGGTTTTTATTGAGGCATTATCACAAAGATACGACTGATTACATCATTAGCCATTGGTGCTTGATCTCAATCTCTAGTCCCTCTCCTCTCAGTGAAAGTGGGGAGTTGGTGGGGGGCAGGGGGGTACTGAAAGTTCTAATCTTCTAATCACACAGTTGGCTCCACTGGCAACCAGCTCCCACCCCTCAAAAGTACTTCACTAAAAAAAATAACTTTATAACTTTATCACTCTCACTGATTAGGAAATTCTAACAGTTTTAGGAGCTCTGTGCAAGAAACTAGGATGAAGAACAAATGTATATTTCCCACTATAAATCACAGTATCACATTCACACACGTTTGTCCACTCTTTCTCTCTCTCTCCTTTCCTCATCTTCCTCTCTTAGGGTAGCTGTATGGCATATTGACTAACAAACAGACTCTGGTTTCCAGGTAGATGTGGGTCTAAGTTCCAGCCCTGCCACGACTTTTTAAAAAAATCTTGAACAACAAACTAAACTTCTGCAGTACTGCATACTTATCTATGAAATACTGAAAACTATTCGGTTATGACAATTGAGAAGTTGCATGTGAAATACCACTATGCCGGACACTTATGTCACATTTTATACATGGTAAGCATTATTATCTCATGGATCACATAGTTATGGGTACTTCAGGATTTCAGCGTTCTGATTATAGTGAGACTGATTTCAGGCCATGCTGTGGGCCAGCTGGGATTAAATCTTCCACCACAGGGCGTTTGCTGCAGATCAATCCTTTGTCCCTTCATTAGTATGAAGCCAAGAAATGGGTGGAGCTAAAACAATGCACCATTTACACACACCTTTCTCAATTATTCTCACCCAGCCTCTTCAACCAAGGTCGTTGGGTTATTATTTACATACATACACACATGCGCACACACATACACAGAGACACTATATAAACACCCACCTCAATACACAGAGGTTTTTATGCTCTTGAGATGGGAGAAGGCAAAAATATTTTTTCCTGTCTTGACAATTTAGCAAGTATGGGAAAATGCTGTGGCACTAAAGAGGGACAAAGAATTGAAGAGATAGGACCAGGAGTGGAGGAGGCGAGGAAGTATTGAAAAGAGAGTGTGCAGGAAGAAGGTTTTTTTGGCCACAGAGTTCCTGCTAAAAGCAGCTAGGAAGCCCCACCACGCGGTGTCTGTGACCTCTTGGTAATTTCCCTGGAGAGTCCCCCCTGAGAGAACTTCACCTTCAGAATCAGGAGGAAGCTGGGTGAGGTAAATTCCCAAACAGAGGGGGCTGGGTGGGTGATGACCTAAAGACAGACTGGGACAAGTTTCCGGGCGGGTTTCCCCTTCCTGCTCTGACAGCCACGAACGCAGGCTCAGCCAAGAAGAGGGGGACGCCGCGGGCAGGGATTCTTGCCGGTATTTTCCTGTCCCCCAGCTTCCTGGGTTTGACATGAAGGAATCTGAGGCCTTCTGTGACCACTCTTGTTGTCTGGGATTCTTTCCTCAAGAGGCGTTCATGAATTTGTCAGGACTGCCAGGAGAGAGTGTGAGTCACAGCTTCTGAGCAGACAATATTCGGCTTTAGAAATTCCCAGAGATATGACTTGTTTATAGGAAAGGAAACAGAGCTATTCTGAGCTGCCAGGGGAAGAGGAAAGCACTGCTCATTTCTTTCAAATGCCTTGCTGAAAGGTCATACAAGCGACCACAGTGCCAGCAAGAAGCTGGTACAGACACTGGTGTTAGCAGTTCATTTGTCTGCATGCTGGAGGATATTTTGGGGCTTGGTATTTAAAATGCAAGGCTCATAGCATTGAAATTCCACTCTTGGTCTTAAGCCCAGAGGCCTGAGCAGGCCAGTGGGTACGAGCAAGTTGGGTGGTGGGGTACCACCGAGGGAGCTGTCAGCCTGGCTGAGGGAACAGAGCCTGCCCCGTCCGCCAGAGAGAGAGGCAAACACTTAAGGCACGAACCTGGATAACCTTCTAACTTCACATTTCATGAGCAGGCCACTGATTTTCATTCCCATCACAAGGAATGTAAAACTTACTCCACCCTCCTGTGATCTCCAGATGCAAATGACAACAGACAGATTAACAGGAGAAAAGTAACGCATTTTATTTACATGTAAATAGGGCTCCTCACAAGAAAAATGAAGACCCAAAGAAGTGACTAGACCTACGTGCTTATATACTGGGTTGAACAAAAGACTAGCAGTTGTGGGAAAGTAACTACAACACAAGGGGCAACTGAAGGAAGAGGAGCTCGTCTAACAAGGTCTGTTTGAGCAGATTTCTCTCAGCCTGACTCCCCCATCTCTAGTGAGAAGAATGCCTTTTTCTCCTGGTACAGGGAGTGTACCGTTCACATGGGAATGTTATCTCCTGCTTTTAGGAAGAAAAAGGAACATCAGAGTTCCCTTCCTGCACCTGCTGTTTTTCAGGTGCCTTTCACGCAAAGTAATTAATATGCCAAAACACCATATACTGGGGTGGCGTGTCCTCAACCCATTCACTGCATTCCAAGCTGTCTCCTCTAACGTCTTTTCTTCATAGTTGTGATGTCAATAGTTATTATCTTAAAAAACTGTCCAAAACTACCAACTTTGGAGAATGTGCCCAAAAAGAGAAACGGAGATTCCCCACTACAACCTCTGCTTCTGTGTTGGCCCACTTTCTTGTGTATTGAGTTTGGCCCTAATACATTCAAATTCATAAACTCACCGTTTACCCATTTACTCTGTTAGCAGAGCCAGTCAGCAGATCACAGAGATTGATTTCCAAGGGAAAAAAATAATCCACTGAGTATTCACTGATTGAACAATAATTAACCTATGTGATAATTTTATAGACACCCCATTTGATAAAATCAACACCTTTTTCTAATTATGAAGTAAACATTTAAATAGAAATAGGATGCCCCTTAAGTGTGATAAAGGTGCTCTTGGCTTAAAATAAATAAAGATTATATTTAATGGGTAAACACTGGAAATGTTCAAAATCAGAAAAAAACACAGAGGTGTCCTTTAATATTATTATCACTTTAGACTGTCTAGGTAAGGCAGTAAGCTGTGAAACAAAAAGAATCAATTTTGAAAACTAAGATACCACAGTACTTAAAAATCACATAAGCATATATCTGGAAAAACCAAATGAATTAACTAAAAACTTTCTCAATTAATAGAGAGTTATAAAGTCGCCTGGAATAAGATAAGTAACTGAAAAGCAACAGTATTCCTATATAATGGTAATAACCTAATAAATAATATAATGGAAAGGAAAAACTATTCAAATAACAACAAACATAAAAGACCTACCAACTCAATGAGAAATGCATTAAAACTTTTTAAAGACTTGATTGAGAATTATAATTTTAATAATTAATAGGAAAGTTAAATTTTTATTAAATGGAAAAATTCAACCAAAAATACAACAGGACTTTTCTTGGAAGTCATTAGAATCAGCACGGACTAATTGCTAAGCTTGGTGCTTATCTTATAACAAGGGCTGAAAATTTTAAACAGGAAAAATTAGCAAAATATAGTCTTAGAGATCAATCTTGTCAGATATTAGAACATGGGTGTAAAACATTGATGAGTAACGTAAGTTTGACTTAAATGTAAAAATATAAACCAGAGGAAAGTGATCGGAACAGATCCTGTTATGCATAGTGTCGCATTCATAGATGGCGCTATAGTTCACAAAGCTTTCTACCTACATTATTTTATGCTTCGAAACCATGCAGTGAAACAAGTATTATTATTGTGACAGTATTTTTATGAAGCAACTGATACTCAGAAAGTAAGTGACTTGCCCAAGATAATAAAATGAAGATGAACACAGACTTGAACCCAGATTCTTCTGCCCTCCCAAAGCAGGACTCTTTTTACTATACTGTTCACGCAAAGCAATGGAGAATGGACCTTATCTTTAGTGATGTTAAAATTTAGGGGAAAAAATATTTAGACTCACCCCTTATACCATATACCCCTGCTAAAGAAAAACAAACAAAAAAACCTGCAATTGTTTGAAGATATCAATACTAAAAAATAAAATTATAGAACCTTGGCAAAAAAAAAGACGTGCTCCTTACAGATGTCTCCTCACTGAGCTACAGTGCTCCTATTCTCTCCAGTCCTCCAGGCCCCACAACCTCTGTCTACTCCAAATAAATTTCCCATTATTATGAAGATGTAGAAGTCCCCAAAATGAAGTTGAAACTCTCCAGGAAATAGCTGTTCAAGGAAACTGTAGGCAATCCATTTCCAGGGAGGAAGAGGATGACAGAGAGTGACCAATCAGGAGTACCTATTTAAGAGTAAGAACCAACATAAAAAACAAAAAGGAGTAGACAGCTAATATAGTGCATGCCTATTATGTGTGGCAACTACTCAACCCTGACATGGCAGCGAAAAAACAGCCACAGACAATAAGCATATGATAGACTTGAATAAGCATGACTGTGTTTCAATAAAACTTTATTTCTATAAATAGGCAGTTGGCAGAATATACTTTGACAACTCCTGTGTTAGACCATTTAAAATAAGTTAGCCTGTTAAATTATCATAAATACCCTTTAGATAACAAATCAGAGGCCAAAATAAATTACTTAACTTGACCACTTGACCAAGTAAGACAGACACGGGTATTCTCTTTAGTAAGAGGGCAGAGCTAAAAGTGGAACTCAGGTCTCATGACTCAAAACCTGGAAAGTGTGTAGTCTTCTCATTGGGCAGCCTCCAATGATTTGGGGGTGTTAATTGGATTTTGTAGATGGGAAATCTTAGGAGGTGGAGGAAAACCCCATACAGATTAATGAAACAAACATCTGTTGCTCTGAACCAGGAGGGGACTATGTGGATGATTCATGCTGTGATCATTTCAGGAGGCAGGAAGCTATGGACTTTCTCATTCAGCTCATATACCCCCTCTCCCATCCCAGACATTAAACCTGCTTTTCCAAATACAAAGGTTTCTTTGGCTTTGTGGAGAGAGGTGTGTGCTTGTGATGTATGTGAGAGGTGGTTGTTTACAGAAACCAAGAAACCCCCAAAACTAAAGTGATCTAGAGTAATTCATTTTACTTCTCTGAACCCAAGTTTCCCTTTCTGTAGAGTGGAAATGTCTTTCCTCAACCTCTTTTTTTTTCAACAGGATATCATAATATTAAAACAGAAAAAAAAAAAAAAACCTCTGGAAGTTCATTGGTACCTCAGGGAAATGTGTTATGAAACGACACAGTCTTATTGTCACCTGATACCTCATGACTTCAGCTGGCTCCACGTCTTTCCATTTCCCTTTCGGCTGGGAGCTTTGCCGTCTTTACATTTAACACATCTCTGTTGAGGGAACAGCACTATTAAGCCGGTGCTTTGACAACCACATCGACAAGAGACCGGGATATATGACATGTAAAGGTGAAAGGACAGTGACTAAGGGGAGCAAATGAGCTTTTAAACAAGCCTGACACCATCCAGCTAGTTTTCATATTACCTCCTGTGAAAAATCTTGACATATTGGTACATTGCTATGAGTTATTTCTTCATATAACTCGCTATAGTGGCCCTACATTATTTGATCTTGTAAAGTGTTATCTGGGACTACAAACTTATTTTATTTTAAGCTCAATGACATTTCATCAGCAGTTAACACAGCATGAATAGCTAAAACTCACTTCCGTACAGTACATGAAGCCCCCAGGATTTTGCTGCTTTATTTTTGTTTGAATGGATAGCTCTCTGACTTTCTCTATATTTGACAGTTTCTATTTTTATACAACTTTGTGTGTTTTGAGCCATATTTTTTTAGTCCATTATTACATATTATATTGTTTATTTCACCACAAGATTTATTTATTACCTGCAGTAATGAAAACTAATTCACTTCACTTGCCCATGTTAGCTACATCAAAAAAGGGAAGACATTCATTTCATGATCCTGTTTACAGGGGTAGAATGAAAAGGAGACATAGACAGTCATTAAGGATTCTCTGGGATGCTTTCATCCTGACAAACCTCTGGTCTGGACTAGGAGAACAGGGCTTAAACACAGGCAGGGTTCCCGTTGAATCCTTGGTGAATTCTTTCAATGTGAGACTGAGACCCTCACGGGTACCTGGATTGTTTTAATGCCTCATGGAAACTCAGAAACTACCAGTCCTAATCTCTATTCAGCTACCGACTCTCTGGTCTTTTCTATTTAAAGCCAGGAAATTGTTTATTTTCTAGTTGTAGTTTAATTTTGTTTTATTTCAAGCTCTCTTGCTTGATTTCTGCCCAATCAATAAAATTGGGCATACATTTAATCTGCTTCTGTCATCCAGACAGCTGAAAAACCAGCTGATTTTTCAACCTACTATGCGTAATTTCAGCCTGTGTGGAAACTCAGCCTATGTTTTTTCTTTTTTTATTAAAATATAGTCAGTTTACAAGGTTGTGTCAATTTCTGGTGCACAGCATAGTGTTTCAGTCATACATATACATACATATATTCCTTTTTACACTCTTTTTCATTATAGGTTACTACAATATATTGAATATAGTTCCCTGTGCTATACAGTAGAAACTTGTTTATTTCATATTTAGTAGTTAGTATCTGTACATCTCGAACTCAGCTTCCTTTTTACTAGCTCTGTGACAGCTTTCTCATCTGTAATATAAGAAAGGAGCCACCTAGGACAAAGAGTCACTGGAAGAATTATATAATAAACAAGACTGCACTGTATTTGATGAATGACAACATATATTTTCCTAATAAAACAACAGCATCATATGCCTCCAAGAAGATGATCAGTAGATTTCTTGGGTGCTCTGTCCATTGCAGTACTTTGCTCATGCTTGGCAAGAATTCATCAGTCAGGGTAATCATATTAATTAATATAGAGAAGTGTTGACTTTTGCAGTTCTTATGATTATAAGTTGCAGTCCCTTTAGAAAAATTTTTTATGGATGTATAACATGCATACAGAAGAGGAGGATAAATGTTAAAATGTGACAAATTTTCACAAAATGAATACAGGTGTGTAACCAACTTGGATGAAGAAACAGAGTACTTCCAGAATCCAGAGATGCCCCTGTGACCCCATCCCATGCAAAGAAAACCACTCAACTGCCTTCTAACACTGTAGGTTAGTTTAGCCAGTTTTATAATTTTTTATACATGGAATTAGACACAGAACTTTATATGTGGAATTATTAGTACAGGCCTTTCTGAAGCTTACTTAAGCTTACCACATAAAGAAGGTCTAAACCCTGAAGAAGTTTGTCTTTTCTAGGCTGACTTGAGGAAAGAGAGCTGGAGGAGGACGGTGTGAAGTAGAGGAACCATATAATTAGTCATCCAAACTGGGACACTTTGAGAGTGAAAGGAGGTACTATACTTAATGATGCTGGGACAAAAGACATAAACTATGACTGTCCTCAGCAAACCAGGACACATGGTCACCCTGGTGAGAAGGGATGGGAGAAGGCAGCAGGGGCACACTGGCAGGATGATAAAATAGAATCCACTCACATTGCCTAAGATGTATATGAAACTGGAGGTTAGAGAGCAACTTCCATAGAGTGTGGTCACTGGTAAAACTCTGGTCAACATTTATTGAGTCCCAGGTAGATGCAAGGCGCCACAGTGGTGCAAAGGTAGCTCAGTCCCTGTCTCTGCCCACAGTAAGCTCTCATCCTTGCAATAAATTCACAAATAAGTAAACTGTAACATAGCTGCTAATGGAAATATACAAAGCACTATATGGGTTCCAAGGACATGTATAAAGTGGTACATGGATTCCAAGGAATAAGAGATCATGTCCTTTGGGAAGTAGGAAAAAGTTTTGTGGGAGAGGAAGCAGTTAAGATAAATTTAGAGTCTAGTCCAGCGGATTTCAACCTTGACTGCACCTGGGGAGATTTTCAAACTCCTGATCCTTGGGCGGTACCCCAGACCAATCAAATCAGAATCTCTGGGAATGGAACCAAGGCATCAGTATTTTAAAAGCTCTCCCTGGTAATTCCAGTGAAAAGTCAAGCTTGAGAACCACTAATCTAGAAAGATGAGTAGGCATTAGCTGGAAGGAAAGGTGGGCACGAGAGGAGACCATGGAGAGAACAGCTGTTAGCTAGTACATCCCGTCTTCGGTAAGCGCACAGAGAAGACGCATCCACTGGGAATTAAAAATGGAGGAAAAGCAGCAGGGCAAAAATAATTTAACCCCCTCCAGGAAAAAAATTAATTAATTATGAAACCATTTGCTGAGGCCAATAACAGGGATGGATGAGGAAAGGATGCACTGAACATCAAGGGAACTCAGAGTGGTAATAAATCCATCATAAATCGTGCAAGCCATCTGATAACTTCTGTTCCTTACATTAGCATCCCATTAAGCTGCTATTAGTGAGAGCAAGGAAACTGAATGAAACCAGCTTCCTAGGTTTGCACTAGCAGCCAGGAGAGAGTTAACAAGCTGCAGTCTTACACTGGCACCTTTAAGGACCTGAGCTCCATTTATAAAGGCTGCTTAGAGGCCCCCAGACCTTGACCTATCACGCTCATGCTGTGGGAGTTGGAGGGGAGGAGGGTGCTAGAATTAATCACAGTGGGGACACAATTTACCAATCAATACCAGCCAATTAGAAGGCTCCCTGCTGCGGAGAGTTCCCTTGGAATGCCAGATGACCTCCGCCCTTGACTTTTCCTGGGGGCAGTTGTTTCTTTATCACAGCTACTGATGCGGATGGTATCGGGGGTGTGGAGCTCACTTCACATCATGCCAACCCCGCCAGGGCATCCTGAGGCTAAGCTTTCTTAGGACTTATGTATGAGCCACCTGCCCACAGAGACTAAAGGAAGACAGGGATGGAAATTACATAGGTGATTAATTCACAGCCAATGTGCCACTTTTTCTGTGAACTCCGCCATGATCTTCAAAAAGCCATCGACAACAACAGAAAGTAGGAAACTCAGTTTTTCGGTGAATTCCCTCTGGTGTTGCTCTCCTGCTCTACTGCTTCTAACACCCGTCAGGACAGAGAAGATTCTGAGGCCTGGAGCACAGCCAGAGGTGGCCAGGTTTTTATCATCAGTTTTGCCAATGGCCTATCACAGAACCACCTAGTGGAAAAAAATCCTAGTAGCTACAATTTTGTCCTATGATCTGGCCTGGGGACCCAGGAAGAACTTGAGCATGGGCCCCAGGAACCCCCAACCTCCCTGGGATTATATGAAAACTGTTTGTCATTGTTTACAGAGTTGGGCCAATATTTTTCTATCAGTTTTCCAAGATCTTTGCCACAGAGGTAACATGCCCCAGGACATAAAAGTTTAGAAGAAGAAAAATAACTAAATAATTCTGGAAAGTGTTCTGAAGTTTACCATTTATTTTTCTGTCATTTACTTTTTAATTTTTATTTTAAGAACAGTCTATGGTTTACAGCTTTTCCTGGAGACGCTAGGACTTTGGGCATTTGACCCCAATCTCCCTATTTGTTTCATCTACTCTTAGAGGACTGAAAACATGCTTTCTTCAGATGCCTGCTTAAGGGAAATGTCTCATGTCTCCTCCTCCTAAGTAATCTTCTGCCCCCTGTCCTTAGAGAATCATGGTTTTGAAATGAAAAATAAAACAAAAAGTTTTGAGCTGACTTTAGTAAGTACAAGCCCTGGAGCAAATCATACTGTGATTCCCTCCCCTGCTCTTACCCCAGTCCATAAATCTTATTATTGAAGTCAAACTTGATATAAACGTCTATCAAAAACATCCTTGAATGGAACAAACAAGCTTTTGGAAGCCCAGTCTAGGAGTTGTGAGTAGATCTGGTAGGAACAGTGGCATATATTTTGCCTTGGAAATGTAGGAGAAGGAAAGCTTCATGAACTGATGATTTATGTAAATTAGACCCAAGAATATCAAAATATTTAAATACGCCACCTGGCAGGAGTCACCGTCTTTCTGTCTTGACCCTTCTCATCCACTAAATCCCTAAATGACTAACTCTCTAAGCCCCTCCCCAAATGTGCAACAGTCACCCCATGTCCCCTGACCTGAGGGAAGACTCTGATCGTGTTCTTTACCTCTATAAAAAAGGACATTGTCGCCTTCCTACCTCATCTCAAACCTTTGCAACCCTCTGCTGTGTTGCGGTCTGGCCAAAAATGTTTAACCTGAATCTTATCATGAGAGAAAAACACAGACAAATCCAAATCGAGGTATATAGATGCATTGTGTATGCAGGCACAAAGCTGGCAAAATGTTCAATCATGGAGTCCAGTAAGGATTATCAGGATTATATTACTTTTTCAATTTTTCTGTAGGTTCAACTTTTTTTTTCCAAAAAACCCAAGGTGAACCTCTAAATGACACAGTGCTCAATCTGCTGCATATAGCAGTCCATGGATTAACTGTAACAGTCAAAAATTTTTTTTCACACAAATATTTGGCACAGGAAATGAAATATTATTAAACCAATTTTAACAAAATTGGAGGATCTTTGTGAAAAACTAAATTCCCTTTATCAGGAGACAGACCCTCAAAGGAAAATAATGTCCGTGGGACCAACTTCCTCATGAAGAGAATTTAGGGACAGTTCTTCCCTTCATGATAACAAATCCTGTTTAAATTACCTCATCAAAAGATGAAGGGTTCTCAGTTAACTAACGCAAAGATGACAAAATGGCAAATTTTCAGGAGGAAGCCTCTGCTCTAGATATGGGAGGACCTCAGAAGTAGTTTTATTAACTACATTAACTGGTAAATAGGTTTTCTGCAATAAAAATGACACCAAAAATTGATAATTTATTTTTGTCTAAGAAATGTTAGACTAAATTACATTTTAAATTTCTTGATTTAAGGTGGCCAGTTACAGATATTTATCTGTATAGATACATATACACACAGATAAATGTGGCATGATACATGGCATGCCACTAAGTGCAATTCGTTAGATTTATTTACCACACTGTTTACCAGTTTTGTGCCCAAAGAAAGTTATTAAACAACTTATAATTTTGTAAAAAGTATATTTGATGAGATCAACAAAAATAATAAACAAGCTGGATAAATTTTCATATTCTAATACAAGTTTATCTAGGCAATTACATATATTTATTTATAAATTTACATTATATATTCTGTATTTTGTTATATATTTATGTTCATGTTAGTTATTTTATTTTTACATAAAATTGCCTAATAGCCCATATCATAAGAGAGTAATAAGAAGTATAAGAAAGAAAAGATAAACAATGGGTAAGACCATCACAAACTGTGTATTTATGAAAGGAAAATATGCAGGACATTGTGTATTTCCAACATGATTAACAAAGCTAATAATCTGATTCAGAAGCATATAGTCCACGTAGCACACGCTACTTAGGGCTCTCAGACTGACGATCAGAATAATAATCATAAGTAATTTTCCTGAATGCTTACCAAGTGCCAGGCACTACATTAAGCACTTTGCATATATTGTGTGTCTCGTTTAACCCTGATTTTGTAGAGGAAGCTCCTTATACTCAAGAGAAGTCGAGTGATCTGCCCAAGGTCACACGTTTGATAAGTGGTCAAGCTGAGGTTCAAATCCAAGTGTCTAACTAAAGACCCCACACCCATGATCATTCCAGGCCTTGAAGTCTCTCACAAGTGGCCCAGAACAAGGAAGTGAGTGAGGACACTCACGCACAGGTCACATCACAACATGACAAAAACAGAATAGGTGTTCTGTTCTCCACTTGTTTTCCAGACCAAAATCTCAAATATAAGGCAGAAACCACACAGTACTATCTGCAGCCAAATTGCTTTGTTTGGGGAGCGAGTCATCTGACTCGGGACAGCTACCTGCCACTGCTTTGCAGGATTCTAACACTCCAGCTCTGACTGAGCTAGCATCCCTCATCCTGTCACTGGCAAAGCCTGGGAAATAAAAATAGAATCTGGGTAATGAAATAAAGTCTAACCTTTTTTTCTTTTCCTTTGTGCTCAGTCTAGTCTCACTTGTTCACAGGGGGCCGAGTGCAGAAGCCTTGTCCTGGGCACTTCGGTCCCGAGCTCCTAGTGTGAAACAGCCGCTCCAACACCTCAGTTCGGCACCCAGTGCGGGAGCGCCACGCACGACACGCAATTCAAGATGGCGACAGCGGGCGGTGTGCAGAGACCCTGCTCCCGACCTGGAGGCGAGAGCAACGCGCCTGCGCCAGACCCTCGGGAGCTCTGCCCCCTCCCCCGCTGACGAGGACCCTATAAAGCAGCCCCACAGTCAGCCCGTCTGGGAGACCGTGTCCTCCTCACACCTCTCCATGCTCTGATCCAAGAGTAACGCTTTCCTTTGCTTCTGAACCAAACTCGGTCTGGTTCTGCTGTCCTGAATGACACCAGGCAGGAGGACCCTTGCTGGAGACCAACTCGTAAGGGTCAGTAACAGACTCCCGCCGAATCTACCCTCTGTGAGCTTGACCATGAGCAATGCTTTCGCCAAAGCATGGAAAGACCCTGCTCACAGAGAAAAGGCTTAACCTGGAAGCTAAATGGGGAAGACCCTTTCTCTTCCAAAGAACAGAAGTGTGGCTAAAGATGTCGGTCTTACCTGACTTGTGAGGTTGAGGGATAATGAATGAAGAACACACCAGGGACTGGGCTTGGCACAAAGGAAACATGTAGGGAATGACTGTCATTGCTACATAGTTTTTATCCTCATGGTCTCTGTAACAGAGTTTAGTCATGCATCTGAAAAGATCAGTGTTGGACTCTAGTGCAGGGGAGAGGGGAGGGTTACTATAAATATAGTCTGAGAGTGGCAGACAGATGGAACCCTGGGGACCCACAGTTTGCTGGGAAAAACCCCAATTCTTCCAGCCCTTAAAGTAGTGGTACACAGAAAAGTGAAATCATTCATTGGACAAGTGGATTAGAACATGTGACTTGTATTAGTGGGATCTTTGCCATCATAGCCTACACTGTCTCAGGCTGGATACAAGCCATTATTTCATAATTTTACTATTAACTCAGCTACCAAATTTCCTCAAGCTACACATTTTCCCTCAACTACAACATCATTAGTTTGACATGGTAAGTATGAAAGAGCTATTTTCTAAGAAAAACATTTTTAAGTTGATATATCATTTTCAACACATCCTATATATAAAGCCTCTGTGTTTTAAGGGTTACTTAGATTACTTTAATCTGTTAAAAAGAAAAGCTAACATCATACTTTTGGATACTTCAGACTTCTTTCTCTTTGCTTTAATGATCTTCTTTTCTTCCTTTAGTTTTATCTCTGTTCAAAAGCAAAATTTTAAATCCTTTAAGTAAAAATTGGAAAAATTTCTGGGTTTCACACAGCACCTGGCTCATTGTTCAGAATATTCTTTGTTCTATTTTTTAACGTACATTTTTAAAGGTAATAATATAATAAACTTTGACCTTTAAAATCTTCAAATAAATCATTATCAAGAGAAAGGACTATGTCATGAGCAGGATGGAAAAAAAATCTAGCAAGGATAGGAAGTCATAGAAAAGTCCTAAAATGGAGTATACGTGTGTGTGTGTGCTGTTGTTTTTGTTCTTGTTCTTTTGTGTACGTGTGTTTAAAGTGAGCAAATTTTGAGTAAAAAAGGTAAGAATGAGAAAAGTGGTAAGCTGCTTCTGAAGTTCTTTCATAGGTAAAATTTTGTGAAGCAAAGGAGAAAAGAACTGTAAAAACCAGTGCAGTTCCCTGTGGCATCTGTTTACACATCAAGCTCTGACTATTGTAGGCATCCTATTGTCATTTGGGCTCCTTGTTCTCGGCCAGAAGGAGGTGGTGATGTTTTCTGTATTTCTCTTCCTTTTCCTTCATTTTTCCTCCTCCTTTCGTTCCTCCTCATCTCTCCCCTCTTTATTCTCCTCCCTTTGCTCTTATATTCAGTTTCTGATAGAGAATCTTTCCTGATTTCCCTACAAACATTGTTCCTTTTCCTGGTACAGATAATGTTTTGTTTGATCAAAGTAAAATCAGTGAATGAAAACTTCTGAAGCCAAAGTTTCTTCCATGTCATTTCATACTGAAATCTACAACAGGGCCCCTGAAGCTGTTTTCGTGCTGAAACGAACATAGGAGCCAAGTCAAAGCCAATACAAGATGAGTTCAACTGCCACATATATCTGAGGCTAAGGGGAAATTACTTCTGAGAGAAGTAACGTGTTGGCTTAAATTCACTATGAAATATAAATGACTGATGTCAAATTCTTTGCAGAGGCAGAAATTGATGAAGGAGAGAGTAAGGAGTCCTCTAAGAATGGAGCGCTCAGCAGAGGGGAGAAAAATATGCAGAAAAAAGGAGGCTAGAATATCGAAGGTCAGCTAGGTCTGCACTTCTACTTTGCCTTGAACTTGCTCGACCCTTCGTAGATGTGTCAAAGCATCCAGTTATTGTCATTCAAAATCAGAAAGCAAAAACTTATCTCAGAAAAATGGAAAGTATCTACAGAATGTCAGGCAGTCATGGCCTAATTGAGTCTTGGGTTTGGGCCAGCCAACAACTCCCAACCCCAACTCAGCTGCTAAAACCCCTACCTGGGGTTGGCAGAGTTGGGCAGAGCCAGAATTTCTGAGTTTATCGCAGGACAGTGTTTGGGCACTCGCTCATCTCTTGTTCTCTGAGCAAGCAAGTGTTCTCACACTGGCTTTGTTGTGTTATGGAACACCTGCATTCTCCAAAATTTAATAGTCCTAATTTTGACTACTGCTGTCTAACTCCAGAAGTCCATGGTAAGATCCAGCAATCCCATCCTGGGCATATATTCAGAGGGAACCTTAATTCAAAAAGACACATGAACCCCAATGTTCACAGCAGCACTATTAACAATAGCCAAGACATGGAAACAACCTAACTGTCCATCAACAGATGACTGGATAAAGAAGCTTGGTATACTTATACAATGGAATACTACTTAGCCATAGAAAAGAATAAAATAATGCCATTTGCAGCAACACGGATGAACCTGGAGAATGTCATTCTAAATGAAGTAAGCCAGAAGGAAAAAGAAAAATACACATGATATCACTTATATGTGGAATCTTTAAAAAAAAAGAAAAAAGACAAATGAACTTACTTACAAAACAGAAACAGACTCACAGACACAGAAAACAAACTTATGGTTACCAGAGGAGGAAGTGGGTGGGAAGGGATAAACTGGGAGTTTGAGATTTGCAAATACTAACTAATATATATATATATAAAATATAAAATATATATATTATATATATAAATAATATATATATAAAATAGATAAACAAGTTTATACTGTATAGCACAGGGAACAATATTCAATATCTTGTAGTAACTTATGGTGGAGAATAATATGAGAACAAATGTATGCATGTTCCCATGTTCCTATGTGACTGAAGTACTGTGCTGTACACCAGAAATTGACAAAACACTGTAAACTGACTGTAGTTCAATAACAGTATTTTTTTTAAAAGTCCATAGCAAGAAGCAATTTTTCATTTTCTGAGCTCTAATTTGATGTTGCACCTTCTAGGGGAGAAAGATGGTTTGTGAAACTAGAATGCCTCATTGCCTCTTCCTCCCCAAAGCAGTAACTTACAGGAAGTAAAGAAAATTTTGCTTCCAAAGCTGTTATGGCGTTATTGCCAAATTTGAGGATTACTAAAGGTCTCCTGACAAAATCTTCTCCATGAATGTCAATAGTAATATTATGTATTTATATATAATCATAATATCAATCCATTTATTGAATGTTTATTATGAATCAGAACTTTACATGTATCAGCTCATTTGTAGTCAAAATAACCCTATAGGTCCTACTATATCCTACACATATATAGGTCATATATATATATATATATACACACACATATATATATGTACATATATATGTATATATATGTATATATATATATAGGAGGACCTATCCCATTTTATAAGTGATAAAATTGAGATTCAGTGAGATTTAACTGCTAATTAGTGGCAACAGGAAGATATGAACCCAGGCAGTCTGTCTGACTTCAGAAGCCTGTGAGCTTAAGCACTACACTCAGTGCCTCCGTGTATGCCTCTAACCACTATCTAATGCCTCTACATGGATTCTTCATGATAGACCAGAAGTTCCTCACATTCAACTTGTGTCCAGATTTACTTCATATGCTTGGTGCCAAGGCCAGGCCTATGGGAAGATGGTCAACATATCTGGAAGTGAATGCATGGAGGAGCCTCCCTGGTTGGTACACAGAACACCCTCCTGCACCTTCCCATTATGTATCTGGGGTCATGGCTAGCTACAATACTACTGGAAAGATGCACTAAACAAGTCTCTGTAAATGTGATTTGGAAAAGTTCCTTTCTTCATATCTGGACCTTGTACTAACTTAAGGAGCCTTTGGCAGCATTTACCTGGAGCTAACATGCCTATTGCAATGGCTTTTAGACCATTAAATAGATGGCTTATCTCACCTTAATCAGAAAGTCAGTCTCTCTCTCTCTTTTTCTCTCTCTCATATACACAAACACACACAAATACACACACACACACACACACACACACACATACAGACTCCATCTGCTTCCTTCTTGATTAAGGTTAGACTCTACTAGGTGTGGTTCCCAAACTTCCCAAACAGAATAACTGACCCAACACTTTTCCCCTAAGCCTGCGTTCTTACTTCTTAAAGAGAAACAAGCTTGGAGAAGCGTTGGGAGTTCCCTCTCTTTGCTTCCCCATATTCTTACCCTTGCAGGCTGCTCTGGTTCCAAACGTAAACATTGCTCAGTCTGGTCATTTCTGAAGCCCGGGGGAATTTTACCCACAAAGGACACTATAGTATTACCCCACCTACATGAGCAAGGCAAACTTGATTTCTCTTCAGTTGGCTACTACTCCTGGTGATGACACTTTTAAAAGTGACTAGAGCCCCCTTAGAAAATTTCAAATGTATTTGGAATCTAACAACAGAATACATTTTCTAAAGTTATGTATAACAAAGCTATTTCTCCACCAGCTATTTCAGTGGATCAGAGTCTGCTTATTTCAGAAGCCCCAGGATGCCTTACGAATATTTGTCTCATTATCCCCATTATTTTCTCCTCTAGGGAACTGTCCCTAATAAACTTTGCTATGTCTCTTCTCCTGGCTAGTTTTAATATGAGCCAAGGGAAAGATTTCAGAAAAGCATGAGTTCTTTTCTGCCTGGGCTTGCAAAATTGTCTTGCTGCAGATGCATCTGTTAGTAATGATTGAGACAATCTGTGTAGCCTAAGACAACTTGTTGAGAGATGACTCTAAAGAGATCCTCTTCCAAGGAACATTTAACCTCTTAGTACCTTTTCATGACAGCAGGATCTTCAATTTAGTTGTTGCAGAAAAATAGAGGATGACTTCTCACTAGCATAGCCACCTTAAAGTAATGCTTGCACCTTGAAACCAAGAGGACCTTGAGAAATTCAGGGCCCCAAAACTGTAAATATTACCTGAAAAGATATTTCAAGTACCATTTCAAATTCTTATCCTCTCTCAGGGGGCCTAGGGTGATTGAGTCGGATAAAGATCTTCTTTGAGAGGACTAGAATCCTTTGGCATTCTTTACATGGCCAAGAAGACCTCAAAACTAAAGCCAAATTCTTAGGATGCTGAGAAGCTCAGAAAATCTCTGAATTAGTTCTATAACCCACTTCTCCTCTTATCACCTTTTTGACTCAGTCTGAGAATAAAATCAACATAGTTTCTAGCTGGAGACTTAGAGTAGCCTAGATTTGAATACCACGCCCAATGGCCTCAAGACAAAACTGGAGTCCTATTTCTTTTGTAGCCGTATTTGCTAGCGTGTTAGTTGATACAAAAGGCCACCCCACTCAAGCCAGGGATTATAGACTCTGAGAAGTATATGGCAACGTGCCAGGAGGACAAGAAGCCACAAGATAAACACGGTATATTTTCCTGGAGTGCCAATAATAGGGGAAACACCATTTTTTTAGAGCATTACAAACTATTGTAGTATGCAAACTTGGAGTAAAATGCAAAATTCACAGACTTTTAAAATAAAATAAATCATAAAACTGCACATAAATTTTGAGCTTGAGGCGAAAGCTTCCAAATTCTTCCCCAGATCTCAGGGGTCTAAATGTTTATTTTCCTCCTCCATTAGGAGAACTTTGATCAGCATTTGAGAAAAACTTACCTTAATGTACCTCTCCTAGAGACACTGACATTTTAAAAAGATACTCTTAATGAAAAAAAAAAACAACTGTTACCAAAAAAGAGAGAGAGAGAGAGAGAGAGAATGAATTAAGGAAAAGAAGTATTTTCAGGTCTTTACAGTACATACATATTTATAACATTAGTCCTCATTTTATGAAGGTGGAATCTGAGATCCAGAAGGGTTGAGAAATTTGTCCAACATCACATTAAGTGGCAAAGCCAAGGCAGGCAATGAATAGAAATAGTGAGGTAAGGAGATTCTTTTCCAAAGCCCCCATATCATTGCCCACAGTCAATCATTCACGTCACCTACATGAAAGAGTCCGCTGGATTTGCGATAGTTGGTACTAGAGCACTGCCATCCTGCTCTAGGGAAAACCCTTCCTACATCCCTGACAGCTCAGCAGCCAGACTCACAAAAGGAGAATGAGCTTAGGTTAATTCTCTCAAAATACATTTCTCATTTTTTTCAAATTTTAATTGACATATAACACTGTATTAATTCATCATATTAGCGTACAGTGTGATAATTTGATATCCGTATACATTGCAAAATGATTATCACAGTAAGTCTAGTGAACATGTATCACTCATATAGTAACAATTTTTTTCTCATGATGAGAGTTTTTAAGATCTACTCTCTTAGCAACTTTCAAATATATGATACAGTATTGTCAACTATAATCGCCATGCTGTACATTATATCCCCAGAACTTATTTATCTTGTAACTGGAAGTTTGTACCCTTTGACCCGCTTCCCCCACTTCCTCCACTCCCTATCCTCCACCTCTGCAACCAGCAATCTATTCTCTGTTTCTATGAATTTGGATATTTTAGGTTCTGCATATAAGTGAGATCATAGAGTATTTGTCTTTCTCTGTCTGACTTATTTCACTTAGCATAATGCCCTCGCGGTTCATCCTTGTCACAAATGGAAAAATTTCCTTCTTTTTTATGGCTGAAATTTATATGTATATGACATTTCCTTATCCATTGATGGAGACAGGTTGTTTCCATGTCCTGGCTACAGTAAGTATTGCTGCAATGAACATTTGGGTTCTCAGAAGATATTTCTGTTGACCTCTGTTTATCCCTCCAGCCAGACTGAAGATAGTTTTGATGACACGGACTTACTACTCTTGGCAGTGGAAAGGAGGTCTTTGAAGGGATCACATGGAAATTAAAAAATGAGAAACCTGAGGATGCCTGACCATTTTAGCGCTCAGTCTCTGCTTCTCTCTGTGTCGCTCTCTGGGACTCTGAATCTTAAATATACCACTCTGTTTCTTCCTCAGTTTCTATTTCTCTCTGTCTCTGTTTTTTCTTTTTTTTCTTTCTATCGATTTTCTATGTCTTCCTTTTCTACCCATTCTTACTGTAGTTGATCTGAAAAATATGCTTAAAGATCTAAATGTAAGAGTGAATACTATAAAACTTCTAGAGGAAAATGTAGGTAGAACACCCTTTGATATAAATCGAAGCAAATTTTGGGGGATCCACCTCTTAAAATAGAGGAAATAAAAGCAAATATAAACAAATGGGACCTAATTAAACTCAAAAAAGCTTTTTCACAGCAAAAGAAACCATTGACAAAACAAAAAGACAACTTACTGAATGGGAGAAAACATTTGCAAATGCCATGGCTGATAAGGGATTAACATCCAACATGTATAAATAGCTCATACAACTCAACATCAAAAAAACAAACAATCCAATTTTTTTCAAATGGGTAGAAGAACTGAATAGACATTTTTCCAAAGAGGAAATGCAGATGGCAAACAGGAAAATAAAAAGATGCTCAACATTGCTAATCATCAGGGAAATGCAAATCAAAATCACAATGAGAAATCACCTCACACCTGTCAGAATGGCTATCATCAAAAAGTCTACAATAACAAATGTTGGCAAGGATGTGGAGAAAAGGGAACCCTTGTACACTGTTGGTGGAAATGCAAATTGGTGCAGTCACTGTGAAAAACAGTATGGAGGGTTCTCAAAGAACTAAAAATAGAGTTACCATATGACCTAGTAATTCCACTCCAGGGTATACATCCAAAAAACCCCAAAAAACAAAAAACACTAATTTAAAAAGATACACGCACCCCTATGTTCATAGCAACATTATTTACAACTGCCAAGACATGGAAACAACCTAAGTGTCCATTAACAGACACATACACACAATGGAACACTACTCATCCATAAAAAAATCCCAAATTTTGCCATTTGCAGCAACATGGATAGAATCAGAGGGCATTATGCCACGTGAAATAAGTCAGACAGAGAAAGACAAATATCATATGTTATCACTTATATGTGGAATCTAAAAAATAAAAAACTAGAGAATATAACAAAAAAGAAGGAGACTCATAGATATAGAGAAAAAACTAGTAGATACCAGTAAGGAAGTGGGGGAGGAACAATTTAGGGGTTGGGAAGTGGGAGGTACAAATGACTGAGTATAAGACAGGCTCAAGGATGTATTGTAGAACACAGGGAATATAGCCAATATTTTGTAATAACTGTAAAAGGAAAGTAATCTTTAAAAAGTCTATAACAAAAATTTTTTAAGAAAAATTGTATCATTTGCTAACAAGCCTGAGGATATAAGCATCACAATATGTAATTAAAATATGCAAAGCAAGTGACAGCCCTAGTTCATTGCTTGGAGTTTTGTTGCATATTTATTAATTTATTTATTAATTATAATTTAATTTGAAACATTTCAGGCTAGACTGTGAGATATTCTGCATATGCTAGTTAGTTTAAGCTTCCACTCCGGGGCAGTCAGCTGCCTTAATGGAAAATCTATACTCCTGGGGGCCCAGTTAGCATCTTATTTGGAAGGACTCCTCTAGAAGCAGCTACTACAAATGTTTCTGTCTTCTGTATCTCAATCAGTACCCAAGGTTTTCCTAATTAGCATAGTGAATTTTAGACATATTTAAAGTGATGATTTATTAAATAAATTAATGGCTTTTTAGTTAGTGCATCATACAAGTTTCCACATATTTGTAACGCTACTCTCCTCAAATACCTCATTTACAGAAGTAAAACCTGAGGTTCAAAAGGTTTAAAATGTTCTTTATTGGTGAAGTTAAATGTACTCAAAACATATAGATTGGCTAAAATACTTGAGACTCTCCACATCCCTGCTTAAATAGGGTATCAGAATCTAGCTGGACCCATAGCCTATCTCTTTGAGATGATGCCCAGGGCTTGATCTCTGAATGGTCCCAGGTCCAGCCATTAGCCAGGAGGATTTCCGTTGTCTAAACTGTAGAGGAACAGAATCCTACCTCTGGAATATCACCATATTTGCCTCAGTGGACCTTTCATGCAAGTGGGGGTGAACACAACCAAAAAGATAGAACCCTGGGATGGCATCACGTTTGCAAAACAGATTGTATGAGCTACTTTGTGTCTGCCTGCTTCTCTGACTGTTTAATGTTCACATGTGCACCAGAATTTGCCTTAAGACAGGTTGTCTTGAGGTCAGTCTATCAACTGATTGAAAGGTTGTGTGGGAATAACTCTCACCCACCTCAAACTTCTTCAAGGCTCCTGCAGTCTACCAAAGAGGACATGAGAGTTGTGCATTAAAAATAGGCTTGGGTTAGTTAATAACAACAATATAAAAAAAACAAGCAAAGGCAGCTTTGTTTCATATTTCTGCTGCCTCCAAAGGACTCCGAGAAGAAACTCTGAGAAGAACTGGTATAATGACAACCCTGCACTAAGAGGCTGTGGGAAGATCTAGGTTCCCCATCATGATCACCAGTTATCTGTATGACTTTGGGGCAAGTCATTTAACCCTCTGAGTCTCAATTATTGTGTCTGTAAAATAGGAATAATTGCTTTCTTACACCAAGTGTCTCTTGAGTTTTAGAAATTATTATTCAAAGAAGTTGCAGCTTTGATTTCGGGGAAGGGTCACCTTCCACAACTTCAAAATGCTCCAACTTATTTTTTTATTTTAAATTATTGGAGATTATAGGTTTTGTGGATAGCAGTTTTACTGAGATATAATTTACATGCCATACAATTTAGATATTTACAGTATTTAACTCAATGCTTCTTTAGCATATTCAGAGTTACCTAATCATTACCACAATCAATTTTAGAACATTTTTTCACCCCTGAAAGGAACCCCATAACCTTTAGCTATCACCCCCATCCTCCCCCATTCATTCGTCTCCAGCATTAGGCAGCCACTGTTGAACTGTCTGTCTCTACTTTCTGCCTATCCTGGCTGCTTCATATAAATGAAATCATACAATAGATGGACTTTTGTGACTGGCTTCTTTCACTTAGCATAACGTTTTCTAAGTTCATCCATGCTGTAGCATGTATCGGTACTTTACTTCGTTTTATGGCCAAATAATATTCCACTGTATGAATATAACACATTTTATTCATTCATTCATCAGTTGATGGACATTTGGTTTATTTCTACTTTTTAGTTATTACAGGTAATGCTGCTATGAACACTTCATGTGCAAGTTTTTGTGTGGACATATGTTTTTATTTGTCTTGCATATACACCTAAAAGTGGAATTGCTAGCTTCTACCCCATATGGCATCTCTAAGTTTAATCTTTTGAGGTACCACTAGACTATTTTCCAAAATGACTGCAACACTTTACAGTCACTTACAGGATTCTAATTTCTCCACATCCTGACAACACTTGTTACTGCCTGTCTTTTTTATCATAGCTGGTGTGAGGTGGTATCCTATTGTGGCTTTGATTTGCATTTCCCTGATAGTTAATGATGGTTAGCATCTTTCCTGAGCTTGTTGGTCTTTCGGTTATTTTCTTTGGACAGGTGTTTACTCAAATCATTTGCCCATTCTTAAATATGGTTGTCTATTATTGAACTGTAATAATTCTTTATATATTCTAAACACATATTTTAAGTATACTTATCAGATATATGATTTGGAAATATTTTCACCCATTCTGCATGTTGTCTTTACATTTTCTTCATAGTGTACTTCGAAGAATAAGTTTTTAAAGAAGTCTAATTTATCTTTTCTGTTGTTGTTGTTGCTAGTGCTTTTGGTGTCATATCTAGGAATCCATTGCCAAATCCAAAGTTGCAAAGATTCACTTCTATGCTTTCTTCTAAGAGTCTTACAGTTTTAGCTTTTACATTTAGCCTTTTGATCATTTTAAGTTAATTTCTGTACTAGTGTAAGGCAGAGATCCAACTTCATTCTTTTGCATATAGCTGTCCAGGTGTACCAGCACCACTTGCAGTAAAGTCTGTTCTTTCTCCATTGAATGATGTTGGCTTTTTTCTCCCAAAAAACTAGCTGACTGTAGATTGACCTCTGGGCTCTCATTCCTATTCCATTGATCAGTATGTCTATCCTTATCCCAGTACCATACTGCCTTAATACTGTTGCTATGTAGTAAGTTTTGAAATTGAGAATATAAGCCTTCCAACTTTTTCTTCTTTTTCAAGATTATTTTGATTATTCTGGGTTCCTTATATTTCCATTTGAATTTTCAACTCCTTTCTAAAATTTCAAAAAGAAAAACTCTTCTAGTATTGGTGGGCTGTAAGATCTATAAATGGATTTTTTTTTTTGCCTTCTTGGGACTTAGAAGCAAAGAAATCAAAATTTCTATGGTTATGTGGCTTCTATATAGCAAGAATTTCTGCAAAACAAGTTCATCCAACTGAATATTCTTTAAATATCCTCTTGCACTGTTTATCCTCCTCTTTCCTTAATGAGAGATCCTTTCAAACTGTTCAGCTTGAGAAGCTTTGCCTGCTAAGAATGATCTCAGCCACATACTTGGCCACATCTCCCTTAATTTCAAGCTTCTAGAGGTTGTCACTCGTTAGAGAAGCAGAGGCAACAAGAATAGCCTAGTATCAATTACCAATCTGAAGAAAAAAAATATACACATATATATTTTCAAGAAATGTGGGAGAAGCCAAGATGGCAGAGTAGAGAAACTCACAGCTAGCCCTCTTCCACAAATACACCAAGAATTACATCTACAAACCCACTGAATCGCACAGAACACCTACTGAACTCTGGCAGTGCCTCTCACTTCGAAATATGGGAGGATTCTCACAAAATCTGATAAACAGCAAGTTCATACTGTATAGCACAGGGAACTATATTCAATATCTTGTAGTAACTTATGGTGAAAAAGAATATGAAAACGAATATATGTATATTCATGTATGACTAAAGCCTTGTGCTGTACACCAGAAATTGACACAACGTTGTAAACTGACTATACCTCAATAAAAATATATATACAAAAAAAAAAAGAAAGAAAAAAACAATTGTTCCCTGAAACCACTCTCTTATTTTGAATTCTTGATCTGGGCATCACCTAATTAAAAGCTGTATGCCCTTACCTGCCTCCTTCATCCCCCACTGGGTAATGCGCTGGTCTCAAGAATCCATCTGAGCACAGGGAAATATACACAAGATCTTATGGTAGCTCACAGAGAAAAAAAATGTGACAATGTATAATATATATGTTCATGTATAACTGAAAAATTGTGCTCTACACTGGAATTTGACACAACATTGTAAAATGATTGTAAATCAATAAAAAATGCTAAAACAAAAACAAAACAAAAAAGAATCCATGTGAACCACCACCACCCCCTCAAATGAGCACATTGAGAGGCGAGGAAAATGGTGTTGAAAGCAGTGGAGACCTGCAGAGAGAGGAGAGGAAAGGATAAAGAGCAAGATTAGAGCAGAAACCAATAGGAACAGAGAAGGGAAGAGAAAGAAGAGGGGAAGGGAAAGGGGAGCTCAGAAGGGGAGAGAGAAGCATATGGCAGGTATCAATTATTTACCATTTATGCACAATAAAAAAAAATGCACTTTAACTGCAGGAAGAGCACCAAATCCACTCAATAACCATTTAAAAGCATATGGAAATAAAATACCGCCATTTAAAGGGCTGTAATAAATGTGCAATGCTCTTTGTAATGCCCCTGAAAGAATACAAGTGTTAAACCTTGGTAAATTACACTTAAAAGTAAGTGTAACATAAAAACGAAATTAGGCATACAAATAACCTTACACTTAGGCATTTTTTAAAAGTCTCTTTCAAACAGTTAATTAGAAAAGCCTCTAAGGAGCATAACTTTTCTTCTTTCATATTCTCTTCTCCTAACAATAGAGCCAACCGAACAGCAGGACCAAATAAACATAGATTCAGGATGCATAGAAGGTCTGCATTATGTCATCTGCCCTGGAAAAAGAAAAATGGGGGAAGGCAATAAAGAGAAGGCACTGTCAGAATTGTTCCCTTCACTTATTAGAGAGCTGAATGAAACCCTTTAAATACGGGTCACAGAAATATGTAGATGTCATCAGAGGCTGTTTCCCAATTGCACGCTTTAATAGCTTCAATGTTCTCTTCAAAATGCAATAAGCCAATCAAAAAGTACTATTAACCTCATGTGCCCATTCTTCATTAACATCTGCTGTATAATAATATAGTCATGTTTCCAGTACACCCGGCCCCACATGTTCCAGCCTTCAAAGGGAGAGAATCAAAAAAGTTTGGCTCCAAGAAGGCCATAGCCATTAGATACCAGACTAAAGCAGGGACAGGATAGGGTGAGACTGCTGGTGGAACCTGCTGTCTTCCAGCCTGCGAAGGCCACATAAAAGTTCTAATCACAAACAAAAGTCCTCTCAGCAGTCGATGAGTATCACATGTCTTTTCCACCCTGTCCAGTCAGCCCCCAGATCTTCTCCCATTTGTAGCACAGCACATAACACCTGCATAATGTCATGAATGTTGCCGCTTGGGTGCCCCAGGAAGCCGACTTTCAGACAGAGACTAGTGTGCAGGGCACTTTTAAGGGGTGCTCCTGGGATACAACACCTATGGAAGGAAGGGAAGGAAACAAAACTGGGCAGAGAGAAGTCGGGATGCAATGCAGTTTCAACAGACATCTCAGCCGACCCTCTGCGGAGTTCTGAAGATGACTGACCACTCAACACTGTTCCATATGGGTGAGAGGGCCAAGGAACCCTACCCTTCCATGAGTCAGTCATTGAATGCAGCTGCCCCAGGAAGAGGGCGTGGCCTTATACCAGCCTGATCTCCCCACCCAGAACAACCTGGGGCTGACAACCCAGAAGGGGCTAGCAGCTCGGGGCATCAGACCTCAGGACAGAGAGAAGATCTAAGCAGCATATGCCCACATCCACCATAGCAAGCAAACAAAAAAGGCCTTTTCCAGTTCATCTATTCATTCAGAAAACATTTGTTGCATCATTTCAATGGGCATGGCACTGATCTATGAGGACTGATTCATGTTTCCAGCATGCCTTCCCACATAGAACACAAAGATCTTTATACTCATTGTGTCTCCCAAATTTTCTGTGAGGCAATACTGTATCAAGGACTCATCTGCCCATTTTACACACAGGAAAACTGATGGAGAAAAGTGATCAGCTAGAGTCTTTTCCAGGAAAGCCCTCCAGTATTTGAAAGAAAAAAGGCATCCTGAGATGATAGCAAACCTTGCCTACAAATGTGGACAATCCACTGACTTGGGGTTACAGATGGACAGGAAAAGGAGAGATAAAACTAATGAGAAATTTCCTGAGCTCTGGATTCTTTCCTCCTCCCTGTCTTCTTTCTATCTTTGCAGATGCTGGAGGGCAAGATTTGGTCCATAAATTATACTCTGATCCCATTTTCTAAATTTCATTAAAAATATTTTTTTCTCTTTTATCTGAAAATTCCTTTTTCAACTCTCATAAAGACACTCCTGGGTCGGCCTTATTACCCAATAAGTAACCTGCTACTGTTCACACTGACGATAATCAAGCCTGCACCGCTATGCTAACAATACACCAAAGTGTGCCACAGACCACCAGCGTCACCCTCTTGTGTCATTGCACTTAATTAATAAGTGGAACAAAGATTGCAGAAAAGAAAGAAATTTGATTATGCAGCATTGTAATGGCACTCCAGTCTCCTGCAAAGGCTGAGTGGGGTCTGCCCCCTTAAAATCTCCATTTGCTCCACCATTGCACCATGGAAATGTCAGCACAGCTCCCCCCACTGCCCCCTCCCCGAGGTGACCTTTAGCTGCATCTCTCAGTAATACTAACCCATTAGTCATGCCTGGGTCAGTGATGTGTCAATAACAGAATAATTATTGAAGAAAGCCTTAAGAGGAAGGATAGCAGCCTCGATTCAGAATTAGCTCGACCCAAACCGGCACCACGGCTTGTTGAATAAATGAATGGATGTCGAATAAATGGTCCCTTTACATCTGGAGACCTAAAGACTGTTGATTCCATTAATCCAGGAGGTTATTTGTAGCTGCTAAATACCTTTTTAGACCAATAAGTGGCATGGCTTTTACTCCTGCTGACTACAACCCACCCTTTCTAGTAGAACAAATTTACTGTATTCAATGGTTGTGGCATTTTGAAAGGAAGTCAGTCAGCAGGGCTGTTAGGAGCGCCTGCGCCTTTTGTAGGGGCACTGGATGCAGAGAACCTCTCCCCACACATGGGAGAGACAATCTTGAGATCTGAAATTAGAGATGCCTCCAAACTGTATGCTAGGCCTCTGGTAGAAACCACACAGTGCGGCGTGGATAAAAGAAATGAGGGACAACGAGAGAGGCAGTGTGGCTTAAGCGCCAAGGGGGAGCACAAAGGACAGAGGCACACCCAGGGAGAACGCCCTGCAAAGACTGGAGTTACGCTGCCACAAGCCAAGGAACTACCAGAAGCTGGGAGAACGGCCTGGAACAGATCCTTTCTTGGCTCCTTCAGAGAGAGTATGGCCTTGCCGACACCCTGATCTTGGACTTCTAGCATCCAGAACTGTGAGACAATAGATTTCTGTTATTTAGTTTATCGTACTTTGTCACAGCAGCGCTAACAAACTAATACACTGGGGTAATAACCTGCAGCCAGCAAGCCCTGTATGGAAGTCTGTCCTTGTCATTCACTTGTGTCATCTTGGGCAAGTTATTTAAGCTTCTTACCCCTCTACTTCCTACAGAAGCGAGACAGTAATACATGGCTTAACTACCTTACGAATCTAGTGTGGGAGTCAAAACCTCATGTACGCGAAAGCACTTTCCAAACTCTAACAAAGCATTATGTACGTTGTATATGACATAAAAGGATCTAATATGACATTCTGTATGGTGGCACTTCCCATCCCTAAGGTATGTACAAATTAGTGTCTCCAGGATTCTATAAAGAGAGCTCCAAAAGTGTTCAGAAAATAAACAAATACATGAAAAACTCCCTCTCGCTAGCCTAGACAGGCAGGATGGATCTGAGTAGGGAATGGGGAGCCTGTTGAGGTGAAAAGGAGAAGCCAGATCTAGAGTTACCTCTTCCTAATATTACAGCCCAAATGAAAATGACAGCTGAGCAAGGGAAATAACATACCAAATAGGCACCAGCAAAGACCAGCTGCCCAAGATCCATCCATCCCACAGGAGCAAAGAGGCCTAGGGAAAGAGAGAGAGCTGGGGTTAAGGAATATAATGTACAACACTCAATGGCAGCTTCTAGACTGTGACAGTCTTCATTAGAAGCCATATATAATATTTTTTATGATTTTTTAAATAAGCAGATACTTCTTCTATATTCAGTTGCAACCAGAATAAATCCTATGGTCCTTCAGTTCCAACTATTACATGAAGCTGAATTTTTTTAAAAGTCCAAGAAACAAAATGACAATCCATTGACAGTATGTGCGTGCCTTGATATGATATGATGAAACTGGCACTTTACCTCTGTGGTCTTCCTCCAGGTACTACAACCCTGGTCTAATCATAGGAAAAACAGGAGACAAATAGAAGGATATCCTACAAAATACCTCCCCAGTACCCTTCAAAATTGGCAAGGTCGTCAAAAACAAGGAAAGCCTGAGAAACTGCCACAGCCAAAAGGAGTCTAAGGAAACATGACAGCTAAATGTCACGTGGTACCCTGGATGGGATCCTGGAACAGAAAAAGGACATTAGGGAAAAACTAAGGAAATCTGAAGAAACTAGGGGCTTTAGTTAATAATAATATATCAATATTGGTTCATTCATCATAACAAATGTACTATACTAATGTTAAGATGTTAATAATAGGGGAAACTAGGTACAGGTATATGGGAACTCTGTACCATTGTCTCAGTTTTCCTATAAAGCTGAAACTAGTCTAAAAAATAAAGTTCATTAAAAAATTTTAAAGGCAATCCAAATTTTGCTTTCATCTTTTGAAGAATATTAGAAGAAATCATATTTGTCTTATAAAAACACTTCTTTAAAATCCCCTTTTCTCTTTTCTTCAGATATTACACAACCTAAAAGTTCTCCAGGGCTTCTTGCTCTTTCAAATCTCTACACACACATATGTGCATATGTGTGCACACACACATACACTCTGCCTGAAAGCCAGAAACCGTGGCTTTTTGTCTCTCATCTTTCCTTGCTGATAACAATGCTATCTCCACTGTCACCATTCCCCACCTGCTGGCCCTTCCTGAATGTGTCACCACCAAGACTTCTGTCCAGCCAACTAGTCACAGCCCCTCTGGAAACCTGGATGACACAGTAGTTTCATGTACCTGTTCTTCCTTTGCTGCTTGTGAAAAAAAAAAAAAGGCATAAAGCATTCCCTGGAACGTGTAGCTTTTCTCCCGGTCTGTCAGATTCTCTTGTAAGCAATTCTAGTGGAGAATGTGTAACAAATAAAATTTTCTACCTCAATATGTGATAAATATTTTAAAATACAAAAAGTAAACCTGTCGCTAATTTCATTCTCCTACTACCTAGATATATGAACTAGTGTTGAGTTTTTAAAAATTGGCGATACCAGAAGACTATATACAAAACTGGTACTATTTCATAAAGCTCAAAAATAAGCAGAGCTAAATATTGTTTAGACATACCTGAATAGGTGATAAAACTAATTTTTTATATTTTATCATATATATATATATTCTTTGGTATTTATAAAATAAAAAGATGTATTTTTAAAAGATAATTAGAACCCTAATGAGTTACTATATCAGTCAGATTCCTCCAGGCAAGGAAACCAAGCTTAGCTTATTTATGCAGAAAAAGAACTTATTAATAAGATATTGGATGGCTCACAGAATAGCCCTGGGAAGACACTGCTAAACACAGACACTACAGCTTACATCTCCAAGCCACCAACACAGGACACTGATAAGAGCACTAAAACCTCACCACCTTCAAAACTGGATAGGGGGACAGCTGCTGCCATCAGGTACCCTTGTGACTCCTGCTTCTTCTCATCTTCTAGTTCTAGTTGCCAACTCTGGGTGGAGAATTCTGATTGGTGGAGCACAGGTCATGTGCCTGTGCCCTATCTGCAAGGGAGGCTGGAAAAGTGCTTGGCTTTTATGTAGGAGGCAGTCTAAGCCTCCCCAAGACTCATAAAGTAGTGAATCTTCCACACAGAGATAGTGACTTCAGATACTAGATGTCAAAACAGTTGACAAATGTCCATCCCATCTTTTCCATATCAACATACATTGTTCTTCCCATGCATCTGCTTTTTTAAAATAAAGTGGCTTAACACAATGTAACTATCCCTCATATAATCAATGAACTATCACCTTATGCCCAAAGTGTGGAGACCACCCAAAGACCCAAGGTTTCATCAGGCCCTGCACCCAGTTTCAAGTGCAAGATCGCTGAGTGTTCATTCTTACACTAGTCCCATCATGATCTTCTCCTGATATTCTGCACCCTCTAAACCCAAGTATTAAGCTAATTCCTATGAATTGACCCTATAAACATAACAGAGGAAATAGAAAAGAAGGAAGAAGGAAGGAGGAAGAAAATTAAAGTGTAAAAATACATGTTTAACTCAATCAAAAAGAGTCAATAGGTGGTATTTACAGATACCTACCCAATTTCCTACCCATTCTAAGGTCCCTCTTCACCCAAACCTCAGTTAGGGATTCTTGACCTCGCTGAGTGATCCAGAGTTTCACTCCTGAGAGATCTGAGTCTTTGGTGGTCCTATCTGTACAGGATGATTGAGTCTTCCATTAACTTTTGCCTCTGGGTGTCCACCCTCCTCCCAGTCTCTCTCCCTCTGTAGCAGTGATCCCATTTTCCTTTTAGCGTCAAGATCAGTCAATCCAGTAACACTATATCCCCTCTCTGGCCTTTTCACTCAGTGGCATGAAGCTGTAACTGGAGTCTTCAGCATGGTGGTGTTTTCACAAGTATATTATGTGTCCAGGGCTGCTGTAACAAACTACCTTGAACTTGGTGTATTAAAACAGCAGACACTTATTCTCACACAATTCCACAGACTGTGGAGATCTTTTCTGGAGATGTCTAAAGTCAAGATAACAGCAGAACCGTGCTTTCTTCAAAGGTTCCTTGGGCCGTCCAGCCTCTGGTGGTTCCAGGTATTGCCTGGCTCACAGAAGCATAACTCCAGTCTCTGCTCCTGTTTTCATATGGCCTTCTCCCTGGTGTGCCTCCATGTCTCGAATCTCTTCTTCTTTCTTACAAGGACACAAGTCATTGGATTTATGGCCTACCATCTAAATCTGAGATGATCTCATCTTGAGAGTCTTAACTGAAATACAACTGCAAAGACACTATGTCCAAATAAGATCATATTCATAGTTACTGGAAGTCAAGATTTGGACATACTTTTGAGAGGGACACAACTCATTACAAAGAGCATCAACACAGACACACAAATTCTCTAACTCTGGGCTCATTCTGAGACTTCTAACCATATTTCTGTTCCCCAAACCTCTAAGTCAACAACCTTTCATTCTTCTTGCCAAGTCCCTACCCAACCTGCAAACCATTATACCTGCCCATGAATCAGGGTATATCCTTATCTCAGGCTCCCTCCATTCAGACAAAGTGGGAAATGAGATGTAATGAACTGAAGGGAATGTCTACAGACCAGATCCTCACCCCAAAATGGAGGAGGACTATGAAAGAAGCTGCACGGAACTTGCTGCAGCTCCAAATAGACAGGGCCACTGATATCCCACAAGTGATGCTATTCAAGACGCCCTAAGCCAGTCAGCGATTGTTAGAGATTAATATTTGTAGATCGTTCAGATTTGGAACAATTATGCACTAAAGTGATTAGTTTGTTGGAGACACAGGGCTAACATACACCCCACTCTATACAGTGGGACTTCCCCTGAATATATAAGTATTTTCACTGTTCTGAAAAGAAGCCCACCCTCTGGCCTTGAGTGGCTGAGGGCTAGGTTTCCAGAAAGGTGGTTTTCAGCTTCCAAATACAATCCATTTTCTATTACATTGTATTGCCTCCCACAATATCCCCTAGACAAGGGTAAATTTGGCCTACCCCCAATGTTGGGCCATATTCAAGTATCACATAGTCATGTGCTGAGAAAATATTTAACTGTACTTTTCAGGTCAGCATTTTTCTCCTCATCCTCACAGATTATTGAAATTTTAGAAAAATGAGACCAAGAATAGAAGAGAATTTTTTGTTCCATTACTTCTGAATCGAGAAGACCTTACTATCCTCCTCCTTTGTATTTCTTTTCTCTTTACTAAGAAATTTGTCACTCATGCTGTTTCTCTGACAATCAGTTCATTGATCTTCACTATTCCACTCCAGGAATATTTGAAATGCAAATAAGGTCACAGGTCTCTTTTCCATTTAAAAAGGGTCATTCAGAAACAGTAAAACAGTGCAGTTCTATAAATCTCCCATCTTTCTAGTATGTGCACATACCACTCTTTATTCTTCCTTAATTTTTCTCTTTGTCAAAGCAGAAAAATAAACTGTTAGCAAAAGCATACATTAGTTAATCTTCCACAACACAGGAAATCACTATACTGGAAGAATCTTTATTCATTTGACTGAAACCCTTCAATTTCTCAGACACTAAACATCAGCAGACTTAGCAAAGCTCTTTGTATCTATCATCTACTCATGCATCATTCATGTAGAAGGTGACCTGGGTCCCATTAGTTGACTAGCTGATCTGAATCTTTCGGGTTACTCAGATAAGTCATTTCTAGTAGTCCTCCTTTTAAAATTAATGGAATAGAACAGAATACATGCTACTTAAAAGAATACCCTGCTGGGAATTTCTCACTAAAGTGGGGCTAATTCTTTTCTGTATTTCCCCTTTCTTTCCCACCCTTATTTCTGCTTTCATTCCAAAGGGCTATATTTCTGAATTTATTTCAGATCCGGGAGTACAGAAGATCAATGTCAAGGCCCCAGCTGGGACTGAACACACATGAATTTGAATCAGTACCCGCCCTCTGGTACAAAGCCTCCTTCTCTCAAAGTGCTGTCTTTCTGCCCAAGGCCTTTGGTTAAGCCCCATGAGAACAATGACCCAGTCACTCCTTGGAAGTCCTGTTGATCAGAGCCTAACAGATAGTCAAGGTTTTCCCTATAACACCCTACAGATAGGAGTAATTGCTCATTTCCTTATTTGCCATGCAATTATGACTAGCCCCAAGTGTGGTCATGGTTCAAAAAAATGTCTTGGGAGAGTTAAATAAATGGTCATTGTTCTGTTTAAAAGTCCTTCTGTGTACCCCATAAATTGCAGCCAGAGTTCAAATTCTGAAGCCTAACAAAGTCCCTAGTGGTTGGCCCCTGCCTACTTTCTACCATCATCTCCCACCCCTTCCACATGCGTATTTCACTTCCACCATCCTGAGCTGCTTGGTGTCTCCCGTGTTTCTGCCCTGGTGATGCCTGGGATGCCCTCAGCCCCTCCATCATCTAATAACTCTTACTCATCCTCCAGTATCAGTTGAAGCTTATCCCCCAGGAATCCTCTGACACCCCCACTCTGATCTAGGTATCTCTGCTCTTTGCTGTCAGTTGCCTTTTGCCTACCTCCAAAATAGTACTTATGACACTGTCATGTAGTAAATGCTCATTCACTTACCTGTCTGCCATACTAGTTCAGAGCTTCTTCTTTTCTAGTCAAGAAAAGCATAACTTTTTGCCAACCAAGTCTGTGTTAAAGAAATGGCTGTTGGGACTGCCTGGTATTTAAAATGAGAATGGCCACCCTGACCAAGAATTGATGTTGTATTTATTAATATCCTCAATACCAGAATTTTTTAATTAACTAGGTGATTTATCATATGGTGCAGGCCTAAGAATAATTCACATTATTCAACTAAATTATTTATATGTAAAAGTTATTGTAGTTTAAAATTTTTTAATTGTTTTAATTTTCTTACGTGCATTCTTTAAGTCACAACTGAAGTTCTGAAAAACCGCTTTTAGCTGCTGCCTTACAATCTGATCATCTCAACCAGTAGCAAAAACAACACCGTACTGAGGAATTATTTCAGTGCCCTGTGTTTCATGCTGTAACATCTTCCTCATGTCTCCAGACACAATAGTTTTTGCTTTGTTTCAGCCCCCTCTATAATCATAAACTTTTCTACCTCATCACTGGGTTCCTGTGTAATTTCTTTGTTAGTCAAAACCCAGTTGCAAGTGTCAGAAAATACAGGTCAAACCATCTTAAACAGGACAAACTAAAAAAGGGGTGGGGGTGATTTTCCTGGGACATATAACTGAGCAATTTAGGGCATGCAGCTCCATTCAGGGGTTGAAAAGATGACATCAGGAATCAGCCTCTTTTCCTCATTGTTGATTTTATTCTCATCAGGCTATGTAACAAGGAGAAGAGATGGTCTCATCCACAGCTCTAAACTTACATTGCCCTTTCTGCTAGCAAGTTTCATAATAAACTACCAGGTTCCAGAGAGTTGAAGCAAAAGTCATAAGGGGAATCTTATTGGTCTGGCTTGAGTCACATGCCTATCCCTAAACCAACTGCTGCAGCCAGTGAGATGCATTAGTCTGCTTGGCTAGGCTGGGTCAAGTGCCAAGCCCTGGACTGAAAGTAGGTCAGCCCCATTCAAAGAAGGGGGATGAGATTCCTCATAAGACAGAGGAATTCTATTACTAGAAAAAGGGAGAAAAGAAAAGTATGCTGGAAAGACCAGAACTAGTGACAGATCCTATGTCTCCCCTCCTCCCAGTATTCTGAAAAACAAAAAGGAAAGGCATTCCTTAGTATCCTCTAAACATTTCTGCTGAAAAGCCACTCATCACAAGGGTAGAGTATATCAGTCAAGATTCTACCAAAGACATAGAACCAATGAGATACATGCAGATTTTATATATGTGTGTGTGTATGGTGTGTGTGTGTATTTACACATGTATAAATATATACATATCCAGTGTCTAGTGAAGGCCCACTGCTTGTGATGTAGATGGCTATCTTCTTGCTGGGTCCTCACATGGCAGACAGCAGAGAAAGCAAGCTCTCGGGTATCTCATCTTATAAAGGTACCAATCCCACTCATGAAGGCTCCACACTCAACCTAATTACCTGCCAATAGGCTCACCTCCTAATACCATCACACAAGGGTTAGGATTTCAACATGTGAACTTTGGGGGGAACACAACATTCAGTGCAAAATAGGATCACATTCTCTTTGATCTCCCCTCACTCAATTCTTCTCTCTCCGACACAGCCAAGTGCCTAGTACCATGCACATAATAAATACTTAATAAATATATGTGAAACAGATACATGAGCAAACCACACTTTTAAGTATCTCACTTGCCCCACCAAATATGAATGATTACTACTTTTCTATTTATGCAGCTCCTACCACATTGAGTAAAATATTATATAAAAAATATTTTGAATAATGCAAAGCATCCAACAATCTATAAAATAAATTTTCCATTAATAATAAAGATTTTACAGCAATTCATATGTTCAGTCTTACAATTAGAATTCCCAAATGCAATGAAGTTTGTAATTTTAATTAACTTACAAGCTTTTTGTATGGCACTGTGCTAGGTGCCTCTGAATGTTTCTATCAGGAGACTAGCATTAAGAGAAGGGAAGACTAATTCAGTCATGGTAGTATGCAGGATAGATTGTAGAGTGAAATGCTTTAAGGCCAACAGATTTTAGGATTATTGTAATAATCCAAGGCTGAAGGAGGATAGTGACAGTGAAACTGGAAAGGGAGGATGGATTTTAAAAGACATGGCTAAGGGAAAAGTAGAGGCGATTCGGGTTAATCAGTTGCTATGGGAGAAAATTCCATAGGCTTGTGGTGAGAGAATGATGATGCCTTAA
Source organism: Vicugna pacos (assembly GCF_048564905.1). Classification (NCBI taxonomy): domain Eukaryota; kingdom Metazoa; phylum Chordata; class Mammalia; order Artiodactyla; family Camelidae; genus Vicugna; species Vicugna pacos. The sequence continues at coordinate 64,938,277 of NC_132991.1, read as the reverse complement.
CAAGTCTGGAGATGGAGCTGCAGTGGGAGGTATTTTGATGAATTAGTTTTACACTCATTAAGTTTGAAGTTCCAGAAACATTCAATTCGACAATGTCTATTAGGCAGTTGATAATGTAGTAATGAGACTCAGAAGTCTACTAGAGGTTCAGAATAGGACACTGCAGCATGATGGGCACCAGCAAAATCCAGTTTCCTTCAAATCCTGGCCTATGTGCCTATGTGTCTGAGTGATTAGACAGGTCATCTCCAGAGCATTTCCCAAGCAGAAGGTTCCTTCAGCCTGGGTTCTTCTGACTTTTACTTGAGTGACCTTCTACGTCCATAACCTGGAATAGGTAAAAATCAAGGAGAGAGCAGATACGGTCTTCAAAGCAACCATGCCTCTTCAGCTACCACTGTTGTCATCTCCTGGTCACTAGGAGGTGCACCTTCCTCAGCAAGTCTTCATCAGCACACTTACACCAGTCATACACAGTCTCTGCCATCTGCGTTCTAGCTTGACGGGGGCCACTAAGTTGGCTCAACATATAATACGGTTCATGAATCGTGTTCACATTTAGGAAATAAAGATTTCCTGCTTAGGCCTACTCTCTGCCCTGAAGAACTATGCATCTGTTAGGAAGACATAAAAACAAGTAGGTATGGACAGTATGTGGAGTAAAGGATGAAGGGATTTGACCTGCGTCTAGGGTTCAGGGAAAGCATATTTAAAAAGAGGGGCCTAACATATCCAGAGGAAACTCTAATTTGAAAAGACACATGTACCCCAGGGTTCATAGTAGCACTATATACAATAGCCAAGACATGGAAACAGCCTAAATGTCCATCAATAGATGACTGGATAAAGAAGATGTGGTATATTTATACAATGGAGTACTACTCAGCCATAGAACAGAATAAAATAATGCCATTTGCAGCAACGTGGATGGACCTGGAGATCATCATTCTAAGTGAAGTAAGCCAGAAAGAGAAAGAAAAATACCATATGATATCACTCATATGTGTAATCCAAAAAAAAAAAGTACACAAATGAACTTACTTATAAAACAGAAACAGAATCACACAGAAAATAAGCTTATGCTTACCAGTGGATATAGAGGGTGGGAAGGAATAAATTGGGAGTTCAAGATTTGCAGATACTAACTGCTATATATAATAGATAAACAACAAGTTTCCTCTGTATAGCATAGGGAACTATATTTAATATCTTGCGGTAACCTATAATGAAAAAGAATATGAAAACTAAGATATATATGTATATGTTTGACTGAAACATTGTACACCAGAAATTGACACAACATTGTAAACTGACTACACTACAATAAAAATTTTAAAAATTTTTTTAAAAAGGAAAGAAAAAAAAAAGAAAATGAAAAAAGAAAAAGAGGTGCCTAGAAGGACACCTAGGAGACCAGCAGGTGGAGAAGGTGAGAAGCAGCAGGGCTTTTCAGGTGAGATTGTGTGTGAGGCACAGGAGCTATGAACCATGTGGTCCATTAAAGGAACCGAAAGAGACCCCGTTGGAGGTTGACTGGTTAACTGGTACATAGGATATGGGGTAGCAAGTGGCTGGAGGTGAGGCTTAAGAACAAAGACCAGAAAATGGTAGATCTTGTTTGGTAAGGTTTTTGAATTGCAGAGCATCAACCATGTATAGTCGAGGCCCATCACGAGTAACTCTCATATCAAGTTATAAACCTGGAGCACTAAAGATTATTTCCAATCACTAAAGGCTTTTGTGAACCTTCTGGCCACAAGTCACTGGCCCAGACTCAGCCCTTGGAATAGGGGTGGGGGTCACTGAATTTTTTGTTCATCTAACCTGCTTTTCCTCCCAATCAAGATCTCATTAGTCTTCATTCTATCTATCTTAAACCGTTTAGATTCCTATCATGTATTAGGATTGTTTGATTGCAAGTAATAGAAACCAGTTTGAACTAATTGAAACCAAAACTTGAGTTTGTGGCCAGTTAGAGCTATCGAAGTATTCATTTGAATTGGGTAAATCCTCTAAGGAGTTTCCACAAAAGATCATAAATCCTAACATAACAGTCACTTAGGCAACTAATTCAAAGAGACCCCCCAGACTTTCTCCACACAGGTCTTTTACTGGCCTCCCCCTGGTTCTGGGGAATGTCCTGATTTTCTTGAGCTGTACCTCCCATACAATATCAGTCACCACACCCAGCATTCTTTCTCGGGTCTTCAACCTGTTTTCTCCACCTAACTCTGATCCTTAGCCTAGGTCTTTGAGTCCCCACCCTACTTTTCACTCACCTTCTCTAGCATAGAAGTCTCATCCTCTCTCCATGGGTCCACCCAACCCAGGTGATCTGTATCTTTCACCCTAGGTAATAGGTTAGGACGTGATAGAAAACCTCATTTAAATTTTTTTTGTATTCATTTTTCCATCATCACCACCACTCTCAAATAATCTGATAAATCTCAAGTTAACAAAGATTTGTTTACAACAGACTACTGGCAGTACTCGCCTTGCACGGTACCACGCTAACTCAATTGTGTGCACATCAGAGCCATGTCCTCTCTTCTGTGCAATTTCATGGTAACAATCTCTGTTATCACTGAACCATGGAAAACAATAACACGGTGCCGTTGTGCACACATTTCAGCTAACGTGTTATCATGCAAAGTGAGGACTGCCTGTATTCTACTTAGATTAATGGACTAAGGGACAAAAGATTATCCCAAATAGTCATGTATCCAACACCCCAAGAGCTCCCCTATTCTATTTTGCTTCCTCCTCAGATCTTAGAGCCTTTTCAGCACCAGAAATTAGAGAGTTGGATAGGTGGCAGGGCTGGGAAGTATCTCAGGCTACCTTTCTTGTTCATTTATCCTGTCAATTTTCATTGTTATTTTTTTATTATTATCAAGTTTATGGGAGCAAAAGACAGCATCATATTAAGGCATAATTAGGATAATAAACGGGAGCTGTGGTTTGTTTTTGGACTGATTCCAGTTGGGTAGCACACATAATCACCTCTAGCTGACTGCTTGATGATTATGACTTTGACAAAGTGGCATTATTTGCTGCTAATGGATGAGATGATGATTTATTACTAATTACTCTCTTTTTCTACAATTTTTATATTATGTTAAATGAAGGATTACAGTCGGGGTAATAAATATTCACTAGGAAAAAAAAAGTCTAGCAGCAGAGTTCATGAAACTAGACCCTGAATAGAGAAGCCATTTTAATTACTCAGGACCAGCCGTTAGAGAAAACTGTGGACTAGACAGCCTATCATTAACCTCTCTCCCACCTCTCCTGTGAGCTTCTCTTTCCTTCCTTCAGGAGTCCTTACCCCACTCCAGGTTCTTTAAATCACTCCATCCACCTACCTTAGTTTCACTCTTCCTCTGTCCTGATAAGACCTCAGTGAAAACTCCAGTGAAAGAGCTTAAGTTGTAACATAACACCCACCCTGGGTCATTTTGGACTTAAAGAGTCTTTAAAAAAAAAGAAAAAGAAGAAAGCAAAAAGCTTTCTAAATGTAAAGAACTAACAGTAGGATTAAGATACAGAAATGATATTGTCTAGAGAAAAAGACAGAGGGACAAAATAAACGTAATTAAATGTACATGAGGGGTGCTAATTCTTATGAACAGTAGTGAGACCACCACTGGGGCAAGATGGGGATTACATCAAACAGTTAAAAATGTCCTTCTTGGAAGAGGAACAGATGCAGACCAGGGTGGTCCTACCTGGAGTGGACTTGATGAGCTAATGTTGCAATGCAGAAGAATGTATGAACACAGACAGTGCCCGTTAATCAAAATCTTGTGTACAGTGTTAGGATTCACAATCAGAGATGACACAAAGCTGAGCAAGTGAATAGAATGAAAGCCCCTTGAGGACAGAAACCACCTCTTTACCCATCTTTAATTCTCACAATGCCTATAGCACAGTGTCCAGTGCACAGAGAACACTGAAAACGTGTGGTGACTGATTTCTGGTGACTGACTAAAGCAGTGAGGAGCACTATTCTCTGCATGAAGATTAACTAATAAGTAACTTGTTTAAAGTGTGCAGACTACATTTGTAAAAGATGCTATATTTTTATTATTGGGAAATTTTACCCAATATTACCAATTTAAGCATTATTCTTTTATTTTCCTTTCACTAGAGGTTTTAATTACGAGCTAAAACTCCATATACTTTATAATTAGCACACAGCAATATCTGACTTTAATGTTGTACCTGTGATCAAATTTTATTGTTGAGTAAGTTGCTTTTGAAATTGGTTTATGTTATTTTTCCTCGATTGAATTTGTAGACCTCTGATTGCAAAATGTGGTTTCTTACAGCATTTTAAATATTATATGTTTTGTTTGAATTCTGCTTTCAGATTTTGAACATATGAATTACCTACATAAGTAATATAATTAAATGAATGCAATAATGTTTTGAATTTTATAGAATGTTTATGTGTCATCACTGAGCTGTCAGTAGAAGGGACCACTTACCCCTACCCCGACCCTTAAGAACCACTAGATAAGCCTACATTCCAACAGTAGACACAACACTGGACTCTGACCAATGTTACATGGTCAGTAGATCTGAAGAAGGAATGTGTGACCTAGGTCCTGAAGGATGAATGGGAGTTCACCAAGTAGAGAAGAGAGGGCAAGATATCCTAGATAGAGAAAACTACTTTTTAAGGCAGAAAGGCTTACAGAAGACCAAGTGTTTGGGCAATGATGGAAAGGTCACTATACTAAGAATGTAGAGTGTATGCGGGTGGAGAGGAAACACTGGCTAGTAAGGTTGCTTGGAGATAAACTGTGCTAAGTATTTGTATGGACAGATTCCAACCTCTGGGCAACTGGAGGCTTGGACACTGTATTTGTCAGGTTCTCCAGAGAAACAGAACACTTACAGTACTTAAAGAGATTTATTATGAGGAATTGATTCACACTACAGAAGCTGAGCAGTCCCACTGTCTGCCATCTGTGAGCTAGAGTCCTAGGGAAGCCAATACTATAATTCAAGTCCAAGTCCAGAGGCCTGAGAACTGGAGCTGACTGTTAAATCCCAATTCCAGGGCAAGAGAAGACAAGTTTCCCAGCTCAGCATTCAGGTAGAGACAGGGAATTTTCCCCTTCTTTCACCTTTTCTTCTATTCAGACCCTCAATTGATTGGACAAAGCTCATCCACACTGCAGGGAGCAGGAGATACTCTGCTTTACTCAGTCCACCAATTCAAATGCCAATCTCATCCAGAAACACCCTCACAGACACACCTAGAATAATGTTCAACCAAATATCTGGGTAACCAACCCATGGCCCAGTCATGTGGACACATAAAATCAACCATCCCAGAGACTTAAGAAGGAAAGTAATATGATTATATCTGTACTTTAGAAAAGTAATGCTGACTCAACGTAGAAGACAGATTTGAAAGAGAAGGTGGCTGAAAAGACCAGTTGGAAGTCATCCTAGTGTTAAAGTCAGAGATGAAATGTCCAGAAAGGAGTGGATGGCCTCCAGCAATAATTCAGTGGTAGAATCAACATCAATCATAACTTATTGTGATCAAGAGAAAAAAAGGTGACTCCAACATTTCCAGTGTGACCTACGTGTGCATGAAAAATTTTGTGTGAAATTGTTCCATATTTTTTGAACAACTGCCCCACCAAAGGCTTTGTCTTCTAAAGAACTTTGTGCTAAGTTGAGTAAAGAAATATTTATGTATGATAAAGGAAGAAAAACTAGCATTCTTTGAGCACCTACTAAGTGCTGGCTTTAGACTACCAGCCATATTTAATCCTTACAAAAACTCATTGAGACGGACATTGTTATTCTCTTTTTACAGACTGAGGCACAGAGAAACATTAATAACCTACACAAAGTCACACAGTTGGCAAATGGCAAACCCAAAGTATTCAAACTCAGGGTTTGGGGCTTTGGAATAAATTTTTTTTCACTCACTTATGTTGCCTTGCTAAAGTAAAGTACATCTTCATAAAACTTTACATATGTGTGAGCAATTTCATCAAAGAGAATTCAAAAGGGGTTTGAATTTCTACTCTGGAAGTAATAGGGAAAAGGAATTAAACAGTCCTTCTAAAATTCCGAGTACACCCAAAACCCAAAAGCCTCAATTTCCATTTGCAGCTTTGAAACTGGCTAGTGGAGCAGCCATTAGAATTGTTTTGTGTTGGTTCATTTGTATTTCCCAGTGCTATTATTATTAGCAATAAGAATTACAAATAAAATGTACCACCTATAATGCATATTCACATTTAGTCAGAAAAGGATTACTTTAAAAACTCCAAGAGACATAAGTACAGTTTTTAAAAACTTGCAAAAATGGATTTCTAACAAACAGGATCTAGATTTGTTTGTTGGATTAACATATTCCACCAGATTCTTCCAGGATAGTATAATGAGGATTTAATACAACAGAGATGGTTGATTGTATTGGTTGAATGATTGATTAGCACAACTGAATCCTAGTGATTGAAAATGTGGAGTGATGCCAGCCTTCCCATATCAACTTTTCTTTATGGATTTTGAACCCTCAGGACTAAAATATTCTATCCATTCATTCAATAAATACATATTGAGTGACTTACATGCACCAGGCAAGTTGTGTTTCCTGGAAATATATACAGCAGTAAGCAAGATACTCAGGCATGGAGTTTACAGTACACAGAGTAAAGGTGGGGAGTGGGGCAAAAGGAATGAGTGGGGAGAAAAATGGACAATAACTAAGTAATCAAAGATAATTCCAGATAGTTGATTCATGCTGTGAACTAAACCCAGTGAGGCAGTAGAGGACTACACTGGGTAGTCAGGCAAGGGCTCCTGAGGGATGGTATTTAAATGGAGACTTGAGAGTTAAAGAGAGCTACCCAGGAAAAGATCTGAGGATAAAACTTTCCAGGCAGAAGGGAGAGAATACAAAAGTCATAAAGCAGGATGAGCTTAAGATGAGAAGAGGAAGAAGACCAGTGTGGCTGGAACATAGCCAGGGGAAAGTTTATGAGAGGGGGCTAGAGAAGTGTGTGGGGCAATTTGTGAGCAGTGTAATGTGATCGTATTAGAGCCACAGCAGCTAAGAAGTGGTATGCCTTCTCCACCCACTCTCCCTCGTTGGCCAGCTGGATGCAGAAGATTCTGAGGCAGCTAGCAAATGACAGGACCACAGGATGACCTGAGTTCCTGAATCACCAATGGAGGAAACCGGCTCAAAACCAGGATCACCTGTATGAACTGTTACATGAACCAGAGATAAATTTTCCTGTGTGAAACCACTGATATTTTGAGTTTTATTTATCACTGCTGCAGCTAGTATTGCTTTAACTTATATACCATGATAAGGAACTTGGATTTTATTCTAACTGCAAACAAATACCACTGGAAGGTTTTAAGGAAAAGATGGAAGTGACCTGCTTTACGTGTTTAAAGACCACTGTGGCTGCTTAACCTGGGCAAAACTTAATAGAATTGGTGGTAACAGCACAGGTGGAGGGGAATGGACAAATCTGTATTTCCCTTTGGAGTGGAGTCAAGGATTTTTGAGTTGATTGGATGTCACATCGAGGAAAAGAAGGGTAAAGGAGACTCCTCGCTTGTGACTTGGTGTCACATCCTCTGGTAGGAAAGTCTGAGGAACACTTTTGCAGGAGATATGCTGAGTTTTGTTTTGGCTGTGTTATTGTACCCATTGTCCAAATGAGAAAGCAAAATATATTTAGTAGTATTTAGAAGTCGTACAAAATAAATAAATAACTTGTTTATTTATAGTATACAGTTTAAAGGAGACTCTTAGTAACTTGTTTTACAACCAGCGAAGGGAAAATACTAGTCCTAGATTAAGTGTTTCATTAAAGTCATTGATTATTAAACTTTCCATTATTGAAAATATAGCAAAATTAAGTGATAAAATTAAAGGCCACATGAATTATATGGTGAATGATGAAATTCTGTCTAACAACACTATTGACAATGCAAATGTTGACTCAGATTTTTTTTTAAGCTGGTCTTTTTCAATTTACACCAATCCAACTATATATTATCCAAGTGTTGTAAACTATTAGAGATCTGAAGGACTTTAAAAATTACCCAGTAAGATCTCAATTTAAACGCAACTTAGTCCTATAAAAATGCCTTGTCCAATGTCATGAAACTAAGCAGTTTACCTGACTTGAAACTCATTACTCCAAATCCAATTCTCAGCAGTAAGACATCTCGAAACCATGTCAGAAACTAGACTCTCTAAAGCCAAGAATCACAGACAATAAGTTTTACTTGTTTAGTAGGTTTTCTCAACCAAACAATACTTCAGTGAAAATAATTGACTGTTCAACTGGAAAAGGAGTCAAATAATATCCAATTCAAACATCATTCAACAAGTTTACACTCTAATTTTTATCTAATTCCTGTTTCTTTAACCATATACATTGAATCTGGTAATAATAGTGTGACATTAGACTACAAAAGCAAACATCTAAGCTTTCAAAGTGCCTTGCTTCATCTATGAGAACCCTATAGAAGAATCTGGAATAAACACTAAAAGAATGTGCACTCATACTGTACTTTTCATTAGGGAAACATAAAACCTTTAGTGTCACAAACTGTTTTTTGTATCATGACATGGTGTTAATTAGAATTTCATCTGATGAACAAGGAATTACACAACTCCTATGCCAAAGACTTAGGACTAGCTCAGAAGTGGTCCCGGAAGCGATAGCCCATCACCCATAACCTGGCAGCAAAAAGAGAGACAGACAGAGAGAGAAAAGATTCGTTAAAGAAATTCATGGGAGTGGATTTTCCATTGCCTTTTCCATGGAGAAGAGAATGCGAGGGGCGGGGGTGTGCTCTGCCTCCACTCCCCCCATGCAAAACACCCAGCCAGCTGGAAAGGGCTTCAACACAACTACTTGCATACAGAAATACCAGCACTTTAGTCTGTGACTGACTGATCACAGAGAATGGAGCTAGGAAGAGTTTTTGAGAGAATCTGTACTATCCTCCAAGACAGCAGCTCTCCCTGGAGAATAAACAAACAGAGAAGACGCCAGAATGAGCAAGGGCATTTCTACCCGCCCCGGCAGGATAAAGACACTCTAGACCATGGGACTGCCATGAGGGGAGCCCAGCTGGCCCCATCTTGAAAGGGTTCTGCCTGTGGGGCACTGGGACCCCAAAGAAAGAAAGCTTGATAGGTATACAGCCTGAGCAAAGACCTGAGAGGGCATCACAAGAGATCAGCCAGAGAATAGATTCTCTGTGCAGGACAAAGTTCCCACGAAACATACTCCTGAGGGAAACCCAGCACTGGGACTTGTGCCGCAGAGAGAACACTGGCACCATTTATACCAGTACCAGCCAAGTTCAAGACTGTCACCATCTACCTCTCCTCCCTTCTCAACAGCCCAGCTCTGAGGAGTGTGGAAGCAGCAGCCTTCTGAGTGGAGATTTGGAGTCAGAGAGCAAAGTGGAGAACCAGAGGGAGGCCAGGACGTGCCTCACAGCCCATTTACCGCACTGAGGGCTCCTGTCTTCTCTGAGCCTTGGGCAGGGAGGTGATGGCAGGAGGACACAGGAGTGTTAGAAGAAGGAGCCTCAGTTAGATGAGAGATTGAAGTTGCTATTTCATACTTGAAAGTGAGCCTATTTATTAGCACTTTGACTGAAAAAGCTATGAGATCTGTCTAAGTTGTCACCCACGAGGCAGAGAAGAGAAAACTGACCAAGTATAATCAAGGGCAGTTGAGAAAGAAAAATAAATGTTGTTTCTTGGTTAAACTCTACCGAGTTAAGCACATTTAATAAACCAGTCAGAGTGGTAACAACAAAAAACTACAAACAAGATGTTGAGATAAACACAAGGAATATATCCAGTCACAGCCCATATACCTAAGATTCCTTTCTAGTCGAGTCCAGTTTCAATCTATTTGCAACCAGGTGAGATTAGCTTACAAGAGCCTGCAAATGGCCTTTAAGCAATTTAAATATTAATTACAAAAAATAAATTTGAGGGATGCCTTTCAGGGAAAGAAAACTAATGCAAATGAAGCCAAGACCAGAAAATGGATGTTACTGGTGAAGCATTTTTATTGGCCATCTTTCATGTGCTAAGTGGTATTTAGAGACATAAGAAGAATTAGAAGGTATGGCTCCTATTCTTGGAACCAGCTGGATAAACTAAATCCATGCTTAAAACAAAAGAAAACACTAGAGAAGAGAATAACAGAGCAAAGTACGTATAATCAAGTGCTGTAATAAGAGCAAGAGGATATAGTCCTGTACAGAAACGTACACGCATGAAGGTGGAAGCATGGTGAAAAGGATCTGTAGAAACAGACCATCCAGAAAGATGGGGGGTATTGAAAATGCTTTCCTGATCCAGGTTACTAAGCTCTGATAGAGATGATCCCCGGCAGTCAATGCAGGTTTCCGCTCTACCGGCCGGCATCTGTTGGCAATCTCATTATGGAAAAAATGAGCACCTAAGAAAATGTTAAGTAGCCTTGCTGAGGCTTTTATCGCAGGGAAGGGTACCACGGGGAAATGGTTAACAGGATTTTTTTTTCTGATCAGAAAACAAAAGTCAGTTGGTAATCTAAACCTATCAGGATGCTTCTTGATAGGGGAAGGAAAGTGGTGATGGTATGATAGTATTTTGGACTTACACCAAAGGAAATGAATGGACATAGACTGGACTTTAAGAAAATAAATGTACCTAAAGCTACATTAATGAAATCATGAAGACTGACATGCAACAGAATTAAAGAAACTTTGGAAAATTTAGTTAGCAAGAGGATTTCTTTGAATTCAAGTTTGACGAGGACGAAAAGCCCTTTTTCTGTGTAAAACTCCAGCAGGCTCTTTGCTTGCCACAAGGATACATGGCCTTAGATTTAGGTCTACCTGTAAGGCATTACTAGGTCTGCGTTTCTCTTCGAACCACCTTTGAGATACCAGAAAGACATTTCAAGCTGCGTAGGTGGCTGGGTGGTATAAATGCCACACCTTTAGGGAGAAGCCTTTGTGCCTTACTCTCAGACAGTTTGTCATTGCATAGTAACCCTGCTACCTGCTTGTTGCAACTTGGATTTGCTGTCCACAGGCCACATTCCGAGAAGTTCTCCCATTCTTTGGGTGTCACAAAGCATTTGAAAGAGAGGAAGAGAACACTGGACATTGAGCAAGGCTGTTCATGTTAGATTTTTTGTCAGTTAGCGCACATTAGTTATGCTGACCCAGATATTCTGATTTCAACTGTTTTCCACATTCACTAGAAAATCCTAATATCAGCAAGCATGTGGCCTGGCAAGCTGGGAGGATTAACCTGAGGTCCCGTCAGGATTCTTCATCATTTTAACATGGTTCAGCTGTAGTCAGCAAGCATGTAGTATTCGCCCACTCTGAGTGCCATACTTGTTACTTCCACTTATAACAGATGGCAGTGATACCTGCACATGGGGGAAGGCCATCTCTGTCTTGATTTTTTTTTATCTGGAAGTTTTCAGTTAGAAAAGACAATATTCCTTTGCACATAAAAGGGCAGCACTGAGATCTAAAACACAGCTCTGGGTCTGATTATTTTCTGAAGAAAATAACATCGTACTCCAGTAAAATGAGTTAATCTGTCCCTTTACCGCAAGATGTAAACTGTAGATTATAATGGACCACTGAACAGTTCAAACCAAAATTATAACTTCTGATTAAGTAGTGCGGCCTAGCCTGCTGAGTCACCAGTGTGGAAACTCACCCCTGAAGAATGTGGAGCCCAAGATGACATGGGTAGCCACTGTTTGGGGAAACATGATTTTTTTTTTTTTTTGGTCTTTTCATTTAACTCTTCAGTAACTAACCTCATCCTCCAAATTCTGCAGCAAAAGCCCAATAAAGGTGATCAAGGAGGTGTGACTGGAGTCAGAAATAACAGTAAGTTATGGAGCGCAATAGGCAGTATTCACTGATTCATTCCACCAGTGTCACGGATTCATCCCACCGGTGTCAACGGGCAAGCACTGTGCCAGGCACTGGAAAAAGCAGTGAATTACACCCGTGAGACTGTTGCATCTGATTGTCTCCAGGACTAACGTGCACCATCCCAACTTTGGAAAGATGTCTGTATTACCTGTATAATCTCCAACATTAACTCTGAGTGACCTTAGATGTTATGAAAACTAGTAAATGAATCACTTAGGATGTTTTTGTTGGGAAGTAATAGAAAACCCAGTTCAAACTGGCATTAACAGTAAAGTTAATTTATTGGCTCACATAACTGAAAAGCCTAGAAATTATATAGACTTTGGGGATAATTTGATTAGGGCTCTGGCTCCAAATTTTGCTGTTCTTTTGGCTCATCCTTCCTCCAAGTATCAGCTTTATTTTCAAGCTAACTTCCCTCCTGGTGACTGTGATAGTTAATTTTATGTGTCAACTAAACTGGCCATGGGGTGCCCAGATTAAACATTATGCCTGTGTGTGTTGTGAGGATGTTTTGGATGAGATTAGCACTTGAATTGGTGAGCTCAGTCAAGGAGCCTGCTGTCCCCAGTGGAGGTGGGCATCATCTTGTCTGATGAGGGCCTGAGTAGAAAAAAAAAGGGGAAGGAGAAATTTGCCTCTTTTGTTCCTGCCTCACTAGGTGAACTGGGACATTTCATCTCAACTTCTCCTGGCCTCAGACTGGGATTTACACCCATCGGCTCCCCTGTGTCTCAGGTCTTCGGACTCAGACTGAGTTACACCACTGGCTTTCCTGAATCTCCAACTTGCAGATGGCATACTGTGAGAATTCTTAGGCTCCATGAGCCAATTCCTCATAATAACGATCTCTCTCTATAGGTAGGTAGATAAGTAGATAGATAGATAGATAGATATAAACAGACATAGATATATGTAGATAGATATATATTTGTGTGTGGTACATATGGAGGTTATATATTAATATATTAAGTATTAATATAAAATCTCCATGGAGTTGTGTTGAGCTGACCCGTGAACAATGCAGGGGTTAGGGGCACCAACCTCAAAACAGTCAAAAATCCATGTGTAATTTTACAGTTGGCCCTCTGTATATGTGGTTCTGCATTCATGAATTCAACCAACCATAAATCATGTAGTAGTGTAGTATTTATTGAAAAAAATCTGCAAACTAGTATGTATAAAATAAATGATACAAGGATATAATGTAAAAAACAGGAAGCATAGCCAATGTTTTTAATAACTTTAAATGGAGTATAATCTATAAAATATCAAATCACTATGTTGCATACCTAAAACTAATATAATGTAGCAAATCAACTATACTTCAATGAAAAGGAAAAAGATTAAAAATCCACATATAAGTGGGTTCATGCAGTTCAAACCTGTGTTGTTCAATGGTCAGCTGTATATATATATCCTATTGGTCTTGTTTCTCTAGCAGAGAACCCTCACTAGAACAGTGACAAAGTGGAAGATATAATTGAGATTCACATCCAGAAAAGAGAGAGAGCTTCCCAAGCAATGCCCGAAAGTCATAGGCCGTCCTATGCATCAATCACAGTAAATAAAAGGCTGATTGATTTATACCAATGAGAGTCCATGCCTGAACCTGGCAGCAGAGGTAACCCCAGCCAACTGCACAGCTGCTCTTCCAATGGTGGAATAAATGCCAAAAGACAACTTTTACAGTGAACCTGAGCAATCATCCCCAATTTCCAGTATTAGGAACACAAGATTTACCAAATGCTTCCTCGGTAGGCAGAGAACTGGTAAGTTGCAGAAGAAGGCATACACTCATCTTTGTTCACAAAAATCTCAGATTATGCAGGAGAGTTAGGTAAATTTACTATTTTTCAATGACATTTCCCTGGACAGTCTGTGAAAGGTGCAAGTTACAATGTCTGCTTCTGAGAACTCCAAAGGGTTTGCCAAGCTCACAGCTCCTTTCAATGAGTTCTTGTCCCTCATTCACTGCTCCCAATGTTTGAACAAAGTGACTTGGAAAAGTTGGCCACAGGTGGCTGGTGCAAGCATGAGTACCTGATCCAAAGGCAGCAATCTATTGACTGGCCAACAGTCTTGCTTTAGAAGAGCTCAGTGCCAGGAGGAAAAATGGATGCAGGCAGTCAAAAGGGATGAACTTTTAGTTATAAGATAAAGAAGTACTAGGGATGTAATGTACAACATGTTAAACATAATTAACACTGCAGTATGCTATATATGAGAGTTGTTAAGAGAGTAAATCCTAAGAATTCTCATCACAAGGAGAAAAACTTTTTATTTCCTTGATCTTGTATCTGTATGAGATGATGGATGTTCACTAAACCTATTGTGATAATCATTTCATGATGTGGGTAAGTCAAATCACTAGGCTGTGCACCTTAAACTTATACAGTGTTGCATGTCAATTATATCTCAATAAAACTGGAAGAAAAAAAAAGAGGTCGGCACTACAAGGGTTCTCTATACTTGATGGTGATTAACTGACCCAGTCAGATCTTCTCAAGGGGTTTGCATGTAAGATACACATGTCAAGAAATGTGAAGAAATCTGACCCTCCTTATAAGCTAACAGTTTAGCCTGCCACACTCTTACGGATGTTGACAGAAGATACAAGACACTTGAGTTACAGACAAAGGATTTAATACGCACAGCACAGCAAGCAGCGTAAGTTTCATATTTGCTTTGGTTCCCCTTGTCTCTCACCCCTTTAGGTCCCAAAGGGGTGACACAGAGCAGCCACATGAAGCAGTAGGTTTGAATCACAACTAAGGATCCTCAGACTTGGGAAATCTAAATCTTTTATAATGGGTTACTAGCAATCCTTCCTATCTTTGCCCCTAAGAGAGACATTAGACTGAACAGCAAATAAAGCTGCCCTCAGCTCCAGAGGGAGACATTATCAGTATCTTCTAAGTCTGCTCTCTCTACAAACATTTATGAAAAGAGAGTCCGGAACAAAAGTTGTCAATGCCTCTGCTTTGCAAGACGTGCAGAAATGTAACAGACTCACAAAGAATTGTCTCCCAACACCAACATACAATAGAAAGTTGTGTAGAAAGAAACTGAGAGACACACAAAGAATGGGCAGCAAGTATCAACACGAGGCAGCAGAAGCAGAGAGAAAGAAAAGAGAAATAGAAACTATTTGATACCAGAAGAAATAAGTAAGAAAGGACACAGCATCTTCACGCCAGTGGAAGCCTGGTGGTATTTATACACGTGAACTAGAACCACATTCCCTCATTGAAACCGAATCACGCAGCATTTGTACAGAAGTTATCAGTGAATGTGGACGACAGCCAACCTTGAGAATCATTTTGTTTGAGGGTGGAAATTCTCATACTGTCCACGAAGGCACCCCCATCATAGTTAAGCAAGGCAAGCTACACGCTCTGGCTGTGTCAGGCTTGGGGTTTTGTGGGGGATTGTATTGAGTGGATGTGAGCCAAATACCGGAGGTGATTCACCTCACAAAGCTAAGCATTGGAAAACCATTTCTATCACAGTAGCCATTTATGTTAAAGAAGTTGCTTTGAAACTGTTTTTAGCTTCCTGCATTTTATCTCTTATTTTGCTCCTTAATCCAACCTGCTTCTCTAGACAAGAGGTGTTTATTGTTATTTGTCAGGGACAGTAATAGCCAGATGATTCTAGATATATTCTTGTTAAAGTCAACACAACAATTATTTCCAAGGAGGATACATATTTATTTTAGACACTAACTTGGCCTCTGTTTCCTATTTGTCTACTTATGGTTAGTTCATTATACTTTACTTCCGAAAATACAAATATCTCACATTTTTTGCATTATGTGTACATTCCAAGCAGGCACCTTAAGTTGTTACTACCTCTTATTTATATCACATTAAGTATTTTATTCACTCCAACAACAACAATAAAAAAAAAATAAACCTTCCTGTTCATTGATAATTAGATGTTTTGCTTCATTTGGATTTCCTCCAACAATCTTCTGTTCAGATTCAGCTCTTATAATTAATTACCCTCTTGCTGAACAACTGAAAGCTGAAGTCTGACCAAAGTACATCTCATCCCACACAGATGTCCTAGTTACTCCACAAAAGGTTAATTAATCATAAGAGGTGCTTTAGAGCAGGAGGCGCTGGAAGAAATTCAGACCCAGTTTCTGGCAACATAGAAAAACCACCATCCTGCCCGTTGCTATTGAGCTCACACTGAGAGAATCGTTCCAGTGGAACAAAAATTCAACTGCACAAAATAGCTGGTGGATATAATATCATGCCTCAGACAATGGAGCACGCCACTTCCCAGTCACCGATGATTCAGAATCCCAGACTGCCTGCGAGGGCAGGTCAGCCCTGTTTATCCTCATGTAACAGAGGTGCCTGAAACTCCCGAGTCACAACAATGGCAGAAGCGGTCTTCGTGGTGCTCCTCTCCCTGGCTGGGTGCCATCTTATCACATGAATGAACCTCCTCTCCAGCCAAAACCGTCTACACACAATCTTCCAAATACACCTTCCACTTTCCCGACCTGTGGTTTTAGCCATGCTAATCCTCCCAGTCCAGGAATAGCCCTGCCTTCTTCCACTGTCTAGCCAAAGCCTATAATTCAGTCAAGAGCCAGTTCAAATACCTCCTCCTTGTGAACCTGCCCCTAGAGCATTCCAACCCACAGGAAGTGCTTCCTCTTTTGACTTAGGAGCAGCTATGATACAGTAGAAGGAACAATGTTGTGGGAAACAGAAAACATATGCAATACTGGCTCTGTTAAATGTGTAACTTTGAGCAAGTTGTTTGACTCCTGTGAGCCTCAGCTTTTTGCACAATAAAATGGGAAGAATAACAACTACTCTGTGGGCTTTATTATGAAGATGAAATAGAATAAGGTATATAAAAATGTTTGTCATTTTGTTGCTGCTCAGCACATATTTTTTTGCTTACTTGATAACTGACCATTCTCATGCTTTCCTTTTCTTTATTTCTTTGTTTTTCTTCCCGTTAACAAAAGGTGAGAAGGAAGGTCATCTTAGTGGTCCTTAAGAAAGTAAACATCATCAAAGTAGCCACCCTTAGGAGAATAGGAAGATGGTTCCATTTTTCTGGGAACGTGGATCCATCAATTACGTGTTTTAAAGATCAATGAGAAGACATTTCCAAACCCTGGGGAGGAAACTGTCGGGGTTGCAGAGAAGGAAAAGAGATCAAGACTCTGAGACCAAGAATCTGAACCCTTCACGGGCAAGCACTGGGGGATCCATTGTGGTACTGGGAGTGGCTGTGAATTGAACAGGGAGAGAGTCAGCTACAGTGGGTCATGCTGCTAGGGGTAGCATCCACAGGAGATGACCCCCATTCTGGCTCCCTCATCCAGGCAAGTTGCCCTCCTGCTGCCAGCACACTCTTGTGGAAGATGAGAGAGACCGCATATGGATCCCCAGGGCCCCTGAGAGTCAGGAAAGAGGGCTCCATATTCTGGAGATGGAAGGCAAGGGAAGCTCTGGTGACAGCTACAACTTGTCTCATCATGTCTCATAAACTTGCAGCACGCTTTTCTCCCCAACTAGAGTTTATGCTCCTGGAGGCCAAAAGCATGTTTTACATTTTGAATATTTTCCTCAGGACCTGGCCCAGAGCTCAGTGTGCATGTGGTAGACTTTGAGCTCTTTCCTGGGCCCTCACTAGATGAGTCACTTTTCTCTTTTCCCTCTTCTGTGCCTTGTTTGTTTAGTCATGATTTAAATCATAAGAAAGTACATTCTAAATCAATGTTGAGGATTCTGGACGGTTGATGTTTTCTCCTGCTGAATGATTCACTCCCTTTCTCTTAGAAGCTCCCATTGAAACAGAGAATTAATGAGCTTGAGGGAAGGAGAGAGTGAGAAGAGAGCAAGAAAGAGGTTGGGATACGTGGCTATGTATTAGGAGCAAAAAGAGCAATTTGTCTTTCGAGAAGATTCCGTGAGAAACAGATGGCAATTCTAGTTCACAGTGGCAGCAAGGTGACAGTGCTGCTTCTGGAGAGAGTCAGATCTCCCCTGTCTCCTTGACACTATGTTTATTTAGTTCTCATTTGGAAGTCAGTCTTGATCTGACAGTATAGGGAAGATTTCCTTCCTGTCTGAGATGTCAACCTGTAAAACATACCAGTGGAAATAAATAACAATTTGCATTCAAAGCACCTGTGTTTAAGGGTTCAAATCTCTTTCCAGGCATGACTGTGCCCAGTCTTCAGAGATAACAGAGTATTTATCAATTGTCTTTATTTTAAAGATGTCAAGACTGAGTCAGCAATGTCAAATACCAAGTTTAGCCAAAGAGAATTGGAACCTAATTCCATCCTTTGTGTATATACAATTATTATCATTACTATCATTCAATGGCATTTCTGATGCTAATACAACCCACTGTGCAGAATTCAGCCAGCACCTGAAATGCAGCCAGGGAGACGATGTTTAACAAAAAATAATTTTGAGACCACAGCACTTCCAGTTTCTGAAAGCCGTAAAATGAATCCCAAATTTATTCCTAATGGAAATAAATCACAGAATCCAAGGTACAAAATTATTTCCACAGCTGCTCCAATAAACATCAGAAAAGGCCTTGCCAACTCTTGACTATTCAGGCTACTGCTGTACAAAGGAGGAGCTTTTTAAAAGAATAACCCTTGTCTATCCTCATGAAAGGCTAATATGTAGGCATTACCAGAATCTAAAAAGAACATGTTCAGTTTCAAATTTTCTCAAAACCTTCTGGTTATATTTACTCACTTTCCCAATTAGCAGGTGTTTGAAGCCCTGAAAAATTTTCTCACTGCTCTAATTTTATAGTCAATGACATGGATATAGAGATAGAGATCTGGAGATACAGAGATAGAAGATCTTGTCTATCCCCCTAACCAGATTGTTACGCTGCTCACGAATCCTAACTGTAGCTAGAGTCTTCCTGTATCTCCCAGGTAGATACCCACTATGGTTTGCTCATGGAGAAACCTTTATAAATGCATGTTGATTGATGACTCAGTGTAAATATACAAGTTAATTCTGAATGGATGGAAAAATAATGGTGACCTCAACAAATCATCCCCTATCCTTACCTTTCCAGTTGTTAAAAAACAGTGATTTAAACTATAGAGACTGTAAAAAAAAAATCAGTGGTTTCCAGGGATTGGGGGACAAGGAAGAATTTATGAATAGGTAGAACATAAAAGATTTTTAGGGCAGTGAAAATACTGTGAATGATACTATAATGATGGATACATGTCATTATACATTTGTCCAGAGCCATAGAATGAACCCTAATATAAACTCCGGACTCTGAGGGATAATGATGTGTCTGTATAGGTTCATCTCCTGTAATAAAGGTACCACTCTGGTGTGGGGTGTCGATAGAGAGGCTATGCGTGTGTGGAGGCAGGGGGTAGATGGCAAATCTCTGTAACTTCCTCTTAATTTTTCTATGAACCTAAAACTGCTCTAAAAAAAATAAAATCTTTTTAAAAATGTCCCTTCCTATTTCTGTGTAAAGACATGCATGCTGGTGCCATGCACAACTCCTAAAGGAAGGCAGGCCTGCCGTACTCAGGATGTTCCCTGGAGCTACCAGCAGTAATGAGGCTTTCAAAAGCAGGGAGACAGGCGGGCAAGGGAGCAAGAGAAAAGACACTGCTGTGACAAGTGGAGAAGCAACTCTACGGTCCACAGTTATGTAGGTTGTAGATTTTTTCCCCCGCCAGTGATTTAAAGTGCCATAATTGAGCTACATTTGGCATCAGAAAAATCTGAATTCAAGTCCTAATTCTGTCTCTGACCAGATGGGTGTACTTGAGCATATTACTAAATCTTGCTAATCCTCATCTTCATTATCTGTAAAATAGGTGAAATAGCAGCTTTGTTGTGAGAATTAAATATGCCAATTCACTCCAAGTGCATTAACAGGAACTGAACATTCAAGTAGTGTCAGTTTCTTCGCCTTTCTGACTTCCTCCTCTACCAAGGCATGGTTTTTCCATAAAAGCAGGGCTGGAGAGATCACAAAATGACCCCACTTCTCTCTGTCACAGTATTTCTCAACTTTCAAAAACCCACATGCCCCTTGATCAGACAAAAGGTTCAATCTCCCACATCCCATGTTGAGATTTATAGCTTTGACCCCCTAAGATGGGCTGGGAAATTAAAAAGGCAAGTAATACATGAATATTCCCCAAATCTCTCCAAACCACAAAGAGCACTGTGGATGAGCCCACATGTCTGCCTGTGGGTGAGTGTGGGTGTGTTTCAGAGTGAAATTTTCATTTGCTACTCTCCGGTTACTTAGCCCCCGCCAGAAGAATTCAATTATTCCCAGAAGTCAGAGACATGTCAAGTCAGCTATTTTGCTTAAAGAAACAAGATACACCTTAAAGCCCCAAACAGAAAACTAGGGAAAGAAGAAATTGTTTGGGTAGCTCTATAATCGCTGAAGTTCTTGCCAGCAACTCAAGACAGGCTATCACCACCTGATTGTTTTTCAAGAAATGCAAATGACACATCGATGGCCTTGCTCTGTGACATATCAGAAAGCCAGCTTGCCTGGTGCTTGCTAAGCCTCTGCACTGGACTCTATGGACCCAGCATTGGGAAGGGAGGAGAGGAAGTGAAACAGGCATCTTTTAGATTTCCTTCGCCTCTTGCTCTATCTGCATCCTGGCAGGAATCCGCCAGGCTTGTTCATACTCATTACCCAATTTGTACTATTTGTAAGACAAAGGGAGCCATGCCGCCCCAGGTGCCTGTTGCAGTGCATGGGGTTTAGCAATGACAGGAAAATTTTTACACGATTTTCTGTTAGTCTGTGCTGGAAAGAAGGATGCCAGCAAAGTTTGTATAGCATACCTCCAAAGAAGTCTCCTTCGGAGCTGTGGGGAGACTTTGAGAAAAGAAATTTTGGAGGAAAAAAAAAGATGTGATATTCAAAATAATTTTAACAAATGTAAAAAACTCTAATCAAGATCTCTACAGCCTACCTGTAACTGGATATCCCAGGTTACCTTCTCCACATTCTGCAATTTCATTTTCTCGATATAAGCTACATTCTTCTAAATTGGTCTGGTCCAATGCTAATCACATATTCACAGCCATATTCAAAGAGACTTTAAAAAATCTTTTCTGATCATTAAATCGGGGCTACAGTAGTGATAGGACACCTCAGGGTAACCTAGGATTTGCGGCTTTTTTCTTTCTGAAACATACCACTTTGACACACAGGTCATTCTCTGGCAAAGAAAGCAGAGCTCAGCAACTGCTTTATCAAAAGAACTCACAGGCATTAATTTCTAACAAAGCTAACCCATCCCCGAGCTCAGCAACACAATACACCCACATACCCACATAGGCCTGCGTGTGTGTGTGTGTGCACACGCGCATACACGCACACTCTGAAATTCTGCTCTATCAGCCTCTAGTCCTTCCTGCTTGGGTCTGGAGGAAACAGACTAAACATGTTCACCCACATTACATTTTCTGTACTCAGAACAACCAATTAGAACCACAGTCTCACTTTTTATTCTGTTCTTTGAGCCATCTTCCAAAAAGAAAATCCACTTGTGCAGGGAAAGTGTGGAGCAATACCTAGAAATAGATACTGGGGCTAAACATTTTGCCTTTGACCTGAATTAAAAGAGGCAACAAGCAAAACTGGAAAACAGAATCACTCCGTCTCTCAGCCATGTCCTGGCTGTCTTCTCTCCATGTTTAGTGCTAACGGTACAAGATGAACTAGACAGACCCAGTCTCTGCTCTCATCAAATTTACAGAACAGCGGCAGAAACAGACAAGTCAAGAGGCAATTTCAGGACAGTGTGATAAGTGCAGAAAGAGTGAGTTAAGGATGCCCTTGGAGTGCAAAGGGGACATCTAACCCTGGAAGATGATTAGAAGTTAGACCGAAGAGGGGAGGAGAGCAGAGACTATGGCCAACAAGGAGAGCCCTTCTGGTTCCTTGTGGCTGGGGATCTGAAGAGTGCCACAGGGGTGTGATGAGTCACCAGGCTGCAGGGCTAAGTGTGGATCAGATGAGGAAGGCCTTAGAAAGCAGAATAAAGATTTGGGACATCAGAGAAGTACGTTAAGCAGGGGAGTGACATGATCAGATTTGCTGTTTAGAAAGAGTACTTTGTCTGCAGCAGAGAGAACGAATTGGAGAGTAGTACAGTTAAAAGCGAGGAGAGCAGTTAGAAGGCAGCTGGAGCAGTCCCGAGGAGAGCTACGGCAGCCTGGCTCACAGGCGTGACAGTAAAGATGGAGAAAAGTGGGTAAGTCAAGGAGCCAAATCTCTACCTTCCCTCAGACAGGTGAACGGAAATGATGCACTGCAGCAGGGAGAGGGACGTGACATTTTGCCTAATGCTCTTCAATACAAATGATCATTTCACATTTTCTCTTAGAAAAATCACCATCTCTCATTCATCTTCTTAAATTCTTGGTAATTGAAAGAAATACGAAATCTATCATTTATTTTGAACACGGAAAGGTCAAACAGTTCTCCTGGCCGGCACACACAGCTCATTTTGTAATCATCCAGCGTGTATTTTCCATGGGACCTGCACAGCCACCATTTCACTCCTGGCACTTGTTCATCAGTCCACTTTCTCAAAGCGAATGAGTGAGCAAATGGCAATCAATGCTCCCAATAAAAGTTTTAGGAGATAATTACAGTGACGGGAAATGCAGTCATCACAATAGTCATGCTGGGTTTGTTGTGATGCTACTAATCACGCCAACTTTTCTGATTTCATGTAAATTGCAGGGACCTTTATTCCTGTAGGAATCTCTATTAATAGATAATATCATTATGCTAATAGCTGCTTAAAGTATAATTTAAAAATTTAAGCCAGGTATTTTAAAACACTGTAATAACCTAACAAATATGAGCCAAAAAATAAGGCTTACCACATTTAACGAAATAATTTTTAAAGAGAGACACCTGCAATTTACCCATTAAAAAATACTTGGGACTGAGTGATTAAATGTATGTATGTTTTTTCAATTACTCAACAAAACAGAAAGTCTAAATGTTCCACTATCTGAGCTCCTGTTTACTGTTAATGGATGAATGTTTATACATGCATACCACAATTATGGACTATACATAGGTATGCTACTGTTTATATATTCATTCATTCAACAAATACTAGGCACTTACCTTATGCCCAACACTATGCTAGGCATTGAGGACCCAAGAAAAGAAACGAATGTACTGACAGACCAGAAGGGGTAACTTATATTCAAATAAATATGATATTGACATGTGTGCCAAATACGGACAAGTGCAAGACACCAGAATGCTATAGAGGAAGATGCCCTTAACTCAATCATGGAGGCCTTCCTAGAGGAGGTGATTTTTGAAATCTCTTAACAGAAAAGTCAAGCACTCGACAGACAAGTCCAAAAGTGGGGGATAATTCAGGAAAAGAAGAAAAGGCTTTTCAAGGGTACAGAGGTCCAAAAGGAAACAGTGTGAACTGGGAGCTGCAAGGCTAGAGCACAAGACCCATTAGAGAAGGGTCGGGGAAGACTGCGGAAAGCCTGTTATGCCAGAGCAAGGCCATTAGGGTAGGGAAGAAGCACAGATAGATTTTCTTGACTTGCTCTGTAGAAAAAGAGCATCTATGCAGCTAGGACATCATCTTACAGTTAATGGTATAGTAACCACGTTGCCCAAATTATGGCATGGAGTAGACCACTGGAAAACAAGGCTGTCCTTAGAAATTCAAATATATCCCCTTTCTCTCCTACCTCCCTTACCTTGCTAACTCAGACTCAGCCTTCTTTGGCTTCAATATCACTTAAGTCCTCCCTAACCCCTCCGATTGTTCAGTGATCCCACATCTGTGCTGAGCCATGTTGGGAGTAGGCTGTGGCCTGCACAGGATCAAGTGCAGGCTGCTGAAAACACCCTACCCTTTCTTCCATTCTTTACACACACACACACACACACACACAAACACACGAAGTGTTGAAAAGTCTGAACACTTGCTGAGGGCTTGATCAGTGTTATCTGAGAGAGTCAGTTAATTATCTATCTGGCTTCCAGTTTAACAGGAAATAGTTTATCCAATTAACTCTTGCTTCATAGTCCTAACTTAAAATCAGGACACAGGGAAACTCCAAATGACCGGGAATGTGGGTGAGGGGTTCTGGGGAGGCCGGGAGCAACAGGGTAGCAGGAGAAACACTGGGGAAAGAAGCCTTAGTGGAGGGACAGTGGGAGGACACAAAGGGAGCGCTGGGAATGGGGACACTGCAGAGGAAGGCGTAAGACCTACTGGGAACTAGAGCCTCAGTCCTGCATGTAGAAAATTCCAGATATCCAGTGGCCTGACAAAATAAAAGCTGGGGGAGAACTTCCTGCCTGAATCTGGTCTCTTCAGCTTCATCAGGAAGTAGTATCCTGTTTTCACATCATCACATTTCTGCCACCTGTGTCGCCCTTCAACCCCTTTGAAGCAGTCCTACCTCCATTGAAGTCGGCAGCCTTCCCACGGGGCGATTTGCAAATACCTAAAGCCCTACTCAGTCAGGGCAGCACTGCCACCCATATTTAGGGATTTTAATCTTTCCACATAAATCACTCCCTCCAGCTCCTTAATCATGTGTGACAACTTGCAGTGACTGCATCTCGTGCTCTAATTTCCCTGAAAGGTCTTGCAAGCTAAGCAGGGTTAAGCTGAGTCAGTAACTTAGATGGAAGACGCCAGAACCACACAGGAAATGCACAAAATGAGTCAACAGACAGCTCATGTCTCTCTGAAGTCTGCCTCTCACCATCTGGAAGAGGGGCTCCCTGGGTCCAGAAGCCCGCTGTTTTCTGAGTGAGGGGCCAGCTGCAAGCATCATAGCAGGCTCTCCTCGCCTATGGAAACTGGAAGTCGGACCAGGATCCCAACAAGCCCTTTTAGCTTTGCTATGCTCTGCGCTTATGCTCCCAACTACCTTCAAGAGGCAGAGTAACACCAGAACCAATCAAGTCGGTATGGTAGGAGGACTTTGAACCAAACTAGGAAGAATTCTGGCCTTTATCAAGATTCCCAGACCATAGCTGTGGGAATGAGGCTATGTGCCAGCCCTTTATTATTCTGAACTGAACACTATTACAGCCCCATACTTCCTTACCTATTAAACAGAGCCTCTTGGCAATGACATATGCTTCCTTTGCCTTAACATTTGAATGCGACGTTAAATTCCACGTAATTCTGTGTATTGGCTTGATCTACTGAGAGAGGACAAGAGAGAGGTCACCAAATGCCAATTCTTTTAATAGTAAGTAACATTTACCTGAGTGCTTGATCATAACAGTCACTTTTCTAAGCGCTTTATTCATAAAGTTCTTAACAGGGAGAGGAGAATTTGAGCACACAGAGGTTAAGGAACGTGCCCAAGGTCACACAAAGAACAAGAAGCAACGCTGGGATCTGAACACAGATAGTATGATCCCAGAGCCCATGGTCTCCATTCTGCTGTTCTACCTAGATTCTTGGGTATTACTGAAGTTTCTGCCTCTCAAAGAAAATTGGGAATATAATAAGAGCTTACAGGGGAATCATTAAAAATACATTTTTATAAATAAGGACGATGAAGGATGATACCCTCTAAAATAGATGCAAGAGCATTGGCTTGTCCTGGAAATGTGGGAAGGAACCTAGGGCAGTGAGGTTGATTCGGTGGGAGGTGGGGACATTTACCAGTGCATCTCACAGCCCACTTCAAGGTGGGGAGAAGACAGTTGGTTAAAACCAAAGAACACTGGGCAGGAAGTGATGTCATTGCCCAGGGAGTGGCTGAAGCAATGATCAGGGATGTAAGCTGGTTGGGGGAGGAAGCGAAGGAAGTTGGCACTGGAACAAAGTAGAGAGATCAAGGTCATGGGTGTCCCGAGACATGCGTTATCTCACTTAACCCTCATCACCATTTTAGGCTTCTCAATCACCTCCATTTTTAAAATGAAGAAGTTTAGCCACAGGAAAATGAAGTAATTTGCCTAAGGTCACGGAGAAGTGAGTGGCAGTGCCTAAGGAGTAGGCCCATGGTCAGGCAGCCTGACCCAGAGGCTGGGCTCCTGGTCCTAGGCCGCCCTGGAAGGGGCAGCAGAGAGGAGAGAGGTTCCAGGTGCAGAAACTCCAGAAATAACTGGGGAAGCGAGCTTGGAGGCAGCACAAGGGGAGGGGTTGGCAGGCACACATGTAGGGTGAATCTTCAAAAGGAAGATTGAAGTTTTTCTTCCTCCAAGGTAAGAGGGAAAGAATAGAAACGGTGTGAGCACATCTGAGCAGAGTGTTCTAGCCAGGCAGGAGAGGCTAGCTCATGTCCCAGAGGTCTCATTTTCTCGGCGAATTGGAGCAGAGGTATCTGCCAAGGTCTGTAACCCTGGAGGGGCTGGGTCGGCGCTACAGCTTAAGACCCTGGCAGGGCTGAAGCAGCTGCTGTGCTGACTCCCCCACGAGTGAGTGCGAGCAACGCTCAGCAGCTCGGCGCCCTTTCTGAGCTTATGCTGCCTTTACAGTGAAACCATTTGCCCTGATTTTGCGATTTTCTACAGCAGCGGCTGCAAGTACAGGAGGAGAATTAAAGAAAATGACTGAGGTCCTTTCCTCGGTATTGGGTTTACTGCTCTCAAACCCCTGGATGCCCCAGAGTGCTAAAATTATCTAGTTTCTTCCAAAGAGGAAAAGTTTGAGGGCAGGTAATCCACAAAGGGCAAGGCCAAGGCACAGAATCTGAGGTGTAGCCTGTGGTTCACAGCAGACACACTGGCACCAAACTTGGGTTCAGCTCCCACTGGCACCTCTTGCTAGCTGGTGACCTTGGACAAGTTACTTAACCTCTCTATGCCCCCATTCTTTGGTCTATAGAAGGGGGTATTACCTAAGCTTACTTCAAAAGTTGTTGCAAGGATTAAATAAAACATATGAAGCACCTAGCATCGTGTCTAAAGCATAATAAGTGGTCAATGACTGTTAACTTTTATTAAGACTCAAACAAGGACTTCACTGATGCGTGGGCTCCTCGGTGTCCTCCCCGATCAGCATTCACTACCAGAAGCACGGCATCTCATGCATATACATGTGTGCACTAAATCATGTGAGAGACCAGAACCTCTCAGCCATCAGCAGTGGCTTTAAGTTGTCCAGCTGTGCTGACTAGTTCTTGTTTTCAGATATAAGCAAAGAGGTGGTATAATGGACTATGAGTTTGCTCTGAGGGAAAGGAGCCAACTGTTTCCTATTTGATGCCAATAAGACCTTGACCTTTCCTGCTTTCTATGTCAGCCTTCCTCTCAGAAAGCAAATCCAGACCACAAGTCTCGCCAGAGAGTCGATATTAAATTAAACCTAGAATTTTAAAACATAGCTCAGGTCTTTCTCAACAATTACAATCCTTTTTAAGCATTAGATTTTCTGTATGGGCTCCGCAAAAGAGTTGCAGGATAGAACTAGTATTGTTTATCCTTCTTCCAAATCTCTACAGTCTATTCAGCATGATTTCTTTTTATTGTCTCTCAGGTTTAAGTAATACTTGTTGGCCAGGGTTGGGTTCTTTTTCTGCATGAACAAAAAGATTTTCTTGAAAATGCGATTAGAACACAAATGCCTTATGCACTTAGATGTGCTGAATAGCTACATTCTAAACTTCCTAAGAACTTCCTTTTCATGAAAGAGAAATGTTTTTTCTGTCTTTCTGGAAAAGAGAAGCAATAAAATTCAGAAGAATATCAATGGAATTCCTTTCTCTAAATTCTTGTGTTGACCTGTGGTCTCTCTTAGGCCGTTCCTCTAACTGTTGCACATGTCACTACCTTCTTCCTCACTTGGGCAGGAATATTATTTGCTTCTCCCACTGTACCTAACAAGCTCCAAGCTCCCAATAAAAACTTTTTGATTGACGGAAGATATTTTTTGTTTAACTAATCCATGTAGATCAGAAACCCAGGCAGGTAAATGAATAATGAAGCAGGTTGGGTGTGAGACAATATGGAGTGGTGGGGACAGAGAAAACTGAGAAAACATAAAAAAAAACAAAAACAAAAAACTGCATGTCCCATCTAAGGGGACAGCTGGAACTCAGCTGCATCTCACCCCTGCCATGTAGCAATATAGGTCCTGTGTTGCTAGATGTTTCAGTTTTTAGATAAAAGATATTTTAAAACAAACTGTGGTTACCAAAGGGGAAAGGGGGGAGGGATAAATTGGGAGTTTAGGATTAACATATACACATTACTATATATGAAATAGATAAACAACAAGGACCTACTATATAGCTCAGGGAACTATATTCAATTTCTTGTAATAAGCTAGAATGGAAAAGAATCTGAAATATATGTATGTATGTATATGTGTAACTGAATCACTTTGCTGTACACCTGAAACTAACATTGTAAATCAACTACACTTCAACAAAAAATAAAATTAAAAAAAGAGGATAAACTTTTAACATGGAATCTCCCAGCTTTTACATGAGGGCAACCAATTCAAAAAAATTAAAATGTCAATACAAAGCAGGCCCAATAAAATACATCTGTGGGCCAGGTTCAGCCCAGGACCAACAATACGCAATATCTTAGTCAAAGGAAATTCCTGAGAAACTATGATGAGTAATTCAGACTCTCTTTATCTCTCCTTTACACCAGACTCACCTTCCAGCAGCTTTGCGACCACGGCCTGCAGTCCTACCCTCTGTCTTTTCCGGCTGCCAGTCACAGCTGGACTGGCTCACCTCTCATAGTAAGACTCACCCTGAGTCAGTTCAGAATGACAAGCCATGCCGTCACACAGCCCACTGAGCCTTTTGATGGTGTTGTACAAAACTGAAATGATGGTAATTGGTAGAGAAGATGTTCAGGTTAAATGTTGTGACAAAGTTTTTATAAAGTCTGGGTGATTTCATGATTCTTACAGAGCCCCAGCAAAGCCACCTGAAGAAACGACATGTCCAGTCAAGTGTCATGCTTCAGACGTCAGCGGATAGTCTGCAGAGGCAGGAAGGGTCAGAAGGAAAATTCCATTCTCCCCGACCCCCGTCAGCCCCAAATTAGTTGGTATAAAGCAAAGATTTCTACTTTCCTGGGAAGCTCAAAAACAAGTTCTTGCTAACTGAAGAATATTTAACCCAATAATAGGTTTGTATCCTTGTCAGAATTTATACGTTTTCCTTTGGCATAAAACCCTGATTTCATTCACGACTTGGGAGCCTCAGTAAGGCTCAGTACTTGTTCTAAAATAAAGCACTACTGAAATTCCTGAAGGTGAATCTGACGTCATACCAACCCTTCTATCCCCAGCACCTGACACAATACCAGTCACAGGCTCAAGACTCGACAAATGTTTATTTAATGAATTAATTAATGATGGAATGATTGAACTCGATCCATGCCTCGAATGGTCTCACACAGTAATGCTGGGGGAAGGGGATAGAAGAGAAAGAGGGCAAAGATCAGCATCTTTACATGCAAAGTGAAGTGCTCTGTCTTTGTGTTTAAAATACTTTAGAGAATTGTGTGGTGATTTATCTAATCCACTCTGTCAGGAAGAATCTGAAGATGTAATCTCTGGCTCCCTGCTAAATCTTTGCATGTGCTGATTGGAGGTGGCTCCAGGAGTGAAGCTAAAACAATTAATTGCACTATTAAATAAACACTTTATGTTCCCTTGAAAAGCTTGAACAAGAGCCTCGGCATCAGACAGGAAAAGATGCTGAGGCATCAGAATCATGAAAGAGACGTTAAATCTCTTTCTGCCTGCAGCCCTGTGGATTCCACTGTCTGCTCCCCAACCCTGCAAAGTTCACAGTTCTTTAACATGACACTGAGCTTGACAGAGAAATTGCAGGTACTCGAGTGTGTATCTGCATTGCAACAGATGTCAGCATCACGTTTAGAAGGAAATTGAATTACAGATGGAAGGAGCCTGGGAGTTGAGAGCATCTGTTATAGGAATCTGGATTTGAAAGAATACATTTGAAAAATAAGTCTCTTCAACTTTGGAATGAACTAAAATTGTTCGTGATTCCTAGTGCCATTCTCCCTCATCTCTCTCTCTCTCTCTCTCTCTCTCTCCAATTTTTAGAAGGAATGAGAAAAGACTGAAGTTTTCCCACACTGTCAAGATGGAGAATATTATTAGAAAACACCTCAGAGAAGAACGCATGCTTTTTATCAGTAGTGGAATGCCAATTAGAAATGTTAGAATATCCTAAAGATTTTCTTCAAGGAATCCTAATATCCTTGCCCTAATGAAAAGCACAACGTTGTCTGGGAGTTTTTAGAAGTGACTTATCATGCTTGGTCAGCATAAAGCATCTAGAACCTGCAGGTGACCTTTCTTGTTGCCATTGTCCATTTTGTTTTAGTTAACTTGAGAAGGAACCATTCAATCCAAGCAGTCACTATCATTTTATTCCACAAAGAAGTCTCTCTTTGAGCAAATAATTCTCAGAGGATAGTTTATGGCCCTAAGTAAAATCATTCCTGATAAATATGACCCTTCGACTGCATACAGGACATAGCTCACTCCTTCCCAATCATGTTCTGACAGCGGTTCAGCTCACACCTGACAGACCCCGTTACAGCTACGTGGGCTGCAGGCTGCGGAGGAAAGGACTGAGAGTACACACTCATTTTCACACCGGTCTGAACAGCAGCTTCCAGGCTCTCACACCCTTCAGTTATCCCAGTCTCATCTCCACTCGTGAAAGACACAGCATTCGTAGATTCTAATCAGAGGGACAGTGATAATCTGTGACTTCTTCATAGTACCCTGGAGATCAGCTCATGCCTAGACCAGGAAAACTGTGCGGAGTGCCCTTAGGCCCTGCTAGGACTTCAGCCTGCCCAGCCCCCCTCCACCACCACCACCACGAGCTTCAGTTAACCCCTCAGTGTCCTCTACAAATTAGTTGAGATCCAAGGTCCTTCCATGTTGCCCTCAGCATAGTTCACACACCATTTGGTGCTGATTCAAGCTTTTCACCAATCAAAAGTGGGTGAAGGGAGATGAGAGGAAAGTGGAAAGTTTTACTCCCAAACAAAAAGCAATTAAGCAAGGATAGATCTGTACCAAGGAGGCAGGAGAGTTACAGGATCAGAGGTGGCTGCTTAAACATGGCTGTGCAAAGGGCTTTGTAAATGACTTAATGGAGATCATTGGAACTTAGAGCTGGGATCAGTTGTCCATACAAATAAAATGCACACCTCCTTTTAATGGACTTTTGAAGAGCCTTCAACATTACTCCCTGCCTCTGAGCAGCAACTCCCCTCAGGAGGGGCATCTCCCAGCGTGAATGAGCTGGGCATCAGGGATCCTGTGGCTGTGTTGTCTGACGCCTGCCCACCATCTTCACTCTAATGATGATGAATGGGATGGTTTGGGCACATCTGGCTAAAGACAGGAGTGTGAGGCTGCCACATCGGGAGCCTGACATTATTTCGTCTCTAATTTAATAGCTGACTTCCCAGTTCTGAAGCTGACAAAGGACTTGAGCGTCGAAAAATGAAAGGATGATCACTAAACTTTGTTGGTTTCCAAGCACTTGCTCTTGCCTTGGGAAAATTTATATCCTATTTCATTGAAGACACTGCTCAAGTGACAGTCATAACTCAATAATACTGCTCACAAGATTTTCCAAAGATTGACATTCTTACTGATATTCCTTTAACCTGTGGTTTGGGTCAAACCTATACTGCAGAAATACACCTTTATGCCAAGGGCTGAGGTCATCAGTTTACTAAAGAAAAAAACGCCCATTCTCACTTTCAAACTTCACAATCCACTTTTATCTTCTTTATCTTCATTGACCTTTTTGATCCTCTTACTTCCTTGCACTTGTCTTGAGATCATCAATTATTTTATTTAGTTAGTTAGGTTTTTGGTTTTTGGTTTTGTTTTTTGGACAGCCTCAAGAGGTCTCTGCTAAAATTTTTCTTAAAGCTGACACCAGTTAAAATAATTTTCTCTTCACCTTCTCTTTTTTTTGCATAACGTTATCTCTTAGGCATATCTTGATCTTCACATATAACCCCCTCATTTTAGTCCTCTTATTCACAGAGTTTACAATTTAACTTCATAATCTTTGCACAAAATTTGACGGACCAAAGAAATTCACTGTAAGACTCGGGGTTTCTGTTTACTTCTCTTTGAAATAGAATTCTTTATATGGATCTAGTGTGACTTTATTAAAATCTCAAACTGAAAGTATGAAGTAAAATACTATGTAACTGCTCCTTGTACAATAATCTTCAATAAATGAATTCTTCTATAGAAGTATGAGCTAAATTCCAAGGGTAGCTGGATTCCAAGAGTAGTCATTCAGCCACAGAAGTAGCTGGATAGTAACAGACATTATCTGACAATCTGAGACACTCAACTATTCTGTTCCCCTTGGAAACATCTAATGAGCTCACAAAATGTGCAAAGTGTGAGGCAACCAGGGTGCCAAAGGGGTAAAGACGGAACTTTGGAGACAATCCTCGTCTGCCTAGTTGCTCATCATCTAGGAGAAAAAGTAGACTCATAAATACAGTACCAGACAGTAGAACCAAGGCCAGAGAGAACGGGAAGGCTAAGTGTGAGCCAAGCTTTGAATAATCAGATTCTAAAGCAGAATATGTATCTGACAGTGTTTGCTCTAAATCCTGCCCCAAGAACTAGTAGCTTCCTATCCAGGTCTACAGCTGGGACAGGTGACATTAGCTGAAGACCATCCATTCCAATTGACTGTATTACTTCTACCTGAAGAAATGCCAGTGAGAATACACCCGCTGGTCACTTCTACAAAATACAAATGGAGTAGGTGAGCCTCAGAAAGGGTTTATCAGTCCCCGTGTCAAAGGTGAAAAGTCAAAGAGCAATGCAGCCAAGGGCCAAGACCTGAGAGTGGGTGAGCGGGAGGGACACTACGTTTGTTGGTTGACTGCACCCTCCTTTCATCGCTCCCGAGGCCGGGCTGCCGGGTCAGGAACAGTGGGAAACTGAACGCCTTGCTCCTGACCGCGCGGAGAGGCCTCTGATCCCCACGGTCACTCTTCAGACACAGCAACCCCTCCCGCAGCATTTCCAACAATCTACTTCCGACTACCTTTTTATGACTTTACAACACAGTTTTTCCTCGAATTTTATGGCATTTCATTAAAGCCGCCAGAAGGTGATACTGCCCCTTTTCTAGGAGTGAAATAAATTCAAGTTTTATCGCTTCTGGAAATGCCCAAGCAGCTGTCAGGACATTTGATAGATCTTCTCAATTACAGGACTTGTGGAGCATTTTATACTTACATCTGCACCGAAGCCCAATATAGTAGATACTCGTCTTGCCTCCCTCTCTTTTATCTCATGCATCTTTTTGCATTTAATGACCAATTTGTTATTTTTCCCCTTTTAGTTCCCCTTACCTCTTTTTGTCTGCACTTTGTTTCTCTTTTTGCTGTTTGGTTTAGAAAATGAAGCATTTCTCGTACAAACTTACATTGTTTGTTAAAGAAAAGGAGGTGAGGTGGAAAGCCTAACTAGGGTCTATAGGAGAGAAAAGAAGTCAATTAAAATTTAAAAACAAATCAATTTTCCATGGGGGAATTTACTGTTAATACAAGGTACACTTTGCACATGCAGTATTTATTAATGACATGACATATGTTGAGCTTTTTCCTAATGGGATAGAGGCTTTGGATTGTGTGACTTTTTACACTAATAAGGCTGTTCATTGGTGTTTTTCTTCATTATCAACAGAGAGAATACCAACTTTCAGTGACAACTTCGTGGATTATTCAAAACTGCAGAACCTTGGTCCCAATGGATGCTAAATAAATAAAAAAGGCTAATGTATTACATAGACCATGCCAGTAGACTGTACAGACAGACTGTGGGTCTGGCACATTAAATTTATGCCATTGACTTTGAATGTATCATCTTGCAGACAAAGCACAGACTTCAGAAGGTAAATGGGCGATCAAAATGTCTTTTTTCATAGAAATGCTTTCACTTAAATAACATTGTAAGACACTCGAGTACTTTTGCAAACATTACCAAATGTAACCTTCCCAGCAATCCTGGAAGTAGGCTAGATTAGTATAGTTATCTCCAAAGAAGAGATGGAGAAACTGAGGCTCACAAAGAATCAGTGCTTTGCCCAAGGTCAAAAGCAGAATAACTCCAACCCAGCTCTTATAAATTTCCGTATTTCCTCTCTCGTAGATCCCCCACAGTACCTGACACTCTCAACAAGAAACAATTAATTCTTCAGTTTCTATACAGAACACCCTAGCAATTCCTCAGAAGCACATGTGACTTCAAAGTCTTAAAAATGTGCCTCTCTGAATTTTCCCTCAGTCACTCTTTATAGAATTACCCTGTTTGATTTTTTTATAGCCCAAATCACACTCTAAAATCTTCTTTCTTATTTATTTACTCAGCCATTTATTACCTGTTTCGGTTATCAAATGCTGTGTAACAAACCACCTCCCAAAACAACAATTTATTATTGGTTTAAAGAACAACAATTTATTATTTCTCACAAGTCTGTGACTGACTAGGCACAATTGGGTGGTTTTTCTGCCTGACATGATGTAGCTGAGGTCACTTAATTGGTTTCATTGAGCTGGGAGCTTGGCTGGGGCTAAAACATTCAAGATGGACTCTCATCCTCCAGGTACTTCCTGTGTTGGCCTTTCAATATTCAGTCATTGAGTCCAAGCTTCTTACAGCATAGTGGCTGGCTTCCAGAAAGAAACATTCCAAGAATTAAAGCCCTAATGTGCATGCGTTTTTCAAATTTTCTGCTTGCATCCTGCCAATGTCTTATTGGCTAGAGCAGGTCACATGGCCAAGTCTAAGTCAATGTGGGCAAGAACTACCCAAGGATGTGAGTGTCATATAGTGAGAATCTTCGGGAACCAATAATGTAACAGTGTACTCCAGTATTTAGAGAGGAAACTACTAGAATGTCAACTCTATGAGGGCAGAAATGTTGTCATGCATACTGCTCTAACCCTAGCATTAGAACAGTTCCTGGCAAACAATAGAAGCTTAATAAATATAAACATTTATTAAATAAATGAATAAATGGATGAGATACACCCTATAAATTAAGACAGGTTTTATTAACTTCACCTCCTTTTATCAAAGCCTAACTCCCTTTGCCCCTTTCCAGTTATTACCCATCTTAAAAGGTAACTACTATCTTGACTTCTAACACTATGAACTAGTTCTGCCTATTTCTGGAATTTTATGTAAGTGAAATCATACGGTACATGCTTTTTTGTGTCTGGCTCTTTTGTCATCACTATGTTTATGAGATTAACCTGTGTTGCTGTGTGAAGCTGTATTCATTCTCGTTGCTGTATAGTATTCCATAGTATGAATACATAGTCATATATTTATCCATCCTACTGTTGATGGATATTTGAATTGTTTCCAAGTTGGAGCTAGTAGGACAGGTTATTATGAACATTTACATTCATGATTTTGAATAAAAGTGTGCATTTCCCTTAGATACATCTTATATAAGTGGAACGGCTGAATCATAGAATAAGCATCTACTGAGCTTTAGAAGATACTCCTAAACAGTTTAGCCAAGTGGTTGTAACGTACAATTCACCAGTAACATATGGGTGTTTAAGTGGGTCCACATTCTCACCCACACTCACTTAAAATTATCTATCTTTTTCATTTTAGTTTTCTGGGAATAGGTAGAGGTATCACATTGTGCTTTTCATTGTTTATCTCTGACAATAGATAAAGACAGTTCATTAGTTTGCTATGGCTGTTGTAACAAATTACCCTATGTGTGGTGGCTAAAAACAACATAAATTCACTCACTTACAATTCTCGAGGCCAGAAATCTGAGATCAAAGTGTCAGCAGGGCTGTACTCTCTCTGAAGGCTTCAGGGGGAAATCCTTTCCTTGATTCTTTCAGTTTTTGATGGCACTCCTTGGACCATGGCTGTATCACTCCAACCTCTGCCACTGTCTGTGTACGTTTTCTCTCCACATGTTCAAAGTTTATTAATGGATCAATGGGGATTTTCAGGGCTAGAAAACCACAGGGTATTTATAAATTTCTCCTTTAGCACTTAGAGTTTTTTTTAAGTAATAAATTTTTTGTATTAAATTTTTTAAATGTGTCTTTTCAAAA
Source organism: Vicugna pacos (assembly GCF_048564905.1). Taxonomy (NCBI): domain Eukaryota; kingdom Metazoa; phylum Chordata; class Mammalia; order Artiodactyla; family Camelidae; genus Vicugna; species Vicugna pacos. The sequence goes on along the minus strand of NC_132991.1, from coordinate 64,902,163 downwards.
TTCTGATTGGATTTTTGCAGAAATTGACAAGATGTTCCTAAAATTCATATGGAAATTTAAAAGACCCAGAATAGCCAAAATCTTGATAAGGAAAAATGAGTAAGAGGACTCACACTTCCCCATTTCAGAACTTAATACAAAGCTACAATAAATAAGATGGTATTGTACTGGCATAAGGATAGCTCAATAGACTATAGATCAATGGAATAAATCTTAGAAATAAATCCAGAAATAAACCCACAAACCTTGGTCAATTGATTTTCAATAAGGGTGCCAAGACTATTAATGGGGAAAAATAGTCTTTTTTTAAAATGGTACTAGGACAAATAGACAAGCATGCAAAAAGAATAAACTGAGATAATCTCATACCATATACAAAATAAACTCAAAGTGGATAAAAAGTCTAAATGTAAGCTCTAAAACTATAAAATTCTTAGAACACAACAAGCAAAAATCTCCATGATTTTGGATTAGATGATGATTTCTTAGACACAATGCTAAAAGCAAAAGCAACAAAAGACAAAATAAATAAGTTGGGCTTCATTAAAATTTTTAAAATTTATGCTGCAAAGGACATCATCAAGAAAGTAAAAAGACAACTGACAGAATGGGAGAAAATATTTGCCACCATATAGCTTCTAAGGGACTTGTATCTAGAATATAGAAAGAACACATACAATTCAATAATTAAAAGACAATTAAAAATGGGCAAAGGAGTTGAGTAGACATTTCTCCAAAGAAGATATACAAGTAGCCAATAAACACATGACAAGGTACTCAAACCAACAGGAAAGTACAAATCAAAACTACATTGAACTACCACTTCATACCCACTAAGATGGTTAGAACCAAAAAAAACATATAATAACAAGTGTTGGCAAGGATGTGGAGAAATTAGAACCCTCATACACTGCTGATGGTAATATAAAATGACTATATTTATTATTGTAAATAATTATTCTTTTTTAGTAATACCATTTTGAAAAAGAGTCTAGCAGTTAATCAAAAGATTAAACACAGAGTTACCGTATGATCCAGCAATATCACTTCTAGGTATATACTCAAGAGAAGTGAAGACAAACATGTCCACACAAGGCTTGCACATTAATATTCATAGCACCATTATTCATAATAGCCAAAAAGTGGAAACAACCCAAATGTCCATCAACTGATGAATAGATAAATAAAATGTGGTATATTCATACCATGGAATATTACTTCTCCATAAAAAGAATCAAGTACTGACACATCCTACAATATAGATGAACCCTGAAATCATTATGCTAAGTGAAAGAAATGGTGGCAAAATTTGTGATTGCACATATGTGAAATAATCAGAATAGGCAAATCCATAGAGACCAAAAATGTATTAGTGGTTGCCTAAGGATAGGGAGACTGTGTGGGGCAAATGGGAAATGACCACTACTGAGTACAGGGGTGATGGAATGTTCTAAAAGTGATTGTTGCACAACACTGTAAATATACTTAAAAATACTGAACTGTTGGACTTTAAATATGGGGCAAACACATTCTTTTTGTTCTATAGTAAACCACCTTTAAGTCGAATTTTATTCATTTGAAGTGTATAATAAATTTGGCAGGACATTATCTGACACAAAAGATTTATAACATAAATGAATAGTGTAAACACAAAATTTTATAAAAAATGTTTAAGAAAACTCACTGTACTTTTTTTTAATGCAACTTTTGTCTACCCATAGTTTTACTTACCAGGTTGCGTTGTAACTGCCTATCTATAAAGTCTCTTTTCCTGTCCATAAAGAACTCAGAGCTTCCTTATTTTCACATTTCCAGCACCTAGCACAGTGTCTGACAAATAGTATACATTCATTCAATAAAAATTTACCAAAAGCTCACTGTTTCTGAGTACCACACTCTGAATATTTCTGACTCCATTTACCTAAAAGCAAATGACATGCATATTAAAAATTATTCCTTTTGATTCACTCTGTAAAAATAACTTTATTAGGAAAGTTGTTGCTAACTTTCTTCTAGTTACATGTTTCTGTAAGTTATTAAACCTCACATCCACATTTCTTTACAAAATGTGATATAATTTACATTTTTCACTAATTCAGTCCTTTCCAAAAACTAATCTGAACTAGTGAAGCTTCACTGTGTTAAACCAGCATTTCTGTTTTCAATTTTGACTTTAAGTGTACATATTCTTAGGTCCAGACTTCTCATCCCTCATATATTCATCCCTGGATCAGTCATAATGGTCCATGAAAGTTTATGAGACGGAAGTAAACATAAACTATTGGTTATATTTGCTTTAGAACCAATGTTAGCACTTACTTAGTATGAGAAATACACAAATGTTTGTTAGAATATCTTTCGTATTTCCTGCACATTTTTTTAGTTTTTAAAAATTAAAAAAGGAAAAAGAAACAGCAGGAAGCTACCTTGAAGTGCACTGAGTGAGAAGTTGTTCTGAATTTGACTGGAAGATCTGGCAGTAGGCAGGAAAGCCAAGTGCCAGCAGGTCAAACACACAGAAAGGAGGTCAGTGACACATGTGGATGAGAGGTCTCGTGCTCTGAAGGCCGGCACTGGGCCCGTCTTTTAACTGCAAGTTATAGGGAGTTGGTGGTGTTCTTCATTTGTGGATCAGTGTTTTGTTTTGTTTTCTTTTGTTCTATGGTCGGTTGGCTTTTGTATCTGTTAAATACCCAGAAGTCACCCTTCAGTTCAGTTTTAAATACGTTCTCTTTAAAAGGACAGATATGCTTACAAATTTCTCTATCAGGCTAGAATCCAGTTCTTCTATAGCCTTCTTTCTATTTGTGTTTTCTTAAGCTCCTCCGACTACATTTCCTAAATTGTTGAGGGTGTCGCAAGAAAAAAGAAATGAAGATAGACAGTCAGACAGGTAGAAATTTTTATAATACCCAGGGCAACAACAAGCTAAGAAAGAGAGAGAAAAAAAGACCTTCCTGATGGTAATTAGTTTTATTCCACACATGAGATTGTATTACCCTTGTCTTGGCAGGCAAAAGTTAGCCTTCTTCATAAATTTTATCCCGCCCACAGACCAATCTAATTATAGTAAATAATTTTCTCAATCCACAATTCTGCTTTTCTCCAACCTGCCCATTATTTTCTATAGTTTTGCAATAAGCTGCCACAAAATTGCATGTTTCATTACCAATTCAACAGCTCTCCAAAAGCAATGCATCCCTAAGTCAATTCCTTCCTCACCCAGCATCAAGAGCACTGCATTCCTCAGTCTTTCACACCATAACGTCTCTACTCAATAAAGAGAAGTTAACTTTTGATCAGGGAAGTGGGGGCTGTAATGTTTTTACCACACTGGCGATATTACAGAAACAGAGAAACAATATTTTATTTGTCATTGTACAGTGGTAGAAAAAGCATCAGATTGGGAGTCAGAGGACCTAGAGAACTATTCGTTGAGTGACCTTGGGCAAGTCCCTTCACATCTCTGACCTTCAGGTTCATCATCTATAAAAACATGACCTCTCTTTTAAGGTTATTTGGGGCCTCAAAAAAAAAGAAGTAAAAATATTTGAAAATTGTAAAGAGCTACACAAACATGAGATATTATTATTGTTGTTGTTATTTAAAATAACATGTAACTCTAAAAGCCCAACTTCCACTCCGTTAGCAGGTAGCTCTACGGTCTTGAAAAACATACCCAAATCAAACTTATAATATGTGTCCCCATATTTATTATTTGGCCCCAAATAAATCCTCCTGTTATCTCCTTGTGTGGGTTTGTTTTTGGTTTTAGTTTTTGAGGGGTTGGATTTGTTCTTTTTTGTTTTATTGTCTTGCTATCTGAGTTATTGATTTTGTAACTTTCCTCAATAAGAAGTGAAAATTTTCATAGGCAGAAATTCATCTCCATACAAGCTCTCATTCCATCATTCCACAGCACTAAGGGAGACAGCCTACAGAACCTTAAACCCTTTTTTAAAGACCCCAGTGATATATGAACATTCATTTCCAAGTGTTCCCACTAGAGTCATTCTAATCCGGGGAGCTCTAGGGACTGTTTGAACGCGGTCTATATGAAGTCGTTTCTCAGGCACTTCTTCTCACTGTCATGTAGCCAACAGGCTGAATCAACCACATGCAGTAATGAAAACATCCTGTATTTATAGGAGTATTTCTCCAAGGAACATCCTTCAGCAGGAATGCCTGAAAGAGTTCTAAGAATTGAAGGACATATTTCAGACGTGTCTAACCTGTCTCCGAACCCCTATAAAAATGGTCAGGATACCAAATTGTGCCTTTCCCCGCCTTGTGCTGTAAAATGAAATGGGAGAGTTGTTTGGCTTTATGGCTCTCCATGTCATTGTGTCTTTTTGCTATTACATGGGTGTAAAAAAATAAATAAAAATAAGCTATATTAAGCATTATGCCATGTCACTACCTCACCAAGCAGCTACATAACTTCAACTGTGAATTTTGTTTTATCTTAAGGGATATTTTTAAACATCAGTTGGCACAAAAATAGTCTACAGGCGTATAATTTTTAGATCCCCCCCAAATAAAGCTCTTGGCATCCAGAAATACTAGAAGGAGAGAAAAAAAGAGACAAAAGTTTTGTAGCAAACCAAAGTTTATATTTTCTCTTCTTTAAAGTAAAGGGGAATTGGACTACATTTGCTTTAAGATCCTTGTACTGCTTAAATTCTTGAAATACATAAACAAAGAACAAACTGAGCAGTTAATTATTTCATAATAGAAGATAAAATAGATATTTTTCAAAAGCTTTCCCATGGGTAGCCTCTATTGAAAGTGACCTAAGAGAATGGTTCCCAGGATTTCTAGACAAGTGGTTGTTGATCATGTCCATGGTCATGGGCTGGGATAGGAGGTTGTGGAATTTCCCTGAAGGAAGTTACTCACACACCAATGGCTCTGAAATGGGCATCCATGTCAGGAAGGTAGACAAGAAATCAAATCCTATTTGGAGACCGATGAAGTAGGATCCAATCCATTGATCAAGGATCTTTGCCCAAGGGTTGGTGCTGACCCAAATTGTGTAATTTTCAACCATCTTCTTTGCTGTCCTTTCCAGATTCATTTGCCCAAAACAAGTTTAAGCAGGTAAAGCAAGTAGAGGTAAAGAGTGTCCCTTGACCACTATCTAACACCATGAAGACTGAACACAGCCATTATGTCTTGAACATCCTCTATTTTGGAGGGACTGGAAATCAGAATGCATTGCTTTTAGTCCAGTGTGACTGAAAGTGGTTCTCTGTTCTCTCCATGCCCTTATGCCTTCCTGGTTTTACTCCAGGTGCTGACTTCAGCATAGCTATTCAAAATGACATTACAAGAAGTGGTCAATATGAGCAAAAGAATGTTCTACTCTGAGAGGTAAGGTATAGTGCCAATGGTAGAGTGCGTGCTCAGCATGCATGAGGTCCTGGGTTCAATCCCCAGTACCTCCATTAAGGAAAAAAAGAAGTAGGATAAAAAGAATGTTCTACTTTGAACAATTATGGCATGGGGAACACCCACACCTATAACATGGAAGATCTTCAGGACCTACTGTCTATTCCAATGATCCATCATCATCACCCCTCAGATGGAGACTGGAGTGTGTTTCACCAGCCTTGGCCAATCCTATTACCAGAAAAATGGAGCTACGACTCTGGGGGCTGAGGAAGGGAGAGTGAAGTTTAGAGGCAAAGAGAGAGAGAGAGAGGGAGGGAGAGAGAGAGAGATGAGGGGGGAAAGTCTGCTTTGATCAAAGTGGACCAAATAGGCCTAAAAGGCAACCCAATGGAAGAAGTTTTACACCTCATCATGGACTTTGTGTGTATTCATGATGATCACCTTAGACTGAGATCTTTTAAATAATATACTGTTCCTCAAGGCCTTCTAGATGTTTCAGGGTACAAGATTCCTAGTACAAACTACAAGATCCAGAAGAGGAAACTGAAACCCAGAGAAGTACAGTAATTTACACAAGGACACACAGCTAACAAGTAGCAGAGCCAGGATTCCAGCTTGGGGCTGCCTGACTCCAAAGGCTGTGTCTCAGTCACCACACAACACACTTCTCACTAATAGCAACCCTCCTGCTGTGCTTCCTCTGCCCTACAAATGTGCGTGGGCTGTATAAAAATTCAATTTTCATCATTCTTTTAAAAAACAGTTATTTGTGTTGATAGTATGTTTATTTACATATGTCTCGGTGCACCATAATATTTGAAATAACTTCTTCTTCCACTATTCATTTCACATTTATTCAACACATAACTCCTGAGTTTCTAAGCCAATCCAGGTATTGTGCTGGGTGCTTTAGGAAGTCACAGTCCACTGGAAGAGATCACATTAAAATGAAAATAAGTGCTTGGTTTCCCATGGTACAGTAAGGCATAACCAAGAGATTAGAGCTTGCTTATTGAGCTGCAATCCAAAACCACATTATTGGGCTATAATTTCCTATTTGATTGACAAGAAAGGACTGAACAACTGGCCCAAGGTCAAGTAGCTAGTCAGCGGCAGTTCATTTCACTTACTTTATTGTCTCTGACATACCATGTTTTCATGATTCACCCTCTCTTAATAGCCTTATGTAATGTTCAAAACATATTTTATGTTTAACAGACATTTTTAAAATTTAAGGCCAAAGAAGCAAAAGCATGAAAAGCTAACAGTGGGCTAGATCACATTTTGACTGCCTGCTTTTAGGACAGCAGAGAGACTACAAGGTTTGGCTTTCCCCCAAGCATGTTTCCAGGCGATGGGAGCAGTTAATTTTGTCCTAAATGCATGCTGTGTGCTCATCTCCTCAGTAGCCCTCTATATGGGCTAAGACTTAATTGGTTTGGGTTGGGTAATTCATAGTGCCTCATTAGGGCATCAAAACACATACTAGGCTCTCTAGTAATTTTCTCCCCTGAAAGAACATTGATTGCCTCCTTCATTGGGAAAGGAATTAGCTAAAGGACTCTTGGGTTTGTGCAAAGAGATTAAGTCCACAATGGATAATTTCAAAGTGTATTCTACAATCAGATATCTTTGAGACTATCTGTCGATCAAATTTCTCTTCTCTTGCTAAAACTTCTTACATACCTACCCAAGAGCAAGTTGAATGTTAGGTACCTTGCAGAAGTTACATAAACTGTAAGTATTTTAAAGTTTTCATTTGCCAGTTTCCTTTTGTCTGAGATGAACTTTGCTAAGGCACTGATAGGAAAATCACCAAAAAATGGCTTTTCTGCAGATCTTGCTTATTAATTACTCTGCTTCACACTCTTGTTTGTCCATACCCACTCACCTCTGCACATCAAAGTATCCTAACTGAATGTCTTCAATTCTAGGCTTAGGTTTTCTGGCTCCAAGAGATGGGTCAGCCCTCCTATAGGACAGGCCAATTGTCCTATAGGTTGTGGCCCCTAAAATCTACCAATCATAGAGGGTACTTGGTGGATGCATATCCCACTTCCTCACTTCTCAGCTGAGATTGCTCTGAGATGTCCCACACTCTCTCCCAGAGTTCCTGAACAGAATAAGCTCCAGTTGCCCAAGTGATGACTGGCCTGATAACATACCCTTTATTGACCTCTTTCCTTCCCTGTCTCACTTCCTCACTCCACTGCAAGTATGTCCTGGGGTCATCTCCCAAAAATATCACCTCCATTTTACTCCTTGTCTCATGCTCTGCTTCTGGGATCTTAAAGGAAAATACTTAACAATTGTCCTGTCAATCTTCGACTTTCACCATCTGACATTTAAATCTTGAGGTCACTGAGAAGCTATGCTGCTGTGATGGCATGGACCTTTGGTTGACTCTGTGTTCATCCTACAATCCAGACATATCTGGTTGGATCTGGGGACTAATGGAGTAAGCACACCAGGAGCCTTTTTTGATTAAGGTTCAAGGAATTTCCTAGGAAATAACTCATCCAAAAAGAAGAAAGAATTGAGACCTACCAAGTTGGTCTAATGACTTTAGATCATTATTGATGGGAGGAGAGGATGTGTGTTGGGACAGTTCTGAGTAGTATGTTAATATACCTTCTGCATTCTCTTCTCAGGGTATCCTTACTCCATCCCACGATCTTCTGAAAGCCCTCTAGTGGAGAATGGCGGGGACAAGGGGAGGGAGAGCAATGAAAAAGGGAGTAAAATCAACTAAAATAAATTAAACAGCTGCTTTCCTTACAGTTGCTAAAGGAGGTCAGAACAAAACTTTACTCTGTTTTTTTATATATATCCTATTATGTCCTCAGATCACTGTGCCATGGGGGAACATTAAAACTTTGATCAGCATCCCATAAATAGAACTTCCCTGATGGTAGCTTGGCTTGGAGCAGCCAAGACATCTTATTCCTAAAAACCTACAAACTCTTCTGTCAAGGTAATATTCTAGGACTTTCCTACTGGAAAACAAAATAAAGCCACTTCTCTCCCTCCAATCACACAAAATATGTGTTAGGCATATTGCCACTGACAGTCTTGAGAGGGCTGACCTGCTGACTTTCTTTCTTATCCCCTGCTTTCTTATAAAACTGATATGACCCCTAGTATCAGCATGAACAAAACTGTGAATGGGACCTACTCATGGGCTTATGGATTCTGAATCCTCCAGGAGTGTCCCATAATGCCCCTGTCAGTTGGTTTTGCCCTTGGGTATCTAATTTAACTGACAAATCTGAAGAATCACATGGAGGCAGCCACCTCCCCAGCAACTTCACAGATGGGAGCCCTGCAGTGAGTAAGTTATTCCAGCAAGTTTGACATTAGCTTATGTCGAACATTCTCTTGACAGGTCTGCTCATTTCTTAACAGCATAAAACAACTCACTGTTATTAGGCATGAGTTTCCCTTGACTTGATAAATACCATGGCCCCATTTCTGGCTGTTTTTATGGACGTCCTAAAGGCATCTGAATATGGCATTTTACATTTGGCAGATGCTAATCAACAACAATTTTTTCTAATGAGTCTTGGAAGCCTCAGCCTTAAATGCACAGGGTCAAATATTCCAACAAGTGAAGGATATCCAACTCTATGGACAAGTGCATTTTTGAGGGTAAATGGAGGTAGGCAGGGCATTCATACTGCCTGAGCACATGTGCGCACATTTTGCAAAATCAACTTAGCTGCAAATTTAACTTGAAATCAAATCATGTCTTGGCCTTATGCCTAGCAGGCATTATATAGTTGTTAGTTTCAATCACAAGAACAATTACTTCAAGTTATGGAACAAACCAGTTTTTAAAGTCCTCAGGCCAGCAAAGTCTTCCTAGGATACAGCTAGTGGCAAAAAAGAAATCCATAGATGAAAAGTGCAATACTTTATACTTTCAGCTTTTATTAATATTTTGTCAGTCAATTGGCAATAGACACATAGACCTGGTGCTACACCAACACCGTGTGCACGGTGCCGAGAGAGTGCAAATGAATGTGGAAGACATGACCTGTGGGCTTGAAAACTGTGAAGTCTACATGGAGAGTCAGACCTTACTGAACAAGCATATCCAAAACCAAAGAGAAAACATAGAAGTCTATGTAAAGATGAGATAATGAAAGCAAAACACTTAGTTCCGTGCCAAGGGGAGCCACAGTAAACACTAAGGGAGGAGTAGCTATTATGTTTATTTTATTAGAAAGCTTAAATTCATAATCACATAAATACTGAGAGGAAACAAACTTAAGTTGGAGAAGGGTGAATTCTGAGTCAGGTTATAAAGGTTTGGAGATTCAGATTGGAGCAGAGAAAACACAGGGCCCCTGCCCATCAGAGAGAGCTGCTTAAACCACAACACAGTTGCAGAAATGAGTCAATTTCATGCAAGGGCAGCAGGTCTGGCTAACCTCAAGCAAAGATTCCATCAGGGACAGGTTAAAATAAGAGGTTATTGAGGCCAGAAGCTGTATGTATATTCGCTTTAGTGGTGAGGCAGAGGAATTTAGATTTAATAGAGTCAGAAAATAAGGATCTTTAGGTAGGCCAGCCACATAATTTTCAGGGGCAAGAACAAAACAAAAATGTGGGTTCCCTTATTCAAAAATTATTCATAACATCAGGACAGTGACAAGAGAGCATAAAATCAAGTGTGGGGCTCTTCTGAGCCTGAGCTGTGTAAATGCACAGGTCGCATGCCCACGAAACCATCTGTGTCTTTCAGAGTGTGATGGTGAAAATACTTCCCAAAGACTATGATTCTAGCATCTACTCATTGGATGCATTGGAAAAGGAAAATATTTGAGGTAGAGAGATTCACAAGGTGACTCTTTATTTAAAGAAACATTGCAGAGAAAAATCTGGGAGAAGTTGATAATAGAAAAGACATAAGGCGTAAAGAGAAAGAGGGTTTGAAATGACCTCAAGTTAAGCAGGAGGTTTTTTTTAAAAAGGAAAATACAGTAAGAGAGCTTTTAAATGACCAATTTGTTTCATTAACTGATGGTATTAATCCCTCTGTAAAATGTGCTGACTGATGTCCCAGGACACTGCATGTTAGCACTAGATGGAAGCTCCAGGAGGACAAAAGATTTTGTCAGTTTTGTTCATTTCTATGTACCCAGGTGCCCAGCATACAGTACTGTCTGGCAAACAGTGCCTGTCATGCAGCAGTCACTAAATAAAGGCTAGATGAAAGAATGAGCCTGTGTTAGTATCCTCCTCTCTGAGAGACTCTGTGATGCTACTCTAAATTGGACTTCTTTATCCTTATCTAAAGTTGGTTACTTTCCCAAACCTGTTCATGCCACTTATATTTGTTATTGTAATCAAAGTAACTGAGATCTTCCTACTGTAAACCTAATTTACTTTCCATTACATCAAGTTAACTGAATGTTTTAATGAACTGACCAAGCACAAGGTTTGATTGCATCAGAAAAGAATAAGTCAAAATAAAATTCAATAAATAGAAGAATACATAAGTGAACTAACTTAAAATAAACCAAAATGTCAGCATATTAGGTCAATGGCCTAACTATAGATCATAATTATATGTAATATAGTTATAGATAACAGATTTATGTTTTATATTTCTACTTTAATTTCTTTACTATGTTACACTTATATTTAACATACATTTTAAATGCAATTATTTGCATTTTCTATCCTGGGAAACCCTTTCCTGATACCAAGTTACCTGGGAGGTAGATTTAATCAGAATGCTGACTGGTGAGCATACAGTTAAAACTGCTTTGGGAGGATGTTTTATGCCAACTCGAGAAAAAAACCAATGAAGTATCCCTAGTCCATAACTAAATACATTGTTCTTAACACCAGATAATGGAATTCCCAAATTCAGTACCCTATTAACATCAAAAGTATGAGTTCCTTTGCAGTGAAGACAGTGATGAGGAACAAAATGATAAGCTATACATAATAGGCAGAATGACCCAACAAAGATGTCCAAGCCCTGATCCCTGGAACCTATGAATATATTTCCCTACATGTCAAAAAGGAATCTGCAGATAGAATTAGGATTATGGATGTGGACTGCCCAGGTGGGCCCACTCTAACCACATGAACCCTTAGAAGCAGTGAATTGCATTTTCTGTCATATGCCTACTTATATGTTCTACATCTCAACATTGAACATTTATTTCTTATATAACTGGGGAAAAAAAGTGTTGTGAATTTAGATGGAAATAAAAAAAGAAAAATAGAAAATAACTCCCAAAACTATAGGATCTGAGAATGGAGCAGGCTGGCTGGAGGTAGGCAGAGGAGACGGCAGACATTTTATTTGTCAAGACTATTTAGGTGCAAGTGACAGAAACTAGCTTCGGGCATGTACCCATCCCTGGGTCAACTATAGTTTCCAGAAGGGCACACCAACTCTGGGTGGAAGAGCCACTAAATCTAGGTAGAGTGTGGGTGAGGCAGATACCCAAAGAAGGGGAGAGGCAGCTAACAGAAGGAGTAAAGAAATGCTTACTAGTCGAAGGAGGCTCCCTTCCCATGTCTCTAACCCTACTAGAAAAAGAGGCATGGCTGAGGGGACGTAAAGAATGGTCAGAGAGGAGCAAAGATCGTGATGAGCTCAGTTTTAAACACATTCAACTCTTGGTGTCAAAACTTGCCTCCAGTGTAGACACTCTAAAGGCAACTCAAAATGGGCTAATAGAGAGGTAACGGGATTTACAAGTCATCTGCAGTGACATGGTAACTGAAACAGTTTTATTAGGACTCTTTCTATGTCAAGGGACAAAAATCCACCTGAAATTACTTTAAATCAAGCAACTGAAAAAAATCTAGGATAAAATCCAGAGGCACAGCTGGATCTAGATGCTCAAAAAATGGCGTCAGGTGTCTGTCTTGCCCCATCTTCTCAGTTCTGCTGTGTCTGTGCTGACTTCTTTCCCATGTGTGCTCTTCCCATGAGATGGTGGGAGGACCCCCAACAATCTCTGCATTCATCCTACCAGCTTAGTGACACCAGCGAGAAGAGAGCACCACCTCTGCAACTATTCCCAGAAAAGCCCTAGTGCTCTTTGACTGCTTTTTTGATCACATCTTGAACCAATCCCTGTGGAAAGAGAGAAGAAAAAAAAAAAAAAACATGAATAGGCCAGCCTGGCCTCAGGAGGAAGGGCCAGCAAAAGTGTGTCAACTGAAGATGAGTTACAAGCAGAAAACGTGGGCCCAGAGAAAAGTCTTTCTCTCTCCCCTCTTTCCTTTGACTTCACCATGGTCCCCATTCAGGATGTCACCTGAGGTGTTCTGAATCTTCTCCTGGGCACTCTGTGACTGCTCACTCACTCACTCAAATTAGATTTGTATATTCACCTCCTCGTCACTAAAACCTAGGGAGTGGTTCAGTGTCCTGGACCCTGGTTTGACACCTGTATAGTTCTTCCCTGATGAATTTCCTTATGCAGTGGGTTTTCCTCCAAATGTGTGCAAAACATATTATGCTCCTTTGATCAAAATTATGCAAAGATCCAGATGTTTACTTTCCTTTATCTTACAGATAAAGGTTGGCATTTGAATGACCTACTTGGTGTTTCACTGTCCTTGTCCTTTGAATTCTGTTTTAGGGGGGTGTGTTCACCTGCACAACTGTATTATTTTTCTGAGATGATTTTCCTAGATTGAACTTGAACGTACTAACACAATGTTCTACTTTTCTACCACTACAGCAACAAATTATCACAAATTTAAAGGTTTAAAACAACATCCAAAACAAGACATTTATTACTTCACAACTTCCATGGATCAGATGTCTCGGCAGAGTATGGTTCACGGCGTGGGCAGCGTTGCTTTCCCCTTTCTAGAGGCTTTAGGAAAGAATCTGCTTCCAAGCTTATACAAGTTGTCAGAATCTCGTTCTTTAGGGTTGCAGGATTGAGGCCCTGCTTAATGACTGTCAACCAAGGGCTGTCCTTAGTTCCTTAAGACCTCTCTTCAATCCTCGAATGTGGCTCCCTATACTCAGAACAAGCAACAGCACTTCAAACCCTTCTTATACTTGGAATCTCTCTGATTCCCTCTCCTGCCTCCGATCCCACTGCCTGTCTCTGACTCCAACCAGGGAAAATTCTCCGCTTTGAAGGGCTTGTGTGATTACAGTGGGCCCACTGGGATAATCCACATCCATAATCTTGGTTGCAGATGCAAAGTCCTTTTTGTCATGCAAGAAAACGTATTCACAGGTTCCAAGGATCAGAGCTTGGACATCTTTGAGGAGTCATTCTACCTACTACATATAGCTTGTCAATTTTGTTCCTCACCACTTTCTCTACTCCAAAGGAACCCATACTTATACTGAATTTGGGGATTCTGTGATCTAGTCATCAAATCACTGTATTTAGCTGTGGAGTACAGATATTTCATCGGGTTTTTCTAGCGTTTACATAAAACTTCCTCCCAAAGCAATTTTTACTTTATGCTCACCAATCAGCACTCTAATTAAATTCACCTCCCAGGTAACTTGTTATCAGGAAGGGACATCTCAGGGTAGAGAATGCAAATAATTAAGTCAATAGAAATTAAAGTGTAACAATAAACTAATGCATAAATGTCAAAGTATAAATATGTTTGGATAAATTAAATACAAAATAAAATGATGACATTCTGATGTCAACTGAAATTGATCATATGAGTCAATAATCAAAAAATGATCATGTCTAGGAGTACTTAAACACCCAGTGTCCTCACTCTAATATGGCAGCTCAGATGAGTTGATCCCCTGAGAGACTGTGTCACTAGAGCCATACAGCAGTCTCATAATAGTCCCCCTCCCCATAAAATCACCATTGAAGAGAGATATTGGAAAAGAATTTTTATACAGATACTAATAGATATAACATAAGCATAGGACCTTCTCCAATAGTGTCTGTCAAGACAGAAGAGTCAGTAGACCAGGATCTTGAGGGAAGACACAGGTTATTAGTGGGCAGGGATGAAGAAAGGGGTATAGATACCCCAACCAAGGAGGAATGAGCTGTTCCGTAAAAGGCACCACTTAGCCTGCCTCTTAGCATCTTGACTGTAATTGTTAATGAAACCCACTTGGCATCTTGAACAATCCCTGGGGATGTTATTTATCAATGCATATTATAAATATAACTAATGAATCCCACACTGTGGAATAAGAACCAAACCTACATACACATCTGTATGCCATATACATGCATACACATATTATACTTGTGTGTATATACTTAAATAGGATTCTGTGTGGGCTGGATGCAAATTTACATTCCCTCAGGGCTCTGCTGCATCCCATATCTCATGCCATCTCTGCGGCCAATGGGTCTGCATCCAAATCCTAATTCTTGCCCCTTTTGTATTCATGCCATCTTGGTTTTCAAGCTGCCATGCGATTATGTTGTCAATTGACACCAAACACTACTTTTCTTTATTTGTCATGGCTAACCTTCTGGAATGGAAGCTCCCCATCCACTGCTTCATCACCTCACATCAGAATTCTTGGAATTGTACTACTTTTATTACTGTATTACTTTCTTCTGTGTTTTTTTTTTGATGCTTTTATACTTTTTGTTTACAGTTATTTATTGCTGTATTACTTTTTTCACTCTGCTAGAATTTATGTACTAACTGTAGACTCTTAAATCACCAGTTTAGGAAGAGAACCAGGAGGTCAAAGAGGAAAGAAGAGCCACTTGCCAGACTCCAATTGCAGCTGGACACCAGGAATATATCATAGAACAGGTTGACTGCCTAGGACTTTCATAAAAGCTTGATTTTCATTAGATTTCCCCTCCAACTTTTTCATAATCTAGGCTTCCTGCCCTGTGTTAATTATATTTCTGACCCAAAACCAACAAACTAAGAGGCTGCATGTTGTGATGGAAAGTGTGTTGGACCAGACTCCAAAAACTGTGAGGTTTAGGGCCAATTCTGGAGCTAACCAGCTGTGTGACCTTGAAAAAGTCACTTCATCTCTCAGAACTGTTCTTCCCTCACTTCTTTAATGAATAGTTAATAAAATTACACCTATGATATCTTCCCAGTCAACCTTATGTTATTCTTTGACCCTGACTCCCTTTCTTCTTACAACTGATATACTATATATAACAACATAATCTACATTTCTTATAAACCAGGCTAAGTTTTATTACTACTTCCTACTAAACAAAAATTACTACTCATGAGCTGTATAACACTAAAAATGAACACTACATGCACTTTCAAAAACAATTTTGTTAAATTTATTTCAGGTATGATTCAGCAAATGAGGTATTTAACATACTACTGTGAGAGTAAACCTTGGTTTTAAATCCTAGCAAATAAAAACTGGATCTGAAAAACTGGGGCTACGATTGGCCAGGGTCCATCATCTTTATGAGAGTAGAGACTTAGAATATACCATTTGCCTAAGAACCGGGCAGATAATCTGGAGCAAGAGGGCAGGGGGTGGTAAATTGGTGGGAAAATTAAAGATACATTTTCCCCAGCTGTTTGATTTTTCGCGCTGTTGAATTTTGAGGTTATAGTATGTAACTTGAATATGAAACATTGCTGGGAGGAAGGGAACTCATTTAAAATTATGTTAGTTGTAGAATTATAACTAGGTGTAAAGCAAAGAAAGTAGTTATCTATTATTCATTCCTTCTGAATAGATATTTCCTGTCTGTGAATACAAAGCATGACTAGAATTCACTTGCTGAAACTTGGAGATGCTAAGAGAGAACATTTCATTTTTGTTTGATCTGACCTTGTGTATGATAATGGAGCTTCTTTAAAATACTGTGACATTTGTCTGTTCTCCCTATTATTGCACCCCTGGGAATTATTCCTACCCCCTGGCCTCATAGTGGGGAAAATTCACCTCAGAGTGTTTCAGGGTCTTTTCCAAGGTCATTCCAAGGCTCTGTCTCTTTAGGCAATCCTGAGCAGATCTGGCCACAAAAATCAGTCAGGTTAGTTATCTACATATCTATATGTGACTGCTATATTACATGAAGGATTTCTCTTAATGATATCTGATCTCACTCAACCAGCAGGTCAGATGGACCAGAAATTAACCTACCTCCTTGTTCATTTCAGGTGTCTCTAGGTGCTGAGAGAACCTGTGAAGGTGGCTTCTCTTTAGCATGGTTATAGAAAAGAAGTGTCTTGGCCAAAGATATTGTGTGCAACACAGATATACTGGACATGGATGTACCAGACATAGATGAGCCTCATGCTCAACTGCTCACTCAAGGGCCCTGTCTCCTGACGAAGGCCTTGATCTGAACCAAAGCACAAAACCACAAGCTGTAAGAAACTCAGTGAACAGAGATAAGATTCTCCTTGGTTATCTTCTTTTGTTTTTGTTTTCTCCAGTTAAATTATGCAGTAAAGCAACTTTAGTATTCAGTCAGACTTGATCTGGAATCTAATCAGTCAGTTTTGACCTAGAGTCTAATCTACTCATTTTCTAAAAATTATTAAATCAGAACATAATCTCATTGAATTGATGTGTCATCCAGTTCAAGCTCTCCAAAAATTGATGGCTAGATGGCTAGATGGATAGATGGATGGATGGATGGATAGATTGGAAGGTGGGAGGATGGATGAATGGATGGATGGATGATGGATGGATAATAGGTGGATAGATGAAATGGATTAACTCCCTTTCCTGGACTACAGTTACTGATTCCAGCCTCTGAGAGTACAGAACGTACCTCTTCATGTAGATACCCCCTTGCTAAAATCCTGCACTGATTGAAAGTCAATGCAAATTTTCTCTGATGAGCTTTTTATCATGTTCATAAGAAGGAGAAGTCTGATATAAAGTAGTAAAACAAGAATAAACAAACCTATAATTTGGAGCAGCAGCTCTGGGGACAATAACAAGGTTTCCAATCTCCCAGATCATAATTAACAGTGTAAAGAATTAAAGAGAAGTTCAGGAAGGAGTGCTTAAACCTTTTTGTAAATTTAAAAACAAGTAATGATCTCCATTGCTGTTCTCCAGGTTTATTCAAATTTGGACAATTAGGACAATTAAACATAAAACAGAGACAGTTCTAAAGAGGGAGCTGCAACAAAGCAGAATAATTGCTGGTACAGGCTATCAAATTTACATAAAAAAAGATTAAAAAGCTGATTTCCATTTAAAAAACAAGATCAGGCAACATCTAAAATAGATAACACAACCCGCTGAGAAAAGCTCTTTTCATCAATAAAGGAGAAGCAAAGGTGATTATACATAACAAAACTAATCTTCTATATTGCTTTAATCACCTAAAACTACTTTAACTGTTTATTTGGGAACTGTTATGTGAAGAAAAAAAATATTGCATGTAAAATTGTCTAATTTCCAGGTTTCAATAAAATGTAGACACCGTCAAGATCACGTTCACACATTCTCTGTTCATTACCTGCTCTCTTTAGATCCTCTCTTCTCTTGGTTACCAAATTTTTCATCAATTACAAATCCACCCATTCTAGAACTTGAAAATTTGCCATGTAATTGGTTTAACAGATGCTTCCAGAACAGCAGTTCTGTTTATTGTTACAGCATCTCATGAACAAAGTAGATTGTAAAGCCTTTTCCTTCCTGGACTGAGTGCCTACGTGGCATTTTCCGCTCTTTTCAAAACAGAGAAAGAGTATAATTACCTGAATTTTAATACATGCCTTCACCAGATCCTTTGTTAATATTTACTATCGTGTGTGTGTTTTCAAGAATAGTTATTTATTCATTAGTTCAGTACTTTTACGATTTGAGCTCAAGGAATCAGAAACACTTAAACAAATCTCAAAGTCAGGGAATCAATTGCCATTAATATATATTGTTGTTCTTAAAACTTCTTGTTAAATCCCCCTAGAAGTTAAGAATTACAGTTATCCCAGTCATGAATTTGGGTTGATTAAAAAAAAAAAAGGGAAAGAAGCTAGAAATTGGGAGACATTCTCATTTCAGTCTATATTATAAAGAAGCAATGAAATGCTGATGATATCAAGATTTCAATACACCACACGATGGGGTTCAGAACAAGCTACCCCCAAATATGGCACCTTGGTATGTGGAATAGTTTAAGCTGAAGGAGTCTGAGAAACAGCAGGTGTAGGAAGGACTTTCTGACTTTCCTGGAAGCAGGTCATAAGACCTTCATGTGAGAGGTGCCCTCCCAGTACCCTGAGGAAAGGAGCATCCTTATCTGCAAAGAGGGAGGGATGCTGAGAAGAATGTGAACCTCACTAAGTGTCCTGCAGTTTACCATCCGTAGGTCATGCCCCTTTGTCTTATCACATTTTACCACCACTCTCCACTCTTCATCAAACCTAGTATAAAAAGACTCATGATTAGTGTTTTCTTCATGTCTGCATTCCCCTAGGAAGGCGTCCATGTCACATAAAACTTACATGAAATAAGTCTGTATGCTTTTCTCTTGCTTATCTGTCTTTGTTAAAGGAGACCCAGCCAAAAACCTAGAAAGGTAGAAAGAAAAGATATTTTCCTCCTCTGCACAACAAACCACAGATCAAACAACAAAAATAAAAACAAAATCCAACAATAGGGGAAGAAAGGAAGAGATGGATTTGACTTTAAATTGTTTTACAAATTTTTTCACAACTTGTGCATACGCTTCTCCAGCCCCTATGTCTTCAGACTCTTCATGTAAAAAGTGACTATGGTGTGTTATTTACATGTAAAAGTTCCAAATGCAAATGCATGTATTTGTGAATGTAAATTGATCATGCCCCATATCTGATTTATGTAGAAGCAACCCCTAAAAAAGTATCACAACAGATAGAGGACAAAATAAATTTAAAGGTAGGCCATCAACCCTTATACATATAGAATGAGACAACAGGAGAAGAACTCATATAATAATAATAATATTCCAAAACATCTCCTAAATATTTGTGGTTGTACTAATACATCTCCTTCCATGGGAATAATCCTAAAGCACTTGCCAAGGATGAGAGCAGCCTGGGATTGAATCCAAGGGAGAGGTTGAGCTAAAGCTACATTATTCCTTCAGTTTTGCTACGAACGTTCTCTAGGGCTTGGGGCCAGTGGCTTAACCTCAGAGCATCTCAGCTTCTCCATCGGCAAAAGGACCTTGATGGCTTGCCTGCCAAGCTCTAAAGGAAAATGAAAAGATGAACTAGAAACTGCAAGTCACTCTGAATTCCTCAGATAAAGGTCCTATAAATATCTATTACTGCTGCTATTATTACTGTAAAACATGCCTCAGCCCCAGACACAACTATTTCAACTACACATGCCATGCAACCAGAGAGAGAAGACAAAAGCTTGCTTTCACTAAGTAGCCATATGAATTGGAATTCATTCATGTAATATTTTTAAAGGTCCATAATATGCTAATATGTCTCATGCATAAAAGACACAGCCTGCACTTTAAGAGGTGTGCAAGGTAAAAGGGAATATAGGGCAAACCATAAAGAATAATAAGACATAAAAACAAATAACAAGAAATGTTATAAGAAAGAACAAACAATGTATTTGAATCTCACTCATCTTTAACAACCAGAAGAGGCCAGATAAATACTGTATGATTTCATTTATATAAAGTTCAAGAATGTGCACAACTAATCTATTATTAGAAGTCAAATAGTGCTTGCCTCTTATTGGTGGTGGATGGCAACAGACTGACAAGGCACACAGGACACTAGAAATTCCTAGATCTTGATCCAGGGGTGGTTTCCTGAGAAAGCACATACGTAAACATTCATCAACCTATGCACTTAAGATCTGTGCCCTTTATGTATGTTATACTGCATTTTTTTTCATTTTTAAATAAAGAAAAGCTATTGGTGCCGAAAGTTTGACTGAGCAGGGTTCTGGGGAATTATGATGAATGTCAGGGGAAGCAGGAGTTGGCTGGAGCAGTGGAGAAGGGCAGGGCCCCTCAGACAATCTTTCAGGAGTGTGGTTTCTGTGTGATGAGAGACTTGATTTGGCAAAGAGGAAGGGAGAGAGCATTTCCCATAAAGGAATAGCAAGAGGTTCCCAGAGCGTCCAAGGCTATGCTCCCAAGTCATCACAAATACCATGGACCTGTGACTCAACGGAAGGCTGGCTCAAGGAGGAAAGGTCTGGCCAACCCTCTCAACCCAACAAAAAGCGAACAGTTCTATGACTCAGCTTGGGTGACATACACTATCCCAAGACAGTAAATCCAAGATTTAGGGTCAGAATCCGTAAAGTCTTCCTAGAGCTGGGGAAAGCTGGAATGTGAACAACTGCTGCTGTCTACAGACGCGTCAGATGCAGTCATCAAAATGGTGCCTGTTGACCCAAGAGCATTCTGGGAGGCAGCCACGGGCAAATCAGCCACACTCATGAGGAAGAGCACCTTTCTCTCCCCACCTCTCCCACTTACTATGTCTTCAGCAGTAAGACTGGAAGAAGGGCTGGGCTCCCTGAAGCAGAGCCAGAGATGGCAATTCAGGAATATATGACTTACTAAGGATGTACTTGAAAGAAAAAAAAAAAGCTGTCAGGAGGTGAAGGAAGCAGGTGGGGGAAGAGAAGGGAAGAACAGTGGAGGAGGGAGGCCCTTGCAGAGGTGGACCCCTTTAGGCAAGGCGTTTTGCCTTTTGTACCACAGGCTGGGTGGAGAAGACAGTAACTGTCCACAAAGAGGCTCCTGTTGGCCAAGGACAATTCTTTGGAGAAAGGGACCGTATGCTAGCCTGGTAGAGGCATCTAGGCTGGCCACTGGCCACTGGCCACGACAGTAGCTACTAGAGCACCACATCCATCATCTTTAAATCAGCACTTCATGTTGGCAATCCGATCAGCCCGTTACTTTCACAACATCCTTGGGATTTGCCCAACTGATGTCTAAAAAATCATTAGGTTATCCTACAAAAGAAATCGTATTTCAACACCAAAGATGCAAATTGGTTTCGATGAACCTTCAGATCTCTTGTGCTAGCAGCAATAGTAAAACAAAGTGATCATAATTAGTGCTGAGCCGTGGCAAGAGGCTCAAATTTGCCTTCTGAAAAGAATTTCCTTCAGGTCCCAGGAAATTTGGGAGTAAGAGAGAAACAGAATAAAATTCGGGAGGGGGACAGAAAGTGTCTTTTCTCAAGCCATAAGTCATAGAAATTGAATTAGATCATCTCAAATTGAGGGACAAAAAGCCAGTTATAGATCCATTTCACGACACTGGCTGACATGGATTCCATTTGTGACTCACTGAGTAGCATTACTTATTCTGAGTGCTCCTCTGACAATGCAAGCACTTAACATGAAGACATGTGTAACGTTACAGGAAGAGAGAGGAAAAGCAAAATCCGACCGGTTGCCTAGAAAGCAAAATCTGAGCGTCAAGCATTTCTGAAGCCTGCTCTCAGTGTCTCTGTCAAATTCTGCTTTTTGCATAGCACAAAATTTATAAAATCCTATTTTCTTTTCCGATACAATCAACACAGTCAAACCTTTTTTTATCCAAACCTTAGGGCAATAGGTCACTAGAAAACTATATGGTAACTGGATGAGTCAGGAATCCAGATGGAGCAATTGAGGAGACTTTCATAAAAAGTCTATTTATGGATGTGGGTAGGGTTAAAAGAAACCAGCTATGATGGTGAGACAGGCACCCTGGGGCTAACAACAGCCGAGCTGTCACCAGCTCAAGGGGAGGAGGGGGAAGGGGGCAGCAGGGCTGCAGAGAGGGGCTGGGACCTCTGAGCTGTGGCCTCCAGGTGAGGACGGCACCCCCTGGGAAATACCTCAATTACCCTCTTCTCCCACCTTTAATCACCTGTCAGTGCGACCTTTGAACCCGGCCAGAAGCCAGGGAACCAGAGTCTGCTAGGTGCAGCCTACACAGGGCACAGAGCAGGTTGGAGAAGGATGGAGAGTGCATTGGGGGCAGCAAACAGATAATACCCAGCACAGTATCCCACTATCCTAAGCATGCAGTGGACATCTTTTATATATGGGTTAGAAGTCATAGTTTAAAAAAAAAAGGAGTTCCTTTAATTTATTCCTGGTGGGAAGCGCTTCATGTATCACTGGTAATAACAACTGCTGTATGTCAGGCATCGTACTAGATGCTTCATTGTAGGTTATTTATGTTATTTAATCCTCATAATAACCCTGTGTGGTGGGTAAAATTGGCTTTGTTTCATAAATGGTCAACTTGCAGCTTAGAGGGACTAACGAACTGGCTTCACATTACACAGCAAGGAAGGGAAGGAGCGGAGATGAGACCCAAGAACGCTCTGAGGTTGTGGCCCAGGGGCTCTCCTCCGTCCCGCTCCGCTGTGACAAAGATGCTGCCATTGTTCAGAACACTCTGCAAGCCCTCCACCGCACTGCTTTTAAAGTGCTTCAAGGGGCCTTCCCCACTTCCCCAAGCCAGTCCCACTACTTTATAGTCATACATTTTCAACAACAGCAAAAGAAGATGGTGATGATTCATCCTCATCATGTTCACCAGATGTAAGGCCAGATGACGCTTGACTATTTCTAAAAGTCAAATTAGATTCCCCCTCAGAGGACTGGAGATATTAAAAATTAAGCTCTGAAAGATAACTCCACAAGAGAAATCTCAAAAACAACATCTGCAATGCCGGACATCTCAACTGAGAACGTGGTGCCTTTAAAGCCGACGGCGGGTTTCCCACAGGATGATCCCAGGCCTCCTAAAGAGGCCCACTGCTTGTTTACGGGAGCTGGAGCACTGGAAACAAACGTGTTTGTGTACAACCTGCCTCCACCCCATTCCACCCTTTGTCAGGTGGAAACCATCATGGGGGGCAGGAACTGGCTGCCTTGCTCACCAGCTCTGTGCACTGAGCCTGGCACGTGGAGGATCCTCAGGTGTCTGTGGAATGAATGATGGAAGGAGGGAAGGAAGTGGAAGGAAGGAAGAAGGAAGAAAGGAAGAAAGGGGGGAGGAAGGAAGGAAGGAAGGGAATTCCTCTTCTCTCCTAAAGCATAACCTTCGTGTAAATATCCCATGCCCTTTGGTGTCATTCCACATGAAGCACTGATAAGAATGATGAATCCACAGTGTTTTGTTCCCTCACTTATGAGGCCAGAATTACCTATGGGAAAGCAGGAAAATAAATAACCCCCTACTCCTCTCATCCTCCACACCACACCCCCACACCGGCTCCCCTCTCTCCCTCACACACTCAAGTGTCAAAACAATCACCAGTTCTGTCTGGCAGACATCAAGCATCCTTCCCTTGCAAGGCCATCCAAAAAATAATGAGTATTACCACATCTTCTCCACGGCCATGTCATCGGCTAATACTAAAAGTGCTAAGAGAGATGGCATTTTGCTGGTTCACATCTAAAATTTAGACAATCAACCATGAATGCCTCAGGCTGATTACATGCTGGGAGAAGCAATAATAATACGTCTGGCCAGATTTGCCTGCCAACTGGAAGGCCCAGGTTGGGGAGCAGATGTGCTGTGGAGGTGATACATTTGGTTTTCAGTGGGGAGGGTCCGTGTGTCTCATCTGTCTTCCGCACCCCCACTGGTCAGCTCCGAGCTCAGCACTAACACCAGCTGCTTATGGCCCTGCTCTGTCTCGTGTGTACCCTCCAGTCAGGGAGAAAGAAGCGTATTGCATGGAGGAGACAGCCCCCAAATGCTCTGTGCCCTGGTGGCACTGCCAGGTGGCTCTGCCAGGTTCACAGTCTCCTCTCTTTGATGTGGGGTCAACCCCCGCTTCCCTAGAGCCAGAGTTTGGTGGCACTCTTAGGTGACTGCTGTGTCCCCCGCCACGCTAGGGAAGTCGAGCTCCTGCTTATACAGTCAGCCTGCAGATTCTGCGTCGGCTGGAAGCCGCAGATGACCAACTGCAGAATCAATAGGCCTCTGTCACTACCACGTGAGGGAGACCCCAAGCTTATCAGCAGCATCATGATAAGTACCTATTTGCCTGACATCTCCTCAATCAATAACTTTGTTATTGTTTGCATTATCTGACTATAAGTTTGGTCAATATACCCAGCTAATGGGTAACATGAGACGGGATTGCATTTCCATTTTTTTTTTCCCAAGTTTAACTCTCTCTGCACCAGCCAGGAGTCACAAAGTGAACTTCGCCAGATTGACCTCTGCCTTTGCTGAGTTTCACTGAACCCCTCCAAGACGTGGGCTGTTTTGAGACTAGGAAAATAATGTTGCCCAGGTCTAAACCAAATTGAATAAGCCCTGCCTTTCTTTGCTATTATTTTTATTAGGTTTTCACGAGGATGGGCAGATGGTTGTGTGTGTGTTTCCTTTACTTAACGCACTGAGAGAAGAAAATCAGCTTGCTAGTGTGTGGATCAGATGTGCAATGCAAATGGTATTCGCTGGGTGGAAAACGGGTATGGGCCTAAAGAGGTTTTGAACCCCTCTACAGGATTAGCCTAAGATAGGTATGGTAACACCATAAGATGAATAAAATAAATAGAATTAAAATATTCTTGTAACGTGTCACACATCAGCTCTGTGCACCATATTAGAAGGGCCCCGGCCATTGTGTTGTGAGAATGACTAGCAGATGGCCCAGCATGTGGAGATGGCTCCAGCTGGCCCCTCACCCTCAGGACTGCACAGGGCTCTCACATGAGATCAGGCCCAAAAGGTTATTATGACTGATAGTAAAAAAAAAAGAAATAAAACTTGTAGTAACAACAGTGTGCAATGCACAGAATGCTTTGATTTTCCTGTCACATTAAAAATATTTACTGGTTTCTCCAGTCCAGACTTAGTGGCAACCCCAAGTATGGAGGTAATAAACAAATTACTCACTTATCAGAATAAGCCTGGTAGTATTCATTGCCCACTTCATCATTCAGCCTCTGGGTACTTTTTTTTGCTTTTTTTTTTTGATTGGTTATAATAAGTTATTCACATATAACTGCATCAGTAATAGGGTATAAATATATAGATCACAGAGAGGTTTCCCTTTTAATAAATTAATTTTGAATCTGTGCTACAGGATTTTCAAATGTCAAAGTGCTGCCTCCTAGTTGATGAACTCATGGAACCCCAGAGCCAGCCTTATAGCATGTCCAGTCTGACCCCCGGGTTTTACAGCTGAGTGACGGCCCACAGCAAACATTTTGTCATCTCAGCCCTAGATCTCAACGTCCTGCCTTCAGCTCCCTGGCTTCCGGGCCTCCCACACACCGTTCGACTTGGCTGTCCTGATTTCTCCACATCTGATCCCTCAGCTGTTCATTTCTTTGCCTTTCATTACAGAAGGCATGGGGATGAGGGGGAGCTGCTTAGAGTGAGGCAACATTTGACCTCTGTCACAAACCCTGAGGGTCACTCAGAGCCTCTTTGTCATTTGTAAGGGAGAGGAAAACAGGAGGAGAGAAGAGGAAGACAAACAGGTGCCAGAGAAAAAGGGATCAGATTAAGTAAAAATGGGGGAAGGGAGTGGTTTGTGTCTATCTGCTCAGACCCGGGAGATGTGAATAAACGCCTTCCCACAAAGCTCTCCTTTCCTCCTCCTCTGACTATTAACTTAACCTGAAGTCCTAACAAGAATTGATCAGCTAACAAATAGATCCAAAGGGGCTAACAGGGTTGATGTAGATGTATCATGGGAAATAATGAGTCATGGAAAATTATGAATGAAAAACAAGTGTGATCAATATATGACAATAGATGGGGGGGGGTTGGTAATGATTCCAAGGCACCAACTCCTTTGTTTCACATCGTGACTGACGGAGTTTGGGACACAGTACCCCCAAATCTGGCACCTTGGTATACGGAGCGTTTTAAGCAGACAGAGTTTGAGGAAACATTAGGTGCAGGAAGGACTCTCTGGCCCTGATCCGTTGCCCCTCTCCCTCAAAGCAGGTCACAGAGCCTCAAGTGAGAGGTACCCTCCCTGTACCCAGAGGAAAGGTACATCTTTATCTCCCGAGATGGAGGGACACAGAAAAGAACCCCAACCAGCATGCCCTGCTAAGATCCCCCATTACTACCTTGAGCTCATACTCTTCACTACATCATATCTCTCCACGAGTCTCCACTCTTCATCCAACTGGCATAAATACACTCAGTTTTAACCATTCCTTCAGGTCTTTATTTCTTTATGGAAGCTCCTGTGTCACGTAAAACTTATATGAATGTATATGCTTTCCTCCTATTCATCTCTCTTTGCATGGATTTAATTTTCAGACCCAGTCAGGGACCCTACTAGGGTCAAGGAATACTTTCTCCCTCATCTATGTCACATTCATCACCAGAGCCAGCGGCTGCAGACTGGGGTGGACCTCTGTGACAGGGTTCTAGTACTTACACTGATTGGCTTGACTGAGTTAGTTGCCTCTTCAGCCTTCTTGTCTTCTGGCTAAAACCAAATGCTGTGATTCCACATTTAGGTCCTGCTCTTTTTTAGTCACGTGATCCTGTCTTTAAATTTCAGGAAGCATGGAGAGTGAAGGCCATGGAGAAATGCTGCATAACAGCGATCACATAGCCCATGAACCTCAGAGAGAGCTCAGTGAGAAAGGAGGGACCAACAAGGTGGCCTTCCTGCATGTGCCCTGCTGAGCTGGTGACATCCTTGGTACCCCAGCCCTACTAACAATCTGCTCATGGTCCTTTCTGTGTGGACAGGCTTCCTTCTGTGGCATACTCCATGGTCTAGGATTCTAACCAGGCTTCCTCATTCAAGAAATGGTAGCTTTTGGTTGCTAATCTAGCCTTTGAAGCACTGAGTCCTGATACAGGATTGACTTGAGGCTTCCCGGGTGTCTGCTAGCAAATAACAGGATTCTGTAGAAATAAGTTCTTTAAAAAAAAAAAAAAAAGAAATCTGTCCTTTGCATTATAATCTGAAACACAATGATGCAGCCTCCCCTTCACGTGTGTTTCTCGCACACACAATTAAGGTGGAAAGTCAGCGCTGTTGGCTGTCTCCGCATCCGGGTTCTTGCTTGTTAGGTAGGCAGGAGAATGCCTTGCTCCAGGATGTTCACGTTAGTCCCACTAACACATTTCCAGCTGCCACGTTACTTGAACGGGGTCTACTCTGGGAGGGAAAGGTTTGCTTTTCCTTCCTGTAACCTCAAGACTGATTTAATTAAGCATCTCCTCCAGCCCCGATTTATAGTCTGAAAAGTGTTCTCGCAGCAGCCCATCTATGTGCTATGTTTTTCAATGAGCTGAAATGCAATAAGTTAAGTCGAAACACCATTCTGAGTGTCTGCTGCCACCCCGAGAGCAGTTCCAACAAGCGCACTAGTCTCTGAATGTTTAGCTCCAAAGTGTTCGTGTAAATGAGCGGTGGTTTTCTTTGGTAACTTAGCACAGCTCTGGAAGTGGGGCAAGACGATGGCTAAGTTCCCCCACAGGCTCCTGGGGAGGGTAAAGCCTCCTACCTAGCCTCCTGTGCAAGGAAATAACCTTTTTAACCTTATTTTATAAATCACAAATTCTTTTTTTTCCCAAGATTAAAACAAACGAAAACATAAAGCCAACACACGGGTGCAGGGGAAAAGGAGAAAGGATGTCACAGTGTGACTGTCCTCAGTCTGTCCCTGGGGACTTTTTGTTCTACCATCAGGCCCCAGATGTCCTTCTCTGTTTGACAATCCTGACCCCACAACCTGTCACCTAGGAATGAATGAAGCCAAATTTCCCATAGGAAATGCCCTTTCCTAGTCTCTCAAAGGCTTCAACCTCAAAATGAAATCTAACAAAAGAAACAAATTAGATTAAATTGCAGCACTGAGGGCTTCAGATTGCTCAGATAAAAGACTCTGCGGAGCTATTGGGACTAAGCGCAATCATCCTGTGCAACCTGGGGGAGAAATACAAAGTTTCCCTTCCTTCAGTGTTCTTGCTGGCCACGGCGCAGTTTTACTATCCGAAGATAACGAATAGACAGTGGGAGATGGAAGAACTCGGGAAGGGACATGAGCCCAGGTGTCCACCAAAGCCAGGTCAGTAACATGCATGAAGGAAACTCGATCACTGAGAAATTTCACGTGATCTCTCCAGATTTGTAAACGTTAGCAATCCATTCGATTGAAAGCAAAAATCCAGCATGGTTCCTTCAACGTTTATTGAGCACTTTCTGTTTTATACATCCATGCTGTTACTACCTTCTGTTCACCGATGGGGAAAAGCAAGTCTCCAAGTGGCAGAACCAACACCTGCCCTTAGCTGTGGCCACATTTTATCCACTAAACTGCCTGGGAGTTTTATAGATAGAGAAACGGAAGCTCCCTGGGGTTAACTAATGTGACCAGGATCGTAAAAGAGCCAGGTGATTTTTTTCAAAATAAATCATCAAACTACAGAACTACAGAGAATAAAATGTGAAGCAGACATGAGGAAAAGAGAAAGACACAAGAAAAAAGACACATGCCATCGTTGGATTATAACATCCTCATCCTAATGGTTGCCGAGACCAAGAGATAAAGATGTTTTACTTTAAAAATTGCGAATTTTCAAACGTAAATAATGCTGCTTCTATTATTAGTCCTTGTGTATGAAACCGAATGGTGGAAGACTGCCAGGTTCAAATTTTGTCTTCATTTTTGGATTTATGTAGGCAATGCTGCCCTCTCATGGCCAATGTCCTAATAACATGATTCTGTGTTTAAATTGGAACATTCTTATGTTCTTATTTTCCCAAAGTACTTGGAAGAATTTTGCATCCATTTAGCATCACGTATGTGTATATAATATATTATTGACACAGCACAATACCCTCTCAAATTTTTATATCTAATCTGGGATTCGGTTTGTATCATTTTTACATGTGTTTTACAGGGCACTGGAGGAAATAAACGAAAAATAAATCATGGTGTTACTGGGCTCCTGGTCTTTCAGAATTCAGTTCCTCGGAGAAGAAATGTTTTCCTCATGACAGAAAACTTAGAAGATCTCCAGAGCAGAAAACATTTGAGTGTCTCTAGTCTAAACACTATCTGACAGAAACAACTATCCCCTTCCATTGTAAGGAAAAGGGATTATTATATTTGAAGGAAACAACAGACCAGTTCATAAATATATTTTTAGGCAAAAGCAACTGTTTGTGGTTGTGAATAGACAATCACCTTCTGGTTTCCTGCAGGGACAGATCATCTATAATTAGAGATACCGCAGGCCAGGAAGAGTTTGTCAGGTAAGAGTTACCATACCGAAAGTAGACACTGAAAGGCGATTTTCTTAGACCTGAGTGACAACTCAGAACCACTGAACTGAAGCCTGCTGCCTCCTAGCCTGTGCCATAAGCCCTTGTCCTCTGAGAGCCACCCCTGCATGGAAGTCATGATGTGGATGGCAGGCAGACAGTGACCCTATGGAGAGAAATTGCCTTTAACAGAAACAAGGTTGGGCCACCATCAAGGTCCAGCTTGAGGAATATCTGCAAGTGAAAGGATTTTCACCCACCAGATCAACTGGTATTCTCAGTGGAAACTTACATCTGAAAATATATGGAAGCCAAAACTCAAAAATGCCAAGAGTAGCCTGAGAGCTGCAAGGCAGTCTTCGCTTGGCTAACACACAAGTGTGGGCTGTTTGTTAGTTTGTTTGATCAAAATATTTTACGTAAAAATTCAATTGTTGGTTTTTCAATAAAATCAGAAGATCTGGCACCACTGGTCCTATTTTTCCATGAGAATGGAGGAGTGGCTGTCCCCTTAGATGGAGCATGCCCATTGTGGTTTACCACAGTCCCCACCACTCCCTGACACACACCCAGCCCATGTCACTGATTTACTTGTCTGTGGCTTGTAAGTCTTTAAGTTATATACCTCTTTGTTCTAGCTCAGAGAACTGTGATGCACACATTTATTCTTTAGCAGCCACAGAACTCAGCAAATTTAAATAGCACTCCAACTTGAGGAAGGGGGGAGCAAGGTTTACAAGCACTAATTCTGATTTATCTCTTTTCCTTTCACCTACACTTTTCCTCCATTGTCTTCTTTCTTGATTACAACTTCCCATAAGGGTTTTAAGCATTATTTGAGTTAAAAGTTCTCTCTAAGGCATCGAAAGTTTTGTAAAAGAAAGTTTTAATATAAATCTATATTTAAAAGAACTAAATCAGACTAATGGAAAGCACATTGAATTAGGAAGCAGAAAACCTGGGATTTTATTCAAATATTTCCCCCGATAAACTCTGTGGTATTAAGTAATCCACTTAAACCCTCCTTACCTTTTAATACCCATAAATAAGAGATAATAGTACTTGTTCCTTCTACATCACCGGGATTTTGTAACAATAACCATAAATCAGAAGACATCTGAATCTGCAGAAGAATATCCTATAAAGACCAAGACAGCATTACCATGATGCAGCAGTGGATACAAAGTGAATATTAAAGTGTTATTCGAAGTGGACTTTATGAAAAAGGAAGCGGTTACAATATAATCATATCTTTGGAGAATACACATCAAAATGTTAATGGTAGTTATTTCTAGGTAATGAGATTTGGGATAATTTCCCCCTTTGGCTTTTACCTAGTTTTTACTCTCCCTATAATGAATATATGTTAGCTATGTAATAAAAAATATAATAAACAATAATTTAAAAGACAGAGATTGGGACAAAGAAAATAAATCTCTTTACATTTTCAATTTTAATGAACTTTAATCACTGATTTCAACTGCTACCATATGTAAAACTTCTTTTTATAGTAAGTATTGGTCATGTTAGAAACCTGAAAATTGAAATATCCTGAGAAATATTTTTTAATATGTTGCTAACTAGCAAGGAAACTGGACTAGTCAGGTGAACTTTAATTAGCTGTTTTGTGCCTTCCCCTTCCTAGTATTTATCTGATCAGCATCAATTAGGCAGGCTAATTCAAGCACTGCAAGTTTACATTTCTTCTCTTTTCTTTTTTTCTTCGAAGTATAGTCAGTTTACAGTGTTGTGCCAACTTCTGGTGTAAGTTTAAATTTCCGATTCCCTCTTTTATTACACACAAGGCATGTGTAAACTGTGCCAGTGTTTTCACATAAGTAATGTGGGGTTTCTAATTCTTAACATCCTACAGTAACTTTGCCCTTTGTAGAGAAACTGTCACCATATTCCCAGGTCGAGTATCACTGTAAACCGGTGGTTTTTAACTGAGGATGACACTGCTCCCCAGGGGACACCTGGCCCTGTCGGAGCACACTTCGGATGGTCGTGCTGGAGGAGGGATGCTACTGCTACCCAGTGGGTAGAGACCAGGGGCTACTCCATGCTCCGAAACGCACAGGACCGCCTCCACAAGGAAGAATTAGTAGTAATGGGTCCAGAAGTCTTGCTTAAGTAAAAAATACCCTAAGCTCAGATATAGTATCACGAAGATATTTGTGGAGTCACAGGGATGAAGGTTATCAACTTTGTGCCTAATAATCAAAATGGAGGGAGGAAGAACACCATCTAGCAGATGTAAATTACCTTATAATTTGGTATTTCACAAAATATTTACTAGTCCTTTTCATAATAGCCATTGCTTACAGTCAAATGAGATTATTTCTTCTTAAAATCTCACTTATTTGAGCTCTGTGGAAGGTGACATCACAAAGAAAAATCAGGCAAAGAGTTGTCAAGAGCTCAGTTTGTCACTGTTTACATTACTCTCCACCCAGGAAGATGAGAGAAAGAATGAACTCAGTGCTTCGCTGGAATAGAATGAAACACACACTCTCAACATCAAACATGCTGACAAGACATCACTCCTTTCAAATTCAGAGGGAAAATACTCTCAACAAGAAATGTGGAGGCTTGGAGTTGTATAAATAAAACTTTTTTTAAACTTATTCTGAAAAACAATATCCTTAACAAAGGAAAATCAACTCTAAACAGGAATTTAAAAAACACGCAGGTGGAAGTAGAACAAAAACAAGAAGATACGTTTAGACGCAGATGCTGTAACTGTTTTCCTTTGAAAATCACTCTCCAGAAATTTCTCTAATTAGGCAAATAAAAGGGTTTTATATGCCTTCTCAGATTTGTTTATTAGTGTAGATCATTGTTCCTTTTTTGCTTGCAAACAGTATAAAGGGGCCTTCACCAGTCAAGGAATTATTCAGGATAAAAGTTAGCAAGTTATTTTTGAGGTGAGAATTTTTACTCACTTTTAAAAATCTTCTCACCACTCTACCCAGAGGTAAGTTATGAAGTAACTGGAAAAGGGAGAAAAGACTCATGGAGCCTTTGCCTTTATTGTCGTTGAGCTGAATCTTTGATATTCATTATTAATATGTTATGCTCATAATAGTCATTATAATCAAAATTCATTTGCCTGATTATTCCCTTTTTGACCCGTAGGTCACAGAGCATCCTATTTATAATTCTGGATCAGGAGGAAATTAAAGAAGGGGAAGAGCATGAAACAGCCTCATTGCTCCATTGATTAACAAGCTCGGTTAGGCCTCACTCTAGATCTCTGGTGCAGCAGAGAGAGGGAGCTGAACATGCAGGAGAGGTCGGGGCAGAATGTGGGCCAAGTGTGTGTCACTGGCTCTCCTGTAGCTTAGATACCAGATACCAAGAGAAAAAAATAGATATGAGGACTAATCAAAGTCCAATAAAGTCCATTTCAAACCATTACAGAGCAGGGTCAAGAGTCCTGGGGAGAATCCAAAAGGGAATTGTGTGACAGCTAAAATCAACATCTCTCCTGGCAGGTCCCACTGCTTTACTTCGATTGGCACCCAGCTCAAGAGCCCATCACACTGGTTCATGGCACTCCGTCCACAGGGCTGCTTCTCCCAGACTCCAAAGACATCTTCGCTGATCCCTTTGTCCCCTCTGGCCCAGTCAAAGATGTCAAAGCTGACATAGGAAAAATATAGGAGGAGGAGCGGGAGGGGGAGAGAGATGGAAAGGGAGGGCAGAAGTGATCATGGAAGCACTTATGAAAACATGCATGGGAGAAAAGCCCATACTACTAGACTGATCCTGTCTTACTTCTAAATAAACAATTGGAAACACTTTATAGCTAGTAGCTAACTTTGAGTGTTTACTATGTGCCAAGTTCTTTATAAACACTTAGTGTATATTAACCCACTTAATCTCCACATCAGCCCTCTGTTGTTTGTACCACTATCATCCCATTTTACAGATAGGGAAACTAAGACACATTTCCCTGGTTACATAGCTAGTAAATCACAGACTTGGAAAAGGAATCCAGGTGCTCTGATTTCCGAGCCCATACATGCTCCTCGCTGCCTTCTTAGCTTCTCTGTTTTCCAGTACTTATACTGGATGGCCATTGCTACATCCTGCATTTTATAAGAGAAACTGAGAAACAGAAAGGCTGTGTGACAATCCTACAAACCATGATGCAATGAGAATCCAAGTGTCTAATGCCCCCATTATGTTTTTCTGCAGCTCTGGTCACATTTACCCAAATAATTTGATGAAAAAAATCCCTGGAACCAAGCCTAGTTCAACAGGTACGTTAACATTATGAATAAATAGAAGACAAAACACAAATGGAGATAATATACCCTTTATGTCATCTGAGTTGTTCTCTAATTATTTTCTGTATATGAATGTCTGAAATTGCAACTGTAAGTCCCTAGTATATTCACATGAAGTATGCTTGAAAATTTCTGGTGAGATGAGTCAATTAATCTATTAATCAATCCACATTCATTGAATGTCTACTATTAGGTGCAGCAGGAGATGAAAGGTAATAAGATAAATGGAACCCTAACTTCCATTGAATGGCAAATAGGATAAACTAAATACTTTAAAGATCAAGAATAAAAGAATTCTCCCCTTCTTCCTTATTAAGAGAACTCAATCCTATTTGAGGTGGCAAAGTACTCAGTTAAAAATCCTTCTCTCTTCCACATACCTTTATGGTTAGAGGTGGCCATGGAAATCAGTGCTGGCTAATGGCCAATGAAAGCAAAAATCACAGGGTGGAGCTTCCACAGTACTATCTCCTCAGGCTTCATCTTCCCCCTTTATCTTGCCTGGTGGTGGAGCCAAGGTGACCATGGAGCAGCGGGAAGGAGCCCAGGTCCTTAGTGACTTCCTCAGGCACCAGCACCTGCTCTGGACTGCTCTGCCCAGATTCCTCATTGCAGGAATCCTTGTCTAAGCCAAAGAAGCCAGGTCTCTCTTCCATGCAGCTGAACATAATCCTAACTGATGGTAACTGCTTATTGGTTCTGTCTTTTCTCTCCCCTTACTGATATTGAGGAGCACATGTCTTCTAATTTCTGCCTATATGGCCACAGGCAGAGATGTCAGAGGGAAAAAAAAGAAAAACCAAAAGAGATACAATAAAACATTACTAATTGCACATTATGTAAATTTTACAGGTTTGATTATTTGGGGAAATTATTTGGAAGGAAAACAGTAGACTTGTTATAACATTTTTTTTCCTGCAATGTCCTCCCATCTGTTTAAGTTTCACACCTCATTTTGATGAAATCACTGTTCGTGTTATTTCCTTTCCTCTTCAAGTTTCTTTAATATGAAGCTTCTGAAGGATCTCCCACTAGACTTTTCCAGTCAATTTTAATACTATTTCTTGCTCCAACGCTAAACTACCATGACATCTAGGATCTTCTAGACCATAATAAATTGAAACATTACATAATTTATTTTACAGTTGAAATCTTTATTACTACTACTAAATCATAGCTGTTCCACTAAAAAGTTTTCATATAACTTCAGGGTCGGGGTATAGCTCAGAGGTTGAGGACATGCTTAGCATGCATGAGGTCCTGGGTTCAATCCCTGGTACATTCATTAACCAATAAATAAAAATTAAAAAATAAAAATATTTATTTTAACAAGTAGTGCAGCTTTATTTTTTTTAAAAAAAAAAAGCTTTAATGTAACTTCTAAGGAGTTCACTAAACTAACTGCTCAAAAAGTACTGCTAAAAGAATCAACATGCTCTCTCAAATGTTTGTTCAGATCATATCCTAGGCATAAGTTAGTCAGCCTTACACTCATATAGTAAAAGCAAAAATATTTAAATCAAACTCAATATTTTTTAAAACTTACTGTATTTTTTAACTTCACAGAAGTTTAAAAAGTTAAAAGGTTAAAGAACGCTTTTAAACACCTCACAAAGTTGTTATGTCAATATAGATTCTGCTAAGTCTACAGTCAGTTTATTCATATATCTCAAGTGAAAACACCATCTCATTTTGTTTAATTGCCTCATCATTGAGAGAAGAGTTGGTTTGGGATTAGGAGTTGTCAGAATGATTGCTTTATTTAACCCAACTATGAATACTCTTCACTTTTTAGTGTCTGAACCTAACTTTTAACTTGTTCTTAGGAAAAAAATAGTCCAAAATAAACTTACTAAATGAAGAACTAAACTCAGAAGAATTTGCCTGGCATTTATTCAAGTTATGCAAACTCATAAATAACTGGGAGATGAAGTTTGGGGCTGATGAATTGCTGCATAGCATGGGAAATTTATTTTCTAGGACCGTCTCTGGGTTTCAGATGCCTAAATTATGTACATCTCTTAAATACAAATGACTGCACTAGCCAGTTGGCTCCAACATTTCCTCTCCTCTCCACTGCCATTATTTGGGATTTCTTTCTCCTTCTATCTCTCCTCTCCATTTCTCCTTCCCAACTAGAACCCTTGTGCTATTGCAAGATAAATTGTAGGGACAACAGAGGAGGAAGCAAAGGAAAATGTCAGGGAAGGAGAAAGAGTAAAACTTCATCACTTATTTCTTCTGTCCTTTCTGTCCCTTATAACTTCTTACATCGCCTGCTTGGGGCCAGGATTTGGGAAACCCTCCTATAACAGCACAAAAGATCCTTCATGCTGGAGAGGGTGTGGAGAAAAGGGAACCCTCCCACACTGTTGGTGGGAATGTAATTTGGTGCAGCCACTATGGAGAACAGTATGGAGATTCCTTACAAAACTAAAAATAGAGTTGCTGTATGATCCAGCAATCCCACTCCTGAGCATTTATACAGAAGAAACAATAATTAGAAAAGATACATGCACCCCAAGGTTCGTAGAAGCACTATTTACAATAGCCAAGACACAGAAGCAACCTAAATGTTAATCAGCAGATGACTGGATAAAGAAGATGTGATATATATATATATATATATATATATGATGTGATGTGATATATATATATATATATATATATATATATAAATGGAATATATATAATGGAATACTACTTAGCCATAAAAAATTAAAATGCCATTTGCAGCAATATGGATGGACTTAGAGATTATCATACTAAGTGAAGTAAGTCAGACAGAGAAAGACAAACATTATATGATAGCACTTACATGTGGAATCTTTTTAAAAATGATGCAGATGAACTTATTTATAAAACAGAAAGAGACTCTCAGACATAGGCAATAAACTTAGGGCTACCAAAGAAGAAATGCAGGGGAGAGATGTATCTGCTAATCCCTAATTGAGTCTGGGATCAGCAGATAAAAACTATATACAGAATAGATAAACAACAAGATCCTACTGTATAGCACAAGTAACTACATTCAGTGTCTTGTAATAACCTATAATGAGAAAGAATATGAAAAAATATATATGTATATATAACTGAATCACTATGCTGTACATCAGAAACTAACACAATACTGTAAATGAACTAAACTTCAATTTTTTAAAAAGTGAATATTGAATAAATAATAATCCTTCATGATCTGGCTCTTGCATTTTCCGATGTAATGTCATGGCCTCAGTGGACTAATTCCCAGGAGGACCCCTACCCAGTTCTGTTTGAACATCAGTCCAGATTGGGTTAGGCTTCTCCCTGAGCCCCAGGATGTTCATTCTTCCTGTGTACTCTTTCCCCATTTAACATCTTCCTCTCTACACAGTGAGCAATTCAAGAGCAGAAAATCTTTCATCTGTATTTTCAGGGCCTAGCAGCCTTGCTCAGTGACTGGTTCAAAAAACCCAATGGTGCTAAAAAAATATCTGTTGTAGCATGAATGGATAGCCCCAGGACTTTTCTAATTGCTTATTCCAGAGCCTCTGCTCTGGCCCTCCCACTCTCCCACCTTCCACTGGAAGTTACTCTTCCCTGGTAAAGAAGAAGATAACGTTAACTGAGCTACCCTCCTGAAATGGAGATAAAGCTACTTAGGTCCTTTTCCTAGCCAGAGATCCAAAGTTATCAACTATGTGTACCTTTGTCTTTAAACGGGAAAATAAAGGGGGTAACAGGGTGTTACTATAGAGGCCCAGACTTTCATTAAATGGGTGGCACTTTTTAAAAGTACAAAGGTGAAGTATGGTTACAGATAATAACAGCCAACAACCAATATTCAGGCAGCCTTTACTCTCTAGATACTATTGTAAATACACTATATAGCTATTGTAACTTTTCATTTTTGAATCAACTCTATGAGGTCTTGGTGTTCTGCCTGAGTTAGAATGCAGAACACTTTCTCTAATCCATTAATATCCACTCAATAGAATATTACCAGGCCTTAAAAAATAAACATATATATGTGGAATCTAAAAAACTGAACTCATAGAAACAGAGAACAGGCAGGGGTTGGGGGGTGAAATGGGTGAGGGGGGTCAAAAGGTACAAACTCCCAGTTATATAAATAAGTCTTGGGGATGTAATGTACAGCTTGGTGACTTTATGTGTATATAGATACTATATTATGTATTTGAAAGTTGTAAAAGAGTAGATCTTAAAAGTTCTCACCATACACAAAAAAAATTGTAACTATGTATGATGATGAATGTTAAGTAGACTTATTGTGGTGGTCATTGCTCAATATACACATATAGCAAATCATGATGTTGTACATCTTAAGCTTATACACTGTTAGTGTCAGTTATGTATCAATAAAACTGGAAAAAATAGAGCTGCTTCCAAAAGAAAAAAATAAATAAATAGGTGTGAGGACTAGGTAAGATCCTAAAGACATATATATATAATTAGTGGGAATAGTAAGATTAAATAACATAT
The DNA here is from genome assembly GCF_048564905.1 of Vicugna pacos. Classification (NCBI taxonomy): domain Eukaryota; kingdom Metazoa; phylum Chordata; class Mammalia; order Artiodactyla; family Camelidae; genus Vicugna; species Vicugna pacos. Next base: position 64,863,860 of record NC_132991.1, on the reverse strand, counting down.
ACCCCTATAGTCTATAGCCATATAAACATATCGATGAAATAAGGACTGGAAGGAATGTCCAAAAAATGAGAGCACTTGGGTTGAAATCATGAGTAGTGTCTTTTTTATAAATTATTATTATTATTATTGTTTAAGACATAAATTTAAATTGTAAATTTAAAACATACTTTTAATGAACTGGACCTATGCTTCAATGAATATCAGGACCAACTCAGATCGGAGACTCAGAGAATTCTTAAAATTCTTAACTTTCCTTTTGCTTTTTACTTTTATCCATACCTTTCCTTCCAAATCCCCAAGCTGAGTGCTAGTTCAGACATTGAGAAGAGTGGAGGAAGGGAAGGAGGAGAATTAACTCTTGTTGAGCTGGGTAGGAAAACTGGGGGAGGGGCAGGGAGGGGCAGTAGGACAGGAGAGGTGGGTATCTTAGCCTCAACTTCCATCTCTCCATCAGCTTCCACCCTATTTAATAGGAACAACTGATGTTGCCTCCATCTTTTGTAAAATAGTACATAAACGCATCTTCAAGTCCTTCCTTTCAACCAAATCAGCACCCTAAACTCTGCTTATAAGGAAGTTCTGGAGTCACTAGCAGCAGGATCTACTACATGGAAGGCCCCAGGAGACTCTATGGGACTGCAGCCTTTTTCTAAATTGGAACAGAGGAAAGAAACTCAGATCAGAAACAACCAGAGTGTCAGTAAAGGAGTTAGTAAAAGAGCTCTTAGCAGAAAATCAGTGAGGGAAACTCTAAAGCTGACGAAAGATCAAGACCTATTCCAACTTAGAGATTTGGGCTGGCAGGTTTGGCCCCCCATATCTCCTGTCCCCAAATCCCCAGACTGTCCACCCACAGAACCACGTCCCCCAGACTGTCCTGCCAGATATTGATCCTACTCCTGCCAAGCTTGATTGGCTCAGAAATGTGAGACTCCCTTCTCCCAAAACCTGGCTGGACAGGGAGGTAGAGGGTAGGTCAGGCCAAGGCTGCCCAGGAGATGATCTGTTCCTGGCTCTCTAAGTCAGAACAAACTTTCCCAGGAAACTACTTCTCAACCCTGCTGATCTCTTTCTATTGGTCAGGCAGATTGTAAAGTTAATAGGTTTCTGTGGGCCGGAGAGATGAGCCTAGTCTAGGCAACTTGCTTAACTGTTTCTATGGGAAAATCCATAGTAAGCACCAGAGAATCAATTACAAATGAGCCTCTAGAATCTAGCTACCTAGCTGCTCCTAACTGGACCCTGATCATGCGGTCAACGTGAGTGAAGGAGTTGGGGTGGCAGAGTTGGGGGGAGGAGAGGTCATTGCCCACAGGCTTTCTGCAGAGTTTTCATTTTTTATTTTCATGGCCTTTTCCTTGCCATATTCTTCTTCCCAGCTAAATAAATGCTTAAGCAGAATTTTACTATTTTTAATTCATATTTCTTTAAATAGGTAATAAAACATTACAGATATATTTAAAGTCTCCCCAAACTCCTCCCTGGTTCATTCCTGTCCTCATTCTGCAGGGTAACCGCTGTCCTGAATGTGGTGTTTCTCATTCCATACATGATAGTAAACTTTCACTGCATATGTATGTATCCATCAGCAACATATACTTTTGTTTGGCATATTTTCAAACGTTACATAAATGGTACTCCGGATTTGCACCTCTTTCACTCAGTTTTTGCTCAATTTTGTTTTTGAGATTTATTTTTATTAACATGGCTCTAGGGAGTTCATTTCTAATTGCAGCATTCTATTATGTAAATATATCACATTCCTACTATTATACTGTTTTCTATTACCATTTCTGTTCACTTTATAATTCAATTGTAGTATTCTGTTGTATAAGATATCATCATCTGTTTCTTAATTCTCCTGAGGAGTGGAATAGCTGGGTAGTAGAGTATGAACGTTTTTAACTCTAAAGAGAAATTTGGTAATGCCTAATAAAGCAGTCGAACCAATTTATACTCCTGCTAACACAGATTGAGAGCTCCTTATGTCTCACATCCTCAGAAATGCTTGATGTTGTCAGACTCTTTAATTTTGCCATGTGGTAGAGGTGGTATGTAATATCACGTTAGGCATGGTATTTATTCACAGATTGAAAGAAAAAATTTTTTCAGAATGATCTTATTGACCAGTGGTTCTCAAAGTGGGTCTGGGGACCCCTGGAAAGCCCCTGGGACTTCTCAAGGCAGACATCAAGGTAACAGCTATTTCATAACAGCACCAATTGCTATCTGCCGTTTTAACTCTCGTTCTCTTACAAGAGTACGACAGAGTTATCTGGAGGCTACCTGAATGTGATGCTGCAACAGACTGTACCATCATCCAGCCACCTTCTATTAGGCCCAACATTAAGGAGATTTACAAAAATGTAAAGCAAGGCAACTCTTCTAATTATTTTTGTCTTGGAAAAAATGATTATTTCTCATTTAAAAAATATGTTAACATATAATGGGTTTATTATTGTTCTCACATAACTCATAAATATTTTTAAATGCTTCCATTTTAGTTTCTAATGTGATAAATATCACTAGATATGACAAACATATACACAAAAGCTCTCTGAAGTCCACAATAACATTTACAAGCCAACAGGGACTTCCAGATACTAAAAAGTTTGAAAGTTGCTGTTTTAGGGCATACTCTTTTATTGTTACTTCCCACTTAAAGTAATGACAGCTGACTTTTCGAGGGTGCTCCCTGTGATGGGCCATAATGCTACATGCCTGAAGGTCACTTTCCTTTCAACCTTCATGATACTCTTGTAAAGCAAATGCTGTGATTGGCCCCACTTGAGGGAGAATAAGCTGAGATTTGGGGCAGATGAAGGACGTGCCTGAGATCAGGAACTGGGACTGAAGTCCAGCCTTGCTGCCTCCAGAGACCTCCCTGCCTTTACCATCACAGCTACCGTCCTCTGCCCTTACCCCCTCCAGCTCTCTTCTCTTAGTCATTCTCTGAGTCAGCCATCTTGAAACTATCTGCTCATCTTTGAATCATCCTCTCCTTTTTCCCTGAAATGCTCTGAATTCCCTTCCCAAGGCAACAGAGGCAAGAGGCTCTAGGGCTGGCTTCCTAAATGTGGCCAGGCCCCAGGTTTCCAGGCAGCAGATCAGGAGCCAAGGGAGATATGCACGATGGAGGCCTGGAAACAGACCCTCCAAAAGGGCAGCACTAAGAGGGAAAATATTTGCTAGACAGGTTCTGGAAGGAAAGATTTGCAGACGCCCAAAAATAGAAGGCAGATCCTTTTCCTCTTTTTTTTTTTTTTTTGCCTCAGACCCAATGCAGAGGAAGTGTTATAATCAGACCTGCCTATTAATCATATCCACCTCTTAATCTCTGTTCCCTCTCACTGATTTTCTTCATTCAGCAAACACAATGGTGTAATAAGTGGGTTGTGATGGGTTAATAGTAACAGCTAAATTTTATTGGTGTGAAAGGATGCAAGTACCTCAAAATGGGGGCTGCAGAGGAAAATGGGAGCCAGCTCATGAAGGCTTGGGATTTTACATGGAAAGTTTAACCAAGGGAGCAACATGCTCAGATTTGCTTTTACAAAAATCCTCTTGCTTCAGAGTGGAGAATGGGTTGCAGGGGAGCAAGGTAGGGGGCAGAAAACAACGGGGCCTGGAATTAGCATAGTATTAGTAGGAATGGATGAAATCAGTGATGGAGAGGCAGGAAGCAAAGATGTGGATGGTTTGTGGAATGCCTAGAATTACCCCCATAGCCTCCTAACTGGATTTTCCATCACCAGACATTTTTCCCTTCCAGTCAACCCTGGGCATCACCACCAGATGAACTTTCTTTAAATACCACTTACCCATTGAGGAATCCTAAACAGCCTACTGCTTCAGTGCACTGGCAGTAGGGCCAAACACCTTGGATTCAAATCCTACCTCAGCCACTTTATTGCGTCCAGTTTCTTCATCTAAAAAATGAGATCCTGAAAATGGTGTTTACATCCCAGGGTTGTTATGAATCAATATATATAAAATCATTTGTATCAGTACTTGTGTATAGGAATCCTTCAATAAAAAATTAATAGTAATTAATAATAATAGGTATTTCTCTACTCAGAAATCTTCCCTGGGGGGTGGGGCCAGGTAAGAGTATGGGATAAGAGATACAAACTACTAAGTATAAAATAGATAAGCATCAAAGACACACTGTACAGCACAGGGAATCATAAACATTATTTTGTAATAACTTTTAATGGAGTATCATCTATAAAAATACTGAATCACTATGCTGTACACCTGAAACTAAAATATTATAAATCAACTACACTTCAATTTTAAAAAAGAGAAACTGTCCGTAGAAAACTCTCTATTTCCATTTGCTAGAATGCCAAGGATTGCCTCTCCAGATCCATCATAATCCAGGCTGGCCACACGGCTCAGCCTCATCTATTACTATCCTCCAAATATGTCCCCCAAATATACCAAATACAGCACATTTCTATCTCGGTTAAGCTGTTTCTTTTCTTTTCCCCATCTGCTCTCCCACTCCTCCTGTCCCTTAAATGCTCATCATCACTTCCAGAAAAATGACTCCAAATGCAGTGACCAGTGACCATAGCCAGTATCATCATTTTCCCCCAAGCAGGACAGCATGTCATTCCAACCAGGAGGTTATCATTCCAAATAACTCACAAAGCCACTCATGCTCCTACCTGTCACTGCTATCTAAATGCTAAGCACTCACAGAAAGCCCAGAGCATAAACTTGTCCTTCCCGTGCTTCATGGAGCACTATGGATGCCCCCAGAAGCCCATAAATAAAAGATAACTTTGGTACAAGTTAAGTTTTCTTAAGGACTATCAGATATAAAATATTTAAAGGTGCTCGTGGGCTACTAAACCAAACTAATGTTGTGAGTTAAAAAGAGATAGGACCAAAAGTATATGAATTAACTGAACAAAATATATTTCAGGGGACACAAAGTCTTAGTCTTGCCCTAAGCAGGACTTCGTAAAGCATGTGTGTCCTGTGCTTCGTGTCTTGTTTTCACAGCTTCATTGAGTTACGATTGGAAAAAATTTTCTGCATGATACTGAAGTGCACAATTTGATAAAGCTCACGTCTTTTTAACCATAAAGCTCTATAATAATCAGCATTTGTGTCAGGCTACTTAAAATTCTTCTATATTCTCAAATATGATAGTGTAATAATAAAATCAAGTTTGCCTACTTGTGAGTGAGGCTTTTGACACCTGTAAGTTACTAGCAATTCTCCTTAATTGGGAAAAATGTATTCCAGAAAACAGGGGGATTTCTTTTTCAATGAAAAATGATAACTTTGCACTTTTTAAACCAGCACATTGCAGACACTTGCTTTGCCTTTGGCTAGAAATAAAAGATGTTTGTATAAATTGGGTCCCTCATTAACTATAACCTCTCTATAGACTGCACTCAGCTCAGTGGAAAGTGTTTGGAGAGACAGAGGAGAACTTCTCCCCATGCTGTCAGAGAGATTCAGAGAGGATAAGAGGGAGAGAGTGCATCAGAGTGATACCAAGAACCAGACCCCGGAACATATTTTCTTTTTACTGATTCACTTATTCAACCAACATTTACTGGGTCCCTGTTTTTTATTGGGCTGCATAGCTTTGCCCCATCACCAATTTACAAAATATTTTGAGACAGAAGACACGAATGTTCAGCCCCTGCAGTGACCCAGCAGGCAGGTTCATCTATGAACTGTAGGAAGCCAGCTGCGGGGGAGTGAGAAGGAGGTGGTAGTGGTGAGGGACCCCGTATCCTACATACATGCTTCCCCTACTCCATCATGATGGCTCAATCTATGTGGTTTGGTTTCTGGCTCAGTTTCCCAGATTCTTAACTTCTCAGTATTTTCTCCTTGAGAATATCCCTTCTGGGACTGAAATATTTCCATGAATTCTAGCCTGCTTAGATGAGCCCCATTTGTTAATGCCAAGAACAGGCTCTTATTTCCTGAGCCCATATCTCCTGGCCAATGTCCAGTTGCTGGCCAATGACTCATCATCCAAACTTGCCTGACCATTAAAAGTCACCTTGGGCCCTTGTCAAAATTATAGATTCCTAGTCCCTGGCCCCAGCCTATTTGAATCAGAAACTCTGGGGGATGGTAGATTTTCCAGATGAGGAAACTGAGGCTCAGAGAGGTGAAATTATAGGCTTAAGTCCACACATGTGAGTGCAGAGCCAGGAATAGAACCCAGATCTATTCAGGCCCACCTTTTTTGTGTGTTAAAATTAGAAAAATGAGAGGGTACAGGGCCATATTTGCATCAGCCCCACCCCCTTTCTTCAATCACAGCCTCTTCATTACCTTTCCTGGGGTCATACACTTCCTCAGTTTCTTTGAGAATGTAACCCTGTGTCACAAACTCTGATACCCACGATAGACAAAAGGGTAATGACTGAAGCAGGCTGCGGCAGTCCAGATGCAGCATCTGTGGAAAGTACAGTCTCTAAAAAAAACTGGAGTCCTTTCATGTCCAAGCTCCTACCTGCTGATCCTAGTCAGCTCCTACCAGCTGTTTCCCAGAGAGAAACTTTGCTGAAAGATCTAGATTATTCAGACAAAATCTCAAAAACGTCCCCTGCATGATCATATTACACTATATAACACTCCATCCTAGAGACTTGAGAGAGACACTGTGAGGTTAACCTTGAAGAAGCAAGTTGCTATGATATGAACCGCCTGTGGAGAGGGCCACAGCAAGGAAATGCAGATGACCTCTGGGTGCTGAGGGCTTCAGTCCTACAACCACAAGGAACTGAATCCCACCAACAACCATGGGAGCTTGGAAGACAATCCCAAGTTCCAGAAGAGAAAGCAGCCCAGCCAGCATTTTGATTGCAGCTTTGTTAAGTCCTCCACCAGAGAACCCTGCCCGGGCTCCTGACCTACAGAAATTGTGAGATGATAAATGTGTGTTGTTTTAAGCTACTAAGGTTGTGTTAATTTCTTATACAGCAATAGAAAACTGATACCCTCTCCTAGGCCTGCCCTTCTCAGGGAGTACTCCAGAGGTTCCCGCTCTCCATCCACCATCAACAATTCCATCCCTAACTGCCCTGATCTCAGCTGGCTGTCAAGAGAGAAATTAACTTGGCAAATTGATTTACTATTTATGATTTACTACCCCTTTGCATTTTGTAAGAGAGAGGTACTGGCTAAATCAAATGTATGATTGATTCAAAACGATGAAATTTCAGAAAATCATGCAGAAAAGTAGAAGTAATTTGGTACCTAGAGATTGTCCCAACCGGCCTCAAGCCACAGTGTAGTCCTCACCTAGGAATATATTTAGTCCAGCCAAAAACACTCTAAACAATGGGACCAGGAGCCAGAAACTGCATTGCCACTTATTAGAAAGATAATAAGGAGAAAGCTTTAGTGTCCTTCTCTGTCAAATAGGGGTGAGAGCCACCCTGCCTTCCTCAAATGGCTACTGTGAGGATCATGCCAGGTGGCATATGTGTGTGAGATAATGGAAAATATACATCAGTCTCTGCCCCCAGTGACTGGCATAGAGCTCCTGAAACCCTTGTGATTTCCTGGGTGACAGGAGTGTCTTTTGTTCTAATGAGGTGACTCTGGGTGGGCTCCTGGATAAGGCTGGTCACCAGAAAGATCAAGCCATGATTAGAAGCTTGGAATTTTCAGCCCTGCCCCCCATTCTCTTGAGAAGAAAGAAGGGGCTGGGAATGGAGTTAATAATTGATCATATCTACATGATGAAGCCTCCACAAAAATCCCAATAGTATGGAGTTCAAAGAGCTTCCAGGTTGGCGACATACCCCAACTCCATGGGACCAGAAGTTCCTGTGCTTGGGACCATCTCAGACCTTGATCTATTAATCTCGTCATTGGCTGTTCATCTGTATCCTTTGTCATATCTTTTCATAAACTAGTAATTGTAAGTAAGTGATACCCTGTGAGCAGCTTTAGCAAATCAATGGAACCCAAGGAGGGGGCTGTGGGAACCTCCAATTTACAGCCAAATCAGACAGAATTTGTAGGTGACCTCAGGACCTACTACTTGTGATTGGCATCTGAAGGGGGGGGGGTCAGTCTTATGCTACTGAGCTCTTAACCTGAGATAGTGTCAGACCAAGTTAAATTGTAGAACATCCTGCTGGTGTCAGAGAATTGCTTGGTCGGGGAAAAACGCACACATCTGGTGACCAGAAGTGTCAGAAGGGCTGTGACTGTGACAGTCTTGTGAGAGTAAAGGAGAAACACAGGGAGGGGAAGACAGGGTTTTTCTACTTAGTGTGAAAGCACTCTATCAGGAAAAAATACATTCACAAAAATAGACTGAAGTGATGAAGCAATCACAGATAATTTAAGCCAAAAAGATCCCAGCGCACATTCTGCTTTCAGCCCTGCAGCCTCAGCACTGATCTTGCCCATGTCTGTTGTCAGGCGTCCATTTCCTTGCCACCTCTCAGTTTCAACCAGAGGCTGACATTCACTTTCCCAGCCCCCATGCAGCTGACGAAGGCCAGGCAGGGAGGGCTGAGCTGCTGTTCCTCTCACATCCCAGCATGTGACTAGTGAGGGAAGAAGAGGCCTGCAGGAAGGTCACACGGATGTCAGGGGAGTCCCCCGACACCAGACCAAAAACGGCCCCATCAAACTCCCCAGGCTCCAAAACCAAAATCTTCCTTACTGAGTCTGAGACTGCTGAGTCCTTCAAATCCGAGCAGTCAAGGCCCTGAGAGTTCGAGAACTCTGTCTCACCTAGCAGGGCTCCTCTGTGTCCAAATCCAAATTTCAAATGGCAGAAGCAAGCAACCACTTTCTTCTGATGTCTCTATGGCTTAGAGTGAAACCTACACTAGGCAGAGTTTTATTGGATTTAAATGGACAAGAGAAAAAGTAAGAAGAAAAGGAAGAAGATGATTTATCCTCCTTATAGTCAAATAAACATAAAAAACCATATGAGAAGAAATAATAATGGCTTCCCATTTTAAAGCCAGAGGTTGAAGGCAAGGATTACATGACTGACTGGAGGAATGAAAAAACTCTCATTCTGCAACTAAACTGAATTATTAAATTACAGAAATTAATAATAATAATAATAATAATAATAATAATAATAATAATACAGCCATAACAATACCAAACATTTACTGAGTTTACCCTGTGCCTGGCACTGTGCTAAATGTTTTCCATGCATTCTCACTCAATCCTCACAATGACACTGAAGGAAAGGTACTGTTACTGTCCCAATTTAACAGATGAAAAAACCAGGGGTTGGTGAAGTTCAGTGATTTATACAAGGTCATGCAACTAGCAAATGGCAGAGCTGGTTCTTGAAGCCAGCTGAGCCTGCCTCCAGAGCCTGTGCTCTCCATCATTATGCCATCTTGCCCCCTGAAAATGGATATGCACAAAATGTGCCCCTACTTCCCAGAAGGGCCAAGGAGGCTGAACACAAATCCGCCCCCTCTACAAGCTCAAGCCCCCTCTGCCACACATGCTCTTCCAAGAACCTCACCAAACATGCCTGAAGAAGGGATTCTCTCCCTGGCTCCCCAAACCTCAGAGTGACCCTCCCCTCTTCAGAGAAGAGATAATAAGCCCCACACAAGAGCTGTTAATCTTAACATTAGCATCAACAGCACTGGTACCTTTTCTTCTCTAGAAATAAAATATTAATTTTATTAATATTTTAAATTAGTAAGCAATAGAGACTGTGAAGCCAATAAGTTTACAGTAGCATGAAGAAAAAAGCACAAGTCAAAAATACCAATGTTTGCAACCTGAAATTAATATTCAGTACATTGGGAGAATGTACAGTTAGGCAGAAATGAGGGTGAAAGCAATAATTAAAACAGTGGTAGCCTCTGTGTGGCAGAGAAGAAAATCATTCAGATGGCACATGGAAGACAAAAAAAGGTCAGTGCTGGCTTTAATGCTGCCTTCTCAGAGCCTCTGTTTCACAAAACACATCTAGTCCTTCGTGCTATGGAGTTTCATGGATACAGTTGAGAGGTATACTTAATTATAAAGAAGGAAGGGAAGAAGGAAGGAAAGGAAGGAAAATCAGAAGAGTGGAATAAGGGGAGGGGGAAGAAAGGAGGAGAAGAAAAACAAAAATGTGGACTCTGAGTTAAATCCAACATGGGCAAATAAAATCGGTATAACAGCAACAAAAAGATTTTTAAGTTTCCAGATATAAAAACTCATGAATCTATACATTTAAAAATACAAAACAAAAAACATTGTTTATTTTTATGTTCACACTCTTGGTACCAGAACTTGGCCTGTAGTTCAGAAAACAGCAATGTTTAAGGCCACATGAAGGAGTGGAAGAGCGTGGTAACAGAATATTATTTTTGAATGATATTTGTGCTTTATAGGTAAACTAAATAGCAGTTTCCCAATTTTGAGCTTTCATAATAATAGCTATTATTTATTGAGTGCCCTGTGTATCCATCTCTGTGCTAAACACTATTTGTAATAGTCCATTTGATTGAATCTTCCCAATAAGTCTACCAGATAACTATAGTTACTCTTATTTGTACATGAGAAAAACTGAAAATGAGAGAGGGTAAGTTGCTCAAAGACATACAGATAATAAGAGGCAGAGCTGTTCATCAGTACCAGCTCCATGTGACTAGACTGCTCTCAAGCCTGCTCCATCCTAAGCAAAATCATCACCACCACCAACACTTATTGAGCAATTTACATAGAGTACAATTTTTAATCCCCACCTCAGCTCTTTGAGGTGGTAACTATTGTTATACCCATTTTACAGAAGGAGAAATTGAGGCTCAGCGAGGTTAAATAATACCCAAGATCACCTAGCTAATAAGGTGGTAAAGTTGGCATATAAATGCAGACAAACTGACTCCATATATTAAATCAGTGCAGGCAATGTTCTGTGCATTTCAGAAATATGATGAATACTTTAAAACACTGTTGTACAAATAATACAGAACTAGTGTTTCAATAAACGTTAATAAATGGTTTGTTCCACTGCACTCTGAACATGAGAATTAGCATCAAAATCAGGTCAAATTCACTTACAGATAATTTAATGCAGAGACCTATTGGGTGTGTTTTATATTCATTTTCTCATTTTGATGGAAATATGCTATAATGAGTCAATTGCAATAAATCGCATTAATAGTTTATTGGAGTTAGAAATAAAAGAGCTGATGCTTAGTCTTCCTATCTTTCTAAAGCAACAGCGAGTTAAGAAATTAAGAAAAATATTCCAAAAACAGAAGAGGAGGTGCCTGGAAACCTTTCCTTCTACAGGCTTTGAGGTATACACATATTTGCAGACACACACCTGGGCTATTAGGTCTTGGCAACTGACTGGGATTTGTCTGGCAATAGACAGGAAGAAATAATGAACTTTGAAGAGCTCAGCAAATCTTTCTTTTCCACTCTCTTCCTGTACTTTAACTTTCACAATAAGTTGGTTAAGTTATAGGTGTTTACCTAACAACTGAGAGGTACTCTAGAAAAGAACACATTTTATAAAACATGAATTAGCCAGGTTTAGACAGACTGTGCTACATTAAAACACAACCCAGTGACTCATTCAAGAAAGTTTAATTTCTTGCTCATACAGAGTGTTCTGTCAACTAGACCACTCCCCAGAGCATCCATCCTTCATATGGGGACTCAAGAATCCAGGCTGCTTCCATTGAATGGCTACGCTATCTCAAGACATGGTCTCCAAGATCACAGCAGCAGAGAAAGAGAAGGAGAGAGGGAGCTGAAGGATCACACACAAACTCTTAAATGCTTTGGTTGAGAAACGGTACATGTCATTCTGCTTACAGCTCAGTGGCCACTTTGCTTAAAGGCTCATGGCCAAGAGGGCCTGGAAAAGAGGAAAGTACATGCGTATTTGGCAGGTAATAAATGTCTCTGACATAGAGCATTATATACCTGTTTTCTTAATACTACTATGACCACTACTATTAATACTAACACTACAACTAATAATAATACATACACTTACCACAACCAAAGTCTGTTTGTGTTATTTATCTTTTTCAAGGAACAAACTTTTAATTTCATTAATCAATTCCACTAAGGCTATTTTGCTTCATTAATTTTGTCTTTATCTTTAACCTGGTGTAAATATTTCTACTCTTTAGGATTTTTGTTGATCTTTTCATATCTCCTTGAGCTGCGTACTTTCAACCTTTCTTACTTTTTAAAAGAAGCTTAAGGCTATAAATTTCCCTCTGAATGCAACTTTAGCTATTTTTTATAATTTGGATATGTACTACTTTCATTGTGGTTTCATTCTGAATATTTTGCAATTTTACTCTTACTCCCTCTTCATCCAGAAAATTAACTATTTAGAAATGTGCTTTGTTGATTTCCAAATGTATAGATTTTGAAAGGCTCTCTTTTATTGTTAAGTTATAATTGTATTACATTTTAATCAATTAACATGGTACCACCATAAAAAATTGTGGTTGCCAGGGGGACAGGGGATGGGAAGGGACTGGGATTTCAAAATGTAGAATAGATAAACTAGATTGTACTGTGTAGCACAGGGAAATATATACAGGATCTTGTGGTGGCTCACAGAGAAAGAGAATGTGACAATGAATGTATGTATGTTCATGTATAACTGAAAAATTGTGCTTTACACTGGAATTTGACACAACATTGTAAAATGACTATAACTCAATAAAAAATGTTTATATATTAAAAAAAAAACACACCACCTATATGATATCAAAAAATGTTTAACTTGTTGGCAGGATGCAGCTCAAGTAGTAGGGCGCATGATTAGCGTACACAAGGTCCTGGGTTCAATCCCCAGTACCTCCTCTATAAATAAATAAAAACCTAGTCACTTCCCCCCACAAAAAACAAACAAACAAAAAATGTTTAACTTGTTGAAATTTCTTTGGCTTGTTTTGTTTGTTTTACTATATTTATCTCACTTTTTAAAGCAAGGTAAAGAATTACCTAGAGAGTTTTTACAAAATAACTAATAGTCAAATATTCCTCCAAACTACTGAGTCAGAATCTCCAGGGGAAGATCCAGACATTGTATTTTTACCTGCCCATTCAAACCCACTACAGCAATGACTCTCACCACCACAGCAATGACATACACCACTGGTTGAAAAACCCTTATTCCAACTATTCTGTAGATTTGGAGTTTAAGGGATTGGGAGATTGGGAAAAGACTACAGGAAAAGCAGATTAGGTGGTAGTGGAGATGAAGAATTCTGCTAGGTCGTATTAAGTAACTATATCTTGTTCGTCTTTGTATCTCATTTATCTTTATATGCAATGCCTGGCACAGAGAAGGCATAATGAATGTAGATGGTTAGATGACTCAGTAGTTACCAATGCAACTATGAATGTCACATAATGATAGCTAAAGATCTGTATAGCAGATATAAAACCCTATTTCATCTTCAGAAGTAGCAATGGTTTGTGAGAAGGTTGACATTTACACTACTTTTGTATCTTCTCACCATGCACAATGTTGAGTACAGAGTAAATACATCAAAAAATATCTTAAATGCAATTTATGAACATGTGTAGTAGTTTCCTACTGCCACTGGAGCAAATTATCACAAACTTACTGACTTAAAATAACACAGATTTATTATCTTAGAATTCTAGAAGTCAGAAGTTTGAAATGGCTCTCACTGGGCTGAACAATATAGGGCTACATTCCTTTCTGGAGCCTCTAGGAAAGAATCCATTTTCTTGTCTTTTCCAACTTCTACAGACTGCCAGCTTCCTTAGCTGCTGACTCCCTTCCATTTTCAAAGCCATCAATTGCAGGTCTTTTTCATAATGCCATGTCTCTTTTTCTAACTTTTTTGACTCTGCCTTGTCCATTTAAGGATTCTGGTGATTACATTTGGCCCACCAGATAATCCAGGATAATCTCCTTATTTTAAAGTCAGTTGATTAGCAACTTTAATTTCATCTCCAATTTTAATTCCCCTTGCCATATAACATAACATAGTGATAGGTTCTGTGAATTAAGACATGCACCTCTTTGGGGGGACCATTATTCTGTCTACCACAGCGTGTAAGACCAAAAACCAAAAAACAAAACAAAACAAAACAAGGGAAGAGGAATAAATGACAATGGATGAACAAAATGGAGTGGTAACATTAACAACAATAATAAGATTACAAATAAATAAGAATTAATGCATTAGACTATAAGAATCTGGAAGAAAGAAAAAGAAAATCTCTGTTCTATGCTATTCCAAGCATACACACACACAGCTTGGTTAGCTGATGCCACGGCTGGAATACTACTGTTTACTAGTTAGACAGACTAAACAAGAAACGAATGACATGTTTGCTAGTTATTGCAATATTATAGAAAAAGTTCCCAAATGCCTTTCTTCCTGGCAAAGCATTCTTTTCTTGCCCATTCCCTTCCAGCTCACCTCTAACATTTCTGGAAAATTTCTAGGAGAATGGATAAAAGTCTTTTTTTCACATTTGCCTTCTCAGCTTAATCTGTCACAGTGCCAGGATGGATGGTGACTGTCCAAGTGCACTCCCAAGACAGCACCGCAGGCCTGAATAAGAGATGAAGGCTGGTCAACACCGCCCCCTCGTGCAGAGAGGTAGAGAAATCATTCCCTCTGGCTAACCAATCGATTTGCTGGAGGAAATTTCTTGGCTAAAACTCTATGGAAAATGGTTATTTGGAGAGTGAAATTCCCCAGAGCTTTTAGAATCAACTTTTTTTCATCATTTTAAACCTACTTATTGGGAAATCTCTCTGAAATATATTACACATAAAGAATAATCATACTGAGTCAATATTGCGTGAAAGAGTGTAACAGCATTAAATACATTATTCATCCCCTTGCCTTGTAAAGAGCACTCCGAATGCAATTTTAACAATTCTTTTTGGCTGTGAACCTCAGTTCATTTACTGTTTCATAGAGTAGATAGAACAATATGCTTTTGCATGTTTATGACATTTTTGCAAGGTTTTTTTCATAATTCATGTTTGTTTGTTTTTTCTCTGTTACTTGTCAGTGGTCACTTTCTGATTTTGAGTTTGTCAGTGTGGCTTCCTTTAGCAACTTCCTTCCCTTTCTCATTTGCTGTGGAAATAGTAACTAGGATACCAAGCTGGTTAGAACTGTAAGTAAAAGGAGGTTAAACAGTCTCCCAATAAAGCCCTCTCCTACAAGTGGACAGTGTGAGATTTAAGACAAAACCAGAGTGACATTGCACACAGGACTGCCTGTTCCATTGGCATTTGTGACTGTTGACATCTATTTGGCTACTTAGAAGCTATTTTTACCTCTTTTCTATTTTGGTTCTGAATAGGTTAGTGTGAAATAGTTGTGTTTTGGCAAGATGAAATATTGCTGTATTTTTCAATGTGCCAAAACCTTGAAATGGGATAAAATTTCCTCAGTCCTGGGATTGGAGGGGGAAAAAAAGAAGAAAAGAAAAAAGCAAAAAAAAAGAAAGAAAAGCCATGTCCCTTTCAACGCTTATGGCAACTCGATATAAAACCAGGGCTGCAACTTAAGTGTGTATTAATAGGAGAAAGCCCAAAGGGTGGCTCACCTGTATAGCAAAATACAATGAGCTATAAACCGTGTATACCATAGATACATACACTGATGAGAAACATGCTCATTGTTGTACTATCTAGTTTCTACACCCATAGAAAAATGCTTCTCTCTTCAGTCCCCCACAGACAGTTCTGAGAAGTATTTCATAAGGCCCCTCGGGAGGTGCCAGCAGGATCTAGCACCAGTCATCCATGGCATCGTTTCACTCATCCTGACATTAGCTGTCCCTCTTTCCCTGCTTCACTCCCCCAGTCCTTACCCCTGTTCCCTGCAATCATTGCCCCAAGTCAGTGCACACAAGCCTTTGTCTCAGGCTTTGTTTTTGAGAGAAGCCAGGTAAAGCTAGACCCTGTGGAGGGAGGAAATGATGTAGAGAGCCACTGTACCCATTTGCAATTGTGAAGAGCAGACCAAGAGAATGGCCAAAAAACTGACCCAGTACCATGGCATCATTGGGCTACAGAACCATCTACCTCTAGACATCTTGTTCCATGAAAATAATAGCCCCCCTAGTAAGTTGTTGACAGTTAGGCTTACTACTATTTGCAGCCAAAATTCTTCTTGGAAGTATTTTACATAGAGCTGAAGGCAGAGGGATAAACCCTCTGTGAGGGGAAGCCTAGGGGGGTCGGTCACCAGAGTTCCAGCTTATGGAGAATGCTGTTCTGAGAAGCAGACAAAAGACAGAGGGAGTGGGTCCCATGGTTTAAACTCTTCTGCCAGTGAATTCTTTTTGCCTAAAATAGTTGATGAAGATTTTCTATCACTTGCAAACAAAAGTCCTAATTTAAGTGTGAGCTCATTCTTATTTTACAAAAAATGTGGGTATGTGAGCGTATGTTCATCTAAGCACGGAAAAATATGAATGGATATACTGAATGGCTACCAGCAATTATTTCTGGGGAGAAATGGAATAGAGGGGAGTAAGGAGGATATATATATCATTTTTACTTTATTAACTTCTTAATATTTAAACTTGGTATAACCAGCTTGTATCATTTTTATACTTTCAAAAGACTAAAAACTGTAGAAACTCTGAGATAATGTGTTTTATGCTGTTGAGTTTGAGGTGTGTAGAAAGTCATCACAAACCTGAGAACCACTGTTCACAAAACACCCAACAAACCTCAGTCAGACAACCACAAATCCCAAGACCCAACACACACAGTAATAAGTGCCGAGTGAGGACCTGATGCTGGGAATTTGTCCAATTCGCCTCTGACCTTGACCCCCTACCCTACAAAACATGTAATTTCCATTATTTCTCCTATAATCCAACCCAATCAGCCCACGATCTAAGTTAAAAACAAACATAAAACAGTGTGCTTTCTATGCAAATGCAGCTTCAAAGCAAGCTCATCCATTGACCCCTTCCCAACCTAATGCACTTCTAGGCAGAAAAATCTAGAGTGGCCACAGATCCAGAAATCAGTGTAAATAGCCAGGAGGGCTAAAGATGGAAAGTATGCTGGGCTCCCCTAAGCACACAGGCTGATAGGAAGGAGCCAGGACCAGAGAGGATGGGGTCACGGAAGACGAAGACAGCTGGCTCAGCCACACGAGCCACTTGGTCGATGGAGCATAGCAGAAAATCACAGGGACATGACACTCTTAGGGTGGAGGTGGTATCAGCAAGTGGAGCACTGACAGCTGAAAGAAAAGCAGGTGACAGCTCTGCATGATGCCAGCAGGACCCCAAAATGTGGCTGGAGGGTACCAGGAGCAGAATACAGGGAGAGGACCAGCAAGATCTTTCTTGTGTGAGGCTGGGGGTTGGGAGGCAGCATCTAATGACAGATAAGACCCGGAATTCCAGGCAGATACTGAGGCAGAAATTCAGAGGTATGAATAGAAAGAGCTGCATACACATACTTATTACATGCTAAATGCTTTACACTCATATCTCACTTAATTCTCCCAAATACCTTGTGAAGAGGGAACTTTTACCTTGCCCGTTTCTGAGATGAAGAAACTAAGGTAGACGGAAGATATGTGATTTGCTCAGAGCCGCGCAGCTGGTGTATCAGTCAGCTTGGGCTGTTGTAACAGAATACCACAGACTGGGTGATTTCAACAACAGAATTTATTTTCTCAGCGTACTGGTGTCTCAGTGTCCAAGATTGAGATGCTGGCAAGGTTGATTTCTGGTGAAGGCTCTCTTCCTGGCTTGCAGATGAATGCCTTTCTGCTGTGCCCTCACCTGGGCTTTCTTCGGTGCACATGCAGAGATCTCTGGTATCTCTTCCTCTTCTTAGAAAGACCTATCAGGTTAGGGTCCCACCCTCTGATTTCATTTAACCTTAATTACCTTCTTAGAGGCTCTATCTCCAAATACAGTCACCTTGGGAGTTAGGGCTTCAACATACAAATTTTGGGGGAAGGGGACAAAATTCAGTCCATAAGTGCTAGTCAGACACAAAC
Source organism: Vicugna pacos (assembly GCF_048564905.1). Lineage (NCBI taxonomy): Eukaryota > Metazoa > Chordata > Mammalia > Artiodactyla > Camelidae > Vicugna > Vicugna pacos. The sequence goes on along the minus strand of NC_132991.1, from coordinate 64,845,879 downwards.
ACAGACAAGTATGAGTCTGGAGCCTAATACTCTTTCTATATTTTTATATTTTATTGAGGGATAACTTAGAGATTATTCAGTGAGTTTAGTGAGTTTTGAACGAATGCATACATCCATGTGACCCACATTTTTAGCAAGAACTACACAGTACTCTTAACCATTACACTCTACCAGACTATGTGTTGACATAAAGTGATGCCACTAGTAGATTTCATGGCAGCCAGAAGTCACCCCTGGCACTGTAGACATCATGTTCACAAGCAGTAAGACTTGATTCTGAGCTCCCTCCCATACACACCATGTGGGGCTCCTCCCTGTCTGGGCCAGCCCTCACCCTCTGCTGCTCTGCTCTGGATTCAAGGAGACTGACTCTTGTGAACCATGTTTCCCGGACTCTTTCTCCCTCTCCCTCTCCCTCTCTGTATAAGGCAGAGTCTCTGCCATCTCGTCTATGGCTCTAGCTCCCATCAGACAGTCCCATAATGGTTTTCCACCAGATGACCCAAGTGCCTGCTCCACTTTGGTAAAAAAGCACCTACTCCCTGTTGATCTGCAGTTCAGAACTATCAGTAGCTTCCTGCTGTTACTATTCTTTGGGTTATCTCACCATCCATTCTTTGGCTTCTCAGCTCTTCCATTTCTTGTATAAACAGTTAACTGCATTAAATTCCCCCGTTTCAAATACTCATCATGGTTCCTCTTTTCCTGGCTACACTTTTATGGGACACTGATGGACTCCCTACTTGCCAGGACTGGCTCAGAAGCTGGGGCCGTTTTAGGCTCTGGGTGGAGTCCATGTACAGAGGCTGGAAGGTGGAGGACTCATCAGCAGAGATTTCTCCTTCAGAATATCAGAGATTGTATTTACATCTGTTGTCTACTTGTTGACATCTTGCTGGTCTGTCTTGTTAGCAAATTAGAACTTTCCTTCAATTCATGTGTTGCCCAGGGCTCACCTGTTTTTCAGGTGGACCTCTACAAGCTGTCAAGACTAGAGATGCTTTTATCACCTAGTTCTTCAGCTACTGTCAGGACACTAAGCTACTAATTGGATTTGTCGAACTGCCACATATTTTAAATAAATAAATAAATAAATAGATGAATAGATAAATAAACCGTGCATGTCTATATGAAGTGCTTGGGGAGAAAACAGTGACTTCAGAGTGCAAATTGGGACACTCCAAAATCAAGAATCCTTCAACAGCCTGTGGGTATTCCCTGGGATTCTTCCAACCAGCTGGGGTGTCAGGGAGGAAGCCTTTGGAGAGGCTTAAAAGAGGCAATGTGTCTGGTCAGCTCTAGCTCCTGTTTACAACAGGCTCTGGCTAACTGTAAAAGCCATACTGAATAGATCACCAGGACTGCCACAGAAGGACCTCCATCTCTAGTTTGGCTGCAAAACTAAGTCTTGTCTTCCAGGAGCCTTTGGCTTTAGAGGGAGAACCAGGAGGCAAACTGCACCCACTGGCACACTGCCCTGTATCCAGGGACTTCTCCAGAACTGCAATAGTTCTGAGTCGAGGTTCCTTTCCTCAGCTCGCACCACTGAAGCGACAGGCTGTTGGCCTGTCCTGATTGCAGGAGTAGAAGCCCTGCTGTCAGGGGGTAAAAGGAAACCAGAAAGTTCCTACTGCTCCTTCACTCTCTACGTGATAAATCACTTCAGCTGGGAGAAGTGTCACGAAAGGACCTGGCAGCTAATGGGAGAAATGTAACCCAAAAAAAGAAAGAAAGGAAGAAAGAATCCTGTTAGTCACAGAGCTTTTCATCTGAACCAGAGAACAGGCTCTTGCCTGTGGGAATAATAAAATCACAATCCTGTACTCCATTAGCTCCTCAAACAAAAGCAGCTCCCTAGAGTGTAACTCTTTGGGGCTTCTGAGTTGGGTTTAGTTTTCACTGGATAAAGGCATACATTAAAAGGAAAGACTGGGTACCCTTAAGGAAATCAAAAAAGTAAACGAGCTTGCTATTCAAACGAGGACAACACAGGCTGCAGGAAGCTCCGCCCCGTGGCCGATTCAGCAGCACCTGGTGAACAAGCAGCAGGCCTCCACCCAGGCTGGACTTCCCCACAGCGGAGGGGCAGCTGCAGAGGTCCAGTGGAATGCCAGGGCTGGCCTCAGACCTGGGAAAGCAGGGTCAGAAGGGAGGCTCGGAAGAGATACTTCATTCCAAAAAAAAAGTCACAACAGCTAAAAATTAAAGAGAAGTACCTCAATGCAGGCAGCTGGAGATATTTTAAGGGTAAAGAAATACTCTTTATGGAGAAGCGTTCAGGAAAAAAACATGAAGAGTGAATAAATATCATATTATAGGAACAAAATATTCTCTCCAAAATAAAAAGCTCATATGGAATCGGTTGTTTTAGTGTCACAGAAGCCCAGTGCGTGCCACCTTGGCAGCAGGTGTGTGAGGTGGAGAAACATGACTCAGTGTCCCTCTCTCACCATTCTTCATCCTCCCCACCCCCATCTCTCCCAGCTGCCGCCTCCTGCACCCTCTCCCTCCAAAGGCATCCAGGACTCTCAGAATTCTCTGAGAAGAGTGTCCCTGTAAATTATTCATAGTGCAGTGCTACTGACTTCCTATCCTCTCCTTCCCAGAAGTATCTGCTGTATAAGAATCTAGTGAAAATGAGCAATGCTTGGAACAAATAATGAATCACTCCTGGTAAAATTTCAGGCACCTGTAGAGATTTCATGGGGGGAGGAGTGTCTCTTACCCACATCTTATATGATACCACGTATAAGTACACTATAAACCTTACCTCTTTTACACCATGAATTCCCATAGTATGGGTGTGAGAACATTATTTTTAAAACGCTGACTTTCAGAAGTTGAGGTCACAACTTTCAATCAAAATAGGCATGTGTCTAAAGAAGGCCAGCAGAAAAATGTTTATAAATTTATTTCCACTTTGTGTCTCCTCGTGTGTGAACTTTTACATCGATAAAGGTATAAAAAAATGTTTTCAATAACCAAAAAAAATCTTTCTAAAATCCTGTTTGGTCTTGTCACACTTCTTTCCTATCAAAGCACAAAAATATTTTCAAAGTGTTTTATTCATATCATACTCTAGTCCTGCTAGGGATAAAACACAGTGATTGACAGGTCTATGACCCTATTTACAATTATTAGGGAATTTCTGCTGTAACACTGACATTCTCAGTCCCAACTATGATAGACGATTCCCAGAGACAGACAATAATCCCCCTCGACTGCATGCTCTTTTTCAATATGACTCTGCTACTCTTTCCATCAATAGGTGGAGACTGCTTCCTCTCCCCTTGAATCTAGCTGGCTTTGAGACTCGCTTGACCCACAGAATTTGGTAGAAGACATTCAGTGTGATTTCTAGGCATCTTTATGGAGCTGCAAACCTCCATGTGAGGAAGTCCAAGCTGTACTGTTAGTTAGGTAGAGTCTCTTAGAGGATCCCGAGTGACCCACCTGACAGCCACCCCTAGACATGTGAGTGAGGCCATGTTGCATCCTCCAGCCCTAGTCATGACCAGCCAACACAGGCAGAGCAGAGGCAAGCCTTCTCCACTGAGTCCTACTCAAATTGCAGGTCTACAGAATCATAAGGAAATTACTGTTTCAAGCTACTGTGTTCTGGGGTAATTTGTTACCTAGAAGTAGATAACCAAAAATGACTAAATTGTGTACAGCTACTCAGATTTGGTACATCAAAGATGAGATATTTGACCTCAGAAAGCATAATCTGTCTTATTACAAAAATGTAAATGATCAAAGTTCAAATTATGCTCCAAATCAGAGACCACACCAACATCCATGCTCCCCTTCTTCTATGACAGTAGTCCTCAAAGTGTGGTCCTAGACCAGAAGTATCAACAACTCATGAGAACTTGTTGGAAATGCAGATTCTTGGCCTCCTACTGGAAGAGAAACTCTGGGGATGGGGCCCAGCAATCTGCATTTCAACCAATCTTGTGGGTGAGTCTGATGCATGCTGAAGTTTGAGAACTACTGTTCTATAGCAATAAAACCTCTGAACTGCATACCTGGCCACCTGGATAAAGACTAGGTAAGGTGGCTAGGTAAGGCTACACTACAACTAAGTTCTGACCAGCAAAAAGTAAGCAGAAATAGAAAAGGGGGTGTTCCCTTTTCTGTCTCTTTCACCTTTGTGCTTGTTGGAATTCAGATGTATTGGCTGGGGTTCCAAAAACTATCTTAGATGATGAGGTGATCCTGGGAAACAAAGCCATGTGAGCAGAGCAACAGGATGGAAGGAGCCCAGGACCCCGATACTATGATCTGCCAAATTAGTTCTGGACTGATTACCTGACTTCCTGAACATGAGAGAGAAATTCCTATCTTAAGCTTCTGTTTTTTTAATTTTTCTGCCCCTCACAGTTAAATCTAATCCCATCATTCTAATAAAGCAGTCACCGTTCCCCTCACCAGCTGAGATATTCTTTAATATAAGAATATTTTATTTTCTTCACTTGTCATAAGCTATCTTTTAGGTTGTTTATTTTTTCAATTACCTATTGTCTCCCTCTTTGACTGAAAGCTCCATGAGAGCAGTTTTGTTTTGTGTATCAGTGAATCTCCAGCATCCAATATACTTCTACTCTCACGATAGGGATTTGGAGGTTATTTACTGAATCAAATAGACAGATAGAAGGATGGATGCAGGCAAACCACATTTTTTCCACAGTCTTTAAGCAGTGGTAAAATGATCAAGCCTCAAATAAATCTTTCTTTTAAATACTGAATGTCCAGCAAAACTATCCCCCTACCATATCCTACCTCTGTTCCACAATGTAATCTGAATAGAAGCAATAATAATAATAACCAATACTTGTATCTAGCTTAAAGTGTACCAAAGACAAATTCCAATAGAGGAGCATCCTACAATATACCTGACCAGTATTCCTCAAAACTGTCAAAATCATCAAAAACAGGAAAGTCTGAGGACCTGTCACAGAGAGTCTAAGAAGACATGACTAGTAAATGTAACCTAGTATCCTTGATGGGATCCTGGAACAGAAAAGGACATTAGGGAAAAACTAAGGAAATCTGAATGAACTACAGGCTTTAGTTAATATTATATCAATATGGGTTCAATAATTGTAACAAACATACCACACTAATGTTAAGATGTTAATAACAAGGGAAACCAGGCATGGAATGGGGTGAGGGGAAGGGATATATGTATATATTCTCTGTACTATCTGCTCACTTCTGTAAATCTAAAACTGTTCTAAAAAAATTAAGTCTATTAAGAAAATAAATATGCAAAGACTGACATTAACTCTTACGACATATACGAGTTCTCATGAAGCCTGAGATAGGTACTACGGTGAGCCCCATTTTTCAGATATAAAAGAGTACACTAAGTTCAGTTTCCCTCAAGTTCTTGAGGCTTAGAGTATATGTTTCTCTGGATCAAATAAATTTGACTCAGTCATTTAAATAATGTGTATTGATTACTGCATGCCAGCCAGAGAACGAGGTTGGGTGATTCCATGGAAAGAGTCAAAATTAGGAAGGCAGAAAGAGCTTTGCATCTACCTACTGAAATTTAAAGGGCACAAGAAAACATTTTAAAGAGTGCACAAGTCTGAAGTGTGTTATATTTACATGTTGACAGCACATACTCTCCTCCAACAGCTAGAAACCACTGAGCTTGACATCCAATTATCAAGAATGATTTAAATATGAAGCCACCAGATGGCACAAATTGTTAACAACACATAAATCATACATCGTAAGTTACAAAAATAAGAGTGGATTTGTATCTTATCCCAGACACCAAAATAGCTAAGGCTCTGTCTCCAAGGACAACCCCTGGTCGATGCTGAAAGAGCACCTCAGATGAGAAAAGTCTGTACATCATTACATTCCTCCCTAAATATATTGGCTGTAAACTTCCCTAACCACTATTTTGGCTAGCAGAACCTTAACATTTTCATTACTGATTTCTGCTGTCCAAAACAAAGATTTGGCACTTCGGCTGATCAAACTGATATTCCTGGTGCACATAGTCTGACCATGAAATGTTACCAGTATTCACTATGATAATGCAATACACCTAGACAGAAATAGGCTTTGCTGAAAATTGTTTTGCAAAGTGTATATTACCAGTGGGGTTTGACTTCCATACCTGGAACTGTAATCAACAGGTAGCGTCCAATCTAAATATCCACCTGAAACAATACCCAAGGGAGTACTTTGCATCTGTAACTTCACTGCTTCTCATGATTCCTTTAGCTGCCTCACTGTATTTATCCTTAAAAGATAAGCTGAGGCATCAGGTCCTTCACAAAGTCTTACCCTGCTCAGTGTTGGCCATGGCACCTCATGCATACCTAAGTCACGGGATTTACCACAATTCAGTACAATTCAACAAGCACTGAATGAATGCCAATAAGACACTATTCTGGGCACCTGGGAAACATCAGTGAGCAAGTCAAAGATGCCTACTCTCATGAGGAAAAACAGATAATAAACAATAAATTGTAATAAATAAGTAAATTTTATAGTTATGTTATAGTGATAAATGCTATGGAAAAAGAAACCATGGAGTGGGTTAAGGAGGCTGGGGTGGACTAGGGTACAGAGGAAGGGTCAGGATACAGGATTAATAAGAGTAGCCAAGGTAGGCTTCAGTGAGAACATGAGTTTTGAGCAAAGACTAGAAGGAAGTGAGGAAATTAACTCTGTAGGTCCTGGAAGAGGAGGGTTCCAGGTAGTAGAAAGAACTAGAGCAAAGACCCTGAGGCAGGAGTATGCTTAGTGAGAAACAGCCTGGAGGCCAGTGAGTCTGGAGCAAAATGCTCCAGAGGGAGTGGAAGAGAAAGAGAGCTGAAGCAGGGAACATTGATTATGTAGGGCTTGGGGGCAATTACAACCACTTCGGCTTTTACTCTGATCAAATAGGGAACTATTGCTGGGTTTTGAGGTGAGGAGAGACATAAGATCTGACTTATTTTTGCAAGACTCACTCAGGCCACTGTGTGGAGAATACAATTGTAGTGGCGCCAAGACAGAAGCAGAAAAACCTGTTAGGAGGTAATTATAGAGGGGAGACTATGATGCCTCAGGCCAGAGACACAGTGGTAGAGAGGAGCAAGTGAGAGCAGTATTTTGGATTTAGAATCATGGTGGGATGGACATGGGGTGTAACAAACAGAGGAGAGCCAACGATGACTCCAGGGATTTTGTCCTGAGCAACTACTACAATAGAGTGGTCATGAACTAGTATGGGAAGATCATGGAAGAAGCAGGTTAGGATGTGAAGAGCAGGAATCACAAAAGAATATGAATATTGTTGCTGTTTGAAAGTGTTTTGTTGACACTTTCTGGTAAGATGGAACAAGCACATGGAGAGTGATGTCAGTGGTTTGAAAGAAAATCTGGGATTCAGCCAAGGGGCACATTTTCAAAGTGCTTCATTTCAAATTCCCAACACTTGATACCAGACAACATTGTGAGAAAAAACACAGAACTCAATGTCTCTGAGTTAAAAAGTGATTGTGAGGAATTAGACTCTGAAAATGAAAAAGTTCTAGAACTATCTTAAACAATTTGTTTACATTTACCTTTTTATATATGGCCTGAGAATAAAATATGATTTTAAAAATCCATCTAAATAGACTTAAATTTTCAATAAATAGAAAATAATTTTGTGAAAAGAAATCATCATGTAATAGTTTAATGGGTAATGTTTTTCTTAGTGAAACAAAAAATGTCTTTTAATTGGGTACAATGAAATATGATAAAAAAAAAAAACCCTAATACTAACAAGTTACAATGAGCCAGGGACAGTACTAAGTGCTATACATGGAGATTTTTCTTTCACTCACAACAATCCTGTAGTTACCAATTTCCCCCCTTTTAAGAGAAAACTCAGAACAGTGAAGAAAACTTGCATGTTTTCTGTATGTCTCATACAATCTTTGTACTTTGCTTATTTTTTTCCCTAAAAAAAATCATCAGCTTCTTATTTAATATTTCCTCACCTTCAAGAATTTTAAGAATGAAATCTTTAGCATGGGTCTTCCATGCCTGCTCCATGTTACTCAAGGCTTGGTGGGTCTCTCTGCTACACATAGACCTCTAATTCCAGTCCTTTGTGTCCTGTGTTTTGGGTTTTGTCTGGTTCCCTCCGTTCAGGTCAAAAGCAGGCATTGAAGGAGGTGCTGAGCTAAAGGGAGGAGTAAACCTTTGTCCCTGCTTGAGGCACTTACAGTCTAATGGGTTAGACAACACATGAATGGATGATTGACTTCCTACCACGGGCCAGGTGCCCTGCCTCTGTGTGCAGCAAGCTCTGACAGCAAAGCGACAACTTGGGACAAGCCCTAATGGGAAGAGAGAGGGTGTTTCCTAAACTCCTTCGGCTTCGTGCTATATTACGGGCAATTCCAGTAAACATTCCTGGGCTGCAGTGAAGCATTCAGGGCGAGTTTTGAATATAGCTTTTCCACATTTTGTATCATGTAGGTCACAAGAGCATAAGCTATTTGTTAAATCTTGGACTACTGTTAAATCTTCAGCCTATCTTAGAAGATAGACTAATTATATAAAAGTCCTAAAAATGATTCAGTTCTGGCTTCCCAGAAAAAAATACAAGAAACTCTGATACACAATTACAAAAGCATTCTACTGATTGGGCTCAAAATAGTTACAAAAACTATTTAGCAATGTAGCACAGAGTAGACGTTAGTGACATTTACAGAGCATTAGACAATAATGTATTAAACAATAACATTTGCAGATTCATTACATGAATCTATACAGGGTAACTGTACTGGGAGGTAAGAGGTGGAAGAAAAAAAAAAAAGAAAAAAGATTTAGTCCATCTTGGAAAAAGATCAGTCAAGTCAGGGAGACTAGGTGAACACAGAATAAGAATTAGGGCAGTCAAGAATCAGGGCTGTGAGCACACCAGATTCTAGCAAATTCAATTCCATTTCACTGATGTTTATAACCCTCATTCATAGTTTGAGAATACATATTAGGGACCTCTCATCTCAAGAGATCTCAGAACTGTGACAGTATCTGCTCAAACCACTGCATTAGAATGAAACAAAGTTTTTTTTTTCCTGATCTACAAATGCAAGACCCTAATGATACAAAATCTGCTTGTGCAGTGGAGGCATGAGCATGTGAATTCTCTAAGTTCAGTTGGCAAGGAGGTATTTCTGGGAGAAGCAACACTGTATTTAATGCAGTTTACAGAAACATGTTAAATCATTGTCATTTTTGACAGGTCCCTTTAAAAATGTGTGTCAAATACTAAAATATAAGAATTTAGCTGAAAGGACTAGATTCCTTGCTAAGAAAAGTCTACACAGAGAAAGGACACTAGCAATCCTTTTTTTTTAAAGGTTCATACTCTCATCTGTGGCCTAGGGATGTGTACAGATGAAAAAGATTTACTCTCTCCTTCCACATCTTCCTTACATACTCAAACAAGTAAACTCTTTCTAAATTCCTTGTAGAGGAGGGAGGGTAAGGAGGACATAAAAGTCTAGGTGGGAGAAACTTTTGAAAATAGCGTCCTTTCCCCGACTCCACCTTCAGATGTTATTGATGGAAATGTATTGTCTGTGAAAAAGATAGAAAACTTGAGAATCACTCATTAAGTATCGAAGCACACAAACCAGATACCTTGATACAGTTAGTTTTAGGAGATACAGTAACTCCTACCTCATAAGCTAACCTTTGATAGTCTTGATAGCCTTTCACTAAGCAGAGATGGGATGCCTTTAGAGTGTGGTTTGAACCACTGTATCCTGTACCTGAGTTTAGGCAGTAATAATTCCTGTTAGGGATGAGTCAGCTGTGTTGTTTTCCAGTGTCACCAAGGCAACATACATGACTGAACCACAACTAACACAGAGATCAGGAAAGTTGTATAAAGATGCATGTGAATGTCGGCATTAAGATTGACAGAATTAACGACCACTTTATCCTTTTTACCCATAATTGAAAGAAACATTACTCTTCTGGAGAAGAAATGTGCTCTGGTACTTCTGAAACACATCCTATGATAAACTGTATTTTACTTCAGTAAAATGTATTTTATTGATGCTTTATTACAGAAAAGCATCAGTTTTTAAGCCCTAAAAGATATTTAGTGTGGATGTTTTATTTTAATAAGCATCAGGTAGCAGGGGCATAAAGTCTGAAGGGAAGGGAGTTAAGAACTTAATAAGGCCAGAGAATCTCTATCTTTTTATATTATTATCACTAATGTCTTAGATACTTGATAATTAACACTAGTATGAGAGTAGTGCAATCAAGAATACAGAATTTGGACAGGACTGCAAAAAAGAAAGTTTGTTATCCTTAGAAAGCCAAATGTCTCCACCTTCTCAGGGTTACTAATGCTGTTTTCCCATGGTTTCTTGGAAGATACCACTGTTTTCTCTGGGTTCTTTCCAGGTGCTTTATTGAGAGAGCAAGATGGAGGAAAAGGAAAATAGTGAAAACAGCTTTACCATGGAAGGACGGGAAATGCTGACCTCAATATGCTTCTGTTCTTTCTACGTGAAACTGTCATAAATATAATTGTGGCGGAAGAAGGATGGTCAGAAAATGTGGCATTAGTCACTTGCTGATTTCTCTAGCACAATAATTCTCAAATATATTCATCCTAAATCCTTATCTTTATACCCTAAATCAGCACTTCTAAAACTTTGGTGAAGGAACAAATTTTAAAATTTCCAATCCACTGCAAACTTTTGTAAAAAACACAGTAGAAATGAGTTACCAGAAAATTAAATTTTTTAAAAACAATGAATACAAAATATAAGCACTAAAAGTTTACATTATTGATTTCAACAGACACAAAATATTCTGTCAAATTGCTATTAAAGTTTATAAATGCTTGTTCTCAACTTCTATACCTACCTTGCTGCAAGTGGGTAACAAACTATTGCTAACTACAGTCTGAAAAGAACTGTCCTAATAGCACACATATCCACACAGGACACAAACATCACAGCAGCACACACACAAAAACATCAAAATATAGTTAATTTCTATCCATTTAAAAAAATAATTTAAATTTTTATTAAATTATTGTATTACGTATATTTAACTCACTTCATACCAAAAAAGCTAATGAGAAAACAGCAGTCTCCTTCCCTACCTCTCCCTGTCTTCTAATGCCTACCTGGAATGGCAGATAGCTGCCCAGCTACCTAACAATCACACCTGTCAGACAGGCTATCAATGCCAGTCCCCCTCCCCCAGCCTGATCTTCCTCCTAGAGCTCTCCTCTTCCTCCCCCTCACAGCTGCTGCCCTGGCTGTTCCCTCTGCCTCTCTTCTACTCAGGGGTTCCCTTTGAGATAGACTGTACTAACCATTCAAAATATTTGCTGCTCCTGCACTGGGATCGATTAAACTTCCTTGCTCCACCAACATCAGGCTTGGCTATGACTCTAGGGAAGGATTTTACATCTCTGCCTTGTTAAATTCAGAAGTGACCACATGACTTGCTTTGGTCAAAGACATTCCAAGGTGGAAGTTTAAGAAACAGATCTATCATCTCCCTTTTCCCTCTGCCACAAGACTACCAATTTCTCAGACAAAGGCTCTTCCATCAGCCTGGGTCCCATTATGAAGGTGACAAGGAGTAGAATTACACAGTAGACATGTTGGGTGAGAAGAAATAGGCTTATGTTGTAAATTATGGAGAGTTTGGTGTTGTTTGTTTACTGCATTCATGGCCTAAGCTGCCAGATACACCCTTGTTTCCTAGGTCTTCTTTTTTTGGTTTTACTCCCTCATTTTGGTAATGCATAACTTCCAGTAGTTTCCTGAGAAAGTGTTCACGACAGGCGAAGACCTAACGTGTCTGAAAATAATAATTTGAAATAATTTTCCGTCAGAATTAGAAAGCATTGAGACTGTGTCTTCCAGCTTCCAGTGATGCTGCTGAGACCAGTGTTGTTTTCACTTCTATTCCTTTGTATGTACTTTCATCCCCTCCCAGAGGCTTTGACTGGATGTTCTAAAATTTTATGGGCATGTGCTTTGACATCCCTTTTTCAAGAGATCTGAATATCTCTATCTCCATGCTCATGTTTTTCAAATCCAGGAAAGTATCTTCAATATTTTTCCCCTTAAGATCATCTTTTATTTCTTTTCTTAAACAAGAATTTAGTTTATTAAAGTTATACATGCTCATAGTTTGCAGTCAACTGCCCTCTCACTGAATACTTACCCTTCCCCAAAGAGCCACGGTGAATTTTTTTAGCTAATTCTTTGGAATTGACCTCCATATGTTTATATAACATGTTTTAATTGTAGTAACTTGATATTCTGCTTTAGGCATTATTCACTGACTTTTCATTATGGAAATGAAGATTTATTCTCCTCTTCCTCTGCACACTCACCACATACATGCTCCTTTTACTATCTGTCATAACTTTAATTAGATTAATAATGAATATTTACATTATTAGAACCCTGTGTTCTAGTTAGATTTGAGCCATATAATAACTTTGATTATTTTTCCTCTCCTGGCAAAAGTTTTGTTTTCCCTGGAGTTAATAACTGTATTTACTTTTTTTTTTTAACTGTTTCTTAAGCACATATCACTAATTCAAAACTCTCTACTTGTCTAAATCTCATCTCAGTACAACAGACTTCTAGTTGGTTGGTTGATTGTACAGTTTATTGGTTTCTCTCTTTCATGCTGAACAAGTTCCTTAAATTCATTGGAATACCCCCAAATGAAGGTCCTTTCTTTGCATTTCTCAAGATAGAATAATTGAATATATTTTACTTAGCAGTTTGTTAGCTTGATTTATAACTTTTAAATATTTGGACAAATGTTCTGTAGGTCTCTCTTTGTACTCTTTTCCTGGGCTCTGAAAATGGGATAAAGTAGGCATGGCTGCTAATTCCTGAACCCTTCTAGGTTTCTGTCGGGCAAATTGGCTTCCTTCTCATCCATATCCATATTTAGGTACCAGTTTCCCCAACTCTGCCAAGTCAGTTACACCTCTTCTATCCATCCCATTTTCTAAACATGTGCTGAATTCTCTCAACTGCCACTGTCTGCTCTTCTGTTCTTTTGTCCTTGAGGGGTTGTGTATCTTATTGCCGCTGTAACAAATTGCCACAAACTTAACAGCTTAAAACAACACAAATTTATTTTCTTATAGTTCTGGAGGTCTAAAGTCCAAAATCAATCTATGTGGACTAAAATCAACATGTTAGCAGGGCTGCATTCCTCCAGGAAACTCTAGAGGAGAATCCATTTCTTTGCCTTTCCTACCTTCTACCGGCTGTCTGCATTCCTTGGCTTGTGACTTCATCCTCTACCTTCAAAGCTAGCCACAGAGTATCATCTAATTTTTCTCTCTCTCTCTCTGACTCTAATTATCTTGCCTCCCTCTTTCCCTTATAATGAGCTTTGTGATTACATTGGGCCCACTCAAATAATCCGGGATAATCTCCCTGCATCAAAATCCTTAACTTAATCACTTCTGCAAAGTCCTTATTGCTATGCAAGATAGCATATTCATAGGTTCCAGGAATTAAGACATGAGTATCTAAGGGGGAACCATTATTCTGACTACCATAAGGGTTTATACTCCTTACTCCTCTACTGTGGGTGCCAGGAATGAGCAAAGCAAAAAGTACGTGTTCAATCATCTTGTTTGATCAGGAGACCAAATGGTATTTGTCCTGTTTCCAATCTTTGGGACTCTTTTCATATTTTTTTTCTCAAGTAGATATAATAATAGTGTAGGAATAATAATAGAAATAACCAAATATCACCAAAGCCCTTAACCCATACATGAGATTAGGATAGGCCCCAGAAATGTTTTCATAAACACTGAATGACACTGTTTAGGAGAGAATTTGGCTGAGTACAAATGGGAAGAAAATGAATAAAAGTGGAAAACAGAACAAATGAGTGGGGAAAAAAACTTTTTTGAAGAAGGTGTTTATAAGATCATGAAATATGGTTGTCACTCAGTAATATGGGTGTTAACCATGGATTAACAGACAAGAATCAAAGACGGGAACAGAAAGACAACATCACACATGAAAAAAAGAAAAAAAAAAGAAAGCTAAATTTAGAATTGGAAGTTCTAAACTCAAACCCCAATTCTCAAACTTACAGTTTGATCTTGCACAGGTCAATTAGGTATCATGGTTGTACAGCTGAAGAAGCTGAAACCCAAAGAAATTATCTCAATTTAAATTAGCAGAGATATATATATATATATATATACATGAAAGACCCCAGGAAGACACTGACCACATAGCATTTTAATGTCAGTTGAACTTGAAGCAGAAAGAGGAACTAACTGAAAACTAGCATTATGGCAAATCCAACAGCTGGAAGACAGACTAAAAGAAAATTATCTTTCCCATTTCTAAAAAGATGGACCAGTCTGGTCCCAAGAAAATTCACTTTCATGCATGGGTTTGATTGCAGATATTCTATACTTATTCATTCAAAAAAATTTTACTGCAGTCCTCCAATGTGCCAAACACCATATGAGGCATTAAGGATAAATCAGTGAATAAAGCAGACGCAATCTCTGCTCACAGACGTTACGGTCTAGCAGGGAACTAGAAAATTAAATAAATATGACACGTAAGGGTGATCGGTGCTTTGATGAAAACCAAAACATGGAATTCAGGCACTTAAACCAGACTGGGGTGGGGAGTTGGGCAGAGTGATCAGAGTTCATGACACACCCTTCAGAGCTCAGCTAAAGAGCAGGAACTAGTACAGCAAAGATGAAGGGGAGTGGTTAGGCACAGTGTTTCAAGGAGCCTACTCCTTTGCCTAGGAAGAGCGACAAGGGATCCTAGAAGCTTGTTAGCCTGATTCTTGTGTCATGCATGAAAATGGCAATAGAACCAATATGAGAAGAAAGTGCATGGGTTACTATGGTGCTTTCAGAATGACAGACTCACAATGATGAAATTATAAGTACTTTGCTTTCTTCTCAAAGTAAATTCCCTCCCCTACTTTTCATCCTACAGGTGGGCAGTGGAGCACAGCAGCTAAGAGGGCAGGCTCTGGAGCCAGGCTGCCTGCCTGGATTGACACACTGACTCTGCCACTCGCTAGTCTAAGACCTTGGAGACATTTCTTCACCCCTCTATGCTTCAGCTTACTCATCTATAAAATGTTCCTGCTGTTAATATGTTCCTCACTGAGTTATTATGAGGGTTAAATTAGTTAATAAATCAAAAGTGTCTAGAACAGTGCCTGGCACAAAGTAAGTGCTCAATAAATTTTCATTTGTTGTGCTACGGTTTTGCTTTTTTGGGGGAGAAGGGGAGGTCATTAGGTCTATTTATTATTAGCTTTTTTTTTTTTAATGGTGGTACTTGGGATTGAACCCAAGACTTCGTGCATGCTAAGCATGCACTCTACCACTGAGCTATACCCTCCCTCACTGCTACTGGTTTTAATTGCCATCCACTGGCCTTTTGTAATTTCTAGAAGAATAAGAGGCCATTTGACTTTGTTCACACGGTATTGCTTTTAGTCACAAGGAAAATGAGAATGCAGCAGTACTAGTAGCTTACCATTTGGTCCACAAAATAGAAATTAAAAGCAACCAGAATCTTGTTGATCAGTTCTTCGGTTCTGACTCTGGAAGGTGGGGAGATCAGAAAGCTTCAAAGAGGTCCTCACCTCGTTCAGGCTATATGGAACTGAGGCAGAGATGGCAGAGAGCGCAGTCATGCTGAAATCAGGCCCCACAAGAAGGCAATAGTTTGGTGGACCCACCATGATTCAGGCTGCAATACAGAAACAACATTTATAGATACATACAGAGATGATCAGCCTGAGGGAGACCTTTTTATACAAAACAATGCCAGGATATTAATATTAAATTCAGAGTTTCAACTGCATTCACTCAACAAACATTTGAGCGTTAAATACAAGACACTATTCTAGATGTTAAGAATGTAGCAGTGAAAAAAGATACAAAAGGCAAACACAATAAATGAACTAAGCACACAGCATACCATAGCATAGGTGCTCTGGAGAAAAATAAAGCAGCAAAAGAAGAAAGGGAGGACAAAACAGCAAAGACAGAGGTGGGGTACAGGGTGAACGACTTTCATCAGGGTAGTAAGGGAAGGCCTCACAGAAATGGGGATGTCTGAGCAAAGACCTGAGGAGGAGAGGAGGACATGGAAACATCTGGAAGGAGAATCCTGAGCAGAGAGAATAGCAAATGTAAAGTACTTGAGGAGAGTGTGTCCAATGTGTTTGAGGAACAAGGTGGTCAACGGGCCTGAGCAGAGACAGGTAGGGGAAGAAGAGCAGGAATTGAGATCAGAGAGGAAGTGGGGTCTTGTAGGCCAAGCTGTAAGAATCATAGCTTTTTCTGAGTGATATGGCGACCTACTGGATAGTTTTGAACAGAAACGTGGTGTGGTCAGCCTTATGGTTTAAAAGGATCACTCTGGCTGCTGGGCTGGGAAAAGAATGAAGGTTAAGGGTGGCTGATATAAAATCCTACTAAAAGGCAACAGTGGCTTAGACCAAGGCTGTATCAGTAGAGATGAGAAGGGTGGTCATACATTCTGAAGAGACAGCAGAAGGATTTGACGACAGATTGGATGTAGGGTGTAAAAGGGTTGTTGAGTAGGTTTTAGCAATGGGAATGATGGAGTTGCCATTAACTGAGATAGAAAAGGTTAGAAGTAGAGAAGGTTTTTGAGAGGGGAGATCAGGAGTTTAGTTTTGGATGTAATAAAATGGAGAGGTCTGTTAAATATCCAAGTAGAGACACAGAACTTCTTGGATATACAAGACTGAACCTGAGGCTAGGGAGTTGTGAGCATATTTATCACATCTAATGCCAGCAGACTGAATGAGATCACTAAGGGAGAGTATAGAAACAGACGAGGTCCAAGGACAGAGTCTTGGGACATTACAGTATTAAGAGGTCAGTAAGCAACGGAGATTGCGAACAATGACCAGTAGTGCACGATGAAAATCAGGAGAGTGAAGTGCCCTGGAACACTGAAGGAAAAAGTGTAACAAGTGAAGGAAGTGTTACAGAGAGGAGGGGGTGATCCACTGTGTCAAATGCTGCTGATAAATCAAGTGAGATGAAGACTGAGAACAGGTCATTGGATTAAGCAACATGGAGAGCAGTTTCGTTCTGGGGGCAAGAGCTAGCTGGAGTGGATTTAACAGAAAATAAGAAAAAAGGAATTAGGACAGTAAATATAGAACTCTTTCAAGGATATTTACTGTACAGACAGCAAAAAATAGGACATTAGCTAGAGGAAAAAGTAGCTGTGGAGAGTTTTTTGTTGCTGTTGAAGATTAATTGTAAGAAGCAATATATTAATTCACATAGGGAACTGTAACTAGTAAACAGACCAGAAATAGATGTAACAGATCAGTGCCTTATCTTCTCTGTTGGAAAACTATTTGGAAAGTACACTTAAAATCACAGGATTACTTCATAAGCATTGACAACAGCTCCACCTTGCACTGTTTCTGATTATGAAGTCTCAAGCATTTCTCTGTGCTGCAGGGGAAGAGCTGCTAAGCAGAACAGACGCTTTAATCAGCTGGGCTGGGTACCTCTTCCTTGACCAGCACTGGAGTATCTCTAAACATCCACTCATTCTTTCATTCAAGAAACATTACTGAGCGCTTATCATGTCAGTTACTAGGGATGCAAGTTCAACAAAACAAAACTTTGCCCTAAGGGAGCCCATGGTTCACTAAAGGATGCAGATAAACAAATAAATAGTTCCAACGTAATGTTAACAGTGTACATGTAAGGGACAAAACTTGAATTAAATAGCTAACTGTTTCGTATGGGGACATTTGGGTTATTCCCTCCCCCCACCTTTTTCTGCTGTTATAGGTAGAGGGGTGTCCAGAATTTCAATTGCTTCCAGCAATACTCATTGGTATTTGTTACATCAAAATTATAGGAAATCTTACCAAACAAGAAGGAAACCTATCACATACTTCTTAATTTTAACTGCAAAAACAACCATGAAAATAAATCTGAACAGTATGAACTGCCTGAACATAGACAAGTTTGAAATTCATTCCACAAAGATACAGAGATCACCTATTATATCAGGGTATGGTTCCAACTGTTTGAGATATATCAGTGAACAAAACAAAGACAATGCTTTTTAGAATGTGTATTTTAGCAGGGGAGCCAGTCAACAATAAACATAAAAAGAAGTAAAAATAGATAGTATATTTGAATACAGCAATAAGTGACACAGGAAAAAATAGAGGTGGTTGAGTTAGGTATCAAGTTGTAATTTTAAAGAGTATTGTTAAGACCTTAGTGAGAAAGTGACATTTCAGTAAAGACCTGAAGGAGGTAAGGGAGTTAGCTCTCTTGCTATCTGGAAAAAGAACATTTTAAACACTGAAACAGCCCCAAAGTGCTAAGAAGGAGTGTAGCTTGTGTCTGACAAAAGGAAGAAGTAGGGGACCTTCTTTAGAAGCAACTACAGTAATCCAGACAAGAGATGAAGGTACTGTACACCCAGCTCACTTGCAGTGGAGGTGGTAAGTAGTCAGTTGTTGGATAAATAAAAGCCAATAAAATTTCCTACAGGAAAAATTCAGGATGTGAGAGAAAGGAAGGTACTAAGAATCATAACAAGATTTCTAACCTCAGCAATTAAGATGGGAAAGGCTGCAGGTACAGATGTGGGAGGGAAAATTAGTTCAAATTTGGACATACTGAGTTTGAGATGTCTCTTAGACACGTCCATAGCACCTAGGATCCCCTTGACTTCCTTGCTTATGAGCCTTTCGCCACTTATTTTGTCCCCACTGCCATGACGGACCATCCTCAGGCAGTAACCACTCAATACTGTTTTGCCTCATTCTTAGACCACACAGCTCACACAAGAGTCCATTTGGTGCCCACACAAAATGGAAGTACGTGTGTGCTGAGGATGACAGTAGTGTTAGCATCCACTGATTGAATCTTAATCCCCTTTCCTGACTCACTTCTTTTGCCTGCCCTCCTGCCCTTGGGGTTGGACTCCCTAAGAACACAAAGCCTTTGCCTCAGATTCTGCTTTCTGGAAAAACCAGCACTAAGACAACATCCAAGTGGAGGTGTGAGTAGGTTGTTGTTTAAATGAGTCTGGAGTCTGGGAGAGTGATTTGGGGAAAAGATATAATTTTGAGAGTTGCAGTCATGAGACCATAAGAGAGCATGAAGGAGTGAACAAAAAAGAAAAATGAAAATTTTATTCTAGTACCCTTCAGAGCAGGAATAATGTTTTATTTACTGTTATAGCCCCAATCTGGGGAGTGCAGGCACAAAGTAGGTGTTCAACTGGTACTTTTAGAATAAATAAAATAGGTCACCATGGCCTTGGGGTTAGGAAAGAAAACAAATTAAGTCATGAGAGGTGATGAACTAGAACAGGCAGGGTTCATGGAACCTGAGTTCACAGTGACGGTGAAAATTAGGTTCAGCAGCGGAAGCAAGAGAGAAAAATAACAGGAAAAGGAAGCTGTGGTAAGAAAAAAGCTCTCAAATACCACTTTCTCCTTGAAATATTTTATAATCATCTCATGAGACTGTCCCCCTTTTCTGGACCTCTCTCAAGGCAGTGATCTATCTTACCTATCTTATACCAGGTCAACGTATATCCATGTGTTCTTTGTTCTCCCCAATTTCCAAGTGAAAAATTGAGTCAAAAATGGGAGTAGCTTCCAAGCCCCAGAGATTTTAAAAAAGGATGCTAAAGTTTGACGTTTCTAGCTCATTTCTATGGTGTCTGAAGATGCCAGCGTGAATACCCGAAATTGGGAGACTACATTTCAAATCTGAAGTGTATCCAAAGTGTTCAGTAAAATAATTCACGCTTGAATGGATGATTGAATGAATAATGAATAACAAATTTAGGTGAGAACAGAGGCCAGGAGAATAGAAGTTAAGGAGAATACATGAATTAGTAACTGTTTGAGACCCACTGCTCTGACAGCAGGGCACAAGTGATTAGGGGAAGTGGGTCTGCCCTCAGAAAGCACCTAGAAGTTAGCAAAAGTCACTAAGGCATGAAGAGGGCCTAAATGAAGGTCAGTGTGAATAGAAAGGAAGAATATGGGAAAATTTTACAAACACACACACAAAAAAGTTCCATATTTCGTGGGTAGTAAGTATAGGCTATGAGTAAATAATTCCAATACTTTGGAATCATGTATAGGGCCAGGGTAAGAAGAGCAGGGAGATGCTAAGCTCAATTTTGAAACTGTATTTGACACAAGAGTGAGATACACAAATAAAATAGGCAACGTTTTAATTAACATTTATGACATGTCAAACATTGTGTCAAGTACACTTTCCATGAATGGCCTCACTTAATTATCAAAATAACACTATGATGGAGGCACTATTACTATCTTCATTTCATAGATGGGAAAACTGAGACACAAGAGTATGCCCAGTCACCCAGCTAGTAAGTAGCTGAGCCAGGATTTGAACTCAAAAATACTAAGAATTTTTGCCCAGGACCACATATTCATTATTTGCTCAATAAATATTTAATGAGCACCACTACATTCTAGACATTGTGCTGGGGATACAAGGGGTGGAGAAATGCTGGTGGTGAACAAGACAGACATAGTCCCTACCCACAGAGACCTTTACGTGGACATTAAACAAATAATTAGAAGTATGTTGAATCAGAAAAGAAAGAGTTAAGTTACAGTGAGATAGGATGAGTGTGTGACAGAAAAGAATTCCAGGGGGAGGGAATAGCACATATAAATACCTTGAGGTGAGAGCCAACAGTAGAAAAAAAGAGAAAAGAGGCTGGAAAAAATAAAAAGACTAATATGACTGGAGTGCAGAGAGCTAGGGGGACCACTGGGGAGGCTGGAGAGAAGACAAGCCCAGATAATGGAGGGCCTGGTTACATGATAAAGACTGGGATTGTGCTCAGTAAGCAAAGGGAAGCTACTGAAGGAATTCAAGCACGGTAATGACTTGATCAGATTTGTATTTGTTAAAAATGACTCTGGCTGCAGTATGACAAATGAATTGGAAAGGGCCAGAAGCAGTTTCATAGGACCTGGATGGTAGTTAATGCAGAACTTCAAGAAAGAGATAAAGGTAGTTTAAACTCGAGTGGGATTTAAAAAAAAAAGTGGTCATAAGAACTGAGAGAATCTAATTTTTGAAGGCAGGTCAAGGTGATTCTGACACGTGTTGGGGTGTTGTAGGTTTCTGAACTGAGTAGATGGACATGATGCCCTTTACTGATCCAAGGGCTATGACACGAGGGTTCTGGAAAGAATATGATATATGAGTTGAGTCTGACACGCCCTAGTCATCCAGATGAAAGTATAGCAAAGGCAGTTGTAAATATAAATCTAGAATTCAAGAGTAAGATCTAGGCTTGAGTTATGAGTGGGACAGTCTTTGGCAGAGGGTATTTGAAGCTACTGGAAAAGGATGAGCCCACCTAGGAAAGTGCATATGGTGGGACTTAAGAAGAGCGCTCACCTCAGCAGGATTCCAATATTTAAGAGTTGGCTAAAGGAGGAGAGCATGGTTGTTAAAGAACGACCAGAGAGGGAAGGGGAAAATGCTAAGAGCAGGGGGAAGAGGATGTGTGGATGAGGGTGTGGGCAATGGTGTAAGATGCCACAACGAGATCTTGTAAGATGAGGGCTGAAGCTTGTCTGTGACAATTCAGAGCTGCTTCAGGTGTGTGGTAAGAACAAAAGCTAGACTGGAAACGGCTGAGGAGTGGGACATGAGAGAAAGTCCATGGGGTGAGACAATTGCGGTTGCAGAGGGATTTAAAGAGAGAAGTCTTCTCAAAGAAATGAGAGACTGAAGCATATTCAAATACTAGACAGAAACGCCAGTAGAGAAGAAAAAGTTGAAAATAACGGAAGGAAAGGGGGATGTTCTTGAATCCAAAGAGAAAGCAGGACGGGATCTAGAGTACCAGGTTAGAATACCAGGCTTGGGAACTCTCTTTTCAACGAGAAATCAATACGGGGCGGGTGCTCAGATTTGAATCCGCTCTGCTTCCTAAAACGTTTTCTTTAGGGACGGAAAGAGAATTATAATAGACACAAAAGCCCAAGGAGAGGGCTGCCGAGTGCAATTAAAAAAAAAGGGATAATGGAAAGTCAGGATAGTGGTCTTGGGTGACCTCTGAGAGAGCAGTTGCAGCAGCTTCGAGGCAACGGAAGTCACACTACGTGTTTAGACGGGGGGTGGGGGGTGAAGAAAAAGGTGCAGCGCGTGCAAACCAGAGCTGTAAAAGAAAAACGGCTGTGAAAAGAAAGCGACACAGGATGGTGCCAGGAAAAAAAAAAAAAGGCGGGCAGGTGGGGGAGGAGGGGAAGACATTTCGAAGGTGCCCAAGGGCAACCTTAGTCAGGGCAGGTCTTGGCTCGGAGGCCGAAGTAGGCCTCAGATGTGACCTACGGGCCCGGCCGCCCTCGCTGCGGGGCTGAAACCCGCCAGGTGACGCCAAGTCCCCGTGCCTCCACCCCCCGGAATAGAATAGCCCCTCCGGCGGCCACCAGCCTTCTCAGCGGATTCGCAGAGCCGGGCAGCCCGGCCTCCCAGAGAAGCGGAAAACCCTCCCCGCCGGGGCCTCACGACGCCCCAGGGCCGCGCCCCGTCCCCGCCGCGGCCTTGCGTCCCAGTGCCCCGCCCAGGCCCCAGGCCTCGCGGGCGACCACAGAGCCGCAGCAGCCCTTCCTCTCCAGCTCCCAGGACTCCGGCACTGAGCTGCGGCCCCGACCCGGCGGCGAGTCTCCCTCTTCCCCGCAGCGTTTTAAAGTTCCCGGGGGCGGCGGCGCGCCGGGGCCCAGGCCCGGCCTGCCGCAGCCGCCCTAGAGCCCGCCGCTTACCGCCTCAAGGGCAGCCCGCGCGGGGGTTTCCATCAAGCGTCGACACCCCTTGGGAATTCCCCACAGGGCCACACACAAACCCCACTTCTTCCTACAAATTTCCGCCGCCGGTTTTATCCGCCGATACGCGGTAGTGGGAGGTGGGGGCTTAGACCACTCCTCTCCACCCCCCGCCCGCCCCAGCCCACCTCCGCCTTCCCTCTCCCTGCGGAACCCCTCTGCCGAGCCCGAAGGAACCCGAAGGTCTTCGGCAAGTTCCGCCTCCAGCGTGGAGGGCGGGGCCACTCAAGCTCCTCCGGGCCGAGCTCGGCTGTTTCCGTACGCGGCCGCTGCGCACTCGGCACTGGGCGGCGCTGGCTGGCTCCCTGGCTGCGAGTCCTCAGTCGGCGGCGGCTGCTGCTGCCTGTGGCCCGGGCGGCTGGGAGAAGCGGAGTGTTGGTGAGTGACGCGGCGGAGGTGTAGTTTGACGCGGTGTGTTACGTGGGGGAGAGAATAAAACTCCAGCGAGATCCGGGCCGCGAACGAAAGCAGTGACGGAGGAGCTTGTACCACCGGTAAGAGGAGCAGGAGGAGGAGGCAGGAGCCGGAGAGAGCCGGGGGGACGGAGGGGGGACGGGGAGGCGCCGGACACCCGCGCTCGGGGCCTTCCCCTCGCAGGAGGGGCCGCGGTAAAGATGGAGCCTCCGCCCGAGCCCCACACCATCGCCGCCGCTCGCAGCGAACAAAGAATAATGGCGGCGGACTGGAGCCAGCGGCGGCCGGGGCGGCAGCGACTCTGCCTGCAGCCAGCGGCGGCGCTCATGGCGGGGGGCGGCGGGCGGGGTGGGAGCCGGCGGCCGGGGGTGTGTGCGGGCGGCCGGCCGCGGCGAGCTGTCGCCCGCGTCCTCGCCGCCGCCGCCGCTGCCGGGCCGGGCCGGGCCGGGCGCGGAGCCGGGAGCCCGGAGCCGCCCCGGGGGAGGCCGCCCGCCGGCCCGGCCCGGCCCAACGCTGCCCCCCGCGCCGCTCGCCCGGCCCCCGCCGCCCGCCTCGCCCCCGACCCGGCCAGCCGTCTGCCAGGGCAGCGCCGCCGGGGTGCCCGCGGGGGGTGGAGGAGGAAGAAGGCGACAGTTGAGGGCAGAGGAGGTGAAGGTGCCTGCCTTCCCGGTCGCCTCCGTGTCTGCCATGCCCGCCTCGCGAGGGGAAGCGCTGCTCCGTCTGACCTACTCTCCTCTCCACTCTGTGCAATAAAGTTCGAAACCCAAGGTTTCCTCTCGTGCTGTATTTTATTCACGCCCTTTCCCCCCGCTCCCACCCCAATGGGAAAACGCTGTTTTCTGTGCTTTTCTGCTTAGATGGGAAGATGAGAAGTCGCGCTTTTTAAGATAATTTTTGATTCTTTCTCTCATCTTTTTTTTTTTTAAAGTTAGTAGTCATGGAAATGCATTCTTTTGGGGAAGAAGGGGGTACTAAGAAAAACGTATTTGTAATAACTTTAAAAAAACTGTTGGGATCTTGTAAAAGGGAAGCTGATGTTTGAAAATAGTTTCGGTTTTAACCCTTTTCAATAAGGTAATTATCACTTGAGATCTATCATTCTGAAACACTGTTGAAACGAATATTAGCCGATGTACTTTTGTTTTACATCACCTTTTTTTTTTTTTGTTTCTTTTGGCCAGCCGTGCCTTTGGCGTTTGGATCCTCTGGATCTCACCTCTCACCCCCTACCATGTTTCTCACATCTTTGTGTCTAATCGTAAATAAGAGATTCGTTAATACTAATTCTAAAAATAGATGTTTAAAAGTGTCCATTATTTGTCTGGCATGTAGTAGGTAACCCCAGCCACAGACCGACAATAATTTAAGCCACAAGGTTAATTTTTTTCTTTGTTGGGAAAAAGGGACAGTAGAAAAATCATTGGCACATCAAAGATTAAACGACAATTTTGAAGGACCTGGGATATGACCTATTTAAGTTTGTCTTACCTTCAGAAGTTAGAATATCATGCTAGTCTTAGCTTGTATCAGTTCTGTCTTACAAAGATTTAGTATCGAAGATACTTTTGGTTGCCAGCTATTGAAATATTCTACATTCACTGCTCATTTCCTGATTTGAAAGTAAAGCCAAACAGTTATTTTAGGTGGTGCAAAATATCAACAGGTTATTTGTTTTTAAAATACCTGTCACAGAATGATACAATTGTGATTGATACAAGGTTTCTTGTTAGGAATAAATATTGGTATTAGAAGCACTGTTTTCTGATTTTCTGTATCCAAGTCACTTTTCCAAAACCTACTTTGCTGTATTGCAAGTCTTAAAAACCACGTTAGCAATTTGTCATTGATAAGAAACTTAAATTAATAAGATGTAATAAAGATGATTTTTCCATAAGGATTGGGAAGATGGTTTTATTTCCAAGTACTGAGGAAATTATAGTATTGATGATGATGTAGATCACTGATTTTCCCTAAGGATTTTCTGCAAGCCAGCATAAGTTGAGTAAAATTTATTTTCCTTTACAGAGAATGTATGACAATGACTCTTCCTTTGTGAAATTTTTTTTAAAAAAGATTTTCCAATGGGTTTTTCTTTAGTCTTATCCAAAAGATCTTTTAAGTTTTGTTTGTTTGTTTGTTTGTTTTATAAATTCACAGCCTGCAATTCTTAGCAATTTCAGGTTAAATTTTTCAGATTTTTATGTTCATTAATGTTTAAGTATTTATTAGCATGGTACTAAATTACACTTCTGCTCCCTCCCAGAGATCGGCAAAAATTAGTTAAATCTGCTTGAACCTTTTTTTTTCTTTTAATGGACGTGTATTCAGAAAGCCAATGAATCTTTGACATAAATTGACTGAAAAATGTTAAGAGGACACTTCTTGTGAAATTTAAAACTCCTTTTGAATGATTTTTTTTTCCCAGAAAGAGCCTAAGGAAACTTAGAAACCTGATTCATAAAATGGCACCTTCCTTTTTCTGCTTTTTGAAATGTTCATTTTCTTGATTACATCTGATTAATAGAATTTTTGTTTCTTCACAGAGAAGAGACAAAAATGTTTGTTTTGTAATTCATTCTAAAACATTAGGTTTTGTTTTGGGGAGTATAATATGGTTATAGTAAAACCAAATGTGTATCCCCCACTTCAGCTCATATAAAAAATTTTCCTTTTTTATATACAATGAAAAAAATTATATACTTGTAACCTAATGCTTACAGTGTATCACTGAAATTTATAATTTTATTTATTCCATAAATATCAGCTGTGGTTATATAAACTTGTTTATATCCAGCCTGTGACATAATCTTGTAACCATATCTTTCTTGATATACAGTGTCACTTCCAGTGATGGCTTCTTTATTGAATACTTAGAGCTCAAATTTGAATTTAAAAATAAAGTAGATAGTCGGGGAATGAAAACAATGAAGGGCTTTTTTTTCTCATCCCTACATTATCACTTGAGACACAATTTGTGATACCTCAAATATTCAGTTAGCACATACTATGGCAAAGAATGTAGTTAGTGGAAGGAGTAGTGGGTTTGCAGTCATAGGCCTGGGTTTGAATCTTGCTCTTGCCACTACTATAATGTGCCTTCTGTAGGAATTTTGCGACCTACAGGAAGTCTCTTGATCTTTCTCAGCCTTAGTTTCCTTATCTGTTAAATTAGAATAATACCACCTACTTTATAGGGTTGTGAGATAATTATAAAGTACTTCCTTAGGGATTCAATTAATGATAGATACTTATTTTTAAGTTTTAGTTTAACTTCCTAGCTGTGGAACCTTGGACAAGTTTATTTTCCATACCTCAATTTCCTTGGTCATAAGTGTATATAAAATATCTACCTCATAGAAATGTGGGAATTAAATAAGTTAATACATACTAAATGCCAGGCACGTCACAAGTGTTCAGCAAATATTTCCTATTACTTTATAAGTTATTCATCGTTGTTATTACTGTGTTTTATATGCTGGGCCAGAAGCTGCAGCAAATCCAAAGATGAATTACACTGTCGTATCTCTACCGTCAAGGAACTTTTGGGGACATGATGACTAATAAGGTAGAATATATGTCATAAGAAAACAAAGGAAAGAGAGATCACATCTGGAAGAAAGGAGAATTCTTTTTATATTTCCAGTTTTATTTTTTAATAAGTAATTCAGATAGTCCATAATTCAAAACACATAAAATGTAATACAGCAAAAAGTCATGTTTGACCAGCACCCTCCAATCACCCAATTGTTAACCAGTTTCTTACTTGTCCATACAAAAGCACATATGATGTATGTACTCTTCCCCCCAACCCCCTTTTTATAGAAATGCTAGTATACTATATACACTCCTGTGTTTTGCTTTTTTCACTTAATTTGTCTTAGCAGCTGGTTTGTGTCAGTACATAAAGAGCTTCATTCTTTTAAGTATGAGGCACTTCATCGTATGCATATACCTGTATTAACCAGTTAGTGAATTAATTTTATTTTTAGATCTTATGTGACCTTTTAAAGTAAGAGAATCTGTCATTATGCCTTTATTTCTTTAAATGAAAGATTTCATTTAAATGAGAGATAACCATAACATAAATGAGGATGTTATTTGAACTGCCTCAAATACCTTTTTAGTTTCTGTTTTTAAAAAGTTTAAGTAAAATGATGGAGATGTGCATGAAGAGGGAAGCAAGCTAAGAGTTAACTCTCAAAGTGAGTTTAGTCTGAATTTGATTCGCTTGTTGAGGTTCTTATAGCCCTGTACAGACTACTGCCTCATATTATTTCATTCCAAAAAAGTCTATATAATTTTCTCTCTAAATGAGAAAGAATATCTCATGTAGTCCAGACCTGTTTTTTAAGGAGACTGTTCTCATGGGATATTATTACCCAGTAATCCTGATTAGTGTACTAGCTTTCTCCCTGACTTTTTTATATACTCATTAACTTATTTTTTGATTTTCTAATATTTCCTAGTATAATTATCAGTGAGTTTTATATTTGATACCTAAATAAATAGTGAGTTTCATGTATATGATTATCTGCTGAGACTTTTCACTGCTTAGATGAATTTTTTTTCTTTTCCTTTTGTGTGTGGGGGGGCAGTCCTTGATCATTCAGTTGGACCAAGTAACATTCATTTAAACTAGAGCACAAAACTAGTTTCAGTACCTCTCTTTCCTTTTCTTTTTTGGCTCTTCTAAGTAGCATTTAACCATAGTACATTTTAAATATACGTGCTGTTAGTGTATTTTAAGTTAATTAAGCTTAGAAAATTATAACTAATAATGTAGCAGCAGGGACACAAAAAGTCGCTTATCTTTAAAAAAAAAATTTTAAATGAAGCCGTCATGGTGTATCTCATTGTTTGGATGTTAAGTTGAAAGTTACGTATACTAGAGTTTTTAATGTAAGAATATTGTCTTACTGTTATTTTGAGGAGTTAGTATTTTATATAAAATACTGATGTGTGCTATTTTTACCTACTCAATGACTAAAATGTTTACAAAGCATTTACCTTTACAGAGTTGGTGGAGGTGGAGATAGATAATTAAAATCTGTAAAGGCAGAGAAGTTTTCTTCTGGAACATACCTGGCAGCTACCAGACAATGAAATGATTTCTCACAGTATTACTGTCAGTGAATTGTCTTTTGGGGCAGAGGTAAAGCTCGTGAACTAAAACAAGAAACTATTTCTGTGAAAATGGCTGCTTGCTTTCCTCTGCCAGTTTAATGTATATGCTACCTCAGTCATTATGTAAGAGGTTAGTTCTGGTCAACTTCCTGAAGTTGTAAAAAGAAAGTATGATTTTAAACTTATTTTACACTATCAAATCTATAAATGCTGGTTCTTGAGACACATTTGAAACATAAATATGAATAGTCGTTTTGTTTTTTTTCTCATTCAGCATGTTCCTCTCCCCTTAATATAAGAACACTCTTGTGTCCTGTTTGTTTTATTTTGTTTTGCATTCTTCTCTTTTCTTCGCTCTGCCAGTCCTGGCCCTGTAAAGATATGTTTTGTTATATTTTACCTAGTTTTACTCACCTGTCTTTTAGGTTACCAATAAGAAGCAAGGGGAAAAAAACTATCATTTACATTCTGATGTTTATTCCAACATATAAGCAGAAGGCTGTATTTTACAAATACAGTGATGAAAAATTATCTTTTTATACTTAATCAATTTTTGAGGCTAGTTACATGAATCACAACTTAAATAGTATCCCTTTCTAAACTTTTAAATGCCTGAGTTTTTCTCAGGGTTGAAGCAAGGTAATGGATGAATAAATGGCTGTCTGAACAAATTTTTCCTGATTGGATTAATCCAGGATCTCTGAATAATCTAACAATCAAGGTTTAGAAAATAAGAGGTCTGAGGGAGTGATGGTGTTTTTTTCCAAAAAGGAGAGAAGTGAAGACTGACATTTGGTTGGAGAAGAGAAAATTGAGTAAGAAATTAAAATAACTAAGTAATGGGGAGGGTATAGCTCAGTGGCAGAGCTGCATACCTAGCATGCAGGAGGTCCTGGGTTCAATGCCCAGTACCTCCATCAAAAAACCAGATAAATAAATTGATTAACCTAATTACCTCCCCCCTGCAAATAACCAAATAAATAGGTAGATAGATAAATAGATAATTAAAAAAAAAATAATGACCCCGGAGTTGGTCTGAAAGTTGGTTTATACTAATGATAATAGAAAATGTCTTTCCCAAAAGATTAGTGAATCTTCCAGGAAACTAAGGTAGATTTCCTTCAATTTTAAGTGGATTCCTAAGGAGCTCGTTACCTGCATCTGAGTTTCTGATTATAATTATAAGACAGTATAGATGTAACTAAAAATGTTTATAACCTAGCCGAAGTAGAATAACTTTAATTTTGAGGGTTGTTAATTCTGTTTGTGCAAGTGATTGGCAATAGGAGACTCAGAAATCTTAAGGAGACTGAAGTGAAAATTACTGCTTGTTCTAAACTGTGTGCTCTGAAAGGGTATCATTTTCTTAAAAGTCTCAGTAGTCTTATTTGCTGTTACCAGTAACAGTAATACAGTTTTACTTACTACCATTTATCAGTCTACTCATTTATTCAGTAAACATTTATTGAACATTTATCGATTTTTTATAGTTGATGAAATCACAAGAAAATTTACTCAGGTATTTATAGATATCAAATGAAATACTGTTCTAGTACTGAAGCCTGAGTATGTGGCTTAGCTGCTCTCAAGGAACTTACAGTGTAGTGGTGACAAAAAGAAGTATGAGGAAGAAGGATTTATACGTGGCAGAATATGAGTTTTCACTACTGTCTTGAAGGACTATAAGGTTTAGAAGAGAAGTTCAGTGAGGAAACGTTTTGCCAGCAAGAGAGGATTCATATTGCATACTGAAGACCTTGGAGAGTAGAGATACAGGGGAGCATTCCAGGTAGTGGCATGGGCAACAAAAATGAAGATACGAAAGTAGGATGAACTTGGTATGTTCACAAGTTGGTGAACAAAGTGTTAACATTAAGTATAAATCCACTTTATGAGGAACCCTGAGTGTGAGGCAGGAAGCTTTAAATTTTAAGAGGAAGAACGATATAAACAGAAATGACATATATTGGGCTAAAATGTAGATATCCTGACTCCTAATTCTTTCTCCTTCATGGTAAATTAATTGCAGTTTAAAAATTGACATTATAGATTCTTTTTTTAACAGCTTTATTGAACTACAATTCACATACCATACAACCTACCAGTTTTAAATGTACACTTCTATAGTTTTTAGCATGTTCACAAGATTGTGCATCTGTCACCACAGTCAGTTTTAGGACACCTCCGTTACCACAAAAAGAAACTCCGCATGGCTTAGCCATCACCCCTCAATCTCTTCATATCCCCAGCCCAAGGCAACTACTAATCTACTTGGTCTCTAAGGACTTGCCTGTTCTGAACATTGCATATAAATGGACTC
The DNA here is from genome assembly GCF_048564905.1 of Vicugna pacos. Taxonomy (NCBI): domain Eukaryota; kingdom Metazoa; phylum Chordata; class Mammalia; order Artiodactyla; family Camelidae; genus Vicugna; species Vicugna pacos. The sequence continues at coordinate 64,815,089 of NC_132991.1, read as the reverse complement.
ATACAGTATGTTATCCATTGTGATGAGCTGCTTTTACTTAGCATAATAATACTTTCAGGGTTCATCCATGTTGTATCTAGCAGTACTTCATTTCTATTTATTGCTAAATACTCCTTTTTATGGATATGCAGTATTTTATTCATGAACTCATGGACATATGGGCTTTTTGGTTATTGTTAATAATGCTGCCATGATTGTTCATTTATTGCACTTTTCAATTCTTTTGGGTTTATACCTAGCGGTGGAATTGCTGGATTATATGGCAACTATGTTTAACCATTTGAGAAACTGCCAGACTATTTACCAAAGCTATGGTACCTTTTTACATTCCCACCAACAATGTATAATTTCTACATGTCCTCACCAACACTTGTTTTTATTTTTCATTACAGACATCTTAGTGGATATGAAGTTGTCTCACTGTGGTTTTGATTTGCATTTCCCTAATGACTTATGATGTCTGACATCTTTTTGTGTACTTACTGGCCATTTGTATACCTTCTTAGAAGTGTCTGTTCAGATCCTTTGCCTATTTTTAAATTAGTTTGTCTTTTTATTATTGAGTTGTAATAGTTCTTTATTATTATAGATAGTAAGTTTCTTACCAGGTATATATGATATACAAAATTTTCTTTCATTTTGTGGATTGTCTTCATTTTCTTGGCATGAAAGTTTTTAATTTGATAATTTCCAGTTCGTGTGTTTGTTTCACTTTGTTTTCCACTTGTTTTGTTTTGTGTGTTGTCGTTTGTGCTTTTTGGTGCCATATCTTGGACATCATAAATTCTTATTTAATTATTACAAGCATTTTCTAAATATCTCTGAAAACCCAGGCAAACAGGACACCATTATTTAATGAAGAATAACTAAATCTCCTAATGCATATTTAAAGTTATACCCCACCTATTCTGGTCTTCTCTTTTATCCTGTGTCCAGATCCCTTAGTTGGGTGACTGATGAAAAGAAGCAAAGATAAAAACCAAGAAATAACAACTTTGAAACATTTTAATTCAAAGTACTATATTTTGAGAATTATTTGTTATGAGAGAATGTATTATGATGTTTGTGTGGGTGTAGTGTATTACTCATAAATGTACTGTATTGGGGGAACTTACGCTTAGCAGACATTGATCATAAAGGCAGTAGTAACTCCTTCATTTTTTCACAGATGACTAAACTGAGCTCTGGGGAATTTAAATGATATACTTGCTGGTAGAGCCTTTTCCCTGAGCAAGAAATAACAGTAAAGCATGGTTTGCATCTCTCTGAATTTTAATAGCATTATCTCTTTGTGAAGAAAGTTTTCAAGATTCTAGCTTTATTGTGATTACTGTATATTTTTTTCCTCAACAGTAGTTAAGTTTAGGTCTATAAAAGTTCACTTGGAGGAATTACTGTAGCCAAGGTCTTGAAAAAATATATTGATTTCACTATGTTACTAATCAGATCTTCATCAGCAGATTACCATAACTGGCCAGCTCTTGCCTTCCTTTTTTCCATAATTTGTGTTTTCCTATTATTTCATAATGGAAGTTTATGATTTTAAATCATTGTTAACTATAATACTTCTTTGGAGGGAGTTTACAGGTAAGCTGGTGGTAGAGATTCATTTTTATTTCCCTAGATCTTTTATATATGATACATATTTTATCTCTTATTTGCTTGAAAGCTCTTTGAGAGAAGGGTTCTTGTCTGCTTTAAACTATAGTCCCCTTACTTTTTGGCAGAACGCTTATTGTGTAATAAGCACAGAAAACTTAACTTGTAATGAACGAGTCCCTCTTGGAGGGTCACAGATTTAAAAGGCAAGATTAAAACCAATTTCTTCAGATTTGCACAGGTTAAAGGAAGCAGGCATATATACTTAGATGATTCAGACACTGAAATTACAGATTTATTTTTTTAAAAGCCAAGGAAGTTAGATTCATTTTTCATAGCTTAAAAAGAAAGTTTTCTCCTTTGAGTTTTTATTAATTCTGATGCTTTACAAATACTTCACACCTCTGAAACATGGGAAATAGCATGAGATTGTATTAATCAAAGTGATTACCAGAAATCACTACCAGGTTGGGTTTAAAAAAAAAAAAAGTACACTCACCTGAAAATTTGGACTTGATATTGACTCTTTCAGGATTAGAGATAAAGAAACCTACTTGAAGTAAGTCTTTATCATAACTGTATGTAAGTCTTTGCTGTTGTCTACATGTCATTTATCAGCTTTGTAGATTAACCATGGCTAATTTTTAAAATATAGTCCAATATATCCTTGGTGCATTGAGTGCTTGGCTTTTTCTAGTAAGCGAACCATACTTAAAATGATTAGCATGTTGCTTAATAGTCCATGCAATTCCATTGGCAAATATTTCCTCACTTTTTGTGATATTGGATTCTAGGTAGTACAGCCCTAAGCAGTCTTGTAAAGTCCTTGCAAACCTCTTAACATCGCTAGTTCTCCATCTGTGAAGTCAAAGCTAAAACCAGAATTCCTGTCTTATGACTCCTACTATGTAACATGTGCTGTTCTCACTTCAGGAGCACTGATTTTCACTGTTTCATTCTAATTTGTAAATAATTCACCAAGAATAGCATTTCAAAATTTATTTCAAAACAGAAATGTTAAAATAATAAACGTTAACTTTATAAAACGTGTTTTTTGAAACACTTGGACATTCATTTTCCATTTCAGTGTAGTGATTTTCACATAGCCCCCTCAGGTTTTGTTGAGTAAATAAAAGCTATAAATATTTAACTTCAAGGCATAGTTTTGTAGGTCCTTACAGTACCACCCTTGAGGTAGTTTATGAAGCATAACTTAGAATTTGAAAATAGTTTCACTCTTTAGTCAACACAAAAATTGCTTTTCTAAAAGTAACTGTATGTAGGAGGTGCATAATCCTTTTTTCCTAAAAAAAAAAATCAGCTCCAAAAATCTATTTAGTAGAACTTCACATATAGAAATTTACATAGGATCATTTTGAAAGGCTCAATGCGTAAAAAGCTGTTAAAGTGGTATCAGATGGGTGTTTGGAAAGAAAAGAGAATGGGAAAAGATGGGATAAAATGTTACTATCTAAAATAATGCATAGTCATAGTTGCTGCCTTGCTAAGCAACACTGTCTCTTGGTGACCAGATACATGAATGCTTGTTTCAGAGCCGTGAGTAGTCTTACCTGAAAGAAAATAAGGCAAATACATTTTGCCAGTACTTAAAAAAAACAATAATAGTAACTTTGATTTGAAAAAACACTAAAGCTTTCTTATTGAAAGATAACTATAGAATTAATCACATTAGAATATGAGGATGGCTGTCATAAATCATGTAAAGCATTTCTATAATCAAATGATATTTTCCTAATTCATTTCTGTTAAGTACTTCGGTTGATGATAGTATCTTTCTCATAGGGCATGCTACACAGTTTAAAATAATTTTACTCATTAAAAATAGTATTCAAATACTCTGATAATCTCAAAACTGCAGTAAATTATAACATGTAAATATTGAACTTAAAGCAGTTTCTCTGAGCTCAGGGTAATATACAGATAAGGGAATTAGTTTTGTTAAATAACATTAAAAGATTCTCCTTTGCTGTATGCCTTCTTTTTTGGTAGTGGTTGAGTTATACTGGTATTTACTATTAATACAGAGAATTTATAAAAACAAACATTCTCAAGCTTTTATTTTTGTCACAGAAATGTTTAAATCTCATCACGTTCAAATCACACAGAATTAATTTCATATACAACTTTTCATGCCTTCTTCTGATATCTAGACTAGAGGCTGAAGTAATAGATTTGTATTCCAATTAAGGGAGAGCATAAAGAAAAGTGTTTCTGAAAATTATGTCAGAATTTTCTTACCTTGATAAAGACACTAGTTTATTTTCATTTATCACATTGCCTGTTCTGTTTCCATAAAAAATATATATATATATATATATATACACACACACACACATACACGTTTACATATATATATATTTGGCCTCATTTTGTTAAGGTGTGGTTAGTCTGATCTAATAAGATTCTTATAGCTGAAGTTGGTATGTTGAGTTGAGAAGTGTGTATGTGGGTACATATATACACGGTCCACACAGTATACATACAGCATTTGAATATGCTATTTTCCTATCTGGTTTCAGTGAAAATACGCTGTGTTTAATACCAAAAGACTAGTGTTAGCATCAGAAACCTGGAGCACTAAATTACCAGTATTGATTGCATACATCTCAGTTCTGCTAGATCAGACATATGATAAAGATAGATGAGGTATCTCAAGGTTAATAATAAAAAATATTATATGCGGGAGGAAAAAAGGCAGTGCAAGCTTGTCACTGATACCTAGAAAGCTGAAGTCTGTTGTGCGGTGCCTGAGCATTTTGCTACTCTCTTTAGTACATTAATCATAACACTTGAGAAGATTATCCAAGACATGTTGAAAGTATAAGCATATGTTAGTAAGTATTTCACACAATTATAATATACTAAAAACTAACAGGTATGAAATAACTGTGTAGCAGTGTTGTATATTACTCACAGATGTTTCTAGGTATACTTCTGCAAAATATTTTTAGTGATATATTTGACTGTGACAACAGACCAGTCACTCAGTTTTAAAGCCATGTACCAAGTGGCTGCCGTGGCTACCCTGGAGACTTGAGACTTCTGCTCACGTGATTTCCTTAAATCCGTGGACTTCTGGATTGGTGAAAGAGTTTAGGAGGAGTCACCCATTTGCTAGGTGCAGGAGGTTTTTTTTTTTCTCATTTATAATTAAGGTTATTTGCATTTTTAAAAACCACAGTGTATATTCGTATGTTCCATTAGCTATGAATGTATTATTTTTTCTTGAGAGTCAAAATTCACAGTTCATCTCTCTGAATACTTACCTTCCCTCCTAAACTGAATTAACTTTGTCATAGAGTTAAGGGGTTTAAAAAGTAAACTGTGTTGTGGGGGAAGTGGGTCTGTTTTTCATAAACTTGCACTGGAATGTTTAAGATCATAAAGACTTGGGCACTTCTTAAAGGTCAAAAATATCTGAGGAAAAAGAATAAGGTGAAAATATACAGCATTCTTTCTTTTGCTTAATAGTTGTTTATAAAAGTGATGATACGGGCTTGCTTTCTTATGTGATGACCTTTAATTCACCTGACTTGATAGAGGCAGATAAATACAGAATTATTGCTGCCGATATTTGTCCCTGGTTTGGTATAGTTCTGCATAGGTGTAGAGTAGGTGAACGTAAATGCCACCTTATCAATGAGGGTTTCACTGGCCCACTTTTACAATATTAAAAACCCCTCTAACATTCTTTCCAGTTTTATTTTTCACCCAACACTTTTACCTTCTGATTTATTATACATTTACTTGTTTACTTTTCCTCCTCTATTTCTATACACTAGAATATAAATTCCACAAAGGCAAAGTTTTTTAAAACTTTATTTTATTTCTTCATCACCAGGAACTTGAACAGTGCCTGTCACATAAATAAATGCTTAGACATGACACTACAATGTCAGAATATAATACAAATGTTTAGATATGATACCATAATACAAGAATAATGTATATAATGTAAACTGTTAAAACTGAGAATCCTGTTGGTTTTGGAAAAGTGAATTACCCACTTGTGGTAAATTACCTCGTGGTATATTATGTAGAGTAGAAGTAAATACATTGCAATGTAAAAATTCTAAACCCAATGACTGACTTTAAGAGACATCGTTCTCATAGTCTCATTTTGCTCTAGCAGTTCCAGATTGATTTTGAATGACCGTTCTTTGTCTTTTCTCCTTGCTTCTATACAAAATCAGATACCAGCCATTGACTCACTCATTTTTCTGAAGGCCTACTGTAATTTAATTTTTTGCTTATACCATTTTTCTTACCAGAAAAGTTAATATACCCCCAGATTTATCAGTTCTCTTATTTGTCTTCAGTGTTTCTTTGGAATTCCACCACTCTTGACTAATGCAGCATACTCTCTTTTTTTAAAAAGTGATGGAAGCAGTCATTTGACACTTTCCTGGGACGTTTATCTAAACTACATTTTAAAGCTTTAAATATCTAGTCTTTACTGTGTAAAGGTGCAAAACTGGCACAGTTCTAGTCAGATAAATTTCTTGATGCTTTCTAAGATGGAAAGAAAGAATTGCTTTATCATGTTGGAAAGTTAAGAAAAGGCCCTTTAAACTATCCGATAACTGTAACAACAGCTGTTACCAGAGCAACATATAAGTAAACAAAGCACTGTCCACCGTGTGAAAGAGAATCTTTACTGAGTAATAGTCTGGTCTTGTGGCTTTTTTTTAAAGTACTGCTAATTATCTCAAGTTATATTGTATTCTCATCTTATATATATAATACATATAAGTATACATACATTTTGTATATTATATATGTATATGAATGGTAAAGTTTTTATATTTGCCCAAGATTAAGGAGTAGAGTGACCTATTCTTAATCTGTCTTCTTTACTGTGAACCATATAGTAAAAAGAAATACATATATTATTTTACTAAGTGGCCTGCATAATTGTGTGTGCATACATTTTGTTGTCAGTTCCTAGGATCACAGCATTTTAAGTTAGGAGAGATCTCTTCATCCATCTCCCTTGTTTTCAGATGAGGAAACTGGAACACAAAAAGCTTAGTTTGTCCAATGACTACTTGATGACATCCAGCTTTCCCCCAGGTGTTAGGCTCTCTTTCCCAACTACTTAGAATAGCATTCTTTGTTTCTCTCAAGATTAGGTGAATAATACTGCAGAATCACTCCCTTTTTCATATTAAGAGTTAGAACTCTGAAGACCATTATAGCAAAATGGCATGTATCTTTGTGGATTTATTTTTTAAATTTTGTTTCTTTCAGGCATGACACTATTTTGAAATTTGTTTTAAGTTCATAGTTTTCAAAGGATTATGTTAATTTTTAGGAATAAATTCATGAAAATAGTTATATCAATCCCAAAATAGATTTTGGAATTCAGAATTATTGGAAGAACTCTTTTAAGAATCACAAAACTGTCAAGCTAATACTATAGATTTTCCATGATTTCCAGGATCTATTTGTTTGTAATATTCCAGGCCCACTATTGCACATTTTCCCTGAGTTCATATGTACCTGATCTTTTTCTTGTAGTATTAAGTCTTTGTTGTTGTTGTTTGCATTCCCCAAAAGCATTCATTTGTGTAATGAATTAAGAATCTCCTTTCTTCAAATAATTTTGAAAACCCACATATTAGCTCTGTTAACTGATCCTGTGTCTGGAGACTACATGGCTAGCTAAGACTGCTCCTGGGGTAATAGAAAAATTGAAGACTGTACACAGAGCATCTCTTCTGTCCCCACCTGAATATATAAACAAAAGAGAGTAAAAGCTTTCAAAGCCATGACTAATGCACTCACTTTAAATGCTAGTTGTTTAGTTGAGTTTCAGTACCTTCAAGGTGAAAACTAAAAGAATAGTTTCTGTTTTAGCTGAGTTGTTTGAGTTTCTTATCTGAAACAAATTTTTTCCTTAAGTAGTTCTCACCTGCACTTTGAGAAAGGCCTGAATTATCTGATGAAAGACAGTATTTTACTGTTGCCCACGTGGTTGACATCTACGCAAACTAATTAAGAAGGCTATCCCCCACCCTGAAAAAGGATTGATAGTCTACCTGAATGAAATGATAATAAAACACTGGCAGTTCACTTGGGGGATCCTGACCTTTGGAAATACCATGCTTTGTTTTTAAAAGAAAGGGAAAAATAAGTAAATAAAATGAGTATTATTTAGTTGGGGAGAGAAGAAGGATGCAAATCACATTCTTGTTTTGAATGTGTCCTTGTAGCTATAATTACTTATGTTAGCTAATGGTTTTATTCCTTTATTATAGAATCATAAATATTTTATTTTCTGAAACAAGAAGTTGTAATGATGCCTTGTACCTTAATGTCAAAAAAAAAAAAAGTTAAGTAGCCCTGACATATTGAAGAGAAAACAAAGACAAAAGAAATATGATCTGTGCCTTAAATTAATTTTAATCAAATGATGGAGTGAAATTATAATGGATGACAGCATAGGTTAAAAAGAAATATGGCTTGGAATAAAGTCTTTCAAAAATGGCTGTATATTCTCTGCCTACACAGGAGATATTATGATGATAATTTTGTATTTCTCTTCATTCTCATTAAATTGATGACTTGGAGAGGATAGAGAAAATTTATGAGTTTCTACTCTTATTTAGCTTGATTCAGGACTGTCCTCAAAAGGATTTATTTGCTTATTTTATTGTTGTTAAGCTTTGATTTTTTTTTCTTTTATTCCAGACCAGAATATGGGCAATATTTAGTGTACAGAAACTATTTTGTCGTTGGTATTGCTTTGTTACTTTTGATGTCTTTCTTAAATTATTTAGTTTAAAAGAGCACAGATTTTAAGTATACAGTTCAATGAATTATCATAGGTAATAATCAAAGTTATTTGATAATTTTTTAAATGGTAATTTTTTACTCTCAAAATGAAGGATAAACCGTTTAGGCAAAATTTAAATAAAAATAGTAATTTTATATAAAAATGTCTGGGATTTTAAAAATCTTTGTCAACAGGTATCTCAAAATCATGATTGAAATATAGTTTTTGGTTCATAGTTTCAAAATGTTATCCATCATTTCTGGCATTAAATCTTTTTAAATGGCGCAAGTAATCCTGAATTCTGAATCTCACAGAAAGAAAAATTAAAAGTAAAGCACTACAGTATGTAAAAAGTAAAAGGTGAAAATCATCCTCCTGTGTAATTCTAACAAATCTTTCTCTTCAGAGCCACCACTTATTACAGTTCGGTGTATAACTTCCTGCACCTTTTCTCATGCATATACCTTTACAGCAATTTATTTTACTTGTTTTTTTTTACATAATTAGAGTTCTACCTTATAATATGTTCTATAACTTGCCAATTCACTCAGTCTGTCTTGGAAAACGTTGTATGGCATTACATTATAGATAAACTTAATTATTTTTCATTGCTGTAACTTCTTTAATGGTCCTCCTAATGATAGATACTTGTTTCTGGTTTTTTGCTACTATAAAAAATTTCTGTCCTTGAACATGTATCTTTGTGAACTACTCAGTAAGTTCCTTACTGACTAGTAGTTTCCCTGTATTCTAGATGTTACTGTGTTGATTATATGTAGCAGATATTTTCTCCCTATGTACTTATCTTGGTGGATCTGTCATATTAATGTTTTAAGTAATTATGTAGTCAAGTCTGTTGATCTTTTCCTTTGTCATCTGTTTTGTGGATTCTGTATTTCTAAATTATTTATATTAATTTCCACAGAGTTATTTTCATTTTTAACTGTCACTTGTAAAACACTTCCTTTTTATAGAATCCTGTGAATGATGGCAGAATATTAGTATGTGATACAGGCTGATAACATGCAATAATCACATAATGATCAGTGACAATTTTGATGATCAATTTTGGAGTTGTAAAATAAATGTAATAAATTCTGGAAAAGCATTGGAGTTTTTGTGTTATTTATGGCATCACCATAGGTAGTCCTCACTACTAAATTTATTTTTGACTTAACGTGCTAGGCACTGTACGGTAACAGTAGTACACAAGTAAGAAATAACCCCTTTTATTGTGACTCCTTTAGACACAGTTGCTTCCTCAGTTATATCTGCTACATATAATCAATTTCTGTAACTTTAGTGTAGCTGCTGCTGCTAGGTATTTCTCTTCACTTTTGCTGTCATCCAGTGCCAGCTCTAACAAATATACTAAACTCTTAGCAAAGCAGGGTCTGAAAAGTAAGAAAGATCAATCTTGATTATCTTATCCAGAATTTTGCAGTTAAAATTTTAAAAGATGTTTTAGTGTATGGAGGGGGGTGGCACGTGTGCACATATGTGTAGGGTTGCACACTATACATAGAGTACAGAGTCAGAACCCGAAATAACTTTTTCACTGTTTGAGGTCTCCAATTTGACTGTGTAGCTTTTTCTACCTTGATACCCCATAACTTGGGCTCTTGAAACTTGAGCTAATTTTGTCCTGCCTCCAGTAACTTCCTGTGGAAGTAGCTTATAATTTTTCTGTTTCTTCCCTATAAAAAGAGGGAATACCCTTATAGGAAGTTCCTTGAAGCCAATATCTCCTAGACCCTGTCAACAGCTCACTTCTACTCTCTACCCTCCCTCCTTACCTGATTGATAGATTTTGAAAAAATTGTAACTTTGCTGCTGCCCCTCCTCCCCCTTCTTAGTAGGGGTGATTCATGACAGAGAGGAATCCCGTATTCTAGATGGAGTAATATCCCATTGGGAAAAAAATGGTGAAGGAAAAAGAAAGGTTTTTTGCTTTTTTGAAAAGACGAGAACTTTTATAGCTCTGCAGATCTGGACAAGTCTGACAATAATTCAACTACATTATAGTTTAACCAGATTTCTTGAGTGCATCTGCTAACCTAACCACCACATATACCTATTTATAACTTGAAAATTGCCTTTAAAACCACAAAAGCACAAAGCACTGTAGTGCTTGTAACACTCTTCCATATTATTGTAGGTAACTAAATGACCATGGAATCTGGAGCAGAGAACCAGCAGAGTGGAGATGCAGCTGTAACAGAAGCTGAAAACCAGCAAATGACAGTGCAAGCCCAGCCACAGATTGCCACATTAGCCCAGGTATAAAATACATGGAGAGAGTCCAAGTTGTGTCTCTTCTAAGAGGAATATGTTTTAGACAAGAGAACTTAGTTTTTCTTACAGAGATATACATAGAATGAGCAGAGACATTTTTAGAAAATCAGAATTCCTAATTATTTAATATTAGCCTAATCTCAGAAATGACAGTATTAATTCAATAACATAAAAGAAAAATGTATTGTTAAACACCAACACACTATAGTGACATGATTCATAAATACATTTAAACTGATGGGTAGATTGTCTCTTAAACAAGGGAAGACAATCTAATGTGATAACTGCTTTTTTTTCACATGTAGATTAATTGGGAGCATGGGAATGCAGATAATCTGAAAGGCTAAGTTTATATATGCTTAAACTAAAAAAATAGGATAAGCAAATAAATTGACACACAGGTAAATTTCAAGTATGATAGTTTTGTTCCCTATATATTTTAAGTATAATTTATGATTTTGTCTTTGTCTTAAATATTCTAAGATTATATTCTCTTATCCTTTTTTGTTCTTATGTATTTTTCCTCAAATGTTCTACTTTAATAACAATTGTTTGCATATATATGATGAGAAAGGTGGTTAATATAAAAACCAAATAGCAAACAGTAACCTGCTAGGTAAGAAAGTGGGATATCGCCTCTTTCAGATGAAACTCCCAAGAGAAAATAATCCTGGCTGAGGCTCTGGGATGTCAAACTTCAGCTCCCCGAAGAGTTTTAAAGCTCCCCTTGAGGAGTCACTGAGCAAGAATGCATCTTGGGAAATAGTGGGCTAACCACAGATGGTTACCACACTGAGCTAACATATGGGCCAAATACTAGACCTCCAGCAGGAACATAGTCAGAAGCAGTGAGCTGTTCTGTGTTTTCTCCTAAGATCACCAGGGTCCCCTCCAGCCTTGAGGCGTAAGGCAAAGCAGAATACATTTAGGGATGAAGTAAATGTACTCAGATGAAGCAGGTGCAGGAACAAAGGGGAGACTTCATTAGCACATGGTCAAGGCAAATGTGCACATAAGAATCTGGGCTCATCCAAGCATTCGCCCCTCTGGTAAAAAGAAGATACAATGCCAGCAGGGATCTTGGTGATGGCATCCCTGACATATCTACCTCATAGGTCTCTATTCTTCTGGATGTCCTCCAAGTCTGCTATATAATGTCATCCTGGAAATTCCTTTCTTCCTGCTGTCTTTCTCTCTTAAGAGTTTTTGTTCTTGATATATTAAAGCATGTTTTCCAGTGGTTTCTTGAGCGAGTTTGACGGGGTAAAGAATTCTTGGTAAAGAAATAATTTTTCTTTCAAATTTTGAAGGTGTTGATCCAGTGTCAACTTGTAGTGTTGCTATTTGAAAGACTAAATCCATTTCTTTGTACCTCTGTTAGCTTATAAAAATCTCTCTGTTTATAGTGCTTCACTATTTCATTATCAAGGCCTTGGTTTGGATCAGTTTTCATCCATTGTGCAGTTGTTTTCAGTGGGCCCTTTTATAATGGAAACTCATGTCTTCAATTCTGGGCAATTTCTTTAAGTTATTTGGTTGATGATTTTTTTTTTCTCCTCTCCTTTCTCTTTTCTTTCTAGGATCCTTGTGATCCAGATGTTTGTCTAATTTTCTCATTTCTACTCTTCTGGTTTCTGTCTCTTTGTCTTTTTGCTCTGCTTTCTGGGAGATTTCCTCAACTTCATATTTCAGCCCATCTGTCAGATTTTTTATTTCTGCTATCACATTTCCAAGAGTTCCTTTTGTTCTCTGATTGGTCCTCTTGTGTTTTAATAGTGTTCTGTTTATGTTTCACAAATGCAATATTTTCTCTCATCTCTGAGAATATTGATTTTGTTTTAAGTTTTCACTGCCCCACATAGATTTTCCTCTATATGCCTTTACCCTCTTCCATCTCTTTTGCTCCAGCTTTCTTAGAAGCTTTCCTCAAATGTTTGACAGCTTGTGGTTGTCTGCTCAGGCTTAAAAGTAGAGGACCAAAAACCTGCATTGAAAGCTCTGTGGACATGTTTGAGGCCTAACATCTATGAGTTGTGAGCTTCACTTTAGGGTGATTGTGGCATTCCCAATGTTATTATCTCTTAAGTCTTTCCTCTTCCCCTTGGTGTTGATTAGGTTCCCTAGAGAAAAGCTTTACTAATCCCCTGAGCCAAGTGAGAGGAGATAGATGACTGGGGTTTATTACCCCACCTCAGCAATGGCTGATGGTAGGCAGTCAAGAAACCCTCTATCCAGATAGTAAACCTCCGTTTTTCTGTCAGCATTGGGTAGATTAGTTGTTCTTCCACAGGGAGTTGAGGAGGGGTTCCAATTGTTTCTCAAAGAGCCTTCAACCAGCCTTCCTTATTTTCAGCCTTTTCTTTCACTCTACCTTCCAGTGCCTTAGATCATGAGTCTCTTAAGGATTTTGTGGCATAAATGAGGCTTTCCCTGCCTCCATCTTATAATTCTGAGGTCTTCCAAACTCATTACCATTCATCCATCTGTTTCCAGCCTCCAAAACTCTTGCTGTTATCTCCTTTCCCATTCTTCAATACTGGTGTGATTATGCCTGTAAAAACAAAATCAGTTTCATGAAGCTTAATTGGAGATTCAGGAAGGAACAAAATTATATGCACATGTTCAATTTGCATATAATCACTGATAAGTAGAATGACATGATATTTCAGTTTAGAAAATCTGATTATCTGTTCCCATTTGTATTTTTTGTTGTTGTTCTTTTTATACCTAATTACACAGGTTTTTTTCAACTGCTCATCCAAGTTCTTAACACGTGTATTAATACATCTTTGACATAATTTCCTCATAATTCTGATAACCTTTTATTTTTTTGTTGTCAGTCTTTAATACTAGAAATACATAATAAAGTTATCAAATCCAAGATCATTGTGATTTGGTCAAAGAACAGTAAAAAAAAATTCAGCCTAACTAATAAAGGAAGAAAGACAATCTAAAACAATAAATGAAATGCCTTATTTTACTTGTGGAGTTTACAGAGATTTTTTTAAAGTGAGAAAAGAAACAGTGTTGGTTTTGACTATGAGATTGTTAATTTTTATGTATGGATTTAACTAAAGAGTTGAGTAAAAGAATGATTGTTGTAAAATCCCTTATAATAGGCAAATCTGAAAACCTAAATACCAATAATAAGGAATTTATTAAATTTTGTAGTTTCTACCATTATGCAGCCATTAAAACCATTAAAGAAGACTATTAATGGCATGAAGAGGTATTTATAATGGCTTTGAAAGATAAAATAGATGCCATGATAGTGTTATAAAAATTGAGTGTATATAAGTTTAAAAACACCTATTTATCTACAGCAAAAAAACTAAGTGGTTAGCTCTGAGTGATAGGAATATAAGTGATTTTTATCTTTTTTTCTGTATCTGTATATTATAAACTTACAGTGAGAGGCACCATTGTGTAGAATGATGAGGGTAGAAAGGGGATTATTTGTTGAGTTACCTTGTTATGTTTACCCTAGAGAATACTCAGAGAAAAGTACAAAATAATTGCTTCAAGTATTAGAAAACCTTTCATATGGAATTGAGATGAGATACTCTGAATAACTTACGGTTGTGATCCTCAAATTTTATAGTGTAGTTAGACAGAGACTCTGTATAACTAATGGAGGTAGTTCATGGACCACATTTTGAGAACCAGGTAAAACTAAACAATAGTTATAGTGGCCAGAGAAAAAATGATTGATAAGGAAGGACTTCTTAACTGTACAAAGATAGAAGCTCATGGTTTAAGCCTCTACCTTCAGTAGGGATCTTTCCCACCAATAAGCTTCTCCTTGTGTTCTCTGTTTCTGTGGCATATTCTACCATTTCTCACCCAAACGTGAAATTTGTTGGTCACCTTTGATTTCTCTCTCACCACCTTCAACTAGTCATTCATAAAGCCCTTTCTAGTCTGCCTCCTGAATTTTCATTTGAAATCACTTCTCTCGTTCCCATCCCTACCACAATTAGTGCCTTATTTCTGGCCTTTATCATCTCAGCTTAACTAGGATGTATAGACTTTCTCAGGGAGTCTCACCTCCACTTTTTTCTTCCTCTGAAATACTTATCTTTCACACTGCCACTAAAATAATCTATCCAAAATGCAAGCCTCACCATGATATTCGGGAGTTCAAAAGCCCTCAGTGCTTTTCCCAATCTCCTCACCATAAAAGGCAAGTTCTTTACTAAAACATACATAAGACTTTTCAAGACTAGCCCACCTAGCCCCTGCCTACCACTGTCATTTCATCTCTCTACACCTCTGCATCATACAGTGACACAGCTGTGTGCTCCAGTAGTACTGACTGCTGGTCATCCGTCTCTGTACACTGCTGTTTCTCTTTCCTTTTGCTGGTGCTATGCTCTCTGTCTGAAATTCTGTGTCTCCCCCTGCAAGTCACAGTAATATGCCTTACTTGCACTCTTTGTTTCCAATTCACATTCTTCCCTGGTAGCCTCCCCTCCCCTCAGTGTGTCCATTTTTCTCTTCACAAACCTCATTACTTCATTGAATTATATTTGTTCTTTTCCCTAGTCCTTCATACCATGCCCCAATAATTTCCGTAGGGGCAAGGACCTATGTCTTTCTCATTTCTGTAGTTTCAGTTCTGACATTGTTTTTGGCATACATATCCCCAATAACTGTTTACCAAATTCGCAAATAACATTGCTACCCCTGAACACATTTGAGCACAGAAACAATAAATACCATCTAATAGACATGTGCAACCTAAGAGTGCTTTTAGCCTGGTATTGACTGGTAAAAGGCTTTCTTGGGGTGGGGGGGCATAGCTTAGTGGTAGAGTGTGTGCTTAGCGTGCATGAGGTCCTGGGTTCAATCCCCAGTATGGCCATTAAATAAATAAACCTAATTCTCCCCCTCCCCCGCAAAAAATATTTTAAAAAAGGCTTTCTTTGTGCCTGAAGAGAAAATTGGTTTCCATGTTCTCTCAACTCTTGCTCTTTTATTTTTTTAAGAAATAAAATAAATCCTTAAAATATCAACTATTACCAGTTCAGTGATGGAGAAGATAGAAATGTTCAGTTTATCATAGCTAGTAACACTTTCTCACTAATGAGAGGCATACTTGTAATTAGTTTACAAGAGAAAAATATGCATTATAGTATAAGCTCTATATTTGTTGTAGACTTGGTAGCTAAGTTTTGCCCAAGTTTGGGAGCAGTTATGTTTTTAGAACATGGCTTATTTAACACATGATATTCTGAAGACTTTGTTTCTTCAAATCTCTTGACCTTGGGTGAGTTAATCTCTTTAAGCGCTTGATATTTCTGTCTCTAAAATGGAGATAACCCTTATTCTGACCTAGTCTTGATATCTTCAAAGGGCAAAATGAGAAACTGAATATGAAAGCAAGTAGGAAAATGTAAAGCACCATACAAATAAAGTGATAGTTGGTGTTCAGAGGAAGTCTGTGTTACATATTTTGGTGTTAACATTAAAATAGTGTTTTGGTTTTTGTCATTTGGGAGGAGTTTAAAAGTGGAGGGCAGGGGAGGTATTTGTAGTTTTTTATTCAGAAAGGATATTTAACCACTAGTTTCTTTCACACCAGTGGAATAACTAACCCAGCAGAAAGGTCATCCTTTTACTGCTACAAAGTTGCTTCATATTGACCACGAGTATTTCCAAGGAGGTGTCTGTGATGGTAATTGTTTTCCATGTTCAACACCATAGGTATCCATGCCAGCAGCTCACGCAACATCATCTGCTCCCACCGTAACTTTAGTACAGCTGCCCAATGGGCAGACAGTTCAAGTCCATGGAGTTATTCAGGCGGCCCAGCCATCAGTTATTCAGTCTCCACAAGTCCAGACAGTTCAGGTATGTGTATAAAAAGTTCTGCATCTACTTTCATAACTGTTGTTTATAGCCATCTCTCCTTTCATTATGAAAATAGGAACATATCTAGTTCAGAGTTTATTTTACTTTACCGTAATTATGGAATATGCTGCATCTGTATAGTCAGCTTAAGTATAGGAACATATATACACAAGAACAGATATATAAGAAAAAGACTGTCTTAAAGAAGAAAAAGAATTGATTGGGAAAAATCAAAGTACATGGGATAAAGTGGAAATGTTTGGGAGAGACTGTAAGACTGCTGTACCTCAGTTAAGGAAAATTGAGTTATAAAAATAATAACTTTGTAGTTATTTTCTAAACATACAATTGGAAAAAGTAAACCCTTGTCAAAAATTAATAACCTTACCTAAGATATTATTTGAATTTAGAGAACACAAAGTGTAAACCCAGCATTTTTTATGATTCTAAGTTAGCATATATAAATTTGAAATAATGATATATTCAGAAAGTGTACCTTAAGAATCAGGGATTATTCCACGCATGTTATCTTATTCTTTGGAGAGGTTGTTCCTTTGGGTTGGATCCAAAGGGAATAAAGGCATGTAAACCTCTACTTAACTGTAGGGAACCTAGGGCAATATACATCTTTGCGATGAGCTTATTGGGGAAAAAAAAAGACTTGAACGATCATTCAAGTAGGCCATAACCCCAGCCTCCCATTTCATATTTTTTGCTTCACAGTCTTCCTGTAAGGACTTAAAAAGACTTTTCTCCGGAACTCAGGTGAGTCCTAGGTCCTAGATTTGGAGAGAACTATTTTTAGAAAGGAAGGTGAGAAATTATTCTTTATATCTTTGTCCTTCTCTATAAACATTGAGTTCATAAAAATCTCAGCTATCTTCTAGGTATAGGCTAAACTTGAACCCTTAGCCTATTGCTTAATTTCCCTATATATCCTTTCTCCCCTCCTCTAAAAGGTAGTCTAGCATTACTTGAAGACTTCAGAGAAAGGAAGCTCTATCTCCTGAGGTAATTTATTTATTGTTAGGGATAATTGCTAAAATAATCTTCCCTGTGGTGAACCAGAATGTCTTTCTAAAATTTTTACCTAGTGGTCCCAGTTCTGTCCTCAGAAACTAGTTAGCAAATTTACCTCCTTTTTTTGTTGGACTGCTTCCTTTTCCCGTCTCCCATGCCCTTCTCATTAAAAAAAAAAGTGAAGACTAAATAAATGTTTTTCTTCAGTCACTTATATATGACATAGTTTTGATTCCTCTTCACCATCCTTGTCATCTTCTTGTAAGTGGGAGCTATGGTATTTTCTTTGAGTATAGTAGCCAGACTGATACTTGTAGAAGGGAGGAGTGCCTCCTTTGTCCTGGAAGCATTCTATTAATGTCATCATAGGACACATTAGATTTTGTCAGCCCTATTACACTACTGAGTCGTTGAGCTCCTGTTACCCACCTCTACTTCATTCTGCCCCTGTGCTTTTAGTTTGCATGGACATTTAAGGGAGAGGGGGGCAAAGAATGCTTTGATGTGAAATCAGTTTGTTTGAATTTCCATACTGAAAGATATTGGGAATGGAATTCGTTGTCACCAAGTGGTAGACAGTATAATCCAGGTAAAGACTGAAGGATTTGGAACCACACTGACTGAACAATAGTCTCCTATCCTCTGCCTCAGTTTTTATTTCACTGAATGCTATGAACAATAGTAATATTATTCCTACTATATCATTGTTAACTCCCTGTTCATATCTTCCTCTTGATAATAGTGGAAAGAACCTGACCTGCTAGTCAGAAGACCTGCTAGGTTCCAGACCTCACATTAATTGTTACTTTTTCTTTTTCCCTTATAATAGGAAGTCTTTCTATAAAGAATGTACCAAAATTTCCACAAAATTTGTAAAGGCTATAAATTTTGGTAATTTGTGAAATTTAATTGTTGATCATATTCTTAATTTTAATCTTTACTTTGTGATAATGATAATAATAATTTTGACCTGGGGGTTATATGACCATCAACTTTATAGAAATGTGTGTTCATCTTTTCTGAAATACATTTTTCCATTAAGGTGAGCTATGCTTAAAATTAAAAGCCTGAATTCTACAAATAGAAACACAAACAGTATTTTTTTCTTTAAAGGCCCTAACCCATAGAGAATCTATTAAACTTTAGTGGTCATTTCAACTGGTTAACAGTGATTAGTATTAATAACTAGGAAGTGGTTCATATCAGAAGTGATCAAACAAGGAGAGAAACGATCTCTCAAACTTCTACAAGGGAGAAATATCAGTATTCTAGAACAGCATTTCCAAAATACACAAGGTACATTTCTCTTGATGTGAGAATAAGCTATTACAACTTGTTTTTCTTTTTAAATCTCAGAATATTAGAAACTAAACTGTACTAAGATTTCATATATGGCTTGATATTGGTCCCCTAACTTTATATAGATGTGTAAGTTAAACCTCACAGGTTATGTAAGAATTCCTACAACAGTAATGGGAGTTACACGATATATAAAAGTTAACAGTGGTATCCTCACTTTTCATTTGCTAGTTTTTTTAATGCATTTTTAATACAGTGGATTTAAAACATGTCAGACAGAGGATTTATAATTATGTTACCTTAAAATATTACATTCATTCCTTCAATGAATTTTTACTGATCACATGCAATGTGCCAGTCCTTGTTCTAGGTGCTATGAAAGACAGCAGTGAACAAATAATACTTCTCTATTGTCATGAAGTTCACATTTGAGAGACAATGAAAAAATAAAATATGTCAGGTGAGGATAAGTGCCAGGAAGATGATAAAACAGGGGAAAGGGATAGAGAATAGTGTGGACAAAAGGGTATTTTATTTTATTTAGGGTGGTCAGGGAACATCGTGAGCAGAGAACCAGAAAGCGATGAAGGAGGCTAAGCCATACAAATTGTGAAGGCAAGTCCAAAGGCTCAGAAGTGACAGTGTGCTTCGCGTATCTTCTTCGATATGAAGAGCAAGATGTGGCCTGAATAGGATAGGATAAGCAGGAGGAATAGTGGTTGGAGGTGAAATTTTTGATAGAATCTTTATAATACTTCATGATGTTATGGAAACAACAATAAAAATCTTTTGTACAACATAGAGATTCAGTGGTTATCATATAACAAAATATATAAGAGTTGCTTAATATAAGGATGAGTTACTTACTTGTTTTTTACATAAGACTAGTGTTCTGTTCCAAAGTTTCTAATCTTTTTAATGATGGCAAGCAAGGGATGACTTGCAACAGATATGTTACCTAACATATTTTTGAAAAAAATAAATCCCTTTCAACTATCCTTTCTGGGAGAAAGTGACATTTTAACAATGCATGAGGGAGTAACTGCTTTTTGAAAGAAACTTGTGCTGTGGAGAGAGCATTTTGAATATAGAAGTTTGGAAATGTTCCCATACTTTTTTCTTTTAACTACAAACAGTATAAATTTGTCACCTAAAAACTTAAATCTATATACTTTCAAAACTCTGGAAATAGAGTTTTCTAAACTATTTAGAAGTCTTTTTGAGTTTTGTTAGGTGTTGAACTTATTTGTTAAAATATGAAATTTTTTATTAGCATACAATAACTGACTAAGAGCCAGGGAGATGACAGTATACTGGATTAAACTCAAAAATTTGTGTAATTGGTGGATGAAAATGAAAAATGATTGTTTTATTTAGTAAGCCTACCCAAAAATGCACTTTTATATCTATATCTCATAAATTCTTTTTCAACAATAGTAGATGTTAAATCACATTTTAAAAAGCCCGAGCTTAGAATCAGATTTTTGAGTCACTGTTATAAAGTACTAAATGATTTTTAATAATCATATTAAAGCACATCATTGTTATGAAATATTAATTTAAGAAATTTATATTTTAATATTTATACTTATTCTGACTCTTTAAAAAATTAATTTGTTTTATGATACAAGTAACATTTAAAGTTTGCAAATAAGAAATATACTGTATAGCACAGGGAACTGTATTCAGTATCTTGTAATAACCTTTAATGAAAAGGAATATGAAAATGAATATATGTGTGTGTGTATATATATAACTGGGACATTATGCTGTACACCAGAAATTGACACACTGTAATTGACTATACTTAGATTAAAATACAAATATATATAGATATTTATTTATTTATGTATTAAATTTTTCTTACTTATAAGAAGACTTGCAGATTAAAAGAGTTTGGAGATTATTGCTCTAGACTTTTATTAAAGTTCTGGACCCAGTGAGTAAAAAAACTGTACCTAAACCTAAGTGTGAACTCTACCCAGGGAAAGTGCTTATGTTTCCAGGAGACCAGGTATAGTTTGAGAAAACATATTACCATTTTAAAAAGTTTGTTCTAGTCACTGTATATTTTATTTTGAAATTTTAAATAACATCAAAATAGAAAGTCTTTCCTCCCCTTATAAACAGGAGTTAGGGGGTTTTAACAAACTAAAAGTTAAGAAATACAGATCTAAAACTTTACATGTATAGGTGGTGGTTTGGGTTTTTGAAAATTTCTTGACTTAAAAATAGCCAAGGTTAAAGACCTGTTTAAGGAGCTCAGGAAGGGGTTAATAAGAGAGGTGACAGGAGATAAGGACCAGAGGAAAGAGCTCTATCATTGGAATGTGATGGTAATCTGTGATACTTAAAATTGGAATATAATTTTTCATTTGGTTATTTTTAGTAACCTATTAAATATATATTAAATTATAGTTATTACTTACTTTTAAAAGGATTTTTGACATGATTTTTATTAGTCTTAGAAATGTGAATTCAGTTTGGTTTTGTTTTTTTGGTTTTGGTTTTGGTGGTTTCTTTGATAAATAATCCATTAGGAATTGGCTTCATATTCATAGTTCAAAGTTCTCTTTGGATAGTATTCCCAAAGAGGAACTGTTAGATTTCTTATGTAGTATTGAATAGTTCTGAACTCCCCTTACATTTAAAAAGTTGCAGTCACTTATAACTTGTGTGTGTAGTCTAAAAAATACAACAAACTAATGAATATAACAAAAAAGAAAGACTCGCAGATCCACAAACTAGTGGTTACCAGTAAGGAGAGGGGAAGGGGAGAGGCAATACAGGGGTAGGGGGTTAAGAGGTACAAACTATTATGTATAAAATAAATAAGCTCCAAGGATACACTATACAACACAAGGAATATAGCCAGTATTTTATAATAACTATAAATGGAATATAAGCTTTAAAAATTGTGAATCACTATACTATACACCTGTAACTTATATAATATTGTACATCAATTATATGTCAAATTTTTTTTTAAGTTGCAGTCACTACATAGTGATAAGTTAATTCCTTTTGTATGAATTGACGAATTCAGATCAAAGGATGAGGGGCTTTTTTTTCTACTAATAGAAAAAGTTTGGGGGGATTAAAGGCCATATATTAAAAAGCACTGTTAATTTATTTCATTTCATAATTGTCCTATGGGTGGTTTATGTAGCATGTTTTAAAGTTGTTGTAATGACTTCCAACTTGAAAGAGTGTTCCTAAAATCATTGTGTCCTTAAAAGAAAATTGTAAGGATGAAGGTCAAGCAAAAATGGCAGAATAAATAATAGAAAAACTAAGGTTCTGAGAAGCATTAACGAGGGTCGGCACTTGTCATGGTACTGTCCACTTTGAGTTCAGTCTTTTTGTTATTCCCTGAAATTCTGCTTCTCTCCCGAGCCCTTTGCATAGATCCTTATCAGCTCTACATCTCTGAGGAAGTCTGCAGAGACTAGGCTGAGTGGGCTAGTTACAGCAGCTATGGTAGTGGAACGTTGTTCTGTGTGCTGCTTTGGCAGTAACTGTAGTGTTACTGCTCTTTAGAAAGTCAGAGACTAAGTTCAGCCTTCCCCATCTTTGTACCTGGCATTTCTGGATTCATTAAATGTTGCCTGTTAATTTTTAGGCCTATAGGACTACGGCTTATACTTTAAAGTGTTTGGAGGGGCACATTATTGTAGATGTACTTTGTGAAGCATTATTCAGTTTAGCAAGTTTCATTTTAAAGTGAGTATGTATCACAAAGCTCTGTGAAGATGAATACCTGCTCTCCAGAATCCTTGAGCTCTGACATGCAGAGTTCTACACAGACCCTTTTGCCTTGGTTAAATCTAATTCTCACTGTGACAGCATCATGCTCACCTAGTTCAGGAGAGAACAGGAGTCTCCTGCTGATTAGACTAGAGAAACTTGGCAGTATAAATTTGACAGACGACCTTGCCTAGGTGAGTGAACTTCTAATCTAAAAATGGTCTAAAAATGCCTCTGGGTTGCTGCTTCTGACAAAACTTGAGATTGGAACCAACAAGATTTTGATGCTGGTAAGGATATCTAAAATTGAGATACCAGGCACTGACAGTGGCTTCACTACTTTCTAGCTCTGTGACTTTGGTGAGTTACTTAACCTCTTTGTGCCTTAGTTCTTCCATCTATAAGATGGACATAATAATTGTATTTATCTATCACCTAAAGTTACTGTGAGTATTAATAATGAGTATTAAGTACTGTTATATATGTATGTGTGTTAGCATAGCACTCAGCATAGAGTAAGTTCTCAGTAAATGCTAGTTGCTTTTATTATTACCCCATGTAAAATCTTTATTCAACTTACCTTTATTACTTCTCAGTCCAGGGATACTTTCCAGAAATGCAGTTCTTCACCTCGAGGTTTTGCTTAAAAAAAGTTATAGAATGCCAGCTTTGAAACATGCTTGTGTATAGAAGAGGGCTCCCTCCAACATTGCTGGAAACAACCATCTGGAACATGGCTGAGGGATCACCGATCTTATTTGTACAGTTGTAAATATATTCACAAGTGTTTATACAATAGTTAAAGGAAAATATTTGTATAGTCACTACATTTATGGCCAAATATTTAGTCATTATTCTTTCCTTCATGTCAGAAACTTTGTTTTACTTGGTAGTTTTGTTCTAAAAACTGTAAGAGAACAACTAACAAGTAGTATTGATGCATTCAAGTTTGGCTCCATGGAGTCCTGAAAGATAAGGCTGAATTTGGATATCACAAAAGTTTGATTTTGACAAAAATAATTTGGGGTTCTCTGACGTCTATAGGATGAGTAAAGAGGAGAGGGAAGTGATGGTATGGTTGTCTTCCATAAAAACTGATTTTTTTTTTCTAGTGAAGCAAGTGTAAGATTTATAAATGTCCTTTTGTGTTTGACTTTCTCTTAAAATTCATAAAAATTTTATGGGAACTAAATTTGATTATCAAGATAAAGTTCTTCTTTATTTTCAGATTTCAACTATTGCAGAAAGTGAAGATTCACAGGAGTCAGTAGATAGTGTAACTGATTCCCAAAAACGAAGAGAAATTCTTTCAAGGAGGCCTTCCTACAGGTATGGAATTTAATAGTTAAAAGAATTTAGTATCAAAGGTATAAAGATACCCTTAGGTAATTGCAGGTGAAGATTTGTCAGAAAATCAATTAGCAGCTTGATTCAGGACCATACAGAATACTTCTCTTCGTCTTGAGTTGCTTCTCTCAAAGAAGGTGAAGCTTATCGTACAGAATGAGAGCACTTCTTACTCTGAACAGTCCTGGGTAAACACTGATAGAGAGAGAGCACACTTCTATTTTTGTAGACTGCTAGCTGCTGCTTTTTTCTGTTAAAAAGTTTGGAATAGATTTGATAAGGTTATATAGCATTTTCTAGTTACATGTCAGTTCTAAGACTACACTATCTACTTTGCAGCACATTTGCAAACCATTTCTTATGTCATGGTACTTAGCATAACTGCTAGTTAACTTAATAGGTGTTTAGGGTGATATTTTGCTGATATCCCCTAATTTTAGGGGCTCCTTACTGTAGTTTTTGTGTTCAGCTTTAGAGATTGCCTAGTCCATGCGTTGCCTCCAAGATGAACCAAAACCAATTTTCAATACATAGAAATTGATTCCATATTCAATATCTCCAGAAAGAGCTAATTCCATAAATCTTCGTAAGCTTATTTCAGAGTTTAATAAACTTAAAACTTATAATTTTTCCATGTTATTAGCCTAAATTATTTATCTGTATTTCTGTTTTTTAAAGTGATGTTTAAAGTTTTTTTTTCCTATTTCTGGGCTGTTAAACTAGCCCTTTTCTCTATCCTCATAATTAAGGACCCTAAATAAATACCAACAAATGATTTTGAGGTCTTAAATTTTATGTTACCAAGTATGTGTTAAATGTATTTATATTCATACTTTTAAAAAAAATAGCTAGTTTTAGATTTTAACTTTGAAATATATTTCATGTTAGCATATAAGGCATTTGATCCTGAAACACATCCAACCAGGTACTAAGAAACAAGCCTGTGGCTTCTCTGTGTATAAATTCTAGGTAAATCTTAGCTGTAGACTTTATAAAATAGTTTTATGTTGAAAAAAAATCTTTCATTTGCATTAATTGGCTTATAGCATATATCCCAACAAAGATCATTTAAATAATAACAGTTTAGTTATCAAATAGGAGATGCCTGAGACCAAGCATGTATAGAGCAAGTGTCACTTTTATCAGATAGTGGTATCTTCCCTTAAAATCAAATTCCACAGTGGAGTGTACCATTATTTTGCTTTTAGTTTATGAACTCTTCAATCCCAACCTGTATGTCTTGATTAGAATAAGATCTTTAAAGTCCTTATGATATTCTTGTGAAGTTGGAGAAACGGGAATTAAATAATACAAGCTGGGTTTTTATTGGAACAACCAGCTTTGTAGTGATAAATTTTTACCTAGAGGAAGTCCTTGAAGAGTTCTCACTTGATCTCATCTGGCTTGGTATTTTTACCAGCAGTTTAGCTGAAAAACATCTTGGAAGCCATGCTTATCAGATTTGCAACTGACAGGAACTAGGTAGCCTAATGGATAGTAGAATAAATACTTCGAAAGATCATAGCAGCCAAGGGAAATTGTTTGAAACAAACAGGAGGAAATGTTGGTGATACTTATAAAATTGTTTACCTATATATAGGTATCTGAAGCAAAAGTTAACACAAAATAATACTCACCCTTATCATGTGTGATGCTTAGCTATTTATTTGTTGCTGTATGTTAGTTGCAACACACTTAATTGTTTTCATGGCCCATGTAAGGGTTATGACCCCAGTCGGAAAAACATTGCTCTAGAGACCAATACCACTCAAATATGGTCGGCAGACCAGACTGGTAAATCAGCATCTGGTTAGAAATGCAAATTCTCAGGCCCCTACCCCCATACCTAATGAATTAGAATCTCTAGAGAAGGGGACCTAGGAATCTGTTTTAACATACTCTTCAAGAGCTTCTTCAGTATACTGCAGTTTGATAACTGGTGTTCTAAAACAGTAACACCCAAATCATGATCTTTTGGCCAGCTGTCAGTTCACAAGTTGTTTAAAATAGTTTTGTTTCTTGTTTGCAAAGGGAGAAGAGAAAATCATCCTCACTATAAGGAGTTTACTAAATAAGAACAGGCAGATGTGGGAAAAAATGAGTAAGAAATTTTAGAAATGAGAAATCCAGTCGGGAATTTTAGAAAATCTGTAAATGGGATAAACTTGATATAAGTAAGTGATGAGAGAATTGGTGAACTAGAAAGGAGCTGAGAAAGTAACAGAGTGGAGAACAAAAACAGATCAAAAATGTGAAAGATGGGTGAAAAGTCATGGAAAATAGAATGAGTTACTCCAACAGAAGCATTTCTAGAAATTCCAGAGGGGAAATTGGGAGAAAGGAAATATTTAAAGAGATAAGAGTAGAATATTTTCTACAGTACTAATAAAGGTAATTACATAGGTAAATATAAAAGCCAGTATTATAGTTCTGCTCTATAACTCCTCTTTTTTTCCTCCATATGATTTGAAAGACAAATGCATAAAACAATAATTATAAATCTGTTAATAAACACAGTGCATGAAGACATAATTTGTTACAATAAATACATAACGGGAAAATTTCTGGTAGACTGTTGAAGCTAAGTTTCGAACTGCTTTGTTAGAAATTTAAGATGTCAAAAATTACTTGGGTTAGAGTTTTTTCCCCTCTTCTGTGATTATGTTATTCATCTGAAATATGGTAAGGTTCTTTTGTTTTTGTTTGTACTCCATTTTAGAATTTTCCCCCATCCTTGTTCATAATTAATTTCTTTTTTGAATATATGAAACTTAAACATGGTTCCGAAAGTCAGAATTGTACCAAAAAAAAAAAATATATATATATATATATATATACACACACACACACTCAGAAGTGTCCCCTCCATCCTTTTTCACTTTGCCATCCACCCCTAGTAGATAAATAATCACGTTAAACTCCATCTGGTTTTTCCTTTCTGATCTTTTTTCTTGAGCAAATACATAAATATTTTATTTCACTTTCATTCTTATACAGAAGGTACCATGATATATCCATTATTTGGATGAGCCATAGTTTATTCAACCATTCTCCTGTGTGTGGGCACATAGATTGTTTCTAGTATTTTGCAATTACAATCAGTGCCGCCATGAATAATCTTAATGCATATGTATTTTCATACTGTTGAAAGTATATCTGAAGGGTAAGTTCCTGTAAATAAGGTTGCTATGTAAACATACTTGGTTTTGTTAGATGTCACCAAATTCCCTCCATAAGGATTGTGCCAGTTTTCTACTTCTAACAGCAGTGTACAAGAGCATGTGTTTTCTCACAGCTTTGCTAACAGAATATATTGTTATACTTTTTTATTTTTACCATAAAATAAAAAAGAGAGTTGAGAAGTTAAAATTCAGGTTTTTGGTCTATTTTTTCCCCTCAGTTTTTGATAATTACTTCTATATTTGGGATATTGAACCTTTATCTGTAACATGTAAACATTTTCTCCTAGCATTATTGATCATCTTTTGACTTTATTTTTGCTGTTCTTTATCATGCAAAAGGATTTTTTTTCTGTAGTCAGTTTTATTAACCTCTTCTTTAATTGCACCTGGATTTTGAATCATGATCTTTCTCTGTGTTCATTTTAAAGAGAAATACATCTGTGGTTTTTCTAGTTCTGTTATGGTTTCATTTTGACATACGGATACCCTGATCCATTTTTAGTTTATTGTTGTAAATTTTTACGTTTTAAACTTCTGTCCTCAGCACTATCAGCTTTCTGCCAGTTTTCTGATCTTTTCCCCTTCTTTGTATTTAGCCAATAAATGTTACTTTTATTTTAATTGATGTAATTCTCTGTTTTTTAGGAAAATTTTGAATGACTTATCTTCTGATGCACCAGGAGTGCCAAGGATTGAAGAAGAGAAGTCGGAAGAGGAGACTTCAGCACCTGCCATCACCACTGTAACGGTGCCAACTCCAATTTACCAAACTAGCAGTGGACAGTATAGTGAGTAATAAATATTTCTGTTTTGAAAAAGGAGATGAAAAACCAATGACTGCATTCTCCTTAAAGTAATCTTACAAGTGCCAGCTCTTTTCTCAATTTCAGTTGCCATTATTATATTCCTTTACTATTCAATAAGCAAAGTTCTGTAATGGAAGTATTTTCTTCAGGGTTTAGTTAGGACTGCTCAAATATATAAGACCTTTAAATGGTCCTTTGTTTCGTGCAGATGAATGGAGAGTCTTAGAAGTTTTTCGAACCACTACTTCAAACTCATATGAGTTAGTCTTCAAGTAATATATAGTCCTTATATAATATATGGTAATAGAAAACATGAGTTTTTTAGATAATCATTCTTTGATTTTGTTTAAGGCCAAAAATGGTCTCATTATTCATCTGTTTTAATAATTCATCTTTCCTTCTAAAAGTAGCATTTTGAAGTTGTATTAATATTTCATGGATGGAGAGGCTTGGTTACAGTCTACTAGCACATTCAGTTATTACTCCTTTTAAGATAAAAGGTAGTGTGGTGAATTATGATAATGTAAACATGAAGACTGCTGAAATTAAGAGAACACTTTGCTTTTTGTCTCACAGAAAGCAAAGATTTCTTTTGCAAAATTGTCAAAGATTCCATTTCTCTGATGTCTCTTGACAATAGGTCTCTCTTCTTACCTTTCACCTAAATCTGTTAGAAAGTACTTTTGAGTTCTACTTTTGTTTGATCAAAGACATTTGTGTAAATGGTACCTTTTCCTCTCTTTTTCCAACATCTCTTTGACTCCCAAAGTGCCTCACACATTAATGTCTCCATTTTGATTTGTTCATTAAATTCAGTACTGCCCATTATACAGTTTTCCTCCGTCTCTTCCTTAATTACAAGTTAAATATACACATTGAAATGCCTTTGTTGCATTGGTTTTCTGATGCCCTAGGGTAGTCTGTGTCAGTAGTATGTATGAAAATTTGACTCCCAAGTTCATAGTTTTCCAGTTACAGCTCAGCCTTAGTTTGGATAACTCTAATTTGCATTCCAACTGTACTGAAAACAAGTAGCAGACTTTTTAGCTCTCCCAAAGGTGAAACTTTTAATAGTAAGTAGAAGGCAGGCAAGACTAAGCTTCTTGCCCATTCTGTAAGCTTGTTAGAGTTCAGTCATCTTTTTCCTTATTTGTTGGCAGAGGTAGGTACTATCTTTGTAAGTGTAAGTATGTGTTTTTTAGCCTTATATCCAACCAATTTGAGTTATTTAAGATTGTGTTCTAAGACATTTATCAATGACCTGAGGGATATAGCATACTCCTGTTAGTAACAGTGAAAATTGGCAGTGATTCTCACTTGAACTAGAAAGCATGCTCTTTAGGAAAGAGTCTTATCAGAATCTCAAATAGGGGAGTGAAGTTGAGAAAAATAGATGTTTCATGTGTCATACCCCTCTCCTCCAACTGACAGTTGCTAGTTTTAAGGGTTGAGACATTAAAAGCTTTATGTATTATCTTTATCCCTTATTCTCTTCTGTATCTGCACATATGGCCTTGATGTAACTGATTTAACATTATGTTCTTGGTTGTCGTTAAGAATCAATATAATGACCACTTAGCATGTACAACAGTATTACATATTTCTTAACTTATAAAACAAAAATACGGTTGTGAAAATTTAAATGGTAGAGGTTTATAGTATTAATAAAAAGTAAAAATCCTTTCCATCCTTCTCCACTAGTAAGAGTTCGGTATGTATCTTTCCATTATTTGTATACATACACATATCATGTATTTTTATACAAGTGAGACCTGCATTATTTATATACCATAGACAAACATATACACATATAGTTATGTACATGCATATGGTTTCTCTAATAGCTACATTGTGTTTCACTGTATAAATATAACATTTTAAAATCACACATACTGATGAACATTAAGGACATCTCTACTGTTTCAAACTGCTGCATGAACATCCTTGTATATATATACTGTCCTTTCTCAGTGGGATAGCACCAGAAGAGTGGAACTGTTGGATCTAAGTCATCCTGCCCAAATACCCATCCCAGTGGCTGCACCAATTTGTACTCCTTTAGTAAATTGGTTATTTTTTTAATTAATGCTGTTACTAGTTTTATTCATTACTTGGTTCACAGTCCCTGGTAATATAGTCTTATTTGAGAGATTCTAGTCTTAGGTAGAAAACATGTTCTATCGTTTTGAACTTAAGTTTTTTGTTTCACTAAATAAAGTGTAATCTATGGTATTTTCCTCTTCATTTTAGCTACTCAAAAATCTTAGCTAAGTTTGTTTAATTATATTCGTTCTTTGTTCTAGATTTTGTGGTAGAATCAGTATATTCACCTAAAGATACATAGGTTACTTGACTTATGTCTTTTTCTTCTTGTTTTAATGAATGCAGTTTTATTGAAAGCTATCTTAATAAGTCCTTTTGGAATAATTGAGTGTATAAATAAATATTATAGAGAAAAACAATGATAGGATCAGACTTCAGTTTTCAGAGTACTTTCACATCTATACATGGTCTCATTTAATTTTTATAACAATTTTACTTAATGGCTAGAACCAGATATTTTTATTTTCACAGAAGAGATAACAGATTCAAATAACAGTTCTAGAACTTGGGCTAGAACCCGTATCTCCTGATTTTTAGTTTCCTTCTTGTTTCCTTCCAGCTTGAGTTCATTGGTATATAGCCAAGAAGAAAGTTGTGTTTGTTGAATACAATGGAATTTGCTTATTAACTCTATATGAGAAATTGTGGTTTGATTCTGTTAACCTTCTGATTCTTTCAAGTCATCCTGCAGTACTAATGTCAAAATAGTTCTTAGATATTCCTTTTTAGCTTTGTCTAAGATAAGTAAAATTTATGCAATCTAAAGTTAGATGGAGTATATATGCCAGTATCTTAATTTCCAGAGATATCATTTGCTAAATCAAATCTTAGCCATTAACTGTTACTGTTTCTTGATTGACCAGTAAATAATCCAATTTTCCATATACAGATGACTCAGGATATTAGTTGGCTGGCTAACCATTGATCTCAAACTAATTCCCTTGTAATAGACAAAAAGTAATGTGCTTAAATCAGACATGTTGACTTACTCAGTTAAAATCCATTATGTAATTTTGTATGTAATATTGTGATTTTTAGTCCTTATTCTGGAAAACTTGAACTCTCAACAGAGACAGTGTCTTATTAACTTTCTCCATGTACTATAGCATAAAGGTTAATTCAGTTTTGTTTTGTTCTGTTTTTTCATAAAGTTAAATATCAGTATGAGTGAAAGTTGATTCCATTATAACAGATGAATGACAAGTGTGGTTAATTGTGAATAATCAAATGATCCTATAAGAGAATGCTTGGATATTTAAATTAGAAATAGTAGTAAAATATTCTTTTCTAAATGATGATCTTGGGCTCTAATTTTACACTTCATGAGAGGTCTGTGCTAATTAAGTTCCATAGGGCATATCAGTTTTTTAACTGAATGGACTTTTGTTATACTTTCTGCTTTACTAACTGAGTTAGGGAACAGAATACACTACTGAACTGCTTTATTAATTATGTATTAAAATAATAATTTATTGAATGCTTATTACATGCCCATATCTGTGCTAATAAGTACATGAACATGAAAAAAAATTATGCAGTTAATGCAGAGTGATACCTCCTCTGAACCAAATAACTTCAAAAGGAATTTAACAATTTCTCATTTATCTTTTTTTAACAGCTATTATTATAAATTATAATGTGATTCATAGAGTGCATTTGCATTCTAGAAATTGGATGTAGATTCCGAGCAGAAATTTACTTGAGTATACAAAATCCTTCTTGGTGATGTTATTTGCTGTAATAATTTCTCCTAGATTATGTCTTCCAGATAATTCTACTTTGAATTTATTATGTTGTGTAAGTTTTATATGGTATTAATTAATCTTGTAACAATAAAATCCATTGGGTTTTAGTTGCCATTACCCAGGGAGGAGCAATACAGCTGGCCAACAATGGTACCGATGGGGTACAGGGCCTGCAAACGTTAACCATGACCAATGCAGCTGCCACACAGCCGGGTACTACCATTCTACAGTATGCACAGACCACTGATGGACAGCAGATCTTAGTGCCCAGCAACCAAGTTGTTGTTCAAGGTAAGAGAGTTCAGAATTCACAGGAGTGGTAAATTCCTTGAAAGGTTAAAATTTTATAAACTCAGAAAAAGTAAGTATGATACAGCAAAGCACTGTTAAAATATAGTTAATTTTTCTTCATTGTAGATAGTATTTTCCATGAACTCTTCCGTTATTCCAGTTGGACCAAAATGTCATGGCATAAAAACAACTATTTTCAGCTTTAAAAATATAACATCTATCTTTAACACCTTTAGCATTTGGGTATGGGAGAAACAGGATAGGTTAAAGAGAAAGACAATAAATCAGGAGTTAGGAAAGCTAGATTCTAGACTTAACTATATAGATTTGCTTTGTGACCTTGAGTAAGACCCAGCCTCCCTGAGCCTCATTTTTGTTCATGTGTCAAATGGAAAGTTGTATTAAATCACTGAAAAGAATTAGGTTCAAAATTCTGTTTTTCTGCTTTTTATTCAAAAGAAATTTCCATCTTCATTTCTGAGATCATCATTTTTTATTTCAAATGAAAGCATTATATTCTGAAAAATCTTATCCCAGTATGCAAGTCTGCTAGTCTATGGGCAAAAGTAGTAATTAAATCCTTGGTGAATTATAGAAATAGCTTTTTTCTGTTTTATTTTAGTTTTTTTGGTTTCTTCCTGTTTCAGGAATTTTTATGGATAGAAGTTGACCATTTTTCTTTGAATTCATTTGAATATTTTAAGAATATGATATATGCCAGATTGAACATTTGCATATTGAGGAAGTAATAATAAATCTGTTTCAAAAATATTTTCATTAATAATAAGTTTTGCCTTGGCTAGGTAATGACAGATGTGCCGCTTCACCATGGATAATTAATTTTGAATAATCCTAAGACACCATCTAAAGAGTCATAATTTATTTAAAGGGCCCTAATGTATTTACAGAATATATTCTGTTACTAAATAAATAATATTTGAAGAAGATAATATTTTGCTTATTAATGGGAGTAAAACACCTTTTCACTTTACATGCAGGTACTCAAAAAGTTGTAAAGCAGGATGTCAGTGAATTTGAATTCTGAACGTCAGTTTGAAGATGGTAACATGTTTAGTATATAAATCTTTTCCACTCAAACTACACATTTTAATTGATATTAATAACAAGTATGGATGATTTTATAAATAGCTTCAAATTCTCTCAGATAATGTTAGGTTCCTTATTCTCAGGATGGCATATTATTAAGCTGTTTTTAGAAGTGGTATGACAACTAGTGATCTTGGTTGTTTTTTTAATAAATGATGGATCATTTAGTTAGAAAAATAAAATTTCAGTTTATTGAGCCATTATCTAATTTACATTAAGACAATGTTTACAAATAATATAATTAGCATCAATGGTACACTTTTCATACTTTCAGTTTTGTTACAATTAGAAATTTATAATAGTTGACCATAATGCTTTATTTTCTCTTCCATTTTGCTACTTTATGAAAAATCATGGTCGTTTTTATGTCGTGGCAAGAGTCTACTTGAAATTTTTTAATATGAATTTACCAATATCAAAGGAAGACATTGAGGACTATACTCTATCTAGGAAGATCATCCAAGCTGTGCCCTACTTACCTTTTAGACTTAAGGTTGGTAAGCATGTTAACAACAGAATAGAACTACATTCCAATGAAAGATAAATTTAAGACCCCCAGACATAGGTTAAGACCTCTTTCATCCAAATGTCTATACTAATGAACACACTAAATTGGGAATTATTTCTGAGTAATGACCCAAAGAGTGCTGATTCTCTCTACATTTTAGTCAGAATCATCTGCTCCTTTTTTTCCCTTTTAATTCCAAAATGTATATTTAGATTGATGATTGACACAGATAGTTTTACCAAGTCATGGTGCTTAAGTATCTTACACCATGGTCACTGTTACTCTTTTCAGCTGCCTCTGGAGATGTACAAACATACCAGATTCGCACAGCGCCCACTAGCACCATTGCCCCTGGAGTTGTTATGGCGTCCTCCCCAGCACTTCCTACGCAGCCGGCCGAAGAAGCAGCACGAAAGAGAGAGGTTCGCCTAATGAAAAACAGGTACACATACTGCATTTACTTAGATTGTTTTAGGTCAAGTACATCTTCAGATTCTGTCACAGATGTGTCTTTTACATCTGCTGACAATAGGATCTTTGCATTGAGATTTTTTTCTGGTAAAAATGATGGATTTTGCTAAAACTTCTTTATTTAATAAGCTGCCCTTATGAGATGGCTAAGGGATCGGGGTCAGTCTTTGATGATAGAGTAGTTTTCTTTCATGCAAATTCCCCATGAGAGATTTAATGCACAACTTTGCTATTTTTTCACTATTATTCTAACCAACTAGCAAAGTTATTTTAAAATTGTTTCTTTTCATGAGTAGTATTGTTCAAAAAGATCAAGAGTTTCATGTATATATCTTGAAATTAAATGTTAAGCTTTATTTATATTAAATGTATTTATAGTAAGTGTGTGATAGCCAGTCCAAGTTTTAATGCATATTATCTTTACTCAAAATAACAATTTAGCACCTAAAAATTCTTCAAAAATAGATTAATTTGAGAACATCTTGTTATTGACAGAAATCTTAATATAGAGTTAGTCTTCAACAATGAAAATACTGCACTGTCAAAAATGTGTTAAATGTGGGCAAAGTAATTCCCCTAAAGTGAATTCATAGCTATAAATAGTTTTGTCATCAGAAAAAAAAAAACAGAATAAAATAGCTTTATTTACTTATGTTTACCTTAGTATTTTTATTTATTTAGCTTAGGATTTCAATATTTAGCGTAGGATATGGAAATGACATAAAACAAACTAAAGAAAATGAAAATAAAATTATATAAAGGTATTAAAAGTTTGAAACAGTGAAATATCCCTCTGCTGTTCACCCCAAGATTCTTCAAATGCTATGATAAAGTGAAAGAAAGAGATTGAACTTAGAGGATCTGGATTCAAGTCCTGGATCTACCCCTTCTCCTGTGACTTTTGAAGAACATAACCTCTAAAGCTCAGTTTTCTTTTTTGTAAAACAAGATCCCACTATCCACCCAAAGCATTGCTCTTTGGGTCAAATAAGAGAATTCTTTTGAAAACATTTTGCAACTGCAGTGCTCTGTAGGAATATCTGTTTTCGTGTAGTTTCATGTTTCAACTCAGGTCAACCTCTTTCGTTCCTAAAATATTTCCAGCTGTTGTGGAATATTAGTAAATTACATCTAAGCTATGAGAAATGGCAGTTTGTTCTGGGATATTAGGCAAAGAGTAACTTTTATCTGTGCTCCATCAATCTGTGATTTTCTTCAAGTATTTAAGTTATAAACAGCATAAAAGCTGTGTTCATACTTAAATGTATTTTAAAATATAAATTAAACTATGCATTTAATTTTTTTCAGTTTTAAACTATTTGTAAGGACATTTTGTTTGAAGGACAAATGTTTAAAATATTCAACTCTTTAAAATTAGAAGCAAGTTTGACTAGAAGTCTCAAATAAAGTCTAGGTTATAAAATTTAACACAACAGCACTTACTAAAGAAACCAGTTCTCAGCAGATAATAGCAGAGCAATCAGATAGAAAATAAATCCTCTTGGTTATAAAAACAGGAGGTGGGGGAAGGGTATAGCCCAGTGGTAGAGTGTGTGCTTAGCATGCACAAAATCTTGGGAGATCCTGGGTTCAATCCCCAGTACCTCCATTAATAGATAGATAGATGATAGATAGATAGATAGATAGATAGATAGATAGATAGATAGATAGATCGATAGATCGATAGATAAATGGATGGATAGACAGACAGACAGACAGACAAACCGACCTAATTACCCCCACCCAAAAAAAAATTAAAAAAAAACAGGAGAAAGATTTTAGAATGTGTCTACATAGTTTGTCTCTGTGGAACAGAAATATTTACCCTTATACAGAAAAGAGTAAGCAGCAGCATAATTATAGTGGGTGGGTAAGGAGGCAGCACTATAGCTTCTTGTCTGCTCTGCTGTATAGGGAGTTGCCCCATTTATCAAAACACATTGATTTGACTGGTATACCAAATTTCCCTGTTTCTCTATTCATTTGATTTATGCCCCCACCACACACACCAAGTTGGGGACAGGGCACACATAGCTACAATTCCTAACAACCTTTGCTTGCCTGAGATCTTCAGGGAAGCTACCTGACTTACTCTGGACTCTTTAGTAAAATACTTTGGCTTGGATTTAATTACACCCTAAGGAAACTTCCCATTGACCCTGCTATGGTTCCCTTTCCCCTTTATTCCCAGATTACTGCTGGTTCTGCTTTTTCAACTTCCATTCACAAGAATCTGGCTTCTGTGACCACCATTACCACTTCTATGTCTATAAAAAGGTTCAGAAGCCCTCCCACTTGGCAAATCTAGTGTTCTCTTTTCATTTCATTTTACCTTTATGGGAATATTTGACACTTTTGACTACTCATTTTCCCTTAAACTCTGGCTTACTCACCTGGTCTTCTACCTACTTCTCAGATTTTCCCTTGGAACTTTCATCCATACCCATATATTTCAAGTATCACCTATATGCTAGTACAGCCTAATTATATATATTCTGGCTTTGACCTTTCCCTTGAGATATTGTTTTTTAGGGTCCAGTATGTGCTGGACACCTGATTTCTTTACATATTTTATTAGTTCTACCTATAATGAAAGAGAAGCTTATCTCCACTTTACTGAGGAGATATGGTTCAGAAAGAAGTTAAATATCTTACCACAGGTCACACCTTTTAAAAAACAGGTAGAACTGAGATATGAGCTTGGGTCTGGCACCAAAGCCTGTGTACATGCTGCATAGCAGATGCCAGTGTACAGCCATCATCTCCTGCTCTGCCACTCAAACTGGAACACATGGCAGTGTGCTGGAGACATGTAGCACCAAGAGGCAAACATAGAACACTTCCCTTGAATGTTTATTTCGCTCAGAAGTTTTAAGGTAACAATTTTAAGGTAAAATTAAAGATTTGAAAGAAATTCACACTAGCAATAGTTGCTTTGGACTGTGCCCCCATATTTAGTTTTCTCTGCCATTGTGGGTACTTACGTGGAAAAGTTAGAGAAGTACTCTCCTGAACATATTCCCTAGGATAAATGTCCCAAGAACGACCTATCTTCTTAAACTAAACTTTGATAAAACATTGTGATCCCCAAATTCTGTAACATACAAATTGCCATTTACTCAAAAATGAAGATAAGTGATAAATATTGTAAAACCAAATATAGATGGTTACATTATTTTGTGTTGCTGCAGTAACAAAAAATTAACAAAATCTCAATGTCTTAGAACAGTAAAAATTATCTCCTCACTTACGTTACATTTTGGCAGCCACGGGTCAGCTGCTGTTGCTCTCCACATGCTCCCAGCCAGAGGAGGAGCACCTCTTTGAGGCCTGTTATTCATGTAGCAAAAGGAAAGGGGCATTGCTTTTTAAAGCATCTGCTTGATTGTGGTGAACATCACATCCACTCAGGTACATTGGCCAAAGCACAGGCAAGGACAAGCCCAAAGTCAGTGAAGTGGGGATGTGTGCTCTTTCCACAGGGAGGGAATAGTAAAAAATCGTGAAGGTAATACTACCCACTACCTCTAGCTTATTTTAGAGGGCAGGAAGAGTTTAGTAGGTTTCTGAGAGGCAGAAGTAGTAAAGGAGAAGGTTAAGTAGGTTTGATCACTTAAAAATGTAAAATCTCTGATTAGCTAAGGAAAGGTAAGCTAGCAAAGCAAACAAACTGGAAACATTTTAACAAATAAAGTCAGAAGACTAATGATAAGGGGCAGATTCATGGAAAATGAGTTAGAAAATGGGGCTTTTTTTTAAAGTGAAAATTCAAAATAAAGTATATGCTATGTAAATTAAAGTACATCTGTTCAACTGTATAAAACCAACCATTAATAATAAAGATGTGTTCTGTATTGAGAAGGGAAGATGTTCACCGTGGAAAAGAGCAGGATACCAAAGAATATGTATTATGATCCCATTTTTACTTATTTTTATTACAGAAGTAAAACATACTCATTATAAGCACATCAGAAAATATTTAATCACCACTAATTGTGCCACCCAGAATGTTAACATTCTGGAGTATAGTTTTTCCGCTAATATATATGTGCAAAGATAAATAATTTATTTTTAGTATACATTTTTTTATTTTGAAATAATTTTAGCTTATGGGAACAGCTGTTAAAATAGTACAGAGTTCCAGATACTCTTTATGCAGCTTCCTCTAATTTTAGCACATTACATAACCAGGCTATGTTTATCAAAACTTAAGAAATTAGCATTGTTATATATTATGTATAGTAATTAACATAGTTTTTTTGTCATGATACAATACTATTAACTGAACTATCCATATTATTTTAATTTCCTGTTATTCCACTTCTATTCCTTTTCTCTGCCAGAATCCAGTCCAGGGTACCACATTACATGTAGTATGCATGGCTCCTCATCTCCTCCAGTCTGTGACGATTTCTCTTTGCTTGTCTTTCATGGCCGTGTCACTTTTGAAAAGTAGTGGTCAAGTTTCTTTCAGAATGTCCCTCCGTTTGGGCTTGTGTGGTGTTTCATTGTGATTAAAGGAAGGTAATGGATTTGGGGGGAGAATACCAGAGGCGTGGTGTATCCTTTTTGTCACATCATATCAGGGCACACATACCAATATTACTCATTCCTGGCAGTGTTAACTTTGATCACTTGGTTATAAAGTGCTGTCCAGTGTCCCCTCTGCAGTTACCATTTTTCTCTTTTTATGCTGTTTTCCTTAGAAGCAAGTCATTCAATTTGGCCCACATTCAAAAGGAGAACTAAATTCCACCTCCTGGAAAGGAGAATATCTAAGAATTTGTGGTCATAGGTGAAAACCAACACAGTAACTGGTGTATTTT
Source organism: Vicugna pacos (assembly GCF_048564905.1). Taxonomy (NCBI): domain Eukaryota; kingdom Metazoa; phylum Chordata; class Mammalia; order Artiodactyla; family Camelidae; genus Vicugna; species Vicugna pacos. Next base: position 64,776,091 of record NC_132991.1, on the reverse strand, counting down.
GGGGGAGATACTTGGAGTCTATGCAAATATATTTCTCTTTAAAGTTTTGCCGACTACCTTTAGTATTCATGAGTGAATCTTTCCTACAGTAATTATTACTGTGATATTCTAATGAGGGTTTTCTATTTCCCCATCCCTTCTACATTCATTAACTGGAATTCTTCTATAAGGACATTCTGTCTCTTCTTCCCCACATATTTATTTATATCGTTTGACTTATGGGGAGGTTAATAGCTCAGTGGTTGAGCACGCACTTCACATACACAGGGTCCTGGGTTCAATCCCCAGTACCTCCATTAAAAATAAATAAACCTAATCTCCCCCCAAAAAAAACCTAAAGACAGTCTTGAGGATATTTATTCTTTGGGCTATAGTTCAATATTATTTAATTATGATGTTGTTAAGAATATTCCAGCTTTGGCCATTGGGAGTCCTTACAGGTTGGTTTCTGTGTCCTTTCAATGATGTCTTACTTTTCTTTAAGCACATTTTTACTTTCGGGCACTACAAGATCATTCAGCTCAACTTCTTACCTTGTGTTTTCCCTGCCTTAGCCTTGAAATCAGCTATTTCTTCAGTAAGCCATAGTTTATTTTATTGGAAGATGGTATTTAGAAATCAGCTGGGCATTAGGTATATGTGAGGCTTCACAGGCTCTCCTGAAAGACAGAGCTGGGGGGGGGGGTGTGTGTGTACACACCTACACAATAGCACATGTATGCACATACCTATATTTCTGTACCTGTTAAGTACAAGTTTGTACTAGCCCGTCTGATTCTAATATGTAACCACAGAATTCATTTTAACCTTCTCTTCCCCTCTTTGCTTGTTTGTAACTTTGTTCTTTGACAGAAACTTGGCTTCCCATTAAGGACAACTTATTTACATATTTGTTAAACTCTAGTATCATATAATATAGTTTCAGAATTGCTAACTTGTACCCCTGTGAGAAACAAATGTGCAATACAGTATTTATGGACAGTTCTTTTTGTTTTTAGCCTTAAACTACCAGTGAAAGACTATTTCATAGTTACTTAGGTCTGCTTCTTTTTTCCCCACCTTCTTCAGTGAGGTTATGTCATACATTTATAGTACAGTTAGATTTGTCAACAACATCTTCAGTCCCAGTTCTGGGATTCTCAGCATCCTGTTTTTTATTTTTTATTTCTTATTTTTCATTTTTCATTACTTTCCTCTTTGTGTTGTATAGCTCTGTGGATTTTGACAGATGTATGGTGTTCTGTATCTACCCTCACAGTGCCATACAGAACATTTACACCACCCTAATGAGAATCCCTTGTGATACTTCTTGGTAGTTGTCCTCTACCCCCTCCCTCTCCCAGCCCCTAGAAACCACTGAATTGTTTTCCATCTGTTTAGTTTTCTGTTTTCCTGAATCTCATATAAATACAGTGTGTAACCTTCTGAATCTGGCTTCTTTCACATAGCAAAAGGTATTAATATGTATTGATGGTGTTGCAGGAATCAGTGGTTAGTTTTATCCCTGGTATTCCATTGTATGGATGTGATTTATTTATCCATTCACCTTGAATTTCCTCTGTAGTTATTTCCAATTTTGGAGGATTATGAACAAAGTTACTGTAAACACTTACATACAGGTTCTTATATGAACTTTTGATGCACTTGAGTAAATATCTAGGAGTGGGCTGGCTGGCTGGACTGTTAAGTCTGTATTTAACTTTATAAGAAACTGCTAAACTGTTTGCCAAAGTGGCTGTACTATTTTGCATTTCCATCAGCAGTGTATGAAAGTTCCAGTTCCTCAATATCAAGTGTTATAATTTTATGTTTTATGTTTTATATTTAGGTCTATGATCCCTTTTGAGTTAACTTTCATATAAGGTGTGAAGTGTGTCAGGGTTCATTTTTATATATGGACGCCTGTTTATTCCAGCACCGTTTGTTAAAAAGACTGTCCTTTCTCTATGGTATTGCCTTTGTACTTTCATCAAAATTTAATTGACCATATTTGTAAAGTCTGTTTCTGGGCTGTTTAGCTTGCTTCATTGGTCTGTTTGTCTATCCTTTCACCAGTACAGTCCAATGGGAGAATCTTTTCATTCTCTTCTAGTCTTAAAAATATTTAGATGGAAATTTTTGAGAAACTTCAAGAGGTATCCTCCAAGTTAAAGATACCTTTAAAATTTTTATTTAACATTCATTTGAATGTTGTATTCTACTTCAAAATATAGTAATTCTTATTTTAATATGAGAATGCTTGCCACCCCTCTGTCCCATCAATTGATGCTTTAGAATGTTTTTTAATCAACTTTCCATGTTATGTTAAAATTTTATATAAAACAATTTCCCAGACATTCTTTATATTTCTCCAAATGCCTAATCTATAATATATTAAAATGTTTGTTGCTTTAAGCTAAATCTTTTTTTAAAATGTATTCTATCTATCTCAAACGTTGTAGAAATATTGCATCATTTTTCTTGTCCTTTTTTGCTTTAGGGAAGCAGCACGAGAATGTCGTAGAAAGAAGAAAGAATATGTGAAATGTTTAGAAAACAGAGTGGCAGTGCTTGAAAACCAAAACAAGACATTGATTGAGGAGCTAAAAGCACTTAAGGACCTTTACTGCCACAAATCAGATTAATTTGGGATTTAAATTTTCACCTGTTATGGTGGGACAAGGACTGGCATGGCCACAACCAGAAAGACAAAATAAACATTTTATTTTCTAAACATTTCTTTTTTTCTATGCGCAAAACTGCCTGAAAGCAGCTACAGAATTTCATTCATTTGTGCTTTTGCATTAAACTGTGAATGCTCCAACACCTGCCTCCACTTCTCCCCTCAAGAAATTATCAGCACCAGGAATCATGAAGAGACTTCTGCTTTTTATCCCCCACCCTCTTCAAGAAGTAATAATTTGTTTACTTGTAAATTGATGGGGGAAATGAGGAAAAGAAAATCTTTTTTTTTTCTTTTTTTTAATGATTTCAAGGTTTGTGCTGAGCTCCTTGATTGCCTTAGGGACAGAATTACCCCAGCCTCCTGAGCTGAAGTAATGTGTGGGCCACATTCATAAAGTAAGTAAGGTGCAATGAAGAACTATTGATTTGCCAAATTGACGTTTTCACATTTATGTTGTAAATTATGTAAAATTGTTGAGACATACCCTCCAAAAAAAGAATTTTAGAATGGTGTTGAAGAAATTAAGAATGAATTCAGAGTGCTTTCTATGTACATTCTTTTCAATACTGAAAACTTGTCCTTGGTTCTTAAAAAACATTTTGTATTAACTACAGCTCTTCCATAGGGCAGTTGTTGCTTCTTAATTCAGTTCTGTATGTGTTCAACATTTTTGAATACATTAAAAGAAGTAACCAACTGAATGAAAAATCATGGTATTCGAATTTTAAATTAAATCAAAGTAAGTAAAAGTACAAAGCTTGTTTTAGTTTAGTACTAAATTATTAGTAAAAAGATGCTCATTAGTAAACCAATCCTTTGAGTTATATAACAAGGTTTTTAAATAAATGTTTCTGTCATCACCTTCAAAACTATTTATATTGTCACTCATTTTACTTAAAAAGATAAGTCTAATTAAACTGTTCCCCTTTGCACTTATATTATACCACCATCAGGAAAGCCTTCAAAATGTTAAAGCAAAGTGATATATTTGTTTATAAAATGTTATGTGTTGTAGAAAAATATGATTTTAAATCTTTCCCATATTAACAAACTGACAGTATCCAGTGAATTTTTTTAATGAAAAGAAGTTATAAGGATTTAGTTCTTTAAAAGTACAGTATATGCCCAAGGAAAATAATTTTCTTCAGACAAATTTGAATGACTGCTATACTGTACAACATTTGGATTGTCATTCTTGCAAACTTTTTTTTTTGTTTTCTTCTAAAAAAGGTAGTTATACTTTAGCTTTCCAATATACTGCATAGCCTTTGTTGTTCTGTAAAGGAGCTTCCTGTTTTAACTCCTGACTATAACAGCCTGTATTGGAATGTATCATACATTGTTTCTGATACTACTTTTAATTATTATTACTCATTTTATTCACTAAGCGTGATAAATTTAAAAGTTACCCTTAAAAAAAGACTGAGGTGGATTTAAAAAATTGGAAACTGACATGTTAGATTATAATTTCTTATTTGAGGTTATTCCTTTTAAAAGGGAGTCTAGAATTTACTGTTTTGTATTTAGTCATGGGTTATTTTTAAAAATTAAGTTTGTTAATATGTTAACAGAATATGCAGATATGGGTGTTAATTATTGGGTCCATTTTGAAAAGTAAGATTTTTAAATTAATATTTGTAAATGGTATATTTTGTTTATAAAAACCATTGTCTTTTTTCAAGGATGAACAGAGTTTATGAAGGAACATCATTCTAAGAATTGAGTGATGTAGTCTTGTATTTGGACAGTTCACCAGATTCTCAAGAAGGCTTTCAAATGACTGTAAAGTTTGTTTATCCTGCTGAGCTAATGGGGAAAGTTATAGCATAAAAGTTATTTGTATACCAGCGTAGATATATCATTTTCCAAAACTGGTTTAACAGAAACCAATCAAAAAATCATAAATCTATTCACAAACTTAGAATACTTTCTTAATGAGTTAAAATGTCAAAACTGGACATTTTGAAAGTCATAAGCTTTATATAAATGAAAATTGCCTAGTATTTAGCAATTCAGTGTTTTTCAAAAGTTGAGGCTTTCTATTTAATTAGAAAGTTGGTGGTCCTCTTAGTCCCTGATAAGTCAAGGCAGTCACATCCATTTTAACTGGTTGGATTTGTAAGTTATCAAGACCAGGTCCTTTGTACCTTAAGGATGATTGCACTGGTTTGAAGTCAGTTGCTTAATGCTGAGGTAATATATTCTGTTGCTGAATCTGTTTAGACCCTTGAAGAGACTTGAAGATTTCAGTTTATACAGATAGAAGAAATTAAGCATCTTTTGTGCAGACTTTTTTTAATGAGAATTGGGGTGGGGGGGTGTTTGTTTTTAAGCATGCAGCTTTGAGAATCTTTATTAAGAAAATAACAATTTAAAAAAATCTTATAGCCAAGAATATATGTGGCCACATTATAAATGCTTTTTTCTCTTCATATTGGCCAAAAGGGAATAAAAATGTCATCATAGGAATCTGTATATATGCTACTGATTTGCCTAGAAAATAGCAAGTTTGGTATTGCTCACTTTGCAAATATAGGGCCATGTGGCACTTTTATCTATAGGACAGATTAACTCTAATAAAAATGAAGTGGGAGGGATTTATTTTTGATATATTGCTCTTACGAGTTTTCAAGCTTTGATAGTGTTTAACTGAAAAGTGGCTTAGAAAGGGCTAGATCCAATGTATTGACATTAGAAAAAACTGATATCATGTAATTTTTAAGTTCATTCTTTTTCAAACTCAAGTACCATATTGGCAACCGTAATATTGTCATAGGTGCTCTGTTCGTTTAGATATTCTTGCGGGGAGGAGGTGGCATTTGTATAATATATGTGTACATATATATATATACATACAGTATATAATCTGAAGCTCTGAGAGCTCTTACGTCAGGAATGCTGAGTATTATAGTATATTGAGGTCAGATGAAATTTTACATTTTTGTGTGTTCTGTTGCATCCCTTTTGGTAGTTCCTTGGACTGCATTATTCCAACACTCATGATTGATTTTTTTTATCTCCTAATTTCCTTCCAGGTTATTTCTTTTATTGTTGATTTTCTTTGGCTTGATATTTTTAGATTTTAGTCACTTGAGCGCCCCCTTTCCCCCAAAGTATTTGGTTTTTGTGCTTTGTCTCTGGCAGCTATGTAACAGTGGTGAGAACACTTTGAAGACAGCTTCTAAAAGGTACCACTGATTTTTCACAAATCATCCTGGGGGAGAAATTTTGGTGTTTTTATTTGAGCAGGGATTTTTGTCAGAAAATGTGTTTTGATGGTAAGTCAGCAGCAGTGCTAGTATCTGAAAGCACAATACCAGTCAGGCAGGCTATCCGATCAGAAGTCATCTGGCTGAAGTTTATCTCTGTCTCTCAGGCCTAATCCCTACTATCATTTTGACCATTTTGGGGTGACATGTGGAATCATACAAAGGCTTAGGAAGAAACAAGTTTATTTAAACCAGGATGCTTTTACTTACTTGAAGTAATGTCAATCTAGGTTTCTTCTTTCATTTCTAGTATGTTTTTAATTCTGTAATCAGCTACAATCAGCTGTTAGCATAAATTGGTCTCTTTATTTTGAAGATCAAAAAGCTGCTTCATTTTGCAGGATTAAAATAAAGGCTAATATCTTAAAGTTAAGATTTTGAATTAAAATGGGTTTTAGAGACAATTGTTAAACACCGTTTCAGTTTTTCCAAGAGGCTTTATTTGTTGCCTTTATACCCTGAAAACTGTTGGTGTATTGTTTCCCATTGACTTATTACAAAAGTTGTATATTTATTTGGATTATATTTACATTATGTATTTTGTAAATGTTCAGTGTAACTTGCACTTTTAAGAACAACCCAGTTTGGGTATTAGCAAACTTGAGAAATTCCCTCACCAATTAATTGTCATCTGACTTTTTACATCTTTTGTCCTCTCGTCAAATCATGTGGCTTTTTTTATGGAAGCCTTTCATTGATTAAAATATTTTAGCACCTACAGGCTAGCCTTATAAACAGCTATAAAAGAAAAATATCAGGAAATTAAATTTGACTAGCTCAATTAATTAAAAGATGGGTTCAAACCCTATCTCACTCATTTCATCATGGATAAAGATAGAAGGAAAAGCAACTCTCAAGTGAATAAATATTTATTTCCAATTTTAAATGAGACTCTGTCCTCACCCCAACATTAATACTGTTTATAGAATCCCAAGATATCCATGAGTTTGTCTAAAACAGTAAAAGATTTTTCAAGGCAATTAATTATTATCATCATGGAGAACACATTTGACTAAGTTTTTTCACTTTAAATTGGCATTGTTAACGTCAAAGAAATGCTACTGAAATCTGACTGATTTCAGATGAGATGGGGAAAGTGAAGTGAGTAAGCCTGTGGGTGAAGAATTGTGGGATAAACTTGTTCACTCAGTTGTACAAAGCACAACTAGAACTTTTTGTTGGATGGCTTACATGTATCTTGAATACTTTTAATGTTGATATGTTGACTTTTTTAAGTTGACTGCACAGTCGCTGTATGTACTAGGAACTGGTTTCCTTGACTTTCAAGAATCAATGGCTAAGAGAGGCACTAATCCCTGAGGGGTCGAACATATCATGAAGCTGAGTCAGTATGGAAGACTTTCAAATAAATCATACAGGGTGCTGAAGTTCCATCTGTCTCATCTGCTTGTGGTAAGTTCTTACTGATTAGTGAATGTAGCTTAAGCCTTTGTATGTGTCCTCAGGGGACAGACAAACTTTTAAGAGGGACCAGATAACGTTTGAATGGAGGGATTATATTTCAGGTGTTTTAGCTTGAAATTTATTTTTTAAAAAAATAAAAATAGAAAAAAATAGAACAAAGCCTGTGAAGCAAGTTGATATTATAAACAGGCAGAGTTGTTTAGCACAGAGAGAAAATATTGACCTGTCTGCATTCTGGTACTGTGCATACAGGTCCTAGCTGGGTAAAACAGGATACATTTTGAATTCTCACCAGCAAGTAAAAGGAAAATGAACAATCTTCAGGAAATGCCCTTGAAAGGGTCAAAACAGTAGGAAATTCACATTTTACCTACTTTATACAGGCATTATATAATACTTGCCTACAGAAGTATGGCATTTCCAAGCTTCTGTCTGAGGAGCATCTCAGAGATGTGAGTGAATCTGAGATGGTTTAAACATTGGTAGGGAAGGAAGAAGATCCCTGCAGATAATGATCTTACGTTTGTTGGCCAAGTGAAATGGTCTTTCATTGTGTTGGGAGCTTTTATTTTCTTAAGTTTTTAAAGTTCAATTCGTAAATAAATGCTTTATAGACATTGTATTTTTATCCAGGTGCCACTCCAATTTGTATACATAATAAAATTACTTATATTAAAAGTGGGAAATAATTTGTCAACATTTTTCCATGAGTATAGATTAGGGTGGCAAGGAAGAGTGCTAATTCATAGTTTTCCATGTAAAGTCATCCCCAACTGATTTGTCACATGTCAGCTGTCATCCCCGCCTCAATAAAGGAATTATTTCTAACCTAACTGTATCACTTGAAACTTTTTAGAAACAAAATAATCAGGGAAGCTTCTAGAGAGAAAGGTGTTTGGGTTTTTCGTTTTGGTTTTTTGGTTTTTCCTTGAGGATTGGGGTAAAGAATACCTCCCCCCAAAACTGTCAGCACAAAACAGGGTATTATTGACTTTTAACTCTGATGCTGCTATTGGAGTTGAATACTAAATCAATAACTATAGTGAGGGAAATACATTTCTAATAAAATTCCCTACATTCTAGAAACATCCCTGTTTTAATTTTTTTACCTAAATCTTGTGCTTTATCTGTGTAAAGAGAAAAAATGTACTGAGTTATAATTCATTTTATTAACACTATGTACATATTAGCTGCTTTGTGTTCAGAATGGTAGCAATTGCTTTGTATATTAAAGTGATCCTTGTGAATTTGTGAAATATTGTCATAAAGTGCTTTTTCTTACTGTACTCTTTGTGGTATCAACTGTCATAATGCCCTTTTTACACAAACATTTATGTGCAGACACATAAACATGCTTTAAAAAACTTTGTAAGTCTCTTTTTTGGGGATGGGATCTCTGTTTTGATCTTTGCTGGTTGTGTTAAGCTATGTTTTGTGGACTTGGGTTTATTTTGTTAAAGAGCAAAAGTTGTATTAGAATATATCATAAACTTGTGCTTCACAGGAACAGAAAACTAATTCAAGCAACAAGAATATATCTTCAGTTACTGAATTTTACTGTATTTCTAGTTTTTAGCACAAGATTTCTTTTTTCAGTAAAGTTGAACAGTACCTATTTGAAGATTTGGAGATACTACTGCACTGTTGAGACAACCATTAGGAGACATGGCCAGCTGTCTCTGATGTCATAAAATGCATGTTTGCACTGGAAGAACGTTAAAAACAGATGACATCTTGGATCCCCTTGTAGTTCTAAAGTTCTGTGATCATATAAAATGGAAGGAAAGGGGAGGAGTGTGATTAATCTGCTCTTTGCTTAAAGCACAAGAATAAAAATTCCTCTCCTGTACTATTGATTTAATTTCTGGAAGTAAGTGGTTGCAACCTAAAGTACTTTTTTTTAAATTGCCATGATGTTAAGCTTGTTACACCTGCCATTGTATTGAAGGAATTAGATGAGTTCTGTTCCTTTTTTTCTTCTACAAGGAGTGGCCACAATTTTTTGTACAGACATTTTTGAGAGTGAAAGATGATACTACACAGGGACAACAGGTGTACACCAGGATCGTGCTAAGCAGATCAGGACCTCCCTGTAAGGCACGTTCAGGTGCTTGGACCTCCAGTAAAAACAGAGGGAGGGTCTTATCTTCTCTCCATCCGTACCTTTGTTGTCACTTGCTCACTTCACACATACTTGCTGAGAACACACTTCTGGGTACTGAAAAGTCCCTGTCTTCAAGAAGCTCTAAGACACAGCCAAGGAAACAATTCCAACATGTTTATACCATTTTAGTCCTGAGCTCCAGACCCGTATTTGTCATTTCTAGTCCAACTGCAAAACAGGTCTAAAACAACTTAGTTTCTCCTCTAAATCTCTTCCTTCAGCTGGTTCTCTTCCATCTTGTAGATATCTTTATCCACTGAACTGGTCAAGGCAAAAACCCAGAAAAGTGCTGCTTTAATCAGTGTTATCCTTCCTCTCGTCATGCATTTTGATTTCTCCACAACTTTTAAGCACATTGACCAAACTAGGGCTTAGAATTCTAGTGTGGGCCTAACAAAGAGGAAAGGTAATTCCCAAGAGTTTGAATGTTACTTCTGTTTTTTGATAGAGGTGCAATTAGCATAACAAAATTTATCATTTTAAAGTGAACACTTCAGCGGCACTTAGTGCATTCATAATGTTGTATGACCACCACTCATATCTAGTTCCAAAACATTTTTGTTACTCCAAAATAAAACCTGATACCCAAAAGACTTGCTCTCAATTCTCCCCTCTCTCCAGCACCTGGCAGCCATCAATCTGCTTTCTCTTTCTGTAGATTTACCCATTCTGGATATGTCACATAATTGTACAATGTGTGACATTTTGTGTCTGGTTCCTTTCAGTTAACAATGTTTTTGAGGTTCCGCCACACTAGCATTTATCAGTACTCCATTCCTTTTTATGGCTAGATAATATTCCAATGTATGTATATGCCAGTTTGTTACCTGCTCATCTGTTCATAGGCATTTGGGTTGTTCCCACTTTGGGGCTACTGTAAATAGTGCTGTGGACATTCATGTGCCAGTGTTTGAGTCATACTGAGCATCTTTTCATGTGTTCCTTGGCCATTTGTATATCTTCTTTGAGAGAAATGTCCAAGTTCATTGCTCATTGTTAATGGTTTTGTTTGTTTTTTGAGTTCCTCATATATTCTGGATACTAGACCCTTACTAGATAATGTAATTTACAAATATTTTCTCCCATTCTGTACATTTTCTTGTCACTTTCATGATAATATCCTCATTCTTATTTTTTTAACTTGGTACATTTGGGAAAAAACTACAAAATGGGCAGGCCGTAAAAAAAGCAGTTTATGTGTCCTTTTACTGTCAGTCTGCATATGTGCGCAAATGCAATGTATATTCTCTACTCCCTTTTTTACATAAATGGTGCTTTTTTCACTGAATGTGTATTGGCAAAAGTTACATTTCACTATGTGTACATTTACCTCAGTCTGACACGTATGAAGTATCCCATTGTACAGACATAGGTTATTCATTAAGTCTGGGTTTCTTCATATTTGAAAGTTGTTTACTAAGCATTATTAAGAATCTGCTAATAAAAATATCATGTTGGCATTTTTTATGTCAAACTTCATAGTCTATCTATGTATATGATTTTTTAAGGAAAACATCAGAAGCAGCAGAACCAGTCTTAACACAAGGTTATGAAGGAAGCCGTCCCCTTTTCCACCTGTTATACTGTCTCCCTCTTCGAATCTCCCTGAAAAACAGCTGTTCTCAGCTAGGAAACAATTTTTCAGTATGCCATCTTCCCTAGTGCTAAATTTTAACCTTTCTCTGGTTGTAGAAAGAAAAGCATAACATGATTTTAAAGCAGAAGGAAACTTGAGCTAACAAATTCTCAGTTTTTAAAGTGACAAAAAAATAAAAGAACTGAGGACTGCCCTGCTTTCCCGCAGCTCACGTCAGTGCTAAGAGAACCCACCTGTCCAGCCTCCCCCAGCAGGGCCCTGTACTCGCCGAAGCTGATCGCCTCGTTCTTGCTGAAGAGCTCTTGAGCATGCTGCTTCTGTCTTGGTAGGGGTTCTACGGAGCAGAATTACGACTTTCTCTGACACTAAAATAAACCTGTTTCACCAACTATTACATCAGGCCCTATATCTAGACCCTCTTACCAGTATTGGTACATTAAAAAGTGATTTTTAAAAGTACTTTAAATTATTTTTGTTTCTTGATTTAAAAATTGACAGAAAATTCTATCTCATGTATCCTCTATTTTAAAACCACCATAAACTAAAATCTCTAGTTAAATGGGAGATGAAATGGAAATGATGTTGGAGGTGAATCTTTCACATAAGTGCATGACAGTTTTGTTACTGGGAGTATGCTTTCTGTTTTGATACCCCTGAGAAGAGGCTATGTAATGAGCTAACTGGTCTCTATAGGAATCTGTTTTTCATGAGTATATGCTTGTTGAACTCCCTTTATGAAGAAGACACTGTGTTAACACTTGAAATATAAAATATGAGGTACAAGTCCTTGTTTTATAGGAGCAAACACTGTATTTGGTAAGATAAAACATTTAAGACAATATTGTTATTCTGGCCTCAGTTTTCAATCTAGTGTTCAGTTCATTTAGATAAAGTATTTTGATCGATTAGAATTCTGATCCTTTAGTATGAAGGAATAAATGTTCCGCTAGAATCTGTCTGAAGATGGTACCACGGCTTCAAGTAGTACTATTAGGAACTAAAGCAAGATAACCTTAAGAGGTAATCTACTTCAAAAAGAACCGCGTACTTTGTGGCGGTGGCTCTAAGAACCTGATGTCATATGTGTATTTTAACTTAGCATCTTGGCAGCAGTATTGGATTCTAACTGGCAGCAAAGTCACTGACACCAATGGCTAAGTTAACTGTGTAACAGTTCAAAGGTTTAGATGAGACTATGTTTCTAACCTCAGCTCGAAGACAAAGCAAGCACATTTAAAATGCACATTTATGGGATAAATTAATCTCTTTACCATAAGTGAAAAACGTTGCAACTTTGTTGACATTTATAGTGGACTGTGTGGCATAATATCCAGATATACTCTCACCCCCTCGCCCCACACATGCCCCTGAAGCACTCATTCCCCAGCCTCTGTTAGTGGCTGATGGCTCTCAGCTGTGTTTCTCAGGTATTCTCTTCATCCAAGGTAATGCTTCTGGGATCCAATGACTAATCTACACAAGGATATAAGTCCCACCCCCTTGCCTCAATATGGCCCAACTCTGGGCCATCCAAGCTCTGAATTACACTGAGGACTTTCCTGACAGCATCCCAACCCAATTTCTTCCTCTTTATCTGTCCTGCTACTTTTACTCCCTCGGAGGTATTTGCTCTTGAAAGCATTCCTATGTAAACTTTCTGCACCTTAACCTTCATCTCTATTTCCCCAGGGAACCTGATCTCTGACAGCAAACCCAAAGTCAAAAAAAAAAAAAAATTACTTGATGTTCACTTTGATAACCAAACTATTTCTGCTGAGTTTTTCTCACTTTTTCTTCTATTTGTAGGACAAGGGGGGGAAAATTACCTTCAACTTTTTTGATTCTTAACGTCTTATGAAAATGTAAAACAACCCAATCATTGCTGACTTCACTTGGTAGAGCATCCAGGCTCTCCACTGCACCCCACCCTAGCCCATCCATACTCAGAGACATTTTAACACCTCTCTCCACAGTTAGGGATATTAAAGTAAAGCAGCTGAACTCCAATTAATATATTTATTTCTAATAACATACCTAGATGGGGTTGGCCTTTCATTGTGGTGCTGTTGATACTGCAAGGCTTTTATTTTACTTGTTTTAAAAGACCTTCCATGTCCATAGTGCAGTACTGGCACTATATGGATTTGGTGAGCTGTGGATTTTTCTATCTCATGAGTATTTATCAGAATTGTGTTCAAGTGGTACATCACAGAATTCTCAGAACCTTTAATTCGCCTTTATTAAAGCAAAACCTCTGTTTAAAATATATGTAGAAAACAAAGTATTGGCTGTTTTCACATCACTCATGAAAGGTTAAGAGGGAGGAGGAGGTCTTGTTTCTATTGTTCTACAAAGGAAATCTATCTCTAGTGCCAAATACCATACTGAGATTATAATATTCTCGTGGTCTAAATCTGTTTAAGCTGCGGTTTGAGCTTTTACATGGTAAAAAAAAAAAAAGGAGGGAGGGATGGGTTATGTGTGATTTCATAAAGCCTTATCAAAGAGAATCGTAAAAGAATGTGGCAATCAAATTAAACCAAAGATCAGTTCCCTCTAAACGGAATGTATATTTTTCATTCAACAAACATTTGGTTATAATATGCTAGATACTGGGGGCAACAATGAAAGAGGCAGAAGCATTCCTGGCCCTTGAGAAGCCTACAGTCTTCTGGGGAACACGGACATTGAATGAGCAATTACACGTACAATATGGAAGGAGCTTCTACTTGGGGAGCTAACCTCCCATGAAGGGATGAGATTTAATACTTTTTTTCCTTGTCATCCTATGCATTATAAAAAGGCAGGGAAAGCCTAGGAAAGAAAGACAAAAACAACGTTTGAGAAAGGGTAAGGCTGAAGGGAGAAACTACAGCTTTTGATTTGAAGATGATAACATTTCCAGCACATGGAGGTCCAAGATGTTAGGTGCTATCAAAAAGTAAAATTTTATTTTTACTTACTCCTTTGTTTATATACCTAAATCTGAAATTAAGCCAAGAAGCATATGAGACCTCAGAAAACTCACATCCTAATCTCAAACAAGCAAAAGTATTTAAGATCTAAATGGGGCTGACAAAAGATTTCAAGGGCATTAACAGCTCAGGGCATGTACATCAAACCTCTTGTTTTACACTCAGAAAATTGGAAAACTGGGCCAAACATATGTCTTAACAATGTGTTTTAAATGATTTGCATGATCTAGCCTCACCGAAATAAGCTCAGTGCTTTGAAGATGACTTTATACCAACCCTTCATCAGAGATAACCTCAGTGAAAACTGTTTATCAAGAGGGAACAGCATGGGATACAGAAACAACATAAACCAAAATCTCGCACTTTCCTTTAATGTTACATGAATTTCAGAGTGAGTAACAATATGACTAAAAAGTCACAGTGATGGGACAAAGTGCTGCTTTGTTTTAAAACCGTTCGTGTGCTCTGTCTTTTGAGAACCCTTGGTTAGTCTCTTTGCACAGTAAGCCACTTCATTAAATGTGGTTATATTCCCAGTCTAAGACCTTAATTGACACACTCGATGACAACATTGTTATAAATTATAGCCAACTACAAGTCCTCCCTCACGTTTCTCTTCTGTGCTTTGTAAATATGTACATCTTTTTCAGGATCATAGTGAACCTTACTGACAGTAAACTGCCTCTCCAGCATCGCTAAGAAGTTGTGATCCCGTTCATAGCGAATTCGGCAAGCTAAGAGAATCACAGAGTGCTTGCTACAGAGATGTTCCAATGTTTGAAGAAGATCTGCGAATGTTTCTTCTAAATATATGATATCAGCTCCAAGTATCAGGTCAAATCCTCCAGGTGAAAAACTCCCCAAATTCTGTCCCCAAGTCAGCTCCTTAACAACAGCTCTGGGTTGGATATGGGGAGGTAAGTTGGCTTGAACATTTGACTTAAGAAACTCTAATGCTACTTTCCGATCCGTGATAGTCACGTGAGCACCTAGAATGTGGGACAGAAAGTAATGTGCACATCAGTACAACTAATAGGTAGAGGGATGAAGTTAACAGCAGGGTAAGTACCTCAAAATATTCTGCCTGAGATGCAGAAGATCATGCCCTTCGTGGATAGTTGCACTACATCAGAGCAATGGCCAGGACCTCCTTCGCACTGTCGAGAGGTGGTGTCTACTGTTATACTTCATTCAATATTAGATCACTGTCTTCAAGTCAGTAGGCCTCAGAGTAAAATGGAATCCAAGGATGAAAAATCTGGGCGCAAATGATTATGAAGATGATAAGATACTAAAAACAGGGAAAGGCTCCTTTCTGGGGTTAAAGCTTTAAAAAAAAAAATCAAGGAAAAGATGAATTGGCTACTAAGAAATCCCAGTCTACCTCTCCTTATGCTGTTACAAGTATTCATGTAATACATATACACATGTATGTAATACATAGGTGATTACTGAAAAATGGTAAACTTAGAAATGACTACGTTGTATTAAAAACCTGTAGGTCAAAATGTGAGATCATGTTCTCTAAGTGCTAAGTTTCTACATGTCATGTATAAAATGAGGCAATATTTTATTAATCTGTTTCTTGTGGGTTGTTTACCGTGTACTAAAAGACCCAACTTTAGGAACCAATATGGCTGAGAGAAGACTGAAATGGTAGTTACCCCTACGGTGAACCACATCTGTATTGAAACACCTTATCTGTATTGTAATAACTCTGTAAAACATGTGATTCTGTTTGGTTTAGGCTCCGTAAATTCTGAAATGTAAAACTATGCTTCATGCTTTCATACAGTGACTTCTCATTTGCATCCTTCAGTCTGTATCCTTCATTGGGAATCCCCCACAGGATCCCAGACCAGCTGCTGGAAGCACCATTTCAGTGGCAGCTTATATTGAATGTTTCTTGTCTTGACGTGTCACATCAGGACAGTAGGTAATTCAATTTGACGTTTACAGTCCTGAGTGCGATACTGTGAAAATGGGCAAGCTGTTAGATTTTACAAGCACACACCTACCACTTTGACCACTCCTTGCTGGACAGAGTGCTGCCTGATGAGAATTCAGTGGTACTTTGCATCTCTCCTGAGAACAGAAATCACAGACAGCCTTTTCCTGGGTTGACTTAGACCTTTAACTACGGATTTCTTGACAGTCTACACAGCTCTCTGCTGGCAGTACAGAAGTGATCTAGTCTTTTGCACATCACCTTGGTGTTCATTTTAACAGCTCTTAGATGTAGATCCTCTAATGCCTGTCTCAGGGATTTTTGAGGCTACTTCTAACCTGCCAGGTGTTCCAGGAGTTTCAGCAGGATCTTAATGTCAGTTGACCATCCCCTGTAACATCCATCAACTCCACAAATATCCAAGTGGCTACCCTGAGCCTTGAGATAAAAACCCCTACCCTCATAGAGCTTACCTTCACGTAAGGGGATAAGCAGTTAGAGGTGTTTTGAAAAGTAGGATGTCCTGCAGGTTAGCTAGAGATATACACTAAGGAAAAAAATAAAGCAGGAATGAGAGACATGAAATGTCAGGAAGTATGAGAGGCGGGTAGAAAGGGGAGGCCTCTCACTGAGGAGGTGCCAGGCGAGGGAATAACCGAATGCCTGTCGGGGGGAATCATATTCCTGTCAGGGAGAAGAGAGAGAGCCAAGGCCTCCGGGTGCGGGTGAGGAGGCGGCAAGAGTGGCTGGAGTGAGTGAAGAGAAATGAAGTCGCAGGAGACAGAAGGCAGAGAAGTAAGAGGAGAAGGCGGATCACCTAGGGCCTCACAGGTCATGTTTCAAAAAGGCTTTGGCTTTTTCTGAGATGGGAAGCCACTGGAGACTGCTAAGCAGAAATGCCAATGACCTGACATAGGTTTTCACAGAATTCCCAGCAGTGGGGCAGGGCCAGAAGCAAAGAGACCTGCGAGGAGGCCAGCACGGTGGTGCAGGTGGAGGAGCTGCTGGCTCGCACCTTGCTGAAACCCCTCCGGACTCCCGGCACAGGCCAGGCCGCGGCCGAAACACAACCCACCCTCGGGTAACCTCTCCTCCGACTCTCGTGGGGCTCACTCCCTTACTAGTTACTCAATTTTTATCACCCAAGTATCCACTCACAGAATACTATCATCTTGCCTATGTTTTTTTTTGGGGGGGTCATTTGTTTATTTAGGTAAACGGTATCTTAAGTTTCTTTTAATCTATCAGTTTCCTTTATTTTTTTTCTCTCCTGCAATTTAGGGAAGAAACAGATCCTCTGTCCTACAGTTTCCTACAATCTAGATTTTGCTGATTATGCCATTTACATAGTTTAACATGTTCCTCTGTCCCCTGTAACTCCTGTAAATTTGTTTGACTTGAGTCTGATTTTTTGAACAAGAGTCTTTCAGAGGCAGTGGTGGTATTTTCCATCAAGAGGATGTAACATCTGGTAGGCTCTGTTTTTGCTACGTGAGCAATCACGTATCTTCAATGCCCAGAGCCTTAATTTATTAGATTCCTTTTGCATTTATTTGTTGAGAAAGCTTCTTTCAATTACTATTTGGTTATTCATCTTGTATAGGAATTGTTTGAATAGGAAAGGCAGGATAAATTTTGCCCCTTTCTCCCCTTTTATAAACCAAATGTCAAAAAGTTGGTTTCTAAGCATCCTCCAAAGATGACTAATTGGGTTTATTTTGTTGTTGTATCATAAACTCATGGATTAAACATATTTGATGTATTTAAACCCATTGCTGTCATCACTATTGACACTCAACTGTCCTATCCTTTGCCAGTGGACTTGTGACAGAAGCCCAGTCATCCTTGATAGCGTCCTTGAGATCAGATATGACAAGACATTTCAGGATCAACTTATATATTTCCTGCCACAGAACTAGAATCAGGCAATTAAGAGGCTCTAATTTTTACTTTTTGGATGGAATAAAGAATAGCAAGTCTGTGCATTGAAGGGAATGATCAGGTAGAAAGAGGGAAAAGCGATGGTGCAGGAAAGAGGACCACTGAAGCCACGTCCCAGAATAGGTGAGAAGGGGCTGGCCCAGGGCAGGACAGACAGTTCCTGTCCCTCGACATAAGGCATCAGAAGCAAAGGCTGACTGTGAGGCTTGATGCCCACTGGACAGAGGCGGTGCTGGGAGGTCACAGAAGTTCTCTCCTGATTGCTTCGATCTTCTCAGTGAGAGAAGAAGAAACATCGTCAGCTGAGAGTGAAAGTGGAGGAAGGAGGACTAGAGGTTAGTGGAGGAGAGGTTGCAGAGGGGACCTCCCCTGCAGCACGCAGAGCCCCCCGAGGGTCCTGATTAGGATTTCAAATGACACCTGGCAGTGGTCTGTTTCCTCGCACCACATTCAGCTGCCCAGTGCAGGCCTGGAACAAGTGGAGAGCTGCACTTAACCCTGTTTGTAACATGGATGAAGAGGATGAAGAAGATGAAGCGAGGAAGTCCAGGCTGTGGACTGTATAAGGAGATGGTGATACAAGGACTGCTTGTGAGATTTACGCTGGGTGATGGGGAAAGATGAGATAATGTTTAGTTCATGAAAAACTCATGGAAACTGACCCAATAAGACAACATAGCCTCCTGTCACTCACTTGGTAAAGGAAAAAGAACATGTAAACAATTGTCATCCCTTTTAGTTTGTAGTTTTGTAAGCAACACCTTAATGTACTCGAACACTGGAGCACATACTATGTACTGGAGATAGAGATGAGGAAGAAAGTCTGTGCTCTCTAGGAACTGAGAGTCCCATGAGAGAGAGACATGTGAAAATAATTATCAAGCAATGTAGGGAGTAAACATAGGAACATGGGTGTGCCAGCCAATGTGGCCACAAAGGAGAAACTCTACGAGAGGGGCAAAAGTCGAAGAAAGATTTTGGAAAGAAGGGAAATGTGAACTTATTCTTGAAAGATGTGGTGTTAACCAAAGGAAAAAAGGTGAAGAGAAGGCGTTCAAGGCAGAAGCGACAGGCCAGAAGCAGTGTGTGTGGCACTGGAATTTCAAACTGCGCAACTGCACTGAAAAAGAGTGAGGCTGAAGACTCAGGCCAAATGAGATGACAGAGCCTTCCTAAGAAGCCTGGGCTGTGGCCTGCGGGCAGCAGGAAGGCACAGGGATGTTTCAGCAGGGGTCACCTCATCACTTTGGCATCTTAGCTGGGCCACTCTGACAGCTATTGGGAAAAGCGGGTTTGATAAGACAGGCAGAAAGGTCAGATGGGACTGCAGAAAATCAAAAATATACCTAACATACACAGGGGTGATACAAGGTTAACTTGAGGAGAACACAAGGTGGTGTATGGTTAAGGGCCTCCCCAGTGACTGAAAGTGCCATGGGATCCCATAGATGGACCTAAATCAGTTTATATGTACATCCTGCCCACAGCCCCTGCCCATGCTCCCCAGCGAACTTTGGAAGGCAAAATCTAATCAGAGAAAGGAATATTGAAAAAGAAATGTTACGCAAAAAAAGGAAAGGACAGAAGCAGGGCTCCAGTGGGCTCTCAAGCACCAGTCCACATGTGATGGAATTCTAGATCTTTACCACCCAAATGTGTTCCACATATACTGCATCATCGTCACCTGGGAACTTGTTAGAAATGCAGGCTCTCAGGGCCCACTCCAGACCCATGGAAGCAGAAACTGCATTTTAACAAGAGCCCCAGGTGACAATATTGAAGTGGTGAATATTACATATTGTAGCTTAAAGGCTGGTCCATCCAGTCATCAGGTAACTTGAAGTATATGAGCCAAAAGTTGTAGGAGGGAGTCAACAGTGAATAATAAAATAAAAATAAAGCTTAAAAATGCTCTAGGCATAGCTTAATGTCTGTATGCCAAAAAAAAAAAATTTTTTTTTTCAAAACTTGACATGAATTCAGAACTGCATACTGTTTAATACAAGATGTCAGTACAAACTCCAGGGGGCCAGCCCTCCCTAAAAGAAAAAGACCAGCAAAGTTTTCTCAGCAATGAAGGTAAGAGATTATCTGCTCTACCCGCCTCCTGGGGTTAAATCAGAGAGTATATGGGAAAGCACCTATACTGTAAAAAAACATGTACACACACAAGGTAATTCTCTCTGAACTCAAAGTCACCTTCAGATCATATTATTGGCATCACAGAATTGCATGGGGCAAAGCAATCTCCTATGAGAAGTATAAATAACAGGATGGGAGAGAGACAAGGAATTAGCCTTCCTGGAGGTAAGAACACAGCAGTTGGCATGTGATTCATAGTAAGTACAAGGCAAAGAAAAGTAATCCAGTAAGAGGAAAACTAACAGTGGTTTTGCGTCAAGAAAAGGCGCCCCTCTATGAGTCCCCCTCACAAAGGCATGAGCCAGCGTGTCACACTCACCCAGCAGGGCAGCCACTATGCCCACCAGCCCTGTGCCAGCACCCAGCTCCACGGCAGAGCAGCCCCTGAGCTCCACAGCTCCCATCTCCAGATACGTGGAAAGAACGACAGCCTGAGTCAAAACACAGCATTTCAATTAAAGTCAACATGTGCTTTAGGGGCTGAAGGGTTTCAAGCAGGCTCTGTACTGGCAGGAAGACAGCACACACCCCTTGCCCACTGCAAGTTTCAATTCCCAGTTTAACAACACCACAGGAACTCAGCTGCTGCTGGGAGGTCATCTAGAGCACAGACACTAAGTCCCACAGCACAGCTGCCCCAGGCCCCACCAGAAGCCCTTAAGGGGACAGCCATGGTCAGGTCAGGGACACTGCCCACCCGAGACAGGGTCCTGCTCAATCTAGGAAGTTTAAATTCCTTAGTGTGTCACAGCACTTTTAAACTCAAAGTTTACAAAATGACTCTGGCAGAGCTGACATGAACAGTCTCTGTGATTTTGCTTAAAGGAATGTCCAATTCCTAAACCAAGTTCAAATCAGCAAGACCACAACATCACCCAGAGGGGAAAAGCAGAGGAGCGCCAAGCACCCCAGAGCTGCACTCCTTCCTCCTGCTCTCCCGCGTTCCTAACAGTCGTCACCCCTCACCCCGGGGCCGGTATCAAAAGGTAAGGTTTTAGCCAAAAGTTTGGACTTGGTGTGTGAGTTAGCATTTACATACAATTCTATAAAAGCAGTGTATACTCTTAACATAATTTTTAAATATACTTTGCTTTTCATGGCCACATACTACTAGTATACTTAGCAATTCCTCTTCTTGGTGAGAATACAGGAGGCTCACCGATTCCTCACTATTATGTATCCTTTTATTACCCATTCTGGGAAAACTTTTCATGTAGTTACCCTAGACTGGGTTCCTAAAAATGATGTTACTCGGTTAAGATATCTCAAGATTTTTATTCCTAAATGTTTTTTCCAGCATCCCTAATACAATATTAAGACTGTAAAATTGTATCTATGCCAATCATTTATCCAACATTAAATGAGCTCCCACGGAATCCCAGGTGTGATGCCAGATGCTGAGGGCAAGTCTCTGTTACAAGCAGCTGACAAAACAGTACTGGGAGAGGAAGAAGCAAAGGAGCAATTATAGTACAACTTTTTGATCATTACAGCTACGGAAAACAAAGAAAACACATGATCTTCATTTGGGGCATTGTCACTTTGCAATATTCTTTGTGCAATGTTAAACTTAATGTAAAAACTGATTCAGTGACTAAAGCAGTTAGGGGCCCCAGCTTTCTTTTCAGTCCTCCCTCTTCACCGCTGCATAAACTACTGGCAAGTGATTTAATTTCTCTCAGCTTTCTTTACTCACCCTTAAAATGCAATCTATTTCGCAGGGAGGGAGCAGGGAAGTGATTTTAATGGATATAAGTTTTTTGGGGTGGGGTGGGGTGATAAAATGTTTTAAAATTGAGTGTCGTGATAGTTGTACCACTCTGTGAATTTACTTTAAAAAAAAACTCATCACTTTAAATAGGTGAAATATATGCTATATGAATTATATCCCAATAAAGCTGTTTTTTTTTAAAGACCAGTCTTAAAATAATCAATTGTGGATTTTTTTTCAGAGGCCCCAGGGGCTTACTCACCGCGTCCCAAACCACCGCTGCGACTCCCAGTTGCTTCCAGTCCTGCCGTATCTGGATCGTGCGGTTTGCAAAGGAGAAGGTGGCAAGAGGCTTGTGGAATCTCTGCAGCCCCACTCCCGCGGTCTCCTCATAGGGCACCAGGGCCATCGCGCCTGCGCCCAGCTCTCTGCTCCTGCAAAGCTGTGGGGCAAGAGATTCCTGCGTGACGCTCTAGCCAGAAAATGCATTCTCTCTTAAGTAGCTCCAAATGTTTTTAAGGTCGTTTACAAGTTCAAAAGAAGAAACAGAGCTGGGGGAAGGTTTTGTCTACTCCTTTTTTTCTGGGAAGTGAGATTTCACTCTGAATTCGTACAAAGGAAGTCTTTGGCATTGAGAACCCAGACCGTACGACTCCTGCAGGATGTCAGGTGAATTCGCCGAGGGGTAAGAAAGAGTGAGCGAAGCCGGGTGACGGCTCAGGGCCGCCTAGAAAGTAGCGCTTTCTAAACTGCCCCGGGCCCGCGTGGACTGCAGCAGCAACCTACTGCGGTTGGCTGGGCAGTTTTCGTTGTTTTGTTTTGGTCTCCCCTCACTCCCTCTACATCAGTGCATTCAAGAGTGACCACTATGGACCCGAACCTGAACTTAAACTGGGGGTTTAACGGTATGATTTTCCTGCTTTTTGACACTCGTTGGATATACAAGGTCGACTCCGTTCCATCTCCTGGAGACCGGAAGTGAGACACTCGCGGATTCCCAGTCGCTCCCAGGTTCAGGGTGGACTTGGACACCGGCAGCTCAGAGGCCTCTCCGGAGTCCCCCCAACCTGCCCCTAGCCCGCCCCACTGGAAGGGCCGACAGGTACGCACGTCCCTTCCGCCGGCCCCAGAGCTGCGGGAACCGGCCGGGTAGGAGCGGGAGCTGGGGGAGGGGCCCCCTGGCCGCCCGTCCCGCCGCTCGAATGCCCGCAGCCTCCCTGCCGAGAGCCGAGGGCGCGCCCGGGCCGCTCCGGGAGCCGGGACTGCCACACAGTGGGGCCCGCGACGCAGCCTCGCCTCACTTACGGCTCCGGAGGCGGCCCCCGCGTGGCGCGCGCGTCGCTTTCCCCGCCTTGAGGTCGGCGGCGGAAATGACAGGCCTTAAAGGGCTGGAGAGCCGGGAAACCCGCCGGCAGGCGGGCGGAGCTGGGCGGCCTGTGTTCGGGCCGCGTGTTTCCGGTCCCCCTACCCGGGACCTTCGGACAAGTGCTCCCGGAGCGCCGGCGGCGCGATTCAGCGAGGGTGGGGCAGGGGCCCGGGGCCAGGACGCTGCGGCGGGGTTGGGGTTGGGGTTGGGGCCGGGGCGGGGGTGGGCCTTCCCTTCCCTCGGTCCCCAAGGTATTCAGGCCACCAAGTCAGTTTCCTGGGCCGCCGAGAGCCGCGGTGGCGGGGAGAGCGAGGTGCTGAGCCGCGGGCAGGTGCGCGGAAGGATGGCCACCATGGCGAACAGGAAGCGGGAAGCCGCCAGTCCAGCGCTGGACGCGCTCTGGCGCCGGGTCCACTTTTCTTTGTGCTCGTTCTCGCACGCGCGGTTTTTAGTATGTGTTTTTTAAATCTGTGCGCTTGCTTGTTTTTAGTTTTAAGGGTGACCACTTAGTGGACGTAGGAGAAAATTCTTTCCGAAGGATACATGGTCGGCCATTCGTCCTCGTGTCACCCTAGTGAGGTCCGAATTGGTGTAATCGCGCGCTCCGTGGCACTAGAGTGGGAAACGTGACAAAGCCCTTCTCAACTAGAGTGCAAACGCGGAGCCCGCACGTGGCTCCCGGACCTGGATTGCTACATGCGGCGGGGCGCGGGGTCTATGGGAGATGTGGGTCTCCCTCCTCCTGGGGCGGATGGTTAGCACATCTGCCTGGGGACAACCCATTCTTGATGCGAAAACTGCGAAAAGGGTGGCACCTGGCCGCAGGCCCTTGGAAAGCGCGCGGCTGGAGTGAACACCCAGGAATGTGACCTCGCCGGGGAGGGGGAGCGCATCCTCTGGGGAAGGTTTTTTTCTCTCCAACGTTGACTCCCAGCCCCCGAAACCCACCCGCCCCTGATCTCTCTTGGCGATTCTCAGCTCTGCCTGCACGTTAGAATGAACAGGAGCGTTTTTCAGTTCCGTATAGCTGGACTCTGCCCCCGGAAGAGTCTCAGTTGGTGTGCGATGAGGCCCGAGCTTTGGTATTTTTTAGAGTGCCCTGGTGATTCCTGCCAGCAGCCACCTGTAAGAGGCTCAGGCCAGGCGTAAACCACCCCCTCTCATCACCTCTCTTATCCCGCAGGGGGCGTGCCCCACTCTGTCCAGATTTCCTTAACCTTCCAAGTGAAGGCTGGGGGCCTGGGGCTGCAAAAGGTGACTTGAAGTGAACTTTGAAGGTCACCAGTGAAGATCTTTTACCTTTTTTTTTTTTTTGGCTTTGCTCAATTACTTATTATTAACTTTGTATGTGATGGAGTTTATTTTTGAGAGCAGTTTTAAGTTCATAGCAAAATTGCCAAGAACGTACAGAAATTTCCCATACACTCTCTGTGCCAAGCACAGCCTTCTCCATTATCAACATCTCCCACCATAATGGTACCTTTTTTACAGTTGATAAACCTACACTGACACATCGTTATCACCTAGAGACCAGAGTTTACACATTAGGGTTCACTCTTGTACACTTTACACTTGTTAACTGTTGTACATTTTGTATCTGAACAAATGTATAAGGCAGGTATTCGCCATCATAGTACCATACAGAGCAGTTGCACGTCCTAAAAATCCTCTGTCCTTTACATATCCATCCCTCCTTCCTCTGTAACCTTTGGCAACCACTGATTTTTTTTTTAATATTCTCCATAGTTTTACCTTTTCCAGAATGTCATATAGTTAGAATCGTATAGTTTATAGCCTTTTGAGATTGGCTTCCTTCACTTGGTGTGCATTTAAGGTTCCTCCATGTCTTTTCATTGTTTAGTAGCTCATTTCTTTTTAGTGATGAATAACCAACATTCCATTGTGTGGATGTAGTACAATTTATACATTTACCCATTAAAGGAAATCTTGGTTGCTTCCAGGTTTTGGCAATTACGAGTAAAACTGCTATAAACATTCCTGTACAGGCTTTTTTGTGGACATAAGTTTCCAGCTCCTTTGGGGAGATACCAAGGAGCATCATTGCTGAGTCATATGGTAAGAATATGTTTAGTTTTGTAAGAAACTGCCAGACTGTTTTCCAAAGTGTCTGTCCTACTTTGCAATCCCACCAGAAATTAGTAAGAATTACTATTACTCCACATCTTTACCAGTATTTGGTGTTGTCAGTGTTTTGGATTTTGACCATTCTAATGGGCTTGTAGTAGTATCTCACTGTTGTTTTAATTTGCAGTTCCCTAATGACATATGATGTGGAGCATCTCACCCACTCAGTTTTATTAAGATAAAATTGACATATAACATTGTATTTAAGATATATAACATAATGACTTGATATGTATAAATATTGCAAAATGATTAGCACAGTAAGTTTAGTTAACATCCATCACCTCATAGTTTTCTTTCCTTGTGATGAGAACTTCTAAGATCTACAAATTTCACAAATTA
Source organism: Vicugna pacos (assembly GCF_048564905.1). Lineage (NCBI taxonomy): Eukaryota > Metazoa > Chordata > Mammalia > Artiodactyla > Camelidae > Vicugna > Vicugna pacos. The sequence goes on along the minus strand of NC_132991.1, from coordinate 64,750,401 downwards.
AGATCAGCAAATTAAGATTAGTAAATTAAAAATGTACAATGTAGTATAGTTAACTACTCTTACCATTCTGCACATTAAATCCCCAGAACTTATAACTGAAAGTTTGTGCATTTTGACCACCTACATCCGTTTCCCCCACCTCCCACTCTCTGTCTCTGGCAACCACCAATTTGTTCTCTGTTTTTATGAGTTCTCTTTTTTAAGGTTCCACGTGTAAGTGAGATCATACAGTATTTGTCTTTGTCTGACTTATTTCACTTAGCATAATGCCTCCAAGGTCATCCATGTTGTCTAAATGGTAGGATTTCCTTCTTTTTATGGCTAAATAATATTCCAGTGTGGTGTGTGTGTGTGTGTGTGTGTGTGTGTGTGTGTGTACACACTGCATTTTCTTCATCCACTCATCCGTTGATAGACATTTAGGTTGCTTCCATGTCTTGGCTATTGTGAATAATATTATTCACAATATTATTATAATAATAATATTGTGAACATTGAGGTGCTGTAATCTCTTTGGACCGTGATTTTGTTTCCCTCAGATGTATACCCAGAAGTGAACTGGATCACATGGTAATTTTGTTCTATGTTAAATTTTTTGAGGAACCTCTACACTGTTTTCCACAATGGTTGTACCAATTTACATCCCCACCAACAGTGCCCGAGAGTTTTCTTTTCTCCACATCCTCGCCAACACTTACCTCTTGTCTTGTTGATTATAGCCATTCTAACAGGTATAAGGTGATATCTCATTGTGGCTTTGATCTGCATTTTCATGATAATTAATGACATTGAGCACCTTTTCATGTACTTGTTGTTTGAACCATTAAAAAAATCAGATTGTTTTCTTATTGTTAAATTTTACGAGTTCTTTCGTATATTAGTCCTTTATCAGATGTGTCTTTTGCAAATGTTTTCGTGCAGTCTGAGGCTTGTCTTTTTATTCTCTTGATGGTTTCTTTCACAGAGCAGAAATGTTCATTTTAATCAAGTCCAGCTTAGGTTTTCTTCTATGTTATCTTCTAGGAGTTTTGTAGTTTTGCATTTTGATTTAAGCTTGTGATCCATTTCAAGTTAATTTTTGTGAAGGGTGTAAGATCTACATCTAGGTTTATTTTTTGCATGTGGATGTTCCAGTGTTCCAGCACCATTTGTTGAAAAGACAGTCTTTTTCTCCTTTGTATTTGCCTTTGCCACTTTGTCAAGTATATAGTCAACTGATTGAAGTTGCTAAGTATATAGTCAACTGATCTTTGTGTGTGTGTGTGTGTGTGTGTGTGTGTGTGTATACAGCCAGTGGTTCCCTGTGAATACTTGAAAATAGATTTTTCATCCTCAAAAACAAATTAGATATGTGGTAGATCATATTATTTTAAATACCCAGTCCACCTTCTACAGGCCTGTCCTTGATGTCCTTTCCCCAAGAAGAGATGTCTCCCCACCCTGTTGAGATCAGGCCTGGCCATATAATTTGCTTTGGCCAATGGAATGTGGGTGGAGATGACACTTGCCACCTCCAAGCAGAGCAGGAGGTGCCTTGCACGGCCCTGTCATTGTACCTTTTCCCTTTGCTAAGACCTGCAGGCCCCAGATGGGTGTGCTCCCTAACCCCATCCCCAGGCAGAACAGAGCCACAGCCGACCTGTGGAATATGTGAACCGTAAGTGAGAAACCGTCATTTGGCTAACCATTGAGATCAGGGGTTATTGCTACAGCTCTCAGCAGAAGCTAACAACATAGATGTGAAAGTGATGGACATTTCAAAACAGGTAGAAGCTATTAGTGTATGTGGTTTAGTTTCAGTAAAGTCGATCCCTTTTTGGAGCTCCACCTGGCTCATAATGATGCCTTAATTGCTCCACACCTGCCCCCTCCCCTTGTCAGCATCAGCATTAGCCTCAGCCTGAGACTACTGACTGCTTTTATCCAACTGTGATTCTAATGCTTGAAGATCATTCTCCTACTGACAGTCTTGTGGGAGATGTGAAAAAAAGTAGATTCACTTTCTGGATTATCTGTAATTCCAAAGTGCAGTTCAATCACAGTATAATAATTTATAAATCTATGTGGTTTTTCCTTATAGCAATGGCCTTCATTGTCTGGTTTTCTCCTGGACCCAGACAACTACGAGGGACCCTGCTTGGACATCCCCTTCAGCTCCATGGTTCCCTATGCACCTTTGGTCTTTTGGATGCTTCATACCCACTCACCCATGGTGGGGAGCAGAATTTAGGATGGAGTAGAATGTAAATATGTACACCCAGGGAACTTTAGCTGATACCTTTTCCTGTTTATCCTCGTGACAAAATTGCATTTCCCCAATCATACGACACCTCACCAGAGAAGAGTGGTAGAAGGGTGCTTATTCCTTTGTCCCCCTTTGTTTTCTGGAAGTAGTCCATGTATGAGGTCACAGCAGATGCCACCACCTTGGTATAACATGATCCTGCACTGGGCCAATGGGAGAACCCAACCCAGGCTGGCAAATCATTCTCTCTGCAGAGTGAGAATTCAGGGTGGCTTTCGGACATCTCTTGTTATTATCTTTATTAGCTCAGCATCCATTTCCCATCTTGTTGGTAGTGGTTCCCTTTTGCTAATGGAAGTTAGCTTCTGGGGCCTGAAAGTCTGGATCTAATTCCAGCTCTGCAACTTAGCTGCAACCAGCTGTGAGACCTTGGCTACAATGCCTTCACCTATGCCTCAGTTTCCCCATCTATAAAATGGGGGTAATGTACTGATTACATCAGTAAACAAAGAAGATAAGCTGAGGTTAAAATGAGTTAACTTATCTAAAGCACTTAAAACCACGCCCAACAAACAGTAAACTTCATGAAGCATTTGCTCTTACTATTCTGTGTTTGAGGTGGGACTGACCTTGACCTTGACTCCAGGACCAGGCCTATGCCCCAGGTCTGGCCAGTGAGTATTTTCTTCCATCTGGCCACGGGTGGTTCACAAGTAGGCATGTGACCACTTCTGAGACCCATGTGCTAGGCTCTCGGAGAACCCAAGGGTTGGGGCAGGAGAGAAGCCGGAGTTCCTGTTAGTCAGCTAGTCCCAAGAGGGCTGAGCCAGCAGAGAACGGAGCTGGCGCAGGTGCCACTAGAGGGAGAGGCTGCCTCCAGTGGTGCTGTGTGACCACCTGGATCCAGCTGGCCAGGAAGTTTTAGTTATTTGAGCCGTTAAATTCCCTGATTAGCTTAAGCCAGTTTGAGCTGCCTTTTTTTTTTTTTTTTTTTTTTTTTTTTTTTTTTTTTTTGTCCCCTGCAGAAGAAAAACAATCCTGACACTTTGAGTCTGGGCTGGTTCCTTGAACAAAGGAGATCTAAAGTCGATCCCGCGCGGGGCCATCCTCAGTGTGCTATGCGTGGAGAAGCCAGACTTCCTGATGGTTCTCCTGCCCTGAGCCTTTGCTGGCTGCACCTGGGCTCCAGGGCCTGTAGGATGCTGGTGTAGCCTGATCATAAAGTTCCTTTTCTTGCTTTAGCTGGCTTGAGTGCCTGACACATGCACCCAGAGCACTAGTGAAAACTGATGTTTTCTGTCTCATGTTTTTAGGAAGTAATGTGGGCAGGATATAAACATTCTATAAGCCATCATATATGGTAACTTGCTATTGTATTTGCCAAACAACAGATATGGTCCTAATAGATGGACCTGTGTTTCAAAGACAAGTCTCCTCTCCACAACTCACGGTCAGCAGATGACCTCAGTTCACACACGCCTTGATAAATGTTGGCGAAACAGAAGCGTGATCTTGGGCTGCACCTTTCATGTCCATTCTTGGTGGTCCCTCCCTGCCCACCTCTCCTCCCCCTGCACCACCCCACCTGGCCCTAGGAGTTCTGTCCCCTCCCTAGGCCTGGGGATGCTTGCTCCACCAATGGCTTCTCCTTTTTGCCTTCAAGCAAGTCCAAGAGTCGCCTGTTACTTAAAAATGCAGGATTTTATGAGTGATGCAAGCTTGCGACTTCTGGGTTCTCACTGCTTGTCCTGGCTGCATCCTGTCTCTGCAGCCTCTGGATGTGTTCTGTTCTCTCAGAGCTGCTCTGGCCAGTGCCAGATCCTGCCTCTGTCCTGGACACCAGACTTCTCTGGGCACCGGACTTAAAGAGGCCCTTCTGTCTGGGACGTCAGGGCACCAGTCTCTGGTCTGCCCCTCTCTGGCCGCCTCTACTGTCCCTCCAGGCTCCCCAAGACTGCTACAGCTTCTTGGAAAGTTGGCCTTCCTTTCTTCCCATGCTCTTGCCTACTTAGTAGCTTTACTGGGATACGGTTCACCGTATCCCACGGTACCACTTCCACACAAGCCCAAGTGCTCTGCGCAGTGGCACAGCGGGGCAGTGGAAGAGTGGGGAGTTTGGAATTGCAAAGTGTGAACTCAAGTCCTAGTTCCTCTAGTCCTTAATAACTCGACCTTAAACAAGTCACTGCCATGTCTTGAGCTTCGGTTTCCTCATCTGTAAGTGGGGTTGATGATAACATTCACCTCACAGGGTGACTGTGGGCATCAAAGAGGGTGATGTATGAACAAGCTTACCGAACACTGCAGTGCTTATTACTGAGTATTGTTATAGCAAAGAATTAAGAAAACAGGCTTGGGGTTAAAGGACTGGATTTAACTCCTGGCTGTGTCCTTTCTTAGCTGTATGACCTTGACCAATGACTTAGCATTTTTGTGCCTCATTTTCCTCATCTGCAAAATGGGCATCTTACCACAAGCCTTCCACCTCAATGTGAGGAGGAAGGTGGTTACCGCATGCCCAGTGCTTAGAACAGTACCTTGCACACAGGAAGCATTTACTAAACTGTTACTTTGCTGTTACTTATTTCCTCACTGGTGTCTGCTGCCCCTGCCTCTTCCTAGTTCGGGATTTGGAACTTTCCTTCCTTTCAGTGCCCATCTCTTTCAATCTGTTCAGTTAGTGCTCATGGAATCCCAGGTGGCTTTGGTGACCAAGGTGTTTTCAAGCCACTGGCACTGGCAGTGTACACCCGGGGAAGAAGCCCGTGGTTGCCCTCTCCTCGGCCTCATCCTGACCTCCTTCCACCTGGCTTGCTTGCCGTGGGGTCTGCCTCAGACCTGAGGACAGCACGAAGGATTTGCATGATCTGCTGTCCTTCCATTTACTTGTCTGAACTTTAAGATGCTTCATGTCTGGCAGGGTCTTTGGTTTCACCCTGAACCCTTCTTTCCTTCTCTAAGGCAAATCCCCGTGTCTCTAGACTGGCCTGGTCTCCTGTCCGCCACCCACATCAGGACACATGGGGCAGCCCTGCCAGGGGGTAGAACACTGCAGTACGGTTCAGCTGGCTGCCTCGGGCTGTCTCCCGGCCCCCACCTGCTGCCACCCTGTCCTTTTCAAAGCCCACTTCTAAAAAGGTCACCCTGCCTGCACATAATCTTTACAGCCGTGCCTTTCAGGGGCTCCCCATTGCCTGCAAGTTCATTGCAGCAAATTCAAAGACCTAATTTTTTTTCTTTTTATCCTCCCTTGTTCCAAAAAGTATTTAAGGTAATATCTTTATTTTTTTTAAGATTCTCAGTGATCTCACTCCAAAACTAGACCTTCAAAATAGTCTCAGAACCTAAACCAAATTATTAGCTGGCAATAATTTGGTGATGCCCGGGTCATCCTTTCATTTTCTGGCAATGTCTTTGGGGGCATCTACTTGACTTGATTACGTCTGCAAAGACCCACTTTCCAAATAAGGTCACATCTATAGGTACCAGTTATTGAGACTTCAACATATCTTGTGAGGGGACACAACCCACAACAAAGCAGTAAGGACAATAAATGACAAAATTTTAATGAAAGTACATTTAAAAAAATAAACAACTCTATGAATTTGTTTAAAATTCACAGTTTTATAGTAGAAACCTGTATAGGATAGTGGTTGAGAGCATGGACCATTGAATCACAGCATCTGAGCTTCAATGGACGGATCCATTTCTTCCCTTTCGTATAAACGGAGTCATAGTAACGCCTGTGTCATTGGACTGTTGGGAGGTGGTGGTGGTAAATGAGCATGTCAATTTAACCTGCTCAACATGGCGTGATGAACATGTCAGTCACCACGTATAGCACCTGTACATGGAAATCTCTTAATAATATTTATCTGTTATTAACTCAGTAGCAGTGTTTGACCATTTATTCTGGCTTACTGTTTTTAATTTGTTATTTAGAATCTTAATTTTTAAAAAAGCTGGAATACTTTAAATAAACGAATTGTTATTAAGCCTTAAGTCAGGTGTTGTGCACTTGGGCAAGCCTTAGCTGTCACTTCGTAAATAGGCTGCTCTGTGCCCAAACAGCTTGCCTTCTGTTAAGGTAACGGAGATTATAAATATCAAGCTATTTGGACATTGTATTCCATTGCAGTGAACGTTCTGCTCACATGGCCTAATCTCTATATGAAGGTAAAACAGATTATAAATATCAAGTTATTGTGACATTGTATAGTCACTGCAGTGAACGGAAGACAGTGCCTACTTGATGTTATCTCAACTGAAATTTACCGTAATGACAGCAGCATGGGACAACACACAAAGCCATCAGTCAAGTTCAAGAGCTATCTGTTTACACAGCATGCAGGTAAAATGGGTTTGTTACCACCAAGTTTCACCTGTAGTGATTTTTCATTAATATGGGCCAAGGTAAAATGATTAGGCTATTAATCTCCAAAAATTAGAAGCTTTCACTGATTGAATGTTGTGGTGAGTGCAGGTTGGACACATTCCCCCACTGTTCTTGAAAAGAATGGAGTTGAGAGAAACAGGAACAGAAAACTGAGGACGTTTCTTTGAACTTATTATTAAATAATAATAGTCCTCTCTGTCTTGGGTTTTCAGCATGCTTGATTCTAATCCGGTCTCCTATGGTGGATGTTATAAATGATTCTTTCATTCAATGTTATAATGTAGATTATTTGTGCTATGTTATAGTTGTGCTATAACCTTATTTTAAAGATTAAGAAATTAAGAAATAGGCATTTTAAAAAGATACTTTTTAAACTGAGACTCTTGATTGCTGTGCACTAAAGTTTACACTGAGATCGGAAGACACATTGCCTTGAACACCGAACCCAGCAGCAGTTCTCAAACTTTTTCGTCTCGGGATCCTTTATACTCTTTAAAATTACTGAGACCCCTCCCCGCAAAGAACTTCTGTTTGTGTGGGTTATATCTATTAATATTTATCATATTAGAAGTTTTAAGAAATTTTAAGAAATAAAAACTTAAGCTATTTGTTCATTCATTTTAAAGTAACAGCCACGCCTCCATTACACGTAATCATCACAGGAATAGTGTCGTCACGCGTAGGGAGCTTCTGGAAAACCCTGTGGTACATTCATGAGGGAATGAGAGCAAAATCGGTGAATAACATCTTAGTGTTGTTATGAGAATAGTTCTGACCTTGAGGATCCCCTTACAAGGTCTCTGGGTTCCCCAGCGGCTGCAGACCTCACTTTGAGAACCATTCATCTCAACTGTTCCTTGGCCTTCTTAAACTATCTTCTTTGTCTAAACTACCGTTATTCAGGAAATAAGTAACAGGAATCCTTATAAAGCTCTGGGTTTCTAACACCGAATATAAATATGTAATTGGTAGGTTTTCTTGTCATCTTTAACGTGGAAGCAGCGTAGGCAGTACAGAGTTTTGGGTTCTGAGGGGACTCTGGAGGCTGGTTCTCTGGGTTCTGATCCAGCTCCACCACTTTAACTGCGTGGCCTTGGGTGAGGGCTGGGAGGGGGGTCACATGGCCTCTCTCAGCCCCAGTGTCCTACCTGTCAAGTGAGCAGGCTGTCACCGTTTGTCTCAGGGGCTTGCTGTGAAGATTAACTGAAATCATCGCTGTAAAGGAAGACTGCTTTCCCAGCTCCCTTTCACGTAAGCTGGAGCTGTGTGCCTGGGTCTGGTCACAAGGGTGAGGCCCCAACACCCCTGCCCGCAGGGTGTCTCCTGCCCATCCTCACACCCTCTGGGGTGGACAGACCGGAGGAGCTGGATCCCTGAGCCACTGGATTGCACCACAAGCAAGAAATAAATCTTTGTCACATTAAGCCACTGAGATTTGGAGTTTATTCACAAGGGCAGAGTTGCTGGGCCCATCTTCACCATCACACAAGGGCAGGCCATCAGAAGGGGCAGAAGGAGGGGGCCCTAAGGGGGTGACATCTGAGTGGAAATCTAAAAGATTAGAAGGAAACTGCTACTTAAAGGGGCGAGGGAGAGACTTTCTAGGCAAGGGATTAGGAAGCGCAAAGGCCCCCCAGGCTGAAGAGAGATGTCCAGAGACCAGCTGTGAGCTTGGGGAGGTGACAGGAGTTCAGCCTGAAGAGGAGACAAATCCAGGGCTGAAGCTTCTGACGTCCCCAAACCCTTCCAACTGCTCAGCTTACACCCAGTAGGAGTGGCATGTCTGCATCATTGCTTCCCCACTCCTCCTGTGAGTCACCCAGCCCTGGGAGACTCCGGGGTGAGGCCGACTGCCCTTGACACGAGTACAAAGCCAGAGTTACGGTCTTCAGGCTATTCCAGAAGCCTAAGGAACAAAGCTCTTATTGGTGCCACATAAAGGTAACCATATCTAGAGTCCTGGCAGAACCGTGTTCACCACCATCTCGCCGCAGTTCTCCCCTAGCTTCTGAACATCAGAGTTTTCACAGGCCCTCCCTGCAGGGAGGCAAGGATCCCGTGCTACACTGAAGGAGCAGGCAGCACCAACAGCATCTGGATTTTCCCTGTTGCGGTGACGTCACCCTTGTTCACAGCCGCATGGCAGCTGCAGCCGAGCCGGACGTCCTCGCTCAACAGCACAGCAGAAGCAGCACAGCTCGGGGAGGGGATTCCACTTTGCATTCTGGTAGGCTTTGCAGTCATAGCTGTGGTTTTTAGAGAACTGAGAAAATATGTGCTGAACGAATGAATGTTATGACCCAGAACCATCCCACAAAATCATTGCCCACCTCACTACCAGAGTTTTTAAGTTCAAATTCCATTTATCAGGCACATTTGAATCAATGATGCTGAAGAGTTAGCAGTGTTTTATTAACTTGGGGTTCAGTAGTATCCACAGGTGTGGTCCATGTTTGGGTAAGAAGCTATTGACTTTATTTTTTTAATGATTCCAAGAAGAGGGACGGAGCTACTTGCCTTTTTATATTGGGCCTGTTAACTTGTGTGTAACTAGTATAAAGGTGGATACATTTTAAATAAGTCAGATCAAAAGATATCATCAAAAGGAAAGTAGTATGTTATTAAGTGAAAATGGTGAGTCTGCAGTTCCAAAATAATCTCTTAATTTATAGCAGTGCCCCTCCTCAGATGACACAGGGCGTTTGGAGTTCAAGTTTGGCTGATGGGGTGTAAGGAAGTTTTCCAGATGGGATGATGAAAGTGGAATTACATGCAAATGTGACTGGGGAGGATGTGGGCAGCTGTCCTCGACTGGCAGCCTTCAGACAGCTGGGCCTGGGCCTACAAGTGTGTTCAGTGTGTCCTGTACCAACTTGGCTCTCAGGGTGTTTTGTTTGTTTTTTAAATTTTGTTGTCAGTGTTTAAAATTGGGCAGATGTCAGATAAAAATCAAGATCTTTGGCCTTCTTTCAAAATTTTGAAATATCTGGCAAAAGTGGGTCCGAATGCCCACAAGATAGCAGTGAGCTAGAGTCGATCTGGCTCTCCCCTTTTTGGACGGCACAGTCTCTCTTAGCTTGCACAGTCCCTTCCACTCCTTACTGCCTCTCCTTTAGCGGCATCTGTGGACAATACCACTGGAATCCTTGAGGCGGTCCCGATAAATAGCAACTTTTTTTTCCTTTCTTGGTTGTAAACAAGCTGGAAAATAAAACAGTGAATAAAGCTGAAGGCAGAAATACCCCGTTGATTTACTGAGAAGAGGCTGAAGGGCATGAATTCTATCTGCAGGCAAAAGCAGGCTTGCAGCTTGGTTCCAGGAGACACTGGCTGAGGGCAAGACTCGCAGGTGATTCTCACAGCAAGGAGGAGCAGCAAAGGGTGGGGGCTGTGTGTGTTCAGGCCTGCTCCCAGAAGGAAAAAGGACAGAACTGAGCCGCATCTCAGGAGTTTGTTCTTTCCAAAGTGTGTCAAAGGGCGGAGAGGCCTGGAGTGACGGTCCTGGCGCTGCCAGAGAGGAAGGAACGCTGCTCACCGACCTGGCCCTGGGGCACTGGGGCTGCCAAGGCTGGAGGAAGCTTTCTGTAACATTTCCAAGCCAAGAACACCCTGTGTCCTCCTCCCCACCCCCCGTGGTTGTGATGGTTTCTTCAAAGCAGAACTCACTGTCTGCTGGGATCACCTGGAATGAATCAACTAGATCAAACTGGAATCAAAGCAACTGGGATGAAAAGCTTTGAAAATGAAGGCAATAGAATAAAAAGGCAAAGAACTGAAAGGGAATCCAAGATGTGCTGATGAGATAGCTGATGAATTCAGGAAAAGAGAGAGAGAGAGAGCCCCAGACCGGGGACCAGCAGAGATGAGGGCCAGTGGCCGCGGTAGAACCCTCGTGTGTGTCGAGCACCAGTAGGTGCCCTGCACACTCGGACCCTCGGCAGGCCTTGCTTTATTGTGCTTCACTTGATTGTGCTTCACAAATAATTGCATTTTTTTTAACAGATTGCTGGTTTGTGGTCACTCTGCCTCAAGCACGTCTTTTGGCACCATTTTTCCAGCAGCATTTGCTCACTTCATGTCTCTGTGTCACATTTTGGAAATTCTCACAATATTTCAAACTTTTTCATTATTCTTAGATATGTTATGGGAATCTGTGATCAGTGATCTTTGACGTTACCATTGTGATTGTTTTGGGGTGCCACGAATCTTGCCCATGTAAGACACCAAACTTAATCCATAACTATTGTGTGTGTTCTGACTGCTCCACCCACCCACCCATCTCTCTGCCTCTCCTCAGGTCTCCCTAATCCCTGAGACACAACAATATTGAAACAATAAGTGATAGGGTTAGCCTATCACTAACCCTGCAGTGGCCTCTAACTGAAATGGAGACTCACAAGTCTCTCTCTTTCAATCCAAAGCTAGAAATGAGGAAGCTTGGTGAGAAAGGCATGTTGAAAGCTGAGATAGGCTGAAAGCTAGGCCTCTTGTGCCGAACAGTAAGCCAAGTTGTGAATGCAAAGGAAAAGTTCTTGAAGGAAATTGAAAGTGCTACTCCAGTGAACGCACGAATGATGAGATAGCAAAACGGCCTTATTGCTGACACGGAGGAAGTCTGAGTGGTCTGGATAGAAGATCAAACCAGCCACAATATCCCCTTAAGCCAAAGCCTAATCCAGAGCAAAGCCTTAACTCTCTTCAGTGCTGTGAAGGCTGAGGGAGGTGAGGAAGTTTCGTAAGAGTGTGAAGTGAGCCGAGGTTGTTCATGAGGTTTAAGGAAAGAAGCCGTCTCTAATACAAAGTGCAAAGTGAAGCAGCTAGTGCTGATGGAGAAGCTGCAGCAATTTATCCAGAAGATCCAGCTAAGAGATGAACGAAGGTGACTCACTACACAACAGATTTTCAGTGCAGACGAAACAGCTTTATATTGGAAGAAGATGCCACCTAGGTCTTTCATTGCCAGAGAGGAGAAATCAGTATCTGGCTTTAAAGCTTCAAAGGACAGGCTGACTCCCTTGTTCAGGCTAATGCAGCCGGTGATTTTAAGTTGAAGCCAATGTTCTTTTACCATTTCAGAAATTCTAGGATCCTTAAGAATTATGCTAAATGTACTCTGCCTGTGCTCTATAGATGGAACAACAAAGCCTGGATGACAGCACATCTGTTTACAACAGGATTTACAGAATATTTTAAGCTCATTGTTGAGACCTACTGCTTAGAAAAAAAATTCCTTTCAAAATATTACTGCTCATTGACAGCACCTGGTCACCCAAGGGCTCTGATGGAGATGGACAGTGAGATTAATGCTGTTTTCATGCTGCTAACACAGCATTCGTCTGTAGTCCATGGATCAAGGAGTAATTTCAACTTTCAAGTTTTATTACTTAAGAAATAGATGTCGTAAGGTTATAGCTGCCATAAATAGTGACCCCTCTGATGAATCTAGGTAAAGGAAATTGAAAACTTCTGGAAAAGCTTTACCATTCTAGATGCCATGAAGAACATTTGTGATTCATGGGAAGAGGTCAAAACTTCAACAATAACAGAAATTTGGAAGAAGTTTATTCCAGTTCTCATGGATGACTTTGAGGGGTTCAAGGCTTCAGTGGAGGAAGGAACGTCAGATGAGGTGCAAACAGCAAGAGAACTAGAGTTAGAAGTGGAGCCTGAAGATGTGAGTGAATTGCTGCAATTTCAAGGTAAGAATTTAAGAAATGAAGAGTTGTTCCTGTTGCATGAGCAGAAGAAGTGATTTCTTGAGATTGAATCTACTCCTGGTGAAGATGCTGTGAAGATTGTTAAAATGACAACAAAGGACTTAAAATATTGTAGAAACTTAGTTGATAAAGCAGCCGCAGGATTTGAGAGGACTGACTTCAATTTTGAAAGAAGTTCTGCTGCAGGTCAAATGCTATCAACAGCATAGCATATTACAGAGAAATCGTTCATGAAAGGAATCAATAGAGCAAACTTCATTGTTTTCTTACTTTAATAAATTGCCGCAGCTAGCCCAGCCTTCAGCAGCCACCACCCTGATCAGTCAGCAGCCATCAACATCGAGGCCAGGCTCTCCACCAGCAAAAAGATTTTGACTCATTGACAACTCAGATTATGGTTAGCATTTTTTTTAGCAATAAAGGATTTTTAAATTAAGGTATGTATGTTGTTTTACTAGACATAATGCTATTGCACATTAATAGGCTACAACATAGTATAAACATAAACTTTATACACAGTGGAAAACTAAAACCTTCGTGGAACACACTTTATTGCAATACAGGCATACCTTGGAAATATTTCAGTTCAGTTCTAGACCCCGCAGTAAAGCGAATATGAGTACGTGATATATTATGTACCTTCAGAGATGAGGAAACTGAAGCCCAGAATCCGAAGGGCCAGTGGAGGGAATCCAGGGCCAGTCTCGCTGGCTTCAAAACCCTTCCCCTCTCCCTGCCAGTACTTCAGGCCAAGTGTAAGTGGTTTCCCTGAGAGCAGGTGGCCAGGGTCAGCTCCCTTAGTCAGAGCCCCGGGCTGGCTGGGAGGTTCCTGTCCGCCCCGCCCCTGGGTGAGGAGGCATGCTGGCTTCTCTCCACAGCAAGTTGGTTACCTCTTGTCTGTGGTGCTTGTACCCAACCTTTCCCGCCCTCTGGCTCCCTCCCATCCACTCCCTGCTTCCCACAGAGGGAAGAAGGTGAGCAGAGGAAGATGAAACTGACCCCACACACACTGTGTTTGACCCTCTCCGATCATCAGCAGCAAATTTTCCAGAAAAACAGGAGAGCTGCGAGCTGGAACTTTCCCTGCGGATCTCCCTTGACTCGTGGTTGGGTCGGGATGCCACCAGCAGACAGACCTCACTAACACTTTCCCAGGGTCATGTTCACTCGGTGGTACTCCAAGAGATCAGCCATTGAAAGTTCCTTAAAAGGGAATGTTTTTTGGAGGAACATATGGAGAATCAACAGGGGGCTAAATATAAACCTGTATTTACAGAACTGAATCAGGAGCAAAGAAAAGCTGAACAGAAAGAGCTAGATGGAAATGCTTTCTCCTAAAACAGGTTTTCTCAGTGGGTGTGGGTGTGCATTTTGCTGTATATGTGAATGTCTAGAACACTAGAGTTACCTGTAATTTAAAAAAGAAAAAAAATCAGCTTATGAGACCAAAAATAATTCTGCTGCCAGCTGCATTTGGGGGCTGTGTCCGCTGTAACTTCCTTCTGAGGGAAACCCACGTGGCTGCATTACAGACTTAGAAATGGTCAACTAGGACAGAGACTTCTAAAACAGAAGTTTCAAATTTAAGACATGTTTTATTTAAGTAGTTACAGCAACTCTAGGAAAAAAATTTCTACATCATTCATGCTGAAAGAAAAAGAGGCAAACTTTGAAGTTAGGGCCTAAGCAGGCAGGAAAGAAATTCTGCTGGTCTAAAAAAGGTGAGGAAGAAATAAGCAAACATTTATTGAGCAAACACCATATGCAGAATGGTTGGCAGGCATCCTCTCATTTAATTTTCATAATATTGTAAGGGAAGGGGATTATTATCCCCTCTTAGTAAAACCAAAAATCTCAATGTCAGAGGTCACACTCCAGCAATGGCAAGCTTGGGGTCCCAACTTAGTTCAAATCCAGTTGTGTGGCTCCAAAGCCCCTTGGCTTTTCAAATACAGCAGCCTTCACACCGCCCCTAAAAGTTTTCCACCAAAGTCTGTTGGAGGATTTTTCTTCTTTCTTTCCGTGAAGGAAAGGTATTTCCTTGAGAGCATTTGGTGGTAAATTTTACTGTAAAGAAATTCTTCTTAACATTTATTTGCAAACTGTTTCCTTTATTATTTCCATTAAATTTTTACATTGCATGTGTATGTCTCTGCGCAGAGACCTTACATGTTTACACGGTATGATGTGATACCAGTATTTAACTCAGTTGGATCATCGTGATGCAAAATCTAACAGCAAAGCGTAGGTCCTGACGGGGCTCCCGCTGTTGCGTTCCTTTACTCAACTGTCACGACAGTCTTTGAATAAGCAGGTCAGCTCCTGATTGTGAGGCAGCAGATAATGAGGAGGGTGGGAAAGACTGCCAGTACTGTCACTTTTCTGGATCTGGCCCTCATATAAACTTTGCATCAGAGGTCACCAGTCAGTTTACAGAGCAGTAATTATCTATAGAAAGTGCTGGTCTACATAGCCAACCGGACAGTGGAGGAGGAAGTCTAGCTCTCTAAGAATTGTGTAAACAACTCACTTGCTCAGACAGGGAACAACCCCAGAGCACTGGACTCCAAAGTCGGGGAGCCCAAAAAGAAGTATCACTGAGCAAGAAGGAACATTGGAACTGTCAGTTCTATATTTTTTTTATTTGATTTTTTATTGAAGTATAGTTGATTTACAATGTTAGTTTCAGGTGTACAGCACAGTGGTTCAGTTATACATATGCATACATATATTTTTTCAGATTATTTTCCATTATATCTTATTACAAGAAATTGAATCTAGTTCCCTGTGCTATACAGTAGGTCCTTGTTGTTTATCTATTTTATATACAGTAGTGTGTATCTGTTAATCCCAAAGTCCAAATTCATTCCTCCCCCATATATCATTTTAATCTCACCCTTTACAATGCTGAGTTTCATGTGATAGCTTTACATATATTTAATTCGTTAGTGTTATAGGACAAACATAGTCTTTATTAGTTAACAGGCGTATATTGGAAAGAGATGCTTGAAAATTGTTTGCCAACATGGGTACCAAACTAAAAAAGCCTGGAGACTCTGCCTAGAGGAAGGTGAATGTCAGTGGAGGTGGTGGCAGTGAGAGCCCGCCCCAAGGTTCCTAAGATCCAAAAGGTAAACCTAAATTGCCTAGGTATGGTGCCGGAAGCCAGGTACAGTCGGACCTCTTCCTGCTTTTTTTCTTATCCATGAGGATGACACCTTGTGAGATTGCCTGAGAAGCAGGTGGGTTGTGACAGTCATAGAACAGCCCTCTCATCCCCTGAGCAGCCCCAAGTTGTGGCCCTCAGGACTCAGAGAGGCCAGCCTCCCAAAGTGATGAGCTCTGCAGGTCAAAGGAGCAAATGGCAAAAGACATTAAAAAGTTCAACATCACTTGTCCTAAAAGGAATGTACATTAAAACTGTTAAGTATACCTTATTCTTCAGCCATCAATTACATAAATTTAAACAAATCAGTAGTTGGCCAGAGTAGAGAAACAGACATTCCCATATACACCAGTGGGTGTGTAAATTGGCAAAATCTTTCTGTAGGCAGTTTGAAAATACCGGCCAAGGGCTTAAAAACTATAGATCCACCATCAATTTCTTCTCTGAGTTATTTTTTAAAGGAAATAATCTCATTTGTAAATAAAGGTTTAAATAAAATCTTGTTCTTCAACCATTTACTCATTCTGCACACGCTTATTGCTGCCCTTTATGAGGCAGACCCTGTGCTAGATGCTACAATACAACAAAGAATAAAATAGACAGGGCTCCTGCTCGCCTGGAGGTTATTGGTTATCATTGCAGTGTTATTTATATGTAATAGGGAAAAATTGGAAACTAACAAAATGACCAGTATTAGTGTTTCCTTTGTAATTATGAATTACTATGCAGCCATTATAATTTGTACTGTGGAAGACACTGGAAAATATTCACATTAGATATCTGAGTGGA
Organism: Vicugna pacos; assembly: GCF_048564905.1. Classification (NCBI taxonomy): domain Eukaryota; kingdom Metazoa; phylum Chordata; class Mammalia; order Artiodactyla; family Camelidae; genus Vicugna; species Vicugna pacos. Next base: position 64,734,088 of record NC_132991.1, on the reverse strand, counting down.
AAAAAACCAGTTAACAAAACAGTGTCTACAATATAAGCCTCCTCATGGCCTTGAGTGTTGCAAGAAGGGTCACAGCTCAGCCTCACATTAGACAGATGAAATTTATTAATTTATTAATTTATTTAAAAAAATGTTTTTTGGTGGGGGAAGGCAATTAGGTTTATTTTTATTTATTTATTTAGTTAGTTAGTTGTTAATGGAGGTACTAGGAATTGAACCCAGGACCTCGTGCATGCTAAGCATACACTCTACCACTGAGCTATATCCTTCCCCCGAGACAGATGAAATTTAGAATAAATAGACTTCCCTTTAGAGAAATAAAACTAGACAGAACAAAAAAGCATTGGGAAATACGCCCATCATTTCTTCCTACTTAATGAACGCTTTCTGGGGATGATTCTAGGAGGAACTAGAGGTAACAACAGCATTGATAAAGGATTCTTAGAGTCAGTAAGATACATCTAAGGAGCTACAGCCCAACTGAAAATAAGCACCTCATCCAATAATTTAAAAGAATGTCCAGTATAATCAATTAAAGGTCCTTAAGAGAAACAGGCTTACTCATACATTGCTGATATCATGGTGCCTTGTTATAAACTTTTGAGAAGGCAATTAGTAATATGTCAAAGTTCTTAATGTCACTACCCATGACCTAGCAATTTCACCTATAAGAAAATACCTGTAGGAGTATTTATTCCTGTATTTAAAAATCTGAATAAGGGGATACAAATTAACCAACATATGCATCATGGGGGTCCCGTAAAGAGGAAAAAGTGAAAAAAGAGGCAGAAAGAATATTTGAAGAAATTATGGCCCAAAATTTCCCAAACTTAATGGAAAAGATTAATCTGCACATCCTAGAAACTCAACAAACTCCACTGGGATCAACTCAAAGAGATCCACACTGAAATACTATCTAAAGCCAAAGATGAGGAGAGAATCTTGAAAATAGCAAGAGAAAAATGACACATCATGTGCAAGAGAGCCTTGGTGAAATTAATGGCTGACTTCTCATCAGAAACTATGGAGACCAGCAGTCAGTGGGATGACATATTTAAAGTGCTGAAACAAAAAAGACAGAATTGCACATCCAACAAAATGTTCTTCCAAAATGGAGAAGACATTTAAATAAACAAATGTAAACAAAACTTGAGAGAATTTGTCACTAGTAGACCTGCCCTACCAGAAATAATAAAGGGAGTCCTTCAGGCTACATGAAAGGACACTAGACAGTATGAATCCACATAAAAAGATAAAGATCTCACCCTTGACCATACTGAGTACCAAGAATATAGAGGAAAAGGCCAAACATGCCACACAATTGGAAAATCTCTACCAAAGACTTCCTACTTCTACCTTTTAGAACAATATCATGGTATAGGGAGGAGACATTGGTTTTTCTGATTGGTCCTCACTTCTGGGCTTCCCCTATTTTCTCAGAAATGCATCTACTCAAAAAAAAAGAGAAAGAGAGAGAGATAAAGAGCACCAGTAAATATAGCATAAATAAATATAAATAGCAGTATAAATGGGAGTTGTGTGTGTGTGTACCTCTTTTCCTATCTGATTTAAATGACAACTGCACAAAGCAGTAATTATAACACTGTGTTCATAAGCTTATAAAATATAAAGATGTCATTTATATGACAATAATAATACAAAAGAGGATGGAGGAAACAAAGCTATATTGGAGCAAAGTTTCTGTATTCTGTTGAAATCAAGCTAGTATTAATCCAAAATATATTGTTTCAAGTTAAGATGCTAATGGCAATCCCAAGGACAATCACTGAAAAAATAACTGAAAAATATACAGTAAAAGAAATGACAAGGGAATAAAAATGGGAACTAGAAAATATTTAACACAAAGCAGGCAATAATTGAAGAATAGAGAAATAAACAAAGATGTGAGCTATATGAAAAACAAATAGTAAACCTAGAAAAAATGAAAGAGAATTGGAAAACATAGAAAATCAATGAAGCCAAAAATTGCTTTTTGAAAAGATCAGTAAAATTGACACTTTTAGCTCCACTGACCAAGGAGAAAAAAAGAAGATGCAAATGAAGAAGGGGATATCACCACCAACCTCACAGAAATAAAAAGAAAAGAATGCTAAGAACAACTGTATGCCAACAAATAATAACTTAGATTAAGTGTGTCCTAGGAAGACACAAACTACCAAAACTGACTTAAGAAGAAATAGAAAACCTGATTAGGCCTATAACAAGTAAAGATTTTGAATTAGTAATTTTAAAACTTACCACAAAGAAAATCCTAGGCCCAGGTTATTTCACTGGCCATTTGAAGAAACATGTAAAGAAGAATTAATACTAACCAGTCACAAACTTTTTCAAAAAAGAGAATAGAAGGGACTACTTCCTCCTCATTCTGGGCCATAATTACCTTGGTACCAAAACTAAATATCTTAAGAAGAGAAAACTACAGATTAATATCCCTTATAAATACAGATGCAAAAATTCTTAATGAAATAAAAGAAACACAATCCCAGAAATACATAGGAAGAATTAAACACTATGACCATGTGGGATTTATTCCAAGAATGCAAGGTTGCATCCAAAAATAAATCAACATAATACACCATGTTAGTGGAATAAAGGACAGAAACATGATTCTCTCAGTACACACAGAAAAAGTATTTGACAAAATCCAACACCTTTGTGTGATTTAAAAAAAAAAAAAAACCCAACAAATTAGGATAGAAGGGAACTAGGATAAAGGGCATTTATAAAAAACCCACAGATAACACTGAACTTAATGGTCGAAGACAATGTTTTCTCCCTTGCTGTAAAACTAGAATGTTTGCTCTCACCATTTCTGTTTTATATTGTACTAGAGGTTCCAGTCAAGGCATTTTGGTCTCTGATCCATTTTGAGTTAATTTTTGGGTATGCTATAAGATGAGAATCCGAATTCATTCTTTTGTATGTAGATACTGGTTGTTCCCACACCATTTGTTGAAGACTATTAATTCACCCATTGAATTATATTGACACCCTTGTCAACAATCTGTTTACCGTAAATATAAAGGTTCATTTCTGGAATTTCAGTTCTATTCCATTGGTCTATAGGCCTGTCTTTATGTCAGTATCACACAGTCTTGATTACTCCAGTTTTGTAGTAAGTTTTGACATTGTGGGTCATGAGTCCTCCAACTTTGTTCTTTTTCTTCAGTTAGTTAATGTGGTGTATCACATTGATTGCTTTGCAGATATTGAAAAATCCATGCATCCCTGGGATAAATCCCATTTGATCATGGTGTATGATCCTTTTAAAAATGTAGATGTCTAACACGGACTAGAAAAGATGCTCAGTGTTGCTAATCATCAGGGAAATGCAAATCAAAACCACAATGAGGTATCACCTCACACCTGTCAGAATGGCTGTCATCAAAAAGAACACAAATAACAAATGCTGGCAAGGATGTGGAGAAGAGGGAATCTTCGTGCACTACTGGTGGGAATGTAAATTGGTGCAGCCACTGTAGAAAACAGTATGGAGTTTTCTCAAAAAACTAAAAATAGAATTACCATTTGACCTAGCAATTCCACACCTGGCTATATATCTAAAAAACAAAAACAAAACAAAAACACTAATTCAAAAAGTTACATGTACACAATGTTCATAGCAGCATTATTTACAATTGTCAAGCTATGGAAGCAACCTAAGTGTCCATCAATAGTTGAGTGGATACATATATATATATATATATATTCATTTTCATACTCTTTTTCATTATAGGTTACTATTAAGATATTGAATATTGTTCCCTGTACTATACAGTATAAACTTGTTGTCTATCTGTTTTATATACAGTAGTTAGTATCTGCAAATCTCGAACTCACAATTCTGTATGACTGAAACATTATGCTATACACCAGAAATTGACAAAACACTGTAAACTGACTATATTTCAATAAAAAAGAATGCAAAAAAGATGGAAAAAAGATATCTACTGCAAATACTAATAAAAAGAAAACAATAGATGAATGGATAAAGAAGATGTAGTATATATACACACAATGATCTTAGGACAGTGTGGTAATTTCCTTATGAATTTTATGGATGTTTTAGGAAATTGGCTTCAAAGTTTTTCATTGCAAAAAATATTACTAAAGTTTTTATTCTATTTCTTCAGTGAGGAATTATTTCTATTTCTTCATTTTACCTTAAGAAACAAGAATAATTATTAAAATCTTTAACTTTCTCCTTTTCGCTTCTCCCCAAGAAACCCCAATAACAGGTATCTAAATTATTAAGGCAATAATAAACAGAAAAATATCTGCTAAAACAATAGGTTTCAAACTTTTTTACTTCAACCCACACTGAGAAATATTTTATTTTGCTTCATAGCAGATACCAATATATAAGTAACAAATAGAATTTTCGTGATTCAGTATTTACCTACCCTCTAATATGTATAACACCTGCTGATATATTTTGCCTATTCTATTTTATTTCATTTTGGAAGTGCTGGTTGTGACTCAGTAAATTGATTTTTATGAACCACTAATGGGCCCCCCAAAGTGAGTCTGACTCATAGTCCACTTGCTATCAGAATGTGTAGGTTCAGCTTTTAGAGAAAAAAAAAAACAGAAAATATTTGGAAAAATTATCAGAAACAAATGTATACATCTTCATTGATGTTTTTATGAGAAACTATCTGATGGTTCAGTGGGCCAGCCAGACAAATCAAATAATCTAGGAATACAGATAAATAAGAAGAAAATGTCTCTGAACAGAGGCAGGAACAGGGCTCCACGTGGATGCTTGTTTATTGAGGTGGAGGAGAAATAAAATGGGTAAAGGAACTAAAATAAGAAGGGGAAGAAGAAGCACACTTAGAGGAGATTAAAGAGTGTAACTCCAAGAAAAGCTGTGTGCCAAATTCTGGTTACCTTAACACCTTCCTCTTCCTCTTCCAGTCTAATGCAATATTCAGTCATACTGAATAAGTCTGAAGTTTGACTTGGAGGGCTGACAACCAAATCTTGTTTTGGCTTGATGACATTTTGGACTCAGCGCTGATGGATATCTCCCTTTTGTATAACTTAGCTCAGCTTAAAAAATAATACCAGCAATAATAGTATCATTTTACAATGAAAGTCTAATTGGAATGTGAATGGAAGTGCTATTGGCCAAGGGCACCTCTCCACTAATTACGTCTTATTTGAAAATCTGACCCCAGTATCTGACAAAGAGGAATATCTTTCATCTTGCCATTATTTGTTCACAGTTGTGCCATCTGGCTAATATAACCAGAAGACAACTTGGCACCCACATCCAACCAGAATGACAGTTCTCAAAACATCTTATTTTCTCTTTATCAAGACTAAAGTGGCAACTGATCTCAAAGTGTAAGGTCTTATCATGTAAAACAAATGACTTGGGGTGAGGGGGATTTTTTTAAGAAAATAGGGTTGGTGGGGTGTAGCTCGGGAGTAGAGTGAGTGCTTAGCATGCATGAGGTCCTGGGTTCAATCCCTAATACCTCTATTAAAAAAATAAACAAATAAACCGAGTTATCTCCTCCGCCATGCCAAGAAAAAAAAAACTAAAAACTAAACAAAAGGAAAATAGGGTTGGAAGAGCATTTTGGTGGCAACAGATATCCTTAAACTCTATTCTAGCAGTATAACCTAATTTATATTTCTTTGTGTTTGTCTCTGAATTTTCAGTTTAATTTAGCAGATACTTTTCAAGCACCTGCTGTATGAAATGGAATGAGCCAAGCAGTAAAAGGATATACCAAGTTGTATTAGGGAAATGGCTCTAGCTCTGTAAGAAAGAAATCATTGGATTTCAGGGGCTTAACTCCACAGACGTTAATTTTATGCTCACTTAACAGCAGTTGATGATCCAGGAATTCTGGCTCCACCTGTCTTGAGTTCCTGGCATGCTCTCAGGTACCAGAATCTTTGGCTTCAAGCTGCCCAAGAGGTGGAAGAGTGAAGAAGGCAGGCACACTTCTTAAAGCGCCCAGCCCAGGAGTGACACCCGTCACTTCCACTTACATTCAGCCAGTAAGAACAAGTCATTCATCATACCTGGATGTGCATATTGGCCATTGTAGCCGCTGGCTGGGTAGCCACTTCTCTGCAAAAAGTTTACATTCAGGAAGGAAGAGAAAAAACTAGAGGTCTCTGTCATTCATATTGTTGAAGGTGTAGTTTCAAAGAACCTTGGTCAGAGTAGAGGGAAAGGTTAACAAGGGAAATGTCATGGAGGAGGTGACAGTTTGAGATGGTTCTTGATTGATAGACAGAATTACCAAACAGCGTTGGTAAGAAGGGCATTCCAAATGGAGTAACTGGCACCAACAAAGCATGGAGGTGGGGAGGGAAAGTCAGGTGACTAGTTTTCCTGGAACACTGCTTTGCATAAGGGAGAGATCAAGCTTACAAGGCTGTTTAGGTCATTACATAAGGCCTTGAATATTGCGAGAAAGGGTTTGAATTCTATGCTTCCATTATTATGATTATCATGCATTTATAACACAAAGGCCCCAGAACAATGATAGCATTAATCCCTGACGAGTAACAGTGACAGACAGACAATACATTCAGTATGAAGGGAGTTCGTGTTTTTCAGATGGGAACACTAATGACAGCATCATATTGCATTCACAGGCTGTAACAGATTCCAGCGTTTTGCATTTGTTCCCATGTGTCTTGGTGTTTACGAAATACAATCCAAACATTTCCACTTCACTCTTACTCCTTCTCCCAGGATTGTTTCACAAAGTAATCTAGAGATGTCGGGGTAGTCTTACACATTGACAGCACACAACCAGCAGTGCCTCCCTTCAGGTATGGCAAAGGACCTTCCCAGGCTGTGAGCTCTGAATGCCAACACCAAACACTGCACCTTCCAAAAATGTGATTTCCCTTCCCCTTAAAGCGGTGGTGCAGTCGCAATATTAAGGTCAACAATGGAGTGTAATTTATAATGAACATTTAATAGGCATAAATATTTGTTTTTAAAAATTCAGATGCAAAAGGACAGGAGGGGCACATGGAATAGTATTGGGGAGCCTTAGGAAGGTAGTAACTGGACTAGAAATTAAAGAAAGTATTTAGGTTTTCTGACTCTAGTATTCTGTGAATTGTGACTTTGATATATACCCCTCCAAATCAGTGGTGGCTTTAAACTATACCCAAGGAGAATATTTTTAAAAATTCTGATTGCTGGAGGGAGGGTATATAGCTCAGTGGTAGAGCACATGCTTAGCATGCATGAGGTCCTGAGTTCAATCCTCAGTAGCACCATTAAATAAACAAACAAACCTAATTATCTCCCCTTCCCCAAAAAAATTCTGATTGCAGGTGGGATCTGACTGTTTGCATTATGCTGCGTATATCAACGCATTAGTTATCTTCCCTTTTTGGAATACAGTAGAAAGGAAAGAGATAAATAAAAAGATTACAGAGAGAGGCTGCCTTCATCTCTTCTGCAGAAGTCTTATTTAACTTGTCTTACCTGGTACTTTCTTGTTCTTTTAGTTCCATTCAATGTAATGCTGTTTTGCAAAACTGTTTTTTAGCCATTGCTATCTTGGTTTAAAATAGTCTAAAGAGGCATGATGTAAACTAGAGTTCAGTTGTGCAGAGCTCTTAACATTATATACTCTTTTTTCTTCATAAAATAAGACAATTATAAGCAATTATTTTCACAACCATCAATATGTATTTTTAAGTTCACATTTATAACCACTTTCCCCCAACTATAAAATTAACAAAAAAATTTTTTAAATAATATTTAAAGTTGGTGAGGATGTTGTGAGGTGAACATTTTCATTCATTGATTCTGTTAACTTAAGTAAGAAAAACTTCATGGAAAGCAATTTGGCAAAAATATGTCAAGGGTTGAAAATGTATGTTCCATTTGTCTCTATTATATACACACATATGAACAGCAAAAAGACACTCTTCCCTCAAAAAAAAAAAAACCATTAATGCTTGTTATCTCTTGGTGATGGATATTAGGCAGTTTTATTTGGGATGTATATATTTTTAAAAATACTTCCCCAATGAGAAAGTAGTAGTTTTATGGTTATAGTAAAAATCCTTTCCATCATTTGAGAATATTAATAAAGAATTTTAATAAAATAAGAAAATATATAATATTCAGTGAGAAGGGTACCATATTTTATAAAGAACATGTTAACTATATATGTGCATGTGTGATATATATACAAATATATAACCATTCACCAAATAAATACATCTGTTTTCTAAGGCCTAAAATGAGGTACGAATGAACTAAGTCTTAAACCATGTTTATCAATGTGTTAGGATTATTAGAATATAAATTGTGAATTATCTTTCATTTTTATGTTATTTAATTTTCAGTTTTTCAGTTTTTCAGCACTGAGCTTGCATTGCTTTTATATTCAGGAAAAAAAACACTTAAAAATCAAATAGAAAAAACATCTTTACAGAGCATGATTTATATCATTCTATTCACTGTATGGTTTATAAATCATGTCAATTGTCAGCTTCCTCATTTGTAAATTAAGGGGATTAGACGAGATGTTCTTTAAGATATCTGCCAGGCCTAAAAGACTCTTAGTCCATGAAGCACACAGCAGATAATAACAAACGATTACGACAACAGTGGACCACGTCTGTCATAAAATCTAAAAGGACTCCGACCTTGGGTGTCATGATATAATAATCAGAGCACAGCCTTAGGAGTAAACTTGACTAGTATCCTGGTCGGGTCTCATTTTCCTCATTTGAAAAGTGGGGATAATAACAAAGTTCCCAGAGGATGGAAAAAAGTTTGAAATGTGATAACAAATCTGAGGGCCTTGGCTTGTTGGCTGGCATGGAGTAGATGCTTCATAAAGGATAGTTTTCTCAATAATCTAAGACTTGATCAGTATATTTGCCAGATGGTACTGGACCATCATTTGCAGTCCCTAGATCTAAACTCCCATTTTGAACCCTGCAGCTGGAAGTAGAGGGTGACCTTGGTGAGTACTGAGCCATTTCAGCGTTGGGATGTTCAGACAGGGGTTCAGGCGGAACCTGAGTGCAGCAGCCTGGGTGACCAGGTCTTCAGGGTTCTCTAGTCCTGGACAAAAATACTGGGCAGCACAGGGCACAAAGGAGAAGCCTGGCTATGAGTTTCCCTTGGCGCCTCCTTGCTCACCTGCTCACCAGACTTCCTTCTTCCTCCCCTCCCTTCCTTCAAAAAATATTTAACTATACAGATTCCGTAGTAGTCTCCCTGCTTGGCATCAGAGTCTGAATATTAAATAGGATTGGCACTGACCTTAAGGTACTTATCATCTCATAGGAGAGGCAGGTAATAATAAAAATCACAAGTCCATGTGATCAGCTCTGAACACAGGATTGATAGTCCAGGAGATGGAGAACTTGGTTCTCTTTGGAGGGGGTAGTAGGTGGACTACAGGACACAGTGAGAGAAGGCTTCTCAAAGGTAATTCCCTCAAAGTAATTTTTCTTTCTGACAGAAGTCAATTTTGCCCCAGCGGTCAAGATGTGTTTGGGGGTGGGGAGGGGAGCACCCTGTCAGGAACAGCACATGGAGGTGTCAATAGTGCTGCTCCTCCAATGGGGAACTTCTAGGAACTGAGCTCACCAAAGAGAGGTGTGCAAGGTAAGGAGAGAAGGGAAATGAGGCTTACAACCAGATTGGATCAGGAAGGGTGTAGACAGTGCTTAAGAATGACGAGTAGCAACTCAAAGAGAGAAAAATAAAAAACCAGATTGAAAAACAAGGGACTTGACAAGACATTTCTCCAAAGAAGACATACAAATGGCCAACAAACATGAAAATATGCTTAGTTTCACTGATCACCAGAGGATGGCCACATCTCTGCCGGCATCACTACTCCTGCACTTTGGAACCATTATTAAGTAAAATAAGCGTGACTTGAACACAAGCACTGAGATATCATGGCAGTTGATCTGATAACCAAGATGGCTATTAAGTGACTAAGGGGTAGACAAAGCGATGATTCACGTCCTGTGTAGGTCAGAGCAGGATGGCTAAAGATTTCATCATGATACTCAAACCGGCTGGAAATTTAAAACTTACTAATTGTTTATTTCTGGAATTTTTCCATGTAATATTTTTGGACTTTGGTTGACCATGGATAACCACAGATAGTGAAACCGTGGAAAGTGAAACCACAGATAAGGGGGGACCAACATAATAAGTGTTGGTGAGGATGTGGAGAAATTGGAACACTTGTGCACTGTTGGTGGGAATGTAAAATAGTGTAACCACTATGGAAAACAATATGGAGTTTCCTCAAAAAATTAAAGAGAATTATCATATTATCTAGCAATCCCACTTCTTGGTATTCATCCAGAAGAACTAAAAGCAGGATCTCGAAGAGGTATTTGCACACTTTTGCTCACAGCAGCATTATTCACAATAGCCAAGAGATGGCAGCAACCCAGATGTCCATCAATGGATGAATGGCTGAACAAAATGTGGTGTATACATGTAGTGGGATATTATCCAGTCTTTAAAGGAAGGAAATCCTGTCACATGCTACAGCTTGGATGAATGTTGAGGACATTATGCTAAGTGAAATAAGCAGTCACAAGAGGGCAAATGCTGCATGATCCTACCTAAGAGGAATCTAAGGTTGTTAAACTCATAGAGACAGAAAGTATAATAGTGATTATCAAGGACTGGGAGGAGGGGAAATAGGGAGTTGTTTAATGGGTACAGAACTTCAGTTCTGCAAGATGGAAAAGTTTGAGATCTATTGCACAGCATGCACATACTTAATACCAATGTACTGTACACTTAAAGTGGTCACAATGGTAAATGTCATGGTTTTTTTTTAACCACAATAACAAAAAAAAAAAAGGAAGAAAGAATTGGGAAGTCTCTTCAAGGCAATCGGCCATTCCCTGAAACATTTTAAAGCTGGGAGGGACATGGCCACACTAGCATTTTAGACAGCAACCTCATGGGGAAGTGTTTGATGGATTGGCCATGGTACAGGCTGGAGGAGCCTGGAGGGACCAGCTGGAGAGCCTGTCATGGTCCAGATATGGGTTAATGATAATGTGACAAGCTCAGAGAGAAGCAGGAAGGAGCTGTGACAGCATGCAGGAATGCAGGTGTGGCTGGGAACCGCTATTGTCATTCCTGAGGTGTGTAACCTCCGACACTGTTCGCCTGGGCAATTCAGGGTATTGTCCAGCTGGGCATGCTGTTAATTTTGCCTGGAGAGATCATTTGAGTCAACAGGGCTCCCTGTCAGGAATCACACTGACTGCTTGTGATTGTTGCTCTGTCTGACTGGGACAGAGTCCTCTGCCTCTCTGTCTCCCTCCTTCTTTTATTTTTATTCTTTTCTTTCTTTTTTTTAACAGTAGCATTGATTGATTGATTCCCTTGAATACTGTTACTCATACTCAAAGTTGCAATTTTCCTAGAGCTAATTAGAGAGAGTCATGATTCAGGCAGTATCTCTAGAAATTCAGCAACTTCCCGTTTATCTTTCTATTATCTCCATTCTGTGGAATTTCCCAGCAATGATATCATTCTCCAGAGATATAACCTGGGTGAAACCTTTTTGAATCTCCACATTTGAGAAGAACCATTGCCGTAAATGCTTTCCTTTGTACAAATGCATTACTGTGTGACTTCTGGAGAGAAGTGTGTCACAACAAGGGAATAAGAAGGACAAGGCCACCTTGAAGCTCAGGTGCTGGGGGTCAGATAGGGTACTTTCAAGTGAGGGACTCTGGTAGGCGTACCACACTCTCAGCATAATTCGAATTTTGATTCAAAATAACATTGTTCTCTATGTCATTGGCTTTACGGATTACTTGTGAAATACGGACATTACTGAATTCCAAAGGCCAAGAATAATTTATCCTAAATTAATCATGAATGACCTTTGGTGAAATAATCTTGCTTGTTAAAATCATCTTTAATCTTATAATTTACAAATCATTAAATCTCTTTGTTTTTGTCCTTTGATATTTCATTTACCATTCCCAAGCTTGGATAAGTTATAATTTCTCTAAAGATCCCATAGCTGCTTGTTTCTGTTTTCGGCTGCTTGGCTGTGACTTGATTTATCTGTTTAATTGTTAAGTCTATCTAAAGTTTTTTTGTGTAATGTAAATTAAATTGTTTTTCAATATTGCTAACATCAAGAAATAAATCCAGGAGGAGTTTTACTTCTCCAGAAAGCAGATAATTTGTATGTTTTGTAAAGTGCTTAGCACAGTATAAATGAGAGGTAATTGAAAAATTTTTTCACTCCACCTCTCCCTTGGAAAATATTTGAAGAACAGTAGTCACATATCTAACTTTCTTTGAAGGTACTTTTGGAGAGAATCCAGGAAAACCACCCTTTGTAAAACAGATGAACATTTCATCTGATAATTTGGTCCGCTTAAAAAATACTAGCTATCGAGCGTGTTTAAGTGTCTGTGTTAGTTACTATGGTACAAACTCTATTCAACAGAAATTTCCTGCTGAGAAAAACCATGAAGCACATAAGATGAATGCCTTCGCTGTGATTATTCTCTTCAGGAGCTAGAAAATAACTACTTAGAAAGATTATGCATGAGGGTAATTGCTATTTAATGGGGGGAAAACTGAGGAAAATAATTATAAGAGTGAAGAAGATATTTCCTAACCATCTGTCATTTAAAAATAAGAAACAAAAAAGAAGACATAATATGTTTTTCAGAAAGACTTGGAAGTGATGCCAAAAGGCAATACTCTAATGGTGCACACACCAAAAGAACTTTCCATGAAGAAATCTGAGATTACTGTGTGTAAAAGCTCTTTCCAGAGCCATCACCACGGTGTGAGTTACGATGACAGGCAAGCACCTTTATCTGACATCTTGACATAGCCAAGGTGGAAGAACACACCCAACTGAGATGTCAGTAATTGGAAGCAGGAGATGCCAACAGAAAGACATTTCTTCCTACCAGGACAGAAAAAGGAAGCGGGGTAGTGCCATGGAGAAAAGCAATCCTTTAATCTCTTACTCTGTTTAGTGCATTGGAGAAGTATTAGTAAGCTAGTAAAGGTCTTTATTTATGAGCATGGATAGACTTTTCGGATGGCATGTTATTGATGTTCTCTTCCATTGGAGCCCGCATTCTTAAGTCTACGGATAGTGGCCCCTGCAATCTGCCTGTCAGAGTCCTCCAGCCCTGCCTCGGAGGAGCTGATGGTCTGGATGCGGAGGAAGGAGAAGCTCCGTGAATTAATCAGCGTACCTACTTTGCTGTTGTTCTACAATACAGAAGTTAATAACCAGACAAGATGATGATAGAAGAGACGTCAGGCAATGTATGATTAAGGGTGCAGCTGCAAGCAATCTCTCTCTCCTCTAAACCTCCAGAACACTTTATCCATGCCTCTTATGGCACCTCCTCCTTTCTCTCTGATGCCACTGTTTCTCTCTTCTCCCCCTACTCAAGAGTGGACAACTTGCAGGCAAGCTCTGGGGCTGATTCTTCTTCCATCCCCCATGCAGAGCTTAGGCTGGGCCTGCCTAGCATCACTACAAGCAACCATTTGTTATTTGAATAAAATAAGAGACACAGACAATAAGTTTGGGTGTAAAGGGTATGGAGGGAGGGCATGGGTTTGTGTGAAGATTCTCACATTGGACAAAAATAGATTTAAAACAAATGATAAATGTCTGAAGCGGACATTGTTTTTACCTCTAAAGCATCCATTCATCTTTTTTTCTAGTAAGAACAACTTGATTTTCTTTTGGGGAACTATGCCTCCCCTCCCCTGTTGCATGTCCCCTTGGCCAAGACAGTCACACTCACATGGAGACAGAACTCAGGCAGAACAAAGACAAAAATTGCCAGTGACTCATCCCAGTGGCAACCTATCCACTGGGATAATGGAGACTATCCATTTGTTTGGCCATCCTTTGGCAGATTAGAGATGGCTGCCCATTCTCAGTCACTCCTCTCATCGAGAGGTGGAGTCTATGACCCTTCCCTTCAATCTAGGTAGGTTCTGCACCTGCTGTGATCAGCAGAATAAATGAAAGTGACTGTGCCAGTTTCAGTGCGCAGTCTTCATAGACTGGCCTCTTTCACTTCTGTACCTTTACTGTCTTTGACCATGAACTGAGTGAATTCCTTCCACCAAATCAGTAGTCCTCTCTTCACATACTTCCAGCCTAAAGTTCATTCTTTCTTTTTCTTTTTTTTTTATTTTAACGTTTGTATTTTTTTCTATTTGTTTCTTTTTCAAAACATCTGCCTATATCTTGTTTCATTATTTATTTCTTTTTGCTTCATACTTTTGTTCTTTTTTAATGGAAAGATTATCTTCATTGATTTCTTTGAGCATCATCAGCACATTTATTTTCCAATTCCTTATCAAACAGTTCCATAAAATTAATTTTACCTGAAGTGAATTGGGGTCCAGCTGGGGCAGCGTTCAAAGTCTTTCTAATGTTAGCTATTCTAATGTGGTTTTGGAATTTTATTTTGCAGAAGGCTCATTTTTGGTAGAAAGTTTTTTAGTCTTTTGTTTATTTCCTCTCTTTTCCTTTCCCTCCATGTTTACCCCTTCCTATCTGACAGTATTGCTTTTGCCACATAGCACCTGGGACCCCCGGTTCAGAACTGGGTACGTGGTAGTATTTTGGTATTCCTGACTTCCTTTGATACTGCAGATATCACAGAGGCTTTTACTGTATCAGGTGTGTCTTTGAATTCCTACTTCCCAACATCTGCAGCTCCCTATAAGTACGTGTAAGCAATGGCTGAGACCACTCTTTTTCTCAGTGTCCTATAACTAGAGGGAGCCCTAGTCCTAATCCTCATCCTCAGTGCTCTCTGTGTGTGGTTGTACCTCTGGGAGCTGAAGCCTTGGACATGGGAGAGAAGGCCAGTAGGGATACAGCTGCGATTCAGCCCCCTTCACTGTGGTATTTTTTGTTAAATGTTCCATGGTGCTGTTTATATTTCTATTTTTTGTTTGTTCATTTGTTTATTGAGGTAAGGTTGATTTATAATATTATAATAATTTCAGGCATACAACATAGTGATTCAAAATTTTTGTAGATTATTCTCTATTTAAAGTTATTGTTTAATACTGGCTATACTCACTGTGCTGTGCAATATACCCTTGTAGTGTGTTTATTTTATATGTAGTACCTTGTACTTCTTAATCCCCTAACCTGTCTTGCTCCAGCCCCCTTCCCCTCTCCCCACTGGTAACCACTAGTTTGTTCTATATATCTATGAATCTGTTTCTGTTTTGCCACATTTGTTCATTTGTTTTATTTTTAGATTCCACATATAAGTGATAACATACAGTGTTTCTCTTTCTCTGTCTGACTTTTTTACTAAGCATAAGTCATGTTATTGCAAAAGCAAAATTTAATTCTTCTTTATGGCTAAGTAGTATTCCATTGTGTGTTTTTGTGTGTGTGTGTGTGTGTGTGTGTGTGTGTGTGTATTTATCAGGTCTTTTATTTATTCATCTGTTGATGGACACTTGGGTTGCTTCCATATCTTGACAATTATAAATAATGCTGCTATGAACATGGGGATGCATGCATCTTTTTGAATTAGTGTTTTCATTTTCTTCAGATATATACCCACAAGTGGGATTGCTGAATCATATGGAAACTGTATTCTTAGTTTTTGAGAAAACTCCATACTGTTTTCCACAGTGGCTACACTAATTCACATTCTCACCAACAGTGTACAAGGGTTCCCTTTTCTCCACATCCTTGCCAACATTTGTTATTTGTGGTCTTTTTGATGATAGCCGTTCTGACAGGTGTGAGGTGATATCTCATTGTGGTTTTGATTTACATTTCTCTGATGACTAGTGATGTTGAGCATCTTTTTGTGTACCTGTTTGCCATCTATATGTCTTCTTTGGAAAAATGTCTCTTCAGGTCTTCTGCCCACTTTTAAATTAGTTTGTTTGTTTTTTTGATGTTGGGTTGTATGAGCTATTTATATATTCTGGACATTAACTTCTTATCAGTCATATCATTTGGAAATATTTCCTCCCATTCAGTAAGTTGTCTTTTTATTTTGTCAATGGTTTCCTTTGCTGTGCAAAAAATCTGTTAAGTTTAATTAGGTTCCATTTGTTTATTTTGCTTTTGTTTCCTTTTTTGAACCCAATGATATCATTTTGATTTTTTAATTTTTATATCCTACTTATTGTTACTATGTGTTTGGAATGCTTGTGGGCAGTAAAGGGAAGGGAGCGTTTTATCAGAGCCCGAAGCTCCTGCACCACTTGACCAGACATCAGTTGTTTACTTCCGTTTACATTTAACATGCAAAACTTTGAAACTCATGTGATAAAATTTTACTTCATCCTCTTTGGATTCCTCTTCATACTTCTAACCTTAAATAATTCTTTCCTCCAGACAGTGAATAAATATTCACTTTTTCTACTTTGTCTAAGGATTTTACTATTTTATTTTAATCTTTAGCTTTTCTTATTTAAGTTTGGTTGATTTACAATGTTGTGTTAATTTCTGGTGTACAGCATAGTGATTCATTGATATATATATGTATGTATATATTCCTTTTCATATTCTTTTTCATGATAAGCCATTACAAGCTATTGACTATAGTTCCCTGTGCTGTATAGTAGGACCTTGTTGTTTATCTATTTTATGTATAGTAGTTAGTATCTATAAATCCTGAACACCCGGTTTATCGCTTCCCCAAATCTTTAGTTTATAAATTCTACTTAGAACACATTTACTATGAAGTATGAAATAAGGAAGTATGAACTTCTCAAAAGAGCTAAAATTTTCTCAGCACCATTTATTGAAAAGTCCTTTCTTTTCTCATTATCATTTCCTAAAGTACTGTATATAATAAGATTTATTTCTGGTCTGTCTCTTCTGTTCTGTTAATTTACCTCTATGGTCATCTTTCAAAAGCATTCTGCTGTGATTATTGCAGCTTTTATATGTTTTGGTAGCAGGTAGGACTAATCCTACTGCATTATTCTTTGTTTTTCAAAATGTGTTCTAATTCATGCCTGTTTAGCTTTTCTCAATAAACTTTATTTCATTTTTTAAATTTAAAAATTATATTGGAGTTTTTATTAGTACTTGCATTAAACCAACATATTAATTTGAAGACATTTTTCAAGAGTATGTCTACATTAATACATCATTTTTTAAATCTTCCATTAAAATGTTTTTGATTTCCTTCTTGTAGGTCATGTTCATTTTTTAAGATAATTCTAGCTTTTTAATCACTTTCTCCCCTCTTTTCCATTATTTTTGAAAGTAATAATTTATCCATAGGACATAGGACAACTCTATTTTGTTACTGTTTCCTATGCTGGCCGGCATTTCTAGCTCTTTTTTCTTATTAGTGAAAACATTTAAAGGTATGAATGTACCTTTTTGGTACTGAAAGAAATTTCTTGCCCTTTCCAAAGAGCTATGTTCAAGTTTTATTAGAGAAGCTATTAAATAGTTTTAAGTTTTATTAGATAAGCTGTTAAGTAGTTTTTAGTTTTTATTCCTCATTACAGAAGCTATAACCCTTAATTATTGGAAATTATGAAAACACAAGAAAGGGGGAAATTCCAACTTGGAGATGATCTGTAGCTTGCTTCATGAATGCCTTTTCTTTGAAGATGTACCTTGAAAAACAAATTTTTTTGGCAGTGGGATTGGGCAGAAAGGAAAGATAGAAGGGCACTTCAAAGGGCAAAAAAAGGTTTGGAGATAAAATTCTTCAACATGGTTCGTGGATGTTGCTGGGTTCACGGAGTAAGGATGGACATAGAGAAGACTGGAAGTGAGTTGGGATGAGATTTTGGAGATCTTGAATGTTAGACTAAGGAATTTGGCATTTATATTCTGCAGGAAGTGAAAATCCAAGCCCCACATTTGTCCTTAAAAATCTCAACTTCCGGAACACACAAAATTCCTGTAAAGCTCTTTTTGTGCTACAGCGCATAGAGGCACAATGTTATATTTGAGATTCGCTATTTGTTCATTTCCTGTAAGACGTATTTGAATGTAAAATGGGAGGAAAAGCCTTGTGTTTGAGTTCCTTCCTGATTTTTTTTTCCCCAAAGGGAGGCGGGGGGAGTTACAAATTCAACTTCTTGATGAACACAAGCAAAACTCCACGTCTGCCCAACTGTGAAACACAGTCACAGAAATGGAACAGTAAATATAAACACAGAAAAAGTTTTATATTACTGGAAGAGCAAATTTACAATCAGTAAAGATTCTTTGTAATGTTATCTGAAACCTGAGTCGTCTGTAATTTTGGTTGTTTGCCCAGTAAGTTGAAAGGCCTTTTTTTTTTTAACCTAGAATTTAATTTTTCTTGGTCTTAGGCCCAATCTTTCACTAGCGGTGAGTCAGAAGGGATGCCTGAAATAGTTCATGTGCAGGTTTTTGTGTTCATGTCTTATCTTCCTTGGCTGGCCAGAACTGTTTCTTATTCATCTATTTATTTCTCAAAAACCCAGCAAAGTGTTCATAATTAATTCTTTGCTGAACTATATACATAGGTTTCAACTTATCTGTCAAAAATGTGAGACAACAAATAGCATTTTGTGACGTGTATACTGATGTGAACTTGAGACTTGGTAGTTAAAATCATAAGGACGGTAGTAACCAAGAAGTTTTTGTATCCCTTTTCCTTGTTTGGGAAGAACTGCCTGATGGATGCTGTTATTAGCTGATAAAGAAACTGCTGATAAAGATATTTTTTCAAAATATTAATAGAAGAGTAAAAACATTTACTTACAGGAAGTGATCCTCATAGAAAGAATTACACATGAAACAGTGATATTGTCTTGAGGGGTAAGACAGAATCCCAGAAGCCCCCTTTCCAAAACCCTTTAAACAATGAAAACTAAGTCAGCCAGTAAATAATATACTAGTGGTGTGCAAACAAGGCAGGCCATAGACATTGAAGAACGGCATCCTGAGGCAGAATGAGAGGGCTTGACTCCTCCCACTTCTCACGTGTACACTACCCTCCCCAGGCCATTGTGGCCTCTCACTTCTCAGAGGTACCTTTTGTGTTTGTGTAAGAGGGTCTACTGGCCATACACATGGGTATCAAATCAAGAGAGCGTGAGAAGTTGGGCAGGAAGAGTCCAGGAAACGTAGTTACCAAAGATTGTCACTGACACCAACCTAAAGAGAATAAAGACCCCTCACCCTAGATGTTTTTGTAGGAGGTAAGGTGGTGTTGCTCTGAACTAAGGAAGCAGATGGGACCCTGGGAATGTTTCCTTCTTGAGGCTCCTGGACAGTCTTTATCTTTTCATCATTGCCATGTATCTCCCCTTGACCACTCTTCAGTGCTGGATTAGAAAGTAGCATAAGACATGGTTCTTAAAGTAGATTGGTGGCTGCCAGAGACTGCGGGGTGGGGGAAATGGGGAGATGTTGGTCAAAGGGTCCAAACTTCCAGTTATAAGATGAATAAGTTCTGAGGATCTAATGTTCAGCTTGGTGATATAGTTAGCAATACTGTATTATGTACTTGAACATTGCTAAGAGAGTAGATCTTAAATGTTCACACACACACACAAAAATGGTAATTATGTTGGGCAACTGATATGTTAACCTTATTGTGGTAATCATTTTGCAAGATATATGTTTATCACATCATCACATCGTACACCTTAAACTAACACAACGTTATATGTTAATTACATCTCAATAAAACTGAAATGGAAAAAAAAAGACATAGCTGTCAATTTCTTACAGTATGGTGGTGGAGATTTATTCATTCTTTCAACGTGTATGCAGCACCTGTGTGCCACGAATACAGGGCAAGAAGGCAGGGTGTTTGCCAAATGAATGGTGCAGCTACTATGTGCAGTGGGGTTTAGGACGCTATGTCTGTAAGTTGGATGCCCTGGGAAGGCTTTACCAAAGGAGTCACAATTTGACTGGGACTTGTGGAACAGGTAGTGTTTAAACTGGAAGAGAAGGTAATAGCTGGAAGTGTGGAGGCACGAGTAGGAGACCTGAGAGAACGCAAGCCGGAAAGGGAGGTTTAGGCGGGGTTAGGGAACTCCTCGGGGTTAAGAAATATGGGAGGAAAGGGAAAGTGCGGTAGGCAGAATAATGCCTCCCCCAGAGATACCCGTGACCGAGTATGTCACCTTACATGGCAAAAGGGACTTTGCAGATTAAAGCTATGGATCTTGAGATGGGGAGGTTATCCTGGATTATCAGGTGGAACCACAAGAGTCCTTATGTATAAAAGGAAGGCAAGGGGGTCAAAGAAAGAGAGGCGACCATAGAAGCAGAGTTTGGAGGGATGGACAGAGGGGGACCACGAGCCATGGAAGGCCAGCAGCCTCCAGAAGCTGAAAATTCAAGGAAACTGATTCACCCCCGAGCCTCCGCAGGGAATACAGCCCTGTCATCACCTTGATCGTAGCCCAGTGAGACCCACATTAGACTCCTAACCTTAACAACTGTGAGTTACCAAAGTGTGTTGTTTTAGGCCACTGCGTTTGTTCGTGAAATTCATACAAAAGAGAAGTAACACTAAAGGATTAATGAAAAGCACATCACATTAATACCTTTAAAAATATTCCAACGTCCTTACGGAGCTGGAGCTTCTCTTACAGCCATTTGACCAGGAGGAAAGTGAGGTTTAGAGAGGCTGTGAAATTGTTCAGGATCTAACACGTAGTCAAGTGCAGCTTCGCCCCAGAGGTGGTTTCTGAGTCGGGGGAAAGGGAGTCTGTCCAGAGGTAGGGAAAAAGAAGTGAGGGGGCAGGGAAGCCAAAGAGAGAGACAAGGAGAAAAAGGACTCTCTGTGTGTGTGTGTGTGTGTGTGTGTGTGTGTGTGTTGCGGGGGAGTGCCACTAAAGATAAACTTTGTTTACTTCTACTTTGGCTGAGGTAGCCAGGCTCAGATGAGTCGCTACCATTGTTGTTAAGAACAGGGCCAGAGCTTTTCCCATTGGTTCCATCTAATCACTTTTCTTTCCAAATGTTAAAAATCTGAATTTCCTTTTCTTTTAGACAAATTTGTAGACTTATTTGAAATGAGAATTCTTTTTTCACTGTGGATATCCTGCACTATGTTAAAAACTGATCATTAAAACCAGATTTTTATGCTATGTGAACCAGACCTTAATTTTTTTTTAATTTAGACTCTTTAGTTAAGACCCTTGGAAGGAATTACAGTAAATGTTAAAATTTAACCTAAAATCAAAGCTAGAGTCACTTCTTAACCAAAGGTTACATCCTACACAGCAAGTCAAATGAAAATTGTGTCTGTTCTGTGAAAATCACTCTGGAAAAGCCCTTGAATTGCCCAGGGCATTGTAACAGTCAGGATTAGTATATTCTTTACCATTTCTTAATAAGTCCGGCATGGCCAGTTTTTCCGACAGCATTGGAGCCCATCACTGTTTCTCTTGCTAGGCAACAAGTAAAGTTGTTGGCTTGCATTTCAGGCCTAGTTTGTACGAAAAATACAATTTGAGGGTGCATAGTTGACTTGTCAGAAATTAAAGACATTTGTATGCAATTTCACTGTATTGTTCAGTTCTACTATTTACTTTATACTATTTCATCTAATCCCTTTCCTCACTTCTATTTACTTTATAATTAAATTCTACTATCTAGTCCTAGTGAAGCATCACATTCTCTCTGTATACAATGCATGCCCCTGCAAAAAAGGCAAAATCATAGTTCCTCCATGAAGATACACGTAATCTTAACATTCTCATGCATTTCCTTTATTATCATTTTTCTGTATTCTTAAACAAAGTTGAGATCATCCCATACAAATTTGTTACACCTTTTTTATTGCTTTTAGTTTCCTGATATTATAAACAGTGCTGCAGTGGACGTATATAAACATAACTCTTGGGCTTTCTGACTGTACTTGTTCATTTTTTAAATTTTGAAATAGCAGATTTAAATTTTGAAACAATTACAGAAAGGTTGAGAGTACAGTTCAAAGAATTTTCTTTTCTTTAATCATTTGAGAGTAAATCATCAACCTGATGCCACATCACCCCCTGAATTTCTCTGTGTGCTTTTCTGCAAATGAGAACACTCTCCCACTTACCCATAAAATAACAACTCAAATCTGGAACTTAACATTGGTACACTACTACCACCTAATGATTTGTAGTCCCCATTCAAGTCTGGCCAATTGTCCCAATATCTCGTTTATAGCAAAAGCATCCAATTCAGAGTCAGGTATTGTGTGTAGTTGTCATGTCTCTAGTCTCCCACATACTGGAACGTTAGTTCAGCCTTTTCTTGATCTCATGGGCTTGATACTCTGGGAGGGTACAGGCCCATTATTTTGTTATTTTGTCAGTTTGGGTTTAACTGATATTTCCTCATGATTAAACTTAAATTTATTATGAATCTTTGACAAGAAAAGCACAGAACTGATGCTGAGTTTTCCTCTTCACAGTCTGCCAAGTGGTGCATGACTTAAATTTGTCCCATTACCAGTGGTGTTCACGTTGATCATTTGGTTAAGGTGGTATCTGCCATGCTTCTTCATTAATAAATACTTTGTAGGGAGGTACTCTGGATCTAAGAAAACATTCTATTTCTCATCAAACTTTTAATTTATTCATTCATTCATTTAGATCAGTATGGAGTCATGGATTCTTATTTTATTCATTTGATTATAATTCATTATCATTATTTCTGCTGATGCTCAAATTGACCCCAGTTTGGCAGCTGGGAGCCTATTCAAGCTGTCTTCTGTGTCATTTTGACATGTCCCCTTTATTTTTTGAAAACCTCTTTGTTTTCTGGTACAATAAAATGTTCTAGGATTGCCTTGAACTTTTCCTTCATCAGCTCTGGAATTAGCCATTTCTCCAAGAAAACCGGATTCCCTTTGTGGGAAATGGCATTTAGAAGCCAAGACCTGTGTGCTAAGTATGTTCGTTGCTATGGGGATGTTGCTGGCCAGTAGAAAGCATACACACATACACATTGGTAGACATTTTCATCTAGAATTATTTCTTTACTTATATACTGAAGACCATAAGTTCACACTGACACACCTAATTCCAATCCAATGTCTTTTCATATTGTTCTCCAGCAGGAAAAACCAGGTTGCCATTATATTTAGAGTATTTGCTTATTTGATCAACTCCCCGTTATGTAACTATAGTGGATTGAATGGTGGTCCCCCAAAATACATGTCCACATCCCAGCCCCTGGTACCTGTGAATGTGACCTTATTTGAAAAAGGAGGCTTTGCAGATATAACTAAGATCTCAAAATGAGATCATCTTGGATTTTCTGAGTGGACCCTAAATCCAATGGCAGGCGTCTTATAAAAGATACACACAGAAGAGGGACACACAGAAAGAAGAGGGGAAGGCCATGGAAGGACAGAGGCAGAGACTGCAGTTCTGCAGCCACAAGCCGAGGAATGCCTGTAGCCTCCTGAAGCTGGAGGAGGCAAGGAAGGCTTCTCCCGAGAGCCTTCGGAGGGAGTGTCGCCCTGCAGGCACTTTGACTTCCTGAGAATTTCATGCCTCCTCTGCTGCCCCGTCTCCTGTGCCACTGTCCTCTTTCTCTGCTCCAGCTCTGACTCCCCATTTTGAGCCACTTGCCCCCTTCCTCACAGAGGCCCTCCTCACCCTACTTGAACTCCGGCTCCCCACACCAGGCCGCCCTCTGTCAGTGCCTTCCTCGCAATGTTGCTAGGTAAAATACAGGATGTCCAGTTACATTTGAATTTCAGATAAACTACAAACAATTCATGCAAGATTGGAGACATATTTGTACTGAAAACTATTCACTGTTTATCTGAAATTCAAATTTAATTGGGTGTCATGTTTTGTTTTGTTGTCTCTTTTTCCTTGGCTAAATCTGGCAACCCTACCCCCTTACCCTAGTTAAGCTAAGACCTCCACCTCCACTACACCAGGCCGCTCCTCCATGGAGTGTTCTCTGTACTCCACTGGGGCTGTGACATTCATACCCGGCTGGCCCTTCTTCTCTCTGCTCAGACTCCAGCACCCCACACTGGACCAGCATGGCTCGCCACGCTTCATCCCTGCTTCCGCAGACACATACCCTGCTTTGTCTCACCTAATGGCTTTAAGACTGAATTGCTTAGGAAGAGAGGAGAAGGGAAGGAAAGGACATAGAATGGAAGGGGAAGAGAAACCTGGCCATACTTTTCAGTGTGCTTCATATTCTCCCTGTGGTAGAATAGTTTTTATATGAAGAAATGGCCTGTATTAGAGTTCTCCAGAGAAACAAACCAGTAGGATGGATGGATGGATGGATGGTTGGATGAACTGAAGAGAAGATTTATTGTATGAATTGGCTCACACAGTTTTAGAGGAAGAGAAGTCCCACAATCTGCACGCTGCAAGCTGAAGAACCAATAAAGCTGGTGGAATAATTCAGTTTGGGTCCAAAAGCCTGCAAAGTAGGGGATGGGTTGGGGGGAGGAGGCACTGGTGTAAATCCTGGAGTGTGAAGGCCTGAGAACCAGGAGCTGTAATGTCTGGGGGCAGGAGAAGATGGACATTCAAGCTCAAGATGAGAGAGCCAAGATTTTGCCCTTTCATTGCCTTTTTTGTCCTATTCAGATCCTCAACAGATTGGATGATGCCCACTCACCCTGGTAAGGGCAGATCTGTACTCAGTCTACTGAACCAAATGCTAAGCCTTTTTAGAGACACTGTCACAGACACATCGAGAAAAGTGTTTTGCTGGCTACCTGGGCACCCATTACCCCAGTCAGGTTGCTCTAACAGAAAGGTAAACATCACATGGCCCTACATGAAGAATTGATAGCCCTTTGTCAGTCACTAAATGGAAAATAAATTATGTTTTTTGACAACTGCCTGTGGATAGTGAGATTTTAAAAGATTCAAATGCTAGGAGAAATTGCACTTGAAGTGTGTCCAGTGGCTTGTCTTTTGATCACCTCATCATTTTTCAGCTGCTGTCTTTGTTAATGCCTCTCATCTCTTTATACTGTGTCTACCCAGGATTTTCCTGGGATTTCTGCATAAGGACCTGTAAGCGCCAAACTCTAAATTTCCCACCTTTTCTCACAACAGTCGTTATCTCGGCCTCAGCCAAGCCTTTGATTAAAAAAAAGCGGAGAAGATTTAAAAGAGAGCTCGAACATCTGCTAAGTACTGCAAGTAAATCACTACAAATCCCACTCATAGTTATTTTTTTCTGTCAAGTTCAGCTGCTGTCCTCTTTAGTCTACCCTAACCATCCCTACCGACATTATGCGCCAGCCACCCGTTGGTGTCACGACCTTGGAGTCTGTTTTTCTTTTGTTCCCTTCAGACTGATGCTGCACCGCTGTTTGTGTGCCCAGAGCCGAGGACCAGGCCTCTCTCCTCTCGGTCCACTTTCTGTCACCGCCGCAGGTGTTTTCATCTTTGTACCAAAGACTTGCTCACAGCCCCGTCCCTTTTGTCCTCCGGCTCTTTCCTGCTCCTTACACACAAAAGTGTGACCCTAGACAGATCCTTCTCCTCAGGCTGAAGCGATGCGAAGAGACCTCATGACCTTTTCATTACCAAGTTCGCCCTTTTGACTTATCTATATCACTTTTATAAAGTTCCAGGGTAAAAAAAGAAAAGAAAAAAATCCAAACTCCAGCAGAGTTTGGGGCTAAAATAACGACCAATTAGAAACTCTAACTTAGGGAAGCAGCTCGATTTCCTAAGTGCTGTCTAATTATGTGTTTTTTTGTTTTTTCATTTACTGTCAAATCAACTGTGACCATAAATTGAAGTGCTGTGGTTAGAGGGCACATTTCTGATCAAATAAATCACAAATCTAAGTCAGCCAGTCAAGGCATAACATGCTCTTTTCACTTTTTATAGTCTCAGGAAGCAATAAATGACAACGGCTAACATGCAATAAAGCTGTTAGCGGACTGTGAGAAAAAAAACCCCATACACTAGTGGTTATATTATAGCTACGCCAAGCTAATAAATTCAGATGCCGTTTAGATGCTAGAATATTTTCCCATCACAAATGAGGTACCAAGTAATGTTTGTCTTTCCGAAGATTTGCCACAGTCATTCCTACCATTCCTGCATGAATCACACTGGCTCGTCTGTTACGATTTAGGAGATTGTGGCCAATGGTCAATATAATCGAGGTGATAAATGTGCAGTTGGCTCATGTGAAAGCCCACGTAGATTCATTTCAGGAAAAACGGGGAAGATTTATGGTGAGAGGGCAGTGACATGTGTGGGAATTTCAGTGGTGGGGGAACTGAGACACCGAGGAATCAGGAGAGGGTGAGACCCAACTACTGAGCAAGAGAAGCAAAGTTTAGGAAGAACTGCTGAATCAAGCTCATGGCTGCAGATGGAAGCTGGAGTCAAGGGAGGTTTCAGGTCAGTGCTGACCCCAGGTTTGCCCAGGGGACACCTGAGGGCCTGTGGCACTGGCAGCTTCTGCTGTGAAATGAGTAACAACTCCCTCTCCTTTTCTTAGAGGACTCTCTTAAACCCAGTAAGGTGTCCGGTGATAAAAAGAGCTTACAAAAATCTTGGTGATGTCCCACACAACAGGATAAGTTTTATGTTTTTTTTTTAAAAAAGGTAATTCTTACCATGATTCTCCTTTAAGGCATCATATAATTAAAGAAAACTCATTTTAGTGGCATTGCTAAAAACCAGAACCTACCAACCAGCTGCCCCTGGGTTGTGCTGATCTGTATCCAGTCTGCTCGTTATAATTTTCACCAGCAATAAGGTGAACATAGGCGCAAATGGCCGCAACCTCAGGAGCAAGAGTGGCCACTGGCAGGGAGAAAGGGGCACAAGGTGAGAGGTGCCGCATTAAGGTAGCTTTCATTTTTCCTCCATTGGGCTCTTTGCCTAAGCTCAGGACTGGATTTGCGGTGAGGGAGGAAGCCCAGATCATTTCCCTATTATGGTAGCCGGGCAGCTACAGCACATACTTTATAAATTATGTTTCATTTGGGTGAAACTTCACTTTGGAATTTCTCATAAGTACAGTCTTGGGAAAGATGCAGAAAGTAAACCTAGGTTTCTGCTTGTTGTTACGAAGCATGGTGTCTACTTGTCGTTACGAAGCATGGTGTCTACTTTTAAAGAATTTATTTGATCATGGTTTGGTGGTGACGGTGTCTTCAGATGTCTAAGGGGGTGGTGAATACAGAGAAACTTCTTAACTTCTTTGCCCACCTCAACATACCTCAAAGATGATGTCATAGAGCATTTCTACCTAGGAAAGAATTTAAGGAGATAAAGATCATGTTTTCGTACAAAAGAGTCCAGAATTTGTTTTAAAAGGTGAAAAATTGAAAAACTTAGATGCTCTGACTGTTGTTAATGACTGACCTCTTGTGACTGTCCTCTAAATGGATGGCAACATACCAGGTGTGCGAATAATATAATCTGAGATGCTCTTGTCTGGTAAACCTCTAATCCAGCTGAGACAACTCTTCTCACTCCAGAATTCCAAGAGTTCCACAGACCTCTTCCCACCCCAAACCACAGGATTTCTGGAAAAATGTAGTCACTTAAAAAAATATATATATATAAAATATATTTATTTTATATTTTATAAATAAATTTATAAATATAAATTTATAAATGTATACTTTATAAATATAAATATTTTATATTTATAAATATAAATACATATATATATATATATCGCTCTGGAAAGGGAAATACCTAGGCATCAGAACAGAGGATGAAACTCAAAACTAGAACAATATATGTATGAGATGACATCAGAGTCCCTGGGATGCTGTGCCCAGACATAGGTCATCATGGATGTAGGCTGGCATTTTAGTATCTATGTAGGGATGAAGGCCACAACTGAGGGCTCACGCCATGTAGGGAGCTGGAACCAAGACCTTTGCTTCAGAGTGGAGTCCAGGAGGGCTGGCCTGGCCTCTCTGTGAAAAGAGTATTAGACGCTCCACACCCCGGGCCTAAAGAAAGCTTGTGCCCTTGGCACTTTATGCATAAGAAAAGCATCTCCTCTCAGAAATTAAAACCCCATGCAGAGGTATAAGATCTGGATTTATGCTGTCCACATGGTATGAGAATCCCAAGCCCAAAAATTGTATAAAAATGGGTCCCGAATTGGGTAGAATCCCCAAGAGCAATGCCAGAAGCAAACACAACATCTGTCCTTGAGGACACTTTTATAACTCAAGGCACCTGGAACATCTAAAGAAACAAGGCATCTGCTAAAGATACGCTCACATTTAAAATTACAGACTACAGGGGGAAATGACTCAATGTGAGGGAGAGTCACAATAAGTGGGAGAATTAGCACCCCAAGAACTTGAGATAATAGAGTAAAATAAAACAATCAAGAGATAATAAAATAAGAAAATGCAAGAAAGAAAAGATGAAATGAATAGGTTATTTAGTAAAAGAAAGATGTCAGAATGTGCTATAAGTACACATATTCCTACAAAGTCACTAAGTCATAATGGATTCAAACTGAAACCAAAGAATTGGATGTAAACTTGAAATTTTTTAATTTATACCTTGGAATCAATTACCTGCAGGGATAATGAAAGCTCAGTTATGTGACTCTCATAGGATTACATTTAAAACCATATGTTGGGCTTGCTTTAGATGATAAATGCATAAACTTTTCATTGCTTTGAGCTGTTAGATGAATAAATTTTCACCCATAAAAATTTTGTATTTTTCTAGTTTTTAACTCTTTTCTAGTTATCAAAATAATATGTCTTTATTATTCAAGACAAATTCTGAAATATGAAAAGAAGCAAAAGAACCCTACCAAAAACCAATAGTCTTTCTACCTCAAAACACTGTTCACATTTCAGTGTGTTCCCTTCCAGTTCTTCTTTCTGTGCAGTGTATCCTTGTAGAGCTGAACTTGTACTGAAATACCACTTACTAGGCCCTTTATCCTATAAATTTAATATTGTTATAAGCATTTCCCCATGTCCTTAAAAGCTGTTATAAATATAGTTTAAAGGGTTGCATAATATTTCCTCATAGATGTATCACTTATCTCATAATTCTCTTATCATTGCCTATTTAGATTGCTTCTGTTTTTTTCATTGCTATAACTCTGCGGTAAATAGTTGTGCTTAAATCTTTGTTTATGGGGTTGATTATGTCCTGAGGCTATATACATATATATATATGATTTTTAAAATCAAGGGACAAGCCTCAATTTTATAATTTATATTTTCAAATCTATTTTATTGCCATTCAACAAAATTTATTGAGTATCTACTATGTGCCAGATAACCATACACTTTTTACTGTGTGTTTTTTCCTTCTGATTGTCAACATCTTCACACACACTGTAGAAAATTTGGCAACTGGCAACCGTACATATGAGTGCAAGTGTGTGTGTGCATGTGTGTGTGTATAAAAGGAAAAAGCAAGAAAGGGGAAGCATGAGGGAATTCACCTACTTTCTGTCTATAGGATCGAAGCCAGCAAAGAGAAAACTCCAGTTAGAACATTTGCTGGGCACTTAGAAAATTTATGAAACAAGTATACTAGTTAGATATAAAAGTGCTGGTTTATTTCATCTGATCTTTAGAATACGTCTGCACTGAAACAGGTCAATTAGATTACTTCCTTCCCAGACTTTCTCCCATCCTTATTCTAGGATTTGATGACAACTTTCGCAGCTATGTTTGAAAACAATGTTAGCTTACCAAAATGTCCATTCAATCAAAGCATCCACCCCTCAGAGCCGCGTTTGTCAGCTCCTGCTCTTCGTTACATTTCAGCTAAGAGAAGAAACACTAACCTAATGCCAGCAAATGAATCCAACTTACCCCACAGCAACAACTACCTGAAAAATTCAAATTAAAAGAAGATGAAGTTGAACCTGTTTTGCTTAGACCAACAATTGATTTTTTTGTCTATGCAGAGACAGATATGCTATTTACCTATCTGTTCAGGCTTTGCACTACAGAAAAAAGAATTTAAAAGTCATAATGCTAAAATCTGGAAGTAAAGGATTGTATATAAAGCAGGGGGGAAAAATCAAAGGACAATAAATTTCTGTTATTAAATTCTCTGGTCTAGTGCTGGATTCTTCTAGACAGAGCTCTAACTTTGAGGGCACTGCGTGTGGGTATGAGTTTGTGCACTGAGCAGTCCTAGGGGGCACCGCTCACAGTGAGCCCCAGTTGAGGACTCAACCTCAGCTGGCTTCGTAAGTCAATTTATATTTATATGTATATATAAAATTCAACACATATGTAGTAAGTTTTTGTGGATATGTATGTATTTATACATAAAACACAACAGACTGAGAGGACCTCAGGAAGAAGAAATGACAATGGTTTATTGCATGAAGGGACTTATTTCTGAAGAAACAAAAGTCCTGTACACAGTTCAGGAAAACGAAACAATTTTTTTGCAGGGGAAATGTCTTTTGCCCAGTGCACCAGGCTGGGCTGGCACCACCACCAAATTTTTGAAAGGTGGCTGTCAGAAACCGAAGCTGTGTATTAAAAAGATGGATTCCGTATCTTTATACATGTGACTTTTGTGTGCTGGGAATGTAGTTTCTTCCCCTTGAGGACAGTTTTAGGTGCTATCATTCCCAAATATACTGCCTATGAGACTGATTAACTTACCAAATATTTATCAAACACCCACTTTATGGAATGTAAGATGTTAGGTCCTATAAGGATTAAAAGGATGAGTAAGATACAGACTTCATGTAGTTTGTGCTTGACTTGGAATAGAAGTGTATAAGAATACATATGGTAGAAAAATACAAGATATAAAAAAAAATGCTGAAGCTATGAATGTACATAAGAAAATAATTTAAGAAAACAGAAATTTTTTAAAATGAAAATTACTGCTATTTAGTACTGAAATAATTCCTTAAACAATGTCCATTGGTAAGGAAGAGGAAACTCAAAGTGAATAACAGGAAAAACTACAAGCTGGTTTTCACTCTACAAAAATAGTTTCTCTTGTGCTTCTTCTCTCCGCCCGTGACTTGAGCCTTTTCAAGCCGCTGGCCCAAACAAATGACTCAAAAATCTGAAAAAACGTTTGGAATCGGGATCCAAGAGGATAGATTCTGACCCTGTGTCTCCCAGCCTGGGCAAGCCCATAGAAGTCGGGGTGGTGGGTGCCGTCTAGGGCTGACTTCTGCAAATGGCAGCTTCTCTGCTGTCGCTGGGGCCAGCAAGCTGGAAGGTGCAGGAAGACAGAGAGACAAGTAGTTTTTAACTCTTGTTTGTCTGCTGTGTTTATGGGGTGTTTCCCTGACATCAGGACCTGATTAATTGGATCCTTGCAGTGCATTTGCTTTTCCTTCATAGTCACGATGCACCTGTCAAAGTTATACCAACTATTTTCTGTGCAATAAAATGGAAGGAGTATGAGCTTGGGGGTGAGGCAGGACTGGGTTTTGAACCCCGAACAAGTGGCCTGTGCCTTCCTTTCCTCACCTGAAAAAAATGAGAAAACAAGAAACTCCTCAAGGAGAAATAATTAACACACTGATCATTTGTCACAGTGCCTGGCACACAAAAGGGTCAAGGGAAATGTGGCAGGTGTTGACAGCTGTTTAGTAAGGAAGAGATTGAGCTTGGAGCTGGACAGATGGAGTTCGAGAGTTGGCTACGTCACTTACTGTTCGTAGCCCTGGGTACTTCACTTCAGCTCTGTGCCTCAGTTTCCTCATCCCTAGAAATGGGACTAATGAGAGCACCTGCTTTGTGGGCAGTTATGAGGGACAAATGAGTTAATACGTGTTCAGTGCCTGGCACACAGTAAATTCTCAGTAAAAATCTTAGCTATTCACTAGAATAGGAGTTAGCAAATTATTTTACCTATTGTAAGGCTGTTGGGAGGTTAGTATAAACAAATCCATAAAGGTACTTAGCAAAAAGCTTCTCACTTATATGAAGTACTCAGAGTTAGAAATTCATTTTGGTGATTATTATTACTATGATTATTGGTATTTCGCTAGATAAGACAGATTTCTACTTTTTCAGCAATGATTTATTATTAATAATTAATTAAATGCTATCTAAGTTGGTAAAAACAGTTTTTCACATACGGCTGAGAAGAGATGTGAATTGAAAAGGGTTACCACAGCATAATTAAAGAAAACTAAAAAAGCCTTTCTGGAAATGTCTTACTTTAGTTTCTGGCCCTTTGTAATACAGATTTTTTTGAATTTTCAACAGTCTCTCATCTGAGTTACTTAAAGATATATTTATTTCCTCCACAGTAATTTGAGTCAGTCCCCTGGTATTCAGCTAATTTGAACTCCGGTATTTTGGAAGAGTGTCTGTTGACACAAATATATTTGGCATCACTAGGGAATTTAAAACTACATACAGACAGTGTCATGATCCCTCAAACTCAAGATGACCCAGTATTATTATGGAGTACAAGTATTGCTAAAAAGTTTCAGGCTGTCGTTTCTACACTGAATATACGGGCACGTTAGCCGTGCGTAGCAATGAGTTACAAAGATTATAGTTTTGCAAACATATTTAACAAAATATATTAAGTACTTTGCTATTTTGCTTAAAAAAAAAGAAATAGAAGGGAGAATCTGGTAAGATGTGCGGCAAGTCTTGAAACTTTTACTCACCTTCTGTCTGATTCTGAGGTGACTGTGTGGAGTGAAAACACGTCCCTCACTCGCTTCCTCCCAGAGGCAAATCTGATTCTCACTCAACCTAGAAGAGACAGATTGACACTTGACATTTTGTTTTGGTCTTGCCAAGATATTTCCAGTCTAGACAATTCCCTGATGGCTAAATTAAACTAAAAATCTCAGCATTCAGAAACTGATTTGCCTGGGAAAAACATTTGTGGCCCTGGGTCTTCTGCAACAACATTTTATTTTCCTAAGTGAAGAAGTAACCTGAGGAGGCCCTTGGTGCTTAAAGACCAGACTTTGTCACCTTGCCTCGGTTTCAGGTTTTCACGGGGCCTGTCAGAGTTCAAGAGAGGCGCAGGCCACTTCCACATTAAACCAAACCAAACCAAAACAAAAAGAAGGAAAAGAAATGTGAAATAGAGTTACAAAACTTGTGGTATATTTTAAATGTCAACATCTAAGAAGTAAGCAATTTCAGCCCACACATGCACACATGTACACATTCAGTTCAGTATAATTATGCCATTCCCAAGATGATTAAAGGAGTTATTAGAGGATTTATTAAAAAATATTGATTCATCATGCGCAACAGACATGGCCCAGTAATCAGACGCAGAGTTAAGATGGGCAGTGATATCTTTTTCCTTCAAACGTGCCAATGCTTCTCTGTAATGATAGGTACAACCTGGTGGCTTTGAGACCCTTTGTGACAAAGAGGATGGGGCCAGTTGCCCTCCTGGGGTTCCCCTTCGGAAGTCTCGGGCACTTGCACTTGGGAATATCCAGCTTATGCAGGTACCACTGCCTGTCCTTTTCATGTCAACTCTCTCCTGAGATCAAGAAGTGGATCAGCCCGTGAGTCTGGGCTGACGGGCACACTTACTAATGGGGTCTATTAGTGTTTTCCAGTTCTATGTGTATCTTGCTTTTTGAGAAAGAGGAGCGTTTGATCCCTCGTTTTCAGTGAGCAAGAGTCAAACTGCAGCCTAGAATGGAATGACAGGTGTACATTGCTAGATGGTGGAGGACATGGAAGGACTTTGAGCAGGAGGCAAAAATAAAAACACACTTTCTTTAATGTAGTTACTGATGAGGGCTCTTTTCCATAAGAGAAGACCCCTCAGTAGCATGAGCAGAGTCTGGAAACTAACAAAAGCCTCCTGAGAGGAGCACGCGAGCTGAAGTTCAGTCCAGCCCTGGGCTGTGACTGCCCACACAGCCATTACTTCTTATTTGTTAGGAAGGCGTGAAGTTTCTAAGCTGAGTGGAGCCATGACTTCAGATGGAGATTGTCCACTTCTGTGAAATTTTATTTGCAGATATCAGAGGAGGCTTCCATTTCTCCATTTCCCAGAGGAAGCTAGGAATGAGGGGAAAGTCGGGGTGGCGGGTAGAGAAAGAGAAGAGTAAGATGGAATCTTGGCAGATGGCAGTTGGTGCCGGTGAGCTCAGAAGGCTTGAAGTGGGTGGAGGGAGCCCGAGGACTGGGAACCTGGGTGTGCGTCCCAGGGAGAGGGAACAGACAGAAGCAAAGGAAGGGATAGTAACCAGCTGGCCTTCAAAAGGGGGAAGAGAGGTCCCACTGAATGACCCTGTGGAGAAGAATTCATGGAAATGTCTGAGGCTGGTTTAAAATGACAGCTTATCCAGTTTGTCAGTTGGGGAGTAGGATGGCCAAGTGGGATGGTGGGGTACAAAGAGGGCTTAGGAAGTGGGGCCAGTGTCCCAGAAGCCCCTCCCCCTGCTTCTCACTCCTCTCCCCGAGATGCATTGCTAAATCATCTAACTGATTAATAAGAGGGTTACAAACTTTTTGATACATCTAGTCTGGGCTCCACACAGGAGCCAAGGGCTTTTGTTAAAATATGTCAAGTCCAATGGTTTCCTGTTTCCCCCAAGGATAATCTGAAGTCCTTTCCAAGGCCTGCGGGGCACTTCTGACCTTGTCTGCTTTCTTTCTCCCCTCAGCCAGCCTTCCAGGTCCCTGGGCCATTTGATTTCCTCTAATGCCTTGGCCCTTACTGGTCCCCAGACACCACAGGGCTCGCACCCTCTCACTTCATCTGAACCTCTTCCTCTGCCCCATATTAGTTTCCCAGGGTGGCCATAACAGAACGCTACAGACTGGGTGGCTTAAACAAGGGACATTCATTAGTCTAAGAGCAAGACGCCAGCAGGGCTGGTTTCTCCTGAGAGCTGTGAAGGAAGGATCTGTCCAGGTCTCTCCCCTTGGCTTACAGGCGGCCTCTTTTTGTGTCTTCGCATGGTCTTCCCTCTCTCTGTGTGTCCAAATCTCTTAAAAGGACATCAGTCATGGATTAGGGATGACCCGAATCATCTCATTTTAGCTTATTACCACTGTAAAGACCCTGTCTCCAAATACAGTCACATTTTGAAGTACGGGGGGTTAGGACTTCAACATATAAATCTGAGGTAGGGGGATCACAGTTAAGCCCATAACAGCCTCTTATCAGAAAAGACTCCCCAACACATCCGAAATAGTGTCTCTATTAACTGATACACATTTATTCATTTATGTTTCGAAGGCCTCCCTCTACTTAAATGTCAACCCTAGAGGGCCAAATTCTTTGCTTTGTTAACTGATGTATCTCGCATGCCAAGCCGATGCCTGGAGAGTAGCAAGCCCTCAATAAATATTCATGAGTGTGTGAATGCATATTATGAAGCCATTACAAATTACTCTGCAAAAAAGCAATGACAGAGAAAGATGTTCAAGGTATATTGTTAAGTGAAGAAAACGCATCAAAAAAAAAACTGCATGTGTAGCATAGTTTCATTTTAAAATCATATACATATAATGTATCTTCATTAAAATAAAGCTTGGAGAGATATGCAACAAAATGCTAATAGTGGGTGGCTCCGGGGGTGGGATTTTTATTTATTTTGATTTCTCTCATTTACTTGTAGTTTCTAATTTCTCGTCAGTGAATATATATTACTTCCATCAAAGAAAAAAGACAATATATTTATTAAAAGTTAATAGAAGATATTTCTCATAACTTTCAACTGGCTGTTATGTTAAGAGAGGAAAAATACACTGTTTTTCTTTTTCAACGGGGAGCGGTAGGAAACACACCCAGTGGGCAGTCCCTCGGAGCCCAGTGGCTGAGAGCCCAGCCCATGGAGTAAGCCGTCTGCCTCCAAGTCCTCATGTGCCACTTTCTAGACTGGGCATCTCAGGCCTACCTGTCAATCATACTGAGTCTCAGTTTCTCATCTGTAAAACGGGGTGATAATGGTACACACAAGGCTTGGGACTGCCATCCAGCTCTGGCCCCAGACTGGAATTTGATTCCTTTTAGCTCAATGATTTGGAAATTTTAGGACACCAAAAGTCAGAGACCAGTCCAAGGATCTGACTCCACCTTTATTCTGTCAAGGGCGGGCCAAGCAACATCCAGATACCTGTCACATTGCTTTTGGGTACAGGGGTCCGGGGTGGGGTGGGGGACGTGAGAAAGGCACTTGCTGCAGGTGCCAAATTTAAAGTGGCACCAAAACACTCAATAATCAAGATAAACAATATCTTAGTAGAATGTTTTAAATAAAAATATGTAAAGGAAACGATACTGGACAAAATGTCAACAATTTTAATAGAGACAGATAAGTATGACTGATGTTCCCTTTGTTTCAGGTTCCATTATGGCTCAGCATGGCACTGCTGCCAGCCCACTGCCTGAAGGTGGGGAACCTTCAATTATTCAAATCATTATTAATTGCTACTTAATTGTAATTAATTATCCAAATTATCCTGAGCCTCAGAACCAGGATTGCTCTCTCTATGATTGTTTGGCCTTCAGTCAAGGCCCTGTAAGGATACTTGTGGAGAATATGTATCTTTCTCATCCTGTTTGCTTCTTTCTCTTCTGTAGCCTCCTAGTCACAGTTGCTACCTAACCCCAGCCTTCTTATCTCACTGAGGACTCTGAGGGGCAGGTTTCTCCCTATTCTTTTATAGAAACATAAAATGCCAGCAAAGCATGGTTTCTACCCTCAAAAGAGTGCTAAACAGGGTTTGCACATGTGGCAGGCTCCTCCCCTGATACTTCTGGGGAAAGGCACACAGACCTTGGTATACCTTACTTCAAAAACAGGCAAGGGCACAGAAAGAGAAAGAAAAATGCCATATGATATCACTTATATGTGGAATCTAAAAAAGAAACACAAATAAAATTACTTACAGAACAGAAACAGACTCAGACGTAGAGAAGGAAACTTACGGTTACCAGGGGGTAAAGGGGGTGGGAAGGGATAAATTGGGAGTTCGAAATTTGCACCTCTTGGGGGGTGATGGAAATGTTATTTACCTTGATTGTGGTGGTGGTTTCATAGGTGTACACATCTATCAACATTCCTCAAATTGTACATCTGAAATATGTGTAGTTTACTGTACAGAAATTATACCACAATAAAGTTGTTTTTAAAATAAAAAAATAGGCAAGAGCAAACAGCATGTTCATTCTGTCTGTTTCCCAGGAGAAGGGAAGAGCCTTATGTCATGGGGTCAGCCAGCCCTTTGGTCCCACGTGGAGAGTTTCCCGGAGGGGCTTTCATATTACTGTATCATGGGAGTTTTGTGGGTATCAGTTTATGCATGTCAAGCACTTCACAGTGCACATTCACATGGAAATTGCTAGATAAAAGTAAACATCCAGAGTCTTGTTTTCAATCAGTGGTTTCATTTTTACATAGGATACATAGAAACCATAGATTCTAAGTTGCTTTATCAAAGTAATCACTAGAAAAATAAGACATTCTTAGCATGGAAACTTTAGGGAATTCCCCCTATCACTCTCCTCCACTTGACTGAATGTACTGTATGTTATCTTTAAACATATAAGTTGGAACATCACAAAATGGCCAAATGGCCATCACAAAATGCCTTAACCTATGGCAAATTTGTTTCTGAAAGCACCTGCAGAAATCTAGGTTCTTTCTAGCTACTAAAAAACTCAGAGACCACAGTGGGGGTGGGGGAGGGAAGGGACTATTTAAATGGCAGGTAGTGCGTAAGACTTAGATTTGGTTACAGTAAGTTTAGCATAATCCATTGTAAGGTGATGGTCTGGATGATCTTAACACTGAAGAAATTGGCTTTGTGGGTTTTTTTTTCTTTCTAATTGAAGGAATGTTGCTCACCACACCTCCCCTTTTCTCCCCCATATTTTTAGATTAATGTGTTTACCAGAGAAGTGAAACACACTAGGATTACATATCTGTGTCCAGCAACAAATCTGACTACTCAGGACCACCGCATGGTCAGAGATGGCCAGCCAGTCCCAGATGTCCCAGCCTTCGCAGGCCAGGCACCTGACATGAGCATGAGGAAGCCACAATGAACAATCCAGCCTTAGGAGACAAGCCATGGAGGGGAAATGAGGAACCCAGCTGCCAGCCAGGACAGACACTCCAGCTGGGTGGCCCCCATGTGAGCCATCTCAGCCACGGCCAGGTGCTAGATCCACTCCAGCTGAGGCCCCAGCTGTCCTGGAGCAGGGGTGAGCAGTCCCCACTGTGCCCTGCCTGATTTCCTGACCTATAAAATGGTGAGCATTAGAAAATGGCTGTTTTTTAAAATGCAATAGGGGAACAGAAACTAGAAGCAGAGGCACAAAAGAGAATGGAGAAGATTGAAAAATAAAGAACAATTATAACCATTCTCAAATTGTGGTTGTTGGTACTCTCAATTCAGCTTTTTCATTCATTTATCTGTTCATTCAAGAAAAATGTATTGAGACAGCTGCAAGCCAGGCATTGTACTTAGTGCCAGGGATACCAAAAAGCTGAATAAAATAGTTCTGTCCTCAGGGGAGTGCCTAGTTTAATGAGGATGTCAAACAAGTAACCAACTATCCTACAAGGTAATACAAGGCTGGTATATAGTAAGGGTTTACAGAAGGAGCTGATTGTACTGAAGATGCAGAATCTCACAGCCTCAAGGAGGTCAGAGAAGCATTGCAGAGGAGGCTCTGTTTGAGAACCTCAGAGCATGAGTAGAGGTTTACCAGATGGCCAAGGTGGGGCACAGCAAACTCTGCTTGCAGAGGGCAGGGCAGCTGCTCCTGTGGTCTCAGCTTTTCTTTGCCTCTCCTGGGCAAAGCATTGATTGCACACCCGGAGTTTTATTTTCAGAGGAGTATTTTATCTGTGTGGTAAGTACGACTGAAAAGAAACAGCTCATGGGTGTACGGCACTGCTCAACCGAGACTCATCAGGTGAGCACCCTACAGAAGCCAGGCTTGCTCAGCGGAGGGGCCAAGGCCTTAGCACCCACCCCCCACCCCCACCAACTGTAATCTAAGTTGTTGGCTTTTTCTAAAGTGTGCTTTCTATTCAAATGTGACTCTTAAGACAAGATCCCTGGCCCCTACCTCCATCCAGTCTACTCTAATCCCTTCTGATAGAAAAATTCCAGAGGTATTCCAGGGTGGATGCCATGCGATGAGGATAAAAGCTGATTTGTCTCCAAAGTAGGCTGATGGAGCCACGGTGAGGAAAAGTTCATGTCCTAAAAGCTTTGTTTCTAGGAGACAAATTTGGTTAAAAAGACATCTTCAAACTTTTCCCTGCTGTCAGGTTGAATGAAACTCCTCCTCCTACAGTGTTTTTCACATCAGCTTCATTTGATGAGGCTGCTGTCAAAAAGGCTACTGGAAGAAACTGAGGGGAATATGTTTAATCACTACAAGAAGTTGGTTCTAACTTCAGTAAGGCAACTTGGCCAAGGATTCCATTTCAAGAGGGTGAAAGTGTACACTTTAATGTACCACGATGTCACACAAAGGAAACAAGGGGAAATAGTGAAACATGGAAATGCTAGGGGGAAAAGGAGTCTTGGCATGATTAGGAAAAAGCAATTGAAAGCATTTAATGCTTTTTTTTTTTTTTGCTTTTTTTTTGTACCCTGCCTTGTTCTAAATGGATTTGGCAGTGAGTTTATTTCCTGGGCAAGTGTAGAGGGTAGCTCTCTTACAAAACTCATTGAGTGCAGACCGCATGCTGTTACAGTCTTTGGAGCTGGAAGCAGAGCTGGCATCTGCTTTAGAAAACCAGGAGCTTGAACAGGGCACTTCCAGAAGAGAAAGGCTCTTCTACCCCGACTCAGGGGTGATCTGAGGAAGCACCAGCAGTGGGCTGAGAAAGACTTTAGATTTTCTATAGCACTTAGACAAATGAAAATGGAAGCAAGTAAACTATTAAATGGCAAAGAAAAGTAAAGTTCCCCAAAAGGCAAAAGGAAACTCCTAGTCTCTCCTAAAACTTCCAGACCTTCCTAGAACTTGTCTCAGGATATGCCCTGATGTTTGAAAATGTAACCACAGTGGACATTTGGGGCCAGAACTGACCTGTTCAATGAGCATTACCTGCCCTGATGGTATGGCTTACTAACACCTTTTTTCTTTTTTTCAGAGCATCATTTCAAATGAATCAGCATTCTCATCTCAACAGACTCATTGGCAGAAAGAAATCTAGATGCTGTGAGAAGAGAGAAGGTGAAAGAACAGTTCAGAAGGAGTGGGAAAAGACAGGTGGAAGAGACACTGGATAGTTTACTACAATATGACTACCTGTACCATCAAAGGGCCCACTTAGTAAAACATCTGGATCACAATGTTCCAAAGTTAGGAATGAGAGAAATCAAGTTGTTCCACATCTAATCAGGTATAACAGTAATTCTTAACTTTTTTTGTGCCTTTGAGAATATGACAGTAAGAGTAGGCCCTATGTCCAGAAAAAAAAATGTACATGAAGAACAGCTAGTCATAATACTCAAGATGGAATAGCGTTAGTCCCTTTGCTCTTCCAGACTTGCCACTGTCATAGTAGGATAGGGTTTTTTTCTTAATGCTTTCTGTTCTCTTGAAACAAAATATTTTCAAACCTATTTTCATAACGATGATTCCCAATATTTTTTCCTTCTTAGCAAGTTTAAAATTCTTTAATTTTCAAGGTCATGCATATCTATTTTTGTATGTGTCTGTTGTTAAATGCAGCCACTATTTTGTAACCTAATTTTAGGCATTGTCTCAAATCTACAAGAATCATTCAAAATGGTATCTAGTGACATTCCTAGGACTTTAGACAATATTATTATTATCGTGGAATGTAGTTACTGGGTCCTAAGGATTTAACAAGATGCTGTTTACTGAAACTGAACTTCATTGAATCCTTTCTCATTCCACTGTGGTTTCCACATTTCAGTATATTTCCTATTTTTGTCCCTCAAACCTTTAAATATAATCATCCCTGCTTCCCTGATTTTTGAGATGACCTTTTTCTCTTGGTACCCTTTTAATAAAGGAAAATACTCCCTCTGGTCTTTTTTTGGTCTCTTATGTGACTAAGGGGTTTGTAAATGGTCACACATTTTGCACTTACATGTCATTTTCTTCTTAATTTTTCAAATTCTTTCCCCCCAAAGTTGTTGCTATTTATGTTAACTATTTGGAGGAACAAATAGTTCCCATCTTCCACTTTTGTAACATACCTATTTATACTTGAGCTCCTTGGTTTTTGCTCAAATTCCTTTTCAATTTACCCACCTTTGGGGGAAAATATGATTTGGTTTTTGTTAGGTATACTGATCTTTTCTGAAGTAAACTTCTCTCTACACATTATCCTCTCTTTTCCAGAGTAGCTTTCCAAATAGAAGCCTATTATTATAGAGAAAAATAGAGGTCATCAGATGAGCTCTTCCTAAACCTCTCCTCTACTAGAAATATCTCTGTGGTCACCCAGGTCCTCTCTCCTTCCTTGCCTTTCTCTCAGTCCAAAGCTAATCTGTGCCTGCTCTGGAGGGCATCCACTTGTGCCTTCTTGGAGACCTTGCTCTGTCAATTCTCCCATCTCCTCCAACTTCAAAGTCCTTTTGTCTCCATTGGCTCTTACCCTTTAACATATAAATATTACTCATATTTTTTTCCATCTTTAAGAAAAAAGCATTCTTAACTATACATCTCCTTCTCGTTACTACCACATATCTCTTCTCAGCCAAATGTTTAAGAAGAGAATCCCTGTCTTCACTTTCTCACCGCCCATTCATTTCTTTACTCACTGCCTGCCTTCCGGCTGGTGCACATCCCCAATCACATGCCACAGCCAGTGATATTTGTAGCCTTCCTGTTCTCTGGACAGCACTGGACTCTGTTTAGGGAATTACGAATGGAGTGTCTACTGGCCAGATACTGTGCTAGGTTCTGCTGTCCCAGAAATGGGAGGCAGATGTGATCCCTTCCCTCATGGGACTCACCTGATCAGCCATTCCTGATTAATACTCAGGCTCCTTGACTTCCACTGCTCACCCTGGCAGGCTTCACTTAAATGCCACTTAAATCTCCCTTTTCTCGAGGTCTCCTCCCTTTCTTCCTTCCTCCCTTTCTTCCTACCTACCTATCTTCCTTCCTTTATTATATACTTCTTCTCAAGGCAATCACTTCTATA
This sequence comes from Vicugna pacos, assembly GCF_048564905.1. Taxonomy (NCBI): domain Eukaryota; kingdom Metazoa; phylum Chordata; class Mammalia; order Artiodactyla; family Camelidae; genus Vicugna; species Vicugna pacos. The sequence continues at coordinate 64,692,023 of NC_132991.1, read as the reverse complement.
CCAGGGCTTCTAATGACAATATTATATACTCTAATGTATATAATATACATTTGTATATACTCTATATACTCTAATGACATATATACTCTAATGACAATACAATTTTTAATGTTGTTTTCCTTTAAAATTTTATTTTACAGAGGAGGTCTCGTTTACTAAAACCATAGATTCCAAGTTGTTCCATGCAAAATGTGATATTCTTAGATGTCATCATTAGGAAATTTCTCCAAGCACATTTTTTGGTTGATTTAATATGTGTATTATTTTCAAAAATGTAAGTTGGGCTATCACAAAATAGACTTAGTCTACAGAGGTTTACATCCAACTTTCAACCAGAGAAGCTCTATTTCCATGTTCCACTTGACAGAGCCCAAAATCATCTTCCTCCGCAAACCTCTTCCTCTTGCTGCATTCTCCATCTAGGAGAAAGTCACTGCTCTCTACTTAGTTCCCTAAGCCAGAACCCTAGCAGCTCATGTTTGCCCCCCTTTTATCTCTCTCTCTCCATAGCTAGTCACCGAGCACTTCTTTTGTACCTCCCAAATGACTTCAAATCCTTTCCTTCCACTCCAGTCTCTGCCACTGCCCTTAGTTTGAACCCTCACTCCTCTCTTAGATGAATATAAAGTTCCTTAAGTGGTCTTGTTGCTTCCTTCAACCCTCCTTATTGTCCAGAGTGACCTCACTTCAAACCACCTGATAGTGACTCCTTAACTTCACAACATTCAGTGGCTCTCATGTTTCTGCAAAAAAAAATTCACTCTTTACTCCAGCATCTACTTTGGGGTTAGGGTTTGAATTTCAGGTTCAAGTACTTTGCAGCAGTGTGACCTCACAATAGGACTTTCTAAGCCTTTGTTTTTTCTGTTCGTTGAGCTCACTGAGGGCAGGGCTGTTCTGACACACAGTGCCTGGAACATAGAAGGGACTCATCAATTTGAATGAAGGGAAAACCTTTAAAAATCCGTATCAAAAAATTGTTCCTCCTTAAAAAACTAAAATCCTAATACACTACTTCACTTCCAACCAAATTTGCCTTCTATCTTTATTTTCTGATAATCACAGTAAATTGTCTTTGGTGGAGGATCCACACTATCTGGGATCAGATCCTGGCCACACCCCTGAGCAATCATGTGACCTTGGGAACGCTACTTAACTTCTGTAAAATCTGTAAAATGAGGGTTTTCTGTTCGAGGGTTAAGTGAGTACCTCACTTGGAACGGCGTCGGGCGCATAGTTAATGTTTGCCAAATATTAACTATCGTTACATATTCATCAAATCAAGACCGTGGTACACCACTTTGTGACTCTCAATTCTATCAGAAAATCGTGCTTTATGCGTTTTCGTTGGCGAAAGGAGGAAAACCTGGAAGCTCCGGCCGTGGAAGGGAGAAACAAGCGAGAAAAGCGAGTTGCTGAATCCCAGCATTTCAGAGGTGGGAGGGACGAGTTCGGTCCCTATTTTACGGATGAGGAAGTGGAGGGGTGACGTGTCCTCCAGTCTCATTCAAGACACAGACACAGCTCTTTATTGAGAGTAGGACCAGGGTCCTGGGGGTTGCTATGGTAAAACTGCAGGCGGAAACTAACACTCTCTGGAAGGCAGGACAGGAGGAGCATTCAGTTATAAAAACGGTCAACAATTCGGGTGTAAATAAGTTCGGTGAGCAATACATCAAATGAGTCAGCTGTCAGACCCGGTGAAACCGAGTTGCTAACGCAACTGGCTCTTGACTTTACTAACGGGTGCCTTCTATAGAGCCCACTGACCCAGGACAGCTTCCATTAACAAACGCCCGTGGCGCTTCCCGCAGTACCGGAAAGCTTACAGCCGCGCGCGATGAATGGAAACCGGAGTCCCGGGCGCGCCGCGAGGGGGGCGGGGCAGCCGCGGGGCGGGGCAGCTGCGGGGCGGGGCGGGGCATTGTGAGTCACGTGCCTGCTCTCTAAGGCGGGCGCGTGGAGGGAATTCTGGTCGTGATTGGTCCGTCGTAACCAGGTGATCGAAGGACGCGTTCCGGTTGGCAAGTGCTGGCCCAGGCTAGCGGGTTTCAGTCGAGAGGCGGCAGCGGAAGGAGGAGGAGCTCTGGTCGCGCTCTCTCCCGGCAGTGGCTGCACGTCTCAGCGTTTGTCGGATCCCCACCCCTTTTAAATAAGCAGGGTTGGTCACCGCCCTCACAGACTAGTTGACTCCAGGGAGGCGGCAGCGGCGAGGCGGCGGGGGTGCGGCCGGGGCCGGAGCCCTGCCAGGGGCCCGGCGGCGGCCGGACTGGCCAGCAGCGAACGAGGCCGCGTCTACACCAGCGGCGCAGCCCCGACATAGTCCGGGGCTACCCGTGCCGGCCGCGCCATTGTTGGGGGAGGGGGCGGCTGCTGAGCGTGGCGGAGTCGAGGGTCGAGCGAAGGCGGCGGCAGCCGGGAGCGGAGGCAGCCCATGGGGAACACGCTGTCCTGTTGCGTGTCCCCCAATGCCAGCCCCAAGCGGGGCCGGCGCGCGGGGTCGGCGGAGCTAGACTACGAGACTGAGATCTACGAGGCAGCGGCTGGGGACGCGGTGGCAGTAGCGCCGGCGCCGGCTACCGCGGAACCCGCCGATCTGGATTTCGGAGCCGGCGAAGGACACCACCTGCAGCACATCAGCGACCGGGAAATGCCCGAAGGTAAGAGGCCGGCCCCGTCTGCTCTCGGGCGTACCTCTGGCCTCCATCGCCCCCAGGGTCCCCCGGGAGGGAGCCGCCGCCTAGGGCTCCTTCCTGCCCTGAGCTGCCTTTCCCAGGGCTGGGCACCGGGGACGAAGGCTGGCTCTGCCTGGCGTCCCCACCCCTTATTCTTCCCCGTCGCGTCCGGCCAACCTCTTTCTCTCTTCCCTACCCAAACGCCCAGTCCTTTCCCCCATTCCTATTTCCCACCCCAGCCTGAGACCCTCCAGTCCGCGGCCCTTCCTGTTTGTGGCTCTGTTTAACATCTCGTGGGACTTCTATAAAGACTTTTTGGTATAGCCTTTCTTTTCTCAATGAAAACTTAAATGCCCCAACTTAGGTGTATCCATCCCACCTTCCTATCCTTATCTATCCAGATGGTGTGAAGTGAAGGAACCAGGTAAGGGCCTGACGATACTCTTCCACTGGTTAAGGTAGTTTGTGCTCGGGACAACTGAAACATTTTAGGATTTGTTAAATTTAAAATAGAGATTGACAAAGTCTGTGCGGTGTTTTTAAGTAAAATTCTTGAAATTTCAGTGTTTTCAGTCGCCTTAATAGAAGCTGCTTTACTCCTTCTAACTGTAATTTCAACACGGAAGGAAAGAAAATGGTGGGAAGGGGGCTTAAAATAACTGTGAACAGTGTGAAACGTTACTGCCACGGCTGCAGAGAATAGTTTTTTACCCAAAAGAAAACTCGTGGAGTTCTAATTACTTTAAAATTCCCACCTTGACACAAATGTGTTCAGCCCAGCAGCTTTAACAGACTTCATTTACACGTTGCCTATTCTGGGGGAGAAGTGGGGTGATTCGTGAGACTGTTGGTCAAAAGTTTCAAAAGAGAGAAAACAAATTTAGATTTTAACTTATAAAATAAACTTTCGGGAGTTAATATGCCGGATCCTGCAGAAAAGTGTCTCCATGGTTCCCTCTCCTTTCTGCCCCCACCCCCCACCTGCCAGTAGAATCCTATTCAACTTTAAGAATGTTCAAGGAAAAAAGAAGAATGTTCAGGTAAAAGTTCTAGAGACTAAACGGCCTGGGGAGGGGGGTGGGGCGGGCTTGTCAGGAAGGACAGGGAGTAGAAGAAATGTTTGATTTTTGCCTCAAGAATTTTGGGAAGGAATGACCCTAGATTAAAAAAAAAATTCAACTAGCAACGGTGGCTCTTTAATAAAGACTGTATTCAACTGTGTCACGAAGATGTTAAAGCTCCGCTAGCCCTTTTGTTTCGTTTAAATGCCAGAGATTACTTAATAGAAGAAATGTCTTATAGGTCTTATATTTAAGTTTTAGTTGAGTTTATTTACTTTTTAAAAAAATTAGAATAATGAAGCCTGTGGATTCCCGTATGATGGACAGGGATTTGCAACTGGGAAGTACTCCCTTGTCAGAATATTCACATATTGTGAAGGAATGAACAAATTATGTGAATTAATTGTAGCTTTAAACACAAAGCATGTAAGTACTTGTGAAAACTTCTGTTCTGCCTGTTGCTGTAAAATAAGCTTCTGAGTGATTTTTACAGACCAGTTAGTAATTGGATAGTGTAGAATGAGAGACCAAAGTAGGACCTTTATATAATTCTTGTAAGATTTACAACACATTTTCAAGTATATTTCATTTGGACCTGCCATCCACAAATGAAGCCTGTGTATATTCTCCATGTTGCCGATGAAGAAACTGAGACTTAGAGATCTGAAATGACTGTATAATACAGCTACTAAATGAAGAGAGGGATGTGGTGGTGGTAGATACGCCAAGTTCAATGATTGGAGTGCTTAAAAAACTCTTAGATTATGGTTACCATGGGGGGAAGGGATAAATTGGGAGTTCGAGATTTACAGATACTAATATATGTAAAATAGATAAACAACAAGTTCATACTGTATATCACAGTGAACTATATTTAATATCTTGTAGTAACTTATGGTGGAAAAGAGTATGAAAACACATATATGTATGTTCATGTATGATTGAAGCATTATGCTGTACACCAGAAATTGACACAACATTGTAAACTGACTATATACTTCAATAAAAAAAAATACATACATACAAAAAAAAAAAACCTCTTAGAATGCACCTTATATTTTATAATTTATGCATAAGATAGACCTAGCTCAGCTTCCTCCAGTTTTGGTTATTTCCATTAGAGTTTAATTGTACACAACTCGGAAGCAACATTTACCCCTCCATCCTGTGTCTGTACATTCATTACGATGGATAAGAATAAAAATAGAAGTCTTGAAATAGTCTAAATTTACCAGTCAGGTAAGCAGGTTGATACAGTTTAAAGAGTTTATTCTGAGGACCTCAAATTGGAGCCTCGAGTGCCCTGGACAGAAGGACATTAGGAGAAGCTGGTAAGAGGGCAGGTAAGATACCAAACATAAAGCATAAGACTGTATATAATAAGAAGTGTTAAATCAGGAAAGTTGGAAAAATAGAGTTCATGAGTACAGAATTTACCTTTTTATGTTTAGCTTGATTGTTAAAATTTCATTTCACTTTGTCTTTTAAGGTTTTTTTTTTTTGATTCAATAACACGATAAGAAACCTCAATTTCAACATTTGCCTATTGTTAAGCTTCCATAGAAATAAGTTTAGAACACCAAATATAAAGTACAGGCACATTGAAAGTTTGCTTTTAACGTATTTATTTCAGACAATCTTATATCAGTTCCCTTGGAAACTGAGAAATACCTACTTAGATGTAAAACATTTTGGCTTTTCCGCAGTGAAGAATTATTTGGTTACTTGGATAAAATCATACATAAATGATGCTTTGTCTTGTTCTAAAACATTTAAGAAAAACATGGTTTCTTCAAGCCATTTCAAAGAAATTATTCCTAAGAACCTGGTATAGATATCTGATAGACTCAAAAAGAATCTTTTTTTTATTTACTACCTTGCCTTTATCTAACAGTATAGCTAATATAATTGATGGTAGTGTTAGTAACACAAAATAAGATGCTAAGGTCCTGTTATCTGATTTTATTATTACTCATCAACTTTCCATACAGTCTTTATGTTCTGACCTTGGGAGCTTTGCTAATTTTCTGGCAAAAGGTGGTCTCTCAAGTGACCCCTTCCTCTTCTCCCACCTGAGGAGAGGGTCAGGAAGGAACTGGCAATATGATGTGGAAAAACCTCTGAGCAACAGATCTTTCCTCTTTCCAGTAGCTATTTTAAACCCTCTTTTTTTTTAACTTTTTTTTGATGGCAGTATTAATAAATATTTGATGTAAAAAATTTAGAAAATACAGAAAAGTCATTCACTCATAGTCAGAAGAATTTTTGTTAATATTTTGGTGTTGATTCTTCCTGAACCTTTTGTATGCATATAAACATAACATTTTGTTTATTTTACAAAAATGAGATCATTCTTTATGTGCCACTTTGTAATTGTTTGTTATAAAGAAAAGTAATGCGATGGAGCTCTTGGAACTGTGCTGACACCTAGGGAGCACTGCAGGATGTATTTCCATGCAACTGCGTGTAGCTCTACCGCCTGCCTTTTAGTAACTGTTTACTGTACCATTGAATGGTTGGTGCATCATTCATTTACCCACCCTTTATGGTTGAGCATCTTTTATAGAAAAACTGTACATAATCCCATTTTAATGCTTTATTCTGGGGACACAGACAAAAACTGAGGAATTGTACCTCCCTGTAGAATTCTAATGGTACACTTTGTCTTATGACTTTATAATTAAATTCATAGAGTGAGTCATTTTGTGGTTAAGGTATTTTAACATTGATTGTTCTTTTCCAAAATTAAAGTTACCATTGATTTTTCACTGAACATTAGATTCCCTCTTTTAGTTTTTTGTGTTTCTTGATAACCTGTTCTTGTATCTTTATTCTGAGTAACTAAACTACTACCCTAAGAGATCTGAAATTAATGCTGGTGTTAGGTGACAGATAAATCGAAAGACAGCATTAGAAGAAATCTTAGATGTGGTGTGGGAAAATTGGGAGAAACCTACCTGGTTTTGGGTGTGCTGAAACAGATGATCATTGGTAGCAGTCCAGATGCAGGACAAACAGTGGTTATACAAGGCAAAGCCTGTACCCTAACTCAAGTCCTTACTTTTTAGAGGTGCCTAGGGGCAGATAGCACATGAAGAATCAAGAGCATCAGATAGTGAGATGCCAAGAAGAAAGGAAAAGAGGGTAATGGGCTGGGGAGGAAGGCAGTTTTACGTGGGGTGGTTAAAGGCAGCTGCTTTCCTTAAGTGACCCCGTGAGCAGTCCTAAGAGTCAGTGGGAGCCACGTGAGGATGTGGGAGAAGAGGCTTCTGTGCACAGTTGCTCAGGTGGCAGTACACTGTGAGGCAAAGGGCAGAAAGACGGGTGGCTGCAGCTGAGTGGGAGGAGGCCGGGGGAATATGGGGGATTAAGACCTTGTATGCCTAGTGGGCCTTGACAAAAATATGGATTTTAGTCCAATTGTCATGGGAAACCATTGAAAGATTATATGCAGGGAAATGATGTTATTCTTTAAGAAGGGAGTAGGGGCGGTCAGACCAGCTACTGTGTGAGAACAGACTAATGTAGGCAAGAGTGGAAGCAGGGAGACCACTTAGGAGGCTGGTGCAGTAAGTAGTTCAGATGAGAGCCAACAGTGGCTTGAACAACAACAAAAAAACCCCAATACTAATAATACAGGCTTTCTTAAAATTGAATCTAAAAGTAGGTTAACAAAGATATGAATGGACAAGTCATAGAAAAAGAAGTGCAGATGGCCCTTACACATGTCCTCACCACACATAAGAAAAATGCAAAATAAAACTATATTGTAGTTTCTCTTCTGTTGGGAGAAAATCCAAAAACTTGGCGCTACATTCTTTTGTGAGACTGAAGAATGTTACATTCATACGTTGCTGGTGGAAATGCAAAATGGTTCAACTCCATGAGGGGGAAGTTGGCACAATCTCGCTTTATCCAGAAATCCTACTAAAGCAGTTTACTCTGGAGATAACACCCCACAAGTATGAAACCACATATTCTCAAAGGTTTTGTTACATTATTTCCAGTAGCAAAATATTGGAAATAATTCAGATGTCCAGTAAAGGACTGGTAAAATGAACTGGTGTATCCACACAGAGAAGAACTATGGAGCTGTAAGAAAGCCCTCTCCTGCTATGACTTGATCTCCCGGGTGTGTTACATGAAAAGAGCAAGGAGAGAACATACGGTAATCTACATGACAGAAGCAGGAAAAATAATATGTATTTGCTTATTTAAAGAAAAAAAATTCTTGCTGGTTGTGTGACTATTAATCACACACACAATGGCTTTCCTTAGTGGGTAGCCAAAGCACTGTTTACCCAAGATGATATCTGGGTGTGGGTAATGAGTGGACATACACTTACCTGTGAAATGCTAAGTATTCACTTTTTGCTTTTGAGTTAATTGTGAAAGCTTTGTTTTCTCATGTATGTTGATTTATATAGTATATAGATTGCTCTTGGATTTCATTTAATCCTTACAAACAATGTTTTGAGTTAGGTAGTGTAGGAATTATACTCAGGTATAAATTGAGTTGTCCAGGACTTTAAAAATGAGACTTGATAGATCAGGACTGTAAATTCCAAGTATGTGGCATATAGGAGCAGAATTTTTTTTTTAATTAATTTATTTTTTTTTTGGAGCAGAATTTATGATGACTCATTATGTGAGCTGCTTTGGATACTATCTTTTTTCCTCATCTTTTTTTTTTTTTTAGTATATTAAAGTAGTAAAACTTTAGAGTTAAAACAGTAATGCTGCATAATATTGAAATGAAATGGAGGTAACTTGCAACCCAGAAAGTTTCTTAACAGTCCAAGCAACTGAGCAAAGTGCCCTTCAAAAATATATAAAGGAAGACAGGTACACTTAACTACATGTCACGTCTCAGTCATGGTCGCTAAAACACAAATTGAGGGTTCATATAAGGTAAGACTGAGAAGCAAGGTAGAGGCAGGCACAGAAGCAGTTGGAAACCAGAATTTAGAAGTTTGGGATTCAGGATGTCAGAAGCTAGGAAAGCAGAAGCAAGGCTCAGGCACACAGTAGACTAGGGATGCAGGAGCACACTGCGTGTGCTCTGGTGGGACAGCCCAGCTCAGGGCCCTCCGGGATAAGTACCTGATTCGGGTGGAAAGTGTGGGTTCAGATAAAATCATCAGTTTACACAGTAATTGCAAGACTTGAAATGTTTGTATTATGAGCCATGAAACGAATACACTGTACAGTATAGGGATGATGGGGCAGTTCAGTAAACTCAGTAAACCTTTAAACTGGTGCCCAGTATTGGCCCAGAACTGCTGACATCTTCTGTTTAGTTGGAATATATTGACATCAATATGTTTAAATCAATCTCTTTCTGAAATACACTGCTTCTGTCATATAATTTCTTGGTCAGTGCCCTCTCCTAATATTTTGACAAGGGAAAATCATTTATTGACAGTTTCTGATAGCATAATTTTAACACTTTTAGCCTTTAGTAATGCATTTTATTTATTCTAAGTTGCTTATATTTTCACACTTAACATCTGCAATTGAGATTGAGATTGATTTTAGAACTGATAAGAATCTTAGATTGGAGGAAAAGGAATATTCAATGTCAGTGGTGTTTTACAGATTTCCTCTGAAGAATATTTACTTTAAGACCTGGGTTTAATTTTTTTCTAATCATGCTTCTTCTACATTGACCTATGATGTCAAATAAGTTGCAGTTTAAATTGACAATACGAAAGTGATCAGTCCTAAAATAGTTTTAATCATAACCCTTAATCATGAGCTCAAGAATATTTCTCCTGAGTTAAAATATTTGTAGAGGTTTGTAAAGAAATAATTTTAGGAATAATTCATATATAAGATGCACAGTCATTTCCTGAAATCTAAATTATTGTGTGTGCATGTTGAGGGGGAAATGGAGGATGAGAGGGATGGTGACTGGTAATGCTTTGCTTAGTAACTGGCAGCTTTAACTTGCAGATAGTGAAAAGAGTGTAGTAGGTTTTACCATCGTCTCCTTAGGCTCTTGGGAAAACAGTTACTGGAGAGTGCAGAAATACTATGTGTATGAGTTTATTGTCTAATGACTTACATGTCCATTCTATAAAAGAGTGATGCGGTGTTTTTAATTCGCAAAAAGTGCAGGTTACACAGAAATTGTTATAGGCTGTGAACAGAAGATTAATATTTTCTGACAACTTCATGCAATTGACAACATTAGGGCCCTAGTATGTACACACATTACCTTACAAATGATAGGCAACTGGTGAAAGTGGAAATAACACTGTTAACTATGGAAAAAATGGTCAAAACTGTGTAATCAAAAGGAATACAAATCAGATCCACAGTGAGGGTCTTCATTCGTATCAGTAGGAATTTTTTTCAAGTATCCAAAGCTGGAGTAGGAACAACTGGTATGATTGATAGCATTATACACTAATATGCCCCCACCTTCTTTGGAAAGCACTTGAGCACTGTACATTGAGCCATGAAAAAGAGCTAACCTTTTGGCCTAGTGATCCCACTTTTGTAGATCTTTGCTAAGGAGATGAAACCATTATTTAAAAAACTATATACATGAAGATTTTTCCTTATGTTTTAACAATAGAACTTTGTAAGCAGCTAAACTCCAGCAATAGGAGATTGGCTAAGTATAGTATAGGAATAACACTTGATGGGTCAATATGTCTTCATTAAACAGTAAATATGTAGCAATGGGGTGGAGAACACTTATTAGTAACAATAAGATATAAATTGTACACTAATTAGGGCTTTTTTTCTTTAATGTATAAGAAAAGTAAAAGTAAAGGTTGTGAGTTTATGGGTTAGTTTTTAAACAGAGCATTGTTTTGACTCATGCAGATTTCTGTTCATGATAAGATATTTATCAAAGGAATGAGCAAGTGACCTTTATCTGTCCCCACCTTTAGTGGGGTCATCAATACTGCTGATGAACCAGGTCTCTTTCAGTTGCAAATTGCAGAAAATCTATCTCAGGATAGCTTAAATTAAATTAAAATAATAAGTATTGACTTGTATAACTGGAGTTCACAGAGTAAATTTAGCACTTCTTGACCAGGAGTTAAATGATCTCTCCTCAGAGCCTGTCTCAGGTCTGCTCTCCTCTGTTGATCTCTCCTGAAAGGGCTTTCCTCTCATGAAGGCAAGAGGAGCGTCCAGCAGCCCCTGCTAGCTAGGGGGAGTGCCAGATTTTTTATGGTCACTTGGGCTAATTTTGCTTTTTTTTTTTTTTTTTTTTGCTAATTCTTCATGTTATTTCTTTTATCCCAGCTTTCTTGATTTTTATATTTAGATCTTTAGTAGCACATCTTGGTTTGGGGGCAGAGAGAGAGAGAGAGAGAAGAGTGTGTGTGTGCACACGTGCGTGCGTGTGTGTTTAAGCCTGCTCATCTTTGATTCTGGTACTTAACTTTTCCTGGGCTTTCATTGAAGATTGTTAAATTTTACCATGCCATAGACACTGAGAAGTAACATGGCTACTTTGCAAACATTTCTGCTTATTTTTTAGATTCAAATGTAGTCTGCTTTCTTTTTGATAGGAAGTACTCATGAATCCTTTCAGAAGCCTTAGGATAGAGGCAGCTGTGTCAGTCTCTGCCTGTCACTTTGTATACAACTGAATTTATTTTCCCAAACAGCTAACATTGTCTCATTTTTCAAATATGTATGGGGGAAAAACCCTTTAAAATAATTGTATGGGTCTTTTACATAAAAATGTTTAATAGAATGGTTTCTCCAAAATCAGCTTAATAAACTTCAAATTTAGTGAAGGAATTTTCATGAAGAACAAAGCAAGTTATTTTAGCTATGTAAATTTCTAGTGCTGGCAATAGCATTAAAATGGGTGGCTCAGATTGCTGTTAAACCAGGAAGCCCCAAATTATTTTTGTGCAGGATTCAAGCTGTATTACTTGCAGGGGAAAAGGATTCTAGGTGGATACATTTGTGAAATGCTGAGTTAGACAGTATTCACTACTTAGACTGATGAGTTTTTAATATATCAATGTGTGTTTTCTTTTGATTTTCTAAGAGCCAGGGATGTAGTGTATTATTTGACCAGCAAACCCCCTTTTTAAAAATAGAACAATTATCATATAGTTTGGGAAATAGTGCCTTAACTTAACCATTCCTCTATATCTGGATCTTGGCCCAGTTTCTCAAAAGATTGGTTAAATGGTTTGAGATGGACTTTACTGAAGTGGTGTCATAAGGGTTTTTGTTTTTATGTTTGTTTTAAACGACAACTTTACTCTCCCATATGATAGCTTGTACATGTTTTGTATTCCTGCCTAAGTGGACGACTGTCCCACCTTGATGCACAGTGGATTGTAGACAGACACATCTTTACATTGGTATGACCGAAATTATTTTCAAGCAGCCCTATGATCTGCTCCAGAAAGTACTCTTACTGAAGCCCAAGTCAGTCACGCAGCATGGAAAGAAGAAGTGGAAGTTTAGCTTTGGAAATAGAGGGCGAAGTTAAAAATAACTTTCTATCGTGGAAGTGTTCCTATAGATTAAAACATTGAACTTTTATGCAGTCCTCTTAAATCTGCCATGATGAATAACCCCCAAATAAACCGCAGCCAACTAAATGAGTTCATTTGTTGAATGGAGTTAAAATTTCCCATTTGACTGTCTAAGAACATTTCCCAAAAGCAACTCACTTGGTTTTGGCATATTTGTTACACTGAGCTGGTATCTGACAATTATTGGCCACAGCATTACTTACTTCTTGAGACTGTTCCTGGAATGTGCTAGTAATATCAGCATAAAGGAGGGGGACTGAATTTTTAATGGATAAGTAGGAGGGGAGTCACATATATGATTCATCTGAAAGTTGCATAGATTATTTAAGTGCAAGTTAAAAAGTCTGGAACAAAGCCCTGGTTTTATTCCACATGTATGGAGAGTTTCTGCAGTTTTGCTGTTTCCCAGTAGAATTTTTATATTGCTGCCTTTACTAAAATTGCCTTTTTGTCATTACAAAGCTCTTCTCAAGACTGAAAGCTCTTCTCAAGGCTATTAAAAGTGATTAAAATTAATGTGCAGCTATTTTAAAAATCGTGTTTTTCTACTCAACTAAATTATCACACCTCTCTCTCTCCTTCCTGTATAGACTTAGCTTTGGAATCAAACCCTTCTGACCACCCAAGGGCAAGCACAATTTTCCTGAGCAAATCTCAAACGGATGGTAAGACAGTATTTTTTTTCCCCGAGAAAAAGACTGAAAACTGATTTGTGTATTACAGAAAGTATTGAGAAAAACTCTTAGAGTGGTTTAAATGTTTCACTTTTTCACATATTCATGTGTCTTATTTTAATATATAAGGATACACTTTCCTTTAGCTGTCACTGTTTTAGTGAGGAGAACACTTAGACTATCTGTTTATACATTTTGTCACCTCTTTATCAACATAGTTAGCTGGCCACATGATTACATGTGGTCTGTTTCTCCATCCTACTTTGTCCTTTTCCCCTTGCACCAAAGAGCATGTGTGTTAAAGGTGAATGATAGGGTTTAGGTCACAGTTAGGTTTTCATATGATCAAATCAAAAAAGTCAGTTGTTTACATATGGGCATTGAGTCTTGTGATTTTGGCCCTATTTCACACAATGCTCAACCAGACAAGCCTGTCTCACATCCAGATTTATGCTATTCAGAACTTTAAGTTACTCAAAACTTTCTCATCCTAATGTAGTGCTGTGTCAGGGTAATCAGAGCAAACCTACCTTGGATTTCCCCAAATATTGTCCTCAGCATGTAAAACTAGTATAAATCTCCTGTGTCCTGTTTGTTTTAAAATGAGAATCAGAACTGTAGAATTTTTTGCACTCCTGCCTTCCTGCTTATTTTTCTCAATAAATCCTAGTTTATTTGCTAAGAAGCCATACATGACCAAGTTTTTCAGTTGGTTAGGACAGCAGGAATACAAGAATTGAGTGTCTTTTTAGAGTAATGCAAAAGGAAAGTAATACAGCACAATTAAAAATGGAGGGTTCTTTTTGTTTTTCTGTTAGATCACTAGTTTATTATAAAAGGATGTAGCTCAGGAACCACCAGATGGAAGAGATGCAGATGCCAGGCCCAGGGAAAGGGCGCAGAGCTTCCATGCCCTCTCCGAGTGCACCACGTGCTCACCACCCTTGGAAGCTCCTGGGGTTTCTGACTTGCATTTTTATAGCATGTGTACTTTGCCTGTCTTGAGCTGATCATTTCTGGTTAGGATTGCTGTATTTCTCAGTTTCTTCCAGAACCATGGGCTGCTCATATAGAGAGAGACTGGAGACAGGAAAAGAAAAGCTATCTCGTGCCCTTCTCTCTCTTCAGTCTTAAGGAATCGTGCCTATGATGCTTGTCCCGAGTTGAAGGGGGTGGTGTGGGAAAGAGTGTGGCCCAAGACCCTCTTGAGGCTTTTATTCTTCTGGCTTTTGCTGGGGCAGAACAGTTTTGTGTGCTATAGATATGTTCAGTTAGGTCAGCACACTCATTTTAAAATTTAAATTTAAGATAGGTTACTTTCCGGTTATATGAAGACTCATTTTTTTTTTAGTTAAGTATTTTAGTAAGTTACCAATAAGTGGTTCAGGTTCCTTCCAGGGATACAAGTGCACTTAAAGATGGGTACCTGGCCAGAAACTGGTTCTTAGAGTTATCATCTGTTAGATCCTGGTAATTAAAGTAAGCTGTGTATAAATGTAGAATTAGAAAATACTACTGGGTAGTGATTCAGATATGCAACAGGTAAACTTCTTTATTAGCTAAATTTCTCACCTGGCCTAATTTGCTTTGCCTTTTTCTTTTTTTTTTTTTTTCTTTGTAAATGGAATCTTTCATTTGTACCTAATGCAGAATATCTGTTAGGTCAAAAAATAAAAAGAAGTTTTTAGATTTTATTTATATATAGGACTCATCTTTTGTCTTCTTAGGTGATTTAAATTCTGTATCTTGTTGGAAATTATTTTTAAAAATAGAATGGAATTTTATCTCATTTTGTATATTGATAATCAGTCAGATAATTAGCAACTACTTTTATTTTTATATGGCATTTGTATCAGAATTGATCAGTTAATTTTTTTTATTCTTAGTGCGAGAAAAGAGGAAGAGCAACCATTTAAACCATGTAAGTAAACAGTTGAAAAGTTAAGAAGTTAATAGTTTGAATTAAAAGTATGTCTGCCATGATTCCTAAAAAGTTATAATGGATCCACTATTGCTAGCATGGACCTCTTTTTGTAGATTTTCTAAATCTCTTCTATTTTCCTAGTTGTCAGACGTATTTGGGAAAGTCTTTGGCTTAGTAGTGCCCGTTTTTAAAGGGTTCTGATAGGTTAAATTTCAATAACATGGTTGTGTTATAAAGATCTGCCTTAAATTCTTTTGCCTTAATTTGTTAATCTTATTTTTCAACCAGAATAATGAAAGTAGAATAGGTAAGTTAATTTTTAGCACTATCCATTGACTTCTTTTCATAGCAGGTAAAAGCTTAGCTTCCTCACTCCACCATGACCTTATTTCTGTCCCTGTCCCTCTGTTCGCTCAATATGTGTCACAGTTTTTATTGTCAGAATGTTTATGTTATTATGACTATGCAAAACTGTTCACTGCTGAGCCATGTAGTTCCTGAATATGCCTCCTCCTTGTGTACCCTTCATTCTTTTTCTTAAATATTAATGAAACCTGAGCCCTTCTGCACTTCTGGATAATCCAGCCCCCCTTTTCCTAGCCAACATGATCTCACACAGCCAAATGGAGTAAGTAGCTTCCTGGCTGGTCTCCCTGCATTCTTCATTTTTTTGTGGAATTAATTTCCTGACTGTATTCACTTGCCTGTTTTCTAACAGCTATTTTTTCCCCCAAATGTTGTAACATTTGTCACATGCCTGTCAAAAATATTTTCCATCTACTAAACCACATCTGTTCCATTTTTTTCTTGGAGACACGCTTCCCAGGCCTTTTGTCATCCTACCCCCATGCAGACTGGTTTTCCCCTAGGCCGGCTTTGTGCCTGTTTTTCTGGGATATCTGTTTGAAATCATCTGGGATCTCACATAACTGCTCTGTTGTGTTGGATCCCCTACGTCCTAGATTCTGTGTTTCCCTCTGTCTTGTTATACTCCCCTTGTTTTACTGGAGCACATTGTCCTGGGAAAAGAAATAGAGGCAGAAATTTTACAGAGATCTAGCCTCTCTGAAACTCCTGTTTGATAAAGTATAGAATTCTAGGTTGAAACTAATTTTTGCAGTTCCAAAGACGTTTCTCTTGTCTTCTCATTTCTTTTGTCATTCTCAACACTTCTCATTTACAGTGTTTCTTTTAAATCTGTTGACAATGTACATTATGAATTTTATTCATTTTCCCCCATCCGTTCCTTCTCTGGAGCCTTTTAGTACCTTCTCTCGCCCTAGCATTCTGAAGTTTCATATGGTTTGGTAGAGATCATTTTCATTTTATGGGAGCCATTAAATAGGACATCTCTCCTTCTAGTGAATTTTTGTGTTTCTTTGATATTCTCTGTTGTTTTTTTTTCCTGGATTCCTATTAGTCAGATGTTGGAACTCCTTAGACCAGTATTCCTGCACAGATCTCTAATTTTCTTTTCCCCTATTTTCCATTTTGTCTTTTTGTCCTCTTCCTGGAGATTTCCTTAACTTTATGCTCTAACCCTCCTATTGAATGCTTCATTTTGTCTATCTTATTTTTAATTTATAGAGTTCTCTTACATCCTGTCATTCTTTTTTTCACTGATGCAAATTCTTATCTTTCTGTGGAAGTTAAAGTTTTTTTTTTAAGTTTTTCTTTTGCTCCTGAATTTTATCACTCCCATCAATTCCTTCTTCCTGTTTTAATCTCTTGTTGGAGGCTTCCCTCAAATGTGTGGTGGTCCCTGACTGTCTTAAGTTCTAATTGGAAGCATCATTTAGAGGACTCATTAACTGATGGGCCTTACTGCAAGGATTTAGGGACCAAGCCTCTCACTTTGGAGCCTGCCTTGGGTTCTGTAAGACAAACTGATTTTCTTGTTCCTGTCTCAGTCACGCTCTGTAGGTACTGAGGTTGTGCTTCCTCTGTTCTGCCATGCCCGTTATCACTCCTTTATCTAGTCTTTTTTTATCTTTCAAATATTAAAAGTCATCTGCAGTTTGTCCTGTCTTATGTATAGCCCTTTTTTTTAATGCCTTTAACTCTAATGAGATAATATCTCTCAAAGAAGGTGGAGCAGAAATAGATTTGTGATCAGTCCCCCACGTTTAACTCAAACTTAGATTTACACTTTAAGTATAGGTTCTAAGTTTAAATTTTAATTCAATAAATTCATGATATTAGTTTGGCAATTTTTTATGATACCTATATAATTAAAATATTAGACTTTTCTACTAAGAACTTTGTTCAAACCACTCATCCTGTCATATTATCCATTAATGTGCAACATAGATGGAAAAATTTTCATTAATGCAGAATGTTAACAAATTTTTAAGTTAATTAAATGTCATTGATTCTTAATAAACATATCCAAAACTTGTCCTGTGAAAAAGAGGAGAAAAAAGTAAACTTCAGCTTTATTTTTTAAAGAGTTAAAATCAGAGGCAGTAGGCACAATGGTAAGTCTTTGGGTGGGGACAGGATTTCAACAGGTACTTGACCTTTAATGATAAGTTTTGTGGGTGGTTACTTATTAGCCTTGTCCATATGATTATTTTCTGGTCTTTGCCATTAAACCCAAAGTCTGCTAGTAACCCTTTCCTTTTCATGTAAAGATTCTAAAAGTTCATCTATTCCATCATTAGTACTGAATAAAAATAAACACGCTTCCTCAGCGATCAACTGAAGTAATATCTATGAGCATTAAGCTGTCAGTAGTGTTTTTTGCTGTTTGATTTTTCTTTTTGTATTTGCATTTTATGTTCTTAATGTTCGTCAGTGTAGTTTATTGAGGTTGTGAGCCAGCAGTGGTAAAGCATGAATCATAAAGGACAGTTATCTTCAATTTTCAAGCAAGATAAGGGGAAAGTAACCTCTGGCAGCTAGTATATCCTGACTTTGCTCAGAGGCCTAATTCTGCCATCCTTCAGTGAATACTAGATACTTAATGCTGAAACGTTTCAGTAGTTTTGAGTAGGCCTGGACTGATGGGGAATTGAGTGTTTCTTTGGTAGGATCTAGCAGGTAGACTGTAAGTTGCTGATGCACTAAATGAGCCTGTGAAGGACTGTAAGACCACGTCTAATGAAAAATGTTTAATGTTTTAGCATGAGTATTTCTAAAGATAAAACCAATATATAGTCATAATTTTAAAAAATTTAATAGAGGAAAATGGGATAAATATCACCCAGAGCTCTACCAACTAGTCTGTATTTTGGTGCATTTCCTTACTGTTTTTATTACCCTCATAGTTAGGTATTTGGTCAGAATTGACTTTTATTATGTGTAGTTTATGCCCTATTACACCCTAATAGTGACCTTAAAAGATAATCTTTTTTAGAATAAAATATTTAAATGAATGAATGCTCATTTTTCATGCTGTATTTGTTTTCTGAGATTCTAAAATTACACATTAACCAGTTAGCTTAAGGAACATATCAGAGTTTTAGGTACAGTTAAAACATCTCTAGCTTGAGGGAGAAATTAGTCCTCCAAATAGTGATTCTTTTCAAATATGTAACGTCTGGAACTTTTTGTTAATATAAAGGAATAAGTGGTTTTGCAGTAAAACATCTGAAACAAGCAAACTGGTGTTTTATATGCCATTTGGATATTTCTAATTATTGGTTACCAGCAAATTTTATTGAAATGCTCTGTATTTTAAAAAGCGGACTAGATTTTCTCCCTGCTCCACGTTTTGTGTGTCTGTGGAGGACACTGATAGGAGAGTGTGACAGCGTGGTGAAAACTATTTATATTAATAGGAGGAAGGAAGGCTCATCTGAATTAGTCAAACAAAAACCGGAAACAAATCCAAGCATTAAACTTGTTTGTATTCTGTGGTATCAAAGAATGATTACTATTACTTTCAACTGCTGACAGTGACTGGGATTTGGTTATTAGCCTTACTTTAAGGAAGAGGATTGTCCTAACATAGTTTAGGCGAATTTAGTATTTGACCATTGCTATCTTCTTGGGCTCCTCACAAATAAATGGATACTTCTAAAGTGTTTTAAAGATAGTTTATTCTTTAGAGGTTCTCAAAAAGTTCATTGTCTCCAATACGATTGCAGATAAATTCTTACTAATTTGTATCTTTAGGAAAATTTACCTTCCAGTGGTGACTTGAATTTGTCAAACACTTGTTGAATCCTGATTTGTCTGAGATTCTGTGCTCAGCAGCTGGAGATGGGAGGAATAAGTCTTCCCTTCTCTGGAGAAGCTTGCTTACGTAGGAGTGGATACCATGCAAGCAGTTGAGACCGTGTGACAGTTGGTAAACTAGATGTGTGAGTGTACAGAAAGGGAGTGTTGTGATTTGGCTGCAGGCAGAGGTATCCTGGAGGTAGATGGGGTCAAGCTTGCAGAGATGAGGGTGGGGAAAGGGCAACATAGGTGCAGAGCAGCATGACAGACAGGAAGGTGTTGTGATGAGTGTCAGATAACATATAGAACAGAATTAACACAATTTTGGAATGAAGGTATTCTCTGAGGTCCTCACTTGAGTAATGTAATGGCAGTCCTACTTAAACATGAAGTCAAAGTTGAATTCTCAGAGTTGTTTCATCTGTTTTTTGGAGTGAGAGAACCTTAAAGTATACCCTTTTGTCCTCCAGATAAGGAAATTGAGGCCCAGAGAGACTTAACAGCCCCCAGCTTGTTAGTGACAGAGCAGCTCTGGCACACACAGCCTCTGATGCGAAAACGTTTTTGTCACACTGTCTCCTGAACTAATACATTTATTTTTGGCATTCATTTACTGCAGTGAAATGCTCTTGCATCAATATTATATAAGGCATTACATTTTATTGTAGTAAATGAACAGAAATAGAAAACCTCAGCTGCATTTCATTGCTTAAGAAAAAAACACTGACATCTTATTCTGAACTTTTTACATTATTATCAAGGTAATCTACGATAGGTGCTTGCCAGGTTTGATTATAGGTTCTATAACCAGGGCCACATTTTATAACCCATTCCTCAAATCTCATCTGTGGAAGTTAGCATATAGAGGTTTCCCATAGAGCTGCACATACCACACCCAAGCAGTTCATGGAGTGTAAGAAAAATCTTAATGCTTTATCGTTTGACATTTTAACCAAGGAAAAAACACACTTTTATAGGTTTAACTTACTGTGACATTTTCTTCTATTTCCCTTCCCCTTCAGGTATCTCCAGGGCAGCTTACTAAAAAGTATAGCTCATGCTCAACCATATTTCTAGATGACAGCACAGTCAGCCAGCCTAATCTTAGAACCACAATAAAATGGTGAGTACAACTAGGTTGCCAAGGGCTGAGTGACAGACCCCCTTATGCTAAAAGCAGCCTAGCCATACGTAATTTCTTTCATTTGAATTGTCCTTTTCAGTGATCAGGTTAAGAAAACTGGTGTCAACTATATATTGATTTCAAGGACCTAAATATAAATTTTCAATTTCCAGTTAGCAAATAAAAAGTTCCGGAAAAAGTATAAATCTTTATTTGATGCATTTCTGTTGTTAAGACATTGTTGAACATAATGAGAAAGAGAGATGCTTTTTATTGGATATGTCTAGAAAAAAAATATTTCTTTATGAGTTATAGCCCTCAAACAATGTGTACTGCTTTGGAAGCTACTCTTGGAAGAAGGAACAGCTTGTCCCCTACTGGCACCAGAGTGTATCTGCATTTAAATTTAACTGGATTTTGTCAGATTTATCCCATCGTGCATTTTTTTTCTGCGCCATTTCTGTATGAAATTTCACTTCTCCTGTCTCACAAAGGGGGAAAATATATCAAACCAGTCTTAAAGAACTCATTCTCAAGCTTAATTTCTTTATAGATGAAATTTGTTCAACTGAGGTTTTAACTTAATATGTATATTTAATTTTATTTATGTGTATAGATATATAAATAAATCTCCAGGACGCTATGTCACTATACATGTAAGACAGTCCTAGCAGAAGACAATGAAAGAGATGAAGTTTGGAAATATGGCTGCAGTCAGGTTTATACTTAAGAAAACATGAGCAGTGTCATGATGATGAAAACGATTCCTTAATTTCTGGGAGCACCTCATAGTCCAATTGGAGATGCACTGTCAAAACACCCTGAGATGAACCTTTCAGGTTTCCTTAAGAGAAAAAAAACGAACAGGTGCAGAACTCCCTGATTCCCGTGGGGTTATCCAAGGAACACTAACATCTCCTTAGGATGTATTGATTTTCCAGAACACAGTTTGGGAAATAGTACTCAAAAATAATAATATCCTTATCCTTAATTTTATTTTTAGTCTTGAAAACATAATTAGCTTATAAACTTAATTTTATGTGCCAGCTTTTTTAGCTAATTACATTATCAGTAAGTTCTACTTTATTTAAAAACAGGAAGTTCACAATCATAATAATGTAACCTTCCTCTCGCGCTTACAATAATAGTTGCGGTCAAATCGTGTTTCAGCACAAACTAAGCTCTGTCTCTCTCTTAAGTCCTCAGTTTTGACACTTACCGTATAATCACTGAATGTTTGCATTCAGCCAAGACACTAAATCCGTGGGTAAAAAACCACTCTACTTTGTCTAGAATCACAGCTTTTGAATTCAAAAGATTCTGATGTTTCAGTATATAGTTCAAAAGTAGTTTTAAAGATTAACCTTGCTCAGACAAGAAGGTTTCATGATTTTTTTCCCCCAACCTAGTCTAATTTTTGGAAGTACAGTAAATTTTAATTTGCTCTCATTAGGTTATGAAAATGACTGGTGGGGAGAGGGCTTTGCATGCACGAGGTCCTGCGTTCAATCCCCAGTACCTCCATAAAAAAATAAGTAAACAAACCTAATTACCTCCCAGCCCCCCCAAAAATGTAAGCTCAGATATATGAATTTTTAAAAATAAAAATGATCATTCAGTACATTCATTATTGGTGAAATAAAGGTTTACTGAGAAAGTTATTTGTGCAAATTAACATTTAGGAATTATTTTGAAAAATGTTTATCATGAGGTTAGTTCTCAATGGGATAGTTGTTCTCAGTGGGGTAGGTGAACCTTAATAGAATCACTTATGCAACTTTTTCAAAATAATATCTCTAAACACATGCATCCCACCCCCCAAAACACAGTCTCTATTGTCCTCTTTCTCACTCCAAGTCTCTCGTGCACACACACACCCTTTTGACAAGCTGGGAAAGGATGTGAGGCATGATTATACGAACAAAAGCATCCCAGGTGATTCTGATCTTATCTGTAACTTACTCATTCCTAAACTTTGCCGCACATTGAAGTCACCGGGGGAGCTTTAAATACAGTCCTGATGCCCAGGTCATACCCAGTGCCAGTTAAGACAGAACATCTCGAGGCAAAAGCCCAGGCAGTTTTTAAAGCCCCTCAGTTGATCTCAGTGTGCAGCCCATCTTGAGAACCACTGGTTAGAGTATAGAAGAAAGAGAACTGCTTCTGATAATTGGTGGGACTTTAAGCAAGGTAGTTTTAAGCCTCAGTTCTCTTATCTGTAAAATGGGTTGTTTAATTAAATGTCATCTAAGGTTCAATGGTCCTTTTCATCATATAACTTCTAATTCTACGATTTTAAAATCAATTTGAAGATGAAACTGTTTGAAGCACTATAGAAGTATCCATCTTTGATGCTAACAATGTTACAGGCATTTTTATAAGTGCTAAGATTCTATAGACCTTGTCATAAAATTCAGATTTGCCTTCCGTCAGTTATTTTGAGCTTCATTTTAGACACTGAGGACAAACGGAAGCATGTAACTTAACCAGAGAACCCCTCTGTTGCCTAATATACAGTATCTGTGAGTAACTTAGGTATATGATAATTTACAGTATCTGAGGACTTGTATCTCTCTATTCATTAATACTTTATTTAAAATAACTTGGAAATATCTGTCATTAATCTATTGTGTAGTAGTATGCTGCATTATTAGCACTGCTTATTTCCGGATAGCTAGACCTAGCATCGGTTTTGTGGCTATAGAATTTTGCTGTTAAACTTTCTAGTTATGGAAAATGATTTTAAATCATTTTATTTGGTATAGAGATTATTTACTTTTAGGAAACTAATGGGAAGTAAATGGATAGGTGGATAACGAACTTAATCAATTCAAATTCAGGGCCTAATGAAAAACACAGAAAAACCAATGTATGGCTTAAATTTAAGCATGTGTACAAATAGATATAACTTGTACAGGATGAAAGGTTCTTTGGGTAGAAGGACAAATGGTGGGAAATGTGTAATAATTTATATATTATAATAATCAACCCAAACATATGCTCTAACAGCATGTCTAGCATTTTGGGTTCTCCTAATTTTGCTAAAAGCCGAAGAACCTAAAACAAGGGGGAAGCACCCACGTGGCACTATTCTGAATTAGAGGACTTCAGGGGCACCGGGCATCTGGAAAGTCCCTGCCAACCTGTTTTTGAAAAATGTATTCAGGCCTAATATAATAAAAATCAATTAACATTTCTTTATTTTCCCTCCACAGTGTGACCTTAGCAATATATTATCACATAAAGAACAGGTGAGCTCTTTTAAAACCTATCTGGTTATTCTAGCTAATTAATTTACGAGGTGTCAAGTTTAGTGTTGGGTTATAACTATAGGCATTTAAACCGCTGTTTAAATGAACACCATGTATTAGTGTGGTGAACCTTTAAATAAAAAACCTGGTCTCTCAAAATAAAAAGACAATTACATTTTTAATTTAAACTATTTAAAAGAGACAAGAAGAAATACACAATAAGTTTATAATATAAAGAACTAAGCGAGGGAAAAAAACATGAATTTCATACTCACATTCATTGAAGTTAGAAGACTTTATTGCCCACCACTACTGCCCTATAAAATGTTGTAATATATTCCAGTTTGAGGTTAGAGGAGTGAAAATATATTTGGTTTACTGGCATTGCCTGTTAGGGAGGGTCGGTGCTTATAAAGGCAACTCTGGCTGGTTGTTGCAAAGAGACTTCACAGAACTTGATATGCTGTGTAAAAATAGGAAACCTTTCTTAAGGCAGAATCCAGAAAAATTTATGAACTGTTTTGTTGAATGTCAAGCTTCCTCTATCCTCTCTCTACTCCCAGTAGATATTTTACTAAGATAGTAATTCTTGTATTAATTTTTTCAATGCACATTCTTATTTTATAGAGATGCAGATAGATCCTTGGATATTTTTGATGAGAGATCACATCCACTCACAGTAAGTGTCAGTTTTACTGAAGTTGTATTTTCCTCTTACATAGTTGTGTTTATTTCATGTTGATTTGCTTTGAAATTAATTACTGGAAGAAAATTACTCCCTCCAGTTTGAAGTCAAAATCATCTTCCTTTAAATCTTCCCCACCCCATGTTGTGTCTAATCATTTTACAAAAGGCATGTTGCATAAGAGGTGTGACTAAGAACTGACTTTCAGCTTTGTTATGATTAGTGAGCTAAGGTGAGTAGACATACCCAAATAACAGAAAATGTTTCCTTTTAAAAGATGATTTTTAGTAGCATCAAGCAATATAAATATTTTAAATAAACTAACAAATAAGGTAATACCTCTAAGAAGAAAACTAGAAAACTTTAAAAATTTTAAATCAATTAAAATGACAAAAGTGTAAAAACTCGTACGGCAGGTGACTACTCTATAGGACAGAACAGTCTTAGCGCCTTATGGTTACAGGACACTGAAAATATTTTTTCAAAGTTGATTGCAGAGAAGTATGATGACATATGGTTGATCAGCAAGACTTCAGAGTCTAAAAATAGTTTACATTTGGATAGAATTCTATGAGGAGGAAGGTGGAAATACATATGTTTTCTGAGGTTGTGCCTGTGTTTTTCTTGAATGAATAATGGTGAATATTGAATCACTATAGTATTTTAGGATCCTATTATTTCTATTCAAAAGACATGTCACCCAATCAAAATTATTTCAAGAGGCACACGGGTCCAAGTGTGAAGACTGCTGTCATTAGGGTACTTTTAAGTATTTTTCTTCGGTGGATACTTAACATTGCATTTTTTTCTTCTTTCAGCGGGAAAAGGTTCCAGAGGAATACTTTAAGCATGACCCTGAGCACAAATTCATTTACAAATTTGTTCGTACTCTTTTTAGTGCTGCACAGCTGACAGCTGAATGTGCAATAGTAACTTTGGTAAGATACTGTTTCTTTCATAAAGCATCTATAGAAATTTCTGTCTTGTACACAAAGCATCGTCCTGTTTTTCAACAGGAAGTAGGTTCCTGAAATGATCATCAGAACTTTAAGAGAAACCTATCAAAGGAAAATACATGCATTTGAGCTTAATCATCATCATGATTTAAAATGTTGCCATTAAAGGCAGCAGGAGAGATTTCTGGTTTCTCCCGCCACACCTCAGGACACACATGTGCACATGGTGCAGGCGCACACACACAGACAAGGTGTGCTGGGGGTGGTAGGACAGGGCGATGACAGGACTGTCTGGTCCACAGGCAGAGGCAGGTGTGTAGTGCTGGGCTGAGCCCCAGGCTGCCTTGCGCAGGCAGTTCCGACGTGTGTCCCAGTTGAGAACTCGCCCGCAGACTCTCTGTCCCTCGGATGACGGTGTTAATCCATCCCCGCTGTTCTCATGCGCCTGCCTGTGAGGCTGCCTGGGAACATAGTGCCAGTAGTGCTTGGAAGAGGCTTTGCTCTGCTTAGCCTGCTAAGCTAGAGCTGTGTAAGGACCTCTGTGTCATCCATACAGAATTCCTATGGTCAGATTTTATCGTCTGAATAATAAATCATTTTCTAGTGAGAGATAGTTGAGGTGGCTTAACTCCTCCCTACAGCAGACCTATAGGGGAAAATCAGCTGCGTGGTCTGGAAGGAAGGAATACTTAGGCCACTGCCTACTCCTCTAGTATCCAGGCAGAACTTAGGAGAGGAGGCTTGTGCTTTTGAATAGAGACCCTTCAGTGGGCACTGGATCAGACACAGGCCTTTTCTGGGAGCTGCAAGCCATTTGGAGTGCTTATCACATGCTGGCGAGAGGCAGGAGTGGCACTTGCACATGGAGAGCTGGGAAAGGCAGGAAGGAGGGCATCTGGGTTGGAAGAGGGGCAGTCTTTTGTGGACAAGTTCAGCTTGACGTACCTGTGAGGCAGCAAAGTGGCAGTGTCTGGTAATCATTTGAATATATGCATTGGACCAGGAACCTCAGCCAAGGGTAGAGAATTAAGAGTAGCTGTTCAAACGCAGGGAAAGTATATAGAATAAAAAGTGGATAGGAGATAGATCAGTAAGGATTATCAGCGCTTACGGGACAAGTCCCCAGAGGAGTGGCTAGAATGGTAGGAAAACCAGGGGAGAACCGTAAAAGAGGTTCGAGAAGGAGAGAGTGGTCCAAATGCTACATGCTGCCAAGAAGTTGCTCGTGTCCTAAATACCCACTGAAAACCTTTTCTGTGTCACTATTTTAAGTGCAGGGGTGAGGCGAGAACAGGTTGAACGAAGTTCTTGCCTTTATGGAACAGGTGTGGAAGACATGAGTATTGCTTTTAATGAGTGTTTTTAAAAAGATGAGTATTTCAAATAGTGGTAAAATCCAAGAAGAGAAAGCAGGGTAAAGGGATAGTGATTAGAAGGGCTTACTAGATAGAACGATCAGGAAGAGCCTGTTTAAAGGGGTAATGTTTAAACCCGTGGCCTGGCTGGACTGAGGAAGATAAGGAGCGCCAGCATTACAGGCAGAGGGACCAGCGCAAGTCTTCAAGACAGGAACTTCAGGGAACAGCAAGGTCAGCAAGGTGGCCAGTGTGGTCAGAGTGGGGAATGAGGGAAAGAACTTAGAAGATGAGGTCACAGAAGGGCAGTGCTACCTCACAGGGCCCTGTAACTTGCAGGCCATGGGAGGAAGTTCCTTGTTTGATAGGAGACCTGTGGCAGATCTTGAGCAGATCAGTGAAGTGCTCTTAAGAGGCTCTCCTGGCTGCTTTGGGGAGAACAGACTAGTTGGGAGTCAGTGGAGGCAGAGAAGTTAGGGGACGATGACAGTGATACAAGTCAAAAGTGACGACGAGAAAGCAGTCAGGCTACCAGTGAAGGTAGAGATAACAAGAATTGCTAACAGACTGGAGCAGGATAACTCAAGTGGAGGTTTTTGGTCCCAGCAACTCAGCATGTGGCAGTGCCCTTTCTGTTATTAGGGAGGCTGAGGGGTTGGAGCGTTGGGATGAAGAGCTCTGGTTTGTTAGTTCCGGTAGAGGGGTTGCAGCAGGGGCTGACCACAGTAGGTTAGGGAGAGAATGGGGGATGAGGCACCAGCATCAGGGCATTTACTGAGGAGGTATTCTGGGGTCGTGAGGGCCAGGCTGGGAACACATAAACATTCACATTGGAGAAAATCTCTGATGGAGGGGAGAAGTTGTTCAAAAAGAGATTAATTACAAGCATGATGTTCTGCAGAAGTGAGATGGGATCGACTTCATTCACAGAAGAGTTAGTTTCAGTGAAAAGAAAGGAATCTCCACTCCACTGATACAGGAGGGCAAGTGGTGTAAATGAGTATTGGCAGATACCAAGTTTGCCAGTAAAAGAGAGAGGAAATTCAGAGAATGCCAATGTTGTCTAAGTGCCTCTAATTATTCCCATAAAGTAGAGAGTTGCAGGGAGGTTCATTCTTAGGGTATTGGAGAGTGCTGAGTTCTGGGGAGTGGGAGCAGAATTTCACTAAGAACATACAATCTCAATATCCATGTTTGAAAACACAGTTGAGTTTGGAGAAAATTGGCAAAATCTGAGCTGTCAATCTGATAACCTTCAGATAATAAACATACTCTTTAAATTGGCTTTTTTTTTGTCAAATGGCTTATATACTCTTCTGCAGAGCACTCTTTGAGATAACAGCAAATCACAAAGTAACAGCAAATCACAGCTTACTTCTATAATCTCTACTCAGCTGTTAACTTCACCCAGTTCTTTGTGGAATAGA
Source organism: Vicugna pacos (assembly GCF_048564905.1). Classification (NCBI taxonomy): domain Eukaryota; kingdom Metazoa; phylum Chordata; class Mammalia; order Artiodactyla; family Camelidae; genus Vicugna; species Vicugna pacos. The sequence goes on along the minus strand of NC_132991.1, from coordinate 64,664,203 downwards.
CATTTGATACATGTGAAAGAAGTCATGAAATTGTCACACAAACTGCTGGGCAGGTTTAGAAGAGCCCCAGGGATACAGAGACCAGCAGCTCTGTTAACCACCTTAAAACCAACAGAATTGACTAAGCTGCACATTATTAAGACAGAAATGAATTATGTAATGATAATGGAGATGTGAAAAATAGGGAATATGACAGACTATCCTTTGTGGGCATGTATTCCTTAAAAAGACACTAAATACAGGATTTCTGGACAGTTGTAAAGCCCCTTTGTACTGCCTGTCCTGCTATGCCACACAGCAGCCACTGGGAGGCTCTCTTGACCACCAGTTTTTAATCTCTAAGTTACAGCCACAAAAGGACTAGTTACTGTGAAGAGAAAATAAAGATGTGCTCAGTTTTCCCAGAGTTTTACATGCTCAAGCATAATGTAAAATCACCAGGTAACAACCACCAAGTACGGTAGGTACATTGCCCATGGCAGGCACTCAAGCGTTTATTGAACAGCTGGAATCTATGCCGAGTCTGTATATGCTGCCCTTTACAAGTGGGAAAGTAGTAACACAATACCTGTCTTTAGGATGCCCTTTGCTGAGATGTCCTTTCATTCTTGTGACCAGAATTGGGCTGGAAATTCATGTGGGCAGAGTAGGCAACAGAAATGCCTGACTTACAACTGTGACCTGGCCTCTGGCCTTGGCTGCCGAGCAAAGTCTCTGTAGAACCTAAGAATAAAGACATGTCAAAATCAGATGAACTCTGTCACTCCTAACACAGTTCTTATCACAGCCCTTAAACTGAACTAAAATCAAAGACCAGTGCTCTACTTTTGCAGGTTTACTTAGAAAGGCTTTTAACTTATGCTGAGATCGACATTTGTCCCACTAACTGGAAAAGAATTGTTTTGGGAGCCATTCTTCTTGCCTCCAAAGTTTGGGACGATCAGGCTGTATGGAATGTGGACTACTGCCAGATCCTCAAGGACATTACAGTTGAGGACATGTGAGTTTGTAAGGTTATGGTGAACTTTCTAACCATTTTCCACTGCCTCATTTGCTCCCATAAAGGTTACATTTTAAGAAATGTTACATTTTAAGAAAGGTTACAATGTGCAGAGAACTGAACTAGGCATAAAATTACATCTTTCTATCTAGCTGTGGTATAACAATTCATATTTCCCATCATTAATTGGTAGGTCTTGATGTGATGTGTTATTGTTGTAACAGTCTGCTTGATAAATTGAAATTATTTTTCTGGTGGTCTTTAGCATTTTATAAGCTCACTACCAGAACAACACGGTACAGTAAATAATTTCATAGATTTCTCGAAAGCTGTCTACCAAGTCCAGTCCATCTTTAAGGGGCACACGTTTGGCCTCTGAAACAAGTGGCCACTATTAAGGTCTTCTAAGACTACTGAGGTTACAGCTTCAGCCTGAGTCACACATTGTATATTTACTTTTGCTGGTCTTTTCTTCCTTTTTATCTGAGATTCTCTTGTTACAGAAACCATGATACAAAGATAGCCTCATAGAAAGTTCGCAGATGCCTATGTTCCTGCCTCGTCCCTTATTAGGAGTATTGCCCATGTTTAGAAATAGGTCTGATGAGTTAGGAAACGCCTCCCTTCCTCTCAGGCAGTCTGAGAAGCATCACTGGTGCATCCCACAGGGCACTCAGCAGCCACACCAGCGCTTGGGGAGTTAGGGGGCAGGGGAAGCTGAGTGAACTGTGCTCCTCACAGGTGCGCATGAAACACCATATTGAATGAGGGCTTCCAGTCTGGCCATCCTGGGCGCTGTGAAGGGCCCTGAGGCTGGGAGACAGGAAGAGCTAGAGAGGTATTTCCAGCAGACTGTCAAAGTGCTAACTTGACAGTGGAAACGTCTTTGTGGGTGACATTCAGGAAAATGTGAAAGAACACCTCTTGATTATATTGAACAGCAGAGGCCGACTGAGATCATGGCAGGCAGTGGCAAGAGTTTGTTTTTGTTACCTTTGCCCCTTAGTCTAGATAATTCAGAATTAACAAAGTACATATTTACAACTGAAGTGAGGAAACTTGTGACTAAGAGAAGGGACCAGTGATTGTCGGTAGCTGTTGAAGAGGTTTTTGGTGAAAATGCCCACTTTGGTGATAATGTAAACAAAGTATTCTTGGTGATACTGCTGGTGGCCATCTTGGCAAACAGTGTGACAGCAGATAATGAATTTGAAATGAATTAGAAGTACTTTTGGAAGTTTAAGAACCTAAGTGACATTTATCACCACGGTCATCAGTCTTCAGACTGGTCCCTTGAAAGAAGGAAAATCCATGATCATGAACAGTAGCCTTGCTGTGAAGGCAGCTGAAATTTTCTCAAAACCTGCAACTAAGCTGGCTGGGGTTCTGGTTCTGGGAAACATGGGGTTTTTCATAGATGTGAGCCCAGGAGCAGCAGTGGCAGTGTCTAGCTACAGGAAGAAACTAGTTCTAGACAATGCTTTTTTTGTGTATGAATAGAGAAACACCAGGAGCTGTTTTTAATAGGCTGCTTTTGTTTATGATCTTTGGAAATTGAAAAGCATTACAACAGAATGTTTAGTACATGTTTGTTTTATCCCCCTGCGGTTGACTACTATTTGTAATGGTCTCATCTTGAGTCTAAATTGAAAAATTGGTGTCTATAAGCTTTTCCTTAAAACTTTCCAACATCTATGTGTCTTGTTAGAATATATTTCCCTTCAAAAGAATAAGTTAAACAGAGCAGCTGCTTTTCAGAAGATGCTGTGCCTGTAAATGGTATGGTATTCAGCCATCTAGCCATTTAAAAAACAAAAAACGCAGAAGATGCATATTCTGTAGGCATAATACTTTTCTTCAGTGATTAAACCTCTATTAATAGACATGTTAATCCTATGAAGTACTGTATTTCTACACAATTAAAACGTATTAGTGGAGAAAATATAAAAGGGATAGTGAAGTGCATTTATTCCTGCAGTAAATTAAGTCCTGATTAGTTGATTATCAAAACATTATCTGATTTACATTTCTATAGACTTATGGCCATTTGAACAGGAAATTAATTTTGGAAGTAGGTTCAGTGGGTTTAAAGTTCAACAAAGGAGAAAACCCCATTTCTGCTCATATTCTGTTCTCCATTCAGGAGAACCTCAAGCATTTGTTGATTTCTACAGTGGATAAAACGTTAACACTTTAAAGCCAAGAAACCAATGTAAAATAAGCCTCTCTCATGTTTGTCCAGGTATTTATGATTTTTATGTAATGAACTCTTTAAAGTGATTGCCGTGAAAGCATTAAGATTTACTCTAATTTGATATTTATTTACTTAAACATTTGATAAGCAGATGGCTGTATGGTCATGCAGCAGAGGCCAGCTCCCAACATTTTGCTTTCCCACCTCACTGAACTCGCTTCACCCCCCCACAGGCGTGAGCAAGGGGCAGCGGGTGCTCGGCCTCTTGGGCTGCTTTCCCAGCACAGGAGAAACAGCTGCTCTGTCAGAGGTCATATCATAGAGTGGGCTTCGTCTAGCCAAGACATCTTATCTTTAATCTTACTGCCTTCCAAAGCTTAAAAAGTGCATCCTGTCCTGTCATGGGTGACAGTTTCTCATGCTAGTGAGGTTAAGGTGAACTGAAACTTGCATTATGCCCTTTGACATACCCCCATGCACTGGGGCAGAGGCAGGGAATTCCCTTTCCCATCGAATGTAGCTTATTTATTTATTTATTTGAGATGAACCCTTGTTGCTTCAAGAGATTTCCCCCCTCGGAGATAATAGCAGTGGCTCTCGATGGATCCATTTGTTGCCGTGGTGATGTGCCCACTCCTTTTGTTGGCGCGTCTCTACTTCAATAAGCCCCTTCCTGTTATCGGCCTGGTGAAAATGTCTGCAAGTTCTTCAGAGCTAATAAACAGCATACATCATTCCTTTCATCTGATCACTATAGCGGGGCCTTGTAGTGAGCTTGGAGCATGAATCGTACAGCTGCACTAATGGAACTCTGAAGAATGAGCCCCCGAGTCAGCAGCATGAGTGCATAAGAGGGCCGTAACCTCTTCCCCCTTGTCCCAAACTCAGAAGTGCTGGGGTGCAGAAAGGACCACAAATAGCTGTACCTTTTTTGAACATTAGTGTATTAATCCAGCTGAGTAGCCATTATTTGTTTCAAAACAGAATATAGAGCCATCCCAGTAGCTCAGAATATTTTTGAAGATAGCCCAGTTGACTAAAATTGTCCTGTGTTGGTTTTGTCTTTTCCTTCTCCCCCAGGAATGAGATGGAAAGGCACTTTCTGGAGCTACTTCAGTTTAATATTAATGTTCCTGCTAGTGTTTATGCCAAATACTACTTTGACCTTCGCTCCTTAGCAGATGACAACAACCTGAATTTCCTATTTACTCCTCTTAGCAAAGAGCGAGCACAGAACCTAGAGGTAAGGCTGTGAAATCACTAAGCATGGTTTTCTTTCAGCCACCAAAGCCAACATTTGTGGCTAAATTATATTAAACAGTGATTAGGAAAAGAGAAAGCTGTTAAATTAACAGATTGAAGAGCTTATTGACCCTTTGGCATCATATTTTCTGTGTCTTTTATGGTTTATACAAGGAGCTTACATTAAAAAATTACAGATACTATAATTCAGAATATTTTAAATCAGATTTAGTCTGTCTTTAATAGTTTTCCATTTGAACCTCTACACTTAAATATAACCATACATGAATAATTTCTTACAGTTGAATCCCTAATCATACCTACATAGTCTACTTACCACTCTTAACTTTAACTCAGTTTGCAGTTCATGTCAGTGTTTTCTGTGTATATATCACAGTTCAGTCTCATGAGTTTATTAGACAGAGCATCAGTGGCAAACCTGAGAGGCCTGTACTTGGAATGAATAATGCTGAGTGTACCCGGTTTTTTAATGGAAATGGTAATGTATGTGGGATAAAGTAATATTTATGGCTTATGACTTTTGGTGGGTGTACAGTGAAATTCACCACTGAAATGGACACATTTAAAATTGACACTTTTCGTGGTACCTTGGTGGTACTTTAGAATAAGATGTTTCTCTACCGTAATTAATGTGTAAGTGCAGCAGCACCTCCGGTGTTTTCAGTCATTAGACCTCTCCTACCTTCCAATCAAGTCCACACTCTTGCCTCACTAATATTTTCTTAGAGTATATAATAACTAATGAAGATTGGATAGAAGTAGAATTGCTGAGTAAACACTGATTTTGTCCAAGTATATGTTCGTTATGTTTTTAAGGAACAAGTGTGTAGGTAACAGTTGATACTGCAGTTAGGAGCCTATCTTGGGAACCCAATTTTTAAATAACTCTAAGTAAATTTCCCCTTGCCCCAGCAATCTAATCCAGTGAATCGGCAGTTTGTAGCATCCCAGAATCTGGAAGTGTAGACGTCAGCTGTGCAAAGTAGCAGCAACTAGGAGTTATCCAGTCGGGTATGGATGTGTGGCTCATTGATGATGCTTTTTTTTTTTCAAGGTTGGGCCCTTTTTTTTTTTAATTATACCTTTGTTCTGTTTGACTTTCCCAGGCTATTTCCAGATTGTGTGATGACAAATACAAAGACATGTCCAGAGTCGCTATGAGAAGATCTTTCAGCGCTGATAATTTCATTGGTATTCAGCGCTCCAAAGCCATCCTCTCTTAAGGGAGAAGTGAGGGGTTGTAACATCATAAACCCCTCAATAACAAGGACTGGAGAAATATCACCTCTCCTGCTCAAAAACCAGCAAAGTTAGTATTTTCATCTAAAACAAAGATATTGAATTCAAGAGATTCATAGACAGCAAGGATTATGCTCATAGGAAAGAATGGGACCTTGTCAGTGCAACACACTCTTCTGTCCTTTTTAATGTAAACAGAGTTACAAAAACCACTCCAAAGCTAAAAGCTCCCAACTCTGCTCAAAAACCAGCAAAGTCAGTATTTTCATCTAAAAGATAATTGAATTCAAGAGATTCATAGACAGCAAGGATTATGCTCATAGGAAAGAATGGGACCTTGTCAGTGCAACACCCTCTTCTGTCCTTTTTTATGTAAACAGAGTTACAAAAACCACTCCAAAGCTAAAAGCTCCCAACTCTGCTCAAAAACCAGCAAAGTCAGTATTTTCATCTAAAAGAAAGATACTGAATTCAAGAGATTCATAGACAGCAAGGATTATGCTCATAGGAAAGAATGGGACCTTGTCAGTGCAACACCCTCTTCTGTCCTTTTTTATGTAAACAGAGTTACAAAAACCACTCCAAAGCTAAAAGCTCCCAACTCTGCTCAAAAACCAGCAAAGTCAGTACTTTCATTTAAAAGAAAGATACTGAATTCAAGAGATTCATAGACAGCAAGGATTATGCTCATAGGAAAGAATGGGACCTTGTCAGTGCAACACACTCTTCTGTCCTTTTTTATGTAAACAGAGTTACAAAAACTACTCCAAAGCTAAAAGCTCCCAACCCACACACACAGATATTTGCTTACTGCGTAGGCTGATAGCTGTGAACTATGTGAGGTTTTTAAATGAATATTTTAGATTTATAGACTTTAAAGACACTAACTGTGTAACTTTTATGATTTTCCTATTTTTCTTCCCCACTCCCCCATATTGCACACTCCTATAGAATCGGTGCAGCATTACCATCAAAACATGGGCCATTGCTGCATACTCCTTTAGAATCTGCAGCATTACCATCAAGACATGGACCATTGATGCACATTCCTATAGAATCATTGCAGCATTACCAACAAAACATGGTCCATTGCTGCACACTCCTTTGGAATCTGCAGCATTACCATCAAGACATGGACCATTGGTGCACATTCCTATAGAATCAGTGCAGCATTACCATCAAAACATGGTCCATTGCTGCATACTCCTTTAGAATCTGCAGCATTACCATCAAGACATGGACCATTGCTGCACACTCCTATGGAATCAGTGCAGCATTACCATCAAAACATGGTCCATTGCTGCATACTCCGTTAGAATCTGCAGCATTACCATCAAGACATGGGCCATTGTGGCACACTCCTATAGAATCAGTGCAGCATTACCATCAAGACATGGTCCATTGCTGCATACTCCTTTAGAATCTGCAGCATTACCATCAAGACATGGGCCATTGCTGCATACTCCTGTAGAATCAGTGCAGCATTACCATCAAAACATGGTCCATTGCTGCACACTCCTTTAGAATCTGCAGCATTACCATCAAGACATGGTCCATTGCTGCATACTTCTTTAGAATCTGCAGCATTACCATCAAAACATGGGCCATTGCTGCATACTCCTATAGAATCAGTGCAGCATTACCATCAAAACATGGTCCATTGCTGCATACTCCTATAGAATCAGTGCAGCATTACCATCAAAACATGGTCCATTGCTGTACACTCCTTTAGAATCTGCAGCATTACCATCAAGACATGGACCATTGCTGCACATTCCTATAGAATCAGTGCATCATTACCATCAAAACATGGTCCATTGCTGCATACTCCGTTAGAATCTGCAGCATTACCATCAAAACATGGTCCATTGCTGCACACTCCTTTAGAATCTGCAGCATTACCATCAAGACATGGACCATTGCTGCATACTCCTATAGAATCAGTGCAGCATTACCATCAAAACATGGTCCATCGCTGCACACTCCTTTAGAATCTGCAGCATTACCATCAAGACATGGACCATTGATGCACATTCCTATAGAATCAGTGCAGCATTACCATCAAAACATGGTCCATTGCTGCACACTCCTTTAGAATCTGCAGCATTACCATCAAGACATGGACCATTGCTGCACATTCCTATAGAATCAGTGCATCATTACCATCAAAACATGGTCCATTGCTGCACATACCTATTGAATCAGTGCAGCATTACCATCAAAATATGGTCCATTGCTGCATACTCCTATAGAATCAGTGCAGCATTACCATCAAGACATGGTCCATTGCTGCATACTCCTTTAGAATCTGCAGCATTACCATCAAGACATGGTCCATTGCTGCATACTTCTTTAGAATCTGCAGCATTACCATCAAAACATGGGCCATTGCTGCATACTCCTGTAGAATCAGTGCAGCATAACCATCAAGACATGGTCCACTGCTGCATACTTCTTTAGAATCTGCATCATTACCATCAAAATATGGTCCATTGCTGCATACTCCTTTAGAATCTGCAGCATTACCATCAAGACATGGTCCATTGCTGCATACTTCTTTAGAATCTGCAGCATTACCATCAAAACATGGGCCATTGCTGCATACTCCTATAGAATCAGTGCAGCATTACCATCAAGACATGGTCCATTGCTGCATACTTCTTTAGAATCTGCAGCATTACCAACAAAACATGGTCCATTGCTGCATACTCCTATAGAATCAGTGCAGCATTACCATCAAGACATGGTCCATTGCTGCATACTTCTTTAGAATCTGCAGCATTACCATCAAGACATGGACCATTGCTGCACACTCCTATGGAATCAGTGCATCATTACTATCAAAACATGGTCCATTGCTGCATACTCCGTTAGAATCTGCAGCATTACCATCAAGACATGGTCCATTGCTGCATACTTCTTTAGAATCTGCAGCATTACCATCAAAACATGGTCCATTGCTGCATACTCCTATAGAATCAGTGCAGCATTACCATCAAAACATGGGCCATTGCTGCATACTCCTATAGAATCAGTGCAGCATTACCATCAAGACATGGGCCATTGCTGCATACTTCTTTAGAATCCGCAGCATTACCATCAAAACATGGGCCATTGATGCATACTCCTATAGAATCAGTGCAGCATTACCATCAAGACATGGTCCATTGCTGCATACTCCTTTAGAATCTGCAGCATTACCATCAAGACATGGACCATTGCTGCATACTTCTATAGAATCAGTGCAGCATTACCGTCAAAACATGGGCCATTGCTGCATACTCCTTTAGAATCGGTGCAGCATTACCGTCAAAACATGGGACTCCTAACAACTCATAAAGCCACTTAGGAACAGACTGTTGTAGCATTGTTAGGTTTTGAAGGATTCTTCCTCCCACTATATCGTTGAAGCTGCTAGTCATTATTGGCAATCGATTTAAACCAAAAAGCTGCTGCATAACACCTGTAATTCAAATTCTTCGCAAGCACTACTTATTAGCATATTAGCATGTTTGAGATCATAAACAGAGAAAGTATTACCTACTTCTATTGGGTCCATGCTGCATTTTTTTGTGAACTATAATGGTGCTTCTCATTTTCTGATGATTTTCCTCTTAGCAAATACTTGTATTAAAAGATATTTTCATAATTCCAACCAACGTGGTGATCAAGTGGTTAACATTTCATAATTCCAACCAACATGGTGATCAAATGGTTAACAAGCAGGTAGTGAAAAAGGTGTCCCAAAAGTCTTAGTGCAATTTTAAGCTTTAATATAGTGTGCTTGGGCACTCCAGGACACTGCTGCAGAAGTATAAATGCTACAGACTGGCAGCACATCACTTGAAAGTTTAACTGAATTTCTTCTAAACATTAAACTTTTAATTTTAATTTTTTGTTTCAGCCCCTCACTTGAAAGTTTAACTGAATTCCTTCTAAACTCGCTTATAGTTCTGCAAATTTTAAACATTAAGCTTTTAATTTTAATTTTTTGTTTCAGCCCCTCACTTGAAAGTTTAACTGAATTCCTTCTAAACTCGCTTATAGTTCTGCAAATTTTAAACATTAAGCTTTTAATTTTAATTTTTTGTTTCAGCCCCTCACTTGAAAGTTTAACTGAATTCCTTCTAAACTCGCTTATAGTTCTGCAAATTTTAAACATTAAGCTTTTAATTTTAATTTTTTGTTTCAGCCCCTCACTTGAAAGTTTAACTGAATTCCTTCTAAACTCGCTTATAGTTCTGCAAATTTTAAACATTAAGCTTTTAATTTTAATTTTTTGTTTCAGCCCCTGAACTAAGTGAGTTTAGAAGAAATTCAGTTAAACTTTCACTGAGGGGCTGGAACAAAAAATTAAAATTAAAAGCTTAATGTTTAAAATTTGCAGAACTATAAGCGAGTTTAGAAGGAATTCAGTTAAACTTTCAAGTGAGGGGCTGAAACAAAAAATTAAAATTAAAAGCTTAATGTTTAAAATTTGCAGAACTATAAGCGAGTTTAGAAGGAATTCAGTTAAACTTTCAAGTGAGGGGCTGAAACAAATTAAAATTAAAAGCTTAATGTTTAAAATTTGCAGAACTATAAGCGAGTTTAGAAGGAATTCAGTTAAACTTTCAAGTGAGGGGCTGATACAAAAAATTAAAATTAAAAGCTTAATGTTTAAAATTTGCAGAACTATAAGCGAGTTTAGAAGAAATTCAGTTAAACTTTCAAGTGAGAGGCTGAAACAAAAAATTAAAATTAAAAGCTTAATGTTTAAAATTTGCAAAACTAAGCGAGTTTAGAAGAAATTCAGTTAAACTTTCAAGTGAGAGGCTGAAACAAAAAATTAAAATTAAAAGTTTAATGTTTAGAAGAAATTCGGTTAAACTTTCAAGTGATGTGCTGCCAGTCTGTAGCATTTATACTTCTACAAGTATCAAAGCTTAAAATTGCACTAAGACTTCACGGGATACCTTATATCTTCTTCATAGGCCTGCCCGCCTCTTTTTAAAATAGTTCTTTGTAGGGCTGGGCTGTTTACCTGCTTTGATCACCGAAATTTCTTTTTCCTAGATTTGGTAAAGGAATTATGAATATGAAGAACAGTGTTAATCCACATGTAATATGTTGAAAGGAACTGGACCCTAATAGTAGTGATGTGAAAGCAGGTGATATGAAACAGCTTTTCTATCCTACATGTTCACCTGGCTATAGGTGTCTCATTTCAAGTCCTGCTTGAGAGGAAACATATAAACCTTAAGAACCCTTCAAGGCTTTAAGAGGCAGGGAGGTTTAAGTATTAGTCTTTTAGGAGATTGGTAACGACGTCACCTAAACTTGAAATATTTTTAAAAGATTACTGTTCTCAAATATGTGAACTCTTCCTCCTACCTTCTTAAATGTAATCCTAGGAATTTTGCCTGTAAACAAAGCATTTCTGGGCCAGGAATACTTTCTCTTCTGTATAGCAAGGCTACACATATTGAGTGCTGCAGGTTCCATCATTTTTAAAGGACAGACATAAATGATAAATAATGGTATATAATATACTACAATCTACCACCTCAAAAAATAATTGTTTATGGAGCTTGGAGATTCAAGTATTGATTGCAGTTTTATTTTGAAAAGAATGCTACAACTTAACGTGGTTTTTCTTTCTCATGTTTATATTAAAAGAAAAGCTAATAAACTCTATTTTAATTAAAATATGTGGCTACTGTGATTGTAACACTTCTCACTATTCACATAACATTACACCATGCCTAACCTTAGTGTTTTCCATCTGCTCCGATATTCGAAACTTAAAGCATTTTCAGACTAACTTGTTAGTTCATAAGTTGATTTGACCCTTGCCTTTAGTTAAGATATAGTCATTTATTCCTTTGGCTTATGCTCTTTTAAAACTGAAGATAAATTTGTACACTTAAAATTAACACCACAGTGCTCGGTTGGCATAGTACATTCTATGGCATCTTTGAATTGTGTCAAGAGGGAAGAGCACAGTGGAAGATAAAAAGTATGCCATAGAGAAAGGAGTTACAGGAATACCGTAGACTCAGAACACGAGTTATTTGAGGATTTCAAGCAGTTAAACAGAAAAGAAAATGGAAGAACAGGAAGTAGAATTGTGATTGCTGTAAAGAGGGTGACTTTAAACAAGCCACATAATATGACTTTAAAATGCTACTTTCAAACACAGAAATACACCAAATCTCCATAAAATTAAGCCCTTACCCACTGTGCCTGAGCAATACGCCATCTGTCCTGAGACAGTACTGCTTTGTTTTCATCCACCTTCATTCACTACCTAGGGTCAAATCTTTAACTTTGTTCTTGATAAATTGCTGATTAGGAGAAACGATCTGATTTAGTTCAGAAGGGAAAAAATACCACAAATACTGTTTATAAGATAGTTTGCACCCTGTAATAATATGCCAATTACTAGGCAGAAATCTGACATATTTTGAGTGGTGAAAGTTGAAAAGAAAAGAAAAAAAAAACTTGGGGGAGGGACATTGGACAGGACTGTAGCTTCAAGAAATTAGTAGAAAAGAAGGATTGCTAAAAATTGCTCTTTCCCCTTTGGCTTTAATTCTAGAAGGCAATACAGCCATTTTGAGAAATGGGAAATTGAGTCAATTTAGGGTAAAAATATAAACATCACTGTAAGTAGATTCTCTGACAAATATTATGGGGCATGGAAACTAGTTACCAGTAGGGTGGCAATTATGACAGTTTTGAGGGTTCTGTATCTAGGAAGGGGGTTCCCTAAAGTAATGACTAAAAGAATATCTGAGCACCTCAACTCCCAACTTATTTTCATTTTTAGTTTTTTTTTTCTATTGGAATATTGACCTCAATGAAATTTTAACTCCAGTATATTATGAACTTTTGAGTATTCTTTACAAGGAAAAGACAAAAGGTTTGAAATTACTTTTGAACCAAATGGAATTGCCACTTTAGCAGGTCAGAAAATGGTTGCCTATCAGCAATTTCATATGGTTCACTCTAAGACAACTTCTTAGGACCCAGTGTTTCTATCCTGTGTCAAATTCCATTATGACCTTGTTCTTTCCGCATTTACTCCTACATAACCCATATACCCATACATTACTGAAATTCAGCAGCACTAAATCCTGGTTTTATAATAGCTGAAGTTTCATTTCTTGATTTAGTTTTCCCCATCTATAAAATATACCATTCCTTAATTTAAAAAAAATGCTGAAGCCAGAATTTACTGGAAAACAATTCATTCTGTATTCAGGTTATGCAATGTTTTTGGAAAGAAATGTTTACCTACAGCATGTAGGTTAGCTAAAATCTTTCATCACCCAAGCCTTCTTTCTAACCACATGTAAAATGACTAGGAGTGTTCCCTCACCCAGAAGCTGCATTCTTGAGTATGGACCTACTTGGAAAAGCACTTGACAGCTGGCATAGGTTCTCCCAAGTAAGTGCTAGTTTCTATGCAGAATCATAGAATATACCCAGCATCTTTGAAAATAAGGATCAGATTACCTAAAATCTTAACTGTTAGCCATTTACCAACCTGGTCAGCTTGACACTACGCCACCGGAATAAAAAAAACCTAGGAGCCCTTGGGTGAAGCCCATTCCTTGAGTACACAGGTGCCAACTGGTTTCTGAGGCCGTTTCCACTATTCTATTTTAAAGAGATTTGGCAGATGAGAGAACAGGTACTGGATATGAAGAAAACTTTAAAAGTTTGTGGTTTAGGATCTCTATGGTGCAGAAAGAACTAACAAAGTGAAATTATAGATAAAGTAAGAGGAATCCTGAGTCAGGAGAGGTTATTGTTCTTTTAAAAAGAAACATGTTGGGTGATTCTTGCTAACTGCTGTGAAGGGATCTAAGTAATGTGATTAGAGAAATTCAGTGACAGCCTCAGGGCCTAAGGTCCTCAAGAACGTTATCAATAGACTCTACCTCCACCAGTTTATTCCTTTCTGCTTCAAAATTGCATTCATCTTCCCAACATGAAGATAGGGCAATTCGACCTTGTTCAGTCCTTCACATGTCCTAGTGGTTTGCAAACTGGTCCCCAGGCCAACTGCCTCTCACAAGCTGAAAGTGCCTGTAAGAAATGAAGCTTCTCTAAATGCGATGTGGAATCCTGGAACAGACAAGGACAGAAAATCTGGTGAAATCCAAATGAATTCTGGAGTTAATAGTTAAGTGTTAATGTTGACTTTTTAGTTTTGACAAATGTGCTATAATAATTTAGGACAAAATGGGTGTATCTTTGCAATCTAAAATAATTCTAAAAGTTTACTAAAACAAAACAAAGACCCAGCTTCTTGGGCCCCAGACCTACTGAATCTCAATTCCTGGAGCCGAAGCCTGGGAGTCTGCATTTTTAAAGGAACCCCAGAGGATTCTTATGCAGACTGAAATCTGAAAACTAGGCTTTCAATTCCCTTTCTATTCCACACCTGAATGGCTCCTTCCTCCTTGTTTACTTACCTTAACCTGACTTAGTCCTTAAGATCGTCTCAATCCTAAAATGTAAGTATTATTATTATCCCCCTTTCACAGATAAGAAAGTAGTGAGATCAAGTGCACAGATGAAGTACTAAGAGGTTAAATAATTTGTCCAGGATCTTATAGCCCATACATGGTGGAGCTGGAATCTGAATCCCTAGTTTAACCCCCAAATATCTGCACATGATTACCTACTGCCTTTCATTCTGTTAGAGGTGACAAATGAAAGAGCTCTGTAATTAAATCATTAAAAGAAGCATTATCTATCTCTCCAACCTAAGTCCAGTAGTCCCCTCAGTGGAAAAGGTGACAGTGACAATAAGCAATGATAAAGCACTGGGAAGACATACCATCTACAGAGACCTGTGCATGTAAGACAGCGGCTCCTCCACCAGGACCAGCTCAACTGCTGTATATTCTACTCTTCTCCCATAGTCCCTAAAATGTACAATCTAATTATGCTCACAGCAGTCACACTAAATTACATTATCTCAGGTTTACTACGCCTCTGTCCAGATTATCAGGGAGAGGCCAACTCTAAATCAATTTACAGTTGGCCCTTTGTATCCACAGATTCTGCATGAGTGGATTCAACCAACTGTGGATTGAAAATACTTCGGAGAAAAAAATTTCCAGAAAATTTCAAAAAGCAAAACTTGAATTTGCTGCATATCACCAACCATTTACATATCATTGTTATATTTACTGCACTATTTACATACCATTTACAATGTATTAGGTATTTTAAGTAATCTAGACATGATTTAAAGTATATTGGAGGATGGGAAGATACACATGTGTAGGTTTACAGGCAAGTTCTACCACTTTATATGGGGACTTGAGCATCTGTGGATTTTGGTATTTGGGGGGAGAGGGAGACTCCTGGAACCAATCCCCCACAGATACAGAACTATATATCCTCTTATCTGAGCTCCCTGACCAACTGTATTAGACCTTAATACTAAGTGGTGGGTCTAACTGCTGAGTGATAAAGTTTTGGGAGTTCCTGTCCCCCAACCAGACACACAGAACAGCACCACCTCTATTTAAACTGCTTCAGAGAGTACAGACAGAGGGTTGATAAAACAGAATACAATCTCACGCAATGTCTCTGTTCTTATGCGTATTTCCCTTCATTCAAGTGAATCGTAAAGCAGTCACAGGATCAGCAGGAGACACCTATGAAGTATATTCAAGTAAAACATGTTTTCATTAGTTCTGCTTCTGGTGATTGGAATTTGCTTGTTTTTATTATTAGTAAAAACATTGCCACTTATATTTTAAGTACATCTGAGAAATATGATCATGAAATTAGAATCCACATATGTTCTTCAGATACTCTTAGAAAGCAGTGCATCTCTCCGTAAAAGCATGAGGAGAAAAATACGTGTACAGCATCTTTTTATTTTCTTTACCATTGCTTTAATGCACTTTAAAATTTATCTACATTAATTGGGAACAAAGAAACAAAAATAGACATTTCTTTGTTTTTCATAAATAACTACTCTCCATATTTGATAAAAATCTCAAACCATTATTTTACCTTCCCACAAATATAATACATACAAAATTTTTCTGAAATAATATGGTCAGTAAATTAAGTATTTTGAGACTAACATAACCACATACAATTACTATTCTACTGACCCAGGATCCAAGTGAAAACAAAAAACTTGTTATCAGGATGCTCTGGATTTCCTTTTGTTAGTGTTAGGAATTCAAAATTATAATCATCTGCTAGTAATAATTTACAGATTCAAGTTGATTGTCTACAAATAAAGTATCGCTGGCTCTTATTTATGAGTTCTGGATTTGACAATGACACTGACGACACTGCATGGGATAGGCACTATACATATATGGAAATCATAAAAAGTACTGAATGCCCTGGACTTGAACTACTGACTCGGTATGTGCCTCATTTGGCTCAGTAATAAATTCACCTGCACCAAACCCGTATCAAAAGTCACTAAATCTCTCATATATATAGTATATATTATTTATATACATACCCACAACACATACATACTATACATATAGTTTGTAACAACATGAAGTAATATTGTCTTCAAATGACGTACCACAGACATTATCCTGGCTGAGATAAATCCTATAATTGTCATCAAGCTGCTAGAAGATTTTGAGAGTTGAGTCCGGTTACTTAGTTACTTTCATCCTGCCTACCCTTCAACCAGCTTTGATGTCTTGGTAGCTTTTTCTTTCAGAACCACCCTCCTTATAACCCAGGCATATTTCTTTCCCGGGATCACTTGACTGGACTTTGGAGGCAAGAAAGGGCATGCAGGGGGAGCAGGCAATCCTCAGCCACTGTACCTCACACCTGCCTAGATTTGTGATGTTCTCTGTCCTGTTTGCCACATTCGGTGTTAGAAAGCAGTTATTCAAAGCTTTGTCTCTCCTACCTCCCTCGGTCTTTCCGTAGAGCACAGAAGTGAAAGAAGCCTGTTTAGCAGGAGAAGTAGTCCTTTAAAATACACAACTACGTTTCCTAGCTCTGGGGTTCCCATTCTGTACTTGGGAGTGCAGGTCATGGATGCTGTTATTAAGGTTCCATGTGGGATCCAGGAGGTATTCTCCTGCCAGCTGGTGTCAGGATCAGTGCAGCCCTGGCCCAGGAGGAAACGGCCTAATGAACACCAGCTTGGAAACAGTGCTGTCAGCACATTATTTAAGCTTGTACATGCGCACAAATTGCACACAACACACACACACAGGTTCATCACTGGAAATGATCACGTGAAAGAAACAATGACAAAGGTTTGCGAGGATAAACCAATAAGGCAACAAGAAAACTTATTTTCAGCCAATTTAGACAACTTCAAAATGTGAGGAGGGAAATATAAATTAAAAAGACTACCTAAAGTCTGGTCAACTGATTCACTGAGTGGTCACATATTAGTTTCTTCTAAATCTTTAACACCTGATATATGAGGGAGATGTTGCTTAAAACTGAACTGTGAAAGGGAAAGCCTGGACACTGTACATGTGAGACTAAACTGGGCCCTAAATCCTCTCCAAAATCACAAAGCTGGCTGTGAAGAAGTTGCTAAACCACCCACGACCTTTCATTTTATAATTTTCATGAGAATGGATCATTTGCCTAATAAAAATGCAAATCAGGAGAAAACAGCGTGTGGGATGGAAGTAGGGGCTGAGCATAAGTAGATCTGACCTCTCTGCCCTGGGTAGCGGGTGGGGCAGATCTTCCTTGATAGGACTGCAAGGAAGCAGGTGGGCTCTATCTTTGACGGAAGGGAGAGGGAGAGCAAGGGTGAGAACAGAGACTGAAAAGGAGAGGCACCTCTGAAAGTTGGTCTGGAACTAGACCCCAAATGCATGACCTGTACTGCTTCTCCTTGGCTTAGTAGCCTTTGTCTTAACTGTCTTATTTTTTTTTTAAGTAAATGGGTCTTTTTAGGTTTGGCATGTTGCCAAAACAAAAAAATTAAGTTTTTATAGGGGGAATTAAATCACTTCGCCCACTTCATCCCACAACTTTCAGATACATTCAGCATCATCTTTAGATTCCTCCACAAAGAAAAAGCAGAAAGCACGAGAACCCAAATTAAGCATAATGACCAAAGGCAGCAGAATAACCTATGTATTTTCTGGGAAGACAAGTTAAATGAGGGAGGAGGTCAAGGTGATCAGAAAAGGTCCTCGTTTGAAAACTAGGAGAGGAATTGGCCCACAGGCAGGGGATCTATTTCAAGGTGCTACGAAGCTTCTGAATAAGCAGAGGAATTAGATGTTAAAAAAAGTTCTGTAGCTCTGTGTACTAGGTTTTGTTAAATCTAATGACATTTGAATTTTGATTCACAGGATGAGTGCATAAGGGCAGTGAATTTTTATAAATGTGAACAGCTTTTGAGAGTCCATTAAAACTATAACACCAGGCTTCTTCCCACCAGCAAAGTGCTTAAATCCACTATGAAAACCATACACTTGTTTTTCATAACCATAAAGTAAAAACTGACTTGGGCTAAATCTTACTTTTCCAACTTTGGTATAAAAGAAGGGCAAATCCCTAGACTTGTTTTCTAAGGGAGGCATTCTCAAATTGTAATTGCTTTTGCCATTTTAGCTTCTTAAATTTAGTCCCCACTCCATTCTGGTCATTGGTATTTTGCTGGCCAATGCACCGTCACCCACTTCCCCAGTAATGGCCTCACACTCTTCATGAATGAATAGCTAAACAGATTAGGAAAGCAAACAGAATTTTTAATAGTGAAGTGTATGGGGGGGGGCGGGTGTGGGGGTTTGTATGTGTGTATTCATCAATACACAGGCTTTCATAGATGAATGAGGAAATGGTTAAACAGATTAGAAAAGCAAACAGAACTCTAACAGTAAAGTGTGTGAGTGTGTGCTCATCAACATATATAGGCTTTCTCAGAAGAGGAGGAAAAAAATGTATTCAAGTGTGGTAGGGGTAGGGACACCTTTCCTATTGCTACACTGATCCCTACTTTAAAACCTTATGCAAGTGTGTTATGGGTCTCACTTATTTTCGGAGACTGCCGAGTAGTGTCTTGCTGCTTTTGGAACATCTGGCTGTAAACTAGTCCAAAGTCCAGGGGCACTTATTTTCCCCCACCGCTGCCAGTGTTTGTTCACAGGTAGCCAGCCAACCTCCCCTCCCCCACCTGCCTCCTTTAAGCACCTCATTCAAGGGTGGGTGTGGTTTCTAATCACAGCTCTCCAGGAGAGGAGGAATAAGAAAAGCAAAAAGACTGTTTAACATGATAAAAGAGGTGGGAGGGGGTGGAGCAGATAAGAGAAGCGTTGGAAATTTACTTAATTACAGGAGGTATATCCATTTTAGTCCTTGAATTTAAAAAGGAGCCCCCTTCAGCACAATCACTAAGTACTTACTGAAGAAGGGAGTAGGTTTACTTTTATCAAAATTATAACACAAGTTTCTTTTTTTCCAAAAGTGGGATCACTGAAGCCTATTAAGAACCACCCACTCACTCCTTTGGCACTAAGCTGCCATCTTAACAATCTAGAATTCAGATTCAACCAATCACCATCCCTCAGGTTCTCACTGTTCCGAATATTTATTCCAGCCGGACACTGTAATGCCACCCCTAACTTAACTCAAGTAAAGCTCGCACTGTTAAGAATGAGAATAATTACAGGTAAGACAGAACAGAAACTGAAGCTTGCTAAACAAAGCTAGGATAGGATGGACACAAAATCTCTAAACACTTCCTAACCTTGTCACTTTTGGGAGGCACTAACCACACTATGCTCCCTACTCCCCCTCCTTGGTATGACATGGGGTTCCCCCTAACTTAGGAACCATGATCAGGGACAAGCAGCTCACCTTAAAGCATCTTGGACACTTTAAGCAGTGGGAGGAGAAACGAGCTGAAAAAACACACGGGACAACTTCCCAGTCACAACCACCCAAACTTTCACTGTTCACATTATTTTTAAAGACACAAGAATAGGAAACTATTTTCCCAATTTAGACCACACGGCTCAAGGAAACCTGAACCAAGTGGCACGTCGTTATAATGCCAACCTTAGGACTGTAAAGCCCCCAAAGCAAAGGTAAATTTTGTTGCCAAAATGCAACAGTTAAAAATTAAGAAAACTACATATAAATTAAAAACAGGGTTCCCCTTGAAAAGGCAGTAAGATAGAATAGATGTGAGCTGAGCCCCTTTGCGAAGTCCTGGGGCAGGTACTCCCCTTGAACCAGCCCCTTTCCCCTTCTCTCCAAGTTGCCCCAGGAGGGGGCATCAGCACCATGAAGGTAAACGGAAGTGACCTTGGCAAAGCTACCAAACAAAACAACCTCCCTCCCTCAACTCCCGGCCAGGTCCCTCTCGGCCTCCTACACGTGCGACAAGGACACCTGCTTGTGGTAGGCGGCAGCAGCGGCGGCGGCGGCGGCGGGGCCCGGCGTCCCGGTCCTGCCAGTGAGCGCTGCGCTCGCCTCGGCGTAGTCCCCGGCAGCAGTGGCGCCGCCGCTCTTGTGGCCCCGCCGCGGACGGCAGCAGCAGCGGCTGGTGAAGCGGCGCCACGACTCCACAGTCTTGCCGGACCAAATCCAGACGCCCGACGTGATGCCCACCACGAGGCACATGAAGTACTTGAGCATGAGAACCCAGTACTCGGGCTTGGCGCGCGGCTGGCCGGCATCTGGACCTGGGCACGCGCAGGTGAGCGCAGCCTCCCAACTCTCGCGATAATGCTGTTCGTACAGGTAGCAGGCCACCACGATGCTGGCGGGCACCGTGTAGAGTAGTGTGAAGATGCCAATACGGATCATGAGCTTCTCCAGCTTGTCCGTCTTGGTGCCACCCTGCTTGATGACACTGCGGATGCGGAAGAGAGACACGAAGCCAGCCAGGAGGAAGAGCGTGCCCACCAGCAGGTAGAGCACCAGCGGGGCCAGCACGAAGCCGCGTAGCGAGTTCAGGTTCTGGTTGCCCACGTAGCAGATGCCGGCCACCGGGTCCCCATCCACGGAGCTCAGTGCCAGAGCAGTGATGGACTTGACACTGGGAATGAGCCACGCGGCCAGGTGGAAGTACTGCGCATAGCCAGCAATGGCCTCGTTGCCCCACTTCATGCCAGCCGCCAAGAACCAGGTGAGCGACAGGATGACCCACCAGATGGAGCTGGCCATACCGAAGAAGTAGACCAGTAAAAAGACAACAGTGCACAGCGCAGGGCCCGTTGTCTCATAGTGGATGTGGCTGTGCTCGCGGCTGCAGGCGACGCTGGCATGGCCCACGACCAGGCGCACCAGGAAGCCCAGCGACACGCACAGGTAGCAGGCTGACAAGAAGATGATGGGGCGCTCAGGGTAACGGAAGCGTTCCATGTCTATTAAGAAGGTGGCTACCGTGGTGGAAGTGGAGATGAAGCACAGCACAGACCACAGGCCGATCCAGAAGGTGGCGAACGTGCGCTCGTCGGGGCTGAAGGACGGCTGGTAGCAGGGTACCGCACAGTTGGGTACCTGGCCGGTCCGCACCTTGTTGTAAAGCGGGTGCGACTCTTTCAGAATGGGCACGAAGGGTTCACGGCACTTGCACACCGCTGGGCCCCCGGCGGCGCAGTCGCCCCCCGAGGCTGGCCCCGGCGGGCCTGGGAGGGTGGGTTTCGCCGGTAAGGGCCTGGGGGGCGCCGTGGTGGCCTCGCTGCGATTGTAATCCATGCACAGGACCTCGGCGTCGCGGCCCAGCACTGGGAGGCGGTCGCAGCTCATGCGTTCCGGCCAGGCGAAGCCGTACTGGCGCATGAGCGGCGAGCAGCCGGCCTTGGCGCGCTCGCACACGGAGCGGCAGGGCGGCAGCGGCTTGTGGTAGTCCGGCAGGCAGATGGGCGTGTACATGGAGCACAGGAAGAAGCGCAGGTCCGGCGAGCAGTGGATCTCCACCAGCGGCCAGAACTGGTGCACCTCCAGGCCCGCCTCGTCCTGCGTGTCGTGGTTGAACTGGTTGGGCATGTGCGTCAGGTTATAGCCGATGCCGCGGCACATGGGCACTGTGATTTCCTGGCACACCGGGGCCTTGGAGGCGGCCGCCGCCCGGCCCGCCAGCTGCGCCAGAAGCAATAGCAACAGCGAAGGAGGAGGGGACGGGTCAGGCCGAGCCATAGCCCCCTCCCTCCCCTCGCCTGCCGCAGCCCGCAAGGGGCCAGCTCAAGCAGGGGAAACCGGGACCGCGGCTTCCCTCTCCGCAGACTTGTGTGGCGCCGGAACTGGCAACCTGTTGGTTTCTTTTTCTTTTAAAGAAATCCGTCCAAAGATAAACTGTTTCAGAAAGGCGCTGCCTCTGCTGCCTCTCCAGCTCTTCGCCGAATAGGGTTGAGAGGGACGGTTAGGGCTCTAGATTCCAGCGAAAGTACTCTTTAGAAAAGAAGGTAGGGAGAAGAAAAATGGAAACCACTCCCAGTTAGAGGGGCGATAACGGCTCAGTCCCCGCAAGCGGACTCCAAATCTCTTAAGTTAACCTCTCTCCCTTCCCTCCCTCCCTCCCACCTCCTGAAACTAAACTACCAACTCCTCGCCTCCCTCCCACTCCACCTCCCTTTCCGCTGGGCCTTCCAGGCTGTACCCCAGGCTCAGAGCACTCAGTCTCCCCCGACAAATGGCTGAGGGACCGGGAAAAGAATAGGGAGAAAGAGAAAGGCGCGGGCTCTCACCTCCGAGGATCCCGAGAGAAGCAGATAGTCCGTAGCCAGCCTGGGTCCTCCGTCTGTGGGACACTTCACTCAGAACCGCGACTCAGAGCTGGGCTGGCATCGGGAAAGTTTGGAGATAGGCTGGGTACCCAAGGAGGTAGCACATGGCAGCGGGCGGGGGCGTCTCAGAGAGGGACCCGCCCCCTAAACGAGGTCTCCGCAGACCGGTCACTGGCCCCCTCCTCCTCCGGGGCCCCCTGCATGATCCGGGCGAGGCAGGGCGGGGCGGGGGCAGGCTGTGCGTTTCCACCAGGGTGCGGGGGCCGGACGAAGGGCGAGCGCGCCTGGCAGCACCTGGGCGAGAGAAAGGCGGTGTGCGGCGACCGGGGGATCCTGCCGCCTCACAGCACTGGGAGCAGCCGGCGCTGGCCCCGCCGGGACTGCATGGTGGGAGCCCGCCGCCGCGTCCCGCCAGCCGCTCCCCTCCTCCCCTGCAGGGGGCTCCGCGCTCCAGCGGACTCCTGGGGGCGGTGGCGGCGCTCCCAGGACGCGCCGGGATCGACTCCTCCCCCGCGCTCTAGCACCCTTTCGCCCACCTTCGGTGGATAACAAACGGCGCGCAGCAGCGGCAACAACAGCTGTAGCTGCAGTAGAGTCACGGCCGCGGGTTGCCTGGCCTCTCCCGCCCCGCCCGGGTCACCTGCTTCTAATGCCCGTCGGGAGGCTCCGCCCCAGCCCCGCCCCCTCGCGCTGGGGCTCGGTTGGTGGGCCGCCCTGCCACGCTCTCCGCGCGTCCCCGCCCACTGCCCCGCAGGCTCTGCCTCTCCCGGGGCGCCCTCGGGCCCCGCCCGAACCGTGCAGCCCAGGAGCGCTGGCCAATCGCGGACCCGGAAGCGATGGGGGTGGGGCGCATGCTAATCACGCTTTTCTTGAGACCCGGGGCGGGAAACCCTAGCTAGAAGTCTCTCCTGAGTTCTCTCCCGGCGCCCACCGGTGCCGGGCTCACTTTCCTGTGATGTTCTAGCTTATGAACCCTTGCTTCCAGTGCCCCCTCTGCAGCTAAGCATTATTAGAATCCAGCGCTTGTTTCAAAGAACTACTCAAAAGAATCGATCTTAACCGTGGCGCCTGTCTCCCCTCTGCGCTATCCTCAGACCAGGTGAGCTAAAGTTGAGAGAACAAATGCTTACTGAGCCCCTACTGTGTGTCGGACAGCGCGTTAATTGTTTACATCTTAATACAGGATGTCTCAAGTTCTTACAACAATTCTACGAGGCAAGTACGCCTCACAGGTGAAGAAAGTGAGGTTTAGAAATTTGATCAAGGCAACCAAGCTATTTATAGTTCCCCCCCAAAAGCCACAACCTAGACAATCTTGTTCAGCGTGGTATTCCGAGCGCCCGGCACAGAGTAGGCGTTCAAATCGCCACGGCGTCCACAATTTTATCCACATCTTCCCTGCCCCTCCCCCATGTGCTACCGGTTATCTCCCAGGCTTTAACCTTTACTTCTGCATTTCGTAACAAAATCTTACTGTTGCGACAAGTGATTTTCTTTCTGTGTTTGGAAGACTCGAGACATTTTAGTCCTTTATCAGTTTATCAGGTTAAAAATCCAGGCAGTTCCGAAGTCGCCCGCAGAGAGAAGCAACACTGGCTCCAGGCTCTGTAATGGGCAGGGCGCCGCATACCACCCACCCCCGCTCGGGGGCTGCCCGCTGCTTAACCGCGCACCCGCGCGCCGCGGGGAATCGGGGACGCACCGAGCTGCCGGAGCCCGCGGGAGGACCTGCTGAGCGCCCCGACTGCTGGGACGCACAGTGGCGCTCTCCAGATGGGTTACTGTGCTGCAAGTTTTAAATGTTCTAAAAATGCCTCTTTTCTACACGTTCTAATTGGGTTGAAAGACTGAGGTGTTTAGCATTCTTGAAATGCATTCACATGCTTACAAAGAGGGTTTGAATTATTTCCCGCTCCCCCACCCCTTCCTTCTCCTGGGAAGAAGGCGGAAAAAAGGCAAGAGGGCCTGAGTTCTCGAAGAACTCTGGACTGGACTAAAGGGCTGAGATAGACCGCGGTTACTGTGGTTCTTGTGTTCTGGATCCCATTCATACAGACTGGGAGACTAAATTGCAGAACAGCCCTCTCCCTCCTGCTTATCAGTAAGACTTTGCGGAAAATAATGAAGAATATGTGTATTAATCCCAGCCTCAAAGTTAAAAAAAATAGATATTAATCGCTTCACAAATATCTAAACTGTTAATAAAGATGTTTAAAATGTACATTACTCTTCCATTCCCTGGAATTCTACAGGTGCTCGTATTTTATCTCTTCTGTTTTTGGAACTACTTGGCACTCAGTGTCGGCAAACATCCCAGGGTTGAAAGTAGTGGGAGTTGTAAGCTATGGAATAGCAATCAAAAAGAAAGGGAAATCCTCAGTGGAAAGTATGCACAGATAGTGAGCATGCCAAGGGAGACTGCCTCATTCTGTGGCCTTTATGCAACATGTGTATTATTGGGGAAGGACAAGTGTTGGCTAATAATAAAAATTATTTGAAGTTGGAGAATGTTAATCACTCATGCTGGAATTTAGCCAGAATACTTTTGTTATTTCACTTGGTTCTGACTCAAACGAGGTTATCTACTAGTCCGTAAACCTCTCCCTTCTTAATCAACAGCGAAAGGTTATTTTTGCTTGGAGATCTCTAATAAGAGTAGTAATAACAACAGGAAAACTTTACCAAAAGAAACTTATTTTGCGTTGTATAGCTTTTCATATCATTTGAATTTTGGGTTTTTTTTTTTTGCATTTATTACTTCACTTTAAAGGCAGTTTAAAATATGCTGACTGTTTGACATGGATTAGGCAGGGTGCTAAATAATTCATTTAGGTTAGCTCATTGTTAATCCTGACGACAATCAGATGAAACTGGCACCATAATGACTTGCTTGAAGTTACATATTTAACCCATGGAAAGGACAGAAAATAAAAATTTTCTCTTGAGTCAGGGTTTATTGTTTGACAAACTGGAGAACACCAAATTATTTTTAAAGATGTAATTTTTAAGCAACTAGAACATTGCAAAGCATTCTCCTCTGTTCAGTCATTCATCTGTTCTGCCATCTAGCCATCCATCCATGAAAAACACCAAATTTCTGAGTTGAAGACACTACTGCTATATTAGGCATGTTGCTACAAAACCAAATTCCTGAGATGCAGCTTAAATTATTGTCCAAGGTGTATTTACTAATTGATGAAAATACAGAGGATAGTGCTAAACATTCCAACTAGTTAAGTGTGTGACATTCCAAGAGTCTTGAAGTGTTGGTTTTGAATTTTGTTAGAAAGGAATAGTTACTACATTTCTAATCTTACTATACTGTGTTGATTACATATGTATATTCTGCTGAGACACCTGAGAGTTCAATGCTGTAAGAATGACTAGACAGGTAGCCTCTATACTCTTCAAAATCTTGATAATTAAGATGCCTCCAATAAGTAATTGTGAAATAAGCAGTTGAGTGAATAGTAACTAAGATTAACTTTTAAAACTTTAGCAAGTGGCATTGAATCCTTGGATAAAGCTTACCTCATGAGCTGTACCTTTGAGGTTGATCATACCCCGTTAAATGCAGTATGAGTCTAAACCTTGGTTCTTTACTATCTGTGGACAAGTCACCTAATAGCTCCAAATCCTCTTTCCTCATCTGTAAATGGAGTTCGAATAGTGATCCACCTCACAGAGTTGTAGTGAGGGGTAAATTTATATGGTTAAGGGCTTAGAACCATGTCTAGAACCTCATAACTCTATAAGCCTTAGTTATTATTTGTTCTACTGGGTTCATTCTATTTTTCTGTTTTCCTGATCTTCTTTATTTTCTTTTGTATATCACTTTAATAATGGGGAAAAGAAGTTACAGGTTTTTAGATGTACAGGCATGCTTCAGAGATATTGTGGGTTTGGTTCCAGATCACTGCAGTAAAGCAAATACAGCAACAAAGTGAGTCACAAGAATTTTTTGGTATCCCAGTAGAGTATATAAAACTTATGTTTACACTATTCTTCAGTCTATTCAATGTGCAATAGTATTATGTCTAAAAAAAATGTACATACCTTAATTTTTAAAATATTTTATTTCTAAAAAAATGCTAACCGTCATCTGACAACTCAGGGCTGTTCACAAACCTTCAATTTGTAAAAATGGAGTATCTGCGAAACCCAATAAAATGAGATATGTGGGTCCTTTATGTCTGAGCACACTCCCAGCTGTCAGCAACTATCTCCATTGAGATATTTGCTAGATTTTATGCCAAAGCAGGGATCACTTCACTTGCCCCAGATCAAAGTGCTCACACCTGACATCAGCAACCAGCCCACCATGGAATGGACACCCACGAGCCAATGTGAATCCCTCACGGGTATTTCCAGACTAGCGTTTTCCATGTCCTGGAGCATTTATGATCACTCCTTTTCTCATCAGATCAGACACCTCTAGAAGAGAAACCAAGACACTAACCAGAGGATTAACATGATGAGTCATTTATCCAGGTTCATAATAAGAATGCCTTGTTCACATTATAAGTGGAGTAATTCAACTATAATCTTCAGTCCTCTCCCCTCCCCCACTGTGGTGGAGATTATAGAAAAGTAAGAGCTTCTTTCTTCTCCCCCAGAGGGGATCTAAGTGCTAATCTTTCCCACATTGAGCAGTGGCTCTCAGCCGCACATTACAATCACCTGGGGAGCCTTAAGAACTACTGAAGCTTGGGCCTTATTAAATGAAAATCTCTGGTTGATAACCCAGGCACTGTGTCTTGGTTTCATTCTGTTTGCTAATTTTTGTTGCTGTTTTGTTTTCAACTCTCTGGGCGACCCTGATTTTCAGCTAGGGTTCAGAGTCACTGACATAAATGATTTTGTTCTTTCCTCAACACAGCCCCAAACTTGGGCCTAGATGGATCTTCTGCAAAAAAGGGTTACTCACACCACTATGGAAAATGGAATACTTCTGGGGGGGAAGTATAAAGCAGAGCATTCTATCCTAATTGCATGTGAGTCTGTGTGGGCTGAAGGAAAAAATATATCTATAAAAACTGTAACAGAATAGTGGTACAGTGATGACACAGTCGACACCAATGGTGACCATAATAATAGCAACTGGGCATTTCCAATATGCCTGCACTGTGCTGTGAGGTTGATATTATTAATCCCATTTTATAGATGAAGACTCTCAGGTTCAGACAAGTAGCTTGCTCCACAGGGTCACACACCTTCCATCTTGGGTTTTCCTGACTCTAAAGTCTATGCTGCCATTGACTGCTGGCCTCGTTACAGGCGCAGCAGTAGAGGGTCCTGAGAACCACCAAATGGTAACTCCAGAGGTAAACAACTTCCCCATTCCTTAGCATCCCTTTCCCGGGGATCAGGTCAAATCTTCAATTCTGGTGGCCTCTTGTGTGTGGAGCTGAAGTATGGGAAAGCTGAGGGCTCTGGATTCATCTAGAATCCCAGATACGTCTAGAGCCAACTTGTTCTTTGGGATTTGCAGATCTGGCTTAAGAATGGGTGTTGCTTAGGCTAGATTTCAGAACCTTCCTGGTATCTTGGCAGAGGAAGCTTCAGTTCAGCAAATATGGACACTGCGTGTGCTGAAAGCCAAGCCCTGATGCCAGGGGAGCAAAGATGAAGAGGCACAGACTTGCCAGGGAGGGCAAGGTGGGAGCACAGGGGAGGAACCTGGCCCAACCTGGTGGCTCAGGGAAGACCCAGGCTCTACCTGGAAGGCTGAAAATGAATTAGGTGATATTTCAAACAGAGAAAGATTTAATACTGAGAATCACACATGGGCTTACAAAATTGATGGGCTGGAGGGCCAGAAGTCAGGGGGCTACCCCTGGACTATTGAATTAAAGGGCTCACCACAGAAGCTGTGTTCCAGAAGTTGGGCTGATGCAGCTGCTGTAGCTGCTCTTCACACCCATGAAACTGGTAACTAGACACTGAGACAGGACATTGAGTCCAACAGTTAAAATGACACTTAATGTTACTTGGTTGCCAATAGCAACAGAGGCAGAATGATGCCTTATCCCTGCATCTGCCTCCAGGTCTCATAGGAGCACACCTGTTGACTGAACTTGTTTCCAATCTAGACCCTAGCTGCAAGGGAGTCTGAAAAAAGTAGTTTTGCCATTTCCAATTTCAACTAAATTGCTAGAAGGATAGAATGGAGGCTGGAGAGGCAATCCCCAGTATCCACTACTGGTGAGAAAACTGAGAAGGACTTCCTAGACAGAGGAATCAGCACAAGTAAAGGGCACAAGGTCATGAAAAAGCACAATGCAAGTGATGAACAGCTGGGCATGACTAGGCTATCAGGGAGTAAGAGAAGCATCTGAATCAAGGTTTTTACCTGAAAGTACACTCATGTCTAAACACCATATTTTTGATTAATTAGATTTGTATGTACACTCTCCACATAACACTTTTTCCTATTGATACAGTGCTTGATTTATTCAGCTGACTACTAGTGCAGAAGGAGAAAGGAAAGGAGCAAAAAGCATAAACAAGAATAAACAAAAGTGTTAGGTAGTATTCATCCACAAAGAGAACAGAACCTTAACATTCTCCAAGCCTAACTGCTGCAAACACTGTTGATTACGTACCTACGAGTCATCTCCCCTTCTCCTTCCTAACATGACCCCAGTTTTGTTTTGTTTTGTTGGGGAATCCACCTGTTTCTGCACAGCCCTGTGCTTCAGGACAGGCAGGAGCTTCAGGTCAAGCCCCGAGAACTAGTCCAACTGCTGATGTGGCTCCTCTTCTTCTTACCAGCATTTAGGTTACACATGTGCATGGGATGCAGTTCTGGCCAATAAGGGATGGCGTGTGGGCCAACGGGAGTTAAGTATGTCAGGGGCTTATGGGAAAGGTTTTACTTCAAAGGAGAAGCAGTCCTTTCCCCTGAGGGGTATTGCTTTGTCTGCATGGGATGGCAATCACTGTGGGCGCCATCTTGCAATATGAAAGAGCTAAGTTGACCCAGTGAGGAAGGGTGGTGTTGAGGCTGCCTGAACTGCCTGCCCCCAGCCTTCTAGTTATGTGATACAATACACTGCTTATTTTTTAAGTCATCTGAGTCAGTGTTTTCTTTCATTTGCTACCAAGGACATTGTAACTACTACATGTAATGCAGTCTGTACTCTTAGGATGAGAATCCGCTTAAACTTGGCTAATGGAAGTCTCTGGAGGAGATTTAAGGACAAGAAGTTATTCCCCCTTTTTTAATCAGAAGAACTATTATTCATCCTTCAAAAGCATTTGAGACCCACTCAATTGTCATTTCTGTCAAGCTGAGTTATTTGTGATTGCCTGTACTCCCACAGCCCGTCACTACTTCTCCATTATGGCCCTTTACTCATCGACTCTTTCAACAAATATTTATTGAGTACCTCTTTGGGATTTGGTAATTCTTTAGGCACAGAGGTTATAGTAGAGAACTAGATACATGGAGATTCCAGTCTAGTGGAAGGCAGAAAATGAATGAAAACAATTTAAATGGGATGACTCTTATCAAAGGAAAAATAAAATTCTTATGGCGGCATTTAAAAGAAGAGGAAGGGAGGTGAGGGTAGAGTATGCTCAGTGGTAGAGTGTGTGCCTAGCATGCGCGAAGTCCTGGGTTCAATCCCCAGTACTTCCATTAAAAAATAAATAAGTAAAAAATAAAAGAGAAGGAAATAACTACCTTGAAGCTTATTTTATTGTACAGTGATCGTCTGTTCATACATCAGTTTTTTCTACTCAGTTGTGTGTTCTTGCAACCACACATCACCCATCCCTTTCCTGGGAGATTGCATTTTCCAAAGATGGCTGCAAAACCCCCTCCCATCCCACGTATTTTTTTCTGCAATCTGATCTTACCATTTGCCATAGGGGAGGAATGTAGGAGGTCCTAAGTCTCTGCCTCTTGAATCTTAGTGGGCTTGTGACCCAGAGACTTTGTTGGGAGTGATGCTATGGGACTTCCATGGAAAGGTCATAAAAGGCCATGCAGCTTCCACTTGGTTCTCTTGGAATATTTGTTTTTTGGAAGTGCTTTTTCTTGGGACACTCCCTCTTGGCACCTACATGTAGATGCTCCAGTTGACAATCCCACTTGAGTGAGCCTTCAAGCCATCCCAGGCCAGGTGTATGACATTTGAGTAAAGAAGCTTCCAGATGATTCCAGTTCCCAGCCTCAAGTCACCCCCAACTGTTCCATTCTTCCCAACTGAGGCCCCAGACATCATGAAGCAGGGACAGGCCATCCCTGCTGTGCCCTCTCCAAATTCCTGACTCACAGTATCCAAGCACATAATGAAATGCCTGTTACACCACTGCTTTGGAGTAGTTTGTTACACAGTAGCAATGACTGGAAGACCCCCCAAATCTGCCTTTCTGTGAAATCTTAATGGAGTAGACAACTTTTTTCTTTTTACCTGACCCAGTTGGTGATCAACTTAAGCACTGAAGCTTGAGAACTTTCATCCATCTTACTTTCATCCTATTGAGTCTCGCTGTTGATGATATGCATGGGAAATGTCTAATCTTCTAAAACACAAATCTGCACCATTGATCTTAATATCCTGCTGCAGTGAGTTCCCCAGGTCAATTGTGTGTAGTGGGAAAAAAGTACCTCCTTTTATCCATTTTAAACATGCTTCCTTTTCATCTCATCTTGTCCTCTTGTTCTTCCCCAAGTGAAGTGATTTCCATTTTGTGGGTACCTAGACACAGAGAACTGAGTTGAGACAATAATCTTTCTTTGGTCATCCAGAAGGCCTCGGGCGTGCTGCGACGTGGGACAGTGGGTTTTAGCTGGTGACTTAAAGGTGGTGGAATGCTGCATTCTAATTAGTCACTAGTTTAGTTCCAGGCTTTCAAAAAATAGTCTGAATTCTGCAAGATGCAATGGGTATCTTCTTGTGGTGCTGGGAAATGGAACATAGCGTAGTGGGAAGAGAATTGGCCAGTACACGGGCAATCTGGATTCAGATCTTATCTTGTGAGCCTGCTGTGTGCTCTTGGGCATAGCACGTAAGCTCTCTGGACCTCATTTTCCTCAACTAGAGTGAGGAGATTCAATCAGAGGGTCCAGTAGCACTCTTTTGCCTCTAACATTCTATGAATTCTATGTATTTGCTAGTTATTTTGAAATGTCTACTACACAAATTCATGGGAAGAAAAAAATTTGTATTCTAAACAGTTTGCCTTTTTAACTCTAAAATGGGGCTGGAGAGAATCCCCTTCCTCCCCTAAAAAATACTCTAGTTTCTAAAAAACAAATGCTATCATTTTCCAAAAACAGAATCCAAATTAGGCTTTAATTACCAATGACATATTCCTGCCGTGACTGTTAAGTGACAGTTCTTGCAGCCAGAGTCCTTTCAGTTTTGGGGTGCACCCCTAGGGCTCCTGTTAGTCTTGCTTTCATGAACCTATCAATTCTCAAGGCGCCATTGCTG
This sequence comes from Vicugna pacos, assembly GCF_048564905.1. NCBI lineage: Eukaryota > Metazoa > Chordata > Mammalia > Artiodactyla > Camelidae > Vicugna > Vicugna pacos. Next base: position 64,632,352 of record NC_132991.1, on the reverse strand, counting down.
AACTTTTGTGCTGGGACACCTTCATGCTAAGTGAGGAGAATGAATGGGTGAACTGGCCACGTTGGGGAGAAAAAAGAATATTGTCCCAGCGAGCAATGCAGCAGAAACTATTCAAGTGAATCTCAAGAAATCTGAAATCTCTTCCCAATCCTTTTTTTCCATAAAGCAGAAAACAAAAAAAGCAGTCACCACGTGGGACTTAAGGAAAGCATTCAGTTTCACTCAGCCTGGACCTATTTCACTTATTTTCTGATCTGCTAAATATTTCTTCAGCAGCTGTGATCCTTAGGACGTCATGGGCTCTAACCCCCTTCTGAAGCTCTGCCTCCTATTTTGTCTTACTGAATTTTCACTTTCCAATCCCAAGTGGGAGAAAAGCTTCTTGTCTCTGATTTTAAGATTTGTTACAGAATCTCCACTCTTGGGAGAACAGATGGCTTTCGCTGTTGGGTTAACAAACTCTCAACAGCAACAAGTAGTGAGATCAGGCTCCACTCAACAGAAACTTTTTAGCAAGTTTAAAAAAAAAACAACAAAAAACCCTGAGGTCCTTATAATTCATGGAGGGTATAGATGCTAAGACAAAACTTCAGGTAACAAGTAGAAGAAGAGCAGCAGTGAAAGTAATAAAAATATCTAGTGCTTAGAAGAGCTTTTGGAAAATATTCTAAAGAACCTCCCCCTCTGTCCTTAATAAGATATCTCACGTACGATCACACATAGCCACTTGCTCACCGTCATTATATCCAAGAATGTTTTGATGTTTTTGTGAAGGCCTTCAAGGAAGGCTTGAAAACAACACAGCAACAACCAAATAATACTCTTGGTTGTACCAATGGAAAAACTGAAGACCATGTGTTTACTATTTGCTTATTTAGGTTATTTAAGTTATTTGGGCAAAAAAGCGAGTCACAAGTGTGGCTTCTTTCTGAGTGGTGCTTTCGCCACTAGGCTGCCTTCATGTGCTCGATGACGCTCCGGTTCTGGTGAAAGGGGAGCCCAGGGTTCCACACACCATGTTCGGTCGCCCCGCCTGTCGTTCCTGCTCACACTCTAGTTGGGGTTTGACTTTGAAGGCTCATGGGCTCCAAAACCCTCCTGCCCATGTGGGCCATGCTGCTTGTTGCCCAGAGGCACTCTGCAAAGATAATTTACTGTTTAAGAAAATGATATGTGCAGGACTGGTCAAGCAATGGGGTGCACATTTAAAAAAATTAATAGACTTAATTTTTAGAGCAGTTTAGGTTTACAGAAAATTTTGCAGAGAGTACAGAGATTTCCCGTGTATCCTCTTCTTTTCCCACTCACAGTCTCTCCTATTACTGTGATACATTTGTTACAATTGATGAACCAGTATTGATAAACTATTATTCACTAAAGTCCATAGTTTGCATTAGGATTCACTCTTTGTGTTATGCAGTTGCACAGGTTTTGACAACTGTCTTATGTCCATCAATACAGTATCTCACAAAATAGTTTCACTGCCCTAAAAATCTCCTGTGTTTTACCTAATCATCACTGCCTCACCCCCGGGACCCTCAGCCCCTGACTATCACTGATCATTTTACTCTCTTCACAGCTTTGCCCTTTCCAGAAAGACGTACAGTCGGAATCGCATAGTATGCGGCCTCTTCAGACTGCCTTCTCTCACTTAGCAATATGCACTTAAGGTTCCTTCATGTCTTTTCAGGGCTTGATAGTGCATTTCTTTTCTTCTCTTTCTAATATCCTTTTTTAAGAACAAATTGCAAATAATAAAACATTAGCAAAAATGAGCAGAAAGTTTGAAGAGACTCCCTGCCTTCACACATGCACAGCCTTCCCCATGATCAGCGTTTTACACCAGGGTGGTACATTTGTCACAATACATGGACTTACTCGGACACATCATTATCACCAGGGACCCTCAGTTACATTAGTGATTAGTATTGTATTCTATGGGTTTTGATACATGTTTAATAACATGTGTGCACTATTATAGCATCACAAGGAGTATTTTCACTCCCCAAAAATCCGCTGTGCTCCAACTATTAGTCCTTTCTCCTCCCAATCCCTAGAAATCCACAGTTTTGCCCTTTCTCAGAATGTCATATAGTTGGAATCATACAGTATGTAGCCTTTTCAGATTCGCTTCATTCACTTACTGTTATGCATTCTATGGTTGCTCCATGTCTGTTCTCGTGGTTTGAACAGCTCTTTTCTTTTTAGAGCTGAATAATATTCCATTGTCTGGATGTATCACAGTTTATTTATCCACTCACCTACTGAAGGACATCTTTGTGGCTTCCAAGTATTGGTAATTATAAGTAAAGCTGCTCTAAACAGCAATGTTCAGGATTTTGTGTGGACATAAGTTTTCAACTCTTTTGGGTAAATGCCCAGGAGTGTGATTGCTAGAATGTATGGTAAGAGTGTGTTTAGTTTTGTAAGAAACTTTCAGACTGTCTTCCAAAGTAGCTGTACCATTTTCTATTCCCACCAGCAGTGAATGAGAGTTTCTCTTGATCTACATTCTAGCTAACATTTGGTGTCAGTGTTTTGGATTTTGGCCATTCTAATAGGCATGCAGTTTTGGTTTTGTTTTAATTTGCAATTGCTCATTGCTATTTTAATTTACAGTTCCCTAATGACATATAATATGGAGTATTTTTTATATGCTTATTTGCCATCTGTGTGTCTTCATTGGTGAGGGAAGCAGAAAGTGCAGACAGGAGAAATTAGGGTCTTCTCTCAAGGGGTGCAAAGTTGGGTTGACTTAGGTAAGCCTCACCAAAGATACTAAAGACAGGCGCAGCCACACAATGGCCAGTTTCGCATCCATGTGCCCATGAGTCTGTGCGTTTGCAAAGCAACATGTAATGAGCAAGTCACCGATTGCAACAAAAACAAATGACTGCCTCTTCCTTCCTTGTTGATCCAGTACAAGCGGGTGAGTGGTAGGAACAATAGCAGTGAAAATGTAAACATACTTCTAGCAGCTCTGCCAGAATCAGAGGCAAAGACAAAATGGCTTCTTTTGGGTCCTTTGCAAATTTGCAGCATCTTATAATAACAGCTCATTTATAGAGGGCTTGCTGGATGGGAAGGAACACCCAAGGAAGGAGGAGTCCTGGTGTGAGCTCCGGTTAACGCATGACGAAGCAGAGTTCTGTGAGGTTCTCTATGTGACCAGCCCACAGTCTCTCAACCAGAGTGACAGACGCTATCAAACCCAGATTTCTATCCAGGTCCAGAGCTCTTGTCCCCATAATACCGCACAGTGACTTTTAGATTTGGGACCTACTTAACAAATCCCAGCTCAGTCCCAACTGACTCCTGTCTGCTCCAAAAAGGCTTGCTACGATTGGCCTGAATTCCACTTCTGAGATCTGGGCCCACTGTGGCCAGTGGGACCTCTGCGGCAGCTCTCAACCTTGGCTGCATGTTGCAGTCACCTGGGAAAATTTACCAATACGTTGATGCGAGGATCCCACCCGTAAAGGCTTTGATTTAATGATTCTTCAGTGCAACTTCAAGCAGAGATTTGTGTTTAACTTTTTGTTGAAGTATATCATGCACATAGAAATGTGCACATACCTGAGTATACATCACAATTAGCTTTTAAAAACTGAAGGTGCCTGTGTAACCACCACCTAACTCAAGAATCAGAATGTCACGAGCACCCTAGAAGTATGCATCATGCTTCCTTTTAGTCACCCCCCTTCCCCGAACCCCTCAACCTGACTTCTAAGAGCTTAGATGGTTTGGGCATAGAGATTTTTAAAGCTCCCCAAATGATTCTAGTGTGCAGCCACCACTGAGAACCATCATCTCACTGGTAGAAAGCAGAGAAGTAGGATGAATTCAGCTAAATGCACAGAAACAAGTAAACCAAAATGAAAGCAAATAAGAAGAGACCCAAGCCACGCTTATGCCTCAACCCAGGCTGCTGCCCACTGTGATGCATGTGTAAGTCTTATTCCACATCAGCAAGTCAACAAGGGTGAAAAGTTTTGTTTTGTTTTTTAAACAAGATCTTTCATTTATAAACCACTTTTCTCAGCACTCACATCTTCGTGAAAGAACACTGGCCATCCCAAGTGATGCCAAAATCACTTTGCTGATACTAATTAAAAACTGTATGGTGGGCTGTCTGTGTATCAGGTCCCTCACGCATGCCTCATGCATGACCTCATTTGGTCCTCACACCTCACAGCACCCAATATTAGTAGGTTCTCTTCTTCCCCCATTTTGCCGATGAGGAAACCTAGGCGTAAGGAGATGCGGTAACTTGCCCAAAGGTGCAGTTTGTAACTGGCACAGCTTAACCTGCGGAGTGTCTTCTTGCTGTATCTTTATTGTGGCTTTTATTTTAAATATGTGTGTCAACTGACTTCTGCTATTAAGTATCTGGACAGAGATTCATGCTACACTGAGTTCATTCTTACAGTGAACTGTGGAATGAGCTGGGATGGTGGTGGAGAAAAGTCACAGAATTACTTAGGAGTGCTGAGGGGGACCTTGATGACCATGGAGTTTTACTTCCTTCTTTCACAGCTGAGGAAATGGGCCAGCAAAGAAGACTTGGGATGATTTAAGAAGTGAATGAGAGAAAATTAGGGAAAGACCAAACCCTCACGGGGCAGAGGCTAGGCAGCTATGGGCACTGAGCCTTTCCTCTCACCCGCAGGTGCACACGCGTGTGGCCTGGTCAGCTCAGATTTGTGGCTGGTGGCGTTACTGTTATGATTATGACAGTCATAGTATAGTCATAGGTGAATATTATTATTTGTGTAATTATGAAAGTCTCTGTATAGTGAGCTTCTAAACTGACCCAGAAAACTGATGATCACAAAGTTATCTGAGCTGGAAGCTGGATCCTCTCAGGTCTCCCTGAGTTTGTTCAGGTTGTTTGGATTTCATGTTATATGCCATGGGCCTCCTAGTGTATTTATTCTGGGAACAGAAGTGTACGGTGTGCAAGAAATCTCTTGGAGACGTTCTCCTTAAAAACTTGATGTTACACAAGGACTTCTTTCTTGAGCATTTCCAGAAAGCAAAACAAATCTCAGACAATGTGCAGCTTGTTGCTTTTCCCATATTTCTCCTTTACAATCATTTTGGAGAGTCTTAGTAGGATTGCTGATTGTTCTTCCTGTTCTTAGATCTCTCCCCCACCTCTTACCTCCGCACGGCACCCATCTGCCCTTCCAGTTCGCACCATCCCTTTTCCTGCTTTGTTCAGTTTCCCAGGACTTTTGGTTTGAAACTCCCTTCAAGTCAGAGTGTTTGGTCTGTTGATCTCTCCTTTTTTTTTTTTTTTAGAGCAATTTTCCCAATATAAATTACACCCTCAATTACTGCACTTTTCCTAGAGCAGTGAATCACATTCCAAGAAGTCACTAGGGTGGGGGCTGCTGGATACAGAGCCGGGAGGTTAGAGCCAGTGCCGGCTTGTCACCCGCATTCTCTGATTACCCTGCTGCGGCAGGCCAAAGTGCAGCCTTGTGCTGAAGTTACCGGCAAGGGAAGTACCTTCAGGGCCCATTCTTGCTACATCCATGTGCTCTGGATATCTATGTGAAGGGGAGAGCATGCTTTAGAGAACTGGCCTATGCTTGGAGGCAAGAAGAAAAATTAAGTTAACCTAGGACAGCTTGATATTTGAGAGCTGGGTAGATTGTATCAATGCCCCTAGTCTTTATCCCTCCCTGTATCTCTACTCTCTGCCATGTGACTTTGTCATTCTTCCCATCAAGAAATCAGTATATTCCCCAACCCACTGATTCTGACCATGACACCTGCTTTGGCCAACAGGATGTTAGGAAATGCTTGAAAGCGTTCTTGGGCTTGTGTCATTGGACTTGGTCTCCTGCATCTTTACCATTTCCTTGAGAAGAGTATGCCTGGGCTGGTCCACTGCTCCCAGGAGGGAGATGAGAGATACGTGGGACAGAGCTGCCCCAAGGAAGCTGCCCCAGCCCAGCCCAGCCCAGCCTAGAACAGAGCCATTCAGCTGACCCACAGATGCACAAACAAACCCAGCCAAGATCGGCAGGTCTGCCTAACCCACCTTCATATGAACTGCAAATGCAGGAGCTGGAGTATGAAGTGATGGTTGTTTTAAGCCTCTGAATTTGGAGGTGGTTTGCTCCCCAGAAATTACGATAAGGCCATATCCTCTGAGACTATTAGGATCATTATATGAGCAACTAGAAACAAAACCACTTTGTAAAATTGTGGGGAGTGGACTGTTGAATAAGCTCTGGATCTGGAACCTGAAGACCTGAGTTCAAATCCACCCAGGCTCCCAATTCACTCTGTAAACTTGGGCAGATAATTTAAATTTCCTGGATCTTGCCATAAAATCCCAGAGCTGGCTTGCAGACTCAAAACCAAGACAGCTTGAGATAATGTTGGAAAATTAATATGGGTCCTAGAACATCATTGGCAGAGAGTTAAGAAACAGATAGGGGAGGTGGGAGAGGGGTCAGAGGTATTTCATTTGGGTATAAATATAATGTTACTCTCAAAGAAAAGAGATAGATCCACTGCATTGGGAATTGAACGTTGTTATTTATTTATTGCTTCTTTTTTTTTTGAAGTATAGTTGGTTTACAATGTTGTGTTAGTTTCTGGTGTACAACATAGAGATTCAGTCATACATATATATACATAATGTTTTTCATTATAGGTTATTACAAGATGAATATAGTTCCCTGTGGAATTGGATGGTTTTTAAATAGGTCTGATCTAAGGCTAAGAGGTAGAGTTGGAGCCCAGATATAAAATAAAGGCTCATTTCTCCTGAGACCAAAGACACAGTCTTAAAAAGAGTGGGACCCATGAATAAGGAAGGAGAGTGATTCTGAAAATATTTACAGAAAGTGTCTTCCTGACAACTCTTCATCTGGAATAAAGCAAAGTTGAGGACAATTATGAAGTCTTTGGTCAGATGGAGAGATAACAGGCCAGATCAGCAGTCAGACACACCTGTGTGCTCTCCTGCTTTCACTACCTTTAACTTTTCTTGGTCATTTGTTACCTGACCTTGAACAAGTCACCTGTCCTATGGACCAGTGGAGACAGACTTCACTCATTCATTCCACGTGGAGTAGCTGCTACACCCCAGAAACTGCTCTGGACACAGGGGATGAAACAGTGAGTAAGAAGTGGTTTCTAAGTTGGCTGTCAACTCAGGTTAGACGGACTTTCCTTACATTGTCACTCATGTCAAAACATGTAATACTAGATTCTTTTTCAGAGGGGAAAATTATAGCTCAGAGAGATTAGCTGTCTTGTTTAAAATCATACAACTTAGAAAGATGAAAAACTGTGCCTTTTGACTCTAAAATCTGTGTTTTTCTTCTGCTGAATTATGCTGAATCCTCTTGTTAGTTTGATTTTATTTACAAGAATTTTTTTACACATCATTTTAGGAGTACATGCCTGGATATAAAGCGAAGTAGAGTTTGGTGATTGGGTTTTTATTGTTCAGTGGAGAAGCTGGGTGATTTATAAGTCAAAGGATCAAGTTCTCAATTTCTAGGGCCATGGAGGTAGGTCTCTTTATTGAACAGGGACAAAGCTTACATGTACAGAAATAAGGGAATGGCTCATAATCAAGTATGGTTCTTCTGTTCAGTGGAATGCTTTGAAAACATAAATACAGTGACCGTCCCTCAAACTTTATAGGTGGAATTGCAGATATTACATTCCCTCAAGGAAGGCAATTTGAAAATAGATTTCAGAACTACAAGTGAATGTATCTTTGTTCTAACAATTTTAACTTAAGGAACTTGTTCTACAGAAATATTCACAGATTACAAAGTTACTCAGAGCAGCATTTTTTCCTAGTAAAATATTGGAAATAATCTAAACAACTATCAATTAAATTATGTAAATTATGGTACATCTTTAAAATAGAATAGCCTGCAATGATGAGGAAGGTAGGAGAGAAGGAGGAGGAGGCAGCGGAGAGGGGAGGAGGAAGAAGAAGAAGAGGAGAAGGGGAAGATAAAGGAAGAAGCTCTTCGTGTATTCACATGCAACATTTCCAAGATGTTTGGCTAAATGATGATACAGTATCATAACACAATGGGAGAGGACAGACCGAGTCTCCAGGAAGAGAAGATCACATGGCTCGACCTACTTCATCAATCTGTGCCGACTTTTATTGACTATGAATCATACGGAAGGTGCTCAGGTATGTTCTACAGAAGATATAAGATAATATGAGAGAAGATCCTTTTCATCTAGTACAGTCTCGTTGGGGTGATCTTTGTATGTAAAAGATAACTAACAATTGAAACTGTCACAAGAATCAATGTAGAATCAACCTTATGCTGGGCTGAGGGAAACGTTTGGGCCCAATGAGCCAGGAGTCTTCAGGAGAATGTCATCTGAGTTAGGGAAGGATTTAGATAGAATAAGAGGACTGTGGGAACCAGGTGGGAGACTCTCTTAGTAGAGGCAGAGTCTGGAATGAGCAAGGAGAGTTGGGGGCAGAAAGGACCACATTGGCTGGAGACAGGGAGATGAGTTTAGAGAGCAAGTCACTGCTGAAACCAGAATAATAGGTTGGGGCAATACTGGAGGAGGAACTTGGATGCCAAGATAGAGATCTGGAATTTTTGTTCAGGTATTTGGGCCAGGGGCAACATGCACAAGACAGTGTTTGGGAGTGTATTCTGGCCACCCTATGATTGTAGCAGAGGAGGTCTGAGCTTAAGAGATTCCCGGAGACCTGGACAGGAGTCCAGGCACAAGGTGAAGAGGTCCAAGCTAGGTCAGTGGCTGGAAAAGTAGAAAAAGAGGGGCAGACACTAAGGCATTATTCCTCAGCCTACCCTGCCTGGACATGACTTTGACATTCCCTGGCAAGTTGTCATTCTTGTGACAGTTACCCTCTCGGGTTTCACAGGTGTGTAACACTGTTGATTGTGCAAGTACATTGAGGGCCAAAGACAACTGTGCTCAGTTGCATCTCTAGCTCTTTGTCTGCAGCCTGCTAGATTGAAAACTGATGTGGGACCTGTCTTCCAACACATCCAGAGCTGCCCCTAGCCTGCTGCTGTGTCCACAGAGGAATAAACAGAAATCCATTTCTGAAAAAAGGGTTCAGGGTAAACGTGGTTCTTAACAGTTACTTTTCTAGTGTTTGATCAGAACTTTAATTGATGTTTTTCATTGAAAAGGGGGTTACTAAAATAACATGTAGCTGTTAAAAAAAATAAGATTATGAGTGCCACCATGTAAAGCGGTCCATGCTCTATTGTTAAGTGATAAAAGCAGGTCTCCTGACAGTATCATTATGTACTGCTTCTGCCAAAAGCATTATACATGCTTAGGTATGAAGTCTGGGAGGCCATCCTCCAGCTGGGACACAGGGAATGTGGGGAAGGAGGATGTGGAGTGGGAAAGATGCTTTTTGATTTTGAATTGTAGAATTTTACAAGCAGGTTTGTGCTTATAATTTTTTTTGTTTGTTTTTGTTTAGGGAGAGGTAATTAGGTTTATGTATTTACTTATTTTAATAGAGGTACTGGGGATTGAATCCAGGACCTTGTGATTGCTAGGCACACACTCTACCACTGAGCTAGACCCTCCCCCTGTTTCTTAAAGGCATTTAATATATCCCAGAGAAGGGGCGCCCCCACACTGCCTTCCTCAGGCTCAAGCCTATTATAGGACAACAGACAAAAATGTTAGAGAAATAATTAGAGGTGGAAGAGCCAAATAAAGGTCATCCTTGATCTGAAAGATCGCTTCTCCAGGCTGACTACCCCGTAGAGTCAAGTGTGGTTAAGACCTGGCACTCGTTTCATTGAGCAAGTTATTTATGTCTCCCGCCTTCAATTTCCTCAACTGTAAAATGGGGATAGTATGATATAATGAAATAAGATATATAAAGTCTTACTTCGCACATGGTGGCCACACCTACTAGGATTTCGGTAATCACTGTCTATTATTATTATTGTTGTCTATGTGACATTCCAACATCTAACAATGACCTTGTACTTTTCCTTGACTCTTTAGTTATTTACCTAGAATGTGCACCCCTCCAAAGAAGGGTTCTTTTAATTGTTTTTCTCCCCTGATGACAAAAATAATCTAAAAATCTGCCTTCATCTCAGCCACTAAAGATAATCACTGTAGACTGTGGTTTCTATAGATTCCTGTAGAATAAAGGTTGGGGAAACTTGGAGGTCCCTTTTCTGTTAAGGGCCAGATAGTCATATCTTTGCAGACATATGGGCTTTGTTACAACTACTCAGTTTGTCTTTATAGCAGGAAAATAGCCATTGACAACACCTGCACGAATGGGCGTGGCTGTGTTCCAATAAAGCTTTATTTACAAAAACAGGCTTCAGCCCCATTTGGCCCCAGGGGACATTGTTTACTGGCTCCTGACCTAGAATTGTGCTTGCTGTCTAATAGAAGTAAAATGTGAACCACATATGTAATTTTTACCTTTTCTTGTAGATACACTAAAAAAAAAAGTTTTTTTAAAGTAAAATTTCAATAATAGATTTTATTTAACCCAGTATCTCCAAATGTTATCGTTTCAACATATAATCAAAACAAATAATTATTGAAATATTTCTCATTCTTGTTTTCATACTAATTGTTTAAAATTTGCTGTAAATTTTGCACATAGAGTACATCTCAATTCAGATTAGCCACATTCCAAGTGTTTAATAGTCACATGTGGCTGCTGGCTACCATGTTGACATTCAGCTGTATAATCTAGTTAGATTTTGTATGCATATAATTACACAAATTTTAAACAAAAGCGGCATCATACACATGCTTTTTTACTGAATAATCTTTCTTGGCTATCTTTCCTTATCATTCCATAAAATCGACCCCTTTTTTTGACAGTTATAGTATTCCATTGTTTAGATTTTATCAGTTCCTTATTGGTGGGCATTTAAATTGTTCCTAGTTTTGAATTGCTATTTAAAATAGTTCAGGGATTGTCTTTTTACATGAAAGTGTTGGCACCTGTGGGCATATATCTTTTGAATAAATTCTTAGGAGTTGAATTGCTGAGTCAAAGGTTGTGATGATATTTAACTTTTTAGTAACTATTGCCAAGCTGGAAAGCTGGAATGCTATCTTGTTTTCCGTTACATCTCCAGCATGCTGACACTTGACAGGTAAATGTTAAGTAAACGAATATTTAAAAATTGCACACCATTGAGAGAGAGAGAGAGAATGAGAGAGACAGACGGAGAGACAGAGGGAGAGAAGTAAAGTGGGAACAGGTAATTACATATTCAGGAGGCACAAGCTGAAACGGCCCGGATTGGTATAGTGAATGCTGTTTGTCTAATAACCAGTTAAGCTCCTCCTGAGCTCAGCCCGGTTTCTATCCCTCAGACAGTCTCCAGGCCTTAAGTCTCGGGCTGTGGCGTTTTGTGTTATGCTGGGAAATTGTTCCCTATGTTTGAAGGCCAAAGTGATCCCAGTCTCCCTGTTGTGGGCAGGACAGAGTTTCTAGTTAAGGGTGGGGGTGGGGTGGGGAGGGGTGGGGAGGGTGGGGGGTGGTTAGGGCGCTGCCTTCTCCCAGGGCCAGTGGGAAATCCCCTGCTTTCTAGGATCAGACACGCTTCCTGGATTCTGGAGTCGGGCCCGTGGCAGTCTCTGACACCAAACCCGCTGCCTTTCTGGAATGAGAGGAGGTTCCCTCCCCCAGGCCAAATAACCTGTCCCCATGGGACAAATGAGTTCCACTTTCTGATGGCCAAGTGCAGGGATGGCAGATTGGATGACAAAAACTTGAATTTATCCTGAAGTCTTCCCTGTCCCTCCACTTGCTAAGAGTTCACCCCCGGCCTGTCGCCCCCACAGCGGCTCTGGTGCACGCACAGGCCACAGCTGGGCCTCTCTGCTGGCCTCCCACCTCCAGCCTCCTTTTTCTTCTCCAGTTCATCCAACCCTTGTTTCTTTTTTGAAACAAAATCAAAGTCCATGGTGTTACTGCTCCTTAGGTGGCAGTTCCTGAAGGAGCTGCAGTGCGCGCTACCATCAGGCCATCGCCTTCCCTCCTGCTCCTGTGCTTCTCACAGCTGCCAAATCATCTCCCTCCCAAGGCTACGCCTTCAGGAGCAAGAGTAAGTCATTTCGATCAAATAAGAGCTGAGAGACCCGGGAGAAATTATTGTGATCAGAGCTACAGACACTGTACTGGCCAGGCCAGGAAATCTGTAATCTGTAAAATCCTAATGCTCACATCTCCTCACTTTTCCTACCCCCCCCACCTCGCTCCCTTGCCCAAAGTTCTACTTTGTGCTTGTCCTTTTCTGCCCTGACGATGTTTAAGATTGTGCCAGAGGCAGGAACACAGTGGGAAAATACTCCTGCCTATAAACAAAGGGTAAAGTTTCATGGAAGGGACTTAGAATTCGGAGACTTATATTGGAACAGGCAGCAGGAAAGTCTAATGCTCTGGAAATAATGATCCCAGCATTAGGTCACTTGGGCAGTGCAGCCCTCCTGCACAGCCTTCAAAATGTTGCCTCAGCTTCTTTTCTTCCCAACTTGAAGCCACAAGAAGGATGGCTCATTTATTGATTTGATAGTCAATGGACTCTCACTATTTCCAGGGGACTTGATGAGATACAAAGTGCAAATTCAGCTCCCTGACCTCTAGGAGTTTCCAGTGCAGCAGGGAGACAGCGTGTTCAGGAGTAACTACGGGTCCTGGAGGATGGTGATCGGTGACCTACCAGGGGTCCTCTCTCAGCCTCTGCTGTGCTCCTGTTGGCACTCCGGGGCTGAAGTCTCACCAGCAACGTTCCCCTCACCAAGCACTGAAGGGCATCCCTGTATCGTTCACGCAGCACGCCCCACTCCACCAGCACCCTAGTTCATCCCGCCAGAGAATTTAGATACTGGCATGTGAAGTTTGGGCTTGGAATGTCCTGCTCTGCTGGATTGTGGAGGAAAGAAAAAGAGGTGCAGAAGACAGTAAGTTGGCCCTGGTAAACTGGGAGCTGGAGGCCACCCAGAGCTAGGCTCATCACACATTCTTTCTTCCTTGGCCACATCCAGAAAGCCACGACGAACGGCATCTGTCTCTCACTTCCACTCAGTGATGGGAATGCTACCGCATTTCCCTACCTCAGGGGGCGAGAGGTCTGATCACGACCCCTCCCCACATTCTTGGTGTGTCTATCTGAAAATGTCCCCTCCTACCTTCCATCTCTAGCATTATTGCTCCTTTTTTCCAGGTGAGAAAACTGGGACCCTGAGTGATTGATTTGCCTAAAGATAAAGAGCCGGTTGGCGGTGAGGACTTCCAAACCACAGTCTCGGGCATCTTCTTCCTTAAAATGCCACATCCTCCTCATTCCAGGTTTACTTTCTGCCCCCAGTTCTCTGCCTCTGTTTCATCCTCACAGTGGATCATGAGGCCCTGAGTGGGAATGCATAAAACAGTCAACCTCCATCCAGCAATTCCACCCCTAGATATTTGCCTAAAAGAGAAAACATAACCCCCTCACCCTGCAAAAGGCTTGGGTGTGAATTTTTTGCATCTTTATTCACAATAATCAAGAACTGGAAACAACCCAGATGTCCATTGACAGATGACTACATAAACTGTGGGCTTTGCCCTGGAATATTACTCACCAATAAAAAGAAATAAATTACTGATAAATGTGACCACACAGATGACTCTCAGACATTATTATGAATGAAAGAAGCCAGACACAAGAGTACATTCTGTATGATTCTACTTTATTTTAACTGAAGTATAGTTGATTTACAATGTGTTAATTTTTGGTGTACGGCACAACAATTCAGTTATATATATATATGTATTTCTTTTTATGTTTTTTCATTATAGGCTATTACAAGGTATTGAATATAGTTCCCTTTGCTATACAGTAGGACCTTGTTGTTTATCTGTTTTATATATAGTAGTTAGTATCTGCAAATCCCAAACTCCCAACTTAGCCTTCCCCACCTTTCCCCACTGGTAACCACAACATTGTTTTCTATGTCTGTGCATCTGTTTCTGTTTTATAAATTAATTCAATTGTCATTAATTCATTAAGTCATTTTTTTTAGATTCCACATATGAGTGATATCATATGGTGTTTTTCTTTCTCTTTCTGGCTTACTTCACTTAGAATGATCTCCAGTTCCATCCGTATTGCTGCAAATTGCATTTTATTCTTTTTATGGCTGTGTAGTTTTCCATTGTGTGTGTGTGTACACCACATCTTCTTTATCCAGCCATCTGTCAATGGACATTTAGGTTGCTTCCATGTCTTGGCTATTGTAAGTAGTGCTGCTATGAGCACTGGAGTGCATGTATCTTCTCGAATTATAGTTTTTGTCTTTTCCAGTTATATGCCCAGAAGTGGGATTGCTGGATCATATGGTAAGTCTATTTTTAGTTTTTTAAGAAATCTTCATACTGTTTTCAATAATGGCTGCACCAAACTACATTCCCACCAACAGTGTAGGAGGGTTCCCTTTCCTCCACACCCTGTCCAGCGTTTATCCTTTCTGGACTTTTGAATGATGGCCCTTATGACTGGTGTGAGGTGATACCTCATTACAGCTTTGATCTGCATTTATCTGATAATTAGCAATATTGAGCATTTTTTCATGTGTCTATTGGCCATTTGTATGTCTTCATTGGAGAAATGTTTGTTTAGGTCTTCTGCCCATTTTTTGGATTGGGTTGTTTTTTGTTATTGAGTTATATGAGCTGTCTTTATATTCTGAAATTAAGCCCTTGTCAGTATCATCGTTTGCAAATATTTTCTCCATAGGTTGTCTTTTTGGGAGAGAAGAGGTAAAATTGCCACTATATGTGGATGACATATATGATTCTACTTCTGTGAAGTCCTAGAACAGGCAAAACTAGGAATCAGACCAGTGTTTGCTTGCCAGGGCTGGAAGGGTGAGGGTGGGGTGTAGGGGGAGGAGAGGTTTAACTAGTTCAGGGCGTGAGGGGGAACTTTTTGGGGTGATGAAAATGTTCTGTATATTAATGGGCGTGTGGATTACATGGATATATGCATTTGTTTGAACTGTTTAGTCTGTATATCTGTGCACTTCAATATCATAAGTTATATCTAAATTTAAAAAACAGAAAAAAGTAGCCTATGACTGTTGCAAAACTTTATACCAAAGTAATGAAGTAAGCAAAAGGTATTATTTTCTTATGTCGAAATTTTTCACCTCTGACCTAATAAGCTGTTACCTTCCAGAGACTCTTTTTAGGCATATACTTCCACACAGACGTGCTCACCCTGTGCTCTGTGCTGTTCCCTTCTCCATGTCAACGCACAGAACCAAAGGAAGGCTTTCTGTGCCTTAAACCCCAAGATAAAGATGGCCATTTCTGAGTGACAACAATTTCCCGTTGTCACGTTAAATATTCATTGTTGTTTCATGGCAGAGTGCTTAGAAAGAGTCTGTAGCCACCACTAAGGGGTGAAAGAGTGCTTTGGTGACACCATGTTTTTCTAAATGGTTTTTCTCTTAAGGGAGGTACATCCTCCTATCCCACCTCATTCCAGGCTCCCGTCTCTTATCCCTGCCTCTCTGACATCTAAGGTCATGCTGTTTAATCTCCATTGCCTTTTTTCCATTTCAACAGTGCAAACCAACAGTCACCTTTCACGGGCTCGAGCCCTCTTGAGGTGCGTGGAGAAAGTGCTGATCTCTCATAGGCTAGGTCAGTGGTTCCCCAGGAATGAAGAAACTAAACACCCCAAAGACACTCCCTGTAACACTTTTAGTGTCTACTGAGTGAGAAAATTCATGGAAAGGAAAAGCTACTGTTAATTAAATGTAATGTCTTTAAGTGGACTTGCATTTTATTGACTATGACCATATCTACATGCATTAAAATAATAATAGTAGCTACTATTTATTGTGGACTTATTATGTGCCAGATATTTTGCTAAGTGCTCCACCTGCATTATCTTTAATTCACCCCATAACCCTACAGAGTGGAAGCCATTGTTATCCCCATTGTATAGATGAGGAAACGGAGGCTCAGAGAAGTTAAACAACTCGTCCAAACTCACACTGATGGGAAGTGGTAGCCTGAGAACTCAGGGTCTGACAGGCATGAAAGAGCCATTCCATCATGCCTCGTTTATTTCCTTATCCTGTGGGCAATGATTACTGTGCTTATGAACTCTCTGGCTTGAACTCAGGGCCTCCTAGGAATCTGAGATGGCCAGGAGGGGGCCACAGGCTGTCTGGGAAACTAATTAATGTAGGTGCTGAGCCCCCAGCCTGAAGCTGCGCTTCAACCTGTGGGCTAGCGATGGTCCTTTCTAAATCCAGCCTCCTTCTTTTAGCATCTCTCAACCCCTGAGCCCCTGGGGCTTGTGTTTGCTTCTGCCTGGTCTGGCTTGGCCCAGTGTCCCCAGAGGCTGGAGGGGTTAACGGTTGAGAACGTGTTTGCAGACCATTAGAAACAATAATCACCTTGCCGAGTAACCTGATCTACCTCAAAAGAAGGGTCTTGATTTTAGCAAACAGTTTAAGTGGCCTCTGTGTAAAGTGGAGGGGCGGGGCAGGCCTGAATCAGCTCGCCTGAAGTGCATTTCTTCTGGGCAGTTGGAATTTGTGTGGTGATCAAGTCAAGCCCGAGAGCCAGTTTCTGGGCGAGCTCACACCTTTCTGGCTGCGGCTTCCCTTGGAATTCTGAAAATGGCCTCCCCTGGATCCAGTGATCTGACGCAAGCCCCCACATGGCTCTTCCCCTGCCTAGCCAGGGGGAGCAAGTAACTATGTGGTGGCCAGCTGACCAGGTACACGAATTGAATCTTTACCGTGTGCTCAAATGCACCATCTCCTTTCACCCTCACCACTAAGCAATAATGCTATTATGCCTCCCATTTCACAGGTGAGAAAGATGAGACTTAGAGACAACTGTGTGCCAGAGCAGCACTGACTGGTAAACTTTCAGGAGTTCAGCAAGCTAGTGGTTAAACATGGCTGTTACTAACTATTAAATACATAAATGTATAATTACATAAATTATATCAAAAACAAAGGTAACAAATACTGAAAAGTCATCACTTCCTAATTACTCTATTACATCTCACTAGCGTATGTGCTTTGGAGGTTGTTTCTGTCTGTTGTACCTGTGTGGTGGGCCTATTGTGTACCAAATGTGCTACCACACACCTCTTCCCAACCTTCTGTTTTGTGACATCATGCTGGTGGCTTGAATCAGCCGTGGTCGGGGCACTTACATCACAGAAATTAGCAAATGTACAAATTAGGGCTTGTATTCCACCCCCGCCCTCACTCCCACTCCCAGACTGGTGGTTAAACATTTACCAGCTCCCCTGTGCTAAGAGAAGTTAACTAACTTGGCCAAGGTCACAAGGCTGGCTGTGGAGCCATGACTCCAGAGAGGTTTCCACCATACTCTTCTACCTCTTAAAAAGTCATTAAGGTCCCTCAGCAAGTTAATTGCCAGGAATAAGAGTCATGGGTTAAAGATGAAAAGAGACTTAAAGACCTATCACACAGTCACGATACGTGCACCTTATTTGGATTCTGATTAAAATAAACAAAACTATTTTTAAAAGTTAAGGCATTTATGAAGTATTTGGAGATTTGAACACTTACTAGGTATTCGGTGGTATTCAGAAGTTACCATTATTTTTAGTTGTAAGAATGACTTTTTTTTTTTGGTAGGGAAGGTAATTAGGTTTATTTATTTTTTGGTGGAAGTATTGGGGATTGAGCCAGGGAACTCATGCATGCTGGGCATGCAGTCTACCACTGAGTTATACCCTCCCCCTGCCCGCATTGTCTTTTAGAGCACTGAATAGTTAAGATGAAATGAGATGCTGTCGGAGAAGGGGTGAGTGGGTACAGAGGTATGTGGTTCTCAAGGTGTGCTTGCCTGACCAGCAGCAATCAGCAACACCATCACCTGGGAAGTGGAAAATGCCAATTCTCAGGTCCCACCTCACACCTACTGAGTTAGAAATTCTGAGGGGTGGGCCCAGCAGTGTGTTTTAACAAGCCCCCCAGGTGATTCTGATGCCCGCTCACGTTTGAGAACCACTGGTTCAGATGAAACAAGATTCAGGAGTGGATAATTGAAGTTGAAGTCGGGGGTTGTCATATGTATGCTTGAAATTTTCTGTAATAAAAAGGTTTTAAAAAAAATTAAGCGTGTTGGACAAAAGTAGCGTAGGTGTGATGGGGAGGGGTCTCAGCCGGACAGCCTTTGGATACAGAGCCAGACAAAAAGATTCGTGTGATGTTCACAGGCTTTGTACTGGCGCACGTGTCTTTACTGCCTTTTAATTAAAACTTCAGGTTAATGGCTGCATTAGCTACTGCCTTTAACAGGCCCTCTCCTCCTTCCGGCCAACCCCAACTCCTCGTGTTTCTCTCGTCAACCTCGCTCCTTCATTTGAAGCCCTAGTGTTAATAAGGTTTGATTCTGGAACCTCAAATCCCCCGGAGAACTAACAATTTTAATTTTCGACTTCCACCTAAAGCTGTGTGAGTGTAAAATAGCCACCCCACTAGACCTGCTTTATCAGCTACAGACGTGACACAATTAATTAACATTACGCAGCCTCCCGGCCACACAAGCTGCTTAACTTCTAGCCCATTGTAGTTCTGGTTTACTTAGCAGATAGGGCCTAACAGCTCCTAACTGTTTACCTGCCTCTGGAGGGGCTGTCCTGGGCAGATGAGTTCATTAGCTGGTGTTTGCAGAGCTGCGGGAAACCCCCAAAAAGCATTAGGTGAGTTTTTATTTTTATTTATTTATTTTTCTGTTTAAAAGGTACTGAGAAAAGGACCTTTGCCTTGGCCTGAACTCACATCCCAGTTATGTGGCTACGCCTCACGGTTGTCAGTTTCCCTCCCTCCCTATCCCACCCCCTTCCTCCAGCCCAGGTTTTTTGATTGTTTTCTATCTCTCATTTCTGCTATTTCTCCCAACTGGAAAACACTTTGGATTTTGTCCCAGAGGACAGGAAAGGTCTGTCTGCGCAGCAGATGGGATATTTAAGGATTTTTAGTCTTTTTGGTTTAAATGCCAAAAGCTTCCAAGTCCTCTGCTTTCTCCTCCCGCCCCATTTCCAAGAAGCTGTCCTTTTTCCCTTCCTAACTTCCCCACTTCCCTCTCCTCCCCTCCCTTCTCTTTTAAAAACTGACCCGCTGAGACTTAGTCAAGAAACAGCAAGGACATCCTTTCTAGAAACTGTGCTTCCCAAAACTCAGGAAAAGGAAGAGAAGGAGTGGTCATTTTCCTGTAGAGAAGGAGAGGATGACAGAATAGGGAAAAGAACGTTTCAGTGGGGAACGCTGCCTCCTGTTTTTCAAATATTACTCCTAGAACAGGATTTCTTAACTTTGAAGAAAGTTCGAAATTTCTTAACACCAAAGGTAAAATGCAGATACCGGGGCCACGTTCCAACCCAAATGGATCACAGTTTCTGAGTATGGACTCTGAGAATCTGCATTTTTAATAAGCTCCTTAAATCATTGAATGCCCACTGAGGTTTGAGAACCATCGATCCAGAGGGTAAGGCCCAGGGTCCTATTTACTGAATGCCTTCTAAATGCCATGAAGGAGAGAAATAGCTTTGGCTTTGATTTTTGAGAGATCTTAACTCCAGGTACTCTTTTAAAGAAATGAGACTTCATTATTTTATATTGATGTTATTTATTAGGGGCTTGGTATATGCTGGGTGTTCCTCACCCCTTGACAGATCTGTGTGTTTGTTACAGTCATTTTAGAGACGAGGAAACCGATGCTTGGAGAGGTTAAATAGTTTGCCTACTTCACACTAATAAAATGTGTATTTAGATTCCTGTATTTCTGGCTCCAAGCTGAGTTGTTACCTCCCAAGTAGAACTGCGGTGAGCATATTTTCCACACCGAAAACTGAGACTGGTGATTTCACAGATATGCTTGAATTTTTATAGGCAACGGTTTATGATATTTGCCGTTAGAACGGTCTCCTTCACCCCTGGCAGGCGTTAGCCTGTTTTTCACTTTGTAGGATGCTGTCAAAGTCAGATGTGGCAGTCCGAGGCCTCACTTTCCAAGCCCACTGGGCAAGAGACCCCAGCCTTTCTCCCCGGTACTAGGAAATTAGGGATAAATTTTAAAATTATTCAACAATACAAATAAATCAGGAGTTCTCAATTATCTCCTGTTCTCCTCAGAAGCAATTTCTGTGACCAGTTTAGGCTGTTTCCTTGGAGTCATTTCTCTATGTTTTTATACATATGGTGTGTTTCTTAACATACATGGAAAATATATATCAAAATATATATATCAGCCTTCCAACCAGCCTTTTTCACGTATTGGTTTACCTTAGACCTCTCTCTTCTTCCTTTGTCTACCTTGTTCTTTTTTCCCTCTTGCCTTTTTAATAGCAAAGGCTCACTGAAGAAGTTCAATGATGGGAGGGAAGGAAGAATAGTCCATTAGCCTAATTAAAGATTTAAAAAAAATAGTTACTTCGGAATCCAAGTTTAGAAATATTTTTTAAATTATGATTAAATATCTATAACATCATAGTGACTGCTGTAACCATGTTTAGGTGTACAGTTCAGTGACATTAAGTCCATTCACATTGTTGTGCAGTCATTACCACCTTCCATCTCCAAAACCTTTTTATTTTCCACTGAACTCTGCACCCATGAGACACTTAACTCCCCAATTCCTTCCTCTCCCAGCCCCTGGCAGCCACTATTCTGCTCACTGTCTATGAATTTGACTACTCTAGGTGCCTCCTGCAAGTGGGATCATACAGTGTTTGTCCTCTTGTGTCTGGCTTAGTGCACTTAGCATCATGTCTTCAAGGTTCAACCAAGTTGTCACGTATGATAGAATTTCCTTCTTTTTCAAGGCTGAATAGTATAGTGAATTGTGTGTATGTGCGTTTTGTTTACCTACTCATCTGTTGATGGACACTTGGGTTATTTCTACCTTTTGGCTTTTGAGGATAATGCTGCCATGAACACAGGTGTGCAAAGATTTGTTTGAAACCTTGCTTTAAATTCTGTTGGGTAGGGTGTATACCCAGAAGTGGGACTGCTGGATCATATGATAACTCTGTTAACTCATTCTTTTTAAATACTACGTAATCTTCCATTGTATCTTTGATGTGTTTATTGGCAGTTTACGTTCTCTTTTCTGTAAATGGCTCATTGGTATGATTTTCAGTGGGGTTTTAGATGATCTTTATATAATCTTGATACTCTTTCTTTTATCTGTTACATATATGGCAAATTATACATACTTAAAACTAAGTTTCTACATCAATCCAGATCCAAGACCTTGTCCACATCACTTTGATTATTCAAGGAATGGTTACTGGTAAGAGTTTTTAGTATTATAAAAATAAGAACGCACAGGCAGGCAGCCATCTCTACGCAGCACGGAGCCTACCTCAGAGTAGATGCCCACAAATATTTATCAAATGACTGAATCACTTTTGAACAGCACACAGTTTCATTAGTGTTTCTGTTTTAGGACTTATATGATCAGTCAAGTCCAGAACTAAACTAAATTCTTCATAATACCTCACAGCACAGTTTCATATAGTCTACCAGTCTCAGAAAAAAAAATTAAGCCACACTGCTCTGAAAATAGTGGATAAGTCAATTTTCTGCTATTTGAAAAGCACTCCAGGGAAACTGTACTGCAATGGGCTTTGTCAAAATGAGAATAGTTAGTGATTAAGTAACTCAGATTAGAAAAGAGTGGAAAAGGGACAGTGGTTCTTAACTCAGTCTTGCTACCTCTTCTCCAGGAAAGATAATGTCAATCTTAATTATGGCTTAATATGTACCAAATAATTTGCTGAACACTGTACACCTGTTATTTAATCTTTTTTAGTCTCCAACAGGATCCCTCAAGGGAACCATTATTATCCCCATCTGATGGATGTAGAGGGTTCAGGATGGCTCAGTCACTTGCTGGAGGTCACACAGCTTTTGGTATATCGAAGAGCTGAGCTGGGAATTAATTTCTCTCCCTTCAGTGGCAGGCACTGCAGTCTTCTTGACTGTTTTCCTACTGTGTTCATGGTTCCCCATCGCTGGATCAGGGTTACTAACAGGAACCCTGGCCAGGAGTGGGGGACATTGCCTGTATGCACGTGGAAGGGGAGCAGGAAGGGAATCGGGGTTTTGCTCGGTGCCCCAGGGTTGGATGAGGGGACGCAAGTTGGAGTGACTGCAAGTCCTTGAACCTCAAAGGTCCACAGCTTGACTGGCCGAGCACCTCCTCCTCCTGGGACTGCCTCCCCAAGGTGCTGCAAGGTCCTGGGGCTGCAGGAGCCTCCTAAGGCCAGCTTGATGTCCCCAGTTTGTCATCGCTTGGGAAGGACTCTGCTTAACTCCTCAGCGATGCTGCCTCCTGACCGCAGCCCACGGAGGTCTCTGCCTCTCCCAAGTCTGGTCACACCGGGAGTTTGCAGCTGGTAACTTATATGAACTTATATCCTTGTGTTGCTCTCTAAACTTTGTTCCTTGTCACACCAGACAAATAGTGACGCCTCTGGGGTCAGAGGCCTGGGTTAAGTTTTCGGTACACAACCTCTCTTACACACAGCCCTGGAGCTCTATGTTGACAGATAAAGTATATTTTTAGTGAACCACTTCAGAGCCTCTGTACCCTTAAAGTCAGCTGAGGATAATTAGTGTGAACAACTGCTCTCAGAGAGAAGAAAGATGGGGAAGACTTCCTCAAATTGAATTTTGTATTTCTGGGGAGAATTCTTGGTGAGCCTGTTTTTAAGTGCAGATCAGCAGAATCTTAAGGGAAAGGCCCACAACATCAGCTCTCATTTTCCCCTGTTTTTAGCCTAACTTCCCAGTCTTAGGTGGAGCTCATTTTCTAGAATTGCCTATTCTGGGGCCTGTGAAAACAGGGAGTGTGCCCCTAGGGAACCTGGAGGCTGGGGTGGTGGAGGCGGGGAGGCAGTGATGGTGAGGGGAGGACCCATATTTTACCTGGAGGCCTGAAAATTAATCTATTCTTTTGATGATAATCTTTTAATTCAAGTATGGTTGACATATTAGTTTCAGATGTATAACATAGTGATTCAATATTTATACATTATGGACCATACAAAGTTATTACAATATTGTTGACTATATTCCCTGTGCTGTACATTACATTCCTGTGACTTATTTATTTTATAACTGGTGGTTTGTACCTCTTAATCCCCTTCACCTATTTTGCCCACTCCTCTACCCGTCTTGATGATAATAATTTAAAATAGCATTTGGAATTATAATCCAAATCCTGTAGGGGTTTTTTCCTGCAAGTTTGAGGGTCATTTTTAAATACAAAGAAGCCAAGGGGCTCACTCTGCTGTGATTTGTCTGTGCTGTCCTGATTCTTGGCCGTCTAGACTTGTGATTTCTACCTACCCAGCTGCTCCCATCTTTGAAATTGTCCCCAGGTGATCTACTGTTACCCGTCTCGGTTACAGAAGTCCTCACTGAAAGAAACAATGCACCTTGAAAATAGAACCTTCTCCCTCTGTCTCTGTTTCACTCAAAGTCTTAAACAACTCAGCATCCAAATGATCCTCCTCTGGTGTTGCCCAGAAGTGTGGTCTGGTCTCACAGGAAGAGCCATAATTAACCTTAGTAGAAATCTTTGACAACCTTGGAGAAAAGGAATGTAGCTGAGTCTGATTTCCCTTGGCAACCAAATAGAAACCTTTGACTCCAACAGGTACTTCCCTCCCAGGTGTGGAAGGCTTTCTAGTCTCACTTCCCAAGTAAGACCAGGCAGGTGTGTCTATATCAGGGAGCCCCAAATTGTGATTGTCAGCAGAATGTGGATGGAGAGAGGTTGCTGATTTCAATCAAGGGAATCAGAAAAGACCGTTTTCCTTTTCACTAAAAATCTGTCTTCTCGGGATGTACTCAGGGGCTTGTGATTTGCATAGAAATGTCTCCAAAGCAACAAAGTTTATGAGCAGACTTGCTCCCTGGCCAATGGCAAGGATCAGTAACACCATGGAAGGCTGCATTGTCCACTGTGGGAGCTTCAGTGTGGCTAGGAACATTTAAGTGAACTAAAGGGAAATAAAATTCAACGTTCAGGTTGTTGGTCGCACTTGCTGTGATGTAACACGCTCAGTAGCACGTGTGGCTGGTGGCTTCTATACTGGACATTTCTGTCACTGCAGGAAGTTCTATTAGACAGTGTCACTCTAAGGCACACTGCTTTACTAGTCCCAGACAGTGGTGACCTGCACTGTGGCCCTGAGGGACCCAAGTGAGGCTAGAATGAGAATATAGAGTCTCAATAAATCTGCACGCAGAGCATAGGAATAGTCATTGGAGTGCAAACTTAATGATACTTTCAACAGACACTTACTTCTTTAAATATAGCACATGATTCAATGTCACTCAAACGAGCATTAGAAATCCTGGTACTTGTGTGAGGTACCATTTGTGTCATCTGGGAATTCCTAACCTGTCAGTTGAGCAGGAAAAAAATAAGAGTAAGCTGTGATAAGCTGAAAAGTGGACAATTGCAGAGGCAATACATTTTTGGACAGGGGAGTGTGAGAAGATTCTCAGAGAAGGAGACATGCAAGCAAAGTTTGATGGGTGACAGGAAGCTTGGCTAAGAGACAAAGAGAAAGTTCACAAAGAAAGAACTGCACAAAACTTAGGAGAAGTGTAAGAAGTTTGCTGGCAGAGGAAGGTGAAGGGGGAGGAGGGAGAGAAGCGGGACCAGTCACCGCATTTGGGGGCCCTGTGCAAAGTGAAAGTGTGGGGCTCTTCAGAAATGCTTCAGAACTTCTAGACAGCTACAGCCGAGCATTAAATCCAGCAAGGGACCCCTCACAAATGCAGCTCACAGCCCACGGGGACATTCCCACGGCAGGAGATGAAGTTAAAGGGAGGCAGGACCAGACCATCAAGGATTCCTGGGCCATGCTTTGGAGCTTGGACTGTGTCCTGACGGTGACCGAGAGCCTTAAGAGATTTTTAAGAGGGGCTGAGGCAAGATGAGGCCTGCATTTGAAAATAAATATTCACATTGGAGGCAGCACTCGAAGGGCCTGGCAGGAAGGCTGGTTAAGAAGCGATTGAAATGGTCTGGAGGGAGAGGACGAGGACAGAAGTGACAGCGGGACAGAGAGGAGATGGGACTCAAACATGTGTAGGTGGTGAACTTGATAACAGATCACTGATTGGATAGTGAGTATGTTGGGGGTGCCTGATGGGGTTGTGGACGTGAACTTGGGGACTCACAGGCTTGATTGAAGTCCCGTTTGCTGTGGCCATGGCTGGGCTGTCCTCCCCAGTGATCACACGTGCCTCCTTCTTTGCAGGTTCTGGAATCTTTGGGTTCCCATGACCCCTCCCAGAGCTAAAGGCTGAGGGTGGAGGAAAGTGGGAGGTGCTGGTTTGCACCCCAACCCCTCACCAAGAACCCTTTCGGGACCCAATTTCTCTGCCATGCAGGGCAGATGTTTCCCTAACCCAGACCTAGGGGACCCAAATCCACCCCCTCTCTGCTCCAGTCCGGGAAACCCAGCCTTGAGAGGAGGCTCTGTCAGCATTGTTTCAGTACCGCCTCCCTTGGATTTGCATTTCCTGACTTGGGTGTTTGTGACATTCCAGGGCCCACTATCAGAGGGTTTCTCTTTTTATTTCCTGACTGAATCAGAACGTGTGCTTTTTTGGGGGGTGGAGGTGGGGCTGAGGGAGCCAGTGTGTGACAAGGCAATCCACCTAGAGCGGGAACAAGCCCACAGCGCAGCAGGGAGGGAAGGGAAAATGAACACCTGAGGGCCCCTCCAGCAGCCTCCTGACCAGCAGACGACTCGGAAGGAAGGAAGGAAGGAAGCCAGTGTGTATTCAGTGCCTGCACGGTGCGTGCCAGGGCTCCTCCCTTTCATAGCCTGTCCCCCTCATCCCCATGACAATGCCTGGAGGTGAGCGCAGGGCCCCCCTTTTGCTCATGCCCATGGCAGGATGTGGATTAGAACTCTGGTCTTCACATTCCTGGGTGCCCACCCACCCTCCATCCCTCCTGCCTCAGCAGATGCCTGGGAACAGCCCCCAGTTTCCTCCACTTCTGCTTGACAGATGGAAAAACACAACAGAAGGCACAACAGTGCTGGTCATGGGTGAACTGTTTCAAAGGTGAGGGCGATTTTATTTCAACCTCACATGAAATGGATGTCTCCATTACTTAGCTTATTTGTAAAATTTAAAACAACCAAAAACTAGGACTCTGGTCCGATTCAGAGTGGAAGGGGAGGCACATTTAATGCCTCTGAAGGGAAATAAAAACTCCAAGTAGTAGAGTGAAGTGGGCACAAGTTATGAATTGGCTGCACTGGGCTGCCTTGTTCCAAGAAAATTTTTAAAAACAACAACACAGGAATATCCTTGTTAGGTGGCAAGTCTGACGTGGTGAGTCTTGGCACTTTCTAGAAATTGAAGGGTGTGGTGGGGCAGGTGGGAGGGGAGAGTGACTTGAGCATCCGGAGAGCAGCCTAACGTGAGGGTGGCTTCTGGGCCCAGAGAGCACCCCTTGAGCCTGTAGCTCCGACAAGAAGTGAGGAGAGAGGGAGTTAAGACCCGGAGAGCTGTTTCCAGCCCAGAGCTCTCTGAAGAAGGCTCCGAGTGAATAACAGCTCAGAAGCCAAGGCTGCTCTTGCAGGCTGGTCGCATGTTGAAACTGGGATATTAATTTTACAAGCAGAAGAAAGCTCTCCTGGACACGAAAGATGGGCTGCCAGAAGTCCACCGCCCATGGGCTCTGGATGAAAGGACCGGGGCTCCAGGGGCATCTTCCGGGCTGCAAAAAGGGCCAGGCTGCTCGAAGGGCACTTGAAACAAATAAAACAGTGACTCTAAAACGTACCCATATGTCACGTTCTTCCAGAAAAGCACCCTCTGTAATTAGTTACAAGCTTTAGAGAATAAAATCCAATTTACCTGTCAAAGGGAAAGGCCGAATCCCCCCACCCCAGACGGCCGGGGGCGAGGTTGGCTGCCAGCCTCTTTCCTCCCCCGCCCACCTTTCTCCCCCCACCTTCTTGATTTGTGAAGAATGAAAAATAAAAAAAACAGAAAAGTTGGGAAAATCCTCTAAAGACACACAGTGGTTCCATGCACAATCAGACCACTAATTACTGTTAAGCCTGAGCCCCTCTTTGTGTCCTGAGGGGGGCTTCAGTGTGTAGCGACCACTCAGGTCTTTTCATGAGTTTGGGTGAACTCCTGAGTAGCAGATTTTTTTTCTCTTCTCCTTTTCAGCATTTGCTTGCTGCCTGCTTTTCTTTTTCTTCTTCCTCATCTTCACCTTCTTTCCTACTGCTTTTCCTTTCTTTTCTTTTTTGGTGCTTTTTTTTCTTTCTTTCTGGGATTTTTTTTTTTTTTTTTTTTTTTTTTTGCTTTTCCAATGGCATTTTTATTCTGGCGTTGTGTTTTAAGTCTCTAAATGAAACTTGACTGCCCCCACGGCCGGCTGGAGAAGCACAAAGGCCTCCCATTCCACTGGCTACAGTAACGCCATTGTGTGTCCTAACAATGCACTAATTGGCGGTGACAATTCTGGAGTTGGGGAGGAAGGGGGGGGCCTCTTTTCCAATCAGCAGGACACCGAATAAAGGGACAGGAGGAGGAGGACGGGAGGCCCCGGTTCCTGATGGAGAGGGGGAGAGACCCACAGAGCAGGCGCAGCGCTGGGGCTTGTGTGGGCTTTCTAAATTAATAATAAAGTGGGAGAAAATTATTGGGGAAAAAAATACAGGCTTTGCCACAGACAACTTCAGGGTCCTAGGGGTGGGGCTGAGGTGTGAGTGAGCGCCCCTCCAGGATGACTCTGTGGGAAGGGAAGCTGGAATCAGCCAACTTGCACATCCAGCACTCCCATGTTCCTGCAGACCGATGCAAAAGTGGGACACGCTGGTGAGAAAAGGCTCTGAGCCAAACTCCCGACAGGATGGTTGAAAAGCAGGTACTGAGCGGGTTGCCTGGTGAAGTCCTCGCTTCAGCCACGTTTCTCAAGGAGGTGGACGCCAGACAGGGAGAAGCTGACATTTGATGGATGGTGGATTAGGTTTTCATAGAGTCCAGGAGCTGCAGGAGGTGACTCTGATGTTCACAATGGTCCGAAAGGGGAGCTAGGCAGGATGGTAGAAAACGAAATGGTAGCCCAACCATGCCGCTGGGCCCCCAGGGAACCTCACAATGTCACCTGGAGCCCCAGAGCCACCTGGTTCCAGCCTACATCCCTGCTGTACACAGGACAACACCTTCCCAGGCCAGCCTCAAAGGGGCCCTCTCCCTGAAAGCTTTTCCTGGCTGCGTGAGATCAACCCACATCCTTGTTCACACTCTCCCTCTGCACCCAAAAGTAACAGCACTTGACCTGTGTGCCACGATATTTCCACGTTAGTGTTCACGTTATTTCAATGAAATCTCACAGCACCCCATAACCTGATGTCTATTATTATCTCCAAAGAGAAGGGGATAATAACTTGCCCAAGGTCACTGGGTACCAAAGCGGAGGAGCCAGGAATCTAACAGTTGCAACAACAGCACTAGTTAATGTCGCCCTCTTGGCTTCTGTGCTCACTTCTCCCTGTTCGCTCTGTGTATCGGGGTGGCGGGGTTGGGGTGGGTGTGGGGTGCAGAGAGGCTGTGTCTCTGCAACCCCAGTAGCTGACAGAGTACTTGGCATGTGGGAGGCCTCCTAACAGGTTTGCTGACTGAAGGGGAGGCAGGGAGGGCTGAGTTATTAGCAGACATCCTCTGTGTCCTTGTAGGTCTCAGACTTTGGCCTGCATTAGAATCCTCTGTGGGGGGAGTTGTTAAAATATAATTCTCCCCTCTCGCCCTTCTCCATCCCCTGGGTCTAGTTCGAACCGAGAACGTGCACTTGTAGTCCATTCCCACTGATGCTGCTGGTGCTGTTTTGGGACTGCAGTCTGAGAACAGCTGCTCTGGTTCTAGCATAATGTTCACACTGCTTCAGGGATTCCATGCCTGCCACCATCTCTTTTTGTGTCCTGAGATCGGAACTTTTACTAAGGAGAAATTAAAGTGGAAAAGTTTTTACCATAATGATAGATAATCTTAGGCTCTTTTCTGCTTCAAATAACAATCTTAATCAAATAGCCATTTATATCTGATGAAAAAGAAAAAGATGATCAGTGATGTGTCCAACTCACAACATTGCCAACAATGACATTTTCAGAAAACATCTAGACAGAGCCTTTTATTTGGGAAGAAGACCCTTGGAGAGCCCTTCTCTCTCACAGACTGTTGTGCCTTTTAATTTTATGTCACAAATATCAGGTACTTTAAAGTGAAATCCTCATCCAGTGGAAGAACTGAATAAGGAGCATTTTAATTCTAAAGTCTTTTTGGTGAAGGCATCTCAGGGGATGGGTGAGAAAGTGAGGAACCTGCCCCCGGGAATCAGGGATGGGACTAGGGAACAGATGGGACCTTCTGCAAGGGGGGCAGCTGCCATCCCTGCAAATGAAGGGTTCTCTTTCCACTCACTTCCTGTTTCTTGAGCCAGTCTTTTCAATTAGTCAGGCATTCATCATCCATTGCTAAGTCACCACCATCGTGCTGCGGGTGCAGCACGCTCCTAAAGTAGCATCTCTTCTCAGTTAAAGAGCACTTGCCTCCCAGCCTTGGGACAGCTTCCAAGTAAATCAGCCAGAGGTCATCAGTTCACCCTGGCAGATGTATGTTCATGCTGCAGTGTCTTGTCAGCTGCATGGCCTGGCATGACTGGGGTGGGGGCGGGGGTGCCGGCCTCTGAAGGGGGAGTGGGACACCTGCACCTTGAAGAAGGAAAAAGGGAAGCTGGGGAGGCACCATAGCCCTTTACAATTTATCAAGCCTTCAGGTGGGGTACCTCGTAATCTTATTTTCAATTTCGCAAAATTTTTGCTGCCGGAACAAACAAAACAAAAGAAAGAAAGATATTTTGGGGACAGTGGGAAATTTTATTTGGAACTGAGCATCAGACAATAACAAGGAATTATTGTTAATTTTGTTCAGTGTGTAATGGCATTGTGACTACGCAGGGAAAAGCAAGCATCTTTTTTAGATGAGTGCTGAAGCACGTGGACATGAAGTGTCATTATGTCTGGGATTTGCTCTGTGATATTTCCTCAAAAAAAGTAAACGAAAAACAAAAACAGATGGAGCAAACAAAGCAAAATCTAATCATTTTTACTTTTGAAAATGTTTATTTTTATCTTTGAAAATCCTAGTTAGAATTGCCCTGAAGTAGTAGGCTGCCCACGAGCAGATGAGTTGGGTTGCCCTGGGGCCAGGTTTGAGGGCTAGTTCCCAGGGCTTGCTGGCTGTCAGACCACATGTTGACATGTGTTCACTATAAGCTTTGGCACTTGGCAAAATCTATCTATCAGCCGGTGCCCGGCCCCAGCTGCCCTCTTCACCTTGGTGAGGAATTGAGCCTGTGGGAGTTGGAGTTACCTCCTGAGACATCTGTCAGCAGTCTCCTGTAGGCACTGGGGCTGCTGATGGCTGCTTCCCCAGTTGCCTCACCCTGGGCAGCAGTGAGACCACCATCTGGGG
The DNA here is from genome assembly GCF_048564905.1 of Vicugna pacos. NCBI lineage: Eukaryota > Metazoa > Chordata > Mammalia > Artiodactyla > Camelidae > Vicugna > Vicugna pacos. Next base: position 64,601,782 of record NC_132991.1, on the reverse strand, counting down.
AGCTTGACCCAGTTTAGAATTCAAATTCACTTCCCTGCCTGTGTAATTGGAATTTATTTCCTCTGCAAAAGGCTCGACTCTCAGAGCAAAATACCTCTTGCTGGGCTTGAGTCTGTGTGCAGTGATCCTAATGGAGCGAGATACTGGTTTATTTTCATAACAGTGTGCGCCTTGCGGCATCCTTGGAACCCGACATTATTAAGAGTGTGTCATCACAATACAGTGTAGGAGCTAAGGCAATTTGGATGTCCTTGGGCCCAAAATTGATATGAGCTTTGTATAGTCTTGTAATTTGGAAGGCAATTTTCCATAACACAGGGAGAGATGTTCCTTTATACATTTGAGATAATTTAGCTCAATGTTCATTTGAAAAAATTACAGTGCTAATAGCAGCTCTTCAGCTTCAGAACAACAGACCATCCTGGGAGAACACGGAAGTCACTGAGAGTGATTCTCCTATCATTCTGTCTGGGAGGGTCTGGACAAAGGCTGGAGGAATTGCCCCCAGACCGACAGCTGCCCGAGGTTGTGTGGTGGGATCTGAAATAGTGTATGAACTCATGAACTCTGGCTGATTTGCTTAAAACCAAAAGCTCCTAATGGAGGAATATGAAATAGAGGCAGGAATAATGAATTTCCTGATTGTCCAGGTAAACCGGAAGTCATTGCACATAAATCAAAATTTCTGTATGTTCAGCTATCAGAACAATTTGTTCTTTCTGCTGGACCTTTCTGCCCAGGCTATGAAGGTTAGAGGATAGGGAGAATGAATGAACCTTTTTGCTGGGTATGTTTTTCCTTGGGCTTCCTGAGAATTATAAGATGAGAAGATCACATCTTTTGTGGACTCCGAATCTTTGGAAAAGTGCTCTATTAATGAAGAATACTTGTCATCTTCAAAGTCACTGACCTCATACAGAGAGGAGAGGGTAAGGATTATCTAAGTTTCCATTCACCTGTAACTGGGCAGTTGAGGTTGAAAATTGTCCCTTCAATAGATGCCTGGATTCAGAATGATTCTGGTTCATTTTAAACTCTTGTTCTTTCACTGAACCAAGGAAAATATGGACACAGCTCAAGATTTCCTGAATTTCCCAGGCCTTTCTGGGCCACAAGCATCTAATGATTTCCCATTTTAAACACCATTCTCCAGTCTGATGAGGTTCGTGTTCGTTGGGTGGGCCTGAACTGGGAGCAGACTGTCACATGCATTTGAGGACAATTGCAGCATTACCAGGAGGAATGAAAAAAAGAAAAGGAGGGTACAAGGCTCCCTTTGTAGGCCAGCTTAGTCACCTGTAGCCATGACTTGGCCACTTCTATTCAGTAGGCTGTCTGGCATCGGTATATACTGGATAAACAGACTCTAACCACACCCCGGAAGGAAATAAAGAGGGTATAAAGGTAAGGTTTTTGAAAACAATGGCAATCTATGAGCAGCAAATTCCAAAGTACTGTTCTGTGTCTGCTGGGTGGATGGGAGGCAACAGCTGTTAGCTGGAGGGCAGCTAAGGCTGTCAGCCCCTCTCTGTCCCTTTGACATTCTTCCCACTGCGGACCACCAGTATGCCAAGCAAATGTCTATGTTGGGGCAACTTGCTTCATTTAATCTAGTGATTCTTAATTTTCAGAACACATAGAAATCACCCAGGGAGCTTTTAAAAGACACAAATATGCAGGTGCCATCCAGAGAGATTCTTATTCAATTGGCTGTGATGGGGTCCTGTCATTTTGCTTGTGTTTTTGTGTTTCTAATGTGGGGACCACTGATTAAAGCCATCATCTTGAGCCATCATCAAAGGACAGGATGGGGAAGCGACAGTTAAGGGAGATTCAAATCACCGTCCCTCCAGAGGATGGGGAGAGAGGAACACAAAATGGTGTCTCTTTCCACCCTCTGGAAACATCTCTCTTTGGTAACATGGAAACTTACTGCAGTCATCCAGCCACTCTAGCTTACCACCGCTGGGGGAAAGCTAACCTGTCCTGTGAATCAGACGAAGCAGGGCTCTGCCTGCATCGTGTCATTTGGTTCAGTGAAACATTAACTCGTTTCTATTTATTGTGGATTGTGGCAGGTTTCTAGTGAAGACGAGGTCCAGTTGTTCCTCGGGCAGAATGGGCGTGAGCCCCAGTTGGTTTCCTGAGGGTGGGGGAGGGGCGGCTGGGCATGAACTTGTTTAGGTGTGTCTTAGAGAGTGAGGTTCAGAGTCCACCTCTGGTAAATGTTTAACCAGAAGCACCTTTGCTGGTCTCCTCCATGGCTTTGAGACAGTGAGTTCAAATGGTGCTTCTGAAAAGTCCCAAGTGGACGGTTGCGCCTGTGACTATTTTGGTGGCAGGGTGAGGGCCAGCCCAGGGAAGGTCGTGCAGATATTCCCAACCACCTCTTCACCCCCAGAGGGCTGCTGTCCTCACAGAGGTCACTCCTCTTTCCTTTCCACTCTTTGCTCCCAAAACATGGTCTTCAGGAATGACTAGTGTCCTTGCCTGCTGCCTACTGCCTGGCACTTGTCCCTCTAACTTGGAGAGTGCAGTGGCGAGACGGAGCCGGGGCAGGAGGGCTGGGGGAAGGCTGTGGCAGGACAGTCCTTGTGTGGGCTTGGCGGATTTGTCTCAGACCTGAAAGAAATCTCCGCCTGATCTGAGAAACAAAGCCTGTAACACTGTATCTGCTTCTTTTGAAAAGTTACACTGTATTTTTCATAAGCATGAGAAGGGCTGATGAGAATATTGAGGTTTATGGGTTTAGAAAAAAACCAAAGTCCATCTGTAAGATTAATATTAAGAGCTATTTTAAAGTCCCAGTAGCTCCCTTTCAATACAGCTCAAATCTTGACTTTGAATGAACATCCAGGGCTCTTCTTGGACTTTCATTTCCCCCCATAGAAACAGCATTCTAATGAAGTTGTTAGGAGATGAGAAAGTACTTTCTGCATTGTTTATTGAGAGAGAGAGAGAGAACTTTATACACTAGGAACTGGTGCACTTAAATTATATGACAGATGACCACAAAAACTAGGGGTCCTTTCTACAATACAACTTCATTTTCTATTATTACGGTTGATATTTTAAAAATGATGTAAACAAAAATATGGATCAGTTATGCCAAAACAAAAGGCAATACAACCCTGAAAACAGAAACAGCACATACATAACTTAGCATATAACAGCCATTACAAACAGCTCAACACAGAGTGACATAGTAAAAGCCCCAACCCCAAATTTTAGGCAGTTCTGTACGGCATGAGCAGAAATAAGAGAAAATGACACTGATCTGACCCAGGAGTGTGAGAGCACGTTGTGCACAGGTCTTCCACAGCCCGTGTTCAGTACTCTTCATTTGCAATCTACACATTTTACCTCCTTTTACAGATTCCTTAAATACAGATTTTTTCCCCCTTAAATCTTCTAAGGTAGCCCACTAGCTGTTCACAATAAGGTCCTGGTAGGTGACCAGAACCAGAAGCGAGGCCTCCAGCGCTGAAAGCCCGCTGTAATAGCTCGGCGGTCTGCCCGCGCCACGCAGGGATGTTCTCACCACAGTTCATCCAAGAGGCTCTCCGCTTCCCATTTGGAAAACAGGTGGCAACATAAAAGAAAATCTTTATACAGTAAAGGAAAAGAAAACCCTTGTGTTTGTGTAATGTTTTAACCTGAAAAAGGCTAAGTTCACTGACTTTTCAGATTCAAATCTGAATAAGCGGTTTAATTTCTCTACCCATTGGCCTTGGTGACATCGTGATATTCCCCTGAGTTTGGTTAATGAAAAGCAAGCAAGGAAGCAAAAAAAAAAAAAAAGTGATTAGAAAAACAGCATAAAACAGAGTTAAAACATTACGTGGGTGTCTCTTTTGTATCTCCTGGTAAAAAGCGCCAAGAAGCCAGTGTTTCCACGTTCTACTTTGATGATGTGTTTCCAACAGGAATCCTTGCACTCACGGGGTTAAGGCACCAGGTTAAATGAAGGTGAAAGGTCTGACGTGTATGGAATATGCAGGCTCCAAGCGCGCCTGTGTAAAGAGCAGCAGCCAACAGGGAAGAAGCCAAATGATCCACAATGAGGTGAAGGGTCCTGTGGGCTTCGAGTGGGTCACAGAGTCTAGACTAGAAGCACTAGGCAGTACTGTAAGGCACTCCTACGGGGAAAAGAAACAATGCGACGGCCAACAAGAGAAGGAGCCACAGGCCCTAGTGGTCCACCAGCCAGTTTATGAGGCCTGAATCAGATTTCAGGGCTTAGGACCGGGGCAAGGAAGATCAAGGGAAGGGGAGAGAGGCTGGTCTGCAGCTCTAAGGCCTAGGAGGGAATCGTCACTGTGCTAGGAGGTGCTACAGGCGCCAGAATCTTCTACCTGGGTAACAACTAGCTTCACTCCAGACCTTTCTAACAAGATGGCTTCTCCTTCCATAGGGGGGAACCAAAGCGAAACAGCAGCTGTCTCTTCACTTGAGGTTAACAGGGCCTTCCATCACACTGGAGGCCACCGTAGGAGGAAAGTGTTCCATCACATAATCATTTGGAACCCATTTAAAGTAAGCCCCCTGGCAACTGTGGGTGTCTTGGAAGGTGCTCCACACTTGTCTTTTGACTTTTACCTAGAGTTTAACGATGACCTGGGCTGCTGGGATTTAATTGTTGAAACACTGTCCCACATAATAGAAATTACGTTTGTCTGCTTAGATGAACTGAGCAGGCCTATTCACCTATCACTCGGTTCAAGTAGTTAAGTAGAGCAGTTAGTTTTTACGAGACTCAGGGTCAGGAGAGGTGCAGCGTAAACACACACACACAGACACACAGACACACACACACCCCTGTGTTGTTAATGCCCGATTGGTAACAAGGACCAGGGAAAGGAAAACAGAGCGTTTCCAACGACTCCATTCATGCCAACAAGGGCATGTTCGCTTCTGTCAGTTTCACCCCCACTTCTTTACGTTTTCACATTATCTTGGAAGAAGAAAAGTAGTGAGACAGAAAACTCAAGAAATAAAGAGGGAAAACTGCATGCATCTCTCTTTGCTGGGAGAAGTAAAAAAATAAAGTAAAATCGCCTTTGTGTTGACTCCAGACAGTATTAGAATCAGGAGTTGAAGACTGACTTCATTGTCCAGTTATTTCAATAAAGTGCGGCTGATCAGTGGAGGTGAGTAATTCTGCCCAAACACGGGAATAGCAGCATTGCCTTAACCCCTAAATGAGGAGCAGAGTGTATCTCAGCTTCCTCAGATAATTCCTCTTTTTGCAGAAAGTGTTCAGTGTGGCATCATGAAAGTCCTACTCTGATACAGTAATTTACATGTGGCCTTTTCTGGCCAATGGGTAGAGAACAAATCCACAGGTTTGGAAGCCAAGCCTTTTCGAGAAGGCATGGGAAGAAACCATCCAGTGTCAACGTTCAGTGTGTACAGATGCAGAGACAAAAACAGAGGCCAGACCCCATGCAAGGGGACTCACTCCAGCTTAGCGAAGGCTGCCTACAGCAGCTAGAGTGATGTCAACAGCCTGGAAGGGAATTGCGGCATGGTCCCTAGGCGGGAGTCTGAAGGCCGCCACTGAGCTGGTTGGAAATCACAAATCCCAAATTCTAGAGATAGACCCTTTTCAGGGGGAGGCCTAGTCTAGAAGAATCAAAAAGCGATTACCTTCTCAGCTAATCAGATATTAAAGCTCCTAAAGAGATTACCCTTTAGCACTACAGAGATGAAGACGACTGTAACAGAGTCCCCCGAAAAGGCAGTGTAGCAAAGGGGGAAGACGAGGGTTTACAAGGTTTTCATACAAAGGGCTTTCATGCTCGGGAAAGAGCCGCCCTGGAAAGAACACATCCCAGTTGACTGCTTTTTAAGTGCGTTGCGGCCTTCCTGCCGCGGTGCAAACTCAGGTCTACTTTCAGAACTGGCTTCTTTTCTGCAGGATGAGATGCCAACATTTCACCAGGGTTGGACTGTCTCACACATGGGTATCTGGCACTGCACGGAGATTTCCTCCAGGGATGCACCAGGGAGTGGGCCTTTCGAGAGAAAAGAGGTTCCCCTGAGCGGCTGCCAGCTCTAGGGGATTCCCTGGCCATTTTCTCCTGTGCTTTATGTGCAAGATATTTAACATGGGATCAAAAAAAGACCACGAGGGAAAGCAGGTATGGGTTTGGTCTTAAGGAGGTGGTAATCCACAGATTTGCTTTTGTTTCAACAGTTTCTAAGCAGTGGAACAATTACTTACAGTGTATCGAGTGATTTGGGAGGGTTCAAAACAGGGCGTTTATATGCGCTAAGGCGTTTGGGCTGCAAACAGCAATTTTGAATTTTCATGGCAGACCCAGCTCCAAGCCGGCTCTGCTCTGTCCTATCAGATTTTGGTGTGGTGGCTGAGCGGGTCATGGAGGCCTGCGGCCAGCACCGACCCAGCTGTCAGGGATCTACAGAAAGGAGAGAAAACAGAAGCAGCTGGGTTACGCGTCCAGTTCTGGGTGGCTGATGGTGATAGCATATTTATTTTTTTCCCTTTTGAAAATAAGCAGAAAATGATGTGGGTGGAAAGTTCTCCTTACCAGTTCACTGGACAGGACTGCCAATATTCAGCTGGGTCTCTGCATGGACCTGGTGAAAGCATAGAGACCAGAGATGCAGAAGTTCACCCCGCTTCTCAGCCAGTCTGACCCTGGGGGCCTGTGAGATGGGACAGGAAATTCTGTATACACGGCGAACATGCTAGAAGGTGGGGAGACAGCCCTGCATTTGAGGTCTCCAAGTCGGGATCACAGATACGTTAATTACGGCGAAGGCAGAAGCAAGCTACAGTGACAGGGAGCTAGGGGCGGAGGGAAAAGGCACTTTGCCATTGGAGCACATCTGTTTTATAATAAGCAGGTCTATAATTCTCTTGTGAAAGATCATGTTCTGCTATCTTCTCTGAGGCTGGAAAATATAAATACTGTATTTCATGAAGGGGAGGAGGAAAGGGGAGATGATCAAATTCGTTTGCCTGTTTGCCAAGTGCTTGTTTGAGATTTTCCACCCTTTTCCTTTTGTGTGCAACAGTCTCTATAAAGTAGAGGGGGGAGGTGGGGAGTCAACTTACTTTTCTAAGAGTAAAAGGCACCGTAAAGCGTCTCATGAATGGGGCCCCAGCCCTTTTTAATGAGTTTTCATGCCTTGGTTACAGCTACTGTGTAATCAGAAAATAAACACGTGTGTGGTGCTGAGCTATTCAGTTGAAATGTGTGGTCTGGGGCCAGAGGGACTGGCATGGCTTGAGAGGTGAAAGGCTCACACCTAACCGTCTGCACAAAAGTGAGTCTGAATTGTCACGTCTCTAAACCGCCAGAAGCATCGCGAATTGGGCTCCGAAGGGAGCCAGGCATGCGGGAGAGGAGCGACGGGGTTAAACGTACCCTGGACTCTGAGCCGCTGACTCTCGGGTCCTACTAGCAGTGAAACTACTAAACCGTGAAGGCATTGAAGGCATATGCTCAAAGGAAACGAACAGAATCTTCTCATACTGTCTCCTGGGAGTTGTTTCAATATAAGCTAATTTTTCTGTTCTGTGAGGTTGGACTGGGAGCCATGACTTCCAGTGCCATCCTTCCTGCCACATCAGTCACGGTGACTGCTACGCTAGCTCTTAAAAGGGGCACCGCAGAGGGAGCGCGCCACCCTGCCAAGTGCCTAAGCAACTTGTATTTCTTATGCTGTGATATTTTAAAACTTCTCATTTCACTTTACGGTGACAGTTACATATGTGTATATATATTCATTTAAATAATATAAGATTTAATTCATTAATTATACTCACAAGTTTGCTGTTTTCTTAATAGTCTAAAGTTGGTGTTTTGAAGTTCCAAGTTACTCTGATTTTTTTTTAAACAATTAAAAAAAAATTGAAAGCAGACATGGTTACACCGACAAATTAAAGGTCAAAATGAAAGTGCCATGAAGTACAGTGAAAAATGAAGCATTTAAAATGAATAGGTAGGAACTGCCTGCACAGGATTCTATGTAAGGAAACTGCAGACTGTGTCTCGGAATGGACGCACTCCACATCCTTCCCTGGTCTACAAACCGATGTATTTAACAACAATCCTAGGCAATTTCCTCAGGCCAGTACCATTAAAAAGTCATAACTGTCATCCATGAAACTCTTGGAAGCCTGCTCTTAAGAGAGCCCCGTCTCCAACCCGGCAAATACAATGGAGCCTCACATTGGGTGGGCGTTGGGATTCGTACCAGCAAACAGACTGACAACACAGTTATTGGTCACTGAGGTCTCTTCTCAAGAAAAATCCCTTCTGAGATTTAACTTCAAAACCAGAACTAGCTCCTCTGATAAATTAGGGATGCTTGCTTTCTGTCAGAGGGAGCTCACACTCCTGATTTCCAAGCCATTCAACTCAGCTTAGGTGATCCCTGCCTCTGCCAAGACACCAAGGTGAAAGCCAGGAACACGGGGTCCTGCTGGAAGGACCCAGGAGTCACTGCTGTGTTTTGAAGATTTTCATATGAAATAGATGATGATGGGTGCTCGCCTCAGTGACTTCATCCTCTGTGAAGGCTAAAAATAAATAACACAAAAATAACACGAAGCGCTGTTCTGTAGGAAATGCTTTTTCCTGTGTCCTATGTAATCAATGGCCCCTGAGAGCCAAAACAAACAAACAAACAAACAAACAAACAAAACAAAAAACCCTGAACTATAAAGCCTTGTGTGTAAACCACGTTTTGCTTGGGAGCAAGCAGCTGAAATCCACGGCTATTGGTAATTTTTTGAGCCACAAAGCTCTATGGACCTTTTAGACAACGACTGATACAGAACATAAGTACAGGATGTATAGGTATGAGTGGGTGTGTGTATGTATAAATATATATCTATATCTAGCTGAAGAAGAGACGGACTCTTCTCCTGGAGGAGTCTAACTGGCTAGTTAGGAAGCCGCCACGGCTGATGGGTGGTTGAGAGGTCACTCCCCTGCCCCGGGCTCCTGCGGAGTCAGGTGTTCTGGTAGGACAGCTCAAACATGCTGCACGCCTCCTCCAGGCTCTCGTCCATGTTCAGCCTCCGCCAGAAAGACTTCTGCTTCTTCTGCAGCTCTCGGCGTACGCACCTCGGGCAGGGGACAGACTTTTCTTTGCATTCAGAGTGGAAAACAGCTCCACAGCTTTCACACCTGCAAAAGCCAACCACAGATATGACAAACAAGGTCGAAATGAGCAAGGCAGGATTCTGGAAGCCCAGTGGCCTCTGTGCAGCCTGGGCCACATTTTATTAGGGACAGCCCTGCCCCTGGGAAGAGACATGACTCATAGAAATGGGCTCTTCCCTTTTCCAAAAGGCTCAAGGTTGAATTTCACTTGAAAAACATTTTTTTTTTTCCTGATTAGAACTAGCTGGGAAGAGGCTTATGGCTTCTGGGAGAAGGGGAGTCGGCAGTCAACTAGCAATTTTGTGATCATGGTGACCATAGACAGAACTCTGGAAGCCCTGTGTGTTCATTTCCCCTCCAACAAGAAAGAAGAGAGGGCAGTGACTGTAGGGTGAAATGACAGAAAATAAGACTGAAGTGCCTTGCCCGCGGAAGACACTCCCAGCACAGTGACAGCCCCGCATCACAGCTGTGAAAACACGGCTTTCCACTTCCAGTGACAAGAGCACAGTGGCTCCCCGGGACTCCTTGCCTTTTTGACACTTAGGAAAGGTACAATGATACATTTTCATTTTCTGAATGATATCCTCTGGTCTATTGTTCTCCTGAGTTTAAAAAAAAAATAGGAACCTCTCCCAACCTTTCTAAATCTACCTTTATAACACAAGCGGGAACCGTGAAGCATGGGAGAGTGGGGCAGGGAACTTTTTTTTTAAACAACACATAGATATTGTGATTTATAGAGAGGAGGCATTCCAGGTGGATGACTAGTTTGTTGTTTGGCTTGGTGGAAGCCTTTACAGGAGTCTAAACGGCTTGTTTTTACTGCACAGTCTTTAATGATGAGTAACTGACAAGCACAGTAGAGCTGCTCCAGTGGGTGGCTGGCCAGCGTGGATTAAGTTTGCATCCTTCCACACATGAGTGACAACCAACTATGACCTCATCCCGGGAGCCCAGGGAATTGGGCCCACATGATTTTGTTCGACCAGCAACATCCAGGGAGGATCCAGCACTGGACCGGGTTCAAAGACGGCTACGAAGGAGCCAGTCCCCAGGGGCCTCTTATGCTTTTCTTCGAGTGCCTTGAGTTTCAGTGCTGGGTGTAGGGTGGTCTTTGGGGCACCATTCCCTGGCCTGCTGCTGACTCTCCACTGGCACCGTTCAGGACTCAGAAAGTTCGGTCACAGGAGGATCTTCTCACCCACCCTCGCACCCAGGAGAGAAGGCAGGGACTTAGAGGGAGAGACACTAGTGTAGGGGGGAAGGGCTGTATCTACCAGCTGAGAGGCCAGAAGACAGAAGCGTCACTGCACCCAGCTGTCTCTCCCCGCAGCTCAGCTCTCTGGACCAAATATCACACAACAGTGGTCAGAAGAGCAGGCAGAGTGAGATGGCCTGACTTCAAACCCCACCTTCAAATCACTTTCTGCCTGTATGACCGGTATGGACTGAACTGTGTGCTCCCCTTTTGTATCTGGAGATGCGGTCCTAGGGAAGTAATTAAGGTTAAATGAAATCATAAGGGTGAGGCCAGCTCTGATAGGATTAGTTCCTTACAAGAAGAGACAACAGAAAGGTCTCTCTCCCCCTGTATGAGGAAAGGCTGTATGAGGACTGGGGCAGGAAGGCGGCTGTCTGCAAGCCAGGAAGAGAGCTCTCACCAGAAACCAAGCCCTGCTGGACCTTGATCTGGGGCTTCTGGCCTCCAGAACTGTGAGAAGTAAGTATCTGATGTGGAAGCCACCCAGTGTATGGTGTTCTGTGTAACAGCCTGAGCTGATTAAGACAGGGACCTTGAGTAAGTTACCTCACTTCCCTGAGCTTCTCTTCTTATCTGCTAAGTTGAGTTTCCATTGACAGGTACTTGTCTGGTGTTGGGAGGCTTAAATGGGATGATGGGTAAGGCGTTTAGCACAGTTCCCAGAACATGTTAAGTGCTGAACGATACAGCTAAGACGGCTCCTCCCAGCGCGAGCAGCTGCCTGCTGCCTTCTTGCAGGCCTTCATTTTGGCCTGGTTTCACCTATGTCACCATGGTGACCTGAGGACACCTTGGTCAATCCCCTCGTCTCAGAGATTCTAAGAGGGCTAGTGACTGTCTCTCAAGGACACCATGAGTTAAAGACTGAGTTGTGACTAGAACCCAGGGTTCCTGGCAGCCCAGCCAAAGCTCGTACTGAGGCCTGGTCATCTGAGTGAGAGCAGTGTGCCATCGCGGAGGGAAACACAGGGCTTCCAGTCAGAATATTTGTGTTCAAATCTCAAATCCTCTTTTGAGTGACCTTGGGCACATTATTCACGTTCTAGGTGCTCTGGTTTCCTCGTTTGGAAAATGCTGTTCACAATGACCTCCTTTCTACTCACTGAGACTAAACCGGGTTCTGAGACTAAACCGAATTCTGAGACTAAACCGGGTGGATGTCTACGTAAAAGGACCATTCAAACAGCACCGTGACACCACCTCTCATGATGATGCTGATACCTGCCTTCTTGACACTGGAGCTGTGCCGCCCAGGCAGTTGACATGGTGGAGTCATTTCTAGTGTCTCCCTTCCCTCAGCCCCTCCCTCCTTCCCAGGGGAGAAAGGTCAGACCCAGGTGTCCTAGTGCCTGTCTTGTCTGAGTGGCTCCTCCCCAGTAGTAGTGGCTTCGTCCCTAGTGGGTCATACCTCTGTAACCTTCTACCGCTGAAGTGACACTGCTGATAACGTTATCAAATAAATTTCCTCCTTCCTGCCCCCTTTGCCCTGCTGAGTTAGTCAGTGACTTATACACCTAGGGAGGTTGCCCTCGGGCACTGATTGATGAGGAGAGAACCGCTGGGTTCCTTCAGCACCACTCCCTTATCTGTGCTGCTACCCCCCTCCCACCCTGCTGTGAGTGAAGAGGTTGAGCCTTATCAGATATTTCTGGTGCAACAAACACCCATGGGGTGATGGAGGGACCGAGTACACCTGCTCTTTCCAGCCAAAGGTCAGTAACTGAAAAAAGTCTGAGATAAAAAATTAATGATTTCAAAGTAGAACCAAGTCCTATTTTTTTCTAACAATTTGTAACCCAGCAGGCATCTTTTGAGTGGCATAATGGACAAATTGATCAATGACTTTCTCAAATTCAGACTGTATTGTTAATTTCCCCCCTGAGTTTCTCTTTAAAGGAAAAGAACAAGGGCAGGAAAGGGAAGGAGGAAGAGAAACTGTTTCTCACGTGAGAGTTATGGTGCTCTGTAATAAAAATGAGATGTGCAGGGAAAATATTTACATTAAAAATGCAATATATAGGTATGCTCCTCTTAGAGAATAGGGCTCTATTCAAAAGGACCTTTCACTTTAAAAAGATTCACTGGCTCCTTCGTGTTTTCTGAATTCCTGACTGTATTTAAAATATGATTTAACAAACATAACTTTTTAGATACATGTCTTTTATATAAGGCAAATCTACCAGTGTAATCATTTGTGCAGAAAATTGCCACAGATAATGAAAGAGCAATGTCCCTTTGGTGTTCTGCGTGAGCAATCAAATGAAAGCCAGCACCTTCATTTCTGAGTCACCCAGTCCCAGCAATCAGCAGTTCCACTGCATTTTGGTTGTTGCACCACAGAGAACAAAGATGGAATGTCCTCCCTTCCCAGTGTCATGTCATAGAGGATGCGCCTGCAGGGACATGGACTTGCTATTGACCAAAGCCATCCAATGGGTTTTCCCATTTTTTTTCTTGAAAACATTCATTGCTTCACTTAATCCAGAGATCTCAACTCTACTGACAGTTTGGGACGGACAGTTCTTTGTTGTGGGGGCTGTCCTGTGCACTGCAGGATGTTCAGCAGCATCCCTGCCTTCCACATACCAGATGCTAGTAGCAACCCGCCGCCCCTCCTGCGTCAGTGCCTCCTGCCACTGCCGAATGTCCAGAAGTCCCTGGTGGAGCAGTAAGATCAGCCCAGTTGAGAACCATTGACCTAACCCATCTGCACAAAGCATCATAGAGGGGGTACCCAGGGAGTACTTAACAGTTCCCTCCCCAGGTGGAATTTGCAAGTGTCACCTGCTGCCTTCTGCTCATACCAACCAGTAAGGTCCAGCATAGTGTATTTATTCATAGCATTTTCACAAATACGTATTTTTAATACATCATTTGATTAAAATAGGTGAAACGCACTAGCATTAACCATCCCATGGTTTCTAAAATTAATTTAGAAACAACAAGTTTATACTGTACAGCACAGGGAACTATATTCAATATCTTATAGTAGCTTATGGTGAAAAAGAATATGAAAATGAATATATATATATGTTCATGTATGACTGAAGCATTATGCTGTACACTAGAAACTGACATAACATTGTGAACTGACTATACTTCAATAAAAAATACAATATACAAAGTTAATTTAGAACATGATCTAAGGAGTTAATACCCATGACACAATTCTATGCATTGATTAGTAGCCCTTAGCTTTCTATCAGCTTGCTCTGATTTTTCCATCCTCCCCAAAGATCATCTTGGTGGTTGGCCTTCGGTCACATTTATTTGCTCTTTGGCCAAGAACTTCTGGAGTATTTCTTTGTGGTGGTCTTTGCTTCTTCATGCCTCATCTAGGCCATCCAGTGAACTAAAACTATAAACTTCTGCATTTGTTCCATTAAACAAATTGCTTTTGTATAGCTGTGAAGCAGTTACGTTTTAGCAACTTCTACAATGAAAAGGAGACCAGTGGTATATCAATGAGGCCACTTACTGCAGAGAGGAGGGCTCAACTAGAGCGAGGAACCCCGAGTTCTTGGCCCAGTGACCCTAGCATCACTGGGATCTTGGGTAGGTTACTTATCCCTGAACCTCGTTGGACTAGGTGGTGTCTAAGGTTCCTTCCAACCTGCAGGTTTTGTGTAGGGGGGAAAAAGCTACTCTGGGTTTTACCCTCCTCTTTCCAAACCTTCTTGCCCCCAGGTCTGTGGATGAATGAGTGGGAATGCTGACTGGCGTCTCCTCAGACAAGCTGGGATTGAATGAGATGAGCTTTAAAGTGAAGAGCATTACTTTACATTTTATTTATTTGCATTGATCAAACTATGAAACAGCTTTTATGTGTTAGTACATATAACTCCGATCATCAGGAATTTGGCCAAAAGGAGCTGACTCTGCCCTTTCTAAAAAAATTTTAGCTGAACGTGAAGGATTTTTTTCTAAGCCTTCTTCCACCTTTCATCAGCATTCCCTCTCTCCAAGAATTGTTAAATGCTGAGGGGTTTTTATTTGGGGCAGTGGGGGTTGGCTAGAGGCAGGAGTCATTTACCACCCTATATAGAAGGATTTTTATGTTTTAACCACTGGGACAGCCACACTAGGGTGGACCAGGTGCCTATCAGCACTGGATACACCAGAGGACAGGTAAGGAGGGAGGAGTAACTCGAGGTCTGCTTCTTTGGAAGCTCTAAGTGGCAATGCCATTAAAGGTCTATGTGCCCGGCAAACTGGTCCCCTTCTTTGGATGGGGCAGAGGAATAGCTCTACCATTTAGGGGCCATACTAATCTCGTTCTATGTTTTAGTAAAGGCACCATCACAAGAGACTACATTTTATAAACAGTCTTTGACCTAAAAATTAGCTTAGTGACCTACGGTAAATGAGAGAGTGGTTCAGAACTTAGAAATCAGTCAATTGCCAAGAGATGGGATAGACAGGATGTTCTTATGATAGCTATCAAACCCAAGGAAACTAACCTGTGACAAACTAACAGAACTAAATATATGCAGGGAAAAAGGTTTGTTTCTCAGGTACTGTGGCAAGTAAGCAAGAATTCCTGGCGGCCGATGGTTTCCTGTTCTGGAATGCTGATGATGTGAGACCAGTTAGAGACAGGCTGGATGATGGCTTTGTCTGTGCCCTTCCAGATTCTAGCTGCACACAGGGAGGTCACAGGAAACTGCTAAAGGCCTCTGCCCCAGGTTGAGGTCACTGAGACGCTTCTGCTCTGTTCATGTTGGGTTCCTTCCCTGCTGCATTTTTATTTTTGGCTCAGGCAATGACCTCAGATATTTCACTAGGATTGAAATTCAGGCTTGAGTTTGGTTGGATCTCTGACAAATGAAAGGACAGACCCACAGAGCAGGGCAGAGCTCTGGCTGATTTCCACTCTGCAGAGCCCACAGTGGAGAGGGTGGGGTGCAGAAATAAGTGCATGTTATCAGGCATGCGAGCGCGGTCTGGTGTGTGGCTACTATGTGAGACGCCTCATAGGGCCACTAGCTATTACTGGTTTTTCCAAGAAACCAAGATGATTATTTAAATCTCTTAGCTAAGGGAGGTTTTTTACTGGGGCCTGGTTATTTTAATATTTTGGGTTGGTTGGTGTTTTCTTCTGTTATTGTGTAAGTAAATCAATGTAAGCAAACATAAATTGCTTAAAGAGGAAATCAGCCAATGTCACATATGGCGTATGTGTGCGTGCGTGCATGTGCTAGGTAAGTACTTACATACGTATATGTGTGCTGTTTAGAAGAATACCCAAAACATGTTACTAAATATGCAATGGTGAGACGATGGTTAAATATGATTTAAACAAATGATACAATCTAACAGATTCATTCTCTTGTGGGAAATAGAAGGGTTAAAATAAAGAAATATTAACACACAATTTCAGTTAGATACCGATTATGGTTGGTGCCATGGGTGGGGAGGGTCAAGTTTCATAGCCGCTGCCTGGAGCACCGCCTCCAGTCAAACCTTGTGCCAGGATTCTCAGAAATCCACCCTCCTCCGGCGCCCCTCTATTCTGCCCCAGGAGAAGCAGGTGGGGAGGAGAGGAAGAGAGCAGAGGGTCTGGGAACACTGGATTACAGAACTGTCCTGGCTCCTTGCAGAGTGAGGAATGAGCTGCATTTGGGCCCATCACATTTAGGGGTGTTTTGTGATTTGTTTTTTCTTTTTCCTTTTTTTGGGTTGGGGTAGAGAGGTGGAGGCTGAAAAGGTATCCATATGGTTTGACTGGAAAAGATCCAGCTCCTTTGGCCAAATGTCTGGCAGATTTAGGCATGTATGTGCTAATTTGTACAGCCATTCCAGTAGTTCTGAATTGGAAAATGCAAATACAGTAATATCAAATTAGGCAACATCTTTATGGCCCTTTGCATATATTATCCTTACAACAGCTCTCCTATTTGTTTTCCCTTTTTTGGTCAGTCAGTCAGTCAGTAAATAGATAATGAAATGACATGATGAAATAACTGGTGGCCTATCTGGTCCTAGAACCAGTAAATGATGACCAGCTTTGGACTTGACTCCAGTCTTCTGACTTCAGTATGGCCCTCCTTCTCCAGTTACTAGCCACATGGTCCTTCAACGTATCCCCAAATACCTACTAAGACTCAGATCAGGGGAGAACAATTGGCATGCCCTGCAATGATCTTTTTATTTACCTTTTAATCCCCAGAGTTAATTAAGTAAGGTTTTCCTCCCGATTGTAGTCCACAAAGCATTTGGCTTTCACAGGTCTTGCACTTTTAGTTTGTAAACCAAGCTCAGCTAATACCTTTGATAAGAGCTTTACTTGAAATCTTGGCTTTGAAATAGAATGTAAACAAGGGTTAATTAATTCATTTGTTAATTTTGCTACCCTACTGGGGACAGTCATTCACTACTATCTTTAGTGCAAATGCTTAATAAATGCTTCTACTAATTTGCAGATGGTCACAAGTCTTCTCAGTAATACTCTATGTATATGAAATAACAATAGTTTTGACCTGAATGAAATAGTTTTTTGGGGATAGGGAAAAACTGGAATTTCTGACACTTCTAAGTGTTCTGTTTGTTTGTTTTAATGGTTCACCTGACAGTTACTATCACTCTCAGCAGACAAGTGTCCCTCATTTCTTGGGATTACTTCAGAAAAATCTGTTCAGCATTTAGAGAAAGTAAAGCATCTGAAGGAGGCTTTAAAAATTTTCCACAATTTCTGGAAAAAGCTAGACTATCTCATTATTGTATCCATTAAATAACCATAAATAAGAGCGATGGCTTTCTGCAAAAATCTCTAAAGTAATTCAAGACACGTAAGAGTCCAAGAGATGTTCAGAAATGTCTTGCTGCCTCTAAGAAAAAGGCAGTGAATGTAAGGATATCATTAGGCTAATGCAGACTGAAAAAATACCTTGGCTTATATATGGACTTCTGTTAGTTCACCAGCCTACCTTTTTAGTGTAAAAATGAAAAATTTAACCGTCAAGTTTTTGAAGTAAGCCTCTTTAAAAGAAACAATAATTTATAAGGATGGTATCTATCTAAGCCTCTGAATAGGATTTACTTCTATTTAACATACTACATTTTAGTTCCTCAAAGTACTAAGACGCTTAATGGAACACAAATAAAAGAAACTGTCAAGCATGGGTACATTAGAAAAACGCAAAAAAGTTCAGAAGGTAAAAATTTAATTTTATAAACAGCATGATTAGTTGCATAGGAATAAGTTAGAGATGTAAATTTAAAAGGAGAAAAGCTTTCAAATAAAAAACCTGAAGTGCTTGGCCATTTCTTTAGCCTGCTCCCCTATTTGCCTCCTCTCACCAATATAATTCTCTGCCAGACGGTATTACATAATTTCCTAATTCTCAGTGTGTTCTAGGCAAGTGGTTCTCAAAGTGTGGTCCCTGGACTAGGCAAACCAGCATCACCAAAGAATTTGTTAGAAATGCAAATTACTGGGTTCCACTCCAGACTTACTGAATCATAAACTCCAGGGTGGGGCTTGGCAATCTGTGTTTTAACAAGCCCTCGAGAGAATTCTGATAAATAGAAGAGTTTGAATACCACTGTTCTAGGCCAATCATTTCCAAAGACAGTGTCTAACATATTAAACAGAGCTGTCCTACATACTTAGAACAAAAACACAGACTTTACAAATGAAAATGTTTCTATGTAGGGCTTTACATTTCATATCTATTAATATTTTCTCATAGCTGATAAGTAAGAACCTCATTTTGTTTTGCTTTCCCTAATAACAATACGGAGTTGTTCTTGCATTTATTAGTCATTTGCATATTTTTCAGTAAATCAGTTTGTGTCCTTTGCCCGTTTTCTAACAACTTTTACAGATTTTTGTATATTCAGGAAATTAACTCTTTGTCAGATGTGTGGAAAATATTTCTTGAAGTTTCCTGTTTACATTTGCCTTTATCTATAGAATTTTAAGCATTTTAACATTTTAAAAATGTATTTAAAAGCATTTTGCTTCCATGGCTTCTGGGTTTGTGACAAGCTTAGAGAGACCTTCCTCATACTAAGATGATAAAGATTCACTCATCTTTTCTTCTAGTGCTTTATGGGTTTCTTTTTACATTAAAATATTTGATCCACCTGGAATTTATCTTGCTATAAGGAGTATGGTAAAATCCAGCATTATTCTTTCTCCAAATGGCTATCTGGTTCCTAGTTCCTTTTATGAAATGATCCATTTTTGTTTCACTAATTTACTGAGGCGCCTTTATCATGTGCTAAATTCCCATATTACTTGGGTCTGTTTCCATGCCTTCTGAAGTCCTGTTCTATTAATCTGTCTTCCTATGCCAACACTATACTGTTTTATAATACATTTTTATAGCTGGTAAAAACAATCTCCCTTCAAGTAAACAACTTTAGAGTTTATAACTCTATAGAGAAGTTGTAACATTCTACATTGAATATATTAGCGAAGTTTACTGCTGCCCACCTTTGTTCAATGAAAACATTTTGAAATGTGTATCATCAATCAACTAATTAAAAATTTTACATTATAGGTTTATTTATTATGTTTATTTAAAAAGAGGTGCCCCTGTGTAAACATCTCAGGTGGTCAAGGACTAATTCTGACCTTAGACATTTGACTTTTTGAACATTTCAGGTTTTTTTCATCTTTATATACTGACAAAGGTATTCTTTTTTTTTTTTTTAACATTTTTTATTGATTTATAATCATTTTACAATGTTGTGTCAAATTCTAGTGTTCAGCACAATTTTTCAGTCATTCATGGACATATACACACTCATTGTCACATTTTTTTCTCTGTGATTTATCATAACATTTTGTGTATATTTCCCTGTGCTATACAGTGTAATCTTGTTTATCTATTCTAAGACAAAGGTATTCTTTAACTGTTTACATGTTTATAAAATCAGGTAACATGGTTCAATTGTTTAATAATGTGTAAAGTTTAAGTAATTAAAATTATCCTACTGTATGAACCAAGCACATATTTATTACCTTGGAAAGATACTGCAATAAGGCTTAAGACCTGGTATATAGTAACACTGAATGAGGGAAAAAGATGTGAACAACAGTGCCCGTTTTAGCAGCCCCTTTCATTTAGTGAGAGCTACTACTTGGAACTTTTGTTCTAATTTGCTCATTAGTAAAAGCTGGGTGGAACTGATCATTACAATAATAAAAAGCTATGTGAATAGTTATGCTATGTATATAAGCAATAAACAGCCATGTAAGACACCTGGAAGCCACTAAAAATTTTATTTCTTTCAACGCTGTGTATATTCATAAGAAAGGACTAGGGTGGAGAAGGCTAGATGGTAGTATATCAGCAAAGGACACTCTCAAAGGGAACAACGCGGTCACTCACTGGGGGAAGCCAGTGGGAGCCTTTTGCTTAGTTCTGGTTAGCAACGTGCCTGCTAAGTGATAACTAAACCTTTTCTCTTTCATTGCCACCTGGGCAAGCTCTCTAGACCCCTCGGTGAGAAAAACTGAGGTAAGAGGTTTTCAGGTGGATTAGGCGGAGAGAAGAAGGGCTAAGTACTGCTCTTACATGGTCTCTAAGTACGAGTTTCCTTGGTCAGGTCTCTCTCTTTACAACAGGAGACCTCACGTACCTCTCAGGGAAGCGGAGGAAGGGAAAAGTCACTTTTTTTGCTTGTTGCTTTGACATTCACATCATTTCTGACCCTAAATCCCTGGACTGGTGCCTCTTTCAGGCAGTGCTTGAAAACCCTGCTCCCCACCTCATGTTACTCAGGCCTCACTCTCCCCCACCCTAATCCTATCCTGTGCCCCCTCCCCATGTCTTCCCCACTGCCAAAGGAAAATCTGCTTGTTTCTTCATTCTCAACTCTGAAAAATTTTCTTTCCAGTCACTGATGTATGCTGCTTTCCCGCCAAAGTCTTTCAAATTCCCTTTCTCTCCAGCATCAAGGATTCTCTTTCTAGAAAAAAAGTGTTAACTCCCCTCTTAAAGAATGGCTTTAAGATACTTGAACCTCCCCACTCTCAAGGCCAAATTAGATCTTTTAAATTGTATCAGGTCAAGTTAGTGGCTTCCCATGTTTCCAATGCAGTCTTTAAACCAGCCACTGATTCATTATTTGCAAGTTAGTCTATTATGTTATTCGTTTTGTAAAAGGCAATTCCCACGTTTCTCTTTTTCACATGAATTACTTTTTTTTAAAAAATGCTATCTTTCCCTACTTTTTCATCAAAAGGTTAGAAAACTCTTCCCATTAATTTTGGTGGGAACACCTATTCCCCACTCCTAACCATCACTAGAAGTGAGTGAGGCTAGCTGAAAGTACATAGTAGTCTTTAACCCTCCTAGGATGCTTTGTGGGTCCATCAGATTTTAGGCTAGTGCTCTGACAACAGAGTGAGGCAGAAAGGGTACTATACAGGGGTTCCACAGCCTGAATCTCCCACTAGCTATGGGTGTGGTGTTGGGTGGGGATGCTCGCTTCCATGAAGGGTGGGGTGGGGAAGGGGTGTGTGTTGTAGGGTGTGGGGGTGATGGGCAAAAGATCGCTAAGGTCCCCAAGTTGTATGCTCTGATAGAATTCCGTCCAAATAGCAACTTTTGTATAGAGTGTAAACATCTATGAACTGTGCTTTTATTTCTATTTTAAGTACTTTGAAAGAATCAGGAACCAAACATGATTATTAATGGTAGCTACAGATAGCATATGCAGGTGTTTCCTGATGCAGCACTGAATGGTTTAATATTCAGAATACTGAGGGGGTTCAATAAAGATATGATAATATACATTAGATGCTGAAGTAGAAACAAAAGAGATTTTTAAAAGACAACTTTAACAAGGTATTATCTGTACTCCATAATTAGTTGGATGAAAAAAGTCTCAAAATATCATACACATATACGGACAAAAGCAAGATACTGTCGTACCTCTTGTAATTCTGAAGCATAAAACAGTTCATTTCAGAACATATTGCTCAGTCTGAAAAGTCAACATTTTTTGTATGGAAAGGTAAATACTCCTGCTCTTCCCTAGTGTGTGTTCAGGTTACTTATTTACAGTCCCATGGGGAAGGGAAAAGCACACACTAAAAAGTGACCTAAAACATGTTCTGAAAATGAAGGTTTTTGGCTAACTTAGCAAAGCTCAAATTTTTGACAGGAAAATCTCCATTGGGCCTATAAAACACATCTGCCCCTAATATATAATAGAATGTTAGCTATCACTTGATAGAGTTAGATATCTTGGTAATGTCTACATTTAAGCAATTTCCCTGAAATAAGTTTAAAAATGATTTAAAATAAAAGAAAACAGTAAGTACAGATTAGAAAAGCTAAAATAAAGTAAACCATTTATTTATTCATAAATTATTTATTGACCATTTACTATGTGCTGTTCTAAAGGTAGAGGATGAAGCAGTGAGCAAAACAGAAAAAGTCAACTTCCTCATGGAGCTTATTATTATTTGAAAATGTTGGACTGAATCACTATTTGAATGATGTATCTTAATCCCTTTGGGTAAACTGTATCAAAAATCAGTCAACTTCACTGAATATGTCATGACAGACTATCATACAGACTAACACAAAATGCTAAGCAATGGAGCTGAAGTAACGCTCTTACAAGCTCTTACTTCTTTGGTCAGTAAGTGCTTAAACAGTGTTATATGCCTGATATATAGATGGGGTGGGGCAGGGAAGTGGCTTGTTAAAGGTCACACAGCAATTTAGTGGCAGAGTTAGGAATGACATCTAGACTTCTATATTCTTAGTCCAGTGATCTTTCTGTTGACTAGCCTGCCTTTACTTCTTAAATGGATCTTAATAATTTTAGGGCCAATTAAATTTTTTTCCTGTAAAAGTATCCATCATTAAAAGTATATAGATTAAATATGACTATTTTCCTGGTTCTGATATGATATGATAAAAAGGCTGGATATAAAGTTATGTATTCAACATGATCTCAGTTTTATTAAAAAATATATATGTATACATATGTATGGATAATTTTTTCTTTATACTTTTATGTACCTTAAAAATTTCTGTAATGAGCATCAATTAATTTTTATAGTTAAGAACATTAAAACAAGAGTTAAATAATAATAAACATCCCCCCCCCAAACAACAAGAAAATCAGATTGTCTGAAATGCTTAGAGATAAGATGATTAGCACACTATTAACCAGACACCTAACTAGAAACTTGGTAAGAAATGAGTCTGGGGGAGACCACAGCCATCTATTCAAGGGACCAAATGGCTTCAAAAAACAATGGCGGCCTCACCAGGGCTGTGTTTATAAACGTGCAGTATTTATCAAGCAGCTTAATGGCATAAAGGGTCAGGTCAGCTCTGAGGATTTCACAAAAGTCTTGTCTGTATTAGCAGACATTCTGCAACATTTTGACATGTGAATATAGGAGCCACCAGGCCAAGGTAAAATGCTATTTACCAAGTTACTCTTTGACCAAAGTTTAAAAGCCAAAAACTTAGCATTGTGCTCAAGTTTTTTTTATCAAGGAGAACCTTCACCGACTCAATAAATACATTTAAGAGTGGGCAGTCCTGTAGTCTAAGGGAGCCGAATTCCATCTTGGTAGGTCACCACCCTGCTTCTGACACTCAAAAAATCTGCGTGTTCTCTGGGCTTTGGGTTTTCTACCCTAGAGATGTCTAAATGGTCTTCACTGGCCCTTCCATCTTTGTTAGTTTTGATTCTGGAACCCAGGCAGGAGTCTTGTCCTCCACCCACCATGGTTAGAGAACCATGGAGAAAGCTCCTCAGTGTGCTCCTCTTCAACACCCGAGAGAGAACAATAATCAGATGGAAACGCTGGTTCTGCAGCAAAGGGACCTATGACGGGAAGTCCAGATTCCCTCTGGCTGCAGCGAGGATCCCACACCTCACTGCAATACTCACTGAGCGGCAGCTTCCCAAGAAAAGCCACAGAAAGGAAATATCATTTAAAAAGTGCGTACGCGCTCGGGGAAGCTGTTCCCTCCCTGAAGCTCGGCCCAGCCAAGGCTGTTGTTCTCTATTGTTGAACAGGATATAACAGGACTGCCAAGCACAGCCCACAAACCTGCTAATTAGGTGCACTGACAGTGTTTGTTTTGGAACCATTTACCAACAGAGGAATGTGTCAGGCTGATTAGTGAAAAAAGGGTATGTAATGTATGTGTATTCGAGTCCAGATGAGAGCATAATCCAGGTATTCAGTCTGTTTGTGCAAGGACTCACAAAAACGAAGGCTGAGCAAATAGGAAGCCAAGACCAGCTTCTGGGCAGTGCTTCTCTCCCCTCCTCCTCTGGAGTTTTGTTCTACTCCCATACTCCCCGCTAAAACAATTCCTGCCCAAACAGGAAACCCTTTCAAAAAATGACAGACTGGCTACCCAGAAAAATGGAAGAGACTCTGTAAGACTGCTGACAAGTCTAGGGGGTTTCATGATTTTCTAGGCACATAAGTGGCAACTTTGGGCAAAGGCCTCTCCACATTTACATTCTATGGACAAATCAAAGGGAACAGGGGTGAAGGAAAACACAGCTCTTAATGGACTGTTCAAGTTGTGCTGAGAAATGTGCACCTCAGCATCTTCTATGGGAAAAAGTCATTCTATACTTCATAATAAAGCAGTTTCATTCTCTCTTTTTAAACAAACTTTTTTTAAGGTTTTGACCACAGTTAGTGATTTGAAGCTACATGAAGCTTAAAGAAGGGTGGAAGGTGCCAAGACAAAGAATAAAGTTCATGCACCAACAAGTTCAGGTCCTCAGGGGCAGGGTGGTGTGAACTGCAATGAGATGCAAAATGACAAAGACCAATGCCATTCCCAGATCCCAGAACATTCTCTGTGTCTGCCAGAGACGGTGTTCTAAAAATTAACACCAGGGCTACATTTCTCCGTTACACCCTCGTGATGTTTCCTCCTGCATAACAATTAATTTAATATGGAAAACAAAGTCTGAAGACTTTACCAATGTGTGTTATACGGTCGTAATCAAATAAGCCTGTTAAAACTGAGGATATTCTCATACTGAAGTGCATAAATCAATGCTTTAGAGTTCAACATAGAGCTTGCTCACATGTTTAGAAATTGTGGGACATCTTTCCACCTACAATGCGAACGTCATTTCCCTTCTTGGAGCTCCAGGTCTACCCCTTTCCCGTGGCTCCTCCCACACTTTAACACAACTGCCTAATGGCTTGTCTGTCTCTTACTAGAGATTGTCAACTACTTGTGAGCAAGGAGCATGCGAGGGTTTACTGTGTCTCCAGAACCCAGCCCAGTGCACAAACATAGTATGTCCAGTGAATCATTTATTGAAAGAATGAATAGTTCTAATGCTTGTGGATTTTTTTTTACTGAATTGTAATTATGCTATTCACATGATATTTGGATCTGAAAGGATATTAAATATAGTTCTGAGGACAAAGAGGTGCTGAGTTGGACAAGATGGTCAAAGATATGTAGGTGGTAACAAATTGACTGAATATTTCATTTCTAGGATTTTTACATATTGATTTTTAAAACATGTTTTATTATGGAAAATTTCAAACATATTCAAAAGTAGAGAGGATAGTATAACTTATCACGTTGCTTCAACAACTGTCTTTCATCTGTATTTATCTCCTCTCTCCCACCATCAGGTTATTGTGAAGCAAATCCCAGATGTCATCACTTCATCCATAGAGATTTCAGTTGCACATAGATTGCAAAATTTATACCACTATTCAGATTTATTTTACTCATCACATTTATTTATTTAGCACATCTTTATAGACATGTTTTAAGTCTACAATTCTACTTCTGATTGAAGTTTTCCTTTAATAAATCTTTTACCAGGGTTTCTTTTTGTCCTTCTCCATCGATGTGTATAAGCCACTCCCAGTGTTTAACTGGAAATGGAACACCAAGAGAAAGCGCAATGGTTCTTGCATAATAGTATCCACCTGGAATTCCAGGAAGGCAGATCAGGGTTCCTTTGGACTCAGATATTTGTGCAAGCTTGGAAAATTGCATCTGACCAAGGGAGGAACAGAGGGCTCTAACTAGCTATTCTTTCCTGCTATGTAAAGGCCCTTATGTGCCCACAGTCATGCTAATGCGGTCCTTCTGGTTGTATGAACCCAGCACCTCTGATCGTGACCACAGCTATCTTAGAGGAATTCTTTCTTCTGGCTGTGATTTAGAATTGCAGGGAGAGTCTTCAAAGATACCAAATCTGGGAATTAAACAAAAAGTCTCACAGGAGATTCTGATGTGCAGTCAGAGGGGAGCACCTCTGCCCCTGCAAGGGACAAGTCCTGGGACTGACAGCTTTAAAAATGAGTGTGTGCAGCCCAGTGCCCTGATCTTGCTTTCTAATATTCTCCAATATAAGGAACCACGGCTCTTTAAGGAAATGGCTGCTTCTTGGATTAGGGCAGGAGATATATAAGACGGACCTGGAGCATCCAGCAGTGGCAGAAAGTAAGGAAATGCTCAAAACGAAAACCCCACAATCACTGGGATATGTCAAAGGGACACAGGAGCCAACTGCAAAAGTTAAGTGGCCACAACCGGAACAGTCTGAGTAACAAAATAAAACAGTATTGGCTAATGACCCAAAGTATAGAATAAATACACATGAGTCCATACAGATAGGCATAAATAATTGAAAAAAATGGGGAAGAAGAGACAAATCTCTTATACAGATGAGTTCCAAATAATTTTGTACATAGTCTGCTCACAAGGGGGTGAAGCTCTCCACTGCCTAAGCATGGGCCCCACATAATGACTTCCTTCTAGAAGGACAGTCTGGAAAGAGGATGGGAGTGAGAAGGGTGGGGGAGAAGAGCAACTTTACAGTGGAGAGACCTGACACAAACACTACAGTGATAAGTCATGCTGATAGCGTGTACCCATGTGATGTGATGAAAATGACACTACCTCTGCAGTCTTCCTCCCAAATCTGCAGGACCCAGTGTAATCATAAGGAAAACATCAAGTATATCCCAAAAGAGGGAGTCTACAAAACAGCTGACCAGTACTCTTCAAAACTGTCAAGGTCATACATACAAAGTCTGAGAAACTGTCACAGCCAAGGAGCCTAAAGAGATGTGACAATTAAATGTAACGTGGTATTTTGGAACAGAAAGAGCACACTAGATAAAAACTAAGAAAATCAGAAAACAAACAAACAAACAAACAAACTATGGACTTAAGCTAATAATGTATCAAATGTACCATATTAATGTAAGATGTGAACAGAGGAAACTGGGTATGGGGCATATGGGAGCTCTGTACTATCTTTGTAATTTTTCTATACATCTAAAACTGTTCTATTAAAATTTTATACTCCTCACCTTTGATCTTTGAGTTAGATGTTTAGTTGGATGAATTGTTTTATTTTAATAGATTTTATGTTTTAGGACAGTTTTAGATTTACAGGAAAATTGAGCAGATAGTATAGAGTCCCCATATTATTACACTCTCTCCAGTTTTCCCCATTATCAACATCTTGCATTCATGTGGTATATTTGTTACAATTAATTATTATTAACTGAAGTCCTCAGTTCAAATTAAGGTTCATTCTGTTTTGTACAGTTCTATGAGTTTGACAAATGTATAATGTCATGTATGCACTATTATAGAATCACACAGAATAATCTCACTGCCCTAGAAATCTCCTGCCCTTCCCCTATTCATCCCTCCCTGCCCCCTCTCAAGCCCCTGGCAACCACTGATTTTCTTACTGTCAGTATAGTTTTGCCTTTTTTCAGAATGTCATACAGTTAGAATCATATAGTAAGTAGCCTTTTCAGATTGGCTTCTTTCACTCAATAGTATGCATTTAGGTTTCCTCCGTGTCCTTTTGGAGCACTGTATGGATATACCACGGTTTATTTATCCATCCACCTATTGAAGGACAGCTTAGTTGTTTCTAGTTTGGGCAGTTACGCGTAAAGCTGCTATAAATACCCACGTGCAGGTTTTTGTGTAAACTAAGTTATAAACTCTTGTTATTTAGAAGTATATTGTTAATCTTCAAATATTTGGAGAATTTCCAGGTATCTTTCTGTTATTGTTTATTAGTTTAATTTCAATATGATGTTAGAGCATACTTTGCATACTTTCTATTCTTTAGAATTTGTCCAGATGTATTTTATGGCCAGAATGGTGTGTAAATAAATTCCATGTGAGCTTGAGAAGAATGTATGTTCTGAATTGACATGGATGTCAGTTAGATTCAATTGGCTGATAGTGCTTTTCAGTTTAACTATATGCTCACTGATTGTCTGCCTACTGGATCTATCAGCTACTGACAGAGGGGTGTTGAAGTCTAAATATAATAGTGGATTCATCTGTTTCTCCATGCAGTTCTATCAGTGTTTGCCTCGTGTATTTTGACTCTGTTCACAGAGAGAGGATGGTTAAGTCTTTTTGGAGAACTGACCCCATTACTGTTATGTAATGTGCCTCCTTATCACTGTGTAAAGCATTGGTATCGTTTCTTTAAACAGCCAACAAAATTCACCAGTGAAGCCATCTGGCTACTTCAGAAGATTTAAAAATTACTATTTCAAATTTTTGTTATAGGTCTATTCATATTTCTATTTCTTCTTGAGTCAGTTTTGGTAATTTGTCTTTCTATAAACATATCCATTTTATCTAAGTTGTCTCACTTATTGGCACAAAGTTGTTTATAGTACATCTTTAAAATTCTTTTAATTACTGTACCCTTTATGTCTGGCTTCTTTTACTTAGCATAATGTTTTCAAGGTTTATCCACATTGCAGCATATACTTCATTCCTTTTTAGGCTGAATAATATTCCATTGTGTAGATATATCACATTTTGTTTATCCAGTCATCAGCTGATGGGCATTTATATTATTTCCACTTTTTGGTTATTATGAATACTGCTGCTATGAACATTTGTATAAAGCACCTTTTAAAGAAGTATGTAATTTTTAGGCTGTGGGCTAAGGATCTGTACTCAGGACACTAGAGGCTGGAGTGTGTGTATGTGTGTGTGTGTGGGGGGGTCTTGTTTTATGTGTGTCTTACTGTGTGTGGGGCCAACCCAAGTTCATGGTTGTTTACAAACAGTCTTTGGGTTTAAGAAGAGGCCAGAAGGGCTGAGTCAACTCTTAATATTTTAGCTCTACCACACATGCCTCAACCCTCCCTGGCTACATGCCTCACCTTCTATTCTGAACCACAGAGTAAGTGAGCCCTGCAGGGTGGGAAATGAGCCATGACATTCATGCCAAAGAAGCCAGTGCATATACACACAAACAATATATTTCTATTAGGCTTTTGGGAGAACAGAAAAGTGATATGTATCATTTTGTGACTCAAGAATAGCAACAGTAAAAACCCTGCTCTCAAGTTGGGGGAAAAATCATCCATCAATCAATGGATGCGATGATACCCAAATATTACTTTGGTTAGAAAAATAATTCCACATAAACTCCTACTTTTCTCTCCTTTGGGTCCTAAAACTTTCATCACTATAACGTAGTGCATCTGTGGAGAAAAACATGTGGTGAGCCTGACAGCTGTTCACCAGTGTCCTCTAGTTTTATTCCTACTGGTCCACCTAGTTTTGGTCTTCCTCTGAGACTATGATTTCCCATTGCCCATCACTTGGCCCTGGAATGGGTGTGAGGATTCTTCCTCTCCCATCTCCATTCTAG
This sequence comes from Vicugna pacos, assembly GCF_048564905.1. NCBI lineage: Eukaryota > Metazoa > Chordata > Mammalia > Artiodactyla > Camelidae > Vicugna > Vicugna pacos. The sequence continues at coordinate 64,572,733 of NC_132991.1, read as the reverse complement.
AAACAAATTTGAACATTCTTTGTTACCTAATAAGACAGAGCTAGTTTTTATCTCGCTTTGGATAAAGGTAGAGAGGTGAGTTAGAAATAAATATAGGAAACCAAAGGGTAAAAAAATGTTCTCCAGGAATAAGGGAAATCTGATACAGAGATACAGTACCTGAAGAAAAGTTGGCCTGATCTGGCCCCATAACACTGCATGTGACATATTCAGGTATATTTTTATAAGACAAGAGATTCTGTACCTGCTTGTTGAAATGTCTTCAAAAGGGTAGAGGATCTCTCCATTGTTACAGATTTCACAGATGAATCCCTTCTGGCTACAAAGACTGCAGCTGTACACATGTGAGGTGGCAAATTTAATGACCTTGCCCAAGAATGGAGCCAGCTTTCCCTCTATCACCTGCAGAAAGAGAAATGGAACAGGGAAGAAGCAAACTTGTCGAGAAAAGAAGTCTTGCAGATGCAGGAGGACTAGAATTCCTTTCCTTTACACAACAGGAAAACCTCTAATTATAATTTCTCAGCAATTCTGAAAAAGAAAAGACATAGTATTTTTGCTCCAAAAGAACTCTCTGGTTTAAACCACTGGAGGTCGGAAAATGAAGATGTTGAAACTTCTTTTGTATTCCCCTTTTTTTTGTAGTGTGTTATAGAGGACTGAGGACCAACCAATGGGTCCAACCCATTCATAGACCAACTTGACAGTTATGGTGTAGTATAAGATGTGTGTGGTTGATTTCCCAAAATAGATTGAACATATACAAGGTAAGGACTAATGAGAATTTTATGTTGTACATTCAATAATACCAGTTTTCTGATGAGTTAATAGTTTTTTTCACCATCTCCCCTGAGAACATATAACAAATGTGGAAAAGTAAGTTTCTTTTGACGCCGTTAAGTAAAATAATATAAAGAGGTTGCAATTTGGCAGTCTGAGGGCCCTATTTAGCCTGAAGAGTTTTAAAAAAAACCTCTTAGTGTTTTAAAAAAAATCATCCAATTTAATAATTGGGGGATTTCACATAAAAATCCAGGTTTTTGGCTTCTTTTGAAAAATCATTAGATCTGGCAAAACTAGGCCTGAATTCCAACCTGATGATGATCCTGGCTGTGACTAGAGGCTGCTTGCTCCTGCTGAGACACGTGCCCACCAACTGACAGTGTCCCCACAAGGCCCGAATGTCTTGAATCTGCCTGCCTCCCACAGTCCCCTCAGCTGCTGGCCTGCAAACATCCATGAGTTTGGAACCAATGGTCCATCAGAGCCCTCCTCACTTAACTAATACTGAACGGGCTTCAAAGACTTTCGCAGTTCATACACTAATAACATAAAATCTGTATTTCTCTCTCATCAATGCACATGCATATACATGCTGATTTTGATATAAGAAAAAATGATTAAATTTAACTTAGAAACAGCTGGATACTTTCAAATGAATCATAGGTAAAATGATAGTTTTACATAAAAATAACATCTGAGGGAAGTAAATCACACTTAAAGAGAAATGACAAGGCCAAAGTGAACAGTAGTAACTGATAATACAAAAATAAAAGATTACAAGGAATATAGTAATGTATTTTGCAAAAAAAAATGAAACTGTACATAATACTGGAGATAAAAACTAAGCTTATAAACCACTTAATAATCATATATATATATGTGTATGTGTGTGTATGTGTGTGTGTGTATATATATATATATATTAATGGAAGTACTGGGGATTGAACCCAGGACCTCGTGCATGCTAAGCACACCCTCTACCACTGAACTATACCACACTGAGCTATACCCACCCCCATCATGATATTTTAAAAATGAATATAACAGTGTGGTTAACTCTAGGGAAGGGAACAAGTTGGAAAAGCAAATCTTTCATTTTGTATATGATTGTTTTTTGGCATTTAAAAATGTGTATTATTTTTGCATTGATGCAGACATTGAACAGAAAAATCAGGTTCACTGCTTTATAAGAATTTTTTTTTTCTTAAAGGGGCTAGAAATCATGCTGGCTATTTTTTGAGTCAAACAAGTACACTTTCCACCATTTTAAGATTTATTCTCTTCCCTATTACCTTTAGAAAGCTGTAAATAAGACCTCCTTTTATTTTTTTTTCTCAAGGACCATTAACTCCAATAAACCCCAGGAAAGTGTGCTCCCAATACCAACGCATGATACTCACTTTCTAAGAAATAACCACTACCAAATCATATACCCAACCGTTGGTAAACACTTTACACTGTGTCATAGGGTTATTTCTAAATTGTGGTAACAATACTTCAGCTGAGTTTGGTTTTACTTATTTTACTCTAAACAACAAAGGTTAATGACACATTTAAATAGAGGCACTAACAAACTATGGTCATTTAGTGGAAAATATCAGGATATAGAACAGTCTGGAAATCAGGTGAGTAAAGGTTGTTTGAAGGAACTGAGGATAAGAAGGGAACACTTTAAGGAAGACACAAGAGTTATCATCTAGGATCTAAAAGAGAAGATTGGGGAATTTATACATAAAGCTTTTTCTTTGTCTAGAAGATTTTCTTGAGATAAAGGGTAGACAGTATGAACATTTTGAAGTGTTTTACCAAGTTTACACTGCCAGCAATTTATATTTATTCCTCACTAAGGATTTTAATAAGCTTTTAAAAATTAATTTGGGGACTGATATCTTTGTAATATTTAATCTCCCTATCTCTATTTTATTAAATCTTCATTTATTATGAATACAAATTTGGCTTTTCCCTTTGTATAAGCCACTCATGTTGGTTATTTTAAGGTTAAACTTTTGTATAATATTTTTTCTTATTAGCAATTGTTGGTGTACTAGAATATACTGACATTTCTGTACATCTTATATATGACTGAATTTTCATGAATGCCCATCATTTTTAGGTGATCTTTTTGGGTTTTCTGATAATAGTGACCTGGTCCCTTCCTTTCTAATATCATACCTCTTGTTCATGTTTCATGTCTTACTGTATCATGTAGCACTATATTAAATAATAATGGTGCTGGTGTACAGTCTTGTTATTTCAATGATAACTAAACTATATAGGTCTACAGTGAGTGGTCATTTTCTCCCTCAAGCACACATATCTTGTCATGCATCACTTTTTATTCCTTTTCTCTTTTTAAATAACAGCTTTACTGAGACATAATTCACACACCATGTAATTAACCTATTTAAAGTCTACAACTGAATGGGTTTTAGTTTATTCAAAGAGTATTTGTGTACTACTACCACAATCAATTTTAGAACATTTCATCAGTTCTCCCCCTTATCCCCATACCTGTTAGTAATCACTAGTCTTTTCTCCCTAACCCGTCCCCCAAGCCCTAGGGGAGCAATTTCTTCTGTCTCTATAGATTTACCTATTCTGGATATTTCATGTAAATGGACTCATACAATATGTGGTCTTTTACGACTGCCTTCTTTCACTTAGCATAATGTTTTCAAGGTTCATGTTGATTCTCTTTTAAATGTCTCTAATGTAAGTCTTTTCCCCATCCTACCCTAGGCTATCCCCTCTTCCTAGATTAATGAAATAATCTTCTGGTTGTATTTCTAGATGACAGTCCTTCCATTGAGCCATCCAGCACATATACTGGTCAATTTTAGACAGTACTTCCATCGTGTGTCATCTCTTCCCTCAAACCTTTGGTTGAGTTCTTAGTTTATCATTAATAAAAACTCCCCATTTGTTCATTTCCAAAAATTGCGTTGAGTTACTATTCTCGGTTATCGACACAAGTGTGAACAAGACCAAACTGGAGCTTACATCTTGCCTGGTGTACAGGTGTCTCTGTAAGCTGATTCCAACCTGTTTATCCAAATTCATTTTCCATTTCTTAATATGTATGTTCTGTTGTGGGGCAACTCTTCCCTGTGTAGGATATGCTTACTCTTGCTCCTGTGCCTTCACCTATGTTATTTCCTCCATCTGGAGTTTCACTTCCTTTTTTAACGCTTAGTTCTCCCGGACTTCAAGGTCCAGATCTATTCTGGCTTGCCCTGGAGAGCCCTCTTTGGCTATTTCACCTGTTATGGATCTCTTGTGCTTCATATAATTTATTTCTACATCACATAATTTAATATAGAAATTTATGCTTGTTTTATGTATTTTTTTGCTACTGTTTAACATGTGATTGTTTTGCTTATCCAACTGTAGACTGAACATATAAAAATGGAGATATACCTATAAAATGGCAATTTTACTTATAAAAATAAAATGATGATTCTACCTATAAAAATGGCAATTTTATATGGTGCAACCTAAGAGAAAGGCAAAGACTGAGCCTCACACTATCCCCTCTCTGCCAGGCACTAAGTTTTTGTTGACTGACCAAGGATGCTTTCCAGTCTTCTTCCTTAGCCATAGCAGTCACATCTTAGGGCTATCTTTGTGTCACAACATGTTCAATCATTCTGCTATGTGATTTAGGGAGGAGCAGAAGGAATACACGGTCTTGGTGGCCACCCAGCTCTTCAGAGATCTGTTTTGCTTCTTTACACTTGAGTAATTGCTCTTCCTATTTGTCAGCCTAGGTTCATGGCCATGTTCCAAAAAGCTGAAGCTGCTGCAAGTTTTTCCTCCAGAAAAAATGAGTTAATAATACTCTATAAGTTTATTTTAGAATTTATAAACATTTCTTTAACATTATAAGCAGAAAAACTTTATACTTATATATTTCCAGGGGCATTAAGGTATATTTAGGAGGTTTAAATCTTGTCTTTGACTATAACTACTAGCAGCACTGGGAAACTCTTCTGGCTTCTGGTCTACAGGTTCATCACTAAGAGAAGCAGGCTCCAGGTGTGACTTCTTCCTAGGGTTCTTTTTAAAAATCAGATAAACCTTTACTTGGGATAACTGCTTAAAAAGAAATCAAATGTCCTACCTCCTACCATCTCCTCCTGCCCTTAAGAGTCTTGCAATTTTCACTCTCATTTCCTAGACATCTTGGTGGGGGCTTAAAGTTAGGACAATAGTCCACAAACAGCAGGAAGGTGGTAGCCTCAAAGAAGACCAAAGCTAGAGGAGTCTTTCTTTTTTAACCCTTTTCTTGGTCACAGGTTAATATAACTTCATAACAGTCCATCACAAGTCACAAGGCCATTCATCTTTAGCATTAGAAGGCTGGTGGTTTCAATTAACCAGGCGGTCATTTGGACGTGTCATAAGTGATGGTGAAACAGATCTCTGAGATAAGGTTTAGTTATCCTCAGGTTTAGTTATTTTCCCCAAAGTACCGGTCTACGTGAACAAAATCACGACAAAGTAATTAATGGAAAATACACATAGCTCTTTGTCCATCTCTTTAACCTCCCTTACCTCTCCATGTACCAAACTGCCCTATCTCTTTGAGAAAAGGCAGATGTCCAAAATAGGGCGGAAGAGTTTGTTTCTGTTTTCCATGTTGATTGCCACGTCACCCAAATTTGGGTGACAGTTGTGTTTCCTCAGGGGCACCTGATCCACAGTGGGCGATCAACCGTGTTGAACTAAGGAAGGTCCTAATCTAATTCAACTTGGGAGGGCTGCATATACGACTATTTCAGAGGTATCTATGACCAGGTGTTCAATGAATACACACTTCCATTTGTAAGTTAAAATTATGTGCCTTTTTATTGCATTGCAGCATAAAGACAAAAGGCAATATTAAGCTGATATCTTCATCAAGATTTTTCTATTTTTCACTCTACAAATTCTTTTCACTCTGTCATGTCAGCTTCTTCTAGAACTCAAGGACTAGTCAAATATCACTTTCTATGATGCAGCTAACTACAAATATACCAAATATGCTTACCACGAAAGCTGCCTGGTTGAACTTCCAGCTCAGGGATACACACATTTTTCCCCCTTTTCTATTCTGGTCAAGATGGTCAGCATTGGAATTTGAGGCCTATGGCTTTCTTGCAGACTAAGACAACAGACTTTATTTGATTTACTTTCTTGCAGACCAATCAAAAATTACAATTAAGTTAAAAAATAACCTAGTGCTGCCTTCTCCAAACCACAGTTTCAGAAACAGCTGCTTATTACTCATGTGTGGCACCAGGAAATTGCAGTGTCATGTTCAAGGTCTGTAGCCTATAGAGATCTGTGGGATTGGGAAAAGGGCACAAATGATTCTTTTATGTCCATTACCTTCACTCCCTTGGCACCGCCACAAAATCCGAAATCTACAGGGGGAGAGGGACCGAGCACTGGTAACTCGGACAAGAAACAAAAAAGAAAGAAAAAGCTCTTTCTCATTGAATTTATGCATCGACTAATTCCTTCCCCCTGATTTGTCAAGTTACCTTCCATTTCAATACAAGCATTCCTCAGCCATTGTGCAACATCTAGATTCTGGACCACTGTTGGGAATACTTTGATGAAGAGGGCTGCTGCACTTGACAAACGGCCCCTCCTCTGAAGGTCTAACCAAAAGACCCCATTCATGGTAAACAAAGCCACCTGCCACTCACTAGTAACAAGCTAGCTTGGTGAAATGGAAGAATCAAAACCGTCATGCATTGTAAAATGACTTCAAATATAATTTAGTTTGCATTTGCTTGGCCAGAGGACTAGGAAAGCTGCACTCACTATTTTCTCACCGAGTGCCATTTCTCAGCGTTAACAGGTGGGGACAGGGACGCCTTGTGATCGAGGCCAGGTGAGAGAGGAAAAACAGCCTGTGGAGTCTGCTCAAGTTTGACAACCTAATACACACAGGGAATATCCTAATTTAAAAAAATTATTTATTGTTTTTTGTAGGGGGAGGTAATTAGGTCTATTTATTTATTTATTTTTATAGGAGGTACCCGTGATTGAACCCAGGACCTCATGTGCCCTACCACTTGAGCTATACCCTCACCACTCAGCGAGAATAGTCTAAATTCTCATTCAATTCTAAATTTCACTCTTCTTTTCTTTTCCAACTGACATTCAACATTATATTAGTTTCAGGTGTACAGTATAATGATTCAATATTTGTATATATTGCAAAATGATCACTAAATTAGTTAACTAATTGTTACTAGTTAACTAAATGATTCCTGTCTTAATAATAAATCCTTAAAAATAGAAAATAAAAAGCATAGGGGATTTTCCTATTTCAAAAAGTTTGTTAAAACCTCATTTTCCCATAATTAACCTTTGAGCTCCTATTTACAGCTTAATGTTGGGATGTTTGTATATAAACAGAAAACTGTGCCTCCTCTAATTAGCTGCTCCACACCTCTCTTTATCCATTATGGGACTGTTCTAACAGGACTAAGATTTTGGCTAATCAAGTACTTCACTGAGGGTGGATTATAATGTCACCAATTAGCTTTTATCTGATCCTCTCCAAAAGGTGACAAGTTCTACCTAGTTTTGAAAACTATGTGATAATTTAATCTGGGTTGATGTAATTGGGTAGATTTGTGAGTGGTCATCACCATTCCTACCAAATTATATTTTGCTTCCTGTTGGAAACTATCTTAGGGAATAAAAGATAAAGGAGTTCCAGTTTTAATTTCCGTTTTCTTAAGTGGTTGAATGGTAAAGCTGAACCCAAGAATACTAATTTCTTATTCACAAAAATACATGGGATGGGGCTTACTTCTGTTCTCTGCACTACGGAAAGTACCTCAAGGGGTGTGGCCCCGTGAAGCCACAACCTCATGGAACTTCGGTAGAAGCATCTGCACAGAGTAAGTACACTTATGTGGTCCATGTATTCTGAGCCCCCAAACAGGCCACATGGTCTCATGTAAGTACACATTATTATTTATGGGGAAATAGATTAAAATATTTTAAATTGAGACAGTTCCAGAAAATTCTCAGGGCATGGTCAGCAGAATCTTACCTCTCTACTGAGTTACTTAGTTATGCGTCTAAAATAAATCTGATTTAGGTCTCTACTATTCATTTTGGCCCAAGTTATATCATTATTATTCACTGAATAGTAAACAAGGAAAGGCCCTCAGTGGTTTCTTCTCTTTTCCCCCCTTAATGGAGGTGCTGGGGACAGAATCCAGGACCTTGTGTGCATGCCAATCACATGCTCTACCACTGAGCATACCTCCCACCCCACCCCCAAGTGGTTTCTTTAACTCAGCTTCCTTTCTTAATATATGAGAAACCTAAGGCCCAGAGAGGTGATATGAGCTGCCTAAGATCACCCAGCTGGGTAGTGTCAGGCCTTGACCTCCACCTCTTAAGCACCCTTCACTACTCTTGAAGGGGCCTGTCTGAGGGCATCTAGGGTCAGAGTGCAGCCTCGGGGTTTGGTTCAGCCTGAGAATCCTGAGGTCGCTGGATGCCTACTGAGCCTCCATATAGAAATGAAGGATTTCTAAACTGACTCAGCCCCTGCATGGAAACAAGATGCACCGTCTGACTGGTCCAGGTTTACTCCCACAGTTTTGATCAGTTTTGGATTTGTCTTTGGCGTACAGAAAGATTTACTGCCCAACATATTTACTCCTTGTATTGAAGTTCTCTTAAGCGGTCACATCTTGTGTGAATTTCTGAACATGGAGTGTGATTTTGAATAGTGCCTTATTATTGATCGAATGACTGGGAAATTCATCAATTAAAGAAACACAAAATTCTGGGATGAAAATGGACTTAACATCAACTTAAGCCCTAGGCTATTTACCAAAACTAGAAAAATAGCTATTAAAGGAAGCAGCCACTACAGCTGGAAAAAAGCAAAGCAAAACAAAGGAACTCACTGAATGCATGCACGGGGGAGAAACGGAAGAAAGACAGCTTTTCAGAGAGCACCTGAGTAGAGGCCATGTAGGACATCTTAACAGAAAAACAACAGAAGACTCCATGTTTAAAGGCATAGAGAAATAGAGGAGAAATAAAAGCAACATTTACCTGGTCACATAACGCATTAGGAGTTAGGAGAGACATAAAAGGCAGAAAGCAAAGAAGGGAAGGAGTAGCAGGAAAAGGATGGAGGAAAAAAAAAGTTACAAAAACAGGGAAAGGCCGTTCAGACGCTCACAAAGAGAAAAAAGGATCAAAGCTGACCGAGATCTGAAATGGGAGCTAGACATCTTCGTTTGTATTCCCAGTTACGTCCCCAGTAAGCTGTCCGACCTTTTTTATAAGTCACTTAACTTCTCCATGCCTCAGTTTCCTCATCTACAAAATAAAGTGATTGTACTAAGTCATTCAAAACTAGACGATCAATAAGGAGCTCTCTCAGCTTGAAGATTCTATGATTTTGTGATTAACAGACATGGAAAACATCAAAAGAAGCTTGTTGAATACCCCCAGGAAGGTAGAAAGGAAATATCTGGGGAGACAGATAAAAGGTGAGTTTAACCAGACTAATTAGAAGATACCCAAGAAAATTTTCAAAAGAAGTGAAATAATGTCACCAGCTTTTTATTCCTCTGCTTGTTGAGTGCCATTCAAAGAGTTAATGCTTTTTAGGAATCATCCCCTCCCAGGTGTGCAACCAGATATCTGTTTTCCTGAAGAAGTCTGCAAATCCCTTCCTTTCATCAATGTGTTTAATTAGTTAATGTTTAGATAGCACTTAGGGATGAAAAGTACAATATAAGTGCTCAACATTATCATTACTTAACAGCTTTTATGAGACCAGCAATGCCTAAGATTAAATGAGAGACCAAAATGAGTTCCTAACTAGAAGGCTGTGATCTAATAAACTGCTGGGTCACTGATGTTAGGAAAAACAAACCCTGCGTATAAAATGAAGTAGGTGCTCTTTATTAGCTTGCATGCCATTGTCTTAAGATTGTTGGTCGTTTTTATTCTTTGCCTCAAGGTGTCAACAAGTAGCAAACCACCAGCCAGTGCTGATTATGATTTCATACCTGCTGTTTTTCAAGAATATTATCTGCTGTGTTTGTGGTGTCTATATGCTGGATATCTGTATACTCAGGATACAGATTCAAATACACGTGGCAATTTATTTACAATAAAAATGAGAAAAGATAAATTATTTGATAAATTATGTTGTGGCAACTGGTTAGCCATCAGGGGAAAAAATAAAGCTGAATCTAACTCATTTCCTAAAAAATGTAATTCCAGATAAATGGAAGATTTAAATATGAAAAGTAAACCATAAAAGTATTTTTCAAACTGTAAAAGTTTTACATAAAAATGTTAGGAAAACATTTATGTGGGGTAAATATTGTATAATCTAATTCTAAAAACCATGAAAAATGATAAATCTGAATATATATAATTAAAAATCAGTACAACACAAAATGCCATTTACAAAGTCACATACCTAACAAAAAACTGGGAAAAATATCCCCTATTTATCTAAAAAGAATGCCATTTCCTTAATATAATTTAAGTACAGGTTAATGAAATAAACAGGCAATTCACAAAAACTACATGTGGCCAATAAAATATAAAAAAGGTAATCAACCTTACAATAAAAAAAATATAAATTAAAATAACGATGTGAACAATAAACAGCTAATGTATATGGAAAAAAAATAATGGTGTGAAGTTATTTATTTGGGTTTTTTTGGGGTGGGTAATTAGGTATTCATTTATTTGTAACAGAGGTACTGAGGATTGAACTCACCACTTCCTGCATGCTAAGCACATGCTCTACCACTGAGCTAAACCCTCCCCCCTGAAGTTATTAATTTATTTATCAGAGTATTTATTCATCAGCTAGGATTAAAAATACTGTTAACACAGAAAGTTAATGTGGGTGTAGGATTCTCAAGATACTGAATGGAAGTAAAAAATGGCTTCACCTTTTCAGAAGGCAAGTGGCAATACATATCAACAAAGCATGCATATCCTCTGACCTGGTAGTTGCATGTTAATGAACTTACCCTACAGACCCATTCACACAAGTGCACAGGAAAATGTATGAGGATGTTCACTACATTATTTTTTATAATAGAGAAAAACTTCACAGGTTAAAATTAAGGTAACTATACTATACAGCTGATAAAAGAATGAGGTAAACATTTATGTGTACTGAAGATGCACATGTCCCCAGATGTCCCCAGTCCACTGTTAAGTGGAAAAAGCAAGATGCAGAAAGGTGTAGTTTGATTTCATTTGCAATAAAATAAAATAAAACAAAATAAAATATTCACATTTGTGTGTAGAAATGTCTGGAAGAAGACAGACTGGCTACAGTTAACAAAAACTACTCTGCAGAGTGGGATGTGAGGGAGAGAAGGGCAGACTTTAAAAATAACTGTCTATGTTACTATCAGAGAAATTAAGGTAACAATCCCATCTACAACTGCATCAAAAATAATAAAATACTAGGAAAAATTTAACCAAGGAGGTGAAAAACCTGTACACTGAAACTTATAAGACATTAATGAAAGAAATGGAAGATACAAATAAATGGAGAGATATTTCATACTCAAGGATTAGAAGAATCAATAAAATATTCGTTCTATCCAAAACAATCTCTATCAAAACTCTAATGACATCTTTCACAGTAACAGAACAAACAATCCAAATATTTGTATGAAACCAGAAAAGACCCTGAATAGCCAAAGAAATCTTAAGAAGGAAGAACAAAGCTGCAAGCATCACACGCTCTGATTTCAAACTGTATTACAGAATTAAAGAAATGAAAACAGTATGGTAGTGGCATAAAAACAGACACAGATCAATGGAACAGAAATAAACCCATGCATAAGACAGTTGATTAATTTATGACAAAGGAGCCAGGAATATACAGTGGGGAAAGGGAAGCCTCTTCAATAAACAGTGCTGGGAAAACTGGACAGCCACCTGCGAAAGAATGAAACTGGGCCCCTATCTTACAACATATACAAAATTAACTCAAAATGTATTAAAGACTTAAATGGAAGACCTGAAACCATAAGACTCCTGGAAGAAAACATAGGCAGTAAGCTCCTTGACATTGCTCTTGGAAATAAATTTTTAAATCTGACACCAAAAGTAAAGACAACAAAAGTAAAAATAAACAAGTAGAACTATGTCAAACTAAAAAGCTTCTGCACAGCAAAGAAAATCATCAACAAAATGAAAAGGCAACCCCCTAAATGTGAGGAAATAATTGAAAATTATATATCTGATGAGGGTTTAATATCAAAATATATAAAGAACATATACAATTCAACAGCAAAATAACACTCTGATTTTAAAATAGGCAGAGGATCTGAAGAGACATTTTTCCAAAGAAGACATACAGATGGCTAACAGTTACATGAAATATGCTCAACATCACTAATCATCAGGGAAATGCAAATCAAAACCACAATGAGATATCAATTCACACCTGTCAGAATGGCTATTATCAAAAAGACAAGAAATAACAAGTGTTGGTGAGAATGTGGAGAAAAGGGAAACCCTGTGCACTGTTGGTGGGAATGTAAATTAGTGCAGCTATTATAAGAAATGGTATGGAGGATCCTCAAAAAATTAAAAATAGAACTATCATATGATACAGCAATTCGACTTCTGAGTATTTACCTAAAGGAAACAAATACTTGAAAAGATATATGCACTCTGTATGTTCACTGTAGCATTATTTACAATAGCCAAGATATGGAAGCAGCCTAAGTGTCCACTGATGGATGAATTGATAAAGATGTGGAGGGTGTGTGAATATACATATATATAGTGTGTAGATATTCATATATATATTATATATATATATATAAAACATATATATATATAAAAGCACACACATACAATAGTATACTATTCAGCCATAAAAAAGAATGAAACCTTGCCACTTGCAACAATGTGGATGGACCTTGACAGCATTATGGTATGTGAAATAAATCAGACAGAGAAAAACAAATACTGTATGATCTCACTCATATTTGGAATCCAAAACAAAACAAAACAGGTTACAGATACACAGAACAGATTGGTGGTTGCCAGAGGCAATAGGTGGGGGTAGGCAAAGCAGGTGAAGGGAGTTAAAGGTACAAACTTCCATTTATAAAGTAAATAAGTTACATGGATGTAATTTACAGCATCATGGCTCGTTAATGATACTGTATTTCATATCTGAAAATTGCTAAGAGAGTGGATCTTAAAAGTTCTTATGATAAGAAAAAAAATTTTGTAACTATGCCTGGTGGCGGATGTTAACTAGACTTACTTTGGTGATCATTCTGCAGTAGATACAAATAGTGAATCACTGTGTTGCATACCTGAAACTAATATAATGCTATATGTCAATTATACCTCAATTTAAAAAATCTGCCACAGAGATTCAGACAAAGGAGTAAGACTGGAGAGGGAAGGAAATTTTTAAGGAAAAAATTGAGTGGTAACTTTGGAAGAACATGTTGGTGACTGTGTGAATGTGTGAATGATGTTTGTAATAAAGAGTTAAACGCTTTTGAAGTTTGACTGCAAAGAGCTTTTAAGCCTTACACCTGCCTCTTCTTGTGCCCCACACCTGGGCAAGCCGATAAAGAAGATTCAAACCACCCAATCTGCTGCCTTCCTCACCCAGGCCCACCCGCTAACCACAATAAAAGCCCCAAGCCAGGCTGCTTTCATTGCCCGTTCCAGCCATTTTCAACCAGCTTGAGACTGATCTGCTCATCCCAGAGACCTCAGTTATGTAAGTCGTAAACCACTTCATTCCTTCAAAAATATACATGTATATAATTCTGTAGTTCTTAATGTTTAAATGAATTCAGATTGCCACTTTTATGATAAATGCTTAAATTATTTTTAAAAAGTGCTACAAAGCGTGGTTTTAGAAATACATATGTGTAATTTGCTTATGTATGTGCATTATAAAAACGTAGAGAACCTTCCTTTTTTTGGTTTTATATGACCTGTGTGTTCACTTATTCCCATAACATGTTTATTTTCACAAAAGTTCTTGAAAATTGCCTATCAGTGAACTTGTCATGGCCACATCAGACTCAATGTTTGCATTCAAGGAGACGTGTTCATCTAATCAGAATGTTCCCTGACTTATGGCTTTTTTAGGTTTGGAAAGTAACATTGCCCCATTCAATTAGAATGATTTATAAGACATGCAGAGTGTCAATAGTTATATCTAATACTAGGCAATTCAAGACTGGTTTTTGTTTACATAATTATCTCTGAATTCTAGACATTTAATCTTATCTCTTTAAATACCTAACTGGGAGTTAGGTAAGTAAGCAATCGGTTAGGATACATACTGCATTTTCCACAAATCTCATTTAAACAGTTTAAATGCCCTTTTCTAGCTTTGCTGGGCCAGGGCTTTTTCTCTTCCTGCCCTATCAGAAATGACCTTACCCTCCATCCCCTGAGGCACATTATTTGATCTTGATCACCTGGTTGGTCCTGAAATTCCAATCGTTTTAGGTTGTGTTTTTGTACTCAACAGGAGGAGAAACAGAATTGGTATCAGATTTTAAAAATCCATTCCCCCATCTGTTCAGAGGTCACAGTAATTCCACATCACCCAGAGCACTATGCCGGGAAAGTACCCCTTAGTTTGGTGTCAATCCAAAAATTAAAAAAAAAATTAAATCAATGCACTGATTGACTTGTCTTAGACTTGGCCTTAAGAGAGAAATGAAAATGGTGGTTTTACAACAGGACATTCAAAGATAAGATTGGGTTCAAAGAGAAAAGCATTCTGAAAACTATGTCCACCTGTGACACATTTAGAGGTTCAGTAAAATCTAAACGGAAAAGTGTCCTAAGGTAGGAAGCCCTGCAAACAGTCAACTTTCCAGAGGGCCAAGGGCAGACAGTCTGTGATCTGGTCTAGCACACAGCATCCTCCTCCACACCACCCCCATGGCCTGCCTTTCTTGGTTCCAGCATCTTTGCACTGGACTGGAAGAAGAGAGACACTCTCCGCTAGATTCATTCACTACAGCTGGTAGGCAGCTCGAGCAAAGGGTAACAATCAACTCAATTTTGTATGAGTTGTAGAGGTTCGCTTTCCTTGAGCTTCCTGTCCTCTGGGAACATGGTTCATTGAAAAAAGATTTCATTTAGTGCCTCAAAACTAACCCCCACCTTTTTTTTAAGTGAAGAGAGCTCAGCTGATTGAAACGCCAAGCAGCTGTAGAATAGCAGATGTGAACTGGGAGAAGAGGTTTTATTGGTTATTTCTTTTATTATATTTCTTTATTTTTTTTCCCAAAGAGAGTGTATTTATTAAAGAACATTTAACTCATTATGGAAAAAATACAAATGGTCAATAAAAGTTCACCCTCATCAGTACTCAAATAAAAGCAAAATATTGAGCTACAACTTTTGCCCTGAAAATAGCAAGGATTGTATTTCTTTAAATTGAGGTATAACATACATGAGGTATGGTGCACATAGCTCAATGAACTTTTTTTTTTCCCCAGTAAACTTTTAAACATGTACTACCTGTTCTCTTGGCTTCCAGCCTCAGCCACTCCAACTCATTCTCTATGTCATCACCAGAAGGATCTTATTAAAATACAGATTTGACCAAACAATAAAAGTAATGACATCAGCTTTTGCACCACTCCCACAGCAGTGATTAACTTTTGAATATATGCCAGTCACTATCCTAAGCTTTTTCATTCATGATCTCCTTTAAGATAATACAAGTCAAGCACTTAGGACATTGGCAGGCAGACAGGAAGCCTTAAATAGATTAATAATAATAATAATAATAATAATTATTATTATTATTATTCACAAGAGCCCTAAAAGGTCAGTATTTTTATTGTTACCAACTTATAGGTGATAAAACTGAGGCTTAGAAGGCTTGAGTCATGTGCCCAAGGTCACCCAGCTTGGATGTGTAGAGTAGGGATCTGGACTCCCAGAGCCCAAGTGCTACCACTAGGCTAAAGCCATCCTAGAGCTGGCATTTCTTTAGTGAAAACTCCCTGAAGTCTCTTCAGCCCCTGTAGGACGAGGTCTCAACTCCTTAGCAGGCCCTCCAAGGGCTTCCCACAAGCTGGGTACAGCCTGTCTCCCTACACTTGCTTCCGGTTTTTATCTGCCACGCATCCATCTCCTGCTCTCAGATGCCCACCTACTCATCATTCCCTGAAACAGTTTTGATCTTGATAACTACTCTTTATTGCTGTCATCATGTATGAGTTCTGGATGCTTCTGTGTCTATTTCCAATTCTCACTGCAACTGTCCAAAATATTACCATACTCATTTTACATGTAAGTAAACTGAGATACAGGAAGATGACGGGGTTTGTTTCATGGTCAGAGAGTGCATCAAAGCGGGAGTCTGAATTTGGGCTGTCATATTTCAGTGCGTGATCCTTTCTACTGTGCTGAGATTCCTCTCAAGTCACATGCTCTCATACCTAGCTCAAGTGCCACCAGTTTCTAAGGCACTTGTGACTCTGGCCACCAATTTGCCCCCCTTGCTCTGCTGCTTTCCACACGTATAAACAGATGACTAGTTTAGGAACAATGGCTCTTGCTCCCTTTCAATTCTAGGCCTTTCCACCTGCCCTCAACCTCTGCATTTAAAAAAAACCCGAAACTGAGTATTTCTGGAATATTTCCAGTGCAGGTTCTGGAACCAAATATGTAAATGGCAACTCTGTCCACACAATATGGCAAGTCTTTGACCAGATGGGGTAACGGTCTAATGGCATGAACACTGAAAGCAAACAGAGAAGCTGCTGCCAGTTGAACGCTGTATGTACCACAGCTGATCCTCTAGGCGCTGTGATTCATGCACTCCTGGGACACGCAGAATTCCTGTGGGATGAGTTAGCCAGCTTTTCAAACATGAGGACAATGGAGGATGAATTCTGTGCGCAGCTAGAAAGGCCGTAGTGGGCAATTTTTGAATGGATCTTGAGAAGCATTTTATCATTGGAATAGCTAACATTCTTGTTGATTATGCAGAATAAAAAATACCAAAGCATTTGAACATTTGGTACATGTTCAGCTCCTTCTGTACCTCCAAAGTGAGTATTAATGTGCTATCTGTACAAGTCTCCCAACTTGACAGGAAGTGGCTTCTCGGCAACTGTCTCCTGGCAAATTGTGGCGGCAGCATTTGGTTGTGATCGTTAAATCATACTTGTGTTTGAGAGTGTAAAATAAGTCACTTGATTCTTAGCTTATTATTCTTCCATAAATTTAAACTACATATGTATTTCAAGCCCCATGTTAAAAATTCTCATTGTTGAGAAAAGGTACAAAAATCCAACTCAGAATCAGCACAATTATTAAAATAATTTAAAAAAGTAAATTGGGTTGACAAGGTGATTCCAAAGTTGATCTAGAAGAATAAAAAGGCAGGCATAAGTAAGTCAGTTTTGTGAAATAAGAATATGAGACTGTATTTATGCTACCAGGCATCAAAATCTATCATAAAATTCAAATAATTGGTGCTGGCATCAGAATTGCTATTGAAGAAATAAGTGACTGCTCAGAAACAGACCCCAGAACACACATGTAATGATATTATGATAAATATAGAATCTAAAGTCAGTACAGAAAAGATGGATTGTTAAAAAACAGAGCTGAAATGACTGCTTAACTATTTGGGGAAAAATCAAACTATCCTCACTTTATGTCATGAAGTAAAATAAATCCCAGGCATCTATTAATTATTAAGAGTATAAAATTATTTTAAAAAGACAAGAAAATGCAAATGGTTATTATCTGATCTGTGCATCAGGAAAGGCTTTTCAGGCTTTAAAGCCAAGAGGAAAAAAACACACAAGGGGAAAGATGGACAGAGCTGAACACCTAAGAGTTAAACTTCTGTTTACCAAAAAAAAAAAAAAAAATCATATATAAAACCCAAGGGCAACAACAAAACTAGGGAAAATATCACACATAAGGTGTTGATAGCCTAATATATATGGAACTCACATAAACTGAAAAAATATCCTGCTCCCAAATGGGCAAAAGATGTGATCAAACAACTCGTAAAAAAAAACCAGAAGTAGCAATAAACATAAAAATGTTAGCCTCACAAATAATAAAAAGAAAATATACAAAGTCAAACAGTGAGAAGTCTTTTTTTGCCTCTAATATTACTAAAGATTTGCATCTCTAAAATGATAATGGCTAGTGTTCCTGTGATATAAAGAGAAAATCTGCTTACGCTGTTGGCGGGTATAGAAGTAGTAAATTGTATCTAGAGCTTTTAAGAAGTTCAGACCCTCTAGTAGTTGCTCATCTGAATTTATCTTAAACAGTCAGAAACTAAATGATTTTGTACAAAGATGTATATCATAGTATTAGCTATAATAATACAAAATTGGAAATCCCAAAATGTACAATAAAAAGGAGGTTAAACTAACTACAGCAAGGGGGTTTTACATAGGAATTAACAATCTTCAGAAGCACTGGCTATTTTTAAGTTAAAAGCAAGATAAAAATTTATATGCTATAATACAAAATAGATAAACAACAAGGTCTTACTGAATAGCACAGGGAACTATATTCAATAGCTTGTAATAACCTATAATGAAAAAGAATATATATATATATATATATATATATATGTATATAACTGAATCACTATGCTGTACACCAGAAACTAACTCAACATTGTAAATCAACTTCACTTCAATAAAAAAAGTTTATATGCTGTAAAGAATAAGCCATGTTTTATACCTATGCATGCATAGAACAGAACTTGCTGGATGTGTATCTAAGTGTTAATGGTGGTAGCGGGCGCATAATAACAGCAGGCACAGCAGCTAACACTGGCCGGGTACGTGATCTCACTTAATCCTCCCATGATCGCTGTAGGGATCCCACTACCCCTGTTTCTACAGATGAGGACACTGAGTAGTAGGACTCAAATCCAAAGGTCTTCAAGGGCTGGGATCCGAACCTCTCTGTCATGCTGCCTGGATGGTTATTTTCTCTTCAGTAACTGTCTGTGCTTCCAAACTCTCTGCCATGAGTATTTTTTTATAATCTGGAAAAAAACACATAACTTTTTAAACAGTGAATTGGGGCCAAGAGGCCCCTGGAAAGTTTTTTGTTCTGTCCCATGACAGCCTGCGGTATGGGAGTCTGTTCCGCCCGTACGTCCTCTTACTCTTCCCTCTGCTCTGGGTTCTCCTTCAATTTCCCTTCCCTTTTCCCTACTCAGTCCAGTGTACATCATGGAATCACTTGGCCCGGTGAGGGAGGGAAGCCCTTGATGCATGGCAGAGCCATCCCAGGGCTGGGCTGGTCTACTCGCTTGCTTTCTTCTGTCTCTCTCTTTTCCTTCTCTCCTGCCTACCCTTAGCCTTTCTAGCATCCCCTGAGAATAAGCCTGGTTCACAGTTCTGGTTTAACAAAACAAAACGGGGCATCCTGGGGTTAACTCTGGGCTGGACTTTTACAGTTCTATGATTAAACTGCATTTTTCATTTCGGTTCTGCCTTTAAACTCAAACCCTTTAAAAGAGAAATTTAAGGAGAGCAAAACATAGCAAACAGTGCCAAATGCCAATAACATATTTCAGTCGTTTGGGGAATGGGCAGCTTTAGAAACCACAAATTCCCACTTATGCAAGGGCTACTTGAACTTTTTCTTTATTGCTTAGTGACAGAAGCCTGGCTTTAGACCATGGTCAGAGTTGTTCTCTTATTTTCTTTTCTCTGTCTCTCTCTCTCTCTCTTTGAAAACAGTTATAAAAGGTCTGAGTTATCACAATGAGAGTTGGCTACTCCTGCAGCTCTAATCAAATAACAAAAGTCATTTTGCACTGATGTAGTTAGTTCAGACTAAAGGCAGATCCACGTCTGTGTCTTGGTATCTGCCATACCTGCTCAACAGGCTCAGTCACATGGAACCATGCACATGAAACCTGGAAGGCTCCACTTCACTACCAGCTGGCTAGTCTTTGGTACCATGTGTTCAGTTAGGTGTTCTGCCTTCTTTCTCCCTGCCCCAAAATAAATAAATAAATAAAATAACTGGAAAGGGAAGATAAGATGTGAGTATTGTTTTGTGACTATGCTTTCCAGAACAAAGGCTGGCACAATACAAAATGTAATGAATCTCAGAGATTCTCTTCTTTGACCTTAGATCTATTCCAACCATCAGGGACTATGACCCCTAATGCTAGATGAGATTCTTCTAAGCCCCCACCATCAGTACTAAATTAAGGTCTGCCCCAGCCAGTCCTGGGACCTGACCTAGTAAAGTGTCTTACCAAATAAATTGGAAATAAGGTGCCAGTGAGGTTGAGTTTCCACAGCCACTCCTTAAATTACTGCCAAATGTAATCTAGTCCCATTTGAGGATAAGACAATAGCAATAAAAAAAAACTTTATAGAGTAATGAGCATTTCAGTGGTAAGCATGTGTAAGGTGTACAGAGCAAGTCTAAGCCAGGAAAACAGTCCTGGAATGAAGCAGCTGACAGTCAACTGAATTAGCAATCAACCAACATGAGTGCAGGAGATTAATTTTATTAAGTAAAGATTAAACTCAACTGATTCAGTACAAATTGCAAACAAAAAACCTAAAGAAAATAACTACAGAGAAGTTGGAAAAAGATGCAAATATCCTCAACAAAATACTAGTGAATTGAATCCAGCAACATATAAAAAGACTTATATAATATGACCAACTGGGATTTATCCCAGGAATGCAAGGTTGGTTTAAAATCTGAACACCAAACAATGTAATAGCTTGATTACATTAAATTACCACATTAATAGAATAAAGGGGAAAAAAAAACCATATGATGATCTCAATGGATTCAAAAAAAGCATTTGACAAAACCCAACACTTTTCCATGATAAAAACATTCAACAAACTAGAAAAAGAAGCCTGTATCAGGTCGAGGAAGTTACCTATCTATGAAACAGTCAGTTAAGATCATCCTTAATGGTAAAAAAACTAAATGTTTTCCCCTTTAAGATCAGGAACAGACTCAGCACATCTACTCAACATTGTACTGGAGGTTCTAGCCAGGGCAATTAGGCAAGAAAAATAAATTTAAAACTCCAGGTTGGAAAGGATGTAGTAAAACCATCTCTAGTCTCTGATGACAAGATCTGGTATGTAGAAAAGCTGGAAATATTTTTTTCTAACAAGACTTCGTAACTGTATCCATGTATGTTGCTTATACTCTTAGAGAGTCTGAGTGACTAACACTACCCAGTTCAGAGTTATGGAAACACTTACTAGGAATCCCATTCCAAATAAGCTAAAAAGGTAATGATTACCGTCTGAGTATATAATAAATTCCTCATTTCAACATAAAGGGGTACACACACACACACACACACACACACACACACACACACATATATATACATATATATGTATTTTTATTAATAGAAACTCAGTTATCTTCCCCTATCTACTTAAATACTATTTAAGTACATATTGAAAATATATTTAAAGAGTATCATAGGGTAGGATGCCAAATTAATAGCCTGCCTGGGTATCCACATATTGCAGTCTGGCCATGTCTCCTGCAGGCACTCTGGGTCACGGCCACTCCTAAGAGAACAAAGCTGACATTAGTATGATAGGCCTTTTCCAGGTCCCCTTGTACTAGGTAATAAGAGACTCCATATGGACATGGGGCTTGGAGTCAGACTGGAAACAAGCCATTACCATCTGCTGCTGAAACTGAGGCCCTAGGGTAGATGAGGATGAGAACCTTCAGGTCCCCCTACAAAAATCCTTTAAGGCACAAGGAAAGCCATGTAAGGGATAAGGCTACTCAGACATCTTTGAGTTAGTAAAATAAGAGCTCCATGTAAGCCAGCAATATCCATTGAGTCTACAGAGTGATCCAGATGCTTGGGAATGTCTTGGTCTAAGCACTCTCTGACTAGTTTGTACTCTCTTCCTTAAGCGCATTGACTACAGCAGTGATTCTGTTGCTTTGGGTTTGCTGGCCAACGCTGGTCTTGAACTTGCCAGATCTTCCTGGCTAACTCAGATATATCCTGACAGACCACCTTAAATCTTGCTGGAGTCATTGAACTTTGCTTCTTGTTTGTGCTTTAGTCCTACAGTCAACCCTTCCAACTCTAGTCTCCTTGACTTTGGGCTTGGGCCTCTTGCTTTTCCTTTCACAAATCTTTCTGTATTTCCAAATAGCCTCTTTCTAGACCAAGAACAACTTTTTAAATTTTTCTTAAATCTGTCCAACATTTTTAATTCTCTATTTTCCTGAGCCCCAGAAACAACAGCAGCAACATTAAAGAAAAACAAAACATAAACAATGACAAAGTATTTCTTAATTGTGCTCTGAACTCTCCATTTTGGAAGTGAAGATGAAATAAACATATCTTAGCAAGTGTAAGTATTCCAATGAATTGGTTTCTCACAATGGTTATTTCAGATACTTCATCTTTCAAAAACTATTTTTATTAAGAATTAGCATTGTGGTCCTGATAGGAAAGCTATAAACATAGAGAACAGACAAAAGAGAATTCCATAAGCAAGAGCTCTTTAATAATTTCCCTGAATAAAACACTTGAATGTACTCTAGAAAGAAAGACTGGCATGATTCCGTATCACCCTTCCTGAAGTATTCAAGACTGCTGGGCAACAGGGAGGAATCACACCACGAATAGACAGTGACTGAACAAGGGCATACGAATTTCATGTCTTCCAGATCTGTACAATTTTTTAGAATTGTCCAGTTTTAAATTTTGCCTAGAAGGACACTAAAAACAAAATAAAACTTATCAGATACTATCACCATCATTTCACAAGAAAGGAAGGGGATTTTAACACCAGAAAGTTGACAGTATGATTTCAGAAAAATATTTTAAACTGAATATATGTGGTGTTATTAAAAATTCACCACATTTACTTTCCTCCCTTCTGTATAACCTCATGAAAACTCCATCCCGGATGAGTCCTCAACCCACTGAGAGAAACTGGTATTTCTTGGTGATAAGAGAACAAGGATTTTACTGTTTGCCAAAACTACTGCTTTAAGGTGAATTTAAAACAGAAGAATCAGGAAAGTGTTTTCCAAACTTTAATCATGTGAAAACACCTTCACAAACATTTTCATAGCTGTATTCCACCTGTGTTAATTTCAGCTGAGTCATTTGTTTACTTAAATAAGTTTATTTAAAGATTGAAGTCTTACATGAATACCATAAATGGAAAGCCAGTGTCTCTTGCCATGAAATCAGGATAACACAAGCCTGCAGCCAACACTGTTGAAAAGGGAGATACGCAGGTGTGAGGGGTTCCAGTCACACCAGCACCAGAATGAAACTGTTCGAATTAACTTCAAGGACAGAGAGAGAATTGAGGAGATTAACTTTCTCATTATGCAATTAAATGTCATTTAATACCATGACCATGTGCTGCCTAAAAGCATCTGTTGTACCAACTAATACTGTTTTGGTAGACATTCCATGGAATCAGCGGTATCCTTGCATAATAATTAAGAGCATTTAAATTCTGAGACTTTTTTCCATGTATGAGCTGGTGACCTTAAGCAAGCTATTTACCTTCTCTGCTTAAGGTTTCCATCTATGAAATGGAGATAACCATAATACCCACATCATTGTGAGGATCAAATAAGTAGACACAGGTAAAGCTCTTAGAATGGTAAGTGATGGATATTAAGAGCTTAAAAATGTTAGTAGTTATTCTCATTGTCCCACAGTTTGAGGAACCCCTAAAGGTCTAGGCCTCAGTTAGAGTATGTCAGGCACATAGTAATATAGTAACACATTTCTAGGAACAACATATAGTTAGAGAATAAGAATGACAATTCTTTTGCTAACTTGAATTAAAATGAATAACTTAGTACACATGCATCTAAGGCAACTTACTGTTCATTTAGTTTAAGTTTCCTTCCATGGCCTATTTTCTAGATCAAGAGCAAGTCTGAATGATATGTTTTTGTCTTTGAGGCATGGTACACAATGACACAACGTGTTTGACACAAAAAATCTGCACCATAGAGAAAGGCTTTCAGGATCTTAACCACAAGTCACTACTTACGAGGTAAACAAGGCCATCCAGATACATTAGGCTTTTAATGAATGAAATCAATGTCTCCTCTATTTAAAGTAAGCAATAGAATTAACATAGGATTTAACTCTCAGAGTGGGTGGATTTAACCCTCACATGTTATGATTTAATTCACATTATGAAATACAGTACAGGAGGACTTACTCATCACCAAATCATCAAATAAGTAAGCTAACATCAAAAAGCAGTAGTTCTAGGGGGCTCCTAAGATGGATTAGTTGGTCTCGAACAAGAAAGACATATATTAACATATTGTAAGCTGTTGCCTTTCATGTGTCTCATCCCTTTGTCCCTGGAACTATATTTAGTACAGCGGGAACAACAGCGCTGCCAGGGCAGTCAAGTAGAAAGAGAGGGTATTAATTTAGTAGATCTGGGTCAAGGTTAGGGCAAGAGATAGTGGACAAGTACATATTTAGTTTATTAAACAACAAGATAAGGTCATATTGGAAATTTACAGTCATCTCTAGACCCTCTGTTGGGTCTACATGATGGTGGCCTCATTCAGAAGGATCTGGATTTTAAAAATATCTGTCTTCTCTAGTCTCTGTGTCTATTCACTGTAGGGCAGTTTCTTCCATGGCTACAACATGCTTCTTGGTAACATCTTTTTCTCCCCTCTTCCTCTATGCTCCACTTCGGCTGTTCCTTCCTCTAGTGTCCCCAGGTGAACACTTAGCTTCTCCTTTTTGCTGTTATGATCCCCCATCTGCAACTCGCCTCCCTTTTCTCCACAGACCTCTTCATTGTGAGACTTCTGATGAGACCATGTTATTGTCCTCATTTTCTCTGCTCTTTCAGGCAGGTCTCCCGACTTTCCTAGTGAATTCGGCATCCAACATTAACTATTCTTTCTTAAAAATGTTATTTATCCTTTCCTACTTCTCTTCTTCCCCCCATACCATCAAGGACATTAAAAAAAAATTCCTTCACTCTGGATCTTTTTATGTCTATAAACAATAGGATGTTTCAAATCCTGGAAGTGGAATTAGGTCACATCTTTTCATTTTCCTTTGCACCTTTTCCCTAGGACCTACTCTTTCAGAAGACTTAGCTTGAGTGCTTTCAGAAATCAAAAAGTGGAATAAGCTCAGATGCAATGCAGAGAACTCCTTTCTCATTTCTCGGGCAAATGAACTCTTCTGGATCTGTCTGATTACTTTACAATGATCTCAATGGGTCATTTATGAAAATATAATAGTGTCCTATAAATGTCACTTTACCACCAAAATAAGGGAGAAAATCTTCGTATACTTCATGGGGAGTCTGCAGTGTGCTGGGCATCATTCCAGGTGCTGGGGATATGGATGAGTAACTCTAACAGGCCCTGTTCTCCTGGAGCAATGACTTCCCCAGAGTATTTAAAGGCCAAGGAAAATGATCACAGTCACACTGGTCAAGGAAACCAGGTTAAAACCATCCTATCGAGGAGGAGGGGACCAATTTGTTGGATGGGCCACTGTTAACAAAAGCTCTACCTCCCTGAACTAGGATACACATTTAAGAGTGGGCAGGAGGTTTAAAAAAAAAAAAATCCTAACCCAACCCAAAAGATAATGGGAATCATCTGTTCTGCTCT
Organism: Vicugna pacos; assembly: GCF_048564905.1. Classification (NCBI taxonomy): domain Eukaryota; kingdom Metazoa; phylum Chordata; class Mammalia; order Artiodactyla; family Camelidae; genus Vicugna; species Vicugna pacos. The sequence continues at coordinate 64,547,266 of NC_132991.1, read as the reverse complement.
CATGTGCAAACCTATAATTTATGGAAAGATGGGAAAGAGAAAGTCCCTGAGGAGACCCAGCCAAGTTCTGCGGTGAAAATTCAACTGTACTCAAAGCTCAGACTGGAAGAGGTGGGGGAGGGGAGGAGCAAGAAGCCACAGTAAAAATAACACGTCCTGAAGCAGCCAGCTCTCTTTCCTCGCCCCACTTGCCATGTCCCCCCCGCCACCCCTCCCCGGGCCAAGCTGCCTTCCCCCTTGCTCCTGCTGCCCCCTGGCCCTTCCTCATTCACGGGTTATTGCTTTTCTCTATTTTTCATTCATTTTTTAAGAATCCCAAACCAGCTTCCTGTCACAAGGTAATGTCAACAGTATGAATTATAGGGCATCCTAGGAAGCAGGTAGTTAAGATCAAGTGAGAATGTATGTTATTAAATTAAAACAGAGTTACCGGGAAATTTCAAATTATGGAGAAGAGACCATTTCCTTAAATACAGGACTGTGTATAATATGTATCTGCATGTGTATTTGTGCACACTTACATATCAAGTAATTTACTACTAAAGACTATGCTAGAAGACCTGACAGTAGCAAAGGCCAGCATTAAATGCAATGTTACTAGCAATATCACCCCACCAAACTGTGAATTTCTGCTCTATATCAGGCTGGCTACATATTGTCTTTTTTGCTTCTTCTATTGGGGCACCATCACTCAGCTTTATAATACTGCTTTTAAAGAGCATGGTTATTAATGAGTCAACTATTATTTTCAATGTATTTTTTTTTAATGCCAGTATTAGTGCTGGGCCATTTGAAAACATCTTTATTTTACCTAGCAATTTGCTAAAGTACTTTGATAAAATGTCAGTAGATATTTTATTAGTTTCCTTAAATCATGTAAGGTAAATTATTATCCATGTCAGAGATGGAGAAGATGAGGCCATCAAAACTACAAAAGATTGGTGGTAAAGGTGAAACAGGATGTGAAATAAATGTCAAACTGTCCAGGGAGGGAATCCTCTTTGTAACATTTCAGAGTTTCTAATGTCAGTTAAGGAGTTCTTCCTATTCATGGTGTGCTAGTAACTGCTAGTCAGAATAAAAACAGAAAGAAAGCGCTTGTGGTCACAGGGTGCCTGAGAAAGCCTCATTATGGTGTTGTAAATCAGCTGAACCTTGTTAATACTGTGGTGGGGGACTGTCAACACCAGCATTCATGGAGCATCCACTACATGGCAGGCATTCTTCTAAGTACTTTATGTATTTGTAACTCAGTTTACCTCACAGTCTGGTGAGATGGGTACTTTAATTATCCTTATTTTACAAATAAGGAAACTGATGCGTAACAGTTTAAGTGACTTGTTCAAGGTCACACAGTGAGTAAGGGATGCAGCTAAGATGCAAACCCAGGCTCTCTGGGTCCCTACGCAATGCCCCCAACTGTTGTGCTAAACTGCCTTTCAGAGGGTATGCTGTAGCTACACAACAGACCACGGTTATTTAGAGGTTTACTGGGAAGTCAGGTGTTTGAACTCAGGACCAAATAGTCCTAAAGAAAAAAGCCTAAAGATAAATGTTAATGAGGTCTTGAGTCCACAAATGCTCACTATGCAACAACAGAGCTTGATTAACGCATAGCCCCTTTTGAGTTCATTCTCATCCTTGTCTTCCTTTTCCACTGACTGATTCATTTTTTCACTCCCTCGATATTTATGGGGCACTTCCTCTCGCCCAAGCACTGTTCTTAGTAGCAGGGTTATTACTAAGTAGCAGGATGCATAAGATAAAGACTCGCATCGAAGGCAGACTCATTTACATATGGTCTTAAAAAGCTCTTGTGAGCAGGCCTAAGAAGTAAGCAACTCAGGTGACATTTTATTTTGGGAAATGTGTAACAGTCTTGGCAAGAATCATAAAACTGCACCCTTTCTGCTCTCTGCCAGGGAACTGAGGACACCACGCGGGGCCAGCCCCCCTGGATCCTGGGTGTGAGGGGCTGGTCTTTCCTCCTAAATACATCTCTCTCCTCTCAGTTCAGAGGACTCTTTCAGCACATTACACACTTAGAACGGATGTCTCGTCTTTTAATTCACCGCATCACAGTTTCTAGCATTTAAATACCGGAAAGGCTGTAAAATGTAGCCAATAAGTCGAGGAGTACTAGTACTTTCCTGAGGAGCTCATGATCATTTAAGGCTTAGTATTCTTTTTTTTATTGCGATAATTAGACAGAATATACATGGGATAAAGCTTACCATTCTAACCATTTTTAGGTATACTTTATACTTCATTGATTACTTTTCTAAATACTATAACTACTACAGCTTAACCATTTCATGGGTGATAAAAATCACAATTCAGACAGTAAAGCTGGCTTTCCTAAGAGCACAGCTGGCCACAGCAGTATCTTGAAGACCAGTTTCTCTCCTAGACTGGGATGACTTCAGTCCTCATGGTGCCCCTTCCCTCCCCACCCTCCATGGATTCAGAAGGTAGCTCCCAGGTCTGAAGTTTCTTTGCCTCCCTCATCCTAAGCAGCTGAATCAACTTCTCTCTCCACCCCTTTCATTATCCCATTCCATCCACCCCACTGCCATCAGTGGGGTGGAGATTCAGCTTCTAAGTGTGCGGAAGAAAACCCCAGAAGCAAGAAACTAGAATAACTTGCTCCTGCTAACAAAACAAACCAGAAAACACAGTAGGGGCCAAGACCTCACAGTCGCTGAGTTCCAAATCCTTCCTTATCCCAAGGAGACAGACTGCCGGCCTCTCTATTCTAAGCTCAGGCAATGTGGCTTAAGCAAACTCATAGAAGGAATTCAAGCCTCAAGATCCATTTTCAGCTTCCCCCAGATCCCCATGTGCCTTTTTATCCTTACTCCATCTTGCCCAGCCAAATGTGAAAGCTTGTGTAAAGACCATCACATGTCTCACTTTGAAAGGACTTTAATGTCCTTATGAACTAACTCCTGGCTGAAATCTTTGGTCCCATGGAGACAGAGAAAGCAGCAGCCAGTTGGAAAACAAAAAAAGAGTTGTTATCTCTACGTTAAATTAAACTCAGATCTGCTTAATATCCTGGCCAACTTACACCACAACTATTTTGGCCCTTTCTGCCACCCCGAAGTCTTCCGTGGCCAAAATGTACCGCTGTGCTGCTGTCTGACTCTGTGTGCCGGCAGGCCCCCATGCAGAAGCCAAGTAACACCCTTCCTTCTTCGGGTTTTGGGGTAGCAGGGGAGGGTTGCTAATTCCTTTTGTGACCACTGACTAAGAGCTGAGTGGCTGACAATTTGGTAAATTATATACACACCTAAAATGTCAGCTGCATCAGAGACTTTTGCTCTCTCTCTCTCCAGTAGCTGAAGGGAACCTTTAGACTATAGGCAATTCTTGAAGAACTGGGTTTCCTAACCACATTTGGTGGGAGGGATGCTAGCAGAACTCCAGGCATGCAGGACCCTGAGCAGCAAGGAATCATCTTCAATAATAGTATATGCCAATGATTCAAACCAATGGCAAGGGAGGGAAATTAAAATCAGTCACAGTTATGAACACAGACACACATACACGTGTGTGTGTGAAAGTGGAGAGAGAGAAAGGCTCTACCACAAGTCCTTTTTGGAATCAGACCAGCTATAAATATAGGCACACACTGACACTGGCCAGCCATAGCACTTTCTACATTCATAGCTAATTCCAAACTTTTGAAAAGCAGAAGGCAAAATCATAGCATCACAAATCCGTATGTATTTAGCCTGCATTCCCTTTTGAACTATAAGCTAATATATTCTGTGGGTTATCCAGTTCTTTGCTCTAGAAATTTGCTGTTTTTGACAGTGACAAGTCAATGGGTTGGACAGAAGGGAAATATTTTGACCACCATGACAGTAGTGAAAACTGGCCTGTATAAATTTTAGGGGCTATGGCCTGTTCGGGGGAAGCAGGGCAGAAGGCTGGGCCTGACCACCATGATCACAAGTGCCCAAATGTCCTGGGCACTGGACTCTTGCCATGCGTGGTGCTGGCCCTCTGGCTAGTGACAGGTGCATATACTTCATTCTACTCCCCTCTTTGCCCTGTTATTCCTGCCTTCTCCCCAGTGGGAGGACTTGGTGGAGCTTCAGCAATGGTGCGGCTTGGCCAGGCTGCCAGGGGGATCTCGCTACCAGTCAGCCTCTAGAAACAGAGAATGGTTAGTGCTGGAAGGAGGCAATACAGTGTAGGGGTTCGGAGTGTGTGCCCACTGGAGAAGGGGATCCTTGCAGCAGTAATTAGGCAGCTGGTAGTATTTGTCATTTACGTTTTGATAAGTCTGAAAAATGCCATACAAAATTGAAAAAACAAAACAGTATATGCAAGAATGGGCCAGCTTGAGTTTTAAGCCCAGCTCCTCCACTTGAGCTAGATGACTATGGGCAAGTTCATCTCACTGGCAAAAGGTGGATCATAATAGTACTATCTCAGAGGGCTGTTGTGAGGATTAAATGAGATGATCTATGAGATAACTGATTTAGAATAGGATTTGGCCTAAAGGGAGCACTCAATAGTAAAAGTAGCATTTCTTGAGCATGTAATGAAAATAGCTATTGTTAATCTTATTATTTAGTACAACCATCTCATTTTTCAGACAAAGATTTTAAGTGCCAGAGATATGATGTGATTTGGTAAAGGATAACAGATCCTTTGGTTGTTGCCTTGGGTACTGAGTTTCCTGAATGTTCCTCTCACTTCTCTTGACTAAGTGCTATAAAGTGAGAGTGGAATGAGCAGGCCCCTTGCCTTCAGCGAGACTGTGCCTTGACTGATCAGGGAGGAAGCCAGCAGGCTGGGAATCCTGGCCCTTCTAGCTCCTTCTGCCTGCCTGTCAGATGATCAGTCCCTGCCCCAGCAGGCAGAGGGAAGAGAAAAAGGTGAAACTCCAGTCAGAAGTTTTATTACCCGCCATCGCCTAGACTTTCTCTGCAATCCGTGACCTCTGCTCCAGCCAAGAATCCATTCACAATATCCTTCCCTGGACTTCCTTTTCTCATCAGGTCTACACCTTCCCTCAGGATGCCCTGTCCTTTAATTGTCTGAACTGCAGTGGCACAAACACCAACCCTTGGTTGACCAGATAACGTGAGCGACCCGGCCCGTCTTAGTAGCAAACGCACTAAATGGCCTATTATCTTCCGCACACCTTTATTGGCCAACTTCTGTGTGCTAGGCATTATTCGAACTGCTGCTAGATTCTAAGGTATTAGAAAGAAATTTATCTGCCTTTAAGGAATATATAAAATCAGTATATTTGATTTGTTTTTGTAAGCTGTCCTTCAGACTATATTTGTGAAAATGCTTAAAACTTCTATTTAATGACAAAAAGTTGAAATACCAGTTGACCTTTGGCAAATGGAAATCTTGCCATTTGTCACTTAGAGCTGAGGGGGCTGAGAACTGGCTCGCCTACCAGGTTCCTGGCTGTGCCCAGAGCTTGGTGGCTTTTTGCCAAGAGGCTGGGAACCCCCAGAATGTAGATCTAGGTAGTGGCTTCTACAACTTAATTGCTTCTGAAGGATCATAAAGTCATGGCACTGGGGTGCTAGGGCTGGAAAGAGCTGCAAAAATTGCTTAATTCAACCTTTGTCACTTCACAAATGAGGAAACTCAGGATCCAAGAAGTTAAGTGACAGAGGTGGTTTCTATTCAATACGCATGTAACTCTCCCTTTGGGAACAGATACCGTCCAAAGCCAGAGAAGAAAGTGGTCCAGAGTTGGATGTACCGCATGAAACTGTCATTTAAAGATGCCACATAGCTTGAACCACAAGGGTTAACAGGGTTGAGAATAATTCCTACTAAGTTAAGTTAAAAATCCATTTAAAAATTTTTTTTGGCTTTTATATGCTTTGAGAAGTGGTAGGTATGGGGGTGTTTTCAGAGGTAAGCTGTGTTTTCACTCCTGACTAAGACTTAATGGAACACCTGGATTCAGAGAGATGTATGGGATTTTGACACAATTCAACATCAGTTAATTCTAAGAGTAAAGGCCCTTCCACCTCAGCGTTAAAGGAAGCTAGAAAGCCAATTACACTCACAGCAGGGCCTCTCCCCTACTGCAAGGGAAGAATGTGCTGCAAATCTGTGTGTGCTTTACAAGCTAGTGAAACTGTAATTGCAGGTGGGAAGGAACGTGGGCTCTCTTCGTCTCTGCCAACATTTCCGTCTAGTAAGCTCCTCCCTTCCATAGCTGCAGAAATAGTGCAGACTGAATATTTTTTTAGCACAAAAAATATGTACTCCATGGTTCTATAAAGCTTACAGAATGCTTTCTGTAAAAATTGAAAAGACATCTGTGCACAACTCACCAAAAGGGCATGCATTCTTCAGAGACAGGTGTCAAAGGTGCCTACCTTTTTTTGGAAGCCAAATCCATCTCCTGGTTGAAGTTCTGAAGGCCTCTCAGCAAGAGCAGTAAAGGTGGAGAGGCTGGGAGGGCAGTGCCCGACTTGCTCGAGCAGAGCCCTAGGGAGCTCTCACGAACTAGGGGCAAGGGGTGGGAGGCTTTCCAGATACCATTCCCCTGCGGGGGCACTGGGGAGGTCCAGTTTAGGACCACTATGGATGCAGGAGGAAGCTCTTCCTACCAAGGTGTGGCTCCACATGGTGACCGTGCAGCCACTGCTACAGCAGGACCCTGTGGTCTGGACACCCTTCTGAATCTGAGAGGCAGAACTGAGGTGGAGCCAACAGTACTTCTGTGGTGACAACTACAGTCATGACAACAGCAGTCTAGTGTCCACAGACGTAGAGTCTTGGTGCTGCTGAAGAAAGTTACAGGGAGCCATTTGTAAAGGTCCACATCTCCTAGCAGCGCCACACCAGTACTTGTGCCACTGGTACAGCTCCTACCTCCCGAGCCCCACAGGTTAAGTGGAGTTCTAAGTATCTTCCATGTTAACTCCTCTAAGCCTCACAATCACCTTTTGGGGCAGGTACTATTATTCTCCTCGATTCAGAAATGAAGTGCTTCTTGAGGCACCAAGGGAAGTGACTTGCCCAAGGTCACCAAGTGAGTCTGGGGTGAGCATCTGAATGTGGGCAGCCAGTTCCTGTGGCTCCAGTGCATAACCACTGCACTGTCCAGCTCCTCTGCGATGCCCAGGGTTGGGTATCATCACCCCTTTGGAGACCTTTGCTCCAGGCAGAAATTTCATCCCATGTTGGCCTCACATTGGGCTGCTAGTCTCCTAAAAGCTCCTGACAGCCATCTTGGTTCTGATTTCTATTTAATTTTCCACCTCACAAAGCAGTCTCGGGGGGGGGGGGATCTGGTGATACCTTTCAAATATGATTTATTAACCAACAGCTTGAGGATATGTGGGGCTTCCGTGCTGCCAACTGACCTTTGTTTTCGGCCTTCCTAATGTTTGCATTACTGCCCTGACCTTGCAAAGTGACCTGGAATAGCTGGCCTGTTTCCTTGTGTGTGTCCACTTTCAGAGCCCAGCTGTCGGCCTGTGCAAGTCTGTGAGTTAGCATCTCGAGGGTTTGGAATGGGGTCTGCAGCCTTTTGTGGAGCACCGTCTAACACTAACCTCCAAATTCCTTTCCATAATTGAGCATTCATTAGTTTGATGGAACAAAAGCAGGCATTCTCTATTATAAAGCAGAGGTCAACAGCAGTAGCTGTGTTTTGTTTGGCCTGCAGAGTGTTTAAATATTGAGAAATTTCACATAAAAATATGGATTTCTGGCTTCTCTTGGAAAACGGGAAGGGATGACGACCCTGGGGCTCCTGGGTACCAGCTGTCCCCTTCAGAGGCGGACACTCCCCCTGGCTTCTCATCACGACCTGAAGTCTCATCGTAGCCTGCACTGGGCATGGGAGCCACTTGCCCGGTCTCTGCAGGAACTGGAATCAACAAACCCTGCTCTAAAGCCATGTTTCCCTCCTCTAAAGTGTGGACTGGCTTGGTCAGGCTGGGGTAACGGTACCAAACTGGGGAAGCTGGTGCTCCCAGAGGGCAGGCACTGTGCCCTCTCCATCCTGTCCCAGCACTTGGCACAGTAAGCGCCTGGTACATTACAGACGTTGATCGCTTTCTTATGGATAAATAGATGAGTGACTAGCTCTCTGGAAGAGACTGAATTTCTGAGTGACAGAAACCTGCTCCCCGGCTACAGAAGCTACTAATGCTCATTAATGCTTCAATAGCTTTTTGAATGACTGATACTGCACCCTATAAATTATTTATTTATTGTGCTATAAAGACCTCTCCTGCTGTCCCAAACGATATTGGATCTTGTTTAAAATTCTAGGAGCAAGTATGTTGATGGTTTATCAGAATTTAGCCAGAAATTCAAATAAAAAACAAAGTTGTATGAAAAGCTGCCCTCATCAGAATTAGAACTTTTCCTCAGAAAGACAGGGGTGATAGTGTTGAAAAGCAGCAAGTTCCAAAAGTAGATGGAGTGGCAGGCTACTATCACGTGAGCGTAGCCAGTGGTTTCAGCTGAGACACACGTGCCAATGCTGTCCTGTGATGCTGCCACACTTCCTGGCTCCATCTCCAGAGCATCAAGTGAATGAACTCTAAAAGTGCTAGAAACCTCCTCAGCCCTCAACACTTGACTAGATAGAGCCTTCTTGAAATCTCTCTGGCTCTCTGAAGACCAACCACGAATCTGGTAGAATGGCTGGCATGAGACATCAAAGGGTAAAAACCCCACCGATCTCCCTAGTTTGAAGCAGAATCATAGGTTGCCACTACTAATTCCTGGCACCCAGGCAGAAGAACACAGGGGTTTGACCATACCCATCAAGAAACACCTGTCCTTTCCTGGGAAAAGGAACCCTCTCATCGTCAAGGCCGGCATGGCTCCACGTACACAGTATGTAGTTAATAAATATTTGCTGACTGAATAAATGAATAGGGAGAACACCTAGTCAGGGGTTTGACAGAGGACCAGGCTCACAGTCCAGGTGCACAGGTGGAATGGAAAGATTATAAACTCTACACTCTGCTGCTCTAGGCACATCACCAACCCTTTCATTTCTGAGGAAAGCAAAGTGACACCATCACACTTACCTCATGAATGTTTTGAGACAACCCCTCAAAATCCTGAAGCCTGCAGACAGCATTGTCAAAGTCAGTCACGAGAGTTAGTCTTCAGAAGTGTCAAAGTCAGTGATGAAAATTTTCTCCTGCTTGCCTCCATGCCAGAAACACTGTGTGTTAGGTCACTGAGGGTTTGAGGCTCCCAAGGCCTGGAAGTCGCCTTCCCCCTCCCCTCTGCCTGGCTCACGTCTATAGAACCTCACAGCTTAATTTAGAATCACAGCCACTAGGAAGCCTTCCTTGACAGCCAAGTTGCTGGGTGTTCTGGTTACTACTGGTGTATAACAAATTACCCCCAAACCTAGTGGTGTAAACAGTCATTATACTATGTTCAGATTCTGTAGGTCAGGATTTTAGGCAGGACATCACAGAGATGGCTTGTCTTCTCCATGGTATCTGGAGCCTCATCACAGCCTTGCTGAAAAGACTTGAAGGCTAGGGGTGGGAGTCATTTGGAGGTACTTTACTCACATGTCTGCCAGTTGATGATGGCTGTCAGCTAGAATGACTACAGGTGGTCTCTCCATGTGGGGTCTCCTTATAACATGGCGGCTGGTTGCCAAGAGTGGGCGTGCCCAAAGAATACCAAGTTGAAGCTGCATCACCTTTCACGACCTAGCCTTGGAAGCCACATAGCATCAATTCCATGGTCATAGGCCCACCCAAATTCAGAAAAAAAAAAAAAGCCACTTCTCAACGGGAGGAATGTTAAAGTCACAGTGTAAGAAGGGCATGTGGGATGGGAGATATTGTTACACAGGGTTAGGTCTATTTCCCAAGTTCCCCAAGTTCAACTCCCCTGACTTGAAAAATGCTGTCTGCCTCTCTCTTAGACTGTGAGCTCAGTGATGAAAGGGACAGTGACTAATTCGCCTTTGCCTCCTCTGTTCCTAGTACAGTGTCTGGCACACAGAAGGCATTCAACACATATTTGTTGAATTGAACCAAGCAGAAAGGCAGAACCAGAAGGCCTCTTGGGGCCCCCTCTCATGCTGGCTGTTGGTGACATAAGCCAAGTTTGACCAAGGCAATGAAAGAAATCTGAGAGACAAGTACCTACACCTTTCTGGGGCCCAAGGCTATTCCATGTGAGTATATCATAGATGATAAGGGAGTTCTGGCTTCCTTATGCCTCTCAGGCTGTCCGTAGAAAATAACTACAAGAATCCTGACTTCATGTATTTCTCTCCAGGAGCTTTATGGAAATATTTTTCTCCTTTATATCTCTGTGTCATTAAAATGGCAAGTATGAGATTCCTCAAGAGGCTGCTTTTTTTTTTTTTAATATACATAGGCTCACGGTACAGTGGAAAGAACACTGGACTAGGAGTCAGAAAGTCTCGGCGTCAGTCTTGGTTCAGTCACCGAGCAGAAGCTGTGGAGCTGTGGCATGCTGGCTAATTTTTCTAAGTCTCTGTTTCCTTGCCAATAAAGTGAGTATAAAAAAGGTAGTAACGCAATATACAAAAACTAGATGCTATTACAAAATATGGTGGTTTTAAAATATGTTGACATACTCCTCAACATGCCTCCTTTTAGAAGGTGGAGTCTAACTCTCCCCATATAGGTGGGCCCGGCTTAGTGGCTCAAATCAACAGAACGTGGCAGAAGTGATGCTGACTTCCGAGGTCTCCTGGCTTCCATTCTCCCAGATCACTCCCAGGCCAGCCATCATGTCATGAGGACACTTACGCAGCTCATGGAAAGGCCCACGTAGGGAAGAGCGGAGGCCCCCACCAACAACCAGCACCAACTTGCCAGGCGGCGGGGTAGCCCACCTTGGAAACTCGGAAGCAGGCTGTCCAGCCCCAGCCAAGGCAATCTCCTAACAGACTCCACACCCCACTGCCCAACTAAACTGCTCCTGGATTCCTGAGCCACAGAAACCATAGGAGGCAATAAAGGTTTACTCTTGTTTTAAGTTATTAAGTCTTGGGGTAATTTGTTATGTAGCACTCGGTAGCATGCAGAACTGTGTCCCACTAGCCAACCAAAGGTATGGTAGGCATTTGTTTCTCTGATCACTCGATGGGTTAGTTTTGATCCAAATCCTTCCTTGTCCACTCCTGGTGACTAAACACATCTATGTGTGAGGTGGCACGCTGAGGGGTTAGGCGAGGGGACAGTCCAATTCCACCTTTAGTAAGAGCGGCACTAACCTTACATCTTTAAGGAAATTGCCTTTGAAAACAGGGCCTCACCTCATCAGTATTACAGCTGCTTTTTTATAAGGGAGAAACAACAGTAACACAAACCTCAAATCAGTAACAACAAAGCCCAGGGGGCTAGAAGTGAAACAGAAGTGGGTGCCAGGAAACCAGACCCCCAGGAAAGTGATTTTGGCACTGACCAAGCACCACCAGGTTGTGCGGCGACATCCTCACCTATGACCATGCTGTCTGTACTTCCGGGGACTTCTGGAATCCTTATCTCTGAGCTCTTTCTCACCTGGATGACGAGGCTCTCTCTCCAACACTCACAACAGAAGGTCATCTTTCTGAGCAGTAACTTTGCCCTCCGCCACCCCCCCGCCCCCCTTCCCCACTGCGTCTGTGGGCCAGGTGTGTCGTTGCAGTTGGGTGTGGCGCCTGGGTCTGCCAGCAGGCAAAGTTTTCTTGGGGCAAAGACTAACCAGCTGGCATAAGGAACAATCTGCAATACTCTCCTGTTAATCATCTGCATTAAACCACTCGGCTAACTGGCCTCAGCATCAAAACACCAGCAGCTGTGATCGGCAGGACAGAAGGCCTCCAGGAGGAGTCAGAAGACGCCAGTCCCGGCACTGAGCAGTACCCGTCGGTCCTCCCTGTTCCCTCCTTCTCCAAGGATCTGGAACACCCTGGGAGACTGAACACGAGGCATGACCTGTCCAGCACCTGCTCTCCTGAGAAACAGCGACTCTCCCCTTGCTCTGCTGCCAACCTGCAGATCCTTCGAAGAGCAACATTCGGTCACTTCCTTTTACCCTGAGACCCCCACATTCACTGTTTAAAACCCGCTTTATGTAAAAGGCATGATTTGCCTTCAGATAACTTCTGGTCCTCTCTTCTAACTCATTAACTGGTTGGAACTCCCTGATGAAAGACATTACCAGAGACTTAGTGATGTTTTAATGGAGGCCTCATTCCTCTGCCCCTAGATGATGCTCAGGGCTTTCTGAGGGCAGTGACGGCTGCAGCAGACACAGGCACTGGCCATGGAGCGACACCGGCGAGCTGTCACGCTTTGTTTTTCTGCTTGTTAAATCTGAATGCTCCTAATTAGTTATCCTGCCCACTAAGGCCCGGGTGGACAATGATGCAGGGAGCAGGGGTGCTGAGAGGCTATGAATACAAGTTCCTTAGGCTCCTGAGGCTTGGGGACTGGTGACTTGGTTGTGGGCACTGAGGCGCTGCGCTCCTGTGGGCTGGAGATCCAGAGACGTCAGCCCCCATGTGAATAAAGGTCATCACCTGTCACTTCTGCGGGGAAAGGGCAGCGGCACTGGGTGCCCACTTAGGCACAGCCTTTGTCTGCTGACTCTGTGAATAGCGCCCACAGAGAATAACATTCTCTGCGTCTGTGTTTGCCTGGTGGGGCAGAGCCGTGCAAAATAACTTGCATAACTTCCTCGAGGAAGAATTCAGCAAAGTATGTTTTTAAAAAGTGGCCTTGAAATGCCTTAAACGTCACCTTTTGGTGATCGTACTCACTAGCTAGAACACATTAGAAAATCTTCACAGTAGGGCCACCATCTGCGTTATTCCTTCAGGTGCCAATTCTGACAAATGTTAGGTCACAAGGATGACGATTCCTGGGCTCTGTGGGTGTGAGCGATGAGAGAAAAAGCTAGCTAGCTGTTCAGGAATGCTTAGTGTTCAGAACGTTCGCAACATTGAACAACTCACTGGTGCTCCAAGATGTAAAAAGTGGAGATTTTATTTGGTTTTAGAATTCTGTGCATTATTTTACAGAACAGCATTTCTAATACTGTTTTGTTTGTTAAATTAATTCATTTGCTTTTCTTTTAGGGAGAGGGAGTACTAATGAGTTCAGGAGAGTGTATATATGTGTGTGTATTTATCCATCCATCCATCCATTGATTCATTGGACATTTACATGCCCAGTGGCTTAGTATAAATGTTCATAGCTTTAGCATAAAACAAACAGTTCAGACTGTTCTAGGCACCTCTAGAAAGGCGGTATGCATCTGATTTACCCCTCTCTCTTTCACGGCTCTTCGGGGGTCCTCCCCTTTGTCACCCCACCTTCCCACTTCACATCTCTTTACTAAGTACTCCAAATTTCAGACTTTCCATCTTTTTTTCATAATCTATCTATTGAAATCTATCCCCCTCAAATATTATCCTGTGCTTTCAACTTATTTAGAAGACAAAAGAATTTGTGCCCAAATTTACTCTTCTCAGGTCATATACAGGCACATCTTGGAGATAACATGGGTTCAGTTCTAGACCACCACAATAAAGCGAATATCACCATAAAGCGAGTCACATGAATTTTTTGGTTTCCCAGTGCATATAAATGTTGTTTACACTATACTGTAGTGGATTAAGCGTATAAGCATGGTTTTAAAAAGTATATACATTCGTTAAAAAATACTTTATTGCTAAAAATGCTAAACATTATCTGATAACACAGGGTTGCCATGAACCTTCTATTGGTTAAAAAAAGTGAAGTATCTGCAAAGTGCAATAAAATGAGGCATGTCTGTGTTTTTATATACATATATATATATATATATTTCATATAAACTAGAATCTAATTGCCTTAACCTGAAGGTAGGGTCTGGTTTGGAAAGTTAGAGCCCAGGGAAGGTGAACAGTGGGGAAGTCGGCTCCTCCGATTGCCCCACAAGAGGCGTATGCATTCTGGCAGGTGAGGTGGTGAGCCATGGAGGGAGTGGGCGGGGAGGAGTTACTCTAACCACCTGCCTCACCCCTGGGATCATCCAATATCCTTTCTCACGAAGCCTGTACAAATAGAATCATTCATTGCTTAACTTACATACGTCCCAAAGGTGAGTAACACCAGAAGAGCTAGTCATTTATATCCATTTTAGGTTTTTGTCACAAGAGCACAGGTAGCCAAAATTTAGAAGTCAAATCTGAACTTTCAGCAGGTAGAAGGAACTTTAGAGGAAGTCTCCTGTCACTTACACAGCCCGAGGAATGGCATATTAAACCATGGTTGTGATTTGCTCCTTAAGACCAACTAACATGCATATACTGATGTATTCTACTGATACAATGTGGAACTTTCTTATCAATGTCAAAAGAGCCAAAGGGATCTGAGTGAGGAGATGGTTTGTCACACACTCAACAGGGAAAGGGGAGAACTACAACCAAAAGCGAACGCGTTGAGGGTTATGGTACCGTTTCTCCTATCTCTTGGGAACCTATCTTTTTTTTCCCTTTAATTTGTATTCCTATTGTAAAGCACCCCATGGGTTCCTGCTGATCCTGGGTAGACTGAAAATGTCAAAACACAAACTCTACTCTACTTTCCCTTCTCAAAGTACCAAACCAGGAAAAAGCTCTTAAAAAGCAGCCTCATTTCCCCATTAAAAATAGGCACTAACACTTGTCCACTCAGTCACATATTCACAGTCACTGCCTGCCAAGTCCTTTATGAGGAACTGCCCATCAGTTCAAAAAACCGCTCTGCACTTAAATCTCCTGGAAGTTTGTTTGTAAGATTTTATGTTAGTTTTTAAAAAAGAGTATATTCTGTCAGATTTACACTCAAAGAGCATATAGATTGAATGTTTTTCTAATAGTATCTACTTCACTGAACAGAAATTCATCTGAAATTCCAAACTTAAGACATGACTAACTCAGGATGGTGTACCCCCTGAGCTCCTGGGATCTGGAGAGCCCCTCCCCTCATCTTCTGCCCCCTTCCTAGGCCCTGCCACTAGCACAGGAGAAGGACTCACTTTTTCATGATATAGTGCCTGCCAACTGATCAAGTAATGGCTGTGTGGTGGTCACCTACCACCTCTGCAGTGTCCAAGTAAAATCCAGTGAGCAACTTAATTATCAGTGAAATAAAAAGACAATTAGGAACTGAGAACCAGCATAAGCTACAAATATTGATCAGTGTGCAGGCGACTATAGCTCCTAGAACAACTAGAGGGTGTTCCCTTTGCTAAGCAGTGTCAGTCGGTGCTATTTATTTCCTCATGTCCAAGTGTACAATAGTAGAATGCATGTAAAGAGGCCAGTGAATTCAAATAATGAGAAGAGGGGAAAAACTGTCTTGAATGTAGTATCAGAGGCATTAGAGTAGCCTGAAATCTTCGGCCAACTTGTTGAATTGAGTCTAACTGAAAAAACTTTGGGAGCTGTAACTTACAAAAATGAAAACGGAGAGAGAGAAGAAAGCTGCAAATTTTGTGGTATCACAATTCTTTCAGCATCTTTATTGAGGATGGTATTAGTGTTCTGTGTACTATATTTTAAGATTTTTGTATATATACTTGAATTATAAACCTCCCTTTACCATGTTTATTAATCTTAACCTTTTTTTCTTTCTGGAGAGGAAAATATCTACATTTTGTTTTTTAAATAAAAGCTAGTGGGAAAACTCAAATTCACTTGAGAGAAATTTGTAGAAAGGAATCTATGCCTTTAGGAATGACTTATATTATCATTATTTGAGATCTATGATTCTTCAGTTACTTGCTGGAGTTTCTTCCTTTCCCCTGCAAAATTTTATAAACTGAAATTCATTTTTCTATAGTTATTTTATATGATATAAGAGGTGCTTTTATAGAGACCTTTATTTTTGGAGTGAGGATGGGAATCAAATGGGGAAAATAACTTACCCTAAAACTCCTGCAGCTGACTTGAAGTGGTGCTGTAGCCCCCAGACGGAAGTTGAAATGGTACAGGATGACCTGGGGTTGGCAGCTGGGTCAGTTAGGTGGGGTTTCCTGCTAGCCTGACACGCTCTGTCACAAGGCAGTAGTATTTTTTCCCCTTCTTGTGTTCCCTTCTCTTACATATTTGCAAGAACCAGATCCAGAGAACATGCCTGAAATTTACTCAGAAACCAAGGGAAGATGGGGCAGACGTGCCCTTCAGTACTGAGAACCTCCATGCAGACAGATCAAAAGCTAAATCCAACTTAACCCACCTCAGGCAGAAGAAGTAATTGAATTAAACTTCCTCTAAATATGAGGTTTGGGGATCTTAAAGCCAGGCACAAAAACACAGGTTGGAGTGAACTGTGGAGTAAATGGATGCCTGGTGCTCTGGCTGCCCCCGCCCACAGGGAGTTTGATAAGCTGCTGATTGCTTTACTAGTGAGGCTGAAAACTGATTAAGCTGCTTATGGGGCTCCGGGGCTAATGGTCTGGCCCACCGAGGATACCACTGCCACTGATTTCAGTAAGCTGCTTGGCATGTATGGTTTGATGATTACAAGGGGGAAAAAGACAAGAAGAAAAGACAGCAGGGTATAGGAAAGCTTTAAAAAGAAGACTTTATTATGCCAAGTGGGTACACTGCTTTGACACCCTAAATAAATACGGAATTACTGATTCTTTCTCTTCATCTGGTATCAAAATGCATTTTTGAAAGGTTTCCTTCAAGATGACTCACTTTGGAGCCCACCCCTTCTGTCTTAAACTGCCTTTACAAGAATAAGCCATCAGTGCCTTTAAACACACCTCTCCAGTGATAAGAGCTGGGGCCCTCAGATACTGAGATCAGGTAGAGGCTAGAAAATACATAAATGTAGTACTGGGTGTGGTATCTGATTCTTGCCCTTGGACACCGCTGGGTAATCAAAATTAAAACTGTGTCTCTTTCCACTCCAGCCAGCAGATCACTGTTGCTTTATTACATAGTAAAGGGCGGCATGACTGAGGAGTGGAAGGAGCTGATATGTGCAAACAGGTTTCAACTGGACGCACGAGTGGAAATTAAAACCCTAGCATTCTCTCAGCTCTCTCCCGCTAAATGCCCTAACACTCTTTCTACCATTTAAAATAACTTGCCTACCTCTGTGGGGATAAAAAGAAAACAAAAGTCTTAAGTTTGTATTACTTGCCAAGGTTTTACCTTTTTATTTTTTTTTTTTTAAGCCTTGAAGAATAACTGAAGGGTCTGAACACAGATTAAGCTGACCTCACTTCTTCTGGGCAAAACCACCAGAGAGGAAAACAACAACAATAGACAAAAGAACTCAATCACAGCAGTTTGAGCTGTTCTGAAAGTTGTCCCAGTTATTATTTTTTTGTAATTGACTCCTGAAAGAATCCACAAGATATGGAAAGGAAGGCAGTGCTTTCATGTAGTGTCTAAAAGCTTCTTAGGGAGTGAGCTGTTGATTTAAATGATTAACCAAAGCTGAACATATTCAGAGCCTTGGTTTGAAGAGACAGTGTTGGTTTTCTTCCTGGCTGCTAACCAGGTCCATCATTAAAAGGACATACATGCACTAATAAAAGTACAAAAAGATGATTTTGACTCTTACATACTCTGCTGTGTTTTACTAAAATTTAATGTCATCCAACTGTTTGGCTTGGGGACAAGTCAAAGAGTTTAATATATTCATTGTCTTTTATGTCTTTTTTCCTCGTCCAATTTTTTTATTGATGTAATTGACATACCGTAAAACTCACTCTTGTAAAGTACACAAGTCACTGGCTTTTAGGACAGTTACAAAGTTGTGCAACCATCACCACTAATTCCAGAACATTTTCATCAGCCCCAAAGGAAACCCCACAGCATCAGCAGCCACTCCTCACCCAAGGCTCTCCCCAGGCCCTGGCAAACCCTTACCTACTGTCTCTGTGGATTGGCCTACTGGACATTTTAAGAAAAGTCCAAATACAATGAAAATCATAAAATATGTATTCTCTTCTATCTGGCTTCTTTCAGCAGGATGGTCTCAAGATTTACCCTTGTTGCTTGGGTCAGCACTTCACTCCTTTTTATGGCTGAATAATATTCCATTGCATAGAGATACAACATTTTGTTTATCCATTCATTAGCTGATGAACATTTGGGCTGTTTCCATTTTTTGGCTATTATGAAAATGCTGCTTTGAACATTTTTGTACAAGTTTTTATGTGGACATATGTTTTGAGTTCTCTAGGATATATACCTAGGAGTGAAACTGCTACTTATGGTAACTCTGCATTAAACTTTTTGAGGGACTGTCAAACTTTTTCCTAAGTGGCTGCACCACTCTCCATTCCCACCAGCAGCGAATGAGAGCTCCAGTTTCTCCATATCCTTGCCAGCGTTTCTTATTGTCCGATAGTATCTTTTTATATTAAGTGTGTTTTTCTCATTCTGAATAGAAAATAACTGATCATCAGGGCTTGTGAAGAAAACTACTCCAATGATAGCAGAATTCAGTGCCAAGACCATAATCAACAAAAACACTTTCTAAGGAAGAAAACAGAAATGAAATGGCCCCCTCAGTGCTTACCTGCTGCAGATCGGCAAGGGAATACAGATGGATCTGCTGGAGGAGGTATTCTCTAGGGAAGATTCTGAAAACAAGGACAGAAACAGAAATAAAGGTGCTGCCACAAAACACACTTTTCTTGATAAGTTTCAAAATCTCATTCAGGAAGCCCTCTCCTCTGCCTTCTCCCCTCCTCCCCACAGATTCTAAGAAACCCATAATAATACCTTTCTGATATTTTTCTTTCTAATACAGATACCAAAAAGGGAGTAAAGTTTTCATCTTTGGTTTTTAATGTAGCCCCAGGTGCTAGGAATACCATGCAGTGGTCCAGGTCTGAGGGCCAGAGTGCCAGGTTTCTTGTCATTAATCAGCTGTGTCATCTCAGGCAAGTTGGAAAGCCCATCTAGCTTCAGCTTCTTCACTGTTTAATGAAGGTGACTGAATTTGGTGTCTAGATGAGTAGATTTTGGAGTTGAGAAAATCAACTGGAGTGGCAACTTGTGTGTCTCTGTCTAAAGGCTCCTATGGATTTCATTAATGGGGACGGTGGTGCCAAATAGCACATTAATGAACCATCTTCTTATGTGTATAGTGATGAGTTTGGGAATGTAGGTACAGATTGGAATGATAGGACAAAATATTTCAAACTGAGACTCTGATCTGTCCAATATCTTTGGCTGCTGTCAGTTCATAACATCTGGATAAATGACAGTGAGTAGACAGAAAAAAAAGACCAATTATGGATAAGCAAACAGGTACTAAAGCATAGATGGATAGAAGACACCACATACACACACCCCAAAACAAAACTCATGGTGCTAGCATTTTCTGTCTTTGTCTTAGGGGGTACTATGCAATTTTCTTGTATCCTAAATGAAAGAAACCACCAACTCAGTTAACATCTATGACTGTCTACTATATACCAAGGAGTGTGCCAGGCACTAGAAAGACAATTATGAATGAGACAGTCCCAGTATCTGAGTTCAAGAAGCATAAAGTCAAGTGAGGAAAAGAGATACCATTCACCTGGCTTTCCCTATTGGTAACATCTTACACCACCATGGTGCACTGATCAAAACTAACAAATGAAATACTATGTAAATTAGACTTTATTCAGAGGTCACCAATTGTTTCACCAATGGCCCTTTTCTATTCAAGGATCCAATCCAGAACACAACATTGCATTTATAGATTTTTAAGTATATATAAGCATTTCCTTTTTTTAAAATTGAAGTATACTCAGTTACAACGTGTCAGTTTCTGGTGTACAGAATAATGTCCCAGTCATGTGTGTGTGTGTATAATGTATATTTATTTTCAAATTCTTTTTCATTAAAGATTATTACAAGATATTGAATATAGCCCCCTGTACTATGCAGAAGAAATTTGTTTTATCTATTTTTATATATAGTGGTTAACATTTGCAAATCTGAAACTCCCAAATTTATCCCTTCCCACCCTCTTTTCCCCCGGTAACCATAAGATTGTCTACTATGTCAGCAAGTCTGTTTCTGTTCTGTAGATGAGTTCATTAGTGTCCTCTTTTTCCTTTTTTAGATTTCACATGTGAGGGATATCATATGGTATTTTTCTTTTTCTTTCTGGCTTTCTACACTTAGAGTGATGATTTCCAGGTCCATCCATGTTGCTGCAAATGGCATTATTTTATTCTTTTTTATCATTGAGTAGTATTCCATTGTATAAATAAATATACCACAACTTCTTAATCCAGTCGTCTGTTGATGGACATTTAGGTTGCTTCCATATCTTGGCTATTGTATATAGTACTACTATGAACACTGGAGTGAGTGTTATCTTTTCAAATTAGAATTCCCTCCATAGTGTATAAGCCCAGGAGTGCAAAATGACTTGAGACCAAAAAAATCTGTGCAGAAAAGGAAACATAGGACAGTCTTTCAGTGGGGTCATGACGGTAGCAAAATATGATCATCTAATATGGGGACAGAGGGTATTTTGGTGTGGTTGAATGGGAGAAATAATGTTTCTCAGAGGCAACTGCTTCATAATGAAATCCCTTAAAAAAAGTAAAAGGAAAGCAATGCGGCAGCAGGACTGAGAAACAGAGACAGAGTGAACCAAACACGTAGGCTGGAAAATCACTTAAAGATGAGCTCCTGCCTTTTCTGTTGATTTATATACATGCAGGTCAGCTGGAGGAAGTCAGAAAG
This sequence comes from Vicugna pacos, assembly GCF_048564905.1. Classification (NCBI taxonomy): domain Eukaryota; kingdom Metazoa; phylum Chordata; class Mammalia; order Artiodactyla; family Camelidae; genus Vicugna; species Vicugna pacos. Next base: position 64,526,571 of record NC_132991.1, on the reverse strand, counting down.
AAGGTGACTGAAATGAACTCTAGCAGGGACAAAAGCAAGGCAGCACACCTCTAATGTTTTGCTACTTAAAGTTCCTTCTGCTCTAAAATCCTAAAACTTCCATGACTGAGGGTATAAAGGATATATAAGAATTAATTATAAAATTTACAAACTGAATCATACTGGTGTACCCTGCACTAGAGTACCACAGCCAGTCAGTCACCCAGTCAACAAACACTACTGGGTCCCTAAGATGAGTCAGGTGTTGTGCTAAGGGCTGGAGATGGATATGTTCAATGAACACAGTCAACAAGCAACAAAGAGAATTTCCAATTTCTCCTTTCTAAGCTGGGTCCTTTTTGCCCCCAAACACTGTTCATTATTATTCTCACAATAACTAACCAACTTTGGGCACAGTCACCTCTCATACTCCTTTAATATTATTTGTTCCGCTAAGTTAGTGATGTATTTAGTGTTTCCGTGTGTAAATATATCTCACATACCTATTTTCTCTTCCCCTTTAGAAGAGATTCTAAGCCCCTCCAGAAGCACATTATCTGCTGTCTCCTCTCTGGCACTCTTCAGTGTCTATTACTGTAATTTACAAGAGGTCAGTCATAACAGACCCAAAGAACTGGAAAATGCAATATATGCAGAAAAGATAAAGGAACTAATCTTATTGTGTTTAGAGAAGATGTTGTGTCCAGGAGATTTAGTGATGGCCATAAAAAATACAGACTTTCAAGACAGATAATGCCAATCAGCTTTTCTTCTCCCTGAGGACGGAAACTATAGCATGAAAGCATGGAAGTCAAATATGAGAATAAAGTTCCTGAGAAGGAAGACTGAGAGGCATTAAAATGTGTCTCTTATAGTGATGCTTTTTAATGTAAATAAAAGACGAAAAAGGTCTGTTGCAGTTAGAGGAAGGGAGGCACTCGCTCTTCTGCTTAGAGGAGGCAAGGGTTTCAAAGGCAAGCCCAGATAACCGCTGTCAGTTCGTTCCTCTTTCTCATTGCTAACATCTCCAAGGTAGACTGAATTGCCGAGACATTCTCTGAATTTTTTAGTTTTATTTTTTAGAATATTTTTAAATTTTTATACAATTTTTAAAGATTATACTCCATTTATAGTGATCGCAAATTATTGGCTATATTCCCTGTGTTGTACAATACATCCTCGAACCTGTCTTACACCCAATGGATTGTACCCCTAATCCCGAAGCCACTAGTTTGTTCTCTGTATCTGCAAGTCTGCTTCTTTTTTGTTATAGTCACTAGTTTGTCGTATTTTTTAGATCCCACATATAGGTGCTGTTATACGGTACTTGTCTTTATCTGAATATCCACAGCGGAAGTGCAGGGTAACTAATGACATAGAAGTCCAGCCCAGAAAAGCACGGGCAGCTTCCCATCGGGGGACGCCAAGGGCTTCCCGCACTGTGGCTTATGTGTACAAGGTGGCCTGTCTGGCAGGAGCTCTTTAGGAAACGGACGGAACGAGCAGGGACTTCCAGGGGTCAGCGCCCCTGAAACTCTGCGTTGTGCAAGGGGTTGTGGAGAACCGACAGCCCAAGGTGTGCCTGGGTAGCATGAAGCTGCCGCAGGCGGATCTGACGAGGAGAGGATGGGCTGGGCTCTGCAGGGGACGCAGAGATGGTCTTTCGCCTCAGCAGGGACTGCTCGGGGAGTCGCGGGTGTCTGGGAGGCAAAGCTGGATACCCCTTGAGAGTCACGGCAGCATTACTTTTACAACTTTACTATTCATGTATTTAGTAAAGAATGGATAATTATTTGCATTTTTTGGTCAGAAAACACAACTCGTGATCACCATATCTCCCAGGAATTTAATGCAAATGAAGTCCATCCTTGTGACCTCGATGACTTTTCATGTGGTTAAGAACCTACAGTCAGAATCTAAAATCAACACACATTTCTTTGCAGTCAGTAGATGCTGGGCACATATGAGACAGGAAATTTGGAGAAGACATGGTTTTTTCTAACATATACAGGCAAGTGAGATAGACAGGCAAACCGTTCCAGCTCCCACATGGAACGCTGAGACCTAAGACAGCTGTGTGGGGGTTGGGGGGCCTGCCTGCGGGACACCTGCTCAGGAAAGGCTCAGAGAACCAACAGGTCAGAACGCATCTGAAGGAATGGAAGAGTGGGTATTCCAGGTAGACGGAGCAGTGTGGGTCAGAGCAGAGCGGCCAGGACAAGCAGGACTCTTTCAAGGGAAAGGCTCTTATGGGGCTGAAGGTGCCGTGTATGTGTGAGTGCTGCGGAGGGGAACCGCAGAGTGTGAGCCTGGAAAATCAGAACATAACCAGACCCGCCTGGATGCCTAGAGAGAAATGTACCCTCAAAGAGATGAGGCCACAGACATGCCTCAAGCAAGAGAATGACAGTTACATTTGTGACGTTCAAAGATCATTGACATCAGAAGTGGGCAGGGGGAGGAGACTGAAAGGATGGATAATTCTGGAGGTAAATTAGGTGAGAAATGGTGGAAACCGGAACAGAATTGCAATAGCTGCCCTGGGGTTGGAGAGAAGGCGTTGACCACAGAGAGACTTCTGCAGCACAAGCCACACATCAGGGTGACTGACGGGACGGGGAGGCTGGGAAGGAGCAAGGCACTGCTCATGGCTGTCCAGCGAGGGCCAGGAGTAAACGGCAGCTCCAACTACTGACACAGGGAATAAGGAAGAGGAGTCATCTTTGGGGAGAGAGGACTGGAACCGTGCAAAATCCAGGCAGAGTCATCCACGGGTCCTGGGAGGAGATCTGGGTGCCTACAGGTGAAGACGGGAAAACGAGGAACAGCCCAGGATAGCCAGAGAGAGACACAGAAAAGACTGGACGGTGGCAAAACAGTACTGTTGAAGGAACGGCTGCAGGAAGAAGGCTGGGAAGGAGCCGTCTGAGGAGAAAAAGCAGAAGAGCCAGCATCAAGGAAGCCAAGGAAGGAGAGAATTTCAGGAAAGATGAAGGGGGTCAATGGCATCAGAGGCAGAGGAGAGGTCAGATAATATGGGGAAGGCTCTCACAAGGACTGAAAAGTGCTGGCTGGATTTGGCAAAGGGGAATTCTTTAGTGACCTGGGACAGAACGGTTTCTGGGAGGATGAGGGAGGCCAGACTGCAGATGGGTGAAGGGCCGAGACTTATTCCTTAGGGAGCCACCTTTAAAGGAGAGAGATTGGGCCATAGCTCCAGTAGGACGCAAGACTAAGAAAGGAATTTGTTTCTTAAAGATGGGAGATACTTGGGCATATTTATATGCTAAAGTAAAGATGCAAGTACAGAAGCAGAAGCTGCAGATACACAGGTAGGGAAAATGGACAGAGCCTGGCCCTGGAAAGGTCTCAAGGAAATGGGATGAGACCCTGCTGGAAGCTCTTTAAAACACCTTTGCACGTGTGAGGGTGTGCACACACACAAACACACACACCCTGTATTTTCTTTTTATTTTTCTCTTTTTTAAAAAGATTGAAGTACAATCGATTTATAATGTTGTGTTAATTTCTAGTGTACAGCACAGTGATTCAGTTGTGTATATATATACATGTATATATATTCCTTTTCATATTCTTTATCATTATAGGCTATTACAAGGTATTGAACATAGTTCCTTGTGCTGTACAGTAGGCCCTTGTTGTTTACCCCTGTATTTTCTTAACTGAAATGCTTCAAGTTTCAACTAAAATGTTAATATACAAGGTAATTTACTAATTTCTTCAAAGTTCCTTCCAAACTTCAACATATTAGGGATGGAAAACTGCAAACTGACTGACGGCTGTCTGACTGAGCAATCCTTAGGTAAACAGCATCTTTGCAGCAGGAGAGTGCTGCCTTTTGTTTCCAATGAGGCTGCTGTGTTTAGGGTTTTCTGTGCATTAAGTGACCTCACTGCACCGCAGGCCTATTAATCATCAGGGCTGACAGCCCTTCGCCAGCAGCCTAGCCTCGAGGACAGCCCTGCTCATGCCGACGCAACATCATCCAGTCGGCCCTGACACCAGAGCCAGAGGACGACCGACCGTGATAAGGAGAGTCAACTCCACCCTTCACTCATCATCAAGGGAAACCGCATCCCTGGCAGGCAGCACTGTCAAGTTCTCCGAAACCAGAGAACAATGAAGAAACCTGCTAAAGGATCAGGAAAACCAAATGGCACAGTCCTTTCTAGTGCCAACATTTTCTATTTTACCATCTTTAGAATTTCCAGACATGCCGAGAAGGTAACTTAGGCTTCATTTACACATTGCTCCAATGAGAAAGGTGAGAAAGGATGAAAACGAAAAGGGAAAAAGGTCATATGTGATTAAGAGTCCTTATATTATATAGCTAGTACTTGGGGTTAAAAATGCAGAAATAATGGCCTATGAAATCGAAGGTAGTACTCTACACAAAACAGGAGGGGAGCCTTCTCCCTGTCTGTACCAGGACACTGAGTCAAATACATCAAGACTCATTTAACCTGCCTAATTTCTGAGGACTTCAACTCAGTTCCCAACAAGCCCTGATGTTCATGAGAGAAAAGCGACTAAGTGAGGCCTTGAAGCAGGCACACCCTTTGCAGGATTTGATAGATTTGGTAACATTGCCATTTCCCTGAAGCTCTTTTCTTTGAGTTGCATAACTGGCATTTAAAAACCCAATGATTCAAATGAAAAAAGTCTGTAATGAAAATATCTCAGCACATGTAATAGATAGATTGTAAAGACCCATCTCCCTCCCTCCTCATGTGTCTGTCTGTCTCTCTTTCACACGTACACACACACACACACACACACACACACACACAGAGAGAGGAAATTAAAAAGATAATACCCAAGGAAAACCTCCAATTTTGAATCTAAATCATAAGGGCCTAAAGGAGGAATATGGGTAGAAATGCATAAGGAATAATTTAAAAGGAAAACTATTTATTCATGTAGTATTACTGTGTTTTCCAAGCATATGTGCTCTGGGGTAGGTAATTTGTACCAAGTTGAAAGGCCTCAGCATCCTTCCTTCAGAGGGCACATGCACCCACACTGAAATCAGCAGAAAGCACTCTGAACATGAGATGCAATTTGTTGTTCTTGATATGAGCTGCAAACTCTCCCTGAAATAGTTACATTAGACTGGATGTGGACAGGACTCATATGTCCAGACATGCTCCCAGCTAATGGAAAAACAATTTTAAATCAAAGGCAGATATTTTGATAGCAACCCATGTGGAGGAAACAAGCTTCAATCATTTCACTAGATACCTCATTTTGCTAATCTCATTGGCTGAAAAAGTGGCAAGATTGCATCAGATATTATATCTTGGCAGATGAGTATGGGAAGTAAGAGTGTCTTTTACCCGCTCACTCAGAAACTGTGCTTAAGTTTCTTAGCAACAATCTAAAGCCTGGAGTAGAAATACTTGGGAAGTAATTTGAGTTGTGATTATCCTGGGGTCTAATTATAAAAGTGACAGATTATATCACAGTTATTACAGGTTCGAGCTCAAATTCTTACAGTATTTAATGGTTCCAAGAATATAACACTTTTCCTGCAATGAGTTTTATTTTTCTGTTGTCTTTTAGAAAATGATTTTAGATAATTTGTATATCTCATTTACTCTCAGAATAAGATCATTTTTTATCTTTCTGAAGAATTTCTCAGTAATAAAAAGCTATGTACATGTACATTGTAGTAAAATTAATATATAACTTGCCAGAGCCCCTTTTTCAAAGTTTATTCATCTAGTTAGTTTTGAATGACATTGTCTTTTGCAGATAGCCTGTAGTTCCATTTTAGAGTGTTAATATCAGCATATTTTTTATACACACACACACACACAAAATTTGCTGAAGGAGATCTCTGGATATAATGAAGGAAGAGATAGAGGCTACCAGGAGGTTAGATGACGTGAAAACCTTAGTTCTGGAAGTCATCTAAGGGAAAAAGAATTCTTGGAAGTAGACTGAGGACAGTTGCTCTCAAAAACTATCAAAATAACATCCTGTGTTTAAGTAGTTTCTGAGTCCTGATAGATTTATGCAGCTAATCTGGGGAGACCAAAGCCTCAACCACAGCTAATGACACTTTTAATTAGCTAACTTGAAAACTAGCTGTAAAGCCAGGCTAATATTAGGTCTTTCAGCAAACGCAAAGAGGTCCGTTCATTTACTGAGCTTACAGTGTCATCCACACACTTGAAGTGTGAATAATACTTGTCGTCTTAAGTGAGACTGACTTAGTGATATTACTGTGGCTAAAATGGGCTTATTTTTCTAAATTTCAATAACCAGACTTTGCAATAATCAATTGCACATTTCGGTCTCAGACTTGGGTTATAAGATATTCCTCATATGCAGTTCTGAGGCACAGCAAGTCCAGTCTGTGTGGATTGTGTTTTAAGACCTAGACTGCCTGAGGAGATATGCTCTCAATAAGTTAGCCTCCTAAATTAAGTGTATTTGACTCACAACAGTGTGCAATTTTTTTTCTCTCTGTAACAGATAATCCCTCTACGTAACACATCTGACTCATTGGGAGGTGGGGGGAGAAAAGGAGGTGTTGCTATGAAATGACCTCTCCTAGCTCATTTATCATTAGCTCATGCAATCTTTTGTCAGGGACACTAAATAACATCCTCATTTACTTCTTTTAAGATCAATGGTATGTTGTTCGTTTGCTCACACATCAAAACACCATTTTCGCTCACTGATTCATGATGCTTTAAACAAACTGGCATAAAAAGATGTTCACAATATACTACGTGAAATGATTGGGTTAAACATATAGTATAAGACCATTATTATGGGGAAGAAATAATCTGCAGAGGAAAAAGTCTGGAAGGATATGCACCAAAGTGTAAGATAATGGGTGACTTTCTTATTTTTGCTTTCTATGACGAACAGTATTTTTTGTACTATGAAAAAAAGTTTGACCAAATTAAGTAGGTGGAATATTGCTAGCAGTACTTTATTCATTTAATTAATTTGTTCAGCAAATATTTAGAGGCCCCCACTATATGTCAGGTATGGTCCTAGGCAGCCCTGAGGATATGGCAGTGAGCAAAACAGATACAAAGCCATGACCCTGTAGCTTACACCCACCCAGTGGGGAGAGCAGGGCCAGTGCACATGGCTGCACGGGCTGGCAGAGCACAACCTCCATATCCATACACGATGGCACAAGAGAGGGAGACAGACGAACTAAAACATCATGTTATATGGTAATAAGCAGAGAAAGAAAAGAAGAAGTGCGGGGGGGGCATTAGCTACAATTTTAAATAAAGTGGTCAAGGGTGCCTCACAAATGTGACAGTTGCATAAAGACTCAAGGGAGGTATGGAAGCAAGCTATGCAGTTATCTGGAGAAAAGGAAAACAGGAGTAGAAACTCACACAGGCCCTTGCTTGGTGTGCTCAAAACGAGGCCGATGTGACCGGAACAGAGTAAATGAGAGGGAGAGTAGTGGGAGGGGAGGGCAGAGAGGCGACGGGGAACCAGTCATATATGTCCTTGGCTTTTACTTAAAGTGAGAGGTGAAGCTATTAGAAAGGGTGACATCATCTCATCTACATGTTAAACTCTAGCTGTAGTCTTAGGAACAGACTGAAGGGGGAGATTGCATATGCAATAATCCAGGGGCAAGACTGTCATCTGGGCTTGGACCCAGGTGGTGGCAGGGAAAAGTGGTGACGAGTGGATCTATTTTGAAGGTGAAGCTGACAAGATTGGCTGATGGGCTGGGCGCGAAATGTAGGAGAAAGGTGTCTGGCTTGAACAGCGGGATGGATGGAGGTGCCGTTAAGGCAGGCGGAGGAGTCTGCAGCGCAGGAGTTGGGGAGGGGACACTAGCCCAGTTTTGGACAGATTAGGTTTGAGATGCTAGTGGACAACCACAGGACATTTCAACCTTTGGACTTAGCCTCCTCTCCAATGAACTCACTGAACAGACAGAGCTTTCCCTGGGGTAACAAGCGGGAAGGGAATCCTGAATCAGGTGACATTTATGGGGACTGTTCTAAGAGCTGAGCAAGCTGCTAAATTTTGCTTGAAGGAAGAGGAGGCAAAGAGAGTCTGACAGGGCACATACACACACAGTCACTTTTTTCTGGTACTCACTAGGATAATGTTAATAAAAATGTTTGTTTTATGATAGAAATTTCTCACTACTCAGTAAACTGGATATTTCAGTGAGAACTGATTCTGGATAGAATTATGATTTCAAATAAAATGTAAGACCAAAGACAGGAAAAGGTGACTTAGAAGGTAGAAGAATCACGTTTGGTATTGTCTAGAGACTCCCAGGTCACACCGTTAAATTGTCCAGAATGGTCTAAGTCAAGGAGTAAACTTGACAAACAAGCAGGATTTATATGTTCCCCAAGAACCACCACAACTGTGTCCTAAGTGACTGCCAACTGGCTGCAACTAGTGTTGGAGAGAAACTAGTTTTAATTTTATTATTATTATTTTTTTTTGGTGGGGGGAAGTAATTAGGTTTACTTATTTATCTGTTGTTGGAGGAGGTACTGGGGATTGAACCCAGGACCTCATGTGTGCTAAGTATGTGCTCTACCACTTGAGCTCTACCCTCCCCTGAGGAACTAGTTTTAAATTTATATTATGATAGAAACTTTGGATGCACCAGGCACCCAAGTCCCCAAATTATGTTTTAATGATAGAGAATGAGAAACACTCAGGCATCCACTAATTTAATCTACAATGTCTTTCTTTGGGCTGGATGATTTCACGTCAGCCCTCAGAAGAGAAAATACGACTCAAATGAGGATTTCTGAAAAGCTAGTCCAAACAGCTGGTGCTGGTCCGGTGATGTTTTTAGCAATCCAAGACAAAAGGAGAAAAAAAGAATAGTAGAATGAATTTTAAATCTCTTTCACTTTAAAAAGCTGTTTGATTTCTGACACTGTTTGCCTGTTTTTTTTTTTCTCAAAGCATTACTATGTTCTTTTACAAAATGATGGTTGAGAAACAGGTGGTAATGTTTGTTTGTTTTAGCTGAAGACATGTATAAGACAACCCTATAGCTACCTCTACATGTGCAGGTCTATGAACTGGAAAGGTCTGGTAAACACAGATCTAGAGGAAAATGCACTCAGCACTAAGATGACTGTCACGCCGTGCTCTGCAAGGCGGGCGCTGGTGGTGAGCACAGGAGTGCCTGTGCAGCGATCCCTCCTTCCCACTCCAGGGACACCACTGTCTGCCACCTCCCCACCTTCCTTCACAGCCTCCTAGATGACTTCAATCAAGGCTTCAGGAGAAATAAAAGCGATTCCTTCCTTTTAAGAGTCTAGAAACCTCTAGACATTACCGCCACCTCCAGCAAATGCACCAGGGAAAGAGGCAGGAATTTGAGCATCACAAACCTGGTTCCAAGTGTGGACTCTGCTGCTCACCAACTTTGTCACCTCAGGCAGCTGACGTAGCATCTCAGAGTCACAGTTCTGTCTAAGCATCACCTGTCTTACCTATCTAAAAGGGCTGTTGTAAAGAACAAGTAATATGTTTATGGGAAAGTACTTTTTAATTGATAAAATCACATGGGCCCAGGTACCATCATAAATAAGTGGTGGGCTGGGCTAAGAAAAGCAGAGCAGCGATGGATTCCACATCAGATGCCAGTGGGTGTGAGGAGACAACAGGGTGGGGGGAGACGATGGCAAAGCGGAGGGTCTGGTATCTAAGGCTGGCTGCTGCAAGCCCTGTGTCCTCAGAGCTTCTCATTTCTTAAGAGAAACCAGAGAGCTTCATTTTGTGTGAGCATGAAACCTCCCTAGTTATTTAAAGGTTAGCCACTGTTTCGCAACTTGAAAGCCTAATGCGGGCCATCCCTGAAAGGCCAAACAAAACATGTCTGGGGGCCAGATCTGACCCTGATTTACACACGCATCCCACCGTTCCTGTGTTCAGCGGGACACGTAGGGCTGAGACCCTTCCCAGCTCCTAGGAGGTCCCCCCGACGACTTCCCTAATGGTTGCTGATCCGGATGTGTCCTGACAGCTCGAAGATCTTCCACAGAGTACTGCACGCACCTTCACATGTGGATACTGTAAATAATCCTTCTCATGAAAAGTTAACTAGGCCTCGAACCAATCCAGAGGGTCGCCATCTGGGAGTCCTCAGTACGGGTGAACTGTCAGCACTATAAACATTTCCGACTTCATGGAAGACGCTGACTTTTTCTAAACGAATCACCCCCACCAGTCAAGACTTGCAGTGTGGGTTCAAGAACAAGGCATTCATTTAACCACAATAACAAAAACAGTAAGGCTAAAAACTGTACGGTCATCATAATGACCGGCCTAAAAGCCAACTGTGACTTCCCTAATAAGGTGACGGCCAAAGTTGGCTCCCTGGCGGCTGAATGTCAGTACGATTAATCAGTCTGTTTCCAGTTTTCTCACGACAGCAACATTAACAGTTTGCTTTATTCTGTTTATATGGCGCTGACAGGTCTTCAGCATGCTGGGCCTACTTGCTGGAGATTAATGGCAACTCTTATATGTAGGTACAAATCAGGCAGGGTGAGCAGGCCTTTTAGGACAAGATAAGAACTGGATTCTCCTGCTCTTTTTCGCCCCCCATTGCCCATCAGTTCCTCCTTCTATTAACTTCTATCGAGGAGAAGAATGTTAGTGGTACCCAGCAAGAACTTCTCACTGTTTAAACTCCCCTCTTGATGCTGTAGCCCCAGGTACAACAAAGGGAACCTTCCGTGTTGCTTTTAAGTAAGCTTATCATTGCTAAAGGTACTGTTGGCTGATTTTGTTTTCAAAAAGTCAGATTCCATAGAAAAGTGAAAGACAGGTAAGATATGGCTTCTAGTGACAGGAATTTTAGCATATGAGGTGGGCAATGGGTCCCCTTTGTAGTTATGGTTATTTTTATAGACACCGAAGGCGGCAGAATTAATATAAAATACGACCCAGCTGCAAGAAGTATGGATGTCCGAGAAAATCTCTTAAACATATTTCACTAAATAGTCATCTTTCTAAATAAATCAAAAAGATTTCTAGCCTAAAAATCTATGAGTACTGCTTGCTACCAGTGTACTTTTCTCTGTGGCAAGTTGGAGAGTGTGGTAACCCCGAACATTATTTTAACAGCATATAAATATAGAGAAACTAAAATGACATCCAAAACAAAAAAAAATCAATGTGCTTCCTCTAGGGCTCTGTAGGAAGCATCCTCTCATTCTTTGCTCTTAGGGAGCCCCCTGCTCCACCTGTTTTCATACAACAAATGCATAGTAAGTGTGCACTGCATACCCGGCAACCGCAGGCCCTGTGCACAGCTGGCTCTCCAACCCACTTCCTCTTGCTCACTCTTCTGACAGTGAGGAGCAGGAGCAGGGGACTGATTCCAATACACAGAGCATAGGGGTGGCTTTTAAGTGGAACCTTTTAAAGCTTTGTAAAGATAAGAACAGTCTAGGATAAGAAAGCAGTATTAATAATAATAGTAGGTACTAAGTGCTTATGATAGACAAGCATTACTGTTAAGCCCTTCGGTTGTGAAACCCATTTCACTCCCACAACAGAATGCATTGAGGGAAGAGATAAATAATTGTTTGTGTCTGAAGCGCATGATATTTGAGAGAGTGGAATAATACACTGGATTAGATTGGGGCAGATCTTCCAATTCCACACTTGTGCTTTAATAACTGGTTTGATGTGAAGGTTGAACTGGAGAGGAAAGAAACCCAGGTGAGAAGAACAGTTAGAAGGATAATCCTGAGGCTGAACCAGGGTGGTGTGCTGGAAGTGAAAAAGAAAGACTGGAGACTTATCCCAGAAACAAAACCAACTAAATTTTTTGGCTGATTTGAGTTTTTCTTTAGTTCATTTGTTCATTCATTTAACAATTTTCGAAGGTTTTAGATGGGTCAAACACTGTGCTAAGTGACACAGAGAAGAAAGAAAAAGAAGAATTTGAAGATTACTCCTTCCTCAAAACTGGGCTACCAGCTATTGCTCAGTGGTCTAAAGTGACCTGTAACAGACATCCACCCATCACCCATCCCGCCTTCTACCCACCCATTCAGTACTTACTGAACACCCACCTTGTGCCAGGCACTACTCTACATAACGGTCAGGAATAAGTTCAGGAAAGAAAAGGAAAAAAAGACTACGATTTCCATTCTCACAGCCCTAGGAATGCCTTCCTTCCAGAACTCCATTCCTGTCCTGGTGGTCTGGCCATAAGGCGCAGTACATGGTGGCAAACCACCAAACTGCTGGAACAGCACAGGTATTCTTAGTCATCCATATGAAGAGAGGATCTCCTATGTAATTCCTAAATGTGTGCCCTGATTCAGCATATTTAACCAAAGCAAAACATTATATTAGAAAGGTATCTAACATGATTCCCATGTGTAGATTTTAGTATCACTGAAAAATACAAGTATAAGAAAAAGCAGCTCTAAGCAAAGCCAAAAGGTACTGAAAATAATAGAACAAACATACTTTGAATGTTAAAAATCTTATATCTAGTTTAGTTGGTGAATTAGTTTGAGACATATGATTTTATTGCCTTTCAGGGAAAGCCCTGATATTTTAAAATTAAGATTTGCCTAGACTTAATAAGAATAAATCCTGACCACCTTCTAGTGCTTTCTGAAAAACCACTAAGTAATAGAATGACTACCACTGAGAAGTATTTCACTTTATGGCAGCTGCCTTTTCATTATTATTTTATGAGAGTTTGTCTAGATATTATGTATCCTTTACTATCTACATTTAATTCTTTTTAAAATGTTTCCTTCAGATGCCTGGGGTTTTGTCAGTTTCTTTGGCTCTTAATCGGATTTCAAACAGCAAATGATACCACTTTCCAAAAGTTCTTATTCACATAGGCTTGCCTCCGAAAACTATGACTAATGTATGTTTTTAAATTTCTATTAAAACAAAAAAAAAATTAAAAGGTATGTTTAGGGACTTATGAACACATCAACAATTATTTCATGAACACCATCAATAATTATTTCAAGTATAAGCTAGTTGATATATGTCAAGGGTGAGAATTTAAATGCCAGTAAAACCTAACCATAAAGAAGGAATTTGATGAGAGCAGGCACATTTTAACTTCAGTTTTATGTTGAGGATCTGAGCCTGGTATGGACTTGTGTGTTCCATAAACTCTGAAATCACCAAGCTATGGAAGAGCAGCCTGTGCCAACGGTAACATGAAAAGGAAGAATCTTGGGCCTTTTCCTCTTTTGCTTGTTTTTTGTTTTTTGTTTTTGATGCATCTTAATACAAGCTCTAGACTGTGTCATTTATCAAGTGTGTTTCTGTCTGGAAAACAAGATTTGGATAACCACCTACTTATTTTCCATTGAAAAAATGTTTTTCAGTTATGAACTATTTCAAACATGCTTATTTTTACTGATGATAATAGGAGCTGAAACTGGGGAAAATGCAAAACACAAGTGATCAATGAAGCCACTCCCATGATTATTATCTCAAGTTAAGTTATCGGAAAGAGAAGTCTTCACCGTCGTGGGAACTTGATCCACGGGTTTAAAGCTCCAGTTACGCTGAGATATTATTTTCATTGTGTTTGGCTCAAACAGAGAGTGGACCTCAGAGAAAAGTCAGAGCTGAGCCCAGAGGGAGAGCCACAGAATTCGAGACGGTCCGCGCTGTAAAGGCCCTTAGAGATCATCTAACCACCCTCCCGGGGCGGGAAAGAAAAACAAACCGGAGCCGTCTGACATTTATGACTCTTACCTGCGGCGCAGATCCTCGGCCACGGCTGCCCGGCAGCTGAACAAATAGGCTCGCAGCGATTTCAGCCGCTGCCGCAGCCGCACCACAGTGGCCAGCGGCTCGGCGTGTCCGTACAGCATGGGGTTTTCCTGCTGGATGTCGATCAGGGGCTCCTCGTACACATACTCCAGAAACTCCTTGGCCTGCTTGGACACCTACGAAAGAAAGTTCCTCCATCAGTGCCGGCGAACCACCCAGCCTTCCACACCTCCTCCAGCTAGGAACCATGGCTTAACGATCAAAGTAATACTATTTTCCGAACACAGCCAAATGAAAAAGCCCACAACCTAACTAAACTAAAAAAAAAATGTAGCTGTTCTTTTTCTCCTCCAGAAACTCAGTGAGTAAAAGGAACCTAAAAGGAAACAGAATTGAAAGGAATTCATTCATTCTTATGTTGTTACATGAATACACAAATCTACATATGTGATAAAATGACACAGAACAGTATACCAATGTGAATTTCCTGTTTTTTAAATATTGTACTATAGTTATTTAAGATATAACCAGTGACATGAAAAGAATCTGAAAAAATATGCATATGTATAACTGAATCACTTTGCTGTACACCTGAAACTAATACATTGTAAATCAACTGTACTTCAATAAAAACATGTTTTAAAAGATATACCCAGTGGTTAAAAGATACACAGAACCACTCTGTATTGTATTATCTATGCAACTTCCTATGAATGCATAATTATTTCAAAATAAAAAGGAAAAAAAAGGAATTTATTAAGACTCTTATAGCAGTGCTGATTAAAAGCTATATACATGTGCATATATATGTATGTATATTTTATAATACTTTTTATAAGCAGCCATTTCAAAAAAAATAGGTAAACCATACACATATTACAAAATTCAAAAGGAATAAAAGGGTATCTCCAAAAAAAGAGGAAAAAAGATACTACATGTGGAACAATTTGCATAGAAAACAGGCTCAAATACACACTTTAGTGAGGAGAAGAGTTGCTCTTATTAGAACAGCTCTGAGCTTGGGCTGATGCTGGCCAGTATATCCATCCAACTCTATATTCACTTCTGGTCATAAACGTCAAGAGTATCAGAGTTGACTTTAACATGTCATTGTCATCAGTAGAAATAAATAGTAGAAACACAATGCACCTGAGATATGAAGGGTGTAACTTAAATAATGCATAACCTATGGGTAGTTTGGAAGATCTTTGCAGACCAATTCACTGATACTGAGGATGTGGACTGGCTCAGTGACACACAGAGTTGGCTCTGTTTCTGTTTATGGAAGGTAAAACCTCTCCACAAGGTCTCCACCAAAACCTCTCCAGTACTGGGAGTAAGGCGGGAATTCAACATAAAACAAACAACTCCTCTCATTAAAAAGAAAACTGAAAATCTACTGTTTCATGCTCTAGGCTAGAAAAGTATTAATGAAGAAAAATAAAATACAGTCCCTACCTTCATGGGATTCAACATTGAGTATAAGAGACAAATATTTAAAAAAAAAACAAAACATGTAACATACAGCCTGCTACCTGCCGCAAAAGAAATATGGATGAGACTACTGGTCCCTTAAAGGAGGGAGACATCAAACGTGCTGGGAGAAGGGAGTTAGGGGCCAGGGCAGGGCCGGCAAAGCAGGTGACACTGGCTCAAGGTCTAGAAAGAGAACTGGAAATTCACTTAGTGGGCAAGGATGGGACAGAGGAGAGTACGACAAGCAGACACCGCCACGAAAACCAGTGTGTACATGTGATACACTAGATGTACGGCCATTGTATGTTGATTAAAAACACATGTTCATGAAAGTCAGTATTCTCTTCTTTTCGTGGAAAGCTCATACAAAAGTTTATGTTCTTACAGAGATGCAAAAAAAAGCATCAGGTTTTTTTCTAATAAAAGTCATTTTTTCTCCTTATAAGCAATTTTGAGGTGCCTGTTCTGTTGTGTGATCCTTGGGGATCCTGCAGAGTTGAAGAGTTAGCGTTAGTGAAGTTCACAGTCTCTGCCCATCCAGCCCACAAAGAGGCACAGAGAATTAGCCACAACCTTTGACTGCTTAACCAGATGGAAGTAACAGTGGACAGGGCTAAATAACGCATCCTTCTGAGGTCTAGAGACGCAGGTACGGACACGGCAGACACTATAGCTGGCACTCAGCAGTCTACCACAGGCAGGGCCCTGTCCTCATGCAGCACAGTTCAGCAGGGAAACATGGAATTGGACTCAAATGTTTTGTTTATCATGGTTAAATATTTGCTATATTTAAATACCTCAAATGAGGAAAAAAAATGGACAGTGTTCTGGAAAATGAAGTAAAATCCACTTGAAACTGTTGCTGAAGAATGATGTATTGTACAATTCAATTAGTCTTTCTGGCTCTATTGAGCAGTGTTTATACTGAGCCAGGGCCCCGCTGAATTAGGTTAACAATGCTACCTTTTAGTAGGTGAACAGAAGGACAAAGGGCACTGGCCAGCCTCCCAGGTCTTAAAAGGCTTCTCTCTTCAGGTGGTACTTAAGCCCGAATGGAAAAAAAAAAGTCTTTCACAGAGACAGTAAAAGCAGTGAGACAAATGGGACAGCAGCTACTGACATCAGCATTCACAAACTGAAATTACTAAAAACAAAAACAGAGCTGGTCTCAATAAGGCCTGAGGCACCACTTCGCAAAGTTATTAACTAGCGTTAAGAATACATAGCATATTGTGACCTCGGCTGCCCAAGTATGTGAACAAATAAATCCCTGCCATGCTGCGCCATTTTGGGCAGCAAGGATGAGCACGTGCTCAGTCTTTGAGAATCAACCACTTACACCGGTAAGGGAATTTTTGAGAGAACTCAAAATTTGGCATGAAATCCTACTTTTGCAAAATAGGGGAAAAGCGGTGTAAACACTGCTCTAAGTTCTAAAAGATCCTCCTTATAGGTATGCACATTCAACTCAAACTCAACTGTAACTAAAAAGCTTTTTTAAAAACATATAGTTACTTAGGGAAGGAAGCCAATGGTATTCTTAAATGATGGAGCTTATGTGAGAGAAAGTGTCTTTCTTATTAATGGAAATATTTCATGAGTTACACGTGAATGCCAAATATATTCCACCTCAGAGCTAGGAGCTACTTCTTGCCTACCAAATTACGAAAAACATCTAAAGGCGGCGTGCTGTTTCTGATGTGAAAACTCAGCTCATAGGTGCAGATGGACAAACACAATACTCTTTTCTTTAGAAAAATGAATGATTTAGGTTGGCATTCTTCCCCATGATCCCACTCCATTCACATTAGAAACAATTTTTATAGGGTTGATCGTTCATTTTTCAAACCTATTGGCCTGTTAGTATTTTACTAAATAATATTTACTATTTATTAAAGTTATTAGTATTATTAATATAAACCAGTTTCTTTCTGTAGCTCTTTTAACTTAGAAGAGTTTAAGTTGTAAGAAGTCAATTCTATGACTGTGGTTTTATTGCAGTTTGTGAACTGGTTCTCTCTTCACAGCCCTGCAGTTTACATAAATCAAGAGAGCTGAGGAGGAGGAGGTCCAGGTAGAAACAGGTCTCCTTCCCACTGAGTTGGAGAAACCAGCACAATCAGGTTATGATTATCCACAAACAGTGACCAATCTGCTACATACACGTATGTATTTATGAATAAACACTTGTCATTTGATTTGAACATTAAGCATCACTGGTATAGATTTGAACATGATACACCTTTTGTTATGCTGCTGACAGCCACCTCTTAAAAATAAAATTCTCAAATGTTGTTTAGGTTTATGTAATTCTGAGAGGTTCTGGAACAGTGTCCTAGTATGCTTCCCCAAAAATAGCCCTAGGTAAGAAAGCAATGGGGCAAAGGGAATGTGGTGACCATAGACAGCAATTTGGAGAGGACGATGACATGGTGGTGGTGGCGGCGAGGACCTTAGTTTTTGTTAAAGGAGGAAAATGTATCAGAATAAAACAGATCTTAGAATAATCTTAGAATAACAAGAACTGGTACAGATAATCTAGTTCAGTTTTTCTCAACCTGTGTTCCAAGGAATACCAGTCATACAAAAAAGATGTTCTGAGGTCCAGCAAGAAATATGTCACATGCCACATTCCTCTCTTGGTGATTCAAAGCGCAGCATGTTAGCATATTAAAGCTCTGGGACATGGAGTACTGAGGAAAACCTGCTTCCCCCGGCTGCTTCCCCACCTACCTGACTGCAGACATGGCAGCTGTTTAGTGTTGTGCAGGCTGCCTGGGGCGGTGGGGTGGGATATGAAATTCAGCCTAGGCCCTGCTCACCCACCAGAGGAAAGGGCATCTTTCTCCACTATTACTCACATTTAACAGAAGAGAAAACTGACTCCAGAGAATGTAAATGACTTTATCTGGGGTCACCTGGTGGCAGAACTCGAGGCAAAACTCAGAAGTCAGGATACGCTGCTCTGTGCTTTTTTGCATTGTTTACATCCACAATTCTTTTTATTTTTTAATAACTCTACCAAAAAATGTGTTCATCACTCTGTAAAAGAGGTGATTCCTGTCCCTGTTGTCCTTCCCTCTTCCCTAGTGAAACAGAAGGCAAGTGGGCTACAAATGGAGATGAACTGCATAGTTTAAGGTGGTGGTGCATTGGTGTGTGGGTTCCCATTTGACTCTAACTCTAAAACAAAAACTAAAGTCCAATAACACTTCATTTATCTAGCAGTCGTTTATTTGTATATGTTTACTGTCTTTCTCGAGATCTCGAGAAATTCATGAGACAGAAGCTATGTCTCAAGGCCGAGAAGGGCGAGCACAGTAAGTGTTCAATAAATTCTCACTGAACAGAGGAACGGGTACTTTACAGTACTCTGGCCATAACTTTGAACCACACATTGCTAAGAGTCTGATATTTGTTTCTAAGTTCACAACATATTTAGAGTTAATAAAGAAGAGGGGAAGGACAGCTAGAGGCAATACAGGGACAACAGAGGTGACAACTGACACCCTGGTACCAAGGGAAGAAAGGCACTGGAAAGAAGATATAAGGTAAAAGCGAGCACTCAGCTCTGATGGAGGGTCATTTGGCCACATCCATCCAACTCACAAGTGCACACACCTACATCTAGGAAGTTACCCGCTGACAGCCTCACTCATGGATGAAAAGGCTTACATGCAGACATAGTAAACAATCTTATGGTTACCGGGGAAACGGGGTGGGAAGGGATAAGTTTGGGAGTTTGAGATTTACAAATCTTAGCCACGATATATAAAACTGGATTTTAAAAAAGTTTCTACTATATAGCACAGGGAACTATGTTCAATATCCTGTAATAACCTTTAATGAAAAAAATATGAAAATGAATATATATGTATATGCATGACTGGGACATTGTGCTGTACACCAGAAACTGACACATTGTAACTGATGGTACTTCAACTTAAAAAAATAATGTCTGAAGTTATTCATTGAATCTCTCTCTATAATAGGTTGGAAAAGCCTTAATGTTCATCAAAACAAGGACAAGTTGGATAAACTGGTGTGTGTGTGTGTGTGTGTGTGTGTGTTTGTTAAATTCATGACACAATATGGAATGGCTGTTAAAAAAAAAAAAAAGCCCAAGGAAGAGTTTTACGATCTAAATGGAATGTTTTCTAAGAGCAGCACGTATGCTATACATGCCCACTGTCATTTTTGTGTAAAAAAATCCGCCATGTACGTACAATATGCCTGGGAGGAGTAATCTGGTTGCCTGTAGGGAGAACAAGGTGGGTGGGAGAAAGAGGCAGAAGGGAGATTTTCTATGTACCTATGTCCTTTGTACTTTTGAATCTTGAAATTTGTGAAAATATATTATGTTCAAAAAAATAACAAAAGTACTGTAGTACAAGGCAATTTCTTTACAGAATAAATAGCCTCCCATACTACATTAAACCACATTGAGGTTATTGATCACAGGACAGAACAATCATATTTATAATCATAATTCGGAGGATTAAAAAAGGTTAATTTCTAATATATATTTTCTTAAATAGAATATATGGTGCCACAGGACAGAATTTATGAAACAACAAAAATAATAGAATCACATTACTGAAAATTGTAAAATAAAGATTAGGAGAGAAGAAAAATAATCACCCATAATCTTACCACGGTAAAATAACCACTTCCTGCTTTTGGTAACGTTCCCTTCCAGTATTTTTTCCCACCTCTATTATGAAAAATCATGGCAAAAGTTTTAATAGGATCCATCCCAGCCATAACACTTCTTGGTCCTATTAAAACAGGCACTGTGGGCTAGTGGAGGAGGAATCAGGAGATCTTAAGTTTAATTACAATTTGTTCTCAAAATCTCCAAATGACTCTGAATAAGTGGTTTTTCCCATCAGCAAGCTGCTCTCCAGCTCTGCAAGGGCAATAGAGCCTGCCCTGAATGCCTCTCAAGATGAAGAGATAGGAAATAGCTTATGTAACGTGGAAAACCCCTAGTTAAATGGAATGTGAATATTCAGGCTAGGATACAAAAATATTTGTAAAAAGCACAATGGAGGAGTACTATTTAGGATGAGCCGAGGGTAAGTTTGAGTTCCTTACCATCTCTTTGTCATGCTTGGTATTTTTGAATTGGTGGGGTGGGAGGGTAGAGGGCAAGTTATCTTCAAAGAGAATTTCATTAGAAAATGGCTACAGAATTTGAGGATAGATAGGATTTAGCTGCTAGGTAATCCCAGAGCTCAATTCAATCTGCAGGATGTACACTGGAAAATAGATGAAATCCTGCTTTAAAAATAATTAGGGTTATTATTACTCTGGAGAGCACACAAAGAAATGCTTAACATGACAGATTTCATTCTGCTCTGCAAAACCATTTTTTCACTCTTTTAAGTGGATAGTCAAGCCAGTCACGTACTTGCAATTAAGGGAGCAGGGAGATCTAACAGAACAATGTCTGGTCTTGGAAACTGATAGGTCTGAATTGATCCTCACAATTAGGAACATTAAGTTAAATCCTGAGCAAAGACAGACAGACACTGGACCAAATGGAATATAGTTACTTAATGCCAGTGAGAGATGATCCAGATAAAATCGACCAGCTCTGTTCTTGCTCTAAAATCGTCTCTGGTCCGCTGAGATCCTAGGAAGGAACGGTCTGACAAGGGGGAGTTTCCTCACGTGCAACATGGATGAAGTGAGGGACCTAATATCCTCATTACTTACCTATCTTCTCAAAATCAAACCTTGTTACTTGAGTGACCACCACTGCAAAAGGTCTGCTTTAGAGAAAGACTTTAAGCATCACTGATGACTAAATTGGTTTGGATGGCCTCTAGCGATCGCTGCAAAAAGACCTGGATCTCCTCCATCTCAGGTCTCCACAGACCATGCCTGAGTTTTTCATTTTCCTCATCCAGTGCCACCTTTTCTGCTTTAGCTCCACTGACAGGCACGTATTCTGTGGGCAGGTGCCATCCGCCTACATCCGCAATGATCCTGGGGCCGTTACTGCCTCACTTACTCGCTCTCTACATACTTCTCGGCTGTCAAAGTCCTGCTCTAAGTAGATGAGTCTAAACTGTTTAAGCAAACTCAACTAGTGTTCTTTCCCTATAAATAAGTTTTTATCTAATACCACATGGCAAATATATTTATAGCCTCTATTCGGAGTGTTAAGTACAAGATGCAGAGGAGAGAATGATAACTCTGCCTGGCAGAGCGGAAGGAA
Source organism: Vicugna pacos (assembly GCF_048564905.1). NCBI lineage: Eukaryota > Metazoa > Chordata > Mammalia > Artiodactyla > Camelidae > Vicugna > Vicugna pacos. The sequence goes on along the minus strand of NC_132991.1, from coordinate 64,505,123 downwards.
AGAATCAGGAGAGGAAGTGAGGTTTAAGCTGGGTTTAGGACTTGAATGAGGGCAAGAGGAAGACAAGAGGTGTGAAACAGCCTGGCAGGACTGGGGAACGGGCAGGAGTGTGATCTTCGGAAGAGACTCATGGGAGTGGGGATATAGTGGATGAAAGGGCTGGAAAGGCAGGGACTAGTGACCATAAAAGGTCTTTATGTCAGGCTGAGGGATTTGTTTTTACCTTACAGTCAATCATAGTAAAAGCTGGCATTAACTGAGCACATACTATATTCCAGACACTGCACGAGGTGCTTTCTGTGAACTGTTCATTTAAGCAAACAGCACCTAATGAAGTAGGTACTATCGCTACTATTATCTCTATTCTAAATGTGAAGAAACTGAGACTAAGAGAGGGTGCAACATTTACCCAAGGTGAGAATAGTGCTTTTTGGAAATAATGTTGGGGCAAATTAGGACTTTCCTGAAATATTGTTGAGGCAAGACTTGAAGGCAGCAGGAAGCAGAAAGCAGGAAAGCAGGAAGCTACTGAATTCCTTCCCGTGAGTGATGCTGAGGGCTGCGTCGGTGTGGTGGGGGCTGTGCGTGATGTGGGGAGCATGACCTCAGAGCTAAACGTCAGTGGTTGATTTCTGCTAACTGGGTAGGCAGGCCAGGTGCGGCAGAGGGGAGGGTCCAGGAAGCCTCCCAGCACTGTCAGTGGGACTGGTGGAGCCATGTGTCCTCAGAGGGACATCTGGTGAGGATGAGAAAGCCACTTTGGGGTGCCCCCCACAAAGTAAGTCTGTTGAGCCCATAGGACAGGCCTCACTCTTTCATTCAGTAGACCTTCCTGCTTACCTACTCTGAGCCAGGAACTGTGCTAAGACAGGTCCCCAGTGCCCAAGGCGCTCGCCTTTAGAGAGAAGACAAATAAGCAGCTGGCTGTTATAGAAACGTGAGGATAATGAAATAACAACTCGCATTCTTTAAGTGCTTATCACAGTCATTAAAAGAGTGATTTTCTTGTATTATCCCAATTCACACATCTCTTTTAGGTAAATATACAAATTATAGTAAGAACACATGCTTATTTGGTACACACTTGGTGTGAGGTATTTTGTTTTCATGCACCAACCCATTTAACCGTCAGTAACCTTCTGAGTTATTATCGTCCTAATTTTACAGATGAGGAAACTGAAACACTGAGAGACGAAATAACTTGCCAGGGTTAGACAGCTAATAAGCGACAAAGCTAAGACTTGAACCCAGGCAGTCTGGGTTCATTTTACATATTAGGAAATGGAGGCTCAGAGAAGTTCAAGTAATTTGCCCAAACAAATCAAGCACCTAATTAGAAGTGGAGGTGGGATTTGGACAAACGCCTGTTGAGCAATAAGCTCCCCATATTAACCCTACAAAAGTGCAATTCTAGAGACCCATGTGGTGGTGGCATGGAGGAGCCAGCAATGCACAAATGGGGAAGGCAGGGAGCATCAGAGATTTCTCCAAGGTGGAGAAGATTTCATCAGTTCTGGAACAAAGAGCAAGGACTCCCGAGATGAGTAAAAAAAATCTCTGGAGCACATGTGGAAAGATGATCTCTCAACAAGAGAAAGGACTCTTCTTCCTCCCAACGTAGGAGGGAAAGCAGTAAGGATAGGTCCAAATGTAGACAGACTTGTAAGAATTCATATTCAAATCTCATAGCTTCAATTTTCTCCTTGAAGTAGGAGGCAAAGTCATATGCTGAGAAGAATGGGGATGAGGCACCTTGAAGACAATGAAGATGTGGCTGGTTATTGGGTAGAACAGGAGACAGAGATGGCCAGGGATGTACAAAAGGAAATAAGCCCACTGGCCACTCAGAATTGTCATGTTCATTTTAGACTTCAGAGATTACAGGTGGGTGTCAGCTACACGTTCCTTCCCTGCCTAACTTGCTCCTGGGTGATAGTTACAGAAAGCAAGTCTCAGACATCTATTAGCAAGGAAGTATAAGAACAGTCATTCAGCCTGTTTTTGTATGAAGCACCTTGTGTGGAAGATTCATTCAAGGAGGATGCGACAAGTTTCTGGAAGAAGGATCAGGAAAGCTTCAGATCAGATAACAGGATTCTCTATTGTGTAGCAGGACCCAGGACCACACAAGAATCCTAAGCTGAGAGTATTAGTCCAGTGAGGGGTTAGAGTTCCTGACTTGCCAAACTCGATTCCCTGGTTTATGCAAGGGTGGGAATGCTGTGTATGGAGCCAACCAGTTCACATATCTCGAAGACTACCAGGTTGAAAACTAAAGTTGAGATAAATACCATTAGGCAATGAAATCCACAGATCTCATTTTCAGCAGCAAAATTGGAGCTGGAGATAAAGTGGGAATCATCATCCTTAAAAACTAAAAACAGAGTTACCATATGATCCAGCAATCCCACTCCTGGGTATATATCTAAAAAAACTCTAATTCGAAAAGATACATGCACCCCAATGTTCATAGCAGCACCATTTACAACAGACAAGACATAGAAGCAACCTAAATGTCTATCAACAGTTGACTGGATAAAGAAATTGTGGTATATATATATATATATATATATATATACATATCTATATCTATCTATATATATATATATATAAAATGGAATATTACTCAGCCAAAAAAAGAATGAAATAATGCCACTTGCAGCAACTGGATGGACCTAGAGATTATCATACTAAGTGAAGTAAGTCAGACAAAGAAAGACAAATATCATATGGTATCACTTATACATGTAATCTAAAAAAAAATGACACAAATGAACTTATTTACAAAACAGAAACAGTCTCACAGATATAGAAAGCAAACTTATGGTTACCAAAGGGGAAAGAGGGGGTTGGGATTAGAAGGTACAAACTACTCTATACAGAAAAGATAAACAAGGACAAGGTCCTACTGTACAGCACAGGGAACTATATTCAAAAGCTTATAATAACCTATAATGGAAAAGAATATATATATGCACACATATATATAAAACTGAATCACCATGTTGTACACCAGAAACTAACACAACATTGTAAATCAACTATACTTCAATAATAATAATAATAATAAACACTACCATATGATCCAGAAAAAAAAATGTGGGAATTATTAGTGTGTGAGTCCTGGGTTAAAACCACAGAAAGGAGGGAAATGATGCAACAGCAAGTGTATAAAGTGGAAGAAGAGCATAAAATTGTAACTTTTATGAGACTACTTAATCAAGCTTCAAATTCTTACAACATAATCTTTAGAATCCACGTGACAACACGTAAACACCCAAATCACGATTATGAAGTGAACCCAGCTTTTGTACCTACCTTGTATTTTGAAGTATCCCAGTTGTGGACTATGCGCGCCGGGATGAGAAAGCTGTCGTCCACGTGGCAGCTGCTGCAGTAATACCACCCACTGTAGTTGCACACCTTGGCTTTCCCGTTGGAAAGACCGATGGATCGCTGGCATCCTGGGCAAGGCAAAAGAAAAAGTCTGTGATGGCTGTTCAAATACCACAGAACGAAGTTACACAATCCTCAAGTGAAAGGAAAGTCTACAACAGGGACGAAACTGCAGAGAATATGTGTATTGACATGTCCCCTTATTCCTAGCTTGACAGCTTCACCTGGGGGACTGCTGACCCTGTTGCTCTGTTCCTGGTCTCTGATTCCAGCTCTTCAGCACCTGGCTGCCAGAGATCAGTCTTCAGAGCCAAGCCCCTTTCATCTCCTTCCTCTCTTCCCTCCTCAGAAGCTCTACTTCCACCAGGCACTCGGCTGGGGGCTTCTCATACAGGATCTTATTTAACCCGCACATCATCTCACGACGAAGATATCATCAGCCCTGTTTTACAGAAGAATAAACTAAGGTTTAGCGAGGCTATGTATTTTGTCTTGAGGTCACCCAGACAGTAAGAGATGGAGTCTGGATTTGACTCTAAGCTTGTCTGACTCTAAAATGATCCTAAAACCTGATATGTAACCTTTCTTCGCTTACAAAATCAATGAAAGGAATGTGTCCTTTGTTTGATTGGCCCCATATCTCCTTCCCAACCACCTACTCCTACTGCTCTCCATGGGAATATTACCTCTGTGTTCCAGTCAGAGAACTCTCCTCACTGTGCCCCATATAAACACAGTGTGCTCACACCACCCCCCACCCACCCCCCCCCCGGATCTTGGCATGAATGATTTCTCCTTACAAGATGCCCTCTGCTCTGACTTCTGCTTTACCAAATCCTGAAGAGCACTGTCAGGGGACCTGGGAATAATCATGGCCCTGCCAAAAAGAAGCCATTACTTTCTTTTAGATAGGAGGAACAACCTTCTACTGATGAGAAAAGAAATTCTGTCACAATCAGCCTAAAGGACAAGCATCTAGAAGAGGTAATCACGGTAATACAGGCAGCATCATTTTTCTGACATTTCTCACCTACCGCTTTCATTTTAGAAATCCTTCCTTGTGGCCCATTTCATGTTTGGATGCCAAGAACTATACTGACCAAGGAAATCTCACATGAAGCCTATTTCATGATACGAGTACAAAATAGACTACTCAATAATAATAGTGATAATAATATAGTGATCAGTGTTGCACCCCGTTTCCATTAGAAGAGCTCAAACATGTTTAATTAACAAATTGCCAACCTAAGAAGATAGTTATCACATGAACTTCATGAATAGAAGCACATAAAATTCATAGAACTTTCTCATCACATAAAAAATGGCATCAAACAACAAGTGTATGCTGTATAGCACAGGGAACTATGTTCAATGTCTTGTAGTAACTTAACTTATGGTGAAAAAGAATATGAAAACGAATATATGTAAGTTCCTATATGACTGAAGTATTGTGCTGTACACCAGAAATCAATACATTATAAACTGACTATATACTTCAACAAAAATTTTTAAATAACCAGCCGAACAAAATGGCATCAGTAATCAAGCCATTTCACGGCACACCCTTCAGAAAGAGAATTAGAGCCTATTGTTTTTAATTATGAGAGGTGTTGAAAGATGAGGAGTAAATGTATTGGTATTACGCTCCAAGAGCTGAATACTCTCCTGCCTAGAATACCGATTTCTTTACTGTTGAGTAGCAACAGAATGACAACAAGCTCCTGTTTTTCAGACGAGCTAAGGAATGGGATGTGTGTGAAAGGATAAGAAAGACCCAAGCACACCTGCTGCTTCGCTTGGACCTGGGAGATGCTGTCCCCTTCACCAGGCTGTGAACAGCAGGGTGCTATCTGCTCACTCGGCATGTAGTGCACGTCTCCTTAAACTGTGGTGCTTTTTCATGTCCTTGTGTGGCCAGAACCACAGTAAACTCTTTAGATCTATTTTTTTTTTCATCCTCAGCACTTAACATAGAGCTTTACACATCAATAAATGTTTACGTTAAAGGATGATAAACTGAATATTATTTGGCACACAACACCCTCTTGCATATAAAGAGATTTTAATTTCCCATGGCTATTCTGGAAATGATCCTTCTAACCTGGTCACCTGCCTCTTGAAAAAGCTTACTTTCATTCATATCCCATTCTAAGAATTAGACATTAAACATGTTCATATATGGACTGTGAAACAGAGGTGAATGGAACTTGGCACATTCTAGACACTATGACACTGCTGTTCCCCAAAATTAGTAGACAGTCAAATTAACACTGAAATGACAATGAATAGAATTCAGTCTTCCCAAATGATTTAGAAAGATGAGCATGATCTTGTAGAAATTCAGGATCATTACAGTTGAAACTCACCATAAAACACTGAGAAAATACATTTAAGATATTTTAGCTTTTGGGTTGTTTGAATTTTGGATATAATAAACATCAGTAAGCATCTGCTGAGTATTTGTAAATGCTTTAGTAGGTCCTACTAGGTTTATTAGTCTATAATTTTTAATGACTTTATTATAACCTCCTAGATACAACAGATATAGGCAATATTAAAATACACAAAATGTACATTTTAAGAAAGCATATAGCCTACAAATGCGTATATTAACCAGACACAAAGGTCCAAAGCCTAACATGCTGAAGGTTCAACCAAATAAGCTAAACATCCTCACCACTTTACACAGGTCTCCAGGCTTATGAAAGAGAGAAAGGCCGAGACACATGGCTGGGATTCATGCCTATTTCAGTTGAGACAGAAACAGTAGCACACTAACTCCTACCTCTAGTCCTTGGGTTGTCTTTACCTTCTAACTTATTTAAAACCATGCTCTCCTGTTCCTTACGCTGAAATCACCCTCTGAAAACGAATAGAGGAAAACCTCATTTAAAATGGAGGCAGGAAGGCCTGAAGGGGGAGCTCTTGGGCACATTCATCACTTGTAGCAGCTTACTTTACATAGCCCAGCAGGAAGAAGGAAGATTTTCTCCTGGCCCAGCAACAGCCCAGCCAATGAGAAGCCACCACAACCCCACTCACTCACTCTCCTCCAATGAATTTTCCTTCAAAACTGCCCCTCCCGACTTCCCCCTTCCCTCTGTAATACAACTGCTGCTCTCCTTTGTTCTCCATACTTGCCTATGGTTCACTGCAGTTTGCATGCCCCAAATTGCAATTCTTCTATTATTCCCAAATAAACTCAATTTTGCTCACTAAACTATTTTCCTTTTTTTTGTTTTAAAGGTTGACAAGCCTTAATGACTCAGAAGAAGGTTTCAACATATCCCCATGCTCAGGAGTGTTCTGGATACATGGTGTGTAGACAACAAACACAAGCCCGGAGTCAGGAAGCCTGCTCTTGCCTCTACACAGCCAGCTCGGCCCACCAAACTCTCCAGGCCTGCTTTCCCCACCGCAAAAGAAAGGAGTTAGCCTAAGCCGGTGGTTTGCCAAATTCAGTGAGCATCAGAATTTTCTGGAGATGTTTGTGAAAAATGTAGTCCCTCTTTGCACAGCTGGCCCCAGAGATTTTGATTCTGTAAATCTAGGGTAGGGCCCAGGGACCTGGGTTTCTTCCCACCCACCCACCCACCACTAGAGGCTATGGTGAGTGAAAGCAGAGGATTGCTCCCTGGTTCCCAGGTGATGGCAGAGGTCCCTCCACCCTCTAGAATTCGGACTCTACTCAAGTCAAGTGCAGAGGGTGGGCAGACAACTCAGTGAAAGGTTCATAATTTGTCACACAGTTTAATTTCTAGGCTTCCAAAATCAACTGTTCAGGTTCTTAGTCAATTTTCAAAAACTTACTATGTAGAAACAACCTGCGTTCATTTTACCACTGTTTTTCCAGAGCATTCACTGTCCCCACAGAGAAGCATCTTATTCAACTTAGAATTAAAACTTTTAATCTCCAAATCCAATGTATCTGTCATCTAAAGAAGAGAAGATGGTCAGGAAAGACTATTAGAAGCCTGTTAGTAGATTCATTTTCTAAAAACCAACACAAATCATTTATTTGAAGAAGGAAACGTTCTTTCAATTAACTGCAAGGTTTTCCCTTCTTTAATATCCTACTAGCAAATCTTGGACAAAAAATGTCTGAAACAATTCCTCATAAAGACACAGAATCTGGGATTTCACTTTATCATTGTGAGGTTTTCAACAGGAGAGGGGAAAATGTGTTTTCTTAATAATGATGGTTAGAAAAACACATTTTTTGGAGGATGCCAAAACTGGACTCTGACAACTGACATTATGAGGAGAAAAATAGAGCCACGAAGGAGAGACGAAAAATAATTAATTAAAATAACTAATTAGAACTTATTTACATATTATATTTTCATGTACTTTCAAACAGACTTTTCAACAACGTTTCTAAATTAAAAGGCATTTGTAGTAAGGAACACTCCACATGTTGGATCAAAGCAAATGCATTCTTCCCAGTCTCTTTTTGAAACTTTTCAGAGTGTGTTCAATTCATAGGAACAAAAAACTATCTCACAAGGGAACCCACTGGCCTTTTTTTTTTTATTGCTTCCCACCCTACTTCAAATCTTTAATGAACACAAGGTCTGAAGAGCTTAGCTTCCCTTCTGATACACTTTAGGAAACAAATGTCACCATTTAACCAAAATCCTATTTGCCGCATGTACAGTCCATTTCCCAAGTAGTCTCTCACTAAAGACACCCAAAAGAATCTGTTGCTGGGGGGTTGAAGCAGAAATGTTGGCAGAATTCTCCACAAAGGCAGTCTTTCTTCTAACAAGTGTGCCTAGTTGGCTCGACTGGCTGCAATGAGGTGTCACTGAAGCTTAAGGAGAAGCCAACCACCTTCTCTCTACGTCCTGGCTGCTGACTGCAGCTCTCCTCCCCTGGGCCAGCAGGTGGAAAATTCATGGGCACAAGAGAAAAATAACAAGGGTTGTGGCTGGATCCAGGTGATTCTCTCTCACTAAGGAAAGAACTCGCCCAATGCTTTCTAAGTGTGGCCAGTCACGCTACCTCCTTCGCCGTGGCTGGTGAGGTAAATCCAGTATTTTCTATTTAGAAAGTAGAAATGCTCTAGGAAAGGAACAGGGGCAAATAGAGAGAAGGGAAGGTGCCTTTGTAAAAGAGAGGAAAGGAGATGGAGAGTGAGATTTTCATTTGCTCTGTTAAGAGAAAAAATAAGACCGGCAAGTTGCATACCCTCTTTTACTGTGCACACAAGGGGTAAGGAGCAACGGCCACAGGAGAGGGTAGATAGGGAACACCCTGTCCCTCCCTCCTCCCTCCCACTCAGTGATCTGGTGTGCGACAGTGTTCTATGGTGAGCACTGGGTAAATGATAATTGAAGGCCTGGAGCCCAATCAGATGCTCTAGAGATCAGATTTTCCAAAATGGAGGAAAACAGAAATGGGGGTTCAATGATCTATTGTTTTACAAGAATTAGGGGGAAAAAGTCATGAAGAACTTAACTTTCCTAGCTTACAGTCTATAACCACTGGCTCATTAAGCAAATGTTGTTGAATATGTACTTTTTAAAATAAGCTGTCACACTGGGTACACAGCAGGAAATTCTCTTCAGTGAGCCTAGGGTTAGCACAGAGCTGGGCACGGTGTTTAAACAAGGGATTGCTGGACACAGGGCAGAAGCAATTTTTGCAATATAGCTGTGGTATCCACTAAGGGAAATTGAAGCAAAGCAAACCTGGGCCCCAGACTTGCATCGTCCACTCTAGAAGGGGACAGAGCTGGCAGGTGAGACTGAGCACACGTGTGTTCACAAGCTAACACAGGTGGAACTGAGGCTGCAGAATTCTACATAACTGTAGTTATGGTAACTACATGGTAATAGAAAGAGGGCAAGGGTGCAGGACACTGAGAAACACCTACTTAGAAATAAGTGATCTAAAACTTTCCCTATCAAGCATTCGAGTTACTCTGTGTCTTTGGGACCAGGTGGTGACTCATAAAATAGGAGACATCTACTTAGTCATAAATCAATTAAGACATGAAATATTTGGATTAGAGAATCAGGCACATGAAAACAAATGCCTCTGAGGATGCATTTTGTCTGTTATAAGGAAAACAGTATCCACAAGCATCTCAAGTGAAACTAAAGGAACAAAAGGGGAAATTAAGAAAAAGCAGTTGTGTCCCATCTCTAATTGCTAATATGAATAGTATGGCACGTGGCTGGTAGCCCCTTTGTCTGGTATACAGACTCACTTTAGATGGCAATACTTCAAAATTATTTTCTCCATGAGGTTTTATGTCCTCTAGTAGTGAATTCTCTTCCCAGGGGATGAAAACTCCATGGTTGGGAGGGAATACACATACTCAAATACAATCCTGAAATGTACTGACTGGTTGTTTCCAAAGCTATACTGAAATTCATTTCTCTTTGTTAGGAAAGCACTTTTTCCTGGTGGGCTTCATGTTATGTTTGTCTATAAGTGGCTTTCATGGCAGTGAGAGACTGTAAAGAGAAACTGTCACTCATTGTTGGCCAAAACTTTGACTCAAAAAGTTGGGCTACACAGTTGGAGGGCTGACACATGTCAAAAATGTAACACTTGGAAGGAAACTGTTACTGTGGCTGACACACATTTAGGATAATTTAAGCTGGCACTTGTAGAATGGACTGTAGCTGTTGCTAGGACAGCTATGTCCTTAAGAACATAACAGAAGTAAGTAACTCCTTTTGAAACGGATGTACCTAGCTAAAGAATTTTCCTTTCAACACAGCAAGATGGCAAATATCATGCTTGTAAAGTATGAGCACCATGCCTGGATACAGGGAGTATTCAGTATTCAGTACACATTATATCTAGAGAGACAGACAGAGGAAACAGACTAACAGACATCAGCTGTCCAAGACAGAGGTCATCTATGAAGTATAATCATGTGTTACTTGCATTATACTTGCAAGATTAAGGCAGCCAAAGAACGATCTTTAAAAGCCTAATCCGAATACTAAATGGTTTAAAATTTTAAAGTATTCTACAAGCTGTTAGGTGAGGTTTTGGTTTTTTTTGCAATGAATGTTTAAATTGGTTACAAAACAAAAACAGACTCACAGATATAGAAAATAAATATATGGTTACCAAAGGAGAAGGCAGGGAGGGATAAATTAGGAGTCTGGGATTAACAGATACACATTCCCATATATAAAACAGATAAATAACAAGGATTTATTGCATAGCACAGGGAACTATATTCAACATCTTGTAACAACCTACAATGGAAAAGAATTTTTAAACAAGAATATAGATATATATGTATAACTGAATCACTTTGCTGTATACCTGAAATGAACACAATATTATACTTCAATTTAAAAATTATACTTCAACCAATTACATTTCAATTTAAAATTTTTTCATTGGTAAGTCAGTTTCGGTTTGTATGTTGTAGTAACAGTGCTAGAGGTACTATATTTAACAAAGAAATGAAGTGAAAAAAATCACATCAGGTAATTCTGCTGATTGACAATACAGCTAGCACGCCTGGTAGGCCCACAGATCTGTCTCTTGCTTCAGCGATTTCAGATGGAACGGGCCCCGGGACGCCCCTTCTTCCTGCCTCTGACCACCCTCCTACTCCCCTTCTAGTCACAACCTCCACGATCATTTTCTTGCCATCCTCTGTCTCCAGGACCAGCTGACACCGTTTTTTGTGGCTAGCTCCTTACTCCTGACCAGATTTGTCAGAATTTTTCCAGCAAGGCGGAGGCCGCCGACAACTGCCTGGTCAACCATCTGCAGGCCTCCTGCACCCACCTCTCTCTGGGCGTCTATTTCTGCTGCGACACTGTGGCTCTGGAGGATATGGACCACTCCTTCCGTAAGTTGGCTCAGGAGAAGCACAGGGCGCTGAGTGTCAGCTGAAGGTGCAAAATTAGCGTGGCAGCTGCACCCTCTCCCAGGACATGCAAGGGCTCTCCCAGGATGCATGGAGTGAGGCTCTGGTGAAGACCCTGTGTCAGGTCCTGCGGGATCTGCGTGCCCTGGGTTCTTCCCGCACTGACTTCCAACTCTGTGACATCCTGGAGAGCCATTCCCTAGGTGAGGAGGTGAAACCCATCAAGAAGATGGGCTGCACGTGACTAACCTCGCAGACTGGGCTGGGTGAGACGGCTTAGAAGGCTCACCCTCCAGCAGGACTAAAAGCCCCCAGAACCCAGTGGACTTTGAGGGATTGGTGTCAGGATTTCTGCCCTCTGCAGCCACTAGGCAGTTTTTTGTTTTTTGTTTTTCAAACCACCCTGGAGCCCTCCCCTGAACTGTGGACCAAATGGAAACAATAAAGCTTTTTGCAGCCAAAAAAAAAAAAGAGAGAGCGAGAAAAGAAAAAAGCTAAAGATTTTCTACCCTTGCTAAACTCTATAATGTTTATTTGTTTAATCTCATGGAATGTTGTTATTAAGATTATAAATCATATGAAATAAATTAATAAATACAAAGTAGGCTCCGACTCAAGTTGAGGAGTCTCAAGATTTATTGGTCTTTCAGGGAAACAATGATTGAGAGCTTAGAGTCAATATTTAGTCAAAATTTATCTTGAAAGGCAATAAATCTTGATTTTTGCTAAGGCAAGTAAGTAAATATGTGCACTGTTAGATTCTGACTGCTTTTCTATCTACTAAATAGCTACATTGAGTTACAAATATAATGATCTGTGACACAGATTTTCATTTCCAAAGAAATGTTTTAAGTTGTTGAGTTACTTTTCACTTTTCTTACGATAAGATGCTTCAACATCAGCATTTATAGTAGTGTAGGATAAGAAAAGTTATGGAGTATAGAATAATGAAATGTTATAAATTCAGCATCTACTATATTTAAATCAGTCTAAATTTAGTATTTTTTTATACTTGCTTTCCTCTTAATTTCTCATTAACTTCCATGCCTGCCTGCTCTTTCCCTAAAGACTTTCATGAAAATGGCAAGAAATTTAAAATGGAAACAAAAAATAAATAGGCAAATGGATGAACAAATACATCATAATTACTAGATGCCAGGCTTTATTATAAGCACTTTACACATACATTCCTTTAATTCTCTTATCATTGGATGAGGCAAGTATTATCCCTGTTTTACAGATGAAGAAACTGGGACAGAAGATGAGACAGTAATTCTATCCACAGCTGTGCCTCTAGTAAAAAAGGCAGGACCTAAATGAAGTGGCTGACAGGGCACTTCATAAGCAAAATCAATGAACTATATAGGTGAATTTCCACATAGCCATCTCCACATGGAAGATATCTCCAAAATTGTCTCCTTGTGGATGACAATACAACAAGCACAAAAAATATGAGTTAATTATACAAAAGAACGTGACTTCATCAGTGAATTCACTGGACCCCACAAGCATTAGCATCTCCTCTGAATATGAAGGGTGAAGGGGAGACAAGATTACAGATCTGTGAGGTGGCAAGCAGAAGACAGTAAGAGGTGAGAAAGGAAGAAGCAGCAGTCACTCTAATTGTGGAGATCGAGGGGGGCTGTGTAGACATAGGGGCATTTGAGCTGGGCCATGAAGAAAAAAGATTGTGGAAAAGGAAGGCTCAAGTCAGAAAAATGGAGCTTGTTTGGAAAACATTGACGATTCTTGTCTGAAGCTCACTGTAAGTGGAGGGGTTTTGGGAAAAGAGCTTGGAACGATAACCTGAAGCTAGAACATAAGAATGCTGAATGCTCAGGAGAGGAGTCCTTCCTAATCAATACAGGATTAGCATTAATGAGTAAGACAGAGGGACAGTAGAGCTGTTAGAAGCAGACAGCAACACGAGCTTTGCAAAGATTAACTGGCAAGAAAACACTGGAAGGAGAGAGAACTAGGCTCTGTAATAGGTTATTTCACCAGCCTAAGCTTCAGTGGGCAGTGGGCTTGGGAGCAGGAAGGGGGAAAAAGAAGGTGATTCTGCGGAAATAAAATGCAAATAATCGGGTAGCTGACTCACGGGGAAAGCACGGCACAGGGATGGTCAGAGACGGTCAGAGATGCCCATGAGAAACCTGCCAGTCAGAAGGGGCAGATGGTTTAGAGGAGAAAAAGCTGTTTGTTTGAAGCATTAAATAGATATCTAAAAAGTTCAAAAATTTTGAACTAGCTGATCAAGTGACACTTAAAACTCAGCTGAGAATAATCCCCCTTTATTGTATAAATCAACTTGAATTCAATTTTCTGTTACTTGTGACTAAAAGCAGCTGATATACTTATACTGAATGATGGTTGGTGAGGGTTCTATTTCTACAACCTACCATTACTTAAATCTACCCATTAAGATACGGAGCTCTCATTATAAACCATTAGGTGGTACAAAATACTCAACGTGTATTTCAGTAGAAATACTTTATAAAGAAGTGAGGAAGAGCTGCAGGAGGAAGGGAGACATAGTTGGCTGCCCTTGTTTCCTGATAGCACAGTGATTCTCAGCCAGGGGAGATGTTTGTCCCAACAGGGGACATCTGCAATATCTAGAGACATTTTTGGTTTTCACAAAAGGGTGAGTAGGGGTAACTACTGGCATCTAAAGGATAGAGGCCAGGGATGTTGCTAAACATCCCTCAACGCAAAGGACAGCCTCCCACAACAAAGAATTATCTGGCCCCAAATGTCAACAGTGCCCCTGTAGAGAAACCCTGTGACAGCACGAAGACGACAGGGCAAAATAAAAGATCCACGTACTGAACCTACTTAATCTCCTTTCTCTGCAAGCAATGGATATGCCTCTATTACAGGGAGGAGGGAAAACCCTTTCACCAGCTGTACTTTCTTTATGTGAAGAAAATGATTCATGCTGCTAGGTTAGCTTAGACGAAAGAGGTGCCATCAAAGGGAGGCCCTGTCCGCACTGTACCACCATCTACGAAACTACCTGCTAGAAACATCTGCTCCAAGCCTGGGGCTCTTTTTTTCATCAATTAATCCTTCTGGTGAAAAACTTGCTACCAATAACTCTTACTTTAAAAACAGCTGCTGAAAAAGAAGGGGCCAAACTAAGCGGATTATTTTAGACACGAAGGCTTCCGGTGGTGGAATAATGCTCCTCTGTCACAGTTTACATCCTCACCCCCCATCAGTTCTATCCTAAACTTGGAGGTACCGGGATCCCCCACATGGTACCCCTGCAATCCTAGACAGAGAAGGGAGGGCAATCTCACCATCCTTGTAACAAGGTGAACGTGGGGCTGGCTAACTTGGAACTTACACACTGAAAGCTTTTGGGGAAGACATCTTTTTAAATAAACTATCTCACTGGAATGTTCCTCTGAACCATATTAGAGCCCGAGGCAAACGGAAAAATCAGCCATACTGATCCCATCTCTATTAAAAATTCTGTATTTTGTTCATCATGGACTTTTTGGTATTCATTTTGATTTTTAAATATTACATTACAATAAGATTTATCTTGGTTAATGAGGGGTTTTTTGGCATTCCCTTAAATTTTGTGCCCAAAACAAGTGCTTCATTCCCCTCACCCTAATTGTAGCTCTGCTCTGAACCCTTTTTCCTCACAGGAAATCCATCGTGTGCCCTAGTTATATTCTTTCTACAGTGATTTTCCCTGGTATTTTATATTATATAAACCACCATTAACTCTTCTTGTCATTCCCCAGTGACATCTCTATTATGATTGCTTCAAAAGGTCAATAACCTCTTATGGGCTTAGAAGTTCAGATTATCTGTCTGATTTACTTGAAAAGCAACCTGCCTTTCCTTACTCGTCCTGGAACTTGCATTTCCTTCCAGCGTGTATATAGAAGGCTATGCCTGTATCAGTCTCATCTGGTCAGTAGCTTTTGTCACCTACACTGTCCCACCAGGGTCCCCTCTGACTTCTCTTCCACGTCACTCTCCATTCTTAATGCCTGTTTCTCCTTCCTTACTTTGGGAGACTCTCATCTCTTTCAACTTTACAGTATTTTTAAAACACAACCTTTCCTCTTCTTTGCTAAAACCTCAGAAAAAACCCGACAGCATCTCTTACAGTAATTTCTACTTGAGCTATTTTAGTAATGACAACAATTTTATAAAATTAAAGTCATGAGAGTGGATCCGTACTAGGAACAGCCTCAAAGTGAAAAAGATCACTTTCATCAGCTTCCTTTATGTTCATACCTGAATTCCTTCATTTTTACCCCAAACCAAATTCTTTCTGTTCTAGAAGGTTTAGGAACTGCCTTGGTCTACTTCCATTGTTTATTCTCTTCCCTATGCCTTCTTTGGCCTGCTTTCCAAGCTTTTCTGTCTCTCTAAAAACAGAGGTTTGCAATCACCACCAAGGCTAATCTTTTAACTATATGGTTAGTATATAAAGAAGATAGGCTGCTTTTATCAGGATATTTAGGTGGTAGGCAAGACACAAAAAACACGTACAACTCAGAAGCAATCCTAGACAACACACAAATGAGTAAGTGTGGCTATGTGCCAATAAAACTTTCATTTATGGACAGAGGCGGGGGGGGGACCACCTACAAGTAGGAAACGCCTATTCCTTGGTAGTCATGTTGCCATTTAAAAGGAATTTCCTAGAGTAATATTCCCAGCTTCTCTCCCCACTGCTTATCCAGCCCTCCTCACAGGTAAAGAAATGAGACATTGGACTGAGGAGTTCAGAAGAAGGACCCTGGCATGCTCAGCTTGGCCTGCAGGGAGCAGTTTTTCTGTGTGCTGTAGCAAGAGGACATGGCCCTAGGGACTCCAGTTGTGACCATGTGAATAAGTCTTTTAAATTTAAGGGGCCATTAGATGATACTCTCTGTGACCTTTCAGCAATGCATGTGATACTTTGATCTCCATCTTCCTGACCCCTAGGAGCAGAAGGAAGAGGTATGATCTATCAACCCTGTAAAGCCTCTGTATGGATGATGGCTCTGACAGGCAGCATCGCATCATGGGAGTGGGGAGAAAAGAGGACGGTAATCAGGCAACCAGAACACGCCTGCTGGTGGGTGAAGATCACTGAGAGGAGGATCACAAAGGATGGTTGGGCTCAAGGGGCAGCCAGGAAACCCTCCACATGATCGAGCACCTCTTACTCAGTTAAAATTTCTCATCCTAACAATGGATGCAAAACATCATTTTCCTGAAGATCTCCCATCCATTTTTAAGCCACAACAAGACCTCTCTTCATCCAAGAGATCATGTGGAGAAACTCCTCTCCCATATTTGCTGGGGGAAAACATGCAGTGATATATAATATTTGGCACTTTTGGTTCAGCTGACATTTCGTAACATTTGAATTGTACATAGTCAAGACAGTTTAATCTTCCCTCAGGTTACAGCGTTGAAGATGCTGACCTGCAAGACTGTGAAAAGGCTAGCTTGAGGATGTATAATAAATCAGCGGCAGGGCTATAAACAGAGGACCTTGCTCTTGTGCTCCTAATTTATTACTTATCCTACTGAGTCTGGATGCTTCCCAGCCACCAAATTATGTGTGTCTATTATTTTCTCTGGTCTCTAAAAAGTCTGGGGGTTGAGAACATCTTTATTGGTAAAGATGGAGAAAGAGACCAAGATTTTCAAACTAAGAGGTACAGAACTCGTGATTTGAGAGGGAAGGGACTTTTAGCAAAGCTTTTGGTTCAGCATGATTTACTTGCTTTACAAAAATATGGGCAAGACACAACCTTTGGTATATTGGTACATACCTCTATAGAATGATGACTATAGTTAACAAAACTGTATTGTACACTTGAAAGTTGCTAAGAGAGTAGATGTTAAAAGTTCTCACTACCAAAAAACAACAGCAACAACAACAAAAAAAACTATGCGAGGTGATGGATGTGTTAATTAACCCTACTGTGGTGTAATCATATCACAATATACACATATATCAAATCATCACATTGTACATCTTAATGTTACAGAATGTCATATATCAAATGTATCTCAATAAAGCTGGAGAAAAAAGATGAATAAGTTCTGGAAATCTACTGTACAGTATGGTGACTGAAGTTAACAACACTGTATGGTATACTTGACAGCTGTTAAAAGAGTAGATCCTAAATGTTCTCACTGTCAAAAAAAAAAAAAGAGGTAACTGAGGTGATAGATGTCTTAACTAACCTTAATGTGGCAATCATTTCATGATGTACATGTAAATCAAATCATCACACTGTATCTCAAACTTACACAACGTTACTTGTGAATTATGCCTCAATAAAGCTGGAAATAAAAAAGAATGTGATTTTCAGTCTTTTAGAAACTGATACAAGTCTACATGTCTTTGGTTTAAGAATCCTAGCTCCTGTCTAAAAGTATATATAGCATACACTAAATTGTTTTCAGTTAAAGGTAATACATAACATTCACTGTTAATCACTTTATAATGTAGCCATTTAAAAAGGAGACACTTTATTTGAAACCAAGATTTGAGAGTGGATCGCAAAGTCACTGGATGTGTCCATCATCCCCTAACCCTGAGCTGGGGCTCTGGGAGACCTGCAGCCAGGCTGGGCAGTTCACAGTCAGCCAGTTTCTTATCTGTTTCCAAAGCTGCTTGTTCCCAGAGAGACCCAGGAAGAACTCGCCCCTCCCCAGGTGGATGCAGGCAGTGCTGGAAGGCACACCCCAGCAGCTCACTGGAAATGTGGGAACAGGGTGAGGAGGCCATGCCTTCCTCATTCTCTGAGGGACAACCATATACATCACTCATCTTCCCTTCATCCAGGTTCCATTTTTGCTGTGGAAACAGCCCACTCAATATCCTGTGCTGCTGTGTAACAAGGAATTGTCTGGTCTTTCTTCCTGGATCCTGGCAGGGAGCTTCTAAAACCCTTGGAATTTCCTGAGTGACACAAGTATCTTTATTATTCATAAGCTCCTTGGATCACAACTGAGTTAATGCTAATGAGGTGAGTCCTGGTGGGCCACTAAATACCTTTAGGATGTGGTGTGGTCACCAGAAGGATCAGCCACAGGATTAGAGATGTGGGACTATGAGTCAGCCTGACCTCGGTGGTGGGAATGGGAGCTAGAGACTGAGCTCAGTCACAAAGTCAATGTTCCATCAATTGTGCCTATATAGTGAAACCCCAATAAAAACTCCAGATGCTGAAGCTCTGTGGAACATCCTGGTTGATGAACACATTGAGGTGCTGAGAGAGTGATGTGCCCTGATTCCACTGGGAGAGGTCATGGAAGCTCTGTTTGGAGCCCTCCCAGACCTTGCCCTCAGAGTCTCTTCATTTGGCTGTTCCTGATTTGTATCCTTTCTAATAAAACTATAATCCTAAATCCAGTCATCCCTCAGTATCCACGGGGGACTAGTTCCAGGATCCCCCCATGGATAACAAAATCTGCAGATGTTCAAGTCCCTTATATAAAATGATGTAGTATTTGCATATAACCTGCACATAGCCTCCCGTATACTTTGTCATCTCTAGATTACCTATAATACCTAATATAATGCAAATGATATCTAAATAGTTGCTGGTAACCAGCAAATTCAAGTTTTGCTTTTGGGAACTTTTTGGAATTTTTTTCCGAGTAATTTCCATCTGCAATTGGTTGAATTTGCAGATGCATAACCCACAGATATGGAGGGCCAACTGTGTAGTGCTTTCCTGAGTTGTGGGTCATTGTAGCAATTTATCAAACCTGAGGAGGCTGTAGAAACCCCCAAATTTGTAGCCAGTCAGTCAGAGTGCAGGTGGCCTGGGGACACCCTGAACTTGTGGCTGACATCTGCAGTGGGAGCAATTTTTTTTGGCCTAATTTTAGTGAGATATAATTGACATACATCACTGTGTAAGTTTAAGGTGCAGAGCATAATAGTTTGACTTATATATATTGTGAAATGATGTGGGGAGGGAGTCCTGTAAAGAATGGAGCCCCTAACTCATGGGGTCTGCACTCACTCTGGGTGATTGAGGCCAGAACTGAATTATAGTACACCAACTAGAGTTGAAACAGAACATGCAAAGGCTCTGAAAGTTTCCACAGTCAAATGAAGGAAGGAAAGAAGGAAGGAAGGAAGGAAGGGAAGAAAGAAGGAAAGAAAGAAAGAAAGAAAGAATGAACGAATGAACTCCCTGGGAACTGTTAAGATCATAACTGCAAAAAGGATAAGTTTGGGGTCCATCACCTAATAATATTTTTAAACAACCTAGATGATTGAATAGAGGACACATTAATTACATCCTCAGATGGTCTACCTAGGGTTCCTAGAAAAGACGGTGGAAGCAAGAAACCCAACGATGGGAGTCAGGAGGGAAGGTTCAAAACAGAATGATCAGAAATATTTAGTGCACCTACTGTGTGCCAGATGCAGAGTTAGGGAGACAGCAATGAACAAGACAACTCAGCCCTTGCCATTACAGCATTTGCAGTCAAGTGGAGCAGACAGATATTAAATACACACACCAATGACAATATAACCTTGATTATGACAAGCACTAGAGTAAGAGGTATTAGATCGGCATGACAGCAGAGGGAGCTAAAAAGTCCTGAGTCAGTCTGAGGGGTTGGCTGGAGGAGGGACTCTCGAGAAAGGAAAATTTAAGCAGTGACCTGAAGAAAGAGTTGGGGGTAGTGATAAGAGTAGCAATATGCTAGGGAGAGGTGACTGCATGCACATGGGAAGGCTCCGAGGCAAGTGGGGAGGAAGTGGTGTACCTGAGGAACAGACTGAAATCAGTATGGCTGGAACTCAGTGTGGGAGCGAGTAACAAGAGAGCAAGAGTGGCGGGTTAGGGGGTGAGTGGGGCCAAATCACGGGTCATGATGCTGGTCTCCATGTCAAAAGAAGGGGGAGCCACTGAAACACTGAGTCAATCTGAATTTTAATAAGATCACACTTGCTGAAGTTACGACAAGACTTGTTAAAGGTTAGAATGGCAGCAGGAAGCCCAGTTAGGAAGCCATTATAGTCGTCCAGGTGAAGGATGACCAGCTGGGAGCAAAGAAGCTGAGGGAGGTAAAGTATGTTCTCAAAATTCAAATACTAAATCTGCCTATCAAGTGTAAAATAAAAACTAGGCATAACATTAGGATGTTTTAAAAAAAAAGCCAGAACGTGGGTCAAAGACTTGAACTAATCTCTTCCTTCACTTGTATTCCACTGGGCAGAACCCTAACAGAATATCACTGCATATTCTATAATGTAATGACAATATGGAAACCCAGAGATTATCAGCAGATTGATACTTCAGTTGTTAAAATGCTGGACATACTTAGAAGAAACTTAAAGGAAATGTGCTTATATAACCTCAAAAAAACTGAAATATAGTTTGATTTCATGCACTAAGAAAATTCTATGGGCTAGGCCAGAGGTTTCTCAAACTTTGTATTCATGCAAATCAACTAGAAGACTGTGAAATCTCTAGGCCCGATCCTAGAGATCCTGACTTCGACAGGTGTAGGGAAGAGTACAGCCAGAGCTGCCCACGTCACTCTTATGATTCCGATGCACATGGTGTTCCAATCACAGTCTGAGAGGTGTTGGGGTCCCGCCCTCAAAAAAGTGTGACATAAGCCATGGCCCATGACAGAAGTCCAAGAGAGTGGAGGTAGGAGGAAGCAAGCAGGAGGAATGCCCAATTTTACCTGGGAAATTAGAGTGGGATTCACGGAGGGTGGTCAAGGAAGGCTTGGAAATAAGTCTTTAAGGGTGTAAAAAAGGATTTTTCACACCCAGAAGTCTTCAACAAAGTACAATACAAAACTGGACCCAGAACACTGGCTGTCACCCCTGATCTCAGAGCACACTGCTTTGCAGACCTGCTTCATTTTTCATCTGAAACATGTAAAGGAGTTTCATGTTCATTAACATAATTAAAACATTTTCCATATTAACATATTTCAAGGCATAAAGACCTGCCTACAGTCATATTTTCTACTACTAAAGTGAACTTTTAGTTTACCTCCACACCTCAATTTCTGGGACTACAAATGTTTCATGTCTGTTGAATGAATGAATGAATGAATGGACAAAAATATTAATGCAAGAAATAAGTTGCTGTTATGATATTACTAGGTTTCCTTATCTACAGATGTATTTTTTTAAATGGCAAGTTTTTCACTTAATATGTTTCTGCTTTTAGGCAGTATAATGGATTTTAGAAAACCTCAGTAGCTCTTACTCTAAGAGTCCATGAAAAGCACAGTGTTTCAAGGAACTTAGCTAGAAATTAAGAGAACCTACCCCCAGTCTATCCTAAAACCACACCTAGACCAATTTCCCTCCCAATGAAAGGTCAGTAAATAGA
The DNA here is from genome assembly GCF_048564905.1 of Vicugna pacos. Lineage (NCBI taxonomy): Eukaryota > Metazoa > Chordata > Mammalia > Artiodactyla > Camelidae > Vicugna > Vicugna pacos. The sequence goes on along the minus strand of NC_132991.1, from coordinate 64,483,520 downwards.
AACTTTTAACTCAGTGTAGAGTCCAATAGTACATTAACACTTACTTTAGAAGTTCAGCCGGAAATGAACACATGATCAGAACAATGTTAACCATAAAGGAATCTACAAAAAGGGACAAGAACTTTCCAGACCAAAGTATAGCAACAAAGACTGGGAGAAATGAACAGCTTTTAAAAAAAAAAGATAGCACAGCTATGGCCTATGAAGTTCAGGAAGGTCTATCAAAAGATCCATATCTTCTGAAATTCAAAATGATTTTATTCTTCTGAAACATATCAAAGACCAACATGTGACTTCTATGATGAGAATACCAGGAATAAATCAAAAAAGCAAATTTATATCCTATAAAATCAAACGGCCTACTTATATAAAGTGATCAAACCTCTCTGAATTTTAGGATGTGAAATAGTTCAAAACCCAAATTATATAACATTCTTCTTCTTTCATAGAGTCATATTATTATTTCAGTAAGTATTCATGTTCTGAATATACATTTATTTTTATTTAAAATGATTTCCTAGAAACTGAGACTGCAAAAAAAGGATAAAAAGCAATTTATCCAATGATAGATATTAGAGCCAGTAAAAAAAAATTTCCCATCTCCTGTCTTCTTAGTCAAGTGATATTTCTACTGGTTTAAATTATCTTACCCAAAGGAAAAAGGTATTACTTATTAAATGAGGTTTAAATAGAGGACCACATTAATCTAATTTTCTCTAATCTTCTATAGACATTCAAAGAATCACAGAATGAGAGATAAAAGGACCATATAGAGCAAAGCTGTCCCCTCTAAAACATCCCAGACAGATGGAAGTGTTGGACGGAAACTCAAAGACCTTTGAGTACAACTGCGTGCTATAATTACTTATGTAATTGTCTGGCTTCTAATTTTCAAGTTCTGTGAGGACACAGTGGGGTCATCTTGTTCACTATGCATCAAGAATAGTGCTTAAAACATAGTAGGTCTTCAATAACTATTTGCAGAAGGGCTGAATTAATAACTCTCTTCATCCTGCAGAGGAGAAACATGTAGCTCAGACAAGTCAGGTGACTGGTCTCGAGGTCAAAATTCCAGTTCGTCTGATCTCATTGGCCAGGGCTTTGGCCCCTTTACTCATTTCACCCATAGCTGGCAAATCCTCCTAAAGAAGGGAAATCCACTCTATGCTGGGCACTTCTGTTACTTTGATCCAATGGAATTACACAGAGTCAGCCTATTTTCTCTTCTAAGTGGCAGCCTTCAAATAACATAGAGACGAGACATGCCCCCCCTAGTGTAGGTTACATCTGCAGGGCACAGTAAAGGTGTCCCCTTACTATCCTATCCAGTTTCAACAGATGTGGTTGTTTGTTCTTCAAGAGAAGCATCCATTAACTGAAATTTCCAGGTGTGGTCTGGCCATGGTGAGGATATGATCTCTTCTTTCTGGACCTGTTTGTGAATGCATTTGCTGTAGCAACAGCAGCACAAATGCTGGCTTCCCCGCGGCCTCATTTATATGTTCACATGAGCTGTTATTATATCAAGTTTCCCTGAACTTCAATCTTTGCAGTTAATTTTCTGAATATAAGTATGGGACAATCTATTAATCCCGACTAAATCTCATCTTGTTGGTCTATTCCTCTAGTTTGTTTCAGAATCTCAATTCTGTCATTCAACACATTAGTTGTTCAACCTAGTTTTGAGATAGCTGCAAATTTGATAAGTATGCCTATGATATCTTTATCCAGGTAATTACTGTCCTACGTCAGCAAATAATAAAAATAGCTGACCCTTATACAGCACTTACTATATGCCAGGCACTGTTCCAAGCCCTTTTAACTCATTTTATTCTTACTACAAACTTGAGGTAGATATGATTATTTTCTTATGTCTGAGATTTAAAAATGGAGGTACAGAGAGGTTCAGTAATCTACCTAGGGTCACAGAGTTAGTGAGGAGCAGATCTAGAAACTCAGCCAGTCTGATTCCAGAGTCCTCACTCTTACTTACTAAGTTATGCTGCTTCTCATTATTATCATGACTTTTACTGACAACATTCTAAGCCAAAAGGAATCCATTAGTCAGCAGTTCTAGGGTAAAGCTTCCGATCACTCGTCATTCACAAAACGATAACCCAAGTTTCTCTGTCTTCAGAGTTTTGCCAAATGCTTTGCTGAAAACTAAGTGTTGTGCAGCATGGATCTGACTTCACTGTCTAAAAAGTCCTCATTTCCCTTTGTGCATCCTCACCCAGACTATGACGTCCTATGCTTCTCCTCTATCTCCCACCACACCTGCTACCTAATGGCACACAGCAGAAATTCAAGTTTTATCTTTGATAGATGGATGTAAAAACTGAGAAGATTTTCCCTGAATGTAATTCTGTAGGAAATGAGGACAAAGTTTAAGAGGAGGGAGTGAGGACAGACACCACGTTAGCACTTTAGCTTTCAGATTCTCTTCAACAGGGATTCTCTGACAAGAGCAAAGACAGGGAGGTTTGGGTCTCCAAATCAAGTGGCCATGACTGCTTGACCCCTTTGTCTCCCAGTCCCATTTCCCTGCCCACCTCCTATCAGCCCCCTCATACCCTTTAGAGGGGATATGTGTTCTCTGTGTCTTTGAAAAGCACAGCCTGTACCTCACTCCTACCTGCATATCTATCCCAAGGTGCCTGGTAGAGCATGTGTGTGGCATACATAAGGGGTTAAAAAATGCTTGTTGAAATAACCTCCACTCAAACTTCACTTAAGGATTTTACTATCTGCAACTCCTCCAGGGTCATATTCAAGGTTGGGGAAATAAAACTGAGCCCTTGAGCACACGCAAAAAAACCCCAAAATAACAACAACAAAAACCCTGGAGATTTCTTCTCTGGGAGACAACAGTCAAATCTGCTCACAACCAAAATAATGTGGACAATACAAAGTGAGAAGGCAATAACGGACTAAATAACTCACATTCATCCAAGTTATTTCTATGTTTTGGGGGGCAGAGCTGATTCTTTCTTCATTGTTTTTTTTCTTCTCCAATTGGCTACTTGCCTATTCCTTGACTCAAAAGTCTTCACTGTATTACCATTCCTAACAAGTGGGAGACAAATTTGAAAACAGTAATAAAGATAGGAATTGGAGATATCAAGGAAAGTCAATTTCTTTTTATTTCTGTCTCTCATTTCCTTCGGAGATCTGGCACTTTGGCTACCAGAGGATCCCCTGATTTTTCAGAGGGGACTCAAAACAGATTTTGGCTATGCTAGAATTCATTTTTTTTTTCTACAGCATTAGTTGTAAGTTATATAACTTCCCTTCTTGGCACTTAAAAACCTACAGATCTCTACCTAGACTCATATGAATAATCGACTGCCAAATGCAACTTCTCTTTTTCCTAAGAATTAACATTCTGCGTGATTTACTCTGAGGCCAATAAGTAACTAACTATGCCCAACTCAGAAATATTGCTTACTTCCAGACTGGCAGCTATTTAATGAATAATTAACCACTCCATACTTTCTATCAGGGATGCTTGCATTACCAGGGTAAAGGTATCCTTTATGTCTACACGATGTCATAAAACAGGTCTTTGCCAGAAAGACGCCCTCATTTATCACATGAAATGCCATGTGGTATTAACAAGGTCGATACTGTTTGTTTAATATATTTTGCTTTCATAGGGGCTTGAAATGATTTGTTTTTGCAGCTGTAACAGAGTTAAATTAGGGACTTAGCTTCAGCTTAGCCAGTTGAGCATATATAACCAGGGGCTATTAATTATCTGCCTAGAGGCCTTTGGTCATCTTCCCATAATTTACAGCAATCTTGGGGTGCTGAGTTGCAGCACAACAGCCAGATTCGATCCTAAAATAATCAATCCTGCCTTCTCAGGAACTGAGGGGAGATTAAATAATTCAAACTTTTATTTCTTATTCCACAACAACCCCCTACACACATGTAAATGTTATTCGTGTGCAGATTTTTTAAAAGTTAAGTAAGGAATTCAAGAGAACAATCTTAGTTGGAAGACTATAGTTTCAGACACCCGTTCCCACAAATGAGAAACCAAAACAACAACAACACTTTTCTGACCTTTAAACACCAATAATCAGCCCCTTCCCCTTTCCACTCTTCTCACGCTGGTTTTGCAGGGGGGAGAGGAGGAAGTTTGCTCCCAAGATAAACTTGTCAAAAGCCTGCACTACAATTCTAATTCCTCACTACCTGTCTGTGAATGTCAGCTGGGAGTAACTGCTGAAAAGCTTTGGAGGGGGGAAGCAAGGGGAGAGAAGGGGAAAGTAGAGGTGGGGCAAAGAAAAACTGGAGTGCAATTCAAACAAAAATGAAATCACACAGACACACACACACACACACACACACACACACTCAGACACACAAAGAGAAGGGAAAAAAGGCTCCCCCCACCTCAGGTCCTAACAAGATACTTCTTTATCAGAGGTTCATTGTCAATCAATTAGCCGAGGCAGCAGGGGTCTGTGAGGTGGGGGCCCCCGGGGAAACAATGGGCAGCCCTGTTGTATTACTATTTAATCACTTTTGCTAAGTAAATAGAGCAGCCCCGAGGTGCTGTCATGTCAAGGGAATTTATAACAAAAAAAAACTTCATTTTTCATTGGTCATTCCCTTTTTCCCTTCAGGACAAGAGAGGGTTATTACTGTAGCCTTAAGTTCCATCTTTGTGTTTCTTGCCTTTGATTCCCACTCGGACCCTGCCACTTTCTGGCACTAATTTGTCAGGCTGAACAAAGAAAGGATTTGTACCTCCTGTAAGGTCTCAATTAGGAATGGCTTCTGCTGTATTATGTGCCATTCAGAGAGGACACAATGCCGGTAATTACAGGAATTTGCACTAAATGGCTGAAGAATTCACAGCAAAACTTTTCCCCCCCTTGGGCTTACCCCTCCCAAGGGCTGGGGGAAGAAAAAGGAAAGCAAAAAAAAAAAGCTCTTAATGCCAGAGAGATGTAATTACCAACAGCAGTCCCAAGAGGTTAAACAGCAGCCAAAGGAGTAAAACCATAAAAACTGACGGTGTGAAATGGTGCAGGGGTCCCCTCGGCTCACTGTTTTTCTTGCTGTCTCTTCCGTTAACATTTTCAATTTCAGTTCAGAATCAGGAATGCTGCTGCCCCGTGGGCCATCTGAATTCACCTCTAGAGTACAAATCAGTAACACATTTCACAACGTGAGCTTTACAGCTCTTGTGACATCTATAAACAAGGCCCTGGGCCCTTTTATCATAATAGTCAATTGCTAGGTTTTCTGATTGCTGGGAAATTACAGGGCAAATATCTGTATGTACTAGTGCCAAGAAAACCATGGATCTATCGAGGGGAAATAGATATGTACAATGTCTAATTCTTGAAAAAAACCGGGCTGCTGTTTTATAATCTAATGTATACAGCATTTTGTGAACGACCTTAGAACCACTTACAAGTACATATTCCATAAATATTTTAATAAGCTGCATAATCATTTGTTTTAGAATTAATATTTTAATACCACAGATGCCCCTACTATCGAACATAATTTTGAATCCCAATCAGCAACTTCATTAAAGAAGCATACCTCGATTTCTGCTACAGAGGTGTTTCTGAAAAGCTGTACTAAAGCACCAGCAAATCAATTGTTCTGAAATACCACTTTCATCATGTGCTCCTCTGCTCAGGAGCCTTCTGTGACTTCAGGGTCAAACATTAAGTTCAACTTTATCAAACTGTCCTTTTTTTGTAGGTCAAAAATGACTGAACATCTGCAATTTCATAGAGTCCCACTTGGCATCACGGCTGACAGCTCTAACCTGACCTCACTTCCGCAGCTGTGAGCATTTGGCATTGGTGATGCGATTATTTGATTAACACCTGTCTTCCCTAGTGGACTGCAAGCTCCATGAGGGCAGGGACCACGTCTGCTTTGTTGAAGCACTGACTTATCCAGGAGCACCTGAGCTTTGGAGGGCATGGTCAGAAGCTCAGCACACAAAGAATGGTAGAATGAATGGAAGAGCTTAATTTTTAAAAGGCATGTTCTCAAGAAGGAACAGTGAGTGTAAAAGTCCTGGAGGCATGAATGACCAAGGCAGCTTCCAGAACAGCAAGAAGACCACTGTAGCTGGGTTTCCTAGCAGGGGGCAGCCATGGAGCTGGAGAGGACACCATTGGACAAACCACACATAATCAACTACAACTCCACAAAGTCCAAGCACATGTTAAGAAATACACAGTTATGCATAAACATGTATTTTCAAAACCATAACCTCAGGCATTTGGGGATGGGCAGGGTCCATTTTCTCTGCAGGGGCTCTTTAAGTTTCAAAGAAGGTTACAGAAAATTCTTCACCTACAGAAAGAATTTAGTGAAATGAGGCCAACTGCACTATTTTGTAGATTTAAAAGCCAATATTTGTGGCTCCCCCGAATAGCAACTGAATGACATCATGATAAAGAGCTGCTCAGTGCAATCTTCCACTTTTAAAGTTGATTCATCGAAAATATTTAAAGGGGGCGGGACTAAGTGTACATATATACTTGTAGACTAAAAAGGCTCACTGAAACAGCAAAACACTGTGAATTAGCTTCTTACTAAAATGACCTATAAAGCCAAGATTCTACCACAAACAATTTACTGGACTTTTTGACAGTCTGGAAGGTAACCATGCTATGCAACCAGCTTTTTCACCAAATGAGTGTTTTTATGAGGATGAAAAGTTAGGTAGGGGACACAAGCACTAAATGAGTAAACAGCTGGTTTAGATTAACTGTGTTTGTGAGAAACACAGATCAATTTTTCAAGTTCCATCTGCTATAATAATCTTTGCTATAATGAATGGCCTCCCAAGTAATTTAAAAAACATTCAGAGGTTTGCTTAACAAGTTTTGGCCTTTTTCTTTTGAGACTCTGCCCCCTACAGGAGATGAAGTATTTCTACCCAAGGTAGGAAACCCGTATTCCATGTGTGGCTAATTGAGGAAAACGGACAGCAACCTGGTAAACCAGGTGCACCCCAAGCAACTGAACGTAGCAGTTTCTGATGGAAGAGGGGGCACTGCAGTGACATTAAAAATTTTTGCTTTTGCACACTGTAGAAATTAGGATTGACTTCATTCCACATCGAAGGAGAAACCTACCTGGGCCTTGCTAGACCTCCAAACCAAAGCACAAAGGTAAAAACTGAGCAGAGCAAATGCGTGTTAGACTACATTACCCCTGTCTCCAGGATCCTCTACCATCATCCATCCGTGACCTAGTCTCCAGCCAGCCATTTAGTGAGCACCCAATCAGACAGCAAAGGGAGGCCCAAAGACATGGCCCCTCAAGCAGCTGCCCCAGTTCTATCCCAGTCCATTATGTGATCCGTTTCCTACTCTTTCCCACTTAGCTTCCTTCTCCCTGCCTCTTCTCACTTTTCTATGACTTCTCCCTGTTTTCATTCTTCCAACTGCTAGATGTGGTGGACCTGCTAAATGGTACCCTCTACCTGCATTCTCCTTCCTCTGTGGGCTAGAAATGCTACTCAGGCAGCACAGAAGGTGGTCAGGGAACACTCCACCAGGAAACAAACTCAGGAGAGGAAGGTGAATTAGGAGGCCACAAAGGGACCATCCTTGTTTAACACCTGAGGCTTTTCTTCCCTCTTTTACTAGAAAGTTTCCCTGTTCATACTCTGGTCTCTACCTTGACAATTAAGCTGAGCTGTTCTTCCCCGATTCCTATAACACACCAGATTTGTTGCCCTCTCGGCAATCTAAAGCCACAGAAGTATACCGTAATTCCAGGATGCCCGCAAAGTAAGCACTTATAAGTTATTTTTGAATGGCTAAGCTTTGAAATATACTATACGCACTAGAAGACTACGACACTGAAATGTCAATAACTTCTAAAAACTGTGCTAAAACCAGTGTCTTCCTATTTCAAAAGTATTTTCCAAAAGTAGCTGTCGACTTAAGACAAGGTCACTCATGCCCACAGACATATGCACCTCACCTGGTTTGGCTTCTTTACTGGCTCAGGGTTTCTGGTCTCTCCCACCCCACCCTGCAAGTGTCTGCTTCCCCATTCCTGAGGCCCTCCAGACAAAGCAGGGATGATGCACTTAATCCCCACTTTAGGTAAATTATTTTTCAATGGAAAAGGCCATCAGCATAACTATGCTAAATTCAAAGTTTTGCTGTGTCACCACCATTTGACTTTTCAATGCACAAACAAGCACAAAATTGAAATGTTGGTCTTGACTGGTGGTGAGTTTCCTGTTCATTTTTAAACAGCATACTTAAATCTGATACACTTGAATTAAAATTTTCCAAATCTGGCTTCCAATTAAAGCTACCTTCACGGTAAATTTCTTGTGATAAATTGTGGGGTTTAGCGCAAAGGGAAATAATTCGATTTCATTGATAGTAGACAGATAGATAGACTTGGTTTAGTGAGGGTTATTTTCTTCCTGGTTTACTGTCTTGGGGGGAGGTGTGAGGAATGTGGAGTAGGGAAAGAAACAGGAATAGGGTTTTCAGAACTGACAGATGCCCGGCCTCGGACGCCACTTTGTGCCTCACCCGTCCACAGCAGTTCCAGCAACCCTGGCTTCCCTGGGATGAGGCACAGGCCCACTGTGACTCAGAGGTCATCTGCTGAGTCATCGTCACTTCGCTGTTAGCCACCTCCAGATTTTCTGTCAAGGCTGCCTTTCTGGATTCTACCTTAACAGGACTTGACAAGGTCATGGTCAATGACAGTTACTGACATTTTCCTTGGACACTTTCTGGACATTTTCCTTGCCTAAGGAGTGTGAGTAGCCAGCTTTGGGCCTGACTGTCTCTTATGAGCCAATCTGTGACATCCACATTCCCAGTGACTTTTATTTCAGACGGCAGAGGAAATGGAATCACAGCAGACTCAGGAAACCTAAATTCTAGTCTGGTTATGCTTAAGCCAAGTCATTTTGATTCAGCGGGGTAGGCCCTAGCTGCTTCTGCTTACTTCACCAGCATGGCATGAAGATGAGCAGATGTTTTAATATAGCAAACTCCTTGAAGGAGAGATGCTTTTTAAACAGGAGGTAGCTGGGACTGGATACTGAGTGAACTCCAATCGTGGGATTCAGGACTGTTCTTTAATGAGCCTTAGGCTGAAAATTTGCTTCTTACCTGCACATTTGAAACTCTGAGCAGTGAGTCCTCGTTCCAAAGACAGTGTCGTCAGGATGCTGAGGAAGCTGGTGGTCACAGACTGTCGTTTGTTCTTCCTGAGTTCCAGCCCACCCATCTGATCCTTGGGTTTATTCCTCAGTGTGACTTGCAGGTTTTGTTCTGAACTCCTGGCCACATTGGCAGCTGTTTTCAGAGCCTCCATCCACTCCTGAGCCCTCTGCCGGGTCTCAGCACGGAGGCGGAGGACATCTTGGGGGAAAATGACTTGAAAGCAAGAGTCACAGTCGTCCAGGTTGTCCATCTGGACAGCCAGACACACATCCACATTGTAGCTTAGCAGGGGATCCTCATCTAGCTTGCCGGGCTGAAAAGCCATCAGGTAGGCCCTGCTCAGCACAAACGTAAATGCCTTCCAGTTGTTTTGGACAGTCAGCCTGTAGAGCGTCCCTGATTTGAGGATGTTTTGGTACTGCTTGGGGCTATCTAAGACAGGGGACGGCACGAGCAGCTCACTGGATTTCTTCTGTAAACAACGATTCTGTGGACAGTCAACATGATGACCAAGCCCTGGTGAGTTCGCCAGCTCCTCCTGCCGTCCCAGGTAAGCAGGCGCGGCCGCATGCACGACTTCCCAAAGCTTCTGCCCCCAGTCCAAAGCCTCCCACGGTGACTCTGCCTTTAGCTGCAGCTGAGTGTTGTCATACAGAACAGTGTCCACCAGCCTAGCCTCAAGGTTGCCCAGAACAGATATGCTCTGGAAGTGTGACAGCTGGTACGTGGCATAGAGGCTCTGATTCCCACTGCTGTCGAGGCTGTAGAAGCACAAGTCATAGGGAGAGAGCTCCGCATAACAGCTTTGCCAGTAACTGTCATGGTCCTTCCTGATCTCCAGGTAACCCTTCTTCAGAATGTTTGGGAATGCCTGCTTGTGTTCTAGGAAGGAAGAGGGGGAAAAGGAAACATATTAATTCATTAATATGAATGAACTGAATGAGATGAAAAAGCAGATGCAAGAATCCAAACAGATCAGGCATCAATATCCCTCCGGCTCAGACTAAACACAGCAGAAGTAGTAAAATTCCAAGATCAGAGCTAATGGACAAGATGCAATTGGAGGAAAATCTCACGTCTGAAAAACATAAATAGGGTGGAACTCAGTGCAAGAGTAAGTATTGGGGTGGGGGGTTCGTTGTCAATGTGACATGCAGAAGTCTGCTGGGAAAACAGAAACACTGGAATAACTGGGGCTATGCTCTGTGGGGCCACGAAACAACTGTGCTTTGCCAGGAGTTCTTGTTTTCCAGGTAACATTCTACAGAATACCAAATATTCGAGAGAGAATGTCCCTTCTGCTACTTGACCTGACTCCTTACTCATCGTGCTTGAGACTGGTAAAGCCAAGAAGGGTCAGTGGAAAAGACAGAGCCTGAGGTGTGCTGCTCAGACACCCCCATCAATCTTCAAGGCCAGGCCACGAGCCCTGTGTCTTTATAACCAGTTCTCCAGACCTGACTCGACTAGCTCACTTCTCAGGTCTCTGCTTGGATAGTTGCTCTCTCTCACCTCTGAGCCTGACTGTGCTTATGCTGTTCCCACCGCTTCCACCAGCTGTCACACACTTACCCTTCACTGAGCAACCGTCTCTTCCAGAAAGGGAGTGTGTCCTGACTCCCTAACCCCGGCCCCTCACCCATGCACTCATGCATACACACACCTACCCGCCCAGGTCAGTATCAGGGAACTTACTACACTATTCCTCTCTCATGGGCTCTTATCAGGCTGTATTATAACAATTTATTTAAATATCTGAACAAACACATGTTGAAGTCTTCACAAAAATGTGAGCTCCAGTGAGGACAGGGGCGAGGTCTTTCCTGTCATCCTTACATCACGGCACATATTGCAATGCCTGGTACACAGTAGGTAAGTGTGTACACTGTGAGTAAGTACTTGTTGAATTAGAATAGAAATAAAGCTCCTAGCATAATGCCCAGCATGCACTAGGTGCAATTCCCTTCCCTCTCCTCTGTTTTACAAGTTCATCCGGCCATGCCATCTTTAATCAATGATTAGCTGCAATATACACAAGTTCCATACTTTAACAAAAGGGGACTGTCACTTGGGGGCCATTCTGATACTTTCATTAGGCATACAAACGAGAGAGAGCACTCCTCCCTAGAAGAGAGTCTCGCTCCTGAGATGTTTCTCAATCTCTTTGCTGACACACATCGGAGACAGTCATAAACTAATTGAGTAAATCCCTAAAAAAGACAAATCATATTCCCGAAGGGTATAATTTCTGATCTTGGCTAATGGAAAAAAAAAAAAAGAGTAATACCACCTAGAACTTAAAAATAGCAACACGAAAGAGAAAAGGAAAGAAACACTACAGAGAAAAGCCAGTTTTACCTGCTTTACATCTCTGGTCCTGACATTCATTAGTATTTCTGTGGTAACTCAAAAGCCATTAATTTCTTACAACCCACTCTAATCCCTTTGTAGAGAGAGATAATGGATGCCTATTCTCAGGTTATCTTTCTTTTCTGATAATGCAGTAAGACAGGCAGCGCTGTTAGAGACACGGCTGCCGCCTCCCCCCGCCCCTCTCATTTCCATCAGGCACTGATGACAGTTCAACCTTTTCCATAATAAGACCCATAACTGCACGTTCCTCCATCTCTATCCCTCCTGTGACCCAACAGCTCAGCTCTGCAGCCCCGAGTAAAATTAAAACCACCTCTCTTGCTTTTAGCTAGGAATTTCCCTCTCCTTTTCTTTCCTCCCTAAGAGCTTTTTACAATAGCTACCATGAATTAGAAACTCTAACTTTATTTGGACCCAAACCAGAAGCAAACCTGACTAAAACCTCACTCCTTTCTGACTGTCTAAGCTAGGGTAGCAGATGCCAGCTTGGGCGGACTGAATGGAAGTCCAGCTTGGGATTCTCAAAAGTCCCCCCACCCTCTTGCTGCAGAATAAGATTAAAGAATGCACTGTGTTTCAATATTTTCTCCCCACCTTGGCTCAGCCCTCTCTAAACAGGTATGTGAAACTGAAACAGAAAGGAGGCGCATTAACCACAGGAAATGGCCCATCCTTATAGGCTCCAGTAGGTAGTGTAATTTCTTGAAAAAGAAGAGAACAGATGTGATCAGGAAACTATTCTCTGTGTATATTCCTTTCTGGAGGGCCTGTTTACATCAAACCTCTCAAACCTCATTAATATTTTGTGTGTGAAGTATTAATTCTCTTTGATTGCAGAGGGCTGGAGAACTACCATTTCTCTTTAATCTCTAACCACTACTTCCTCCTGAATCTAAGCTTTCATTAATTTATTATAGTTCAACTTCTGTTTTCCAGAGCATATCATTTCAACTCATGTAATTAACATCACATATATTCTTTTAAAATGGTCCACTTCACAAACGAATAATATAATCTGTCTTAACTAGTATCATAAATGATTTAGGCAGAACCACTGACAAAGATTATCACCATTTCACCAATGGAAATAGAGAAAGAAGATCAAAATGAATCACTGTATCTATAAATTTCATATTGAAACCACAAGAGAGTAAGTCCTTCTTGAAAAAGAGCAAGAAACAAAAACAAAAACAAAAACAAAAACAAAAACAGAAACAGAAACCCCCCGAGAACTCTTTGTTTCCCATTGCTTTCCACTGTGGCATGTTACGAAGACATGATTTAGTTCCTCCTCAGTAACGATCCCTTTGCCCTCTCCTCCTCATCCCGTGGTACCCAGTGCAGTGGCTTACGGACAAAAATTGCTACTGACTGAAGAGGAAGAGGAAGAGGGGATTTTTCCACTCATGCACCTGATTCATTTCTGTACTGCCAACCCACCAAAGAGTTCCTCTTTTGCCATTGTTTCCTCCCTGTTCTCAAAAAAGTTTCCATTCTTGTGGCCACCATCTTAATCAAGGTCTTAAGTGGGCTCCCATCTTGAGTTCTCCTCCCTCACCACCCGCTCCACCATGTAGCACACTGCACCAGGGGTAACCTTTCTGGGTCGCTCATAACCCTTCCCATGCTCCCTCATCAGCCCAAAATCCTGCATGGGTTTCAAGGTGCTACTCAATAAAGTCCAAATTCCTTACGTTGGTCTTAACACATTTTCTTGTGGAAAATTTCAGACACACACAGAGGCATACAGAAGAGTAAAATGGACACCCATGGACTCATCCTCAGCTTCAAAAATCATCAAATTTCTGCTATTTTTATATCCTCTCCCCAACTCCTCTCCATCTCTTACTTTTTGTTGTTTTTTGTTTGTATGTTTTTGCTGGAATATCTGAAAGCAAATTGCAGACATTTAATCATTTCTACTGCAAATACTTCAGGCTTCATCTCTAATCTAACAATAAGAACTTAACTACAGATACCATTTTCACACTCCAAACATGAATAATTCCTTATCTAATACCCAATCTGTATTAATTTTGCCAGACTGTCTCAAAAAATTTCTTTATATAGATGGTTTGTTCGATTTAGGGTCACACATTGATTTGGTTGATATGTCTTTTAAGCTTCTTTAAATCTATAACAATTCTTTCTTTCTCCTTTTTTTTTCATGCCATGCATTTATTGAAGAAATTAGTTCACATGTCCTGGAGAATCTCTCACATTCTGAATTTGGCTGAGTGTATCTTCACAGTGCTGTTTAAATGTTCCTCTGCTTCCCAGGTATCTCAGCACCCACAATCCTTCTGCCCAGACTGTACACTGTTTGATACGCAGCCTTTAGACATTATATATAGTAATAATAATAATATAAATAATAACTAGGCATGCTCACATATATAAGCATATATGATTAAACAAAACATGCTTTCCTTTTGGTTATTTTATGCAATTTTGGTTTTTCAAAAAGCCACCATAATGTATATATATATATATATATGTTCATGTATAACTGAAAAATGGTGTTCTACATTGGAATTTGACACAACATTGTAAAATGATTATAAATCAATAAAAAATGTTTTAAAAAAAGTTTTAACCACCCCTCCAAAAAAAAGCCACCATGTCTCAGATCAAAAGAAGTGAAACATTTAGATAAACATTCAGTTTACCAAGAAAGTCTGAACTGCTTGAGTCAGCACCATGAATGAAGTCATAAGAACAGGATTCTGAAGATCAGGCAACACTTAGAATGAAAGATAAATTTCAATGTTTTCAAAGAATGCAAATGTCCATGTGGTGTCAATATTCCAAGTCAAAATTACCTATTCAAATTTAAAGGAAACATTTAAGTTCTTATAACCAGATTAATAAATGTGAAAGGAAGCCACAGTGGGAAGCGAACAGAGGACTCATAATGCTGCAGAATCACACTCTATCCTGGACCAGCCCAAGAGCGCTGCCTCTTAGCGTTCTGCAAGTATATCACATTTCCTTTGCCCTTCATCATCTTTCTTCCCAGTTTCTCTACAGGTCATCTAGGCCATAGTTAGCTATCAGGATACACGATTTTAAGATTTGAAAGCCCATGAAACAGGATTTACAACTACTAAATTGGCTCAAAACTAAGGGAGTGGAGCAACTTGACAAACATCTACTGAACACCAACTATGTTCAAAGTAGAGCATTAAGCTTTGCTGGAGCTCCAAAGAAGACAGATGTCCTCAAGGTGCTTACAACTCAGCTTTGGTAAGTGACTCTAATATGAGACTTTCAGATCAAAGATAAAGGAGAAACCATAGTGTCAATTCATAACAAAGACACTTCTACAACTGGGCTCTTCTTCATGAATGGCCAATACCAATTACCTGTACCCTACTGTTCTTTTGACTTCTAGATCCCACTCCCAGCTCCCCAGACTGCGGTGCCACTTGGTTCAGCCTCACCTCATGGCTCTGGTCCAGGCGCCTGTCAGCACTACGTTGACAGCCTAGAACATGGGAGAATGCAATTAGACTTCTTTAGACACAGAGCTTCCTGAGAACCGTCCATCCACCAGACAGCCCCACTTCCTCTTCCAAGACTGCTCGCTTCTCTGGGGTTAGTTACAAACTAGGCTTCAGAACTCGGCCCAAGTCCTCAACTCCAATTCCAGAACTTCACCTCTTACAGACTAACCTGCTCCCAGCTCCACCCACCCTTGGCCTTGAATAACAGACCCCTCTGGCACCGTCTGAAGCACTGCTACTGACTGCCTGGGACCCTGTACTGAGAGAGATGCTGAAACTACACCCGGACTCATGGGGAAAAGCACCGTGCGGTCACTGAGGCGGGAAAGATATATGTTATGTATGTGCCATCTGGTTTTAGGACTTTTATCAACACAGGTCCTGCCCCTCCTCAGTTCCAGAGACCTAATTCTCTCTTCCACGACAGTAACATCCTAGACCCCTTAGACCTCTTCATCACAAAGTACTTACCAACTTCCAACACGGTACTAGTTTGTTCTTCTCACTCCCCCACTTTACCTACCTTCCACTCCATCCTTAAAAAGGCCTGAATCATGAAGCCCTTCCGCCTCACCCTTATGATCTCTTCTTTGTTTCACTGGACTCCTTCCTCCTCTAGATTCTGTGGTCAATCGTTATAACTTGTCTTCTCATGCTTCCCAGGTCTATCACCCTCTCTGAATCATTACCACCATCTGTCTTCTCAATTTAAGCCTGGCATCCTTGAGGGAGACACAGAAGTATTAACCAAGGTGTATGAGTCCATTTCAACTGTTATTCAAAATAACTTAACCTGGGTAGCTTGTAAACAATGGAAATTTATTTGTCACAGCTCTGGCAGCTGGAAGTCCAGATCTAAGTACCAGCTGATTCAGTGTCTGGTGACAGACTCAAGCTTCTTTTTTGCTGGACTCTCCCATGGCAGAAAGCATAAGGGAGCTCGGTGGGGTCTCTTTTATAAAGGCACTAATCCCATTCATGGGGGCCACACCCTCATGACGTAAGCACCTCCCAAAAGCTCCCTTCTACTACCCTCACTTCAGTGGTCAGAAATTTAACATGAATTTTGAGGGGGACACATATATTCAGAACGGAGCACCAGTCAAACTTAGATTCATGTTGCTCAACATCTTTTATAGCTTTAATCCTGACAATCATTCTTTTATTCATTTCAGTGGATCCCAAATACAATCTCAGAACAATTTTCCCACACTTTCTTTACTCTCCTCAAACACTGAATTCCACTGTCTCTTTCTTTGTTCACCATAGGGAGCTCCTTTATATCCACGATACTTGTCTTCACTTCAACATTACACTGACCAATGTCCCATACAAGTGCTACAGAACACAGTGGTTTAAGACCACAGGTGCTGGAGCCAACTGGCCTAAGTTTAAATCGTAATTCTATCCTTACTGGCTGTGTGACTATGTTACTTAAGCCAAGTCTCAGTTTTACCATCTTTAAAATGGGGCTAAACGGATAGCATCTACCTCACTGCACTATTCTGAGGAAGAAATGAATAACTCTTAAAACAGTGCATGACACATCTTAAGTATTCAATAGATGTTTTCCTATGTTACTCTTCTGGTCTCAAAAGAAGAAACTTCTTGCCTCCTTGTTAATGCTAATCCTTCCACCTTGACTCTGTACCTAATTTCTTCCCACTTCTTCAGCATCTCTTCCTCTATAACATCTTAAAATTACCCCTCTACTAATCTCTTTTTCTCTTGTCTTCTTATATCCAAAGGTTTGTTGTGTCTGTCCAAAATTACTCACTTGAACCTATGTATCCTATGGCCCGATCTGTCTTCTTCTTTCAGATTCCGAATTCTTACAATTACAAGTGCCTCTACTTTCCATCGCACAAAATCTGGCCTCTGATCATTGCTGTGACCTCATCTCACATTTCTTCTCTCACTCCAGCCAAAAGCCTCATATGATTTTTGAACGAGCCAAGCACACTCTAGCCTCAAGGACTCTGATTGAAGTTGCTGTATCCTCTGTTTGGAACATCTGTCCCCAGCTCACTGACTTACTCATCTCCCTCAGTTTTTCACCTCAGAGGTGCCATCCTCAGTGAGATCATCCCTCAGCACCTCAGTTAAGGGACCCCCCCCCCCCTCAGTCCTTCTCTGTCTTAGTACCTTGCTTTATTCCTTTGAAAGAACTCATGCTCCTTGAAGACAGGGACCTGATGTCTCTCTCACCTACATATACCCAGTGGCTGGTTCCATAAATATTTATTGAATGTATGCACAAAGGACTATGTTAGACCCCATGGAAACGCTAAATGAATCACAGATCCTGTCAACAGTTTATAGCCCAATTAGACCCCTTCATTCTCTCTCCACAAGTCCCACTTTCTCTTTTGTCGCAATCACCTTAATCTAAGTCCTCATCACCTCACAACATGATGACCAGTTGAGCCTCCTAATTTCCATCCCTTCAGTTCTTTCCAGCTACCAATCTATCCTATATACTATTAGGGCCCGAGAGGACCATTAAATAGCATCCCTTTTCTTCACCCAAGTTTTAAACCAACTGAGATTGACAGAGGGTAGTCAGGCACAGAGATCAAAGCTGGGGGACACAGCTTAGGTGTGTAGAGACAAACTGAACCCTGGAACTATGCTGATAGCCGAGGGGTCACCAGCAGCACCAGAGTACCACGGGCCCCCTTCCTGGGGACAGCCAGGAAAGGCGGACAGGCGGAGGAGCAGGCCTGGAGGAGCAGGCCAGAATCAGCGCTTCCGAAGACAGAACGAGTTGCACACGCCTGGTTCCTCCACTAAGCAGCCCCTAAGCTGCTCCTCCCCGGGAGCGGAGTATGTAAAGGGAGGAAGGCCAAGAGTCTTATGCTGCCTGATGGCCCTTTACATGGACACAAAAGCTACAGGGAAGGAGGCTGTGTGCTTCTTCCACTCTTCACCCCTGCCAACTTCCAGACTTCTTATAAAATAGCCTTTCAATCTTGACTCTCAAGATATTTTCAAATGCTCCTTGCCAAACCTTTCTGAACTCAGTCTGCCTGGCTTTGAAGGTCCTCCATAGTCGCAGCCCACTGCTCTCCAAAACGCAGTCCTGTTCCAGCTTAGCCTCTGGCCACCCCAGACACAGGCTGTGTTCATCTTCACCTCGGCTTTGTGCTCGACCCTCAATGCTCAGCTGAAACATCCTCGCCTCAGAAGACTTCTCTAACATTCTAGATCACAATCAAGTCTCATTTCTTTACATCCCTGGTTAAAAAAACACAGTTTTCCAAGTCTATTTGTTTCATATTAGAGTATTCAACTGTGTTTAAGCCAGAAACTGGGGGAAAATTAACTAATTTTAGGTCTGCATTCTCATTAGAGGCAAATAAGGGAAGTGAAATTAACACGACGCACATCAATCATGACACTGCCACAAACGTCCACAGCAAGGAATAGGAAGAGAATGATGCTACAAGAACCGAAGAGGGGCTGTGTCGTGTACATTTTAAACATGGCACACAGGCCCTCACACAGCATTGGCCACTGTAGTGCCCAAAGATACTTGTTAACAAGCTTATTCTGTAGACGTGATCTAGGCTCAAGTGATATCTTTTCTTTGAGCCACTTTGGAGATCCTTCTTTCTGGGTAAAAGAGAATATCCCATTTGTTTTCCCTTCGTAAACTGGGGGGAAAAGACATGTTATCTGTAGGCTCTGGTAGGAACAGACCTGTAACATATCTAGTTATGTATTATAGCTATATATGAGCTAGACACAACAACTGGGGAGCTTTTCTAGCTAAGTTATTTGTACCATTGGCAACAGTGATAGCTCATAAGTCAATACAGACCTGGTCAATTTCAGTTCTCAAGTGTGAATCTGATCAGGAGACCACAGACCCAACCTCTTATATTCAGACGTTTTCTGCTTTCTGTGACAAGGGTCATCTCTAGTGTTTATAGAACTTTTTGACCCAGAAAACAACCCCAAACATCAACTTTCAAATGACGCTTACTCTTTGCCATGGTGAGCTGCTCATTCTGGGTCTCTAATCTATAGGAATTAAGCATAAAAGAATCTCCCATACCTTAGGCCACCAGATTTCAAGACAAATGGCATCCATTGCTATATCTTTGGTTAACACAGAATCGTGGAAACTTAGAGCCAGCAGGGACTAGAAATCTACCAGCCCAGCCCCTAGTAGACCCTGAGGTAGAACCTGTCAGGTGTCTCCTGCTGCTTCACCAGCAGAACCCTAATTTTGTCCAGGTGTGGTGCTCAGAGGAGATGTCCTCTCCCTTGCCCCACGGAAAGAATCATGATTTGTTTAATCTAATCAGTAGCTCCATTTCCTTTGGCAGAGACTGCTTTAAGGGCAGGCATGCAACCTAGTTCTGGCTACTGAGGGGGTGCTTTGGGGCCCTCTGGGAAGAGACCCAGAGGAGGTGCCCTGACTCTGGCTGTTGATATGTATCCTTGGGGCTGCTATAGCCATCCTGCATCAAGAGGAAGATAAGAGACACCACCAATACACTGAGGGGAGCAGAGCAAAAACATGGGGGGGGGGTGCCTGGATCCTTGATGACCCTGGGGCCACCAGAGGTGGGTGTTCTTAAGTATTTATTTCATACAGTGTTTGACATTCACCGAGTGTTCACAGCTATCTGTTAAGACGGATGAAAAAATAAGATAAATGGCCTTGCTGTGTATGCCACCTTTAGTCGAGTACTTGTTACTTGCTTCTAAAAGCATTCTAACTGATTTAACAGATTTGGAAAGAGGTTCCAGGAAACAAAATGAACCGGACAAGGTTACACCACAAAGTGTGGAAGCTGAGAGTGGAACTCCAACCTCCAGACTTTCCATCTGGATGACACTGTGGTTTATTTGTGGTGGAGGGAATGAGCCCAAAGCCTCCTCAGACCTGAGAGGCAGTACGGTAGAGTGGTTACGTGTGGCCTCCAGAGTTGGCCCGGCTTGGGATCCTGCCCCACCACACACCAGCCAGATGGCCTTGGGGGAGGGCAACCTCTCTAAGGCTCAGCTTCCTCATTTGTAAAAGCAGGACAAGATAACCTATCATATTAAACTATTGTGAATATGAAATAAGATAATGGATGAACACTTCTTAGCACAGGTCTGGGCATAAAGTTAACTCTCATTAAATGACAGCTCTTACTGACAGTATTAACAGTAACAAACTTCATTCAACTTGACTCAAGCTTGGTAAGGAAAAATGCAAGAGAGGCCATTTCCATTTTGGAAACAAACAAACAAACAAAACTGTACTGTCCTGATTTTCCAATCAACAATACACAGAATTCAACCAAACACCTTGTATATGCTCATACTTGGTATCATAGAAAGTTTTCTACAATATAATTCATTTCATCAAAGAACTGCCAACCTAGTGTTGAGACGAATGTACAAGCAATTACCTATAATGCACAGCAGGATAAAATGTGCTGTGGAAACATAAAGTAAAAGAAAAAGTAATTTTAATTTAAAAAAAAACCACAGATACAGAGAACAAACTAGTGATTACCAGAGGGGAGAGGGGTCAGGGGAGGGGCAAGAGAGGTGAAGGTGATTAGGAGATACAAAGTACCAGGTATTAAATAAATAAGTTATAAGGATGTAATGCACGGTATAGGGAATACAACCAATATTTTGTAGTAACTTTATATGGAGTATAGTCTATAAAAATATCAAATCACTATGTTATCCACCCGAAATTAATATAATATTGTAAATCACCTATACTTCAATTTAAAAAAAATTTAAAATGTGGAAAGGTCTCAGGGAGGATGTGGTATTTGAATCGGTCCTTGAAAGATACTGTAAGATTCTGAATGAAGAAGAGGGCCAGGGAAGGTATTCTAGCTGAAGAGACACTACAAGCAAAGGTCCAGGAGCTTGAAAGCACATGGCACATTCAAAAACGCTACAGAGGTGGGGTGAAGAAAAGTGCAAATGATAAGGCTGGAAAGATATCTGGATGCTTTAGAAAATTTACACTTGATTTTGTAAAGAAAGGGGGACCATGATTCATTCTTAAAAACAAGTGGCATGAAAAGATCTGTGTTCTGAGAAGGTAACTCTAGCAGTTTGTGAAATTAGTAACTATAGTTCTCCTGAGCCAAGAAAGATAAAATACATTAACAGAACAACCACAAAAAATGTCAGACACCTCATTTTCAGAGTTCCCATATAGATTTGTTAGGAATCAGGATGCGGGCTGTCGATGAGGCATGTTGGGTTTCCGAAAAATGTAACCAATGGAAACTATACAATCATAGAAAATCAACTTTCTGTGACCTATTTTAGCAACTTCTTTGTACTGACTAATCTTGCTGAAGGGTGAATCATAAATTCAGCAAGAGACCATGTCCTGGTGACCTCACTTGTTCTAAGCCCGCAGGAATATTCCCACCTCTACTGGCTCCAAGGCTTTTGAGAAACATCATAATTGAAAAAGCAGTCATTTTAGTATAAGTCCCAAATTTGGCTTTTTTTTTCCCCCAAGTAAAAGACAGGGTAAAAGGAAATCGAAACAGAGTAACATAAAACTCAGGATAAAGAAACCATACTGCCATGGTTTTTCTAGCCCTAAAGAAAGTCTCTGCTCGAGACCTTCTCCTGAAGTACTTAGCACAGGAAAATACAGGCATAGGAATGGTATTAGGTCACCAGAGAGTGAAACTGACTGAAACAAAAGCCCAGCTGACCACTGCCCTGGCCAAGCAGATGAAAATGTGAACACAGTCAGGGAGCGAAAAGTCAGTCAGATTTGGGCAGTCTGCTGAGCTTCAGAACTCCATAGCCAAGGCCAAGGATTCCTTTTAAATTTTTTTTATTTTAAAAATTGCAATAGCAGTTCATCCAGAAGTGGAGTTACAAGGCACAGAGAAAACCTTCTGTGTTAAGTAATTTCAACCATACCTATATTTCCATCATGACCTTCCAGTACCAATCTGACCACAGTAATTAGCTCCCATGTAACTGTGAGTCAAGGTCAGTTCAACTATATCCTAGAATAATATTTCAAAGTTGGGAAAGATTATAGAGATAATTTAACCTGCTTCCCTAGATTTATAAACCAAAGGCAACAGACAAGAGATTTTTTCCAAACCTACACCTGGTGAGTTAGGAGTAGAGCTGGGATAAAACACTTCCAAGTCCTAGTTGAATGTTCTTTCTAAATCGCCTCGTCTTTCTCTACCATGTGGATATACTCAGGGGGATAAGAGTCTGTGTGTGTGTGTGTGTGTAGACAACTACTTTTTATGTTGATAACATATCTAGTGTCCACATGTTCATATGACTTTTTATGTTCTTACCTTAATACACGTTTACATTTGGACTGTGATTCTATGGTGTTAGGACCCTATCTTCTTTATCCCACAGGTAATTCCTTGGTGCTGATGGCTGTATCATTACTGAGTAAACAAGAATAGGATGACAGTGGTGCCAAGGGTTAAAGGGTTAAGACAGATACTAGTCAGGAGCATGTCTGTAGAGAGCTAAGATTAGTGCTGAACTAAAAATGAGCCATTCTGGTGGGGGGTCAGGGCCCCCCCTCGGTGTGAGTTCCCAGGCACATCTCTGCTCAGCGGCCCAGGGGATGGCAGACACTGGGATGGCAGTGGGAAAGGAGCTGACCCTGAGGAAGCTTTGGTCCCCACCACCTACCTCGAAGTTCTTTAGAAATAACTGCCTCTGATGTGAGGTGAAGGATGTGTTAATTAACTGGACGGACACATCCTTTCACAATGTACATGTATATCAAATCATCATGATGTGCACTTAAAATATCTCAAAATTTAGTTGATTATACGCCAATAAAGTTGGGGGAAAAAAGAACTGCCTCTGTTTCCATTTTGCCTTTGATCTATTCCTTCCCATCAATTAATACCTAACCCCTTCAACATTACAATCCCATCCTCAGATAAGGCAGGGTCTTTAGGTTGGATTCAAGCCACACTCCATCCACCTAGTAGGACCCACTGGCAGTACCCTTCACTCACTTAGCCTGGGTACCATTCCACCTGAAGAAGTCTGACTTAGGTCTGCCTCTACCTAAGGCAAGGAATCGCTAGAATGCATTCCCAGGCTTCCAAGTAATATTGAAAAAGGCAGCCAAAGATGGGGCAAAACCCTGAAGTCCTCTTTCCATGGTTACAAACCATGGGGGTCCGTTCACTTAAACTTTTCTGTAGGGCTAACATTCAAGGGTGTGAAAGGTAAAGTTACAGTCTTCTTCTTGCAGATTCATTGATCCCCTAAAGGACTATGACCAGCTCTGCACTGTTCATGGAATAAATGTTAAATGCAGGAAACAGTCCTTGCTTAGGTAGACTGCTTTGGTGTGTCTCAGTTCTTCCTAACCAGTGATACCAAGAGGGATTAATTTTAGTTGATGAACATTATCCAGGTCTGTTTCTTCCATACTACTTCCCATCCTTACCCTCACAGGGATTGACTTGGAGGCTGAGAACTACTGGCTTTCAAAGTAGGGGTCTAGCCCCAGCTTAGTGGTTAAGAGCATGGACTCTGAAGGAAGGTTGCCCAGGTCAAGTTGAGGGTCCACTCATTACTAGCTGTGGGACTTGAAGCACATTACTTAAGCTCTCTGTGCCTCAGTTTCATCATCCTTAAAATGGGGTCAATAAAAACACCTATATCACAAGAGTGTTATATGAATTAAATAAGCTGCTACCTGCAAATCACTTAAAATAGTCAGTGCACAAAATAAGTATTTGATACTGTCATTTTATTTCCTTCTCTTTCCATTTGGGCTCCCTCACTTACCCTGGGATGAACACACTGGGTGCCCAAATGTTGGCTTTACAGTAGCAAGTAGGCTGTTTGATGTAGTCTGCTCTCATATATACCAAGAACCTAGGAAAGAAGTGATCTTCAAATCCAAAGCAATCGTCTCCCATAAAGAAGCACTATGAGGGAACAGGGAAAAATTGAGGAGTGATGCAAAATCACCTCCAATGACTTCCAACTTCAGAAAGACTAAAGGGCAAACCACAATTATCTCCCCAGGCTTTGTGCTCACCAAACAGCAGTCAGATTCCTCTACAAAGGATAATTGTGACTGTGCCTATGTGACCGACCCCGGAGTCTGAGATGGTATCTGGAGACTCCTCCACGGCCAGGGCAACACTCTTCCAACGCTAGGGGCTACTTTATAAGCTATATCTGTTTGATTTTTATCTTATCACAAGAATAGTGCACGGCAGCCTTTGAGATGAAAGCAAATCTTCATTTTTCACTGCTGCTAAAGGACTTCACAGAGAGTATGTGCACAGTATAAGATGCCAGATGATGGTGTGAGGCCCTCAGAAGAGAGGGTGGAGTTGTTCTTTTTCTAGAAAGACATAAACCAGCTAATGAAGTTAATGCTTTTAATTTATTTTTGTATTCATTTCACATGTAAAAAACAAAAATGTTCTGAGCACATACTGTGTTCAGAGCACTGTATTACGTACTGAGGATAAAACAACATGTAAGAAACAATCCCTTCCTCAGTGATCATAAACTCTAGTGTGAGAGACAGTAAACAGTTGATAACAAATCAGTATGAGAGAGGGAATGGCTGGTTTATTTCCCATCAACAAACCAGTTAATAGCTAAGACAGAGTACAATGCAGGAAGGCCAATTCAAGACATATTTACTGTGAGGCCAGTTTATGAAATTGACTATGCCAGGGAAAGGTAAGAGTGATTAGGGGGATCACTTTGATTCTCATTGATGAGTTTCAAATTCAATTAATAATACCATTATTAAATGCTTAAGACACTTATTAAGTGTTTACTATGTGAAAAACATGGTTCTAAGAAGCACTTTAGATCTTTTAACTCACTTAATGCTCACAAGATATTGAAGTAAGTACTACTATTATCCCATACTTTATGGCCAAAACAAGAAGTCTCAGAGAGATGAAGAAACCTGCCCTATGTCACACAGCTAGTAAGAAGGGGAAAAGGATTGAAACTCTAACACTCTAGGTTTAGTCATTTTTTAACCAATATGATACCTTGTCTGACCAGAAGGCCTTCTTCAGACAGGCTTGTCCATTAGCCAAATAGCTCTTACTACAAAATTTGATTTGCTTTATACCCAAAGCACCATTATCCTCAAAGGCCCAGCTAATCATTGCCACAGGAGGCAGAAGACGCAGAGACCCTACCTAACAAAGAAGACCCTTGGGCTTGTTGTTATGGAAGGAAAGGGAGGGAATGAGAGGGGGCAAAAGAGGGGGAGGGGAGGTCGAGGAGAAGAAGAACCGCGGCTGCTACTCAGGTGAGCTCAGAAAGGGATCCAGAAAAAAAATCACCTGGAGAAAACATAAGACTACACAGTAATAAAGCCTGTCAGTAAGTAAGGGAGTGACAGAGTCAAACAGAAAACCAATTGCCCTCATCAGTGGAAACCCATTTGGCTAGATTTTATTTCTTCTGAGGAGCCCTCAGCCTCTCATTAACCTTTGTTAATTTTTAGAACAGCAGAAGAGAGGGATTAGAGGCTGATGGGCCCTTTCGGACAGTGAATTTGAGGTCTGTGGGACATTTCAGCAGAGCTGTTCACCAGGCAGTCGGATATGTGAGTATGAAGTTCAGGGAAGAAGTCTGGCCTGACCCCAGATCTCCTGGGTCCTCATCTCAAGCTCTGGTCAAGATACTCCCTCAGCCTTTGGCATATTCCTTCAAGAGAAACAGTAAGTCTTTCTTCAGTTTGGATGGCTACTTTCAAAGGTCTTAAAGTAAACTTCACTCAAAGATCTTAGCTGATTTTGACTAGTATGCACCTGGGTGTCAGCACATCCCCTATCCTCAAATGCTGTGAGAACCATGGTTGGCAGAGTCGGTGAGCCGCCATGAATCTAGAACTCCTCTCTACCCCCACAGCCCAAGAATGGGTGGCCAGTGGGCCTCGAATGCCCCTGCCCTTCTCCTGGTGAGCGATACAAACATCATTTCTCTCTCCCACAAGCCAGAAAAGGTGTCAGAAACTCAGCAGGCTATTTCCCCCACTTTATTCCATCCTGATAGGATGCATATCCCATGGATGATCAAAAGGTGGCCAGGTTATATTATATCAATATCTGCAAGGCCATTTGTTCCAGTTCACTTTTTAAAATACCATTCAGTACTTACATTTCAACATAATTTAATATTCAACTTTTTTAACATCAAGAATTAAAAAATAATAATGGTCTGTCATATTCTCAAGAGGGAGCCCAAGGAAGGCTGGTTCTTGCATTTATAATCCAAACAAGATAGGAAAAATAAAACTGGAGATATGACATCCTCTTAACGTGGGTTATGCCAGGGATTTAGAATGGTTAGTGGTTCAGTGATTAAAAAAAAAAATCTGTGTGAACTCCAAGAAACCAAAAAAGAACTGAGTTTGTTTGCTAACCAATGAGTACAACTGTTTGAACGTGAGTCCAAGGCAAAGCTCTCGTTCTAGCAGGCACTGGGGTCATAGGAGCTTGTTTAAACTCATACTGACTCAGTTAGCAAGCCCTATGCTTTATACGCCCTTTTCTTTCTACCCCTACGGTCACCACCTTTAGCTAGATGTCACAGAGGACTGGGGAAAGTCTAGGAGAGAAGATAAGGAATTACAAGTTATAAACCTGAATGGGGAAAGAAGTATTTTAAAAGGGTAGATCTGAACGGGATGTGAAAATAATGCAGCACCTCATGGACGGGAACATCGCATTTCCTTAGCAGACGTACTAAACCATATCCTTGCCTTGAATTACACTTACAAACTAAATTTAATTAATTAAAATGTAATGTAAAATAAGTAAATAAAATATAATGTTAAATTGTATCATTGGACTAGCAAGCAATGATAGAGACTGAAGTAACCCTAAAATAGCAGTTAAGTACATAATCTCCCCAGCTAATGAAGCAGAAGCCATCTAAATTAAGAGTTAAGGAGGGTGATTGAAGAATCATCAGTAATAAAAATGGACAGCCTGTACAAATGAGGTTATCGTGAAGGAAAATGCTGGGGGAAACAGACAGATGGTTTGTCATAACTCACAGAAGAGAGAGCTCCTGTGTGTGTACAAAGTACGAGGGAAAGGAAATTCAGGGCCCTACACCACGAGGTGCTAGGCAACCTCTACAAACTTCTCCTCCCACTGCCCTTTGGTCCCCTCACAAGGGTCAACCCACTCTCCTCGGTCTTTCCCACCTCACTGCTGTCCACACCATCATCCTAACCGAGCATCCTCTAACTGTGACCCTCTTCCTGCATCTTAGTGTTATTCAAGGTCTAGCTCAAGTCTCATGATGTCTGACAAATGCTTCCCGACAAGCCCAGCCCACAGTGTCTTCCCCTTCCTCTAACCTCTTACGATCACTGTCACACATTAAAAAAAATAATCTCCCAAATATAGGGTAAACCAAAAGTTCCCTTACAGACATTTCAATTGAGCATCTACTTTCTCTCACTATGGGGCATCTGATCCCTTCACTAAATGAGAAGTTCTTTAGGGCAGGGGCTGTGTGGTCACACATCTTTAAATCCTTCGTAGCACAAGGCCACAGCCAGTGGATGTGAATAAGCGGTATGATACAATGTTCAAAGGAAAGTACTACGTTAATTATGAGACTATTCTGATTCTAACACACCAGATGAGGAAGAGAGAATGAACCGTAGTTATCTTTTCACTCAGTCCCTCTTCAGACAATAGCCAGACTGTAGACTTGAGGTCAGGTAAGTGTGAAAGTAAATGGAGGAGGGGGCTGGAGTAAGCAAAGCTAGACGTGGACAATGGAGAGTAAGACTCTCCTGAGGTAAATGCAAGACAGACAACGGAAAATCAACAGTGTTCATCAGCAGTCACCTATGAAAACATACCAGTATTTCCTTGAGCATCTTCTACCTTGTTTGACGAAGGCAACAGAAAAGACAGCCTGGTGAAGTGAGGGCCCTGAAGAGACGGTTGTTGCTGCTGCTGCAAAGGTGAGGTTCTGAGGACTGCCCTCCAGTCCACCTGGCTAATATCTGACCTTGATCGAGTGTGCCCGGGCTTAAAAGTGGTGTTCTCATCCAGTAAGTCATTCACAGAACGAGGTCTGTCCCTCCGACGCTGACAGATGTTGAAAAAATTAAAGGTGGAAGCTTCCTTTTGTTCCATCCAGGAAAGATTATCTGGGGCTGTCCCCTTCTGGACCATAAACTGTTCTTTGGCAGGGAAGACATTTTGAGCTTTGGTTTCTAAGAGCCTGGTCTTACAGTGGTCCCAAATCATACCCCCCTTGCCCAAGGAGGCGACGTTTCTGATAGCACCATTGTCTATGTTACTGAGTACCTCGTGCCCCACCAGTTCAGGGACTTCCTGAATCCCATAAACCTCCGCTTGCTGCACGGCCTTTTCCAGTTTACTATCAAAAGTGCTAAAGAAATCCTCAGTAACTTCCAAGGCGGGGCTGATATCGTCCACTTCCAAAGCTTCCATGTCACAGGCTCCGAGAGGACTAAGCCCCCTAAGCTGGTTCAGGAAAGGGCTGCATGAACCTTCACCCAGTGAAGAGAGGTGCTTTGGGTGACGTGGTTCTAGAAACAACTGGAAGGAACTTTCATTCGGCTGCTCAGAGCAGGCCAAGCACAAGTGTGGTTGATGTTTTCCAAGTCACTAAAAGCATTTGCTAGATGATAATAGTCATCAAGAAAGATGCTGGGAGACAAACATTCCTCTGAGATTATTCTTCAGTGAGATCTCTGTAGAGACACAGGAAGTGCTGGTCACAGCAGTGCCGCAACCATCTTTAATTTCCTGAAAGAAAATAAACAGAACGACATTGGCACGTGGTTCACTGTGGTCTACACACATGAATCTGCCCAATTACTTCCTATCTTTGCATCTCTTCTACGCCAGTCATGCCCAAAGGCGGACAACACCCACGCAGGAGTTCCACTGTCAAGAGTACCCATCACTACTTTGCATTAGAACTTACGCAGAGCAGGGTGGGTCTCTTGATAAGCGGAATTAAGATCAATAGCTTTTACTCACAGAGAGAAGCCTTTGAGAGCAGTTGTGAAAAGACTGCCCTGGCCAATCTCTGTGATCTTGCTGACCTAAAAGAGTAAGCAACAGAGAGTAGGAATTCTGTGACAGGGCCTATATTGTAATCAGCCTGAAAGTCATAAATGCATGAGTCCTTTCAGAAACCTTGAAAGTACTGATGATTTGTTGGGCTCAGAAGTGCAAGGGGGAAGTAGAGAGGGAGAACCAGCCCTTTTTATTAACCTGAATGTTATTGTGCTGGGCTTCCTAGGTTTCAATTATGTAATGCCTAATGATGGCTCTGGACTTCACAGTTCCTCCGGTCATCTTGCAGAAAGGCTTCACAGGCTCCAAACTCCCTGAGGCTTTGAGGAATGGCCTAGGAGTATAGGTCCAGCCTCAGCCTCAAAGCTGGGCAGAAACAACCCTAACACCAACCACAAGCTCTGCAAATGCTAGATCCCCAAGGCCAGAGCAAGGAGAGCAGACCCTGACAGTGATGCTATCCAATACGGTAGACACTAGCCACACATGGCTTTTTTTTTTTTTGGAAGAGCTATTTATTTATTTAGTGTTTTTCTGGGGGAGTAATTAGGTTTATTTATTTCTTTATTTTTAGATAGAGTACTAGTAATTGAACCCAGGACCTTATGCATGCTAAGCATGCACTCTACCACTTGAGCTATACCCTCCCCCCATACATGGCTACTTAAACTTAAATTTATTAAAATCAAATAAAGTTCCTCAGCCATACTAACTACTAGCCACATTTCACATTCTCAACATACACCTTTGTATCTTTACCGAAAAACGAACAAACAGAACAACTAGGTAAGATCTTTTCTTCCCTTAACTACTTACAAGTAGGTAAAACTAGGCAATTAGCAACACCTTTTCAAATGTGCAAAGGTGTATGTGTGCCTTTTTTTTTAACTGTACAATCTCTATGGTTAATTAAAATAATTTTTAGCACTTAGGTCATTAAATCATTAGATTTGAATCAACAGCATCAATCTACACGGCTTAATGTGTGTAAGTAAAAATTGTACACACAGCTACTTATTTTAAATGCATCAGGAAGGTTTGCAGTTTGCAGGAGCTCTGTGGCTAACCTCTTGTAAAGTGACAATGACTGTGAATTTATCTACTTTTTATATTTTGATATTTATTATGTTAACATTCATGAAGCAAGGCAAAGATTGGTTTTCTAGAGATAAAATCAGCTAAAATATTTTTCTAGCTGCAAACAGGTTTTTGCTTGCTGTGTCTACAGCTAAGCCTTGAGTCTCGAATCGTGTGTAGCAGGATTTTACTACTGCTCTAATTTTGAAACTTGCGATTTTTCAGTCTCATCTCGTATACCAGAGGCTAAGGAAAAAAATACATAATAAATCTTAAAACTTGTAGTTCTTTATTTACTAAAATTTCAAATGAACATAATAAAGTATAAGGTTCCCATTTTATAGAAGAGTTTTATAGAAGTTAGTCATCTAAGATCCTTTTATGAAATCTTCTTATCCAGTGCTTAAAATTCAGCCTTTAATCATACCACAGGGAGTAAATATCTTCAAATTGATTTTTTATTTCTTTTTTAATCAAAATGTCTAGGAATATACTCTTTGGGCTCCCTGCTTGGGTATTCACAAACTGCTTAGAAGCATATGACCACTGCCGGCCAGTACTGCTGCCCTGTGGAACACTTGATCCCAACACGTTCTAAAATCATAGACTGTCAGACAAGGAAGGAGCCTTTGAGATCATCCTTCCAACCCCAACCTTTCACAGAAGGGGACACGGAGGCCCAGAGAGAGTAAGAGGTCCCATGAATTGCCTCCTTTAATCCTCATTAAGGGCAGTAACAATTCAAATTCAGAACTATTTCAATGCTGTTTGACAAGGGATTCTGGAAATCACTCATCTACCCATCCATTCATTTATTCAGGTCACAACAGATACAAGACACTAAAGATGGAAAAATGAGTAAGTTACAGCTCTTGACCTAAAGAGGCTCACAGTCTATCATGATGAGCCTAAGAAAGTAAGTCCAAAAAACCACCCTGATAGAGGATGGAAACAGATTTGGTGGCGGAAGGAAGAAGGGGTCACTTGTTAGCAAAGGTGAGGGAGAGATTAAGAAAGCCTTCAAAAGGAGGTGCCCTTTGAGGTGAGCCTAGAAAACTTTGAAGGTATTTGCCTAGATGGCTCAGAAGAAATTAGGAAGAGTAAATCACCTTGTGGCTAGTAAGGGCTTTTCAAGTGTCATATAGAAAATGCCTTTCCTTAGGCAGTGTGGTGAGCTATATACTGGAGTAATAGCAAGCAATCTAGTGTAGTGGATCTAGAGTCAGATCTAGGTCCGAATCCTAAGTCTGTCTCTTATTGGCTATGTAATTTGGAGTAAGATTTCCCCAAACCACCCCTACTCCACCCCAAGTTCACTGGGCTAATCTGTACTTTCCATTCTAGGAATTTCACTATTAGTCTTTCCATTGCTTGTGTTTGGAGCTTACTCAGCTATTCTCTTATGCATTTATCCTTCAAAACCATACTCTAAAAAGGTCTACTCTCCACCATGTGCCCTATTATTTCAGGCCACTCATCCTCTCTTCATTCCTCCACTTAGTCACACAGATCTTTCAAGGTTTACCTTTTTGATCTCCAGGCCTGCCCACCTGCTGCTTCCATTGCAAGAGGTGTCACTTCTGCCCATCCTATTCAGACACTGCTCTAAATGCCTTCAAAGTCTTTCTCATCTGTTAAGGCACGCTGAGAAGGCTGATGCACTCCTCCACACCCGCAGCGATCCGATCCATCCCATCCCAAACCCCAATCCTCCGCGAAGTCTTTCCTGAAGACTCAGTCCTTTGGGATCTCTCCCATCCCTGAATATCTAAAGCATCACTAAACAAGTTAACTTCGTAAACATTTTCCCTCAAATAGACTATAAGCTTCTTGAGGGCAAGCCCCATGTCCAAGTCAGTGTCCATCTACAGAGCCAGCAAGGTCTTCCTGCCTCTTGCCTTCCTCCTTCTAATACAGCCTCCACATCACTTCTCTTAATCCTTCAGAGTTTCCCCAGTAGAACAGGGTTCAGCAAACACTTTCTGTAGTAAGCTTATGGGTCACACAGTCACTTTTGCAACTACTCAACTCTATGGCTATAGAAAACAGCCACATGCAATACGGAAATGATTGGACATATCTGTGTTCTGATAAAACTTTATTTAAAAAACAGGCAGAGAACCAAAATGTGGTATATCCATAAAAGGAAATACTATTCTGCCTTTAAAAGGAAGGAAATCCTGTCACATGCTACAACATGAATAAACCCTGAGGACATCATACTAAGAAGAACAAGCCACTTATAAAAAGACAAATACTGCATGATTCAGTGTATATTAAGTAGTCATATTCATGAAAACAAAATGTAGAATGGTGGGAGTAGGGGAAAGGGAGTTGTTGTTTAACAGGTACAGAGTTTCACATTTGCAAGATGAAAAGTTCTGGAGATCAGTTTCACAGTAATGTGAATATAAACACCACTGACCTCAAAATGATTAAGATGGTAAATCTTATAGGTGTTTTTTTTTTTTAACCTCAACTTAAAGCAGACAAACCAAACAAAAACAAGCAGAGGGCCAGACTATCCAGGGCACTGCAGCTCACTAATTCCTGGCCTAGAAGATCTAGTCCAGCCCCCAGGAGAGGAGGCAGAGGTCAGGAGTGACAACTCTGGGTCTCAGGGGGAAGAAAGGAAGTGCAGTTCCACCAATTACCAGCAATGGGACTTCAGTAAGTGACTTAACCTTCTAAGCTCAGTTTTCTCATTTGCAAAATCAGCAAGTTAATAATACCACGCTCCTAAGATAGTGGAGAGAATTAAGTAGGACAAGGAATGGCACAGTCCCTGGCACACAATACATGAATAATAACGGCCTAAAAGGCCCTACCTGATGGGTTCCACCATCTTTCCTCTAGGACCTCATACCCTCCCTCTCCCAGCCTTCCTTCCACACTGGCCTCCCTGCTGGTTCTCCAACTTGCTGGCATGCTGTCACCTCAGGGTCTTTGCAATGGCTCTTCCCCCAGATGCCAACGTGGTCAGTTCTCTCTTTAAGTGACTGTTCATGTCAGCTTCTCAATGAGGCCTACCTGACCACCATATTTAAAATTATAATGAGTGTCTCTACCCTGGACTTCTGATCCTCTTTACTCTGTTTTTTTTTTTAAACTTTTAATGTTAGAACAGTTTTAGGTTTACAGGATTATTGAAAAGATAGTGTGATGAGTTCCCATGTCCCCTACATCCAGTGTCTTCCATGTGACATCTTACAGTAATGTGGTACATTTGTCACAATTAGTGAACCAAGACTGATACACTGTTGTTAACTAAAGTTCACACTTTGTTCAGATGTCCTCAGTGCCCCCCTAATATCCTTCTTCTGTTCCAGGATCCCATCCAGGATGCAACATGATATTTAGTTGTCAAGTCTCTGCAGCCTGCTCTTGGCTATGACGGTTTCTCAGACTTTACTTGTTTCTGATGACTTTACAATTTTGAGGAATACTGGTCAGGTATTGTATAGACTATCCCTCGATTGGGATTTGTTTAGTGTGTTTCTCATGATTAGACTAGGGCTATATGTTTTGGGGAAAAAAAATCACAGAGGTAAAGTACCATTCTCATCATAGCATCATGAGAGTAGATACCATCAACATGACTTAACTATTGTTCACATTAACCTTGATCACCTGGCTGGATCCTTTTCCCTTATGCATTGACTGTCTTCTAACATACCACTCAGTGAACTTCTTATTTAATGTTTGGTGTTTCTCTCTCCTCACTAAAGTGTAAGCTCCTCGAGGGCAGAAATTTATGCTCACTTTGCTCACTAATGTATCCCGAGTGCACAGGGCAGTGCCTCACACACACACACAAGGCACTAGATATACACAAGTTGAATGAATGCCTCATTATTCCTTTGCGTGACCGTCAGTGCCCTTCATAACCCACCCACCCCTCCAGTCCCTCATTCCTGACCAACACTCACCTTACCGTTTTAGTCCTCCATGCTTTGGCCCAAGTCAGGGAGCCTTCCGATTTGCTCAGGCTCTCTGAGCACCCTGGGTTTGCCACATTGTCCTGAAATGATCAACAGTTTCTCTCCATCCCACTTTACACTCTGAGCTACTTGACAGCAGGCAAGATGTATCACTGACCCTCCTCTATAATCTCTATGTCTTCCTCCATTTTCCAACCTTTCTCTTTGGGAAGTTCATCTTTCCCTAGATTGTACAGTCCTCAAACTTGCCACAATACCAGGGTCTAAGACTAAGTTCAGTCTCTGAAAATGAATTGTACAGTCCTCAAACTTGCCACAATACCAGGGTCTAAGACTAAGTTCAGTCTCTGAAAATGAACACCTCCTTATTAGCTTGCCTCATTTGGTTTTGAAATTAATCAAAAAAAATAGCATCCTTAGACAGGTCAAAATCTAAAGAGTACTTTCCCCTGACAAAGTGAACTGAGTAAAATCACTATGTGGGTGCAGTCTGCTTTGCCTCCACGCAAAACTGGAAACCAGGAGCTAATTAGAACTGTGTTCTAAATCGGGCTCAGCCACACACGTGCTGGGTGGCCTCTGGCAAACCATTTAACCTCTGGGTGCCTTACTCAGCTACCTGCATCCAGTAACGTTGCTAGTATCAAACTGCCTCACATGTGAATCGTTCACTGGGTAGCTGTTCCAACAAGCCTTTAAAAAATGTAAACTGCTGCCTTATTATGGAGCCCTTCTCTGGACCTCACCCACTCAACAACCATGTGTTCCTGGTCTCTCCCCAGAAAGATACGTCAGCCCAACAACAGCAAAGTCAGCAACCAGCTATTTATAATACACTACTTTTCAGCCAAACTCAATGATCTATAGACATTTTATCTTATTTTTAGAGAGAATACCCAATCTGTACAAAGGGTTATTTTCCCTATGTAAAAGATTGAGAAATTGAGGTCCATTTGTCAGTGTGGTCATAGAAGCTCAATCCAAAGAATCCCATGCATGCACCAAAATGAAACAGGATGGAGACTCCATGTGTTGCTATTTCCTAACAAGGAAATCTGCGGTTTACATGCTCATTAAGCAAGGCTAATTAACAGGATGAACACTGCCTCCCTCCCACACAGAGGTAGAGACAGATATGAGTAATAATACCAGCCTGGCCCACACAGAGATACCATGTTCTCCCAAGCCAGATGGTAAAAGCGCTGACTTCCCCTCCACTTGACTAAATGGCTTGTAATCAGAATGTAACGAGTGCTAAGAGGGTGTCTGGGGCCATGTAGTTTTAGAAGCAGCCAGACTAGGAGAAGAATGCAATGCCAAAGAACACCTAGGATAAGCGGTTTCTGCTGGTCCATTTTCAAACATGAGAACCAAGGGTGATGATAAGAAAGGTCAGCACATGTGGCTCTCATGTGTTCTTCACTTTGGTTAAGGCCACAGCTGACTGGAAATTTTCTGAGTTACATAATGTAAAGGATCCACCACAAGAGGATCTGACCCAGTAAGATGATGTTTCTGGACTGTTGGGCTACAAGAGGTTATGGTTTTCCATGGTGCTTTGTCATAAAGACAACATAAGCATGTTGATGGAGCACAGGCCACAAGCAGCAGATAAAGAAATGGTGCCAGGATAGACCTTGTAAGAAGAGTTCAGGCCTCTTCCCAAGGAGAAAGACAGCTGGAAACACAGATGGAACCCCATCTTCACAAGACTCTGGAAGGAACACTAAATGGCTACATTTATCTAAGTTTCAATAAATGAGCAGTTTATTGCCATACAATACATAAGGAATATACCATTTAGAAATATAATTTTATAGTGTTTTTTTCCCAGTTCTCACAGTAATAAATACTCATAGAAATGCTGGAAAATACTGACAAACATGGAAAATAAAAATCAGTCATACCCTCATAACTCCGAGAAAACAGCTAGGCGTGTTTTTATCTAATATTTAATTGGAATCAGATTATATATACAGTTTGGGCATATTGTCTGTTTAAATATATGCTCAAAAAGCAAATACCAGCAAATACTAACCTTGAAAAGAAAAAAGAAATGTCCCAGAGTGTGCTGTGCCCACCGGTACCTCACAGCCTGGCACAAGGCCCCACTCAACTGAAGTTCTCTTCTTGCTCTGTCCAGGGACCTCCTCACTACACAGACACCAGTGTACTTCTGAGTCCTGATCCTGCTTAAGACTGTTAACCAGCCCCCCCTTGAACATTCCCTCCAGGTTTCACAGGCCCCACACTCTCTGTTTTCCTCTCACTTCCACCTTCTCTTTCCGTCTCCATCTTCTTCCTTCCCTTACTGGTCTCATCAAATGGGGGCATCACCTGAACTCTCTTCTCTGACTATGGCTGCAGGTTCTCCTTAGGTCAATTTATCCACACTGAGGCTTCAGTAATTACTTCCATGTTCACACCTCCCTAGTTTCCACCTTCAGTCTCAATCTCAAGCCGGACCTCTGGTCTTACGTTCCCAACTATTTGTAGAACATTTCTAACTGGCTTATCTTATGGCAAAAGGAAGCTCAGCTTGTCTAAAGTCACACTCAGCTATTCATTCGGTAATTATTTGCTGAGCACTCACTATGGGTTGGGTGCTGTCTTAGGTACTGGGGAGACAGTAGCAAATAAAAGCCTTCATGAAGCTCCCACTGACGACAAGGTCCAACTCTTTACCTGATACGCTAGGCCTTTCAGTCTTGGACTAGCTTGCCTGTCCACTTCCCACTTCCCTTCCCTAATTCAATCTGTACTCCAAGCCAGAATGCTACTGCTCACATTTTATGCTTTCCCAACTCCAAAACTTTGCTTACAGTTACCTCTGAGGTACAGTCTCCCCACCTCTATCCACTGAAATTCTATCCACTCTTCAAGCTCAGTTGCCACCTCTTCTACAAGCTTTCTTTGATTCCTGATCCTAAAACAGTCTGCTCTTTCTTTAAACACTCTCAGAATGTCTTTGGTACTGCCCCCACAGCTTACATTGCATGCTGCCTGTTCTGTCTGAAATGAAGATGACAATAATAATTATAATTTATCAAAAGCCTATTTTGTGCCAGGTACATTGTTTGGTACTTTTCATCTCTAAGCCTCGTGATATGTACAGTGGGTACTACTATTCCCATTTTCACAGGTGAGAAACTGAGGCTCAAAGACATTGAGTAACTTTCCTGAGGTCACACATCTACCCTATGGGACTCACAGCAACTTCAGAACGGTGATTCTACCCTATTTCATTTTTACAACCCTCACTGGGCCTAAAACTACGGGTAGTACACAGTGGGGGCTCAGTAAATGTTGATTGAATGGACAACTGCATAAAGAGTGTGTTTTCAAAGTACTGACATCTGTGAATATAAGCACCACTCTGGTTTTCTGGCAAAAGAATATTTGAATTCACTATAAGCTCGTTTAAATAAAATCTGACATGCTTCCCAAAACGTTATGTTGACTTGAACTTTAAAATTTTTTTCTTGGTTAGAAAAAGCTTGCAAGCTATTGAAACCAGGTTTAAAAACAACGTGGCAAAGGTCAGGTAGCAAAGACCTCACTCAGACCTTTTATAGAAACAAAAGCACCTATGTAGTACTTCGGAATTATTTTGTAAACCTAATTTGCCAGTGACTGAGAGCTCAAGCTCTTTCTAATATCAGGAAGGAGATGTTCCCTTTGAAATGCCCCCAGGCAATCAACTTAAAGCATTTTTCAGTCCATCTCGGTACTTATTTTTTGCCACTTGCAAAAATCATTGAGACATCTGATGCTCCAAGATGTTCTCCCAGAAACCAAACTAAATATAAGTGTGGCACTTCACATCTCCAGTTGCTTTACTATTGAAGGCAGTTATTGTCTTCTGTCCCCTATGTCAACCACTGGATAGGAAAGCCAAGGCTTCTGATTGGGAAGCCCATCTTCATAAAATCCAAAGTTCCAAAATGTCCTGGTTTTAGAAACAGAACAGAGAGACATAAACTTCAGTTACTTAAATGTCTAAAAAGGCAGACTCAGCGTTTTCCATTTCCCTTTACCTCCATGGCAGGGAAAAGTGATTAAAAAAACAAACAAAAGAACCACTCAAAATATCTTTACCCTAGGACTGAGGTGAAGAAGGTGAAAAGTCCATCATGTGTGCTAGAGTCAGCCCCCAACTGCAACAGGGATAAGTGACCAGGACATGGAGGTGCCCTCCCAGCTAAACCAGCTGGCGTGGCTGAGTATGTGACAGACCTCAACAATGAAGGAAAGGGCCACCCCAAGGAGGGACACTGAGACTCAGGTATGCCAGATACTCAAAGAATCTAGGGAAGCAGCTTTAGATTTAAAGATGTCATCAGCTCATAGAACAATTTGACTTTATTGAGAAGAATCATCTTCACATGCATGGTTTAAAGTGTGGTTTATAAAACACTTAGAAACTTCTTGATAAAAATTTGTAGAAATCTCAACAGAGAGAGGTAAGTAAAGTAGCAGGATTACTTTAAAGTTGATGAAAGAGACCAAGATGACTCATCTATTGTCAGTCTGAAGGCCACGTGGGGGAAAAAAAAGAAGTTCCTGGAACCCCTGCCTCATAACTGAGTCCAAGTTCAAATACCTTTTAAATCATCTTAAATCCTTAGGAGGACCATAAACAAGGAGTAAATTGAATTCAATCCAGGAGCCACCCAGTTTGAATTTGTTTATTGTTTTTTCACAGAGGTGTGGCAATGGGAAGAAAGAATACACATTTCCAACACCAGGAAAAGGTTCGCGCCCCAGCACTGCCTTCTAAGCTGACTGACTTCCAGCAAATCAGGCTGACTCAGGACATGTTGGCCCTCCTTATCTACAAAACAGAAATCCTGCCAATGCCTGTCTCCATCTACCTTAGAGAGCTATAATGCACAAGTGCAGATAATATACGTGAAATTCTGGTAAAATCTAAAACAATGACTATTCCTCTTAGAAGCTGATTCCCAATCACAAAACCATTTATACTCAACAAGCACTTACAAATGATGGACCGAGTGTCCAAATACTATGTTAGATGATGCTACAGAGACAAAACACAGCTTCTGCCCTCCAAGAGCTTATTAGCTAATGGGAAAACAACACAAAACTAAGGATACAAAGTGCCTTAACAGAAGTATACAAAAGGTGTTATGGGAACATAAATAAGAAATCATTACTAATCAAGGGACAATAAAAAGTCTTAACTGACAGAACATAATTTAACAACACAGTAGGTATACAGAGATGACTTCAATTGGAAGAAACCAAAGACAAAGGAAAGAAACATGCAACAAAACCAATCAGATCTGCTCTTGAGATGATGCTGCTTCTGGCATAAAGCTGTCAGCCTACAGGAACATCTTTAAGAGTGAGCTCAAAGTGAACTAACAACAGCACAAATGGAAGGCACCAGCACAGAGGGCTTCCTCACAAGCTGCCGAGTCTATCTGACCCACAGAAATATTGCTGGCCAACAGAAGGCCTTGGCTGGCTGGCTGGGACGACATGAGAAATGAAGCACTGCCTCACTTCCTGTTGACTTTGATTCCATAGGTCACTGCAGCTGACTAACAGAAGGGAGAATACTTACCACTTCAACCTTCAAAGCAACAACCAGCTTATGGGTCAGCACGTGTTCACAAAACTGGTTCCTGTGGGCACTTAGGGTGAACGTATGTGAGAAGTAATTAACCGACTTTTTTCTTTCCTGACTACACTTGAATCTTTGCTAAATGGCATCCAGAGAGTACCAGACCCATATGGTCTAAGCAGAAGGTGACTCATTTCTTATCTGAAAGGACAGCCGTGCCCAGTGGTGAGGGGTTCCATCCATGACCCCTCCCCAACTTTTGAACAATCTGCAGACAATAACCTTGACCTCAGTTGGCTACCAAGCAACCTCTTACCAGTTCCGTCAGGAAACAAGCAAGACTGCCAAAGGCAGACAAAACACTGTCTTTGACCCTCAAAGATAAGGACAAGTCAAGGCAAAATAGCAGGATGAGTCTTTGTTATTTTACTATGTACAATGAAGGCCAGAAAAGTCTCTGCTCATCATACGGAATAAAAGAAAAGTTTACAAAGTATAAAGAGGAAGAACAGTAAGAACAACATTTTCATCCCCAAATCTGGATGTAAATTTCTTTTACTATGGACTATTACCATTAGTATGAATTGGATTTTTACAAAACAAGTCTGCAACGTGTAAACATTCTGGGGTTGAATTCTGGAGCTCTGATTGGTCCCTATTTCCTTGACTGTTTTTAACTGACATTAGGATGACAGGCATATGGTACTTAGGGTTCAAATAGTTGCCTAGCATCAGAGACTACTACTATTATACTAAATTCTCCAAAAATGTCCTGCAGAGGACTCCTTCCATGTGGATGGATATATGTTAAAAGTGGAACGGTGTAATTAATGAAACATTTGAAAACAAAATAGAGTCCTTACAACTCCTATGCCAAGACCAAGATTTAGGAGTCATCACTAACTTACTGAGCACTTACTAAAGTCTTATCCGAAGCCCTTTATCTGCATTATGTTGTTAAATACTCGCAACAACCCTAGTGGAGAGGCGTGCTATTATTATTGCCTCTTTACAGGTAAGAAAATTGAGATTTAAAGAAATGCAGTACCTTGTCCAAGGTAATATGGCCAGTAAGTGAGTGGACATAAGGCTAAAATACACAGACCATCCTCTACGACAACGAATAGTAAACTAATTACCCTGAGATAATACACTTAGAATTTTACACACATCATGCTTTGAATTCTAGTGTCAAACACCGGCAAATTAATTAACATTTATTTTTAAATCTTTCTTTTTATTAATCCCATGACTCAGAAAGTTAATTGCTAAATATCATTTTTATACCCAGGAAAACAGTTTATACTTAATTTACCCCCAGAAATCATCTCTGTAATATTTTGAGTCATTGAAAATTCTCTAAGGGAATGGTGTATGAGAGCTGCCTGAACAAACAGAATAAAAAGCTGTTCTCTAACTAAATAGCTAAACTCAAATTCTGTTAGTGACCTTTGGCATATTGCTCGGAATGTCTGCAAAAGTATAATAACTGTGACTCCATTTAGGCCAAACAAGTGCTTTCGCAAATGTTTACACAGTCCTAATTGCCCAAACCTTTTTCTAATGTTTCCCAAAGACATCATTTTTCATTTAGCCAATAAACAGAAACACTTGTAAAAATGTTTGCTTTTTAAAATAAAAAAACCTGCAAATAAGTGTCTCTGTCAAAATAATTAAAAGAAATATTTTCAAATTAGATGTGACTACAGATAATTTAAACATGTTTTAACTATTAAGGCATGTCCAAATAAATTGCCTCCTTCTAAAACCAACTGAACTTTTTGTTTTCTTTTGGTCGGGGGTGGAGAGGGGGACAAATATCAATGTATATGGGATTGAAACCAATAATAAAGTTGACCCCCAAACTTTGGTCTAGATGACACATCCAGGTTTCATATGCCCACTCCACAATGAAAACATAGACATCATCTCTAACCTTTCAGTGAAGGGCAATTACTTTTGGACCACAAGATCTGGAGTTAGAAGACCTGAGTTTGAACTGTCCATGGACTACTTCCAGATGTGTGATTCTAGGCAAGTCATCTGAACCTGAATTCTAGCTATTTCAATATAGGTCAAATAAGGATACCTGTCCTACCTTCTTCAAAGGTTGTCTTGGAGTGTAAATCAAATGACATAATGTAGTGCTTTGTGAACTGAAAAGCAGGGACAAGATGCTGACAGGGGTCTATCTGTATGGTGCCAAGAAAAGGGTCACCACATTCTCTTTGATCTCCTCCCACTATAAATCAACAAACTTTGGAGAGAATGGTGAAGGCAATCAGTTTGGGAAGCTCTGAGATAAGGTTTTAGTTTACTCAAGGGTTCCTTGCTGTGCATCTGCTTTTCTGGTGGTCTAGGAGTGGAGGGATTCAGCAGTTCAAGATGCAGAGTGATTCAAAAGGAATACCTCCTCTCAAAGAAGAAAAAATAAGTAAGTAAAATCCTCTCTTGTTCCCCAAGTTCTCCTGTAGCTAGGATACATTCTCCTTCCTCCCTTCCTCTTCCAAGTTTCTTAAAGAAACTTTTTTTTTTTTTAATACTTTCTGACTCCACTTCTCACCACCCATTCATTCTTCCCCACAGAGGCAATCTGGTTCTGCCCCAGGTGAACCTGCACAGGCAGAGGTCACCAACAATTTCCTTGTTGCTAGATCCAGGAGATCTGCCAAATGCATCCATTTCTCTCCTTGTTTATGGCCTCAGTTCAGACACCACCATCCCGCCTTCTACCCTTCAGACTTTCCCTCTGCTAATCCATTTGCCACCCTGCAGACAAAAAGGGCTTTGTAAAACTAAAACCCCGTTATCTTCTGGATAACCACTGCCTGTAGGAACTCATGTCCACTTACTTTCCTGGGCTTATCTCTTAAATCTCCATCATCTCCACATCCCACACTGCAACCCACAGGCACACAACTTGGCTAATTCTAATTCAGCCTTCAGGTCTTTGCTGAGGTATCGCTTCTTCCCTGACGTAATCACTTCCCACGTCCATTTTGGACATCCCTCTTGGGTGTTCCCTTAGCACACTGATGTCCTCAGTTATAAGGCTTTTCACTCTATATAAAGATAGCCTACTTAAGGGGGAGGGTATGGCTCAGTGGTAGAGTGCATGTTTAGCATGCACGAAGTCCTGAGTTCAATCCCCAGTACCTCCATTAAACTAACGAACTAAATAAACCTAATTATCTCCCCCCAAAACAAACAAAAGATAGCCTGTTTGCTTGTCTAT
Source organism: Vicugna pacos (assembly GCF_048564905.1). Taxonomy (NCBI): domain Eukaryota; kingdom Metazoa; phylum Chordata; class Mammalia; order Artiodactyla; family Camelidae; genus Vicugna; species Vicugna pacos. Next base: position 64,440,544 of record NC_132991.1, on the reverse strand, counting down.
CTCTCCCACTAGACTGTAACCTTCATGAAGGCAAGGATTGTGCCTGTTTTCTTTAAGACTGTATCCCTGGCTCCAAGTACTAGAGATATGTGCCATGTCACAAAACAAGTGCTCAAGTCTTACGTGTTTAATCAACAGTGAGTCCCTGAGGGTGGAAGAGAATTTGTTCTGGAAAAGTTCATGGGAGATCATTTAGCTCACTTCCTTGGAACATAAAAACCGCTGGTTATATTTCTGATGTTTTCTAACCTGTAATACATGTTCCCTGTTCTGTGAAAATCTACATTTCTAATCACATCTCTGGTCCACAAGGTGAAGTGGATATTTAGCAATTTCCCAGTTAGATAAATGTCCACAAGTAAACTGGATAATGCAGAACAGGGCAGCTGTAGTTTGTACTGAATTATAAACTGGTTATACTAATTATGGTAACTGGACAAATAAATCTCTACCATACTCATAAATGTGGCATATAACTGGGGAATCCAATTTAAAACACATAATTCAAATTGACAGTTAATGAGTGTATGAAAAACAAATAAAATGTTAATGAAAATAGCATGCTTGACATTTCAGTGCAATGGCCTCTGTATTTTGACTTTGGTTTTTGTTCATAATGTTGCATCAAGATTAATTACACTTATGGACCAAATAAACTTCTTATTGTAAGTATGAAGGTGAGTTATGTGGGCTCTTTATTGTCTGCCTGGCAATACCTACAGTAGCCAACAAAACAGAGCAAACATAATGCATGGAATTTACTACTGGTGGTCATTTTTATCCCACTCTTATTCAGTACTCAGTTCTCTGAATTATTTAGCTTGTACCAGAAACTCTAAGCTAGAATACAATTCAGCTATTTATGAACCAAATACAAAATCCAGTCTAAAGGAAAAAGGAAAAAGAAAAAAACCAATTCCTTGCTAGATAGCCCCACCCCCACAGTTTCTTTTAAAGGGTTAACATTCCCCATGAAGAAAATCAGCATTTGGCTAGCAGCCAGCAGGGCAACAGAGGCTTTCAGAACTTTTCTATAGGTGCTGGAGGAGAGGGTAAAGTGGAAATAGAAAAGGGAGCCAGTAGGAAAAATGAAGGAGTAGCAGTGATTTGGGGCTCCTGGAAACTGTCTAGAGATGGAGAATCCTAAAAATTCTGCTCAAATGGTTTAACCTTTTCAGATTTCTATTAAAATCAAGTCTGCAGATGATTGGATAAAGAAGATGTGATGTATATACACACAAACATACACACACAACAGAATAACTACTCAGCCATAAAAAAGGACAAATTAAAAAAGAATAAAATAATGCCATTGGCAGCAACATGAATGGACCTGGAAATCATCGTGCTAAATAAGCAGAAAGAGAAAGAAAAATACCATATGATACCACTTACATGTGGAATCTAAAAAAAAAAATGACACAAATGAACTTATTTACAAAACAGCAACAGACTCACAGACATAGAAGATAAATAATGATCACGGTGGGGAAGGGAGGTGGTGGAGGGATAACCTGGAAGTTCAGGATTAGCAGATACTATTACATATAAAATAGATAAACAACAAGGTCTTACTGTATAGCACAGGGAACTATATTCAATACCTTGCAATAGCCTATAATGAAAAAGAATATGAAAAGGAATACATATTTATCACTATGCTGCACACCAGAAATTAACACAATATTGTAAATTACACTTCAATTTTAAAAAATCAGGTCTTCTGAAATCAGTAATTAAAGTAGTACCCATCTACCTGCTTGCTTCTTAAATATGGAAATGTATGACTTAACTTCAGGTATTATGTGAAGGCTGCACACATGATTAAACTGGAATAGAGTATATTAAGTATTTGATAAATATTCAATAAATATTAGCTTTGGATGTTTTTTTAATGCAGATGTTATCAGCCTAGTTCCAGTTTGGTTTTTCCTAGTCATAATAATGTGCAGTTTTCTTTCTTTCTTTCTTTCTTTTTTTTTTTTTTTTGGCTAATGGCTATATATCCATCATAGTCCTTTGTTTTCCACTTGTGTAATTAACCTGAGTCTATAATCCAAAGCCTAAAATCCATCAATCTATGAGAAAACAAAGACTGTTAATGAAAATTCAACCATGAGCCTCCTTTTTCTATCATTTCAGTATGACATTCAGCAATCCCTCTCCAAAAAGCTTTCACTGATTCTCTATTGTGAAATAAGTTATCCAACTTCATTTTTAATCTTTCCAACCATATTTATCATTTCCTATTTCAATTTTTCTTTAAAAATCACCTTCTGCCACATATGTAAGTCACATATGGATTTTTATTTTCTCCGTTATTTGACTGGGAAATGTCTTAGATTCATTATATACTCCACAGCATAGAGACTTAACAGCTTTTAAAAAATGTTTATTGACTATTATAGCTATAACCAACTACCATATTCAACATTTTGAAAATACAAAAAAGTATAAAAGGGAAAATAAACAATGTCTATTCATCTTCCAATATGCAAAAAGCACTGCCCCATTTTGGCCTTTTCTATGTAGGTAGTTCTTTCTGTTTCTTTTTTAAACATAGTTAAGAGCCTACTGTAGATAGAGTTTGCTATCCTATTTCCCCCCATTTTATAAAAATTGATAAATACCTTTCCACACTGTTAAAATTCACAAATATCCTTTAAAAAGTATGTATAATATATCCTTTGCTGATACTGTAATTGATTTAAACTGTTCCCCTCTTGTTGGGCATTTAGACTATTGCCAATGCATGACTTTTCTAACCAAAGCCATATTAAGCACTTGTGAACATTAACTTTTAAAATATTTCTTTTAAGTTCCTTTGGACAAATTGCTAGAAGTGGAATTACTGGATTGAGGGGTAGACACATTAGTGAGGTTTTTCATACATTTAGCCAACAAGCTTTTCAGAAAGGTTAAAACATCTGGGCGAACCTCACAGCATCTGAGAGTCTCTGCTCCACTGCAAACTAACTGATACAGAGAATTAGAATTTTTTAAAATCTATGTAAGTTTCAGTGCTGGAAAAATGGTCCCATGCTGTTGTTTCGATTTCATTTCTTTGACTAATAGAAAGAGAAGGCATTTCATATGTCTATTAGCCATATTTAATTTTCTCTTCTATGGATTGTCTGTCCCTGTCTTATTAGTTTTCTGTTGCTGTGTAACAAATTTCCGCAAACTCAGTAGCTTAAAACAACACCCATTTCTTATTTGACAATTCCGAAGGTCAGCGTCTGGGTGGGGTTGGCTGTGTTGTAGGCTCAGGCTCCCTTTCACAAGGCTGAAATCAAGGGTTGGCCAGGCTGGCCTCTTAACAAAAGGCTCTGGTGGTAAAGAATCCAGTTCTGAGCTCATTCATTTTGTTGGCCCTAGGTCTGATCCTAGGTTCCAGTTTCCATGCTGGGTCACTGTCAACAATTCTAAGCCTCCCTGACTCTTATTTCTCAAGGGTGCCCCCATTCCTTCTCAAGTGCCCCCCCATCTTCAACAGCATGTTCAGTACTCCTCAAGCTTCAGATCTCTGACTTCCCTAGCCAGAGAAAGCACTCCTCTTTTACAAGCTCCTTTGATTAGATTTGGCCCACCAGCTAATTTCCCCATTTTAAATTCAACTGTGCCATAGAACATAACATGATCAAGGGAGTGACATTTCATCATATTTACAGGTTCCAGAGATTAGGGCATGCAATCTTGGTGGAGGGACATTTTCAGAATTGTGCCTGCAGTATGGTCTTAGGTGTCGTTTCTTATCATTTGTTTGTGCTCTTTATGATGTCTTAATTGCATGAGTTCACCAAATAAGTGAATCTTACTGATAACTACTGGAAGCTGCATTTTCACAATGGTAAAAGCAACTGTGGACGGGGCTGCTGTGTGCTAATAAAGATTCTGAATTCAGTCTGACTCCGTACCCTGGGGTTCCGCAAACTCAACCAACTGCAGATTGAAATTATTTGGGGGAAAAAAATTCCAGAAAGTTCCAAAAAGCAAAACTTGAAATTGCTGGGCGCCAAGCAACTATTTACATATCATTTACCTTATATTTACAACAATTTACACAGAATTTACATTATATTAGACATTATAAGTAATCTAGAGATGATTTAAAGTATACCAGAAGATACCCATAGGTTATATGCAAACACTATGCCATTCTACCTAAGGGACTTCAGCATTTTTAAATTTTGGTATCTGAGGGGTTCGTGGAACCAATTCCCCTTGACTACTGAGGGATGATTATATATAACTTTGCTAACACTGGTATTTTTTTTTAAATTTAATTGTGGGAAAATACACATTATATAAAATTTACTATCTTAACCATTTTTAAATGTACAGTTCAGTACTGTTCAGCATATTCACATTGTTGTACAACCAATCTCTAGAATTCTTCATCTTGCAAAACTGAAACTCCACACTCATTTAACAACTCTCCATTCCACCCCTCCCCCAGCTCCTGCAACCACCATTTTACTTTCAACGCTGGTATATTTTTATTTTATGTATTTATTAACAAACATGTATGTTGCAATCACTATATATGCTGTTCTAAGAACTTTAGAAATATTAACTCATTTAATCCTCATAACAAAACTATGAGATCAGTACTGCTATTGTTCGCATTCTACAGATTAAGAAACTTGGCAAATAAACTGCCCAAGGTTACACAATAGGAAGTGGCCAAGCAGGAATTCAAACCCAGAATAGCATTACAGTTCTTGCTATTAACCTTTACATTGTGAAAATATTCACTGTAAAGACAAACTCATCAGGCGTTAATATTATTTCCTTGATGCATGTGATTTAACACTTCTCTATGTGCAATTTAACCTAATATTCTTCTACTAACTAGAAGTTAGACTATGTGACAAGGTGACACATGTCTACTGACCTTTTAGCCCAATTTTGGTTAAGGCATTTTTTGAAGTTAATGAAACAAAAATTGCCTTGTATCTTAAGGTGTGCCAATTATAATCTACATGTGGTATTTTATTATAAAATATCTTATGAGTGAATCCAAATTGCAATTTCCTATAATTACTGAAATTAAAATAATAAAGAAAAAAAGGTACTTCTCTTTTTCAAGGAGGAAAAAACAACTTCCAGATAAGTTTACAACAGCATAGCTCAATCTCATTTTAAACCTGGTAAATTCAAATCTGCTTTGCAAGCTATAAATCCAGACCAGTCCCAATTTGTCATTCATTTATATATCTTAGTTGTAACTTATTTTATTTGAGGAGTGGGTCTGAAATTTCCTTGATCTTTAAGCTTAGTAATCCTTTCACAGAAGACCAAATCATGCTTGTTATCAATCACATAGAGTTATTTACTACATATTAAAAATGAGCGAGGTCAACAGAAGAAACAATAGTTGTTACTCCGGGAACCCCAGCTTAATATGAGTTAAAAGCTCTGCTGAGGCTTGGTTTCTAGGACCCAGAAGGGGCGGGGGGGAGGGCAGTAAAAACAACGCAGAGAACAGGGTCAGCTATTTCAACTGCTTTCTAGTTATATACCTGATTCACAAAATAAACAGACAATGCATCTAATAATCTCCCCTCATCTATTATCCATTGCATCGTTGTGCAGTTTTCAGGATGAAATAAAAACAGAGCATGGAAGAAATAGCAAAATCACCGGTACCCTAGGGAGCTTCTCGGATGTCTACAACGCTGTCATCCCCACACCCTTCCCCCAATGGCCAGCCAGGCAGCACAGAGGCAGGCAGATGCTCACCTGGCCGCCGGCTGCTTCTCTCCCTTCACCTGAGGGGCCTGCAGTCTACGCCTGGCTGGGGCTCGGCTTCGGCAGCAAGCCCGCCTCACGGTGACAGCCGGTTTTTTGGCCACCTACCATCCCGGCCCGGCTCTCTGTTTACAAGCGCTTCTCGCAGTCCCACACTTAAATGCTTCCTTCCAGCAGCCCGGGAAGCGAGACCCGGACACACAAGGTTCCAGCCTGCGAAGGCTCGTCTTTCCTGCCCTAGGGACCCAGCGCCAGGCAGGGACTGACCGCACCCGCCTGGCCTCCATATTTCGTTATTTTCTTATACACTGTTTTCATCACATTTTGAAAACAATAGCGTGTGCCGCAGTCTCCTCACTGCTCCTCTCAACGCCCGAATGGATGTTTGCAATTGTATTTCACTTGGAACATACCAGGGACCAGACCCATTTTTAGCAGATCTCTTGTCTAAGAGAATTACTCAGATAAGTTCTTTCTGAAAATAGGACTCTCAGAACCTAGAAATTGCTTCACATTTCAGGTTTGAAGCTGCGATGAAAACCAATTCGTGTGTGTGTGTGTGTGTGTGTGTGTGTGCGCGCGCGCGCGCGCGCGCCCAGTGTGACCCGAGTGCTCCTTAGTGAGAAACCCCGACTCACCCCACAATGACTTTGGTCACTTTGCAAGAGGATGTGTTGGTCTGGCTAAAAGACCTTCCTGCAAGTTTCGTGCTTTATTCTCCATCATAGCACACTTAGCTCTTTCCTCAGTGTATAATTAAACATTTTTAAACTAACCTGTTTTATTGGCTTCTCCACTCCCACCCTAGCCTCGCCTATAAACTCCCTGAGGGCAGGAAATATTTTGATTTCACACACCACTACATAATAGGTACAAAGCACAGTGCCCAATGTTTTTATGTTTGAATGAATGAATGAAGAAATGGATGCAAAAAAAATTGCCAAAGGAGGGCAGAGAAAGCAGAATGATGGGACTTCAAAAATCTGATCTCCCCACTCCTTTAACGATAGATTAAAAAAATTTTAACCATTGATTTTTTCAGAATATCACTTTTGGTTGATGTTTAGAGTTTAAATAAGTTTGTTTAAAAACTTACGTAGCTATTTGAGGTACATTTCTTGTTACCTAAACACGCAGTGTTCTCTTTTGCCTCAGAACTTTCGACGTGTGGTTTCCTCTGATTAGTGCTCCCACCACTGCCCCATCCTCTTAGCCTGGCCGGCTTCTCCCTGCTATTTAAGAAGCAAATGTTGTCACACTTCTGGAAACCTCCAACAGAGAAAACTGTTCCTTTTCTGCATGCCTGAGGAACTAACATGTTCCTCTATGAATGCACTCATCACATTGTGCCGAATTCATCTAAAGACTCATTAGTCTTCCCGGACCATCAAGTCTCAAACTTAAGCATGTGACAGAATCTTCTAGAACAGTGCTTCTCAAAATTTAATGTTTGAGGATTCTGTTAAAAAGCAGATCATGATTCAAGAGGTCTGGAGTGGGGTCTTTGCACCCCTAGTGAACTCCCAGATGATGCCACATTTTGAGTGTCAAGGCTCTTGGATGCTAGTTTAAAAATGCAAATTCCTGTGTAAGACACCCACAGATTTTTATCTGGAAGGTCTACAATAAGGTCCTAAATTCCGTGATTTTAACAAGTGCCTCAAAGTGCTTCCAATATAGGTGATCATTGGATTGCTGTTTGAGACAAACTGTATCAGTCAATGAAGTTGGAGGGCAGGGACAGTGATTTATCATTTTTCCTCCACCATGCATTAAGCACAAGATCTGGCACATAAAATTCATTAAAAAGCCACATTTGCCAAATGACTAGATTTACTCATTATCACTAATATAGATCCTCAACACCGAAACAAAGGAGTGATCCCAGAAAAGCGGTGAAAATTCAAAGGCTGAGAACAATCTCAGCTGGACAGCTGCTGCTTCTCAGGCCTCCATTTGGTTAGCAGGGTCACTTTGCTTCTTTAAATTTAAATATATGAGTTCATGTCTCCATTCAAAAGGCTGTCTGCTAATAGCAGCCCTACCTTTTTTTTTTTAATAGATTTTATTTTGTACAGCAGTTTTAGGTTCAGCAAAACTGAGCAGAAAGTACAGATTCCCAGATACTCCTGCCCCCTCTATCAACATCCTGCACCGTGGTGATGCATTTGTTACAGCTGATTAACTTGCATTGATACACCATTATTACCCCAGATCCATGGGACCATCTGTTTATATTTTTTAGACCTCACAGGTATACTACCAATTAAATCCCTTTTTGCTCAAGGTAGTTTGCGTTGGTCTCGGTCATTTACAACAGAAAGCATCCTAACACTCCACCTTTCCAGACTTGCCTCCAGAATACTTCTTTCCTCCCACTCCATACTCCAGACTCACTTTTTTTTTTTTAACCACCCTGTACTCTTCCATTCATTCCCATTATCCTGCTTTAGGCTCCCCCATTAAATCCCCTCTGCAGCCTCTGAAGGGCAGGGAGCTTGCCTTATTCATCTTTGCATTTTCCACAACACTTTTGGTACCCAGTAAATGATCTTAATAAATGTGTATTAAAACAAAATGAAATACCAAATGACATGTAAGGAGATTTTATTATTGTATTCCTTCATTTAATTTTTTCCCTCTTAGCTTTCCTTTATAAAGTAATGGTCAAGCCAGGATTCAATAAAGCAGTATTGTCTCCCAAGAAATAAAACAAAAGTCTCATCAAAGATATTTTCAGGTTGAGCCATCTTGGAGACCGTGGAGGCCTGCTGGGAATAGAACTTCTAAAACGACAAATGTGTCTGGAAGGCTGTGGTCCAAGGCTGTTTTTCGCTGGCTATAAGAGGGGTCTCTGGAACCAGAGGGAGCACATAGCTCTTCTTAAAACTGAAGGTGTTTATGCTTGAGATGAAATTGAATTCTGTCTCGTTAAGAGATGTGCTTATGTGTACAAAGTAAAATACAACACAGTAACTCCTGGTGGAAAACCGAACAAAACCAGAGTAATCTGGGGAAAGGTAACTCATGCTCATGGAAACAGTGGCATGGGTCGTGCCAAATTCTGAAGCAATCTTCCTGCTAAGGCTATTGAACACAGAATCTGTGTGATGCTGTACCCCTCAAGGATTTAAACTTATTGAAAAGTAAATAAATAAAAGTGTGGATTTGTTCTCTTGAAAAAAATTTTTTAAGTTAATCAGAAAATGTTGGTGCTATTTGTAGCCTAAAGTTTGCAAGGCAAGTTCATCTCACCCTATGTCCACAAATATGCCCAAGATGATTAGGATATTCAATATAATTTATCTTGTTAGGTAAATTAAAAGCATTTGAGATGTACAATACTAAAGTCATAAATGGAGCCACTTGAAAGTACAAATGAGCTTGCTATTCAGCTGGGAGGCATCCATAAGGCCATATCAATTGTTAAAATAGTGAAACAGTTCCATGCGGGTTGGTAACAAGCTTCTGTCCTTAAGCTTCCTAAGTCTCTTTCCAAGAAATTTCCAAGTCTCTTTCCAAAGAATTGCCTCCACACCCCTCCTAAGATCCGGCATCGAAAGGATTGATACCTGACCCTGCTCTTGCATTAGGGCCATGATTCTTTCTGATTAGCTGATGGTCAGGCCATATATCTTAATTCTTTTGACTATCATTTCTACATATAGGTAAACAGAAAAAAAAAGTGAAAGACTTTAGCAAAGCAAAATATTCAACAATTCCCTACCCTACTACTACCTACTATGTCTTTTTCAACCAGAAAGATGAAGAATAAGTGATAGAATCTTACAGAAAAACTTAATTGGGCAATTTGAATATGTTTCATTTTAATCATTCAACAAGCATGTACTACATTGTCCCCTGGGTGGGGGGTTCATGGGCTTGTGGTGGCTTGAATGATGATTAGTACTAATCAGGGGCCTCCATTAAGAGCTTATCTGTTGAGAGAATGGTCCAGAAGGTTAAAACCTTGTAAAAGGAAATTTTTTTCAATCTTTACGTGGATCAGAAACTTTTTGTATGATATACTCTCAACTTCCTTCTGGGAAAACCTAGCATTCCTGATAGAGAGTGATAAAGGCAAAAGAAACTCCTGAAGTTCAGAAAATTAGACGGAGGATGGCGCTGCTTGGATAGGACTCTACCAAAAAAAGCAAGTGCTTGAGCCTGCCTTGAAGGATTAGCAGAGCTGTTATAGAAAATCAGAGGAGACTGAACCAAAGCTGCATGACTTTGTAGTTAGAACCCTGGCTCTGGCACTTACTAATTCTCAGGCCTTGCACAAATTATTTTACTTCTCTGTGTCTCAGTTTCCCTATGGGTAAAATGGGGATGGTGATGATAATAATAATGTATAATAGTAATAATACCTACCTCAAAGTGTTGTTAGAATGAGTGAATTCACAATAAGAGTTTCTGTTAGGTGTTTGGCAATATTAGGCCCTCAATAAGTGAGCTGTTATTGCATGGAGCTAAATGTGAAGATATCACATTGCAGAGTAGTGTAAAAACAATTTAGATACACACATTGTGAAATAAAATTCATATTTTATGGCAAGACAAGGAAAATTTAAACATAAAAAACTCTTCTACCCTTTAGCCTCCTCTCTCCCCCTGTGCATTGTGTATCTGCCTTATGCATTCACCAAACTCCCCATTGGCAAGAAGATCTTCTCAACCATAAAGAACAACATTCTTCTAGCACCAACAAGAGAACTCCTTAAAAGGTAACATTCCTTCTTGATCTTGTAAGAGGTCACATGACCCACCAGGATGACACTTAGATCTGGATTATGTAAACTGTCAATACATCATTTGATGTACAGCCTTCTGTCTCAAAAAATTTATATAACTGTGCCTTGATTTCTAACCAGTGGAACATCTCAGAGCTTTCTGAGATGCCCTTTGCAGGTTATAATCCTCAAGTTTGACTTGAATAAAATTTTCCATTTCTTTTTTAGGTCGACTGATTAATTTTTCATTGGCAACACAGACACGCACTCACAAGGTGCATTTCACCAGAACTAGGGAGCTGGACAGATATACCCTGATATTTACAAGAGCCAGGGCAAGAAAACAAATGGATACCCTCAGGTTCACAGACCAGACCCTGTCCTGTACCACAGAGCCCTACATACATGCACATAGACATCTTAGCTGCCATGCCCAACTGTTTACTGCTTCCCCAGCTGTGGTCACTCCTCAGGCCTTGGAGGACACACTGGCAGCTGGATCAGACCCCCAGGAAGGCAAGCCCTGGGGGAAAAGCCCGTGCAGCTGTGGGACAGACCCTTGGCTTCGGTGCAGGGAATTCTGAGGCCCCAGGAACCTGGTCTAGAAGTAGGGGGCTCCATGTAGTCACCTTCTTGGCCAGAGAGAGATGCAGCCAGAGGAGGACCTGAAGCATGGAGCCCAAGTCAGCAGCCCGGCTGCCCAGGTCTAAGGGCAGTACTTGGTAGTTCTACTGACAATCAACTCTTATAATCAATATTCCATCTTTAGTATCTGTGGGATTATGATAAACTAAGTATGTCATAGGGAAGGCTCTCCTATACTAGAAAAGGCACTGGATTGGGGATCAGTGAAATGGAGCAGGACCCTGTGGGACCCTCCTGCATACAAGTTCTTTCCTTGTCCCGCATTTCTTGTTTATAGGAAATAGGCTTCTTTCAGTCTCCTTGACCTTCCCTGAGTTCCAAAGGGCAGATTCAAATGTTGCTAATCAGAAAACGGAGGGAATGCAGAAACAAGGGAGGAACAGCCAAGAAACAATGGTGCAGCCTTGGGGCAGGATCCTGATTGCTCTTCAAGGAATATACAGAGCAGTATCTTTGAGTTCTACTGCAGGATCTGAGGCCCCCACCCAGGTGGAAGGTGGTAACTTCAGGCTGAGCACAAGATTCCTGGAACACCGCCCTGTTACCTCACCATCAACCAATCAGAAGAAAGCCACACACCCTGCAGCCCTCACTTTAAATTTTGCCTCTAAAAACTTCTCTCTGAAAACCATTGGGGAGTTTGGTGTTTGGAGCATGAACTACTTGTTCTCCTTGCTTGGCTTCTGCAATAAACCTTTCTCTACCCCAAACTCTTGACGTTTCCATTTGTTTGGCCTCATATGCATCAGGCGCTTGCGTTCGGTAACATAGGACCTCTGGATTATGATCCTAGCTACAAAATCTAGCATGAATTATATTTGTTATACTTGTTATAACTCACAGCACCAAGCACCATGATGGCCCATAGTAAGATCTACTGAAAAATTTGTATTCGTAATGTTGAAGACTATTGAGATTCCAGGGTTCCAATTGATTTCAAGAGTAACTTTTAAGAAGGTTAGGTTATTTTTTTGGTTTTTTGCTTTTTAAAGTCTAACCCAAGGTCCAAATCAATCCTAAAGAACTGGACCCCTTTTCCTTTCTTATATGTTCTAAAAGTTCACCCTCCTTCCCCACACACCCAGATGAACTTACGCACTATTCAGTCCTTTTCACCAGATGGGAATCAGTGGTACAAAAGAGCCCAAGGCCCAAAATACTTTCTTCAGTTCCTGCAGGATGAGTTCTTATTTCACGCATTTAAACTAATTATTATGCAGGTAGTTTTGTTTTTAATTGAAGTACAAGTATGATTTTTTAAATTTTTTTAATTTATTTTTTCAATTTTTAAAAAATTTTTACTGAGATATAGTTGATTTACAATGTCGTGTTAACTTCAGGTGTACAGTAAAGTGATTCAATTTATATAGTATATATATATTTTCAGATTCTTTTCATTATAGGTTATTACAAGTTATTGAATATAGTTCCCTGTGCTATACAATAGGTCCTTGTTATTTATCTATTTCATATATAATAGTTTGTATATATTAATCCCAAACTCCTAATTTATCCCTCCCACCTCTTTCCCCTTTGGTAACCATAATATTGTTTTCTACATTTATGAGTCTGTTTTGTTTTATGCTTATTTGTTTATCATTTTCTTTTAGATTCCACATATAAGTCATATTATATGATACTTGTCTTTCTCTGTCTGATTTACTTCACTTAATATGATAATTTCTAGGCCCATCCATGTTGCTGCAATTGGCAACTTTTCATTCTTTTTTATGGCTGAATAGTATTCCATTATATATATATATATATATATATATATATATACACACACACACACACTACATCTTCTTTATCCAGTCACCTGTCAATGGCACTTGGGTTGCTTCCATGTTTTGGCTATTGTAAAAAGTGCTGTGAACATCAGGGTGCATGTATCTTTTCAAATTACAGTTTTTATCTCTTCCAGATATATGCCCAGGAGTGAGATTGCTGGATCATATGGTAAGTCTATCTTTAATTTTTTTGAGGAAACTCCATACTGTTTTCCATAGCAGTTGCACCAATTTACGTTCCCGCCACCAGTGTAGGAGGGTTCCAACAGGGAGGTTGTTAATGGTGCATGTATAAGAAACCAACATCTCTCAGATGTCTGTAAGTTCTTGCTTTTAAAAATAAATAATGTAAGAAATTTAAATTATACAGAAGGATCCCTATACATACGCTGTTCACAGTCATTGAAATGAAAAGTAGACCAAAGTTAAAAGGAATGAGAATGAAATAGAACATTCTCTTAGCTTTACCAAGTAGAATATTTCCTGGCTTGTGGTATCTTTCTAGAACCTAGAATCAGAAAATAGCTCTTTTATCCTGTTGGCTGAAGTGTAATTGTTCTTCTTAGGAGTTATCAAATGATGTGTGTGTAGGGGGGTGTGTGTGTGTGTGTTTGTGTTGGGGATGCTTTGTGAGACTCACTGAGTTGCACATAACTCACTGCCATGTATTTGTGTAACCAGAATCGATGCATTTTGTTATGCTGGCCTCTTTTTGTAAGCAGATAGGTTGTGGGGAGGGGGTGTCCCCAGAGAAAGAGAACCAGAAATGGCTTTCTTGACATAAGAGAAGCCATTTTGGCCTAAACCATTTTGTGATCTAAGCCTGGCCACAATGCTTGCCCTTGAATAGGTCTTGATAACGTTCTTAAGGGAAAAAGGAAGGCAGGAACAGAGAAAAAGCAGTCAAACAACAGTGCAATGATCAAGCAGAATCCTAGTTCCTCCTCAAGGGGTATACATAATAATATATCTTTGAGTTCTGTAGGAACTAAGGTAGAGGATGGAATGATGATGCTGACCCTCCTGACTTCAATCAACTAAGACTTGGACTCTGTGGACCTTGGCCCCAGTTCTACACTGAATTCTCCTCTGCTCAAGCCCCTTCATGAATATACATGTACCTTTTCCTTCAAACTTATCCAATTTTGCTGTTGAGGGGACACTGCTTTGGGAAGATCTCCAGTGTTCTCTTTACTAGCTGCAAGTAATAATAAATCCTTCTTTCTCCTAATCTTTGGCTTAGCTGTGTATACCAGCTGACCCTCACAAAGGAGTGAACCCAGTTTTTGAGTAACATTTTCATACTCAGTTTGCTCAAAACCATTGAATCAGATCATTCTGGAGCCCCTGAAAAAGTCCTTCAGACAAAGGTGGCAAGAGTAGGTTCCAGCCAGATTTGACTCACTCCAGTATTTGTGAATGTTGTTATACATATATTTTTATTACAAAGTTGTTCATAATTGAATGTATTCATGCTTTCATGTTGAAGAATTAGACTGTTTCTAAATAAATTAAGGTTGACCTTTTCCCATGTTCTCTGTCCAGGATATAATTTGTTCTTGATTATAACTACATAGGCTAATTATTAGGAAAAAGAGCAGCATGCTTCAGGAGACAGGGCCACAGAGGAAAATATTCCAAGGATCTTTGTTCCCTCCTATCAGTTTTGCCTCCTATTCTTTTTTTTCCACGTTTTCCAAGCTTTTCAGCTTTGAACTGTAGACATGTATTGGAGTGACTATATTCTTTGCATTATTGTAGTTTGGGACTTGAAGTTTTTAGAGGGCAGAGAGATAAGTTTAAATCCACATCCTTCAGAGAAATGCTTAGTAAATCAGAATGCGAGTCATCTTCTGCAAGTATTTTAGGGAGGCCCTTGCCATTTTCAGGAACAGATTTTCATCCAATGGATGACCCAGTAGACACAGTGATGCCTTTGATTCCTGGGAGGGATGGGTTTATAAAGGAAGGGAGCAAAAGAGGAAGAAAGCAACATTTAAGTCTGATCTCTACCATAAGCTGAGCTCCTCAGCACACACACTCACACATAAACATTCACTCACTCACTCATTGGCACACAGACACACACAGAGTTTGCTATTCTTCAGCTAATGGGATTGGCACCGCTTAAAGCAGATTGCTAGGTCATTGTCTGCAACCACAGCAAGAGAAACATTATTTAAAGGCCATTCAGACCCTAAAAGAAGCGGCTGAGCAGAGTAATTATCGGAGACTCTCCATTAACTAGGGCATCTTTGCTCTTTGTTTGAGTTGGTTTAATAAGGCCCACTAATGGGGCTTTGGGGGAGGGGGCACGCTAATGGTTCTAAAAAAGCCCCTTCTTGGCCCCTCTATTTCTGGGGACTGTCTTTAGAGATGCTGACAGTAAAGCCAGAAGTTACCATACTGCAAAAAGACCTTCACAAAAACTTGTGGTGTGGACCCCTACTGCTCAGGACTTTGGTTTCAAAAATGAGGAAACATTGTCTTTTTCTCTTTTATTCCAAGGTGATTTGCCCCCACTTCCTCTCACTGGTCCTGGCCCTTTGGGTTTGGGGGACCTTGTCATTGGAAATAGCAGCACTCACTGGGAATGAGGCAGAATAACAGTCCTGAGCAGTTTCTCCTCTAACCTGTGGCTTCCGCTGATTTTCCAGTGGTCTGCTTCTCTAGAAAAATCACTTATCCCATTACGATTTTTAAGCCTGTCATGCACTTAAATTTCAAACCTAGGATGGCCACCTGAATTCTAACTGCCTTATATTATCAACAGTCAGCTTTCTAATGAAGGCCTCAAACACTCAGCTTTCCCAGAGGCTTGTCTCACAAGGGGACTCTGCTGCATTATTAGTTTTAGCTGGGAAGTGGCCTGAGCTGTCCATTTCTCGTGTCCCCTGTTTCAGCCCTAGACCAGGCTTTCACAGTCTCTCCTCTGGATGGATGCAGTACTCCCCTAGCTGGTCCCCAAGCAGCACTATTTGCCCTCCCAATCCATTCTCCCTATAACAGCCAGAGCAACTCTTTCAAAACAGAAATCTAGTTAAACATCTCCTATTACTCATAAGAAATTATGATGTTATCTGAGACCCAACATGATCTGGCTCTTTCTCCCTCTCCAGTAAAATCTTTTTTCTTTTTCCTGTTGGGGGAGCTAATTAGGTTTATTTATTTATCTATTTATTTTAATGGAGGTACTGGGGATTGAACTCAGGACCTCAATGCATCCTAAGCACACACTCTACCCCTGAGCTATACCCTCCTTCCTCTAGTAGCATCTTGCGTCAGGCTGCTTCTAGCTATTTGCTCCAGCCACTGGGGCTTTTTTCAGTGAATGATCATATCATGCCCATTCCTGCCACAGGATTTTTGCACATCTTTCTGCCTGGTACACTTTTTTGCCCGGTACCCTCCATTCATCCTCTCAGTTCAGTAGTCAGATCTTCAGGAAAGTTTTCCCTTACTGCTCTTTCTAGGTTGACAACTTCTATTTCATGCATTTATCACACCCTATACTCCTCCTTCATGGCACTTACTGTAATTAAACTTTTACATTTATTTGAATGGTTTCATATTTATAATTACCTCCTTATGAGAGTGTAAACATCATGAGAATAATCATACGCTCTATAAACAATAACCATGTCTGGTTTTGTATATCATTATATCCTCATGCTCAGTACAATGTCTGTGATCTAAGTGCACAGTAAATATTTGTCATGCTGCAGGCAGTAATTCAAAGTACTGTACTCAATTTCTTCGTGTCTATTTTCAATTTTTCAATCAAAGTTTGTTCCCTGAGAGGTTCCATGACTACCATATTTGGGAATTACCTATATCCCATGTTTTCCCATCAGTGTAAAGGCCAGTCTCCTTCCCTATGAGATTAAAGACTAATTGTCTATTTTCAGGGGTAGAACTAAAAGCACATTCTTATTCCCCTAATAAGTGGAACTTTATGCAGTAACACAGATTTACAAGGCACAAATAAACATACACAAGCTTTACTGATGCCATCTGTCCTGTCAAGATCCAATGGGAAAGAGAATGGGGTATATAGTCAAAGAGGAGAGTCAAGGATTAGAGTCTCAGCATCCTAGACATACGGGCACAGAGATGGATTGTTCCATTGCCTCTACAAACATGGTCCACAACCTGCGGCATCAACATCACTCAAGAGTGTCATTAAAAATGCAGACTTTGGGGCCCTAGCCCGGTCCTACTGAATTGGAGTCTCTAGGGGTGGGGAACAGGAGGTTGACAATCCCTCCAGGGGATTCTTATACACATTGAAGCTTGAAAGGCATTATAGAAGTTGAAGAAATGAGGTGGGGCTGGGAGGAGTGGGTATAGCTCGTCGTAGAGTGCATGCTTAACACACACGAGTTCTGACCCCCAGTATCTCCTCTAAAAATAAATAAACCTAATTACCCCTCCCAAAAAAACTTTTAAAAAAAGAATTTAAAAATTTTAAAAACCTTTAAAACATTGAGGAAAGAAGTCTGAATGGACTGAGACCTGGTGGAAGAGTTTCAAGGAAACCCTTGAATTTAATCTGGGCCGTCCTGGATGGATAGAATTTGGAGTAATGAAGGGCTCAGGGGAGGGCATTCCAGGCAGAAGGAATAAAGGAGTAAAGGCATGGAGGGGGAAATGAACATGGCATGGAGGGGGCTGATTGAAGCTGACAGTCTGGAGGTGGTATGAAGGCAGTTTTAGAGAACATTTTACACATAAAATATGAATATTTGTATATATATATAGTGTTTTTCTGATTTCAAAGATAATATATTTTTGTATAAACCGTAGAATATTAGAGAAGCCTGTAATATAGAAAAATATAGACTGTTTCCCAGCTAAAATCAAAAGCAAAACCTAAAACTTTCCCACTCTCACTGGGAGTGGCCAGATAACAAGTTCTGGCCAATGAGATGTAAGCAGAAATCTGATGGATGAGGCTTCTAGGAAAGCCTTTGTTTTCCTCATTTAAAAAAAGGCCAGATTTGGCTTCTTGTGAGTATTTTGCCTTTGCTTTTCCTGCCGCATCTTGAGTGGAATGTCAGCACAGGATCTTGAAGTTTAGCAGCTACTTTGTGAGTTTAGGGGAAAGACAGAAATGAAGGATGTTGACAAAGAAAAACCAGAGGGAGCGTGCATCACTAGTGGCAACATGGAGATACTCCACAGCCCTGCATTGTCTGTTACACGAAAAAATACTCCCCTCACTTGCTTAAAACCTATTGTATTGGCTTCCTGATTCATGCAGTGAGAGCATAATCCTAACTGATTAAACCACAGCCCTTTCTTTGGAGGATAATTAGAAAAAGAGAGATCTGGGGTCTGGCATTCAGTTTTGCCCCCAGATTTACCAGAATTATTAAAACCAGCAGTCGACCAAGGGCAGGGCAGTGGGAGCACAATGAAACCAACTAAAAGTGTCTGCTCTTGATTATCATCAAGTGCCAGCGAATGTCAACAGCCAGTGATAAAAATACTTCTCCCTCAAAAAACTCTAAACAATTGCTGAGGTTCATGAATTTTAATAAGACACATGTAAACTTCAACTTAGCACATTTTATTACTTGTCCTTTAGTAAATGTTGTGTTCTACATGGACATTAATTACAAGAATTCCCAGTTATATGCTGGGCTTCCAACACACGGGGGCATGCAGGCTCCTTTCAAAGGTAACTTTATCATGGGTCAGGCTTGTTCCAACTCACTTTAGGGACCCAGTTTGTGTTTCCAACCCCTGTGGTACTACAAATGCTTGTATTTATGCAGTAGATTTGAAATAAATAATAGCACAGTGATTGCAAAGACAAGGAATCAGAACACAGGTTGACTTCCGTCATTTTTTTGTGACTATTTGAACTTTTGGTATTTAAAATATTAAAGTAACACTGCATACTGCAAGGTGAATATTTCTGATTGGTAAGTGTAAAATTTAGTTTACACACGAAATGTTTTACTGAATTCGAACATTATCTTTAAAACAGAACTTTCTTTTTGTTTTTACCTTGTTAGTCTTTGGTAACTATTGTTAAATTGTAATGTTTTAATTTCTTACTCACAATATGTAGGTATGAGTTTTTTCCCCCTTTTTTTTGCCAAAACCCACCTCATTGTATTAAAAAGTAGTAACCCATATTCCCCTTTTTTTGTAATATAATTTTGTTCTAGTATAATTATATATACAAAATTTAATAAGCTACATTTGCTACATTTCTTTTCTGGCCAGTATTATTTGTTTTATTTACTTACTATTACTAAAATTAATTTTGTCATAGAGAGGATGGAGATGTTAAAAAATAAACTTCTCTGCCACTGGTCAAAGTGATCTCTATTTTATTTTATTTTATTGTATTTATTTTTAAATTTAATTTAATTTTAATTTTTTTAACATTTTTATTGAGTTATAATCATTTTACAATGCTGTGTCAAATTCCAGTGTACAGCACAATTTTTCAGTTATACATGAACATATATATATTCATTGTCACATTTTTTTCTCTATGAGCTACCATAAGATCTTGTATATATTTCCCTGTGCTATACAGTATGATCTCAATTTTAACTGATTTTAGCACTTACCACCAATATTTTCATTCCATGACTTACCAATTCAAAAGGTTATTATAGTCCATTTTCGGTACTTTTTTTAAAGGGTACATAGGTGGCATCCTCTCTGAGTGCTTGTGAACTGGAGTATTTGTATTTTCTTTTGCTGAGTTACAACATAGCTAAGTGCTATGGGATTTCAACCTCATTCCTTAGCATTCTAAAAACATTGCTTCATAGGAATTTCACGTGGCAGAAAAAGAAAAGTTTGTGAGAAGTCTGATTTTTTAATGTGTTTGTTTAAGGTAGTTTTTTTTTTAAAGGGGAGAAAATGGATATGGTAGCATTTTTTTTCCCTCTTAATCCTGTAGTTCAAAAATTTTGTCCAAATGTGTCTGAGTGAATTTCTCTCTCTTTTTTCAGAGTATAGTTGATTTACAATATTGTGTTAGTTTCTGGTATATAGCAAAGTGATTCAGTTATTTGTAGATATATTTTTTCAGATTATTTTCCATTATAGGTTATTACAAGACATTGAACATTGCTCCCTGTGTGATACAGTAAATCCTTGTTGCCTGTCTATTTCATATCTAGTAGTGTGTATCTGCTAATCCATACTTCTAATTTACCCCCCACCTCTTTTCCCTTTGGTAACCATAAGCTTGTTTTCTATGTCTGTGAGTCTCTTTCTGTTTTGTAAGTAAGTTCATTTGTATCATATTTTAGATTCCGCATATAAGTGATATCATATGGTATTTTTCTTTCTCTTCCTGGCTACTTCACTTAGAAACAATCTCCAGGTACAACCATGTTGCTGCAACTGGCAATGTTTCATTCTTTTTATGGTTGAGTAATATTCCACTCTATATATACACCACACCTTCTTTATCCAGTCTTCTGTTGATGGACACTTAAGTTTCTTCCATGTTTTGGCTATTGTAAATAGTGCTGCTATGAACATTGGGGTGCATCTATCTTTTTGAATTGGAGTTTTTGTCTTTTCCTGATACATGCCCAGGTGTGGGATTGCTAGATCATATGGTAGCTCTATTTTTAGTTTTTTAAAGGAACCTCTATACTGTTCTCACCAATAGTGTAGGTGGGTTCCCTTTTCTAAAGTATGGTTTTCTCTTAACTGATTTTACTTGGGATGTGGTTTACGCACTTTTAATCTAAACATCTTCATTCTCTCACTTATGTATTCATTCACTCACGCATGTCGTATCTCAGATCTATTTTACAATAGTTTCAACACCTTTTTTCCTAACACAACTGAAGGACACAAAATAGCTCAACCAGCGGACACTCATTACTGTAATTTAAAAGCACACCACTCCTACCTGGAAGGTATCATACTAAGTGAAATAAGTCAGACAGAGAAAGACAAATGCTGTATGTTATCACTTATATGTGGAATCTAAAGGAGAAAACAAACTAGTGAATATAACAAAAAGGAAACAGACTCATAGACATAGAGAACAAACTAGTGGTTATCAGTGGAGAGAGGGAAGGAGGGAGGGACATGATAGAGGCGGGGGATTAAGAGGTACAAACTACTACACATAAAACAAGTAAGCTGCAGGATTTATTGTACAACACGGGGAATGTAGCCAATATTTTATAATAACTATAAATGGAGTATAATCTATAAAAATTTTGTATCACTACATTGTACACTAGAAACTAAAATCATATTGTGAATCAACTATACCCCAATATAAGAAGGAAGGAAAGAAAGGAGAAGGAAGGAAGGAAGGAAGGAAGGAAGGAAGGCAGGCAGGCGAAAGCAAGCCTACCACTCCTTCCCTGGCACTTCTGGCCATGTGCCCACCAGGGCAGTGCCTTGCATTCTCATCCCCACTCTCCAGTGAAGAATCTCCCTTCTACCATATTTCTGGCAATTGTGTCTTTCCATTCCATGTTCTTAAGGGGCACCAGTTGACTTTCTTCTTTGCTCTCTACTGTTTGTTTCTATCATCTTAACTTTTTCATCTTTCTCCTCTTCTTTGTATTTTGGGAGTCCTCTAACTTGTCCCTTACATCACAATAGCATTTTGCTGCACCTCCAATGTCATTTTTTTATTCTAGCGTTCACTTTTAATTTCCTTCCCATCTTCTCTTATCATATCATTCTTCCTTTGAAAAAAATCTTGTTGCATCTTCATTTCAGCCTAACGTCTTCTCATGTCATTCCCCTCTTTAATAACTAATAACCCTTTTCTTTTAAAAACTCCATTTGGGACTTAAGGTTGTCAGATCCCTGAAGTTTCCAGTAATCTCCAGTAGATAAACTCCTGGAGCAGGCTCTTCTTGGGAGTCTCCTAGAAGTTGTTTCCTTTTTCCCATTCTGCAAAAGTTTTTCCTAGGCTGCTGTGTTTTGTTTTCTTTGCTGATCCTCGAATGAGGTAAGCTGTGGTCAGACTGAAGCTTTATCACCAGACATGTTCTTGAACCTGTTCCTTGTCAAGTGGAATAACACTGAATCCTCCTCTCTGACACACCTGGAGAAGAGGTCTCTCCCAGCTCTCAGATCAATGTCGGGGTTTTGCCAGCTTCCACCTGTGCTCTCTGCAGTAGCATCTCTCACTAGTGCTCACTCCTCAATTGTGCCTCAGCCTAGCTCAGCCCTTCCTTTCCCGAAGAACTGTCACTATCCCAACACTTGTCATAATCATCTCCTTGCCTTTTTTTTAAAATTTAACTGTAGTTGATTAACAATGTAGTGTTAGTCCTTGCTTTTATTTTACAGTTTTATCATTTATGTGGCAATGTATGCCTAAATAATTTAATTAATATTGACTTTTATTAACTTGATTTAAAAGGAAGTTCATATCTTTGTGTGACTTGCTTCTTCAGCTCAGTGCAATGCATCAGTGTCCTCCCGTCAAACAGGCACACTCCTGCAATCAAGGAAGTCAGGTTTCTTACTTGTGGTGGTAAGGGAAGACACACAGCATGCGGAAACTGGGGGCATCTCAGTAAGAATGTGATCAGATTTATCATAGGATTTCATCTTGTGTTAGGTGATTTCAGGGAGAGAGTTTAGCAAAACAGAGCTTTGCTCTGGTTTGGAGACCCCTGGTCAGGAAATAAGGGTAATTCTGTGATTAAGTATTACACTAAATCTTACCTAGAAGGACAGAGGAAAGACTTGGGAGAGTTTGGAGGCTGTCACACAATAAAGTGATATGATGTGATGAAACAAACCAATGTTTAATGAATGTTGAACCATCAATGGTGTTTCCAGCTAGACTACACTAGGGTCTGGGCATGAGCAGCCCACACATAACTGGGTTAGAAAGAAAAAGAAGGATCAAATCTTAGACACACTAAGACAGGAAAATTAGATCTGTAAACTGGCCGTTTCATTTAAGGAAGAGACCAAAAGAAGAAAGAATAGTCATTCAGTTAAATATGCTAAGTTGACCTTTGATTTGTCGTATCTAAAAGGAATGAAACAATGCTTTCAGTGACATGGATGGACCTAGAGATTATCATACTGAGTGAAGTAAGTCAGAGAAAGACAAATATATGATATCATGATATGTGGAATCTAAAAAAATGACACAAATAAACTTATTTACAAAACAGAAAGAGACTTACAGACATAGAGAACAAACTTATGGTTACCGAGGGGGAAAGGGGGAGGGAGGGATAAATTAGGAATTTGGGATTAGGAGATACAAACTACTATGTACAGAATACATAAATAACAAGGTCCTACTGTATAGCACAGGGAACTATATTCAATAGCCTGTGGTAACCTTTAATGAAAAGAATATGAAAAAGCATATGGATATCTAAATACGTATAACTGAATCACTATGCTGTACACCAGAAACTAATACAACATTGTAAATCAACTAAACTTAAAAAAAAAAGTTTTATCTCATAGTAGAAAAAAAATGTCAAGCAAATCCTGTTTGTGTTTTACTGGATTGTAGCTACAGCAAACTGGTTCAAATCAGTAATGGAGACATGAGATCATAAACATACAAACTAACCAAACACCAATCCCCTCCTCTTATTCTGTCGGAGTTTTTGCCAATTTGCCTTCTAGCAACCAATCAAGAGGCAGTTTAGTGTGATGCAGAGAACATTTTTTAGAAAAATTAAAACCTTTAAGCGTATGGAAAAATACAAGGAGTGACATAATAAATACAATTCTACCCACTATCAGAATTAACAAGTGTTAATATTTTGTGATATTTGCTTTTGATATTTTATTAAGAAAATATTATAGTTTCAACCCAGTCCCATTTCCCCTTCCTCCATCCTTAGGGGCAACCATGATCACATATTAGGTGTTTACTCTTTCTTGTCTATTTTTTTTAAAATAAAAATTATATATATTTAAGATCACCACATGATGATTTGATGTATATATATATATATACTTAGTAAAATGATTACTAGAGTCAAGCTAATTAACATATCTCTTCACATAGTTACCATTTTTTGGTTGTGATGAGAGCACCTGAAATCTACTTTCTTTGCAAATTTCTAGTGCTCAACACAGCACTATTAATTACAGTCATCATGCTGTATATTCTATGATTTTTATACTGCTACCATGTTTATGGGTCCCCACCTAATATACAGTATTACACAGTATGCTTTAAAAGTTTACAGAAATGTAACTTATGTAAAATGTATGTTGTAATTACTACATATAATTGACGTCATTGTAATTTCTCATTTTTATGTTATGTTATCCATGTTGCATATAAATTTGGGTCATCTAATTTTTAAAAATTTATTTGTTTTAATTTTATTGTGTGAATTTTTATAGAAGCATAATATACAGAAAAGTATATAAATTATAAACATACAGCTTGATGAATTTTCACAAAGTGAAAAGCACTGTGTAACCAGAAGCCAGATCAAGGAATTACCAGCACTCAAAAATACCTTTTTGTATACTTCTGTTTGCTATGTTCCTCCATCAACATAGATTTGTTTTATCTCTGTTTAAACTTTTTAAGGAATGTAATCAAGACAGTGTACTTTTTCTCTATCTGACTTCTTTTGCTCAACATTATGTTTGTGGGATTCATCTATATTGGTATTTGTAGTTGTAGTTCATTTCTTTTCATTGCTTTATGAATAAACTGTATATCACTGCTATATTTATTATTTGAATATACTATTAACAATGTTCATTATTTATCAAGTTTTGTAATCTGATGGACAACTTCAACATACCTCATTATTTTTTAATAAGATTTT
The DNA here is from genome assembly GCF_048564905.1 of Vicugna pacos. NCBI lineage: Eukaryota > Metazoa > Chordata > Mammalia > Artiodactyla > Camelidae > Vicugna > Vicugna pacos. Next base: position 64,415,836 of record NC_132991.1, on the reverse strand, counting down.
AAAAAATAACAGCTTTATTGAACTGTAATTCACATATCAGACAATTCACCTATTTAAAGTGCACAACTCAATGGTTTTCGTACATTCACAGATTTGTGCAATCATCATTACAATTTTCATGACTTCAATAAGAAATTCTGTGATCATGAGTAGTCACTCCCCATTTCCCCCCAATTTCCACTCCCCTAACCCTAGGCAGTCATTAATCTACTTTTTAATCTCTCTAGATTTGCTTGTTCCGAGGATTTCATGTCATTAGAATCATACAACATGGTCTTTTGTGTTTGGCTTTTTTCACTTAGCGTAATGCTTTCAAGGTTCATCCCGGTTGTAGGATTTATCAGTACTTCTTTATGGCTGAATAATATTGTGGTGTATGGATGTGTCACATTTTGTTTATCCATTCATCTGTTGATGAGCACTTGGGTCATTTACTCTTTTTGGCTATCATAAATTATGCTGCTTTTTATTGCTGAAATGGTATTTCATTGTATGGACATACTCATTGTTTTAATATGTAATTATTTAATAGTAAAAGAGATGAAGATTTTAATATATTTGACCATTTTTCATTTGATTTGTTTTTATTCATTGAGTTGTACAAAGCATTGTATATTAATGACTATCTCTCTTTGTTTGCCAATTATATTGCAGTATTTTTTTTCCAGCTTGTACATGCTTAAATTTATTTTTTTCTTCCTGTAAGACTTTAGGATTGTGTGTTTTACTTAGAAAGCTTTTTCATATGTGAAGATTATTTACCAAAGAAATTTATCAAAGTTCTGAACTATTAATATTACAATTTTTTTTACATTTAAAAATCTTTAAATCTTCTGGAAATTTTTGGGCTATAAAGAGTGTGATAAAGGACTTTTTTTTTTGCTTTTTATTCCTAGTCAGTTTACCTATCACTGTTTATTAACTAATGCATTCTTTTCACCCCCACATAAATTTGACCCATCTACCTTTACACACATTAAATTCACATGTGTATTTGGGTTTCTTTCTTTCTTTTTTTTTTAAGGGGGAGGTAATTACATTTATTTATTTATTTATTCTTAGAGGAGGTACTGGGGATTGAACCCAGGACCTCATGCATGCTAAGCATGTGCTCTAACGCTTGAGCTATATCCTCCCTTCTGGATTTATTTCTGATCATTCTATTCTATTCTATTCAGCTATCTATTTCTTCTTTAGAATGTTATAATATATGGTTATAATAATTACTTCCCCAATATTCTTATTTTTCAGAATTTTTCTAATTTTCAATTTACATTCCTGATGAATTTTTGTTTTATAGGTATTAAAAAAATTTGTGTAGGGGGATAATTAGGTTTGTTTGTTCATTTATTTATTTATTTCAGTGGAGGTACTGGGGATTGAACCCAGGACTTTGTGCATGCTAAGCATGTACTCTATCACTGAGCTATACCCATCCCCCTCTGATGAACTTTTGTATTAATTAGTCAAGTTAAAAAAAAATCACCTTGATGTTTTATTTGTCTTTGCATTGAATTTATAAATCAATTAAAGAAATTAATGCTTTATAATTGCAAATTGCCCTCTCTCTTAATGCTGTAAGCAAAGAGGGAAAATCTGAAGTGGAAAAAGAAGAGGAAGAGGAGGAGGAGGAAGAGGAAGATAAGGAAGAAGAGACAATTTTTCTCATAAATCACATCTTAAAATATAATGTAAAGTGCATTTTTCCCTCTGAATAGCACAAAACACTTTAAAAATATTACCTCAATCTCTAGAACATCCTAACACCATGCAATCACTATTTCTAATTTATAGATTGAAAGTGAAAAGCAGAATCTTGGCAAAGTCATTTAACTTTTATATATTTATTCTTAAGTGATTTTCTTTCTTTTGAGTATACATGAAGAACTGAGTATCTTTCCTGCCTTTAGGCTTCTGGCAGCTTCTGCCAGAGTAAAATGAAATAATAGAAGGAGTTAAGCGAAAAGCTATGTATGTATGTATGTATCCATCCATCCATCCATCCATAGAAACAGACTGAGATGGAGATATAGTTGTTAGTGATTTTATTCTGATATAAGCCACTTTATGTCAATTTGACCCTTATCCCAACTTTGACTCTTATGCCGCTGTCAAAATTATTTCCAGGCTATCCAAAGTGTTAAGTAATAAACAGAAAAATAAATTAGCTCTCATTCTTAGCTCCTAATACCTCTTAATTTTGAACAGTTTCTTTTGGAGAATCAGAAAATTAAAGGTTATTTTCCTGCAACTTTTCTCCTCCTAAATATTTGGATAACATACTGGGGTGACTAAATGGATAATTCGCATCTACCATGAAGACAACCAATCTGTAAAGAAAAGCTGAGAGAACAGGGAGTCCAAATGCACTTGGAGTACCTGGAAATTACACCTGGCAGCCAGCAACCTTTTGTGTTTCTTTGTTGTACTGTATTTTCTGGCAGTGGGCTTTCAAGGCTACCTTTATTTCACTGATTACTAAATTAGTGTTGGATTTAATGAGAGAGATCTGTCCTTTTATTTGTGCCTTTTTCCCTTCTTCTTCTTACTTAAAAAAAAAAAAGGATCAGCATCACAAAAGCTTGGTACATTTCTAGTTTGCTTTTGATGATGTGACCATTTGCTCCCATCTATCTCCATGGAAATAAGCTTCTTCCACCCCCACTTTTCGAAGCCTCAGATACTTAGGAAGCTTCAGGACTGGGCTAGAGTTACATGCTAAAATAATGCAGAGAAACAAATTGGTCTCTGTGAATAGGCCCCATCTTCAAAGCATTTGAATAGTCTTCAAAATGTGATCCGTTTTTCTTTGCTTGAAAACAGGTGTGTATTAGATAAAATATTTGAAAGTAAAATTTGGCATCTCAGGAAATGCATCTCAGTAAGTGCCCATATTCCAAAACAAGACTTAGACAGGATTTCAAAATTAGAAGAGGCCTCAGACTTCATCTAGTCTAAGATTTTTATTGTACACTTGAGGAAATTGAGGCTTATCAAAGTTTATTGCCTTTTCCTAATCATAACTTGGGGGTGAGACTTACGTCTCCTAGCAAGGCATTCACTCCTCTGTTACCAACATTTCAACAATCGTAATTATTATTATGAATTATTATTAATGATATTAATAACAATAGCCATTATTAATCAAAAAGAGATATTTAACAGAGTATGTGCTATAAAATGTAAATAACTATTATTATGTCTATGCTAGGCCACTTTTCACTATAACTTGAAGTACTTTAGCAGTTGATATATCAGTTTTCGAATTATGTTCTCCTAAAGAATATACTCGTAGAAATCAATATTCCTAAAAGATTATATATATGCACACATACATATTTGTAGTATGTAAATAAAATATTAACAGTGGCAATCTCTGAGTAGTGGCAATAGTTAAATTTCCTTTTTTAGAATTTCCTATATTTTTAATTTTCTGCATTAAAATATATTACTTTAAAGAAAAAATACTTAAAAAATTATTTTTAAGGGGAAAGAGGTAATTAGATTGCTTTATCTTTAGAGCAGGTGCTGGGGATTGAATCCAGGACCTCGTGCATACTAAGCAAGTGCCCTACCACTTGAGCTTACATTCTCCCCCTAAGAAAAAATACTTTTAATTTTAAAAATTTTTGCACATTTGTTGCTTAAGATGTAAATCATTCTTATTTTGCCCAAGAAACTGTTCTTTTCCCACAGAAAACAAAATACTTTATGGTTCATAATAGCTGCAGATTTCCTGCTTTGCTCTACCTACTTAGTGCTGGAGCCTGGAATGGCTCTGCTTCTTTAAAATTCACAAAGTATCAGGGATTCTCACTTAAGAAAAGAACTGACTGCAAACCCAATGTCTTTATAAAGACTATCCTCTTCATAGCTTTATTTGACCCACATTTTGCTTATTGTTTTGTTGAAGAGCCACTTTGAAGGTAAAGATAATATTAAATGGTACTTCTGTGAGCTTTTCACCTGAACCCCTGAAAGTACTTCACGTACCTTAACCCCTTTATGGTCTTATTAAGGTATGTGTTTGGTCTTGGAGACTCATCACAGTTCCACAAACAAAATGCAGTGATCAGCTGTACCTTGGAAATCAAGGGAAACTCTGGGAACAAAGAGGTGTCCAAGAATAACAAGAGATGGGCTATGGTATCCGACATGGTGACAGTTCCCAGCACCCTACCCTACGTATAACAGATGCTGAGAAAATGTTCTGTGACTAAGTGACTCCAATTCAGAGATCACATCAGGGCTTGGTTGTCTCCTAAGCACCTGCCCCCTGCCCTTCCTCTAGTTAAACATCTCATCAGCCTGAGCCAGTTGCAGGCTATAAGTTCACCACTCTTGGCCATATAAAACACTGCAAGCAAATGAGTTTAACTTCTATTAATTTTTTCCTGCTTGCTAATTACCTCCCCCCCCACACACACAAAATAAAATAAAAAAAAGTCTCTATAAAAAAATTTTTTTCCTGCTTGATTATAGTTGAAATCAACTAGAGCCAAATGGCTTTTATTATCAACAATAATATTGATTAAATTCTTTTTATAGAAGGATAATGCTTGAGACCTTCAGAAATGATCAAATGGTCATTTACCATATCTTCTTTCACATATCTGGCTTAAATATCTTCCTGGGAACAATTCTAACTGGAGACTACAGAAGAATAGAAAAGGAACATGTAATTTATGCTGGGATAGTAAAAATTAATGGGAAGTAACCGAGCATCTTGAAACCAATATAGATCTCTAGATTTTTGCCCTTATCCATATATGGTGCTAATATTCACCCAGTTGCTCAAGTCCAAAATCACACAGCTATCCTTGGCTTCTATCTTTCCTTCACCCCCAAATTCAGTCCACCAGCAAGTCCCATTAGCTCGACTTCCAAAAAATTCCCACATTTCTTTGCATCTCCATTTCTTTTCCTCTCCACAGCTGTCCCCTAGTCCAAGTCCCTGTCATCTCTCACTTGAACCATACAATGACTCCTAACCAGTCCCCCATTTTTGACCCTCACTATGATCTATTCTCCCCATGGCAGCCAGATTTAGCATATAAATCAGATGATGCATGTCATGCCCCTGCCAAAGGCATCCCTTCTCACAGGACAAAATCCAAACTCCTTTTTGCCTAGAGTCCCTACTTGAATCTAGGCACTGCCTACCCCAAACCTTTTCTTTCAGTCTCTCCTTTGCTTTCTTCTCTGGCTGTGTTGACCTCCATGCTGTCCCTAGTTCTGCAGCTGCTCTCATGTGCACAGAAGACTCATCTCCAAGGACCTTCGCTTGGTTTCCCCATTCTTATCATTCAAGTCTCTGCCCAGATGCTTCCTCCTCCCAAGGGAAGGAAGCATCCTTGTCATCCTATCTAAGACAGCAACTTACTCATCATCTCCTTGACTTGTGTTACTCTTTCTCAGAGCTCCTATCACTACTTGAAATTATATCTTAAATGTTTGTCTTCTGTCTCTGCCTGTAGGACGCAATCATCACAAGAGGGATGCGGTCTTTCCCGTCTCAGCTTAAGAGCAGCTCCTCACATATAAAACGCACTCAGTAAGTATCAGCAGAATGAATGAATGGTCTCATCTTAATTCTTCTCCTTTGAAACATCCCCATCAGGTCAGTGTTAACAGGTGATCAGGATACCTAGAGAATACTAAATTAATATGCAGTGTACACAATAGCAAACAAATTCCACTTCTACCATTGATCACCAGAGATGTATGTGAGCTCTTCACATGGATATTTGGGCTGTAGATTTCTGTGGCTCAGAGCTAGCTCAACAGATACACTGCATTAAATGCTACGGAAGGCTCACTGCAGTCTTTTATGTAAGTGTTTATCGCCCCCTTCAGGTTGTCATGTTCTTGAGGGCAGAGACCATGGCTTCCTCATCCTCCTATATTTCATGATGGCAGTTTGCAGATAGCAGGTAATATGTAAATACTTACTGAACTGAATGAAACTGGTCCTTTCCATACCTGGTATTCATTTTTAGATTCTTGTTGCGGGGGGAGTAGTGTGTGTGTACACATTCAAAACAAAAAAAACCTATTTTGAACTGATCAGACCTGGGAGACTAACATGTTAGTTCTCCCTAATTCGTTAATTATCACAATTCCAATACAAATACCAACAATGCTTTTTATGGAGCCAAACAAGTTGATAATAAAGTTTATGTGAAAAATAAACAGGCAAGAATAGTCGGGGAAAAAACTCACTGTGAGTGGGGACGGGCCCTACTGGATATTAAAATATTCTATAAAGCTCTTGTAATTAAATTATCTCCCCTTTCGGGGTAGGATGACTCAACATCAGAGATGTTAGTTGCCGCAAGTCATTTTATTAACTATCACAATCCCAATAAAAAGAACAACCATTTTTTTTGTTTGTTTTTTTTAGGGAGCCAAACAATATAATACTAAAGTTTATATGGGAAAGATATATAAAAGTAGTCAGGAAAACAATTTAAAAATTGAGAGGGGGATTAGCCCTACCAGATATTAAAACATACTGTAAAGCCTTTTTAAACTAAAACAGCATGGTACCAGCCTATGTGTAAACAAATAGATAACAGAATAGAACAAAAAATAACCAAGAAACAGAACCAAATATGTATGGAAATTTAGTATATGATAAAATTGCATCTCAAATTATTGAGGGAAAATGGACTGTTGCCTCAAGGCACTAAGTTTCCTGTGCAGCAATAGACACCTTGGGAGAATTTGGCAGCAGGAAGTGGGGTGCTGTCCTATCAAACCCCTAAACCATACGACACTGGCTTTGGGACATGGTGGCAGAAAGAAGCAGAAAAGGCCATGAGGAGACTGTCGGTGACGGAGTGGAGGACTGTGAGGAAAACGTTACTGGAGGCTGGAGCAGAGGACCCTTCTTCTGTAGTGGCAAGAAGCGTGGTAGCACTGCCACCTGGAGGAAAGTGAAAAATAGAAAAATTGCTTAATTAACTGCTGGGGTCACCTGGGGAGACGTCCCAGCAGAATGTAGAAAGTGCCACCTGGCTTTTCCTCATGGCCTATGATAAAATACAAGACTGGAGAGATGATCGAATGAAGAAATCATTCACGTTTTTGGCAGAATTGGAAGGAAACACAAAGAAATTAGGATTTACTGGGTTCTAAAATAAAATTGTTGCTTACCCCCAGTCACTCCCATTGAAAAACTCCCACACGAGAAACAGCTTCAGGGCTAAGATCAAATCCACAGTGTGGCTATAAGCTGCTTTGTCAGAGAAATTAAGGGCAGGCCTGGTGGTACTTCTAAGAATCTTAAGAGCATGTCTCAGTAAACCGTGGAACTTTCAAGAATCTTAAGGGTGTTGTCCCAAACCAGCCTCAAAGGAGGCCCTGGCTTTCTAATGTGTAAATGGACACAGTCTACCTCGTAGGACTGCTGGGACTAGTAAACAAAATAACACTCACTCATTTGAAATATATGCTGAGTGTCTGCTCTGTGCCAGGTACTGTATAGAGTTTGCAAATTCCTGACAGATAGACGTCTTCAGGATTCTGGAATAAGAAACTGGAATTCCCAGGAATTCTTGAAAATTCTCAGAATCATCAGTTATGCTGTGTTTTCCCCATAATATCTTCATTATGTTTTAAAATAATGACCATAAAAAATTAAAAAAAAATAATGACCATAATAGCAAATAGTGAACTATTTTTTTGTGATAGGGTTATACTACAAGTTTCTGAGATTTTCTGCAAAAAAGAAAAAGGTGATAAGAATTGTCTGGTTTATTATTATGAACATATGTGTTGACACAAGGTTATACTACATTTTGTTAAAAATTAATAAACAGAAACCTCAATTAAAATAGAATCAGATGAGAAAGGAGAGCCCTCCTGCTGTGGTTGAGAGCTGAGCCCAACAGGAGGAGGAAAGACTTCCCCTTCTTTCCTGGTAAGAGCTCAGCCATTGAGAGGCTGTCACAACTCGGCCACTGAAAAGCCACTAGACTTCAAACTCCCAGTTGTTTACTGTAGCCCTCCCAACACCCTTTTCCCTCTTTAAAACCATTCTCTTCACTTTTGCTGGGGACGTGTACACGCACCACAATTGCAGATTCCAAGTTTGCAATTCCTTTTTTTTTTTTTTTTGGAGGGAAGGTAATTAGGTTTATTTATTTATTTTTTGGAGGAGGTACTGGGGATTGAACCCATGACCTTGTGCATGCTAAGCATGTGCTCTACCACTTGAGCTATACCTTACCCCCTGAAATTCCTTGTTGATTTCAAACAAACCCATTTTTGCTAGAGAAATAACTGGTAGTCTACTTGTTTTGGGTCAACAACTTCAGTGACATGTAAAAACAACCACTACTTGATATAGACATTTGATAAGAGAAAATATCGAAAGAAGGGAATATACCACAAAACAAATGCCAAATAAAGTGATTTTAGAAATTAAAAAAATAATACCACAAACCTTTAAATTTAAAAAATTACATAAAGCATGACTTGCCATATTTGATTGTCTTGATCTTTGTTTTATGACAAATATTCCAGATGTACAATGGTCCTTCACTTTGTGTTGACAGCTGAATCATGGACAGTGTATCTAGAGTTGGCTTTTAAGGTACATGATGTTTATTATAAATTCATTTAATCACTTTCAAATGATTAAAATAGTCTTCTTTTTCTGATTTTGATTTTGCCATTGAAGTTCATATTATTTTTGCTAATTCGGATTTTAGACCAGTTTCAGACTTCACGATAGAGGGTCCACAAAACATTTACTCTTCTTTGCATTTCTTCTGATAAAATATATCTCCCTTCACAAAAGTCTTTCCAGTAGTGACGTTGCTAATTGAGCAATTTCGTTCTTGTTTGCCAAAGCAAAAAAAAAAAAAAAAGCTGTCTACCTCATATAAACTACTAACATTGCTTAAATGTTTAATGATGGATAATAGATCTGTTTTCTGCATTAAGCAATTAGAATTTTTTTAAAAAGCACACTGCTCAAAGCAGAATTTTGTTTTTGCTTAGAAGAGTTGCATCACTGTTCCTTAATGTAACTGCTAATCAAGCCAGTTTTAAGAAATCTCACATCTCTCTCACAATTTCGTAATACTCCTCTTTCCATAAGTGTCCTAACTTCAGTGGGCATAAAATCATTTATGTCAGATTTAGGGTCTTTAAAAATCTCTCAATTATTATTATTACTTGTGTGTGTGTTCCAGAGTGTTTTGCAGTCCAAAATGACCTGTGAGAGTTTTTTCTCCATTTGCGGTGCAAAAGAGAAATTCTCACTGGGGGAAATTAAAACAGTATTATAATTTTTCTTATTTAAAAAACTGTCAGAAGAAAATTGTCTTGCAGATCATGCTGATTAGCTCTAGTTACATCATCTGAATCTGAGCTAACTGCTTTCATCTTTGTCACGTTCAGAATCTGCACTGTGTACGCTTCCTCTGTGAGCTGTTTTTGATGCTTCCACCTTTCAAGTGTTTGTGTAAAACACTTTTGTTACAGCACAGTGAAGTAGGAAAACTGCTGGAAACTCTCCAGATTTTTCCATGATTGCCAGTCATTGATATTGGTGGATTCCTTCAAACCAATAACGTCTCCATCAGATTGTTAAGTTTTATTTCTTGTGGGAAGAATTATAAATTTTTTCCCGTGATTTCTCAACTGATTTTTCTCAGAATTCAGAAAAATATCAGTGTTCCAAGAAATTCTGGAAAGGAATATCCACATGCAAAAAAAAAAACCCTGCAGCAGGTGCTGCGGATACTGCAGTGAACAAGATAGACCAGGCCCCTGCTCTTACAGAAACACAATTGAACGGGCTCTTTCAGGTAGTGAAAGGACACTGAACCAAAAAGGGTGATGTTTCTGGGGATGGCTGTGCTATGTTAGTGTTGAGGTGCGGCGGCATGCAGTTGTAAAGCTACAAGTAGCACTGATATAAATAAGTTTATTTCTTTCTCATATAAAAGATACTGAGAGGCTGCTGTTGTGCACTGGGTCCCCACCCCACAGCATCATTAGCTCTCCAGGCTCTTGTCTGCCCTTCATCCTATCCTCACTCGCATCTCCAGGTCCAAGATGCTTCCAGAAGCTACAGTTATTACACCTGCATTCCAGATAGTAGGAGAGAAGAAGGTAAGAAGAAGGGTTTCGCTGCTTCCCCTGAAGGAGGCTTCTAGGAAGTCTTACACATCATTTGCACTTGCATCCCATTAACCAGACACATGGCCACATCTAACTGCTGGTGCAGCTGGGAAACACGGACCAGTGCACCAGGCACCAAAGTGTCCAGCTCAGCACTGGGGTTCCATTGGGAAGGGAGGCCAGGAGTGCATGGTTTAGGAAGTCTTTTCCTAGGCAGTGACAATGCATCTGGAACTTGAAGGAAAAGAAGCCTCTTGTTACATGACGGGGGCAGAACGTCTCAGGCAAGGGAAACAGCAAATGCAAAAGTGAAGTAATGAAAAATGCAAAATGTTTGGTGACTTCATGGAAACAAGTAGAGCCAGACTGGAAAGTAGTAAGGGAAGAAGGAGAGGCGAGAAGAGGAGTCCCAGAGACGGGCAGTGGCTGGACCACACAGGCCTTTACCTGCTGCCATGAGAGATTTGCTTTCATATTTAAAAAATTAAAAATTAAATGCAGCCACTATTGAGAACAGTATAGAGGTTCCTTAAAAAATGAAAAACAGAGTTACCATATGATCCAGCCATCCCACTCCTGGATATAGATCTGGAGGGAACTCTAATTCGAAAAGATACATGTACCCCAATGTTCACAGCAGTACTATTTACAATAACCAAGACATGGAAACAACCTAAATGTCCATCAATGGACAATTGATTTAAGAAGATGTGATACATTCAGACAATGGAATATTACTAAGCCATAACAAAGAATGAAATAATACCATTTGCAGCAACATGGATGGACCTAGAGATGATCATACTAAGTGAAGTAAATCAGACAGAGAAAGACAAGTATCATATGATATCATTTATATGTGGACTCTAAAAAATATGATACAAATGAACTTATTTACAAAATGGAAATAAACTCACAGATATAGAAAACAAACTATGGTTACCAAAGGGGAAAGGGGGAGGGATAAATTAGGAGTTTGGGATTAACAGATACACACTACTATATATAAAATAGATAAACAACAAGGACCTACTGTATAGCACAGGGAACTATATTCATTATCTTGTAAAAACCTATAATGGAAAAGAATATGAAAAAGAATATATATGTGTGTATATTATATATATAATAACTGAATCACTTTGGTGGACACTGAAACTAACACAACATTGTAAATCAACTATATTTCAACAAAAATTTTTATCTACTATAAAAATATTTAAAATAATTTTAATTTTTAAAAATTAAAAAAAATTTCATTGCACTGGAAATTAGTTTCAAGGGAGAGGAGTACTATACCTTAAGTTCTTACTGGAGTGCTTGAGTGGTAATGTAATCTACATTAACACACTAGACAGGTCTTGGTTTTAATGCTGATTTCATCCTTGATCATTTAATAAGATGTGGCAAATTACAGATCATTCTGCCTTTGTTTGTGCATAGGCAACTGTCGGAGCCAGCCGACAATCGATCAGGTCCAGAAACCTGTGCTACAGGACTGAGAAAAGGAAAGATGTAACAAAGAGACAGCAAGACAAGACTAAAAGGTGGGGCTGAGAGGGTCTCACTCTAGCCCGCAAGACGCTAGGTCAAGAGTGGACGACGAGTTTATTTCAGGTGGTTCTTTTATATGATTTTAACCCATTAGCTCATACATTCCTGCACGTAGGCAATAAGGCCTAACCTCGTGACTCGTATACATTCAACTCAGGTGATACATTCAACTCAGGTGATTGTTCTCTAAAAGGATCACTGATTTGTGTGCCAATTGTATCTCTCCCTCCGAAGGTCTTTTGTGACTTAATAGCTCAAAGATGTTTCCTCAGGCATTAGCGCACCTGGTGCATTCTTTAGTAAAAGAGGTGGCGGGACAGAGATTGTTCTAACTCAATTGACCTTTGAGCCGGGCGCCCCGCACTGTGGGAGTTTAGGCCCAACCTTTGTGCTCGGCAGCCTCAATCTCAGAGCCTGGCGCCCTGCACTTTGGGGTTTTACGCCCAAGTTTTGTGCTCGGCAGCCCTCCGTCACGAGCGGCTCCCCGCAACTCCCCCTTTTATTTTTATTAAATAAAGACCTAGGTGCTATATGGCGGAGGACGATGAATAAGCAAGAGAGTATACAAGGGGCCATGCAAATCAGGATCAAAATTATTATGACAATCACCAGAGCATGTTTCCACCAGCCACTCTTAAACAAAGCTAGTCAAAGCATTAACTTTTGTCATAATATCCACAGTTCCTAAAGAAGGGACAAAGATAGCAGCTAGATAGTCATACCATTTAAATGCTGATCGAGTCCATCGAGCATGTAAATTAGGCATATTAGCAGGAACCCCCTGTACAGATTTTACAATTCTACCAGGGGCTATAACAAATCCTAACGTACAGCGTCCTACCCAACCACAAGGTAACCAGGGCCAAATATTAATTCCACAAAGCCATTTTGTTCCATTAGGTGCAGCTATTCGATGTCCAGATTTATAGTCCCAATCAGATCCCGGCCACTGAAACAGTTTTTTACAAATGAATGTAACATCAATAGTCCAATTACACAATCTCTGGGATATGTTAATTGTCCAGTTTCATACATTGGCTTGGGCACCAGGAAAAGATGATAAGGACCGATGGGTTTTTAGTCGTCTTCGCTATCTGCTTCGCTTGTTGAATGAACTGCTGGAATTTCTTTAAAATCTGGATTAGTAGGAGCAGAAGGTTCAATATTTTCTATTTTCACAGTATCAAATTTCTCTCCCTCAGTGGCTGGGTCGAGACAATCTCTAATTAGTTGCCATAAAGGAAGAATAGTAGCCGGCATTTTATTTGGACCATTAGCAGTATAATAGTCTCTCAAACGAACTCCAACAACCTTCCAAGTTTTTAACAGTACCTTGTTCCGGAAACCAAGGACAAATTTCTTCTACAAAAACAAGAAATTGTTCTAAACGTTGTTTCGTAACCTGAATTCCTCTTTCTTTTAACATTACTCTAAGCATCTGTACAAACAAACCTTTACTATTATTTTGCCCCATACTCTCAAATACACTCCCCGCGGAAACCCACTTTCACTTTAAATCCGAGAGCTCTCCGTTCTCTTCCGCGGCGGTCGCTGCAGCAAACTCCTTCCAGATTTCAGGTCCCTGTTCGGGCGCCACTTGTCGGAGCCAGCCGACAATCGATCAGGTCCAGAAACCTGTGCTACAGGACTGAGAAAAGGAAAGATGTAACAAAGAGACAGCAAGACAAGACTAAAAGGTGGGGCTGAGAGGGTCTCACTCTAGCCCGCAAGACGCTAGGTCAAGAGTGGACGACGAGTTTATTTCAGGTGGTTCTTTTATATGATTTTAACCCATTAGCTCATACATTCCTGCACGTAGGCAATAAGGCCTAACCTCGTGACTCGTATACATTCAACTCAGGTGATACATTCAACTCAGGTGATTGTTCTCTAAAAGGATCACTGATTTGTGTGCCAATTGTATCTCTCCCTCCGAAGGTCTTTTGTGACTTAATAGCTCAAAGATGTTTCCTCAGGCATTAGCGCACCTGGTGCATTCTTTAGTAAAAGAGGTGGCGGGACAGAGATTGTTCTAACTCAATTGACCTTTGAGCCGGGCGCCCCGCACTGTGGGAGTTTAGGCCCAACCTTTGTGCTCGGCAGCCTCAATCTCAGAGCCTGGCGCCCTGCACTTTGGGGTTTTACGCCCAAGTTTTGTGCTCGGCAGCCCTCCGTCACGAGCGGCTCCCCGCAGGCAACATGTAAAATGCTATTGGCTAGTTAGCTGCCTCAGTGAGAAACAGGTAATATGATACAGCAGATCCACGGTGGACTACTTTTTGTAGGTCTGGGGTGCAGCAGCTATGAGGGACTTGAATGTGGGGGGTACTGATTAATAAGGAATAGTAATAGCATATCTGTGCTTTGTGGTCAGCTGTGTAAAAGCCAAGAAAGATTTTTTAACAGTTTTTCGACTTTTTACCTTTTTCCTTCTTAAGGTCATTAGGCATTTGGTAGGAATCTGCATTATACTATCGGGCAAGACACACAGCAACATTTATATATGTAAATTAACACTTGATTTTTAGTTTCTGTTAGATATTTTGTGCTCCTCTAACACTGTCACTGACAGTTAAAGTTAAGCAAAAGCTGTAAGAACTTTCAGCCTCCTTTCTTTGAGTGGGTTAGGAATGGCCTCAGATGCCTATCTGTGGTCGCCCTCTAGTGGCGGAGTTAAGCCTAACATTTAAACGCCACCTGACAGCATCCTTTTCTAATACCTACCAAGAGCTACCATCTAGTATCTAATATCTACTAAGAGCTACTTACCCTTCCTGTCTCAGAGAGGCCTTTCTCAGCTTTCCGCCTCCCTCCTCACTGTCTCTTATAAATTGATTTCTGTGACTATTTGAGATCCATCTATTCCGCCTCTAACCAACTTGTACTCTTTGAGGGCAGGGACCTCTTTGCCTTCTAGTGCCTGACACCACTCTCCAATAAGCGTGTTAAATGAATGAATAACTGAACAGTGAAGGACTTGAATGTCAAGAGCCTTTCACACTTCTTCACTCCAGCTGATTGCAGTTATTAGGAGAAAATATAAGTTCAAGGCATCTGTGCTTGAGATTTTCCTAAAGCAACTGATGCTATTTAAATTTTTTAAATTAAAGTAAAACCTGTATACCAAAAAGTACACACATTGTAAGCATACAGTTGAATGATTTTTCACAAACTGATCACACCCATGTAACCAGTACCCAGATGAAGGAACAGAACATTACCAGAAACCCAGAGATCCAGCCGTGGCCCTTCTAGTCACTACCCAACCCCAACTTTTAACATCATAGAATCATTTTGCCTGCTTTTCTAGTTTATGAAAATGGAATTGTACAGTATGTACCTTTTGAATCTGGCTTCTTTTGCACCATGTTACATTTGTGAGTTTCATCCATATTGCTGTGTATATCACTTTTTGAAAATTGATTTCAAAGGTCAAAAATGACATGGAAAAAGTACAAAAGACTGCTTAAATGACCCTAAGTGACACAGCAATGTCTCTTGCTGAGCACAATCTCCGAAACACTTGGGCAGCCAAATGAGCTGTTAAAATGAGATCCAAGCCTTTTAAGCAATGACTCAGGAGCCTCTACTCCTCCCCTCAATTCATTTTATTCCAGCTTTTGTGGCAATTTCTCTCCTAGTCCAAATGCTTGAAATAATGTGCACACCTGTCTTTGAGTCTCTTGAATTTTTTTTCTAACTTTCACCCTGTTTTGTAAATTATATTTTTTAATTTTTAAAAATTGAAGTATAGTTGATCTACAACGTTGTGTTAGTTTCTGGTGCATGCTTCCTGTTTTATGACTTGTATATTTCTTCTCGTGCATGTGTGTGTGTGTGTGTGTGTGTGTGTGTGTGTGTCCCATTTCCTGCTCGATGGATGGAGGGTTGAGGTGGGAACTGTGGAGCTGAGTATTGGCTTTAAGGGAAGGAGGTGAAAAGGGATCCAAGATGGAAAAAAAAACGCCAGCCAAAAATGACACAGAGATAAAGCAAACATTGTCTCGAGGAACACTTCTATAATCAGTCACTAAAATAAATTACAAAGATAGGAATAAAAACCCACTAAATAACTCATAACTATTATATTAAAGGGGAAAATAAAATGTTTTTCTCAAAGGAAGGCAGCTTAAGCTGTCAATGAACTTCTAACCACATTTATTAAAATATTCAAATAGGGATAGCTGCCTACTTGAGGGAGAGTCTAGGAATGTGTTTGAAGTCGAGTGCCTCAGTAGGAAGCAATTTTATTATAGAATAACTCCATGTGTCTACCTTAAGATTAAGTAGAACACTTGATAGTTTAAATATTGGCTTCCTGAATATTATCATATTTGCTTCTACCAAAAATCTGGGGAGGTAGATAGGGCAGGAATTCTTATAGGTATTTGAGAGGAAAGGAAACAGGCTCAGAGAGCATAAAGCCATGTAACTAACAAGAAGCCCACTGGATGGGGATGTAACGGCCAGCAAAGTGACTATAGTTAATAATACCGGATTATGTATTTGAAAGTTGAAGAGTAGATCTTAAAAAGAGTGGATCTTAAAAGTTCTCACCACAATTAAAAAAAAAAACTTTATGAGTGATGATGGATGTTAGCTAGACTTGTGGTGATCATTTCACAATGTACACAAATACCAAATCATTATGTTGTGCACCTGAAACTAACATAATGTTCTATGTCAATTATATCTCAGTGGAAACTGCAATAAAGCACACAGGAAACCAAAAAAGCAGCACGCTGAAGACTTGAATTCAAAGCTTTTGAATGCACAATCCTACTCTTACCTACAAGTGGGAACTTTACAAAGCCTTTGTTTAAGAACTTTATGGAAATTCAAAGTCTGTTTTCAAAAAATGAGATAATAGATTAAAGGACCATGTGATGTGTAGTTTGTGGGGAGACTTGGCTATTCAAAGGAATGGGATCATTTGCAGTTCACTCTAAGACCTGCCTTTAGGAGATCAGCAAGTTCATTGGCCCTATTTTTTTTTTTTTAAGACAGTTCATGGTAGAACAATCTTAACACAGCAATTCCATCACAAGGTCTACTCACTTTTACCATCAGGAAGTTCTTACCTATCCCTAAATCCTCCCAATAACAAGTTAAAAAAAAAAAAAGAGCATTCTAAATTCCAAGGAAGATGAAATAACATTTTGCTTCCTAAAGTCAAAGTTGACGGTGCTGACCCGAGAAAGCAGAGGTGCTATCCACAGACTCCACTCTCAGCTTCTGTCTTCCTAGTAATGCTGGAGCTAGTAGCTAGTTTGCCCATTTGTCAGTGAGGATGTTTGCTACATGCTGTGGCCCACGTGAAGTGAACAGTTTCGTTTGGATTTTGTGGTGGGTGGCCCTGGCACCTGGGGGCAGGCATCTGTTTTTTTCCCTGCTTGGAATCCAGTTCACTTTCCAGTATCCTTCTCTCCTTAGGTGAACATCTCTTCCTCATTCTCAAGCCGTGTGGCTTAGGTCTTGCTCATTCTATCCCTTAAACTCCAGGGATAAGTCCAGGTTTCCTCTTAGCTGCTTAGAGTAGACTAGTCTCCTGACCACTGGGACCAGCTCAGGAAGAGGGAAGTTAACTCAAACTAGGCCAGTGAGACTCAATGCCAAGATTTTGCAAGAACTCTCCCCTGGGATTCTGAGATACAGGATGCCGTAAGCCTGGAGCTGCGGAGGTCCTCAAATGCAAAGAACTTGTTGAGAGCAAAGCCAACACAGAGAAAAACAAAGTTGAGGAAGACAGAGGGCTACAAAGAACGACTCCTGATGATTTCATTTGAACCCCTGCATCCAGCCGTGCCTGAGGCACGTAGATCATGTAGACCATACGTTTGTTTGTTTTTTTCATACATGCTTTTTGTTAAAGCTTGTGTGAGATAGTTTGCAGTCACTTGCAATTGAGAGTCCTGCCCAACGCAATATAAGTGATCTCAGTTCAGAGTTATCTGCATTCTGACCCCGTGTAGGCAGATCTTTCCTTTCCTATTTTGCTAGAAGACAGAAATGAAACCCAAGTATATGTCAGACATAACAGCTGCTGCTAATCTTCTACTGAACGCTCTCTGAGCAAAGTTGGATCCAGAACATTTGGGAGATTAAGTATAAATCATTCAACACTTATCTTTAGCAAGTGAGATATTTGTTCACACAGGCTTCTTTAAACAGTCAACTTTGCCTCTAATTTTGAAGTTTAGGTTAGGTTTTTAAAATGTCTACAAAACTGCATTGTTGAAAAGCTGGAAAATGTCTGCTAAGTTAACAGCTTATTTGCAAGACTTTAAAAGAAGGGAAAGATGAGACTCATGAAAAAATGAGCCTCATTTTCTTGGGAGAAAAACTCAATGAATTTTAGGCCTATTTTCTTTTTTTTATTTGTTTTCCAAAGGGAGGATAAATAATGCCAGTTAAATTTTTTCTTACGTTCCTTACTAGTATGGGTATCAAAACCAGAGAAAAATTAGTTAATTTTTTAAAAATTGTAGTGGTTTTTTTGTGGTGCTTTGAATCTTAAAGAAACTCAACTCTAACTTATGAAAAGGAGAATATCGCTTTAAGTACACAGTAACACAATATACAATAATGACAACACAACAGATATAACAACAACAGAGGCTTACCTATATTGAGCACTTATTACATGCCCAGTTTGTGTTAAATGCTTAATATGCATTACTTAATTTATCCGTCACAACAGCTCCATCAACTACGTTGTGTAATGGGCTCAGAGAGGCTAAATAACTTACTCCTGGCCTCCCGGTTGCTTAGTGGGAAAACCTGAATTCAAACACAGGGCTGTCTGACTCCAGGGCTTAATTACCAAACTATACTGTCTGGGTTTTCAATCCCCTTTTTTCGTAAATGTGCAGAAATTTAGCTGAGGATGCTTTGCTTGCCCTATATGAAGAGTTTTAAAAATTTAAGCCAGTATTACAAACCAGGGTGGTGGGTGGATAGTTAACAACAGACTGCACAGTTGTAGATTTTCATGAAAAGTTGGAAGATCTGGCCCCTGGGGCACTCCTTTCCCCAGGAGGGAGGAAGGGGTGATGTCTGGCTGCCCCCTTTTGATGGGGCAGGTCCACTGGGAGCTGGCCCTGTTCTCTGTCAATGCTCTTGTGACTTCCTGGGTTTCCTGCTTCCATCCCTCCTCCCAGTTGCCTGTCTTTTGTCTTTAAGGAAACACAGATCCAATTGCATTGAGCCTGCTGAATGCCTTCCAGGGTCTCCTATTACCTGAAAGCACTTCATACCAGTAATTTAAAATCCATCTCCAATGTCATCTCCTTGGGAGACAGAGAATCCTCCTCTGGAATTCTCCTTACTTACCCAGGAAGAACTCATGTAGTTCTTCTGTGCCTCGAGAGTGCTTCACATCTTCAGCTCCTTCCCAGTTAACCACATTTTACCTAACCGAATTAACTGTGAGTCTGGCTCCCCTGCTAGACTCTGAGCTCCTTAAGCGGAAAGGCCCTGTCTTATTCCTCTGCATTCCTCACCCAGTGACTGGACAGAAGGAGGACTCCATCAATCTTAGCTCCTTCCCCTGTCTCCTTAACAGCAGTGACTATCTTATCATCTCCTAAATTTCCCTGCTTAACTCAGCAGCACTGGGACCTGGGACATAACAGGTGCTCCATTAACCTGGGTTGAAAAATTGAATGACCGTGTGGCTGGCATAGCAGGTCTCAACCCGTGTCTGACCCCATATTGACCGTAGCCTTCTTGGCATCCTTCTTAATCAATTTCCCCAGCTGCCAGCAATACCTGTTACCTGCAGGCTCTGCCCTTCTAATCATTAAGCCAATGAGGAAGTCGGCAAGCTAAGATGTGAGGAAGCTTAATTACTCAGGAGCCAACATGTGTTACGGCCAGTATTTTCAGAAGCAATAGTGGTGAATAAAATCCCACATTTCCACCTGATTTCAGGCTACTTCTGCCCACCAACCTGACTGTCCCTTTAGTGGGAATGACATTTTGCTTGACTGGCCTCACTTCTTGCTTGAGTTTCCTACCAGGACAGAAGCGCAGACTGGAGCAGCAGCCTCGGAGGTGTGGGTTCCTGGCACCGAGTCGAGTTACTAGGGTCCATCTTTGCGGCTCCCACCATCCCTTTTACTGACCCAGCATCAGGCACTGCTGGGAAAGTTCTGCTTCCCAGTACACGGAAAATGCAGTCGCTCAGGCTCTCTCGCGAGACAGCCGGTGCCGCGTGACTCAGCTCTGCTATCACGCATGCGCGGTACCCATGTAGCGTTTATAAGCATGATTTGCAGCACACAAGCGCACTGGTTAGCGCCTAGGTAATAGTTGGATAGGTGCTGGCTTTGTGTGCTTTGATATATAAGGAAGATGGGGTTTTTCGTCGCCACTGCCGCCATTGAAGCCTGTGTACTCCGCTCTGCAATAAAGGCACGTCAGAGACCCACGGCCCCGCCAGTTCTTCCTTCTGCTCAGATCTCCAGTGAACCTGCCAGGCCTTGAGCACCTGTAATACACACGGCTTGTGTGGTCCCCTTGAACACCCGTGAGAACTCGGAACTCACTAGCGTTTGGGCTTCTCTCTGGAACTTGGCAGTGTGTGCAGTAAACCCTCCCTTGGAGGGCGAAGCCCTTCTCTGCTGGATCTTAGTGATCCAGCTCCAGGCTACCCGCTTCAGCCAGGGCCCTCAGCTTGCCTTCCAGAGTCACTTCAGCTCTCCCCTAGGATTTAGCCTCCTCCTCCAAGGTGGATCTTTTCCCTTTTGTTTTCTGTCTTCTAAAGATAGATCTTGGATTTCCTAGTCCTTCAAGTAACTATCTAGGTAAACTTATCCTTCTATAAAAAACAAACAGGAAGAGGGTATAGCTCAATGGTAGAGTGCATGCTAAGCAAGGAGGAGGTCCTGGTTTCAAGACCAAGTACCCCCATTAAAAAAATATATATATGTATATATGTATATACATATATAATGTATATATGTATATATATATATATAAACAAATCTAATTCCTCTGCAAAACAGAATTAATTAATTAAAAAACAAATAAGTCCCCTCTTAGACTTTTCAACTCAAGATAAAGAATAATAATCACATGCTACTTATGAGTTTTCAGTCTTGAGCTGACGAAATTTCTTTCTTCTTTTTCTTTTTTTCAAGTTCAACAGGGAGACCAGCCCCATCTCTAAAATTCCATATCACAGAAGGGGTCTATGGACAGCAGCTAGTCCCATCCCTTTTTCTAAAAGGGTAAAGTGACTCAGGCCCCTCCTTACTAACAGGATGCTTGACTGAATTGCCATCTAGCACTAACTTTCCTTTTCTGATCAGGAGCCCAGAGAGACAGGTTTCCTCCACCCCTATAGGAACACTGGAAAGCATCTTTACTGTTTGGAGGCGAGAGCAACTTACTAGGATGTTGCAGCACTTCCGTGCTTTCATTCTTGTCCCTTGTTTAACTTGTACGAATCATCTTTTTGAGACAAGCCTGCCAGTGACTTACGGTATCTAGACCCATGGCGGCTTATCAAACCCATTTCTCCCCAGATGAAGGCAGGACTGTCGCCGAGGGCAAACGCCTTAAGTCCAGACCTGCAAACAACTGTTTGCAGAATTGTGTTGCAAGAATGTCTTTCGGAAGCAGGGACCCCACAGTCACACCCTCTTTTATGGTCTTGCTGGTGACCTTGTCTAAAATGATGGGAGCTGCAACATCCAGTTTGGTTTCATGAGTGTTACCGGCCTGAAATGTCCCCAAGCAGCTCTCGCGTTTGAGTTTCAAAGATCTCTCTTTGCTCTGTTTCCAGTCCCCTAGGTGGGGCTCTTTTCTTCTCATTTTGGATGAGATTATAAGCTTCTAGTAAATTATTGCTAGAAATAGTATACAGTTGACCCTTGACCAACAGTGGTTTGAACTGCTTGGGTCCACTTTTACCTTGGTTTTTTTTTTTTTTCCCCTCAATAAACAAAGTGAGTTGTCTGCATCCGTGGATTCTGTGTTCTGGGTTCCAGATCAGGACATCCAAATTCAACCCGCAGTGGCTTGAATCTGCCATCTGCCCATACCAAACCCGCGCATACAGATGGCTGACTGTACCAGCCATTTTATAGAAGTGACTTGAGCAACTGGGCATTTTGGTATCCCCAGGGGCCCCTGGAACCCTCCCCCGCAGGTGCTGTACATGTTTCTCCCCCTACCCACACCCCTAGTCTTCCTATCAAAGCCTGTCCTTATCCTGCACGGAGGCAGTATAACCTAATGGTGAAATGCAAGGATTCTAGGGTCAGGGAAATTGGGCTTCAAATCCTGGCTCTGCTCCTTCTGTTTGTACGTGGCGCTGGATTAATCATTTAACTATTCTGAACTTGCAGCCTTGTTAAATGCAGATACTGCCAGTACCTAACTCATATGGTTGTTGTGAAAAGATTGAACAAGCAAATAGATGTGAAGTGACTGACTCAGGGCCCGATGCACTGGAAACACTATAAATGTTGTCAGTTATTATTATTGGCTGCGCGGCAGACAGAAGCATTGTCGAAGCATCAGGCTTCCAAGGCTGTTGTCCTTTCAGCAGCTGCTTGATCCCTGCTCACTGATTTGTGAATTCTATTACACACTGCCAGCGAGTAGGCTTTACACATCTGGATATATATTCCAGATGTTTAAAGAATTTCAATGTTTTCCTGTGTCATAAAGCCTTGGTGGAGAATCCTCTAAACAGTGCCAGTTAGGTCTTATTTCTAAAATTATAATGTAGTGTGTGGGGGGTATAACTCAGTGGTAGAATGCATGCCTAGCATGCATGAGGTCCAGGGTTCAATCCCCAGTACCTCTACCAACAAGAAAAAAAAAAAAGAAACTAGCAATGAATTATTTAAAAAATTATAATAATGTGTGTTATATCTCATGGGGAATTTTTTGGCTTCTTTCTTAGCTAATAGAGATATTAAAATTGGTAGTTCCAGTGAGGAAGTGGGTAGGGAAGAGGCTGCTTCCCACCATGTGACCATGTAAAAATTCTCCCTGTACAGTCGCAGTTACGATGAATCCTCACCAGCCCAGGAAAAGCTGAGCTACACCGATTTAAATGGTTCCAGCTTTTGTCATCAAGATCGCCATTGGGTTGTCTCCTATGTCGCTCCATTTATTTATTTATTTATTTATTTATTTATTTATTTATTTATTTATTTATATTTTCTTATTTTCTTGTACCACAAAGTGTTCTAGACTCATGTGTATTTTCTCTGCTCCTGCTGTGGAATTAACCATTTCAACTAGGAGTCCTGATTCCTCTTGTTGGAGAAGGACACTTAGATGTAAAGAAAAAACACACTATTATTTTTCCCTTACACTACACACAATACTCTGAACACCCTGTACTGTGGTCACCAGATGTGTGAGGTTTTTCCCTACTAGAGCGGCTCATAGAATTCAGAGAAACAGTTTGTTTACTAGAGTGCAGGTTTATTATGAAGGAATTTTTTTAATAAAAGCACTTTTAAGAGGTTTCAGTTTTAGTTTGTATTTGTTTAAGGAGCGTAGGTAGTGTTTTAAAGAAAAGACTTTTGCTAAAAATAGCTGGCAATGAGACCATGGCTATATAACTATTTACAATAGCGAGACTTGGAAGCAGCCTAAATATTCATTGACAGGTGATTGAATAAAGAAGAAATTATATGTACACACACACACAATGGAATACCACTCAGCCATTAAAAACAATGAAATAATGCCATTTGCAGCAAAATGGATGGACCTAGAGATTATCATATTAAATCAAAGACAAATATCATATGATATCACTTATATGTGGAATCTAAAAAAAAGACCCAAATGAACTTATTTACAATATAGAAATGAACTCATAGACATAGAAAAAAAATTATGGCTGCCAAAGGGGAAAGTAGGAAGGGATACATTAGGAGTTTGGGATTAACAGATACACACTACTATATATAAAATAGATAAACAACAAGGACCTACTGTATAGTACAGGGAACTATATTCACTATCTTGTAATAACCTATAATGAGAAAGAATATGTATATGTATAACTGAATCAGTATTCTGTACACCAGAAACTAATACAACATTGTAAATCAACTATACTTCAATAAAAAAAAAAGACCATGGCTATTTAACTAGTTTCTTTACTCTTTAATGTGTTTCTCATAATTTCTTGGGACAGTCTTAGTATTCTAAAGGGTCTATAGTTATACATATGTTATTTGTTGTCATTTAAAAATCTTGGGCAGAACAGCCAGATGGAAGAGCTGCCTAAGGC
Source organism: Vicugna pacos (assembly GCF_048564905.1). Classification (NCBI taxonomy): domain Eukaryota; kingdom Metazoa; phylum Chordata; class Mammalia; order Artiodactyla; family Camelidae; genus Vicugna; species Vicugna pacos. Next base: position 64,391,877 of record NC_132991.1, on the reverse strand, counting down.
CAGGGACCAGGAAAGAGCTTGGAGCTACCATGCCTTTGCCTGGCACGTAACTCTCCCAGCACCTCCATGAGTTCACCGACCTGGAAGCTCTCCAAGCCTCATCCTTGGCATTTTAAGGAGGCTTCATTATATAGGCATGCCTAGTTCCATTAGTGGCCATTGGTGATTGAACTCAATCTCTAGCCCCTCTTCCTTCCCCAGAGGTGGAGGGTGGCAGTGGGGCTGGATGTCCCAACCCTCCAATTACAGGTTGGTTCCTTTGTCAACCAGTCCTTGTCATTAGGGGCTTTCCAAAAGTCACCTAAGTGGAGCTGCACTGTTCATTATCTCTGAACACACCTAGATTGATCTGAGGTATTTCAAGACCAGTGGGGTAAGTATAACTGCCTACGTCTATAGACGCTGAGAGAGGGATGGAGGAACAGAGGAAGTCAGCCAACAAACTTTGGCAGAATTATTTCTTTTTTCTAAAAGAGATTAACCAATACTCCTGTTAAAAAAACTTTTCATATACAATGGCAAGAAAAAACGTAAAGAATGTAAAACAGAGTTGGCTGAGAAATCGTAAGTAAATAGGTGTTGACCCTGAAGATGAAGTGGAAGAAATATTTGAACAAGGATGTGGGCTCTGTCTTACTTATGAACTCGAAGTTTCACAAATTAGAAGTGGATTGGCCAGATGTCGCTAGATGGAGGAAGAAGGCACCAGCTCGATAATGCTGGATTCCCCACTCAAAAGGGCCACTGCTGCTCTGGTGAACACAGATCAACGGTCACGGCTTTCTTCACCTTCTTTTATGAGATGCTTACGATGTGTCACAAAGCTCTTAAACACTGCCATTTAAATACAAATTGCACTGGCTTAATAACCTAACCCTAACCCTAACCCTAACCCCTTAATAAGCTCTTTGGTTAAGTTATAAGTTTACCTTGCCTACATGGCATAGCAGAGTATACTTAAAAGGTGCAAAATAATCTCTTACCATTGGGGTTGTTGGGAAAGGCTTTTAAATCATACTTGCCTTCTTTCTGGTGAGCACTGGGGGGCGCTCTTACCTAGAGTACGTACAGCTAGGTAGCTGTACATCAGGCCGATGTCACTCTACTTCCTATAGCTTCGAAGTCCTGAATCTCTCTTTTAGTAATTCCCTCCCCAGCCCCCTCCCAATCTGGCCTTAACCTTCTGACCAGCTTCTTTTTTACTTCTCCTGGCCCCTCATATTTCACTCAACTGCGCCCCCCTGGCCTCAGCAGGTACTGCGGCCCCCTGAAGTTGGGCATTTTCACAGGGGACCCAAGAGCCCTCCAGCACATGGTGGAAGTGCGTCTACTATGCTGCTGGGATATTTATTTTTAATATTCTGTTGGATGTTCTGCTCCCCCACTAGACCATGAGCTATTGGGAACAAGGACCCAGCTCTACTTGTAGTTTTCAGTTCAGAGCGCAGTGTCTAAAAATGGAGGTGTTCAATCTTTTCAGATGTAATTCTATAGTACAGAGAAACTAGATTTGTAACTGCGGTTCTTAAATGTGCTTTGCATAAGAACCATCTATGGGGGGGGGGTCTAGGACTCTGCCTTTTAGCAAGTGTCCCAGATGATTTGTTTCAGGTGACCCTCAACCCATTATTCTGAAAACACTACTGTACAAGGTCAAAATACTCAGTAATACCTAAGGAACTCACACTGTAAGTATCTAATATAGAGCAGTAACTTCATGTCTGGCATCGTTGTAAGTGAATTACAAATACTGACCCAATTAATTCACTTAATCCCTATAAAGTGAAAATTATTACTTTCTCCACTTTCACAAATTAGAAAACTGAAACATGAAAATGCTCAACGTACTAACCTGCCCCACTGCCTAGAGTTATTAAGTGCATTTGGACCCAGGCATTCTGGTTCCAGAGCCTGTCCTCTTAACTACTATGCCATCCCACCCTTTCCACTGATGTGTGTAAGAAAATCCACATTGTTCTTAGCTTTATTTTTGCTGAGCCCTTCCAAGGAGTCTGAAAGGAAAAGAAGGCTACATGACTGCATGAAACACACAGGAAATATTTTATTAGCTTCCAGATGGAGAAAAGGGTAGAGTAAAAATGTTTCAGTAGAAATCCACGGCCCTCCTCAAGGAGCCCACTCTGGCATCCAGGGCCCCCCAGTCGTGGTAGTGCCTGTAGTCCCCCGGCCGCAGCAGGTACTGCCGCCCCCGGTAGTTGGGCATCTCGTAGAGGACCCACCAGCCCTCCAGCACATTGAAGGAGTGGATCTCACTGAAGTGGAAGCGGTTGTGGAGCGAGGAGCAGTCCTCGGTGATCTCCACCATCTGGCCCCTGTAGTCCTCTCGCTCGTAGATCCTCAGCCGGTGGGAGCTTGTCTGTGGGTTCAGCGATCAGCAGGTGGGGAAAAGTCAGAACACCTAGCCTTTAGCAACCACTCACTCACACCCCTGGGGGGATGGGCATTGCTTTATCTTTTTTATATCAAAGGTGACAAAATTAAAGAAAGAGACTGCCAACACTAGGGCTGCTGTGTATGGTTGGATAGGTTGTACACTGCAAAATGCAAAAAGGAGAGGGAGAGTATAGCTCAACTGGTAAAGCATGTGCTCAGCATACACAAGGTCCTGGGTTCAACCCCCAGTATCTCCTCTAAAAATAAATAAGTAAACCTCATTACCTCCCAAAAAATAAATTTAAAACTTTTTTAAAACCACAAAAAAGGTACCATCCACATAGACAGTGACATGAATGGTATTCCCTAGAGTTTTTCTGGGCCACCACCTATATGAACCATTCACGCTGGCTCTATTTAGTACCATTCTTAAGTAACAATTTTTCTATATTTGTTTTGCTCTCTCCTTTATAGACTTAGGGTAGTCTGGAGCTCTCCTTGGAGGATATAAAAATAATTAGATATTAAAATAAAAAGACAAATATATCCCTGGCAAAAGGCATGATTTTGAATCTCAATAGCATTAGAAGAGGCTGGGGAGAGAGGAAGTCGAATTGCTTTCCCCAAAGTGAGGTCCAGGTTGGTGGCAATTCAGCCCAGGCAAATCCTTAATCCTTTCCTTTCTTTTTAAGTCCTGCTGCTCCAAAATCCTAAAAAGTAAGAGCCATCAGAGGGTTCAGTTCTCAGCTCTAGTATATGCTCCAGAAAAGCAGTTTTAGGTAATTAATAAAAACAGAAGTTCAAGATGATGAATGAGGCCTGTCTAGATTAACAAATTATAAAACCTTAAGAAAATGGAAGGCAGGCTGTTGGTCCTGAGCAAATCCTGTCTGTCTTTTCTTGAGCACTTCTTTTATCTGCTTGTTCCTTCTGAGTGGGTATCCATTCCATGTCTTCCTTCTTCCACCATTAAATCCTCTTTAGGAAGGCTGTCATAAGCAATTCATTCTGAGGTATAAAAAACTGCTAACAAGGCACCTTCCACGGTTTGCAAAGGACTCACATGTATGTTACCCAATTTGATCTTCACAACAGCCCAACACATGTGCAGCAACTATTCTAAGACTTCTTTTATGAGAAACTACTGACTAGGGCTCTCGGTCTATAATAGGAAGAGGCAGGACGGGAAAGTGGAAGCCTAGATTTCCAGGCTCCTAATGCCAGTCTGGGTCCTGTTGAGGCATTAAAGCCTCTGCGGGGTTTCAAACTTCCCCGCAGTGGCCACAGGACTCTGTCATAGTTAAATTAGAGCATCTCTAGCTGTGGAATTCCAGGCTGCTGGGGCTTTATTTGGGTAGCTTTGCAGGAGCTACTGAAATCGCACTGTTGGTTATTTGTTTTGCCTAATCAAGGCAGGACTTGATATACGCTTGATATTGGACGAGGGGGTGGCTTGTCCGTGCCAGGCAGTCTCCTTTGGACCTTATCACAGCTCTATGAACTAGCTGCTCTTACTAGCGCTGTCTCACTGAGAGGACAGAGAGAACCAGCCCCAGTGACCAGTTTCAGGCCGCCTGAGTGTGGGTCCACCTGTTGCTTGTTCACCCCTCTGCCGTAGAGGCCGTGAACTAAGGCCATGCACTACTTTTTCCGAGTAGAGGTGAGTTCAATTTTAGCAAAGGAAAAGAAAATTTCACTTAAAAGCATTGCATCGCGTACTTTTTCAGTGAAGCCTTCGAGATATCAATAAAGGGAAAGAGAACGCAGAGAGGGCCGGCAAAAGAAGGCCACCGCCCTAGAGAATGACTCCCGCGCCTGGAGCGCTGGGGTGACTCGAGGGCCCGCGGGACCAGGGGAACGGGACTCACGTGGGGGATGAGGCGGCAGGAGCGGATGGAGTCGCTGAGGCCCATCCACTGCTGGTAGTCGGGGTAGTCCCCGCGCCGCAGGAAGTACTGGCAGCCCGAGAAGTTGGGCTGCTCGTAGAGCATCCAGCAGCCGCTGTCCACGCGGATGGAGTTGCAGCGGCCCACGTAGGGCTGCAGGTTGGCGTGGTCGCTGCTGCACTCGTAGTGGCGGCCCTGGAAGCCCCGGTCCTCGTAGAAGGTGATCTGCAAGGAAGGGGAGGAGAGGGCTCAGGCCAGGCTCGCAGCCCCCGTGTGCGGGGCCCCTGGCGGCCCGGGCGCCGGGCTCACCTTCCCCATGGCTGGAGCACACGTGCGGCGCGAGCTCAGTGCGGCGGGGCCGGCGCGCGGGTCTATATAGCAGGAGGGCTGCTGCGTCGGCAGGAACAACACAAAAGGGGCCCCCGGGGGAGGAGGATTTCCTCTCTCTCTCTTTTCTATATAATGACGGCGGGGGTGGGGTGGGGGACTTATTGTATGTTTTCTCTTAGACTCTCCAGAGCTTTCGAACTGATGACCCGCGTAAAACTGTCACTTGGTGCCCCTGGGGCCTTTAGATGAAGCCTATTCAGGAAATTGGAACCGAGCAGAAGCGCTTAATCGAGTTAATAATTGTAATTCAATATTAACTTTTTAAAATTTCAAAATGATCTCTTTTAGGTAACAACAGCAGATAGTGACCGAGTCTGAGGTCAGGGTGGGCTACAGCAGGAGGCGTTTAGATCGGAGAGCATTTCCCTGGTGTGAGGCTGAGGGGCGTGGGGACGCACCTGCCTTCTCTGCAGGACGTTTAGAGGAGAATTGGGGTTTCCTCTAAGAGAACCTCTGAGATCCTCCCCGCGGATGAGCGGGTGCCCCAGATACTACACCTGAGGAAAGGAGGGGATGGAGTTGGACCCCCAGAAAGCCCTGTTTAGGCTTCTGGCTCTGCTCTGCTCCCTGGAGACCCGGCGGACCAGGGACACCTCCAGACTCAGCCCGGTGCCTCCCACCCCACAGGCCAGGAAACCCTCACCTTTGGAGTTCATGAGGTGGCTCTCTGGTGGTTATTATCCACACCGTAACTTTTTATTTAACCAATAATTTTGCAAGTTGGGTGCTAAGTTTAGTTAGTTCTAGCTGCTGAGAAATTCAAGTTAACATGCAACTATAACAAAATTTAAAAAATCAACCCTGGCTGAAAACCACTGCTTTAGAAGGAGCTAGTCCTCCACTAGGTACGACTATGACACACCCTGTCTCATTCCTTAGTTTGGATTCTTGCTACCTAAAGGTAATGCTAAAAAAAATCTGCCCTTAGTAATTTTATCTGAAACATGTAAGTTTAATATGCCTTATTCACATTCTTTCTTGTAAAAATTCTAACTTTATAGGAAATTTGGAAACTATAGAGAAGTAGAAAGGAGGAAAAAATTAAAACCATAGTACCATATTTTAAAAAGCACTGTTGATGTATATTTGAAAACCTCATTTCAGTTCTGCAAGATGAAGAAAAAGTTCTAGAGATCTGTTGCACAGTATCCATAGAGTTAACACTTCTGTGCTATGTGGTTTAAAAAGAGTTAAAATGGCAAATTTCATGTTACATGTGTTTTAAAAAAAGACCCCTCACCCCCCCAAAAAAACCCTCTTAAATTTCACTTCTTTGATCTAACAGTTTCAACTCTAAAAATTTGTCCAAAGAAAATAGCAGAAGATACATGCAAACATTATGCACAGTGGCATTTTATCACTGTTTATAATATAAAAAGTTAAAAACAAATGAAAAGTCCAAAATAGGATATTAATTAGGTTAGTTATAGAACATCTGTTTGATGAGATGCTATGCAGCTACCAAAAATCATATCCTCAAAGGATTTATGTAAGGATATGGAAAATGCTCAGCATATGTTATATTTTTTAAGAAAGTGTATTATACACTGAGAGCTGTAAAACATTGCTGAAGAAAAGAAGATCTAAATAAATAGAAAGACACCCTGTGTTCATGAATTAGAAGACTTAATATTGTTCAGATATGAATACTTCTAAAGTTATCTACAGATTAACATAATACCTATAAAATTCTAATGATGTTTTATGCAGTAATAGAAAAAACTCCATCCTAAAATTTATATACAATCTCAAAGATCCCATGATACAAAAAAAAAAAAACCCTTGAAAAAGAAGAACAAAGAAGGAGAACTCACACTTCCTGATTTCTAGACTTACTGCAAAAGTTACAATAATCAAAACAGTGTGGCCCTGGCATAAAGATAGACATATAGACCAATGGAAGAGAACAGAGACCACAGAAACAAACCCTTACATATGTGGTCAAATAATTTTGACAAGGTTGCTGAGACCATCCGATGGAGAAAAGACAGTTTTTTCAACAATAGTACTGGGAAAACTGGATATCCACATGCAAAAGAATGAAGTTCGACCCTTACCTTATACCACATACAAAAACTAACTCAAAATATATTAAAGACTTAAATATAAGAACTAAAACTATAAAATTTTTAGAAGAAAGCATAGAGGAAAAGCTTCAAGAGATTAAATTTGGCAATTATTTCTTGGATATAACACCAAATCAAAGGCAATAGATCAACTGGAGTTCATCAAGATAAAAACTTTTGTGCATCAGAAGAGACTATCAACAGAGTGAAAAGGCCACCAATGGAATGTGAGAAATTATTGGCAAATTATATATATGACAAAGGATTGATATCCAAAGAACTACAACTCAGCAATAACAACAAATCAAAACAAAAATTTTTAAAAAGAGACTTGAATAGATGCTTCTCCAAAGAAGATATACAAATGACCAATAGACACATAAAAAGTCATTCAATATCACTAATCATTAGGGATATGCAACCAAAACTACAGTGAGATACTACTTCACACCCATTAGGATGGCTGTCATAAAAAAAAAAACAAAAAACAAAACAGAAAACAAGTGTTAATGTGGATGTGGAGAAATTGGAAATCTTGTGATTTGCCAGTGAGAATATAAAATGGTGTGGCCACTGTGGAAGACTGTATGGTAGTTCCTCATATATTAAACATCTAATTATCATATAATCCAGCAATTCCAGTTCTAGGCATATACCCCCGAAAAGTTGAAAGCACAGACTCGAACAGATATTTGTACCCCAATAATCATAGCAGCATTATTTATGATAGCCCAAAGGAAGAAATAACTCAAATGCCCATTTAGGGATGGATGGATAAACAAAATGTGGTATATGCACAGAATGGAATATTATTCAGCCTTAAAAAGGAATGAAAATTTGATAAATGCCACAACATAAGCAAACCTTGAAGACATTATGCTAAGTGAAATGAGACAGACAGGACAAATAGTATGATTCAATTTATTTGAGATACCTGAAATAGTCAGATTCGTAAAGAAAGTAGAACGGTGGTTACCAGGGGTTGGGCAAAGGTAAAAATGGGAAATTATTGTTTAATGAGTACATAGTTTCAGTTTTGGATGATGAAAAGTTCTGAAGATGTTCTAGTGCTGATGGCTGCACAAAGATGTGAATGTACTTTATGCCACTAAGTTATCTACTTAAAAATGGTTATAATAGTCAATTTGTGTTATGTATATTTTGCTACAATTTAAAACATCTTCCGTGAGCAACAAGAAAAAAAGAATTGATATTAATTTTATCAATATTCATTTCTTAATTTCAATAATTCTACTGCGGTTGTAAGAACACATTAAAGTAAGATAATTCCTAATGATTGAATAGGAATTAAAAGGCACTTAAAAGAGAGTTTATTTTAACTTACTTGTAGTCCTCTTACTTTTTAATAAGAGAATAACTAATATATTTAATGTCTTAATTTTTTAAAAATTAGTACCTTTCCCTCCTTGGGCTTTCCCCCACTGTTCATCCATTTTGACTACCTTATATCACCAAAGCTTACATTCAAGTATTTAATAATATTTCAAGGTCCTCTTTAACCTGGGGATTAGTGCTCTGGGCACAGTTGTGCTGTAGACAAAGCTTGTTGGGTGCTTTCCTTCACCCAACCTTCTGTGTATGTTGCCCCACCTGCAGCTCGCATCTGTGGTTACCAGGAACACCAGCTTCAGGGTGATGCAGATGCTAAATATGGTGGGAGATGGACAAAACCTGAGGCTCTGATGATATTATTGAGTTGCTGAACCAACCATCCCTAAATCCTGTGCTATCCTAGGACTTTCTATCCTGTGAGCTAATAAATTTCCATGTTCCTATCCATTTGGTATGGTGTTTCTGCTCCTTTCAGTCTAATGTATCCTCCTCAGTGATTTAGATCCATTTTTGGCCAAGGAATTAGAGTGAATGCTGATCAGGCTTTGGAGGATGAATCGCTCACTGGGGAGAAGGTTGGGGAAGAGTAATTCAGGTGTGGAAAAGATGTGAGCAAACCAAAGAGATATGAAAATGCTTAGTGTGCTTGGATGACTTGGATGAGATGGAGTAAAGGACGACTGGGTCAGGTAATAGGAAAGGAAGTAGATAGGCTGGGGCCATTTCCTTGAAAAAGATAGAATTTCCTTCTGCAGGCTGTGGAGCAATATCAAAGGTTGTTGACCAGGGAAATGACTTGATCAGATCAGTCTTTGAGCACAAATATAGTCACCACTCCTCCTTCCTAAAATTCTAGCCATTAGAGTGCAAGTAAGACAACAAGCAGCAGGAGAAGAACCAGTGTAAGTGAATATAGTGTTACACGTCCCTGTAACCTTATACAGGTAATCTTACTAACACACACACATATGGAGAGTCTGTGTATATGCTTATATAAATATATATAACTGTGCATGTATGGTGTGTGCATATATATTAGACAGAAAATGCAGCTTTAGTGTATCCTATATACTTAATTCGATTCCTGGTTGGTTGTTTACAATGACCTCATGGTAAGAATCTGTAAGCTGGTACTTGTCATTAGTTTGACAAGAATCTTCCTGATACCACAATGGAAACTTAACTAACCTCTGAGCTGTGAATTTTAGATTATGATGCCACTTCTATTATTAACTGTTCAGCATTAGAATTGGACCTTAGTTTACCTTACATAAAATGAGTAAACTAAGTTAGATGATCTCCAGGTCTAAAATGTGTTAAACATCATATGACTTCATTGTTCTATAGTGGTCGCCTCCCTCCTTCCCACCCCCACTCTCTTTCTTCTTCTTCATTTTTTGGGGGGAGGAATTTATTTGAGACTCTGAATAAAGTTCTAAACAACCACCTCAGAAAAAAATCACATATACTCTGTATTGGCTAGAAATGTGTCTTGAACTACAAATAACAGAACATCCAAAGAGAGTGGGATAAACAAAAGGAATCTCAAGGTAAAGGGTTGCTGGCATTATGTGATGGTTAATTTTATGTGCCAACTTGACTGGGCTAAGGGAGGCCCAGATAGCTGGTAAAACATTATTTCTGAGTGTGATAGTTCCAGGAGAGATTAGGATTTGAGTCAGTAGACTGAGTACAGAAGATCACCCTTACCAATGTCTCAGCCAGTCTGCTGAGGGCCTGAATAGAACAAGAAGGTGGAGGAAGGACAAACTCCCTCCTCCTGCTGGAGCTGCAAAATCTGTCATCTTCTGCCCTCAGACATCAGCCCTCCCAGTTTGCAGGCCTCTGGACTCAGACTGAATGATTCCACTAGCTTTCCTGTTTCTCCAGCTTGGAGATCACAGGACTTCTCAGCCTCCATTTTCACACAAGCCAATTCCTGTAATAAATCTCATGTAGGTCTCTGTAGATCCTATCGGCTTTGTTTCTCTGGAAAGCTCTAATAGACTTTGGTTAAGGGGCCTGACCACATCAAGGCCAGCATTTCTGAAACTGTAGCATTTTCCTCATCTTTGTCACCTTGGTGTGTAAAATGTCTGAAATAAGAGGGAATTGTGGCACCACAGGCAGCTACTCCCTTTCATCAGGAAGGCAATTTTTTTTTCCAGAACCATCTCCTCTCTCTCCCCATCAGTATTCCTCCACTTAGGTTTCAGTGTCCAGAGGGTATCATGTGACCACCTCAGCATTGAGAGAGTCTTCCGGAGATTTGTGAACTCAACTTTTGCATACAGTTTAGGGAATTCAAAAATCTTCTGAAGCCCACTGTGGTACCCAGCTTCAGAATCCCTGATCTAAAAAGTGGGTCACAGTATCTCTGAACCTCAGCTTTCAGATCCTCACTTCTCAAAGAAAAACTGAAGTCTGGACAGATTTCTAACAATCTGGTTTGAAGCAGCAATGTATTTAAAGGCCAGAGAATCAAAGAAGACAGTGTGCTATGAAAAATGTTTTGCAAACTGTAAGTTCAGCTTAATATGAGGCATATTTCTACTGTAAGAATTTTCTTTGTTACCAGTAGATTATATACCCTGATTTCCACTTGCATCTTGTGTGTGTGTGAATGTGTAAATAAAATAATAAAATCAAAGTAGAACAAAGGGAAACACACAAGTAAACCAATGCCAGGAAAACAGAAAATATTTTATTAGTTTCCAGATTGAGAAATGATGAACTTATTTCAATAGAAATCTATGACCCTCCTCAAGGAGCCCACCTTGGCATTCAAGGCCCCCCAGTCATGTTAGCGCCTGTAGTCTCCTGACCTCAGCAGGTACTGCCTCCCCCCATAGTTGGGCGACTCATAGAGGACCCAGGAGCCCTCCAGCACATTGAGAGAGTAAATCTCATTGAAGTGGAAGCGGTCCTGAAGAGGGAGCAGTCCTCAGTGATCTCTATCATCTGGCCTCTGTAATCTTCCCTCGCATAAAGTCTGATCCTGTGAGAGCCAGCCTGGCCCATCCGGAGGTGGAAAGAGGAGAAAAGCAAACCATGAAATGATTCCAACACATTCATGCCATCCAGGTTGGTGAGGACCAGCTCAAGCCATTTTCAAATACACAGTAAAAATGAATTATTTCTGAATATGTATATATTCCTCATTTTCAAAGGTGGAGATTCAGTACCTTTTTAAGATCATAAAGTGTGACTGAAAATTAAAAGGAAATCTCACTCCTTAACATATTCAGATATTTCGCAGGACGACTGTAAACCCCACTTGGGACACTGTACTACAAAGAAACCCAAGACTTTCACAGCTTATTGTTATCTTTGTCATTGTGAAGGAATATTCTAATTTCTCAAGCATGTGTGTTTGAACAGTGAAGTCAGTCCGTGAAATGAATGACCCTACATTGAGGTTAAAATAAATCTCGGAAAAATCACCAGGGACTTAGATGCTTCTGTTTCTGTGGAAAGCATAGTTAAACATCTTAAGCCTCTCAGTTAAATACTCAATTTTCACTTCATAATTTATGAATTGAATAAAGGAAAATGAAACAGAAAAATCAATAAACCCAGGGACAAATTTTTCAAAAAACGTAATGTCTCAAAACACGTGTATGAACTATATGTAGCCCATGGGTAAAATCTCTGTGATGCTCTCTATTAAGAGAAAAGTACTTTTATTTGTACAGGTGGGGAAAACCAAAATTCGCAAGAGGGGAGCAAAAAGGGAAAAGAGTCTTACAAAAATTAACACTTGTAAATGTTTCCTTTTCAACTCCTGTCTGCTCAGTAACTACCTTTTATTTTAGCATCTAATTATTTTTCTATTAGCTATTACTGGTTTTTCTACAACTCCGTTGTAAATGATCCAGGTCAGGACTTCAGTCTTGTACATGCGGGGGGCAGCCAACGCATTCTTACTCAATAAATAGTTGTTGATTAATTGGTACCTGGGCAACACTTTGCTTTTGTTCCCGGCAAATTATATTGACCTAATATACCATAGCTTACCTTTTTTTCCTCCCAGACTCTCAGTTACGCTAAATGATTGCTACTCCAAATGTTTAACCTTTGCTTGAAACTATCCATTCTGCGTCCAAAAGGCCCTGTCCTGACATGGAACAGGACTCAAACGGGGGATGAGGCGGCAGGAGCGGATGGAGTCGCTGAGGCCCATCCACTGCTGGTAGTCGGGGTAGTCCCCGCGCCGCAGGAAGTACTGGCAGCCCGAGAAGTTGGGCTGCTCGTAGAGCATCCAGCAGCCGCTGTCCACGCGGATGGAGTTGCAGCGGCCCACGTAGGGCTGCAGGTTGGCGTGGTCGCTGCTGCACTCGTAGTGGCGGCCCTGGAAGCCCCGGTCCTCGTAGAAGGTGATCTGCAAGGAAGGGGAGGAGAGGGCTCAGGCCAGGCTCGCAGCCCCCGTGTGCGGGGCCCCTGGCGGCCCGGGCGCCGGGCTCACCTTCCCCATGGCTGGAGCACACGTGCGGCGCGAGCTCAGTGCGGCGGGGCCGGCGCGCGGGTCTATATAGCAGGAGGGCTGCTGCGTCGGCAGGAACAACACAAAAGGGGCCTCCGGGGTGAGGAGGGGATTTTCATGTTCTCTTTTTCCTCTTTGCTGTCAGAGTACACGGGGCTCATTGTGGGTTTTGGTCCCATTCTCTTTGCAGTGTTCCTGTTGCTATTACTAGCTGATGCCATTGAGACCATTTGGGGGGGGGGGAAGTAATTTGAGACATCATCTATTTAATAATAGAAGTAGAGCTTCAGCCATTTCATATATAGTCCACACTTTTGTTTGTATGGGTTGGAGAAACACAGAAGAAAAAAAAACAGTGGAGGAACAAAAAGGGCAAAAAGTCTTAATGTACCAAATATAAGCTAATCTGTAAGAACTCTGTAAAAAGGAAACACCTTAACTGAATGCTGAAAATCTCAAATTAGTCTTTTAAGAGAGCTTCCTCATTAAAGGGTGTAAGAAGTTGGAATATTTTTACCAAGGGAGTTCGCAAAACTTCAAACTTTTACTATGGTGATAAAACAAAAACAAAACCAGAAAACACAGATCTTTAGTATTTGGTCTGATTGTTGCAGTCAAGCATGGAGGTAGACTGAAGATTGGATTTGTTATTTTGGCTACCTGGAATTCCAAAGGAAGAAAAGTTTAATATGCTTAATCTCAGAAAGAAGAACTAAAAGGGAAATTTCTAAAAGTTTAAGGAAATGAGAAAAAATAATACATTTAAAACTCAAAACCATATTACCTCTTAGGTTATAAGATAAAACCAAATTCTTAAGAAACCCATTTCTGGTAGGATCTAGATACACTGTTGCTCTGTGGGAAACAAAAGTAAACAAAGCTTTTGACTTAGAGGAAATTGATTGCATAAACATAAAGAGAATAAATTTTAAAAATCATCATTTTGCTCAGAGTTGTTTCCATGGGGAAAGTACTGATAGATGAAAACTGTAAATTAGGGGAAAGAACCAGAATGCAGAGTCCCAGAGAGCACCTGGAGGAGCACGATGGGGATGATAGGACGGATGACCACGTCAGCTGACGTACAAGTGAAATTTCCGATACGTCTGGAGGATCAAACAAGGGAACTTTGGGCTTGTTTTTTTCATTAACTGGGAACAGAGAAAGCTTTATTTCAGCTGAGGGAAGAAACAGGGAGTCCGGCACTTCTCGTAGAACTGAAATGTGAAAGGCTTGGGCCAAAATATGGCTTAATTTCAATGCTTCACAGAAAATCCCAGGACAAATTAATATAAGACAAATGTATATAAGACCCAAGTCCCAAACTGTACTTAGTGTGCTAAGTCAACACAGGCGGAGACCTGAGACTCTCCTTGTGCCTGTAGCACAGAAGCGGGGCTCTGCACCAGTTGTCTGGAATGACTGATGGAGACGTCTTTGGAGGGAGAATAAGAGAGAATAACACCTTATTGTACAGAGCTTTAGTCCAGGAAGTAACCTTTGTTACTCCATAAATATTCACATGGTTTCAAACAAAAGTGAAGGAAAAAGAGACTAGTTCAGATTCGGATTTTGCTGCATGGAGGGTTAGCTAATGTAAATGTCAGTCTACAAAATGAAGTGTATAGGAAATGACACTTTCTTTATTTCCTATAACTCAAAATATTTTATGAATCTAAGTCTCATTCCACTGGGATGGGGGGAAATTGTATCTTTAGTCATTGTTGGGATTTCCTCTCTTCATGTCCCCAGGCTCTATGGTTGGGTTCTATGGGTTTACCTTGAACCAAGGCATTTCATGGTGAGGGAAGATTCTTTGGAAACTACTGTGATGTCCATTGTTGGTGGCTCTCCCCAGCTTTCACACCAGCATGGAAATAAAAACTGGCGATCTTGAAAGATGTGGACATGGAGATGTGTTTTGTTCAGCTGACACCGTGTTTAGATGCCTTCGGTAATGCTTTAGGTTGGTTCATTCTTTCCACAGTTCACCATACTACCTATCATTCCTTGTCATCTTAAAAGTGATTGTTTCACTTTCAGGTATACCTCATTTTATGGTGTTTTGCTTTGTTGAGTTTTGCAAGTATTGTTTTGTTTTGTTTTGTTTTTTTACAAATTGAATGTTTGTGGCTGCTCTGAGTCAAGCAAGTCTATCAGTACCATTTTTCTAGCAGCATGTGCTCATTTCAAGTTTCTGTCTCACATTTTGGTAATTCTCATAATATTTCAAACTTTTTCATTATTATTTTACTTGTTATGGGGATCTGTGATCAGTGATCTTTGATGTTATTATTGTAATTGTTTTGGGGCACCATGAATCACACCCTTATAAGAAGGTGAACTTAATCCATAAATGTTGTGTATGTTCTGACTGCTCCATCAACAGGCCGTTTCCCCATTTCTCTTGATCTCCTCGGGTCTCCTTATTCCCTGAGACACAACGATATTGAGATTAGGTCAATTACTAAATCTACTATGCTCTCTAACTGTTCAAGTGAAAGGAAGAGTCACACGTGTCTCACTTTAAATCAAAAGCTAGAAATGATTAAGCTTAGTGAGGAAGGCATATCGAAAGCAGAGACAGGCTGAAATCTGGGCCTCCTGTGCCAAATAGCCAAGTTGTGGAAGCAAAGGAAAAATTCTTGGAGGAAATTAAAAGTGCTATTCTAGTGAACACACAAATGAAGGAAGTGAAACAGCTTTATTGTTTATAAGTTTGAGCGGTCTGGATAGAAGATCAAGCCAGCCACAACACTCCCTTAAGCCAAAGCCTAAACCAGAGCAAGGAGAACCTAACTCTCTTCAATTCTGCGAAGGCTGAGAGAAATGAGGAAGCTGCAGAAGAAAAGTTTGAAGCTACCAGACGTTGTTCATGAGGTTTAAGGAAGGAAGCTGTCTCCATAACATCAAAGTACAAGGTGAAGCAGCAAGTGCTGATGGAGAAGTTGCAGCAAGTTATCCAGAAGATCCAGCTGAGATCATTAATGAAGGTGGCTACACTGAACAACAGGTTTCAGTATACATGAAATAATGTTATATTGGAAGAAGATGCCATCTAGGACAGCTAGAGAGAAGTCAATGCCTGGCTTCAAAGCTTCACAGGACAGGCTGACTCCCTTGTTAAGAGCTATTGAACTGGTGACTTGAAGTTAAAGCCAGTGCTCATTTACCATTTTGAAAATCCTAGGGTCCTTAAGAACTATGCAAAATCTACTCTGTTGGTGCTCGATAAATGTAACAACAAAGCCTGGGTGACAGCACATCTCTTCACAACATGGTTTACTGAGTATTTTAAGCTCACTGTTGAGAACTACTGCTCAGAAAAAAGATTCTTTTCAAAATTACTGCTCATTGACAATGCACCTCATTACCCAAGAGTTCTGATGAAGATAGACAACGAGATTAATGTTGTTTTCATGCCTGCTGACACAGCATTTGTTCTGCAATCCACAGATCAAGGAGTAATTTTGACTTCTGAGTCATATTATGTAAGAAACAAATATCATCAGGCTATAGCTGCCATAGATAGTGATTCCTCTGATGGATCTGGACAAAATCAACTGAAAACCTGGAAAGGAATCACCATTTTAGATGCCACTAAAAACACTTGTGATTCATGGGAAGAGGTAAAAATATCAACAATAACAGGAGTTCGGAAGAAGTTGATGACTCTGAGGGATTCAAGACTTCAGCAGAGGAAGTAACAGCAGATGTGGTGACAATAGCAAGAGAACTAGAATTAGAAGTGGAGCCTGAAGATGTGACTTGATTGCTACAATCTCATGATCAAACTTAAATGGATGAGGAGTTGCTTCTCATGGATGAGCAAAGAAAGTGATTCCTTGAGATGGAATCTACCCTTGGTAAAGATGCTGTGAAAATTGTTGAAATGACAACAAAGAATTTAGACTATTACATGAACTTATTTGCTAAAGCATGGTGTGAGGAGTGACTCCAGTTTTGAAAGAAGTTCTGCTGTGGGCAAAATGCTATCAAAGAGCATAGCATGCTACAGAGAGGTCTTTTGTGAAAGGAAGAGTCAATTTATGTGGCAAAGTTCATTGTTTTCTTATTTTAAGAAATTGTCACAGCTGCCCAGCCTTTAGCAACCACCACCCTGATCAGTCAGCAGCCATCAACATCAAGGCAAAACCTTCCACCAGCAAAAAGATCATGACTTACTGAAGGCTCAGATGATTGTTAGTCTTTTTTAGCAGTAAAGTATTTTTCATTGATATATGTAGAGTGTAATGCTATTGCACTCTTACTGGACTATAGTATAGTGTAAACATAACTTTTATAAGCACTGGGAAGCCAAAATATTCACGTGACTCATTTTATTGTGATGTTTGCTTTATTGTTCTGAAAGTAAACAGTTTTCTAGTACAAAGCTGTATTTGAGGAACATTATCTGGAAGGTGAAAAAAATTAGCTCAATCACATAAGAAGCTTATATACTGATCAAATTAAGCCTTTTATTTGGGCTGACCCCACAATGTCTTTGGGGGTATATCTGTATTTACATCATCTTTCTCTGGCCCTTGAAGATAATGAATTGTAACCTCAAACAAGAGTTTTCAGACTCTGCATAGTTTCTATCAGTGTTTGCCAAATGAAAAAAATCTATAAGTCAAAGCAGCATTCCTAAGCATTCTCTCGGTCTGAATCACACTTTATTAGAAACTTGTATATTTTGAGGGATTAAAATATTCTTTTTCAAATGTCTTTTTCAAAAATGCAAAATGATGTAATAATAAATGGTTCTTAGTTTTGAATTTTTGTTGCTTTGTTTTTAATTTCAAATGTCCTTCCTTGCCAAAATAACAACTGGCAATCCTATGTTGGTTCCTATTTAAGGAAATTGATCTGGGAAGTCTAAAATATCAAGAACTACTTGATTTTAAGAATGTGAAAAATATGGTGAGCAATTGCTGATGGGGAGGGTCTGTTTGTTAGAAACTTCAAAATTTTATCCTAGAGTTATTTCAGAAATTATCCTGCCAAGGGAGAAGGGACAAATTGGGATATGTGATTAAGAAATACATACTACTATGTATAAAATAGATAAGAAACAAGGAAATATTGTATAGCACAGGGAATTATAGCCATTATCTTGTAATAACTTTTCAGGGAGTATAATCTGTAAATATACTGAATCACTATGCTGTATCTTTGAAACCAATATAATATTGTAAATCAACTATTTTTCAGTAAAACAGATTTAACCAAAAAAAAGAAAGGAAGGAAGGAAGGAAGGAAGGAAGGAAGGAAGAAAGAAAGAAAGAAAGAAAGAAAGAAAGAAAGAAAGAAAGAAAGAAAGAAGTAAATTATCCTCCATAGAACCCCTACATTAGGATGACCATAACAGCAATGGACATATTTGAACCTGAGCTAGAATCCATGCTTCCCTCCTGCTGAGGGACCCTGGATGTGTTATTAAGTTTAACTTAACCTCAGTTGTTTTCATGAGTGTTGTAAATAAAAGGCTTAATTTGTTCAATATATAAGCTTCTAATGTGATTGAGCTAATTTTTTTCACCTTCCAGATGATGTTTCTCAAATATACCTTATACTACAAAACTGTCACATTCTTTTTGTGTCGCAGGGCATTTTCATTTTAAACACAGTAGTGTTACTCAGCATCTTCATCACTGTCTGCTATTGCTAACATTAACTATCATTAATCTTTATTATTCTCAGAATCTTTTACAAAAGATGTAGAATTCACCAGCAAAGGCACAAAACTGACTGTAGAAGTGACTGGAACCCAGTTCCTCAACATTTCTCTCTTGGAATTCTAAAGAAGAAAAAGGCCATTTCATCTTAGGTTGCAAGCTCCCTGTAATTTTGTGTGAGAGAAAAAAATAGAGAAAATAAGTCAATTATAAAATGTTGGGATTGTTCTTAGAATTGCTGTTCCCTAGAAGATTTATATGTGAGTCTCAAGCATGGTTAGCACAAGAAACAGGCAGACTTTGTAGTTCTGGATCATTAAAATTTCTCCTGAATGACAAGAGGGCCATTGGAGGGTTCCAGTAGAGGCTTGTACCTCAAGACCAGTGGGCTGGAGAAAGGAATAAAGGGGCGGAAAGTTAGGGGATGGTGGGTAGGAGAAAGGATGAGGTCACCTGGAGGAGACTGTGATAGAGAAACGGTGACCAGTGACTTCCTGGCCTCTCGTTCCCCAGCCAAAGGGCCAAAGGTCAGAATTGGCTACTCCTGAGATGCAACTCTTGTCTGTTGTGTGAAAAATAGATTTTTTTTCTATGCACAGAAAGCTGTTTTCATTAGAGAAATTGTTCCAAAGCAGGAAAAAAAAAATGTGCTACAGCGAGGTAACGTTTGTAAGGAAGTTCTAAATGTATATGTCCTGCCAGGAAAACACTTTCACTTCCCAAATGTTAAGGAATAAAAACACGCATCATGAGAAATATATAAATAAGTATTGTTCCATTTTTCCCCCTAGAAATGAGTCATGGGATGCCGTAAAACTGCTTAATAACAGTACTTGATAAACAAGTGATTACAGAAGTACTATTTAGAACTTGGAAAGTACTTGACCGAATAAAGTGGTTATGTATGTATTATTTAACATTAGTATTTAGTATTATTGGGTGTATGAGTTCTGTGGCAATCGGGACAATGCCTTCTGTTTGTTTGTTTTGTTTGTTTTTTCATCCCCAATGCTGCACAGAGCAGACCTCTTGAAAGGTGCTCAAAAAATGGTGAAGTTCCCAACTCGAAGAAGCTAGGCTTCCTGGTGGCTAACAATTGGGCAGTTTATTAAAATAAAAAATAACTTGCACTATGAGTGGGCAGTCTCATTTCTAGGTCTCTATCCTCCAGAAATGATGGCATGTGTAGCTAAAGGTATATGTGTGACGATGTTCATGGCAGTCTTGTTTGTAAAAGCAAAATTGGAAAAGCTTAATCGCCAGTGGATAAATGGTTAAATAATCTAGGGGACCTCCAACAATGGAACACTATGCAGCCACTAAACAGAATTAGGTACTGATCTAGATATATGTCCATATCACATTACATTTTAAAAGCAAGTTGCAGATTAATATGTACAGCATGGTTTCATTTTTTTTTAAATCGAGGTACTGGGGATTGAAGCCAGGACCTCATGCATGTTAGGCATGCACTCTACCACTGAGCTACACCTACCCCCCAAAATGATTTCATTTTTGTAAGGGAAAAAAAAAGCATGGGTTTCATGAGCTAGCTATATAAACAAGGGAAAAATTCAAGAAGGTACCCACCAAACATAAAGAAGGACTGTCAATGGGCTCAGAAGGACCACCTCCACTTGATTTATTTGCATTAGCTGGGCACCGTGTACAGCTGGACAGCTTCTGTACTTCATGCAGTGTTTGGCTCAGCAGCTGTACTGGCCAAGAGGTGCAGCCTGGTCAGGAGCTGTTTTAGAAGAGGAAGAAGAGTCCGAAAGTACAGCAATGGCCGATGGCAGCCCTGGCATTAGTTACATGATACTGTGCTGGAAAGTAAACAAAAGTACAATTTCTTATATAGTCTAATCAGGCTTTTCAAATGGGCTGCCCTGCACCACTCATCTGTGACCCTCTGTGGCCTACAACCACATCGTGGGTCAGAAGGAAACTTCTGGAATGTTGTTCCTCAGTTGAATGCCTGCCTCCCTTCTTAACCTATCACCCTCTCCCATTTCTCTCTTTTGATCTTCTTTTCTTTATTTCTCAGACAGGCTACTTCCTTTCTCCACCCAGACTTCGGAGCCTTATTCAAAACTCATCCTACCTTGAAATCCTTCTAGAACAGACCCCACCCCTTCTTATCCACGCTTCAATCTTCAACAAGGAGCATTTACAGGTGAATTAATTGGCACACAATGAAAGAGAAACAGAAGCCAGGGATTGCCAACAATACAGACTAGATACTTTATTAGGTTCCAAAATGAGAAAATAGTGGTGTGAACCTATTTTAGTATAAATCCACCACCCTCCGCAAAGAGCCTGCCTTAGCATCAAGGGCGCCCCAGTCGTGATACCGCCGGTACTCTTGGGGCCGCAGCAGGTACTGCCGGCCGCAGTAGTTGGGCATCTCATAGAGGACCCAGCAGCCCTCCAGCACGTGGAGGGAGCGGACTTCACTCAGGTGGAAGCGGTCCTGGATGCAGGAGCAATCCTCACTCAGCTCCATCATGAGGCCTTTGTGATCCTCTTTCTCATACAGTCGTAGCCTGTGGGAACTTGCCTGCTCCGTGCACAAAGAGAAGGAGCAGAAAAAGCAACCAAACAACAGATGAACTTGGCAGGTTGGGGCACAAGCTTGTCAGTGTCAAAGCTGAGACTGAAATTGCTCTGAATGCTGTGTACAGATCTGTGTCCTACTAGCATTTGACAAATAGGTGCATGCTCATTTTCTACTTCTTATGTAAGCAATGGAATTTTTAAGAGGTTCAATGTCTGGATTAGAACCCATCAAGATCTCAAATTTCCTGATTCCCTAATTTCTTGATTCCTAGGTGATAAACCTATGTTTGGGGGGAAAATGTGAAGTAGTTTGCCTATATTTTAGTATGAGTGTTATCTCCCCAATTTATATACATATACACATGTACATATAAATTTACCACTGAAATAGGATTTTAAAAAAATCACATCCTTCGGTGGAAAATTTGTTTAAATAGTCGTTTGAAACCAAAATTCAACTGATTTTCCAAATTAAGAAAAATTACCTTTTCCAAAATTGGACCACACCTTTGAATATCCTATGTTAGCAACAGAGTGTTCCATTTTTACTAGTCTACAGTGGAAATGATCTAATTCGTTCATTTTCGATTCCTTTGCTACAGGTAAAAATTAATTTGTTAGAAATACTGCTTTCTTATGCCCAACCAGCTTCCGACCTGCAAGTTTTAGTTTATGTCCCACTATGATATTACATTTGTTACGGACAAGTTTTGATTGACCTAAATGGCAGCAAAAATTAAACACAAACCTGGCTCCCTATGCGAATTCTTCCTTATGTTCTCTGCTGTTTTTGTGCCTGTATCTCTCTGGGCTTCCGCAGCTATCTAAAGCCCATTTAATCCTTCTGTGTTTTTAAAGGAAAACCTCCCTCACTCTAACACCCATCAATAATATGGTGAGGAAACTCTGGAGACGTGATTGGAATCAAGCCGGACTCACTTGGGGGATGAGACAGCAGGAGCGGATGGAGTCGTTGAGGCCCATCCACTGCTGGTAGTCGGAGTAGTCCCCGCGCCGCAGGAAGTACTGGTGGCCCTGGAAGTTGGGGCGCTCGTAGAGCATCCAGCAGCCGCTGTCCACGCGGATGGAGTTGCAGCGGCCCACGTAGGGCTGCAGGTTGGCGTGGTCGCTGCTGCACTCGTAGTGGCGGCCCTGGAAGCCCCGTTCCTCGTAGAAGGTGATCTGCAAGGTAGAATAATTCAGATTTCATATTCTCCCAATAATAAATCTTGGATAGAGGCTTTCCCCCCTCCCCTCCATTTGATTTCACTTGTGTTCCGCTTACCTTCCCCATGGCTGGTTGACACGGGTTATGCGAGTTCAGTGTGATGGGGCCCAGCGGCGCTGCGGGTCTATATAGCAGGACGGCTGCTGCGTTGGCAAGAACAATACAAAAGGGGCCCCCGGGGGTGAGTAAGGGAATTTTATGGATCCCTTTTACGTGCTGCATTCAGTGGAAATGCCTGTCGAGTTTGCCCTCATTCTCTGGTATATTCTAACGCTGTCCTGAACGGCTTCTGGATGAATCCCTAGAGTGGCTTTTATTTGGATTCTTAGTGTTTTATAAATTTATCAGCACAGCAGTCTGCACTTTTGACCTGAAACTTGTGTCTCTATACATACGATTCAATTATACCCCGTGTATTTTCCAGGGAAAAATCTATGCCTTAATGGAAGTGCCCAGAATTCCGGAGAGACTGTGGGTGAACAGAATGCCACAAGTACTAATTTTCCTGGACCACAGAGACCACTCTATCTTAAAACTTCTTTCTTTACAGGACTTGTCAATCCAGTGCAGAACACAAAACTGGATTCTGATCTTCACTAGTTTTGACTGTGTTGACTGGATGCTTTAAGACGTACCTAATGACTTCCTCTTTGGTGAGTATACTTCATGTTGCTGGAAATGAGCTTCTGGTAGCCAACTTGTGATAAGAACCAAAAGAAAAATTTTATGGCCATTGGGTCCAAGACTGAGAAGTATACTACTTTATGGGTTGCTTCCTCTTTGCCAGGGGAAGGAAGTAAAATCTTCATGGACTCAGAATATTCACCTGGTAACCACATGAACTTGGCAAGCCACACAACCTCTCAGAGCATGTGTTATTTTACCTTACTTATCTCATGGGATATAGTCTGTTGAATGAGAAAGAAAGAAGGAGAAAAAGAGCAGCCTCTGATATTTGGAAGCTGGCCTGGCCCTTGGAGCTGGGCCATTTTTCCCCATTAGACATAAACAATCTCACAAAATACCAACTTCGGGGAAGGTTGTCATGAGATCATGAAGAAATGAGACAAAATAAGGCCACTTCTTAATTTTGTCTAAGAACAGGCAAAAACAAAGCCAATGTGCCACCCACAAAATACCAAACACCCCCCTGCCCAGCCAAAAACACTAACTGCTACTTCTTTATCAATTAAAGCTTTGTCCTTGGTCTTTACTCCCTTCCCCATGAGTAGATTTATTAAGATATCCAATTATAAAATTACCTCTGCTGTCTGACAACATCCAATCTAGAGTGAACTCCTGCTTTTCTAGACACTTCCCCAAATCATCCAACCAAAATACAAATCCCTCAGCAGTTCCTTCTAACACCACCTTGCTGAGATAGTCCGTGCTTCCCCATGGTGTGTGTTCTCTGTCACTGTAACCAGTAACAAACCCCCTTGTTTCACAACAGGTGTTCCTTGTGGTCTTTGGCTGAAGGACAGTGATATGAATGATGAGATTATGTGTTTAATGTGTTTGGCACATACTTGGCACAAATGAACACTGAATAAATGTTTAATACTAATAATAGTGAGGCATTATTAGGGATGACATCAACCTATTTATCTTTCTCAAAAATGCCTAAAAAATTTCTGAATTACGAAGCCATTTTGTGGTAAAATGTAGATTTGGAAGGGACTTTAGAAATTACCAAGTGCTTTTCAAACGCCAGTGTGCATAAGAATCACTTGTGCTTATTAAAAATGCTACTTACCAGGCTCCACCCTCTCCTGAGATTCTGCATCATTGGATCTGGAAAAGATTCTAGGAAGTGTATTTTTACTCAGCACCAGATCGTTCTTGGGCCAAACTTTGAAAAACACTACTCCGATTTATTCCTTCATTTTTTTTCTGATATGGGAAACATGTGTTTCAGCCATCCACAGTTAATGTTTTATCAGCAATTATACCAATATTTTCTTTAAACATGTAGGCAGAAATGCTCTCTGCTTTGTTCTAAAGAATTTCACATGCACACTATGAGAGGATCAAAGCAGAAGTACCAGGACGTAAGTGATTGTGCTGGTAAAACAGGAAAAGGGACAAAGGGTCAGAAAACTCATATTAGTCTTGCCTCAGAATGGCATCGTCTTGACATTTCTCCCAGAGTGAAGCCAGGGTGATCAGAACCAAAACATGTCTAGTCACACTGCTGCTGTAGACGGAATGTTTGTCTCCCCTCTAAATTCATATATTGAAATCCTCATCTTCCATGTGATGGTTTCTGGAGATGGGGCCTTTGGGTGATAACTAGGTCATGATGGGATTATAGAAGAGATGCACAGAGGGGATGCACAGAGACAGCTTGTTTCCTCTCTCTGCCAGGTGGGGATACAAGGCGAAGACCACCTGCAAACCAGGAAGTGGGTTCTTTCCAGGCACCGGATCTGCCAGTACCCTGATCTCGGACTTCCTAGCCTCCAGAACTGTGAGAAATAAATGTTGTTTAAGCCACCCAGTCTCTGGTATTTTTGTTACAGCATCCTGAACTAATACAGCCGCTTGCCTGCTTGAAACACTTCGCTGACTCCTATTTCCTCTGGAATCAAGGACCGGTGCCCCAGCATGGCACCCCAGACCTGACTTCTCTGTGCATCCCCAGACTCTGTCTGATCACACCGAGCCACATGTAGTTTCCCAAGTGCACGATGCTATTTTCACACTTCTTTTGTTTTTGAACATATTGATCCTTCTCACCGAGACACCAATTCTACGTTTTTCACCCAGAGAAATTTTACCCTTCCTTCCAGGCTCTCCTCAAGTGTTCTCTGTAAAGATTTTCTTGAACCCTTCTTAATCTTCCAGGCTGAATTTAATACTACCTAGTTGGTTCCCCAAGTGTCTTGTTCATATCACCATAATGGTAATTATCACTTATCTATTTTATTTAGACATCAGTTCCTTGAAATAAATGAGGACAGTCCCATCCGAGGGTAGAGACTTTTCCATTTTTACTTTTGTATTCTCACTAGCTGGAGAAATGAACTGGCTCATAAAGGTTACTTAGTACCTGCCTGGGGGATGTGAGTATTTCCTGATCTGAAATTTATCATTCTAATAGTCTTTGGGACCTATTTCAATGCTCAGCATAACAAGCCTCCATACTCACATCAGAGTTCAGCATTTGCAGCTTTCAATGTGTGGGATGACACAGGCACCCTGCATTTGATCTGTTTAATGGGACTTTATAAGAGGCGAGATGAGTAAGCAAAAGAGAGAGAACAGAAATGTTGTGTTGTCCACTAAGCCCTCAGCTCCTTTGTAATTCTGTCTAATTTTTATGTCTCCCAAGATGCCAAATTAATGTTACAACAGCAGCGGCCAATTCTAGAGCTTTACTGGTGTCTGAGGTCCAGTCAGCAGCTGAGCTGACTGCCACCTGCTTGCTTCCTAGTAATTAATGCAGCGTTTGTATCGTATATGTGCTTGGGTAAATGAGAAGAGGTCATTTGGTTGGCAGGTGTGTAGACCAAACTATCCCAAATAAGGACAGTGGGTAAGGCCCAAAGATCACTGCCATAGCACCAGCCTCTGGTTCTCCTTCTCAGCTCATTTTTGATGACCATATGATAACTGATCAGAAGACAGGAAGCCATCACTGACCCACCTCTGCTTAACTCCTATGGCATTCCTCTTGGAACAAATGGACTTTCATGTTCACAACAATACACTTCATCTTGTTTAAGCAACAGGTGGTTGTGATGGTCAGTTTTGCTTTAACAAACCCACAAAGAAGAAAATTTGAACTCCTGGAGTCTGGAGGGGAGGGAATAAGACACCAACTAACATTAGGACCTACCCCGTGACAGCAGGGCAGGAAAACTGGAGAAGGAACCCATAATGAGGAGAATGCTTTGAGGGTGTAGCTCCATAGACTGGTTCCTGACACTCTTTTTTGGAAAAGCTGCTACTTCAGTTTCTTTGGTTGGTGGACCTTTTAAAAGATTAGCCAGGCCAAAAGGCATGTAGCTTCAAAGGGAGAAAAGAGGGGGGAAAAGGAAGAAAAAGATTTAAAATCAGGACATATTACAAACCAGGATATATAGAAAACATTGACGTTTGTGGAGTACGTAGGCTGGTGCCGGGGTTAGCGCTAATTGTTGGTTCATCTTAGTGGGGAAAGGTGAGTGGGGCCCTGTCGAGTATCCCTTCTCTGCTTTCACCTCAGGCTCCTTCATCTCTAACCAAATCATCAGTGTTTAGAGACAGGACAGAGAGGAGAAAGGGTAAGTTGGGGTAAGTTAATTTGGGGCATAATCTCTTCCCTGCCACTCCCCACCACTGACCTTTTCTTTATGTTGGGTTTTAAGGGTGGGTATCATTGTCATCCTGTACCCCAGGGAGGGAAGCAACTGGATTTTCAGGAAGAAAAACTTGATCAGTGAGATCCAGGGTCTCTAATTTTATAAGCCTTCTATTCAGGTGATTCAGGGTTATTTCCATGTCTGAAGTCTGATTTTATGCCTACTAGGAAAATAATGTAGAACCCAGCACTCGAGAAGCTTTTGGCTTTCTAATTCATGCTTGTGGTGTTATTATTGGCGAAAGAAGACCTTGGGTCCTGTCTCCAGGAAGCCAACACTAGTGCTGGGAGTTTAAAGTTTAAAGAACTGGGATTTAGGAACAATTAATGTCAAATAATACAAGAATTGGACTCTTTTCCAGGGCCATTTTTTCTTTTTCATGTATAGTCATAGTACTTTACTTCCTATTAAAATGATAAGAGTCAGAATTTTCCTATGTGCGTGCGGTTTTGGTAAAAATCCTGAAATTACTCTACAAAGCATATACAGCAAAGAGACAGTGAATTCTATTCAGAAGTCTCATGGAAGGATGAGGTATTAGAAATGGAATTGGGAGAAAAGGGATGGTGACTCTTAGAGGAATTAGGGATGTAACAGGTGAGAGCGACCAGTTAGTTAGTTAGTTTGTTTGTTTGTTTATGGAGCTAAAGTAAGAGTCCACATACTGAGAATGACTTTCCTTATCAGTTGGGACTTGGACTATATAGTGAAGATGGTGGGCATAACCTGGAAGGATAGCTTGAGGTGTTTCAATAAGTACTTATTTATCTTTGTAACTGTAAATACAGCCTCGAAAGACTAACCACTAAGGGCTTCAGCCCAAGTGAATTGAACTTTGAGCCTACATGGTCTGGTCTTTAAAAGAATGTTGGCAATAACATCCTCTGCTTTATTCCCCTTATAAGATGTTGTTTCCCATCTTGAAAACATACATCATTGTGTTTGGCTAAATACCATTATTGTTTATGAAGGCCTAGTAGATTAAAAGAAAGACAGGACTCTATTAGTGCCAGAAACACAAGCTAAATCTTTAATTAGATGCTAAAGGAGAAAAGTAGAGAGTGTAAATACTTCAGTAAAAATCCATCGCTCGTCTTAAAGAGCCAACTTTGGCATTCATTGCCCCCCAGTCAAGATATCTCCTGTACTCCCCGGGCCTCAGCAGATACTGCCTTCCCCGGTAGCTGGGCATCTCATAAAGGACCCAGGAGCCCTCCAGCACATTGAGGGAGTGGATTTCATTGAGGTGGAAGCGGTCCTGAACAGAGGGACAATCGTCCGTGATCTCTGACATTTGTCCTCTGAAGTCATCTCTCTCGTAGATCCTCATTCTGTAAGTGCCGGAGTGCTGGGGTAGCAGACAGAAAAGAAAAAGTCAATGAACAAAACAGAGGGAAATTAAAGTTCTCGCCCTGCACCTTCCTGGTCACACCTGCCCAGAAGTTCTCTTAGTTCAAGCTGGCTTCCACAGCAACCGCATCGCAGGGTTAAGGGGCCTTCCCGGCTCCCATCACCCACCGTGAATATAATGACTGACGCACTCACTAAGCTAGGAACAGAACTCAGCCGCCCTTCAACTGCTGCTTACCAGTCTCTGTCCTTGAGAATTAAAATTTGTCTAAAATAAAATTGATCACTTTAGTACATGTTATTAGAGAAAGTCCTTCTCAAAGGAGAAGAGTGAGAGTCATTGGAAAGTGAAGACTCATTTGATATATTACTCTTGTTAAAAAGGAATCAACATTAGCTATTTTCTTCAAGACTCTTCTGGTTTTCATGTACACAATGGAACATAGCATTATTAAGCTCTTGTAAAAAATGACACGTTCTCCCTACCTCTGTTTTCATAAACTCATTTTCAGTTCAAATTTCTACCTATGTGACTCTGAAACTTCCTTTTTCTAGCCTCCCACTCTCCACTTCTTTATTTCCCTTGGCAGGAATCATCTTCAGGAAGCTCTGTTTGGATGCCCCCATCCTATGCCCACTCACTCCTTGCACATTCTTCTAAGAACTCTGCAAGCACTCTAGAAAACACTGAATCTCAAACTTTAGTTTTGGATGTTGCCTTTCCTCTAATTTCTACCTCTAAGTGAGCTAATAGGTACCGCCTGCAAAATTAGAATGGGGGAGAGGGTATCGCTCAGTGATAGAGCACATACTTAGTATACAGGAAGTCCTGGGTTCAATCCCCAGCCCCTCCATTTAAAAAAATTTTATATGTGTGTATGTGTGTATATATATATATATATATATATATATATATATATATATATATATATATATATAATATACATATAAAAAACCTAATTACCCTCCCCTCCCAAAATGTTAAAAATTAGAATAGAAACCAGGAGGCCTGTCTTCTCTAAGAGGATAATCAAATTGAAAAGTAAGCCAAAACAAACAAAAGTATTTTTATCAATTAAACAGAACTGGACTGTACTTACAAATTTTGATATATTGGATTTTTGAGTTAATAGGGCTTGGAATGACCACTTAAAGAAATTAGATCTTAATCAGATAATAACTTCAGTCTCTTCCATGTCCTGCTTTTTCTTAATGAGTCTTTGATCATTTAATTTTTTGATTACATTTAAAATATAAAAACTGGGAATATGTGATTAAAAAACAACAACAAAACCACTATACAATTCAAGAAGAATGGCTTCCGATCTGAGACATCCTTCTAGAACGGACTGCATGCACAGGGCTCACTTCCCCTCTTTCTGCTCTCTAGTTGGAACGATTTAGTTGAAGAATTATATATATATGTATATTTTTTAATGGTTTTCATTTCCAAAGACACCGAAGACAAAGAGCCACACTCACTTGGGGGATGAGGCGGCAGGAGCGGATGGAGTCGTTGAAGCCCATCCACTGCTGGTAGTCGGAGTAGTCCCCGCGCCGCAGGAAGTACTGGTGGCCCTGGAAGTTGGGGCGCTCGTAGAGCATCCAGCAGCCGCTGTCCACGCGGATGGAGTTGCAGCGGCTGAAGTAGGGCTGCAGGTTGGGGCAGTCGCTGCTGCACTCGTAGCAGCGGCCCTGGAAGCCCCGGTCCTCGTAGAAGGTGATCTGCAAAATGCAAGATGTGGGAGCATGAAGCGATTTGCTCCCGCTGATGATGCTGCGACCGGGCGAAGGTCGAGCATCGGGTACCCCGCGCTTACCTTTCCCATTGCGGAGAGAGGGAGCAGGAGGTGTTCGCTGGGTGCGGTGTGGGACTAGGGGGAGCGCCGCGGTATATATAGCAGCCCTGACTGCTGCCTCCGCAAGAAATCACACAAAAGGGGCCCATTTCGGTGAGTAAGGGGATTTGTAAGCTCTGCGTTCCCCCTCCCCCGGTCGTCGGGGTTAGCTGAATGTTTCCTCTCATTCTTTCTGGTAGGTTCGGGTTGTTCTCATTCAGTAAAGCTGTTGTTGCCACCAAAATGAAAAGAGCCTTTACTCTTTAGAAGGATGAGCGAAAT
Source organism: Vicugna pacos (assembly GCF_048564905.1). Classification (NCBI taxonomy): domain Eukaryota; kingdom Metazoa; phylum Chordata; class Mammalia; order Artiodactyla; family Camelidae; genus Vicugna; species Vicugna pacos. Next base: position 64,362,024 of record NC_132991.1, on the reverse strand, counting down.
TCTATCCCCATGCCTTTTTAAAGAAATAGCCTACTCTGCTTCACTGATGCCTTAAAGGCAATGAAATTCAACAATACATTCTGCTCTGAGATTGGTGTTAAAAAACAAACAAACAAACAAAAAAACTTCTTGAAAACCAGAACATAAATAATAAGAAATCTTAAGGAAGAGGGACTCAAGTGATCTGTGAAAGTGCTTGGAAAAGCGTAAATCTTAGTTCAGATTCAAGATTCCGTGATCATCAGTGTTGTCATCTGGGGGTCTGTCATGAGTAAAATGGATACTTGACTGGAAATTTGTGGGCTCCTGGAGGCTGGGAATTGTCTCTTGTTCTTTTCTGCTCCTGGGCCCTAGAGCAGAGAGAGGGTGAGCACGTAGTAGGCCTTCAATACTTGGCTTTGACATGAAAGAAAGCAGATGGTTGTGGCCTTCCTACCTTTCTTACATCTTCTGGGGAGCCTATGTCCTTCCTTCTGCTGGTGCCTGCTCAGAGACTTGCTTACTTTTGTGGTCCCTGACCTCCTTCAAAGGTCCTAAGATCTACCTTTCTCTTCACCATGATAAACACTTGCTCCCCTGGTAAGGGTGATTTAAGTTAGTGTAAGGACTAATGTAGAAATCCTTAAGGTTCCACACCCCTTACTTCCTCAGACTTTTGAGATGCTGGACAGCACCCAGGCCAGACAGCAGAGCATCTTGATGGCATGGATTTCATACTGTGGTAGGGGGTCCCCTAAAGGCCTCGAGACACTTTCAAGGGGCTCTTGAGTTCAAAACAGTTTTCATAACAATACCAAATAGTTGCTTTTTTCACTTTTATTCTTTCATAAGTGTTCGGTGGAGTTTTGCCAGAGGTTATATGACATTAAATAGATTTGTTAAAATGTAAAGCAATACTAGTCTTTTCATTAATTGTTTTTGCTTTAGAAAATATAGTTATTATTCATAAAATATGTTATTTATGTTCACATGTAACAGGTTTACTGTTGAAGGCTCTTCCTGTAAAAAGGGAAACCCATAGTGGATAGAGGTCCTCTACTGGAACAGAACAAAACCAACATCCATCAGATATCTTGTCAGGCCCTGGCGTGAGCCTCCACAGGATGACACAGAGACAGGTGGTTATAGGCTGGCTCCAGTCTCCGCACAGTCAGACATTGTAGAATTCATCCCAACCTCTTGCAAAACTGTTGGCAGCACTAACAGAATCCTGAGGCAGACAATTATATTAAGACATATTAGGGATCAAATAAAACACCTAGAAATAAAATACAACTGTCTCTCAGTATCCATGGGGGACTGGTTCCAGAAGCCCTGTGGATACCAAAATCTGTGGAGGCTCAAGTCTCTTCTATAAAATGGCATCATATGTGAACATAACCTATGCACATCCTTTCATATATTTTAAGTCATCTCTAGATTACGTGTATTATTGAATACAGTGTAAACGCTATGTAGATGGTTGTAAATACAAGGTAAATGATGTGTAAATAGTTGCCAGTGTGCGGATAATTCAAGTTCTGTTTTTTGAAACTTTCTGGAATTTTTTTTCTAGTATTTTTAAACTGTGGTTGGTTGAATCCATGGATGCAGAACTCATGAATACAGAGGGCCAACAGTGTTGGTTCAAGAAGCTGATGAGACAGTTAGCCTTATTTTTTGATTCCAAAATCATGGGAAAGCCTGGGACTGGAGTGAGAGGTGTACCTACAAGCTCCTTGGGTTGTATAGTCGGCTTCTAACGTTAGAGCATCAAGGACCTGGACTGGGTCAGGTAGGGGGAGAATGGTGCTTTCAGGGCCTGCATCATTGCGTGGTGGAAGAGCAAGTGCTTGCAGACAACACTACCAGTGACCACTTACCCCGCCATCTCACTTTCATGCTGCTTCTTCCGAAGTGCTACTTACAAGCACCATGAGATTATTGAATAGGCACGACTTCTGGAGAACACATTCAGAGAGCAATGGCTACATCCATCCATCCACACTCCTGCAGCTTCTAGTACTGCTTGTATAGTCTTCGGAAAGTCACTTACCTTCTCCAAGCCTCAGTTTCCCTACTCGTAGAATAAGAATGATGATGAAAATCAAATGAGATAATGGACTTGAAAACACATAGTAAATTGTAAAGTAATAATGGTGGTAAAAAAAATAATATATTCATATTTTAATAAATGTGAAAGATGCCCAAGGCTGAATCAGAAAGAAATAAAAAATATGAACAGACCAGTAATGAAATGAAATCAATAATTTTAAAAACTCCCAACAAACAGAAGTCCAGGACCAGAGAAATAGTTGAGGGAGATTAAGAAGTAGAAACTTTCAGTTACAAAATAAATGAGTCTTAGGTATGAAGCATACAACATGGGGAATACAGTCAATAATCATGTAGTATCTTTCCATGACAGACGACAACTATACTTATCATAGTGATCATTTTGAAACGTACAGAAATATTGAATCACTGTGTTGTGCACAGGAAAAAACATAGTGCTACAGTTGTACTTCAAAGACAAAACAAACTCATAGAAAAAGAGGTCAGATTATGTGGTTACCAAGGGAGGTAGGTGGAGGTAGTCAAAAGGGACGAACTTCCAGTTATAAAGTAAATAAGTGCTAAGAATGTAATGTACAACATGATAAAAATAATTAACACCGCTGGAAGTTATATATGAAAGTTATTAAGAGAGTAAATCTCATCGATAAAGGATTCTCATCACAAGAAAAGAAGTTTTATTTCTTTAATGTTGTATCTATATGAGGTGATGGATGTTCACTAACTCTGTTGAGGTAATCATTTCATGATGTATGTAAGTGAAATCATTGTGTTGTACGCCTTAAATGTATGTAGTGCTGTGTGTCAATTATATCTCAATAAAACTAGAGAAACAAAAACAAAATAAGAAGTTAATAAATCAATGCTTGCAGTAAAAAAATGCTAGAGTTGATAATATTAATAGCATTCTCTTGGTACATGAATCAAAAAAAAGATGTTTCAGAGCTCCAATGTCATAGTGTCTATGCTTTTGCTTATGGTATGGAGACTAAATGTGAACAGTTGATAACTGCATATATTGGAATACATTGATCTAATTTAACAAAAATCTTTTGTTTGGGAATTTTGATTTCACCATCAAATGATGACTATCATTTTGTGTGATCTTGGGCAAGATGCCAAGAGGAGGAATAAAATATGTGATGACGATGCAGTCAGAGCAGACGGAGTTGTTGGAGTCCACCCATTGCTGATGGTGGATGCCCCTGCCTGGAGCAGCCAGCTCTTGCTGCCCACCCACATGCACTAAATTGCTGTGGCTGAAGCAGAACTGTGGGTAGGAGTGGTCACTGCTGCACTCACAGAAGGGAATCTGCAATGGAACACGCCAGCTCTCCCAGGAACACGTTACTGTGAGTTCATTGACAAGTTCCTGTTCTAAACCCACTTCACTGTGGCTGGTGGACTGCAGATGCAGAAGCCAGGGGCATCAGCATGTGTTACAGAGGTTCAGAGGTGTACGTGCTGGTGTGTGTGTATGTGTGTGCATTTCAGACCTGGCAGGTGATTTAGGTCTGATGTGAAAATTTCTCCCCCTTTCTCATTTCCGTATCACCTATGAGGTTTTTTTGTATATTTAAATTTTAGTCTTCATCACGTTATAACTGTATCCTTTCTCTTAAAGTGCTGTCCAGGTTTTTGAAGCAGCACAGAAAAGGAAAGTTGAGTATAAAGAACAAGTCAGAAGAGGTGTCTTCACTCTTGTTATTATACTGAACCCTTTTATGGTTAAGAAGAGAAATAGTAGTAGACACAATTCACGTTGCAGACAGTGAGTACATTTGTTTTAAATCTTGGCAGTCAAGAAGGATTAACTAGGGAGGTTTTTTCCCACCTTGCCTTTTAAATTCAAGATGTCTGATGATCTGGGCCTGTGGAAGGAAGCTGTTCCTTAATAGTGGAACACCTTCCTTTCCAGAAACTTACCAAGTCTGACCCAACCTTCAAGGCAGAGTAGGTCCCTCTTCCTAGGACATCTCCTCTTACAACCAGCTTTTCCTTGTCTCTCCCTTCTCTGAGCATCTATATCCATTTCATTACCACCCAACTTAGCTATTAAGCATTGCCTTTCTCATACAATGTCTTCTTTTCCTGATTTGGTGTCAACAAGGTTATAAACTTAAGGATTAGGACCATGTCACACTTCTCTATCCCCTATAATTACTACTAATTAATTACATGGGTAAATAGTGCCCTGGAAACATGAAACACAGTTAAACAAATAAATGATTCTGATTTTACTTTGGAAAACAATACCTCTGCCACATGAGGTCACCTATGTGGATGTTCAGTGACACAGAAGTCATTCTCTCCCATTCATTTTTCTACCACGTTTCCTGGTTCTGATAGCCTCCAGTCCTTTCTGGTCCTTGGTGACCTAGGAAGACTTGAAGGAAGGTAAAAATGGCCCAGAAGTTTGGCAGGCTGGTGTAGGCTGGCAGCAGGGAGGCCTTCCAGAGGGAGGGGAGGTGTTAGAGCACCACCGGGGCTATCCTGTGAAGGTCTCAGAACTTACCTCTAATGGCTAAAGTAGAGAGACAGGAGAGGTGGCCTGAGAAAGGGAACAAAAATGAAAGAAAACGTGATAAGCAACATGTTTGTGAAGGAATATGAGATTCTCATCCACTTCCTTGCATTTTTTTCTCCCTTTTTTGAGGAGGGGAGGTAATTAGGTTTATTTATTTATTTGTTTATTTTAAAAAGGAGGTACTGGGGATTGAACCCAGGACCTTGTGCATGCTAAGCATGTGCTGTACCACTGAGCTATACCCTCCCCTCTACTTCCTTGCATTTTAGAAGATGGATGAGTCAATGGAATGAGACATTGGGTCCTGGATGTTACAAGACATGCTTTGTTATGTTTTTTTCTTTTTTTTGTTTTTTTGTAGTATCAGCTAGCACCCCAGCTTAAAATATGTGGGAGATTAAGGGGCTGAACCAAAGAGCCTTTTATCGCAGATATTTGAATACCAAGTTTAAAGTTATATACAAGTTTTTTTTTTCTTTAGGAAGAACTGCCAAACCCAATTTTAAAAAGACAAGTCTTATTTAAATCAGAAAAAAAAATTACAAAATCATTTAGAGTTCTCTAGGAACTCATGGTTAAATAAAGTTGTATATCAAAATATATAGAATTGCTTATCAAAATATTTGAATGGATCTAATATAACCCTGGCTTCTTCTAAAGACAAAATCATTCATTTAGCAGCCATTTCATTTCCCTAAGGCCTGTTAGAAACCTAGTGGGAATAGTTCCTTACCCTCTCTCCCTCCCTCTACCCACCCTCCCCAACAGACGCTTTAGTTTGTAATCTGGGTTTTCCTGTAGCCTTTGCAGCTTTCCTGACTGTCTGGGAACCACTCACCTGTCTCCCAAATGAAGCCTCTTGAGTTCAGCAGCACATCACTGCCATGACCCTGCTGAAGAAGCCATGTCTGCTTTCACTTAAATAGGTAGGACTGAACCTGCAGCAAATTTTACAGCACTCGCTTGGCCCCTGATGAAAATAGTAACAGTTAATAATTAATGATAGCCTACTGTATAAAGAGAGTCTAGTATGTTCCAGACGTGGTACCAGGAATCTTATATAAAGTGCATCAAGTAGCCAAACACAGCACAAGTACTATCAGGACTTCCCCAAATATTTGGGAGATCTGGGGCAAGAGCATAAATGGAGCAGCCCCTCCACCACTCCATGGGCTTTCCTCCTCTCTTCTCACTCCCTCTCATATTCAAATTCCACCCACAGGCTTCCCCACAACCCCCCCCCCCCCCACCAAACAGCTGCCCTTTGACTGCCAGAGTCTTCAGGAGGGCAGGGCTGGTGAGGACACTCTCCTGGGTTTTGGAAGCAAGGGTCTGCGTGGAGGAAATTCCGGAGCTCCAGCTATAAGGAGTGTGGTCTAGAGGTGTGGGCATGTCCCTGTTGCCCTGCACATCCCTGTCCTGTGGTGAGGACTGCAGCTAGAGGAGGGTCTCTGAGCACCCAGTCCCAGCCAAGGTCCTTGACTGACCAAGTCTAACCGCAGTACTGATCACTGTGAGAATCAAATTCAGAAAGGTCCAGATTCAGAAAGAAACTGAACTCGAGTCTGTCAGCCTTGAAGGCCTAAACTAACTGTTCTGCAAGTAACAATTGTTTGTTTTAGAGGTTATCTTTCTAAATGTGCATGTCTTACATCTTCCTTAAATTATGTGCTTCTCATAGTACGCTCAATGTTATACTTTTTAAAAAAAATTTTGTTTGAAGGCCTAGCACCAAAGTAGTCTGCTGTGTCCCTACTAACCCTGAGAATCTTTGGCTCTACCAGGAGTTCCTGTAAACTCTGGTGAGTTCTACACTTGACTGATTGCTACCAGGCTGATTTCTTCAGCCTGGCTCTAGGATCTCAGCATTAACTGTAAAGGACTCTGTAACCTCTTATTCACTGATTTGTGGGTAGACAGCAGTAATGTTAAAAGGACATTAAGGATGTTCACATTTCCTTGAGTTAGAGGAAATTTTTTTGGAAAGTAGCGAATTTATTCTGGCCCTTTTTTTCTTATGAAGTCCATGTATATAGCACAACTAGGTGAAACTGATGAAGTGATGGCTGCTATTTACTGAGCTTCTTTACAGGAGGCATCTCATTTATTCCTCATAAGAACATGCCATTGGGAAAACTGAGGTTTAGAGAGGTTAAGTAACTTGCTCAAGATCATACAGCCATTAGGTGCTCAAGCCAGAAACCAAGTCCACAAACCTCCAAAGCCTACAGTGTTGACCACTGAGATACCAAGGTGTTAACCACCTCGAAGCCTAATAGGGTCTTACAGTATCAGAGCTGGCAGGAAACACAGAGCTCCTTTTGCCTACACCCCTTATTTTTTTAAAAAAAATTTTATTGAAGTGTAGTTGATTTACAATGTTAGTTTCAGGTGTACAGCAAAGTGATTCAGTTATACATACACATACATACATATTTTTTTCTGTTCAGACTCTTTTCCATTACATGTTATTACAAGAAATTGAATATAGTTCCCTGTGCTATACAGTAGGTCCTTGTTGTTACACCCCTTGTTTTATAGAGAAGAAAACTTGTGGCATACTTTGCCAGATAGAATGCTGTTTTCTAAACCCTCAAGTTTGCCAGAATAAAAAAATAAATAAATAAAACCTCAAGTTAAAATTATTTTCAGTGAGATATGCTACCTAGGTTTTCACTTTTTTTGTTAAAACAGAGCTTATATTTTATTAGTCACCCAAATGGAGGACAACACACTATGGTTTAACTAAGCCAGCAGCAAAACCACCAATCTCCTGCATATTTGGTATTGGTAAGAGGCACAACAGTTTGATAATATGTATATCCTCATATTTATAATTTACCTCATATGTTCCTTTAGCAAGAAGCAATCTTATTGTAAAAGAATCTTCATTGCTTAAGGTTCTGTGCAAGGCATTATTTTTTTAAAACAACTTCATTGAGATACAATTTCACATACCTTACAGTTTACCCATTTAAAGTGTATAATTCAATGGTTTTAGTATATTTACAGATATGCACAACTATCATCACAGTCAATTTTAGAACATGCTCATCCCACAATGAGTCTTGTACCCTTTAGTTATCATTCCCTTATCCACCCAGACCTAAGCAACCATGTCTCTGTAGATTTGCCTATTCTGGGTTTTTCATATATGAATCCTATAATATGTGGTCTTAGGTGACTGGTTTCTTTCACTTAGCATAATGTTTTCAAAACTCATCCATGTTGTAGCATGGATCAGTACTTCATTCATTTTTATGGCAAAGTAATATTCCATTGTTTGGCTATATCACATTTCATTTGTCCAATTATCTGCTGATAGACATTTGGGTTGTTTTCACCTTTGGGCTATTGTCAATAGTGCTGCTAGAATATTCACATATACATTTTTGTTTGAACACTCCTTTTTAATTCTTTGAATGTAAACATCAGAGTGGGGTTGCTGAGTCATATAATAATCTGTATAACTATTTGAGGAACTACCAAACTGTTTTCCACAACAGCTGCATCATTTTACCCTCCTACAAGTAGATTATGAAAGTTCTAATCTCACCACATCCTTACCAACACTTGTCCCCTCCCCCCCAAATTATAACCATCTTAGTGGGCATTAAGTGCTATCCTATTGTGGTTTCAATTTTAATTTCCCCAATGACTAATAACAGTAAGCATCTTTTCATTAGCTTGTTGGCCATTTGTGTATCTTCTTTGTATAATTAAGTCCTTTGCTCGTTTTAAAATTGTATAGTTTGTCTTTTTGTTGTTGAGTTTTAAGAGTTCTTTACATATTCTAGATACTAAACCCTTATCAGATAAAAGATTTGTAAATATTTTCTCCCACTCAGTGGGCTGTCTTTTCACTTTCTTGATGGTATCCTTTGCTGCATTAAAGATTTTAATTTTGATGAAGTCTAATTTATTATTTTTGTTGTTGTTGCTTGTGCTTTTGATGTCATATATAAGAAATCATTGCTTAATAGAAGATCACAAAGATGTATGCCTGTGTTTTCTTCTGAGTTTTGTAGTTTAAGTTCTTACATTTAAGTATTTGATCTATTTTGAGTTAATTTTTATATGCGGTATGAAATAGGAGTTTAACTTCATTCTTTTGCATTTGGATATTCAGTAGTCCAAGTGACATTTGTTGAAAAGCTATTCTTTCCCCATTGAATGGTCTTAGCACCTGTGTCAAAAATTTGTTGGACATTGATATCTGGGTTTATTTCTGGACTCTCAAGTTGATTCCACTCATTTGCATGTCTACCCTATGCCAGTACCTCATTGTCTTGATTACAGATGCTTTGTGGTAAGTTTTGAAATTGAGAGGTGTGAGTATTACTGCTTTTTTCTTCTTTTCTCAAGATTGTTTCAGCTATTCTGGGTCCCTTGCAATTCCATATGAATTTTGAAAAATTCCGTATGAATTTTAAAATCAGCTTATCAATTTCTATGAAGAAGTTTACTGGAACAGAGCACTATTTTTGCTTATGTAAATTTGGAAAAAGAATTAGCATTCTGGGAGAACAGCTCTACTCTAGTGGAAAGAAATCCCAGAGTGAATGCAGCCTAGCAAATATTCTTACTTCCCTCTGCATAATTGAGTCTTCAATAATTGAATCTTGTTAAAAATTAATATTGGAGTCCAAGATAAAGATGACTATATTGTATACTGTTGAGCTTGAGAGAACACTGAGGATACATTAATTTCTTTCTTTCTGTTTTTATTTTAATGCTAGAAATACCTAGAACCCTTTTTTACTGGGTTCAGTTATATTGTCCAAAGGGCATTGTCTTTTTCTTTTGAGCTCCCCAGGTAATTCTAATGGGGGGGAGGTAGTTAGGTTTATTTATTTTTTAATGGAGGTACTGGAGATTGAACCCAGTACCTCGTGCATGCTAGGCACGCACTCTTACCACTGAGCTATACCCTCCCGCAAGGATACATTAATTTCTTACATTTATGTTTGTACAATCATTTAAAGATAACAAAGTGTGTTCACAACCTTTCACCATCTTTTCATCATAATTATCCTGTAATTGAGTGAAGCAGGGATTTATTATTACCTGTAGTTTTCAATAAGGTAATTTAGGCACAGAGATGTTAAGATGTGACTTACTCAAAGAAGTAAGCTAGTAAATGGGGTAACTGACCATCCTCATTTACCTAAGACCGAGGGGCTTTCCAGGATGTAAAGCTTTCAGTGCTAAAGCTGGGAGAGCCCCTGGAAAACTAGTCTGAGTAGGTGACTGTATTAGCAAGTAGCAGAGGCAAGATAACAACTCAGGCCCTTTGACTCTTCACTTAGCACTTTTCCTACGTCATCTGACCTCATCAAGCAGACTCAACTTTCTCTACTTTGATAATTCTGCTTAAAGCTCCTCTCTTCTCTCAGCTTCTCTTGACTAATTTTATCAGAGACTTCAGCTGCCTTAATCTCTCCAGCAATCCCTTGTCTTTGGTGTCCTAGCCACGTTCTCTGTTTTCTCCTGTACGTGGATTTAATACTTTTTCATTATGTTTCTTTGCTCTCTCCGTCAGATTGTGGGTCGTAGAGGCAAGGACAGTGTTTCTCTCTCCTTCTCATGATGTGAGTGAGGGCGTCATAAATACGGCTGCCTGACCAGCAGGAAGTAAGTAGACATTCAAAAGACTTGACCAAGTAAGTTGCCAGGGCTCACCATTTATTAAAATTCAGTTATTATTTAAGATGAACAAGAATCACTAGTGCCAGAAACACAAGTTGTATATTTAATGCATGTCTATGTGGATCTTAACAAGAAAAATACAGCCTAGTACAAATCAACGACCCGTCTCAGAGAGCCGACTCTGGCGTCCAGGGCCCCCCAGTCGTGGTAGCGCCTGTAGTCCCCAGGCCGCAGCAGGTACTGCCGCCCCCGGTAGTTGGGCATCTCGTAGAGGACCCACCAGCCCTCCAGCACGTGGAGGGAGTGGAGCTCAGTGAGCCGGAAGCGGTCGTGGATGCAGGAGCAGTCCTCCGTGAGCTCTGACACGAGGCCTCCGTAGTTCTCTCTCTCATATAGCCTTATCCTGTGAGAGCTGGTCTGTCATGATGACAAATCAAAGGTGAAAAATAAGTTGTGGGCATCACTTGATGTTAATGAAAGGGGCTAAATCAGCCTGCAGCTTCATGCAGCATGGTTTTCAAACCATCCTGTTATATATGTAACCTCTCCATATATTGACAGCCTAACTGATTAGGGAGAGTATTAAAAATAAAGCTGACCTGACCAGAGGACTATCTTGTGGAAGAAACAAGCATTGAAATAAGGGCAATAAAAGAGATTCCTTCATAAAAAGTCACCTGTCATAACCATACTAGTGAGTCTGCGGAGAGGATTCTGACTTTCTTTTCCATTATGCTGCATATAACTGAGTCCTATCAAGCTCGTTTTAAGTAACTGTTGCATTCAGCATTTACAATAGTCTGTGTTTTCTCTGAGGCCATACGTCTGACATTTTGCCAAGTCACCTGTACCATTTGAGATTCATGCCTCAAAGTAGATCCTATTTTAGTTCTACCTCTTTTTTGCATCTGCAAATTTCTCCAGCCAAATTTTGATCTCACATCTTGAAACTACTTGCCCTGTCACACCATTTGGTGTCATCAGAAAGTGGAAACACAAATTCCATGTAAGAGACATTAAGCAGCTCTTTGGTGAGGACCATATCCCATGAAATCCTTATCAACGATCTGTCTCTGACTCTTGTAAGAAACTAGTTGATAACAACTCCTGGAATACAAGGAGCTACTTACAAGCTGAAACATATTGTTCTAGTTTCTAGATCTGTACATCCTTGAGAATGTACTGAAAACAAGTGCCAATACAGTCAGAATATATTATTCCTATGTTATTTTCCCATAGTCTCTCAGTGTTTTTATCATTAAAAAATAATGGTCTAGGTAGATTTTTTTCTTTACTTAACAAGGTGATTTTGATATGTATTTAGAAATTAGGGGGTCAGGTGGATGTTATCAAATTAATTCACAATGTTGTTGTGATTTCTCGTGCCCTGAAAACAATCTATTTTTTAAAATGCTTTATTGAAATGAGTTAAAATGTTTCCATAGGGGAATACAGTGAAGTATAGTAAATATATCATTTTTTAAAAATGCTTGAGAATCAGCATTGCTAGTTTACTGTGAACTCTAGTCCTGAGTTGTAACCAACTGACTTTTATAAGCAGGAATTTACGGCCACGAATCAGCGATGCTTTCACAATAGTCAGGTGGAAGCAAGACTCACGTAAGGAATGGCGCGGCAGGAGCGGATGGAGTCGTTGAGGCCCATCCACTGCTGGTAGTCGGAGTAGTCCCCGCGCCGCAGGAAGTACTGGTGGCCCTGGAAGTTGGGGCGCTCGTAGAGCATCCAGCAGCCGCTGTCCACGCGGATGGAGTTGCAGCGGCTGAAGTAGGGCTGCAGGTTGGGGCAGTCGCTGCTGCACTCGTAGTGGCGGCCCTGGAAGCCCCGGTCCTCGTAGAAGGTGATCTGCAGGTGGAAAACAAGGTGACAGCAGGAAATCAGCTGGGAGGTATATCCCCCGACTCAGTAGACGCTCAACAGGCATGGTATGGCACCTCAATTGGCTCACCTTCCCCATGGTTGTTGACAGCGGGTGATCAGCGTCCAGCGTGATGGGGACAAGCGTGGCAGCTGGTATATATAGCAGGACGGCTGCTGTGTTGGCAAGAACGACACAAAAGGGGCCTGGGGGTAGTGCGGGAGGGGATTTCTATGTTCTCTCTCTTTTTTTCATTTGGGATCATGGGGCTGGGGGCTCTCATTCTCTCTGGCCTTTTCGGGTTGTCCTCACTCGCTTCAGTGAAAGGAATTGAAGTCAGCAGAGCCATTATGACCTTGGAGACAAAGGACGCACTTCTCATCCTATGCAGCTCTCTAGAAATACATTACATGCCCAGTGTTTTGTAAAGTTTGCCTATGGAAACTGCTGAAATGAGATTGGTGGCTCCATCTGGGGTGACTCGTGACCATCCTATGAGTTCCAGAAGAACTTGAAGTGCTAAGGGCAACAAAAAATCCTCTAACTGGAAGACAATTACACTTCCTAAATTACCTCATCAGTATGACATGCTTTTGATAAAAGTATTTTGCACATGTCTATATAGGAAAAAAAAAGATTATAATGATGTATGTATAAACTGAAATGTCAGTCATGGTTGTCAGTGAATGGCAAGATGATAGCTCTTAGTTTTATGTTTTTATTTCATTTTGTTGTTTTCAATTGCCTTAATTTTCTATTATATAAATATATATTACTTTCATGAGAAGAAAAAATAAAATCAATTTGTAAATGTATAGCTTTGAGTTGCTAGTGAAAAAGCAGCAAACTTTGGAAATAGCCATATTTTGTCTTGAGATTAAACACTTCTCCTTGGGCTAAAAAGAAAGAGGTCCCTGAGACTCTGAGACACTCCAAGAGCAGAAAAATACACAGGATCCTCCCACTCGCTTTCCCCCACCCCGATCCATCTTCTAGGGTTGTTTTTTGTTTTCAAAACTAGCATCACGATTTGCCTGAGTTTTCCCTCCCCAAAGCATCACTGTTTCATAGAACCCAGGTGACTACTTGAAAAGCTTTTTCCATTGCAGCCAGTCTATTGATTTTCTAAAATTTTCTAAGTGCTTCTAGCATTCCTCAGATACACAGAGGTAGATGACTCTAGTCACAAACTCTTTTGTCATCCTGTGTGTATGTAGGAAGGTGAAATCAAACACCTTCGTGGTTCATGACCTGTGGAGGGGCTCTAAAGGGACATCCAACTACAGATGGCAATATGTCCACGATGCCATTTGTGAAAGTCCTCAGGCAGCACGTAAAGCAACTGTGCAGTTGTTAAAGGGAGAAAAATCAACAGTCACAAAGAAAAAAAAACGTTCCCTTGCAGCTGGCCAACCCAGACAAAGGAAAACTGGGCAGAGTCCTGCAAAGCTAGACAGTGTACCCAGGGACAGGAGGATACACATAATGCGGCAGGTCTACTGATGTATCTTACTTACAGCCGTAACTGAACCAGTGTGGAAAAGGCTGCATCGGTCTCCCCAGCCACAATGCCACATTGGAATACACCACCATTTTCAGCAAAAGTCAACAAACCACACACCAGTTTCGGCACATGTTAAAGGAAACTGTTCTACAGAAAGGTGGCACATCAGAACCTTAAGATGGTATAATTTATACCCACATTCATTTGGTCAGATTGTTACTATGTGTATTTTGAAGTTTAACTATGTGCCTAATCAGCATTTTGGAAAGGTGTTCAAAGACTAGAATATTTTCTTTTCCTAGTAGTCATTATATTCTCCTGAAAGAAAGTCTATACCCCTATTTCTTTTAATGCTTTTATTGAAATGAGTTTAAATGTTTCCAAATGAGACTGTATTAAAGGCAATCAATGACAGATTAATTTTACTTTGGATTGAAACTTCGAAAAACTGCCTCCTACTCCACCATTCTGCAATATTCAGTGGTAAACATTTGTAAATGTACTACAAAGCCAGCCTGCTTTGACAAAGAAATACTATATATTCTCAAAATCCTCTAACCAACAATCTTCCAATCATAACAAAATAGCATAATATACATACTTTTAAAAATAAAAATAAAAACCACAATATGGCCAAACAGAATGATTCTAAGAGAAGAAGGTTTAACATCCAAAATAGCACTTCAATACACTTTGCATCAAAAGCTAATTGTAAAGAAAAATATGCTGTCAAGAGGTGCAGTTTTAAGGTGATGGTTCTTTTCTCCTCCCAGAGACTTTACTGTGAACTCCCATGGTGCAGTTCCAAGTTTCTAAGTGACCTGCAGAATAAAAAGATAATTTTGGTATCAAGCACATCAATTTAACATGGACACAGATATTAGCTTTCAATTTATAGGGAGTTAAGGTCAAATATCAGATACCAAGTGCCTGACAAACATGAATTAAAGCACTTGCAATGATAAGGTTACATTTCTAATTAGTCAATAGTTTGTCTCAAAAGAGCCTGAATTAATCATGAGCTCTGTGTGGCCTAGTCTATTCAGAGATTCACATTTTAAAAATGCATAGGATAGCAACCAAATTCAATAAAAAGGAATTTAACTTTCACTTGTGTTCCTTGAAGCAAACCTAATTCATAAACCAATGATTCAGGTTTCAAAATTCCCCTTTTCCTTTCCTACCTTACAACTCCCCAGCTGACCCAGAGTCTCTTATTCAACAAAATCCTAGAATATCCCAGCCAGCCAGGCTGTAGCATTCTTCTGATTCTCTCCCTGCTCGGCTTTTTTTATGTTGATCTTGTTGGTCTCTCTGACTTCTTTTAAAATTTCCTTTCCATTTGCACACTATAGCTGAGAATGCAGAGCCAGACAGGCAAAGCATTCTCCTTGTTTTCCAGCCCTGTCCATCTCTGACTGCTCTCTGAATTCTGCAACATACACATCCCAGGAATCAGATGGTCAGGGCAGAAGCAGCAGAGATGTAAAGCAGGCAAAGAGAAAATTCTCATTAGTGAGAGAGGGGCCGAGGCTATTTGACATAGATAGTAATATAAACTAAGGCCCAGAGAGGTTAAGTCACTTGCCTGAAGTCACACAGCTGGTAAGTAGTGGGCTTTGGATTCAAACCCAGAGCATCTAACTCCCAAAGGCTAGACTTTCAACTACAATCTAAATATTCCCAAAACAACTGGTATCAGTTTGGTTCAAGTTGCATTTTTAGACTTACCTTGTTCTTTGGCTGTGTGTCCAAAGATACATTCTTTGATGTTTTCCTTTCCTTGGCATTTGCTTCCCTTGCAGAGCTGCTGGTGGCATTTTTATTTGTTGCTCCCCTTCCTAACTTGACACCTAGAGACACATGTAGTAATCATATCTGTCTAAAAAAAATTTTTTTTAAATGGGTCCACCCTCAGGTTTAGAGTCTTCCCTTCTACAGTGGTTTGTTCCCATCACCAAAGGGTCTGAGAAATGACTTCTCTGATTTCAGCGACGGAGGGAAATCAAGTCATAAATGCTCCTGATTCTTTTAAACTCAACCAGACAGAAAGATGTTATTACCAAAACAACTTCGACTTTACTTTGTGAGCTCACCTCCTAGTTTTACTTAAATTTCTCTCAGTGGATGGAAGTAAACAGGCTTACTCTGTTTGCGGGCATATTCTGCGGCTTTGGGTGCTGTTAACATGGCAAAAGGGTGCAGAGAGAGGCGGAAAGGTGGAGCTCGGGAAACCTGAAAGGAAAACAGTCCTGCTTTCAAAAGCTGCACCCACTTCGTGCTGTCAGTGGCTGCTTGTTATAGCTCTTGTTTCAGTCCTTGGTCTGAAACCCACTCTCCTTACATGTTATTAGCGGGCCACTGAGGAGGCCCGTGTTTCTTGGGTCACGCACCTTCACACGCTGCCCTCTGCTGCTATTCTTTGCCTAGAAGGCCCCTGCACACCCTGATATGCCTCATGTGGTTCCCTTTACCTGGAATAGCCTTTTCCTCCTTTTCCACCTAGAGGCTCCTACTTTCCCTTTGAGATGGAGCTCAAATATCCCCTTTTCTGAGAAATTTGCCCAGTGTCCCCTCACCTCCACTCTTCAGTGCTGGCACCCTGCTCACCACCCCACCAGAGGCTGAATCATCCACTCACTCATCTGTGAATGCAGAGCACATTGTCACGTAGAACACCCCCAGTGTCTCATAGTTACAGCCCGCTGCCTGTTGCACTGCATTGGGAACTTCCTCAAGGTGAAGACTGTCTCTTCATTCATTCATTCAACAAGTTTCCAGTGAGCACCTACTATGGGCCAGGCCCTGTTTTAGGAGCTCTGGTTGGTAAGACAGACAAGATTCCTGATCATACATTGTGATACATTTCATAAACGAAACAGTAGGATGTGCTAACAAGGCTGTACTAACAGAAAGGACAGAAAACATGGATTAAACAATAAACGAGGTCATGTTCTCTTTATAGACAGGACAGGTTATAGGCACCTCAGCAGGGGTATTTCTAAATTTGACCTCAGCCTTTGACTCAAATGGCAAACATATTTATTGATAGTTTATGTCATATCCAGTGTTGTAAAGAATTAAACCTAAGCATGAATAATGGCTTCTAACCTCAATAAGCACATAATGTATTCAGAAAGATGACTCTCAAACACAGAAAGCCATTGGAAAGAGGCTTCATGTCAGTGTGGAGCAATGACAGCGGGATAACAGCCCTGCAGGATGACGTATGCCAGGTACAAGGGAAAGAGAACTGGCTCGTACATTGATCTTCATGCACTTCTGCATGAGAAGACTCAAAACGGAGACTTTTCATGTTCTAGATTTGTAACCGAGCAGGACCCTATGGGGCCTTCCTGGGACAGACCCTCTCCCCATGTCCTCTGCTTAGCTCCTCTCTGAAGTACCCAGATAACAATATCTCATGCATAATTCCTGAGTTTTTCAGATGCTAAAAAATTACCAAGTGAAAGAAATTGATTACTTGATGATCATGAGCATGTGGCCGCCAGACCTTCCAGCGCCTAATGATTAATGGTGTTGTCCACCCTGTTCCCTCAACATCAACCAATCGGAGTTGTGCACGAGTTGATCATGTACCCCACCTCCCTCACCTGGCCTTTAAAAATGCTTTGTTGAAATCCTTTGGGCAGTTCAGGGCTTTTTTTTTTTTTTTTTTGGCATGAGCCACCCGTTCTCCTTACTTGGTCCTGCAATAAACCCTTCTCTGCTCAAACTCTAACATTTCAATTTGTTTGGCCTCACTGTGTGTTGCGGACACGAAGTTGTGTTGGGTAACAGTTTCTCTCTCCACTGTGGATGATAGAACCCAATGATAGTAAAGGTCACTTCCACATCACACGTTCTGTGAGTTCTGATAATCTGTTGACTCGTGCAAGCAGTTAATGGAGCTGTCTGTGGTTCATATAAAAAATTATGTTAAAAGTAGGATGAAATTGAAATCCTAAACCTAGAGTTAATTGGAGGCTCCTTTTTCACTTAAAAATTACTTTCTGATAGCTTCATTGTGTCAATGTCAGAGTATTATTCTGAGTGTTATTTCTCCATTCAAGTACTTACTGAGTGCCAAATTATGTCCAAAGCACAGTCAACAGAAATTTCTTCTAACCGAAGGGTAAGGAGGAGGAGAAGATGGGGATATGTAAAGGCATGTCGGAACATGACAAGAAAAGCAGGGGTATGTCCTTAAGGGATGAAGAGCCTAAACAGTCATCTTCACCTGCCTTTCAACCTTGAGCAGTAACGTATGAAAACATTTCTTTGATCTCACTGACATGAAGGGTGAAGCATTTCTCATCGGAAGTGTCAAAGCAATTGAACGTATGCTTATGACAATCATATTTTCCAAAGTAAAAGCAGGGCACGTAGCCTGGAAAGGCAGTTTGTGCCCACTCAACAAATTTTGCAAATGTGGTTGAGATGTTGCGAAATCAAACTTTCTAAACATTTTAATGTTTATGAAGAAAAAGGGCAAATTTTAAGTGGAAAGAATGCTGGAAAATCTAGGACTTGACTGATTATATCCATTAGTAGTTTTTCTAAAAATTGAGGCTCTGTATAAATAAAAAAGAAAAAGACAAATGACCCAACAGAAAACTGGACAAAGATTTCAACAGGCACTCTACCAAAGAAGAAGAAGAAGAAGAAGAAACATATAAATAATTGCCCACTGGTGATCAAGAGAGTGTAAATCAAGTCCACAATGGAAGCTTAACAGCCTGATAAACTTAAGCCTGAAAATATCAAGTCTCGGTAACAACCAGATAACCTCTATTGCAGATAGAAGTATTAATTGGTACAGTTATTTTGGAAACGAATTTGGCTTTATAAGGAGAGTTAAAGATGCATATACCCTATGATGTAGCAATTTCAGGCCAAGGCACATGCCACACAGAAACTCTTTCACTGTGCACCAAGAGACATATAAAAGAAATAATCTAAATATCTGAAACAGAAGAATATACAAATAAACCGTAGCACAGTCCCACAGTGGAATACTATCTGCAGTGAAAGTAAACTGTAGCTATGTGCAACAACATGGATGACTTTCTGCAACATATTGTTGAATGGAAAAAAGCCCTCGAAGAAAACATTGGCTTCATTTCATTTATATTGCTTCATTTACATATCTTGCTTTTATTTCATGTATATAAAATTCAAAGAACATGCAAAACTAAAAAATATATATTGATTAGAGATGCATATGTGGTCAAACTATAAGGAAATAAAAGAGGTTGATAAAAACACAATCTAAGATAGTGGAAATGGGGCAAAAGGAAGAATCTGGGGCTGGAGAGGATACACAGAGCTCAAAACAATGTTGATACTGTTCCGTTTCATGCACTTGGTGGAGTTGCTTGTTTGCTTGGTCTTTATCTAACATATATGATAAATATTCATTTGGACATAACTGGTATTGAAAGCATGTCTTTTAATCCCTCATCATGAAGATTGGTCAATACTGAGCTTTTGTTTGAATCTAGGTCCCCCTTTTTTTTTTAATCACAAAACACTTTTTCATTTCAGTGCAGATCATGCTGAGTCAACATCCTTCAAGAGGAGCCACGCAGCAGACTGGGGGTTTGTGCCTCGAGGCTGGGGCTGCAGAGATGTGTGAGGGTGGAAGATGGGCATTCTGCTGAGACCAGGTGGCTAGCAGCGGACTCCTATGGATAGGAGCAGGGAGGCTGGCCAGCCAGTGCAGGTGGGCTTGGAAATAATCATACTAATCTCGGAGCCCCCCACCCCCATGCCAGCATCACACACCTGATCTGCATGGTCTCACTGAATGCTCAGAACAACCTGATGTGGTAATCATGCCTATTTACATGCAGGGGAATTGGGACTCAGGGATGTTAGTAACTTATCCAAGGCCACACAGCCAGTGAGTGACAGAGCTGGAACTGGAAACCAGTCTGTTTGCCTCTGAAGAGCTTGCTTTAGACTTTGGGTATAAGTTTGGATGGAGTGGAATGATGGATGGTCAGGAAGAGATAAGAAAGGAGAGATTCTGATTTCTTCAGTTACCTCTCTTTATTTTTTCCCACTTTCTGTTACACCAGTTTTCACTCTCTCTCCCTTTTCTTTTCCCCTCTTTCTCTGTCAAATGGAGCTCAAGAACATTTTTCTTGCTTGCTTTATTTATTAAAGGAAGATTTATGCTTCTTTTCTTCAGCTGAAAATTGAGTAGGACCTCTTATATTTATCTGATGTTAATTGCAAACCCCCGCACTTACATGAGGTCCTTAGCTGATTTTTTTTTTCCTTACAGGTCCCACTTTCACAGCAGAAGAATGGCTGTCAGCAAAAAACAGCTCTCCATCAGGAGTAGAACCGGAAGCTTATAGAATTGAACCATTCTGGGTCCATGAGGCCTTTCAGTCACCAGGTGGCAGCAAATAGTCCCAAAGAAAGCCATCGAGCCCACACAGGATGCGTGTGGTACCAAGTGGCCAATTCTAACAGCCAGAAATTCTACATAATCTGATTAGTATTCAACAGGGCTTTAGACGCATGCTTGGGAAGGATTTTAGCTGTTGCTTGGGAGACAAGTTATCTGAAGGAATCAAAGGTCATTCAGATACTTGCAGCCGTTAGAAAGAAACCTTTGTCGATAACTATTTTTTGAACAACCCTGCCTCCTAGTTAAAACCATATTTTGAAATTACATTAAACCCTAAAGGACTGTTTTAAAATAGCTCTTACAATGTAATCTTTGAAAAGTTACATTCCCATCCAGAAGTCCAGCTAATTCCTTATTTAAGATGCAGAGGAGGTGCCTGAGTGGAGCTGATGTGTAGACACAAGAGAAAGGCCTGGGCTGGCGTCCCCGAGGCAGGGAGGGGCTTGTGAGGTCCATGGGGCAGACGATCCTCAGACCCTTATATCTGTGGCTCAAATCATATCACACCCTTTGTGATGATTCGTTGTCTAAAACAGTCAGTTTATATTGTATGAATAATATAATGCTTGATGAGCTGTTTAGTTTTTGAATATTTAGAGAAAGTAGTCCTGAACTAGGTTTGATTTTGCCTCTTTCCCCAAAACCATCGGGGAGTTCAGGTCTTCTGAGCATCAGCTGCCCCCTTCTCCTTGCTCGGCCCTGCAATAAACCTTTCTCTGCTCCAAACTCCTATGTTTCGGTGTGTTTGGCCTCACTGTGCAGCGGGCACATGAACTTGAGTTGAACAACACCTCCTCTATGAGGATATAACTTATTTCCTTTCAGAGCTGGTCATTATGTAGTCTATGTGTACATCTGGGCTTTCTGTTATTGGCCACTGATTGGGGGGACAGAGACTGGGTGCAACTGAACAGAGAAGGTGCTGAATAAAGGCTCTTTGAAGAATAAGTGAAAGGCCGGATGGGTAGACAGAGACTGGCCAGCCTGCCTCTCAACAGTGTGGCTTCCCCTTCTGGTCCTTGTAACTAACCTGGCCATCTGAGCTACTCGGACATCCATGTCTGCAAATCTTCATCATGGGTAACCCAGCCATGACCGGAAGTGCTGACAACGCCACTCCCTCCAGGATGAAATTTTCTGTATTTGCTCTCTGGCCGCTTGAGTTGAGCCAGCCAACCAGAGGTGCCTGCTGCCTGCCCTAGACCTCCCCCAGGCACAGAAGGTGAAGGCGAGAGAGCACAGTGTCTGAAACAGAGGGGCTTGAGCTCCGATATTTATGTGTGTGTGTTATTGGGGTGGTTCGAGGAAAGGGGAGAAGAGGGCAGCCTGGAAACAGGAACGAAGCAGTTAAAGTCTGCTCGGCCCTCTAAGACAGCAAAAGGGCGGGCCTTCCTTAAACGCCAAGAGCGGCTAGGTCTCTGAGGAGCACTGGGCCTGGGGCGGCTTATGCCTCAACCAAGGTAGAATGTCACCTCCAGTGTAAGCTCCACCAGAAAGTCATCTTGTCTGATCTGCTCCCCCTTACGTTCCTTGCGCCTACAACTACACTGAATGAATGAGTGAGAGAATGAGTGAATGAATGAATGGAATTGAAACCAGCGTGATCAGGGAGAAGGTGCTGATTTCCTCTGTAGTAAGGGAATTTGAGTCTCAGGTCCAGGGCCAGCTTACCTGTGCTAGGACAGTTGGAGTCAGTTACAACACTTCTGAGCAAATGCTTGACTCCTAGGCTGGACCTGGTGGGCTTTTGGCCTTATATGATCCCACTGTTTGCAGTATGGTCTGCAGGTAAGAGAACACGGGAGGCAGCTTCCTGTGCCATAGCCCCGCCCCTGCCCAGGCCTCCCTCCCAAATCCTGGGGCGGGGGGGAATAGACAGTGTGAGCAGGCGGCCTTGTGTCAGGGTGTGGGCTCTCCCTGCTTCTCTCCCTGACTCCTCCACTTCACCCCTGCCCACCCCATCTTCCCTGTCCTTTTCCCTTTTCTAGAGGTATCAAAAGCTAAAATGATCTGTAAGTAGTTTACCTCTGAATAGAAACCCATGTTTTATTTTATTTTATTTTATTTTATTTTATTTTATTTTATTTTATTTATTTACTTTTAGGAGGGTAATTAGGTTTATTTATTTATTTTTTTTAATGGAGGTACTGAGAATTGAACCCAGGACCTTGCGCATGCTAAGCATACACTCTATCACTGAGCTATATCCTCCCCCCACCTTTTTTTTTAAGAAGCTCATATTTTAAATGTTTACTAACTGTTCATACATTCATAAATAGCAAAACCTGAATTGGCCATAAAGATCATTCAGAATATTCCATCTTTTTAAAGATCAGTATAAGGAAGCCCAGAGAGGGAAAAGGACCTCGTCAGAACTCCTCCCGGGTCCTGGACTCCCAGATCGTTACTGCGTCTACTGTGCTGATTTCCAAGTAGTCTTGTGGGAAGGAGAAATGTGGCAGCAGCAAGCTAGGTGAGTTATCATGAGGATGAACTTTGTAGATCTTCTCCTAGTTCTAGAAGGTATAGTGCATCATACAAGGAGAGTGCTTAAATCGACCAGAACTGCATCATAAAAAGTGTAAGTGACAGACTGTGTTAATCAGGAACAGAGGCAGAATCTAGACTCTTAAGACAGGTGCTCAGTTGGCTGCCTTTTCTCAGCCTAACCAAAAATGCATTTGTTATGATGAATGTAGTCCCTTATGTAAGGAAAGCATCTTATAAACATTTATTACTGGAGTAAGATATGGGTACATCTGGTTTTGTACATTTTGATATAAACCTGTTATTTTGTGCCTGAAAATGCAACATTATGAATTTACAAAATAAAGAAATTCTCTCTAAAAATCCCTTATACTGGTGGTCTCAAGTCATCCCTACCTTGATAGCACCAGAACTGGCAGAAGAATCAGCCCCATAAATTTTAAAGACTTCCTCAACTGGGATACTGTTCTGTTAAATAACACCAAAACAACAAATATGTTATCATATCATGGCTCTTCTTTTATTATAAAACAAGGCTATTATAGCTCCAGTACATCTAGTACCATGCCTGAGAGCATGGGCACCAAATAAATAATTTCCAAATAAGTGGATAAATCAGAGTATCCTAATGCCAATTACTTATGTGTTATTTTCCCCCTTAAATAAATGTTTTCACAATACAATATAGAAGTCAGTATTTTATTTATTGTATCTTTAAAAATAAAACATTTAGTATTAGTAAATTCTGAATATTTAGAAATATTGGTTGAAAAATAAGTACGCATTAATATCAAAATGCACATTGTAGATACGAAATCTCCATACATGCACGGTGTTCATTCCCTTACCATTAAGATTCCAGCGTAAGATGATAAAATCATTGCTTCTCGTTCTCTGTGGTTTGGATATATGGGTCTACCCCAAAATGGCATTTTCCTAAGGGGGAATTGAATAAGTAAGAATGTAGGGTTTACCCTTGTTCTTTTGATGCTTGCTAAGGTTGTGACAATAATCATAAGTGATAAGTAATTGCCAATGGCCGTGTGCCATGCGCTTATTTACAAAATTGATATGATCAATCCATCATCAGCAAAGTCTACGTTTTGAATTTTGAATCTTTCAACAGTGCTGATGAATTGCCCTCATCAATCCGTGTTCCCGCAGATATCCATCATTGGCAGACTGGCCACTATGGTGAGTAGTTATGACTGTGCCAATCCGTTTCCTTTCCCCTTCCTGTGGCAATTTGCCTGGGGATAACTGCCCTACCCCACTGGGTACCTCTATGCTTCTAGAGAAGCTGACAACAGCCCTTGAGGCCAAGGATGGAAAACACACCATGGACTAAGCTAGTCAGCGTATTCCATCTCCCGCTCCCCCTACTCCACCCCCAGATAAGTCAGAGCAAACAGAGTCATTGAGATACAATTCTGTGATTTTTCAAAAGTGCATTCTCCCTTGGACTGAATGTTGTGATAAAGTGGGTTGAAACTAGGAATAGTGTCCACCCAGGGAAAACAGTCAAAAGGTGGATCCTGATGACCTGGCTTGAGTTTTGAGTTAAGCCATGCCTGATGTGGACCTAGCCATGGACTTATCAGTTACAGAAGAGATAAATCTCTCCCCTCCTCCTCTCTCTGTGTCATTTTCTTTCTTCCCTGCTTTTTTTTTTCTTAACTCTGCTCAAACTGGATTTTCTGCTGATTACAACTAAACACTGGTACAGTCATTCAGGACGAGGTGTGCATTCTAAAGCCATGCAACAGAAAAAACAACTGGCCTCTGAAACAAGCAATTCGATCCTAGCCTCACTAGTTTCATGTTCTTCCCAACTGAGCTTGTCTGCCTGGCACACATGGGAGAAGATGCCAAACATTCTGGAAAGGTTCTTAACAGCTGTGACTCAAACCACTCAGCTCAGGCACACATCTGGTCAAACGCTTAAGAAGCTGTGTTTGATAGTCCTTAGGAAAAGGTTACAGACTTTACCCACAGAACTGATCATTAAAAAAAAAATCAAGGCATGTACACAATAAAGCACAGTCATATTTCTAAGGCAGAACATTCTAGGCAAGAAAGATCTGCATCTGATGGAAAACAATTAACAGAGATGCAAAATATGTAAGCATATACATGACTTCCTTGAATTGATGACTGTGGGGTTTCTTCAGGTTTCTAGTTGGAAATAGATGCTCACCTGCAGTATTTTCAAATCAGAATGCGTTATTGTGGAAGATGCCAGATAGAACTTCCTCTGTCACTTCTCATAATCACACATTAGAAAAACCAAAACCTCAAACCATTCAACTTACACTTCCTCCCGTTCCAGCCAAGTTAAGTCTTCTTTGTGATCCAGCCATTGCAAAGCAACATGGATGGCCAAGTCATAGTGTGCCTGGGGACAGGAAACACAGAGAGCAAAAGGAACAGCTTAGACATGGGCCGAAGCACGCCCTGGGCCCGATGACAATGGCATTGCTAAGCCTCATCTACTGTTTCGTCATGTCCACAACGGTGAGGATCATCAACTGTGTCCAGTAACCTGATGCTCAGACAGAAATAACCAGGGATCTGCAGGCACCACATTTACCTCCCACTAGAGAAGTTTCCTCTATGTATGAGGTTGGTGAAGCAGGGGCAGGAAAAGAAGGGATAGATTCATGGAAAGAATACTAAACTGGGAATCAGGGAATCTGGGTTCAAATCCAGGCATGGCCAACAATGAGTGATATTTTATCCTTGGGTGAACAACTGATGTTCTCTGGGCCTCAGTTTCCTTGAATTTTAAAATAAAAGGTGAAGGTAGAGGAGGAAGAGGGACATAGAGGACAATTTCTAACTCTGTGAGTAGAACATCAGAGATGTGCTCCCGAGGGCACGGTGGAGGGCTGTGCCTGTCTGGGAGGCTGGGGAAATTCCGGGAGGCTTCAAAGAGGAGGTCTGGGCTTAGGAGGGCTTAAAAAAATTTTTTTTAATTAAAAAAAAAAAACAACACAAAGAGGAGGCCTTGGTGGAGCTAGGGCTTAAAGGATGCGGAGAATTTCTATAGACAGAGAAGGGCTTCTAAGGTGGAGGGTCTGGTAGAGCCAGAGAACTGAAAGAAGACCTGGTTAAGTGACCTGCTAAGGGTGTTACATGCAGTGAAAAGCTGAGGACCGATTCAAATGCTCATTCCTAGCCTACTGACCACATTTCCTGGTAATGTCAAAGGGTATTTGCCACTTATCTATGAAAACATTTCTTCTCTCCTCCCCTTCCCCAACCCCAACCCCAGAAAAGGGAAGGTCGGTTTTGTTTTTGTGTTTTCAGATGGGCTCCAAGGGGCTAACTCTAAAATTCTCTAAATGGTATAATTGGAACAATGTAATTATTTCTTTCAAGGACTGAACCAAGCTAAAAAAAGAAAGAAAGGAAGAAAGGGAGGAAGGGAGAAATGGAGGAAAGAAGAAAGAGAGAGAGAGGAAGGAAGGAAGAGGGGGAGGGAGGGAAGAAGGAAGGAAAAGGAGGATTGTGATCATTTGTTGAAACCTAATCCAAAGACTGATGCCTGCACCAGCACCATTGGCATCACCTGTTTGCTTATAAAAAATGCAAATTCCCACCCCTCCCTAGATTCCCTGAATCAAAACAGCCTAGTAATACGACCTCATTAAAGTTTGAGAAGCACTTGTCTAATTGATTTAATTTCTCCACTTAATATGTGCGCAGAGAAGTCCTTTAGAACACCAAGCCTTAACTGCTTATTTAGCTCCAGGGAAAACAGACAGGGATGGCGGGGGGGGGGGGGGGGGGGACGGATAATCCCTTCTTCCTCATTAGTGCAAGAGCAGTAAGTAAGCAGCATAAAAAAGCTGACGATTTACTAATCTCTTTTGAATTAGATCTTTACACAGCTTCCTTAATTTATGTGAAGTGAACTTTTATTACATAACATGACTCTGAGTTTCAAAATGAATAATAACAAAGGATTTTAGGATTATGAAGTCCTTTGGTTTTCTCCATTAATGCATATGGTAAAAACATGATTGTATTTTGAGAACTACATGAGAGCTAACCTTGTCAAAAAGTTTTTAACATCCTGCATGTCACTTTTGTACTCATTTTGCTTTTTAATCTCTCCTAACAGTAAATAGCAAAAGTCCCATGATGTATTTTCTTATTCTCATTAATAAGTTGAGAAGACCACATGGACAATCCTAGGATAAGAAGATGAGAAAGAGGACATGCTGGGGGATCAAGGTCAGCCTTGTTTAGGATAGACAGTAGACCCTTGTTCTGTTCCCTCAATACACATAGACACACATGTGACTCACTGCAGCATGCTTTTCTTTACCATATCGTCTAGAAAGGTGAGTTGCCTTCTTCCTTTTGGGTCAAATTCATTTTCCCGAAGTCTGATGCCAATATAATCTCCCCTTAAAAGCAAGAGAGCAGAATTGAACCAGCAGGAATGACACAGGAGCGCAGTTTGCAGAAGGTTCCTTCCCAACCCCTCCCTCCTCCACCAAAATACAAGAAAAGTCTGGTGGCTGAGTTAATATTCATTTTGATTTACATGGCCATTCTGCAATGCTGCAGGTTTAAAGTGTCTAATCACAATGAACAAATCACGGTTATCAAAAAATTAAACTCACAGAAAACTGAATTTATAGGAAAGCAGGGAGTATGATAAACTCCCATAGGCAGAATAGACTTTACAAAACAGAAAAGATTGACACCTGCTGTTTAAAATAAAGATTCCCTTGCTGCCTGTGCTAAACTCAGACAGAATGTCCAAAATTGATAAATTCCAGATGTATGATATTCCGTATAGATATGTTATTTTGCCCAAAGGCGTTTTCCCATCAGAATGCAAATACTCTTAGGAGGAGTTATACATAGAAAACTATTAGTGATTCCAGTTTAGCCTATCCTTATCAGATCCTTTCCTAGTGGGCTTTTAATAAGGGGAGGTTGAATAAGGGCCCTGGTAGAAAAGAAAAGGGGGCTACCTTGGGAAAGTCGAAAAGAGGGACTGAATGAAGGAAAAAGGACTCTGGGGTTTCCAAGGTCGATCTCGGCAAATCTCATAATGTTACGTGAGGACAGCTCTGTTTCTCAAGGTCTTTACCAAACACTTTAGGCAACTTCCTGTGATGGGGATAAATTGCTTTTGGCTTCTAAAAGTTCTTCTTCTGAGTTATTAAGCTATTCTAGATTGATACAAATTCTTGAAGTTTTGCTTTGTAATTCCAAGACACTTTATTTGTGTCTTGGATTCCTAAATGGATTCTTGGGATATAAAATTAATTTATATCGGTTTTAAAGTTCCAGATCTTTGGAGGAGCTATGTAGAGGAATGGGCATTCCTAATTAAGGTTTGTTCTTAATACGTTGGTCTCCAAATAAATACATGTAAACGTGTGAATTCATACATAGTTTATTACAGCATTTCTTAAAGACGTGTGAAAAGATAATTCTCTTAGCAGGCAGAGAAAGGATATTTAATAGGGACTGTGATAAGGTCTTTAATGAAAAAGATATTATTGTTGTGCCTATAATCATGAAATAGAACATAGCCATTTTTCCTCCTTTTGTATGGTCTGTGATTTTCACCAACCTCTTAACAAAGTACCAAGTCAGAGATACGCTACCACAGGAGAAAACATATTTTTCCATGGGAAAACTTAATATTTTCTTACATGTTTAAAACAAAGTTCAGATGGCAAAAAGAAAAAGGAGATGAATTATTTAATCAGTAAGACTGACAATAGAAGAAGCAGAGGCTACAATTTAAATGCTGGGCCCTTGGGTCCATTTTTCAGAAATCTCTCCTAATATCTTTTATTCATCAGGGCCCTTTCAAAGGCACATCCTTCCCAGCACAGGCTGGGGCTGTGGGCTTGGATCTCAGGCTCTAAAATGGGGATGTCTCGGATGCGCATGCTGCTGGCAGAAACATCCTCCCAAGAGATTCAGCATCCTGCTTTGCACTATGTGTGAAGCATCTCGGGCAGGAAAGCCAGATCAGCCAGCTTTCTCCTATAGCGCAGGAATAGCTTCTTCCTTAGAGCTTTACCCTCCTGCTAATAGCTGGACCATCCATGACATAAGACCCACCCAATGTTGAGTGTAATAAATGAAAGTTATTCTCAGACTTACAGGAGCTTTTTCATTTCCTTCTTTAGCAGCCTTCTTTCCATGATTAAAGGCTTATCCAGCTGAGCAGGTATCTGCAGCTTACACTGCACCTGTTATCCTTTGGAAAGACCCAGCCTCTCTGAGCCTAGAAGCTACAGCAGCAAATCAGAGAGGATTTGAGTTAGGGATGCTATCACTCCCAATACCAGTCATGGAATCCTAGGCTCTGGAAGGGATCCGAGAGTTGCAGGCCTCTTATCCAGCAGGTTCCAGATCAGAAATCTGTCTGGAAGCCAGTACACTGTACCTTGAGTTTATCTGACGCCTCTTATTCCTTCCAAGTTTTTTCAATATTCATCATTTACTTATCCTTGCAAGAAACTAGCAAGTAAAACCAACACGGCTCATGTAATCATAGATAAGAGTGTTTGGGCAGAACCATCCAAACACAGATGGTCTGTGATCTAAATATGTTTGAGTTCTGTATGTGTTCAGCATAATGACTCCCAGTAAATCTACCTGGTTCATGGCTCATAACAGAGTTTCCTATAGAACACTTGTACAACTTCTTGTGGCCAGGAGGCCCTGGTAAGAACATGGGGTGATGGCAAAGGTGAGGCCATGTCTTCAAGTCTCACCCCCATAATGAATTCCTGAAGAGGATATGAAAGGGCTGGCAGGGATGGGTGGCGAG
Organism: Vicugna pacos; assembly: GCF_048564905.1. Classification (NCBI taxonomy): domain Eukaryota; kingdom Metazoa; phylum Chordata; class Mammalia; order Artiodactyla; family Camelidae; genus Vicugna; species Vicugna pacos. The sequence continues at coordinate 64,332,688 of NC_132991.1, read as the reverse complement.
GTATCTCCACAGGAATCTCTGTAAAGTCCTGGTTTTTGAACTATGTAATGCATTGCCTATTTTAAAAAACTAAGTTGGGAAACTCCACCTGAAGGTAACTGGTGGTGCCTGGTCTCTTACAGCAGAGCTGACCCTCACACACTCACAGCTCAAAGCCTCAAGGATGCTGCCTACCTGGGGAAACAAGGCACCTGCCCAGGCCTCTCCAGGTGTCCCCTGCAGAGCACCCCACTTCACTCCCCCTGTCCTCATTCACCTCGTCCTCCAGCCCCATCCAGGACCCAGTGGCCTCCCCTCTATCATCATTGTTGCAGTTGGCTCAGCAGCACCCGGACTTGGGGCATCCAGGTGAAGAATTAAAGTTCAGGTGATGGGGTCAAACAGGATCTGAAGTCATAAAAAGGAGTTTATTTTGAAAATCATCACTGTTGAATGAAATGCCCTAGGAGAGGGTGTAAATGTGATATCAACTTTATCTGCAATGTTTAATTTCTTAAAAAAGATTCTTAAGCAAATTGTGGTGGTTAATTTTCTGTGTCAATTGGCTAGGCCAGTGTGCCCAGATATTTGGTCAAACATTATTCTGGTTGTTTTTGTGAAGGTGTTTTTTGGATGAGATTAACATTTAAATCAGTAAACTCTGAGTAAAGCAGATTACCTTCCATTGTGTGGGTGGGCCTCATCCAATCAGTTGAAGGCCTTAAAAGAACCTCTCCTGAGCAAAAGGAATTCTGCCAGCAGACTGCCTTCAGACTTTAACTGCAACTCTTCCTTGAGTCTACATCCTGTCACCCCACCAGATTTTGGACTGTCCAAGTTACTACAATCACATGAGCCAATTCCTTAAACTGAATTTCTCTCTACGTATATATACACATCCTGTTAGTTCTATTTCTCTGGAGAGCTCTGACTAATACACATAAAAGAAAAATTGTTAACATTTGTTGACTCTGGGGTAATAGGTCTGTAGCTGTTCATTATATTACCTTCCATACTTTTGAAATTATGCATATGTTTTTAAATCACTGCTCTAAAAATGACTGGGGAAAAAACTTAGAAACTTTTGAGGGGAAAATTAGAGCATATAAACATTAAACTTCATTTAATTCAGCTCTCCAACAATAATCAGAGAGGAAACAGGATGCTACTGATTTAAATAAATTCTTCACCAAACCAGTTTAATTATTGTGGGCCATTCTTGCTGCTGCTACATCTGCTAATGCCTTGGATAGGACGTAGAAAAGGGAATAAAGTAGGAGCATCCCATAGGAAATGGATTAACTATAAAGACAGTGATATTGCTCTCAACCAGAGAGTCAACTGGGACAGGAGACTGGAAGCCAGAAAGGTTGCCTTGTGGCCTAGACCAGGAAAAGCACTGGACCTGGGGAGGCCAGATGCCGGAATATGGAGTCCACTCCACCACTGACTATGTGGCCCTGGCCAAGCCTCTTGGCTTTTCTGGACCCCACTCTCTGGTGTCGTCTAAAATGTGATGAGCCTAGTTAACGTCACCCAGAGGTCTTTTCACCTTAACTTTCCACAACTTTATAAAGGCTAGCATGTGTTATCATTCCTCCAATTCAATAATTTTAAAAATGTTTGTTGGTAAAAAAAAAATCTGTCTTACCTCAATTCCTTGACAGGTGAGAGAGGCGCTTTGTTAGCTTAGAAGCCTTTTTAAAAAGCAAAAGATTCAGCATTTGCTTTAACACATTCTTGCTTTGTAATTCTGAACCAGCTCCTTGAATTTTGGACACACAAATTATAAAACTTGAGTCTCTTGGTTGTTGGGACAGCTTCCTCTTAGAGCCATCCCCCTTCCTCTACAATTCAATGTAGCATAAGATGCAAAGATTTTAAAAACATGAGCATCTTCCATTCTCATTAGGTTGGAGGTCAGGAGACCCTGGGAGGCTGCCAACTAGCTGTGTCACCTTGGACAAATGAATTTGCCTCTCTGTGTTTGTGTGTTTCCCCCTCTGTAAAACAAGCACTAAAGGACTGGAGAGGTCCTGCCAGCTGTCGAGTTCAGTGACAGACATGTGTTTGGTTGAAAGAGGGACTCTGTTCAGTTTAGACTGAATTCAGCCAGTCATCCTTCTTTTCTGTCTATAGAACTTAAACGAAAACAGGGCTCTAGCTGGAAATACAAATAAGAGAGCTACTGGAAAGATTCCAGCTCTCTCAGGCCTTAACCGTTTCACAGAAACCAACTCCCCAGCAGTCACAGCCCCCATATTCTACAGGAATAGCGCGCGGAGGAACATCTGCTCACTCGCTGCATGTCCGAGCTCCGCGGCCCGCATCTATGGGGCAGGTCTCCAAGGCTGTGTTCTGTTAACGAATTCCCCTTTCACAGTCTCTCACCAGTCGGAGTTGATCCCAGTGCTTTTGTTCTGTCTGTGCTTCGTGCTTCCGGAGGCGTGCTTGAGCATGGACGGAGCTGGTGCTCACAGACATCCAGCAAAAATACTTTTCTTTTTTTGGTTGCTAGGAAACAGTGACAGAACGAAAATGTGTGTGTGTTTTTTAATATTCCTACATATCCTGCAGGAGGGTGGGAGATCGTATATTTGGGACAAGAGTATGATCCTGACCTGGAGTTCACGGGTCCTTTTACTGGAGCAGGCGTCGGTTTCCCTTCTGAATGATTCATGGAAAGCCGAGGGTGCAGGCCGTCCAGCCCCACACGCCGGAGGGTTTTGTAGCACTTAGCTGCAGACCCCGGAGTTAACTGACCCCGCAAGGATTTCAGGGGGAGCCAGTGAACCTCTGGCTCCTCACACACTTAGGTTGATTCTACTTGGTGACCACAGACACAGGGCAGGGAAATCCTGAAGATCCATCATCTTTCTCTCCTACTAAGTGGTCTCTCACCTCCCACACCGGCCTCCTCATCTTAAACGCTTCCTCCTTTGCTTAAAGCTTGCAGATGGTGTCCCTTTGCTCTGAGAATAAGATCTAAACTCCTAGCCGGGGCCTGTGAATGGGCGTCCTCCATGCCCTGGACAGGGGCAGACTTTGTCACTTGGCCTCTCCAGGCCTGTGTGTCTGTCATCATTACCACTTAACCCTCCTTTCCACTCCTCTGCGTGACCAAGATATCTTGTTTCCTTGATATCTCAGGTACTCTCTGAGTGACAGTGACACTAGATTTTATAGGCTAGTTGTTCACTCCACATTGAATTTATATTGTACTTAGAACATTCCAGGTTTTGTGAGCCTAAAATTTATACAACATGGGGGCCCCCTTTAAGGAAATAAATGCAAAATTGTGACTACAAGGTTGAATGTTTATTTTCAAGGGAAAAATTCAGGTTTCCCTCTAGTGTGGCTGTTTACAATTTGTTTTAAATTATAAAGTATTAGAATAAACTAAGAGTTATTTTTTAGCTTATTGACTCCATGTTGATAACGTCTTTATTCTGTTTTCCACAATTTCCTGCTCAAGACATGCTCCTTCCCCAGGGCGCCTTGAGAACTTTACTCTTAATCTTACTAGGCTTGTTCATCCCTTGCCCTCCCCTCACCCCCACACCCTCTCCTACATTTCCCTTCATCCCCGTCCCACATCATAGTGGTTATTTCTTATTCTACTTATTAATAGATGGTGGTGCTTATTAATATAGTGTTTGCATCTTACTCCGTTGTATTGATTCATCCTTTGCTCTTTAAAAGTACTCTCTTAGTGTGTTTATGTTGAATCTCCTTATTTTGATGGTGAGGTCCCACAGTGTAAACATCATGCTTTCTATCTGTGTGCTCCCCCAAAAAGATTCATGATATTGCTGTGTGTTTATCATACATTCACTAAATATTACCTGGCATGGGAAAATTTTTTTTCTGTTCTGAAAGTAATGAGAACTCTAAACATATTTAGCAGATAAAATCTCTGCTCTCTCATTTATATGAATGTTCTTGCCCTCCTTGGTTGAACAATTGGGTGGTGGGGGGGGGGAGGTGGTCAGCAGAGGTTGACCAGATGGTAGCATTTTTAGCATTTGCATTTGGTAGGGGTTAAAAAACTGCATGTACATACAAGCAGTGTATAGTAAGTTGGCATTGATGAGCACAGTGTTTTTCCATGGGAAAAAAAAAGATGAGTTTTAGTCATCTTCTCTGTGAATACAAGAGACCAGACATTGAAGGGTAACAAGGCTATGGCCATGCTCACCTTAGGATTCTGACAAGTCTGAACATATCTGGGCAAGTCTGGAGGACCAGGGACTGCAGTGTTACACCAAGACTCTCTTTGCATCAGTGGTTCTCAACATTGGCTATACTTTAGAATCACCTGAGGAGCTTTAAATACTCCCCAGGACAGCTAACTCAGAATCTCTGAGGGTAGGACTCAGCCATCCATAATCTTTAAATTTCTCCAGGGTTCCAACATGCAGATGAGGTTGGGAACCACTGACATGTAAAGGACCAAGAGACACTGTAGGTAATGCTCCGTTATTGCAGTTACACTAACCTTTAGTTTGATGGACCATTCTTTTCACTTCCAAAACAGACATGAAGAAGAGATGGACCACTTTTCCCCTTTGGTCTTTGTCACCCTAGATATGATGCACAGCACTATGTCAGTCAACTTACTACCATTCTGAAGATGAAGCTAGTATATGGATAAGGGCAGAGGCAAAAAACGTCCAATTATGAGTTTTTGTGTTCTAAAGTTCTTGTTTTTAAGACAATTCTTATTTTTAAAGCCAGTTTTAGTTGGAGGTTTAGAGTAATTTTAGCCAAAGCCATTTTAAGTGATACACTCACCTAAATGTAGCCCCAAACTCATGTCAGGATCCTCAGCAGAAGGGATTGCAATAGAAGAGTGAATAAAAATAAAAAGCATATTTTCCCTCTGATCACTGTGGGACTTTGGGAGCTCAAGCAATGGTACCACAGCTTCTGCCACGATGGGAGGTAATATCATCAGCAATGGCAGCAAAACAGGAAGTCATTCTTAATCTCAGATATCAACAGCTTGGGCATGAGGCATCAGTAGCTTTGATGCAGATATTTGTAGGGAAGGGAAAACTTTTCCTCTATCCTTTTATGTTTTGTACCTGGGCCCTGCGATTTAAACTGATGAAAGACAGATTAACAGGTGAAAAGGCATATCAGCTTATACTGATGTTGATATTTGTATGTGCAAAGTGATCCCCAGGAAAGAAGTGATAACCCAAAGAAATGATTAGACTTGTGGCTTTTAATTTATTTCTATTTTAACAAAGAACAATAAATTGTGGACAAAGGAAAGGGGTTTTGGGCTTCCAAGGATGATAAATTGTAGAAAAGTGACTAAAATTGTGTGGCAGTAGTTAACAGTTGTTTAGTAAGGTTTGTTTATGCAGATGCATTTTGGTACCCTCTCTGTCTTGAGTAATAATAGCTGTTTTCTTCCACTTTCCCCTTTGGTAACTGTAAGTTTGTTTTCTATGTCTATGAGTCTCTTTCTGTTTTGTCAATAAGTTCATTTGTATCTTTTTTTTAGTCAACATGTAAGTGATATCATATAAGAAGATCTTAATAGTATCTACCTTATAAAGCTGTTATGAGAACTAAATGGGTCATTTATGTGTACGACCTAGAATGTTACCTGGCATATCAAAACTACTTATTGAATGCTAGCTGTTAATTAAATTTTAACCAAAATAATATGCTATACTGTAAATCCCCTCTCCCCCATTAAAAAATCTGAGCAATAAGATAACTGAGATTGACCTCGGTGTTTCATAATTTTTCAGACCACCCGCTATTTTGCCAAACTGAACCATTTCCTATCTTCTTTAAATATTTATATTATCAAAAACAAGGTTTTTATAACTCTCCCCCAAATAAAATTACAATATAACACAGAATACGCTTTTTTTAAACATTTTTTATTGATTTATAATCATTTTACAATGTTGTGTCAAATTCCAGTGTTCAGCACAATTTTTCAGTCATTCATGGACATATACACACTCATTGTCACATTTTTTTCTCTGTGAGTTATCATAACATTTTGTGTATATTTCCCTGTGCTATACAGTGTAATCTTGTTTATCTATTCTACAATTTTGAAATCCCAGTCTGTCCCTTCCCACCCTCCACCCCCCTGGCAACCACAAGTCTGCAGAATACGCTTTTATCAAACAGCGCACCTGACCTCTCCCTCCCTGCTGCCATTTGTTCCTTACCTTTCACCATCGCTTGAGAATCACTGACCTAATTAGCAGTTGTAGATGGGATCCTGAAAGCCGAGTACACCTCCTGCACCAGCTAGAGGAAGTTAATTCATCTCAGAGTTACGGAGTCAAGGAGAAGCCCTTTTAATTTTCTTTCTCATCTCAGATCACTCAGTCATCAGTCGCTTCCCTCTCCCCTTCCTGCTCAGAATCCAGTTTAACCATTACCTGTAAGTGGACTGGATACAAGATTTCAGAGTGTAGTAAGACTTCTAAGGTGGGCTTGGTTTTTTTTTTTTTTTCTTTTGTTAGTGGAGGTACTGGGGATTGAACCCAGGACCTCATGCATACTATGCATGTGCTGTACCACTGAGCTGTATACCTCCTTGGGCTTGGTTTTTAAATGTGACCTGTTTTCCTCAGCCACATCAGGTTGGGGCAGAGTTTATAATAGTGTTTCAATAGTGATAATGAACGATGTTAATACACTGGTTCTTTCCCACAGAGTTAAGGAACCTTCAGTTTCCCACTAACCCTTCCCCAGAAACTCAGAAAGTTCCATGGGGTCCTCTCAGCTGTCTTGTCTAGTTTTATTCTCCACTCCTGTAGTCCATCTCATGCTCCCCAGTCACCGCCAACATTCCCACCCCCACTCCCTCAATTTGAGTGGCTTGAGAGTCTGTTTACTCTCAGGTTTTCAGGAACGAATCATAACACCAACTTGCTTCCATGGCCCCAGTCATCCTGTCATCACCTCTCTCGGCTGTAGGGAAACTCCACCCCACACAAGCCTGGGTTCATTCCTCTTTACAGTTTGCAGTGCATTGCTGCCTGATGGTCTTGGTGACTCACAGAATCTGATGAGTTTGATTTTGGCTTTTGGTTAGTGTTTTAAGCAGCCTTCTCTCGCTAAGACTTTGTTATACTCCCCGTGTTCAAGGACAATCTGAGGACCCCCGTGATCATACCTGTATACTTACAAATGACCCCTTTCCTGTTTTTGGATGGTTCTGCAGAATTCTTGAGTAAAGCTTGATTACTTTTACTTGGCCCACGCGTGAATTCTTTCTATGAATCTCCTCCATCCCTGGAGCAATTAAGTGCTAGAATCCTGGGTGAATATGCTCAAGAAACCCTAGATACATGTGAATTTGCCGCAGGTACACGATTTAGATTTTCTCTGAGATCCCTGTTTTATAAAGTAGGGCTTTTCAGGTACGTAAATAAGATTTGGGGAGAATAGTCAGACTGGTTAATTTAATTCTTATTACATTTCTTTTTTAAAGTAATTAGTTAAGATGATACAAGTAATTCTTAAATATACCTTGTTAAGAACTCAAACAGTATAGAAATATATTGAGTCAAGTATGGTAGCGTCCCTCCTCCGCAAACTTTTTTCTCTAGTTGTAAGCACTATCACATCACTCAAGACATTATACTAAGCATTTACATATGTAGGTAAATATAGAAACACTTGTGGCATTTTTAAATATAATTGGATTATGGTGATATTTTGTGCATTTCCTCCACCCCCTTCAAATATGTCTTAGAAAGCTCTCTTTATTGGGCTAAACGTACTTCATTCTTTTTAACTGCTGTGTCTATCCCATAGTGAAAGCACATGGTCATATATTCACCTCTTCCTCTACTGAGAGACACCCAGGTTGTTTCTAATTGTTTGCTACGGTAAGTAAAGCCACAGTGACATTTTTTGAAAAATATATATTTAATTTTGTGAATAAGCATGTCCTTAAGATAGATATGTCATTGTGGAATTGTTGAATTAAGGGAAGGGTGCATTTAAATATTGATAGAAACTGGTAGAATGGCTGTCCCATTCACTTTCCCCCTAACAGTGAGGGGACTTTAGAGTCTCACTATCAACTGACTCTCCCTGCATGACTGAGGGATTGCCAGGATTTTGCATGAGCAGACAGAGCAATTTTGGCAAAATTTCCAGAGGATATTGGACCCCTCGGCTATTGAAAGCAGTCCTTCAACTCCTGGGTTGCAGTGTCTGCCCCAGAAGGAGGTGAAGAAGGCTTTGTACCCTTGTGGTTTCTGAAGTTAGCATTTCCTTTAAGGTCTGGCAGGTTTCCTTCATAATGCTGTGAAATTATTAAAAATTTTTTCAAAGCATGTTTCCTAGCCACAGCAGTAGTTTGCGTTCTGTTGAAGCGTGGTTACAGCTGTCGGTAGGTCAGTTGTAAATATCTGATCGGAATTGTACTGGGACAACCCTTTCTCGCCTAGTTAACGGACTCAGACGGGAGAAACTGAAACCATTTTTTAACCCTAAAAATCATCTTCTCTGACTTTCTCAGAGTTTATGTAGGAAAAGAAACCTGTTAAACCCTTCATTTATCTCCAGTGAATACTTCATTATTGTGCAGTGTTTAAGGAATACATTGCTAGCTAGTATTCTGTGCTGCTAACTCACTCTGATAATACTGTGATCTCTTGCCTCTCAGTAGTCCCAGGTCTCAACTTTGCAGGACCCTCTCTATCTCTCTTGAGCTGGGGAATTAAAATGCCACAGTTTTAAATGACACTTTATGACAATGAATTATCTGTAGTGGGGGAAAAAGAGCTGTGGAAAATTAACATGCGCTCTCCGTATTATATGATGCGGAATAATAATGGGGAAGGAAGAGACAGCTGTAAAAATATTTGGCGTTTAGAGAGATTTTAGACTCAAAAGTAGAAAGAAGAATGAAGCAGCAAATACAATAACAATTTAAGAGAATTGGCCAGAGGACATAATCTTGTTAAGCACTTGCGAGTTCTTAATTTTTGCTTATTTCTCATTCCCAGGACAACTCTGGTGAAGGAATGTCATTTCTTTGTTCTAACATGTGGAGACTGAAGCTCAGAGGAAGTGCATGACACGGCCAGAGCCTCAGGACTAATAAGCAATTGTGCACGATTCAAATCTATGTCTGTCTTGTTTCAAAATTTTTGTATTTCTCACAATAGTGCAGTTTGCTCCAGTCAGATTTAAATTTTAGATAAACAATAAATAATTATTTTAGTATAAGCATGTCCCAAATACCCCACAGGGGGTATTTTTATACTAAAAAAAGTACTCATCATTTATTGAAAATTTAACTGGACAGCATACATTTTTATTTACTAAATCTGGCAACAGAAGACTCTCTAACTTATTAGGGCCAAGAGCAGGGGTGGAGGAGAAAGAAGGGTGCTTCCTCCTCTCCACTGTTCCTTTCTGTGTCTCTGTGTTCTCTTTATGTCTTGTTCTCTGCTTTTCTCAAGATAAAATGACTCACACCTGGTGATATTCTCACCTGCACCCTGGATTTTTCTCTTTTTTAAACATTTTTTAAATTGAAGTATAGTTGATTTACAATGTGGTATACATACACCCTAGATTTTGATAATAATTTCTAGAGAGAATGCAACTGTTTTCAATGACCTGTGTCCTAAATCAACGGGCCGACTTTGGACACCAAGGTTAAAGATTGCCAGTCTCATTTTAGATAATGCAAAGGAAATGTATCTTAGTTTTAAAGATGTCAGATTTTAGTTTGGAAGATACAAAAATTATTCTGAAGAGAGGACATGCAAGGTGGTGGTGGGGCAATTATGCCCAACCATGATTAGATTCAGAATTTGTTCTGCTGGGGTTGTCAATCAACCCAAGCCTGCCACCTCATGACAAGCACTATTTGGTTCTCTGCAGCATTCAAAGATAACCTCCTATTCTTGAGGATAAGATAAAAACACTAAAAGACAGAGAAATACATTTGGAAATGGTGTTTTTACAAAATCTGAGGACATCTGCTGACACCCTACTGTCTGCCACTGGTGCACTATCAAGATTGGGTTATTTTAAGATGACAGCTCTGGATGTGTAGAAGTGATGTCATAGGTCAGGCCAGGTGTCAAACAAAGTTCTTATTGAAGCTGTTCCTGTTTAGTGTTAACCTCAGCATACAAGAAACCTTTGTGATTGCCTGGCCAGGTTTGCTTCTGGCTGGTAGCAGCCAACGTCTGGGTGGGCCCGGGGACTCTGTGTCTATTCATTGTGCCTTAGGGCTGATTGGGAGAGCTGCTGTAGTTCTGCCTGGCCCTTGGAGTCGGGGACTGGGTGTCCAACCACCCTGCCAGTACTTAGGGCCAACTTAGAAAGCCTGGGAAACAAGAAGTTGATCTTTGGCATCATTGCCCTGTCAGGCCACACCTCTCTCCTGTGGCCTCGAGTAGCTGTAGCATTTCTATCTACTCCTTTCCAGGCAATGGGCAGGTAAGGGCTTGTCACAGAGGATTTTGCCATTTTATAGGAGATTCTTGGAAGCCTGCGAGTCTTTGCAATCCAAAAGGAGGCTTCCTTATGATAGAACTTTAGACACCATGATCGGCAACCTTTGTGTCACCCTTCAGAGGAAGAACTCAAAACCACTTCTGCTGATACTGAACACAGCAGTCCAGGTCCCAGTGCCTGGAACGCAACTGTGTTTTCCACAAAGACATTTGTGGAAATTTCAATATTCCTCATCTCAATATTCCCACCAGAGGTGTCAATAAATGACCCACCAATGTAAATGGCATTAGACTCTGCAGTAACATCTTGGATGTGCTTCAGGAATTCCAAAGAGGCTTAAAAGAAACTTTGCATTCTGGTTTGGAAGTGTGCTGCCAAACAACTCCGGGTTTACCTCTTCATTTTTGGGGTCCGTACATCTCGGCTGCCTGTAAAACTTTTGGTAGAAACAGTCTTTTCTAAGTTGTGATACATGTGGACTGGTAAATGCACTTTGTAAATAGGACTCTAATAAAAGAGTTTTAAAAGGACATGAAAAATGGTTTGTCAATCTTGTGGCAATTGATCAATAATTGCAAGATATTGGGAGGGCTCTATTTTTATTACCTTATTTTCTAACTATAAAATTAATGCACTTTCATTGGAATATTGTAGAAATTATAGGAAAGGAATATCAATGAACACTTTTTTGCTCTTTAAAATTTCTTTCTTTGGAAGGATAAAGATATTGTTCAAATGCCTTTTATACCTATACACTCAACCTAGTTAATGTTATAGAACATTAAAGGACAAAATAAAATATGTAAAGGCTAGAATAAGCTTCTAAATAAAAAGGGAGTTTGATTCCTTTTTTTAAAGTAGAGTTAGTGAATTTTGATGAATAAAATGCTTTTCTTTTATCATTTGAATAGGGAAAAATGTGTTTGAAACTTAACATATCTGGAAAGATGAAATTAAGACTTTATGATTGGCACATGAAATAACCTTGATCCCTAATCTCCAAAGCAGATTGTTTTCTTCAAACTAAAAACCTCAGCACTAGTAACAATAACCTCACCCCAAGTAAGTCTCTGTCCTTTGGAGGTGTGAGTTTAGGAAACAAGGTTGGGAATAAACCCTGAATAATTTCAGATCATTATTCAGGAAATGCTGTGTAAGACTCATCAGCAGGCTCCAAAGAAACTGCTACAAGAATTTGCCTAAATGTGTGTGTATTGTCAAATGGCATTGTCAGAATAAACGTACAGCCTCTGAAAGGTGACTTTTTGAAGAGGCTCATTGCCATGTATTCTTTCAAATATTTTTGTTTTTAATCATATTACTTAAATTTTTGCTTAAAGGTACATCATTGATTGTGTGGCTTCAGAATGTAATCAAAGGATGATCAGAGTCCAAACTAACTTCTCCATTATCAGAGGCTGGTAGAGGGGAATGGATGACACAGGTGGAGGAAGATGTGTCTGCAACATTTGGGTAAGCGCTAGGTACCATTATTTTCTTCAAGAAGAGATGAAATATTACTTACAGATCTACAGTGCCTCAGCAATTTTAAAACTTGAAAAGTTCTGAAAGTTGCAAAAAAATTTTTTTTAATAATCTAATCTGGGCTGACACGAAGCTTTTGTCTTTAACCATTCCATTCAATGAGAAGATTCATGTTTGGCTATAAAGATATTAATGTGTTTGAAAAAAAAGATATTAATGTGTTTGGATACACAGAAGTGTTCCAGACTCTTCTGAAGGTGGTTTGCAATATGCAGAATATACCCCCTGTTAACTTTCTAATATCTGAAATCTGGCCCAAGTTTTGTATAAAGGATTGAGAACCTGTAGATTACTAGATTGCCACATTTTAAATCTTCAGGGAAAAATTTTTTTGAAACCACAGTTTCTGGGGATGGCTGTTACTTGGTTATAAAATGAAATATTTTATTGAATCAATGTTTTTTGATATGGACTTTGGTAGAGTAAATGAGCTAAGTAATTTTCTGGACTTAGGCTCTAATTTTTGTGTGTGCTTAAATCAGTCTTTCTAAGTAATAATAAATACTACTGTAGTCTATTAATGCCTCTCCAATTTCTTTTAGAATTTATACCACATTCTAAAGGTATGTGCTGGCTGAGAAATGCTTTGAAGTGTGGTTCTATAAAGAACATTATTCAGAAAGATGACAGAGATGACAAATACTCTACTGTAAGCCTCTTCATCACATAATTTAGAATAAATGAGCCCATTATTGTAATCAGTATAAGATAATAGTATAGAAATGTTAATCTGAGGGGAAATCCAAAAAAATTAGTGGAAGAATTTTTTCTCTAGCTTTCCTTTTCACTTCCAACTCTTTACTTTTCCTATTTTATTTGCTTGATTAAATTCAACTTTTTGTTACCATATTTGAACAGAACCTAGTCTCATTCCTGCCAAGGTTCTAACATAAAGTGAAAGGTTGGTGAGTTCTGTAGCTTGGTTTTAAGAGTAGTTTTAAATTTGTCTTTTGGAGAGAGAAATGGATGCAGTTTAGTGATGAACACAAGCCATGGAAGAACAGAGATTCGAATTATCATCCTAGGTTTACCCTTTACCACCACAGGGCAGGAGGTAGAACTCAACTGATTGTCATGTTTATTCAAAGCATGCAAGTGCCAACTGGAGATTTTTATGGAGGTTTCATCACATAGGCATAATTGAACATTAACTCAAATTTCCAGTCCCTCTCCAGGGAATTGGGGAGGTGGGGCAGAGCTGGAAGTCTTAAGCTTCTAATCATGGCTTGGTCTTTCTGATGACCTGTCCCATCTAGAAAGGGCATTATGTGTAGTGAAAAAAGCCAATCTTGAAAGGTTACATACTGTACAATTCCATTTATGTAACATTCTTGAAATGATAAAACTATAGAGTTGAAGAACTGGTGAGTGGTTGCCAAAGGACAGGTATGGGAATGAGGAGGAATGAGTGTGGCCATAAAGGGATAGCATTAGGGAGTCCCTTGGTTGAACAGTTTTGATCATGGTGGTGATTATATGGATGTTAACATGAAATCAAATTGCACAGAACACACACACACGCACAGTGAAGTTCATAGAGTAACTGGTAAAACAGAATATAAGTTCATAGTCCTGTTAATTGTAATGTGCAAATGTTAATTTCCTGGTTATATTGGTCAGTTATACAAGTCATAGAAGATCACCCCTGGGGGAAGCCGAGTGATGGGTTCATGAGTGTTGTGGGATTCAGCAGGCCAGTGGGTGCAGTAGAAGAATTTACCAAAGACAAAGAATGAAAATAGGAAAGGAGTCTATTAGGGATGTTGTCATAGACAACAGTGGGCCACACAGATGAGAAGTGCCTGCGTGTGCATCCAGGGTTGGTTGCTGAGGTCTCTTATACGGGAGAGTTACATTAAGTACCAAGGGGTCACAGGGTGCGTGATCAGCTCATGCACAGGTCTCTGATTGGTTGGTATTGAAATAATAGGGAAGGGAAGGGGTTGGAAGGGTAGGGGGCTGAGACTGGTTCTGGTGGTCTGGCTTCAGGGCATTGTATAGTTGATCATTATCTAAGGCAGTTAGTTCGGCTAAGGCAGGTATGTACCAGGAAAGGAATGTTTCTTGTTATCTTTAAAAGACAGCAACCGGATGCCTGAGGGGCCTTGGGGTAGGAATCTGCCAGATGTCGGTGGACCCTACAGTGAGACTCTTGTACTCTATTTGCAACTTCCTGTTAGTCTGTAAATAACTCAAAATAAAAAGTTGTTTGTTTTGATATTGTTGTTGTTTCATTTTTTTAAAGACAATACAGCTTTCACTTGTCCTCTTGGGATGCTTGCTTTTGGAGCCTAGCTGCGATGCTCTGGATGTCCAGCCCACACGGAGAGCTCACTGTGGGGCTCTGCAGGAAAGCCCCGCCCGGAGTCCCAGCCAACAGACACATCAGTAAGGAAACAGTCACAGCTACCCTCCAACTGCAACTGCATGGGAGACCCCAGGTGAGACACGTAAGTAAGAACCACCCAGTTGAGCCCAGTCAACCTCTAGAGAGGTAACAATAAAGTAGTTATTATTGTCTTAAGCCACAAGTTTTGAGATAATTCATTAAACAACAAAAGATGACTGGAACGCCATCAATGTGATCTGTGCACCTCTGTGCCCCAAATTTTAATTTATTTATGGAAAAAATAATAGTGCCTGCACCATAGTTTATTGCAAGCATGAAATAAGTAAAAATGAAGAATCTAGGTCAGTGCTTACATGAGGTTAATAATAAATGTTAGCTCCAGTTAATATTACTGTGTATCCAAACTACAACAAAAGGACAAGCAAGATATGGGACTAGCTCATTTAGCTCTGGGTCAATTCCATAATGACACTAAATGACTCTTCCCCTCTTATCCCCAGAGACTGAGAGTGAGCTGCAAGGGCTTGGCAACAGAGTGGCTTCTATCTTGAGCACATCCTTAGATGACCTCTAGCCTCCGGTTTGCCTGTGGGGTAAATGTACAGTCTAAATATAAATGAGGGTTCTACTAAGTTACCCCTTCTCCCTCAATCCCAGAGGGAGCCACTTTTTTCTTCTATAAGGTAGAAGTATTTGTGGGTGTTAGTCTGCTCCTTGCGACAAAGAACATTCTTTTATGGAAAGTGTCTGTTGCTTGAACAACATTTGAGCTATTTGGAAGCCCATTTTGTAATACACAGCATTATAAAAGGCCTTGTCTCTTTTCCCAATTTGAGCATAGAGCGTGCTAAATCAAAGTATCTTTAAAGTCCTTTTTCCTTGCACTATTTAAAAAAAATTACCGTATAATTCCCACCATACTCCCACCTCCTGACCACATAGTTACTTTCAGCATCCCTGTAGGTCAGGCAAGCAGATAACCTTTGGGAGGAAGATTTGGCAGAAGGGGAGGCAGAATTGATTAGAAGTGTGGGGTCCTGAGATCACCCCCAGGGAGTCTGAATTTCTCTTGAGGGTTAGTGCCTGGTTGGAAACCAAGGACGGGTCATTTCACCCAAAAGTGCCGACTGCAGCTGTCCGGCAAGTCAGGGATGCGCTGTGTAGGGGCCCTCAGGCAGCATTGGGAAAATACTTAGGACTTCAGACTTTGGAAAATGCCAAATCATTAACCCTTAGGTTTTAGTCCTTGCCTGAGATCTGTGTGTTTTTTTGGAGGTTGCCCTGGAATCGGGATTCACTATGACTAACTCAGCCCAGTCAACTTTGTTTCTAATACTTAATCCCTAGACAGAAATTAAAAAATGAGAGAGGGAAAAAATTGCTGTGGTGGGACAGGGAGAGGTGGAGAGCGATGCAGGGGAAAGTGGTCTAGACACACACACACACAGACATAGACACATACACACACACAGACACACACACACACACACACAGATGATGGAACAGTTTCTTTATCATCAATTTGCAATGTTTATCTGAGTTATCACAAAACACTATTAAAATACAACCTGTTACATTTCCCTGCGGCAGCTGTTAATAGTATTCCGATAGCATATTTCCTGACATCTCTATGATTAATGGCCTTTTCACATCCAAGGTGGCTTTGAATGCACATGTGCATTTTGTCTAGGAGATGCTGGGGAAAATATAGAGTTGCCTAAAAACTAGGACAAATAGCTGAATAGCTAGAGAATCAAGAACTGCTTTACAAATGACCTGTTTTACAAAGCACTACAGCTTGCCCTGCCACTCTCCTGACCCCCACCACTAGGAGTTCTTAAAGCAATGGCAGTGACACCAAAGCCATGAGAAAAGCTTGAGAAAGTCTGTGGGTTCCAAAGTGAAAAAAGGAAGTTGAAAACAAAGGGGTTGGATAGTGATCCTCAGAGAAAGTCTCCTACAAAGGAAAATTGCCAATGGGGCATAAAGTAGCTAATATAATGCCATAAATAACACAAGAGACATGAAGTAAATAATAAACTTTAAACTGTACCTGTTAGGGATTACTTGCAATTCATTACCATCATCCTCTTTAGTAAATAGTTGTTATTAGCCAATCAAAACTTCATGTAAATTTACTACACCTGGTAGCTTTTTCCTAACCCCTCCGCTCCTGTCCATGGCTCTCAAACTTAAGCATTCAGAAGAATAACCTGGGAAGCTTGTTTAAACTGGAGACTCCTGGAATCCTGCCTTCAGAGTCGAATTCAATAAATGGAGCCCGGGAATCTGCATTTGAATATCCAATCAGGGGTTTCCAATTTAATTTTCCAGCTGGGGGATCTACACACCCCTAGAGAGTCTCAGGTTCATGAGGCCTATGGTTCATGTTTTTAGAAACATTCTGTTTCACAGACAGAAAACGATAGTACTTTGACCTCTATTCTGCGGTTTACTGGCCAACTCCAGGCAAATCATTTTTATTCTCTGGGCCTCAGTTTACCCCTGTAAAATGCAATGATAGATTGTGGTGGTAATTAAATGCAAATGCATGTAAAAGACCACAAGCACAAATGTGATTTCTCTCAACTTTTACCCTAGTTAGAAACTGAACACTTACTACGTTGCTTCTGTAGGAAATTGTGTTCTAGTGCCAAACAACTGAATTATCCAAACTTTTGAAACATGGTCTATTGGCAAACTTGCAACTTCAACCTTGTATAGGTTAACCTTATTTACAATAAACCATGTGTCCAGAAAACAATTTACTTTGTTTTTCTTTTAATTTTACATTTATTTATTTATTTATTTATTTATTTATTTATTTATTTATTTATTTATTTATTTATTTATTAACTTACTTTCTAATGCTATAGACTACCAGTGTTAAATACTAAGGTGATTAATTTTGCATAGAACTCAGTCTACAATCTACTTTTCCATAACTCTAGTTTATGTGGGACAATTCTTATATATACCAACCGCTCTAACTTGTCTAGATTTGGTTACCCTTTCACCATCTAGGACTCTGCAGGTGTTCATTCTTCTCTTTTCTTTGTATTTCTTTTCCTAGCCCACCCTCCCCACCAACAAAACGTTAACTAATTTTTTCCCCATAAGGTTAACACAGATCAGAAAGAGAAAACTATGTTTAAGATACAATTATGCCAATTGAGACTAAAACTTCAAAAGTGCCCACTTACTTTGTATTTGAATAAACAACAAAACTGGATCCTACCATGAAGAATTGATGTAATTATTGAAATCATAAATGGATTTACATTTGTTTTACAAAAGTTGCCTGTATAATTTATAAATGTGGGTCCTAAATGCCGACTTAAAACTTAAAATATATCATCTTGCCAGCCCCTCTCTCTTTTGGTATTATGTAACTGGTGTAATATTAAGCTTCAAGAGGGCAGAGGTCAAGTGTAAGTCACTACAGTGTGCCCATTGCCTAGGCCAGTTTCTGGCGTGCAGTGGATCCTCAAAAAAATTTGCTGGATGAATGCACAGGTTTGGAGTTTCAGGAGAGTTAAATTTCTCAGAATTTTATTCAGTTGTTCAGATATAGAGAACAAATTAGTGGTTACCACTGGGGAGAAGGAGTGGGGAGGGGCAAGTTAGGGATGGGGATTAAGAGATACAAACTACTATGTATAAAATAAATAAGCAAAAAGGATATATTGCACAGCAATATAGGAAAATGTAACCGTTATTTTGCAGTAACTTTTAATGGAATATAATCTATAAAAATATTGAATCACTGTTATACGCCTGAAACTAATATAATATTATAAACTATACTTCAATACTTCAGTTAAAAACGAGAACTTTATTCAGTTGCTTATGTGATGTCCTCTATTTTGTTCCCTTACTGACAATGATTTTATTGCCTTTGTTCCAAGTGAGTCTTAATCACAGATGGCAAAGTGTATCAGTTCAGAAGATGGGAATCTGATAAGCCTTATATAAATGAATAAGACATTTATTTAAATATTTTAAACTGTTAGGAGACTTTTAGAGTATGATCGTCAAGAGTTGCTAGTGATAGTTTTTCAGTTTTCGTTCACCTTGATCTGTTTTCCTAAGATCTTTCTCTCATATCTACCTGAATGCCTGCCCTTTCCACATGAATTAGCTTTTCCTCTGACGTTCCTTGACAGTGACCTCCCCTGTGATTCAGACTGTTCCTTCTTTGTCCTTCCTGCTTCCTAAATGTGGCAATCATTGACCATCTATTGTTCTCATTTTTCTACTCTTTCTTAGAGCTTTACAAGCTTTATTTTGCAAGACTTCAGCTACTGCCCACATCGCTAGCCCTGACTTCAACCCTTCCTCAAGTGCTGTGAGGAATTCTCCAATTGTGTTTGCTGCCTATCTCAAATTCATTGTGTCTATAACTGAACTCATCTTTAGCTTGGAACCAGCAGTCTTCATGGGACTTCTCTATTTTTGACAGTGGCTCCTTATTGATTCACTCATCCAGACTCAAAAAGAAAGATCTTTAAAATGTATTTTCTTCTTTTATTTTGAAGTTAATCAGTGAAATCTCTTGACTGCTGAGTAGATAATGTGAAAGCTAATGTACTGCCATTCCAAAGACAGGTAAAATAGCTTCTACCAAGACAGAAGATCTACTGAATATTGTATCATTTAACCCTCAAAAACAAGTTGATAAGGAGATTAAACAAAATAGACAGTACAGAACTCTAGACTATACAATGCTTACTTGTATTTCTTCCTAATATGTTCGCCATAGATATAAACTGAGTCTGATATATATAAACACCGCGAGAGCTAATAGTTGTTAGGCTTTTTAGAAGTTGTTAGAAATCCAAACTTTTTTTATACAGCAGATCAGGAAAATAATGTTTGGCTGACACCAATAAGATGTTGGATGTTAGCCTGGGACACATTCATTGACATATCTTTAGGTTGAACAGATCCTGGTGGTAAGAAAGGGAATTCAAAAGTGATCTAAGTATCATCAGAAATCATTCCAATCCTAGGCCATTCTTACATCTGGCTTCAACTATTCTCAAGTGTGTCTGGGCTATTTTTTCATCCCCAGCACTTTGAGTATATCATTCCACCACCTTTTGGATTTCATGGTTACTGATGAGAAATTAGCTGTTAATTTTATAGAGGATCATTTGTACATAAGTGGCTTCTTGCTTCTTTCAAGATTTTCTCCTTGCCATTGGCTGTTGACAGATCCTTCTTAATGGGGTATGATAACACCTATTGCAAGATCAGATTACTTCCCAGTTATAGCAGGCTTTATATTTTTTGATCAGTGACTTTGAACATGACATTTATATTAAAGAAACACATGGTATTAACTACATAAAAGATAAACCATTGGCTTGATCTCTATTTTGCTATTTATAGGCCAAATAGTTAGTGGCCTGCTGTTTCTCAAGGGTGACTGACACTTTCTATTATTACAATAACCACCTGCAAACTGTTTCAAGTGGAAAGGCTTATTATGTCTTGACTCTGAGAAGGCATCACATTCTGTCTTGTTTCTTACAGGAAGCAATGAAAGCATTCCATATGTAGTTAAGAATCCAAACGGGTTAATGCCTCATGCACAATGCAAATGATAAGACTTGAATACCACTTCTACATACAAAATCACTAATGAATCCATTGCTGAAGACTCTGAGAAAGGTGTGAGCTCAAACTACTTCTCAAAACAAAGAATTAGGGTGAGCAGGAAAATTCCATCCTCTGATGTGTCTTAAATCTCCTCTTGTGCTCAGCTGGGAGTTTGTGAATCAGTCTGATACTTTTCCAGTAATTGTCTGAGGAAATAGAACCCATATCACTGAACCAGTTAAGTTAGTCACAACTGTGCAAAAGGGCAAGGATTAAAGCACTTACTGTACAGATAAAGATATTGCTTAATTTGCCATAGTTTAGGACATTTGAAGAATGTCTTCGTGGAGAATAGACCCAAGTTAACTCCAAGTAAGTTCTGAAAGTCATTCCCAGTATACCAGTAAAGAAACTTACCAAAATACTGTTCAAATTACTTTGAAATGGTTCAGAAAAAAAAAAAAAGTGTGTGTATATGGAGAGAGGAAAAGAAAGAATGAAGTAAAAAATGGTACGAAAGTAAAAATTTGGTAAAGGATTATGGGATTTCCTCAAGCTACTCTCATAATTTTTCTGTAAATTTGCAGTATCAAGATTAAAATTTACAAAGAGTGTTACAATGTCTGCAAAATTCACCTCTTTCCAAGTCTGAGAAACCAACCAAATTCTCAGTTGTTCAAATTTCTTGTCCCAGAAGAATTAGCAGTTTGGATGCTATATTCTCCCTAATATTAAAAACAAGGACCATGAAACAAAATATTAGAGAGGTGATAAAAGTACAGCACTTTTATCAGTATTTATATAAATATTGTTTTCCTTAATATTTTTTATATTGCTTTCTAATCTTATCTCCTTCTTAACAGGAAGTGACAAGACCCTTAATTTGGGGGAAATACTCAATTGGAGGATGGGAAATCACTTGTCAGAAGTGTCTCAAAAAGATTGGATCAGGCAAGAATACAGGGAGCTGTGATTCTAACTGTTAAGATTAAATTTTAAGAATTTTCAGTTAAAAATCACACTTAAGAAACAGTATTTGCAGTTTAGAGAACTTTGAACTCCCATCTTCTCTGTCCTGCTGCCTTCAATGTTATGCTAAGCAGCATCTTCCAGATAAATAATTCCGATCCTCTAGCTGTTACAAAATAAACCATTAGCTGCTCGTTGTATCAGTCAACATCTGTTCATTTGCTGATTATTTTAGACCATTAACTGGTTCTTGGCCAAATGCTGATCCTGATAAGACATTGTTCTGAGTGGGGTTTGGTGCCACAAAATCTCATCTGATGGACTCCCAGGACGTATAAGTGCTGGAGGGACTGTTCAAGGTCAACCAATCCAATGCCATCATTTTGTTTCATGGGACGCTTTCTCCTTCCACCCAAACTGGAACATGTGCAGGTATAGTAGAAAGAGCGCTAACTCAGCTATACGGATTCCCAGACTCCAGGCCAAAATGGCCACTGATGTGATGCATCAGCTTGATCAAATCTCCTCTCAAGCCTCAATTTCCTTCCCCCAAATACACTGATGATGCTGGAATGTGGATCAGCCTTTCTCTAGGTGTGGAGTCAGAAATTTGGGGAAGCGCTTCAACCCCTACATCTCCCGGGCCCCACCAGTCCCCATCCATTCAACTTTCTTTCCTCAGGATCCATCCCATTTTCTCCACTCGCAGTGTCATTGTCGCAGTGGAGATCATCATTTCCTACCCTCAGGACAATACTCTTGTAACTTGTCTTCCTCAACTGTGCTCACCGCTCCCTGCCTCACTCCACTACTACCTATTCTTCCTAAAAGCTGCTCAGGGTGCAATCTTTTTAAATGAAAATATGATCATGTGCCCCTTCCCTTCTTACATCTTCACTGGCTCCCTATTAACTTATATGCCAATACCTAAACTCCTTAACATATGCACAGTTGATCCCCTAATATTTCATAACCACCCCTTTTGTTCTATCTTTGGTCCTCTTTCCCTTTCTCTGTAGAACCTCTCACTGTTTACTTATCCATTTTCCCCACAGAAACTGCCTGAGGGCAGACTTTTTAACTAGGACCTAGGAGGGTGCCTGGCAACTGAAGTACACTCCATAAATAAAAACTCAGAAGACTAGTCATTAGCACTTAATTTTAATTAAAACTGAGTTTAGATGAAGAACAGGACTAGAATAGTGTTTACAATCAACTTCTGAAAAATCCCATTTATATAAAAGAAATAAAACAGGCCAGCAGAAGTGCAAAAAAGGTGCGGCTTGTAGTATTGCACTTGGATGAAATGTGCTGTTCAGCGGAGCATCATACTCACGCCACACAAGGCCAGGAGGAGGAGGCAAACACAGAGGACAAACTCCTAGGTAGTTTCTATTCTGGCTTCTTCAGTGAGCTCGAAAATATTTAGTATTTTTGAAACATTCAACTAGAGCTCTTTATAGAAATGACTGTGTCTTCAAGACGTTTTAGTTACAGCCATGCTTTTAATTCCAAATCACGTGCAAGTTTAACATATGGCTCTAACCTTCTGTAGTGAGACATCTGTTACATCAAACCCACCCAGTTGCACAGGCCATGGGAAGTGGGGAAGGGAGTGAATTTCTACTTCACACAATTTTCGGGAATCATACCATGGCTACAGTTTACCCTTTCAAGCACTCCTCATTTTGGTCATTTATATCAGAACATGAGAAAAAGTGACAGTGAGTACAAATGGACACTAAAAGTAATTCCTAGACTACTAGTAGAAAAGAAAATCAAATTAAAAAAAAGTTCCCTGCCACATTCACAAAGGTGGCATAACTGTACGGATAAGAAAAAGGCTGTAAACTTATAGAAAAGATAAACTCTGGCTTCTAAAGAAATTACAAAATTGATTTTGCCTTTGCCCTTGAGTGTTATACAGAAAAATGTAAACCAGTGGACCTAGTTACCCAAAAAACCCCACTTAGCCTCCCAAGCCTAGGAATGACCTTACAGTTTGGCCTGAGCTAGTTTTATCTTCAAGTTTTCTCCGAGTTTGTCCAGGAACTCAAATGTATTCAAGTAGTCAGAACGCTGCACACTAATAGGCGAAAAAGAAAAGAAGGAAATTTAGTTTGTCTCTGATCTGATAGAAAAAGTCCTAGAGATGCTACCTCAAGTAGTGTTCTACTTATTTCTAGAAGAAAACTGATCAATATTAACAAGCTACAAGCTGATGGCCGATGACTGTGCTCCAGGTCCTCGGGGCTGACCCAGGGTACGGGCAGTCTGCAGTAGAGGCTGGGCACACACACATTCACAGGAGGTTCCTGGCCTTGTAGCTTTGAGGGTGAAACGACCCCAGAGCTTCAGTTCAGACTAATGCCTGGGAGACTGAAATCAGCCCATTTCTTGTACCTCCTTCTTAAAAATAACAATACCTATCCAGGGTATGGTCATGCTTTACATACATCTCCACAAACTGTCACAAGTCTTCAAAAAAAGTTGTAGTGTTCCTATTTCTACCTTTGTCTTACTTAAAAAACAAAAGACAATGGATAGGCCTTCATAATCCTGCCGACAGGCTCCTATTCAAATAGGCTTAAAGGTAACACCCCAATAGGAACATTTCAAACACTGTATTCTTGCTGGAAATTTAAGATAAGAAAGATGTAGTAACTGAGTATATCCCTATTACTGAGGTGTACTGACCCTAATGGAGGTTTCTGAGGACACACGGTTGGGACATGGGATTGATGTTAGATTTTAGTATTGTTCCTTGAGTCATAGTAGCCAACTCTAACTTTGAGGGAGGAATCCCTGATCAGCAGCTAATCCAGCTGGGATGTGGGCCACCATGTTCTTAGAAAAATCCGGGCCAATACATGTGTCCTCGAGTATCTGACTACTGGCTACAGATACTAAGGAAGGGATTATGAGCAACAGGACATCTCATACTTGTACTGCTTACTTTTCTTATCCGTAAATTAAAGAAAATAAAAGGGTGGAATAAAATAGCCTTGGGGGTCCATTTGTTTCTGTCTATAATTTTCTTGTTAAATTAAGCAGAACCTTGTCTCCCCAACTGATTGCCAATTAGATCAGGGGTGAGCAAATTATACCTTGGCCCCTGAACCCAGTCTAGGCTGCAGCCTGGGTCTGTACACAAGAGTTCGACTGGAACGCTGCCACACACATTAGCTTCTGTATCACCTAAGACTGCTTTCCGGCTACAGAGGAAAAGTTCAATAGTTGCTGTATGTTCCACAAAACCTGAAATGTTTATTATCTGACAATTCACAGATAATATCTGCTGAGCCCTGGACCAGATGACAAATAACAATTCATGTAACTCCAAAAAGCACTTGATGTTCTGAGCCCAGTGAGGATAAATGGTAATTTGACCACAGAGCTTAGGGCATTTTAGACTTACTTGGGTAAACCTTTAATACAAGCAGCCAAGTCCTTGGTCATGAAGCCAGCCTCAATGGTCTCAATACAGACTTCTTCCAAAGCCTTTGCAAAGAAGCTGAGCTCTTTATTGTTATCAAGCTTAGCTCTGTGGGCTAAGCCTCTGGTCCAGGCAAAAATGGAAGCTAAACGAGAGGGATTAAAAAAGAAAGCACACTTTAGTCATACCGGTTAGAAATACTCCTGTTTCAGTTCCCAAAAATAGAACAGTTTTGTTTGTTTGTTTAGGCAACTGACTACACTGGATGCTATCCATATGGGCTATAAGTTTTAGGAGAGTTGGAAATATTTTACCAAATAGAAACTTTAAAAAAAAATCTGCATTTTTGTAGAGGAAATGTTTTGGATTTTGTTAGAGCTTTAAAAAGGCACATATTCACATAGTAGTATGTGAAGCTTAAGGTGTTTACTAATTTGGGAAAGGTCAAAATTTCTTCTGTTTCTTGCCTGTATTGGTCTCCCCTCTTTCTAGGCTGTGATCTGTTTCTAAAGCGCTATCCTTGAACCCTGGTTAGAAGAATCCATCAATGGAGCTTTAGAGTCTAAGCGACATACGACATTTCACTGCAACGGAGGAAAAGCATGATTGTTGGTAACATCCTTCTCTGTAATGTATATTCTCCCACAAAATGAAGAAGCATATGTTCTGTATGTTTTTAAAAACATATTAACATAGCTCTTATGAGTAGAACAAATCTGTTGTTTGGTGATGATTTTATACACAATGGATTAGGCAGCCAAAGGAACACGTCTGAGTCCCTTTGGAGATCTCTACCCTCTGGTTGGAAATCAATGTAGCAGTAAACATTATCTTACCAATGGGATTGGTGGATGTCTCCTGTCCTTTCTGGTACATACGGTAGTGACGTGTTACAGTCCCATGGGCAGCCTCTGCTTCCACTGTCTTGCCATCTGGACAAACCAGCACACTGGTCATCATGCCAAGAGAACCATAACCTGTAGGCGGCAGAACATGAAGCATTGGCGCCCACTGCACGAGGAGCACTGGGTCTCAGGGATGAGAGAAAATGACTTAATCTTGTCAGGTCTTGGGGACAAAATACACAGGAGCATAAGGAGGCACCAATAATAATTCTGCCTTTCAGAAAACACTGTGCATTTTCCTCACTTATCTACCTCAGAGGCACCCGCTCCATGAAGAGGGGCCCATGGTCTGACCACCTGCATTCCACCCTAGTCCCATGACTCCCTTGCTAGTGTGGCTCAGTTCTCTTACCTGTAAAATGGGAATAATAAAAACACTTCCTTCATAGGGCTGTTATGAGAATTAGATGAATATGCATATATCCAAGAATATATATGAAAAAATGCATATTCATATTCTTTAGAACAGTAACCACTGAGTAAGAGTTCAATATGTTACTGTTATTCTCATGTGCAGATGCTCTCCTGTACTGGGAAAATAAAGATTCATGAGCTGCCATCAAGCTGCACCTGGGCTCTCTTGGGACTGGGAAGAAAAAGCCAGTTAAAAACAGAATGGGATGGATCAAAGAACCCCCAACTCGCCCCTGCTCGCTCTCACAGTCCTGCCAGAACCATTCTATTCTGTGGTTTCCTAGTCAGAGAACCACATTACAACTTTTAAGTCACATTAAAACTTTTAAGTTTTAATTCATTTTTCTTCTTTTATTCATTCTTTTACACTCGAATGCAAAGAACACTTTTCTCCATTTTTGCTATCTCCCATGAGCACCTATGGAGTTAATAATGCAAATTTATAATAGGCTGCTCTTCTTTTTTTTTTTTTTTGATTTGAAGGTAAACAAACACTTTTTTGGACTCCTTTTTGAGTACAGTTAGAAATTTCTGTGCTGAATTAGTCGCTCCTTTCATATCATCATGTTGGTATGAGGCTTTAGTAGTGTCTAAAATATTTATTGATTGGAGACATTCAGGGCCACATCCGCAGTGAATCTACCTATTAATATTAGGAGACACTAGTTGGTACCACTGTCAAAACAGAGGACATAAATTAAATGTTTGGTGTGAGTCCAAAGCAGTTTGTGCTTCTGGAGAAGGACGAATGTAAGGACAGCTCTGGTGCTTTTTAGTTTGCTTAACTACTTTGAGGTCACATTTATCTACAGGCGCTGCCCAGACACAGAGCCAGGTATCTTATCAGTGCACCACCGAACTCTGCGCTTGAGAACTCCTACTCTGAAGTCCTTTACGCCTCTATAACTTGACAATTACATCTGAGGTGACTCTCTTGCTGTTGCATAGCAACATTTAGAAACAACGGAATGAATGATTTGGGTCCCTTTCCAAGAACTCTGATTACAAGGAACAGTTTTCCTTACCCACTACGGAATCACCACAAAGCAACACTCTTTCCTCTACTGCATTCAGTCCAATGACTGTGAGGATTTAGAGAAACAGGAGGAGGGTAAAGGGAGTTGTAACTCATTTATCTGACATGAAAGTTATCTTTAACCGGTTTATCTACTGATTTCCGGACAAACAGGAGGTGATTAACTTTCATAAGAGAAAGAAAAAGTACTACTCCCTGGGGGAAAGCAAGCATAATTAAAGTGAACACGAACAGTCACTGGAGAGATTCACATGTACATAGCTGCCCTGGGTAACTGAAGCTGAAGAGCAACTTGGTGTGAGGAAAGCAGGCAGGGGAGCGTTTCTCTGGCATGAAGCCCAGGGTTCCTGGAATTTCTGTGGACAGTCCGGGGCTTCTTTGCTCAGTTCCTTGTATTTAAAGCTAAGTGGTAAACACACGTGTTCTAAATGGTACTACCAAGAACAGCCGTCAAGGCTGGCAGAAGGGGCATGATTAGTAGCTGTCACCAGTTGAATGGGCCCCTGGAGGAAGCCCCCTTGGTTACAAGACAACCCTGGCCCCTCCTTGCCCGAGTCTGCAGGGAAAAGAGAGCGATTTTCAGATCAGGCAGTTGGCCTGCCTGTTGGAGGCAGTGAAACTTCAACTGGGGAAAAGGTCTGAGACATAAACTATGTTAACATCTGACGCTGCAGCCAGTAGTCTCAACCCACTGCGGGACCCTGAGAGAAGCCTCTTGACTTCTTGAGAGAAGGGACCCAGTCTGAGCTCAACTTTCTTATTTGCCAGCTGAGCAGATGCACCTGGATGCCTTGTGGTGCTAGCATTTCATGGTTTTACAAACAAAGGGCCACAGAATCCCCCTTCCCACAAGGAGAGCTAGCGTGGTGTGACCTGTCTGCTGCAGGCCAAGCCCCCCTCCTTGGTCCTCCGGCTCCTTACCTTGGGCCACCGAGTCGGACTGCACGTCACCGTCATAGTTCTTACAGGCCCAGATGAAGCCGCCCTCCGATTTCAGGGCTTGGGCCACCATGTCATCGATCAGCCGGTGCTCATACCAGATATTCTGAGCTTCAAATCGGGATTTGTACTGCCTAAGAAACAAGAAAGGAAAGAGAACAATAAACAAAGAAAACTGGTTTTGCTGGGACATCATCTGCCCTCCAGAGGGGCGGGGGTGAGGCTGGAAGCAGCACTTTTTAATAGAAGCAATACAAATTCAGCGATCTGACAGGCAGGGGCTCAAATCCCTGCTCAGTCAGGTTCTAGTTGTGAAACCCCAATTTCCCATCTGTAGCGCGATTTCACCCACTCTGCAGACATGTGAGGATTAAGCAATTTAGAAGAGTGTTCCAAGTACTACTTTCACAGTTTTTAATAAACTATTGATCAGATTCTTGAGATTAAGCTTACTTTAGGAAGGTAAGAGGGCAAAGACTGTTTTACTGCTCGATATCATTTAGGAAACTGGGACAACTTCTAGGTTTGGTATGGACAGGTAGTGGAAAGAGGAATTAAAACACCCGAGGAAAGACACCTCAATCTGAGCCCTGGCACCTCAAAGGGAGGGGTGCCATCTTAAAGGTTCACAAGTGCTCATGTGACGTTGATCCCAAGGTTGTTATAAGCATAGACTTAAGTTCAAATGACTCCACTAAAGCAGAGCTTTAAATTTTAACAATGGACTTCAGAAAGAATGGAAATGGGCCCAACCCAGAAACACACATTTGAAAAATTGGAACTTCCCATCACTAACAGGGTACCTTTACTCAAATATTAAACTCTGGCTCTGAAAAAAAAAAATGCGGGACCCTCATCTGAGAACACATTTCCCATCTAAAAGCAACTCAAGAGCTTTGTTTCACTCCTGTTAAATCTCAGTTTTGCCCCTACCTTAATGGGACAGCAATCGTTTTCACTCAATTTGTCCCAGAATCAAAGGGATAAGGATGGAAATTCTTTACTATATATAAAGGCCAGCTTACATGAGAAAAAAGAAAAAGAAAAGAAAAATAAGAAGAAAAAGAACTGTAATTACTTGTCATATATCTCCTGAAAGATATCTTTAAAGCGTCCATCGTATTTCTTCAGAATAGTGTTTTTGGTGCTCAGATACAAAGGCCAGCCCTTAGACAGAGCCATCTGGAAAGAACTGTGTGCAAAATCTTCGATTGACTTATCTTGATTGTACATCCCCATGGCAACACCACCACTCTCTGTGATGGGGGAACATCAATAAGACAAAAAAGGAAGAAGATAAATAGGGTATACTAGTAACAGGTCTAAATCCATCCACCACCACCACCAGAACACCCAATTCCCAGCTCTCAGGTCTGAGTCCAGGCTTCAAAAAGTCCCAGCCAGGCCTCCAACTTGAATACTCCATGACTTCCCGAGAGACATAATTGGAGGAAAGTCAGTTCTAGGTAAGGATATTCTAACTTGTTTTGAAAGGGCAATATAAATGAGAAAAACATGGTACTTAGGATCCTGAAGATACTGAAATACCAAAAACTACTGACATGAATGAGAAATACACTCAAGAAGAGGTGAATAATTTTTAAACTCTCTTGTCATACTATAAAAATTTCGAACATGTATTTTAAACTCTAAGTGTGCACTCAATCCTCAGCCATCGAGAAAACTTTGCTTTTCAAATATTAAATGAAAATTCTTGTAATTTCCTAGAGGATATTGAAAGTTCGGTCTGTCATTGGTAGAAATAATTATGGTACATATAATCACTGGTGTTTCATGACTCCTAATTGCTTGAACTTTGTTATTACTACAAGATAGGACTTAAATCTGTGCCACTGCCCAGGGTCAGCCTGGGCTCAGGATGTGAAAGGGGCTGAAACTGGCAGAACGAGATTCCATTAAGGTGATGATTATTTAGAAGAGGTAAGGAAAACAAAAGCTAGGTGAGTTTTGAGTTTTTGTTTGTTTGAGTGCTTTTAACAACTTTACTAACAGTGGAGAAAGAGGGTCCTATGTTCTTTCAACAACTGTTGGGTGAGATTTGCCACAAAGGACCTTAGAAGCAGCAGGATGGTGGGAAGGAAAAGGCAGAAAACAAACATTGAACTTTCACAGACTAAATCCTCAGAAGAACAAGGATACTTCAGCAAATACACTGCACAGTCATTTTCAAATACGAACCCTGCCAGAGCAAAGGGCAGGATTACCTGACAGGTGATTTGGGGTTATTAACGTTTAATTTACATTATTCGCACAAAACAGATTCCTAGCAATCTTCCCTCCATGTTTTAAGAGAGATGAGTAATTATCTACTTGTATTTCCAATTATCTATATGCACTTCCAATTAAGTAGCTAATTCCTTTTGTGCCTTTATCAATGCCACAGGACGCCAGGTACTTTTTTATGTTAGATTTTGAGTCCTATGGAAATGTTGTAGGTTCAGGTTGTATTTCTAGGCAGTCACACAACTAACCTTAAAAAACCAGTAATAATGTTGTCTAAATGATCCATTAAAAAAAAAAAGAAAGACATAGCTCATGGTGGACGTATACATACCTGTGAAGTTATGTACCAGGTATGTCATTTTGGGGGACCCATCGCTTGGTGTGTAGGATATCTCTACTTTTCCAGGCCCGGGAACAACAAAATCGGTTGCTCTGTACTGTGTAGAGGGAAAAAAAGGTCTAAAGAAAAAAATTTTAAAAACTGTCCAAACAAGAATTACAAGGAAGGAATAAAAATCATGGAATATAGAGCTGGAACACACAGAGAAAACAGGGTACTGTAGCTCAACCTTCTTTTATTTTAGAGATGGAAATAGAGATCCAGAGAGTTCCCAGAGCTCGCTAGTGGCAGTACACATTAGAAATCAGTATTTATTAGGCATCTACCTGGTATGGGGCAGTTTTCTGAACAGAGATAGAGGACAAGAGAGAATAATATAAAGTATTTCCCCTGACAAAACTTACAACCTAGGAAAGACGTAGAAAAATAAGAAGCAATATTAAGAGCCTTCAATCGTCAAAGGAGGCGTAGATAAAAAATGCTATCGGAAAACGGAGGAAGAGAAATGACCACAACCTGGAGGTCAAGGAAGTCTTTCTGGAGGGGGATGATAACATGCTAGTTGTAGCTCTGAACACGATGATGACAGCCCTGCTGCCTAGTCCTCGCTAGATGACAAACACTTTAAGTGATTAACTTGTATCCCTCAGTACCTCATTTGATCCTTACATCAATCTTACAAGGAAGGAACT
This sequence comes from Vicugna pacos, assembly GCF_048564905.1. Classification (NCBI taxonomy): domain Eukaryota; kingdom Metazoa; phylum Chordata; class Mammalia; order Artiodactyla; family Camelidae; genus Vicugna; species Vicugna pacos. The sequence continues at coordinate 64,301,762 of NC_132991.1, read as the reverse complement.
GTGATGTAGTGGAAATAACCCATCTAGGGTGAAAAGAATCGGGAACTGGACCTTAGCTCTGTCTTCAGAGCTCAGACTCCTCACGGTTATCGTCGCTACTAATGCTCAGCCCATGCTAGGCATTGGTAAATCTTCACTGCCTTGTACCTTCTTCAACGGCTTAGATTAGAATTCTTTCAGAGCCAGGCACCAGCAGATGCCAGCCATACAATCTGTTTACGCTTGTGTAGAATAATACTAAAGGCAGCTGGTAAAAGAGCTGACAGATAACCATACAGATTAAGTATCTACTTTATGCAGAACACTTCTGACATATCAAGTCCTTTACTGTGGGTGGTAATTTCTTATTTCTCAAAAGGAAGAAACTGAGGCACCAAAACACCATAAATGCTTTCTAGAGGTTTGTACACACGTAAGTCATTAGTGAGTCCAGCAGAGGTTTGAGATTTTCAATCTGGACTTTAATAAATAGGATGACCATTCTTCCAAGTGACTGATGCCAAAATAGTAAAAAAGGAAAAGGACAAAAAAAGACACCAAGTCAAGCGGAGTCCCCAGGATTAGCAAATCTGTAGCTCTCCTGTCCACATTCTCTCTCCTGGGCCTCTTGGGAGGTATCTGAAGGGACTGGCCACAGTTTGAGCCCCATGGTAGAACAAAGGGAGCCACCCCTCAGGACTGACCCAATGACCCTGTGCCCGAGACAGAGTCATCTGCCCTGGCCACATTTTTTTTTAAGGATGGCTACATCAAAGCCTCTGGGTGTCAGCATCAGGGACTCTTATTTTCAGAGCTTTTTAAAGACAGAAGCAGCTTTCTATGAAAGTCTGAACCTTAAGTTTCAACACAGAATTTTTATTTTGTTTAGTTGGTGGCTCTTCTGTTTAAATTGGCAATGAGCCTACTTGTACAGAAACTCTGCTTTTTTTTTCCCCAAGGAGGGAAGAAATGTTTTAAAAGAGACTGTTTTCAACTACTGAATCAGTTTTCCCTTTTATGCAGGAAATGATCATGTGTAATATAATCTTTGGTAGTTCTCAACTCTGGCTGTACATTGGAATCACCCGGGGAGCTTTAGGATGCCTGAACCCCATGGAATTCAGATTCAGCTGATGTAGGGTGGGGCTTGGGCACTGGAATGAAGATGAATTTTTTTTTTTAAAGCAAAACAAAACAAAACACCAAAAAAACCTGTAAAGAGATCCTATTATATAGCCAGGGTTGAGAACCACTGATTTGTTTGAACCACAAGAAATTATCTATATAAAAATGTCTATATCATATGGTTTAACCTAATAAAAAGATAAAGGAAGAAAAAACATGTCTGAAAAAGAATCATTTGTGTTGAGGCAGGTACCTACCTGTAAGTTTATCTGTATTTACTTCTATCTAAATGTATATATATTCATTGCTCAATTTTGTACCTCGCTTAATGTCAGTAGACACCATTATGAATAAAACACATATAAATCAGAACGGCTGGGCAGTCAAGGGCCATGAAAGAAGAATATGAAAATCAAGTTATGCCAACATCACTTACTTGATCCCCATAAGCATGACGACCTATGATGATTGGTTTTACCCACCCGCTTACAAGCCGGGGGATATTTTTACAGATAATAGCTTCCCTGAAGACAGTGCCACCTAGGATATTTCGGATGGTGCCGTTTGGAGATTTCCACATTTGTTTCAACTTGAACTCCTCCACCCTCTTCTCATCAGGGGTGATGGTGGCACACTTGACACCAACGTTGTACTTCTTTATAGCTTCTGCAGCGTCCCTGGTGACCTGGTCATTGGTGGCATCACGATTCTCTATACTTAAATCGTAGCTGGGAGGAAAAAATTGTAAGCGTAACTCTTTAGACAAACTGACAGGTGACTGAGGGTGTCCCCGGTCTATCACCATGTACCGGTCTATGCATGGTGATGGCATGCAGGTCCTTCGCTGTGGAAAGTGGAGGCTCCAAATACACCCAAATCTGCCAACTTTCAGCATGAGTATACCCGAGACACAGAAGGTGGCTGCCATCCGAAAAAGAGCACCAAGGAAGTCTGGACTGCGGGGCCACGCCTCCCTGTGTTGGGAGACCTGCTGAACCATTAAGCCTCTTGGGAAGCTGTCTAGAAGGAACCTCAGTGAAAACCACTGCGTTCTGCCCCCTTTGCCTGCTCTTCACCAGAGAGGCAGTAACAGCACACCAGCATTCTTTCTGCAGACTTCCTTCCACCTCGTTAGTGTAAAAATACAAGCCTAAGCGTTATTTTTCCCACAGTGAATACTGTGCTCTAAAAATAAAGGGGTCAAAGAGTTTACAGAATTTCTTGTATTTTGGCATTAAAGCGGTGGGAGTTACAGATAAGACAGTCAGTGCAGAAATGCTAATGATTCTTTTATTAATGCCAGTTAGTCATCTGATGAACCTCTCCCTAAATCTTGGGCAAGTCTTCTTCCTCTGGAAACAAGCCTGCATAAGAAATGAAATCCAGCAACGGTTTTATACACCCCAGTGAGTTAGAGCTTAATATACACCAATACCCAGACTGTGGCTTATTCAGAGCAGGAAAGAATGCTGGTTGCCCACAGAGCATAGAAAAGGACTGTAAAGCTTCACTTAAAGCATGTGATAGTTTGTTAAAAGCAGGAAAAACAAAACAGTAGTGAAACAGGTTATTTTGTTCTCCAAGGCTTTAAAAGCTTTTCAAATATTTTCAGCTTTCAAAACTTGCTAAACTCATTAAGCCTCTAGATTTCTCTTTTCAGTTCTTGTATTTTCCTTCCCTTAGATTTCCCAACTCGTGATGGAAAGTAAAAGGGAATATGATCTCGCGATGTATTTCCAAATAAAAATAATTGCAAATTGCTTTGACCGTTTGGGCCTCCTTCCTCCCCTGGAGAGTGTACTGTGCATCTGCGTTAACCAGACCTCCTTAGGAGATAACCTTCCTTCTTCATCTTATAAGGGGTCATGAGGACCCACTACTCGCTTTGTACGTTAAAATGTGGACCATGTACACTGTCAATATGTCGTCTCAAAAACTTGTAAGTTTTTGTTGTGCACTTTGACCTCTTGAGCTTTCTGAGACTGTCTCCCTGGGTTATAATCCTCAGGTTGGGATGAATAAAATTTTCCATTTCTTTCTTAGATCGACTACTGATTAATTTTTTCATTGACATTAACAAAGCCAGGGACTCTCTTATCTTATGGCTTAGGAAGTGCTGAATATCTACAAATGTCTACTCCTAACTCAGACAAGCAATGTGGTCCGCAGTATTCATGTTCATAGGAAACATTTTTCATCAGAAGAAACCTGCCAGCAAATTAGTGAATTTTTTGCTTCTCTTCTTAACATTTCTAAGAGAAAAGGATGGATAAATGGCCTGGATCACTGTCTAGCCAACAGGAAATAAAGCAAATGAATCGCTCCACTCCCCTCAAAAAGAACCAATCATGTAATAATAACAGCAATTTTGGAACAACTTAAACTTGTTTAAGTCTCCAAAAATTCTTTAGTCTCTAGCCAGTGACTCTTTGCCTTCTAGGCGTGATGACTGTTTAGAATAAATTAAAAAGGGTGTCTAATGACAACATGTGAATTAAATGTCTCCACCCAAACAAGTTATAGGTCCCCAGGATACAGTCTGAGGAATAACTCTGGGTCAAGGCAAACACACTTACAGTTGCCAATAGTTTAGCTAAAATGTGTTGTTGAAGATTTTACCATGCCAGTCTTCAGCCACAACACCCTTGTGAAAATTCTGGCTTTACCTAGTTCAAGTGTACAAAAATCATGAGCAAATTTCTGAAAAACACGGGAAAAAATAAAAGAATTCCACAGAGACTTTCGTATCTGTCTCCAAATACTTTTCACACAGGGCAGAGGATCCAATCTCTAGGACACAAATGGTTTAAGGAACTTCTCCTGAAAGGTGGGCATTGTATTACATAACTTCAAGAATCCTTTCTGTGCTACAATTGTGTGAAAAGGGCAAAAGGCAAGGAATGAAAAGGTAAAAAGGTTCACTGAGTGACAGAAAATACTCTATCCTTTTGAAGGTACAAAATTGTGTTAACTACATTCACTTTGCCAACTAATAGAGGGTATATTCTTATTATTTCCCCTTCCACAAATAATACCTTGTGCTACTCTTGGCCACAGATTTATTGCAGATAAAACTTTCACAGGAAATAGAGGCTTGGAAAGACCTGAGAATCATGCCATCATAATTCTTTTCTTCTGAACAATGACAAGCTCAGTGTTTCTAGTATTATGTTAAAATTAAAGATTCATTTGCACATATATTTGAAACCCAGTCCCCCTAAAATGGAGTTCCCTTACTGAGTTTATGATTAATCGGTCCATCCAAAACTTTATTCCTTGCTTGTCTCCTCTGCCCTCAGTTCTGTGCTAACTGAACACTAATCAACCAGAATCAGGTGGCTAAAATTGTTATTGTAGACAACACTGGTAATGACTAAAACTGCTGTTGTTGATAACATCATTAACCACAAACTCAGGTTGTTTCTCCAGGGCAAGATGAGCCAACAGGCCCCAGAGTCATGGACCACCTGCCCAGAGGGTGTAAACCAGAGACAACCTGCCCACCCTCTGAAATGTCACAGAAATTTCACAAGAGGAAGATTAACCCCAGCTTCTTGGTTCTTCTCCTTCAAAAACACCCCTAACTGAAAGACCAAGTTGCAGTGGATCTGAGACTTGTCTCCCACTCCCTTGCTTGGCACCCTGCAAATAAACCTTTACTTTCCTATAAATACATACTGTCAGAATTTGGCTTTCTGCACCACGGGCACATGAGTTTGGTTACATATTTATTTGCATATAAGCTCACCCCAAAGCTTTATTCACAATATACAGCTGTGTCTATGTAAAAAAGCCACTTATACCCTGAAATCACAGATTATGCTTTCTGAGTTTGCTACTTGGAGAAGTGAGTTATTTACCTGTGCAGGTCCAATTCCACATAGGGAAAGAGGAGTTTCTCTTTAATCAGCTCCCAAATGATTCGTGTCATTTCATCCCCCTGCATCTCTACCACAGAACCACCTTGGATTTTTTGAGACATTTTGATTTCAATAAACCTTTAAGAAGAAAATAATATAGGACACATATCTTGTCATTTGTTTCATTATAGTGCAAAAACAAAATACAACTTGGTGACTTCTAAAAGAACAATTCATAATAGCACGATTACATAAAAAGCTAAGAATAACGATTACATTAACCATTAGAACTGAACACATTCTCTGTATAAAGCATGGTGTTACGTGCTTCTTGTGTGATTTCACCCCGATAAGATGGAAATTATTTTTCCATTCTACTTTTTCTCCCAATTCTACTTTGCTAAAAGAAAAAAAAAGCTTTCCCAAGGCCACCCAGCTGGACTGTGAGGGAGCCTGAGCCTGTAACATGCCCTTGATAATGTAATCATCAATCTTGACTGTTGGTTTCTTATAAAGTGAGATTATTTCCACAACATCATGTTTATTTGAATACTTCTAACTCCTCCTTTTACTGGGCCCTCAAGATGAGCAGAATGTGTGCTATTACTTCCCCTTTTTAAGAGGCTGTTTTGGTTAAAATAACTATCTTTGAGGAGATTCAACAAGTTCTAGTGACCCACTTTAAGAAAACTTTAAGTCTTTTTAAAAGTGAAAGATGAAAGATGAAAGTGGAACTATATATTCCTAGAGGCAATAGTGGATACTGGGAATGTCACATGGAATAAAAACTGATTTCTGAATTAGATAAATCTGTATACAGAAGGGCTACTGCCCAGGGCATATCCCTGTCCTGTCCTTGGTATCACAACTCCTAAACTGTTCTTCTGGCTGTCAGTGGGTAGGACAGGGAACTGGGATTATCCTAGGAAAAGGTATCTTCCTGGAACGTGGGGGTAGTGAATACAAATCAATCTGATTCCCAGAAAGGGAAGGGGTGCAGCCTTTGGGTGAGGTTTAAAGAAAGGCCATGTCAGGGGAGGGAAATAGCTCAGTGCGTGCTTAGCATGCTGGAGGTTCTGGGTTCAATCCCCAGTACCTCCATTAAGAAGACGTAGGGGAGAAATAAAGAATGCCTTTTTTAGGAAAAAAAGTGCTTTAAGAAAGGCCATGTCCTATGCATGATTCCTGAGAGGCAGAGGAGGCCCTGAGCCTGCTACAGGTTATCTGTTCCCTTTCACGATGCTCTGATGGAAACTTTTTTCCCCCTAGCAACATAACTGCAGATTGCTTTTGTTCTTTTAAGTTATATGGAAAAGGCAGGAGAACTGACTAAAAAAAACTATTATGTAAGAGGCTTGTAAACAGTATCTCTTGAAAAGTGGAGCTAAAGTAATTTGGCCTTTAAATTTTAAAAGTAGGCTGTAAGCTTCAGTTCCCTGTGAGAAGCCAGGATATACTCCAAACCCCTAGGCCTATTTTCACTTCCCAATTTGCAGCTCTAGGATCCTACTGATTAGTATTTTGGAGGGTCCTTAGATCATTACTGGAACCACCTGGAACTCAACTAGAATAAAAAAGTGAACAAACTGGTGTGAATGAGTCAGTGACTTCCCATTTGTAATTTCAAGTCTAATTTAAAGTACAGCTTAAAGTACATGATTTAGTCATGCTGATTCCACTGTCACATCTGTCCTTGTATTTAAAACAAAACAAAATGAGACTGCAAACTTATCATAGTTTTGATACACTTCCAAGGCTGTATTCCTACATAGTATTATGCAAGAGTTATGACTTGGCTTTTTTTTTTGCTGGCAAATACAGTTAATAGTCATACATCATACTTGAAATTTCAACACTGAGTGATCATTTTTTAAATTATTTTCTTCTCAATTGACACATTTTCGGCAGGAATTTTTTTGTATCTCATAATGCATAACTGAAACATTTCAGGTTTTCTCCACAGTACTCATCCATTACATGTCCACCACTTTTAACTAAAAAAATGGGAAGCTTTACTGTAGATCCTGGCTTACTACAATGTAGAATACTATTTTATTTCTTCTAGATTTGAATTCCATGGGGTGGGCTTTAGCCCCCATTGAATTCACTTTCTACACTAGTCCCTCAGATTTTCTGACTCCATCGAAATGACTTCAAAAGGGAGGATTTTTCCAATGGGCCAGTTTGTTTATTCTGAAAGCAGCAATTGGTTCCAATCTGACTTGTGTAATGCTAGAAAATAAACTTGGACTAAGACAGAGCAGTTTAAGAAACATGAGCTTCTCACCTTGTTTTATTTTCATCAACCCTAAATTTTTAGCCACATTTTTCTTTTTGGCTTAGTTTCGTGAACTACATTAATTCCTGAGCAAAAACAAACAGACCGACAAACAAACAAACAAAAACCAGGCCCTTGCAGAGAAGACTCTAGACTGAAAGAAACAAGGAAGCAGTTGCAATTTATTGTTGGAAATATTCCTGCCTAGTTCCCTTGCAACAACCTCCAAGGCCAATTAAACGCCGCATTGCCGTATCAAAGAAGCCACATCAAAGGAGAGAAATGGCTAAATCTCACCTTTACAACTTCTAACCACTCCAACGCCTTGCAATCTTGCTGACTCAGCTGAGTCCGGTTTCACTCCTAAAATAAAACAAAAAGGGAAGAGAAAGATAAAACATACAAAGCACTCCTTTTAGCTGCTTTTACTACTGGCCAGGCAGCCGGGTTTATCTATCTGGTTTAAAGTACAGTGCTGAGTGTATCCAGAGGTGCAAAGGTCCGCAGGCACCTTCCAAATAAAGTATCTGCTTGCACACGCTGGAGGGCGCGTCCCAAGCTCGTCGTGCGTTAGCTAGTCTTGGGGTGTGCACGTCCTTAGGGGACACTGTGACCAGCGAGCTCCTCCTGGCCTGGACAAGTCCTTGTGGCCGTTGTGCAAGAGATCTGCAACCAAAGCTGGTTCAGTTCCTCCTTCCAGGTCTTCCCGCCCGCCCTTCCCTCTCCAGCGGAGATCTTTAAACCCTCGGGCGCCGGGAGCCGGCGGGGAAACGCCTCCCCCAGAACTCAGGTTGCCGGCGGCGTCTGGGTCTCCTCCACCCCCACTCCGCCCCGGACCCCCACAGGACGGCATAGCGAACGCCCCTCTTCATGCCCCCAAGTGCGGACGCACCCAGCCTGCCGCACCGTCAGTCCCAGCCGCCTGAGTTCGATGCACAGGCCCAAGTCCTCCAGTTCCAGAGGCTGCAAGTTATCTTCCCCCTAAACCCAAGACTGTCTTGCACGCGTCCCTGCATCCTCCGACCACCCGATTTTCCTCTGTTGCAGACCTGGCCTTCCATTTGTCACCGCATGCACCCTCCCATGCCCAGGAGCGGGCCTTCGACACATCCAGGCATCTAGCACCTTCTTCATCCCCATTTCCTTTTCCCATGCCCAATACCTGGATTATTTTCCCTGCCTTACGACCAGGGCTCGCCACTAAGTTCTCCCTACCATACCCAAGATCCTTCCTTTTTCCCACTCCAGCCACTGACAGACTCAGAGCCTCTACTTAAAAGCCAGGGCCTGGGGCCTCCCCTCGAAGCCTGCGGTTACCTGCAGGACAAGGTAGGCTGGCGATGACCCGGGAACGCCACAGTCACGCTCACGCGCACACACTGGCAATCCCAGCTGGGACCCAGCTGTTTCGGCTTCTGACACCGCCTCTGCAGAAACCCAGAGCGGGCCAGCAGGGCAGGGTTTTACCCCTTCCCGGCTTTTGTCCTGTCCCGGGCCCGGCCCCCTCAGTCCACCTCCCGGGGCCCCGCCCCCTCCATGCCGCCAATCGCCGCACGCCGACCTCCCCGAGATGGGCGTGGCCAGGACCAGGGGCGGGTCCCAGAGCCTCGGGGCGAATCCGCCTATCAGCCTTCCCCGCGCTGGCGGTGGGGGAAGGGGCCGCGGCGCAACTAGATTCGGCGGCTGCTCCTAGACGGCGGAAGGACGTGAATGCCACCTGCAGGCTGGCGAGTGGGGCGCGCCAGGGCTGGGATTCCGAGTCCTACACCTAGAAGGGGCGCCTTCGGCCCTGCAAAGTGAGTTTCCATGTTCGCAGTAAAGCAAACCGGGGACAGAGCGACCCGCCCCGATCCGCTTCTCGGCGCGCCCCGAATATGTCTAGACCGGAACGCGCCTTGGAAAGGAGGAGTGTCCCCGGCAAGCGTGGGGTCGCTGTGGGGGCGAACGCAAGGATTGAACAGTTGCACACGCAGGCATGCTGCAGTAAATTTCCGCCACAACCGATTGACGGTCTTTAGAACTTCTGTACCTATACTTTCAAACAGCGTACTATAAATAAACAAGGTCGTCATTTGCATTAGAAGATAAGGTCAATGAGATAATTATCTGGGTTCGAGTGAAGCTCAACTAAAGATCTGAAGTCTTAGAATAACTCTTGAAAACATGGAGGGCGGGGGAGAAGCATTTTAGATTGTCATTTGTAGGATAATCGCCTGCTTGGTCCAGGATTCGATGCCCCCAAATTTATTTTAAACAATGATCTCTAGTATAAGTTTATTATTATTACTCTTTGAGGAATATGGAGGGCACTACGTAGGGTGAATTTTGGACGCTAGAGGGCACTGGTATTTTTCCCAAAAGAGAAGGAAGAAGGAAAGAATCCACACCCTGGAGCTTGTTGATTTTTGAGGTGGATCATCTGAAAGTAGCAGTCAGCTCCAATTATTCCTGTAGAACTGATTATAGAGGTATATGGTCTTGTATTTGCATTTCAAATATGAGACCCCAAATCACCCGAGATTGTAAATTTACTCCATGTTATGTCAGGTTCACGGCGTTTCTTACCCCTTGCCTACTAACTGAAATTATTTATATTCATTCTTGTTCCAGAAAGGATTTAGGGCAGCTTTCAAGATACATACAGTATAGCATGACAAAAACACTGAATATAGATAAGGAAAAGAGAGTCAATACAGGAAATTATACAGAACCAAAGTGAGTTTAATCACAGAATGTATTCCATCAAATCCTGAACACTGCCAAAAAGGGGCTACAAATTTGGCTCTAAGCCAATGTGGGAGGAAAGATACACTTAAGGGAGTCTCAGCATTTAAAACAGTCTTTCCTAAGCCAGTAACCTAGGAGGTACTTCACAATTGAAAAAAAAAATTTGTAGATCCCGAGAATTGATATATTAATATATAGATATATGCTCCTTATGCTGATCTCTTGTACAACTATAAAATAACAAATTTGTAGACAAAATGACTAGAAACAAACTGTTAGAAAATACGTTACCATTAACAACATTAATTAAATGTAACAAATAATGTTTGGCTGAAATTAAATCACTCCTTGCAATGAAAATGTGAAATCACTGCTTACAGTCTGGTTCTTTTGAATTTAGCTTGGCTCTCCAACTGGATGCCACATGAGGTTTCATTCAGAACACGCATATTCTCTGGTTAATATTGCATGCCTTGACATCATTTGGCTCTCACCTAACCAATAAAAAATCTGAATATTTTAATATTTTCTAGCCCCAGATACTGTGGTAACCACAAGTAGAATCATGACCCATGAAATTTCTGTCAGTATTTTGTTATGAGACACCTATCCAGGTAACGGGGTCCTCATAAATATTCTAAGGCATTTGCCCTTTCATTTTGATGATCTAAAAAAACAAAAAACGAAAGTCGAATGAACCGTTCCTTCTACCTCATGGAAATTCACTTCACTGAAATTCATTGGCCATGAAGATGATGGGAGAGAGAAAAACCAAGTGATTTCAGGATTGGGGTCAGGGTGACAGGGTGCCCTTCACAAGGAAGGGATTTAGATAGAGTCACAGACTTGTTGGCCAAGATGATGAGTTAAGTTTCAGGTTTGTTAAGTTGGAGACGTCTGTGGGACAGCAAGATAGAGATGTCCCTGAGGAAGTTAACCACACCAATCTAAAGCTCAGGAAGGGTGTCTGGGCTAGGGAGAGAAATCTGGGAATCTTCAGCATTGTTATGGCTATTGTGTACCCCCCAAATTCATATAGTGAAGCTCGGACCCCCAGTAACTCAGAATGTGATTGTGTTTGGAGGTAGGACATTTAAAGAGGTAATTTGGGTTAGATGAGATCATATGGGTGGGCCTTAATCAAATCGGACCAGTGTCCTTATAAGAAGAGGAAGTTTGTACGCATTGGGTGTGTGTACACAGAAGGAGGAACCTGTGAAGAGGCAGCAAGAGGGTGGCCATCTGTAGGCCAAGAAGAGAGCCCTCAGGAAAAACTAGCCTTACTGGTACCTTGATCTTGGACTTCCAACCTCCGGACCTGTGAGAGTCTGTGGCATTTTATGGGAGCTCTAGCAAACTAATACAAGCATGTATTGATGCAGTTGAAGCCACTGAATGTATGAGATCATCTAGAAGTACAGAGTGAGAACAAAGTCTCCCTCAGAAAGAACTCTGTGTAACACTTGACATCTCTAAGAGCTATGTGGAGAAAGAGGAGTCCCCAAAAGAGAATGAGAAGGGCTGTCTGTGGAGTAGTAGAAGAATCAGCAGAGACTGATGGGAGCCAAAGGGAGAGAAAGTTTTCAAGATGGAGGAAGTACTACAGAGAGGTCAAGAAAGATAAAGTCTGAATATAATTTTGGCAAGTAGGAGGACCTCATGGATGTACTTTAAGAGCAAAAGTTCTGGGAGGAGGATATAGCTCAGTGGTAGCGTGCGTGCTTAGCATGCACAAGGTTCTGGGTTCAAGCCCCAGTACTTCCATCAAAAGTAAGTAAGTAAATCTAATTACCTCCCCTGACAAAAAGATTAAAAAAAAGAAGAAGAAGAAAAAATTCATCAGAATGATTCTGACAGAAATCATACTATAGGAGATTGGAGCATGAATGGAAGATTGGGAAAGAGACAAAACTTTTTCAAGGAGGTCGATTTGACAAATAGCATATGATATCACTTATACGTAGAATTTTTTTAAAAAGATACAGATGAACTTATTTACAAACCAGAAATAGACTCACAGGTATAAAAAACAAACTTATGGTTATGAAAGGGGAAAGGTGGTAAGGGATAAATTAAGAGTTTTGGAAACTTTGGGAAATATTTCGGAGAAAGGAACCCTCCTACACTGTTAACGGAAATGTTATTTGGTGCAGCCACTATGGAGGGCAATATGGAAGTTCCTTGAAAAACTAAAAATAAGCTTACCACATGATCCAGCAATTCCACTCCTGGGCATCTATCTGGAGAAAAATATAATTCAAAAAGGCACATGCACCTCAATGTTCACAACAGCACTATTTACAATAGCCAAGACATGGAAACAACCTAAATGTCCATTGACAGATGACTGGATAAAGAAGTTGTGGGAGATATATGTATATATCATATATGATATATATATATATAAATACTACTCAGCCATGAAAAAGAATAAAATAATACTATTTGCAGCAACATGGATGGACCTGGAGATCGTCATTCTAAGTGAAGTAAGCCAGAAAGAGAAAGAAAAATACCATATGATTTCATTCATATGTGGAATTTAAAAAAAAAAAAGGAACAAATGAACTTATTTAGAAAACAGGAACAGACTCACAGACACAGAAAACAAACTTATGCAGGGGGGTTGGGGGTGGGAAGGGACTGGGATTTCAAAATGTAGAATAGATAAACAAGATTATACTGTGTAGCACAGGGAAATATATACAGGATCTTATGGTGGCTCACAGCAAAAGAGAATGTGACAATGAATGTATGCATGTTCATATATAACTGACAAATTGTGCTGTACACTGGAATTTGACACAACATTTTAAAATGACTATAACTCAATAAAAAATGTTTAAAAAACATTTTAAGAACTTTAAACATTAAAGGAACAACAACAACAAAAAAAGAAAACAAACTTATGGTTACTAGGGGGTAAAAGGGGTAGGAAGGGATAAATTGGGAGTTCAAGATTTTCAGGTACTAACTACTATATATAAAATCGATTTTTAAGAGTTTATACTGTATAACACAGGGAACTATAGTCAATATTTTGTAGTAACCTATAATGAAAATGAATATATATGTGTATGTGTATATGTATGACTGAAACATATGCTGTACACCAGAAACTGACACAACTACACGTCAATAAAAAAAGTACCAAAAAAAAGAGTTTTGGATTGACATACACATTACTATATATAAAATAGATAAACAACACGGATGTACTGTATATTATAGGGAACTGTATTCAATATCTTGTAATAAGCTATAATGGAAAAGAATCTGAAAAGGAATTTGTATTTGTCCATTTATTGCTGTTTTAAATAACTATGACAAAAAAAGATATTTAGACATACTTTACACTCAAATCAGTTCCTTAGGCTAGATTACTAGAATTAAAATTGTTGGATCAAGGAGTATAAACGTTTTTAAAGTGCTTGTTAGATCCACGAAAATATTTTTTAGGAGGAATATACCAATTTGTGTCTTCACATGCAGTGTAAGAGAGAGCCAACTTCCTTACATCCTAGGCAGAAGTGAATTTTGTGATTTTTCAAAACATCTTTCTTCCCTACAAAAGGGAACTATGAGTCCCTAGATAGCTGGCTGATTTTAGGCCTGGGGCAAGGAAAGTTCAAGAGGAGCCTGGTATATTTGTGCTGGTAAGTAAGGAAAGGCTCAAAAAGTGATGGAGGCCTGTTGAATGGATGCAGGAGCTAGCTGGAAGGGGCTCTTACTGGCAAATCAGGTAGAACTTGAGCATCAAGATGAGTGGTGGCAGTAATAAACTATAACATATTGGGGGAAAAGACCCCACAAGTTCATACTGATACTGTTAAAAGATGAACTGAGGCATATTGAAATTTTTAAGAGTTTATTTGATCAAGAACTGGGCATCACCAAATGGGAAGTGGTTAGAAGTTCTCCACTGAAAGGGGCCAGGGGAAAGAGTTTCTTACAGAGAGGAGGCCAAGGTAATGCAAGGAAATTATTTGATTGGCTCTGGCTTGAGCTGATGGCTTATTTGGGAAAGCCTACGTGGCTGTTTGTGATTGGTTGTCCGTAGGTTTCAAATTTCCTAACCTTGAAACATTATAGGCTTAGGTTTTGGTTCGCTTATGTAGGATAAGGCATTAGAGCCACCTCAATTTAATGGCTTCTTTATTTAACTAATTTAATAATACTAATCAATATTTTAAAAAAGAGTAGGAGAAGCTATTTATTTTCAGTACAAATAAAACTAATACATATAAAAGAATATAAACATAGTACTGTCGTAACAATAACATACTCGGCGAGAATCATAAATATATGTTCCAAGTAAAGTTTTTGAGGAGGATACTTACACAAAGTATCTCTTTACGGATAAAATTCATCTGGAGTTAATTTTGATGGCTAAAGTGAGGTGAGAATCTAAACTGATTACCCCTCGCCAAGTGGTAGCCAGTTTTCCATCTCTTTTTCACAGAAATTAAACTGTAAGCCAATACATAGATTAGACTGTAAGCTTCTTGAGGACATGGACTGTCCTGTTCACAGTTTTATCCCATCCAATTTCTCACACAAAAAATGTTTGTCAGATGACTGTTTTGTTTACCACTGTTAAGTTAATCAGGAGGTCCTTAGACCGAGGTGGCTCTAAAGTCTTAGTAGCCTGTGTAAGCAAACCAAAACTCAAGCCTGTAATACTTCTGGGTTAGGAATTTGAAACCTAGGGACAACCAATCACGGACAGCCACCTAGGCTTTCCCAAATAGAGCAACAGCTTAATCTATAGCCAATCAAATAATTTGCTTGCTCTGCCTTTCCTCTTTGTCTTTCCCCTAGTTCCTGTCTCTGGAGTGCCTCTAACTTTGCTTTTGGCAGTGTCTGATTCTTGCTCAAATAAACACTTAAAAGTTTTAATATGCCTCAGATTATCTTCTAACACCATATATGGAGTTTCTATATACACTAGGGCTTTGACGGGGCTATCTGTTCTGTTCATATGCTCTCTTGGTCTTTATTTATACTTTATTGTAGGTTTATGAAATATTAACATCCTAATTACAAGGGGGGGATTTTTTTTTTGCTTGTCTTTTCGTTTGTTTTTGGAAGGCATAGACTTGAGCATGTTTATGGGCTTGAGGAGGAAGAGTCATTGGAAAAAGAGAGGTTGACGATATGGTGCAAACTTCCAGGGGAGATAGGAGAGGGTGGACTGAGGACTGGTAGGACTGAGCTGGGGAAGAAGATGCTCCTTTCTCCCAGAGGTGAGGGCGAGAGTCAGGCCAGGGTACATATGGATGCAGGTAAATGTGGTGCTATTTCTCTCAGGTAGATGAGATTCTCTTGCTGAGAATGATAGTCAAGGTAGTGGGGGTGGGGCAGGACAGTGCAGAATAGCAGTAATGAGGAGTGGAAGGGGAAGATGACTTCAGACTCCTAGGACGATTGCTGAGGGGCCCAGCTGAGAATGGTAACCGGAATTTACAATGGTATCAGCCGTCAGGCTTCAGGAAACTGGGTAGGAATTTGCAACAACCCTTGAAGAAACGGGCCTGCAGAATTTATTTAAAATAGTACCTCTCTTTGGGTTTCATTTCCTTTCTGACTGTCCCTGCCAAGTCTCACAATTGTGATCAGCAGGTTTTGGCATTTTCTTTTCAGCTAACGGCATAATACTCATAGCAGGACAAAATGATGGATAATGCTGGCCAGGCTGAGCTAGACGGGGCTTGGTAACTTTATTTGCGCCTGTCTTTGCAATACAACACTTGAAAAATTAGCTATAGAACTAATGTCACTTATTCTGGAGTAGACACTGTCAAATGCTTCCTTACGTACAATGTTTAACTTTAATCTTCAAAAAACTATCCGTGAAGTGTGTACTAGTATTGGCCCCGTTTTACAGGTAAGAGGTCTAGAGCCTAAAGAAGTCGATCTTCTGTTTAAGGTCACACGGCTAGTCACTCAAGTCTGGTAACAGTCTTCGCTCTGAACACAAATGCTCCATATTACGCCAGAGAATGTCAGACCGTTAGAACGTTGAGCGCGGTAACACATTACGCGTGCCCACATCATCGAACACATACGGTAACCGCGGTCTAGCGGGCACCCATCCGGTGACCCGCACGCGTGATGCTCACGCGCGCAGCCGCCGTGGCTTCCTCTAGCAAGGCTGAGGCTGCCTAATCACCGTCAAGGTGTCGAGCACGACTCTATCTGGGCTGGACTTCTTCTGCCTGAGCTTCTGATCCGAACGTCGTGCGGGCGGGGAGGGAGGGCGGAGCCTGCGCCGGGCGGAATTGCGGATTGGAGGGGAGGAGGAACTGGGGGCGGAGCGTTGGGGGGGGAAGCGAGAGGCCGCAGCAACCATGTAAGCAGCCTTGCTTCCTGCCGCAACCGCCGGCGTGCAGGCTACCGCGGCGTCGCGCTCCCGAGCCCTGTTGCTGCGCCTGAACCGGGCGAAGCGGAGGCTGGGGTGGAGGGTGGGCCGGCGGGGCCGGGCAGGAGGTGCAGGTAAGGAAGGCGGTCTGGCGCGCGGCCCCGCTGGGGCTGAGGGCCGGGAAGGCGGCCAGTTTGGGAAGCTCCGGGGCCGGAGCGGAGGGGAAGTCTGAAGTGAAGACGAGAGCGGGGGCTTCTCCACCGCGGCTGAGGCCGGGCTGCGGCCGAGGGTGGGCAAGGAAGGGCAGAGAGCCTGGGCCCGCAGTCAGCCGGCCCCCCTGATTCTCCGGCTGCCCCTTGCCTGGCTAGTGGGGAAAGGAGCCGGGTGGGGCTGTTCTTGAAGAGATTTCCTTGGAAACATTTGAAGTTCCCTCGCCCTTCTCTTGTCCCGTGTACTTGAGTTTATTTCAGAGGTGCCGAGTCCAGTTCTCCTCCCGCTGATGGATAAGCTCTGAGCCTGTGTTTCGAAGGTGCATCCGTAGACAGGACTAGAAAGTTTCTAATGTACAGAAACGACACCAGTAGTAGGGTTTCAGTTATATACATACCTCCTTCAGTGCTTGCCTTTGCTCCTTGAAGGTTTAACATTTGTACCTGTGTTTCACAGGCTCTTGAGGAAGGAGACTTGATTTCCCAGTTTGTATTTTCTTCTTGTTTAGAACGTTCCCAACAGGATGAGAATGGAGTATTTTTAGGCATTAGCACTCTTCTGTTCAATATAGAAGTTACAAGTAAGACATTAAAGAAATATAAGAAATGCTGGAATTCTGTGTAAGTCAAGTTATTGGTTATCTGATGAGTGCATTTGTTAAATTATCCTGTCCAGATTCAGCGCATCCTCTTGTAAAATTACTCCTATGTTGACAGCAGAAGTTGCCTCTTGGTATTTTGTGCTGTCTTATTTCTGACTTATTTGAATCTCATTTCTGATTTATTTGAGTCTTGTTTTCTGGCACATCCAAACTCCCACTATCAGAGTTCTTACAAAAGATATTCTTAGTTTCTTTCGGTTGGATTCGAGTTTGTGACAAAGATGGGCAGGTTAAGTTTCTTCTGCAGAGCAAGACTACCCTCCGTGTCCTCCCTTTTTCTTTTTTCTGGGGAGAGTAATATGGATCATGTGGTTTTCCTTTAGAAAACTTTGATCTGTTGGTATGTCGATCAAAAATTGAACAAAAACATCTTTGTAGATGGGAACTAACATTTCTAGTATTCAGCTGTCTTGTATTGTTAAATATGTTTTTTTGTTTGTTTTTCTGTTTCCTTTTTTATTTTAGTGCATCTGTATGTTCATTCATAGCATTGAAATAATTCTCTTCCGACTATAAAAGCATGTTGCAAGTAGACTAAATCACTTTCTTTTGAGCATTAGAACCTTGTTGTAGAATCATGGGTTTCAATAATATTCTTAACGATCTAGTCTTCAACAATCCTTATTACAGACGTAAAAATTCTCATTTTTGTGCTCTTTTTATTCTATAGAGTTATAGGTCATGGAGCCATATAGTGCCTCATGTTGGAAGTAAGGCTGTGTAGGAAATCAGAAAACTAGAACTTTGTCCCATATGGGTGATAAATATGTTTTAAATATTAAAAAACAGTACTTAGAAATGACTGAACTGTTGCTTGGATTTTTCCATCTGCTAAGATTTTGGTTTGCCTGGTAGAGCAGGCTGATTTTCTAAATTTCATTACCTAATTAGCCTCTTGATAGAGCGCAGTGGGTCTGCATAGACTAGTAGCCTTCAACTGAGAAGAGGCAAAGTGCTGGTAATATGAGAGGGCTTTGAATGAGTCAGTTGATACTTCTAATTACTCCTCAGATAGGAAAGAGTCCTAGTTTTTTATCACAGGCAGTTATTAAGCTGCTGGAGGATAAGAGCTGTAAGGTAGTTTTCTCAGGATTGTGGTATCGTTAATGTTGTTACTAAGATTGACTCTGTGATTGTATTTGTTTCAGAAACTACACTTGGTGTGTGTTTTCATGGTAATTTTTATCCCCACATCTCCAAAGCCTAATGATAGTCTGTAGTGGGTGACCCTGTGGTGTGATGCCAAGACTCTTCAGGAGGGTTACTAACTCTGCTTCTCATGTTGCTTGTGGCAAAGTGGAATGTAGGCTGTTCTCTGAGGTCTTCAGATTGTTGTTGCCCTCACATTATCCTTTCTCTCCCGTGCCCTCTTCCCCCACCACACCCCGCTTTTATACCTTTTTGAATTTACACTTGATCAATCACCAGCTGGTTTTCCAACCCTTTGTGCTGGAATACGGATTGTCATGACACTTTCAAAGGGGAGTTCTTCTTTCCCTCTTTGCTTCCTCCTCTTTTGTCCCCCTTCCCCACCCTTCCCCCTGCCCCTTCCTTTTCTTCCTCCTTTTCTTCCTCCTTTCCTTACCCCCGCCCTCCGTTCCATTAAATGTTTGCTGCCAAAGTTCTGTTCGTCAGTGGTTTCATTTTTGCTTTGTTTAATTAATAATTAATTAAATTATTAATCAGGCAACGTCCCGAGTAGTTAGAATTCAGATAGACCAGAATTGGAAGTCTGAAGAGTTACAAAACTAATTTTGCTCTAAAGAATAATTCTGGGGTAGAACTTGACATCCATTTATGGCTCTACCACAGACTAGCTGTGTGACCCTTGAGGAACTTGTTTTCGGTTCAGTGTACGTTGGTTGCCTCAAAGGTAAAATGTAGTAATAAGGCCAGCTCTGTATCTTCCAGGATTTTGTAAAAATGAAATGAGATGGCCGATAGGACTTTGAAAGTGAAAAGCATTTTATGAGTGTAATGTCCTCTTTGTAAAGTGTAAATTAGATTATAAACTGCAGCATTTTAATGATGAGTTTATAAATAGTTCATGGTTCTTCTCTTTTATTTGAAGTATTCGATATGGCAGGAAATAGCTTTCCTGTAACCTTCATCTGGTGATGTGGGTCACTTTACTGCTTTGGTTGAATTATGATTTTGGGTTATTACCAAAAAAGCCCTTTTTAAGATCTTTATTGTAATGCCTATACAAGTTTAGGCTTAAAAAGAGGAAAACCAGGTGCCTGTGCCTAGGAGACAAGGTGATGGGGAACAGCTTGTTGATCTGGATACTTCTCAGAGGTGATGAGGCATAACCTGAGGTAGTTTTGAGGCTGTACAGAAATGTCACTAAGGGATGACGATTTCATTTCCTTTTTGTGGAAATTTTTATAATTTTTTTATAAAGGAAAAGACAGAAATAAGCAAAATAAAACTTTGAGGAATTTGTATGCTTGTGTAAAAAAAATCTTTTAAATTCTTTTTACCTGCTAACATTTGTACCTTACCTCCAAATTTTTGATAATTTTGGTATTTTCTATAATTTGAATGGTAATGTTGAAAATTAAATTGATCACATACAATCCTGATTTTAGATGATTGAGACTCTTCCTTTTCAAATCTTAATTTGAAATATGTACTAACCTAGTTTTATTTAGTCTTTGGTTTTCATCTGTCTGAATTTTTGAAGTCAGATGTCTAGAATTTTTGAAGTTGGATGCTATATGCAATCAACTGTTGGGCTTCCTGAAGAACTTACATCTTTTGTTTATTTCTTTTGTTTTAGACTCATGAAATGGCCACAGATGATAAGACTTCCCCAACATTGGACTCTGCTAGTGATTTGCCTCGATCTCCTACTAGTCCTTCTCATCTCACACACTTTAAACCTTTGACTCCTGATCAGGACGAGCCTCCTTTTAAATCAGCGTATAGTTCTTTTGTAAATCTCTTTCGATTTAACAAAGGTAAGACTTATTCTTAAAGATCAGAGAACCTACAGTCTTGATTCTCTGAAATTCTCTTGTTCAACTTTCATGCTGTGTCTTTGCAAGAAAGTGAAATATTAACAAGGAGGCAGCTTTAATCATAGGTCACTGGGGTTAACTACATAAGAAGAGAAATACAAAAATTTTTTATATTATTGGCAACTAAAGATCTGAATTGAAAACTAAAGGTTGAAAGGAGGTCTCTTTTTAAAGAGAAGTTAGCATTTTTTTTCCTTAATATATTTCAGTTTTCTTAAGTTCATAGAATAGAGTTTACTCTTTTAAGGGTTAATAGCCAAAGGATTTTAATTATAGCAGTGAATCTAAAGAACCAGCACATGGGAGGAAAGATTCTTATTTTTCAAAAATTGAAAGGTGTCAGCAAGGCCTTGTTGACTTAAACCCATTAGGTTAAGGTGTACATTTAATGACACCAAATGAAAAGGTATTTTAAAAATGAGCTCTTTTTAAGTGATATATTTTTTACTCATTGGAAGAATTAAAAAAAAATACGGTCTACATCTTTTGCTTTCTATTTGGCTGTATTGTTTGAAATGTGTTATAAAGTAATCCCTCTAGTTGTAAGGGATTTGGGAATTAATAGTTCAATTAACTCAGTAGAAATTTTAATGATATCAACTGACTTATTAGCAGTCACGTTTAAAGCTCTGTAAAACCTCCATTACACCATTTTGAAGACAATGATCTTTAAAAAAAACAAACAAAACCTCAAGAATCTTATTTTTTAGAATAGGTTTAGATTTGTGGAAAAATTGGGAAAATAATACAAGGAGTTCTCATATACCCCTACACTCAGGCTCCCCTGTTAATTAACACCTTACATTGATACAGTACATTTATTACAGTTAATGAACCATTATTGATGTATTATTACCAACTTAAGTATGTATTATTTTCATAGCTCTTCAGTGTCTACCTAATGTCCTTTTTTTGTTCCAGTATCCCACCTAGGTTACCATATTCAATTGAACCATAATATGACAGTAATCTTTTTATTTAGCAAATGTTTATTGAGCACCTGCTCTTCACTCGGCACTGTTTTAATAGCACAAGGGGTATGTCTATCCCATCAATAAAACAGAACAACAACAACAAAATATCTCTGCCTTCATGTGATGCTTGCATTGTTTCCTTTAATATTTCTAATGAAAAGTAAAACAAACTGAAGGTCACATATCCCAAAGATGTAATTATTGACCTGTGATTTTGCCACCTTCTTTGAATTAAAAAACAAAACAAAACATAATTTTTATTTAGGTGCATAATACAAGTATACACTCTTTCCTTAAAATCTCATCTATTTCCTTCTCTTTGCTGAACTCTGAGTCTCAATTTTCCGATAATTCCAAGCTTTCCTTTGCCACAGAGAGAGCAGAAGGGGGCCAGGGAGAGCAGCAGTCTCTGAGTGGAGGTTGGACCAGCCCTCAGCTGCCTTCGAGGACACAATCTGTGAGATCACCCACACCTTATAAAAAACAGCTTAATGAGGAGCTCCAGCGGCGATCTTCAGTGTTAGGTAGGGCAGTATTCTTCTTTCATTTCTCTCTGTGTGTTAGATTTTCCCACAGACACTGTGTTTCCCAGGTTGTTTATTGACTTAACTTTTTTGCTGTTTAGAATAGTCAGTCACTCTTCAGAATTAATGAGACTGTTACCTCGATAGTGAAAGAATTTGCTGATACCTAAGAAAGATTTCTTAAACATTTTATTAAACTTTAATTTAGGCAAGGCAGAGATAGATCTCGTGACTGTTTTTTGATTAATTACTTGCTTGGGTTTCAGCAGAGAACAGTTTGCAACAGCCCCAGGAGAACGCAGGTTAGTTTCAACTTTGTGACTGAATGCTGCATCTGTTCTTGGGGTGGCCAGTGTAATGTGATGTGCATGCCTCTGGCTGCGGAAGTCTCTCAACTCCATTAGTGGGCTGCCACTTGCTCTTGGCCTTCTGTCCTTGTTGGGGTGCAAACTGTCAGTGTGGCTGGATAAGGTGAGCTCCTGTCGCCTGTTTGTTCTCCATCCTGGTCTGCTACGCGGTCATCTTCATTTTCATGCCGTTCTGTTGAGCACAGGCTGAGATCAGTGCCTGCATCGAGAAACTAGATAAAGTGAGTTGTTTTATGTCTTATTTCTGTTAGATTATTAAACTCAGTGCAATCATTTGCCCAACTCAGGGTGACAGGAGAAAGGCAGTGAAAGAGAGCACAATCGAGGGGGAGGTGTGTAGCCTTGGAAATCAGGTGTCCCTGAACGTCAGATCCTGTCTTGTCTGGCCAGTTGTCCCCATGAGATCTTTGGGTGAAAGATAGGCAGGCGCAGGTAACAGTGGTTCTCAGAAGGATACTTCATTGCTTGTTGAGACTTGGCTCAGAACCCTCTTCTGGTGGGTCAGAGGAGGAGCAGAAACCGACCAGAAGAGTTTCTCCCTGAGGACTGGAGTAGAGCTGGCACTCTGCAGGTTCAGGGCAGAGGTCCTCAGCCTGGGTTATGTCGGCCATTTGAAAGGAAGAACCAGAAGGTGGGAAGAGGGAGATGAAGAAAGTGAGCTCTTTACTCCAAATGGATGGAAGAGAGAGACCATTCCCACGTTAACCTTTAACCTTAAACTCTCCTTATCTCTTGAACCTGACCTGCGGTAACACTCCTGTTTTTGTTAAGGGAGCTCTTTTGACTAAATCCTGTGCTGAATGAAGCATAGGATTTCTTCATTTGTAAAATTGAGGAGTTGGACTAGAATATAATCTTTTAGAAGTTACAGATTGACAGCCTACTAGTCCTTGCCTTGGTGTTTTGATAAACTTGAACTTGAATATCACTAGGTGGAGTTTGTATATCTAGTTTGCTGCAGTCCCCACCTTTCCGTATTGTCTTTATAAGTCCACGTGATTTTTTGATTGTTTGTTTCTACCTTAGCTGCTCTAGGCATTTAAAAAAATTTTTTTTAACTTTTTTCTTGAGTTATAGTCAGTTTACAATGTTGTGTCAATTTCCAGTGTAGAGCACAGTTTTTCGGTTATACGTGAACATACATATATTCATTGTCACATTCCTTTTCACTGTGAGCTACTGCTCTAGGCATTTGAGCTTCACAAGCCTGGGTCTGTTGGATCAGTCCAGTTCTAGTTTTCTAGTTTTCCTACTCAAAAGCTGTGATTTCACTATTTACTAGCTCTGTGACATTAGAAAGTCATCTAATTTTCTAATATTTATTTTATAATAGCAACTAGGATGATTTGCTTGAAGGCAGAGTACTTGACCAGATTTTCTCTTAGTCTCTTTCGGCTTCATCCATGATCTGTGATCTGTGATTCTGCTGGCTCTAGGAACAGTCTTGCTCCTTTTTCAATGGACAGTGCTATTTCTACTTGCTTATATTCCAAAGTGGCTAAGCGCAAGGGGCTTCACAGTTAATTGTTGTCCATGCATGGAAGCACAGCCTTACTGTTGTAACAGCTTTATCTGCCTCCTTTTCAATTCATCAATCATGGAGAGTTGGTTTATCATGGAGACTCAAGAACAATTTGGTCTTCCAATGCCTATACATTTTTGTTCTAGAAACACATCTGATGTGTCTGCTGGAATTAAGACATTATTTATAGAAAGATAAAGTTTTCAAAGTTTTCTAACATAGGTACAGTTTATATGAGTATTTCCATGATTAATATCTTGGAAAGTTCTTTGTCAGTTTACATTTAGATACCAATCTTTCATTTCTTGATAATCCTTTCTTTCCCACCTGACCAAGGTAGAGAATACCTTAAGCAAACCTAGCAAATAAATGAGTTTGGGGAAGATTTAGGGTGGGGTATTTTCCAACTTGCTTTGCCATAGGTTGTTAGGTTAATGAGTTTAAGCTGATAGGGATGTTCATCCTTTTTGTTGAGCCACCTCTACTTCATCCTTAGGTTTAATAACTGCTGGAGCCAGGAATAGGTAGAAACTGTAGTTGTAATCTTGCTCTAACAATAAGGAAGTAATATATGACAGCTTTGTGTGCACACCACATTCTGGAATGTAGGCTTGTCTTACTAGTGACAGGACTGGCTCCAGTATTGCTATCTCAAGAGCAAGTGATCCCTTCCAGCTTAAAGCTGCAGGGATGGGGAGGTGGCAGGGAAGGGCAGAATTGGAGTTCTAGCAGTTCTTTGGTGAAGAGAAACCTGCTTGGACATTGATGAAGGGAAGTCTGTGGATAACTTACCATCCTGGATGCTCTGAAGTCTGTCAGATTCTGTGGGGACTGGCCGTTCAATTCCTTTCTGATGACCTACTCCGTAAGCGTTTGGGTTTGTGGTCTACAGACTGAACTGAACTGTTCAACCCTGTTGCTGACCTGTTTAAGTGTAGATACTGGGCTAGGATAACTCACTGGGATTGCTTTCCCTTCTGCTAAATCTCTAGCAGCTATTTATTATGTCTTGAGACCAAAGAACCCAAGAAGTCATTAATGAATTTTGGACCACGTTAAGTGATGTTCCCGTCTCAGTCTCAAAATCATCGGTGGTCTCAGACAGTGCTTGTCTCAGGTAGCCTTTATTTTCTTGTGAAGCAGTGTTTTACATGGTAATAAACACTTTCACTAGCCTTTTACTCTGATCAAGACTAGTTTTACCTCTCAGTCCATATCACTGGTTGGGAGAACATAAGTATATACTGAAATAAGAGGCACTTTGCATCAATAATACAGACTATTAAGGTTTTTTTTTTTTTTTTAAATCTGACTTAGACGCCAGAAGGAAAGCAGAACCTGCCTTTGGAGGTCATGACCCTCGTACAGCTGTTCAGCTCCGAAGCCTCAGCACAGTATTAAAACGCCTCAAGGAAATCATGGAGGGGAAGAGCCAGGTACTGTCTAAAGGCTTTAGGAGATTGCTTATAATGTAGGCGTCATGCCGTACTCAGGAGAGTGGTATGATGCCACTTGAAAGAAAAGTCAGTTAATACTAACTCCAGCTGTGAACACCATATTTTTACACATAAGTTCTTAACTTTAATTTATCAATTTTTTTTTCCTTTTATGGGTTGTGCTTTTTGTGTTTAAGAAGTGTTTTTCTAGCCCGGGGCAGTAACTATTCTCCCATGGTTTCTTTAGGAAGGTTTGTTATTTGTGTGAAGTATAGGCAGTCAGGATTCATTTTTTTTTCTTGTGGATGTCCAATTTGACCCAGCACCATTTTTTTTAAAGACCACCCTTCACTGATTGTGTTATAGTCTTGTCATAAGTCCATATGTATATGTGAGGGTGTGCCTGGGTGCCCTTCCACAGCTCCATTTTTTTCTATCATTGTACTAATACTCTGTCTAAAACTTTGTAGCTTTAGAATAAGTCTTAATGGCTGACATTACAAGTCCTTCATCTTATTGTTCAAAATTGTCTTGATCATTTTGGCTCTTTGCATTCTCATATTAATTTTAGAAACAGCTTGTTAATTTCTGCAAAAGAAACCTTCTAGGATTTTGATTAGCATTGCATTTGCATTGCATCTAAATAATCAATATTTTCAAGAAGCCTTTACATTTTTTTATTGTTACAGGATAGTGACCTGAAGCAATACTGGATGCCAGATAGCCAGTGTAAAGAGTGCTATGACTGTAATGAGAAATTTACCACTTTTAGGCGCAGACATCATTGCCGACTGTGTGGGCAGATTTTTTGCAGTCGTTGCTGCAATCAAGAAATCCCTGGAAAATTTATGGGTTATACAGGTAAATGCATTTATTGACAATTTTACATTCAAAGGTCATTGTAAAATAGTTATAACACAGGATCCATATTAAGTCATTTTTTATTTTGGAGTTTACATGTGAGACATGGGGGATGTAAACCTGAGGGAGACACGGCTTTGCTTTTCAGGACCTTTAGTCGAATAATAAAACAGATAGGGATGCTCATAAATAAGAAGAGTAAAAGACAGTGTATCACAAATGTGAGCAAACAGCCATGGAATGGTTAACTTTTACTAGACAGGGTGGGTAGAGTAGATCATTGCTTTACATTACAAAGAGTTTTTATTTTACAAAACACAGATATTCCTTGAGTTATATGACACGCTGCTTTAGCAAATTGCATTTACTCATATTCTTCCCTAAATTTTAGTAGTGTAGAAATTTAAAATTATTTTTTGAAGCAGAAAAAACTAAACCATGGTGTATGGATTTATACAGTGATTAGGGAGTGGAAGGTTGACAGAGATACCAAAAAGAGAACACCCTTAGCATCTCTCTCCTGTTATTTTTATCATACAGATCTTCCTTTTGGCCTTATTCACTTTTTTCCTCCCTAAACTGCTTCAGACCCAAATTATCTTCCATGCAGCTTATGGCTACAGCCTTTATAAGATTTTTTTTTACTTTTAGTTTTTCCCTACTTGTACCTCATTTTTCATACTTTAATCAATATCCTATAAAATGCTTATTTGATCATGTCAAGATATTCCCCTGTCTAAAACCCTCTCAGAGCTCCCATTACCATTAGGATTTAACCCTGTCTTGTTAATATGGTTGGTGTATTGGTTCCTTAGGGCTTTCCTAACAAAATACCACAAACTGAGTGGCTTACAACAAACAGAAATTTGTTGTCTCACAATTCTGGAGGCCAGAACTACCATAATAGCCCTCACCCCACAGGTCAGGGAGCAATTATAGGGAGTCTGCCATTTGCTGAGTATGTCTATTCCAGTTATATATTCTAGGACTAGGGGATAACCACAAATGGATGCAGGGACCCACTGAACTCCCTGTAAGATGGACCTTTGCTGAAACTCCACCGATTGCCTCACCTCTGTAAGCCCCTGCCCTGAGTGGTAAACCACAGTAATGTTTTAGGCCTCTTTGAATTGGTGTTAGTTCCGAGCCAAAGTCCAGTAATCCCCGCAAGTTTGACTATTACCTTTTTCTCAAAGCACAGTCACCCTGGTAAAAGGCTGTAGTCCCTTGGGGAGGCTAGTAGGAAGATTAGCAGTGCACGTTTTTTGGCAATGTGGTGGGGTTCTTCCTCAGGGTGACCCAGCCTCCCTTCATTCAGGGAATTCTCGGTCTGTGAATGGCTCAAGTCTGAGAATTGGCTGAGGGGTAATGACTCTTTTTTGATTCAAACTAGACTTCTGTTCACTTGATCTACAACTCTTTTTCTTATACAAATCGTGTAAGAATTTAGTAGACTACCCATTTACTTTTTTTTCCAATTTTTAAAATTTATTTATTGAATTATAGTCAGTTTACAGTGTTGTGTCAATTTCTGGTGTACAGCATAATGCTTCAGTCATGCATATACATACATATATTTCTTTTCATATTCTTTTTCATTATAGGTTATTATAAGCTATTGAAAATAATTACCTGTGCTATACAGTATAAACTTGTTGTTTATTTTATATTATAGTAGTTTTTATCCACAAATCTTGAACTCCCAGTCTATCCTTTCCCACTCCCTTTTCCCCTCTGGTAACCGTAAGTTTGTTTTCTATGTCTTACTTTTAGGAACACTGTAATCAGTGCCATAGATCTTTATTATGTCACTATCCTAATTACACTTCTAACTGCTATCTGTTATGGTGACATGCACACCTTGTTTTTGGTGATTAAATGCTGTCACTTTGCCCCTGTCATCCTGGGATCCAGTGGTCCCCATTGCACTTAGATTTCCCAGTACAGTGCCAGCAGTTCCCTCTATAATTTCTGACCTGCAAGGAAGAGTGACCTCTACAAGGATGCAGGGGCTTCCTTCATAGATTTTTTTTTTCTTGTAGTCTTTTTTTTTTTTTTTAGGAAGTATTTCAATCATTACTTCATACATTTATTTATTTATTTTTTATTGAAGTATAGTTAGTTTACAGTGTTGTGTCAATTTCTGGTGTACAGCATAATAGTTCAGTCATACATAAATATATGTATATTTGTTTTCATATTCTTTTTCATTATAGGTTATTACAAGATATTGAATATAGTTCCCTGTGGTATACAGTGTATTTCTTAGCCTTGGTGAAAGGTATGTCTGGTGGATTTCCCTGGGGCGAGTGAGCAGATCTTACTTGGTAAATCTGCTCTTAACATTACAGTCTCCCTATGCCTTTGGATCCCTTCTTTTATAGCATTCCAGGATGATTCTGCCATTGCACTTTCATTTAGGGTTGTCCAACCAGATTAACCAGACTGGTAGAGACCCTTTTAACACCTTGAGCTGCAACATCCAGAATCTGCTTAATGGGCCTATGTCAATAAATTCAGTTTGATCCAATTTTATATTCTTTCCATTGTTATCCTATACCCTTGATATCCATTCCCACAAATATTCCCTGGGTTTCTGTTTCAGTTGGGAAGAAAATGTAGTTCTTCTGAAGTGTAGTGTATCTGTCTACTCATGGGTCTCACTTTATAACTCACGTTTCAGGGTCTGCTGGGACTTGAGTCTTGTTATAGGCCTAGAAGCAGAGGATAGTGGAATGGGTCCTGAGGGAAATAAGCAGTGTCTTCTTGCAAGGCAGCTAACTCATGGGAGGCCATTGTGAATTTCTCAGGCAAAGAAGGGTTAATCTCAGACAGAGTGGAAAGGCTACTTCTAACTCGCAAAGAAGACTAAGCAGAAATTGGGAGTTCAGTGTTCTCGGCTTCATTGGGAACTTCCCAGATATCCCCATTCCAGTTTTCAGGATCTCATTCCTTTATAAACAATTTCCCTACTTCAGTAGCAGACATATTGCAAGGTTAAGTTATACAGCATGTGTTGTGATTCACTCACTTGCAGGATGAGACTCTTGGTTTGATTTTCAGCAATCTTAGCTCTGCAGCTATATTTGGTTTCTTTCAGGGAAGACATAGAAACTCAGGTACATTGCACAATTCTTAAGTTGAGAATATGAATTCCTGAGGTCATTCTTTTCTCTCTTCAGTGCAGTTAGGAGCAGTTAATCTCATTACACCCATTAGTTTGACAAAAAATGTCCTAAGATATGACAGACATGGTCGCCCAGAACTTTGCCTCTGCAAGTATTTGATTAGGAGTATCCGTAGGTGATATTTTACGTGATTCTGTGGCCACATCACACTGTGGACTGTCAGCATTCTCTTTACTACTAGGAATAGAGAGTCCTCATTACTTTTAATCAAAGAACCAGTTCCAGAAACTGAAGAACCAATTTAGAAAACTCATCCTTCAAGTTTTGTTACTCTAGAACTGCTCTTGGGTGCTTGCTTCGGCAGCACATACACTAGAACTACTCTTGGTACCAAAATTTGTCTTAGTCAGGGTTCTCCAGAGAAACAGAACTAATAGGATATTTACATCCCCAATACATGCGCACAGATGTTTATATATAAAAAGAAGTTTGTTTTGAGGAATTGTTTCAAATGATTATTGGAGCTGGCAAGTCTGAATTCTTAGGAGGCTGGAAACTCAGGCAGGATTTCTATCTTGAAGACTGGAATTAGAGTTCTTTTTTTCCTCCTGGTATCCTCAGTGTTTGACCTTAAGGCCATCAAATGACTGGTTGAGGCCCACCCACATTATGGAGGTTAATCTAACTAACGTCAGCAGATTGTAAACGTTAACTATATCTTAAAAGAAAACAAAAGTTTGCAGCAACAACTAGACTACAACTAGACATTGTTGGACCAAACAATGACTCAGCCAAGTTGACACATGAAATTAATCACTGCACATGGGGTAATAGATTTTGGACACAATTGTACATCGTGGCCTGGAATAAATACCTAGACTGCATGGGCACATTGAAAGGGGTCAATTCATGTTAAGCTATTATTGGTGGTAGTAGCAGTGGTATCTCTGCATCTGTCATGCAACTTTTAAATTAAATGTGTCTGTGGTCTCCAGTGAACTGAGTTCTTTGATAGCAGGGCGGCATCCCATCAACCTTTTAACTCCATCACTTAATATAGGCCTGTGCTCAGTAGGCCCTTGCTGGTGAAGATTCTTCATGAAGTGGGAACTGGTCAAGCTTGGCTCCTTTTATTGATCTGATAATTTTCGTTCTAATAGCTGACTGGTTGAGGGAGACTTCCTTTACAGTGCAAGAACGAGTTTTTGTTGTGTCAACTTAAAGACCTATTTGCGAATAGTAATTTCATCTCCTTAATGAATTCTGTTTTGGTCAGCTGGTACTTTGGCCTAGTGCTCTCGTTTATCCTGGACTGGATAATTTTTTTCAATTTTTTTTGTTGTTCCTGATTGAAGTGGAAATGTTTTTCTTTAGATTCATCTGTTGAATCATAGTGTTAGAAATGAGTAACATAACATAAGTGATATTTAATTTTGCTTAAAGTACATGCATAATTTAATAAAACTGAGTACTACATGATAGTTGTCTTAAAATGAAAAATGAAAGACCCTTTATTATACTTGGTAGTAATTATGGTAAAAAACACAGTATGGTTGACTTTTAGAAGTCTTTTGCTCCATGTCACTTCAGTTTTCTAATGTTAATGATAAAAAGGATTAAGGTAGAATTGTTAAGTAATATGTTACTAATAAAATTTACTTATCACCTCCTTTTTTTTTAGTACACTAAAATGTCACAGAATCACATAAAAAGTTGTTAGAGACAAACAGGATGGTAATGAAAACTTATATTTGGACTACATCCTGAAAAAAAAAAATAGCATTTAAAGTTATTAAATAACCTTTTTGTTTGTCCTCCCAAGAATGTTTCAGTTCCATCTAAACTTTCATTATAAGAATTTTCTTTATCATTTCCGCCTCATATTTCAAGTTATGTATGAGACAATTTTGTTTATTTTTAAAACTATGCCCCCTCGTGGAGGCCGCTTTTCATGACTTCACAGAGAGAACTAAATAACTTTTTTTCCTCCTTGCTTGTTACCTGGGGAAAATGTGTTTCTATTTGTGTTGGTTTGTGTACTCAATTAAAAAAATTTTTTTTTCTTAAACCTACTGTTTCTGATAGATCCGTTACTTCACTTTTAGAACCTTGAGAAATACTCTTTTAAGCAGAATTTTCTAGTGCATTAAGTCAAATTTTTTAACTTGCTATAAATATTTCAGATATTTCTTCTGTATAACACAGGGAACTCTATTCAATATCTTGTAATAACCTTTAATGAAAAAGAATATGAAAATGAATATATATATATATATGCATGACTGGGGCATTGTGCTATGCACCAGAAATTGGCAAATTGTAACTGACTGTACTTCAATTAAAAAATATATATATTTCAGATACTTTGGATACCTGGATGAATTGATCATAATAATGATTTTAAAAATATATCAGAGCTAACAAAGTTACTTCACTTTTAAAAAATGTCTTTTTTGGTAGTCTGTACTTGAAGACATTTCCCTGTTACTAGGTAAACTATTAATCCAAAGGTTTAATGTATTCTGTTAAGTAATACATTAGTTATCTTTTGCTTAATTTCCTTTTTTTTCCCCTCCTAGGGGACCTCCGAGCTTGTACATACTGTAGAAAAATAGCCTTAAGTTATGCTCATTCCACGGACAGTAATTCCATTGGCGAAGACTTGAATGCCCTTTCAGATTCTGCTTCCTCTGTCTCTGTACTTGATCCGAGTGAACCCCGAACACCTGTAGGGAGTAGAAAAGCCAGCCGCAACATATTTTTAGAGGATGATTTTGCCTGGCAAAGGTACTGTCACTTAAATAGAAATTTATTTGTATTTGATAAATACTGAGAGTCTTATGACCTATGAGTGCTTTAACATTTAACTTCTTTGAGTTGTTTCTTGCAAATAAACCATTTTCTTCTTTTTTCTCAGCTTGCCTCAGAAAGGATCACAGAAAATGTTTATGGATAGTGATAATATTGACTAATTAGAATGTTAGCTCCACAAGAGGAGAGACTTTATGTCTGTCTTGTTCATTGTTCTATGCCTGGCACCAAGAACAGTGTATGGCATATATATGATCTTGATTATGTTTATTGAATAAGCAACAGAAGTGATTCAAATTAGTAATTTCTAAAGTAGGCTTCTTTGAGAAGGATGCTCAGCCCTCAGAGGAGGCTTAAGATTTGTAGTCATGATATTTGTAAATGAAATGAAGGTTTCAATGTAAATGTAAATGAAATTAGTTTTTTTTTCCTTCCTAAGGGACATTTCATGTTTTTTCATATGTCTAAATATGCTACGTTGTCTGGTAGTAGAAGATGTTACTAACTCTTTCTTGAAAGTGACTTGGAATTGTTTGAATTAGAATCCTAGGTTCATCAGTTTCTGATTTTTTTTTTCTATAGCTAAATAGTTTTCTCATGTGTGATATGAAATCTGGCCATGTCAAAGTGCTTGAAGTTTTAACTAGCATCTTACTGATAAGTTATTTTCTGATAATCCTTAATGGAGTGAGGAATTAGTATGTAACCAGTGATTTTAGACAAAAGTAAAAAATGAATTATAGCTACATTCAACATGTATGAATCTCAGGTATGTAATGTGGTGGAGAAAAGGAAGTCACATATATGTCCATATTTATAGAAAGTTCAGAAATGTACAAAATGAATGCACTCTTGGGATTTATACTTGGTTAACTGAAAGAAAAGGAAGAGAATGACAAGTATAAAATTTACAACAGTAGTTTCATTGAGAGCAGGGAAGGGAGTGGGAATGGGTGGGAGGAACAGAAACACTTTAAAGTCGGTGGTAATGCTTTTTTTTCCTTAAATTGCTCGATGGATACCCTGGTGTTTGTGGCATCATGATTCTTTATAGTTTATGTATATTTTATGAATTTTAAAGATCGATTCTACATTTAGTGAACAACAAAAAAACAAGTAGAGGGATTGTTCAATTCTTACTTTAGTAAGCAGTGCCACGTGAATGCCTCGCCCTGTTGTGTGAGCCTAGAATTGGCAAGTGTGACTTAATAAAATAAACCATATTTGAAAGCTTTCTGGGAGATGCAGGATAAATGTCAAAGGCAGAATAATTTTTAGGTTCTATGCTAATTGATTAATGTTTGTTCTCTTCTAGCCATCATATCCCTGTGGTAGGAACTACTTTCCCCTTTTGACAGATGTGGATGCCGAAGTTCAGACAGATTAAGTAATGTGCCCAAGGTCACACAGCTAGTAAGAGGTAGAGCCTGCCCCTGGACCTACCTTTGTCTGACTCTGCAGTGCTTTTCCAGTTAGTTATGGGGACTGAGAGTAAAATATTCGAGCTCAGTATTTATGCCTCTAGGCCCTGCAGTCTTGTGTATGTGATGTGAGAAGGAGCTCTATAAGTCACTTACCTGGCCAATTTGATTATTTTATTGGCACTCCATATACTTAATAAACTCTCCATGATCAGTCCTTCAGTGTTTGATATACTTAAGACGAAAACCATCCTGGTTCCACCTCAATTAAATGGAGACAACAAAAATGAGCTTATAGGAAAAACAATCTTTTGAATGTTAAAGCACTGCATTGAAATTGGATTTGCCTGTAATGCTCTTAAATCATCTCAGTATTTTCCTGTTTTCCTTATAGTTTGATTCATCCAGACTCCTCAAATACTGCTCTTTCAACGAGACTTGTATCTGTTCAAGAAGATGCTGGGAAATCTCCTGCTCGAAATAGGTAAACTGCCAAATGAAAACACTGTATTCTGCATCTGATTTTTCTTCTTTTTATAGTAATGAGAAAAACAAACCTAAAAAGGATGGGATTGATTGTTACACACTTTCTTAGTTTTGAAAGCTGAATTAAAGTATCATTTCCTTTTTGCTCATCAGTTGCCACTTGCATTCTCTCAGTGGTCCCTTCCCATTGTTCTCCACTGGCTTCAGATCTCAGAACCCTCACCCCACTTTCTTTCTGGCTTGGCAGGGGGCTTCACTTTCTAATGCATAGCAAAGAGGGGAGAGAACTGAAGGGGACTTCCCCAACTCTGAGCACCACTTACCAACTTGATTACGCTTGGAGCTCATCCTTTTTCTCTTCTCTACCCCTGGTTCTCCATTTGTGTTCTGGTTCTCATCCCTTACTGTTTTTTATTAGTTACCCTATTAGTGTTCCTTATCTTCCACTTCTCTCTGCTGACTCCTTATCGTCTGCATTTGAACAGACTTAGGTCTTGCTTATTAAAAACAAACAAACAAATAAACAAAAACCTCTCCTTTGTATCTTCCTTCTAGTTCTCTATATTTTCAGTTTATTTTCTTCTTTGCGAAATGCCTTGAAATAGTGGCCTGTAATTGTTCTGTACCTGCACACTTCTCTTCAACCTGCTAGAATATTGCTAACATCCACACCTCCCACTGAGTATGCTTTCATTATTAGAAAATGAATGAGTAAGTGGTTATAAACCTGAAGAACTAGACTCTGACTCACCATGGTTTAGCATACTGTCAGTTTATTCTTTCAACAGTTAATAAGTACCTACAAACTAGGGACTTGTCATACAGCAGAAGTTCAGACAGACAAAAATTTAAAGCACAAAAAAGCATGAGGAGTAGGAGAGGAGACTGGAATTTTAAATAGTGTGGTCAGTGAAGAGCTCATGGGGAAGGTGACGTTTGGACAAAGACTTGAGGATGTGAGGGAGTAAGCCATGTGGACATTTCGTAGAAGAATGTACCACACAAACAGTGAATAGCTAATTCCTGAGTGGGAACATGCCTGGCAGGGAGTAGCAATGAGTCCTGCGTACCAGGAGTAGAACTCTCTTACAGTTCATTGTGAGGGCTTGTTGTGTACTCAGTGAGATGGGAAGCTATTGGAGAGTTTCACTTTTTATATTTATTTTGAAAACATTTTATATTTGCAGAAAAGTTGCAAGAAAAGGGATAAAATAAATTTTTCATGTATACTTCATTAAGAGCACTAAGTTACATTTTGTACATTTGCTTTGTTATTGTATATAATACTGTATTTTTGTTTGTTTCCTGGACTATTTGAGTGTAAGTGCAGACATTATCGTCCTTTACTTTTCTTAAAAAAGATGAATAAACTTCATTTTGTAGAGCAGTTTTAGATTCACAGCAGAATTGACCGTTAAGTACAGGGAGTTCCTTCCCATACACCTCGTGTCCTCCATAGCCTCCCCCGCTATAAACCTCCCACACTGGAGAGGGATGTTGTTACAATTGATGAACCTGCAGTGACACATCATTACCACCCCAAATTTATAGTTTATGTTAGGATTCACTCTTGATGTACGTTCTGTGGGTTTGAACATGTGTACTGACGTGTATTCACCATTGTAGTAACGTGCAGAATAGTTTCACTGTGTTAAAGATCCTCTGTGCTCTGCTTATTGATTCCTCCCTCCTCTGAACCCATGGCACTGATCTTTTTATTATCTTCATAGTTTTTCCTTTTCCAGAGTGTTACATAGTTGGAATCATATGGTATATAGTCTTTCCAGATGGGTTTCTTTCACTTAGTAATATGCATTTAATTTCTTCCATGCCTTTCTATGGCTTGATAGGTCATTTCTATTTAGCACTGAATAATATTCCATTGTCTGGAAGTACTGTAGTTTATTTATCCACTCACCTACTGAGGGACATCTTGGTTGCTTCCAAGTGTTTGCAGTTATGAATAAAGCCTGCTGTAAACAGCCATGTGCAAGTTTTTGTGTGGATATATTTTCCATTTATTTGGGTAAATACCAAGGAGTGTGATCACTGGATCCTATGGTTAAGAGTATGTTTAATTTTGTAAGAAACTGCCAAACTATCTTCCAAAATGGCCATAGCATCTTGTATTCCTATCAGCAATGAATGGGAGGTCTGTTGTTTCACATCCTTGCTGGTATTTGGTGTTGTCTGTATTCTGGATTTTGGCCATTCTGATAGATCTATAATGGTATCTCATTGTTTTAACTTGCGATTTCCTAATGGCTTGTTATGTTGAACATCTTTTCATTTGCTTTCTAGCCATCTGTATACCTTCTTTGGTGAGGTGTCTGTCTAGGTCTTTGGCCCATTTTTTAACTGAGTTGTTTTCTTATTGTTGAGTTTTGAGGGTTCTTTTTATATTTATTTTGGATAATCATCCTTTATCGAATGAGTCTTTTGCAAATATTTTCTTTCAGTCTGTGGCTGGTCTTCTAAGTGTTTTGATGTCTTACGCACAGCGTAAGTTTTTTATTTTAATGAAGTCTAGCTTATCAATTTTTTCTTTCATGGATGGTGCTTTGGTATTGTAGCTAAAAAGTCATCTCCATAACTAAGATCATCTAAATTTTCTCCTATGTTATTTTCTGGGAGTTTTATAGTTTTAGGTTTTACTTTTAGGTCTGTTATTCATTTTGAGTTCATTTTTGTGAACAGTACAAGGTCTGTGTCTATATTAATTTTTGTGTGTGTGGATGTTCAGTTGTTCCAGCACCATTTGTTGAAAAGACTCTTTTTGCTCCATTGCATTTCCTATGTTCCTTCATCACAGATTAGTGATTATATTTGTCTGGGTCTGTTTCTGGGCTTTCTGTTTTATTCCACTGATCTATTTGTTCTTTCACCAATACCACATTGTCTTGGTTACTGTAGCTTTATGGTAAGTCTTAAAGTTGGATGATTGTGTTAGTCCTCTGACATTGTTCTTCTCTTTCAACAGTATTCTGGCTATTCTGGATCTTTTGCCTCAACACATAAAACTTTAGAATCAGTTTGTCAATATCCACAGAATAACTTGCTAGGATTTTGAATAAGATTGTATTGGATCCATAGATGAAGTTGAGAAGAACTGACATCTTGACGATATTGAGTCTTCCTATTCATGAACAATGACTATTTCTCCATTTATTTAGTTCTTTGATATCTTTCATCCACGTTTTGTAGTTATCCTCATTCAGATCTTACACCTATTTTGTTTGAGGTAGTATTTCATTATGGGGGGTGCTAATGTAAATAGGAATTTGTTTTAATTTGCCTTGTTCATTGCTGGTATATCAGAACGTGATTGACTTTTGTATATTAACCTTGCATCTTGCAATGTTGCTGTATTCTAAGCGTTTTTTCTGTTGATTCTTTCAGATTTTTACATAGATGTTCATGTCATCTATGAACAAAAACCATTTTAATTCTTCTTTCCTATTCTGTATTCCTTTTATTTCCTTTTGTCTTACTACTTTGGCTAATGCTTCCAGGACGATTTTAAAAATAAGTTGTAAGAGAGGACATCCTTGCCTGAGCAGTTGAAAGGACAGAGTTGCCACTTGTTGAGATAGGGAAGACTGGGAGGAATATTTTGGTTTTAGACATGTTGAATTTGAGATACCGTCTGGACATCCAGCTGAGATATCAAACCGTTAGATGTATAAATCTAGAGTTCAGGCAAGAGGTACAAGCTGGAGATGTAAACTTGGGTGTTATTACCATGTGGATGGTATTTGATGCTATGAACCTGTGTGGAGATCATCAAAAGAGTGAGTGGAAACTGAGGAAATAAGGACCGAGGACTAAGACTGGGGAAATGAAGAGGAACCAGAAAAGGAGACTGAGAAGGAGAGACCAATGATAAGGAGAGAGGAAGCCAGGAGAGGGTGTTTTTTTGTTTTTTTTTTTTTCAGTTTATTTTTATTTTTTGATTTACAGTGTATTAATTTCTGGTGTATAGCACAATGGTTCAGTTATATACGTATATATACACACATACTCTTTTTCAGAGTGTGTTGTCTTAGTAGCCAAATGAAGAAAATAACTCAAGGAAAATGGGTTATCCTGCCATACATCAAATAAGATGAGGAGTAAAAAGCTGACTATTGGGTTTAACAATAACATTGGTATAGGCAATTTCAATGGGTTGTTTGGGGCTCTGGAGAGAATGGAAGAAGAATTAGAGACAGTTTTGCTATAGTGAGGGAGGGAAAAGCAGCAGAGGAATGTGAAATCAAGATAATTTTTGAAAGATGGGACAAATTACCGTATTCCTGTTGTCATGTGTACAAATGTAGAGATAACTGTGCTAATTTACAATCTCTTCTCTTTTTCTCTTTTGTGGTCTCTCACCTTAATCAGCTTCTTCAACTCTGCTGAAAATGTGGCAGTGGCTTCTTTGTGGGCCGACTTGTCTCTCAGTTTTTGTTTGTTTTTTTGGTTTTTTTGGTGGATTCCACAGTGATAGTTCCTTTTTTTCCCTCCAGTTTTTTAATTTATTTTTAATAGAGGTACTGGGGTTTGAACCCTAGACCTCGCTTTGTGATGCTAAGCATATGCTCTACCACTGAGCTGTACTCCACCCCCCATCTTGGTGTGTTTTGAATTTATGCTGAGAGTGATATATGTCTTTAGGAAAGATGTAGCTTAGTGAGTACTGTCTCTAACTAAAATTTTACTTAGCATTCTTTACCACTGCTCATTTAAATATTTGACAACAAAATTGACTAATTTTCTTTTATTCTTGTTGCCACATATCAGAATATGTGTAAGGATGGTGCAGTGTTAGAGAAGCAGAATGCGTGGGTAATGCACACATTGGACAGGAGATTATAATTGGTTGAATAGGTCACAGGGGCAACTTTTCACTGCAGGAGTATGCCAAGAAATGATTAATTGGTTATTTAAAAGATCTTGTTTATAGACGGTATTTATTTGATATCAAGGTTTCTCAGTAACCATTAAGAATGATTTTTTTTTGCTGAGCCTGTTACAGCAAAAAATTTTTCTATGTAATTTCTTAAGTTATTTTAAAGTATCTATCTTTTTGCTGGAAGAGCATAGTTTTTCAATTGAGGCCTGGTTTTGAATGGCAGTCCTGTTACTTTTTTGGCTGAGTTAGATAAATTTCTTAATTTCTTATTCTTGATTTCTTATTTGTAGAATGGATCTAGTTGTATCTACTCTGTAGGATGCTGTGAGACTCAATGAGGGAAGATACAGCTTAAGAGTGACTGTAACACATTTACATGTTTCTGCCTTTTATCCTTTATATAAAAGCTAAAATTGGGTTTCATTTTTTCTAGGTAGAAGCTAACTAAATTTCGAGCTAAAATTTTTTTTTATAAATAAATGCTTGCTTGCTGCTATTGGTAGTCCACTCACAAATCATTTATTTGGTAACTTTGTCAAGAGGCAAAATTAAGGATATTATGTAAGTACTTATATAATGAGAGGAATTAAATTTTCACTAACTTTTTCATTGATCAAATTCAAGGATAATAATCGAGGACAGTATTTTTAATATAGGTCTACTAAGAAAAAGAAAGGAATTCTTTTTGGGGGAATACATTTTGCTTAGTTGAATTGGAGTTCAAAGTTAGTGTTTCCTGTCACTGGAACATTATAGATATCCAATTTAAAAAAAAAATTCTTAATTCACTGGTTCTGGAAAAACTGTTCGGCCTTGGGCCATAGTTT
Organism: Vicugna pacos; assembly: GCF_048564905.1. Taxonomy (NCBI): domain Eukaryota; kingdom Metazoa; phylum Chordata; class Mammalia; order Artiodactyla; family Camelidae; genus Vicugna; species Vicugna pacos. The sequence goes on along the minus strand of NC_132991.1, from coordinate 64,262,286 downwards.
ACTAGCCCTGATCTGCAAGATTATTTACAACTGTGTTTTCACTTTCTGTTTTTATTTCCAGATCAGCTAGCATTACTAATCTGTCACTGGATCGATCTGGGTCTCCCATGGTACCATCGTATGAGACATCCGTCAGTCCCCAGGCTAACCGAACATATGTCAGGACAGAGACCACTGAGGATGAACGCAAAATTCTTCTGGTACCGGTCCAATATCTTTGACCCATTGCCAGTTTTGAGCAGACAGAATGTTTATCTCATTGATTCCTTTTTTTTTAAAGGCAAATATAAATGAAATATCCAATTAGCAGATAAATAGAGCAAGTAATTAGCTTAAGTTTTTATTAGAATCATCTGAAATTGGTCAAGTAGTCCACACTAATATGCTACATTAATATTTTCTTGACTTCTTTCGTCTGGCAAAATCAGAATTCAAGTGCCTACATAATACTAGAGCTTAACTTTTAGTTAGGTCCCAGATTGCTGTGTAAACTTTGGAACACGTTTCGCATACATGTGGAATGCTTTTCAGACATTTAATATTACATGTTTAAGCGGATAATAATCAGTTGTGTATTGAATTTGTCTCTGTAAAATACTGTGTTTAATCGTAAGAGCGACTCAAAGAGATGGAAGATACAGCTTCTGTCTTCCAGTTTACAATTCAAAAAGTAGAAATAAAGTTGATGGGCAGGTCCTTAATAGTAAAAGAAATAATACTTCAATGGTGAAAAATAGAGTGTTGGTAGTGAGGGAGTCAGGAAAGGCTTTAAATTGAAAAGCTTGGACTGGACCTTGAAGGATGGGGTGGATTTGGGTGTGCAGTGAAGAAAGAAAATCTTAATTAAGGTGTGGGGAAAGGTATAGAGGTGAGAATAAGTATGGCATTTTCCATGGACCAAAGTAGGATTTCTTAATTAGGAGACGCTGAGAGGCATAGTAAGTTTGATTCTGTGGGCAGTGAGAATAGAGTTATTTGGGGCTGCTTGGTAGAAGGTGGTGAATTCAGTCTTTATAAGTTTTAGATTTGAACCTGTAGGTGCTGAAGAGTGTTGAAGTTTTCTTGAACAGGGAGTAATTTTCACTGCTGGCCTTTCTCTTGGAAATTCACCTGGCAGTTGGGTATAGGTGAGAATGGTGAAAATCTGTTGGAGTGAAGGCAGAAACAGTTACTTCAGTGTGATTGACTGTTCCTCCCTTGTTCCATCTCTAAGAGGGGTGTGAAATTTTGTGCTTAGATAATCAGGAGACTGATAGTATGTGCCACCGAGTGAAAAAAAAATTATTTGGGACAATTGTATTTCAAGAGAAAAAACTATGTTTGGAATGAGATGAGTTGAGTTCAAATTGTTCCCCATGCACGTGTCATTTCTATTAAATCATGTAAGTTAGCTATGACAAAGAAATATGAATTGAGTTTCCTTTATGAAACTAGAAATTACAGGAATGAGTTTGACAAGGAATATTGCATCTCTCTCAGGGGTGATTACTTGCTCATAATATGATTTCAGGACAGTGTTCAGTTAAAAGACCTGTGGAAAAAAATCTGCCATCACAGTAGTGGAATGGAGTTTCAGGATCACCGCTACTGGCTGAGAACGCATCCCAACTGCATTGTAGGAAAGGAATTGGTCAACTGGTTAATCCGAAATGGACACATTGCTACAAGGTAATGGGATCTTAAGAATGACTTTTTGATGTTATTCATGAATTTATTTTTAATGATACATCATTGTAGATATAAGAGGAGCAGTGTTTTGTTTTGTGTGTGTGTGTGTGAGTTGGGGCTATTTGTTTTCTGCATTTGGTGTTGGGGGTGCTAATTACTCCATCCTCCTCCCTTCTGGGTTGTAGTCAGTTGAGGGTAGATGCAAGGAGCCGAATGGGGTCACAGTTTACCTTATTTATTAAAAGCAGCAGAGAGCAGTAATTTCTGAAGCAGAGAGCTCTCTAGTTAAGCAGGGTAGGGGTGCTAGAGCCTCAGACCACGGTGGGTTCTCCTGCTGCTGCTCCATAATCTGGACATTCAACCTGTCTTGAGAACTGGGTCCAATAGCCATGCCTGGAGTGTCCTAGCCTGCCTCACAAATCATTTGTGAAAAAGAGACAGACAGGTCCTGTTGCCTTTCAGGGCAATGTGTCCCCTAGCTTTTCTACTTGCTTAGATTAGTTCTTCCTTTCTTGGGAGGAAGAAAGTGTGTAGGAAGAGGAGAAACAGCAGTAAGCAATGAAGTCCTGGGTTCCAGTTTTGATGGTATCTCTTTTTAACTTTGTGTTCTCTGTCAAGTTATTCAGTCTCTTTGAGACTTGACCTCTTAGCTCTAAAATGAGGAAAATTTATGATCTGGTGAAGAAGCTGTGAGAATGAAATGAAATATTATGGGCTAAGGTACTTTATAAATTGTGAAATGCCATATAAATGCAATGCATTAATAAGTGTCTAGTTTATGTGTATATATAGATAATACATTTTATACCTATATCTGTAATACTTGGTATTGTCGTCTTAACAAATACTGTAAGCTCCTTCAAGACAGGAGCCATGCTATTCTCAACATTTTTTTACTCCTCTAGTAAGTACAGGGTATGCATGTGCTGAGTACTTGATTGCATAAGTAAGATGAGGTTTTGTTGGGACGGCATTATCAGTAGGTACTCCTTTACTATGGTAGCTGGGAAAATCTGTTAATTAGCTTCAAGTCTTTCTTGTTTTATCCCTCACCTATCCAAGGAACATTTGAAATTCCAACTCCCGAGTAGAATGGAAAAAAAAAATTTGTGTCTCATCTTGTAAAATTATTCTGACTGACTTTTAGAAGTTTTCATTTTTGTTGATCTTGATTTAGGGCACAAGCTATAGCAATTGGACAGGCAATGGTTGATGGACGTTGGCTGGATTGTGTCAGTCATCATGATCAGCTCTTCAGGGATGAGTATGCTCTGTACAGACCGCTGCAGGTAGTGTTTGGTGGTACCGCTGATGAGAATATAGCGAGCTTTGTCGCCAAGCCTTCTACATCAGTGGAAATGAAAAGTAGTTGAATTACCCAAAGATACACGTTCCTAACATGTTTTCCCTGCTGTCTGAGGAAAGTTAAAACGTTTTTACTTGGAAGATAGTAGTGATGAAAAATCCATTGGAAGCAAACACTTTTCATCTGGTGTGGCTTTTCTTAAGCTTGGCTTTATAAAGTATCATTTACCTTCAGTGGTTTTTAGTTTTACTTTGTCTGTGTTTTCAGGATTAAGAGGGAATATATTTAATAAGATAATTGAAAAAATTTAATGTCACCATTGCAATTGATCTTAACTCTATAGCAGTATTAAATTGTACAGCAATGGTAAAACAATGAATATGCTATTTTTTTTAATTAAGAAAGTGGAAATTAAAGATAGAACTTTTTAAAAAGATATACTTTCACTTTTACTTTATGTTAATTTTGATATAAATAATATTCAGTAATAGCTTTTTGAACTAAATTTGGAAAGTCAGTGGTTAGAAGACAAATTACACAAAGTGGTGTTACGTGTTAAAATGTAATAATTGTTTTCTAGGGTGTGTCTTAGCATTGCACAGGGTTAGGATATATTCTCAGCCATATCCACTCTCAGGACTAAAAGAAGAATCACTGTAAAATCTGTATATTATGTTTTGTTGATAATATGCTGCCTCTAAGCCCACTGATTCATGAATATTATAATTTTAAGAGTGGAATTGCCAGCATGATGCTTGTTTACAACTTAGTTTCTGTTAATTTGCTTGTTTTTACATAAATTTATTCAGTGGTTAGCTTTGTAGAAATGTTGTGTGACAGCCTCAACATCACTGCTATTGAGGGTCAGTTACTTGGATCCTGTCTTGACCCTTTCAGAGTACAGAATTTTCTGAGACCCCTTCTCCGGACAGTGACTCAGTGAACTCTGTGGAAGGACATTCCGAGCCATCCTGGTTTAAAGACATAAAATTTGATGACAGCGACACAGAACAGATAGCTGAAGAAGGTGACGATAATTTGACCAGTGAGTTTCACTTTCTGACATGTTAGTTTTTTATGAATCATTACTGTGTATGTATGATAAAATGACTGTTTTTGTTTATTTAGTTGAAACAATCCTACTTTTAAGATTTATGACTCCAACTAAATGTGAACAACATCTGATAGCAATCCTTGTCCTAGATACAGTATTTTCTTAAGAAACCCACGTGTTAGGCTACTGGTGTTTTCAGATTTTGCCATTCTCTTTAGTTTGCAGCAGCTTAAAAATAACTCTGAGCTAATAATGTCGCAGTAGATAACTTTCTCACCTTCTCACTGTGGTATCAGACCTTCTCTCTGCAGAACCTCCAATACCTTTCTTCATTTTAAAAATTCACTTTATGTTTAACATGTTTAAATTTTATTAAGTCTACACAGAAGTACATGAAAATACTGTATCCATTTTGGTATTGCACATTGGGCTTGTATATTAAAAAAACATCTTTCTCCTTTCCTCCAATACCCTGATGAAACCCGTTTTTACTCCCTTCCCCTCCCTGTATTTCTTTCCCCTCCCTGACACTAAAAGATTCTGCCAGTCCTAGCAAGCGCACATCAGTCAGCAGTTTCCAGTCCACAGTGGACAGTGACTCAGCCGCTTCTATCAGCCTGAACGTGGAGCTGGACAACGTGAACTTCCATATCAAGAAGCCCTCCAAGTACCCACATGTGCCCCCTCACCCTGCTGACCAAAAAGGTAGGAGGTAGTCACCGTCTGGATCCAAACACAGGCTGGATTGCTCATAGAACTTGTGCCAGCCTGTCCTCTGGCTTCCTCTGTCCTGTAGGGCTGAGGGGATCTGGTGTGGGTTTTGGTCCACCCTTTCTCATATTCCCCACACCTCCTCCCCACATGTTTTTTTTTTGGTTGGCTCAAGTTCCTTTTATTTCTTGTTTTTTCCCTCAGTATCACCACACCCAGTGTAAAGCTTCTCGTCTTTAAAATTAGGAGCTACATCTGACTGCCTTTCCTTTAGCATAATGTGCAACTTCCAAGGTGGCATTTCTTTGCATTTATAACATGGATGTTCTGCTTTCTTCATTTCTCTTTCTTCATTTAACATTTTAAAGCCTGTTTGCTTATGCTGTTACCCAGAAGCGTAGTATTTCACTGAATTTTTCAGATGCTTGAACTATGCTGGGGAAAAACATTTACACGTTCCAAAATGTTTTTCTGCTATAATTTAAAATGCTTATTGTGTATGTGCTATGTTTGTAAAAAAGTTTTCTTCTGTATTTAATACAAAACAAATTATTTTTAGCTATCTTATTTGAGGCTTTAGTCTACTGACTTAAAAATAATAAAGGCCATATTCAAAAGATATTTGATATAAAAAGAAAAATAATATAAACCATTACTAAACTCCAACATAGCAGTACATAGGAATGAAGTGCCTTTTTTTTTTAAGTGGATGATGAAGTTTACTTTGTTAGATGTAATTAAAAGCCAATTTAAATTGTAACTCTAAGGTGACATTAGTAAAAGTAAATAAATAAAAATACATAAGTAAATAAGTAACTCTGTTACAGTATATGTCATTATGTTATAGTAACTGAAAAAAATCACTATTCTAAAGATGAAGCAGTTTATTCCATGATTTCACCAGGAGTTTGAATTTTTAATATTTAATAGTGCTATAAATTTGAATTATCTCCTTACTTAGATCAGAAATGCTTGCCTAATTCTTCACTGCTCCCTATTTTGAGCCTAAAAATAGGATCAGAAGAGAGGAGCTTTTGAACTTACACATCTGTGCTTAAGTAATTGGCAACAAATTCACATTTCTACAACAAATTTCTTGTAATTGTCAATATTAGCCATTATCAAGTTGTGGTAAAATGTCATTTAAGAGATATCTAATGAAAAGGTATATCTTATTTAAGAATAGACATTTAAAAAGGGTGTGGGAAAAGAGGAGACCTGACTAGCAGTGATTATGAGTAAGTTACATATCTTTATGGGAATCCTCAAAACAAATTGGAAAAAATAGTAGGGAACATTCAGGTGAGTATGAAAGGACAGTGAAGCAGGAGTGACACTTTTGTGAGAACTAACGTAGACTTTTGTCACATGGAAGATGTTGGATTTTTGTTATATAAATTACAGATGTGATTCAGAGGTGGGATGACCTTTTGTGAGAGGGTATCTGTTCTCTGGACACATCTGTTGGCAATTTCATTGTTCTGAAAGTAGAGTGTGAAAAGCATTCTTGACTTGCTGATGACTTCATTTCCTGAGAAATTAAGGAACTTTTTGAAAACCGTAAAGAAAGAGACCTGTCACCGTGGAATTCATAATAGCGAGAGGTGAACCGCTGAGCAGAGGCAGACATTTACTCTATGAAACCTAACTTCGTAATGTTGGGAGAAGAATGGAATAGAAGGCTCCAGGATGACATTGTGACAGTACAACCTCAAATTGTGTCTCTAAGGAAAATTAAAGGGGATGCATCTGCAGTCGGAAAAACCGTCATGACTTCTCTGGAAACTCTCTGGTCTCAACCCTTTAAAAAGATTTTCTACAAAATTTGTGAGAGGCATCTTTCATTTGAGGATCAGTCTGAAAGAGGAGCCAGCACTATTAGAAAAGTGGCAGGTTAGCAGAAGTCCAGATTGCACTGAATGTTGGAGGAAATGCCAAGGGTATCTTGGAAAAGACTTAAAACTGTGATGCAGAGAAAGAAAAATTAGGCCATTTATTTGGGGAACTTGATAATAATATTAATTGAAGCTTTTTTAAAAAAAAATCTCTGTCAAGATAATCTTACCAGGAGAAGACACTCACTTTCAAGAGGAGGTGAAGTCCAAGACAGTGAAGAGTTAGAGAATGCCCGGTTGTTGCTATTGTTTTTCTTTCAGTTTTTTTGAGATATAATTAGCATAAAGCACTGTATACATTTAAATTGTACAGCATAAGTTTAATGAGCATCCATCATCTCACATAGATACAAAATTAAATAGAAAAAATATTTTTCCTTGTGATGAGAACTGTTAGAATTTACTCTCTTAACAACTTTCACAAATGACATATAGCAGTGTTAATTATATTTATTGTGCTGTGCATTACATCCCTGGTACTTTCTTATCTTATAACTGGAAGTTTGTACCTTTTGACTGCCTTCATCCAATTCCCTGTCCCCCGACTCTTCCTCTAGTAACCACCAATCTGCTCTCTTTCCCTGTGTCTTTGTTTTTGAAGTATAATTGACCTGTAACATTAGTTGCTAACTACACAACATAGTGATTCCGTGTTTCTATACGTTTTGAAATGATCACCAGTTAAGTCTAGTTACCATGTGTCACCATACAAAGATATTACTGTATTCCCCACACTGTACATTTCATATCCATGACATATTTATTTTGCAGCTGGAAGTTTATTGTCCCTTAGTCTCCATCACCTGTTTTTTCCCTCCTTCCACCCTCTTCCCCTCTGGCAACCACCTGTTTGTTCTTTGTATCTATAGCTCTGTTTCTGTTTTGTTATGTTTGTTCATTTGTTTTATTTTTTAGATTCTACATATGAGTAAAATCATATAGTTTTTGTCTTTCAGAGACTTATTTCACCTAGCATAATGCCAAGTCCACCCATATTTTCACAAATAGCAAGACTTCATTCTTTTTTGTGACTGAGTTACAATTCCATTGTATATATGTGTACACACACACACACACACAGAAAGAAGATAATTATTAGACTGACCTCTTAGGTCATTTGCAACCTTGAGAGTCTATAATCTGAGGACTTTACAAATCCCTTAATAAATGTTTCTGGCTTTCACAGTTCTCTCTTAGTTTTTAGCATACTAACAAAAATTATTCTTTTTTCTATTTTTCTTGTGAAGTTGAAATACAATAAGTTATTTTTTATGCACTCCAGTTAAGAGGAACACCGGTTACCAGAAAATAAAGATCATCAGAGTGGTCTAGTGAGGGAAGTCTTCCCTAGCTTCCCTAACCAGCAGACTTCCCCTGCTTCTGGTTTTCATTCCTCTTAAATATAAATGAGAATAGGTGCTTTTTATCTTTCTGTTAAAGTTATAGGTAATACTTCTTAACTCTTAAGGATCATCCTCTATCTTTTAAGGTTGAGGAAATTTGAATTTATAAAATTGAAAATATATACTTAAAAAAAACTGCTCATGTGTTTTATATTACATAAGTAAACCCCCCATTTTCAGAAACTTGTAAAACGGAGACAATGAGATCTTCTGGTTTAATTTTTCACTATTGGTCTTGGAGAGTTATGCAGTTAAAATACGTTATGTGTTGGAAGCAGGATTCTGAATGGTTCTTGGAAAGTTAGCAGGTAGTACCTAGAGAAGAAAGTGAGAATCATGGCTTCCACAAACCTCTAGACGTAACTTCCTATTTATTGGGAAGCATGGGGGTATAGGAGCAAGGTGAACAGCACCATGAGGAAACAGTGCATCGAATCCAGAATGGGGCGTGTTTCCCAGGACATTTGGCCTGGGTCTTTCAAAATTCAGCATCATAAAAAAGAAAAAACAGGAGAGGTCTGCTTTTGATTAAAAGAGAATGAAGAGAATGCAGTACATGAAGCTTAATGGATCCAGGTTTGAGGGGAAAAAAAGCGTTTCGGGGACAGTTAGATAAATTTGAATATGGCCTGATTTGATGGTATTAAGAAAGTGTCAGTTTTCTTAAGTGTATAAACGGTATTATGGTCATCAAGAAGAATGGCCTTATTTTTAAGAGATGCATGCTGAAGTATTAGTGGTAAAGTGTCATGATATGTGTAATTTCAAATGGCCTGGGAAAAAGGTATGCATATATGGAGAGAGAAATCAGATACGGCAAGTTAACAATTGTTGAATCTAAGTGGACGGTATACAGGATTTTCTGTTTGTTTGAAACTTTTTCATAATAAAATGGGAAAAATCTGTCACTTTTGGAATTATGTATGTGTGTATATATCTTTTAGTATGAAAAGTAAAGCTTGTAAAACCACTGCATCAGTAGAACGAACAGGGGTTGACGTCATTAATTACTATGAGGGAGGTGTAGAAGTAAAGTGTAACATCTATTTTCACTTGTCTGCATACTTGATTTTACTGTGTTTGGCATGGCATCCTTGAATTTTTGAACTAATGCTTTTCCTCTACTTTCTTGTTTGAAGGATGAGCATATTGGCTTATAAACATTGACTTTTTAAGCCTATTTATAAATGAAATCTGCTCGGAAAGAATTTTGTGAAGCACCTTCGTCTTAAAGGACTTAAAATGCGTTATGGTTAAATTTTCATGGTAGAAGGAACCTCATTTGAGCTGTGCTTGGTCACAGACCCAGAGAAAAGGTCATGGGGAAGTAAAAGTAAAGAATAAGTTTCACTTAAAAGAAAACTATTCAATATTCTAAAAGTTCTGGAAGAACATGTTCAGAGTGTGTTCAGCGGCTGTTTTTTGGCAAATATTTGGAAGTATTTGATTAGAATTTTTGAAAAACTATAACTAATTCAAAACCTAAGAAAAATCCTGATGGGTTATAACTTTATTCCCTGCCATTGTCCCTTTTGTATTCATTTGTTTTATAGCTTATATTCTCAAATTTAAAAAAACCCACCTTATGTTTTATGAGGTGGATTCTCTATCTGAAACTACCTGGTTTATAGGTGAACTCATCATTTGTTAAATAATACAGTTATATATGAGAAAGAGTATAACTTTTTATGCTTGTCATGCAAATTACTAATGATCATAATTTTCGTAAATCAGTTCACTTTTTGTAAGGGAAAAATGATCTGTTAAAAATATTCTGTCATTACTGTCTGAAGGTTCTGTTGAGTTATTAATTTAAGCCTTATCAAGTTTAGTGTGATGTGTTCAGAGCAAGTTATAAACAGGCATTTTAGCCTAAAGTTTTCTTGAATTGGCCGGGCAGTGATGGGTTTAGTATGAGTAATACTTTGTGTGTGGGTGTGTTTTCTGTATAATTACGCTGGTGTGTTATAGTCATAAGCCTCTTCTTTCCTTCCTCCTCTCTCTGCTCTCTCCCTGGTATGCAGAGTATTTGATTTCTGACAATGGAGGACAACAGCTCTCAATAAGTGACGCCTTCATCAAAGGTAATTTTATCAAAAGCTATACATGGGGTGGTGTCTCTTTTGTTTGTGAGGATATACTTGGGCCTAGCACATTGATTGGCTCAGAGTAGGTTCTGACAATATATTTGATTATTTTAGTGTCACAGGAATACAGATTTTAACATGTGTAGTAACATACCTGTTGAGAACCGAAAATTTAAACTTGAATTTGGTTTGAAGAAGGTCTCTGGTCTGAAAAGTAGTTGTTTAAGAGCTTTTTAAAGTAGAATTTGAATTTTATTCATTTAAAGACATAAATAGTTAATGCTTTCCTATGTCTTGAATATAGTATTAAATATTGATACTCATACCGTCAGGAATTGTCGAGCTTATCAGAAAGCCCACAGGCACATCTCATCCAGTTGAGGATGCTGCCTGCCCTTTGGAGCTGACAAGAGAAATAGACAGAAGAAGATAAATAACTAGTTATGTTGATCATTTCTTTGGGACAAAAGGAAGTACAGAAGAATACAAGCCTTTTCTAACCCCTTCCCTACTTAGCTTGCCGTGGAGTGAAGACGTACTTAATCGGTCCATAACACTCTACAGATTAGGCCTCAGATAATGGGAGAATTTCACACAAAAGAAGGTAGGGCAAGCTGGTACAAGGGCAGCCACTTGCAGCTGGTGTCATAACTTAGCAATGTTTCTAAATTCACCTCCAAGCATTTTGTTTAATGAGATGTTTGTAGACCAAGGATTTACATAATTGAAATGTGCAGAAGCTCACTTGGCATGGACTCATGCTTTACTGTGTAGTCTGCTGGACTGTTCCAAAGTGTTTTTGTTTACTTTGCTTTAGGGTAGGAAAGATTAGAGAATTTTTGAAGCATTTTTCACCCATTTCCACTTATTCAGTCATATTTTCCAACAGTTATTTAGTGAGCATCTTTTTTGCAAAGCATTTAATACTATCTTAATATTTTTTGTCTTGATCCATATACAAAGGTTTACATAAATTGTTTTTTTGTCATGTTTTAATTTCTTTGTAGTTAATTTTTAGGTCTGACTTGTAGAAGTTTTGCCAGTAAAAAAGAAAGCCTTTGTTCCAGTATTGAAAAAGAAACACTGAAAGGATTGTCTGAATATGCTTTCTATGCTGCCGTGTACCAGATCAGATGTATCGGAGCTGAGCTTTTCTCTTTAAAGTTCAGCACCCGCACGATCACATGTTGTTCTGCTTGCGTTCAGATTTCTGTTGAATGCAGTTTTCAGTTTGTGATTTTATAGAGAAAATTAACCACCTTGTTTTTTAATGTCCCCAAATAAATAAAAGGAGTGTAAAAAAACATTTTATTTGTTTTCCAGAGGCTGTATTTATACTTATTTTCTTAAGAGTGTTAGTTGACTTATGTAAATTTGCTTTTCACAGTTCTGTCTGTTTTTGACTGTTGAGAATATTGATGATCTAACTCAGACTTAATTCTTTTGTTTATGTATGTAAATATGTCCTTGTGTTTTTTACACCAACATTTTGAATTGGCTAGCTTAAAAAATTTTTTTAAAATAAGGCGGCAATTTCTATTTCTATGAGTAGATGGTGCAAAACATGACAATGAAGTATAATTTTTTATTTTACACTTAGAATCCTTATTTAATCGTCGAGTTGAGGAAAAATCCAAAGAGCTGCCTTTCACACCTTTGGGTTGGCATCATAACAACCTGGAGCTGCTAAGGGAAGAGAATGGAGAGAAACAAGCCATGGAGAGGCTGCTGTAAGGCTTTTCAATTTTAATTCTGCATTTTTATACTCCAGTGACGTGATAGGCACATGTATAGTTCTTCCTTATAAAGTCAAAAATACTAACATTACTTAGGAAATAAAGCCTATTCTGTTGAAATTTTTTATAAAACTAGAGTCCTAAATTGTGCTTGTCTGTCCCTATTGTCATTTATGTGTTAAAATTTCATCAGATTGAATGGGTCATCTTAATTGAAGATAATCACAGATTTCATTTATGTACAAAATCATTAAGGTGCAGATTTGCTGAAAGAATAAAATTGACTGAGAAGATCTTATCTGTGAGCCATAATTCATTTGTTCCTTTCTTTGTAGACTGTTTGTTGCATTTTCAGAATTATTGTCTCTGGCAGTATTAACTATGCAAACTTCTTTCCTATAACATTTTTGTAGTTCAGCTAACCATAACCACATGATGGCACTACTCCAACAGTTGCTCCATAATGAATCATTGTCACCATCTTGGAGGGACATCATTGTGTCACTAGTCTGCCAGGTTGTTCAGACAGTCCGACCTGATGTCAAGAACCGGGATGATGACATGGACATCCGTCAGTTTGTCCACATCAAAAAAGTGAGCTCTGCTAAATGCTTCCCTAATGCTGGGAACTAATGAGATGGGCCTGAGAATAAATTTGTCTCTTAATGGTGCTCTGAAAGGCTCATACCGTGAGGGGTGCTAGGTGACGAGAGGGAGGTTTTTCTGTTTGCTGTGTTTGTTAGCAGTGCACTTGGGGGTCATGGAAGCCACTCATAGGAAGTGAGAGCTGAACTGGGGGCGAGGGTAAGTTGGACTTGTAGAGAGTTGGGAGCCCAGACTTTCTTACTTCCTCTTCCTGATGTGTCATCTATGAGAACGCCTGGTCCCACAGATTACTGTCAGTGTTCTGAGGGAAAACAGGGGGTAGTTGCTTTATTTAGATAGTAATGGAGTCTCTTCTGTATTTGTTGCCTATAATATTTAACTTAATAATGGTCTTAATTGACATCTGGCATCAATTTTTTTGGTCAAGTGATATTTTAGAGTACCAGATAGTATGTCAGAGAGTAGGAAGTGGGAAAATTGATGATGTGCTAAGATGCCATTAATTATTGGTTGAAAGGAAGAAGTACATATTGGAATTTTTTGTGCTTATTTGGTTACATAATAGTTAAAAAGTAGAAATAAATAATAGCATTGATTTGACTAGATTCTAAGGATGTATAATTGAATTTTATTGTTTTCTTAATTGTTTCATTAGATCCCCGGTGGAAAGAAGTTTGATTCTGTGGTTGTCAATGGATTTGTTTGTACCAAGAATATTGCACATAAAAAGGTAATTGATTCAGTTCAGCAGTGAAATTCAGCAAACTATGACTATGTGCCAAGCTATCAAGTTGGGGGTGCCCTAATCATGGACGAAAAGGAGAATGGACATTGAGAGGTGACGAGTGGTGTCTGCTGTGAGGGTGAAATTTTGGATGTTCAGGGAGAGTCTCCCAGAGCCAATGATGACTATGACTTAGATAGTGGGAATTCATCAGACAGAAGAAGGTTTCTGGACCAACAGGGTGATAGGACAGTGATAACATTTCTCCCTTGACCCCACCACATCTTAGGGGGACAAGATTTTCTAACAGACTGGAGTCCTTCCAGAGGCCTACCATTTGAAAACTTTGTTCTTCTTCATAGGGCTCAGCTCAGAATTATCACTGGATTTCAGTTATCCTTCTCATCTTTCCTCTCTGCCTTTAGCCCTGAGGCCTCTTTCTAGCACTAGCACAAAGAAGTAGGGTAAAGTAACCAGGTGTATTAAGGAAACTCTGTGGTCCTAAGGTGCAAGATGGGAAGTGGCAGGAGATGAGGCTGGAGGAAGCAGCCAAGGAAGGGTTTGTATCTCACTAAAGGTCTTGAACTTTATTCTGGAGGCTCTTGATTCACAGAGTGTAGTGTGCATCAGGGTCACCTGTGGACCTTGTTTCAAAAAATGTAGACTCCTGAGCCCAAACCCTAGCCATTCTCCTTCAGTATGTTTAGGGGAGGGGGAGGCTGGGTCGGGGAAGTGTGGGGCCTCTTAATGGAGGCACAGCGGGTATTTCCAGTGTTGTTTATTGGTTCGCACATTATGAGAAACCACTGATCTTTAACAGTGTTCTCAGACCTTGCTGTGCTTCAGAATCACTTAGGGGAACTTATTAAAAATGGAGATACCCTAGCCCCACCTCAGGATGCTGATTTGGTTACAGTGAGAGTTCAGGCAAATGCTACCCTGAACAACTGGATGGACGAACTGTGGTCCTGTTTTCACTCTTCTCTAGGCAGAGACTAATAATTTATTTTTTGTAAGGCATTAAGCCTCCTGAAAATTGTTAGTGACTATAGATAAATAAAAGTATGTTTTGATTTAATATTATTTCATAGCAATGATCCAGAGTCCATATTTCTATATACAGTCTTATTAAAACAGCACTTCAACCATCAAGAGTAGTACTTTAAATCAAATTAAATGGTCTTTGTTGAATTCAGGGGTAGATATGTTGTGCTCATCTCCAGAACTAAAAACTGTATGTGGGTTTGGTAGAAGCGTATGCATGAATGGCTGTCTTGCTCCACTGGCTATATTTAGAGATAGTCTTTAATTTGTAGTAGCTTTAAGAGCCCTGAATGTAGTTTCCCAGCTGATGAGTCACTGCTTTCAGGACCATTTGCCGGTTTGGCCTCCGTAAGCTCGGAAATTTCGATTGCAGGACTCAGGCTGTTCTGCCCGTGGCTTTAGTTGTGTGGTTAGAGTATATTTTTTGAGTCTTTGCTTCTGGATATGCTTTGAGGTTTTCTGTTTTAACTTCTTGTTACCCAGTTTGGCTTGCAAATTTGTGACTGCTTGGAAATTTATTCTATTAAAAATACATTCAGGAAGTATTTTCTTTTCTCCTTCTATCCTTCTCGAATTTCAGAAAAGTTAAGTTACGCTTTCAAAGTTGTCGATCTCTGGGAGTTTGTGAAATAGCCCATCCTTAAGCCCCTCTCCCCTCTACTCAGGGCTTGATATCTTTTCTTGCAACATTAGAAATTTTTTATAAGTTGCTAAGAGTATAGAGGATTAGTCAAAACAACATTAGAGAAAAATAAAAAGCCAATTTGAAGAATTTTGCATTGCTCTGAACTAATTATTTGCTTTGAAAAAATACAAAAGATCACCACAAAATAGCAAAATGAGAGTATTTTAATATGAGTATAATGAGATAATCTAAGGAATTATGAACAGTGTGAATTTAAAGTTATTATTAAAAGAGGCCTATAAAGTGCAAACTTTCAAAGTTTTAACAGAGTATTCATTTTTTTAGATGAATTCGTCTATTAAAAACCCGAAAATTCTTCTGTTGAAGTGTTCCATTGAGTATCTCTACAGGGAAGAAACTAAATTTACTTGCATTGATCCTATTGTGCTTCAGGTAAGAACTTCTTACTGCAACAAGTGATCTGGAGGGACATTTATGTACTATGTTGCTTGCAAACTCTTGTAACTTGTTCCAGCTGATTAAATTTGGCAAAGAAACGTCATTGCTTTTGTTTCATTTAAAAATTTTATAAAAACACATTTGTATGTATTATACTTTAGAAACTTACCAATACCTCTGTCACTCCTTATTTTTAGTTTCAAAGTGTTAAATGCAATATACAACTTTTTGGGAATATATGGAAGGAGAAGTGAAAACAGGAGTACTGTTTTCTTGTCCCACCTGGGTCATTGATTTACTTTAAGGATTTCTCTAACTTATCAGATTTCCAATGGTAATACCTGGTTTTTAATATAGTTCTGCTAAAACATGTGTTTCTGGAACACCAGGTAGCTCACACACAGTTGGTAGAGGGGAAAAATGTCAGGTGGAAGTTGTGTTGGTTTCTTTGTGGTTTTTAAATAAAGAGGCCCAGGATAGCTGCAGTAGGATTATAACCCTCAGCTGGAAAGAAAAACAGAGCAACTCCTATACAAGCAGGGATGCTTTTGGCTCCATTTTAAGAAATTAAAAGTGAGCTCCTGCTCAAAGAGTTCTCTCTGTAGAGAGACGCACCGCCCCTACCCGCTTCCCGATCCTGGATGGCTCTTATGAGCTCACTTCTCAGAGCTCCATCTCCATTTGTACTGTTGCTTTTGTACATTTTAATTTTCCCTTGAGGCACCCTCCGGCTATGTTGAGTTGCCTGTCTGGGCTGTCCAAGTTCTTTGTCAAGGTACCAATTATTCTTGTTGTGCTCTGGACATGAAGGTGCATAGATTTTAAACATTATCTGCCCCAACCTCTTTTCTCCCATAAATGCTATTAATTAATTTGAACTTGTTCAAAATGGGAGGTCTTCAGGAATGTGCATGTTCTATCATAGCAGAAACACTTATATTTGGTTCCAGAAACATTTAGGAAAAGCATTACTTGAAAATTCATAGGTGATAGGTGCATTTTTCCAAGAGTGGTAGGAGCAATCACTTTTGTTCTGAATTCGTAGACACCAGTGGAATAAAGTTAGTTGTGGTGAAAGGCATCCTGGTTTATGAAACTCTGCTCTATTGCTTAATGAACTCTGTTACCTAGGGCTGTTGTCTCTTTGGAATTCAGCTATGTATCAGTGAAAATGAGGAATTTCAACGAGATTTATACCATTCCTTCTAGCTCTGATTTACTGTGACTTATCAGTGAGAACTGAAAGAATAAGGGGACACATAATTATTGTTCATGGAATCTAAGACACTTTGATGCTGAGAGTTTTCTTGATCTCACCAGAGGTGTCAGAGAAAGACTTTTCTAGGCTTAAATCAGCCACATTGATTGCAAGATGGATTCTGATTGCAAAGATGTTAAAATGCTTAAAATTGTTATGTCTTAGAATCGATGAACTAGAAATTGAAATCCACAGGTATTTAGTTACAAAAAAGTTATACTTAAATTCATCCTCTTTATTTTAACTTCACTCTTATAATCAGGTTAATAAAGTCTTCATATTAGAGCAGAGAAGTATGCTCTGGACAAATACATACTTAATAAACAAGATTTAAATCGTATAACTTAAAGCATCATGATCATCAGGGCTTTAAAACATAGTTTATTATATCTTTAACTCCTGCTCTATTCAAGTTCAAAAAAAAGTTTTTGAGGGGGTAATTAGGTATGCATGTATGTATGTGTTTATTTATTTATTATTTTTTTAACTGAGATACTGGGGATTGAACCCAGGACCTTGTGCATACTAAGCATGCACTCTACTATTGAGCTATACCCTCCCCTCTCCTATTAAAATTTTTAGTTTGAATTGCCAGAAAGTATCAACTGATTTGACTTTTTTTCCCCTTTTTTTGGTCCACTCAGTGTGGAATCACTAATCAAAGAAGCTGAAAGATAGAAAAAGGAGGATGAGAAACAAAGGGCAAGGAGATAAATAGCCTATGACTTCATCTCGTCCTCACAAGACCAGTCCGGCTCAGTCTGTTGGTCTGCCACTGCTCCCTTCTGTGTTCCTGGCCTGCCTCCTGGTGCTCTTTATTTTCTGAACCTGGCCCAGGCCCCCTCTCTTAACATGATACTTCGTGTATAATCATAATAGTTGACTGGAGCTGAAACTGAGAACAAATGTATTTGCTATCCCTGTACCAGAGGCCAGAAACTTAAAAAAAAAAATCAGCTTATTCTAGTTATTCTTTATTGGAGCTGCACAAATAAAATCTTTTTAAATGTTGTTATTACAATTTAATAAGCACAGTAGGAAATGAACACATTGCAGGGAAAAAAATCCATTTAGTTAATAATGGGAGAATTTGAAAATGTACAATTTCTATGAATAAAATGGAGAAGGGTGAGAAGAAATATACTTCATAACAGAGCAGGTTCATTGCAGGGAATAGGTTCGTCCGGTGCTGATGCCACTGACCGTGAATACGGTTCTGCGCAGAAACGCTTTGGGCATATGGAGCAGAAGTGACAGACATGCTCCCACGTTCAGTTGTCTCCTGTCTGAGCCCAGAAATTTTATGAAACAATGAATTTTGTTATTTTAACTCTGGTTGTTATTTACAGTATTCATTTCCTTTGAAAATAAGTTTTTGTCTTGAAATTGTATTAAGCATTATATTTTAGGTTTTAACTATAGCTGTTCTAGGTAGAGTATGATCTGTTGGGAGACTGAAATTAGGAAGTAGCTGAAATAGCATCTGTTGGAGAGCTATTTATTCAGGTACCCGAAACAGGAGATACTCTGGTTAGTTTCAGAACGTACAAGACGGAAGCCATAGCTATATTAAAAACGCTTAGAAACTGCTTTCATTTGGGGAGTTGTGAGGTTGGTTTTTTTTTTTCTTTTAACTTTTGAGAGCTAGCTAATTGGATGCTTGGCTTTTATATGATAGGCTATTAAGAATTCAGAATCCTTCAAAGTAAAATTAGTGAGTTGGAGAATGGAATTTCTCCTTGACACTCTTTTCAGCATAATCAACAGTTTAGAATGATGAATAACATTCCTGGTTGTGTTTGAGTTAATTTGCTTATAGCAGTGGTAAGTGATCTTCAGCATAGTTTCACCTGAGATTAGGGGCCTGAGAGATGAGTTAACTCATCAGTACTTAGAATGTTTACTTAGTAAGAAATATCTACTAGCTATGGTTTGTGAATGAGGAAAACTTAGGCTGAGTTTGATTTTAATAGTCAGACTGTCCTAATTTTTATATGTCTAGATTCTGAATTATACCAGGTATAATATTTTCGATTTTTCTTACTTAGGAAAGGGAATTCTTGAAGAATTATGTTCAGCGAATAGTTGATGTTCGACCTACATTGGTTCTAGTTGAGAAAACAGTATCTCGAATTGCCCAGGACATGTTACTGGAACACGGCATTACTTTGGTGATTAATGTAAAATCAGTGAGTGCTCTTATTTTTCTATTTTTATATCATTAAAAAAAATCACAGCTT
Organism: Vicugna pacos; assembly: GCF_048564905.1. NCBI lineage: Eukaryota > Metazoa > Chordata > Mammalia > Artiodactyla > Camelidae > Vicugna > Vicugna pacos. The sequence continues at coordinate 64,243,470 of NC_132991.1, read as the reverse complement.
TAAAATTTATATGCATGTGTGGTAAATGTGCAGGGATCTTTGATTATTTATGTATTTCTTGGCTGTGTCATGTATACTGAAAGTGGAACAGGCATGGCGATGATTCCATTATTTAAGACTGGAGAATCTCAGGCTGGAAGAAGTGGAATTAACGTAAAGTTCATACATAATGAGTATGTAACAGTCATTATAGGTGTCTGCAAGACCAAAGGTGTGATAGACATTAGTTAATAAGTAGTATTTGGGGAGACTTCATTTTGTTTGGGGACTCATACAAGCAGAAAATGTTCTCTCCTTAGAAAAGCTACTCTCTTCAGAATAGAGACCAATTCTAGAAGTTCCCCACCCCCCATCAGTATCTTGTGCCAATGTGTGATGCTTAAATGCCTTTGGTGATGTTATTAATATAAGTATGGTTTAGTTTAGTGGATGCATATTGATTACTAAGTAACTATGTAGATCACTTGAAGTCATGATTATTAAAATTGAGGAAATTCATTGTGAGGGCATTTTCAAATGTTCTTACTATTTTTCCAGATTAAATTTACTAACAATTTTATTCTTCTCTAATTTGTAATATAATGTTCTGTGTTCCAGCAAGTTTTAGAACGAATCAGTCGGATGACCCAAGGTGATTTGGTAATGTCGATGGACCAGCTGCTTACAAAACCCCACCTGGGCACCTGTCACAAATTTTATATGCAGATGTTTCAGTTGCCTAATGGTGAGTAATCTTCAGCATAGATTCACCTGAAACTGGGGAGCTGAGGAAATGAGTAAACTCATCAGTGCTACGACATTTATTTAGTAGGTAATGTCTATTAGCAGTGGTTAAATGAGGGCAGGCAACCATGGTCTTGCTTAAGGGTTTTTCTCTTGTAGATGTTAAGATGGTGAATTAATTCTGCCTGGACTTCTGGATCCCCACCTAAGCCTTCTTAACTTTGTGTTTGTTTATTTGTAGAACAAACCAAAACACTGATGTTTTTTGAAGGCTGTCCACAGCACCTGGGCTGTACAATCAAGCTTAGAGGAAGCTCTGATTATGAGCTGGCTCGAGTTAAGGAGATCCTAATATTTATGATCTGTGTAGCTTATCATTCTCAACTAGAAATCTCCTTCCTCATGGATGAATTTGCGATGCCTCCTACATTAACACAAAACCCTTCCTTCCATTCTCTGATTGAGGGACAGGAGGATGAAGGGGCTGCACAAGAGCCGTTCAGCGGAAGTCCCCTCCCCCGGGAGCCTGACTTCCCTCCTGACTTTCTGCCCTCTGATGATAGTGGTTTGCTAGAATCAAGGATTCTGTTTGAGAAGGGTGACCAGGAAAATAAAAGCGTTCCACAGGATGTTGCCTCTTCGAAGCATCAAGAGTATGCTACAGCAGCTTGCCTGGCAGGTGCACCCTGCGCCCTCTTTCCTTCAGTACCAGAATCGTTGTTGCCACTCCACGTGGACGACCAACAGGATGCCATAGGCGGTGAACAGCCAGAGACTTTGCAGCAGACAGAGGAGCTCCAGGATCCCAAGAGCCAGATGAGAACCTTCAGAGACCCTCTGCAGGATGACACTGGACTGTACATCACCGAGGAAGTTACCTCTTCTGAAGATAAACGCAAGACTTACTCTTTGACCTTCAAACAGGAATTGAAAGATGTGATCCTGTGTATCTCCCCAGTAATCACATTCCGGGAACCTTTCCTTTTAACTGAAAAGGGGATGAGATGCTCTACCCGGGATTATTTTGCAGAGCAGGTGTACTGGTCTCCTCTCCTCAACAAAGAGTTCAAAGAAATGGAGAGCAGGCGGAAGAAACAGCTGCTCAGGGATCTCTCCGGCCTTCAGGGCATGAATGGAAGTGTTCAGGCCAAGTCTATTCAAGTCCTGCCCTCCCATGAGTTAGTGAGCACCAGAATTGCCGAGCATCTGGGTGATAGCCAGAGCTTGGGGAGAATGCTGGCTGACTATCGGGCCAGAGGAGGAAGAATTCAGCAAAAAAATTCAGACCCTTTTGTCCATTCGAAGGAGGCATCAGGTACTTCAAGTGGCAAATCAGGAAGCAAAACTGAGGGTGATGAAGAGAAAGGGTTGATTACAAGTGATGCAGTGTGGTCCACAAAGGTGAGCAAGACCACTTTGAGTGCTTGTGTAAATTTAGAATGTGTTGAAAAACTGCTATGGCAGGGTAAAAAAATCAAACATGACAAATTGTGTGCAGATTTATTAAATAGTTCCTTTTTTTTTTCGGTCTTAGATCTTTCGGTTTATATGTTGCTTTAAAATGTATGAAATAGGAGTTTAGTGTAATGAAACTGGGTTTTGAGGGTTTCAGGCTGAGCTCACAGTAAACTAGGAAGAGCTCTGAGGGTAGGGCGTAGTGGGGAGCTACTTAAAATTTCTGGCAGGATGACTTGAGTGTAGTGTGATGATCCTCGATCCTTTTAATGGTAGTGAGCAGGAGAGTAAGAATTGGAAGCTTGTTGTAGGAAATGGATGTGTTTTTAAGAAATGTTAGATGTATTTGTTTTTTAACATAAAAAAACTTTACATTATTATTTAACTATGACTGCCTTTTTACTTTTTAAACAAATTGAAGGCAAATTTAAGATTCATTCATGGATACATTATTGATAATGATGGTAATAAAACTAATGAATAAATCCATCTCTAGATGAAGAAATGCAGTTGTTTAATAATATAAGTAAGAAGATGTTCAGTTTCACTGGTAGGGAAGGATTAAATAATAATGGTGTACCGTTTTTTATTTATGAGATTGGCAAAAAGGAATGTGATAAGAGCTGTGGTTAATGAGGCATGGAAAAATACTTCTAATAAAATTTACATAAACTTATATACATTTATCCAAGCTTATTAAGAGTGACGGGGAAGTCTCATAATTTCCATGAGTATGTGTATATTTTTGATTTAGGATTCCTATCTTTTATAATCTATTCCTGCAGAAATAAGTAAGCGTTTTGTTAAAGGATGCTTACATTTTATATATGTACAAGGATGTTTACCAAAGCGTTATTTCTAATTGTTTGCTGTAAAAGGGATGACTTGGATCTCGTTTAATGACCTAGAGAGAGCCCATGATACACTTTCTAGTTTTAAAGAGCAAATTGTATTTTCATAGACGTAGCATCATCCCATTTTTATAAAAAAAAAGCAAAAATCACCTGTATATACTCCTGTGAGTGTTTTTGTGTGTGTATGTGTGTGAGCTAACGAAAGAAGTACATGGTTTTTAACCATACAGTCAAATTTGTCAGTTTGAGTAGTGGGGCAGCACCGAAGGAGGAGAGGCTGTATGTACTTCATGAACTTCTTCATATACCTCTGTACTATTTGAATTTCAGTAGAAACAGGTGTAACCTTTCTTGTGATCAAAATAGGTAAAAAGTACAAATCAATAAATGCCTTAGAATTTAGATTTCTAGGTGTCTCAGATTGGTGTTATATCTAGCTATCAGTTCAGACTGTTTCATATTAAAGTAACTATTTACTTCCAGAATAATTTAATGCAGTTTCATAAAAATAAAGCATATTTAAGAAAACAAGCTATTTGGACATCTGTTTGTATTTTTTAGTGTACTTAACTTTTTGGATTGCTTTACACCAAACACTAGCTGCTCTTCTTCCTTACGTTTAGTTTCTTACAGTTTTAAGCCTTCCCTGGAACCCCTGTAGTGATGATAGGGGCTATAATGATTGAGTGGAATGTGTTGGATGTTGGAGGCGGGCTTTGGGGTTGGAGTGCGTTACACCTTCCAGGTGCTCATCCGGGTGTTCCTTCTCTTCCAGGTGGACTGTCTGAACCCTGTCAACCACCAGAGACTGTGCGTGCTCTTCAGCAGCTCTTCTGCCCAGTCCAGCAATGCTCCCAGTGCCTGTGTCAGTCCCTGGTAGGATTCCTGCCCAGCACCCTCCCCCACTCTCCCACCCCCTACTGTTGTACTTAAGAACAGAATTCCAGCAACTTCAAAAATTCAGCCACTAGGATCTGTTTTCTAGTTCATGGCATGTTGCTGGTCATATATAAATTGATGGAACTTTTAAACTTGTTAAATAAATATGAAATTTATATTTGTTCCCAGGTAGAAGTAAATGAGAGTACCTTAAGCAACAGTGAAAAGGATGTGAGGGATGGAAGAGAAATTCGTAATAAAAAAAGTGAGAAAGTTGATACATAAGAGCTAGTTTTAAGCGTTTTGATGAGAACACGTGCAAAGTAGGCAGATTTTCTTTAGGTTTCATTTTTTTATAGAAGCAGCCTTTTGCCTTAAGTTTTATTCTAAAACTTAATTTTAAGTAGATTGATAGGAACACATTTTATAATGTTGTTTCCATTGATAGTCACAAAAGCTTAGTTATTACATAGTTTACCTTTGAGTTTTAAAAGTACTGTAGAACATAACTGTTGTTTTTGGAGTACTTTCTATGACAAAATGTATTCCATAGTGTAATTTTGGACACCAGAAACACTTCTGCCAGTGAGCTCAGGGATTCTTCAGCATCAGTATAGCTCTAGCAGCTGGCTTGGGGCTGGGCAAGCCCTTAGGAATTTTCTCTGGGAGTTTAGATCAAGGCTTGAATAAGATGTGGGTTTCAACAGGGTATGTATAGCCGAAGTCTCTTATTTGTGGACATTTATAAGTTGGGTGTAAAGTTAGGAACTGGCTCTCCTGGAAGAGTATGAGCTGCTGTTCTTCGTGCTCAGTCACAGTGTGGACTGGAGAGCAGAGATGGGGTCCCATTTTATACTGACAGGGCTTAACACTTTGTAGAGGAAACTTTTACTTCTTCCTAACTCAAATCAGTTTTACTCATTTAATATTAGAGTTTATGCATCTTGATTACATAGTTTCATGAGATACTAATAGACTGGGAGTGGATACAGTGTGGTAGTGTGGCTAGTCCAAACCTGTTTTATCAGATGAGATAAAACCTGTTCTTTAACAATAAGAGAATATCACCTGTTTTAATACTATATTATAAGCACATCTAACAGGTATCAGTGTGTAATCTTGTGAAATGTCTTGCTGGGTGGTAACTCTTATGAGATGTTTCTAAGAAATGACCTTCTCTTTTAGGATTGTAACAATGGAATTTTATGGGAAAAATGACCTTACATTAGGAATATTTTTAGAGAGATACTGTTTCAGGTAAGAACCAAATTTCTCCTTGTGTTCCATTTATGCTGTTTTAATGCCCAGAAATTCAACCTAAAATATACACATGAGTTAAAGCATTGTTGTGTGACCTGGATGTTCATGCCACATGTCAGGGTGTACCATACAATGGAGTAATCTATTTCATATTCAACCCAGGGTGTCTTCTCCAAGTCGTTATTCACATCTTTGCCCATTTAATTACCCTGCAATCCCTAAGACTTTTTCAGGATGTTTGTATTTACAGTGATTCAAAGAGAAGCTAAGGAACCTCGATTTAAGCTTAGTGCTATCACCTGCCATGTACATTTAATCTGTACCTGCTCCCTTTATAGGGAATAACAAGTTGCACAAATGTTAGGAGTTTTAATAGATAAAATGAGATGATGTTTTAGAAATGCTCGGTGAATAGAAGGTGCTTAACTTAACAAGTGGAAACTATCCCTGTGATTTGGTTGAAGGCAGATGTTCAGCTGCAGGCTCAGAGCAGGACGAGTGGTACCCTGTGGAGACTTGTCCATTGGCCATCCATACTCTAGAGAGAGATTGCTGCGCTTTCTTGACAGTGGTTCTGATTAGTCAGTATTCACTATATGTGCTTCTTTGTTTTGTGGTTGATGTGAGGATTTTTTTTTTTTTTTTGTCAAAGGCCTTCCTATCAGTGTCCTAGCATGTTCTGTGATACCCCCATGGTGCATCACATTCGACGCTTTGTCCATGGCCAAGGCTGTGTGCAGATAATCCTGAAGGAGTTGGATTCTCCAGTACCTGGGTACCAGCATACAATTCTTACCTATTCTTGGTGCAGAATCTGCAAACAGGTAAGTATACCGTGTTGTTGTGATATTTCAAATAAAATAGCATTTATGTCTTTGTTTGTATAGTTCTTTTTGGGGGATGAGGGTGGTGTCAATTAGTTTGGATTTGTTATTTGTCATTGGGCTCTTATTTATTTTACCTCCTAGTGCTGTATGTTCCATTTAATGTTTGTTTCTTGAAGATTTCATTTTAGGATTTATCATCCATTATATAAAACATAAGTACCTTGTCCAATAAAATATATGGAGATTGTATTTTGACAGTTCTCAGTTTTGTTTGTTTGTTCATTCAGTAAGCACTGGTATAGCACCACCTAGATGCCAGGTACTGTGCTAGACCCTGGGAATGAGAAAAGAACAAGGTATGGCTCCTCTCATCAGGAGACAGAGTTGCAACAATAATTACAGTATGCAAGGGTGTTTGTGCAAGTTTGAGTCTATAGCAACATTTCTGTCTTAAGAGATACAGAGGAAACCACGTTTACTTGATCTCTTGGTTTACATATACATTCTTGAGGAAAGGACCATGTATTTTATTTCTTCTGTGTGCTTTTCTAACTCTGGAGGAAATTTTTGTGCCAATATTATGTTTTTTATATACACTTTTTACCCAGATTGTTTGCAGTGAGCAAGCACCAAATTTAACTTCATTGTTATTTTAATTAGCTTGTTTTAAAGTGTGCTTTTGGAAGCACATATGGGAATTACATATGAAATAATAGTGCAGTCTGTCAATATCTGTGGTTGAGGAGTGCAAAGTCAAAGGTGGTTCCTTCTGTGGTAGTAAACATACAGCCATGAAATCATTTCTTGTAATGACTGGTGTTTCTTTTTATACTTGGTCTTATAGGCCCTTAGTTCCTGGTAAATAGTTGGCAATATTTTGTTGTGGAATATGTGAATTTCTGTAGATTGACCAGTGAACTAGATGAATAATTAAAATTTGACCTGTATATCTTGCATGCTTGGTATATGCACTTTATTTTAGAACAAAAACTTCCACTTTTGAGCTTATGTTAGAAAGGAAAAGGTAAACAGTTATTGTTACACAGAAATGAAAACTTTCATGTGTCAAAAACATTACATCTGTGACCAAACATTAATATACTTACTATTAAATTTCTATAAACCATGATAATAGAAAAATAGGCAAAGGTCATGTTAAAGCACTTTAATACAAATGGCTAGTAGGCATGTGCAAATAAATTTTACTTGTTAGTAGTCAAAGAAGTACAAATAAAATAAGTAGAGTGTTTTTACTTATTTATTTTTGAAGAAGTCACATTTCAGATATTTATAATTCTGGAGATTGGTAGGGAAGTGGAGAAATTGATATTTTCAGATACTGTTGGAGACTGTGTAAACCAGTATACCTGTTTTGGGATACAGCATGGCAAAAAGTGTCAAAGATTGTATAAATGTTCATGTCCTTTGACCTACCAATTTCCACTTTTATTGATTTATTCCAGGAAAATAATAATGGATATTTATAAGAGTATATATTTGTATGTATACACACATACCCACCCACCCCACACACATACAAGAAGTTCATCAAAATAAAGAATAATTTGTAGTGTCTTAAATGTATCTCAGTAGGGATTGGTTAAATATGGACATACAATGGGGTACTCTGTAGCCATTAAAATCAAGTCGTAGAAGAATATTCTGTGTGGGAAAATATTTATGATATGTTGCTAAGTGAAAGAAAAAAGGTTATGAAACTACTTACATAGAGTTTTTATTTATAAATGTACTAGTTATGCATATGTGGATTCATCTATGGAAAGAAAGCAGGCTGTGTCGGTGGTGGTGGGATTATTGGCGATGCAGCGCTCCTCAGCCATCCCTAACTCCACCCACCTCTAAACATTTTTCTCTTCTTCCAGTTTTCTGTATATACTAGATTTGTACTAAAAAAGAAAACACACTGTTTTTTAAAAAAGAGATTTTCAATACGTGATTAGAGATAACAAACAATTTATGCTGACTTTCAGGTAACACCAGTTGTTGCTCTTTCCAATGAGTCCTGGTCCATGTCATTTGCAAAGTACCTTGAACTTAGGTTTTATGGGCACCAGTACACTCGTAGAGCGAATGCTGAGCCATGTGGTCATTCCATCCACCATGATTATCACCAGTATTTCTCCTATAACCAGATGGTGGCATCTTTCAGGTAAGAAGTCTGAGCGACCCTGTGCACAATCACATACTCCTGGGAAGGCGTTACAACATTTCCGCTATTAGTAATTTGGGGTGTGTGTTGTTTTCCACCTTCACCTTTTCAAATGCAGAGGGTTATACTCTCTGCAAAAAGCTTTCAGTGTTATTGTTTTATTGACTCCTTTAAGAAATAAGTATTGTTATTACCCTCATTTAGGGAGCTTATAGCTCACAAATAGAGCTAGCAAGGAATGAGTCCTGATATGAACTAGTAGATTGGCTACTACAAGTGTTGCACTTAACCAATGTTTTTGCTTCTAAGAGTTTGTCAGAATTTTTGCTAAGACATTACTTAGTGTAAGGATAATCAGATATTATACAGCTAAAAGCACTTGTTCAAAGATTGGGTAGTTACACTAGTATTAAATGATTTGAGAAAGCCTTCAGGCTCTTTCTTCAAAATACATCCAGAATCTGGACACATCTCACCACCTCTCCCACTGCCACTCTGGACTGAGTCTCTGTTATCTTTCACTGGATCATTGCAGTAACCTCGACCCTTTTCCCTTTGGCCTTGCCCCCTGCAGCCTGTTCTACACACAGCAGTCAGAGTGATCCTGGTATATGCTGATCAGCTCAGGCCATTCTTCTACTGTAGACCCTCCCATGGGTGTCTGTTTCACCCCGAGTGAAAGCCAGAGTCTGTTGACAAGCCTCTAAGCCCCTATGTGCTCTGGCTGCTTACCTTCTGCTGCTCTGCCCTCGCTCACCGGGCTGCAGCCTCGCTGGCCTCCTGGCTGGGCCTCGCTTCTGCCACGTGGGCTCCTACCTAGGAGCCTTGCACTTGCTCTCGCCTCTCTGAGCTGTCTGCTCCCACACATCCGCCTGCTTTTCCTTACTTCCTGTGGATCTTTGTTCAAATTTCTCCTAGCAGTCCTTGCCTCATTTTCCTGCTTTGTTTTTCCCTGTAGCACTTACTGTCTGATGTAAAATATATTTTAAGTATTTATTTGTTTTTATTTATTGCCCAAATCTTGTTATTCCTGAATCATGAGGGCAAGAATTTTGTCCCTTATTCAGTGCTGTATCCTCAGCACCTAAAATAGCATCTGACACATAATAGGTCCTCAGATATTTATAATTGAACCCTGTTACCTATTTTAAGCAAGAGCTGTTAATCATGAACCTAGGGCCTAAGTGGGATATAGCATTTAGTAGACAACATAAACTTCAGGTGGGAAAGAAACTCAGGAAAAATCCTTGGGAGCTGAGAAGGTAGTGAATACCAGCGTCTGAGCTAATTGTAGGAAGGAGTCCCTCTCTTCGTTCATAGAGGTTTATATCCCAGTCATTTTTGTTTTTAAGTCACAGAAGGGTGGCCTTGGGGGATAAATGATGGCATCACAGTGCAGGGATAAAATAAACAAAATAACATCTATTTAAAACTGGGGAGAATATTTATAATGGTTGATGAAGTTGTCTTCAATATTTTTATGATTGTTTTAAGATGCCATTTTATAGAAACTTCATGATCTCTTACACCTCATAGGATTTAGTTGACCATCGTGATACACTTCTACTCAAAATACTAAACTATTATCCACTTTTCTACTATTACTTGTATTTTCTCCTTCAGTTATTCTCCCATTCGGCTTCTTGAAGTATGTGTTCCGCTTCCCAAAATATTCATTAAACGTCAAGTCCCATTGAAAGTGTCCCTTCTTCAGGATCTGAAGGACTTCTTTCAAAAGTAAGTTTTATATTCTTTGATCATCTTTTTTGTTTGTTTAGTACTGCCTGCAATCTAAACTATTTTAAATATCAGATTTGTTTATTTAGCTTTCTTTGAAAACAGAAATAACCATATTTTTCTAATTGTATGTTATACATACCTGATGTAAAAAAGCAAAAATGTAGATAGTGCATAAAGGTATTTAAAAAAGAGGTCAAACCCTCTCAGGCATAACAACTATTAAAATTTTGATGTACGTCCTTTCAGGTCTTTTTTGTTCTACAAAATTGAATGTGATTCTTAACTAGATAAGACATAGTTAAACTTTGTGTGTGACACTTTTGTGAGATTAGAAACTTTGATTCCAAACTTTGATTTTCTAAAGTGTTTAGTATTTTTTATGTTTATATTGTTAGAGTTTCGCAGGTATATCTTGCTGTGGATGAAAGACTTGCATCTCTGAAAACTGATACATTTAGCAAAACAAGAGAGGAAAAAATGGAAGATATCTTTGCACAAAAAGAGGTAATTCATTTCTCTGACAGAAACCCCAGAGTTGTGAACTCGTTGGAGGTTCCTTTCGAGGGCTTCTCAGATTGCTGGCGTGGTTTCTGTTCCTCTGCAGATGGAGGAAGGCGAGTTCAAGAGCTGGACTGAGAAGATGCAGGCGCGGCTCCTGTCCTCCTCCATGGAGACCCCTCAGCAGCTGCAGTCGGTCTTTGAGTCGCTCATCGCCAAGAAGCAAAGCCTCTGCGAAGTGCTGCAAGCCTGGAATAACAGGTGTGACTTGGCAGCCTGGTATTTCTTTCATATGATTGCAAAATTTACTCTCCTGTGAGGTTTTTGATATGAGCGTCCTCATTAATTACGGATTTTTCATTTTACTCTCAAGTGGTAGGAATTTTTATTTTTATCACCACTACCACCCCCCACCTCTTTTCATCCTTTAAGGTGTATATGCTAATATTTGAGTAACTTGTGAAGGTTAAAAAACAAAGTTGAGAGTAGCTTTCAGTGCTGCTTCAAATACCTATGATGTGTGTTCTTACTGAGATTAGTATGCCGTGGAGGGATCATTGTTTTTGAGGCCAGGACTTTCAACTCCACTATTTTGTGTATCTTACACCTTTATTTAAATATTTTATGTTAGGAAATATTTCCCTTTAATGCTTATTTAAAAGTTCAGTTAGATCATCGTAACATTTTTTTATTGAACACTTGGATTATGCTAGGCACTAAGTAAGGCACTAGACAGACATTCACTCTTTTATTTCATTTCGAGTCCTCCAGTGTATGTATACTGATTCCACGTTACAGAGGAGGAAACTGTGGCTCTAGGAGACTAAAGGATTTGCCCAAGTTACATAGCTGTTAATTCCAGAGCTGGACTTTTGAGCCCAGGCCCACTGGTCTTTAACAAGCGTGTTTTTTAATGTTATGTTATGCTGACTCATAATAACTTGCTATTTTTTAATAACTATAGTCATGTCAGTAATAACTGACTGATTAGAAATAAGACAGAAATTTAGTCTTACTTATGTATAGTTTTTAACATCTGTGACAATTCAAAGAGGAAAATCTAATTATTGTGGTTTCAAAGCTATAAGGAGAAAATTTATAAACATTATTTGGGATATTAGAAACAAAACCGTATTCTTCTTCACCCCCCAACCCCTTTTCTTTAACTGTAGGTTGCAGGACCTTTTCCAGCAGGAAAAGGGTAGAAAGCGGCCTTCAGTTCCTCCAAGTCCTGGAAGACTGAGACAAGGGGAAGAAAGCAAGGTACTAAAATGCAGTTTTGTCTTGGGGCCTTCACTGATACAAATAAAATAAATTTCTCTTACAACACTTAGAAGTGGTAGTTTGACACATACTCTATTAATAATATTAGAGTTTTTCATTTTGAGGTTATAAGATTTCAAAGTGATGTGACCTGGATTAATTTTTTTATATTAGCTTGAAATAAAATATAATTCATTTTATTTGAAACATTTATCAAAAACTACTGTCTACTGGCATCACTGAGGACAGCATCACAGTGGCAGTGAGTGCGATAAAGGAGAAGTTGTGATGCTAAGGGAGTGGATGATGGAGGGAGGTCTCTCTAGTATGGTGAGCAAATCACAGAACGTTCTAAGCAGTGATCTAAGAAACGCCTTTATAATGAAATTGTACACAGGGCTGATAGTCATTTTAAATTTATCTTACCTATGGATAATGGGACTTGAGAAAGTCCAGTGGATAATAGAAGATTACTATGCTTAATAGATAATCATAAGTAGCTCCTAGATGCTTTAAAGGGTCTGTGAGCTGCTGTTTAGAGCAATATTCTCCAAGTGTAGTTCAAAGACCCCCAGGGTTCCAAGACCATTTCAAGGGCTTTGCAAGATACCCTTTTTTCAACTAGGTATCTGTGTGAGGCTGGATTTTCTTTATATACTTCAATCATAATAATATAGCTCAACAGATTAAAAACAGAAGTTAGAAATTTAAGCTAGGCTTTAAAGTATTTGTAAAAGTATAAAACAATGTCACTCTTACCAATTGTTTTTTAGAAAATATTTTAAATTAAAATATGTATGTTAATATGTGGTGGTTTTATTATTGTTATTTTTAAATCAATTAATGCATGTTCTAAAATTTTTTTCAGTTTTAATTCTAATAAGGTAAAAATTAAAAGGTATAATCCACATAAACGAATGCTATTTGTGTCTTAATAATTCTTAAAAGGTTGAAAGAACTGTCCTGAGACCAAAATGTTTAAGATTCACTGGGTTAAAAAATTTTTTTAATGTTATTTTAATGCTTCCTTAAGAACAAAGTATTTACTCTTCTACAGATAAGTGCAATGGATGCATCTCCACGGAATGTTTCTCCAGGGCTTCAAAATGGAGAAAAAGGTTGGTACTTGAGTCTGGTCATCACTTGTCATTGAATTTAAAGACATTTCTTAGTCTATAAGTTGTTTTTAACTGCTAATTTTGAGACCTTTTTTCTGATGCAATTGTTCACATACTTTTTTTCCCTTCCTGTAGGGCATTTGTAGCACCGTCAGTTTAAGACTATCATAAAGTACATTGCATAAGATAAGTTAGGATGTAGAAATACACAATAGAGAAGTCCGCTTTTAGAGGAAGAACAAAAAGACAAAAGAAAACTGAATTCCTGTTTCGCCTGTTCCAAAGTCAACTCCTAGGTTTCATAGCAAAAATCTTACGGAGTTTAAATAATATTTTTATATCACTAAAATATTTTCTACACTTAAGATATTTTTTTCTTAGTATTTTATTGAATAACTTGGTGCCATCCTAGAAAATTTGTAAGAAAATTTACTTATCTTTGTAGAAAAAGAACTCAGCTCATGATTCTTGACATTTTTCTTTTATAATTGAGATTTTTTTTTTCCCCAGTAGTGTCATAATTTCATTCCCTATTAATTTGAATGAACTAATATTTAGGTAGGCATTGTGGCCGAGTGCAGAAGTTGGATAGGAGCCGGACTTGGTTGCCAGTCACAGTGCAAGATCTAATTGTGGTCAGGTCATATACCCTGCCTGGATTTTTGTATCCATTTTTAAAATATGCACTAAAATTATCTACATAACTTTTAAGAAGCTAAAATTCTTTGGTGTCTGAAGTAGAAATATGAGTTGGCATTTAAAAAACATTACTATTAGGTAGAAATGGACGTAATGTTTTTAAGTGACTCATTTAAGGCTGTGTTTTTCTTAGAGGACCGCTTCCTAGCCACCCTTTCCAGTCAGGGGTCCACCAGTTCCCCCCACCTCCAGCTGCCCACTCCTCCCGACGCCGCACCAGAACAGGCGGTGGGAGGGCCCCCCGACCTTGATACTGCCAGCAGTTCCGAAGGTACGGTTCCAGTCACTTTCACTGCACTTCATGCAGAAGAGACAAGCACTCTAAGTGCTTTGACACAATGCTTTCTTATCCCTTAGGATTTAAAATTTTTATGTATCGAAAGTGCTGTTTTAGTTTTAGCTTTTTATTATATCCCTTCTTCAGTTGCATTACTTGACGTGTAAATATTTCAGTAATAAAATGTTATTCAGCTTCATCTACTTTCTGGGGATATTACTTCTTAAGTCCCCTAAAGCACATGATTACTGCCTTGTAAGAAGGTAAGAGAAATTGCAGCCATTTCTCCAACAATAAATATTTGTTTCACTCATAGCAAATTTATGCCTTGCTTCTCTCTTGCTTTCTGTTTAAGCAACAACTACCTAACTGTAGCGTAAACTTTAAAATTGCAGTTAAAACTCAGATGTAATAGCCACAGTGCACATAATTGAGTTGAAGTGGCAACATGAACAGCTGTGACTAAGTTCACGCATGCTTGAGCAGTGGTCTCACCACGGCTGCTGCCTGGCCCTGCGATGGTAAGAGGCCATCAACTGCAGGATCATTTCAACTTTGAAGATGTTGAAATGCAAAAAAAAAAAAAAAAAAAGAACCCCTTGGGGTCAGTGCTGTGTATGTTTCTTTATTGCTTCCTGTTTCAACCCATAATAGTCATTATTCCTAGATCAGAAATCTTATACCCTAATTGGTAATTACAGTGTGCGTATGTCCATGTTCCATAAAGGAAAAGAAATATAGTTGGCACTATATACTTTCTTTTGTTCCTCCTGAATATTAACATGTAAGTAGAGTATTTTTCATCCCAGATGTGTTTGATGGTCATTTGCTGGGATCTACAGACAGCCAGGTGAAGGAAAAATCAACCATGAAAGCCATCTTTGCAAATTTGCTTCCAGGAAATAGCTATAACCCTATTCCATTTCCTTTGTAAGTATTATAAAAGCCAGTGGCTGTTGGGTGGTTTTATTTTCACTTTATTAAAAAAATCTCTATAGCGCAGGGAACTATATACAGTATCTTGTAATAACCTATAATGGAGCAGAATAAAAAAAAAGAATGTATGTATAGGTATATCACTTTACTGTACATCTATGACTCATACAGTATTGTAAATGAACTATCCTTCAATTAAAAAAAACTTTTTGGATAGATTTACTCTCTGCATATTTAAATGTGTTTATTTAACTGTATATATGTATTTCTCAATCCTAAATTATGCTTCATCATAGTGAAAAAATGTCTTTTGGTATAATATAATTTGTAGAACATATAATCATTGTATAGTAGATGAGTGGATGAAAAAAGCATTAACTAATATTGCTTAATGCTTAAGATTACTGGTTCTGAAAAGAACTACTTATATATGTTTTTTGAAGATAGACTGCTACATCTATTCACCTCATCATCTTAAAAACATATTGATGATTGTATATGAGGATATTACTCAAAAATTTACTGAGACATGGTGCTTTTAATTTTAACAGTGGTAATGAAATATAATGACCTGTGTAAGTTTTCATGTGATCTTGTTTGTACTGGGCTCACTCAGAGTAGGAGAAAACAGGCTGGCTGTGAGAGTTTATTTTTCTTCCGCTGGTTGACCTGTTTGGCTGTCAGATGCTGTACTTGTTACAGTGGTACAAGTGTATCCAAAAGGTGGACAGTTGTTAATAAGGATTTTGTTCTCTTGACTTCTGTCTTTATTTATTCAGTCAATGTTTAAACTTATCGAGCACCAGCTCTGGTACCCCAGGATATAGAACACGACTAGTAAGGAAAGATCCCTGCTGTCAAGAGCTCACAGTTCTGGGGAGGAGACAGATAGAAACTCACACTACAGTATGTGATGCATTCTGTGACAGCAGACTATAAAAGGTTCCTGTTTTCTATGCTTCAGACTTGAATATCTTGTTGCTTGACTGGGTTTTTGTCCCTCTTGTCTGTGGCCTTTGCACATGGCCTTCACTTTCTTAGTCATTAAGCCCTCTGCATTCTTCCTCAGGAAAACTTTACCAGACCCTTCCCCAAGTTCTCTGCCCCAAACAGATTAGGACTCTTTATTATGTGCTCTCAGGATTTCCTCAGGACACTTGTCACAGAAGGTCATTTAATTTATTTGTAGGATTATGTGTTTCCTTACCTCACTGTACTGTAAACTGTACCATGCCTATTTTTCACCACTGTATTGTTAACAACTTATACGTATTAGGTGCTTAGTAATAGTTTTCTTGACATTGTGTCTCTGGCACATTAGGGCAGTAAATGGCTGTTGCTCAAATGAATGAATGCTTCCATAGAGGGTTTAGGATGGAAGTCAGGGAAGCAAGATTTGGGCTGAAATGAAACACCGTTGAGTTTTCATGTGGTGATAGGAGAGCAGCTATTGGTCTAGTAGTACATTTCCACAATTTCTAGAAGACTTTTCAAGCTTATAGTAGAACAAAGTGTTTTACACTTCTGCTGCTCATTGTATATGTTTTTTGAGATGAATATGGCCCAAAGTCTTGCCGGTATGGAAAGCTTTGTTTGGAGTGATGAATCCAGAACCATCTGCTTTAAAAAACAATTCTGATAATTTTCAGTTACCTTCAAAAACTTTCTGTTGATATATTTTCCTTGGCTGTTTGTTGGAGTTCTGCATACATTTTGGCTTAATTATATTCCTGTAATTGTGCATTATTTAGTTAACTTAAAATTGTCCTGAGACTTACTTGTAATAGTGCTGTGTGGTGTGTATATGTGATTTTCTGCTAATTTTGTTCTTATTTATGTACTTAAACATTTGAACAGTGATCCAGATAAGCACTACTTAATGTATGAACATGAACGAGTGCCCATTGCAGTCTGCGAGAAGGAGCCCAGCTCTATCATTGCTTTTGCTCTCAGGTATTATTCGTGGGACTTTTCTACCTAGGGTTGTATCTTTATATTTTATGTGCATTTGTTAATTGCCATTTTCTTGAGATCTGCCACATAGAGTAGAACAAAATACAAGTAAACATAAAGTATTAAATGTAAGTTAAAAAAAATATTCTTTGGGCTTGACAGCTTATTCTCTTTGTATCTGAAAATATACTCTTTACCCAAATAATAACAAGATGACTCTTAAGCAAGCTCCTAATAATTCCATTTTCCAGGCAAGCTATTTGCTAATCCTTGTATTCCCTAGCCATTCTCTGTGTTGTATTGTGTATCCATTGTATCCCTTCCTTTGATTTACTTATTAACATAATACTTGGAACGTATTTGCCTTATGTCATCTGAATATCTTTTTTGTATTCTTCATTCATTTCCTTCCTGCTTCCCACACATAGCAGGTAAAGTTTCCTCACCGAAAGAAATGCTGTTTCTATGCCTCGACCTATTTATATGCCCACAGTTACCATGTGTCTTAAAGAAGGACCCCTCTTTAAAAATATTTATGTATCATGTCTAAAAGGACAAAGTTCTGTAATCTTAATGGTGTCTAGGCAGTGGTAGAAGCTAGTTTAAGTAAAATCTAAGATGTTTAATTAAAAAACATTTTTTTTCCTGTTGGAAGAGATTGAAATTGTATACTTTTTAAAATATTGGTTACAAGTTGTCCATTTATTCAACAAATATTTGAATGTCCGCAATATATGCTATACTGGGTATTGGATATACAGACATAAACAAGATAGATTTTTAGGCCTCAGCATTTATGGAGTTTAGAGTAACTTACTATTTGGATAATGAGGAATGATTTTCCTTTAGAAGATTCCATATGATAAACTTGTAATCTTTGTCTTTTGGTGTTTATGAAGGTAGTATTTGCTTCTCAGTCTATCGCTTAGTCACACCACAATTTAATAGGCAAGAAAGGCGGGAAAATCAATCAAGTCAAACATGTTTTGTAAAACTAAGAAGGAAGTTTTCTAGTTGAGGCCACCTTTTTTCTAGTATCTTGGAAAAAATGGCACACCCTAGGATGCTTCTCTTACTCCATAACATCTGATTTACCTAAATCAGAGCTCCCAGACTGCTAGTCCAAAAGTTGGAGTTTTTTAGTCAGTGCAACATAAAAAAAAATTTTTTTTCTTGAAGTTCAGTACCTTTAAGTTGAAAAGCATGCTCAAGTTCCTTTCCTCTCCATTATACTCAACCCTGAAATGTCACGCTTTTAAGTTAGCTGTTCAACCCCTGAAGGCGTTTGAACTAAATGTGAGTCTGTAGGCCTTCACAGTCATTGTTTAGGATATTAAACCCTAGTTGGTGTGTTCGGTTGTGTTTTGTATTATTTTCTGTGAGGACACAGACCTTCTTCATGAAGCTTCTAACTTGGTAACTTTTGTTACTTAACTCAAATGTATTTAATTGTTGACACTTACAATGATTGCGTTTCTATAATACAAAGCTTATTCTAAAGCATATGATTTATTTTAAAAGAAGACCTTAACGTTTAACATATTTCAACCTGTTCTACCCTAAGTTGTAAAGAATACCGAAATGCCTTAGAGGAATTGTCCAAAGCCACTCTGCGGAGCAGTGCTGAAGAAGGGCTTCCACCAAACAGGTGATCCGTGATTAAGTAGCATCTATTTCAGTTGAGCCATGTCAGCATTTTCTAAGTCCTTCTACTTCAGTTTTATTGTAGCTTATTATAAATGTAAAAGTTTCTAGAATATAGTCAGTGGCACTCATGTTTTAGCCAATAATAGAACAAAATTCAGGTATAATAGAAAGACCTTAAAAAGCCCCTCAGGATACAGTTTTCTGGTAATTGTCTTAGAGTTTCAGTGTATATTGCAGATTTAAACTTGAACATTCTAAATTGTCTTTACTGTTTTCACTTTAAAAATAGTGACTTGTGAAATTAGTAAACTTACTACTTGACTTTGTAAAGTATTTGTGAATTTTGCTTAATAAAGATCCTAATAGTTAAAAAACAAAACAACCCCCCTCACCAGTTTTTTAAGGATGTTCAGTATTTCAGATGTTTTGACACATTATCATAATTGTTGGACTTACGGGTACTAATGTAGCTCTGATGGACATGAGAAAATTTTAAGAGCCTATACTTTTGTATATTTTTTCATACATTTTCATAGCTTTAACATTTTGTTTTTCTTAAGTCCAGTAGACATTTCAAGACCTTTTCTTCCACGCTGCCCCTGTGTTTATATAAATTATGAATCAACGTCTGCCGTTGTGGGTGGGGTTAGGAGGGGAGTAGATTAATGGAGGAATGGGAGGACTTGCTATTTTGTGTCTGAATCATATAAAGCCAACTTTTTTTTGTTTTGTTTTTCATTTTAGTACTTTAGACAGCAGACCAAAGAGTAGCAGCCCTATTAGATTACCTGAGATCAGTGGAGGACAGACAAATCGTACCGCAGAAGCAGAACAACAACCAAGTAAGATTACAAATGGAGAAATAGTTACTGTCCATTTTTTTAGTTATGTTCATAATTGTGGTTTGAAGAAGAAAACACATTAAATAAGAAATGCCATTTGCCAAGAGTTTACTATTACTTCTGGTCTTTGAAATATAGTATGGATGTCAAATTTTTGTATATGTTCTTTTATACATATTTTGCTGTCCTTTGATTCTTACCTTAAGTTTATAGAGTTTGAAACTCATAGGTCCTTGCAAAAAGAAGCAGAATCTGTCTTCCTGGCTAGAGCTTTCAGCACACAAGCTAAGAAATATAAACAGCAACTTTTTGGCTTGTTTGTTTCTGCAATATTGTTGGCACTGCGAAAAGAACTTTTCATGTAACGTCTCTTTTAATCCCTCCAATGACCCCATAAGAGTTACTTGACTTATCTCCGGTTTTCAGAGAGCAAGTTCAGACTTTGATTAAGCGGTTTGCTCAAGGTTACACAGGTACTGGGGAGCTGGCATTTGAACTTGGGTCTCTTTGACCTTGTTGGTTAGGAATATTTCCTCCAAGTAACAGAAGACTCAAGTGACTCTTGGGCCTTAAATAAATGACAGCTTATTTTTCTAAAATAGCAATGTCTGCAGGTGGGCAGTTGTTGGCATTGGTTCAGCTACTCAGTGTTGCCATGACAACATATGAGTAGTTTCTCTGTAATTCTCTTAAGTTTTACTCATGGTTAAAAATGTCCCACTTAATGTTTGCATTTGAGGCAGAAGGCGGGGACAAGCTGCAGCTGTGCCCTTTTATTAGGAAACTCCCGTCCTCCTTCATTCTCATTGGTTAGAACTGAGTCTCATGGTCACCCTTTCCTGCAAAGCAGACTGAGAAAGTGGTGAGCAGATTGTCCTGGCTGGCTTATACAAATCATGATTCTTTTCCTGGGGCTCTACACATTGCTGCCCCAGGAAAACACAGTGGGAGTTCTGTTAGCAAGGAACAAGGTGGGATTGGATACTAAGGAGGCCATAATGGTGTCTGCCACCCTAAGTAAGTACTCGATGATTGACAGTTGATGTGGATTTTGTAAACTGTAAATGTACAAGGTTAGACTTACACGTATTAATGACATGATGAAGCTCAAAGCTAAGAAGAAAATATAGAGCATGCTTTAGTAATATTTTTGGTCATCCTATACTACTTATTTTTTAAAAAGTGCTAAAACTGAAATTGTATATTTTACTGTGTTAAAATATTGAGACACAGATGATATAAATATATTACCTTTAAACCCTTACAGCTTGTTAAACTGTTTTGTGTTAGTTTAATTAACTGTAGTGTAATACTGTAAGAACCCAGCCCTAACTTAATCTTGTTGCTTAAGATATTATGACAGCCTTGGAAAGATATTTTTTAAAGGCTTTCTATATAATTTCTCACATTTTGATATATAGCTAATCTGAGCATTGCTCTTCTTCTATGTTTCTGATAATAAAAGTGCTTGACTGCCCTGCCCTCAACCCCATAAAACATGTGGAATGATAGTCTATGCAAATGAAAGTATCATTGTTACTCATATTTATTACCCTCATATAATGGTTACTGCTAACAAAGGGATGAGTTGAAAATTTTTATTTTTCCACCTGCAGTGACCTGTACTTAATATGTTACCTCTTATTTTTAGCCAAAAAGGCTTCTGGAATGTTGTCCTTCTTCCGAGGGACAGCAGGGAAAAGCCCTGATCTCTCTTCCCAGAAGAGAGAGACCTTACGTGGAGCAGATAGTGCTTACTACCAGGTTGGGCAGACGGGCAAGGAGGGGACGGAGAATCAAGGCATTGAGCCTCAAGGTGTGTTAAAGGAGACCAAATGTGCTTATTCTAGGCTTTGATTTACCTCTTTTAGTTGCCTGTGTTCCTCATGGCTTTAAGTAGATGCTTCTACTATTGAAACCAGAACATTCCCTCTCTTCTCACACCTCAGTGGGGTAGAGCGGAAAAAGCGTGGCGCTTGGAGAATCCAACTGGTTTCAGATGTCATTGCCATCACTTACTGTGTAGTGGAATCAGAAATCCTTACTTTTTGGTACCTGTAAAGTGGCAAAAGCAATGTCTTCCTAGGTTTACTGAGGACTGAGTGACGTTACACATGTGAAGCATCTCGCTGTGTAGCTCACAGGATATTCAGATGTTTTCATTTCACTGCCTCCTCAGACGGTTCCTTTCTTTACCAGTCTTGGTAAGGTTGAGGCTATTGAAACCCACCTTCATTTTTATATTTAAAAAATGTATCTACCTGATTGTATTTGAACGCAGGGTTATACCAGGAGTCGGCTAACTATGCTGACCTGTTTTTGTGAAGCTGTGCTGGAGCACAGGCACACCCATTCACTCACTTATTGTCTGGCTGCTTTTGCTCTATATTGGCAAGTTGAGTAGTTTCAACTGGGTAAAATACTTAACCACCTGGCCTTTTACAGAAATAGTTTGACAACCCCTGGGTTAGATCATGAATTAGTAGTTTCAAAAATAGGAACTGCATGATAAGTTTTCTTTATGTGTTTAGTGTTCTACAGGCTGCCATTGGACTGTGATCCTTAGGAGGCATTGATGCTTCAAAACAATTTTTTTTGAAATGTGAAACTTAGAGAATGACTTGTTCTTCTTTCTAGATGTTAAAATATATTACAAATCTACAGTAATTAGAGTGGATCTGGCAGAAGATCTGCCAGACAAATCAAATAAAAAAAAAAGCTCTGAAGTAGACAGTAATGTATTTTATATGTTGTACAGATATCTTAGTATATGATAAAGAAAGCATCTCAAACTGTTGGGGAAGCATTATTCCATACACAGGGAAAACTGGTCATAAACTCTGGTAAAGGAGTGATGGGAAGCTGTGATATAAGAGCTGAGTTAGTCTATTGCTATCATAAGGATTACTTAAATATAAGAAAAACTATTCTTCAATCTGAATTCTCTGATTGTTAATCTAAAAATTGATCTTTCAAAAGGTACATACATTTTTATTATAATAGTTGACACAGTTGTGTCCCAGTGCTTGCTTGAGAGTGGCTTGACTAGAATAATAAGAGTTGATTTGTTAGTTTTTATTGTTATATTAGGGGAAAAAAGAACAGAAGAAATGAACTGACAACTATCTAAAACTTTGGCTTTACTAACAATTTTAAACCTTTTTTAGATGAAGTAGATGGAGGAGATACACAGAAGAAACAACTCACAAATCCTCACGTGGAGCTTCGTAAGTATGAGATCAGTACCTTTGGTTTGTGGATCGGGGCTATAATTGAACAGACTCCATTATTTGAAGCTTCAGCTTCATACTAGATAAATATCCTGTTTCTTGAAATGAATTTTAAATCTGTGTGCTGATGAAGTTTTGTTTCATCTAGATTTAGTTTATAAATTGCGTTATGCATTTAATTTAGAGAGAAATTTATTTATAAATTGAAATTATAATATAATTTATACATTACAATTTGAGTAAATGTCTAATGTTCAAATAATTACTTAGTGTAATTTAGAGTCACAGAGTCTTGACAAAAGCATTTATAATTGTATCTGTGCATGTGAGTGCCAAAAATTTACCATCTAGAATAATATCACATACAGTAAAATTTTAAGATGTAAAAGTACAATGATGAAAATACAGTAATCAGCATAAAATTAGAGATGAGTCTATTTTATGTTTGATTTTTCTGTAAATATGTAAGGGTGGCCATAAGGATGCTGTCTAATCCTCCCCATTTAACAGATGCGATTAACAGGGAGGTGGTAGACTTAACCTGAGAAATGCTATCATGGAGAAAATAAAATGGTTGCATTTGGTGGGTGTGGTGAGCAGGCAAGAAGGAAAAGGAAAAGGTATTTCTGATTCATAAAAGCTTTTATTTATTCATTTATTTATTTAAAACCCTTTTGCTTATAGAATTTTCTGATGCCAATGCCAAGTTTTACTGTCGGCTGTACTACGCGGGAGAGTTTCATAAGATGCGAGAAGTGATTCTGGGCAGCAGCGAGGAAGATTTCATTCGTTCCCTTTCTCACTCTTCGCCGTGGCAGGCCCGGGGAGGCAAATCAGGAGCTGCCTTTTATGCGACTGAAGGTAAGTCTTTTTAATCTTCTACTCCTTTAAGCAGTATCCATCTTTTTCCCTCAGATAATTTGTGAATCCCTTGAAGTGAGGTAATACGGTACTGACAATTGGGAAACAAACTTTTCTGTTTTTCTTTGTGTGCTTGAGAGGATGAAATAATATTTAAAAGCATATACATGTATATGGTGTGTAATTAGAGACAAACACTGATCAAATCCTTATTAAATTCTTTCAAGTCCTGAGTTTTCCAAATGTAAATAGTGACAGAGAACTCCTGGAAAGCCCCAAAGGGTTACCTCAGAGCTAATGATTTTAAATAGAAATGTTTAACCTAAAAATAGGAAGGCCAAGTTCTTAACCTACAAAGGTTTACATGACCATTTGTACTTCATATTCCATTCTCCATACGTGCTGAAAGCGAAAATATTTGAGAAAATACAGCAGGAAAGATGTTGCTTGATAAGAACTTTTATAACCTTTGCTTACTGGATTGTTCACAGAGAAGTTTTAAAAAGTAGCTCATCTAGCTATGGATTTAGATGTGGTACTGTCAAAAGTTTCTTAACTGTATAAATCCTCAGAAGCCCTTTCATACCTTCAATTACTTGAGAACTGTGTTCTGATCACAGTGTTTTCAGTGATACCAGAAAATATCCCTTAAAAACACGAAGCAAACTAATCTCTTGGGATCTTTGGAATGATTTATTGTAGATTACCTTAGTAAATATTGCCATTGAATAAACATGAACTTTTTGCCTTTTAGATGATAGATTCATTTTGAAGCAAATGCCTCGTCTGGAAGTCCAGTCTTTCCTCGACTTTGCACCACACTACTTCAATTATATTACAAATGCTGTTCAGCAAAAGGTAGAAACCCAAAACTGTGGTCTGTGATTAATTTACTGAGCTCTTTCACATCCAGAGAGTCCTAATGGCAGTTTTCTCTGTGGTAATATGTGAACAGGACAGGACTAGATCTCTGCTGTGCTACTGACGTGTGACAGAATGCAGGGATTTCAGACCCTTTTTTTCCTCCCTTTGCCAGTGAGGAGCCAAGAGATCTCAAGCAAGTTGCATTTAATTAAGAACATTAAGACCAGATGCAAATAGATGCACATAACAATTTATAATTTGTAAGTTTTGTTGAGAAATGAGGGCATGGATCCCTTAAGTTGAAAGAGAGGGAGCCAGTGGCCCAAGTGGCCCAAGTAACCCTCCCTATAAGAGTATGAAGGAACCACATAGATTTTCCCCCCTCCATTTATGGGAGTATTGCCTATTATTGGAGAATTTATGTCATAATAAAATTTGTGAATTTGAGAAATTATGAAGGATTACCCTTTGGCAGAATGTTAAAGATAGAATATTTTTATTTACATTGCTGCTTTACTTGCTTCTGAGATTCAAAGGTTTGAGTTTCTTTTAGGGTCCTCTGACTCGTAATATTAATAGAAAATCATTTTTGGATATTACAAGAATAATCCAGATATTGGCATTAAATTATAAATAATTCTTTTTTAATAATCCTTTAAAAAAATTGAAGTATGGTTGATTTACAATATTATATTAGGTTCAGGTGTATAGCATAGTGACTCAGTATTTTTGCAGGTTATACTCCATTATAAGTGATTACAAGATGCTGGCTATTATTCTCTGTGTGTACAGTGTATCCTTATTGCTTATCTATTTTATACAGAGTATTTTGTTAATCTCATACCCTAATTTGTCCCTCCCCCACTCCCTCTCCCCTTTGGTAACCACAAGCTTGTTTTCTGTATCTGAGTCTATTTCTCTTCTGCATATACATTTATTTGTATTACTTTTTAGATTCCACATATAAGTGATATATACAGTGTTCTCTTCCTCTAATTTTTTTTCACTAGGCATAATATTCATTAATAATCCTTTTCGATAAGAGTTTACTTTTATCTTTTCTTGATTAGAGGCCCACTGCATTGGCCAAGATTCTTGGAGTTTACAGAATTGGTTACAAGAATTCTCAGAACAACACTGAGAAGAAGTTAGATCTCCTTGTCATGGAAAATCTTTTCTATGGGAGAAAGATGGCACAGGTCAGTACTGCTGGACTACGCAAAGCACTTAGCTCTGGAACCCTTTGTACTTCTGGTTCCTGAAATATGAATCAGAGAATAACATGTTATTTGATGGTGAATTTTAAACTTTGATTACTAGGTGAAATTTAACTTTTGAGTTAGTGAACCCTGTAGGAAAGAAGAAAGAGGAATATTTTAGACTGGTCCTAGAATTTCACATATCCAATATCCTAGAAACCCAGAATTGTAGAATAAGAAGGCAGATTCAACATATCAAGTTTTAGAGATGAAGAAACTGAGGCTCAGAGAAATTGAGTACTTTATCAAAGTTACACAGCTATTCCTAGAGCTCAGGTTGGTCTAGATTCTGGAACAGTACTCTTCAGTGTGCTGGTCCTTGAACTTTTCTGTCTGTGGTGAGATAAGGAGCTTGTACTAGAATGTAATTTAATGCACTGCTTTCTTCATCGAGTATGTCTTGCTATGGGGAAAACATCTGCTGAAGTAAACTGCCTTTTTAATGATGTAATTGATTTCCATTCTGGCACCAGCCTCTTCTGTCATCGTGACTGGCAGTGGTCTGTCGAATACACTTCAGGCCGCACTGGTCTGGTACCCAAGTCCCCTGACCTTTGAGTGCATTGCTTTTCCTACTGCCCAGAAATTCCTAGAGATATGCTGTTGCTTCTACATTGTTCTAAGTAATTGTACAGTTTTGATATCAAAACTTGAAGTTTCTAAGGCTGTTTGCATCTGTTTTTTAAACTGCTTTATGATTTAACAATATATTTTTGGAGTTACTTGTTATTAGTTCTTAGAGTTGATTAAATGGGTCAGTGTATTTCCAAAATGTTTCAGTAATTGTGGAGCTAGATGTTAATTTCATATTTTCGTACGATTTTGTCACCATGTGTTTTATGCTTTATACAGTTATAATGCTTGCATTTAATGACTTACGTTATATAAGTTATGATTAAGTTTTTAAATTAAATTTCAAAGTCTTTATAAGGGTAGTGGCTACAAGGAAGCTTTCTGTCCTTTAAATTTAATTACATTCATTAACCACTTGTAGCAACTCACACATAAATGACAGAGCACTTTTTTTCTGCCAGGTTTTTGATTTGAAGGGTTCACTTAGGAATCGAAATGTAAAAACTGACACCGGGAAAGAGAGTTGTGATGTAGTCCTGCTGGATGAAAATCTCTTAAAGATGGTTCGAGACAACCCTCTGTATATCCGTTCTCATTCCAAAGCTGTGCTGAGAGCCTCGATCCGTAGCGACTCCCACTTCCTTTCTAGCCACCTCATTATAGACTATTCTTTGCTAGTCGGGCGAGATGATACCAGCAATGAGCTGGTAGTTGGAATTATAGGTAAGTCAACCTTATGCATAGTTCATGATTGAAGCAAGAGTAAAATTTGAAGATTATACTGAATCTGGTCTAGTAATAGCTTATTGAATATTTTCACAGACTTTGATTTGAAGTTTTAAAAAAAGTAGTTTTTATATTCTGGTACCTTCTATTCAGTTTCCTCATTTCCATTTTCATAATCTTTACCAAAAATGTCTGTATTCAAAAGTCATTTAAAGATGGAGCCCTGTGAGGCTGTTATGAAGATGAAATGAATTAACATGGTAAAAACCTTAGGCCAGCACGTGACATACTGTCAGCACCTGCAGTATTGTTAACTGTTGTAGAAATAATAGTGACTGTGTTGTCATCTGATTTTATTAATTAAGACAGCTTTTACTACTAATCTCATCCCCTGCAACAGATTATATCCGAACATTTACGTGGGACAAAAAGCTTGAGATGGTTGTGAAATCAACAGGAATTTTAGGAGGACAAGGTGAGCAGAATTTTTGTTCTGTTTACTCTTTAAACTGTTCTTACATCTTCCTCATCAGTTAACATATAGCAAATGGATACCTTTTTAAAAATTGTAAAATGTAAGCGGCTGTCTTTGATTTTATCAGCATTTCCAAGATGATCAAATAATAAAAGGAATTATTTAGGTAGGGAAATAAGGAGTTTTAAGTTTGTGTTAAGATGCTAGAGGTGCTCAAAATGAAAAGGTAAAAAAAAAAAAACCAAAAAAACAGAGGTTCTGAGTAAGAGGTTGTCTCGAGTTAACACTTGAAATCTAAGTTCTCTGAGCACTGCTAGTGCCATTTGTGCTTTCAGACATGTCTCATCTGTAGGCAGGAGCGTCTTTTGAAAGAAAAAACTCCTACCAGGAAGGACCTGTCCCTTGTCATGTGGCACAGTGAACACCCTTCCTCCTTCCTGAGGCCACTGTGGTGTATGTGTTTGTTTACAGGGAGAACAGCCATTGAAGTCAGCTGTCTGATCAGTTATGTAACAGCTTCCTTTTCCCTTTTCTCTTTCGTAATCTTTAGGTAAAATGCCGACTGTGGTCTCTCCAGAGTTGTACAGGACTAGATTTTGTGAAGCAATGGACAAGTATTTCCTGATGGTACCAGACCACTGGACAGGCTTGGGTCTGAACTGCTGAAATGAAGCATATGTTTTGAAATGGACCAAGAAGAAAAGGGGCCTGGAACTAAGGACCAAAATAAGCTACATGTTTTATTTCTTCACCACATTCACCACTGTTCACCAAGGCCTTCAGTTCTGCGGCTGTGTAGGCTGTCTGTAGCCGAAGGGTTAAGACTCCATGGATTTGTACTTTGGGTTTTGATACCTACAGATTAGCTATCTGTAGGCTGGGAAGTTGCATGAACATTTTTTTTTTCCACTTAAGTGGAGATCTAGACACATTTCAAAGGACTAAGGACAAACGTATGGATGGAGATGAGGAGATAGGGTGAAAACGGGGGTGTCATATTTCTTAACAAGCATGTTAAGAAAACAGTGTCTCCTAGATTGTGACTCTCCTGGCATCACATTGGACATGTTCTTACCTAGAAAGCATTTGTAGAGCTGGTCAATTTGTTTTGTGTGTCTCATGTAGCAATTTAACGTTGCCTATTACCAGAATTTCTGAAACCTTAAAAAAATTCTGAATTATTCTATTAATGGCCAGTTAAACAGATTGACACAATCTGTTCTTTTTTATTGAGGACTTGGGACTTACATTGGGAATCCCACCCTGTGCTTTGTCTTGCCCTGTTTTTGAGTATGTTTTGATGTTTTCACGTTCTGTCTCTACTTGTCTGTGGGTGACAGGAGGCTACCGCCACTAACTTTAAGCCTTTTCGTGGAGTTGTTTTTTAAGCTTGTTTACAACTTTTGTGCAAGTAATATGTTAAACTGCACTTGTCTGCACATGCTCAGTTTCTAGGTTTTTCTCCCACTTTCAGGGTAACATTAAAACTTGTCTACAATGACTAAATCCCCAAAGGGATAATTATTAATGAAGGTTTTTTTTTTAATATAAAAAATAAATTAGGCCTGAGCCGAGAAGCTGGGTGAGGGAAGTGCTTGCTTGTTTTTTGTAGAGGTAAAGTGTCTTTTTCAGTATAATAGCAATTTATGTGGCATCTGTAAAATGAAGACGTTCCCAGTATGGACATCCCTGTTTTCTAACTTTCTGTACCAGTTTCTAGGCCAGTTCTGACTACTGAGAAATGTTAAGAGATAAGCTATTCTTAGTAAGAAACTTGTTTAATAGAATTTTTGTTTGTTTAAAAGGTGATCGGAAGTACTAAACTGTCTTTGAGGAAACAACGTAGCCCTGAATATTTTCTGTTGGCTTGTTTCCATAATAAGGGTAGTTTGGGGATTTATAAAGTTTTAAGGGTTCCACTCTTTCCAGGCCTCCTATAGTAGCACACACATATCTATTGCAGTTTTCACTTAATAAGAAAAAAATCTGGATACATTCTAGTTACAGAGACTAAGTATGTGAAATAGGAACATTTGGGGAAGCTTGCTTGAGAAAGTGAAAGTATTAGTTTGGTATTTGGTGCTTATTCAAAACATTGTTTTTTGCTAGAAACAAGTTGACCAAGGACTCATAACTGATCTGATGATAAGCACTTCCCCTGACACGTGGTGTGCCTTTTGAAAACACCCAAAACACTGATAATTATAGTTTTGACATCAAAGACCAGAAAGGAGTTGTACCAGGCTGAACGATGTGGAACATTATTCACTTCTCCTGTGTCCAGGAACAGTGGCTTTTGCATCTCATTTTGGATGCGAACATGCTTTGCGTCTCTTTTATTTTTTCTGTCATGATGCTTAGGGTCATTTATCCTGTCCATTTCCTGCACCCTTAGTCAGGAGCACTTCCAAGAGCTGGTGTCTTCCACTTGCTGTAATCAGGTTGTTTCTTGGTTTTAATCTCAGTACCGTGAGTATAGCTTGTATGCTCTGCTGGAATAGCTGTTGACAATAATGTGTCATGTTAATTTTGTTTTCCCCACCCATGACTTGAAGGACCACTTTTTTTTTTTTTAAAGTACTGCTGCTGCTTAGGTAATTTTGTGGCTAAAAAAATTCCAATTTGATATAATCTGAAGCAATACTTGTTGCCTTGCAAGGGTAATCTGTCCTTTTAAAACTGTCTTAATGAAGGGGAAATACAAAAGTTAACTTGTTGTGACTGGTAGAACTCTGTCCTCGGCCCCTTGCTGCTCTTGTTGAGGCCATGACCATGTATATAATACGGCTTTTCAAATATTTTGTTCAGTGCTGAGCACTGAATGACTGTTTACCTCTCTTGAATTTGAGGCCTGGAGGACCTTGATGCTGAAAAGAATGCGGAAGAAATCTTAATACTTTCTTCCTTAGAATAAAAAATGAACTCTGAGAATAATTGATAGTAGCACAAGAAAGCTATAGTGAACCTGTTGCATTGTATAAAAATCTTTATAAATGAGAAGCGTTTTGATGCCATCAGAACTTTATTTCAAAATAAAAAGGATTTACTTTTTTCTTACCCAAGCCTAAGAAAAATAAGGGAATAAGCTGTTGTAAGCCCTTTTGTAGTCTATTGAATATTTTAAATTTATAGATATTCAAGTTTTCCTACAGAATGTCCTACGTACAAGTCTTTCCTTGATCCAGCAGTGAGTGGTTTTCTAACTTTGGCTTCTGTTGGGTATTGTAAATAGTAAGGTTGGATTGGTTTTTGTGGCATCAGCTTCTCCTTGGCTTTTTAACCCATTAGCGGTGGGCTTGTATAAAACTGCCGAGGAAAGTAATCTACCTGTAGTAAGTTTGTTTAGCTAGTGGAGTGAAAACCCTTGTGAATGAGCCTGGTGGTGAAACAGACCAGGCCATTCATCATTCCTCAAGTGTTAACATACTGACTTAAGCAGTATTCAAACCATCTAGTGCAATGCCTTTTTTGTTCGTTTTTGTAACACAGGAGCAGTTGTATAATAGAAAAATAAAAATTACAATCATGAGCAGTTTTATTAATGCTGCTGTGCTGGTTTTGTAAAAAAAAAAATAATGTACATTATGTCTTTGACAGGTTTAATTTCCACTAGAGAAATAACATTGTAAATCAGGATAGCCTCTTTTAATTTAATATGGAAAATGCAATTAACAATATTGGAAATACCTAATGTATTATATTGTATATATTTCTCTACTTTGGTTCCAGCCGTTTTGTATGACTGACATGTTATTTAAGAGATAAAGCTGCCCTGACCTTTTGGAGACTTAAACTGTAAAAAGAAGACTTACAATAAACTGAGAATCAACTTCATTTTGTCTTGAATCTGCTTGAGGAAGTTAACAACAAGGGAAGATGGGAGTTTGGTGCACAAGCCTGGCCCCTCGCCCAGCAGTGTTGCCCACTGTTGGTTCTCTCCCACTTTTTCCATCTGGAGAATTTAAGTCTTTCTCTAGTAAATAACTCTTCTCTTTAAGTCTCAGAAAGTGGGTGCTACATCTGTTGGTTCGCTTTGGCCAGTCTGGGCCTGGCGTTTTCTGTCCTCAGTACATCTCCAGAACTTTTTCATGTGGCAAAACCTGATACCATACCCTGTAAGCAACAACTCTTTCCCCGCCTCACCGCAGTCCCTGGTAACCAACCACCAGCCTACTTTGCATTACCATGTGTTTGACCACTGGAGATGCTTCATTATAAGCGGAGTGATGGAGTATTTGTCTTTTTGTGACTGGCTTATGTCACTTAGCATAATGTCCTTGAGGTTCATCCATGTTGTAGCATTTCCTTCCTTTTTTAAGGCTGAATGATATTCCACTGTATATATGTACCATATTTTCTCTTTGTCATTCTTCATCAGTGGACATTTGGATTGCTTTCACCTCCTGGCTATTATGAATAATGCCTCTATGAACACGGGAGTACAAATATGTCTTCATATTTAAAAATTCTTTTGAGTGAATACAGAGAAGGGGGATTGCTGGATCATATGGTGATTCTATTTTTTTTAATATTCTGAGGAAACACCATACTGTTTTCCATAGTAGTTATTTGTGATTTTACCTGTTTGAGTCTTCTCTCTTTATTCCCTTAGTTAATCTAGCTAAAGGGTTGTTAATTTTGTTGATCTTTCCAAAAAACCAACTTTTAGTTTCATTGGATTTTTTTTTTCTATTGTTGATCTTTTCTCTATTTTGTTTATCTCTGCTCTGATCTTTATTACTTCGTTCTATCTGCTAACTTGGGGTTTGGTTTGCTCTTCTTTTTTAGTTCCTTGAGGTATAATGTTACTGATTTGAGATTTTTTTTAATGTACACATTTACATCTACGAACTTCCCTCTAATTCTGGTTCCACTGTTGCCCACAAGTTTTGGTACGTTGTGTTTACATTTTCATTGGTCTGAAGATTTTTTCTAATCTCTTGTGATTTCTTCTTTGAACTTTTGCTTGTTCAAGAATGTGTTGTTTAATTTTCACGTATTTGTGAATTGCTAGTTTCCTACCGCTATTGATTTGTAGTTTCGTTCCATTGTGGTTGGTAAAGATACTTGGTATGATTTCAATCTTCTTAACAAGTTATGCCCCCAAAGAAAACTTCTGTTCTGCAACATGTATTCTGATGTCTTAGGCTAAAACAGAAGAAAGATGAGGCAGAGATCCCAATAAAGTGTTTTGAAACTGATAGTCATAAGTGAGATGAATGAATAGATCACCAGTTGCTGTCCTGGGAATTTTATCTGATGTCTTCACCTATTGAAAGAAGTTAAAATTTTTAATTAAAAGATGATATCTTTTCCTGATTTGTTAGATTGAAAATAAAATCTGTGAAGAGATCATTTTACTATAGTAAATGTAATTTAAAACATCCTTGGAGTTAAGTGTCTCAAATTTGGCCCTGATTGGTTGTTTGCTGGTTATTACTTAAAAATTTTCAAATTTTTCAAATTTGCCAGAATTTGTGTGACTTTTAACCATATAAATTCTGACCTTTAGGACATTGTTTGCATTTAAATGACTCTTAGCAAGGTGCCCTAAAAGCTGATCCCATTCATGTTGTTGGTGGAGGAAGATACTTTCAGGAAGATTGCTGGGGTCAAGCATGGACCAAAATGATGCAGCCATTATGGAAAATAGTCTGGAGATTCCCTAAAAAACTGGAAATAGACTTACCCTATGATCCAGCAATCCCGCTGCTGGGCATATATCCAGAGAGAACTCTAATTCGAAATATGCACCCCAAAGTTCACAGCAGCACTATTTACAATAGTCAAGACATGGAAACAACCTAAATGTCCATCAACAGATAAATAAGTTGTGGTACACACACACACACACACACACACACACACACAATGACATACTACCGAGCCATAAAAAAAATAAAATAATGCCATTTGCAGCAACATGGATGAACCTGGAGATCATCATACTGACAGAAGTAAGCCCGAAAGAGAAAAGTACCATATGATATCACTTACATGTGGAATCTAAAAAAAAGATACAAATGAACTTATTTACAAAACAGAAACAGACTCACAGAAAACAAACTTAAAATTACCGGTGGTGGGGGAGAGGATGGGGAGGGATAAACTGGGAGTTAGGAATTTGCAGATACTAACTATTATATATTAACTAGATAAACAAGGTCCTAGTGTATAGCACAGGGAAATACAGTATCTTATAAAGGCCTATAATGAAAAAATATGAAAAGGAATGTATAGATACACACATACTTATATATAAAACTGAATCACTATGCTGTACACCAGAAATTATCACAACATTGTAAATCATTGTAAATACCTAAAAAAAAAAAAAAAAAGGCCCCAAATGAGGTTGCAGTGGTGATCTGTAGCCAGTAGAGGGCTCTGAAGCACTCGATCCTAAAATTTCAAAATCTGCTTGACAGAGCAGTATAAAGCTCTAGAAGTCCCAGTGGGTCTAGGGGAACCCAAGTCCCCAAAATCTTTGCCGGAGTCATAAATGTCTAATAAGCTGTTCTTTGACAAGAGTCTATTAGAGTATGTAGTTTTCTGATGGAGGTTTAAGTTGGAAATAGTTTAGTATTTTCTACTCAGAATGTCATTCTTTTTTCAAATGAAGGTAGCACTAAAAGCCTTTCATTTGAAGGAGCACGTGCTTGATATGTCTGCTACCCTTACACACTGAAACAGTAGAGTAAAGGCTGTACAAGGGAGTGACTGTTGGAAGGACATTCGAAAAACTAGAGCAATCTCAATAAAGTATGGACTTTAATTAATAATGTTCCAATATTGGTTCATTAATTGTGACAACTGCAGCTTACTAAATATAAGCAACAGTAGGAGAATAGTAGCAATTGTGGGCTATCTGGAAACTATATTATCTTTTAAATTCTTCTGAAACAAACTAACAAAAAACAAAAAGTGGGTGGTTATACTGTAGATGGGAAGAGCCCTACCTTAAAGATGTTGATTTTAGTGAGATTAAGTTGGAGCAGGTCTTCTTTTGATCTCACTGTCCTAGTGAAATATTTTTCTCTTTCCCCTATTGCTCTACATTTAGAAGCTAAACAAGTGAAATGATGCACAGCTGGGTTCTGCAGCCGCAGATCTGGATGGCCAACTGCAAGGGATTTGAGCACCTGTGGATTTTGGCATCCGTGGGGGCCCTGGAACCAAGTCCTCACAGATGACAAGGGACGACTGTACCGCCATTTCTCATCATTTTCTCTCATCATCTCATCTCATTTCTCTCCTTTCCTGGCCTTGGATAGTTTCTTCCCCTCTGTCAGATCAGCACTCTGCTGGATACCCAGCCTCTGCAGGTCTCTATCTGTGCAGCTCTTTCCTGGCCAGTACTCTGTCCTTCACGCTCGGCTGTGGCCTCCCTGGATTCTCAGCTCTGTCTCCTCACCCCAAGGAGTAGAACAGGATCCTCCCCGGTTCTCCCTCCCACCTTGGCCTAGAAACCTTCCAGGTGTAACTTGGGACGAATAGGACTCACCTGGTTTGTTTCCTATCTCTCCAGGAATACTGTCCTTTATTGACTGATACCTCCTATCTTGAAAACTGCAGTTTTGTGTATTTTCCCTGATTCTCTTGATTGTTTCAGGCCCGAGGGAAAATCTAGTCCCTATTATCTCACCTTGCCCAGAAGCAAAAACGCAAGTCAGATGAAATTTTATAAAGATTGTATTTAAATGCTGTATTAGATTATTGATAGTGTTTTCTCTGTCCAAGTACAAGGTAGTTTTCTATCCATGACTGTTTTAAAAGTGATTTTTTAAAAATCCAATCTCGTCTCCTAATGGAAGTCCTGTCATCTGCAACAAATTAGAAAAGACAAGCACAACAGGGACGAGAAACTTTTTGTTAGTTTAATATGCAAAAGTATGCCTTGAGGTACCCCCAGCTAGTTGTGACCCTAGACACAGGTGCATATTGTCTCCTGAACAGAGCACGCTTTGGGGACCAAAGGGCACAGGGCCAGACCCCTGGTGTTGCCACCACCATCTTTGCCTTTGAGCTTCTTGTGTTGAAAGTGCAGCCAAGTGTCAGGACTATTAAGAATGTCTGGGTATAACTGGTTGCCCTGTAGTTTACTGGCAGCAGAACTTGATAGGTACTTCTAGATTTTTCCACGTAGAATTTGATGGTCATTTCTGCTACTAACTTGCCGCTTCATCTAGGAGTAACCTATCTGGCAGCTCCAGCCCCCCAGACTCTCATAGTCTGTCCCCTCCAGCGATGCCACTTAGAGCGCCAAACTACAGCTTGGTATTGCTAAAGAGCTACTCCTTCGGGGAGTGCAGCTCAGGCTGCTTACAGAAAAGCACGCCTTGGGGTTCTAGAAATGATTCCTTTAGTAACCTCTGTTGTGACTGGGCTCACCTCTGTTGTACTGGACTCCTGTTGTTTCTTTTCCATGTCCAGCTCTAAATACCCAGAAGCGAAAATTACAAGGATTACTCTTATTTTCAAAAGACTGCTTTTTCCCTCTGCCCATTAGAAGTGAATACAGTTGTTGGTGACATTGAAGAAACTGGATGAGAGGACTCTGAAAAATCCAAGCCCTCTGACTATGACGGAAGGTGGACCTTCACTGCCTGAATCCACACTGGGAAGCTGCTGTTTGGCACATTCTGTCCGGCTGCCGCAGGAGTGCGCTTTTTGCCTGCTACTTCTCAGCAACGTGGTGTTCTCCATACTGTATCAGCAACATGTTATGCTCCATCCTGGTGGTAATAAACCACCTAGTGAACAGAGGGTTTTCCTGAAATAAATCAACCCATGGTTGTTTTGCTTCATGTGATTTTGATTCTCAATTCCTGTTTGATTTAGTAACATTCCCCAAGCTGTTGTGTCTATGGGTACACAAATTCACAGGGAAAATTATCATAGCTGGGTGATTGTAAAACAGTTTTTCTTTTGTTTTGCTTCCAATCAAGTTTAATTAACCCGAGAACCTAGGTTGTGTATACCTGAAGCTGTTTTTGAATAATTAATCTATATAGCAACACATGAATAAACTGATGGTTTTTGAAACTTTTATGCTTAAATAATCATAAAAATTAGATTTACAAATTTTAATTTTGATAATTATATTTGCTACAACACTTACTGATTTAAAAAATTGCAAACTAAAAGCTATTATTCCAGAACAATATGTACATATATGTATGAATGAAGAATTTTATTATTTTCAGGGCAGCAACAAAATATCATTTTTAGAATAGGATGAATTCAGAATTCACACAAATATTAGTTTTACAGTTCATGTGAAGCTTCGTGGCTCCTCAGATTACTCAGTATCACAGTGTCGTCTATTTACATTTATATAATATTTCCAGTCTTGTGTGAACTAGGTGAATTTATTTCTCATCTCATCTGTATTACTCTCAACCTCATCCTGAAGGAGGAGGAGTGCCTTCTCCTCTCTAAGATTACCTCCTCTCTCCTCCTTTATTCTTGATCCCTTACTTTCCTGCCTCCTGCTGGATCTTTCTCCCAAAAGTTGCCTGTATTTTTCCTCTGCTATTAGCTTCTTCTGTTATTTACTCTTTCCTTTCCACATGCTGGTTATTTGAAGTTCTAAACACAATCACAGCTTTCTCTTTCAACTTTCCCTAATGCTGTGATCCTCTCCTTCATCTTCCTTCTGCAGCAGAATTTGACAAGGCCTATGCCACATTCATCCCTACCTCCCACTAACCTCACTAACGTCACCCATTGCAATTTGCTTTCTGTACCCTCCAACCCTCTCATTGCTCCTTTGATGGTCACTTGTGGTTTAGCATACTTGTGAAATCTAATGGTCTGAATATAAGTTGGTTACTAATTAAATTGAAAAGACATTTATTTTTAAAAACAACTGAATCCAGGCAATACCTTCACTCATTCAATCAACAAACATGTCTGGAACATGAACTCTTGGCTAGGTCTTGGTGCTGCAGAGGTGAAAGACACAACTCCCAGCTTCAAGGAGCTGACAGTTCAGTGGTGGCAATGGCTATAAGACAAATAACCATAAGATGTGAGTAAAGACTGATAAACATCTATTTTAGTTGATGAAAGTAAACATTATTTTCTGACTGAGAATGCTTATTCAATTAGCACCATGACAAATATGCCAATTGGAAGAATGCTGTTTAAGGAAATTTAGAAATGTGGTTTTTTACGTTTTTAATTTTAGGGAATCATGCTAGTGACAAAAATATTTTCTTCTTTTATTTTTAAGATGTAAACTTGATACAGTCTTCTTGGTAAAGTGATGCATCCTCCCCTGTGAACATCAAGAAAGTTTAACTTAAGAACCTAATTTTAAGCATCCCTGTCGGAACATGCTGAATGGCTCTGGGAGGGGGTTTCTCTCAGTTAAGGCAGAAGGATAACTCTAAACCCTTGTGAGACAATCACGTGAAATCCCACCTAAAACCATATTCTTAATAGTTTGAAATTGCTCTACGAAGGCAGAGATCTCTCCTTACTCACTTTTGTGTCCTCTGTAACAGTTCTTTGCAGACAAAGCCATGGCACTCTAGGGACAGAGTGCTACTAATTTTAGCCATGGTTTCTTCTGTGTTTCGTCATGTGACTTGGTTATTAGGACGCTTACTGATTGATCCAACCCCTCTCTATGCCCAAAGCAACTATTCGCATAGGCCAGATGCAGAGAGCCCACCAGCCAGTCAGGTGATCTGATTTGAGTCCAGTAGAAATGCTCCATGTTGGATGGTGCCTGTTTTGTCCAGGCAGATTCTCCTTCTGGGTTATTTTGATTTCCAGGAAAGGCAGTAGATGCTGGGACTGTGTGTCAGTCAGTCAGCAGACACACAGCAGGAGGAGAGGCTGAAAGGGGAGCTGAGTCATGAGTGTGGGGGCTCATTAGAATAAAGGGTAGGAGAGAGCTGGCTTCTAAGGGGTTGACTAGATGCCCGCATCTTCAGCATGTCTTTCAGTTGCCTGAGTTGACAC
The DNA here is from genome assembly GCF_048564905.1 of Vicugna pacos. NCBI lineage: Eukaryota > Metazoa > Chordata > Mammalia > Artiodactyla > Camelidae > Vicugna > Vicugna pacos. Next base: position 64,205,367 of record NC_132991.1, on the reverse strand, counting down.
TTTCTCATTTAATAGGAATGACTTTTCTAGTTCTCCATGAAGCCCAGATAAGTTCTAAGGTTTCCTTTGTTTCCTGCACATATATAACAAGTGCCCATTGGGTGACCTTGTGAGAATCTAACATGATATTTAGGTGCTAATAATTCTAAAAGGAATCATTAATGCTTGCTTTGTCGTATCACACATTGTAACAGTATGCCAAATTTACCAGACTATTAACGTTTAGTCTTATGTTGTCTTATGTTTTTCAATCACTAATGCTTGCATTTTTGCTGAGATAACGTAGTATTCAATGATATTGTTAAAACGCTATGCTTTTCAATGTAAACCAGCACTTTAAAAAGTATTATAAAGGCAACCAACCAAGGAAGCTTGAGAAGAAATTTTATAATCCGTGTTAGTTTAGAATAGTTCTTATTTAAATCAAAATACCTGCTGTTATATTTTAATGCCTTTTGTACATATAAATAAAACTAGGACTGGCAAGTATGTGATTGTCATCAAGTAGGCTTTGTTTGATTGGAGACTAAATATGTTTGTGATACTTGCCCTTGTGTGAAGTTGAAATTTCATGTTGCCACAGAAATTGATCAGCAGAAGCTCATTTACAATCTGTAAATTGATTTGGAAGAGGACCCAGGGGTTTGAGGTATTATTTTTACTTGCTCCCCAGCCCACACAGGCAATTAAGTAAAAATAAGAAAAAAGAAAACACTCATCTGAATCATCTACTAAAATCTAGGTTCCACTCAATGACATAGCATTTTATTTCTTGATTCATAATATCTAGTATGTGCCTTGGTCGTAGTCACATATGTGAGCTCTTTCCCCTGCAGTACCCAGTCCCCCTGCCACGTTCGCCTGTTAAGGCTCGCACTCCCCCTCCTTTAATGCAAAATGCCTCTTTCATGTACCTAAAGGACATTTGATAGATGACTGCCTTTAGCACCTAGTGCTTCCCCCTTTCCTCAGGGATTTGAGAACATATGCTTTTTTTTCTTTTTTTCCCCAATGTGCTGTCTATGCATATAAAGCCAGAATTCAGATTAAAATGGGGGAGAATCTCAGTTTCTCAGACATGTTTGATCTTATAGACAGAGCTGATATACTTCCTTAGTGCCTAAGACTGACTTGAGCTCTGCCGGAATCCAAATCTGTTTTAGTTTAATTTAATTTAGTCATAAAGCCAAGTCAGTGGCCATGCCATTCAACGGTTTCCAGGTGGCACTGAATTTACAGGGCATCTGACAATGTGTGTGCTTTTCCTAGTTCCCACTGCTCTGTGCATTTAAAGCATTTAGCAAATATTTAAAAATGATCAACCCAGACCTTTCATAGAAATGTCATTATGAGTAAAAAAGTATAAGTATACATATAGAAAATATAATGGCCTCTTCATGAAAGTTCAAGAATTTCATAAGGACATGGAAAAATACAGGAAGGCAAGAAAGTAGTCAAATTATTTAAGGATTGTTGCTGGATTTGTATTAGGTGCCTAGGAATTTAAGCCTGAATTCACAGGTAAGCATCTATTGCTAAATTAAGATTATGGAAGTTCTAAACAGCCTGATCTATGATTCTGTAAATTTTTATGATTTTTATTTGTTTGTTTGTTTGTTTTTTTGACCCATTTTGTTGGCAGATTTTCACTTACTGAAAATAATGACTCATATAAAGAAGACTCTTTATTCCATCGAAAAATTATTTGTTTCAATAAAATTCAATAGCTACTTCCTCTCAAACAGGAGTAATGCCAGAAGTACATTACAGAGATACCTGCTCTCAGCTATGCCCTTTGGATTCTAATTAGTTGTTACTTGTAAAAAGGATGTAAAAAGCGTCTTTGATACAGTTGTGAATTTTATTCTGACAAACTGTCAGCCCTCACAAGCCCTGCGTTGTTTCTGTCTTAAATTAGAGGTAAAATCCTGGCCTATTTCTATTAATCAAAGTGTAGAATCATTTTGTTTTTCCCCCCATGGAAAACGATTTTACTTTCGTTTCCAATTTGTTTGCTAACATAACATTATAGACCCGTAGAACCTGTCTCTAGTGATTTCTTCATTTTCTAATCAGATGTGTGTTTATATCCAGACAATAGAGAAATTTCTAAAGACAAATTCTGTGGATCTATAATTTTATGCTAGCAAACATGTTGGAAGTGAATGTAAAATTGTTTTCCAGGAAAAAAAAAAGTCTTGTCTGACTCATGACATCTAACTGAAGACCATAGTCACTCTGTCTCAGACCAATCTTGAAATGAGTTTGGTCTCCATAGAAGCTCTCTCAAAATATGTTTAGTAATAATCATACAGCCCCCAGTTTTACAAAGTCAGCACCATAGACAATTGGTTGCATATATTAAATATTCAAATATTTTAGTAACATAAGACATACATGAATGGTATTATTAAGATCACTGTGATGAAAATATTCAGAAAATATGGTTTTCTTAATAATGAGTTATTTAAAAAAGATATTTCTGTGCAGGGAGGGTATAGCACAGTGGTAGAGTGCATGCCTAGCATGCAGAAGGTCCTAGGTTCAATTCCCAGTACCTCTGTTAAAAATAAATGAATAATTAAATAAATATTACCTCCTCCAGTAAAAATTAATAATTAAAACAAAGATATTTTATTTTTTGACTACTTTTTCCCTAAGCTAAACTTGGGATAAAATCCTTCCCTTTCTTTCCTTCTTACCTTCCTTCCTTCTTTTTTCTTTCTTTCTTTACTTAATTTTTAATTTTTATGGGGGGAATAGCTCTTTTGATGCCGTGTATCTGTAACCTTAGAGAATCAAGTAGCTTCCCCATCAATGTAGGAATTGTCCAGGTAATACATGGAGGGTGCGGATGGAGCAGCTACATGGGAAACTTGGGTTGGAAAATTGCCCATCCCACCTCACTGCTGAGTCTGAGCTTCTCCACCCCTCACCAAATAGATGCCTTCTTCAGGCTTTAGGTCCTTTTCTGCTGTAGTTATTGAACTAGACAGAGGCACAAAGAATTTAAGCTATTTCTGGGAAGTTTCAATATTCCTCTGCACTTACAGATCCCTGGATGGCCATACAGGTCACCCCCCGCTGCCAACTCAACTTGGTGTTTATCAGGCCAGCATTGACCAGTATGTTCTATTATTCTCTGAGGTTTATTTTGTGCTGTTAGTGGACCCTGGGCCATAAAGCTGGGCCTTCATTGATTCCACTCCAAGCTCCTTGCTCTGCCTTCCCATTACTGCCCCCCTGGGAGACCTGGGGCTCTGCCTTATCATTATTATTAGTCTGTTCTGCCTAGGAACTGCACCTGGGCACCAACTCTTTCTGTTTCATCCTAATGGGCAGATCTAGGGCTGGCTCAAACCCTCAATTTTGGTGCCAAGCCTTTTCACAGTAAAACCGTTACGTTCTCTAGAAATCATCAGCGAGAAAGCTACTCCAAGGGAAGTAATTAGAGATTGTTAGGTGCTAAATATTTTTCTTTCTTTGGCTGTGTAATTTGGCTGTAAAGCAAGGAAGATTTTCCTTTTATTATTTGTTCAACGTATACCAATTGATTCTTAGACTTTGGGGAGAAATTTTTTAAACGGCGTGGATGTGACATAGAGTGTATTTGTGTTGGTTCAAAACCTGGGGAGCTCCCTAGGTAAAATCTGAAACTGGTCCATGGACGTGGAGGGAAAGAAGAAACTGAAGAGACAGACCACTCCAGATTGGGAGGTGGCAGCTTTAACAAGTAAGCAAAGGGACTTACATACGAGGCTTGTCCCTGGGCAGCCACAGGACAAGTAGATCTCTGCACGTGCCTGCCAGAATCTTAAAAGTTGATTTAGAGGCTTTACCTAAGTTCAGTGTCCCATTGGTCTCAACAACACATTACTCTGTCAAGGCTGTGTCCTTAAAAATGACTCCTGCTATGGTAACAGGGAGCAGAACGCACGTTCCAAGGACAGGGATGCGGTGGGAGCCTCTCGCTGTTCAGGTGCAGCTTATATGTCAACTGGCAGTTGCGCCCTCCTGATGCCCTCCTTCGGCAATTTTGCGCGTGGCTGCTAGGCTGAGATTTAGGGGAGTGGTGATATAGCCAAGGAGCAGTAATAACTTTGTCAGGGACCCCAAGGCACTTTAGAAAATGTAAAGAATTCCTTAATTTTTCTGATAGAATTGTTGCAAGAGGTAGAATTGCTTAAATGTTGAAATAAGATGCTTGTGAAACTCATACACCATTCAGTGACAACTCAAATGGCTCTCTGAAGTTTGATTTATTCTGGCCATATTGTGCAGCATAGAGAAACATGGTTATTTTTAGCCTCTTTATCTAATTTCTTCAGGCTTATAAACAATCCCAGGAAAACAATCTAGAAATACAACATCCACTGAAGTAATGAATGGGGACCATTTCGATTGCTAATAGCTGCACTTAAAGTCTGAGTGTGAGGGATGGGGTTGATGTTCCACAGTGAAAACAGTTTACCATCACTCTCCTGCTGAGGCTTGGGGGACCATCCCCATCCCACAGTGAGCATCAGTGGGGATCTACATGATCTGGTCAGCACAGATCTCCACGCTGAGTGTCTAGTGGCCAAAATAACAGTCTGCAAGGAGCCCTTGGAGGGTGGGACATGGGGAAAGATCAGGATTTTTGCTCTAGTTAGGACTCTCTATGTGGAAGCCAGGAGTAGGGGATAAATGTTTCCACTTAACATTTATTTTGGAAAAGAAGATATCTGTGCGCAAAATAGCTAAGTACCCAAACAAGAGAACACATGTGGCACAGAAGACAAGGGTGACAGCAGTTTAGCAAAGTGGGAGGTCAGTGTAGACCAGACTGGTTAGAGCAGGTTTCTTGGGGTGGGGGCAGGTATTGACCAGGCCTTTAAGGATTTGATTTAGTGGAAAGAGACAGGGTGAACATCTCAAGCCCCAAACAGGCTGTGCCAGTGGATTTGAGGAGATTCAAGTATTTGTATCAGAAAACCCAGAAAGAATAGGGCATGATAATATGGAGACATCCAGGACCGCATGGAGGCTGACTGGGGATTCTGGAGATTTGGGAAGAGATGTAATTGAAGCTTTTAAAAATCTGAACTTTGGTTAGCGGGATGCGTAAATCTCAAACATCCTACTGTTGTATTCTCTCTCCCACAAGGAATAGCACCCCTGGTGGTAATTTGGTGTAAAAATGAATGTTGATTCAGTGCTGCTGCTGAATGATAGTTTCTTTAAACACACACACATACACACATGTACACATATGTGCATACACACACACATTTTTCTTTTGATAATTTTTGTGTCAGATAGATGAATTATAATTTAAACTTAAAAATTATATAGTCCCATAGAACAATGAAGCATGTTGGTAATAACCCCCAAAAGGAGAGATTATTGTTATATATTTATAGCAAACTGATTCCATTTCAGTGCTTTCGATTGAAATAAGAGAGCATAAGCAAAAATAACACGAATGTTTGGGAAGCACTCATCCCCCTTCCACTGCTCCCTTCTTGGAACAGAAATAAAAGACTTGTGCTCTAAAATATTGGCTAGACTTTTCCATTTGCATGGAATATCATTTCCATCCTTTCACTCTCAATCTATATGTGTCCTTCTCCCTAAAGTGGGTCTCTTGTATGCAGCATATTGAAGGTTCTTGCTTTATTATCCAGTCTGACACTTTATGCCTTTTGATTGGAGTCTTTAGTCCATTAACATTTACAGTAATTAATGATAGATGTGTGTTTATTGCCATTTTGAACTTATCTTTGCAGTTGATGTGGTATTTCCTCTTTGTTCCTTTCTTCTTCCTTTTGTGGTTTGGTAATTTTCCTTTGTATTATCATGGATTTTATTTAGTTTTTTGTGACTCTCTTGTAAGTTTTTGGCTTGTGGTTACCCTTTTCTGTAAGTCTATTAGCCCATTACTATATCTTGAACCCATCCTACCGAAAACAAAAAATTTAAAAAAGAAAGGAAAAAAATACTCTATATTTTCTTGCTTCCCTCTCCTCTTCTTTTACAATTTTGTGTTTCAGTACTGATTTCAGACAAAATAGACTTTAGAACAAAGGCCATAAAGAAAAAGGACATTTTATAATGATTAAAGGAGTGATACAAGTTGAGGATATTACACTTGTTAATATATATGCAGCCAGTGTAGGAGCACCTAAATACATAAAACAATTACTAACAGAGATAAAGGAGGATATTGATGGGAATACAATCATAGTTGGAGGTTTTAACACCACATTAACATCGCTAGACATCTTCCAGTCAGAAAATAAATAAGGCAACAGAGAAACTAAGTAATACAATAGAAAAATTAGATTTGGTGGATATTTTCAGAGCATTACAGTCCCCCAAAATAGGATATACATTCTTTTCAAGTGCACTTGGAACATTTTCTAGGATTGATCATGTACTTGAGCACAAACGGAGACAGCCTAAATGTCCAGCAATGGATGACTGGATAAAGAAGAGGTGGTATATTTATACAATGGAATACTACTCAGCCATAAAAACTGACAACATAACTCAATTTGCAGCAACATGGATGCTCCTGGATAATTCTAAGTCATTGTAAGTGAAGTAAGCCAGAAAGAGAAAGAAAAATGCCATATGAGATTGCTAATATGTGGAATCTAAAACAAACAAACAAACAAACAAACAAAGCATAAATACAAAACAGAAACAGACTCATAGACATAGAATACAAACTTGTGGTTGCTAAGGGGGTGGAGGGTGGGAAGGGATAGATGGGATTTCAAAATTGTAGAATAGATAAACAAGATTTTACTGTATAGCACAGGGAAATATACACAAGATCTTATGGTAGCTCACAGAAAAAAATGTGACAATGAATATATATATGTTCATGTATAACTGAAAAATTGTGCTCTACACTAGAATTTGACACAACATTATAAAATGATTATAAATCAATAAAAATGTTAAAAAGAATATTGGCTAGAGAAGTTGTACTTGTCATTCTCCAAGTTACAGTTGTTACCTGATAGGGGTAATAAAACTTTTGTTTAGTACTTTAAAAAAAATACAGGAATACTATCTGTTCCAACAAACTGTGTCCTTCAATTTAATTGTACACAAGCTATGATCATTTCAAAATATTGAGTAAAGGACGTGAATAGGTCATTTAAAAAACAAGCAGTAAAAGTGGTTAATAAACACCTAAGAAAATGTTCCCTCACTAATAGTCAAAGAAATGCAAATGAAAATAACAAGATGCAATTTGCCTCTCAAATTAGTATTTATAAAATTGTTGCATAAATTTTATGGATAGGATTGCAAATCAACACAATTTGGGGAGAGGCAATTGATGCACATAATAGAAACTCTAAAAATGTTCCTGTTTTGACCCGGCATTTCCACTTGTAGATTTTGCTGCATGAAGCTCTGTGGTCATTGGAAGAAACCCTGATGAGGTGTAGAGGTAGGTGTCAGAGCAATGTAAAGTCAGGGACACACTGTCAGTCTCTCCTGGACTATAATCTTTTTTGCAGTGGTTCATTCTCTAGTTTTCAACCACATGTTGCCAGTCATGTGGTTGATTTGTAGGGCTCTGGATCCGAAATGGAATCAGGCTATCAGCTTTGATGTGACTTCTCCCAACTTTATAGTACAAGATCTATGAAGACCTAGACACAGAAGATTAAAAAAAACCAAATTTGACAGATAACTTATTGTCAAAATTACCATCTTCCAGGTCAATAGAGTTAAACTGAATAAAAACTTCTTTTTCTTATTAAACCACGCAGCTCTAATCAGCTGAAACACATATGAAGAAACTGACCACCCCTATGCTCAGAGATTCAGAAATCTGGACTTTCATTTCCACTATATTCTGGGAGTAATCATTTTAAGAAGCTGGAATACTGTTCCCCACTCTTGATTTTCCTATGTCTCTACAGATACAGAAAATCCTGGCAAACATTTGAATCATCACCATATCTTTAATTTCTTCCATATATCTCGCACAAGAAGTTGTCCCAGTTACCTTATTTCGGGGAAAGTGAGATTTAGACTTATGTCCATCAGATTCATCTTCGGGACATCACAGATTCAGCCCTGATGAGTTGTACTCACATAACTCACATGAATATTTGTATACATTGTATATGTGTATCACATTGTGTTTGTGTTATGATCAATGGATTTAGATGTAGATACACTCAGATGATACAGATGGCTGTAGAAACAGTATTAACATAGATTCAGTACAGCTGTATAACTGCATTTGTATTTCATATACATCTGGACTGTTTCTACATCAATTCCTTATTGAATTGTGATGCTTAAATAAATTGATATTTGTGAAGCCCTTAGCACTTGGCACATTGCCACCAATTAAAAATAATTAATGAGAGAGAGACAGACAGAGAGAGACAGATGCAAAAAGAAAACCTGCTAAAAAGCATAGTAATTTATTTGCATGATGTTTTAGTTCAGGCTGTTCTAACAAAATACCATAAACTAGGTGGTTTACACAACAGACATTTATTTCTCACAGTTCTGGATGCTGGAAAGCTCAAGATAAAGCTCAAGATTTGGGTGCTAGTGAAGGCTCTCTTCCTGGTAGGCAGACAGCCACCTTCTTGCTATATCCTCACATGGTAGAGAAAGAAAGCTCAACTGTCTTATGCCTCTTCTTCAAAGCGCTAACCCCATCAAGAGGGCTCCCCCCTCATGACCTAATTATCTCCTCAACTTCCGCCATCACATTGGGAGGTAGGGCTTCAACACATGAACCTTGAGGGGTACACAAACATTCAGCTCATAACAGGTAGGTACAAAATTTCAAGAATTTATATTCTCTATTTAAGAGATAATTTGTGATTGGTAGAACTTTAAGCTTTAATAGTAACTTGTAGTCTGTGTTCTCTATTGTCTAAAAAAATTCTTTTTTTACTTTTCAGTTCTTGAAATTGCGTCCATAAAGGAACTACTATTTGACTAAACATTCTCTGCTTTTTGAGATCTGGATTGTTATTTGCTTTATTATCATCATGATCACCTTAGAATCTTATGTTCGTAGAGATAGCACTTTATGTAATTTGAAACATATGCAGTATCAAATTTGGTCTTTCAAAAAACATGCTATGAAGTAGAAAGGATATACATATATGTGTGTGAGTGTGTGTGTGTGTGTTTGTGTGTATGTGTATATATATATATATATATATATATATATATATATATATATATATATTTAATTTTACTGCTTAGCTCCAGGGAGAGTCTGGGCTAACTTAGGTTATACAACTGCAACATGGTGGTGTTAAATCCTAAATAAACAACCCTGTTTTTCCAAGTGCACATTCAGGTATCCACATTAAATCAAATCACATTACAACACGTTAATCCAACAGGCAGTTCCTGACTGACAACACTACACAATCTCCTAGAAGTCTCCCCATGCAGTACACTTTCTGTCCCCATCTTCTCAAATGCTGGATCTCCTGACTCTGCTGCTTTGATTCCTATAGGGAAAAATTTCTGGGGTGTCAGGAGTGAAGAGCCACTAAATCACATGAGAATTTTATCCTGTCTTAAATATTGGCTCTGTTCTTTGCAATTGGATTATTTTCTGTAGTGAAAATGACTGAGTCAAAATGACATTTGGAAAATTCTCCTTTTTTGTTCTACCATCATACTGGTATACCTCAAGGTAGTGTAATCTTTTTACTTGACTGTTCTCTGAAGGGGAGTGACCACGTCTGTCTCAGTCATTGATTCCATCGTAGTAGCAAACCTCAGATACAGGTATCTTCCTCCTGCTTTGTTTAGCAGAAAGCAGGAAACTGGTGCTTAAGGGTTAAATAACTTATTCTAGGATCACAGATGATCCTGGCAGTGGCAGAACCTGGTTTTGGGTGCAGGGCTCTCCCACTCAGAGCGAATTCATAAACTCAGCACTATGCTTTCTTGGGAAAATAGGCTACATAGTAGTGCATGAAGTCATTGATGAACTTGTAACAGCTTAAGACTACAATTCAATTGCATTGGTCTCAACACCATTAAAGCTAGAATTCCACACATACTTTCAGAAAGGTCTCACCTCCGGTAACATTTCTTGCCATCCCTCAACACTGCACTGAGGGCTTTTTCTTCTGTTGTATCTCCTCATGAGTCCCAATCCATCAAGACTTGGGTAACCTGCTACATCATATTTATCTCTCATCTGCCTGTGTTGGTATATAGATATTATAACTCCTGAAGTCCTCTATCTTTGCATGAAATACATGTTTATGAATTGTGTGATTTGAGATACCAAGTAAATGTAATTGCTCTGGAATAGACAAAACAGAAGTGGTGAAATAAACATGACGTAAGAAAGAAAACTGTCAAAGACCAATGGCCAAACTATTAGGGTATGAGACATACCAATTCACTGCCCAAACCCCTGAAGTTCTGCTTCTTCTGGAGTTTGGTTATAATTCGACTCACTCAGGGTGTGATACCTAGTAAGCACTCAAGGATGTAATCTAGCCTGTAGCCTAGATTCCTTGGAGCATAACACATAAGAAAGCAATGAAAGATTACTTGAACTTTTCATGAATATGCTGAGTTGAATAAAGTAATACATCAACATCTTTGCCCTCTTTGTCTTAGAATCAAGAGATTATGGTTAATAATAAAAAGGTATTCAGAATGTGAAATTCATTATATCTGTATTTAAAAATCAGAGAGTACTACACAGTAAAGTTATTAGAAAAGACTGAATTTCTAAAAATTTATTTTCCATTCCTTTGAATGCTAGGAATATGCTATACTTTAGAGGATGATACACACAAAACAAGTGTGCACTCCCACGTGCATGTGCACACACACATACTTTATTAGGGAAAATCTCCAGATAGGCTGTCTACAGTGTTTGGTGCAGCTCTATAACATTATGCACTGTTTTATTAAAATTCTTTCCTCGTATTATTTGTAGCTCTTAACAATTGTTCTGCTTAATTAACTCAATCAGTTGTGGATTACTGCCAGTTATATTACAGAAACCATGGTAATTTATTAACTCTCATAAATGCCAAAAGATAAAAGAAGCACCAGAGGATTGATAATTAAATACACCTTTTAATTTCTAGCTTATAAATGGGATTTAGCTCATGTTAGTTTGCCAGTTGCTGCCAGTGTGTAGAGCTGGAATAGCACCTTCCTGCCAAGTCTAGGCCACAAGGGGAAGTAGTAAGTCATGGTTAAACTGACTTGTCCATTACCTATAATACACTGTGCCAAACATTGATGTTTCATTACAAACTATCAATGAGCAAAAATTTAAGATCCTTGAAGAAAGGTTTTTTTTTTAAAAACTATGATATTGCCACAGCCTAAAAAAGCATCTGGCATACAGTATATGTCTGATAAATATTTTATGGAAAGATAAACAAGTTGCTTTTAGTCCTGACTTTGAGAGAGAACTCATATTTTTCTTGGTCTCCAAATACCACATATCAGAAGATATTTATTCAAAGTAAATATTTATTTTATCCAGTGAATAATAGCAGTAATAATACATGTAATGTATTACTAGAAAGTAATTTATCATTAGGCCTAAAAATAAAATCAAACAATAGAAAATTATTTTTCTGGATTTGTAATAGTCTTGAAGCCACAGAAATCATGGAAAAAAACAAATTTTCTACTGTAGGCATTTTGTTCAAAAATATTAGTTTCTTTTTCTCTCACAGTGAAGTATTTTAAGTCCCAGAACAGTGATATCTTCATTACCTTTAATGAAATAATGATGTTTCTTAATTTTCAATATACAGAGTCCATGTCATATTTAGTACTCCCTGGAATTCTTTGCAGGGATGCTATAAAGGCCATGAAAGTCAAGCACATGTTTTGTGCAAGAAATGGAGCAGCATACTCACAATGGGTTATAGTAATCGTTGGTTGGAAATGTTTATTTTTTGTAGCAGCCGCCATCAGGATTGCATCCATTTCCAGTTACCATAGTGACTCAGTGGGTGAGTTAAATGTGTGTCCTTAGACAGAAAGAGGGAGAAGAAAGACAGTCACACTCGGGTTCAAAAGGAAAAGCTTCTTTAGGGATATTATATTTTTATTTAGAGACTCATTTTAGAGCCTATATATTGGGTGTATGGGTGTGATTTGGGAATGTAGTTAGAACATTCTGCTAAAAATATTTAGAGGGAATTCTCTCTTTCCCAAAGTTGTTATATTGCCAATTTATTTTCTCGATCTTGTGCCATTTGATACACACCTAGAACCATGTGTCTTAGAGCAGGGCAATTGTTTCATCGACCTATGTCCCTTGTGATTAACACAACAAAGGCTTGAATTGTCAAATTGGACTCTCCTGAATTCCAGCTCTTAACTAGCATCAAACTTGACTAATGCTTCAAAAGATCAGGCAAACACCAGGCACAAATAAATAGTTTTTTCTTGGAGCTGTCAGCACAGTTTCCTAAAACGCCCCCCCCTTCTCCTGTGGTAGGATGAGCTTTGGTTTCAGATTAAACAGAAGAGTTTAATTTCTTTCTAAGCAATGTATTCAGAGACATTGTTCAAACAAAGGGAGTAACTTTGGTTATGAAACATCTCTTCTCCATACCCTGTTGATTAACTGTTTGCACGATCATCTCTCATTCTGTGGCAAGTCATATCACCCATGAATCTGTAAATTCTAAGTTTATTTATAATAAACAGCCTACTAGTCAAGATATATTCTCCTCACAACATTTTACAGATATAGACTCCCTGTCATCTTTCCACTTCTAGTAAGTACCATTACTACGCTTACTGGGAAGTCTGGTCACGAACCTGGAAGGCAGGGGTTAGCTCAGCAGGGTTATCCCTGAGCATTCTTCAAGACTGGCCCTTGGCTGGCTCCTGGGAGGGCAGCTCTGAGTCCTGGCAATATTCTGCTGGATGAAAGTATTTTTGTATGCCTGAGACCTTGCTGACTTGACCAGATTGTTTATGCTAACAAAGGGATCTATGTTTGAATATCTATTTTTGCTTGAGGTAGAGGGAGGCTGGAGTAGGTGAGGTCAGTAAAACCTTGGATGCCAACGCTTGGGTGCTTTGCACACATCGTGGCTGGGAGAATGGAACACGTGTGTGCAACTCCAGTGGGAGAAGACATCTGGAAGCTTGTGCTTGGTTTCTTCTACATTTTGTCCCATGTGCCTTTTTCCTACGTTGAATTTAACCTGTAGCCTTTCATTGTAATGAACTGTAACCATGCATGTAATAGTTTCTGCCTCCTAGGAGTCCTTCTAGAAAATCATCCAGAATGAAGATGGTGGGCTTGGTGACCCCCAATACAGCATGTTCACAGAGAGATTTGAGGTGTTTTCTCTCTCTGACAGAGGAAAGTCTGCAGGCTTGCTGCTTATCTTTTCCTGTCCAGCATCTAGAGTAGAGATACAAACCTTACGTTAATATCCCTCCAGGCCTTTATACTGACGCTCACTTCCTCCGGCACCTTAAACCTTCAAGAATTATCCCACAGACAATAAAACTTTATTTCGATCGGTCTTAAGTTAAATCCCCTGGAAAATTAATCTCTTTCGAAATCTTCAACTACTTCCTTGAGTTATTTGACCTATTTTATTCTTGCAGATAATGCTGCTGTTTATAGCTTACTAAAATAAATATTATGTTATAGTGGTTATATGTCCAGAGGCCAGTACAGTGCTTGCTTGTTGCAAACAAACAAACAAAAATGAGTTCTAACTAGTAAGGTCCAAATCCCTCAAAACATAAGTGGTAGAATTGACTTTAGTAGACATTTCTCTTTTGTAATATTATAATATTTTGAGAAGCACCTGTCAAAAAATAATCTGCCCAGTTATTAATTTAGTTATCAGTACCATTACTTGGGACCACCTAAAATGAGAGTCTATTTCTATTTTCTTGTGAAGGGATATTCTTTTATTTTCAGGAATGGCAAGAGCTATTCGAATTTCTCATTAGAGTCTCTCTTTTTTTAAAAGATGTCTACACTGGAATTTGACACAACACTGTAAAATGATTATGAATCAATAAAAAATGTAAAAAAAAAAGATGTCTAGTTTTCCCTGATAATCTAGTAAAAAATAGCAACATTACCTAGGTCACTGGTTACTGTGGTATTAGGTTTATTCCATTATCTATAACTTTTTATACAGATCCCATTGATTTATTTTGATTTGGGGAAAATTATTTTAGACTTGAATAAATCAGACACTGAGTTTTATTTAAAACCTTTTCAAATCAGGTCAGTGAGAGTTCAATATATAATCGCTATATAAGTTTCTCTAATTTCTAAAGTCTATTTGTGGTTTATTGGAAATACGGTGCATGGGTGTTACAGTCAACTAACCAAGATATCCTTTATCAGAAGACATTTGCTGTCTAGACAAATATTTCGCTGAATATATCTGTATCGCTTGAACTTAAGCCAAAAAGTTCTGTGGAACGAATAAATGCAAATTTCATAGTAGATCTTAAAAAATATCTGACAAGTGTTGACTTTATAGTTCCAGAAGAGAAATCAACTGGAAACGGTACACCAGAGTCAGTAGATCTGGTTTATCAGCGTTCTGTCCATTTGTTAATTGTACTCCAAACGTCTGAAGGAAGCAAACAGTACGATTGTGCCATATTCTGATAAATTAGATGTGTGTGTACGAGATCTACAAGAAAATGATTTATATTCTCATATACATTGAGTTTCTTCAGGTAATTCACCCACAGATGGTCTCAGCTTCCATCGTATCTGGACTAATCCTAAATGTCTTCAGCACTCATCTTAGCCCCAGGATCTCACTCTCTTCCATCCCCAAATTCTTCCCCACCTGCCACCTGTATGTTCTAACGTTACCTGTAATTTAATCTGAGGAGAGTTAACATCAGCTTCTCTTTCCTCCCAAGACAGTACCCTTCCCTGCCTTCCCATTACAGCCAACGTTATTACTATTCTCTTGGTTTCCAAGACTTGCAAAACCTAGGACTTAAAAGAATTCCACCATCCCTTTTATCTTCCAGTGCCAGTCAGTGACCAAGCTCTGTTAATATTTTCTTTTCACATTTTCTCTCAGCTCTGCCCTTTCCTATGTGTTTCCCTGCTTATCATTTTCACCCTAGGGATGTGCAGCTGCACCCATCTCCCTTCTAACACCGGTGATCCATCACGCTCTCCCCCAGCTCCCTCCGTGGCGCAGGCGCTGACTTCGCCCTCTGCCTTGAAAGTCCTTTCAGCATCTCTCCCCCGTTGCTGACTCACACGTAGCCCCTCTTCACACTCAGCTCCCATGTTCCCTCTAGAAATTTTCTCTCGCCCACACAAGGCGAAGTGGCTTCACGGCGTCCACTGCTCCCCGTTGAGAACACCTTGCAGACAGGATGAGATTGTTCCTCCTGAAGCCCTAATGCCTAGCCTAGCACGGTGTCTGGTGTGCTGTTGTTACTGTTACACGGTGTCCTCTTAGAAAAGGTATCTCCTCACTGCTTCTGCATAGAGCAAACAGATCTCTTTTTCCTATAAAAACATTTTTATGTCTCAGCTTTCCAGTGGTGTATGACTGGCTACCGCACCATTCCAAATGCCACACCTCAGCCAGTAATGAGGAACTCCTAGCCCCCTGCTACTTCTCACCTTCCCATTCTTACCAACATGGCAGTTTCCTTCCCGTTTTCTTATGCACATTAGATAAATATCATATAATACTTACATTTAGCTTCTTGGAAAACTCATGCTATACAAAACATATAAAATGACTTCTCCCTTTCTTCTATCACTTAAGGAGCTTTGTAAATCTTCCCACCTCCTGGACACCTAGTAACCTCAGCCCCAGAAGTGATCATTCCCTCACTCTGCAGACTGGGGCAATTTTTATAATATATTATTTTGTCAGTGTTGATATTTTGCTTTGTCATATAAATTCTTTAAGGGACAAACAATATGTTCTCTATCTTTACTTTTATCAATATTTACTTCTTACAGTGAGCTTCTGTGTCTAGAAGGTACCAAGTATAAATTTCTAACAAATTGTTATGCTCCCTAAGTCTTAATCAAGTTATCTTTTTCAAGCTTTCTTGCATTTTTTTTTAAGAAATAGAGGAATAACAAATTTGAAATTTTCACTGTTCTTTCCTAATCCATCTGCAAGTTAAAAGATCATTCCTTTTCTTATCTAGGTTAAATTTCTCTTTTTGTTATTTGGTACATTCTTGGGAGCATATGGTACCCTGTGTTGAAAGACTCAAAATAAATCAACCATAGATATGTCATACTGCCTGTAATGTGACTAATCCTTTAGTTTAAGAAGAACCTCTTTTAAAAATTTGATTCTACTAGGAAATTATTTTTGTGGGGAAAATGACAACATGAACGAGAAGGCACTTAGTAGATCTGTGAAAATACTAAAGTACATCGTATGAGGGTAGAAGAGGAGCGTAGCAAAAGTGATAGACATGGAAACAGAAGAACCAAGCTGAAGCCGCTGAAGCCTCTCCTTTTGCTGTGTGTTCTTCTGCCGGTCACTTAGCTTCTCTCTGAGACGCAGTTTCTTCGTCTAAATGGGTACCATCATTGAAATGGGTGACTTAGTTTACCTATCTCTTATGGTTGTTTGAAGGACCAGGATATTCTGCTGGCACAAATATTTTGCAAGATATGAATTTATGAAGGGAATTTGTAAAATTTGTGAAAAGTTTACACACCACTATAAAATATGAGTTATTGTTATAGTCCGCCAATTGTAGTCATTTAACCCGTGGTTTTGGCTAGTCCAATCAACTGTTTCCCATGTAAATCCTAGTACCTACTAAATCAGTGCGACTTTCATCACTAGAATTATTTTTATTGAGGAAATATAGCTCTAGATTTGCAGGGGCAATTTAAGTATTGGGAAGAAGTTGAAAGATTTTTCAAATACCAATATTCTATGTCATTTCTCAAGAAGCATCATAGTTCTCAGAAATTATGGACAGAAGAATGAGTCAACTCTGAGAAAGCCAGATGATTTTGGAAAAATAAAATGGAGTTATATGGGTAGAGAGGGTCACCTGTCCAGTCAACATTTGGTCAGGATTGAATCCTGGTCACAAGTCATCTAACAATGAAACCAAATTATCCTCATATCCTATGCTATCAGCTCGATAAGATGTTTTTCAAGACTTTTTTTTTTTACAGAGATTTCTCTTATGTCCCTCCCCCACCAACATGCCTGGCCTGAGTTTTGTCAGTGTTCCAGATTTTGGCCACTCTAATAGGTATGTAGTCATATCTCATTGTTGCTTTAATTTGCATTTCCTTAATGACATATGGTGTGGAGCATCTTTTCATATGCTTATTTACCATTTATATATCTCTGGTGAGGTAACTGTCAAGGTCTTTGGCCCATTTTTTAAAATTGGGTTATTTGTTCTTATTGTTGAGTTTTAAGAGTTCTTTGTATATTTTGCATAGCAATCCTTTGTCAAATGTGTCTTTTAAAAAAATTAAATGGAGTTACTAGGAATTGAACCTAGGACCTCATGTATGCTAAGCACACGCTCTACACTGAGCTATTACCCTCCCCTATCAAATGTGTCTTTTGAAATATTTTTTCCCACTCTTCTAATTCTCTTGGTATTTCCTTTTGCAGAACAGAATTCAAAATTTTTAATGAGGTCCAGCTTATCAATTTTTTTCTTTCATGGATGTTTGGTGTCATATCTAAAAAGACATTACCAAACCCAAGGTCATCTCGGTTTTCTCCTTTGTTACCTTCTAGGAGTTTTTTATTTTTAATTTTAAATTATTTAAGTTCCTTGTCTTTTTTATTTTATTAAAATTTTTTTAAAAATGGAGGTACTGGGGATTGAGCCTAGGACATCATATGTGCTAAGTATGCGTTTTACCACTGAGCTATACCACCTTCCTCACCTTCTAGGAGTGCTATAGTTTTGCACTTTACATTTAGGTCTGTGATCCATTTTGGGTTAATTTTTGTAAAGGGTATAAGGTCTGTGTCCAGATTCCCTTGATTTATTTATTTATTTTTTGGCATGTGGATGTCTTGCTCTTTCAGCACCATTTGTTGAAGATGCTACCTTGGTCCATTGTATTGCCTTTACTCCTTTGTCAAAGATCAGTTGACTGTATTTGTGTGAGTCTGTTTCTGGGTTCTCCGTTTTGATCCATTGATCTATTTGTCTATTTATTCACCATCACCACACTGTCTTGATTACTAGAGTTTTTAGTAAGTGTTAAAGTTGGGTCACATCAGTCCTCCAGCCTTTTTTCTCCTTCAGTATGGTGTAGGCTATTCTGGGTCTTCTGCCTTCCACACAAACTTCAGTAGGTGAGATCCTGAGGCCACAGGAATAGTAGTTAGATGGCAGGATAGTGTTCAGCTATTATTGCTGTATAACCAGCTAACCCCAAACTTAAAGACGTAAAGTAATTACAACCATTCATTAGCTCAGAAATCTGTAATTTGGGCGGTGATCATCTCTGCTCCACGTCGCATCAGCTGGGGCACCTCAGCTTGAGCTGGAGGACCTGTTTCTGACTTACCTCACTTGTATGGTTGCTGCATTGGCACTGGTTGTTGCCTGGGATATCAGTTAGGTTGAGAGCTAAGATCCTCAGCTGTCTCTACGTGAGTTTCTCTATGGGCTTCTTGGACTTCCGCAGAGTATGATGGCTAAATTCCAAGACTGAAATTGAGTCCCTAGAAATGGAAGCTGCCAGTGTCTTAAAGCTACGGTTTACTTCCAGTGCATTTTACAGGCTGAGCAATCACAGAGACCAGAATCAAGGGGAAGAGACATAGACTGTCCCCCACCTCCCTTAAGAAATGGGAAGAGTTTCAAAGAATTTTGGGGACAAATTTTAAAACCTCTATAGATAGAGAATACAAAGAGGGAACAGAGACCAGAGGTCTTGGAGGGCAAGGTTGAGTTGGGCTGTTAGGCAGCTATTGGGGAAGAAGTCCTCATTTAATTATTCAAGAAACAAATGAAAAACATTGGGTGTTTAATAAGCCAAGACAAATGTAGATTTAAGAGAGAGAAAGTGGGATCGTGCCAAACACATAATTGTCCAAATTCTTAATTTTCTTAAGGCTTTATCTTGACTGAGGTGGGCTCTGAATTTATTATTTTCTTTAATCCTCAGTGGGAAAATTTTAAGATTTGCTGTTCCTTCCCTTTCTAAGCTACCAATTAATTACTGAGTAATGTATAATAGGCTTTGCATATTAACAGTTATAAGTCGAGTGTGATAGTGTGTATGCAAGTATGCTGTAAATATCAAAGTTGTCTAATTCTGTACAGCTAGTAAAAGCTTTTTTTTTTTTAACATTGTCATTATCTCATTTAATTCTCCCACAAACATTGTTACTAATAACAACCTTCCTAGATTAAACAGACAGGAAACCACTTTCATATGAGCCACTGAATGTTAGTCTGGGGTCCAGACAGAAGCCCTTTCCTTGTGGAACACATTTTCCCTTTGTAGTACTTGACCAATAACTGTGTTTAAATGGCCAGGCTTTTCCCTGCTGTGATCTGCCTGCTTCCTGAGTTCCAGCCAGAAAGCCCTCAGGACTAAGCTTCAGAAGTCTAATTTTTTACAGCTTTCCAAACCCCAGACACTCAGAAGAAACACTGCCAGCTGTTTGGTAGGGGCTTTTGACATCTGGGTTTGATGAATGGGATACTGCCTTGGATAAAACCGAGAGGTGCTCTATTAAAGCATCTGCAAACCCTACTATGATTTCTAAACTTCTAAACTTCTAGCATAGCAGCTTTATGTGGAGCTGAAGTTGTGATTTTAGAGCCATCAGCAAACTTTCATCCTCCACCTTCCTTCAAAATATCTTTGTCATTAAAAAGATGGATTCTTTATTAAATGATGCTGTATTAACTAGTTAGATACTTGGGAAAATTATTAAATCGCCACTTAAAAAAGAGTCAATACTTTAAATGTTCAATGTAAAATTATGAAATAGTAGAAAAGAGCTAGATAAAGATCTGATGAAAGATATTCTAACTTTTAGAGTGCAATTTCTTTCTTGGTTTAAAAGCTAAGGAAGAAACTATTAAAGATTGGTAGATTTAGGTACATAAAAGTTAAAAAAAAAACTTCTGCAGTGATTAATACATTTCAAA
This sequence comes from Vicugna pacos, assembly GCF_048564905.1. Lineage (NCBI taxonomy): Eukaryota > Metazoa > Chordata > Mammalia > Artiodactyla > Camelidae > Vicugna > Vicugna pacos. Next base: position 64,185,234 of record NC_132991.1, on the reverse strand, counting down.
TGAAGCCAAAAATAAAGTTGAAAAACATTTTGGTGTTTATAATAGAAAAAGACTTAACATTCTAAACAGAGATAGTGCTTTTTTACATCAATAGGAATCACTCAGACTCACCACAGTGCTTTGCCCATTCACATGCTATGGTCACGAGACTTAAGTCATTAATAATAGTAATAATAAAATAATACTTTTCATGATAGCTGACATCTATTGAGCATTTCCCTTGACCAGATATCTTCTTAGTGCTTATGTCTGTTAACTCACTTAACTTTTCCAACAAACTTTCAAGGGTGGCACTCTTATTTTCTCCATTTTGCAATTGAGGAGATTAGGACAAAGAAAGGCCATCCTAGAATTGTCCCAGGGTTACACAGCTAGGAAGGGGCAGAGCCAGAGTTCAAACCCAGGCTATCTGGCTTCAAACTGAGAGCTGCTTCTTTTCTTCCCTCAAGAGGAAAGACTGTGATGCAAATGGGGTTGGTGGAAGGTATAGCTCAGTGGTAGAGCTACTTAGCAAGCACAAAGTCCTGGGTTCATTCCCCCAGTATCTCCATTACATTAATAAATGAACCTAATCACCACTCCCGGCCAAAAGAATGTGATACAATTGGCCAATAAATGTATACTATAGTCAACCTTATTAATAAACGACAAAATAAAATTAAAACAATAATGATGTCATCTTTGCTAAATAGGATTCTAACACAAAAATGTAAGGAAATATTTCATCAAGACTATAAACAGGTTTAATTTGTAAATATCTACAATAAGCCTTAAATTTGAACATATCTTTTTAACAAAAATTTTTATTTAAAAATGTATTTTAAGACAATTTTCAATGATTTACATAAAAATACGTGTTCAAGGATCGTCATCCCAGTGTCTTTGTTTCTGGAATATTTAGTAACTGTTTGTTTCCAGAATGTTTTATCACGTAACATGTAGAATGTATAGAAAATTAACTAATAAAACCCACCCAACCCAACATTCTTAGCGAGTCTGTTTGTTCCTCATCCTTCTAAAAATGTTATGTTCAGTACAAGGCCGATATTATTTTAAAATAGTTATGAGTCAAAAGATCAGGTAAAGGAATGTTGGTTGATTTTTATTCTCCTCTTTGTGATTTTTTCCTGCATTTGCAAAATTTTCTCTTAGAGTATGCATCATCATAAAAAAAAGTGTGACTAAGAATTTTTAAATATGTCTTTTCCCTTAGGTGTTCAGAAAAAGTGAATGGGAACATACATTTATTTCTATCCTCTGTTTAAAGTTCTATTGAAATGAGAGAAAATGCATATACTTTTTTAGTGAAGACTTTTTTATTAAAGTATCCTTGATGTCCAATATTATATAAGTCACAGGTGTACAATACAGTGAGTCACAATTTTTAAAGGTGATACTCTGTTTATAGTTATTATAAAATACTGGCTATATTCCCTGTGTTGTACAATATATAGCTTACTTTATACACAATAGTTTACACCTCTTAATCCCCTACCTCTATGTTACCCTTCTTTCCTTCCTTCTCCCCACTGGTAACCATTAGTTTGTTCTCTATACCTGTGAGTCTGTTCTTTCTTCTTTTTTAAATTGGAGTGTAGTTGATTTAAAATGCCTTGGTTTCTGATGTATAGCATATTGATTTAATTATATATCTATATCTATCTATCTATCTATCTATATATATATCATATCCTTTTTTAAAAAAAGAATCAAACTGCATCACACTGGAAAACATCAAAGAATGGGATTGGTACACTAAAATTTTTGAGAAATTTCTGGAGTGTTAAAAGCAGATACAATTGTAAACGCACAAGACAGCCACACTGACACAGACACACTCTCGCAGACACGCATAGCAGCAGCACAACCACCATACCCAAGCTTGGGATCAAAAAGCTGGAAGGAACTTTGAGACATAGTCAAAGCAATTAAATTATATTGATGATTAATTAATTAACCTCATGTCAATTGCTTGATTTTGGGGCTTTAGTGCCCTTCCCCCAGATACAGAGCAGCTAAGAGCAGCCATCTTTGCTCCCGGAATCAAGCCCTCCAAATTCATCCCTAGAAACAGTGGATGTTCTGCTCCAGAGAAGCTCACCAGGAGAGGACTGGAGCCTGAGGAAGAAGCAGAGCAGAGCTTCCAGACCTCCGGTCTTCCCAACAAAAACAAAAAAAGAAGAACAACATTAAAACAAGAAAGATGAATACATTCAGAGATAGAGAAACGAAAACAAAAACAAAAATAGTCTTCCTCAAAATCAGGCTGTCCAGTCTGCGATGTGGGGGACGTCAGGCCAATAGCCCGCTTGTGGCCATGGCTCCCTGTTACAAAGTAGGCTGACTCTTGACCCCCCCACCCCTGGCCCCTTCTTGCAGAGGGTAATGCACTGTTCAAGGAAGAGAAGTATTGCGCTAACAGGCCTTACAACTGCCCGTGAAGCCCATACCAGCTATGTGTACCAATTGGTCCAGACAGCAGTGTCCAAACTTTATCTTGTATGAGAATCACCCAGGAGCTTGTTAAAAATGGAGATTCCTGAACCCCGGTCCTGGAGACTGGGATTCAGCAGGTCTCAGGTAAAGTCTAGGAATGTACATTTTAGCAGGCATGCCAGCTAATTCTGATGCAGGTGGGTTAGTGTATGACATAGAGCACCTATAAATGACAAAAACTAACAAGTGAGTAAACAACAACAAAACAGAAAACAAAACTTTGCCAGAAATAACCAGATGATTTCTCTGGGACCAGAACTGACTTGAAACTGAATTTCTTTGTCATCAGGCTCCTGTTTTTCATTTGTGAATGTGGATGATCAGAACTGTCACCTATCTTTCATTGATTTTTAAGGATTGACAAGATGTTATTTGCAAAGAGATTTGGTGGATAAGCCATTTCATTGACTTTGCACAAAGTTTTTTTTTTCAGTTATCAATTTGTAAATGATTTTAACTAATTATCCCATGCTTACCTATAATACAAGCAATTATAATATTTTATGGCAAGAGTAGCAAATACCCTGATGCTATCACAGCGGTTTGTGTAATTATTTTTTTATTCTACCTAACACGCCAGAAACATGTAGTGTGACACACCAAAAGTGTGACACAACCAAAACTGTCTCCAGACATTGCCAGATATCCCCTGGGGGACAAAACTGCCCCTGGCTCAGAAATACTGTTGTAATGCACAGTGAATTATTCTCAGGTTTTGGGAGGGGGCACAAATAAAGAATGGGAAAGAAAAATTGGCTGGAAAAGTGTTTGTGGTTTTGTGAGGCCTAAGGAATATGAAACAAAATTGTGATAATACTATTGCACAAATAGGAGAACAGATGGTCAGTAGTGCCACTGGACCCTGGGCAAGTGATTGTCTATTTTCTCATCTATATAAAGGAGAACAATACTGCTATCTCATAGGGTTAATTGTAGAGATTAGTCATTTTATGTACTTAGAAGAGTAAGTGGAATGTAATAAAGCACTTTATAAATGTTTTTATTTATCAGTATTATTATTACCATTATTTTCTTGCTTGAGTAGGGTATTGTAACAGGTAATAATTGTAAGTAACTTATTCAAAGTGAAGATTTTAAATAATAGTGACCACAGAGAACTCTGTTTTGAAAAAGAACACACAAACAAAAAAAATCCCACTTAAATCTTTGACAGAATAAATAGAAAGTGAACTTTACTTGGTAATTTTGCAGGTGTGTACCTATGTGTGTTGTTGGATAATTTAGGTCTTGCTACTTTAGAAAAGCACATAGAATTGTAATACAGATACATAATATAAACAACAAAAACAGGAACATTTTCAGACACACAGAATTAGAAATAAAAGTCAGCTCTTCCTGGTGCTTCAGAGCTGGCCAGTCATTAGTAATCTGTGAGGTTTAAAAGCAACCCAGTTTTCACTTTGGCACTCAAATGAAAGCTGGTGGTGACAAATCTCAGGTCTTTATTGTCAAGAGGAGGTGTGGAAGGGTTGTGTTTCTTCTGAGAGTTGTTCCTTCCCAATTGTATCAGATTCTAGGAGACTCAATATTCAACTCAAATGTCTGTGAAGCAAGGTCTTTAACATCTTGATGATTGTGCCTCTGAGAAAGATAAAGGAAAAGCTACACACACACACACACACACACACACACACACACACACACACACACACACACACACACACACACACACACACACACACACACACACACACACACACACACACACACACACACACACACACAGCACTATGGTAGTGGTTAAGGAAAAAGCAATCAGAACTTCAGACGGCTGTTCGGCCCACAGCCGCGGATGCAGAATGCGCCTGGGCCGGGAACCTTTAACCACACTGTCCAGGTGGCTGGTGGTCAGTGCGGGAGGGAACTTCCCTGACTACTCCCCAGGCATCTAGGGCGCCCCTAGAGACAGGGCGTTGGGATCTGGAACAGAGTGGAGGGAGGCAGAGACCGTGCGAGTCGAGGGTGGCGGCAGCAGCGCTCTGGCTCTGTCGCCCCCGGGCCCCTGGGCTGCGGGACTCAGTGACTGAGAGGAAGAGCGCGAACGCCTCCCCGCCGCGCCCGCAGCCGCGCAGGGCGCGCACGGATCCACGGGGAGCGGGGGCCGCGAGTCGAGGCCGGGACTCGAGCAGCTCTCCCCGGAAGCGCGGACCGAGCCGCCAGGCTCCGCGGCAGGACCAAACCTGAAACGCGCGGGGCGGCGGCGGCTCGGCCCTGGGCGTCTCCAGCTCGGCCCTGGGCGTCTCCAGCCGGTGGCCCTGACCTGACGCCCGAGCTGCGCCGCGCTCCCGGCCACAAGTTTGCCTCGCGCCGGCCAACTTGCGCGTGTGGAGCTTCCCTCGGGCTCCAGGAAGAGCGACCCCGCTCCTTGCTCGGGCTGGTCCGGGATGGCCGGGCCGGGGGCCTCGCCTCACCTCTGGGGGTGGCTGCTGCTGGGCGGCTGTCTCCTCGCCAGAGCCCAGGTAAGACCCCGTGTCCCGCGGCACCTGCTTTCCAGAACCTGCGGCCGGGACTCGGCGTTAGGGCGGCAGAGACCAAGGCGCGCGCGGGCGCAGACGCTGGCACATCAACGCGCTAACACACACACAGCCGCACCGACAGACAGACACACATACAGAAGTGCAGCCGGCAAGGTCTGACAAGCATTTGGTGGAGCTGCAAAGATATGCTTTAGATAAATGATGTCTTAGGCTGGGCACTATTCCGACCAGCATCTTGGCATCTGCAAAGTAAGAGTGTATTTACGAATCACAGGGTTCTGGATCAGGAGGGTGAGGCTGGAAGGTGAAGAGAACTTTTCTTACTCTTAAGACTCCTTGATCCTTGGTTTAATTAATCCAAATTATTTTTGTCTACTGGCAATTTACCGTCAGTTTTGAGAACTTAAATTTCTGGGATTGTTTGTGACCACTGTCTGAAAGGAAAACTGGCTCTCCCTGATACGGGATAACGTATCATTAAAGCGAGGAGACTAGATAGAAAAAAATACGTGTATAACTTGTTAAAGCTCAGTTGTTAATGTTTAGAATAGTGGTAGTTGTCATTTTCTTACTGCCAATGAGATTTTCTGGGTGATCTTTCACAAAGGAGCCTCTCTAATGTGCAAGTTACAATTCATCCTCACTGTTTTTTTGAGTCAAATAAAATGTAGGATTTACCCTCAGCTTTTCAGATGAGTTAGAAAGAAATGCGTGTAGTGTTGGGTGTAATGCGGTTTAAGAACCCTGACTTTAAACTGAACCAATGTTATTTCTCTCTTCTGTTCGAAAGGGGGCGCACTTTGACCGTCAAATAAAGCCCCAAGTTAGGGTTTTTTTCTTTTTCTTTTAATTCTTTACTCCTAAGAAAATTAAGGCATTCATCTATATACTATTATATCTAAACTTAATACTATGTTCTTGACTTTCAGATGGCCAGTTTAAATTTCAGTTATTCAGTGCGGTTGCTTTTGTTTAAATCACATAGCCACATACATTAAAGAAAATAAGTGCCTTGCTAAATACTGGGCTTTGCCTAACATGACCAGGATATTTCATGTAAACTTAATCTGTTTAAAAAAAAAGACGATATGTTATACATTGACTAATAAGAGTATCAGTGAATGCTCAAAAGTAGAGTATGCTCAAACCTGAAAAATTTCACCAAGGTAACAGTAGGAATATGAATGAATGGAAAAGCTCTAAGAGTTTGGTGACAGTTATAGAACTCTGGTGATCTCTAATGTGCTTCCTGCATTTTTGTCTTACAAGATATTTGGATAATATGCTTGAAAACCCTGCTTCCTTGTATAAGGGGCAAATGAACCTAAGCATTTATTTCATTCAGTGTTCTAGATTACTTTTTTCTAAGGAAATAGGGAGGTATTGCTTAGTACAAGAAAGAAAAAAAATCACTATGGGATTATGGGCAGAATATTTCCTTTTAATTTTCAATAAAACAATCATAGCATTGAACTCTTGTTTCTGTAAGGTTTCTCAACGTTTTGGGCCATATAGTTCTTTGTTGTGGGGGCTATCTTGTACATTGTGGGCTATTTAGCAGCATCTCTGTCCTCTTTCCACTAGATGCCAGTAGCAACTCCCTGCCTCTGCCTGGTTGTGACAACCAAAAATACCTCCACGTATTGCCAGAAGTCCTTTGGGAGGCAGAATCGCCCCTGGTTGAGACCCATTGCTTTGAACTAATTTTCATTTATGTCTATAGATTAAGGATTGTGTAAAGTGACAGTTTGTGATAATATAATACATTTTTGGAACTTTAAACAATCTGAAGTTTACATTAAAGTGATTTACATTGACATGTTGACACCTTCTATGATCTTCAGTTTCTTCATCTATAACTAAGACATGTATTAAAAATTTTAATATATTGACAGGACAACAAAGGGGACTCATCCAAGCAGAGTTAGCTTGTGTAGAATAAATGTTTAATATCCAGCAAACAGTGACTCGCATCACAGAATATTTAACATAGGCTAGTACTTGTCAGTTGTTTTAAATATCTCTGTGGTTTTTGGTTGGTAAAGATGCTGCCTTTGCCTCATTGTGCAGTTCAAAGGCAATGAGTTCATGTGTCAGGTGCCATTGCAGAGTCCAGCAATGCACTTCCTAAGTCAGATTATCCCATGGTAATGAGGTTAGCTGTATAAATATGTGCAGTATTCTCGTTCCTGTCAGTGGGTCCTCCTGGAGACAGACTGTGAGCTGGAATTAGAGGTGCAGTAGGTTGATTGAGGGGTAATACCTGAGAAGGATAACAGGCTGGGGAAGACAAGGAGATTGGACAAGGGGAGCCTCAGACCAAGATGCAGATCCGACAAAGTCTTGGCCAACCCCACGCCGAGCTCTGGGGCAAAGGTTGCCCATCACAGGAGTCCCACGTGGTGATAAAATGGCCAGGTCCTTGTACTCCCACTGTGCCCAGTCATCGGGTGGGGTTGTTTGTAAGATTGTTGACTTGGCTCCAAAGCTGAGACAGATGCTTGAAAGCACTGCAGCTGGAAGCTATCAGTCAGTTGCACTCCTTCCAGACAAATGGCAGAGTTTTCTAGAAGAATGGTCTTAGTGGTGTACCTCCATGGCTGTTTCCTCCCTTACAAAATTATCAGGGAACAACACCGGTTTTGCTGGATTTGAGAATGAGCTGAGCCCGCGTGACTCAGTCACCTTCTCTGGGCTTCAGGGCTGCAGATCAGTGTGGCTCTCAGACAGCGTGTGCGAGGAAGGTACAAATCCATCATCACAGCTGGAAAAAATTCCTGGGAGCTCATAACGTACTGAGTGGAAGTACATTAGTCCATAGGGTACCAGGTGTGAGCAGATACCAACAGGCACTGGCCTGGGAGCCTGGAAAGCTGCATTCAGATCTCTCCTCAGGTAATGCGCGGCCTCTGTGGGCGTGAAACTCGATCTGTCTTCCCTCTTTGCAGTGAGGAGGATGCACCTTACTGACCTTCCAGTGTGGTGATTCAAAATCTGGAAAATCAGAAATGTCTTACTCAGTGGGAAGAAAATGATTATCATTGATATTTATTTGCTTACCACATGCCAAATACCATGCTAAGCTCTTTAATCTGTTATTATCTCGTCTAATTCTCACAGTAATTTTATGAGATAGGCACCTTACTGTTTGTACTTTATAAATGAGAAAATGGGGCTAAGAGATGTTAGGTACTATTCTCAGGTCATACAGCAACAGGTAGAGTAGCCACGACTTACACTTTTGCTTCTGCTCTGGAGCCCACCCCTCAGATTGGTGCCTTCATCATGGAGACCAGTTGGACACCACTTAGCTAGATTATATACACACACTCTCTGTCTCTGCAAGATCCACCCCTGGTATATTTCCCAAAGAATTTCTCACACAAGTCCGTAATGGTTATTGCAGTAATTCTGTGCTGTTGGAGAGTTGGGGACCATTTGGGGGTTCAGTGGGTTCTTTTTCAGCAATTAAAAAGTAATGGAGTGAGGAGGGTAGAGCTCAGGTAGTAGAGTGCATGCTTAACATGCATGAGGTCCTGGATTCAATCCCCAGTAACTCCTCTAAAAATAAACAAACCTAATTACCCCCCCAACCAAAATAGAATAATTAAATAATCCAATAAGAAATAAAATATTAAAAAAGCAATGGATTCAATGTACACAAAGAGGCATGAATGAGATCTTTAAAACAGGCAAAAATATGGCACAGAAACAGAAAATTTTATTTACATTAAAATACATGCACAGAAAAAGGATACATATTGTATCAATGTATTCAGGTAATATGTGTATATATATATTTCTGGTTGCATATGGGAAGGCAGAGAAGTAGGAGTGAGGTATAGAGATAAAAGGAGATAGATAATCAGTTAATCAGTCAAATACGTCTACACTCTGTATTGGAAATTGTGGTGATAATAGGTCGAATTACCAATGAGCCATTGCTGGTTGATTTAAGAATGAGGACATAACTGGCTCATAGGCAGCTTCTCCAAGATGGTAAGCCAAGGGACCACCCTTAGCCAAATCAAACTGGAACTTGACTGCTGATGATCCCTATATTGTGGATTCCACAAGCATTGTTTTTATTAAAGGTCCAGTGATTGGTTGGTTCTTCTTTCTTATTGACACCTGGGACTTCTTCCATTTGTCTTCTAGTTTTGGGAAACCTTGTGTCCCTGAAGGGGTGGACTTCTTGGTGACTGCACTGATTCTGGGTAGTGTCTCCAGCCCCCAAACCTAGAAGCAGCAAGATGGATGGGGCTTTTTCTTGGCAATGTACTGAGAGTAGGTCTCATTTCCTCAGAGCTTCCTCAGTTCTTTATGAGTGAAAATAGAACATTTTCAACTAATGTTCATATATTCTGTTTATTTTCCTGCCTCGAACATCGATTGGTTTTGTCATCTGCTAGAATCCATCTTCTTTCTTTCCCTCTGTTTAATTTTTGCCTTTTCTGAGTTATTCTTTATATCTATTAATAACGGGGTGACTTCAGACCACCCATTTCACCTCTTTGAGGTTCCATTTCCTCCATTCTAAAATGGGGGCAATGATGGCATTTATCTCACAGAATGTGAGAGTATTAAATTTAAAAAGATACAGGTAAACAAAAGCCTTAAGGTGTCTGATAATGAAAATGTCAGCTCTTTTTTTCCATTACCCAGTTAGTAAAGAGCTTTTTAATGGAATGGTTATGAGATTGAGATTATTTCTGAACATGATCGAGGGGTCACTGAAAGCTTTAAAAAAGGGTGTGTGTGTGTGTGAGTGAATTCTGCAAAGCTGTTCCCTCTGCCTGCAACACTCTTCCTTCTATTCCTTATAGTTTCTCTGTCAGAACCCAACTCCATTCTGAAAGTAATTGGACATTTTATTCATATTGCTGATAGATGTTATGGTGACATTTGTTAATATGAGTACTTGATTAATATCTGTCTCCTCCTTTAAAGAAGTCATTCTGAAGACAGTGCAGCCAGTTAGAAGGCAGTTGCAGCAGTCTTGATAAGTTCACTGGTGTGAACTTTTAGAAGCGGAGATGCAAGGAGGCAGATGGGCTCGAGAGACAGAAGGTACATTCAACTGAAGGAAGAGCGGGTTGGGGCAGGTATCATCAATGAGTTAGGTTTTTAGATAAGCTGAGTATGAGGAACCTGTGAGGTATTTAGTGAATGATTGGATAGGAGCTTATGGAACTTAAGAAAAGCTCTGGATTTGGCATCATCACTTTCTTAATAGAGAGAATTTGAAACCACATGTGTGAATGATATTTTCAGTGAGGGTGTAGTGGAATTAAAAGGGTTGGCTGCCTATATAGAAAAAGGGTATGCAGATTGGTTTTCTGTAAGATTACCCCTGAATTGTAAATTCACAGGGGGAATGGGGCTAATAAACAGTTTGGAACCTCCTGTGACAGTTAACATGTTGCCTTTGGGTGGTGGATTCTTTATAAATGTTTGGCTAAGGTAATTTGTGTTTCTTTCATTCCAAGAAAATCCATTCTCTTTGGTCCTGCTTGGAACTCAAGTCTCTAATCATTTACTCCAGTTTTAATTTTAAAAATGTCATTCTATTTTAAGGGGCAGGGGTGGCTGCCCTGGTACAAATGATGCAATGGAACCTATGTCTGATCACAAAGATCAAGAAGAGAGAGTCGCTGGTAAAACATATCTCTGAGAGAGTAGGGTGTTACCAGAGCTCCCTTGTCTTAGTAACTGACAAACAAGCAGGCTAAAGGTTGAGCTTGGCAACTACTTCTTTGGCTGATAGAATTTTATAGACTCTCAGAAGCAACTCTTGGCTTTCTGGAGGAAGAGGAAACTATGCAAAATGGTCAAGGTTATGGACTTTTATCAGAACTGAATTTGGAATGTGTGTTTCCTACTCTCATGCTGTCACTTACCTCAAAACTCAGTTTCTTCATTTAAAAAATGGGATGACCTCGTGCCAAGTTACTTTTTTTGACATGTTGATTACATGAAAACCTCAGGAAAAGCATTTAATGTAGTGCCTGTCACAGAGTTTGCTCAATAGAAGTGTTAGCCATCGTTGTTGTCATCATCATCATCCCCATGATTTCTGTTGCATTTTAAATTAGTTATTGCTGGTATAGAGAATTTCCATTATTTTTATTTATTGAGTCTTACCTACAATGACCAGTAACAGTTTTTTTTCCAATATCTATCTGTTATTTCTTTTTCTCTTTTGTCTTGTCATATTTCATTAGCTAGAACTTTCCTATAACGTTAAATGGTAATAGTAATTATTGTGGGCATCTTATCTTGTTTGTTACTTCAGTGGGTTGCTTCTAAAGATTTATCATTAAGTATGATATTTGCTCTAGATTATTTTTTTATTGAAGTATAGTCAGTTACAATGCTCTAGGTTTTTAATAGAAGTAACATCATTGCTAATTTTAAATTGTCAACTGTAAGGCTAGTATAGAAGTTTTGAATGACAACATTCAAAGTTTTATTTTGAAGTCACAAATGATATGTTATTTCTTTAAAAAATGTCGTATTGGTTGTATTGAGCTCCTGCCACAGGTATTGGACTAATTGAGGGCGAGAACTGATTCTTAATCATTTTTCTAAAGTGAATAGTACCCAGTAGAGGCTCATTAAATATTAATAAGTGTTTGCATGATTTTAGGTAGAAGGACTATTATGTATTGCTATTTGAATTAGCATCCAAGTCAAATACTCTTGTTATTATAAGATGCAGATTGATAACATATTAAAGTGTCTAGCAAACAAATAAAAATGTTGTTTAATACTATTTGGCCAAATATTTATATGAGAAAATTGGAACAGACGGATATGGGTAATTAAGGTAATTAAGGTAAACTGCTTCTCTTTTATGAAACCATTTGTATCAAATCACAAACTGGCTGAAATTTCCTAAATGAGAATAGTTTATACTGCTTGTCACTTTCCTTACATAATCAGGCTAGCTCTGTTTTCTACGAGAAAAAGTCTTTTAGTTATTTTTAAAAACATTTTTCTGACAGCAAAGATTGTGCTTAATGACGCATTTAAACCAGTTTTGTGGGCATGAACTATGTCTCACGCGAATATTTCTTTGCTTACACCACGAGAGAATCTGCCTTTAGATGGCGCTCATGCATGTGGTGTGTGCCAAGGTGGAACATCTCTTAACGTCTGTTCTGACATCTTATTTCTTAGATGGATAAAGTCTGTAAGACACAATATCCAGAAGCTTTTGATAGTTATGTAAACTCAAAACTTGAGCTCAATTTCATGTTGATTAATGGAGCTTAGATATATCTAAAAACTGGGAAAAAACCTGGAGTAGATACGTGGGGCTTTCCTGCACCCACAAGAATACCTTTTAAAACCAATATAAAAGACACAACATCCTTCTATTTCCCACCAGATTGCTATTATATTAGTAATGACATTTTGTTTGTGAGCCTGTTTACCACTCATGGTACTAGTGTGGTTTAAGAGCCGTATTGTACCTCCTGACCTTCTCCCGGGCAAGATGCACGGCTTGGATTTGCTTTATGTCTGTCTTTTGCCATAGTGTCTTGTCCATGGGAGGACTCGACAAATACTGGTAAAAAATAAATACGCTCAACACTCCTCACTACTAACCCAGCACAAGCAGTGTAGAATGGGTAGATGACTGGCTGCAGGCTGAACATAAGGAGGTGCCCCCCCAATGAAAATTCTCCTTCCTTAAGTCTTCTCGTTTGTAATTCAATAAAATCGCATCAGACCCCTAAGTATTATATTTATTGTGCAGGCTCTGAAAGAGATTAATACATGGCTCTGCCCTCCAAGGAGCTTTGACCCTAGACGAGGGGACAAAATTGCCAGTAACGCGAAAAGAAGCTCTTTGCCTCTGCTCTTGACATAGTGTCCCCTCCCTGCAACCTCTGTTTCTGTCCCTTTGTCCTAGCGTATCTTGTCTGTCTTTGGCTTCCATGTTTTTGCAGTGTGAATGGCAGATACTCAGCTAGAGATGGGGAAGCCCTGTCTGATCTCTGCCAGAGGTTTCTCATGTTCAGCACTTCTTTTCTTTTTGCTTCACTAAGTTTATTTTGGTCAAATAAACTTAGCATGTGACAAAAGTATAGGCTTGGTGATAATAGCAGTAATAATAGTTAACATTTAAACAGTGTTCACTATATAAAGGCACTTGATGAGGCACATACAATGCATTATTTTCTTTAGTCCTCACAACAGTCTTATGAGGAAGGTAGTAAGCATTTTTATTGTCTTCCAAACATCCGCTCCATTTCTCACCAACTTGGTGGTAAACAAGGACAAGTGGGAGAATAAGGATACACTGTGGAAAAAAAGGCAAAATGGAAGATCCCTGCCTCTCATAAATCTTATGTTCTCTCATTCTTCTGCAGCCTGCTCTGACTGTGGGTTCAGATACATGTGCCAAGAAATTTCCTTATGTTACTGAGTTAAACATATCACTGGCACAATTTTACATTGAAATCAAAGGAAGTTTGTGCTTTAATTGTATAGATATGGGAAAACAAAGACTACCTTACTTATTGAACATCTTCTCATTAAAGTTTAAGCTATGCTAGATGAGTACATTCTAGAGATCGGCTCTTCAGCACCATGATTAGCAGCACGGTATTGTGCACTACAAATTTAAGAGGGTAGATCTCATAACTGTCCTTACTACAACACCACCCCCCCCCCAAACTAACAGGGTCACAAGGACACTTTGGGAGATGTTGGCTACATCTGTTGTTCTGATTGTGGCAATGGTACTGTGAATGTTTGCATATGCCCAAGCTCATCAAATTGCACACATTAAATATGTGCAGTTCTTGGTATATCAATTATACCTCAAGAAAAGCCGCTTAAGAAAATAGAGTGCCTTATCTAACTTAAAAAGAAGCCCAAACAAACAAAAAAAAACTTCATAACCTTTTATTCATGACAATTCCATTCAGCAAGTACTTTGAGAGCCTTTCATGTGACAGACAATGTGAGAATCACTAGAAATATAAATACAGTGAAATACATGCCCACGTTTTCAAGTGGACCATGTTTAACATTTTTATAAGCATTTCTAAATTTGAATTAATGTTTAAAACAGCCTTTGAGTGATGATGGTTCCTTTAGGGAGGAAATCAACTTGACAAGGCGCTTTATTGTTGAATTGCAGCCTCTTACGTCTCTCCCTCTTCTCTGTCCAAAGTTTATATCACAAATTACACTGATCTCTCACAATCTTGTCAAATACAGCATTCTTTCCCCCTTTTTTCACCCTCACTGGGTTAAGTTTTGTTGGTTCAAAATCTTGAGAGCTCCCTGGGTGAAATTTGAAACTGGCACCTGTACACAGAGGTCAAAGAGAGGCTTAAGAAAGAGGCAGACACTCCAGATTGGTAGGTGGCAGGTTTAATAAGCAAAGGAACATATGTATGAAGCTTGTCTTGGGCAGCTGCAGGATAATAGATCTCTACACTCACCTCCAGAGTCTTATAAGTTGACATAGAGGCCTTACCTGGGTTCAGTCCTGTGTACCATCTAGATGGTCTCCATAACACAGCTCTCTCAAGACTGTGTCCTGAAAAGAGCTCCCACCATGGGAACAGTCGGCAGAACATACATTCCAAGGACAGGGAAGTGGGTGAGGAACCTCTGATCACCTGGGGCCAGCTCTCAGCTCTACCTGCGTCAGGTCCTCTCTATGACCACCCCCAGCAGTTTTACTTTACATCCAGTAAGACCATGTAGACTTTCACTACTTATTCATTTAGAACCTTTTTTTATTCTCCAGCCTGTTAACTAAACTGCTCAATACAGCCTACCTTCTCCTACTTTTTTTCTAATATTCACTCAGCTATCTAAGAACAGTTACGCCTTGGCTTTCCCTCTTTCATCCATAAAGCTAGCTGTTGTCTGAAGGATGGCCATGTCATTACAGCAGAAATTAGGGAAACCAAAATTTAGTTCCAGTATTCACACCTGTTTTGAGAGGCCTTAGGACATTGTTTACTTTGCAAATTCTCATAGAAATTTTTCTTCATTCTTTTAATATATGTGCACAATTGTTATAGCAGAGTTTCTACTCTGAAACTTTACCTTACAGTTTGTTGACCTTATGATCAGTGGTGATTTTACCTCATTGCTTTTGCTTGAAATTAGCCTCTTCATTGCCAATGATATGGTATCAGCCATGTTAATTTTCTAAGCCACTACCCTTTCCCAGGATCCCACAGCTGCACCGCATGACAGATTTGTTGCCTGGGGGCAATGACACTAGTTAAAAATGGATGGAATGTTGGCCACTGCAGTTTGGCCTGCAACCTGATTTTCCATAAGTCAGATTCTGGTTGCCAACTACCCAAAGAAAGTGATCTTCTTGCTGATTTGTTATATCCCCAAACAGGTCAACACTGTGTGTGTGGGAGGAGTGGCTTTCTGATTTGGATGTATTTTGTTTCTTCTTCTTGCATAATCTCTCTAGCTAGGAATTCCAGTATCATATTGAATAAAAGTGGCAAGAATGACCATCCTTGTCTTTTTCCTGATCTTAGAGGAAAAGTTTTCAGCTTTTCACCTTTGGGTATAATGTAAGCTGTGTTGAGGTACATTCCATCTATATCCATTTTGTTTAGAATTTTTAATCATCAATGGGTGTTTTGTCAAATGCTTTTTCTGTATCTATTGAGATGATCATATTATCTTTGTCCTTCATTTTGTTAATGTGGTGTATTGCACTGATTGATTTGCAGATATTGAACTATCCTTGCATTCCTGAAATAAATCTCTTGATCATGATGTATGATGCTTTTAATGTATCATCTAACTCAGTTTGCTAATATTTTGTTGGAGATTTTTGCATCTGTGTTCATCGGGGATATTGGCCTGTAATTTTCTTGCAATGTCTTGTCTGATTTTGGAATCAGGGTAATGCTGGCCTTGTAAAATGACTTTGGAGGTATTTCCTCCATTACTGTGTTTTTGGGAGAGTTTGAGAAGGATTGCTATTAATTCTGTAAATGTTTGGTAGAATTCACCAGTGAAACTATCTGGTCCTGGACTTTTGTTTGTTGAGAGGTTTTTAATTACTGATTCAATCTCCTCACTAGTGTATTGGTCTTTTGAGCTTTTCTGTTTCTTCCTAATTCAGTCTTGGTAGGTTGTTTGTTTCTAGGAATTTATCCATTTCTTCTAGGTTGTTTAATTTGTTGGCATGTAATTGTTCATCATTTAATGTAGTTTCAGTCAATACCAACAGAATTTTTTTTTTAGTAATTTGACTAAAATGTAATCTGTAGTAATCATATAGAAAAGTTGCTTAATTAAGGGACTCTTACTCAACTAGTTATTAAAGCTTATGTATAGCTCAAATAAATACAAATACGTAGGAAAAGACACGAATCTACAGATCAGGAGGTTGAACCATGGCCTGGGAAAAGTAAATAAATAAACCCATCCATGTAATATGTAATATGTAAAAATATTGAATATCAAGTGTACAGAACTTAAATCCTGCAGAGAGAATAAAAAAATTTCTTCTAACAGTCTTCTGTTTTCTTACCCTGAAATGATTGAAGGCAATGGAGAGTTTTCAGGCAGACATTATGATTACTTCCATATGCAGCAATGTGTGAAAGCAATAGAATGGGGAAATCATTGAATAAAAAGATTAAAAAGTGGCAATTTAACCATAAATGTATAAGTTTCAATGCAGTGGCAAGTAAAAGAACTACTCTTTATTAAATAATTTTGTTTTCTATTGAAATGTAGTTGATTTACAATGTTAGTTTCAGGTGTACAGCAAAGTGATTTAATTATATATACATACATATATATTTCAGATTGTTTTCCATTATATGTTATTATAAAAAATTGAATATAGTTCCCTGTGCTATACAATAGGTCCTTGTTATTTATCTATTTTATATATAGTAATATGTGTCTGTTAATCCCAAACTCATAATTTATCCCTCCCCCGCCCTTTTCCCTTTGGTAACCATAGTTTGTTTTCTATGTTCATGAGTCTGTTTTTGGTTTATAAATAAGATTTGCATCATTTTTTTTTAGATTCTACATATAAGTGATATCATATATTTGTCTTTCTCTGTCTGACTTACTTCCCTGAGTATGATAATCTCTAGGTTCATTCAGGTTACTGCAAAAGGCATTATTTCATTTTTTGTTATGGCTGAGTAATATTCATATTTATATACACACACACAGACACATACACATATACATACATGCATACTGTATCTTCTTTATCCATTTGTCTGTTGATTGACATTTAGATTGTTTCCATGTCTTGGCTATTGTAAATAGTGCTGCTATGAACACTGAGGTGCATGTGTCTTTTCAAATTATAGTTTTCTCCAGATATATGCCCAGGAGTGGGATTGCTGGATCATATGGTAAGTCTGTTTTTAATTTTTTAGGGAACCTTCATACTCTCCTCCATAGTGGTTGCACCAACTTACATTCCCACCAACAGCGTAGGAGGAAAAGAACTACTCTTGAAGGATAAGCAAAGGAATGTAAAATTGTGAATTTAAAGCTAATAAACTGAAGTATATATTTGTATAAGTGTGGAAAAGTTGTGAACAGATATAGAACAGTTATCTTAGAAGACTTGGGTGTAGATAAAACTTGAAAAAAAGGTAAAATCATACTAATTTCCTCATTTTTCATAAAGGTTAAGGTCAAAGGGCTAACTAAATATGTACCCTGGGAACTTAATCAGGAAGAAAGTTAAATATTAGAATTGTATAGTGATAAATCTAAGATTAAATAACACCAAAGAGAAAGATATAATCTATAATAAATATGCAACTGATACACAATTTTATCTGACCAGTAACATAGTACTAATAGAAATTAAAATCACAGTAAGGTACTGTTCACATCCTTTAGAATGGCTATAATCAAAAAATCTAACAGCATCAAATACTGGAGAGATTAGAGAGTATGTGAAGTCTTGTACATTTCTAGTGGGGGTGTAAAATGGCATAGTCACTTTTAAAAAATTTTGGCAAGATTGAACAAAGTTAAATGTATACCTTCACTATTCCCTAAAAATGCCACTTCTAAATTTTCCAAAGAGAAATGAAAACTATGTCTAACCAAATACACAAGATAGTTTCCTTATTTCTAGTAGCCAGCAACTGTAGTTGCAGTGTATTCCCAGAAGAGAATCCGACTCAGAAATAAACATCAACCATCCATGCAATGACATGGATAAATCTCAGAAACAGTCTTATACAAAAGAAGATAGATGTTAAAATAATAATAAAATACATACGGTATGATTCCATTTATATAAAATCCAAGAATGGGTAAAAATGATCTGTGGTGATAGATAAAAGTAGTTGCCTTGGGCTGGGGATGGGAGGGGAAGTGGGTGAGCAAGGAACTGAATTGACGGGGCACGAGAGAACTTCCTGGAGTGATGGAAATGTGTATGCAGTTGTGAAAACTCAAACTGAGAGCCAAGGATTTTATTATTAATTAATACTTTGATATGTTATTTGTATCTCAGTAAGAAGTTCAAAAGGCGGCTGCAAGTTAACTGAGAATTGTTTATCTCACATACATTATCTCATTCATTTAATCCATAGAACAAGATTTGGAATAATTATTTTCCCAGTTTTACAGATGCAATAACTCAAGATCAGAAAAGTGAATAAATGCTCCCAAAGTTTACATGTAATAAGAAGTCACATCCAGACCTGCTTGATACCAAAGCACATGTTCTTAGTTATAATGTCATTCTGTTTTCCAAAACCTGGAAAAGGAAATCTGCTAATGTTTTTCACAGAACCCGGGCACTGCACTAAATAACGTTGGACTATTTTGCTTCAGCTTCTTCCAGTATCTCCTACAGAAAAGGTAAATTGAATCTTAGAATCTTGAGCCAATCCTCTATCTATCATGTGTGGAATGACCCTTGTAATGTGGAATGGAAGTTGGCCACACCAGCCTCAATGTTACTTTAGTAATATTTGCAACCATGTATTTCCTCATAATTGCTGGAACCTCATTCAAAACAAATTGTCAGCTTTTCTACGTTCACAGCAAACTTCTCAAGTTCTTACTGGGAGGTGGTTTGGAAAGCCATTTCAGATGTACTAGCTAATTAGGTTTTTAATGCAGCTTTTTTTAGTAGCTAAAAATCTCAGGCCAGCTTCTGAGATATGAAAATGGAGCTTTTAACTCGAGGATTGAGTGTTGCACAAACCTATTTGATCCTGTCTGCATAATTCTTAACTTGGCTAATTTTCTGTCGAGTGTTTTGATGTCAACGTTTTGTAAAATGAGTAATTTACTTTTGAGGAAGGTACACACAGTTACCTCATTTAACTGCCAAGGGGGTTGTTTCAGATTAGTTGAGGATTAGTAGAGCTTGCTCAGGAGATATGGTAATAGGTGGGAATTTAAAAATTCTCAGTTCTAATTGGTTTTCTTGTGTTTTGAGAACATGGTAAATCTTTCATACTTACAGAAGCCTATAAATTATGGGGAACAACCTAATGTATGATTTGTTTTGCACTCAAATTCTTTGCCAAATAGTCTTAATATACTTGAGTTTAATTTGCTCAAATTAGATTATATTTTACTCAATTTATGCTGATTGAAAACTTAGTTGGTCTTTCTCTCATGGTAATAGTCATTAAACAATTCACTAAAAACTACTATATGAATTTAAAAACTCCATTTTGAGAAAATTATAGATTCACGTGCAGTGTAAGAAATAACACAGATACTGTGTACCTTTTACCCAGCTTCTTCCAATGGTAACATCTTTCGTGAGTATAGTACAATATCCCAAGCAGGAAACTGATAATGCTGTAATCCACCTATTTTATTTCGATCTCACTGGTTTGACATGCACTCAGTTGTATTTATGTGTATTTAGTTTTATGCAGTTTTGGCACGTGTTGATGCACGTGACCACCACCATAGCCAAGATACAGAGCAGTCTGAGCACAGGAGTCCCTGCTATGACCCTTTTATAGCCACAGCCACTTCCTTCTCCTTTCTTGCTTGCCCCCAATACCTGGCAACCACTAATCTGTTCTCTGTCTCTGTAATCATTATATGACTCTTAAAAAAATTAACTGTGCCTTGTTTCTAAGTCATTGGAGAGCTCTAAATACTAACAATAGATTTGTGTGGTTAAAAGGAAGGAGAAAGGATGAATACGCGTGAAGAATGACAGCTCTGTGTGGTCACCTTCCCAATGCTGTCATCTTAACTTGTTTCTAAGCCGTGCCGTAGATAGGCACATTTTATTCTTAAATCGTTTTTGATTTGCTTCTTGTATGAAAGGGTCATGGGGAGTTTTATAGTTTATTGTCAAATGTGCAAAATGGCCTGGTTGTCAGATTTAGTTCTGAGTTGGAGGTCATGTTGTGAAGGATTAAACAACTTGAGAAGTATAGACACTTTGTGTTTTGTGTATGTGTGTGTATTTATGCTTGTATTTTATATGTATTGCTTGTTTTTCTTTGAGTGAAAAAAAAAGGACAAACGGTGGAGTGGGGAACACATTCATAGTTGGTGATTTAATTAAAGGTGGGTGATTCAATAATATTTTCCCCAAAGCTGTCAGTTTATTATAGCAGATCCTTTCTGTCTTTTAACTGAATATTACAGACAATGAATTCTAAATAATTAGAAACATGTTTCATTTTCAGACTCTCTTTACAATATAAAAACTCTGGCCACTCTCAAGGGAGTCATACTGTCTTGTAAAATAAAATATTAATAGGTCTTTATAAACTCTTCTAAGACCTGTGTGAAAACATGGTGTAGACAATTAATAAAACTTATTTATTATATAGTTCTTCAATACTAGAGTATATAAGAAACCTTAAACTCCAAGCAAAATACCTTATCATAGACCAGCTCATCCTTCTGTTGGACTACGGAAAATAGAATGTCTAACCTCAAAGAGAATTCATTCTCTTTAAACATACTATTATTTTTTTTCTTTACATCCTGTGAGCTGGCTACCAACCCTGCTTTGAGGGTCAGGAGCTACCCAGACACCATTCTTCAGCAGAATTCAATAAACATACTCTTTTGCTCCTTTCCAAATTAAAGTCATATTTGACGTATGAATATTATATTAACTTTCACAGAGGACATTACATACAATTAAAGAAAATTCACTTTATGAAAGAAATATTTTTGCAAAATTATAAAATAATCCCATTTTAACAATTCTCTTTTACCTTTGTTTTTTTACAACCACCTTGTGGCAAATCATTTACTTGAATAAGGCAATGATTTTTACATAAACTGTGTCTTTTAAAGTTAGGATAAAATAGTTATTTTTTGAAAGATTAACTTAATTGAGATGTAGATTTACATGCAGTTACAGAAGAAAAGTACAGAGAGAACCGTGTATCCTTTAACCCGCTATTTCCAGTGGTAACATCTTACAAAACTATAGCATAGTATCACCGCCAGCACATTAACGTCGATTCAGTCAAGATACAGAACATTTCTATCCCCACAAGGACCCCTCCTATTGCCCTTTTACAGAACACTTACTTCCTTTCCCCGCTTGACTCCTCCTCAGCCCCTGGCAACCACTACTCTGTTCTCCGTTTCTGTAATTTAATTTGTCTTCTTTCTTTTTCTTTGTCTGCTTACTAGAAGTTTGTCAGTTTTATTGTCTTCTCCAAGAACCGGCTCTCTGTTTCACTGATACTCTATATTCTTTTGTCTCAATTTCACTGATTTCTATTCTTACCTTTGTTATGCCCTTCCTTCTCTTTGCTTTGGATTTATTATATTCGATTTTGAGATCAGAGATTATGTTGTTGATGTAAGACTTTTCTTCTTTTCTAATGTAGGTATTCAGTGCTATACATTCCTCTTAACATTGCTTATTTGTGTCCTGCACACTTTGATAGGTTGTATTTTCATTTTCATTCAGTTCAATGTATTTTTTAAAAAATTCCCCTTGAGACTTCCTTTTTCACCCAAAGATTATTTAAAAGTGTGTGTTGTTTAGTCTCCAGTGTTTGGAGGTTTCCCTCTTATCTTTCTGTTACTGATTCCTTGTTTGATTGCACTGTGGTCTGAGAGCATATTCTGTATGATTTCAATTTTAAACTTGCTGAGATCTGTCTTATGGCCCAGGATATGGCCCACCATGGTTTGTGTTCTGTAAGCATGTGGGAAGAATGTGTATTCTGTATTGCTGAGTGCCATGTTCTATAAATGTCCACTAGATCCTCTTGGTTGATGGTGTTGTTGAGTTCTTTTCTATTTTTGTTGATTTTCTGTCTAGTTCTATCAGTTGAGAGAGGAGTGTTGAAATTCCAGCTCTCGTTATGGTTTTGTCTGTTTCTTCTTTAAGTTCTATCAGTTTTTGCTTTACATATTTTTCTGTTTTCTGATGTACATGCATTTAAGATAGCTATGTCTTCTTGGTGGAATGACACTTTGTCATTATATAACGTCTGTCTTGGTCTCTAGTAATTTTTTGCTCTGAAGTCTAGTTTATCTTGTATTAACATAGCTGGGGAAATAGGGCATCACCCTGTTACTGCTCACGGAGGTAGAAGTTGAGGTTCCCCAGCCAACTGCTGCTGCATTTAGGGTGGAGAGTTCCTTGTTACTGTGGCAGGAGGGTGGGTGTGAATTCTGCTCCCCATGTGTCTCCACCAACTCCACAGTGAGGTAGCCTCATTTTTGCTAGACTGACTCTCCACTAGGTCTTTTCTGATACTACCCCAAAGTGGGGGATGGAGAGACATCTTGTCACTGCCAGCTTGGGATGAAAGTGTAGGCTCCCCACATAATCTCCATTGATACCTGGAGGGGACCATGAGAGGCCTTGTCGCAGACCACTGTGGGTAGAAGTCCCGGCTCTCTACTTTGCCCTGAAACCACTCTGGGGAGGATGTAGGGGCACCTCCTTACAGTGTGGCTAGGGTGGTAGTCTAGGCTCTCCACTTGGCCTTGGTGAGTGTGGATTGGGGTGGAACTGTAGTTTTTCTGTGGTGTTTGGCTTGGGTTGAGCTGTTATTGTCTACAAGTTTTCTGTCTTCTCATGCTGCTCCTTTCCTTTTTTTGCGGTAGACAGCAGGGTTTTCTTGAGGGTTTTTTATTTTTTATTTTTCTCTTTTTGGTCAGCCCCTGTTGGTGTTTCAGAGTTGCCAGCTTCTCCAACTCCAAGTTGGGAGTGTATGAGGTAAAAAGAAAATGCAGAGAATTTACCACAGTAGTATTCTTTAGGATCTGAGGTCTCCAGCAGATCTGTTTTCTGCTCTCCACTTTTCAGAATCATCTTATGTTTATTTGATATACGGTGTCCAGAGTTTTTAGGTGTACTTACTGGGAGGAATAGAGGGAAATACATATATTCCATCAACACCAGTAGAAGTTCCAGAATGCTTCTTTCAAAATATACGTCTAATTTCTGGATTCATGTTTGCTTAGAAATGAAACAAATGTGAATATTGTAATTAAGAACATTCACATATCCTGACATTAATTGATATCTATAAGGATAATTTTAGGTACTTTCAATTAAATATACATGATCAAATTAGGGCTTCTTCTGGCCTTCAAATATGTGACAGACTGAAATTCAGTATTTTATTTCAAATTGTGAATGATCACTTGCCCAGGATAAATTGCTATCATCTGTTTTTCTAAGTGTTCTACTTTGTTCTGGATGTTAATTGTTGCGTTTAGAGTAACAGACATTGACTCTGAAAACCACTCTTCTGTATTAAGTGCACTATGATTTTAATGTCCCTCTATGGTAAAGAACACTTGTTTCTGTAACAAAGGCAGAAGGGAAAGAAAGCAGTATAAAAGACAAACATTTCCCCACTCTCACTTGAAATGACTAAAGATCAATTTAACAGATTGTCAATTAGCACATGCTAATCAAACTTACTCCTTGTTAAACTGGCCACATTTTTTTAAGAACAGAATTATCTTTAGAAGCTGTAGGTTACATGATAATTATGTTCCTGAAAAGATTATCCCAGTAAAAAGGCTGCATTTGCACAAAAGGAAACAAAAATGAATTTGTTCAGGTAAAAATGGTACAAGGGATGATTTGAAATGTTGATGTTGAATAATTGAGGTCAGATTTCTCTGAATCAAATTTATAGTTCTGAAACTTGGTCACAGATTACCCAGTTTTTTCTGGGATTGAGGTGAAAGAAAGTAACTATGGAACTGAAAACACAGCCAGAAAAAACCCCAAAATAAAAATAAAAAACCCAAACAACTTGAATGGTGCCTGACTTTCTTCCATGCCCACTCAGATGACTCACCTCTTTCCATTTCATTCTCCCTTTTTGATAAGTGAGAGTTTGTGTGTCACTGTTAGAGTAGCTACTTTTAACTCAGAATCTTCATTGTGTTAGCTTGATAGCTAAATTATAGTGTGTGTTCCAATCCAAAACTTTAGCTTTTGATTGTTTTCTCCTTTCACATTAAAATAAATGTGGGTATTGAACTATGAATTGTCTCCAGAAACTGCTAAAAATGCACACCCATTTATGGATCTCCTCTTTGTATTATAAATTAATATATAATGTATAATAATATATTATAAAATAATAAATTCATAATTTTCAGGATTAAAACCATTTTTTGATGCTAAAACTGGTTCTTATGATAGATATTCTTTCTGTATCTTCCATTTCAGTTTAACCTGCAAGTCTATAATTTTATGTCATTTAAAATCATAATTATTAATAATCTCTAGGTTTATTTCCCATGGCTAATAATGTAAACATCTTTCTATTTCTAACATTCTGTGCATAATGTATGGACAACAGTGTTGCCCAGCATAAAAAGATTTGTTTTTCCACTTTCCTTAAAGAACAATTCTAGAAAATAAGTTTATTTGCAGCCTGAAATTAAAGATTTGGATTTGCAAAGGGCTTTACTATTGGGAGTTTGTCAGTTAGGTAAATTGGTATGTTTTATCATCATGTTTGATTTAAGAATCTCCAAGTCTCTAAAAGAAAACAGAAATGCAAAGCTCTGGACCCTACTATTGTTAATAAATCCACAGAAAACACAGTTTTAACTAGTCTCATTCTAGAAAATAGATGACCACTTACAGAAAATTGTGATTATTTAAAAATATAGTTATAAATTTTTGATACCTTTCTTTAAGAGAGAAATTTAATTCTCCTGATGAGTGAAAGTTGGTGACTTGCTTTTAATAAATAGAATATGATGGAACTGACTGTGAGTGATATCTGAGACTCAATTATAAAAGGCATTGTGTTGGGAGGAGGGTATAACTCAGTGGTACAGCATGTGTTTAGCATGCAACACGTCCTGGGTTCAATCCCCAGTACCTCTGTAAAAAAAAAAAAGGCATTATGGCTTTCTCCTTGCTTTCTGGAATCACTTACTCTGTGGGAAGCCCTTTGTGATGTTGTAAAGACACTCAAGCACCCACATGGAGAGAACCGTCAGCTACTGAGGACCTAGGCCCCCTGCCAATAGCCCTGTGAGCATACCATCTTGGAAGTGGATCCTCTAGTCCTAGGCATCTATGGCTGAAATCTTGACTGAAACCTCATAAGAGACTCTAAGCTAGAATCACCTACCTAAGCCTCTCCTAAGCTGTGAGATAAGTAATGTTTGGTATTTTATGCTACAAAGTTTTGGGTTAATTTGTTACACAGCTATAGATGACCAATACAGATCTTCCACTCCTTAAAATCCTGTCCCTCTGGAATCTCTCTTGGTACCAAATGAATTGTATCATGTTAGATGGAAGCATGACTTTGTTATTAAATTTTCTGGAAATTAAGTGTGATTTGAAGAGATGTATATGTATGCCATGTTGTCAGAGGTGGATTTTGGTGGCTTTGTAATGTGTCAGCTTGGCTATGTTAAACTATTTCCCAGAATCCCTTCCCTTTATGTTTCTGATTAGGATGAGCCAAAACAGACATTTTTTTCATGACTGTTTGAGGGCAGAAGTGAAGCAGCAGGCATTTTGTTTTTTACACTGAGATGGTCAAGGGAGGCCCTTATGTATCTCACAGATGTTTCTCATCTGCTAGTTTATCTCATTGGAGAGGGATAGCAGCGAGGCCTGCAACTGCCTCATCTTTCCCTGGGTCCTCCTTTAACTTCTCTGATTCCTGGGTCAAGTGTGTATTTAGGTTCCATGATGAGAGTGCCAGCTACTTCAGCTGGATACCTGTATCCTGAAGGTTGGAGGCACTGAGAATTCATATGGTGTGAACTCACAGTGTGTCCTTATGGTTTCTAGCTCATGCTCATGGGTCCAGCTTATTTTTACTCTCTCTTTCTTTACACTCATATTCTCTTTTTGACTATCTGACCTGCGGATTTCTAGCTCCAGCATCAGATAAGAAAAATTAGCCTTCTGGAAACTGTTTAACCAGCTCCCACAACTGTATATAGGTCAAATCTCTGTAGCAAATACTTTATTCTATTTCTATCACTGTTTAATCTGTCTCAGTCTCTTAATAGTTCTGCTTCTCTGATTGAACCTTAACTAATAGAATGATCTTCATTATCAACTTGTACCTTCAAATATGTTGGTTCTCAAATCCATTAAATTAAGTACAAGAATCACCAGGGGTTCCTGTGAAACATGAGGATTACCAGTATCCACCTTCAGAAATAAATTCTGATTCACTAGGTGTGATGTGCAGCCTAAGAATCTGCATTTTACATAGACATCAGATTCAGATGGTCCAAGCACCATTTTGAGCAAATACTTACAAATGTTTTATCATATTTAAAATATATATCCTTGAAATGAACATTTTCCAATAATAGAATTTCCTTTCAGTGCTGGTGGTATTAAAGCCAAATCTAGGTGAATTCATCCAACAAACATTTATTAAGTCACTTGTTGTATAATAGAAACATGCTCCAAGTTGGGAATTAGTATCAAGGTATCTATTGAAAGATATCCAGTAGAAAGACATTGTGTTGGAGTCATTTAAAATGATGGTATATGTCTTTATATTTCTATTAATAATGATCTTTGTGACAACGCTGTGGTTTTTCAGAGCAAGCTCAGGTATAATGGAAGGTTCAGATTTGTGAGAGAGAGTGATTCTGCAATTGCCTTCCCCTTGGCTTCAGCCAGTGAAGTCCTGTTATTTTATATATATATATAAAAATATGTATGTATACACACACACACACACACACACACACATGTATTTTAATAGATGAGGTTTTCTCATGAGGTATTTTACCTGAAGAAAATGTACCACATAAGAATAATTGAAAATAAAAATCTTTGCTATAAAATATTGAACATGTTATTTTTCACATAAAAAGTATTTAACAAGTATCGATTGAATGGATAATGGATATGTTGGTGCATATCTTACCATTATAGAGCCACAGTATTAAGGGAAGAAGGACAAACCCATAGTTAACATCATACACAATGATGAAAAGTTGAAAGTTTTCCCTCTAAGAGCAGGAACAAGACAAGAGTGCGCAGTCTCACCACTCCTATTCAACATAGTATTGGAAGTTCTAGCCAGAGCAGTTAGTCAAGAAAAAGAAATAAAAGTCATCTAAATCAGAAAGGAAGAAGTAAATTCTCTGATGGCAGATGTTATGATATCATATATAGAAAACCCTGAAGATGCCATCAAAACTAATGAAGTTCAGTGAAGTTTCAGAATACAAAATCAGCATACAAAAATTAGTTGTGTTTTATACACTAACAACAAACTTCTGAAAAAAAATTAAGGAAAACAATTCCATTTATAGTAGACTTAAAAATAATAAAAATACTTAGGAATAACTAGAGCTAAAAAAGGTGAAGTATCTGTATACTAAAAATTACAAGACACTGATGAAAGAAATTGAAGGAAACACAAATAAAGGGAAAGATATCCCATATCCATGGATCAGAAAAATTAATGTTGTTAAAATGTCCATAATACTAAAAGCCATCTACAGATTAAGTGCAATCCCTATAAAAATTCCAATGGTATTTTGACAGAAATAGAACAAACAACCCTAAAATTCATGTGAAATCACAAAAAGCCCTAAACAGCCAAAGACACCCTGAGAAACAGCCAAATCACAAGTCCTGATGTCAGACTTTATTATGAAACTATAATAATCAGAACAGTACAGTTCTGGTATAAAAAGAGACACACAGACCAATGGAATAGAATCAAGAGCCCAGAAATAAACCCACGCGTACATGGTCAACTAATCTTTGATAAGGGAGCCTTGAATACCTACTGGGGAAAAGACAGTGTCTTCAATAAATGGTGTTAGGAAAACTGGGTGTTCACATACAGATGAATGAAATTGGACCCCTGTTTTACACCACTCACAAAAATTAACTCGAAATGGATTAAAGACTTAGATATAAGACTTAAAACTATAAAACTACTGGAAGAAAATATAAGGAATTTTTGACATTGATCTTGGCAGTGATTTTTTTGGGTGTGACACCAAAAGCACAAGCAGCAGCAAAAATAAACACTTGAGACTACATAAATTTAAAAAGGTTTTTCATAGCGAAAGAAACAATCAGCAAAATGAGAAGGCATCCTGTGGAATGGGAGAAAATATTTGCAAACCATTTATCTAATGAAGGGTTAATATCCAAAATATATAAGGAACTCATATAACCCAATAGCAAAAATAAACAATCCTATTAAAAAATTAGAAAAGGACTTGGAAAGATATTTTTCCAGGGTAGACATACAAATGGTCAACGAGTACATGAAAAGATTCTCAACTTCTGTAATCTTCAGAGAAATACAGATCAAAACCACAGTGAGATATTACCTCATACCTGAAAGAATGGCCGTCATCGGAAGACGAAACAAGTGTTGGTGAGCTGTGGAGAAAAGGAAACCCTTGTGCACTGTTGGTGGGAATGTAAATTGGTACAGTCACTCTGGAATAAAGTATGGAGATTCCTCAAAAAATTAAAAATAGAACTACCCTATGATCCAGCAGTTTCACTCATGGATGATATCCAAAAGAAATGAAATCATCATCTCAAAGATTAGGTATCTGCACCCCCTTGTTTATTGCAGCATTATTTACAAAGCCAAGACAGGGAAACAACCTAAGTGTCCAAGGATGGGTGAATGGATAAAGAAAATGTGAGACACACACACACAGACACAGAGAGAAATATGATTCATTCATAAAAAAGAAGGAAATCCTGCCCTTTGTGACAGCATGGATTAACCTGGAGGGCTTTATGCTAAGTGAACTAAGTGAGACAGAGAAAGACAAGTACTGTATGTTCTCACTTGTACAGAACCTAAAAAAGCTGAACTCATAGAAATAGAAGAGTGGTGGCTGCCAGAGGCTGGAGGTGGGGAAATGGGAAGATGTTGGTCAAAGGGTACAAACTTGTAGTTATAAGATGAGTAAGTTCTGGGAATCTAATGTGTAGCATGGTTACTTTATTATATGCTTGAAATTTGTTAAGAGAGTAGATCTTAAATGTTATCACACAGACACAAAATGTAATTTGAGTGGAGGCAGGTGTTAACTAACCTTATGTGCTAGTCATTTCACATGTCTCAAATTATTACATTGTACACCTTAACCTTACTTATGTTTATCTGTCAATAATATCTCAATAAAGCTGGAGGAAAAAAGGCAAAATGGTAACGAGAGACCATGTATTTCATAGATGAGTAAACGAAGCCCCTAACCGTGGAATGATTTGCCTGTGGTTTCACTGGTAAAGCTAAAGTTTCTTTCTCTTTCCTGTGTACCATAACTGACATATTACAAGATAATTAACAAAATATTGGGTCTTCATAACATTACAGGAAATTTTCAATATGTTTATTATTTTTTCTAATTATATTACATCTAATATAGTTACTTAATAACATGAAAAATTTCTGGTATGGGATTATTTTTTTAGGCCAATCAGGTAAAAGAATGATTATTCTAAAATCTTATACATTGATGGATTTTGATAAATATCTATTTCAGATAGCTTAATATCAAAACTGAGTTTTCATTATATTAGAAGGTAAAATAATGAAAGATTGTATCATGGTTTTTAAAAATAGTCATAAGCATGTTTTTCTCTGTTTGTATTTGGTTCATGTCTACAGCTGGATTCTGATGGCACCGTGACTATAGAGGAGCAGATAGTCCTTGTGCTGAAAGCTAAAGTGGAGTGTGAACTCAACATCACAGCCCAGCTGCAGGAAGGAGGTAAAGATGCTGAGGAAACTGTGTCCTCCATGAGCCTGCCCCAGTCCTCACAAAGATTGCAAATTTCTTCCTTAGTGAGTAGTAGGGGTTTCTTCATCCGTCATTCCGTGTTTCTGTATAGAGAGGTGGGTAGCAGAATAATGCTCTTTTCATCTCTTTAACCCACGAGCTCTTCCCTCCCTGTGGAAGGAGTGACTTGCCTGATTTGTGAGTTTGGGAATAGCGAGCAGGCCTGTGGACATCGGCCTCTTCCTCACACCTCTCTTTGGGATTTTTCTGCCTGCAGAGCATGTGTACTGGTTTGCCCCTAACCATGCAGTAAGCTTGCAGGGGCAGGCTCTGTACTGGTGTCACCTGCAGTTTTAGGTAGTATGTAAAGTTCAAAGGAGAAAATAAGCCCATTTATACATACGTAGACCATGTTCTCCAAAAAACTTTCTTCTTAATAAAATGATGATTTTATCTCCAACTGCCAGACTCCTTATGTAATTTCTCAATTAGTTCCAAATTCAAGTGGGAAACTACAAAAACAAAATTACAGAACTACAGTCAAGCTGGTGGTGGTGTTGGCGCTCTTGGGTGCTTCTACTGGTGCAGCTTCACAGAGACCTGTAGCTTGTGTTCCCCAGGGTCTGGTGGTCACCTGCACTGCTCATCAGGGCCACTGAATAAAGTTATTTATTAGATTGGAATAGTGGGAAAATTATAACATTTTATATAAGGAAATGCCTCGCTTTGATAGTTGAATATATTTGAAGAAATTTTTAAAAAGAGGAGGTGCTATTTACTCAGCTCTCTAAATTCCCAGCAGTCTGAGTGCAGTGGATGATGTCCTTAAAGCTACACCTGAAAATAAAACACATAATTTGATATCTTCTTCATTCTAGTCTCCCTAATATTAAAAAAAATTGTGGTTGATTTCTCAGCTGGTTATGATCAGAGAATGTGGTCTGCATGATACCGATTTTTAAAAGCATGTTGAGACTTAATTGCTTATATTGGTGTCAATTTTGATAATCCATGTGGTCTTCAAAGGAATATGTACTGTCCAGTTTCTAAGGACAGTGTTTTATAGTGCCCACTAGGTTAAGCTCATTGGTTGCATAGTTCATATATTTTGTATCCATATTTTTCATCTACTTGACCTGTTCTTCTCTTAAAATACCTCACTATGATGATTCATTTTTTGCTTCACACATTTTGAAAATGTTATTGCGTATATGCAAGTTTAGAAATGTTGTATTTCCTGGTAAAATCAAAGCTTTCATTGATATGAAATAGCCCTCTTTATTTCTAGTTTTCTTTGGCTTTAAATATTAAATAACAAATACTATAAATTTATTATATTAAAATAAAAATATTTAATAAACAACATTAGTTTCTTTCTCTCTTGGTTGGTATTTGCCTTGAACATCTTCTCCCATCAAAAATTTTTTAATTATGGTATAATACACATAACATTGAACTAATCATCTTAAATGCTTTTAAGTGTACGGTTCAGTGATGATAAGTGTATTCACATATTGTGAAATCAGTCTCCAGAAATTTTTCATCTTGCATAATTGACACTTTAAATCCATTAAACAACAACAATCATTTTATTTGGGCTTTTCATTTCATCAGCTCTTCCTGTGTGTCTCTTTTACTGCCCACCTTCACCCACTGTTGGCTTCTATTGAATTGACTGTGACTTTTTTTCTTATTTCATCCTCCCTCTTCCTACTAGTTTAGAAGATATATAGTATATTTAATTCTTTAGTGATTAACCCAGAATTTTTAAATATAGATTTAATTTAAGAAAGTTTAAAGTTATCAGTAACTTCCCTCTCTCAAGTAATGTAAGTAGCTTTTGAAATACTTTGCTTCCAAATTATGTTACCGTCATATAGTTTTAATGTATGTTTTTTATAATTTTTCTTCTTCCTGAAATACATCCTTTTTAAGGATTTCTTTATATTAGAATTTGCTTATAGTAAACTCTCAGTTTTTATTTGTCTGAAAAGGTATTTATTTCAGTCTCAATCTTCAAAGATACTTTTTCTAGACATATGATCCTTGGGTGAGAATTATTTACTTTTGGCACCTAAAGATATTATTTCCTCCTCCCCCTGCCCTTGTTATTGTTGACAAATCAGTTCTCAGTCTCTGTTGGTGATTAGTTTTTATCTTTGGCTCCTTTTAAGAGCTGCTCTTTGATTTTGATGTTCTGCAATTTCATTCTGTATGTAGGTATGGAGTCATCTGATTTCCGGAGTCTGAGGATATGTGTCTTTATTCAATGGTGGGAATGTTTTGCTATTTTTTTTTTTTGTCTTTGAAAAATTTACTCTCCCTCATTCCCCTGTTCTCTTCTGGAACTTTAAGTAGACAAATGTGGGAACTTCTCACATACTTTGTGTCTTTATGTCTTATATGTTTTTCTTTTCTTTGTTTTTCTGCTGCTATTTTGGTAATTTGTTCAAATATATTTTTTAATTCACCAGCTCTTTGTTCAGCTTTGTCTAATGACTATTTCATCCATCCATTAAGTTAATTTTGATTATTCTATTTTTCTCTTTTTGGAATCTTCATAATTTTTGACAGCCTTTTTGTACCTTAAATATTTTAATCTCTTCCCTTTTTTCCTTAAACATATTTTATATTCTGAATTTGATAATTAAAATAACCACATTCTTTGTTTGTCAATACTGACTAGCACACATAGGGCTTATTTCCTTGTGTGTTTGATGATTTATGGTAAAGAACTAGTGAGGTCCTCATTTAAAGTACATTCTGTTTTCTGCAAGGTGCTTAGTGGAACTATTGAACTAAATCCACTTTAAACTAAGCCCACATATTAGACCACACGTGAGTGTGAATTTGTGGTTAGAAATTTTCAGAGAAGAATCTTTTTCTCCATTGTTTCCTAGTCCAACTCTAATGCAACCAAGAATGAAACAAGCCAATCTCTTTTTGAAGGATACTTTTATTTCTTGTTCACTCACTAAAGGGTTCATCTTTTGGGAATCTTGACCTTATACAGGAGTTTCCAGTCCAATTTACCAACTTCATCAGGTCTCAGGCTCATCTTTTGTTACCTGAACACAATCAAAATCCAAGCTTTTAGCTGGTAAGACAGTAGAGGCCTCCAATGTAAGCCTCAGTTGCAGTACCTGCTGATCCCATGAAATAATTTCTGGCCTCAGATTTATTCCTTTAATTTGTAGCAAGCTAAGCCATGTTTGAGAAAGAAGGTCTGTATATTAATTTAGCCTTTGTAGGTGTTTTGTACCAGGGAAGAGTTCTCTGAATGGCTAGACAATAAATAGTGTCAGTAAAGGGAATCGCTCAGGTTACCTCTAAAGAAAGCTAACCCCGATACCTCAACCATGCAGGTCTACTAAAAACTAAGACCATTGCCGTGAAGGAATTTATAACCATTGTTATCTATGAGGGCCAAATGAACTGTTTTCTATGAAGTGAGCTGGAAGATCTCTTAGAGATTATCTAGTCCAATGTTATCATCTTTAGTGCCCCTTTAACAGTTCAACAAATATATCATGTGCCTACAGTGTGTTGCTTCTGTAGTGAGCACTGGAAAAAAATGGATCAAATTCTGTCCTTACTCCATGGAGATGCTGATCTAGTAAGCGAAGATGGTGTGTAAGTTTAACAGTAGAGGTATCCCAACTGTGGAACCATGGGAAAGGCATCTTAATTCATCAGGGAGGAATCAGAAAAATCTTTCTGGAGGAGGAATTTTAAAATTAAAGGACAAGTAATTAGATGTGTAGAGGAGGAAGTAAAAAGACATTCTAGGCAGAGGGAAGAGGGTGGGCAAAGACAAGCAACTGTGAATCAGTCACACGCCACAAGAGTTAAACATAAAAAAGGCAAATGATCTGGATGTAAACTTATATAACATCTAAAATTTGTGAAGGTGCAAGTCATATGAAACATGTGGTTGAGTAAATATTAAAAAAGAAAAGATACTTTCTTTGAGATCTTTCTTCATACAATAGGATAGAATTAAATCTGGTTAAACTTCAGTCTAAAGCTCAATGAAAAATGTCTAGTTATATGTAAATTGACTCAAGATTTCTTCACTTTACAAGTGTAGAAAACTAAATGACATTTTGAATTCATTAGCTAATTTAAGAAGTTTTTATTTTTAAATTCTTCTAAAGTTGAGAGATGCATATCAAAGTATTTAGGAGTGAACTGTTACGCTGTCTGCAACTTACTTTAAATACCACAGCAAGAAATAACTTAGATGAAATAAATATGGTAAAATATTACCAACTGTAAATTCTAGATGATGGATATATAATATTCTGTTTTATTTCTGAAAAAATTTTATAATAAAATTTTGTACAAAATTATAAAAAAATTTTGTAATAAAATTTTTCTCTCATGTCTATGAAAGAAAGAACAGAAAATGTAAATGCAAATACCCAGTTATAAAACTATTTAAATATTTAAAAACAAAACCCAAAATATTATTGATCCCAGTTTTATTTAAGAACTTTATGGTTGTGGTATGTTATGGGTAACTGTAGAATTGAAAAAAATCAAGTTAGATTCTTCAAATTTTAGATTGCTCTGTGTAAGTACCATGGTTTGACAAGTTTCACTAATGAGTTTGTCCTGGCACACACGAAAGATTTCAAAGAATGTAATTAATGGTATGAATTTATAAAGGGAGATTGGTGACTCATTCAGCAATTAATTAGTTTCTTGCTAAATAATGAAAGTATTTATTCACATAGAATGTGAAATGATGATCAAAGAGAAGAAGTTAATTAAGATCACCGCATTATCTATATGAGGGCATGACTTTCCCAATCTTTTCAACCTTTTGTGAATATTTATATTTATTATTCTATTTGTCAGAGAGCCATGAGACACATGATTACAACCTACAGAAATATTATTTCGAGGGACTGTTGGCTTTCTGAATTTGGGGGTATGTCTGTGTGTGTATGTGGATGGGGTGGTATCTTTTAGAGAACAAAAAAAGATACCTTTTAAAGCGTGAGGAAAGTATCAGCAGGTTTTTCTCTACGGCAGTTTAAAAACTACATGGCTATAGAATAAACTGATCATTCATTGGCTTTTAGACTTCTATGAAGACCTTACTCCATTATGTGACCAACCCGTGTCAAAAAGCCTCATGTGACATTGCAGCACACATTTTAGAGGGACAACTAGTTGGAAGAACCCAATGATATGTGTCCGGGTACCATTTATGTAGATTGCATAGTAGATATCTAGTAAGGGATCAGATCCAGAGAAATAAGGATGCATGATTTGTTAAAGATGAAGCAAATGGGTGGGAAGCCATATGGAATGCTGTTAAGACAGAAGAGATTATCTAGGGCAGAACTGATGGAAGAGGTTGATTTATTGCACTCTATTTAAACAAGAAGGAAAACAAACTAAAAGCAGGCAATGGTGGAGAGAAGCAGGAGCCAGCGTAATGAGTTCCTGAGTTGCCTGCAGTGTGTAAAGCCCAGGCTTTCATTATGAGAGCAAAATGAGGCCGCTTCCAAGAAAACATTCTCTTCTATGAGAACAGTGTGGGTGACGGAAGACATTTCTTCTGCTTATTGCGTCAACAGTCCATAAAGCAGATCAAGTATTTGTTTCCCTGTGGTATGATGGACTCTAGCGTGCTAATTTCAGTTTATGCTGAATTCTTTTTTGCAGAAATCAGTGTTTGCATGAGATTCTATTATGCTGACTATTCAAAACGGAACAAACATCTTGGCATAATAAACATTAGCTAGAACAAAAATCCTCAGCTGCAATTAGTGTCACTGGTAACTAAAAATTGAGAGAGCTATAATAAGTAGTACTTGTGATAGCAGAATACTGTCCCCTCAAAGATGTCCAAACCCTAATATCTGGTGTTATGCCTGTGTTTGTTATAGCACATGGCACAGGGGCACTGCAGATGGAATTAAGGTTATGGACCTTAAAGTAGGAGGATTATCTTGGATTCTTTGGGTGAGACTAATGTAATCACACAGGTTCTTAAAAGTAGAAGAGAAAGATGAAAGAGTCAGTCAGGGAGAAAAAGAGTGGAGTAGAGATTAAAAATGTTAGGAGGACCTGACCTCCCTTGCTGACTTTGAAGATGGAGGAAGGAGACCATGAGCCAAAGAATGCAGGTGTCTTCCAAAAGTTGGGGGCAGCCCTCAGCTGACAGCCAGGAAGGAAATGGGAGCCTCAGTCTTATCACAGCAAGGAACTGAATTCTTCCAACAACTGGAATGAGTAAAGAAATGGATTTCCCCCTAAAGTCTCAGAGAGCATCACAGCCCCGCCCAGCCCTTGATTCAGCCTTGTGCATCCATAAGCCGAGATCCGGCTGAGCTCATTGGACTTCTGACCTACAGAAATAGTGAGGTAATAAATTTGGGATATTTGAAGCCACTACATTTGTGCTAATTTGTTAACGGTAGCAATGGAAAATGAATACAATATCCGCTAAAAGTAGTCTTTTTGGGGGAAGCTGGGGCATGATATGACTGATAGGGTCTCTTCTTGGAAGTTTCATACTCAGCTAATGGAGGGGAGTCCTGGAGAACACAGAGTGACCAACGCATGAAGCAAAACAGACAAGATCCCCCACCCTCATGGTCCTTAAAGCCTGTGGTTTGAGAGAACAGTAATAGAATAACACAATAATAGAAGGTGATGACAGCTCAGGTGAAAAACATAGCAGGAAAGAGGTGGGTGGGTGAGGGATAAGCCAGGGGAGGGAGCAGATCGTGTAGGGTCTCAGGCACTGCAAAGACTTGGCTTTTGCTCAGAGTGAGTTGGGAAGCCTTTGGAGGATTTTGGGTTATTGTGTGAAGAATAAAAAAGAATGAAACTTTGCCATTTGTAGCAACGTGGGTGGACTTGGAAGGCATTATGCTAAGTGAAATAAGTCAGGCGAAGACAAATACTATATGATATCACTTACATGTGGAATCTAAAAAATACAACAAACTAGTGAATATAACAAAAAAGAAGCAGACTCACAGACATAGAGAACAAACCAGTGGTTACCGGTGGGGAGGGAGGGACAACCAAGGGGTGGAGTGGTGGGAGGGACAAACTATTGGCTGTAAGATGGGTGCAGGGATGTAGTGTACAACACAGGGAATTACAGCCAATATTTTGTAATAACTGTAAATTGGAAATAACCTTTAAAAGTTGCATAAAAATTAAAAAATTTTAAAAAGGCTAAATTTGAAGAAAAAGAAGAGTAAACGAGAGGAGAGCAGGAATGGAATCAGGAAGACCAGCTGGAAGCCATTGCAGCAATTCAGGCTGAAAGTGTGGTGGCTTGGACCAAGGGTGTGGTGGTGGAGATCATGAGAAGTGACAGGGTTCTGGATTCATCTTGAGGAGAGTAGACTTTATGAGAATTTTGTTTGAGATGAATGTTAGACTCAAGGAAATTACTAATTGTCAGTAGAAAGGCAAGCCAAAAGCTTGGTTTACCTGTGAAGCTCAATTTATTTCATGTGTCATACCTGTTAACAGGAATTTTTTAAAATTTAGGGTAAAAAAATGTAGCTACAACTATGATGGAAGTATTTTACTAACAGAAATTATTCTCAGTGAATTCCAATGTTTCTTACATATTAATTGCTATAACTCATATATAATGGAATCACTAAAATACTTTTAATTTATGGAAATCAAGTGTTCCTATTCATGGGCCTTTGATGTGGCTAGTTGGATAAATTCTGGGATGTTTGCATCATATCTACCCCATTCTAGTTTCCAAAACTACCAATTTGTTTTACGTTTTGTTATAGGCAGTGTTTCATGTTTTATTGACATGAAATTATGCATTTTTAATGCATTAACTTTCTGGTTCCAACTGCATTTTTGTTTATTTGCTTTTTGATTTTTTTCCTTACCAGAAGGAAATTGTTTCCCAGAATGGGATGGACTCATTTGTTGGCCTAGAGGAACAGTGGGCAAAATATCGGCTGTCCCATGCCCTCCTTATATTTATGACTTCAATCATAAAGGTATTGCACTTTTCTGAAATGATTCATTTGGAATAGAAATTTACTTTATTTTTAAAATAATGGACTGTGTGAGAATGGAGCAATCTCAGTGTTTTTCTTATCTTTACAGGAGTTGCTTTCCGACACTGTAACCCGAATGGAACATGGGATTTTATGCACAGTTTAAATAAAACATGGTCTAATTATTCAGACTGCCTTCGCTTTCTGCAGCCAGATATCAGCATAGGAAAGGTAATGATATTTTTGTACTTGTGAACCCCTAAGGGAAAACAAAATAATTTTTTATGTAATTCTTGATTGTCAGCCATTATATATATAAAACTCCTTTGACACAAAGATCATAAAAGATAAAAACAAAGATGGAATCTTTTCAGATACCTGGTTAAGAAAAGGTCTAGGACCTGAAACATCGTGATATTTTCTTTAGTTTAGAATTACCTGGCTGAGATATATGCATATCTACTTATAAATATGTGTCTATTACATTATATTTACATTACCTGATATGATGCTATATTATATTATGTATAAAAATCAAAGTAGGTAGTCAGCAGCATGATTCATCATTTTTTCTTGGTTACCTATTAATGGCCAAACTTATCTCACTCTATATTCCTGGACGAGCTTTGTGTTTTAGAGATGTCTTTCCCATCTCATAAGATTTGCCAGTAGGTGATTTCATTAGTATATGAAAGTTTAGAGTTGTGGAATTAACGAAGAGCAAGGGGTTTCCTATAGGTGTCCTCACACAATACCTTAATTTTATACATGTAAGTCAACTCAGAACCAGAGATGAAGGGTTGGTCAAAGTGACTCAGCTCGATTGTGGCACAGTCCAAAGCAAAGCCCTGATCTCCAGATTCTTTATAAGTGCTGTTTCCAGTGTGGTAAGCATATATAAACTTTAAAAACTTCTAGATTGTTACTTTTAAGTTATATGTGGTGGTTTAAAAGTCATGCTTAATTTTGTATCATGCAAACCTCATGAGTAAAATGCATGATGTTTCTAGGAGTAAACATAAATTAATGTATAAATGATTTTGAGAACAGTCATAATATAAACTCTGCCAGCATTAGACATTTTTCTTTATGTTTGGTGGTATTTTTTGGTAGGAGGAGGGAGAACAGTGGTAGAAGAAGTGGTGAGTTAGAGATTTCTTTGTTTGGTTTTGCATTAATAGTCCGAACTTTCTTTCTTAACATTTTTTTCTGACGCAAAGCACTACCACCTTAATGACTTTTTAGTAAGTTGCTGAAAGACCTCAGTTTTGTATTTCATTGTTGACATGATTCTTGGATAAAACTAGTCAATGTGAGGGGATTATTATGTACTCACTAATGGGACTAAAGCCAACAATGAGTTAATATAAAATACTTCAAAATAATTTCAATTTCATTGATATTGATAAACATTCCCAATATTTCGTGTACTCTCTTATGAATTTGTGCACTAAATGATGACAAATGCAAGCCTTTCACAGGTTTTAGATGACCATTAATTTAAATCATGGTTTTATTGTACTGAACTCTAATTTTATAACCATTCTTTTCGATTACTATGTATTCCGAGAATCAGAATAGCTAAGGATGGTAAAAATACCCAAAGTGTGGACTATTTTATATAAACGTGGTTTAAAAGTTAACTGAAAAATCTGGTTCATTTTGTTAGCGTAAGTAATTTTATCTCCTTAATTAAAAACATAAAGATTGTTTTCTGTTGTTTACAACCCTTAAGCAGTAATTTGAGAAAACTGAGGAAAAGTAAATATCCTCTAAAAAGAAAACTGGGTATCTCCTGACGTTTTGATAGACTGTAGGGAAAAATGATATTACTTATTTATGAGATATTAATTATTAATTTTTTTGTATAAGAAACAAAAGGTAAAAGTTAAAAAGTGTGCGTTTAGGATAAATTCCACATCTTCATAGGGGAAATAAGACTAAGACCTTTAGAACATCTATTGTTTTGCTCTTTAAATGATTTCCGTATCATTGACTTGACAAAATGAGATAACTACTATTTTTTATTAATAGTAAGGGGAAGGAACTCTTTTTTTTTTTTACATTTTTTATTGATTCATAATCATTTTACAGTGTTGTGTCAAATTCCAGTGTTCAGCACAATTTTTCAGTCATTCATGGACATATACACACTCATTGTCACATTTTTTTCCTCTGTGATTTATCATAACATTTTGTGTATATTTCCCTGTGCTATACAGTG
This sequence comes from Vicugna pacos, assembly GCF_048564905.1. Taxonomy (NCBI): domain Eukaryota; kingdom Metazoa; phylum Chordata; class Mammalia; order Artiodactyla; family Camelidae; genus Vicugna; species Vicugna pacos. The sequence goes on along the minus strand of NC_132991.1, from coordinate 64,144,810 downwards.
TAATCTTGTTTATCTATTCTACAATTTTGAAATCCCAGTCTATTCCTTCCCACCCTCTACCCCCCCCCCCCGGTAACCACAAGTCTGTATTCTCTGTCCATGAGTCTATTTCTGTCCTGTATTTATGCTTTGTTTTTGTTTGTTTTTGTTTTTTAGATTCCACATATGAGCGATCTCATATGGTATTTTTCTTTCTCTTTCTGGCTTACTTCACTTAGAATGACATTCTCTAGGAGCATCCATGTTGCTGCAAATGGCATTATGTTGTCGGTTTTTATGGCTGAGTAGTATTCCATTGTATAAATATACCACCTCTTCTTTATCCAGTCACCTGTTGATGGACATTTAGGTTGTTTCCATGTTTTGGCTATTGTAAATAGTGCTGCTATGAACATTGGGGTGCAGGTGTCATCCTGAAGTAGATTTCCTTCTGGGTACAAGCCCAGGAGTGGGATTCCTGGGTCATATGGTAAGTCTATTCCTAGTCTTTTGAGGAATCTCCACACTGTTTTCCATAGTGGCTGCACCAAACTGCATTCCCACCAGCAGTGTAGGAGGGAAGGGGAAGGAACTCTTATGTTAGGCTGTGAGGTTGTTAAATTCTTTAAAGTATGATATTTAAAACAGTAGCGTACTGTGGAAATTACCATCTATCTCATGTCTAAAGGCTATATGAACTTTTGGACAGCAATTTAACAATACATATTAAGAAACTTCAAAAGGAATCCTATCCCTTGATCTTACAATTTTACTTCTAATATTCACACATAAAGATTTGAAGTGGGAGGAACTGAATGGAAAAAAAATGTTCATTGAACCATTAATTATTACAGTGAATATTCTGAAGAGTTTAAATTTCCAATGAAGAACTGGCTAAATAAGCTCAAATATATATTTTGTGTAGATTGTGGTCTTGGGAAATTCTTTTGTTATACAGTCATCTGGAAAAAAAATCAGGTAATAAACTTGTATATAGATCGGGGATGCATATGCTCAAAACAATAAGAAATTATGCATAGAAATAAGATAAAAACAAATACTCAAAACACAGTGGTCCTTTTTGCCTGCTGGGAATTAGGGAGTGTTTTTCCTTTTCTCTTTTGCATTTTACACGTTTATCCAAATATTTTCTATTATAAAGTTTAACATTTTATTAACAGAAAAAAATGTAATAAATATTTTTTTAAAAAGAAACAAGAGACAAAGTCTTCTGCTTCTAATCAGGATGTAGGAGGTTGCAACAATAGGGATGAGTTAAGATGCAAAATTAGTAATTTGTAAAAATCTGTCAGTGAGCTGAGGATGCCAGAAATCTAAATGAACCTAATTCCAAACATGGGAAAGCCCTTCTTATGAGAAAAGAGACCCATGGCTGCATTCATCCCTGGCTCTGCACCAGAAGAGGAGCAACCAGGCTATATATAGAAGAGGATAAAAAGAAAAGTGCCAGACTTTTAAAACAGTTTTCCACAGACATGGGCTGGAATAAGGACTTAGAATTCCAAGGAATGAACCGCAGTCACAGTGTGTCACCCATCAGTCAATTCTTTCCCGTGGGGCCTTCACTGAGTGTCAAGAGGCAGTGTGCCAAAGGCTGCGGGCAGTGCAAGTGGGCTGAGAGGTTTCCTGAGATGTGCCTGGGGCCTCTTAGAGTGAGAGGTAGCTGTTAGCTGAAGGCACGGGACAGAACAGAGGCGCTGGGGGACGTCTCTTGGGGGACCTGGGGCCCTCACTAAGTGCATGACCACTGCAGCTCAGAGGCCAGGGAAGGGAAGGAAAGCTGAGAGAAACCCCCAACATGACAAATCTCACTGAGTAAAAGGCAGCAGCCTGACAAAATAGAGCTGAGAAATATCTTTCCCAGGCATATGAGGTCTTCATCTAAAGCAAGGCACTGGCTAGCTGAGAACCAGAGCAGAGCAGCAGAGAGGAGTGACATCTTCTGAGATGCAGAAAGCCCAGGGCAGAGCTGAAGAGCGAAGTGAGATCCTCAGCAACTCCAAAGCTGTTGAATGGGTCTAAAAGCAGAAGTAGTCCTTTTGTGGCTTGAGAAACTCAGATGGACTAAAACCCACATAATGGCCACTAGAGGCTGCTGGTGCTCAGATCCCAAGGTCCGCTGAAGGAAAAGTCTTGATTCTGCTCTCAAAACCTAAAACCAAGATAAGAGGAATCATAAAAACAAAAACAATATTAAAAAAACTATAGCAAACCCAACTGCAGTTTAACAACAAAGTGATCCAGCCTCCCCACCCAAGAAGCCTAACAGAGGAAGAGGCCTGCCCTTTTCAGGCTGTTAGTATTATATACTTCAGTCCCTACTGTCCTTTCACTTACAATGTCTGTAGTGTAATAAAAAATTGCAAGATAGAGACCCAAAATCTAGAGTAAAAAGAAAAGCAGAAAAAAAGATGGTCCAGATATTGGAAATTGCAAATGAGGACTTGCTAATAACTATTATATATATGTTAGATGCTTTAGTGAAAAGGTGCATAAAACAGATGGGAAAATCAGCAGAGAAAGGTAAACTTAAAAAAAATAATTAAATGGAAATTCTAGAATTGAAATGTTCAATTCAGGAATGAAGAATTCATTTGATATGAAGTTAGATGTAAAGAGAGAGAAAGAATGGGGCAAAATAAATACCTGAGAAGACAGTGGCCAATTTTCTAAAATGGATGAAATAAATCAATCCACAGGTCCCAGATATTCAGCAAACCCTAGGCAGGATAAATAAAAAGAAAATCACACTTAGACACATCATGGTTAAACTGCTGTAAATCAAGGTGAATAGAAAACCTCAAAAGCAGTGAGAGAAAAGTGTCCCATTATATTCAGGGGAACAACAAAAGAGATGCTTGACTTTTAGTAATGAACTGTGGAAGCCAGAATGCAATGGAATGGCATCTTTCAAATGATAATACGCATTAAGATAAAGGCAAAATAATGATGTTTTGGACAAAAATCTGAGAGAATTTATCAGACTTTTGGTATAGGAAATTCTCAAAAAATTATCTAGGTGTAAGAGAAATATACCAGATGGAAGCATAAATTGGCAGAAAAGAATGAGGGGTACCAGAAAAATGTATATGTGGATAAAAAGACAGACTCTAAAGTTATAAAGAGAACTATATACCTATCCTTACTTATTGCTATGCTTTTATCTATCTTTTTATCTATATCTGTAATCTAATTCTTTAAAAGTCTACTGACTGCTTAAAAACATAATAGCTGCTTATTAGGTTTTATAAATTGTGTAGAACAAAATCTAAAAAGGGACAAAGGCTTGGGGAGCAAAATTGAGTACACAACTAAAGTTCTTATATAGTGAAATAGCTTATTATTATTTAAATGTAGTCTGTGATAGGTTCAAGATACAGAATCAAGTTTCTGTAGTAACTACTAAAAAATAACACAAGTGAGATACTAAGAAATACTTGATTGACTTTCCCCATCCCGACCCCCCAATGAAAGGTAAGGAAGTAGGTATAGAGGAGCAAGGAAAAAATAGGACATACAGAATGCAAATAACTGTATGTTAGATTTAAACTCAGCCAGAGCAAGAATAGTATTCAAGGTAGATAAACTAAACACTTCACTGAAAAGGCAGAAGTTGTCAGGATGGATAATAAAAGTATGACTCAGTTGTATGCTGTCTTTGAGAAATGTACTCTAAATATAAAGATACAGATAAATGTGAAGATAACAGTTATGTTGAAATTAAAGAGTGGAAAAAGGTACATGCTGTGCATTCTCCAAGCAGAAAGTTGGTGCGGCTAAGTAGACATCAAGACAAAAGGTATTACCAAGATGAAGGGACATTACAAAGTTTTTAAAGACTCAGTTACCAAGAGGGAATAATCCTAAATATACATGCATTTAGGAGTTACAAATTACATTAAGCAAAAATTGTCAGAGCTAAAGGAGGAAATAACCAAATCCCAGGATGTTGAAACTTTTTAAAATGCTATTCTCTTGGTAATTGATAGAACAATTGGACAAAAACATCTGTAAAATATCTTTCAAACAATTTGATTAAATTGACATTTATGGAATACTATACACAACAACTGCAAAATTCACATTCTTTTAAAGTAGTCAACAAAATTTTTCAAGGTAGAACATATGCTGGGCTGTAAAACAATTTTCACTAAATCTCAAGATTAAAATATACGGAGTACATTCTCTGATCATAAAAGAATTAATTGAAAATCAACTAAAATAAAATATGTAGACAATTCATAAATAGTTGGAAATTATGTGACCAATGGCAAAAGTTTGAAATGAATAAATACGAAAGCTCAATATTTATCAAAAATTGTGGGAAACAGCAAAAACAAAGCATAGAGGAAGATTTATAGCTTTTAATGCTTAATTAGAAAAGAAGAAAGGTGAAAATTCAATGATCAGGTCTTCCACGTTAAGCTATATAATGTAATACCTAGAGCAACCACTGAAAGCACTGTACAAAAATACATATCAAAATGGAATTCTACAAAATCCTCAACCCACAAGTGGCAGGAAAAGTAAAACAGAAATGAAAAATACAACAACAGAAAATAAAAAAATAAAATGATGGACTTATCCTTAACATATCAATATTATATTAAAAACAAATGGTCAAAATATACTTATTACAGAGACTAAAAGAGTCTATGAAAAACATGACCCAACTGTATGTTATCTACCAAGTTTGAAACTCATTTCAAATACGATGATATACACAGGTTACATACATACCATGCAGTACTATTCAGCAATAAAAGAGAGCAAACCTGATGTGTTCAGCAGCTTGAATGGATCTTGAGGACATTACTCTGAGTGAAAAAAGCCAGCCTGGAAGGTCATATACTGTATGATTCCATTTCTGTAACATCTATGAAATGACAGAATTATCAAGGTAGAAAACAGATTAACAGTTGGCAGATGATAGGGATAGTGGGGAGGAACAGGGTAGGTATGACTGTAAAGGAACAGCACAAGGAAGATCGCTGTGGTGATGGAATAATTCTGTATCTTGATTGCAGAGATAGTTACAAAAATTTACATATATGATAAAATGACATAGAACTGTAAACACACGAACTAGACCAATACCAAATTCCTGGTTTGATATTTTAGTATAATTATGTAAGATATAAGCATTGGAGGATACTGGGTGAAGGGTACATGGGACCTTTCTTACTATCTTTTCCACTACTTTTTAATCTATAATAATTTTAAAATAAAAAAAAATGAAAAGGAATGAACCATTGATTCATGCAACAATATCAGTGAATATCAAAACAGTATGTTGACAAAAGAGCGTATACTGTACAATCCTAACTCTGAGAACGGTCGAGAAGTATATGAAGTACATGAACAGATAAAGCCAATTGTGGTGATAGAAGTTGGAACAGTAGTTAACCTGGGGGTGGATGGTGGGTGGATTTTTGACTAGCAAGTGGCACAATGAACTCGGGTTTGTCAAAACCCATCAAGCCGCTCATTTAAAATCTGTACATTTTGTTTCATGTAAGCCACGGCTCAGTAAAAAAGCTAAAGAAAACTAGAAATAATATTCCAGAATTGACATGTTCTTTTTACCAGTTTTCTCTTAAAATTATCCTGTAACATGTGTTTTATTTACTCCAAATATCACATGTCAAATATACACTTGCAATTAATTAAAATGAACACTGAAAAATACATGGAGTAAATATTGCAACATTTAACTTGGCCTCACTTAAGCAATAAGAAATGCCAGATATTTTCATTCCACCTTTAACCCTGACTTGAATTTAGGGAGTAAAAGGAAGGCCGGCCAGAAAATAATCTATCTTATATGAATGTGGTAACACATTGCCTAAGAAGTAAAAGTATGATTTTTAAGTTTATCTACATCAAAATATTTGTTCAGACCTGCTTTTCTGATTAAATCTGTGTTTCTTCAGCAAGAATTCTTTGAGCGCCTCTATGTCATGTACACTACTGGATACTCCGTCTCCTTTGGGTCCCTGGCTGTGGCTATTCTCATCATTGGTTACTTCAGGTGAGTGACTCCTAATCACTTTCTCTGTGAAGGGGCAGCTCTGTTTCCTACCCATCAAGGCACCGATGTCTCACAATCTGTGCTTCCAAATATTTTCCCAAACACAAGTGTTTGAATTCAGCCTAGTGTCATATTATTTGACTTTGACAATTTATTTTTCATGAGAAATTCAGCTTTTTTGGTTGCTTGTTTGTTTAAAAAGTTAAAGCGTCAAAGCAGTCTGAGACCATTTAGCCAACAGATCTACCCTATAGTATATTCTGTTTGCAGAGGAATGCTGAAGATAGTCACGTGAGTTACAGAAATTCTCACTCATGAAGTAAAGACTTATTTCACTTTTCCCAAATGATTGTTGTGCCACTGGACATAAATTTATTTTACATAATCTCTAATTTATTTGATGTTGTATATAATGAAATAGTATTTATTGATTTTGCTGCAATTTATTTTGTTATCCACTTAAACTTTTGTCCAATTCATTTCACCTTAATTTAATCAAGACAGAATTTCAGACATCACTATGGAGATAAAACAGTGAACAATGTGTGTAGAATGATACTTGCAGCTGGCCTGTGACACAAATAGCGGAGAAAACAGTTTATAGTTTGAAAAGTGCTATGATCCAGGTGAGGAAAGGGGAGGGATATGAGGGAAGACCTCCCAGATGAAGTGAAACGACAAGTGCTACATGAGTATAAATAATAGTTAACCGAAAGAGGAGACTGGGGAGAGAGTTTAAACTTAAGCTTAGATCAAGAAAAAGCATGGAATATTTGAGAATTCAGAATTTTGGTGTAGGCAAGTGATGGGCTTTGAGGCTAGAGAGGTAAGCAGGGTTGAGAATGTATTGAGACCTGTAGGTTATGTGGAGTCTGGACTTCACCCTGGGAGCCAATGGGAAACCACAAAGGATTTTAAGTGGAGGAGTGACAGGTAACATGACTTGTATTGCAAGGTGGAGCGTGAGCTACTGGGATGCAAGATAGGAAGCCCGTTTGGAAGATGCTGGTAGAGTCATCAGGACAAGAAGATGGTGGCCTGGCCGGGCCAGTGGCCTTGGGGATGGAATAAAAATGGGCAGCTTTGAGCTATATTAACTAAGACTGTACCATTTAAAATTTTAGTGCTTAATTATGTGTGAGAAAAGGAGTGAGGTTAGATGATACATTAGAAAACTGAAATGGAGGATTTAGAAATTAACAGACACTACAACTAAAAACAAGTTTTAAGTTTTGGTTCCTATTATCTTATAGTCCTCTCTTCCTTGAAACCGCTCCTGCCTATTTCCTGGTTTGTTTTTCTTCTTTGATTTATTGCTATCCAATGTATTATCTCATGTTTTACTTATTTATCTTTTTATTTTTTGTCTCTCCCTCTACAGTGTAAAGCCACATGAGAGTAGGCATTTATTTTTTTCTGTTTGCTCATTACTGCACTCTCAGTAGCTACAGTGTACTTGATATATCCTGGTCCTCAATAATATTGTTGAATTAATAAGTAAATGACTAGTTCTAATATTCCAACCACTTCTTCTAACATAATTACCCATATAGTAGTGGTCTAGTGATTTAGTTTATATTTCCAAAGTTTTTTGCTTTATTGATTTACTAGTCCATTATTCAACAAGCATTTTTCTCTATCTTGTGATAGACCCTTCTTTGTATTGGCAGAGGCCAAGTTAAGACACGCTGCAGACCAGGAAAGTAGTACGTACACCACTGAGAGAAACTGACACGTTAAATGATTGTTAGTATTGTAATGCAGTTTTCTAAAAAAGGGAATACCAAGGAGCTAGCCCCAAAACTGACAAGGTAAGGAAGAGAGATTTCCTATAACAGCTGATATTGGAGCTGGTATGAATGATCAGAAGGAATCCAGCATATTCCAAATGATGGGAACAGAATATGCATGATCAGAGGCATGACGGAGCAGAGTGCTCTCAGGGAATATAGAAGGGTCCTGTGTGAACCCAGCATTAGATGCATAGGACGGAGCGGCCACATGGGAACGGCCCAGGGGTAGAAACTTGAATTTGTGGCATTAGGTTCTGCAGGCCCTTGTCAAGGGCTTTGAATTTTGTCTTATAAACTAGTGTACAGGGAGCCAAAGAAGTTTTTAAGTACAAGGGTAACATGATCACATTTGTGGTGTTATAGAGGGGTTCCTCAAAATAGCCTTGTGAAGTTGGCTTGGCTGGTGTCATCTCATTTGAGAGACAAGAAACTGAAGCTCAGTGTTCAAAGTCACAAGGTGGTCCAGCTGGAAACAGAACCTTCATCTTCTGCCTACTATCCACAGCTCCTTCCATTACACTGAGCTTAGCTGTGGTTGTTCAGAATAATAGACAAATATCTATGAGAATAAAAGCTACACGAAATTTCAGGAGGATACAAATGATGAAGTAATAATTCTTCAGTTTACGTAACAGTTTATCAAAGTATTTAACAGTGGATACAATTACTTTCTACCCAGTTGCTGTACTATTTTGCTGTACAGCAAAATGATACAAAAATTTTAGAAACTCTTCAGTTGCACAAAACAAAATATTCCTTTATTGTAGTAAGTAGTGTTGACTCTCTTAAAAATCAAAACCTATTTATATACTATGATGAAACTCTTCACAGTAAATAATTACTTTGTGCACTTGATGAGTTATCTGAACAAATACTGCTCACCTCTGAAGACATTCCCAGTGAAGAGTTAATCAGTGGGAGGACCGTCGGGGCAGAGTGGGCATGAATACTTGTCCCTAACATGTTAACAAGGCAACACTTTCAAAATGTCTAAATTTATCTCATTCTCATTTGATCTTTCCCTCATATAGTATGAAATATAAAAATATATTTTTGGATTAAAACATTTCTTACTCCCCTACACTTGAGTGCTTTGTCTTTTCTGGAAGAGTAGTAGTAGTGTGTTCATTGTACAGGAAGGCTGTGCTTTCTCTCAGTCAAGCAATGGTAGAGCTGAGTCTTTTGATCAGATTATACATCCCATTTTTTAAAAATCAAACTTAAAAAAACCTTTTTTGGAGTTAGCTTTCTGTCCTAGTTGGTGGTGTTATATCTATTCCTGAGTGTGTTACTGACTTAACTTGTGTCTAAGATCCTTTTTATAGTTCCAAAGCTTTTTATGTTAAAGGAAGCTTGTTTTCTCTCTAATATTCCTAGGAAATGAAATTGTAAAATATCTCAGTTCTTATAGTGAATGTATTAAAAATGTGAACATTTCAGTTTTTAGTAAGTTTTGTTCCCATCCAAGGTAGTTCTCCATTAATTATTACTCTAATGTATAGTATAATATAATGCTATAGGGTAATATAGTATAATATGTAACACTGCAAAATATGGATAAACGTGATAGCAGATCAGGATAAATTTGAAATTAATTCTCAAAAAGTTACATTTTAATTTTTGACCCTAATTGTTTCTGTTGGGAATATATAATAGCGAGCTTCTGTCTTTGTTCAGGTTTACTGTTTTTCTTCTTTTGGGGGATGAATTTGGGCTCATTGGTGTACTGTATTCCTCCATTTCTAAAGTTATTCAAATCTAAATACTGAATTTTTTCTCTCTATAGACGATTGCATTGTACGAGGAACTATATCCACATGCACTTATTTGTGTCTTTCATGCTGAGAGCTGCGAGCATCTTTGTCAAGGACAGAGTGGTCCATGCTCACATAGGAGTAAAGGAACTGCAGTCCCTGGTGATGCAAGATGACCTACGAAGTTCCATGGAAGTGCCTTCTGTGGACAAATCACAATATGTGAGTGTTTTCATCATGAGTTCCTGTCATGGCTCACCACTTTCAAAAGTAAAAAGTCCACCTACAAAACCAGAAGCTTGTGGTTGAAAAACCTATGGCATTTAGTTCCTTTAATGTAGAGTCAAAGACTTGTTCTCGTAAAAGATTCCATTGTACTTGATTCTGCTCCTAAAATGTCATGGTGTTATTTAGTTAAGTAGAATCACCCAATAACTCAGTTAGAAGGATTATCACCATTGAAGCAATATATCTAGAAATTAGGTAGAGTAGATTGATTGTCTTGATGGTGTGAATTAATGCCATCGGTATCTGTGCCCTTTGCCCTGTCACTTTGTCGTCCCTGCTGATTCTGATTCTGAATTGGCTTTGTGACTTGTTTTACCTGATAGAATGAAGTGGGTGTGGTGGTGTGCCAGTTGAGAGTAGACCTCTATGAGTGAGCCTAGCCAAGATTAGCTAAGCATCACCCAGAGCAGCAGAATCACCTAGCCAATCCATAGATTCTTAAGACTTACCAAGCGTTTATTGCTTTAAGCCATTAACTTTTGGTGCATATAAAAGACCAGAATAAAATAAATTCATGGTAGGGTGATAGATAATATTTCTTCTTTATTCTTTTCTGTACTTTCCTAATTTTCTCTAATGATCAAGAATTATTTTTATAAACAGGGAAAATTAAGGAGAAGTGAATTCTTGTAACTTCTAAAAGAAAAAAATTCTTATTTTAAAAATAGAATCAAGATAGCAGTTTTAGAAATGCTGTGTTAAAATAACTTTGTTCTGGTCTCTTTCAAAAGTCTTGGCCTTTTTATGTACAAGTGACATTAGACTATAAAAAAGAAATGGAAGAACTTCTTTTCAGTGGTCTAATGTTGGCATCCAGTACAATTAGGAATTCTAATATAGTGCAATGTTGGTTTATTTGTAACAGATTGGGTGCAAGATTGCTGTTGTGATGTTTATTTACTTCTTGGCTACAAACTACTATTGGATCTTGGTGGAAGGTCTCTATCTGCATAGTTTAATCTTTGTGGAGTTCTTTTCGGACACCAAGTACCTGTGGGGCTTCACCTTGATAGGCTGGGGTAAGGCTTTTCTGTCTTTGTTTCTTTTCAGCTGGATTATAGATTTTAGGGCTTTCTGTCTTGCCTATCGTTAGCATTCTTTCAGCCATTTTTCTTGAAATAACCCCCTCCCCACCCTATCTTTAGCTTTCCTTTCTTTTTCATTGTTCATTGGGGAAATTATTAAAATTAAATCTATAATCCTCCCAGTGGTAAACAGACTTTTCACATTTAACTTAACGGTTAGTGTTCTTAGGCCAGATTTTTGAGAGGATTCTTTGGGGGAAATACTGTGTTAACCACACACATTTAGAACTGCTGTGCTCATGTCATTTCAGTGTCCTGATTTAACAATGATTACATTCTAAAAATTTTGAGTTTTGAATTTCTAAGCTATAACCACACATCTTTGATTTGTAATTCTAGGTCATATGATGAAAATGCCAGAGAGAAATTTATAGGACCATCTTGACTGGATTTAACAATACAAATTACAAACAATTATGAGATTTACCATGTCTTTTGGAAGGAAATAGTCCACATTACTTTTGGCATAAGTAATTAAAAAAAAAGGATATTTAGCTCACATTCCAAAAATGCCTTGTCAGTACTAGAGGGATTACTGAAGGAAGCACTAACTCAACATTATATGGAGAAAAGATGTTGTTATAATTTAAGACAAATTAAAACTCATATATATGGTTAAAATTAAGAAGTCTTAAGGTTAACAATTGCAAATCTCAATTGCTATTTTAATATCCAAATTATCAGGTGCTTAGCACAGGAAAAAAATTAACTAAGTGGCTCAAGATGAAATTTGAAGTTTTTTCCCCCTTCCAAAATAAAAATATTTCTTTGCCTGATTTGCCTTAATATTGTTATAACATTTGCAGATGTGAAATAGGGAACATTTAATTTCCTGCTAGTTAGTTAATAACCTTTAAGAAGACAAAGGGCTAATTTAGTAACACTTTATTTATTATGAAATAATAATTGTCATAAATAAAATTTTATTTCTGAAAACAGCTTGTCTGCTTTAAGGTGTTCCCTTATCTTTGACTAGCAGTTACTAAAATAAAAAGAGATTTTTTTTTTAGGGTACTTCAGAAATTTTCTCAACAGCTTTTGGTAGCTTGCCTTCAAATTAAAACTTTATCTAATATTCAAATCATAACTAGAAGTTAGTAAAGGTGTTGATAGAAAATTCAACAATGAATTTGTCTGAGTTCCATTTTATTTTTTGGATTTCTATGACACTGGTCACACTAGTAATAAACTTGTTTTTCTTTGTTTACGTATTGGTTTGGTAGCTAATTCCCCATCAACTCTTATTTGGTTATATCAGTCAGTCTGTCGCTCCTTAAAGTCAGGAGTTTGTCTCACTGAAACCCAGGAAATCTGTTTTCAAATCTTTTTATGGAAAAGAGAATTCAAAAAATAGTCAGGGTTCCAATGAGCTTCTATGCAAGTATGAGGTTCTTACCTTCCTTTACAACTTTCATTAATTTGTCTGCAAAATTTTTGCCACAGGAATGACAGCTACAGTAGATAAGCATCACTACTTGAAATCTTAATTTCATCAATTGGTTTTAGAACATGCATGAAAGCAAGTAATATTTACGTGGAAACTCACTTTAAAAAAGCATTTTGTATGCAATATTATGTTCACTTAATTAACAATAATTTAAAACAGTAACAACCAATCTTTACAAAGTTATAGTTCTGTAGTTGGCCTGTCTTCTAACTTCTTTCTATGCAGCTCTTTTTTTTTAATAAATGGTATAGGCTAGGACATCTATAATTTTAAAAATAGTAATGTTGTTTAAGAATCTCTCTCTTCTACTAAGACACAGCTACCATTTAATGAAGTAAATATCTAAGTCTATTTGATTAATAGACTATTTTTCTCTTAGCTCAACACCGAGAGTCTGATTTTAAAATATCATTTTTATTTCAGACTCATTTTTCCAAATTTCTGTAAGAAAGATGGTGATCCAAACGTTGTAGCTGCTTTGCAGGATCCTTTGCTAGAATAATCCATAAAGGATCCAATTTCATATTTTCTTCCAATGATTTATTGGCCTGATTGGAGAAGAGAATTTACTTGAGTTCCTTTGTTACTCATTGGACCTCGTCATTGTAACTTTAAGCTTTCTTTAGCTAGGTAAATACCCAGAACTTTATTACTCACATTGTAATGATGTGTGGAGTTACATTAGTTACGTTGATCTTGCTGATTCTTAACAATAAACTGGTGAGGAAGGAAATTGCAACCTAAAGAGGAACATATGCCATATCTGTTTTGGTAGCTTGAAGGCAGATATTTAAAATGACTGTTTTTATACATCTTAATCACAAAACAAGATGTATAGAGGAGTAAAGGCAAATTCTAATGATGACTATGTTCCTTTTCTTTCAACCAGCCACATTCTTAATTTTTCCTATCTCTGCCTCAGTTTTCTCATAAATAAGGCACTTTACTCTTGGTTCCAAATACACATTCTGAAAATACATTTAATTCTATATTTAACAGATGTCAGTCAAGAAGTACAAACTTCTAGTTAGAAGATAAATAAGTACTATAGATGTAACATTGTACAGCATAATGGAAACAAGATGTCAGTCTTTCTTCTTTATGCTTATTGAATGTGGTAATTTACCTTTATATTAGCAGCCATTCTTAATTTTCAGCTGTCAAATGAGATGCCAGAATGTACCTAATATCATATAAAAGCACCTATCTTGGTTATATCATGCAGTTGTTTCCCTGTTGCCAAGCTTTCATGGAGAATATTTTCATATTTTGTATTATCTGAAAATATCTGGAGAAGGTACTACATTTCCAGTTTTATTATCTATGTATAAAATGATTTGAATCCAGCAAACATTTTTTGATCATCCATTCGGCAGTAAATATAATTAAGATGCAGAGATATGTGTTAAAGTCCCAGCACACAAGAAGCATGCAGTCTGATCCTTTATGTTTTTTTTTAATGCTTATTCTGATCATGTGTATTATATTCAAAATATTTAATTTATAAAATCAGTTCTTCATGAAATTATTTATGAGCCTCAATATAACACCTTTACACATTTAAAGATCTTGTTTGCTTCAGGCACAATTTAAAAATCTAGAAAAATATTTTTCCTTTTCCCTATGATTTTTAATGCCATTATTAATTCTACCTTAAAGTTATTTTAAAGTTAAAATTATATTTAACCATTACAGTCAATAAAAGATCTATATTTTAACTCTACATTATGAAAGATAAGGAACTTGGTTCTCTCTGCTTATGACTTTTCCCAGACTTTTAAGATGTAATTTGGAGTTCTACTACTTATTATTAAAAATTATATGGATTATTATTTATTTAAAAGAAAATAAATTATGATCAAATTTAGATTTATTTGTGACAATTATGTAGATTTATCACTGTAGGTTCACCTGGTTTCAAGATTCCATCCCTTCTCCAGTTTGATTTTCTACAGTTTTTGCCCACTGGTAGTACTTAATTCAGTAAGCATATTTTATTTTCCATTGTAGTGCTTCTGTTTCAGATAGGTCCTTTTTCATAATGCCTTATTCTAGTCTTCTAGAGCATTTTTTTAAGACTATCAATTAGATATATTTTGTAAAGATTTCTTTTGTTTCCTGTAGTTATTCCATGTCAGGAGAAGGTAGCCCTTCTAAAGTTTCATAGGTAGACATTCTCCTTCATAACAATGGAAGACTTTTCAAAGGCTCTGCAGTTTTCCTCTCAGAGAGATGTGCTCATTCAGTATTAGCTTTAGCATCCTCTGAGCGTTTAAGGACACTTCTATCAAAATCATACAGACCAATTTCTAGGTTCCTTAAAGGATGAATCAGCAAGTGATGGATACTGAAATCCAGCATCCTGCAATAAGTAGAGAGGGAACTGGAGATATAGCTTGGAGCTTCGTGTCTGGGCAGTCAACATAGCCTGGATTTCCAGGGGAATCTGTGTTCCTGGTTAGTAAGACATTATGTGTCTATAGCAAATCTAGGAATCCCTGTGTCATGATGGGTTTCTAATTTTCAGGACTAACTCTACACTTCATGATCAAGCTATGATTTTACAATACTATAGTAGCATCATAGGAGGGTAAGGCTGAGGTTGGATTCTATGAAGTTTCTGAATTATCCAATCCAAGATAAAATTACATAGACCAGTACAGGAAGACCTTTTTACCCCATTTTGGCTTCAGGGCATCTCTGGTTTATGCAGTGGGCTGTTGTGTGTTTTTATTTGAAGAAAGGGTTTAGTTGCCAAAAATTTTTGACTATTGTTAGCCTAAACCATTGTTTTAAAGGAGAAGAGTAATGAAGCCACACCAAAACCCAATTCTACTTATTCTTTGACCAGAGATTGCCTCCTTCTTAGAATCACTCATTTGCAGGAGGGTGG
This sequence comes from Vicugna pacos, assembly GCF_048564905.1. Lineage (NCBI taxonomy): Eukaryota > Metazoa > Chordata > Mammalia > Artiodactyla > Camelidae > Vicugna > Vicugna pacos. The sequence continues at coordinate 64,129,519 of NC_132991.1, read as the reverse complement.
GTATAGCTCAGTGGTAGAGTGTGTGCTTAGCATGGTCCTGGGTTCAATCCCCAGTAGCTCTGCCAAAAAATAAAAATAAAAATAAAAATAAAAATAAAAAGATAAATAAATAAAAACCTAATTACCTCCCTGCAAACCAAACCAAAACAAAACAAAATCAGTTGTTTATACTGACATTTCATGAAAATAACCCAGTTCTTAAAAGATGAATGCAAATATAGGGTAATATGAAAATTTACATTAGACCTACTTAAAATAACATTTAAATTTAAAATAACATCTAAATTTCAAACATTCTTCTTGTATTTATGTGTTCTCAGTTATGTAATAATGTGATACTAAGGTTGGTGATCAGAAATCCTTAAAAAACCCAAAAGTAGTTTCTGTTCTTTATTCTTCCATGATTGTCTCTGTGCTAATCCTGTGAATGAGGGTTTTTCCAAGAGGATAAGAAAAGCAATTTCACTAAGACATGGTGCCTGATATAAGATATTTGTTATAATTATCATTTAAAATATAATTCCAACTCCAACATCATTGATCAGTGAGTAAAGAACATCATTCAGGAAATTCCTGATCGGGAGATTGTAAAGGAAGCAGAAGATAAAGCCCTGCAAATGAGGAAATGTGGACATTTTGATCAAAGGCAGACAAACACTTTTTAAAGATAACCAAACCAACAGAATAGCAAGGAGATTTATGTCAGACCTTTTTGACTCATTCTGTCAGAAAGAGCCATGCTCTCCCCATTTCATAGTATGTTTTGTTTTTTCTCCATAGCACTAATTGGTAAGTGAAGTTGTTATTAACTTTGCCTCCCCTGCCAGATATAAGTTTCAGGAAAACTCGTTATCTGTTAATTTTTTTAATCTTTGGAGGCAGTAACAGTTCTTGATACATGAATAGGCATTTGATAAGTGCTTAATAGGTTTATATGGATGGATGGGTGGATGGATGGATAGTTTAGATACATAGATAGAATATGCAAACTCAGCCTAAGAACTGACCAGAATTGGTAGATCTGTTTTGGCAAAAATTTCCTAGAACATAGAATTTGAGCAGATTGAAAAAAAAAAGAAGTTATATACAACAATAAATAAGATTGGAATATGGAATCATAAAATTAAACCGCTACACAGACAGGCTGAGGCTAAATTCAATTAGATCACTGAAGAGACCAAAGAAATTATTTTTTGTGGGATATCACCTTATTTTAATTTCTTTCTGAAAATTTTCTTCATCAAAATCTATTTTTATGCTATCTACTTTTTTTTTGCTAAGAAAAGGTATGTGAAAAATTACAAATGTGTTTTTTAAAAGGTAAAGAATATTGTATTTAATAAAAAATGTTCTAAATTAGTTAAAAATTTTTTTCTCCCTTTGTAAGGTGCGTCCTAGCTTCTATAGTGTTTTCATTATGGTTTCTGTTTCCTTTTTTTAAACCTCTTTCAAAAAGCCACATAATGAAAAGTTATCCATTAAATCCTATGGTCTTCTATTGCAGTGTCCCATAAAAGTTATGGTTTGTGACTTTTTTGTGATGTCAGAGTCTAATCAGGTTTAGCATGAACTGAACAGTCGCCTTTTACTGGGGGCAAAGGACTTGTGGAAAGTCAGTATAATAGATTTGACATTGCAAGCTCACCAGTGTTTATTATTTATGAAGGACAAATATGTCATGCTCAAATCATCAAACTAACATAGCGCCACCCTTTGCTAGGCGATTAATGCTTGTAAATGCTTCTGTCTTGAGCCAGTATGAACCAGAAAAGAAGAGGCTAAACTGATCAGAACTTTCTAATTTTGTGACTTTCAGTTTAGCCTCTCTGTGCCTTCCACTTTTAGGATGAGAAAGTTTGAATGTTTTTAAAACAGCAGACTTCCTCCTCCTTGAAAGCATGTGGCTGTCAGCGTGGCAAGATTAAAAGTTGGATGCACCAACCTCTGCCTGCTTTTGACCCCAGGAATTTCAGTCTGCTCCAAATATAGCTTGACTCCTGCATCCCTCGAATGAAAACAGGGCCAATCTTCATCTTCAGGCTTTTGGGAACAAATAACATCAGCGTACCGGTTCATTTCTCAAAGGGACAAGATGAAAATTAAGTGGACTTTTCTGGTTCACATGTTAACATTGTCATGTCTGTTTTTCTCTCTCACTTTTAATGGTATATTTTTATGTATGATGAATATAAGGAAAAAAATCCCTTGGTCTTGAAAGAAATACGGTTTCTGAATCCTTTTTTGATTGCAGGGTTCCCAGTGGCATTTGTTACAGCCTGGGCTGTGGCACGAGCAACTCTGGCTGATGCAAGGTGAGTGAAAAAGAAAACGTTAAAGTTTTGCCAGATACTAACAACTATATACAAAATAGATAACCAGTTTCTACTGTATAGCACAAGGAACTATATATTCAATATCTTGTAGTAACCTATACTGAAAAAGAATATGAAAAGGAATATATGTATGTATATATATGACTGAAACATTATGTTGTACACCAGAAATCGACACAACATTGTAAACCGACTACACGTCAATAAAAAAAAAATTAAAAACAACCCAAAAAAGCCAAAAGAAAACAAAACAAAAAAGAGCTTCAGATTTTCTCAAGTGTGGCTTCCTCCTTGGAATTCACTTGCTGTTGTTCTTGATGACATTGCCCTGTAGAGATGTCATGTGGGAAATTACCTTGATGTAACAGTAGTCTCTGATACATTACCAGCAAGCTGTCCGTCCCAGAGTCATGGAACAGAAAGACTCATAGACCCAGTTAGGGTGCTTGAACTCCATGGCTTACGAAGTCAAAACACATGGTGAGAAGCAAGGGGAAAGAGATGGGTAAGTTCATACACAGGATATGGTGCAGGTGCACGCAGCTGAAAGGACCGCGCCACCTGAGTCCTGGGATAGGCAGTATTCATACCTCCTCTCCCTCTCTCTGCCACATCAGCCTTCCGCACTGAGAGTGTGGTTATGAGGACCAGAGATGAGGTAGCAGCAAGGAGACCCACAGACGGAAGTACACACTTGCTGTCTCAGAGAGACCCAGGGCAAGTTCACTGGGCCATCGCTGTCGCTTGCCAGGTAGCCTGCTGAGCAGCTGTGGGTTTTACTTGCATCCTTTGGGCAAAGGGTATGAGGCCATGGGTCTTAGCAATCAGTGGCTGAATTAAGATGTCAAGAATTTCGAGCACTTCCTGTATCTCAGGGCTATTTTCTGCCTTTTATCTATTTGGTGTATGTATTGGTCTCCAACTGGGTGGGGGAGGAGTCTTAGTTTCTGCAGAACAACTCAGAGGTATGAGTCAGATTGTTATCTCTGTCCCTTCCTGTGACTCTGTTTTTCAAGCTGTTGTTACTTTTCTTGCTTGATTCCTTTTCCTCTGTTTCTGCATTTTCTCATTTCTCTAATCATTAACTGTTTGAGTCTGCTCTCTGGAACTTGGGGTAGCCCTAGGAGACTAAAGCTTTTTTCCTACAAACAAGAAGCGGAGGCGCAGAAGGTCTTGTATCCAGCAGGGCCACGCAGGGTCCTGCTTGGTTTCATTTTTACTTACCTTTTTCTCTTCATGCTACTTGGATTTGTTGACAATCGAGGGTTAATGTCAGCTACGTTATTATCATTGTTGTTATATTTTCCAGAGATACTGGAAATTTCAAAGAAAACTTGCAGCCCTGCTATTTGATCTCTTGAAGGAGGGTGGGAGGGGTTGAGTCAGAAAGAGGTACTAAGTAATGCTAAATAATTTAACCCTGAGATATGTAACTGTATCACTTTGATTTGGAATTTTAGAGAAGGTAGAACTGGAGGCATTTTTTGATTCAATCCCCGCTTTTGAGAGTTGAATAGAATGAGACCCAGAGATATCAGTTTACATCTTCCAAGCCTACAGCTAGCCTGGAGCAATTATGACTCATTCATCCATTCAACAGCTGTTTGAGGCCTTGAGCACGGAAAGAAAGAAAATATATTCATAGCCCATTTTATATGGAATTAGATGATTAGTTTTCTTAGTTATTTTGCATTTTTCTTAAAAGTCATAAACTAAATAATAAACTAAATAATCATGTCTCTTTGCTGAAAAAATAAATACAGAAATAAATAAAAGTTTATTACTTTTGACAAAGAATCCATTAGGTACATGATATTTTGAAAAATACAACTAATACTAAATATTGCTCTAAAACAGATGAATTAATGTAAAAAATTAAATATTATTTAATTTTCTTGAGTGTGATCTGACCTATGTATAGTGCCAGGTCACAAAGTTCAGGTGGAGAGAACAGACACAGAGCATCTCCAAAGGACAGATGGGACTTCTATTCATGTCTCTTACTTTTGAGATTTATCTTTTTTTGATCCAGTCTTTCAAAGCTAGACATCTTGGACATTTAGAGATAAGCAGATCAGACCCAGTTTTAGAAGTGCTCTAAACTCTACTGAATATACAAAATAAGTCTCTTCCAGTTCTAAAATTCTGTCAAAGTGTTATTTGACTGAGTAGTTTAGATTGGACAAATGACTTAAAAACTATTTTTGTTTCTCTTTTTTGTACTTCCAAAAACACCTTACAAGATACCTTATTACCTTCTCCCTGCTCTTTCAAAGGAGATAAGGGATGCCAGCAGGAAGGTTGGGGCTTGCAATGGAAAATAACAAGAAAAGATAAACTCTGCCGTTCTTAGGAAATATGTTGGCCCTCAGGGAACTTCCTGTACTCTAAGAGTGTGAGCTGTGGAGACAACGCAGTATGCAGTCGACACAAGGCCCCGGATCCCTCTGGTGGAAAAAATGCGTTTCCTGTTTCCAGTCCTGGCTGCATGAAGTCCTACTTTTTAGTCAGACTTCTGTGTCTCGTGTTCCACTATTCAGAACTGCGTTTTTACTAACATTTATTCCTGCATTTCCTGGAGTGTTAAAATTTATTTAAAAAATCTGAACTGAGGGTAGTTTCTGGGCCATGTTAACAAATACTCTGTGAGCTGGGACACTGAAGAATTAATGAAAAACAGGGATTAATAGCATTACCTTGAAAAAACTGTAAAATCTATCAAAGGGCAAATTTGAAACTTCGACATTGAAAACTCAAAAGTCAATTTTTTTCCTGTTTTTAAAGGTAGCTGGTTTTGACCTACTTCAAAATACAAGTATTTGGTAGAGCTAGAATTGTGTGATTGAATTCCAGTGACACCATGAGAAATGTCATTGAGGCAAAGAAAGAAGATTATAAAGATATTGGCAAATGTCGAAACTGAAAAGAAAATTTATGAAATCCAAGAGTTTCATGGCTAGTGAATCAGTGTTCAATTTATATTCATACAATATATGCCACTTAAAGTCGGAAGCCTTTTTAGGGTAGTGAGGTAGACGTTCTGCACGACTCAGTATTGCTGTCTTTTATGTTTTTTCATCTGGCTGAACAATGTGAAAAATAGATGCATGTAAATAATGTTAGGAAATATGCAATGATGTGCCAGTGTAAAATGTCTCAGTGTTTGATTTCCATTCTCATTCAGACTTCAAGCCCATTGACTTTGCAGATTTCAATGTGGCTGGACCAGGATGACACTGGTCTAGGGGTCTGGTTGATCTAACTGCGGTACCTCCTCCCAGTGAAATGCTGTGCTACTGAGCTCTCTTGGTACCAATATAGAAAGAAATTAAAAAAAAATACTGTTAAAAGGAAAGAACAAGTTGCAGAACAGTGTACCTTGAATTTTTTTGTAAGGTAAGAGAAAATAAGATTATAATATGTGTATTTGTACATCTATAAGGAAATGCTGGAAGAATAAATAATAAAGTAATAGAAGATGTTACCTGTGAGGAGAGAGACGGAGGTTGAGGTAGACAGGAACATGGAGCGGACTGAGATGTCTCAGCGTCTGTCTTTTTATATCATTTGACTTTTGAAGTAAGAATATATTGCCTATAAAAAACTAAAATTTAAAAATATGTAGCTATTATATGCACACGTTTGAGGAATTGACAGTACTTATCCAATATTGCCCAGTATTTGGGGGCACTAGTCAATTACATTCCACTGAACATAGCTACTTTTTTTTTTTAGTTGAAGAATTGTCAATTACAATGTGTCAGTCTCTGGTGTACAGTATAATGAACACAACGTTTTATTTCTATGGACAGAAATAATTTGCATTCTTTTATATTCCTATTGAGAAGAATCATTTGCATTATTGCAGAAGTAGCTTTTCATTATCCATAACTTGTTAATTAATTTAAAGATAACTTCTTAATATGTTTATCATCTAGAATTTAAAAGATTATCATGATGTCCCTAAAATTTATTTATTTATAAGATTTCATTTACTGTTGCCACAATCAATGCTAGGTTTTGTATAAGGAAAAGGTAAAGTTTTTTTTTTAATTTATGTATCTTTATTAAAAAATATTGTTTAAAGTGCTACATTAAAGTTATAAGTGGAACTAGTTTTCTCAACTCTGTTCCATTTATTCTAGTGTAAGGCCTTGACTACAAACCAAAATTGGGTGAGGTAGAGTTGGACTTAACTTCGAATTAAATTCAGTAAATGTTTATTGACTACCTACTTGCTATGTACTGTTTTAGGCACTTATAATTCAACAGAAAACAAGAACAAGAATGACACCTGCCCATATAAAGTAAAATTTTAGTTGAGGTGGGTGGGAAGCAAGAAATAAATATAACAAGTAGGTAAATTATATAGTGTTAATTTATTAAGTACTGTTAAAAACTAACTTTTTAAAATTGAAGATAAAATAAGATCTTCTGCACATATAAAATGAGCATCTGTCAAAGATTTTTTTTAACTCACTGATTGATGAGGAAACCAGTAAGATGGCATAACTGGTTCAAAGGAGAAATAAAAGTATCACATGTTTATATTTAGCAAAACATACACTGAAATAAATTTGCAAATAAGTAGGAAAACTAGTCAGTATTTACAGGGCACTAGTCAATTACAGTCCACTGAACACAGCTACTTTTTATTTCTATAGACAAAAATCATTTGCATTCAATTTTCTCTTATACTCTTATCAACAAAAATCATTTTCATTATTGTTAGGTTTTTATTGCATTTCTACGGATAAGAATGCATTATTTCAGTGTTCTGTAGTCAAAGGAGTTATAAAATAGAGTTGCTGTAACTTCTGCAAGTAAAAGGACTTTCTCTATCAACAAGTTTTAATTGTTATGGCTCATTCCAGTGATAACAAAAATAAAGTATCAATGGCACCACGTTTAGAAGACTAGTTTCTTTGTTGCCTTGGAAACAGTTTTGACTAGTTACTGTGAAAATAATGTACCACTATTTATGATATTCTACTTATCCTCAGGAAGTAGCTAGCTAATAAATCTTTTTTTTTTCCACTGGTTTGGGTATTTTAAAATTTTTCTTTCTATCTTTCTTTCTTTCTTTCTTTCTTTCTTTCTTTTTTTTTTTGTCTACTTGTTTTGTAATCAAAAGTCTGGATCTGGAGTTTTTGGTAAAACTTAAAATGCTTAATTCTCTTTGCTTATTTGCTTTGCCAATTTATTCATGAAAGTTCTTTTTATGTCTCAGATGCTGGGAACTTAGTGCTGGAGACAAGTGGATTTATCAAGCCCCAATCTTAGCAGCTATCGGGGTAAGTTTAAAAGCCTATATAGTTTTTTTAGAAAAAGAAAAAAGGATGCATAATTAAATTGCTGCTAAAGCCTAGAGAAAGTATACTTGTCACTTTGTTCTACAAAGGTTTAGGAATGCTCACATTACAGCAGTAGCTGTTGGGAGACCCTTATTTGTGGCTGACTCTAAGACCCATTAAGAAAGCACATACCTTCCCTTTAATCAGATAGCGTGTGGAGGCAATACTAGGACTTCAAAATATCTTTGAATGTTTACAGGTTCAAGCAGTTGGGAGGTCCTGAAACTCATCCCCCTTTTCAGCCATTGTTTTATAATATTCTGATCACCAGATAGTAGATCAGGAGGAGGAGACAAAGATGGAATACCAGGAGAACTGAGGAGTTACTGAGAGAGAAAAATGATAGTCTGATTTATTATACAGCACTGCCTAAAGCTTTTATTTGGCGTACTTTCGTTACTGAGTCCAAACTTGTTCTGCTTGTTGCATGACAGGCCAATAAATCAGGAGACGAGGTGTTGGGGTAAGGAACAATGATTTTATTTGAAAAGCCAGCAGACTGAGAAGATGGCAGACTAATGTCCTGGAGAACCAACTTAACCCAAGTCGAATTCAGGTTCCTTTTGTACTAAAAATAAGAGGGGATGTGGTTAGTTGTTGCAGATTTCTTGGTGTCAGAATCCTTTGTTCTTGCAGCTGTCCAGTGGGTCAGGTCATGGTGTCCCTGCAAACCTCCAACAGGACAAATGTTATTCTCTCTTTTGCAGCTTTTTATCTTTATATGAATGGGAAAGTGTTATACTCTTAAAGGTCAGAGGCTTGAGATCAGCTATCCTGTATATTTCAGGCTCTAGGCAACATTCTTTTACATAAGGTACAGAACCAGCAGGACTAAGCCCAGGAAACAGAGCACAGGGTTACAGCTAAAGGAGCAGATCTAATATGGAGTCAGATTCGTTCTTCCCTTTATACTTTCTCCAAGGAGTTAAGAGGATTCCATACTGACACATATCCTGTGGATCAGCTCTAGCAGATAAATAAAGAAAACGACTAGAGTTGGCAATCACATTGCATGGGACCTTAACTGCCTGTAATATTTCAACTACATACCACATCTGTGTTATAAAAAGACTCCAAATTTTTACACTTCTTTGTGTCTAACAAAACTCACCAAAATGTTTACTCTTGACCTTCCTTGAAGACTTTATGGCATTAGCTTCTCTATAGTTTGATGAAGAAATTATACCACTTGTGTTTTCCTGGTTTTCATGTATTAACACAAGATTACAAACATCTTACAAAAAAGGACTGATGTCCCAATATTAAGTGTTACATCATATGAAAGTAATTCAGCTGCCTGATTTTTAACCAGGTTTGTTCATTTGTCTTTCTTTGTCCTCCAGTTTCTTACTTTTCTCATTTGGTTTCTTTCGGACAAAGTGTCACCCAGTGTGTCAGCAGGTTGGCATGCTGGATCCAGGAGGACAGTTCCGATGTGGTTGAGGTTGTGTTGAGGCTCCATCTAAACAGTCAGATGACAGCTTATTTACCTCATAGGAAAAATGTAGAAAGCAAAATGGAAGAGATCAGAAAGGAGCCTTCATTCCAGAAGCTCACTGATGTAAATGTTTAGAGGGGAAAATAAAATACAGGCATTTTTAGAGAAGCTACCCTTGCTAAAACAGCCTGTTACCAAATTAGACCGGACTCTCTTAGGAGAAGCCCCAAAATGGATTGTGGTTAAATGAATGAGTGACTTCACTGTAGAAACTCTTACCATTTTATTTTGATGAAAGGCTGCTGTATTAATCTAGTGAGAGATCATTCCATCAAACCTAGTGATAAACTGTCTCCCTGAGAGAATATCAATCAACTTAAAGATGAAAATTAGCTTCATAAATTAACTGATGTTTGCTACTCTGATTTCCCTTTTATCCACTGATTCTCTATCCTTTTCTACATTTCCAAGCCTTTAATTTCCCTTTCTTTTTGTTCCTCCTCTATTATGTTTGCTTTTCCATCTCTTACCACCATCTTTTAAAAAGGGTAACCCATGTATTACTACTTTTTGTATCTTCAGTGCCTTGTACCAGAATTAATAAATAAAAGATACTCAAATATTACAAAAATGTATGAAAATTTAAGAACATTAAATTAGAGTTAGTAACAGTAAAGTTATGTGATTGTAGAGGTTCTGAAAGAGTCTCCATTGGTGAAGAGCCAGAAATGATGGTTCAGTAAACTGAGGGAAACTTAGGTGGGATGCCATTTTCATCTTCTGGAACTAAGATTAGGAGCGCTGCAAAGCAAGACTTCTTAAGTATTTTTCCAATATTACAACATCCATTTAATCTCAAAAACCAGAGAAAAGATTCAAGAGCACCTTTCTGTTCACTTAAAGTTACCTTTTTGTTTCTTTGTTACAATTCAGGGTTATCCCCGATCCTATGAAAGTTTCCTCATTTTACCGTAGAGCCAGCCTGCATGGGAAGAGGGGCACCGGGACCTGAGTCTCAAGCGCTCTGGGCGGGTGCTCCTTCCTCTGAGCTGTACTGTGTCCTGAAGCCAGGAAGAATGAACTTAATACTGATGACATACACAGCAAAGTGCCTACTACGACTGGGCACTGTCATAAACACTTCATTTACGTTGATTTGTCAAATCCTCCAAATAACTCGAAATGAGGAAACTGCCCAAGGTCACTCAGCTAGTAAGGGGTGGAGCTGGAATTCTAACTTCAGAGTCAGCGTTCCTACCTAATGAGCTCCCAGCACTTACAGTAAAAGCCAACATCCCTGGTAGTCCAGAGGAGACTGTCACTCATGCGCACATCCCTTTATATGCCGTGCCTTCGCCTCATTGTTTCCCTTTCAGTTCCTTGAACTTGTCCATGTCCGCCCCTCTCAGGACTGTTCTTTATTTTGCACTAGACCCCTGGAAGGCTAGGATATGCTGCCTTCTACTCATTACTGAAAAAAAATTGTTCAGTTGAAATATGGTTGATATACAACGTTGTGTTAGTTTCAGGTGTACAGCAAAGTGATTCAGTTATACATACATATATATATATATTTTTTCAGATTCCTTTTCATTACAGGTAATTACAAGATATTGAATATAGTTCTCTGTGCTGTACAGTAGGTCCTTGTTGTTTATCTGTTTTATATATAGTAGTGTTTATCTGCTAATCCAAAACTCCTAATTTATCCACTCCTTCCCCTTTGTTAACCATAGTTTGTTTTTTATGTCTGTTTTATAAATAAGTTTATTTGTAGTATTTTTTTTTAGATTCCACATGTAAGTGATACAATATGATATTTGCCTTTTCCTGTCTAACTTACTTCACTTAATAAAATAATCTCTAGGTCCATCCATTTCTACTCTTCATTTTTTCTCCATTCTCAAATGTTATTTTATTTATTTATTTTTATTATTGTATTTTTATTGAAGTATAGTTGATTCACAATATTATGTAAGTTTCTGGTGTACAACATAGTGATTCAGTTATACACACATATACATTCTTTTTCAGATTCTTTTTCATTATAGGTTATTAGAAGTTATTGAATATAGTTCCCTGTGCTATACAGTAGGACTTTGTTGTTTACCTATTTTGTATATAATAGTTTGTATCTGCTAATTCCAACTCCTAATCTATCCTTCCCCCTGCCTTTCCCCTTTGGTAACCACAAGTTTGTTTTCTATGCCTGTGAATCTGTTTCTATTTTGTAAATAAGATCGTTTGTGTCATTTTCTTAGATTCCACATAAAAGCGATAACATATGAGGTTTGTCTTTCTCTGTCTTTCTTCCCTTAGGATGACAATCTCTGGGTCCTTCCACTTCTACCTCTCACTTTACATGTCATTTCGTGGTGGCTTCCTTGATGCCCCCTATCTAAATTAGGTCACCTATTGTAACCCACAGAGCAGTGACTTTTCTTCCTTCTCACGATCATCATAAAGTATAATGTTTCTGATTGTTGAATGTCCATCTTGCCCACTAAACTGCCAGGTGTATGTGAATAAGAGCCATATTTCCCCTAAATTTCCATATTCTAGTGCCTACCAATTTTCCTGGCACGTAGTGTCCACTCAACAAACCCTTTCTGTAAAAATAAAACATGTATATAAAGTAAATATTCTGGCGATTGCTAAGAGGGAGAAAGTGAAATGAGAGCATAAAGCAAGTATAGTTACAAAAATTTTTAGTCCATTTCATGCAACCTTTTTATTTTCTAGAGAAGGAAACTAAAGCCCACACTGATGAAGGCCACATAGCCAGTGCGACACAACAAAGACTAACCTGCATTTTTGACTGTGTTCTTTTCACTTGCATTCAGAACATGTCAAAATTGTTTCTTGAAGTTATGGGAAAATAACCTTTCCCTTTTTATGATGACATTTATAGTTTTTTTGTATATTAACTTTAGGATAAAAGGTTTGTTTTCTAGTCCTGCACTGCATTTAGTACGGATGAACATTCATAGGTTCTAGCTTGAAGAAGTCACATCAACAGAATTGAATTTTAGAGATAATCACAGACTTCAGGACAAATTTGGAAGGAACCACTTGATTTTGGAATCACAGAATTCCAAAATTGTAGCACTGTTGTTTTCTGTGTTTTGTTCGTGTGTGGTAAAACTATATTTAAGGGAACTAGAGTGATTAGAAAACATTAATTTTTGTTCTGAAAACAGATATCTCCAAATATAACAATTATTCACCTGCAACACTTTGATGTTGATTTGACAATGATTTAAAAATTTTTCTATATAGTATTAAAATACGAGAGGGATGTTTCCTAACTGACAACAGAGCATAAAGCATCGTTTGGTCCTGGGCCTCCTAGAGCATCATTAGAGGGAACAGTGTGCTTGGCCCGCAGAGCAGGAAAAGCAGCAGGCAGGGCAGCATGGAATAGAAGTGGTAAAGGAGAAGCTGGCAGATGTGATAAATCCTGACCAAGTAGGGCACTGCCCTTCAAGGACCCACATTTGCACTGGTGTCAACCGAGAGAGACTGTAATAGCTGGAGAAAAATAAAACCACAGACATAAAAATGCAGATTGTAAAATTGAGCAGACTTGCTCATGAGCACTTAGAAGATGTCCTCAAGGATGCCAATAACATGGGATGGAGAGAGGTTTGGTACTAGCATAAATCTGAGATCTTAAATTTACAGATTAGGGATTGTCTTTACCTGTTTCCTTCATCCTGTCTTAGCCTGCCCCATCCATTCATCCGTCCTTTCATTCATCATCCGCTGATGTGTGATCAGATGGTCTTTCTAGTCCCTGCGCAATTTCATTTGAAAAGGAAAAATTTTAAATTTATTTTTTGGGGCAGGGGAAGGTAATTAGGTTTATTTATTTATATTTATTATTTTTTCAAATAGAGGTACTGGGGATTGAACCCAGCACCTTGTGCATGCTAAACACATACTCTACCACTGAGCTATACCCTCCCCCTCAATTTCATTTTTTACCAGAAAGTCTTTTCTTTTGTCCCGTGACAGAAATAAATATCTTACTTTCTACTTATCATTTGATGAATAAATATTTTTGAGGGCTTTTTTTTTTTTGCTTCAGGTTTTATCTCAAAACCTTTTCTTCATTAACTCTCAAACAACTTTGAAATTGGTATTTTCGGTATTCTCAGTTTGAGTCCAAGAGAAGTTATGTATCTAACTTGCTCAGGTTTATACATTTAGCAAATGCTGAAGCCGGAGTCAGATTTAGGCAGTGTGGTTCCAGAAACCACAGTTTTCCCTGTTTGTGGTAATTAAATTTAAGTTAGGCCAGCCTTTGCCACGGTGAGAGCACATATACCACTGTGTGAGAAGACTGATTTAGGCAGTGCATACAAGGTTACTAAGTAATATTTAGTCATCTATTGAGAATATTGGTCCCCTTCCAACCCTTCTGAACACATCAAGGAGAAGGTCTCATTTTGGTACTGGTCTTCAACACCAGTCTAAAATGTGTGGTGTGTTTCTTTGGGGGATGGGGATGGAGGGCAGGCAACCCAGTCTAGATAAAATTTCATATGGCTATGTTTCCATTGTACTTATTTTTACAGTTGCTTCTTGTTTCTATAGCAGCTTCTACTGGTTTTCCATTTATGGTAGTGATAGGATATTTAATTTTTAATAATTTAATAAAGGTGGATTGTTTGAAGAAGAGTATTAAGTAAATAATGGTAGGTGAGTCATACTGATATGGTAAAATCGTGGTGGTGGTGCACCCTAAGCCATTTGGAAAACGCTGAACTAGACACATTCCTTTGACAATGAAATTGGAAATTACTGCAAAAGGCCTGAATAATCAGTGAGTGTCCACATGGTTGTGGGAGGCTAGCTGTGTTTCATGTGATCAGGAACTTTAAAAGTATAAATGGGCAGGCCATGTGTTCTGTGGAAAACACAAGAGATCAGACTGGAAAGTGGATGGGAGTTGAATCATGATTCGACTCGTAGTCTGTACTAAAGGACGTTGGACTTTTCCTTAAAATTATGGTGAGACACTGAAAGATTTTAAGCAGAATAGTGATCTGATTAGATCTGGGAGTTGGTCGTACGGGGATAGTATCCAGGCATAGGATGCTGAGGTCAGGCTTCCCCGGAGATGCTGCAGAGAAGGTCTGCTCCCCGCAAGCTCCCAGCATAAAGAGGGCTGGGCTGAGTCGAGCAAACTCAGTATTCTTCCCACATTTGCTCATCAAATACTTCAATCAGTCTTCTCCAGGGATGGAGAGAGTAAGTGGGAGTGGGGCGAACAGAAGTACACGTCAGTTCAGCTGCCTCCCCAGAAGAAAAAATCAGGAATGAGGATTAAATGAACTAGTCTGGAGGTGTGGACATCTGTTTAAGAAAGCTATTAACCATTCATTTGTAAATGTGCAGTCCTGTCTGACTGACTTTGGTGTTAATTGTGATATTTTGAAGGTCCTCAGATTTCTGTATGAGAGGGCTGCTCTTGATGCAGGCCTCCACAGAAAGATGCAGGAATTAAAGAGTTGCATTTAAATTGGAACGACCATAAACAATGTTAAACTAAGGTAAGCAAGAGAGGGACATCAGTGCTGCAGCAGCTGGTGACCATGAGCAGTGTGACAGCAATCCATGGCTTTTTCTTCTTTTGATAGGAGTCAGTCCCACATATTCCATTCATGTAAATCCATTCCTTTGGAGATACCACAAACTCTCAAAATATTTCTCTGTATGATATGTTGCTTCATTCTAGCTGAGCTAAAATGTAAATGTGCAATAAGAAATATTTTTTTAAGGAACCAAGAAAAGGTGAATGTCCTCAATAAAAATGTAAATGTGTTACTAATTTAAAGATACATTGTTTATACTTGGAGGGTAGAAATTTCTTCCAGACTTACTTTTTTTTATAGTACATACAACTAAGCAATGTTTATACAGTGGGAATGATGAGACAGAAAATCCAAGATTCAGCCTCAAAGCAACTGAAAGCTTTTATTTAAAGAGACTGAAATTGGAATCAGGGCCAATCACTCACTGAGACATTAGAATTTATGTGCTTGTTTTTCTACAGCCAGTAAGTAGTTTGTTTCCCAGTAACTCCTCAAAAATAACCTACAGAATCAAAAAAATGTCCAAGCTGGGGAGCGTTTTGGAGGTTTCTTGCCTGATGCTAATCTGACAACACTATTGCAGAGATTGTGATCTTTAAATCACCCTGCAGATACCTGATGTAACTGTGGGCTCTTATAGTTTGCATAATATATGTTGACGGATTTTAGAAAAATACAGGGCAGTAGTGGTTCTTTCTTTTTCTTTCTTTCCCTTCCTTCCTCCCTCCCTTCTTTCCCCCCTCCCTCCCTCCCTTCTTTCCTCCCTCCCTTCTTTCCTTACTGTTGGTATGTTTGCTTGTTTGCAGGTGTTTGCCATGGCTTAGGGCACCATGTGTACCCAAGCTGAGAACTAATCTCTCTGGTTAGCAAGTGGTTTGGGGTGTTTGTCATGGGCTCATCCTGTGAGTAACGATCCAACCTGAATGACTAAGCAGTGGCCCTTGAGGAGACTGCATGCTGCTTAGAGTGCATTCAATGGAGAGCTCCAGGTTTTCAAACTTTTTTCTTATACATGTTTTGTTGCATGCACCGGTCAAAGGATGTCTCAGGGATTTCCAGTGGATGGAATAAGATGATGCTTCTAACCAATTTCTTCAAGAAAAATTTGAAAGTGATAAGTTAAAAAAATCACAGCTAGTGCACTTTATAAAATATGACCAGAAGGGGAAAAACAGGATATGGGCATCTCAGCTGCTGTTGAGTCAGTGGTTCATTTCCACCCAGTTGTTATTAAAGGAGGCTTGTTCATGAAAAACAAGAGGTGAGGGCGAGAGAGATGCCTGGTAAGGGAGGAATTTTAAGTCAAGTGGATAAAATTTAATCTCTAATCTTTGATGGAATTGCAAATACAAAATTAACTTGTTCCTCAGAGGAAAGATCTCCATTCCATAATCCCTTTCCTCTTCTAAATCAGTTAGAAATAGAACTTCGGGTGAAATTACATTTCTGCGGTACACTCCTAAGTTCTAAATTGAATTCCAGCTGATAAAAAGTGAACTACGTATTTTATCTTCATACCTGTACACATCATCAAATGATCATGTTTGATGTAAATTAAGGAATTTATTATCTATGAAATATTCAGTATTTAAAATTGATACACATATAAACAAAGCAAATCATTTCTTATGTTCACGATATTGAAAAATAAGCCAAAATATGGGGTGGAATGTGATGTATTCAGAGGGTCTCTAGGCTGCTAGTATATAGCATCTTTCTTTTATGCTCAGATTCTAAACAAGTTGGGATGTAAAACAAAGGGGGAAAGAGATAACCAAAACAAAAGCCTTACAGCTGCTGGAGTCTGGGTTGGAGGGTGTGATCTTTGGTTGGTTTGCCACATGGGCCTGTTGAAGAGCCCCATCACTGAGCAGGATCTGCCCACCTAGACACAGGATGCTGAGGTCAGGCTCCTAACCCTGGAGATGCTGCAGAGAAGGTCTGCTCACCACAGGCTCCCAGCATAAAGAAGGATGGGCTGAGTGGAGCAAACTCAGTATTCTCCCCACATTTACTCATCAAATGCTTCAATCCATCTTCTCCAGGGAATGGAGAGAGTCAGGGGGAGGAAGGAGAACAGAAGTGCATGTTGGTTGAGCTGTCTCCCCTGGAAGGAAGAATCAGGAACGGGAGAAAGTAAACCCTCCCCATCATGTATCCACAGGCATAGATGAAAACTGTGAGTGTAAACAGATAGCTTTAAAGACATTTTAAAACAGGGGACTTTCTTATACATAAATCTTGACTTCTTTTTCTACTGACATCTTTTGGGATAGACACCTAGAAATGACGATTCTGCATCGAGGGGGGATATGCGGATTTACTTCAATATAAGTAGTATGCGTATCTCATTCACTCACTTACTCATTCCTTCGCTCAGTTAACAAATCCTGATGAAACATCAAGAACATTGCAGGCACTGTGTGAGGCAATGGGGGTGAGTTGGTGGGGAGATAGACGCCAGTTTCTCTTTCAACTTAAGCACAGTGGATGGGACAAACACTTAAACGTGACAAGGACTATGATGGGGCTGGGGTGGCAGGAACAGCTTTTGAGAAAATGTGACATTCAGCCTGGAACCTGAGAATTAGCTGACTTAGTAAAAGTGAGAGTGGAGGGAGTGGAGAAAGTGATTCAGGCAAAGGTGATTCTAGGAACAGTCTCAGAGTTAGCCTGAGGGGCCAGAGAGGCTGAAGTTTTGAGTTTATTGTTTCAACTCATCTGTGGTTCACTTTGAATAAATCTTTAAAGATTTCATTGAGAGAGAATTTAGTGTTTATATTTGCATTATTTTAAAATCATATTTGCATAAAATTTATCTTATGTGTTACTGGCTTATTAATGGCCTTAAGCAAAATTTTCCCTCCAAGATTACTTGAAATATGCAAGGACACTCTGAATGATTTTCTCTTAGAATTTTTCTTCATTTAAAATTTAAAAACCAAAACAATGTCACCAGAATGTGAGTTGCTTTTTTTCATTCCATTTGTCCGATACATAGAGTCATTTTTCCTTCTGCAGACTCAGGTCTCTCTTTAGAGCAGAATTGTTTTCTCTTTTATATCTTTATTGATTTGTTCCACTTCTCATTTTCTTTTCTTTAGAAAGAGAAATACTCTTTATGATGACTCTCAATTTCATGCCCTCTAAATAAGCATCTATCCCTCATCACATAAGTCTTTGTTCTGTATCCCTCCATTCAGGAAATTTCTTTTAAGTGTCTTCTAAATTGCTAAATCCATTTTCCTGCTGTGTTAGACCTAATGTTTGCTGTTTCTAATATTGATTTTGAAACTTGTTTATAATTTAGATTCTTTATAGTCTTTTCTTAATCCATCCTACTCTTTAAAAAATTTCTCTCCATCTCAATCTACCATTAACTCTGTTTTGTGGGCAGTATGGTGCAGTGGTTAAGAGTCCATGCTATGCATCTGGGCCGCATGGGCTTCATTAAAGCTCCCGCTTACTAGCTGTGTGATCATGTATAGTTTATGTAAGATGTTGGTCATTCCTCATCTGTAAAATGGGGACAACAATATGCCTCTAATGGAGCTGTTGTGAAGACTGAGTCAATTCACCTACAACACTTAAAATAGTAAGTAGTCAATAGCTTAGTTTCTAATTAACCCATATTCTATACCTTCCTAAGTTATTTAGAGTTATTTGGAGTTTCATTCAACTGTTACTGACTGTATCAATATGTGTGTGTGTGTGTGTGTGTGTGTGTGTGTGTGTGTGTGTGTGTGTGTGTGTGCATCTGTGTATTTTGTTTACCTGTATTTTAAGACAGCAAGTTCTATTAATCTTAGTTTTTCTTAATTCGTATATACTTTCCATAATCCACTTGGTTGTCCTTAAATGTGTCCTTTTAGGTTTTAAACTGATTGACTGATCGGTGTGTATCTTATTTAGTCAAGTTTCTGGAAGTCTGCAGTATTTACATAGTGTGGTCTACTGACTTGAGTACAGGATCCCTGGTCATGGGCATTTCAATACGGTTGGAGCGTAAGGCTGGCCTATCTGAAGCCATTTATAATTCTTCCTTTTCCAGGAAGAGGGAATGGCAAACGACAATACATGGCTCGCATTGCTTCCACAGCTCTGCCAGCTTCAGCCCCTAGCCCTTTGTCCTTCACACGGTAGTTACACAGCATCACTTCCCACTGGTTTCACTCTCAGCTGCGTTGTATTGCCAGGACTGTAGTCATAGGGAGAGAGGAATTAATGAAGCGTGAAATAAGTTTGGCCGTTCAGAAAGTAGCACTCACGTAACAGACAAGCAGTAGTGTCTCACCTTCTTGCTGAAGGTTCTGTGGACCTGAACCAGGTGGGTGAGGATGACTGAAACTCCTCAGCTCTCATGTTTTGCATATTTATATCCTCCTGAAGAGAAGGTATAAGATAGTGGTTAAGAGAGATGTCAGCATCATGGTGGTATGTGACTCTCTCTTTGACTCTCCCCTTCAACCTCCAACCAGTAAAAGCATCCGTAACTCAACAAACAAGCCTCTGCCCAGCACAGTGGGGTGCCAGAGAGCTCTGCACATCTGGACATCTAAAGGTGGGTGGGCTGGAACACACAGAGGAGGTAGAACCAGAGGAACAGCACAGGTGGTGCCTGTGATCCTGGATCCCCAGCCACAGTAACCTTTGAGAACCTGGTAGCATCAGGGGAGGCAGAACATAAGACTCTGGCCTCCCAGTCAAAGTGGTTCCCTCAACCACAGGGGTCCAAGTAGCAGTCGCAGTGGGCCAGTGATCCTGTCCGTCCAATCATGGAGGTGCCTATGACTATGGCCCTTCCCTGCCTCCCCCTTACCCACAGTGGCAGTGCCTGTGAACCTGATAACCCTGGATGTGGCAGAGGCACCTGCAACCCTCGCTCCCTCCCAACCTTCCGGGGTGGAGCCTGAGACCTAGGCGACCCTGGACATGTGGAGGTGCCCACCATCCCAGTGTCCCAGGTAGTGATGCCAGTAGCACCAAGGCTCCAATGATCCTGAAGGCACAAGCAGCAACAACCAGAGCAATGGGCGACACTTCTGACAAAGGTGTGGAGGGTTAAAAAGTGCTGATTCTCAAATACAGCAGAGGCAGAGCAGGTAAGAGACCAGAAACTAGTGCTATAGCACCACTTACTGGAAAACAAAAGAGAGCCTCTAATTACTAATGTGTTGAATTCTTGGAATCAAGTGAAAAAAAAAAAAAGCTTTACCTAAAGGAGAAAGGTGTTTGCTACTTCAGATGTGCTGACAAACAACTCATCAAGCTCCATGAAGAACCATGTTAACACTGTATCACAAAGAGAAAATGACAGTTCTCCAGAAACCAAGCTCAAAGTCATGAAATAGTGCGATATAATTGAGAATTCACAATAGCTGTTATGAGGAAACTCAATGAACTGCAAGAAAATATAGAAAGACAATTCAACAAGCTCAGGAATAAAACTGATGAACAGAAGGAAAATTTTACCAAAGAGATTAAAACTCTAGAAAAGAACCAAGCAGAAATTCTTGACCTGAAGAACTCAACAGATGAGATGAAGAACACATTAGAAAGTACTGAAAATAGAGCAGATAATGTGGAAGAGAGAGTTAGTGAGCTTGAAGATAGAAATCTAGAAATGATACAGATAGAAGGGAAGAGA
Organism: Vicugna pacos; assembly: GCF_048564905.1. Lineage (NCBI taxonomy): Eukaryota > Metazoa > Chordata > Mammalia > Artiodactyla > Camelidae > Vicugna > Vicugna pacos. The sequence goes on along the minus strand of NC_132991.1, from coordinate 64,109,147 downwards.
GAATTAAGATCTTAAAATAATGAATAGATTCTCTGAGAACTATTTGACTCCATTAGGAAGAGCAACATTAGGTTAATGGATATCCCAGAAGGACAAGAGTGGTAAAAGGGAGCAGAGAGTTTATTTAAAGAAATAATAGCTTCCTTCCTCGGTAGCCTAGGTCAAATCGGTTAATTTCTTTGAGCTAGAGTTTCTTCATTCTTAGAGGCATAATAAAAATGCCTGCCCCACATTTACGTGAATATTTAAACTAGAGAGTGCTGAATAAATAGCAGCTTATTAGTCTCAACACATCCTTCCACCAGTTCACAGCACAGTTGTCTTTCCTCTAGGGTATGGGGCTCAAGACCCAGCCCCCAGGTCTTGTAGGAAGCTGTGAAATTGGTGTCAGTGGTAGGATGGCAAAGAAGATGGTGGGGGTTAAGGGCTGATGCAGGTGATCAGCCAGACTGGGGAGCAGGGCACATGAATCACCCAATAACCAAAATTCTCCAGATTCCAGAAATGATTGAAGACTCTGCAAGACAAGTTATCCCCAGGGATGCAGAGTTGATGGGTCCTGATTTCCAGCTGTTGCTCTGGTGTTAACACAGACCCACCCATCCATATTTGCATTATTCCTAAGTATTAGCACTTTTTGGACCATAGACATTTCTCTGAATGAAGGGACCCAAGGTGTTCAGGCTTCTACCTCCTTATGACTCCTGACATGGAGATCTTTTCTTCTTCTTCACTTGGACCTCTTCGTGGATCCTTGGGGCCCTTGGACATAAAATGGCTCATCTCTTCCCCTCCTTTTTTTCAAAGCCATAAATTGATTGTCTCTGGTGGTGCCCACACCTATAACATTTTTAATTCAATTTAATTGCCTACAATGGGGCCTTTTCTTATACAGCATCTTCCCTGGCTTTTTTTTTCAATCCTTATATACTTCACCCAGTACTTTTCATACATCATAAGAGAGACAGCATCCCCAAAGCAACTCTATTATTCCTCTCCCTAAAATAGATACGGAAGCTGGGAATTCATTTCAAAGAGGGCAGTCAGTTACATTTATGTAATACCTGTTATCCTTTATCCTGCCAGTCTGCCACAGAGCTTCACCTGAACTTTGGTTTGGAAATTCCATGGATTCTGGCAGATTATCCTCTGGTATTTCTACTCTCTAGTGCTGTTAAATTTTTTTTTAAATCTCTTTGTGTTTTCATGAGGGCAAATCAAGAATCACTATTCTTTCCAGTAACTTATCCCATATTTTCTCATTCGCATTTATGGAATGGTAATTTCAGTCTTTAAATACAAAGAAGTTCAATTTATGTACATTTTAAAAAATAACTTGAAGACTAACTTAATAATTCTTTGTAATATTATCTTCTCTTTCAGCTGAATTTTATTCTGTTTCTGAATACAGTTAGAGTTCTGGCTACCAAAATTTGGGAGACCAATGCAGTAGGGCATGATACAAGAAAACAATACAGGTAATTCCAGGATAGACGTCCATCAGAGGAAATATTTGGTATTTAGAGCGAAGAACAGATATCAATTGATCTGAAATGTCTCTAAGAGATTAAATTTGTGAATGTGTATTTTTGTTTGGTTTAATTGTGCCATGTTATCAGAAAAGCGTATATATATGGAAAATATAAATAACAATAAACCTTCCCAATGTGCTTAAATCCTAAATTTTTAAATCTGTTCTTAGCAATTAGGGTTTTACCATCAATTGTGTAACCTCCTAGAAAATTTCTTACTGATGATCTTGGTAGACATTTTTTTCGATATTCTATAATATGTCATAACTGAAAAAAAATCAAGAAAATGGATTTGCTATATTATTTCCAGTCTTTACATCAAATTGGCACCTCTCATACATTAATTTTTGAAAACTTTCAAATGTACTGGTTAAAAGAGGTCTATTATTCAGTCTATGTTGAAGAAAAGGACAAATTGAGTATTTATAATCATTATCAAACTATTTTAAGAGTGTGTCCTTTTCTTCCAATTATCATTTTGGAAGTTCTGAATCATTTTGGAAGTGGCTTGTATCCAACTGGACACACACATCCACTAGTCAGGTGGATGTGTATTAGTTTGCTTCATTGAACCGAACAAGGGAGAGAGTCTGCTAGTAAAGTGAATGTAACAATCTTATGCAACATAGTCACAGAAGTGACACCCCACCATCTTGGCCACAATGGATTGGTTAGAAGTAAGTCCAAAGTCCTGCTCACACTCAAGCGAAGGGGATTAACAAGGATGGTTTAACAAAGATGGTTTAACAAGGTGAGGACCACTGGGCACCATGTAAGAGTTAGCCCACTAAATTGGAAACTGGGATTCCTCTAAATACATGAGAAAATGTGTATGAAGAGGTAGTTAAAGGAAATAAAATCAAATTGCTTAGTTCATGAAAAACCAACCAACCAATCCAACCTAGAACTATAGATAACCTGAGATAGAATATTTGACAGGGAATATTTAGGGAAGGCAAGAAGTATTGACCACATGTAGCTCATAAGAAAATATGAAATGACAGATGAAGATCCAAGTGTAAGAAGAGACTAGGGAGCAGTTGATTCTAAAATGAACAAAACAAGCCAAAATGCTGCCTCTGAAATAAAGACAATTAATGAGGATAGACAGTACTTCTTAAAGTCTCAAACACAGATGTTAAAGAAGACTTAGGACAGAAAAAAAGGCATTTCACAATTTTATGAAAATAGAATCCTTTCAGCAAGAAGAGTGGCGATGAGATTAGAGGATTTAGGAGATAATAATCATGAAACAGAATGAACTACCCGATTTAGTATAAAAGTGACGAAGAGGAGGGAGAGAAGGAAAAACTACCAGAAGCAGTGGGGTCCAGAGATGAGGAAACGCCAGTCCCTGTTAGCTCTGCTAAGCTTTATTTTTTCTGGCAAGTTGTCTCTCCTGAAAGGCACTCTGTGTTGATTAGTTAAAAGGCTGCTGTTCTCTCCCAGGAAACTCGCCAAATCGACGATGGTGCTGGTGCTGGTCTTCGGGGTGCATTACATCGTGTTCGTGTGCCTGCCCCACTCCTTCGCCGGGCTCGGGTGGGAGATCCGGATGCACTGTGAGCTCTTTTTCAACTCCTTTCAGGTAGAGAGTGCCAGCTAGTCACTCGATGCCTGTGTTTTGCTCTTTCACCCCCTCACCACCTGTTTCTCTGTCCCTCTCTCTGGCTTTCACACACTTGTCTCCCGAGGGCCATGGAAGGGGCTGTTCTCTGGCACCTGCGCTTCCCCATCCTGCGGAGATCAGGTTAACCTCTCACCGCAGCAGGAGCTGCCTCGGCCCTGAGACAAGAAAGCGTGTTATTGTAAACGATGGGATGCCAACCGAGCAGGAATCTCCATGTGTCTGTTTGGAAAGTAAATGAAAGCAAAAGAAGGGGAAGGCAGGCGAGAGAAAGAAAGGAAAAGGGAAACAAAAAGGAGGAGGTTGCTTCTACACATTTGGTCTCATTTGAAAACATGATTACCGTCATCCCTCACGTGCTTGGTTACAGATGTTTCCTGACTTCTTCCTGCTCCTCATTTGCTGCCTTAGATCTATTTGCTATACAATAGTGGGAAGAAGCTTAATAGGAAATCTGATCATGTCAGTAATCTGCCAGAAGTATCCAGAGCCTTTCCACTGCACTCAGAATAAAATCCAAATCCCGTTTCCTGATGTGCAGAGCCCTGTGGGGCAGGGACCCTGCCCGACGGTGACCTCACCTCACACCCTGCTCTCCATGGCCCGTGAAGTTTGAGCTACGCTAGTGCTTCCACACTTTCTGTTCTTCAAGCACATTCCTGCCTCAGGGGCTCAAACTTGCTGTTCCTTCTGCCTGTAATGCTCTTCTCTCTAATATTCATGTGGCCTGGCTTCTTCTCACTCAGACCAGCTTAAATGTCACGCCCTCTCAGAGAGGTCTTTATCGAGTTCTCCCTTTGACAGATGTTCCCCGTTTTCCTCTTTCAGCACCACTTGTTTTGCCTCATAGTCCTTATCATCTTACATGTTTCTCCTGTGGCTATTTGTTTATATTTTATCCTTTGTATTTCCTTCTAGAATGTAAGCTCTCACACAACAGGGACCTTGTGTGTCTCTATTAAATTGTTCCTCTCATGCTGAGCATTTCACATTGTATCAGCTCAATAAATATTTTGCAAGGAGCGAAAAAAAGTCTCTTTGTGTTTTCACCATACAATACCCTATGTCTGTAGTTTCTATCACTCACAGTGTATAAATCTCACCAACCAGGGCATGGTCTGTAATCCCTAAGTAGCAACACATGAAACGAATATAATAGAAATCAGGTCTTTGTGTATCTTGGAGTGTTTTATGAAGTTGTTTGGTTCAGCTGACACCAAGGGAAGATTTCAGACAAACTTCATGTATACTTAAGGATTTCATACATTAGGAGAGAATAATTTGTATAATTTTCTGAAGGAATCATTAAAAAAAAAACCACCCCACAGTCTTTCAGCTTACGCATTTAGACACAGGACACTTCATAATTGTGGTCTTCATAATTAAAGTTACTTAATTAAAACATTCTATTTTCTTCTCCAGGGTTTCTTTGTGTCTATCATCTACTGCTACTGCAATGGAGAGGTGAGTTTGAAAGACCTCAGACCTCCTGCATGTCTTACTGTAAGTAAGCTTGTAAATGGCCTTCAGGATAAGACCTGAATCTCTTTAGGGAACCTCATGGGTTATACAGGACAGAAGGGACAGGGAGAAAGGAGATAATCTAGTCATAAATTATTTTGAGAAAGCAAGAATTGGTGTAAATAAGCTAAGGTCTTCCTCTTCCAAAAGTTTTAAATGTCAATTCAGTTGCAAACCTTGATATCAAAAATCAAAAAAACAAAAAACAAAACAAAACAAAAGTGCTGGAATGCAAATTAATACCTGGAAGGCAAGTGAACTTCATATTTCAGTCAGTGCTTCAACTTATATTTAATTTCAAGTTATATCTGAAACTCAGATGCAAGTTTCCCTGGGAGTAATGGATTCATTAGAACATGCTGACATCTTTTAAACTACAAGATGGTGGTGGGACAATTTCAGTTCATTTAGGAGTTGGCTGGAGAGAAATAATCATGTTCTTTTAGATGACATCTGCTTACCTGGTTTCCACTGCTTCCTGTGGACATTTCAAATAAGCTTGTGGAAAACTGCGATAGCAGTAGAACTGAATCTTCAGTGGCAAGAATGGAAACAAGAGCCCCACCTTATCAAGAATGTACTTGCAGTGCCTCCTTATCACGGTCCAATCCTCTTCCCACTTTCCCTCCTGCAGTGTGCCTTGCAAAGCAATGGCGTTTCAGTTACATTTCAAGCTGAGTATCTTCCACGCCGTTCCACAAACTTACCCTTTTTCTTCACCAACCTGGAGTCCTCTTTTTCCTTTCCCATGAGTCAGGTATTTGCATGGGCTGTATTTCAGCTTCTATTAAAATATGAACCTTGGACACACCCCTTTGCCTCTCTCTAAGCCTCAGTTTGCTCCTCTCCAGTAGTAACACCTCTCAGGAAGGTTTTTGGAGGTTGAGAGGGAAAAGCACAGGTCTGAACTTTACAGGTCCACTTATACGCGGACTTTTTTCACTAACTGTGTCCTACAGTACTACACGATCTGGGGTTGGTTGGATCCACGGATGCGGAGCAGTTCAGTTGGAACCCCAGGTACAGCAGGCCACCTGTGAAGTCATAGGGGATTTTCTGCCACATGCGGTGGGCACCCCTCGCCCCCACGTTGTGCAAGGGTCCGCTGTATGTGTAAAGTCCCTGGCACACAGTGGAACCTTGTTAGTGATTAGCATTGTGTTTGAAATCAGGGCAAACACCCATCGGACATGGCTGCAATCTCTGATGGTTTCTGATGCACAATCTGGTGCTTGCGGTTTAGGTTCAGTCTGAGGTGAAGAAGCTGTGGAGTCGGTGGAATCTCTCCGTGGACTGGAAAAGGACGCCCCCATGCGGCGGCCACAGATGCGGCTCTGTGCTCACCACCGTGACTCACAGCACCAGCAGCCAGTCGCAGGTGGCGGCCAGCACGCGCATGGTGCTCATCTCCGGCAAAGCCGCCAAGACGGCCGGCCGGCAGCCCGACAGCCACGTGACTTTACCCGGCTATGTCTGGAGTAACTCGGAGCAGGACTGCCTGCCGCACTTGATCCACGAGGAGACCAAGGAAAGTAACGGGAGGCAGGGAGATGAGATAACAACGGAGGAGTCCTCCAGGCAACTAGAATTTCACCCAGACCATGAAGGGAGGAAAGGAGAAACTGAGGATGCTCTGTGAATGGAGAGCCGTGTCTTTGAAGAACTGGTCCATCGGGTAGTGTCGGAGGAGCTTGGTCGGCATTCTTCTGCTTGAGCCCCAGAGCTGAACATTCAGGGTTGAAGTGTTCACAGAAGTTTTCAGGCTCCATGAATTGGCTCCTGTAAATACTAACGCCACAAAAGAAGTGTCAGTGGAGTCGTTTATTACCTTATTTTGGCATTAAATTTTCTTCTGAATTGATGTGTGGTGCTTGCTCTGTGATTGCTCATTTTTCTGCTACTTTTGGGTAGAAAACGTTACAGCTGCTTAGCTCCAGTTTTCTCTCATAATATTACTCTAAATATGACAGAGATCAGTTAGTATGTGTCATTTTCCTTTTGACAAATTACTACTCTTTCTCTTTCTCACTTTAAAGTACGTCTATCATTGCATTCCTTTTGCCTGTACATCAGAGTAATGACGGTCTGAAAATGTACATGGAAAGATTAAAGATCTCGGAAGAAGTACACACTGGAAAATAACTTGGCTAGACTTTCATAAACTAATAAATCTGTGAGGACCTTGCTTCTAAGAAAATTACTCAAAAAATAATACTGTACATATTCCTCGTTTTGAATGTCCCCTCTGTAACCAGCCAAATCTCGAGCCTTTGCTCTTTTGTAAACCTTGATGTGTTATGAGGTTTTCTTAATCAGTGAGCTTGTGTCTGCAAACTGATTTTGTTTATAATCATTTATATTGAGAGCAAATCACACTGCATCTGTGCCTTTTTCTTCTTTGTTCTGTTGCTGTATTCCAAATGGCATGTGGGATAAATTAAAAATTCATTTCAAAAACACATTTTGGGCCACTTTTTAAAATTTACTCTTAGCATCTAACTTTTGTTTTTGAAAATCAACCAAATAGCCCTTCTCCGAATCTACAAAGATCAGCGTGTAGCTCTGGAACTCTGCTGAACTTGAAATTTCAGTATGTTGTGGTAGTGAAACAGGGTTGAATGCATGTTAGGTACCCAGCATCCTGCTGGGTTTCTACAAGCATTAACTCATTTACTCCTCAGCACAGACTTATGGAGTAAGTCTTACCAATGTCCCTTTTTACAGATGACAGCGTGACTCACAGAAGTGGAGTAACTTGCCCAAAGTCGCACAGCTAGTCACTGAGAGAACGTGGTTTCAGACACAGACCTTCAGACTTCAAGTCCCAGGTTCTTAACCATTATGCTATACCGTTGTCAATATATATATATGTATATATATATATATATATGTCGTTCATTCACCCAACAATTCAATGAATTCCTTCTGGGGAGAGAGTGCTTTAGGAACTCTTACTGTAATATTGTCTAACCTCTGACCCTCATGAAGTTTCCACTCTAATGAGGGAGCCAAATACAGACAGGAAATGAAAACATCATGCAGTGTGTTTTTCGGTGAAATGACACAGGTCAATCTGATCCACCTCATTTTGAGGAATGATTTAAATATGCAACTAGTATCATGATGAAAAAGGTACTCTGATGTCTGCACACCCTCTTGAAAAATATTGCGCTTTCTTCCCATGTTCATTCTTTCCTTCCTCCTCTGTAACGTACAGAGGTCATTTCCTTCCCATCCTGTTTACGAAGCTGCCATTGTGCATACTTAATTCATTTGATTCAATGCTATCCCGTCACATACTAATACTGCCTCCCTATTAGGAGAACCATCATGGGCTGAGCCAGTGATTAAGTTCAGTTTCATTGTTAATGCTGTGCAGGGCTTTACAAGTCATTTACCTTCCTTTGTAGCTCAAGTCCTCTATCTTCAAAATGAAGATCATATCTGCCTGCCTTAGAGAAATGCTCTGATGATAAGAGAAATCACATATTGAAAACACTTGGTAAAATAAAAATCCCATACAAATACTTGGTTTAGGTTGTCATTACATTATTGTTCAAGTTAAATGTCATTTTACCCCATAATATTATAAAAGGCTTCATTGGTCATTGCAACATAATAATTATTAGACTATACATATTTTGGTAATATGGAAAACATGCACGGTTCTTACCTTCTAAGCCACCCCCCAATTCTAAGGCTAGACCACTATTTCTTTACATTAACAAATATGACTAAAGCCCTCAGACTTACCAAGGTTTTCTTTAAAGTTTAATCATTCATTAATTGAACAAACCTTTACTTAGAGCCTATCATGTGACAGATACTATGCTACGTGATGGGGCCATAACAAAAAGTAAGGCATAACCTACTCCTTCAAGAAACAAAGAGCAACTTAGTTGCTAGGACTCTATCTCGAGTGTACACACATTTTTTCTTCCAGATTTTGATAACGTCTGCATCCAATTAGACAGTTAGGGCTGCAAGTTATACTCGTGTGTTGATTTTATCAAGTAAACTATTGAACAGTTACCAAGGATTGCCATTGAACTAGCACTCGTTTTCTTCCCAGCAACTGTTCCATTTTAGAAATGTAAATATTTAAACAGTTGAGTTTATTCAAAATTTGTAGAGGACAGGCTGATCTTTTCTAAAGAGTTATTAAATATTTTGGCTCATGAGTTGCATTCCAGTCTTTTTCTCTCTTTAGGCCTGCTCTGCCCATGTCCTCCACTCTTGGTCCCTCTTCCTGAGACACACAGGGAAACATTTGCTCAGTAAATCTTGTACCTGCTCTTCCCAGAAAGTTCTAGGCTGAACAGATGGGCTGTTTAGGAATGATATGGATAAACAATTAAGATACACCAGCTTTGTTTAAGGAATTGAGCTCAGTATTTTCACTATATGTAACATACTCAGTGTATATAGTACATATAATATATATTCTATAATCTTCATAACACACTATGCAACATTTCAAAAATGTCATAATAATCAAAAGTTAAATGATTTGCTTCAGATCAAAGTGGCTGAGTCAGGATTTGAACCCAGTTCAGTTTGCCTCCGAGGCCTCTGATTGTTCTCTTACCCATGTGGCCCTTTTTTACTTTTTTAATCAAGAGCCTAATAGTATGCCAAGTCAATGAGGGAATAAAAAAGAATTAGTTTCAACTGTTTTGATGGTAGAATTACCAATAGTTAGGGGACTGCAAAAGGAAATAATAACATGACTATAGTTTTTGATAAAAGCATTTTTATTGCCCAGTGTTTCATGACTATCAGAATAAAAAGTAACTTTTTAATCTAAGCTCTTTTAAAATTTCACCCAAAATATCTAACTAGAGATATAAAGGTCTAAATCCTGGTCTTAAGTTGCCTTGTGAGACCATGGAAAATTTGCCCACGTATTGTTGCAAAAATAACTTTGAATAACCTTTGATTACTCATCTTGATGGCTTTTAAAGATAACTTTTATGTAGGCTTCCATTTATTCACTATTATAAAAATCACTCAGAGCAATGGAAGTATCCATAATGGTGCAGAACCAGGCAAAATGGCAAACGTCTTTATCTCTCATTGACTCTTAGTTTAATGCTGTTAGCATTTAAATTCAGGCCCTACTTCAGCCCCTAATCTCTTGCCAAACCACATTTCATTTTGGGAACTTATGTGGCTCATTTGGTTGATGATTCAAATCGCTGAACAGGAAAACAAATTTAGTAGATGAAGCTCTGAGTTTGTGTAACATTTTTTTCCATCTCTAGTACATGCAGCAGATTCTTGCTGACCAAAGACATTTCCACAGTCTGGCCTTGACCTCCCCAGAGAATGGTAACAGAGATCTGTGCCTCCGAAAAATGCCCACCTGAGAGGCAAAAGGCAGGCACCCCCAGCTCAGCTTAATCCAGGGGCACTGGGGGCACTCCCATCCCATTCCAGTTAGGCCAGAATGTCTAACATTTTCAAAGCTGCTGTAACTTGGAAAGAATACCTCAGTAAATCACAACAATGCTTTAAAATCGGCACATGTATCAGACATGGCAATGCGTGATTTAATCTTGCTGGATCTTGTTTTGGGGTCTCATGAAGGGCAGAGTAAACCCAGGAAGTTTTCACAGGATTGTCTTTTTTTTTTTTTTTTTTTTTTGCACTCAAAGAAAAGGGCTCTTTAAAATAAGACTACTTAAGCAAGTGCTGTTTCCTTGAAAAATCTCGTTTTAACATGAGAAAAACAACAGACAAACCCAAATTGGGGACATTTTACAGCACACTTGGACAGTACTCAAGACTGTCAAGGTCATGAAAGAGGAGAGAATATAGACTGAGAAACTGTCACGGTCAGAGAGGATGGAGAGACGTGACGACTAAATGCAGTGTGTCACGCTGAATAGGGTCATGGGACAGGCAGAGGAGAGTAATGTCAAAACTGGTAAAATCCAAATAAAGTCTGGAGTTCAGTTAATAGTAAATGTGCTAGTGTTGTTTTCTGAGTTTTGACAAGTGTACAATGGTAACATAAAACGTTAACAAAGTGGGGAGCCCCTTGTTCGGTAAGGGGTGTCCTGGAACTCTCTGTACTATCTCCGCAATTTTTCTGTAAATATAAAACTATTCCAAAATTTTAAAGTCTTTAAAAGCCTCATTTTAGCAAATTAGGAATAAATTTAGGAAATCAGTATAAATACTATAGTCTAACTCCACTTGAATTTTTCCAAGTCAAATATTTGATATGATTTAATATAAGCTGACATATACCAAGAATCACACACCAGGATCCTTTGGCTTATAAATATATCTAATATTAAACCCACTTTTGTGAATACTTAATAATTACTGAATACTTTTAATCTGAAAGTATTAAATCTTTGTTTTAGCTATTCCCATAGCAAACTTTCTTCCTCTTTCACATTAAGTAATTACAATGTAAATTTTCTAGTTACAGTCTAACCTTAAGGTTTTTTAAAGGTTTTGAAAAAATAGTAAATGCTGAAAGTGTGGGCTGGAGGCCTTAGCTTTGGAAATTCCCATCTTGTCATTATCCCTTCTCTGGTAAAGCCTCTCCTCTCATCTTTTGAATGCTATTTTTATTCTAGTTGAATTTCTGTTACACTGAAGAGAGCTGGAAAAAGGTCAGACTTGGAGCTTACATCCTGTAGTTTTATTATATTGGTTGTGACATCATCAAGCATATAACATGTCCTCTTCGGCATGTTTCCTTTTGGCAATTTCCCTTTTGTGATTATCAGCTTCTATAATGCAATCAAGATTACATATTCCCCTTCATAATGAAGTAGTCACAATAATTCCATTATTTTCCTTTCATCATCATTTTTACACCTATATACATTCACTGATTACAGTCGGAGTTGAGTAATGTGTGGAATTTCGTCTTTGTCGAGTTTTAGACTGTGCCCTGCAATCTTGGAAATTTCCAGCTGAGCAATGGTGATAAGTCCACTCTTTTGTTTAAGCAACACCTACTGAACTCTGATTAAAAACCATACGTTTAAGATGCAGAAGTAACAGTCTATCCCTCCTCTCAAGAAGCTCACAGTCCAATGTAAGGGCTCCTGTGAGAGAAGACAGTAATGGAGGCCCAGAGAGAGGCACTTGGTTCAGACAGAATGAAAAGAAGGAACAGCAAAAGGAATAACATAGGTGAAATTGCCTTTTAAATCATGCATGCTCAGTAAATAGCTGCATCAGCTTATAAGTATCAAGCACACCTGGTTTTCTAAAAAGAAAATGTGTATTCTTGCTCCTAATGAACATCTTATTGGCATTTATAACAAATGCCTCATACAATTAGCACCAATTCTCATAGCTTATAAACACTACACCTCCCTTACAGGGAGGCAGGGGAGGTAACGCAGAATCTCTAAAGAAGAGAAGTGAACAGTCAGACAAGGAAGGAAGGTGTTTTGGGTAGTTGAAAACACAGGTGAAAAGCTACAAAAGTGTGTGAGAGTGGGGCACATTCAGGGAAATTCCAGGGTTTCATGCTGAAGTACGAGCTGTGAAGAAGACGACGTCAGAGCTGAGCTGGAGAGGGAGGCAGGGAACTTACTGGGAAGGACTTTTATCCATTGCTAGAATTTAAAGGGAGTAAGGCATCCCTAACAGATGTAAGCAAGTGTGTATTTTTGAAATAACCCTCAACCTGTATGAGAGTGAGCTAGAAAAAGTTTAAAAGGAGCAAAGAAAGCAGTTAGGAGGTGACTGCAATGATATAGGTGAGCTACAACAGGATTCTGAAGGATGACATGGGCAGTAAAAATGGAGAGAAGGTACCCCTTGGAAATTTCGGTATAGGCCATTTCGCTTTTACCAAAGACCTACATTAGTATGCACCTGTTTTTGTTAACTGAAAGAAATTTGAAGAGAATATTCACTTTTATGCAAAAAAGACGAAAAGCAAAAATAGCGTGCAGCGTTTGTTTTGCAGCCAGAGGCGGAGCGCACCCAGAGCAGTGAAGGTGGGACCGCCAAGCTCTTTCCCTGGGAACTACACTCAGCATCGCGGCATCAGGTCGCCAGAGCTTTGAACTGTGTGTGAGCATCTGTGTTTTATCTCAGTTTTTGCGCATCCCTCGGCAAGATGTGTCCTAAGGTAAGTGCTTCCTTGCTTTACACCATTTCACCTTATGAAAGGTTTCATGAGAACGGTCTTCTTTTGGATGGGGAGTGGGGTGGACACCTGTATTCAGGAGGTAGAAGGCAGTTCCAGTGTTGGGCATGCTGAATTTGAGACTTCTTTAAGTCAAGGTAGCCTGAGGATGGGAGCAGAAGGAAAGACAAAGGAAATTTCCTCTGAGGCAGAGAAATTGCTCTCTGCCACGGCTCCCACAACCATTCCTCCAGAGCTCTGCTGGCTGTACCACTGAGACCTTCCTAAGTATTGCCTATCAGGTTTCAGCTCCAAGAAAAGAGTCCTAGTCCAATACTTTAAGGCTGTTAAAGGATGAAATGAGCCTCGATGGAAGGTGGTAATCTCCCTCCCTGTGGAGGCATTCCCGCAAAGTGGTAACCAGCTGTAAGGAGCTGGTGAAGTATTCATGAACAATGAAAGGAATATTAAGTACCAAAGCCTCTGAACTCCTTTCTGTTTTCCTAATCCTGATCAGAAATAGCAGAACTGTGTAAATCTAAAAAGCATTCAAGTAAAATGGTAGGTTCGAATCCAGCCACGATTGATGGCGATAAAGGGAAATTAGGGATTCAAACAATGATACTGTGCAGAGCATCTTGGGGCTGCTGCCCAGCCTCTGCTCTCTTTCACTCTGGTTATAATGCTCCAGATCTGCTTTGGGAAACCACCCCTCCACCATTCTCTGGCATGTGACTTGAGATGGGACTGATGCCCCTTCTAACTCCAGGAGGCACCTGTTAAGGCTTCAATTAAGCAACTTATTTCTTCTGGCTGGTTATTGGTTTTGGTGATGAGGGCGTAACCAAGAAGAAATACGTTTGGGCTCCTGTGGAAAAGCAACTCTCTCCCTTCCTGAAGCTGCCATCACACAGAGCTTGACAGTGGAGCTGGCCTGAAAGAAAGTAGCAAAAATGGCTATGTAACCAATAAAATATCTCTTTCAAACATCCAAATGAAAACTAGTCTTGAAGAGAGGAATCAAATGTCGTGGGGTGTGGAACTGCGAATCAAAGAAATATATTCTAACGTGGTTTCTCTGTACTGATCTCTCACACAACCTTCACTCTGAGATAATAGGCAAGAAAAGGCATGTTTTCTTTTTTTCTTTAAATTTACTATCACGGTGATTGAGTAGCAGTAAGTTAGAAGGTATCCTGAGCTATATTAAAGTGAAGAATTAAACTTTGTACTGGTACATTTAGAATTTGAGGGTGAACATGGATATATGATTCACATACAAATGACATATAATTCATGTTAAAGTAGGCACATCTTTTATTACAACTGAATGGTGATTTCAATATCATTAGGACCCTGGGTGATTGAGAATTTTTTGTGAAATATCAAGGAGCATCACTTAACTCTCCACATCTAGTGATATCACATATTCAAAATCCATGTACTTATTTACGAGTAATATAAAAAGAACACAAAATCATTATAGTGATAGAAAGAAGCCATGACCATAAATTAATAAGAACTAAATTCAGACTTTAAGAAAACAAGCAGCAACCATTTCCCTCTTCCTCATTTTCACTCTGTGTGTGTGTGTGTGTTTGTGTGCGTGTAGGGAATCAATGTGTATGTCTGTATTTATATGCTTTTGAGTACAGTTGGTGGGAGAGCCATAGGTACAGATGAAAGAGTTGACATGATTTATTAAACTCAGTGTCAATTAGATAAACATGGTAAATAAGTAGTGATTTTATTAAAAGTTGAACATTGAAAACTAACCAAAGAAAGCTTACTTAACACAGAAATACATTCAAATTAAATAATTTAAGAGTTGTCACATCTGGCAAGAATATTTCCACAGTGAGTGAGGTTCGTTTTAAAATTTCTGCTTAGATTTAAAAATCTGAAGTGCCTGGAACATGTTACAATGACACTACATTGGAAAATGACAAGTCCTCATCAAATAATGTGTATAATGTTACATTAACGGCTTGTTGCAAGATGCTGTTAAAATAGAGAAAGGATATTAAATTAGAATACTGGAATACATGTGCACATTCACACACAGCTACATTAAGAATCTATAAAAAATGGAATCATCATCCCCAAGTAAGAGATAGGGTTTAATTAAGACATTTCAAAATGATGCGGATACAATGAGAGCTGGTCCATTACTTCTTTTCATGTTGTGCTTTCACTCAAGAAAATGATGAAACTTTGGTGAGCTGAAATGCCTGAACATGAATGGGAATAACATATGAAATACATTTAAATAGAAGAGATAGGACTAATGAGTGCCCAATACAGAAATTTCCTAAATTACACAGCTTGTCTATATGGAAAGGGAAAATATTTTTATCATCTTGCTTTAAAGTGTCTTTATCGGATTCTCAGTGGATTTAGAGTTCTACACTAGACATAAAAACTCAAGGCTTTAAGGAGGAGCTGCTAAGACAGGAAATACTGCCTTCTTTTACATCATTGTTTATATCTGTACCATTGGATCCTATCTACAGCTTGAATAAAATACTTCTTTTTAAGCAATAAGTAATACCACTTACTGAGAAATTACCTTGTGCCAGGTGCTTCGTGCTTTCCCTGTGTCAGTTGTCACC
This sequence comes from Vicugna pacos, assembly GCF_048564905.1. Taxonomy (NCBI): domain Eukaryota; kingdom Metazoa; phylum Chordata; class Mammalia; order Artiodactyla; family Camelidae; genus Vicugna; species Vicugna pacos. The sequence continues at coordinate 64,093,748 of NC_132991.1, read as the reverse complement.
ACAACTCAGCTTTACCATAATGAAATGAGTGCCCACAATGTGACCAGGCAGGATTTAAAGTTCATTATCCACAAGTTATTAATAATTAATGTTCATACTGATCATTGATTTGCTCTAATTGCTAATTCTTTTTTAATGAACATTAAACCAGAAAATGAAGGAACTGCACTCATTCAGTGGAAGCTGTTCAGATGGGAGTGACAGGACTTGTTCTAATTCAGCCCTGCAGCAAGCTGGCAATGCAACCCCCATAAGCTTGCAAGGTACTCTATTTTAAAACAGGTGTGCCAGTATTCAAATTTTCCATCTGAAGTCTTCTTGTCTAAAAATATTCTATCTGGATAATACTTCTTTCCATTTAGAAAATAATTTGAGAAAATATAGAATTTAGCAGTGTATATATATATATATTTTATAAAATATTATATAAAATAAATATATATATGTATTTTAATTGAAGTACAGTCAATTGCAATGTCCTAGTCATGCATATACATACATGTATTCATTTTCATATTCTTTTTCATTAAAGTCTATTACAAGATGTTGAACATAGTTCCCTGTGCTATACAGAAGAAACTTTTTTTTAAAAAATCTATTTTTATATATAGTGGCTAACATTTGAAAATCTCAAACTCCCAAGTTTATCCCTTCCACCCACTATGCCTGGTAACCATAAGATTGTTTACTATGTCTGTGAGTCTGTTTCTGTTTTGTAGATGAGTTCATAGCAGTGTATATTTTTGTTAAGCTTTATTGTCATGTTATGTCATGACTCCGAGGGGACTATTCCCAGTCCCTGTCCTGATTTTGTACTACTGGTTACCATGGTGGGGAGCTGCTGGGTGGACAAAGGGTCCTCTGTGAGCCCAGAGCTGAAGTCCCTGTGCAGCACACCTGGGCAGCAACCAAGGGCACATTGACTCTGTCAGGCAGTGACGATCACTCAGTAGCACTGGAGGTTGTAAACATTTTGTTTGCTCTCCTGTGGTCATTTGTCTCGTTTTTAGATTACCCCCATGCTCCATAGGTAAGCAATCATTAAACAGCTTTTTAAGACGTAGTTGGTTGCCTTAAATAAAAAATTAATAAAACAGAAATTTAATGAGAATATTTCTTGATAAAAAGATCAATGATAATGTTTAAGGTGTGCATGTGATATTATTAGTACATATAATTGATACACTTTCTGTTGAAGCAATGACTCTATTCTTTTGACACTGACATGTTAAAAATGATTTCCTTTTGAAAATTCACTGGAAGAGCTCTGGCACTACTCCCTAGAGTATGCGACCATCAAGATTCCATTTTGAAGCAAAATGGTCATGTTTAATACTAGGTTCGAGAGGGTGAAGATAAGCTTGTATCTGTAGATAATCTTATCTTTGTTGTCCAGTTAAGTAATACCCCAATTAGCTCTTTATTTGGTCCTTGGCAAAAAAAAAAAAAAAAAGCTTAGTATTTTGTAAATGGATTAATAAGACCAAGTTATATATATGTATAATTATGTGTTCTCTGTTATAAATAAAGCCATTTCTATTTTGGTGTTGCTCTCCTCAGTAATGTTTTATTGTAAAAAGGAAGGAGGCTAAATGTATTCTCTATCTTTTAAAAGCCTCACATCTTAAATGTTTGTTAAATCGAGGAAGAAGGTAATTTTGGAATGTAAGGGAAAATGGAAAGTCTCTCATGAAATTAGGGCAAGTGGATGTAGGCTTTTAATACTTATTTTCCTAAACATTTGTCAGTGTTTTAACTTTTTTTTCTTACTATGAATCAGCTGAAGAACAGGGCTGGTGCTATTCATTAAATCACTCTCAGCAGAAATTGCCGTATCAAAGAGGAAGTTGTGGTATTATGCGGGCTGGGAATATCAACGTTTCGGCATATGCCTACTTTTTATCATGCTCCTAAATGCAGTTTCCCTAATGAGTAAAATTTCCCAGAAACTCAATTTTTAGATTTTCTGGGGTTTGTTCTGTTTCTGTGCACTTTCTCTTCATCAATTTCTCTTCATACGAGTACAACGACATTGCTTCCCATTACTGTGAGTGTCAGTGAAACTAGAAAGCATGTTTTAGTCAGCTACTCCCGTTTCCAGCAGGCACTTTACTAAAAGGGCAGGAATTATGCAAACATCGCTCCCAACTAACACTTTAAAGTGGGCAAACACAAACCTTCTAACTTTGCTGTCAGTAACACAGTTTGCCACTCAAACAAGAATTTGAAATGGTTAGTCAGAACTCCAGGTACAGAAAACATTAATTTATTTTGTATAACGGGGATAACTCCATTCACCTGGTTGCTCTGCTTTAGAATGACTATTCTCAAGGAGTGGTTCCCGGGACCCAGGAGCATCCCTAAGACTTTTCTCAGGGTCCATAAGGCTCTTCTTTTTCCAACTACGTATCTGAATGAGGCCATATTTTCTTCATATACTTTAGCCGAAAACAACACATCACAACAAACTGGATGTAAAAAGATATGAAAATCCATCTGTCTTCTGTTAAACCAGACGTTGAATATATTTTACCAAAATGTAAATCAATACTATTCTCACTCTGTTTGGTTTTTTTTTTCTTTTCTTTTTTGGTTTTGGAAAATATAGGACTGAACCCAGGACCTGGTACATGCTAAGCATGCACTCTACCACTGGACTATACCCACTCCTCCAAAAATCTACATGTTTTTCATAAAAATGTTTACTATTATGCATATTATAGAGAATATGTATACTATTGTTATTTTCAATGAATTTATAAATAAATATTTTAGATGATGCAGAATTAATTTCTAATATGGTAAATATTGATGGAAGTAACTGACACAAACAAAAGCTCCTTCGGATTCTCCATTTTTAATAGTGTAAAGGGGTCCCAAGACCAGAGTTTTGAGAACTGAATCTTTAGAGCATGTCTCCTACCAATTAAAGCAGAAGCAGAAAAAATTTTCCCTTTAAAATAAAAATCTGTGTAAATATAATTCTTGGTTTATTGTCTCAAGCATATCTTTTAAAGTAGTCCTCAGGGCACTAAATGATACGAAGTTCTGAGAATATGATTGCTAAAAATCAACAAATGAAAATATTTTGAACCTAAAGGGTATTTTTTTAATCCTAGTTGTCTAACTTAAACTTCTAATAAGTCAAATTAACAATAACATTTCCAAATAATTCCCTTGGTGTTATGTGAATTGAACAGTGAAGTGTCATGAATATTCAAAATTATGGCCCCAAACATATTTTAACATGCTCTTACTTCCACGCCACTTTTACTCCTCATTTGCAGTTGCTGTTTGTTATTTCTTTAGTGTGTTAAGCACCCAACTTTTTTTCTTTTTGTATTTCTAACTTAAAAAGATTTTTTTTAATTGAAGTATAAGTTGATTTACAGTGTTAGTTTTAGGTGTACAGCAAAGTGATTCAGTTATACATATACATACACATACATAATTTTTCTTTTCAGATTCTTTTCCACTATATCCAACTTTTTTCTAATCAAATTGTCTTTTAAAAAATTGATTAGTGCTAGTCAGATTTACTCCTTCCAAGGACTGAAAAAGTGTTATGCTCAAATTTGTTGTCCCTAAAAATACAAAATACAGTAATACACAGCAGGTGCAAAACAAATGTTTATTAAATGAATTAGCAGGTGTTATAAAACGTGTTTGGTACAATGAGCATTACGTTTAATAAATTAATCATTTTCTTTTGGGGAAGTTGCATAAACAAGGATGACTTATGTGACTAGTTGTTTCTGCGGTTCTCTTGCTTTCTGTATTTAATGGAAATTTGTCTCTTCAGAATTTTTTATTTCTTCCCCTAAATTAAGGGTTACGACTTCAAATCAGATGTTTGTATATATGTGTCTGTGTCTGTGTCTGTGTGTGTATTTTGCTTGCTGTGTTCCCTTTCTCCAGATACAGTAAAAATGTAAAACATATCTGTGAAATATTTATTTTATGAATTTTAAATAGGGTTATTATGATACCAGAGATTGGATGACTCACTGAAATCAAGGAGTTAGCAAAACTGTTTTTTGCTTAAAATCTTGGTAAAACTGGCCAGGTCTAGACCATTATAAAATCACCCACTTTTTTAAGTCATTCAAGGGGAAAAATTATTCTGGTTTGAGAAAAGCTGATTTTTCTTTCTTTTGGAAGTATTTTCCAAAAATAACTTAATTTTTCAAAAGCATTTCAACAGTGAATGTAGCCTACATAGAATTAAGAATAAAATGGTTGGGAGTGAAATGTCAGCGAGTAGCAGTCGGCGAGGCTGGTCTAAGAGGTGGCAGAGAAGGTTCACAGCATCCGAAGCTCGGCCTGATGGCAAGTGTTTTGAAAGCAAATGCAAGTTTGAAACCACAAGACTGTGGTTCAAAAAAGCAAAGCTAGTCATTAAAAGGAGAGAGAAGGAGGAAGAGAAACATGCCACAGGGAGGCACAAAGAGAAAAGCCATTCCTATCTGTTTAAAGTTATGTAAATCAGAAACTTAAAGCAGTTTCATAAGCAGAAACCAAGACTTTTTTCTGTCATTAAGAAGTTCTCTGATAAAAGGTAGCAATGATTTTAGCATAGGTGACCAAGGAACATGAGACTTGAAAAAGAAGATCAGCAAAATTATCCACTAGTAAAAGATTATTGGGACAAATTCTTCAGCCAGGTAATTCTTAGTGATGCAGGATTTAAAGCCAGTATCATTTGGAAGTATTCATGTTTTGTTGACTGATGTATACAAATTAATTATATTGTATTCCATGAAAAATTACCATTATTTCTCAGTCAGTTTTTCATTATCAGCCCCACAGAGAGAAAAATTCAATTAAAATTGAATTTGTCCCTAGTGAGAGAAATTGAATACTAAAGAGTAAGATTTTGTTGGGTAAATTGACCTTGGGAAGGTTATGAATCACTGTAATATGTAAGAGAACCTCCCTCCCACCCCTCACCAACTTTAATTCCTTGGGGTCAGTATTGCTGCAGTCAACAAGGCACATTCTCTATGGATTCAGTTATTGTCAAGTATTTCCTGGTATCAATCATTTCCAAATCCCTCCAATTACAGATAAAAGAAATTAGGAAAACAGTGAGGTGACTTACCCTTTACAAACCTATTTCATCACTAGTTAAATGGAGTTAATTGCCTACACTTGCTCTTCTCTGGGTATGAGCTGAGCAATGGGTAACTATGTCTGGAAGGAAACCCAAGGAAGGAGAAGTGGACCTCTTCCCATGGATGTCATGTCGGGGGAAGCCAACCGGTGGGTCCCAAGAGGGAAGTGCTGATGGGTACAGTGTCTAGGTTGGGAAACAGGAGGAAAACTAGATGATCAAATCAAAGTGGTCATGAGATGTGGAGCTAAGTGCAGCAAATCCTCACTCATTCTAGAGACATTAACCACATACGGGGTTGGAAGTCCTTCAGCACATCACATATTTTAACACATGAGTATGCCTGGCTTCTCTTTCAGGTTGTGTGTGTGTGTGTGTGTGTGTGTGTGTGTGTGGCTTGATAGCTCATTTACTTATTTATTTATTTTTGTGCATATTTTAGATTTATTGTTTATTGAGGTCACACCAGTTTATAATATTATATAAGTTTCATGTGTATAACATTATATTGCTACTTCTATGTGACGGTATAGTGTGCTCACCACCAAAAACTTAGTTTCCATCTGTCACCATACAGTTGGCTCCCTTGACCCGTTTAGCGCTCCTGCCTCTCTTTCTTCCTGTTTGGTAACCATTACTCTGTTCTCTGTATCTGTGTGTTTGTTTTTGTTTGGTTTGGTTTGTTCATCTGTTTAGTTTGTCACACATGAGTAAAATTATGTGATATTTGTCTCTCTCCATTTGCCTTACTTCACTTAACATAATACTCTCAAGGTCCATCCATTTTGCATATTGCATCCATGTTGCAAATGGCCAGATTTCATCTTTTTTTTTAATAGCTGAGTAGTATTTCATTGTATATAGATAGCATGTCTCCTCTATCCATTCATCAATCGATAGGCACTTAGGTTGTGTCCATATCTTGGCTATTGTAAATAACGCTGTAAGGAACATGAGGGTGCTTATCTTTTCAAATCAGTGTTTTTGAATTCTTTAGATGAATACCCAGAGGTGGAATTGCTGGATCATGTAGTAGTTTTATTTTTAATCCCTTGAGGAATCTTCATACTGTTTTCCATAGGGGTTGCATCAATTTACATTCCCACCAACAGTGTACAGGGGTTCTCTTTTCTCCACTTCCATGCCAACACTTGTTACTTCTTTGCCTTTTTGATGATAGCCATTCTAATGGGCATGAGGTGATATCTCATTGTGATTCTCTTTCAGGTCTTGTAGCTTCTTGAAGCCTGGGATAGTCATATTTGGGGTCCCATTTTCTTTTAGAAACATTCTCAGGACTCTTCTCATTTGCCTCCTTTCTTGTTTTCCTCAAGTCTTTACCTTGAAGTCTGATGTTAGAGGGTCTGGAAGTATTGCTGGTCCACAGTAAAATTTGCATTGGGAAACTGCTCTGGAGGATATGATCTTCGACATTGTCAAAAGCTATGCTTGTGAAGCTTTGAGTATGTTTCTAAATGTTCTCTGCCATCTGAGATTCAGTCGCTATCCCCATAGCAACAGGAAGATTTCATTCACCATGAAAATCATTTCTTGTCAGTCTCGTCATCATCCTAAGTCAAAGAAAATGTTGAAGCAATGCTGTTATTACCAAAGAGCAAACTTCTATCCCTATGCTAATTCTAAATAGATTTAATCCCCTCATGTAAGAAGCAGAGGGACACTTTCTGGTATGTTAACTGAATTTATGCTTTTGATGAAAAACACAGTGGATAGCTTACTTCTCCACAGCAAATGTCTAAACTACATTAATAATTTCTGGATTACTAAAGATCTGATGAAAAAAATATTATGTTCTTAGAAATTTGTTTGAATTGCTATGATTTCTTCTATGAATAATTTCTCACAAGGAGATTGTAATCCATCCCCATGGTAGTTTCTTACAACGCAGGCATGTAGTGGTAGCCTAATTCTTTATGCTTGCTTATTTTTCTGTGTATTTTTCTACTTACTAGCACAGAAAAAAACATTTTTAAAGGAAAAGGCATAATTTAATTCAAACCTACCATTTAAATTCCATGGGAGGTGGTTGTCCAGAAAAAGAACTGGAAAAAAGATGAACTTTGTAGAGAAAGTGGAACCAACATGAGGATCTCAGTAGGGAACTCCTCACTCTACCTTTACTGGAAGATGAAATTAAGAACTCCACTTTCTCCCTCTCTCCTTCTCTCTCCCCCTCTCTCTCTTTCTCTCATGCTCTCTCTCTCTCTCTGGTCTGACAAAGTTATTTAGGGATTTTATTTGTGTTATCGCATGGGCCAAAGGGGTTTAATTTCCTCATAAAGTCTTCTTCTATAGGGTGAGAGGAGAAATGGTGAAAAAAATTGGTTGCAAAGTGGAATTAAAGAGAGGATAGTCCCAGAATTTCAAACCATGAACTTAACATGGAGATGAAATGTCCGAGAAACAATGCTCAGGGGAATTCATAGAGTTAACGTCTAGACGTAAGAACTGTGGGGGCAGTAACACTGGAGGAAGTAGTAATGAAACTATCTCATTGGTGGGAGGCAAGTGATAACTCAGGACACATACAGTTTGGTTGGTGTAAGAGGTGCTTTCATTCAAACATTAGCTATGCCAACTTCAGAGAAATGTGTGAGACTCAGTTCTGTCTGAGACAGAGGAATCAGTTATATCTGGCAGAATTCCAGGAGATAATGGGTTTTGTTTTACTGCACTTATTATCAATTTTAATATTTTCTAATGTATTTTTAAACAGTTATGGAAAAGTATAAATCATATTATCTCATATAGGTATCAATTTGCTTTTGATAATTTTTGTGTGGTCCTAATTTTCAAACATTTTATAGTAATACCCCTATCTTCTTTCTTTGCCCAAGTGACATTTCATCATTCATGAATAAACATTTCAAACTATAACGCAAGTGAACATGTCTGCCAGGGAACTATTCAGTTGTGGCAACATTCCTGTGCTGGTATAGCAGTGTTTAAGTAATCTTTTCGAATATTTTCTCTCATTTTCTCCTTAGTGTTTAGTGAAAATGAAAGATTGGAAAATGGAAAAAAATGACTACTATTTCCAATCATTGAGACAAAGATGAGAGTCATTCAAGGTTTGAAAATAGGATACATTTAGTCCTGTTACTTTTAGGATGAGTAATTATATATTTAACTGTGAAATAAAGAATAAAAATTTAAAATTCTGTCCCTAGAAAATAATAAAAATATAGGACTCCTACCTCATATGAGTTCCTACCTCATATGTCACACCAGGATAAATTCAAAATCGATAAAATATTTTTTAAAATTGAAGTGTAAAAACTGTAAAAATCATGAGAAAATTTCTTTTATTACTCCAGAGTGAGAAAGCTTTTTTGGACACAAAAGCGAGACACCTCAAAGAAAAGATTGATTATTACAGAAACTGCATTGCAGAATTAACTATAAACAAAGTAAAAAGTGAACAATACTTATAATTCATATAAAAGAAAAATAAGTGATTTATCTAACTAGTTTTGTATATTCCATAATATGTGTTTAAAAAAAAAAACAGAACTCCAACAGTTGACAAGGAAAAAATAAAAGAAGCAATAGGAAATTAGGCAAAGAGTAAGAGGGACCAGCTCTACTACTTCCTAAGAGTGAGGAAATATATTTCAGAAGCCTCCTACAGACTTTCCTTCACCTTAGCCCTGATTGGATCATGTGCTTATGCTGTCAGTAACGAGGGAAAAGGCTGTGTCATTATGGATTTAGCTTAATCGGCTCATGGATGTTGGGCAGTCAACCATAATGAGCACTGCAGAGGCTCACGCTTAAATGTAGAGATGAAAAATAAACAAACAGTGATGTACATTTTGTCTCCCCACTTGTTTAGATAAAGAAAAAGAATCTATCTTGATGGAAAAGAAGCTAAAGGGCCATGATTTCATGCTCTTTCTCAGAGTGGTTTGCATTGAAACTCAGAATCCTAGAACTCCTTCATTGGGAGCTGGAGCCATGGGTGTTTTGCAAAGTAGATTATTTAATGAAAATTAAATATTGGAGATGAAATGCTAAGACTAAAATGCTGAGACTGCAGTGGCCTTTGGCAGAGACAAGTTTTCTGATTAAAAGTAGCATTCTTTCAAAGATAAGCACAGGAGTCACACAAACAATAGAAATACAACTAAAGATACTAATCCCTTTGGTACAGATTTTTACCTTAATTTTGTGTATAAATCATGAATAATTAGATACCCTCCTTCTGACCAGCATATGGTAATTGGACATTCCCAGCCGCCACATGTAAAGGATAGATTAATAGTTTAAAAGTTTAAAAACATATTGGTAAGAATCACATACCGCACGTTTCCAATTTAGTGTTTATTATCCTGAAGGTTAGTTATAGCAGCCCTGGCTGCCTAGAAGTTATGGAGAAATAAACATAATGCAAGCATGAAAGAAGTCTGGGAGCTGTTTATTTTGTAATGTAGATAATATTTAGTGTTTATTTCAAGTCAAAAGTTTACAATTTCTTTTTCATGCATCTCGCTTTAATCTTCACATTAACTGGAAGGCAGATACATCCAACAATAGCATCACTACTTTACAGGGGAGAAGACTTAGACCACAGAAGTGGAACACCTGTAGCAAAAGCTGCTATTTGTGCGTGTCTCCTCGGGAGTGAGCATTCCTCTGCACACTGATCTATGGCTTCTTACTGAAAGCACCTGTGATTCTGTGCGTTCAGACTTCCTCTGGCTGCTGGAAGTGCTGGGGAGTAAACTCACCCAGGAAGCAGCACTTAACTAAAGATAGACAAGAGCTGTTGGATACATAGCCAGCTCCTTCACCCTCTACCATGTTCCACAGTTCCACAGTTTCCCAGAATTCCTTGGGAGGATTGAGCTCAGGTGACCAAAGTTGTATCTTGCTTAATAACACCCCCTCTATTGGCTTCCTCCCTGTGTCTGTCCACGTCCTCACATCTGGAGAGGTACTTTCTGGAGTCACCTCTAATAAATATTTTCTCTCAATTTTTTTTTCTGAGGGTTTGCTTCTGGGGGAAACCCACTTTAAAGGTGACTCATCCAAGAACACACATCTTCCATGCAACCATGACAGAATAAATTCCCTAGGTCTCTTGTTTACCAATATAGGGATTCTTTTGTATCACCCTTAGTCTTTTCGTAAAGCGAAGTATATTTTGAAGGACTAAGACACTAATGCTTTTTACAAAAATAAGTTCTTATCAGTAATCAAAATGCCAAAAGGCTGGATCTTTTTGGCATTTCATTATTAGAAGATATCCTGTGTTTTCAGTTCTCTCAAAGGTTTTCAGATCAAAATCTTTCTACCATTACTGTCATTGACCTCTTTTGTTAAGAAAGCACCTCACTATTTCAGATGTTGTGTGCGTTAGATAAAATTGCAATTATGCACTGACAAAAATGACTTGTTCTCCAACTACGATAATTTAGAAACCCTGTTATTTTAATTTTGTGTTGATCAAACACAATTTGTCTACCCGCTAGCAAATGTGACATTGTAGAATGTTTCCTCTTGATTTTTGCTACTAATTATTTTTGTGCATATGAAGTCAAAATTACATAATATTGGAAAGATAAATTTTTAATTGGATGCATCCCCAAAAGAGACAGGAAAGGTATATCCCTGAATTTTAAGAGCATCTGAATCAGTATAAGGCATGTTTACATGATACTTTGAGTAGTGCAGACATTTATATTTAACTGTTTTGTATTTCTTAAATTGTTTTTTGTGTTAGCATAATATATTGAATTGTCAAAGTAGGATCATATGAAATTTGAACTTACCCAACATCAAACCATTAACTAAATACAACAAGCATAGGGCACAGATGAAATGTTTTTCCTCTAGAGGAGCCTGGAAAAATCAGATTCAGTTTCCCCAAAATGTCCGTTTCTCTACATTAATATCTCTTTGGTTTCAGAATTTTGGAGCTGTGTATGTAGAAACATTGTTCCCCAATGGAGCCATCATGATTTTGGAGCATCTCCATTTTATGCTTCGTTAATCATATAGCTTATGTAACTAGCACATTCTCCAGCCAGACATGTTCCCTGAATCCATAAATTCCAGATTTATTTACATGAAGAAATTTAGGAATGTTTAAAAAAATTTTATAGATAGAGCCTTTCCACTAGTAATATCATTAGCAGTTTATAAAGGGCGTTGGTCAAGGTCATTCAATAACACTGGAGTGCAGGTAGGGAAGGACAATAATGGCCAGTTTATAGGCCAATTTTGAAATTAAAGTAAGGCTATCATTTCAATCAGTGAGTTTTTAGAAATGACTTTTTCTGGTACATTTGCTTTACTTTTTTCCTTTATATTTTCTAACAAAGTAGAGATGCAGCCATTACTTATCTTCCTCTGAGAAAGGAAGCCAGGCTATATGTCTCAAGACATTAATATCCACTTTACCTCTTGAGAATTTTACACCAGTCAGTTTTTATGCCAAAGAGATAATTTCATATTAACTGATTCCACTGTTTCATTTAAAATTTCTTTCAAAGTTCTCTATGCTCTTTTTTTCCTTCAGAGAAAAAAAAAGAAAGGAAAATGGATCATTCCTAGAGTCCAAAGAAAGTTTCATACTGTATAATAGATTCTTGAAGTTAAGTGGTTTAGAATCTTTGTATTTTTGATTAACATAAAAAAATCAAAGTCTAGAATAACAGTTTATTGACTCAATATTTAGTTATGAATATAGTCAAATATGAGTAGACAAAATCACTCTCTGGATATGAAGAATTGGGACCATTATTGCAATATACTAGAGTCCCTGTGAATGTTTTTCCTTATTTGGTAGTTATTCTTTATAATCCTTTATAATTTATAATTCTGTATCATTCTTTATAATATGTAATTTATACATTCTTTATAATTAAAAAATCCTTTTTATCAGATCTAGCTTACTTTTTCAGTTTGCCCCTCACTGTTTTCTTCTCTCCTCTAAGTATAAACTAATTTGAATCATGAATTAGGTGAAAGAGTGCTTTCATATAAATTATCTCCAGACAGGTGGCATTGCCATTTTGAAATTGAGAAAACAAGGTCCATTAAGGTTATGCAAGCTGTCTAGGGTGAGGCAGTGAATAAGTGGGAATGGGCTCTGGGTCCAGGCCAGGGCTCATGTCATCGTACCATAGTGTCCCTCCAAAGGAGCATTAACATTTTAATTCATATGTTTGGTATCTAAGCTCCAGGAAGGAAGAGTTGGGACATTTTAGGGCTCGTGGTAGACAAACTTGACTACTCATTTCTGGAAGATGATGATCTTAGACAGCAGTTAAATTTCCCATGCCATTAGCTGATGTTGCCTAGATCAGGTATTGTCTCTGTTTTTGTATTTCTAGAGAATTAGAGTTCAGGCTAATTGGGAGTTATTATATATCTGCATTGTTCTTTTGCTCTTTTCTTGTCATTATCATTCAGTATATGCTGATCAATAGCCTGATGCTGTCTCAAATATCTCAAAACAAGATTAATCAGCGTGCTTCCATGTCTTGGCTATTGTATGTGGTGCTGCTATGAACATTGGGGTACAGGTGTCTTTTCGAATTAGTGTTCCCTTCAGGTGTATGCCCAGGAGTGGGATTGCTGGATCATATGGTAAGTCTATTTTTAGTTTTTTGGAATCTCCATACTGTTTTTTATAATGACTGCACCAAACTACATTCCCACCAGCAGTGTAGGAGGGTTCCCTTTTCTTCACACCCTGTCTAGCATTTATCATTTGTAGATTTTTTAATAATGGACATTCTGACTGGGGTGAGGTGGTACCTCACTGTAATTATATTCAACGTGTTGTAATACCCCTTAATGAAAAAGAATATGAAAACAAATATATATATCTGCATGACTGGGACATTATGCTGTACACCAGAAATTGACACATTGTAACTGACTATGCTTTAATTAAAAAAAAGATTAATCACAGTGGACTTGAAACTAATGGCTTATTTTTATTTATAAGCAGTTCTGAAACAAATGTTATGTCAGTGTGGTGAAGTTAACATGTTGGAGGGAAAGTCTGTGAAAAAGTTAAAAAAGATCTCTTCTCTCCTGCACATAATGCCATTTTCAGTTTCCTTGGAGAGATATTGCAACTTCTTGTTTTTTTCCTGCTGTAATAAATTATCTTCACAATGGGTAAAGTGGTTCAAGTTATGATCCCCCTCTTTCCTCTTCCAATGGAAAATAATGGAATTCTTATTTATCATAATTGCATAACCTCATGTACTTGAACTATTATTCTATTTCAGCATCACTAAAATTAATACATTTTATGCCATATTATCCTCTTCTCGTGGTGGATGGTTCTGAGTTTGAAACTGTCAATAGTGTGCTGTGAAAAGACATTCCCACTTCTCAGGCCAGTGCCAAGTTCTCTATACTGATGCCTTAGGCTTTGAAGTAAAACCCATCCTCAATATTATCTCTGAAGTTACCCAGTGATTTCCATTTCAGGCAGGGGTACAAATAAGGAGGGTAGAAGTAGTAGTGATTAAGCATAGACCAATTACTGGACCAATGGTAATTAGCAATGTCATCGGAATCTCAGTCATCTGACCCATGCATGGCCCCTTCCCACTACTTGTCATTTAGAGTCCTTTGAGGTGTCTTCTGTGCTGTTGAATAGAACCTTCCTCCTGACCACCTTAGGGGCATTCTTTATCTCAGTCACTGAAAGGCTAGTGTGTGCTTCCTGGTACAGCCTCAGTACCTTCCTCTTGCTGCTGTGGCAACTGTCCTCCTTATGCTGTGCTTCAGCTGTCATTGCATTGGAGTGGATGGGAACCAATCCCCCGACCTGCATCTGAATAGAACTCACTGCTTCACAGCCTCAGAGTTGAATTGTCTGTTTTCAGTTTATTCTCATCTATTTCTTATGATGCTGTTCTCTTTGATCGCTGATTGATCTAATATATTATCATTTTCCCTCTCCATATTGTTTCCACCTCCACTCTCCTCCAGAACCTTGACCAAAGTTTCCTAGGGATTGGGTCAGATGACATTATTACTCCATCCTTAAACCCAACCAGAATTCCAAGAGTAAACTAAATCTAAGCACTCAGACTCCATAATGACCTCTCTCCTCTTCTGTCATACAACTAAGGAGGGTGAGAGTAGCCATTGTTTTCTCCCTGGGCAATTATCAACCGAAATACTCTAAACCACTGTTTCCCTTCTAAGGATTACTATGTCCTCCTTCTGCTCAGCGGAGGCACTCCAAACTGTTCAAAAAAGATGCAGTGGTAGGAGCTCAGACTCATTAGATTCATTCTGAACAAACTCTGTGTAGACTCTTCCTTTCCTGATTATATGATCTTTTGCTTTGTTAAACTGTCATCTGTAATTCCCTGTCATTAGCATATGAATGTAACTAAATTCCCAGATATGCAGTGATCAAATCGCTGTCATTTTCTGACAGCTGGATCAGGACATATTCAACCTTTGTCCAGCAGACCTGCCCTGGATAAATAACAGATGGGTGGATTGAGCTGAAAGCTGTATAAATCATGCTACCCTTCGGATCCAGATTTCAGAAGGGAATAGATTTTAGCCCATAAATTGATGATGAAGAGAATTGAGAACAATGTGCTTAGCCTTTCTAGTCCCAAATTCTGACTCTGGATAGGGCTCCCCTCACACAAGAATGTAGCAATGGAATCATTTAGAGAATCTCTATCTCTGAGAGTTCTTTCCTATCATAGACAAAAGAAAATTTTAGGAAATGTTTTTGAGTCCTTACAAATACACAATAAATGGCTTAAGTGGAATAGGGGCGGGAACCTCAAAATAGAAGATACGAAGGTGACTGTCCCCACATAAGAAACAAATACAGTAGCTTCTTTTTATGGCAATGATGTAGATTGGATAAGCTCTCAGGCATCCAGAAATGCTAGCAAATAAACCTAAGATCCTTTAAATACTTAGCTGATTCACGAGAGAGAAAAGGAAACACCAGAAGACAAAAATGATTAAGGAATTCATACTATGTCATCTGCTTTATTCTTCCCACTTATCATTTAGCACTATGACTTATGTTTAAAGAATAAGTAATTTAGGGAATAATTTGGGAAATGGAAGACTGACAAGGGAAGAGCAAAAGAAATTGGAAACAGCTTGTGATTAATTACACAAATGTTTTAATTTTTAATTGGATGTGTTGATTCTGCATTCAATAAAATTATATCTTTAGTATTTTTCAAATTATTACATGCTATCATAAAATGGTAGTCTGTTGTTGGGTTGATTAGATTTTCTTTATAAAATATTTAATTCTTGCTAGAAAATATATAGTGTTTTGTGTTTTTTAATCCCCTTCAGATATGCGTCTTTAAAGTTCTTCAAAGAAATGTTTACTTCCAAGCTAATCCAGCAGTTAGCTTTATTGTAGGATACTTTACCAGTGTGGTAAACTTTGTTAGCTCTGGCCACTAAGCATTTTGTGAACACCTCTCACAAGGTATTTGGAAGTATGTCCCATATGGTTAGTGTTGCCATCTGAAGCTAGAAGCCAGAACTCAGTGTCCCCAAATCACTTGAGTGTGGGCAGAGGCATTCAGTCTGAGGTCCGTCAATCAGACAAAGTCACAAGGCTTCCATCAGCAGTGCATACGCTGAGGGAGCAGGGTCTTCACAGAGCAGATCTTTTAGGTTCCTGCCAAGATGGTGCTTCTGGCTTGCATAGGCTTCTTGCTCCTCTCCCCTGAAATCAGCCCTTAAGAAACTACAGAGGTAAAAGAGAAGTAAAAAATGTAGGCACTAAAAAGCAACACTAACTGAGGAATCCTTGGGGGAACCTAGAGAGAAGTAGAAGGTAGACATGGTAGCTGGGGATAGAGGCTTCCAGAAGGGCAGTCAGGGGACAAGTTGGAGACATTGTTGAGTTTTCCTCTTGTCTGTCTATGACATTGTTTTGGTGCAGTTACTGCCTGCATCAGTACTGGTCTGTGCTGGCCAGTACAGAAAATACGGGCAGTGCTAGGCTTTGCTGGAGTGAGTAGTAGATAAAAGCAGGAGTAAGTTGACCAGGAACCCATGAACACTCATTCCTGCCTGTACTCCCACACTGTCCTTCCCTTAAGGCTGATGGATACATTTTGAGGAGGTGCTATCCTCAAAATAATGCACCTTCCAAAGAGTCCAGAGATAAAACTTGACCAGGGGAGCTTCTTGGTGGAAGGAATGCAAAGAAGATGGGGTGTTTACCAATGGTTCTGTGGTTCCTGGG
Source organism: Vicugna pacos (assembly GCF_048564905.1). Taxonomy (NCBI): domain Eukaryota; kingdom Metazoa; phylum Chordata; class Mammalia; order Artiodactyla; family Camelidae; genus Vicugna; species Vicugna pacos. Next base: position 64,077,390 of record NC_132991.1, on the reverse strand, counting down.
GCTCTCCTCACACTAAAGCTCATACCCTCACTCTCCTTAAATTTCCCAAGGCTGACTTGGGCTCAGGCTGGACCTTAGGGCTCAGGCTGGATTCTTAGGAAACAGAACTGGGTTCCATTCTAGGAATTGGTGATTTGCCCATCTAGATTTCAGTATTGTTATGAATTAATATGCCCCCTGTTCCATGTTTTGGAGAATGACTCTCTATTGACTCCTGTTAATTAAGCACTGTGTAATCCCCTTCACCAAAATCTGAGTTGGCTGTGTATTCCCTTTTGACCAACGTCACTCACTTCCTCCAAGTTTTTTTTTTCCTTCCAGTCAGACCCAGAGTCTGCAGCTAATTTTCTTCTTACCAAATGTCACCCAATCAAAAATTATTTCGAACTGTACTTTGATATAGATAGTATTTCGTTTACAACTCAGTAAAATACAAAATTTTAAAGTAATTTTGTGATGCCTTTCAAAACAAAACTAAATGGAACAATTTAAATGTCATTGATTCACCTAAAAATTATTATTCTCAAAAAAGTGACACATAGTCTCTCATCAAAAGTTCTTACAGCAATTGAATGGAGCTAATCAGGGCTCTGTTCACTGACAGCTGATGGGCTGCTTGTGCTGTGGGACAGGTAGACGCTGCGGAACTTCACTACTTGGAACTGCTGCATTCTGACTACAGGTCATCATCAAATCAGAATTTTTTTTGTGTAGCAGTTAGCCACTGCTACATTACAAATAAACACACAACCTCAATGAGTATTTTTCTCCTTAACTGTAGGCTGACAAGGGAGTCGACTGATCTAGGGTGAGATTGGTTGGTAGCTCTGCTAGTTTTGGCTGGTCTTTTACACTTTTTTGGGAGTTAGCAGATCTAGGCTGGGTTTGGCTGGATTAAGATGGCTCTGCTCCACATGTCTCCCGTCCTCCTCTTAAGAGCAGCTGGCTAGACCAGTCATATTTTTTCTAATAGCAATGGCAGAAGGGCCAGTGTGCAGGCCTAGTCACCCAGATGCTTTTCAAGGCTCTGCCTTGTCATATCTGGTGACATTCCATTAGCTAAATCAAGTCATACAGCTCAGCAGAAATCAAGGTTTGGGAGAGGGATGCCCCATCCACCATCGGAAGGCGCTGCATACTTGGGGTGGCAAAGGCGTGGAGGAAGAGGAATTGAAACAATTGTCTAGCCTATTACATTGAGCCTGGGAGATAGAACTTGTTAATAGCCACCTCAGCTGATTCCATGCACACTCAGATTTGGGAACTACAGGCTCAGTGATGTGTTTCTCAGTATTGACTGAATCATCTGGGGGCTTAAAAAGCTGTGATGCTTAAACTCCAACCCTCACAGATTTTAATTTAATGGGACCTGAGCATTGGCTTTTTTTTTTTTACATTTTTTAAAACTTTTTTTATTGAGTTATAGTAATTTTACAATGCTGTGTCAAATTCCAGTGTAGAGCAGAATTTTTCAGTTATACATGAACATGCATATATTCATCGACACATTTTTTTTTGTTTTTGCTGTGAGCTACCACAAGATCTTGTATGTATTTCCCTGTGCTATACAGTATCATTTTGTTTGTCTATTCTACATATGCTTGTCAGTATCTACAAATTTTGAAATCCCAGTCTGTCCCTTCCCACCCCCCACCCCTGAGCATTGGCTTTTAAAGACAATGATTTCTGGTTAAGAGTTGCTTTCCTGAAAGATTTTGAGTACTAGAGGAAATCATTGTTATGTTTATTCCAGCTGTTGAAATTTTTATAGAGGTGAAATCAAGGAAATATGAACAGAAAACTAAATCAGAGGCAGCTCTTAAAGAGTAGTCCATAAACAAGTCTTTATTGAATATCCCCTCTCTGCGGGGTGTTTGGCTGGGCCCTGGGGAAATTGTGGCAGCCACCAGAGATGCAGACTTGCCTACATGAAGCTGAGAGAGTCCTCCAGAAGATGGATAAGTAAATATTTACAAAATATTAATTAAATAATAAGACATATACAAAATGCTGCAAAAGACAAGCACAGGCTGGTGTGAGGACAAATAGATCTGTTTTCCCATGCAGATCCATCAGTCACCAGTAGGAAGACGAAAAGCTGCTGGGAAACAAGCCACACCTAAATTTCCATGAGCTTAAAATATTATATTCACACTTGCTTAAAATGCACATGCTTTCTTTGTTTTAATGTTTTCCGCAGTAGATGACCTATAGCACCTATTATGCTAAAGAAAATTTGTGAGGGGCAATCCTGAGATTGACCATAAGGGCACAAAGGAGGGCAGATATTTCCTTGGGGTAAAACAATGGACGGTCCTGGAAAGCCAGATCATCCATTCACAGAAATTTGTTCTGGCATGAAAGCATGTGGTTTAACCCAGGGGAAATATTTGCTATCTCGAGATGTCCTGGAGGCAGTAACAGGATAGATTTAGAAATTTTGCATACCCTGAGGAGGGTGTTGTTCCTGGAAGGGATGGACCTTAAATTGATCAGTTAATCAGCAAGCAGAACTTCGTGCTTACCGCATGGAATATCTAAAGCCCCACCTCTTTGATTGCATTTTTTTCTGAGCTGTATATTCCTAATAAATATGATGTTGACCAGGCTTTCTGCACTCTAGATCCACGAGATCTTGGGTCCCCTGGTCCCATCTTTGCTCTTTACTTTGTCTCTTTGTTTCTTAAGTCTTGTGTTGCCCTTCCTCAGACAAGGTCCCAAGCTGCGCTGGATGCAGCAAAAAGCAGCTAAGGTAGGAAGGGAGATTTTGTATTAAAAAGTCAGAATCACAGCTTTACTTTATAACTAGTCTCTCCTCAAATTTTATTTTGCATGTGTGTCATTACTAGTCAGCCTGTCTTAAATTGAATGGATTCAGCAGGAGTCATTTCTTAGAACTTTTCTAAGAAATGTGAGAACTGGGTCTTTAATAACACCTTCAATTGGGTCGTGAGCTGGAATCTGGGAGGCCTGTCAAATTTAACTTTCTTGTTGATCTTAATTGACTCCACCCTTCACTAGGAAGTGTGAATGAAAAATACTGCAAACCCTATCAGTAAACAAAGAATGCTGAAGCCATCAAGTCATCAGTGGCTGCCACCAACCCCCCAGCCCAGCCTCTGCAGCCACTCACAGTGGTGCACTCTGAGGGGACTCAGAATAAGAAAGGACAAGATACTGGCCCTAGATAGCTAGACGCTTGTCAAAGGAATGAATTCAATGAGCCCAAATGTTTGCTGCCTCCCATACATAGAAAAGCACTAAATTATTTAACTTGAGATATCTGGTTTTCTTCAGTTAGCAAGTGATCTTTTAATGGTCCGACTACCTGGTCTTTGTTGTAGAGCTTCTGTATATCCTAGCTCCTGCCCTATCTCTTCGGCGCAGTCCCTCAGAGCGATCTGAGAGGCTATCATCCCGCCTCGAGTCCTCCCGCCAAATAAAACATAACTCCCAACTTTTAGGCTGTGCATTTATTTCAGTCGACAGGAGTAAAGGCTTTTATATAGTGTAATGTCCATCACGTGAACTGCATTGTAGCTTATGATGTGTGATTCTAAAACTGACTCTGTTTAACAAGGGAGGCTTGTTAAAATTTATCATCTTTAAATTAGAAGTAGGATTGTAATTTATTTGATTGGGCAAACTCACAGTTTTGGGTTGACTTTCCGCCAGGTAAGAATCCTAACATAAATTCTGCCAAAAGAAGTTACTACTAGTAAAAATAGCTGTTTTTTTTTTAATCCTAGATTAATGCATCTCCTCTGTCACCTGGTTTCACAAAGTTTTTATAAGACTTTTGTATAGTTACTCAGTATTCAATTAAATGTATAATATTTTTGAATTCATTAGAAATATATTGCCATACTGATTCATTACAGGCATTGTGTATGATTTTCTAACTGAGTTTTTGATATTTTACCTGCTGTGAGCATTTAAAAATTATTTAATGGTTTTAAATTAAAAGATGCCAGTGTTTTCAGTTTTGCCTAATCAATATTCAGAAAATATATAGACTGCCATTCAATAGTTGATCTAAACTTTCAATTAATTTTGCCACAATAGTTGTTATTTTTCCCTCATAGAATCGTAGCCTTTTAAAAATTTCAACTGTTTTTAGGTTGCTGCACTTATCAAATTTAGCATTTAAATTTGATATGTGTATTAGATTTCTATTGCTGAGTTAACAAATTACCACAAATTTAGGGGATTAAAACAGCACACATCAGTAACATCATAATTTCAGTGGATCAGGGATCCAGTTATAGCTTGGTTGGGTCCTCTGTTTCAGGACCTCTCGGAAGACTACAATCAAGGTGTTGCCCAGGGACTGAGTTCCCATCAGGAGGCTAGGTCCTCGTCTGTGTTCAGGTGGAAAAATGTATTTCTTGCAGTAGAAATCAAGGAATTTTACTTCTTCTTCAAGGCTATCAGGGAAGCATTTTTCCTGAAACTTTATCTTCTTTGAAAGGCTCCTCCAGTTAGATCAGGGCTACTCAGGAGGATCTCCCAGTTAATTAACTGAAAGTCAACTGATTAGTAACCTAGTCACAGGAGTGAAATCATACAGTGGTCACAGTTTCTGCCCACACTTGAGGAGAGAGGATTATACCGGGCATTTCAAAGGTGGGTGGGAATTTGGGGGGCTGTTGTGGTCTATATGTGTCCCCCTAAATTCATATGTTGAAATTCTAACCCCCATAAAGATGATAGTGTTAGGAGGTGGGACCTTTGGGAAGATCCCTTGCCCCTTTTATTAAGTGAGGACATGGAGAAAAGTCTTTCCAGCTTAGAAGAGAGCCCTCACCCAACCATGCTGACCCCCCGATCCAGCCTCCAGAACTGTGAGCGATAAATTTCTGTTGTTTATAAACAACCCAGTCTATGATATTTAGTTATAGCATCCTGAACGGACTAAGGGACCATCTTAAAATTCTGCCTACCACAAAGTGTAACTGAGATCTAACATAGTTCTAAAATATCTTTGAAAGAAAAGAAAATTAGGCATTTTATTAAAAATTTTTATTAAAAAATTCACATTCATTATATACTTAATAGAGTCATTATGTGTTACTTTGCAGTTCACACACACACACACATTCACTCAGGAGTGCAATTTTATACTATGGTGCAGTGATCATTTGCTGCTCTCATGATGTTTACATTCTATTGCAAGGCAACAAATAATAAGTTAAAAAAGTATATATAGCAAATGGAAATGAAGCACTATGAAGAATACGATGAAGGCAGATAAATGTTAGAGAGGAGGGTGGGCAGATGAGGAAGTCGGGTTAAGAAAGCTTCTATCATGATATAAAAGGTTTTGAACCCATATGTGAAAACATGAGGGATTGATCCATGTGGTTTTTGGACAAATCTTTCCAGGTGGAGGTGAAAGTAGGTACAAAGGCCATAAGGTGGAAGCACACTTGATGTGCTTTATGAAAACAAAAAGACTAGTGAGGCTAGAAGAAAGGAAAGATTTTGTTCTTAGTGAGATAGGAAGCCATTTGGAAGGTTTAGGTTAGTAAATGACATGATCTAATATATTTGGAAGCCTTAGATTAGTAAATAACACTATCTAATATATTTTTAAGTGTCACCTTGGCTGCTGTATTGAGATTAGACTGTGGAGAGCAAATGGAAGCAGGAAGATCAGTTAGGGTTCTATCAAGATAATCTGACAAGAGGTGATGATGGCTTAGATTAAGAAGGTAGCAGTGAAGGTGGAGAAAAGTGGATAGATTCTGAATATACTGAGAATAAAATAGACGCAATTAATTAATTGTGGAGTATCAGAAAAAAGGAAAAGTCAGAGATGACCCAAGGGTTTCGTCTGAGTCTCCAGAAGAATGGAGATAGGGAAAGCTGAAAAGGGTAGACTTAAAGGTTTGGGATGGTAAATTCTAAATGCCAATTAGACATCTAAGTGAACATATGAAGGAGATGTATGATAATACATGACTGAAAATCAGGAGAGAGATCAAAGTGATTATGTAAATTTGAGACTCACCAGTATGTGCATTCAGTGACCTCAATTGATAGAGTGATTAATTCTTAGTTCTCAGCTTGCTCAACCATTAATCACTTCCTCCAAATGTTGAATTGCGACAGTCTCAATCTTGGATCCCTTTCCCCTTACTGTTCACACTCACTAAGTGATTTCATTTGCTCCCATACTTTAAGTAGAATGTGCTATTTGCACAGGGCTGGTCAATCCAGGAATAGCTGTTAGAGTATCTAGAGGAATTAATGCATGAATGAAAATCCTCCAGGAAATCCTCCCTACACTATTCGTTCTTTCTCAGCTGAGCCTTTGATAAGTTGTGAGAGATAATGAGTTCAAAGTTATGCTCAGCGTCCTCCAGGTTCTTCCAGTATACTCATAGGGCTTATCACATCACTTCAGTGCCCCAGACAGCTGAGGTAACTGTGACTGGCTAAGAGTTTTTCTAAAGCCTCCCACCTAACCTTTGTTCCTCCAATTTACCAGGGAAGTCCTCCCATTACAACTGAAGAGAAGGCAGAGTTTATGAGAACACAATAAGGAGATTGCTAAATTTGGTTTAGGAGATAACATCGTTTTTATTTGGGTGCTATTTTTCTTTTCAGTGAAATTAGAAGCAAGGCATCAGCTGAGAGTGAGACAGAAAGTAGAGAGAGAAGGTTTCAAACCATCATCTCAGAAAGAAGGAAAGTCAACCAACTTGGGCCATTTACCGGGCTTGCTAAAGCAGTGCCACGTGTCTGCTTGCGGTCTGTGGTCATGTATTAAAAGCACGACCAGAAAGTACAATTACGTGTTTTTCTCCAACCACGTTCAGCTGCTCGGGTACAGTTACGATGGCCTGGGCAGCTATTTGGATTTAACCGGAGTGTTTTTTGCCCCTTTCATTCAAGCATGACAGAGAAGGGCAAGAGAATTAAAAGTAAGAGGAGAGTGTAGTGTTGAACCATAGAATCTATGGATAAGGAAGAAACTAGAAACAAGAATCAAGTGATGTTAATGGCTAGAACTTTGGGTAACAATGAGGTTAAAAAGTTGCAGGGATAGAGGTCACTGGAGAAAGTAATAACAAAAATTAGAGGAATGGTACCATGGAAAAGACCGCAAGACCAGAATCTAGGAACAGGATTTTGTCATTGCTAAGAACTTCACCGTAACAGCAAAAGAGGGGCATGCTCGTCACCTCTGGATGATGACCACACACCTGTCTTTTCTTTGTATGTGTTGTAATCCATGATTCCCTCTGAGACTTGGTTTGCAGTCCGAAAGGGAGGAGTCTAGGAGGCTGGTGATTCTCAGCAGAAAAGGAGGGAGTGGAAGTTGGCTATCAATTTGCAAAATGCGAAACAGCTCTTTTGAAAGAAGTGTTGATAAATTACACTTTAAAGAAGTCACAGTGATTGTCCAGGAAAACATCTGTTGAGCCTCTAACTTTCTTATGAAAACTTCGGAACCATAATATGCAGCTGGAGGGGCTAGTTTTTGTCATTCACTGGATTTTCTCAAATTCGCATGAAGATTTGAGAGGACATTTAGCCCTAAGTATGACCTAGATTTGAGAAGAGGTTTAGGTATAACCACAAATGGGTGAATAAGCCTGGAAAGCATTGGTGGAGCCTGGAGATCTCAGAGTGTCGGAGGGAACCTCCCTAAAGATAATCGAGACTTAAAAAGAGTAACAGAAGAATGGGAATGTGAAAGCCATCGAGACAAGTGAGGTAAGGTAGCTGCAAAGTCGGGGGATCTGGTGGCGTGTTGTTAAATAGAGCTGGATTTTTGAGCAAAGGAAAGAGAAACAATTTAGAAGCAGGATTGAAGTCCAAGAAAGACATGCTTTTCACCTCCAGCCCACAGTAACTGGGGTGTAAGAGGAACCAGGTTTCCTTTGTGAGAGCTGCAAGGTACACACTGTTATTCAAAGAATGTCAGATTTCAGAGAAAGAAAGACAAAGAAACACTGAAGGAAGAGGATGCTAATTAAGAAACTTTGCTGGTGACAGGCTTGCATTCCAGCGGGCAGAAAGGACTGGGGGCTAAAGGGCCCCAGTTCTCCCTGCTGTGAGTTAGTTGTGTGCCAGCTGGACTGCCGGAGGCTGCCCAACCCCTCTGAAGCACCAGGAAAGGAGGCTCCTTCCTGTAGATTAAGCTGCTTTTCTCTTGCACCTGTGCCTCGAATGAATGAGAAGACTAAGTTCTGCTGCCTACTCAATCCAATGCAGTGTTTAATGGAAGTACAGTGTTGGTCACCTTATATTCTGAGCAATGAGAAAATAAGCCATCTTTGACTAGAACTATGTCCTGGCTTCATGTGGCCTTTCTCAGAGCAGTGATGCATTTAAGGAAATGCAGCATGACTTGCATCTCTCGAAGCACATCAATGGGTGTCTTATTCATACCTCTCAGCAACACCTCCCGAACCTCCCTGGTCTCCTTTTTTCACTTCCTCACGCTGCTTTGGGGCTGCTTCTACCTCAACCCCCTTCCTCTTAACTCTTCTCTCTACTCTAGGGAACCCAAGTGTGACTCTTTTCACTTGTCTCCCTCTCTCTCTGTTCTTGCACTCTCCAGTCCTGACCCCTTCTGCATCTTCCTCATATTCTGCACTAGAAAAGCCTGAGCCGGGGGAGGACATAACAGGATGAAACATATAAGAAACTGATCAGAGACAAAATTCCTGTAGTGGTTGCCTCTTTGCACAAGTAATTGCCAGTATCTCTGTCAAGCCTAATGCAGAGCCTCACCCTGGCATAAGCATAAGTCAGTGTCAAAAATGAAATAGCAACTCCGGAGGATAGCTCTATGGAGGCAAAATTCGAGAAGTGCTTTTTCATGGCATCTCACACTGCAGACTCTAGACCTTGAGGTATTGTTAGTCTGGCCCGAAAAGCTCTTGACAGTTCCTAAGTATGAAGGAGTAAATGTCACTGTCCAAACAGGTCTTTGGTCTTCAGGAAAAGAACATGGACGTGCTTGTGGGTCTTGCTTACTAGATTCTGAGCCTTTTGTTGGCTCTTCTCTTGACAGTGCCCTGGAGTGCCTGTAAAATCTCACCTGGTAGCAGGGGGTTCCAGGCATGTAGACAACAGTTCCCAGGTGCATTATGATTAATTGGGTCCCACTTGCTAGGTAAATAACTATAATCAGAAGTTAAATGGAACAAATTAGTTATAAACTCTTGGTGTCTTCTGATTCCTGGGTCAACTCCTATAGTCATAATCACACGGAATTTTGTATTTATCCCAAAGAACTAATTTTCCACACACATGATTTCAGATTGTAAATCTCAAACTTGGTTGTGCCATTATCTCTTCCATCCCCTGCTAATTCTTTTTTTAAGCAATGCCACTCTTTTCAAAAGGGTTATTATTAGTAATCCTGAAATATAAAACAGGTTAGAGCAAATAAATGTGACCCCACAGTTTAGGACCCCACGTCCTAATTTGGATGAAAGTGTGTCACTGTTTAAAGAAATGTAGGAGAGAAAAAGCACACCCTGGAACCTGTCTGCTTCATGTGTATGTGTGTCTGTAATATTTTTGTGATTTGAATTCTGTTTTCTACATTTTTTGAACAGCTCTTAAATTTATGCAACAAATTATAAGAAAGACATAGAAGGATTTTGGTTTTTGGCCAGTGTAGATATGCAGTCAAAAAACTTGGGGTCCAAGTCCCAGGTCTGCCACTTACTGGTTGTGAGTGATTCACTGGATGACTGGACCAGCTGTCTAGCTGGAGAGGACCTGGTCACAGTCTGGATTTTTGGAGCTATGCTACTTCTGTTGCCCTCATTGCTGCTGCCTATTCAAGAAGCCAGTCCACCATATCTATACCCTGAGACAAAGGTAGGATTCCAAAGGTGGAGATGAAATGTAAGGAGACAGACCTTTGAAATGGGGGTGTAAGATGGCAGAATATGTTGCCCTCACATACACCACTTTGCTGTAAGGATTATCTTGAGAAACATCAGACACAGGAGATGCTCTGCAAAGAAAGTCGAAGTTATTCTTCTGAAAGAGAAATTTACATTTATAAAGGAAATCTCCATTTCTAAGGGTGTTTCTCTCTCTGAGCCAGGAAGAGTAGAATGACTCTAAATCACAAGAGAATAGCAGTGGAGGAGCTGACCACTTAAACCTGGGTGATGCCATTCCTTATCCCTAACCTTGGAAAACAAGAACAAAACTGAACAGACCTTGAATAGCTTCAGATCTCAGCCTTTGAAGAAATCACTCTCTCTTGTGTGTTCTTTGTATCGTAAGGGATCTAGGTTCTCTCAAAAAAAAAGTGCATTATTATTAACAAATATAATACTAATAATTATAAGCATTGCTTCTCAATCATTAATGTGCATGAAAATCTCCTGGGGAACTAGTTCACATGCTAGTTCAGCACGTCTGCATTGGGACCCAAATTGATGCCAATAATGCTGAGTCCCTGGACCACACTTTGGGTATCAAAGATACAAAGAATGAAAACAACACCAAATTTCTTTCCCAGCAGGAGAAAATAGAGTGTCAGTCTCATTAGTACCTACAATTAGCAAGAAGCTGTTATCTCTGCTACTTACTGTTTCTCTGGCAAAAGAACTTTGCAGTGAGTATTATAGCTTTACTGAGACCACATGAGCAGGATGTGCAGGTTAATTTGTACAACAATTCTGCAGGGCAACTGAAAAACAAATGGACATGTCTGCTTTAGATTCAAAATTAGAAATCACTTGTGATTAATGATAGAATAATTAAGCTTCTATCCTAAGATGCAGAAGTTTAAATTCTCAAGCCAGCTTTAATCCAGCAATTCTTTAGAACTCTTGCAGAAGTAATCTGCTTGTCAAAATTGTGGGACAGCAATTAAAGGGGCCATTGTATACTGGAAAGCAGTAAGACATGATACTTTGCAAACATCCGGGAAATTGGGTCAGTACCATCAAACTTAGCATGGCCACCAGACCAGAAGTCCTGATTGCCAACTGGGATCTAATTTGATGCTTACTAGCTATGAATAATTAGCTGAAATAAAGCTGAAGGTGAATGTAGTGCAATGAATAGATGAAGAGCCTCTAAAAGTTGAATGGCTAACCCCTTTCTTGCATGCTGATTGGATATTATCCATTTGCCTTTCAGTGGCTGTGACAGCCAAATCAAATTTTCTCCTTTTGAACTGTATCTAAGACTTCACTTATGATGTAAAACATGATTCTAGAGTTACATCAACAGGGTAAAGATCAATTGAAATAATTTCCTTTTTACTGCTTCATACTTGACTCACAATTACAGTCTATTTGCCAAACAAGTAAATATTGACCTTATTTTACAGAGAGAGGCACTGTCCTAATGTCACAAATTTGTATGATATTCGCTGAATCAAAATTTAGAGTGAGAAGCTTCCAGTGTTGTGCAAAGAAAGCACTCTGCTGCTCTTCTGGGAAAAGAAGATGGCTTAGAAAAGGAGTAAGAAGACTAACCAGTCATGAAAGCCACAGATACACTGATTTAGTAAGTAATTATTCACCATAGCTAAACTTCAGTAGAGATTTTTTTTGAAAAAAAATTTACTTTATGATCTGAAAATGTTGTCATTTACTTTCTCGGCTCTCAGTTGTACATAGATCTACTTGTGGAAGTTGTGAGTGGGGTGAGGCCAGAGCACTTGTAGGGGGCATAATTTTAAGTTGGTCCCAGAGATTCCTGTCCCCCAGTGTAATTGCCTTGGATAATCCCCTTCCTTTGTGTGTGGGCAGGACCTGTGAATAGGATGGAATTTCACTCCTCTGACTAGGTTACTAATCAGTCTTACTAGTGAAAGGTACTACATGGAAAGGAGTTTAAATAAACTCTCCAACAGAAGAAACCAGAAGTCCTTGGACAAATGGCTAATTTCAGGGCTGGAATAGGAAAAATACAAGATTAGTCTGAAATGTGTTATGCTGCCATGAAATAAGAAAGTGCCCCAAAATGATGGGAATGTATTAAAGGACATAGACACTAAATTTATGCAATCTCCAATGGCCAAAACAGTAATAAAATCAAGAGTAATAAGAATGGATTATAATCCATTGAATATGAGTCCATAGTGATAGAAATAATTTTTTAAAAAATCAATGGGAGAGAAGATAAAGCCCTTTTTTAAATAATAGAATTCCCAAAATTAAGTGTAGAGAATGATGAAAATAGAAAACTCCATTTTGCAAATACAGTAATAATTGCTTCAGGCAAGAATCATCAATGGATGCTAAAATTATTGGCTGAAAGTGGGATAGAAAATAAAATGCTGAGACTATGCAGTCTTATCTCCCCATAAGATAAACATTGATTACAAAGGGAAAGAGCAGTTTTATGGTGGAGAAATCAGACAGACATCACCTGTTGTGGGTTGAATTGCATTCCCTCTCCTCAAATTCATATATTGAAGTCTTCATCACCAGTACCTCAGAATATGACCTCATTTGAAAATAGGGTCATTACAGATGTAATTAATTAAGATGAGGTCATTCTGGAGTAGGATGGGCCCCTCGTTCAGTATAACTGGTGTTCTGATATAACGGAGAAAGTTAGACATAGACGTACAGAGGGAGAATGCCCTGGGAAGATGAAAGTGGAGATTGGGGTGTTGTCTCTATGTCATCAAGGAACACCAAGCATTGCCATCAGACTGCCAGAAGCTAGGGAAGAGGCATTGGACAGGTTCTTTCCCATAGCCCTCCGAAGAATCAAACCCTGCCAACACCTTGATCTCAGACTGTAGCTTTCAGAACTGTGAGACAATCAATTTCTGTTGTTTAAGCCAATCTGTTTGGCATATTTTGTCATAGCAGCCCTAGCAAACTAATACACAACGCTTAGTGATCATAGTTAACATCACTAGTAATAGAAGAAACAGACATTATGTCCTCCTGATAGAATGTGCCAAGAAAGACACAATATCATTTCTGTAGGAGTTTGCCAAAAATATAAAAACCTGAATTTTATAATGATGGAATGGCAGATAAATTCGTATTGAGGCACATTCTATTAAAAAAAAACCTGGCTAATATTCTTCATATATGAGAAAGACAAGGAAAGACTGAGGAATTGTTCCAGATTAAAAGAGACAAATGAGACATGACACATAAATACAATGGGGGACCTAGATTAGATCTTTGACCAGAAATAGGACATTAGCAGGACTGTTGGAAAACTTTGAAGTCTCTAGATCAGCTAATATTATTGAATCAATATTAATTTCCTCATTTGGATAATTATACTGTGATTATATAAAATATTAATATTTGAGTAATCTTGATGGAGGGTATATAGAAAGTCTTTGTACTAATTGTTCAACTTTTTTGTGCCTGAAATTTTTTCAAAATGAAAGTTAAAAACATTAAAACAAAACCAAAAACAAAAATAAAGTCATGCTATAGATGTAAGCCTCCAGAGAAAAATTTTTTCCTTCTCAATCTGCAAATTAAACCCTTCCAATTCTGTGAGGGAGTAGATTAGAGGCAATTTTGAAAAGTTATATGTTACCCTCATGGCCTTAGGCAGTATTGTAACCAATCCATCATAGCCCAGTAATTTGGCAGTAAGATTCAAATATTAATTCCTGCTTCTCATGCCATTTAAAATTCTTTCCCTGGGTATTTTTTTTAATGATTTATAAATTATTTTAAACTCCTTAAAGATAGGAATGGACTCTTCTGATTATTCACAATTACATTTAAATATGGTGACATTGAAGGTACTTTTCACAATCCTGGAAAGGACTTCATTATATCATATTGATTGGTCAGAGATCTTTGAGATAATGAGGCTCCACTGGTGGTAGACAGAACAGATGGTCTCCTGATGAAACCAAATGATTTCTCATCACAGGGTAGTCTTTCCAGCCATATTCCTGATGAAGAAAATTTAAATCTCTTTTCAGAGATCAATAACACATTTGTATAGAAAGGTTGGTGGTACGTACAGTGTGCACACAAGAGAAGAATTTTCATCCTCTTAAAATGACAATTTCCAGACTTCTACCTATGCTGGACTTCTCAATCCTTAGTAGTGTGTTTTGTTGTTGCTGGTGGTGGTGATGGTGGCTGGTGGGGTTAGGAAAATGTTTCAAACTATAAATGAAGTCTACCTATCATAGAGAGAAATAGTTTCTCACAGTGCAGTTGGGTATTCGGTATTGCTGCAACAGTACAACAGCAGCCGGTAGGAAGCACCTACCATCTGGCACAATTAATTTACATTCCGTACAATGGCAGCTGGTAGGGAGCACATACCATCTGGCACAATTAATTTACAGTTAAGCTTCTGAGTTATTGCAATTTAGAGCAAGAAAGAAGCTGTATACAGACTTTCAGATGGGTAAAGTATTAGAAGAAACATGACTGGGGTTGTCATGCCTCTGAAAGGTCAAAGAGTTACCATATCCATGTGTCCATTAACTTTCCATGCGAGCAGATTTCTTATGGAGTAAAGAAATCAAGTACTCTTATTATATTCTTCCATTGCTATGGCCCTCCATGCAACATGAATGCAAAAGAAAAATCCTGACTTTCTAAATTAGCTGGTGACTTCCATAGTACCTGGGTTGTCTCCTGGAGGAATTCTAAGTGTGTTTATTTGCTGTCTGGTCCAGTGCTAATTCTACCATAGACTTACCCATATCAGTGGCAGTTTCCCCAGCCTCTTCTCTCTAACCTAGAATTCTGACTTCATTATCTATCCTTTCTGTGTTACTGTTGAAAGAAGTAAGTCCCTTTCCTAATCGTTCAGTTTTTCTTAGAGAATATCCAATCTTGAACAGAAGGTCTATGTTGTAAAAATAAATGAAAATTGGAAGTGTTTGGCAGAACTCAAAATAATGTTCTACTTATATTCCATATAAACATTTTAGTTAACTAGACCCACTGGCAGTTGAAAACACAGCAATTGATAGGAATTTTGACATAGTGAACTGCTCTCAGGTTCAATATTTCAGTAGTTAAAATGGAGTGGAGAAAGTGGCACCGGCTATTCTTTTCACTAATTAGTTACTGACTTCATTTTGTTGGTAAAATGGGAACAATATAAAGACACAATGCTATTCCATTAAAGTTAAAATAAGTTCTATGAAACTCAGTTCTAGCAGAGGACATTTAAAAAGTTAGCTATATATTCTTGCCTGCAGGGCCAGAGCAAATATTTTAAGACCTTTTTGGTTCTTCTGTGAGGAAGGAAATGCTTTTCCCCAAAGACCCAGTTTGTTCCCTTTTTATTTGCACTGATTGTGTTTACACTATTTACCCACAAATAAACTCATGCGCACAGAGGTTTCTGCCAATATGAAGGTTTTATGACCTGGTGGAGAGAGATAATTGATGACGTACCTTGGAACTATCAAGGGGGCTATGGATAGTTGGGTCAGCTGTGTTCCTGGTGTGCTAATCCCACAAGATGTAGAATCAATAGTGTAGGCTGTTCTCACATCTGTTCTCTGATTGACGTATCCTATCTACCAAATAGGCAGCAAAATAGTGCCTCATAAATGAGATGCATTATTCAGTGGGTGCCCTCCATTCACAGACAGATTCAAAGTTTATGAGATATGAGGTTTATACATACCTTTCATGAAATCCCCGTTGCACACTGCGAAAGAAGGAAGGGTTGTTTTGATAGCCTTCTAACTCAGATTCTTTGAATCCATACTCATCTGGGACCTGTGCATATTAATCCAGAACCTCAGGGCACATGTCCAACATTGATATTTTTTTGTGTGCTCCAGGTAATTCTAGTGTCAGGCAGGTTTGAGAACCATTGCACTGAATAATGCCCACAGAAGGAGAACTATAAGCTGATCAAGTGGTCAACAGTGCCTGGGTGGATGAGCCCTCCAGACACTGGGAGAATTATAGGCACCCAGCTTTCCAGGTTCCACAGCAAAGACTAGGCAGTACCAGGAATAGTGGGCACCAGCATGGCTTTAGAGATGTTGGAGGGCAGTGCCCTTGGCTTGGCCATCTGGGTTCTGGATATAAGCAAGCACCAGGAGTAGTGGCCATGAGAGGCTGGCTCACACAGCATCCCAGATAACAGAATCCTCTGTTGCAGGCATGGCTGGGGAGATAGATCCCCAGCAGGGGAGGAAAAGAGGCAAACGTCATATCTGTGAACACATGTGACACATGCCCTGGAGATACCAAAAAATAACTTATGGAAGCTAGAGGGCTTGAAATAATCAGCAGCCACACGAAACATAAATTTTATTTATTATGGCTAATACGATCACATTTTCCCTCAGGCTACAGGGGCCTATGGATACAGGGGTAATCTACCCAAATACAAGTTTTAAAATAGTAAGCAAACTTTTCCCAGTGACTGATTAGGCAGATAATGAGAGTTGTCCAACACCATATGGTTTTACATGGGCAATACATTTGTTTTCTTTCTTGAAAAAAAATGTTGTGTAGATGTAGGAATCAGCACATCATGGTGATTAAAAGTACATGGTCTGAAATGAAACTAGGTCTGAATTCTGGCTCTCTGAGTAATTAGCTATGTAACCTCGCTACTTCAGTTTTTTCATTATGGAGTTGTGGAAATTAACCGAGATGGTACACTAGGTGTTCAGTTAGTACCTGAAATGTAGTAAATTTTCAATGAATGATTAGATTGTCTCAGATACTTTAATATATTCATGAACAAAGACTGATTTAGAATCATAATTGATACCTGGACTTGGCTTGTTCTGCCTGGGTTTTGTCATATTTCTAAAGTATACATTATGAAATATGGATTCTAAACTTTGAGTCATTTTTAGTGCTTGTAATAATAAAATATGCACCTTTAACTTATCATAATAAATATGTGTTCAACTAATATTAAAGGGCTTTACAATGTCAGAACTTTATACCAGCATGATTTCATTTCCCTTTCTCCCTGTTTTTTGTGTTCTTGTTTTCCTATATTTTACTTTTATATGTAATAAACTTCACAATATATTGTCATGACATATATTTGAAATTAGGAAGTAGCCTTTTAAATACATATGTACATATATTCTGAATATATATATATTGAATACAGATTAGAACATATATATATATATCCTGAATGTGTATATTGACTACATATTAAATTATAGATCTATATATATTTATATTCTGCTTTAGTTTTGCTGATTTTCTAGGATCCATTGGTTGATGTCTTTCATAAATCTTGGAAAATTCTTGGCTATTATCTCTTTAAATCTTTATTTTGCCCTGTTACCTGTTTCTTTTCCTTCTGTGCCTCCAGTTGCCCATCTTTTATACCATTTGATATTGTCTCAAAGATCTTGACATTTCTATCTTTTTCACTCATATTTTTCTTTTGAAATTAGTTTCTGTATTTACTATCAATGTCTTTTCAAGTTCACTGAGTCTTTTTTTTCTGGCTGTACCCAATCTTCTTATATACCCTTAAATGAGTTAACTTTTTATTCAAAAGTTGTACTTTTCATATCTAGCGTTTTCACTTGTTTATTTTTCATAGTTTTCTTTCTCTGCTGAAATTCTTGATCTATCCTTTACTATCACATACAATATACAGAACATTTCTATCTCCCTGAACTCCCCTTGTGCTCCTTTGCAGTTGATCTTGCCCCTAAGTACTGGGCCTCAGGTATCAATTACTCTGCTTTCTTTAACTGTAGTTTATCTCCTCTATAATTTCCTATAGATTTAGATTCATTCTGTAGTATTTTATGTTTGACTTTTTTTCATTTATCATATTGTTTTTGAGATTCATTCATAGTGTTTTCTATGTTAGTATTTCATTTATTTTTATTGCTGTGAGACATTCCACTGTATGGCTATATCATAATTTGTTTATCCATTCACCAATGGCTGGACATTTGTATTCCTTCCAGTTTGCGGCATTTATAAACAATACTGCTATGAACAGCTGTGTGTACATCTTTGTGTGGACATAGGTTTTCATGTCTCATAAGTAAATACATAAGAGCAAGAATGCTGAATCATATGATAAGTATGTTTGACTTTATAAGATACTTTCAAAGTGTTTTCTAAAGTAGTATTCCAACCAGCAAAATATGTGATTACCAGTTGCTCACTAACATTTGATATATTCAGTCTTCATATATTCATTCTAGTGGATAGGTAGATAAGTCAAATTAAGATTTTAACATGCATTTTCATAATGACTAATGATGTTGAACATCCTTTCTTGAGCTTATTAGCCATTTATTTATCTCTTTTTTTGTCTGTCCGTTTTTAAAATTGAGTTGTTTTTCTTCTTATACTTGAGTTATGATAGTTCTT
Source organism: Vicugna pacos (assembly GCF_048564905.1). Lineage (NCBI taxonomy): Eukaryota > Metazoa > Chordata > Mammalia > Artiodactyla > Camelidae > Vicugna > Vicugna pacos. The sequence continues at coordinate 64,059,106 of NC_132991.1, read as the reverse complement.
TACATACTGTGGACACAAGCCTTTTCTCAGATGTATATTTTGCAAATATTTTCTCTCAGTGGCTTACATTTTCATTTTCTAAGCTGTGTTTTTCAAAGGGTAAAATTTTTAAATATTGAAATTAAAAAATTTCACGTTATTGAGGTTTAAGTTACTACAGTAAAATTCATACTTTTTAGGCGTAAGTTCTATGAATTTTGAAAAACATACATTTCTGTAACTGTCACCACAGTGAAGACATAGCATATTTCTGTGTCATCATCCAAGTCTTTGATAAAAACCAGTCCTTATGACATCAACGAAGTGTGACATGTCACTTGTCTGCTGAATTCAGGTATATTCAGTTCCATTTGGACAATATCTGGTCATTGAATATATGATTCCTGAAATAAACTAAAAACCTTACATAAATCTAGAATTAAATTCAAGAAGAAAATCACCATTATTTAAAAAATATTATTGATACTTCCTTGGACATTGGGAAAGTATTCTTTAACAGGAAATATCAGATAATTAAAGGTTTAAATAGTAATCCACTGAAAAGATAGCATTTTCAGGAGATGTTATTGATTAAAACTGAGGTTTCTTTTTTTTAAATGAAGCTAACATACTGTGATTATAGTTATAATCATTTCAAATAGAAAGAATAGGGTTACTGTTCCATTGGTTGTTGTAGTTCAAAACTTTAAAATATATATTAATCCTTTAACCATATCTGAACAAAATGCCTCTTTCTAAAATGTCAAGTCTTTATTCCATAGAAAGAGATACTCCGTTGTTTTTATCCTTTCTGAGTATGTATATTTAAATTCATCTTCAGCAGTCAATGCCTGCAACACTGTGATAAAGCGTTTTGAGGGGAAATCATATTTTTGATAACTTATCAAGTCAGAGAAATTCTGAAGAACGTTATCTTATTTTCAAAAGTCAGTGTTACCAAAAGACAAAGATTTATGTGTTTTAAACTTCAGCTTTGTTTGTCTCTCAGCTAAAATGATACAAAAAGAAAAAAATGACTATTTCGATGATGCAGAAAAGCAATGTATGAAACTAAGCTATAAAAACCATAAATATGGATGGAATATAACATCAAGACTGGACATCACACACAGACATACAGATTCCTGAGATAGCCTGATGTGTGGTTTTGCTGAATTATATGTGGTTATTGACAGTAATCATTGAGGGAAACATTTTCACTTCCTATATCTGAGCTGCCTCTTTTAAAAGTCTATAGACTTCCAGTTATAGAAAATTTTAGAGTTTATCTAGTTCAGCTACCTCATTTACCAGGTAAAATTATTGAAACTCAAAAGATTAAGTGATTTCCCTATGGTTACATAATTGTTTAGAAACAGCTGGGCATAAACTTCTGACCTCCAGTTTCTTTAAAGTTAATTATGTCTTAACTCTTTTTCTCAAGTGTATTTAATCGTGTTCTTTCTAAGTATTCTCTTAACTATATTTGATGCTTTTGGATTTCTCTCATTTAAGAAACAAATTATACTTTTCCAAGAATCAAACCCTCTTTCTCCTTAGGGATATAGTTAGTGTCCAATGTTGGTTAAGTATGAACTTTGCAGTGAAACAGACCTGAATTAGCATCAAGGGCCCATCACTGATTATCTTTGTGATTTAGGGAAATTGTTTAAGCTTTATAAGCTTTAGCTTATCCAAAAATAATAAGGTTAAATGATTGCCTTTATTTTTGTGGTAAAATATCAAATTATGTGAGCTATTATATCATTCAGTCAGTATGGATAGTGTAAACTCTTGATATATACAAAGGTGATTTTCAGGTAGTTTGGTGAAAAAGCCAGAAAATCAAATAACTTGCTTTTAGATGATGTCATTCAATACTGTTTTTGCAAATATATGTGGTTGCTATGATAGAATTAAAAACCAAAGTAATAAATTTGCACCTTGCTTGAGGAGTTTATTATTTATTGAAGAAGACAGCTAAATGAAGAGAGAAGATAGCAGTATGGTGTTGGGATTCAGGAGTTGGATGATCTGGCAAAGTATTAGAATGAGGATCTACAAGTGGTGGGCTTGGAGTGCATATGGATAGAGATTGCTCAGTGTCTGAGCATAAAATGGTAGGTTGTACGGCTGTTTTGTGTCTTCTTGCTCATAAACGTTTCTAAGTTTAATCAGACTTTGCTCTGACATTTACTTTCACTATAATACTGCAGAAAGGTTATTGAAGAAGGAAATGCATAGATTTCTCTTCCAGTCACCAGAGGCCACTGACATTCACAATAAATAAATGCTGGAGAGGGTGTTGAGAAAAGGGAACCATCCTACACTTTTGGTAGGAATGTAAACTGGTACAACCATCATGGAAAACAGTGTGGTAATTCCTCCAAAAACTAAAAATATACTTACTACATGATCCAGCAATCCCACTCCTGGGCATATATCCAGAGTGAACTCTAATTTGAAAAAATACATGCAACCTAGTGTTCATGGCAGCACTATTTACAATAGCCAAGACATAGAAACAACCTAAATACCCATCAACAGATGACTGCATAAAGAAGTTGAGAAGTTGTGATATATTTCTATAATGGAATACTACTCAGCCATAAAAAGAATAAAATAATGCCATTTGCAGCAACATGGATGGACCTGGAGCTCGTCATTCTAAGTGAATAAAAAAATCTAAGAAAGAAAAAAAAATACCATATGGTATCATCATATTTGGAATCTAAAAAAAAGAAAAAAGAAGACACTAAAGAACTCATCCACAAAACAGAAACAGACTCACAGATGCAGTAAACAATCTTACGATTACCAGCAGGGAAAGAGGGTGGGAAATGATAAATTGGGAGTTCAAGATTTGCAAGTATTAACTACTATACATAAAAATAGATGAAAAACAATTTCTTCTATATAGCACAGGGAACTATATTCAGTATCTTGTAATAACTTTTAATGAAAAAGAATATGAAAACTAATGTGTATGCATATGTACAACTGGGACATTATGCTATGCCCCAGAAATTGATACATTGTAACTGACTATACTTCAATTTAAAAAAAAAGGAGAGAAAGAAAAAAAAAAAGAACTTGGTATTACTACCTACCAAATTGGTTAAGATAAATGCATGACAGATAGTCCCCCACTGCTTAAAAAAGTCATCTTTGAAAAAATACAAGAATATATTCAGCATTTTTTCCTAAAACCTGAAGCTGCTCTGTTAATGACCTGATTCAATGCCTTGAGTACTCACAACATGTGATGTCAACTACAAAACAACTGTATCATATACTTACTTTTAGGCATATTTTAATAAAAACCAAACTATGGAACTGAAATAGAATTGTACTTTTTAAAAACACAGATGTACTGGAATCTAATAAGAGAAATGAAGGAGATCAAAGTTTCAGACATGGAAATTTTTGAGGTTTTCTTGGACAGCAGGATGAGAATAGGAAGAGACAAAGAGACGTCATAACTCAATGGAATGAAGATCATCATCTTGAACAATAGGATTTTTGGAGTCCCTACAATATGGAAAACATTGGCAAAGAAGTCAATGATCTAAAATAAAACTTCGTGCCTTTAAGGGGTGATAATAGAAATATAAGTAGAAGAGAATGAGGATGTCTAAGATGAGAAACCAGTGTGGGCTCTTAGATGAAGACTAAACAGCATTTTCTTTTCCTTTTCTTTGTTCAGCCAAAGAAAGCTTCATCTTCTCTCCAGGAGAGAGGACACATTAAGAAACTTATTTGGAATTGAGGTATTAAAAAGTATAAGGACCGATTGAAATGACTATGAATGGGACAAGGATCTCTCCAGAAAAATCTCCTCTAATTTGAGCTCCTATTGTCTGTTTTGAGAGCACTCTGGCTTTTTGACTTTTATTTCAGACCAGTATTTCTTGAGCCCCAAAGTGCACTCAACACCCAACTATAATTTTAATATCAAAGAGTAGAAGCTAGAGAAAAATTAGCTGTCACCCAACTGCTTTCTCTACTTCCAAGAAATCATCCTTTCATGAAAGAGCAAGTAAGACATTTTTAAATTAAAGAACCATGGTGACGAGTTATTCTTTTCACTTTGGGTTGAATAAGCTGTGACCTTTATAGTGTGTTATCTAAAGATATGGGGTCATAATTCACATATTGTATTCTAAATGACACATCCCTCTGACTATATTTCCTAGCTTTTTAATGAGGTCTAAAAATGCCCTTTGGTCTTCTCCTTGTTCCCAATACAAAGACATATTTTTTTAGTTGTTGAAGACATGAAATCTTATAAAATCTATCTTTTCCAGTGTAAGCCTTGCTTAAGGCAATTAAGACTTTAAAAAATAATATATCAAATGAGATAAAATTACAGCAGTAATCTAAAAAGAGAGGGAATCTGTAATGTTACTCCTAGATTAGTCCAGGATATGTTGTCGGACAAATTTAAAATAGCTTTTCATGCCTAAATCATCAATAAAATAAACATTGCTTCAATATTAATTATGTGCCCATTTTTCTTTTCTGTAATTTAATGGTAGGAAATGAAGACTAAGAAGTAGTCTGGGCATTATCCTCCAGCCCTTCTGACCTACTGGAATTTTCTCCCTCTCTCTCTCTCTCTTCTTGCTCTGAACTTTTCTTATATATTTTCTTCAAATCCCAAAGCAACCAAACACCCTTCTTGAGCCCCCATGAATCAAATTACAAGTCTGTTTTATTTTAACCAAATAGGCAATTTAACTCTTTTTTTTTTCAATTCATTCTCTTAGATCCATATTTGTCCTGGGATTTTACTCTCAAACAGAATGCCCATGGGCAGACCTTTCCAAACTAAAAGCATTATTTATTGAAATGAGGAAATCAATTTGAAGATAGGTTCCATTTTAAATGGTGCCTTTTTGTTTTTACCTCCTATTGTATTTACAATCGTAAATTACAGTTTATATATACTGTTTACTAAATCATTACAAGAATGCTGTAGACAAGGTAATTGTAACACTTTTGCTGGAAAATGTACACAGGCTGTCCACATTTGTTCCCAGCCTCTTCTAGTGCTTATTGTGTAAAGACTAAAAGTCCAGCAACTGATTTTCCTAACTCCTTTGTGAGAAGGGTTGTGCCGTTGGAAAGTAGAAGATTTGGAAAGAAGGCAGGTGGCAGTCATTTTTCCTCCAACACTGGTGAGTTTTAGCAGACATGGATTTTACATAGCAACAAAACTCCCTCATTTCCCTAAGAGTTACTAGTTTGGGCGACTGTGGAGAAGTGATTTCCTAAAGTTTTCTGACATCTGGATATTTGTACAAGTTTCATAATCTTCAGATTGCATCTTCTCTGAGCATTCCTTAAACGTTTAGTGATTTCCCAGTTCTTCCAAGTTTGTAAGTATTTACTTTCTACACTCCAGCATGTACCAGTTAGCTGTTTCTTCACAAATGCTATTTAATATGGCCAGCCCAAAGTTCAGGGGTTTAACACAACAATCACCTATTCTCATGAATCTGCAGATTTGGGGGGTTGGCTGACCTAATCTGTGTGTAATTGAGCAGTATGGTTCTGCTTCAAGCTGTCTGTCTGTCTGGGCTTGGCTTGGGCAATTCCATTCCACGTATGTTAAATCTCAGGTCCATGTGGAAGAGGCAGCAGCTACCTACCTTCAGGGGGAGTCTTCTTATGACAATAGTACAAGGGGGCAAACAGAAACATGAAAAGACTCTTAGATCTTTGGTTCAGAACTGGTGCCTTATTACTTTTGTCTATATTCTACTGGCCAATGTAATTTACGTGGCCACCCTTAAAACCAAGACCTTGTGGAGCATACTTGTGGAGAAATTATACCAATGGTGTTAATCACAGGTGTTAAATTATTGAAAAGACAAGACTCTGCAGAATCTATTCATGCAGAGCTTTAATAATGGTAAAGGGTGTGGTGAAGCAGGAGAAAGAAGGCACAGTAGAGAGGGCCAAGTTGCCCAGGATAAACTTTGTCTTTGGATCATAAACCACCAAGAGGTGTGTGAGATACCTTGATTTCAAATAAGCCAATCTCTTTGGTTAAGCCATTATGTGAAACAGTATGGAGATTCCTTAAAAAACGAAAAATAGACTTACCCTATGATACAGCAATCCCACTCCTGGGCATATATTTGGAGGAAAGTATAATTCAAAAAAATACATACACCTCAGTGTTCACAGCAGCACTGTTTACAATAACCAAGACATGGAAATAACCTAAATGTCCACGAACAACCTAGAGATCATCATTCTAAGTGACATAAGCCAAAAAGAGAAAGAAAAATACCACATGATGTCACTTACATGTGGAATCTAAGAAAATGACACAAATAAACTTATTTATAAAAGAGAAATAGACTCACAGACATAGAAAACAAACTTATGGTTATCAAGGGTTGGGGGAAAGAGAGGAGTGGAGGGATAAATTGGGAGTTTGGGATTTGCAGATACTAGCTACTGTGTATAAAACAGACAAAACAAGGTCCTACTGTATAGCACAGGGAACTCTATTCAATACCTTGTAATAGCCTACAGTGAAAAAAAAGAAGAGGAATATATATATATAAAAATATATATATATAAAAGTATAATTGAATCACTTTGCTGTACACTAGAAATTAACACAACATTGTAAACCAACTATACTTCAATTAAAAAAAAAACTAAAGAACAAAGAAGTCAGTCCTATCTGGGGAGGAAATGTCTTTTACACTTCATTGCTCATATAGCTAAAATCAAGTTGCATGATCAAGTTCAATAAGAGAAACTCAAATAACATAAGCAAAACCAGGTGTAAATCACCAATATATGTATTTCTATAAATAATACTGGCAAGTTCATACAGACTTCCCTCTGGCATGTTTTGAACTCTAGCTCAGGACTACACTAGTCATTTGTTTGTGTACTTTATTCAGGTTTGGTTAAGGGTCAGTATCATGACTCTTGGAATCCCTGGAGAAAAGCACAAGCTTGCAGTGCACACGTTCTGCTAATGACGAGGTCATGACAAAGGTGTAGAGAGTTGAAGCCAGTCATTCTACCTTCTACAAGCCTAGTTGTACTTGGGAACATAGAGGCTGCTCTGTTTCTTTTCAGGGAATTCTGATGGACACAGCCCCAAGGTTGAAATGAAGACTGAAGATAAAGTTAATCTAATTAGTAAGCTATACAACTGGAATTTGGAACAAGATCTTCTGATGGTAGAAACAATGCCATTTTCACTCTACCAAGTAGCTAAGTCAGTGTGTAACTAAGATGTGGTATGATCAAGAGTCAGTGAGAATTGCTAAGTAAAGCTATGAAATGGGCGGTTTGGCATTGGCATCCCACTGACTTTCCTTCTGGTAGCTTTATAGCCACATGTCCATCTCTCTCTCTTTCACACACACACACACACACACACACACACACTCACACACACACACACACACACACACACACACACACACACAAGTCTTGGAACCCTTTTGGTACACTGCAGATTCTGAAATATCTAGTTAGCTATCCCATAAGATCTGTGCTTTTCAAACTTTAATGTACAGATGAATTACTTGGTTATCAGGTTGAAGTGCAGATTTTGATTCAGGAGGTCTGGGGTAGACCTGAGCTTCTGCATTTCTAATATATGTCCAAGTATTGTGATGCTTTTATTCTGATGGACTGCTCTTTAAGGATCAATGCACTAGAATAACATTTCCCTACATCCCTAATCTCTTCCTCCTAGTTCAAAACCTTCTCTTTCTGTAGCACATTCCTTCCAGGTTCTTTTTGAGGTGACAATAAAAAAAGGTTTCAAATGTTTCAAGTGTTTCTCTTATGATAAATGAAACAAAGGTTTTCTTCTAGATATGGCTTTATTTATTGCCTTTAAATCTTCTTCAAACATGCCAAGGAAGACTATATTTAGGGCGAGTTAGGCCCTTCAGTTGTATCTCTGGATTAGGTCAACTCAAGATGCTGACAAGACTTGTCTAGACTAGACTGTCCTACTCTCTGCTCTTTATCTATAGGTAACTAATCAATCTTTTCTTTTAACCTCTGCTCTAGTAACAGGAATGATTGCATCTTCTTTTGAGCATGAGTTTTTGTCCCATTCTGACAAATTGGGATATTTCTTTGCATTGTGATATTTCTTTATACTCTTTGCAAGCAGGAGTCTTGATTTTGAAGCTTAGTCCAAGAGGTGGGTAGAGCCAAACTATCAGATCCTGGGTCTCACCTTCTAGGAGGTGCATATTTTCTGGGCCCTGACTCTTGGTAATCATTGCCTGTCTGTCAGGGTAGCCCCTCTTCTTTCTTGCCAGAATTCACAAACATCAGTCACTTGGTCAGTCTATCACTGTGCACACTGAACAATATTCTGATGTGAGCATCCAGTTCAAAGTTTCTCACTGGCTCCCTGTTACCTTAAGAACAAAGTTCATGCTCCTTACTATGGCTACTAAAACCCTTGTGACTTGCCTTCTACATGTCTATCCAGCTTCCTCCCTCACTGTGACCTCATTCTACCATCCTGAAGTAATGGAACACCTGTATTTCTGTGATTGCCTCTGCTGCGTTCTGCTTGCCCACATTTGTTCGTGCTATCGCCTCTTCCTGGAACGCCGATTTCCCTTTCCTTTATCTGTTCAGCCTCTGCTCACAATTTACTTCTCAGATGGTTTAGATACCCCCAAATTACCCTGCTTTTAGTTCTTGTGTAGAAATGTCAGAGCTTGTAATAATGTTCTTGTCAAGATGTGTGCTTGGAGACTGAATTTAAAGGCAATAAAATACTCTTCTGTAGCCTAATCCCCAGAGCTTAGCATTGCAATTGATATTTATTTTTTTAACAAATATTTATTGAGCAAGTACAATGTGCCTGTAGCTGGGCTAGGTCCCTGAAATACACAATGAACAAGATGCTCAAGGTACGCCCAACAGCTGAGATAGGCCATAAACACAGAATTTAGAATATCAGTTGAGAAGTAAAGGAGACCTGCTATAGGATTAAAGAAGCAAAGATGTGGGTTGCCTCCCCTGGTTCCAGGAGGAGTCTGGCAGGCATATAGGGGGAGCTTAAGTTCATGCTACACTTGTGGGTTGAAGGAACTGTTGAATGAATTACTTAGATGAATGAATGAATGAAGATGCAGTTTTTTCTTCTTGAATAAATTTTTCCCCCCCCATGAACCAGTGAAAATGACAGCTAGGCTTCAAAAATAAGAAATTCAATTTGTGGGATTCTGAAAACCATTTTCTTTAGTAGCTTTTCAACACAGGTAGTGTTGGCTTGTAATGACAACATTTGACAGCCTGCCTCTTACAAGTTAATTTGAATTACTATGACTAAATAAGGGTGTCTGGGTATATCTCTGTATCAGTGGAGGCTCCTGTGAAATAGGTAGGTATCAGAACCAGAGAAAGGAATTCAAAGGCTACAAAATACATTACTGAATACTTGTGTGGAGGATGTTAGATAATGTTAGCAATGTGGTTCAAGCACTTTCTTAGAGCAAGGCATTCCATATACAGATTCACATTTTGTCAAATATTAAAATGCGATGCTTGATAAGGTGCAAATTCTCCAGATCTGTAGGATCTGAACTTTCATCTAATTAGCTTATTTTCCTCTCTAAGTTTCAAGTTCTCTATTAATTATTTGTGTTCCGTCACAGAACAATTTCTTCTTGGGTTCTAAAATTCTGTGTCTCAGATAGAGTAGGTGTATTAATTTTCTCTTGCTACATGAAAAATCACCACAAGCTAGTGGCTTAAAACCATACATTTTGTTAACATTGTACAAAATATCTTCAGTCCTATAGGTCAGCATTCAGGTGGACTTGGCTGGGTTCTCTGCTTAGGGTAATGTAAAGCTGAAATCAAGATGTTGGCCAAGCTACATTCTCATCTAGAGAAGAATTAACTTCTAAACTTATTTGGGTTGTTGGCAGAATTGAGTTTCTTGTTCCTTTAACTGAGATTCCTGTTTTGTTTGTTTGTTTTTGTTTTTGATACAATATTGGCCAGTGTTTGCTCTTAGTTTCTAGAGACTGATCTTAGGTCCTTTTGAGGTAGCCCCCTCCATCTTTAAAACAGAAAAGTTATGCTACATCCTTCTCGTTTTTCCAATCTTTGCCACTTCCTCTGCCACCAGCCAGAGAAAATGCTCTGCTTTTAAGGGGCTCATGTGATTAGGTCAGGCCCACTGAGTTAAGGTCAACTGTGCCACCTAATAGAGTCACATGTTCTGCCTACACTCAAGGAGATGAAGTTATTTGAGGACACGGGTCATTTTGGGGTCATTTTAGAATTCTGCCTATCACAGTGGGGGTGGAGAAGAGTCATTGGCAAAACTTGTTTCTTCCTAGAAGAATGTTGCAACCGGTCTGTGTCCTCTGAATTTCTTTCTCATGTTAAAAAGGAAAAAACCCAGTCTTTCCCTCGTGTTGTAGGGAAAAACCTCAGTTCGTCCATCTCCTGTGTGTTTCTTCCCCTTTACTTCTACACTGAAAGCTTTACTTTTGACATTTCTGGTTACCAAATGTGGAGGTTTTCCCACAAACAAGCAATTTTCAGACCCCCTGCTGGTATCAGAGAACTGAACTCAATTCTGACACTGTCTGCCTGGAGATAGCATCAGGTTCTACAGATTAAGGGCTCAGTCTCCCGAGACTGTCCACCCCTCATTCCCCACACAATTCAGATTTCATTTGCAAGCCCAGGTTGTCACTTGGGCTTCTGATCAACCGACTGTAGATCAGAGGTTCTAATGACTCCCCCTCAGGTTTGATTAATTTTCTAGAGTGGCTTATAGAACTCAGAAACATTCATGAATGTTTTGCTAGTTTATTGTAATGGGATATCATAAAGAATACAGTTGAACATTCAGATGGAAGAGATGCGTAGGGCAAGGTATGTAGGAAGGGATGCTGAGTTCCCATGCCCTCTCCAGGCTCGCCGCGCTCCCAGCACCTCCATATGTTTGCCCATCTGGAAGCTCCCCAAACCCTGTCTTTTTGTTTTTTTATGAAGACATCATTACATAGACACGAATGATTAAATCATTGGCCTTTGGCAACTGATCCAGCCTCCAGCCTCTCTCTCCTCCCTGAGGTCTGGGTGGGACTGAAAGTTTCAGCCCTCTTACTTCAGGGTTGGTTTCCTGGCAACCAGCCCCCATTCTTAGATTCAAAATTTACTTAATTAATATAACAAAAGACACTTTTTATTGCTCTCATCATTTAAGAAATTCCTAGGGTTTTAGGAGCTCTGTGTCAGGAAGTGGGGGGCCGAGATCAATTTATTTTTTCCATCTTGTGCATCTGAAAAGGCCACCTAGTGAAGTCACCAGCTGAGAAATGCTAATTTTACAGAGTGAACTGTTTCTGTGGAAGTAATTCCATTTTTGACATAGCACTTGAGTTTCTGTAATAACATCCAAAAGGAGAGTGTTGCCAGACACCAAATTCTAGGATAGAAATCAGAAAAATCTGTAATCTGTTCTCACATCTATTATAAATCAAGTAAGATCTTATATGTGTAAGCAGCATATATATATTCTGTCCTCTGTTCAAAAAGTAGATTTTCTTGGCATTGTCAAGAGGCTGAAGGATTAAATTTAAGAATCAACTTGGAGAGTAGGAAATGAAAGTGCTGACTTGGGGAAACAAAAAGAGAAATAAAAAAAAAAAAAGAAAAAACAAATTGCCAACTATTTCTCCAGCAAAGATGGATTTGCTCAGGATCAGCAGAGAAGCATAGTTCAGGGTCTGCAACCATGGTGAGCCACGTGCAGGCCCCCACACAGCAAGGGAAGGAGACTGCTTTCACAGAGGGAAAGAGGAAGTGGGAGGGCTGAAGTAGACGGTTCAGGGCTTTCATTGGCTGAGTCCTTGTCAGGAAAGAAGCGTCTTCTTCCTTTCAGGCTCTGCTGTCATCTTGGGGTGTGAGAGCTCCCCATTCTGGTCTCCCAGATCTGGTTAACTGAGACTTCTGTTTATTAATTTTTTTTTTAAAAAGAAAGTGATTATCTAGAATAAATTTATATTGGATGATAAAGTGTGAAAATCTCAAACTCTTTTTTACTTTAGAAATGTAATAAATATACTCAGAATCAGTCTTTGATTTTGATCAAGGTACTGTTTTGAAACTTTGAGTTATTGCACAGAATTTTCTTTCTTTAACTAAGGAAAGCATCCAGCTAATTCGCAGATCCTACATGCTCCTGGCTAGTCATACAAAGCTCCAAGTTCTTTAGTTTATAAACACAAATTTCCCTTCTGAAAAATGGCAGCCTTATTGGAAACATTATTTAGCCACCTAGGAGGACTGCTTGAAAAACCAGTATGCATATTTTTAATTAACTTATTTAAACACTGAGATGTACACAATATAAAGAATTCATTGATAAGAGTTTTTGTTATTTTTCTAATGTAGTACATGAATTCTTGATGCCTGACCACATAATAAATGAAAAAACACACTGAAAATCTCTTGCCTTCTGTAGATTGACTCATGACCTTTGGAGAGTTCAGTGAGGAATTCACATCTGTCTCTGACCAGCCCTCTCCTTTACTGGTGTGAGCTGTGCAACGAAGGGATTCCAGACTCTTCTAGACTCTGACTTAAGTCTTTTAAAGGAAGAAGAGTTTTGTCTATTTTCTTGCATTATTTTTGGTAAAGCCACTAAAATTTCCCTGTGTAAAAATTTATTTTCATAATGTAATTGTTTCTGATCTTTCAGAATTTGTAAAGACAATTCAAAACCTAGTTGCTATCAGGATGTTGATCACATACACAATGAAAACTCACATGGAAATAAGTATTTAGAGGTATAATTGTATTATTTAGGAGGCTTTCATTTGCAAGTTACAGAAAACTTAGTCTACTTATGTTACGGAAATGACAGGCCAGCCAAGAAACAAGCACCACTCGGAGGGTTGGAGTACTCAGATTTATTACGCCGGCGGGCTCAGAGGGGCTTCTGCTCCGAAGCTCTGAGCACCCCCAAGACGTGCACATGAGGTTTTATAGGGTTAATTACAAGTATGGGGCTATTAGCCAATAAGGTTCAAACAACAAAAAGCAAGGAATCAGTACACTGGAGCTTATCAATTTGGAACAGATCACGTTACTGACACTTGTTGAGCTTGGATTTACGAGTTAGCTTGTTAGCCCAGTAAACTGACACTAAACTTTAGATTTACAAGTTAGCCCGGCAGAACTTATATCAGTAAACCGACACTTATCACACTTAGATTTGTGACTGAGTTCGTTAGCCCAATAGACTGACACTAAACTTCAGATTTATGAGTTAGCCCAGCAGAACTCAGATCAGTAATCCAACACTTGTTGCACTTAGATTTGTGACTTAGCTTGTTAGCCCAGCTGGGCTTTTCCTTCACATTTCCCCCTCTTGATGCTTTCACAACCCTTGTTGGAGTAAGCATCATCATTTACCTGTTGCAGGGGCTCATAATTGGAGGCTAACATCTGAAGTTTTATAGTCTCTATCCGCTCACTGACAAAGCGGGTCAGGAAGTTTAGGACACAGGGCCCAAACAGCAGAACTGCAAAAATCAGGAGTAAGGGACCTATGAACGGTGCCAGCCAGGAGGTCCAGCCCCAGGGGCCTGTCCATGGGCTCTTATCTAAAATATGTTTTTTTTTTTTCCACTCGGTCTTGTAACTCTTGAACCATCCCTCTGACAATTCCTGATTGATTGGCATAAAAACAACACTCTTCATTTAGAAAGAGGCATAGTCCCCCCTCTTTGGCCGTGAGTAAGTCCAGACCCCTCCTGTTTTGTAAGACCACCTCGGCGAGAGAGTCAATCTGATTCTGCAGAGTTCTCAGGGTTTCTGCTATTTGTTGGAGATCATGGCTGAATTCACCTGTAAGCTGATAATAGTAATAAGAGGAAGAGGCGATGCCCCCGATTCCTGTGCCTACCCCTGCTGCCACTCCGAGCCCCACTAGCAAGGGGATCAATTGTATAGCTCGTTTTATTCTCCGTGGATGCTGGTGAGTTGTGACAGGGATGGGCAGACTTTGATTATTAGGCATAATGTCCATTCGGGGAGTGAGATAAGCCAAAGCACATAACCCTGTCCATCTGGCAGGGAGGCACCGGTAGGCAAATTCACCACATACAAAATAAGTCCCGTTATTAGAACACCATCTTTGTGTGGGTTGGCACCCTAGACCCATACAGTGAGAGGTTTTAATACATTGATTTATAGTTAGATTGCCCTCTAAAGGATTAGTTCCATTGTTGAAATAACATTCTGGTGTCTTGTAGGCGAGCTGTACCCAGTTCAGCCTGGAACTCCTAGTGGTAGAAACGGCATCACTATGAGTTGTGGTGAAAGTCTTAGTGAGGTTTGTCAGAGGTAAAGCCAGGTGCTGGATGGGGCCAGGACGCAAGCATAGCCAGCAGTCTTTAGCCAGGTCTGGATTGGAATGATTGAGAATCCCATGGACTGCGGCTAACAGCCCATTTATTTGTGGATCCAGATCCCGAGGCTCGGCTAAAGATGGAAGTTTTATTGGCTTCCGGGTAGGTAATAACTTCCGGTGTTGCCTCTGGACTGCTTGTTGTACTGCTTGCCGGCGTGCCTGGTCCTGTACGCCCCCTCCATCACTCATCCCATAATGTGTTTGCTTGGTCCAGCACACCAGCTTGCCGGGTGTGCCATAGCATTTGATGCTAGATACATAATAAGCCTTAATTGTGCCAATCCAGTAGGATTTTCCCTGATATGTGCACTCTGAAGCGGAGTCATAGCATTGACTCGGCTGATAAGTATAAGCTGAAAATACAGGCCGGTATATGGACCACCTGTCACCCGGTTCCATGCAGGTGCACTGTACAGCCAAGGAGAGTGAGGACATTAGCATTAGTAACATCAGCCTTATGATTATCTTAGACATGATGCTGCGGTGATGGCACTAATTATAAGAAGATATAAAATAGCTATCAGGATTTTATGGCCTATGTTCCAGTCAGGTGGGGTGGCGCTAGCTAGCCCCACTGCTAGTACGCAGACTGGTATAGAAAACAAGGAAAGAGGCAAGGGAGCACAAAAGAAATATATTTAACAGCTGCGTTGGGCTTTCCTCAAGCTTCGGCCGTGCGTTGACTAGCCAGCTTCCGGGTATGGCTAGAGC
Organism: Vicugna pacos; assembly: GCF_048564905.1. NCBI lineage: Eukaryota > Metazoa > Chordata > Mammalia > Artiodactyla > Camelidae > Vicugna > Vicugna pacos. The sequence continues at coordinate 64,043,961 of NC_132991.1, read as the reverse complement.
AGGGCTCGTCGATCCTTTTCTGGTCCCTCTTGATCTTGATCTTGAGCGGGTCTCCCGGGACACTCTCAATTTTCCAGGGACCCTCTGTCTGAGGTGCAGTCGCTCTCTTGACTCTGGAGTGGTGGATCTAAGGGACGATTCCTGCAACTTTAACTGCTGTAGGAGTAGTTAATACCACTAAATATGGTCCCTTCCATGTTGGATTGAGAGGTTCCTTTTTCCAATCCTTCACCCATACCTGGTCACCTGGTTTATGGGGATGCACTTGAACCCCTAATGAAATGGGGGTTTTCTCTATCACCCAACCCCAAACTTCTCGTAGTACTTTTCCTAGTCCCAACAGTTGTTGGTGGAGCCCTAGATTTCCTATTTCTGGGGTGGGGTTTCTCATCCTGACTAAAGGTGGTGGTCGCCCATAGAGGATTTCAAAGGGAGAGTACCCAATATTAAGTCTTGGGGTGCATCTAATTCGCAACAGAGCCAGGGGTAGAATGTCCACCCAGGGGAGCTGGGTTTCTTGGCTGATTTTAGCTATAATTTGTTTTAGAGTTCTGTTCATTTGTTCTACCTTCCCTGAGCTTTGAGGCCGGTATGCTGTGTGTAGGTTCCAGCGGATGCTCAGTGCCTTTGCCACTTGCTGTACAATTTCTGACACAAAGGCGGGTCCATTGTCAGACCCGATGGAGGTAGGCATTCCAAATCGAGGGACAACATCCTGAGAAGAGCCTTTGTCACTTCCCTTGCTTTCTCTGTCCTGGTGGGGTAGGCCTCTACCCACCCTGTGAAGGTGCAGACGAAAACCAGCAGGTACTTATATCCCTTACTGGGCCCAAGTTCAGTAAAGTCCACTTCTAAATCTTCAAAGGGAGCCAATCCACATCGTTGTATTCCCATTGGCCCAGTGAGCCCTTGTTTTGGATTGTTTTGTGCACAGAGCAAGCAGCGTTGGGAAACTGATGCACATAGAGTAGGGAGACGAGAAATTAGGAAATATCGCTTTAAGAGGGCCTCTAAAGCCGTTTTTCCCATATGTGTGGCTTCGCGCTGTTGTTGGACTAAACGATAAGCTAGTCGTTCTGGGATGAAAACCCTTCCATCCGTCATGATCCACCATCCGTCCGTTTTTTTTCTCTCCTCGTTCAGCCTGTGCCCACTTGTTTTCATTATGACTATATTCTGGGGCAGTGGGTAGCTCTGGCGCTGCCATAACTTTAATTACTGAGTGTTCCCAGGCAGCTGCTTCTCTTGCCTTTTGATCAGCTAGCCTGTTCCCCTGGCTCACAGGGTCATTTCCTCTTTGATGTCCCTTACAGTGAATAACGGCCATTTCCTTTGGATCCCATACTGCCTCCAGTAACTGTAAAATTTCTTCTTTGTTTTTGATTTCTTTTCCCCCAGCAGTCAAAAGTCCTCTCTCCTTATAGATGGCTCCATGTACATGCAAGGTTGCAAATGCATATTTGGAATCAGTGTATATATTGACTCGTTTTCCTTTCCCTTCCCTTAGTGCCTGGACCAGTGCCCAGATCTCTGCTCGCTGAGCAGACCATCCTGGGGGAAGGGACTCTGCCTTTATTACCTCTCGGGTTGTTGTTACAGCGTAACCTGCTCACCGTTGTCCATCTTGCATGTAACTGCTGCCGTCTGTGAAAAGTTCCAGGTCTGGGTTTTGCAGGGGCTTGTCGGTTAGATCAGGCCTGCTTGCATACACCTCTTCAATGATTTCTTCGCAGTTGTGGTCAGGCTGCCCTTCCCCTTCAGGCAAATATGTGGCTGGGTTTAAGGTTTGCACAGTCTCTAGACGGACTCTTGGATTTTCACATAGAAGCCCCTGGTAGTGGGTCATCCTTGTGTTAGTTATCCATTTGTAACCTGGGCCATTCATCAGGGCCACCACAGAATGGGGCACTTTTACATTTAAAGTCTGTCCCAGTGTGAGTTTGTCTGCCTCATTGACCAGGAGGGCTGTGGCAGCGAGGGCCCGTAAACAGGGTGGCCATCCTGATGCTACAGGGTCCAGTCTTTTAGATAAATAAGCCACAGGGCGCTGCCATGGCCCCACATTCTGAGTTAGGACTCCAAGAGCAGTTTGGTCTCTTTCATGTACAAACAGATTAAACTCTCGTGTTACATCTGGTAAGCCTAGTGCTGGGGCTTGGGTTAGTAGTTCCTTTAATTGCCTAAAGGCATTTTCTTGTTTAGTTTCCCATTTGAGGGTTTCTTTTCCTGATCCAGCAGTTGCTTCGTAGAGGGGCTTGGCTATTCTTGAAAATCCGGGGATCCAGATCTGGCAAAACCCAGCTGCGCCCAGGAACTCTCTCAGTTTCCTTTTTGTTTCCGGTCTGGGTATGGCACAAATAACTTGTTTACGTTCTGGTCCTAGGGCTCGGTGTCCCTCTGAGATAATAAATCCCAAGTATTTGACTGTATTTTTGCAGATCTGGGCCTTTTTCCATGAGACCTTGTACCCAGTTGTTTGGAGTAACCCTAGGAGGGCTCGAGTTCCTTTCCAACAGTCCTCTTCACTGGGGCTGGCTAACAGCAAGTCATCCACATACTGGAGCAGAGTACAGTTCAATGTTTCCCCAGGGAATTTTACAAGGTCTGCGGCTAGTGCCTCTCCGAACAAGGTGGGTGAGTTTTTAAAGCCTTGGGGGAGACGTGTCCATGTCAGTTGAGTTTTTCCTCCTGTATGGGGATCCTCCCATTCAAATGCGAATATGGGCTGGCTCACAGGTGAGAGTCGAAGACAGAAGAAAGCATCTTTAAGGTCTAGGCATGTAAACCATTTGGCATCTGCCGGAATGAGGCCCAGAAGAGTGTATGGATTTGGCACTGCTGAATGTATTGTAGTGACTACTTCATTTACTTTTCGTAAGTCCTGCACTGGCCTATAATCTGTTCCTTCTGCTTTCTTCACTGGGAGCAACGGTGTGTTCCAGGGAGATCTGCACTCAGTTAGGATTCCCTCTTGTCTGAGGCGCTGTATATGCTTCTGGATTCCTAGGTGGGCCTCTCGAGGCATGGGATATTGCTTCTGTCTGACTGGGCTGGCTCCAGGTTTGAGGTCAATCACCAGTGGTGCCTGATTATGTGCCAAGCCTGGTGGTCCATTTTCAGCCCAGACTAATGGAAACTCTTCCAGGAGTTTGCAAGGATTTTCCTGGAGTTCTCTGCTCTCATACAGACGCCACTCTTCTTCTCGGGGAACTGAGATGGCTAGAATCATAGACTCTCCCTGTAGGGTCAGATGTGCCTGTTTCCCGGGGACAAAGGTAATTTGTGCCCCCAACTTAGACAGAAGGTCTCTTCCAAGCAATGGTATTGGGCATTCAGGCAAATATAAAAATTCATGTGTCACTAGATGGCCCCCTACTTGACAGGATCGTGGTTGGCAGAAATGCCGGGCAGTTGAGTCCCCAGTAGCCCCAATAATAGTCACCTTTTTCTTGGAAAGGGGGCTACAGGTTGGGTCACCACAGAATACTCTGCTCCTGTGTCTACCATAAAAGCCATTGGTTGGCCCCCTATAAACATCTTGACCTTGGGCTCCCGGGGGCCCAGGGGCAGGGAGCCCGGTCTCTCCTATTCTGAGTTAACCCCAGCCAGTCCGATGTGATTGTTGGCTGGTGGCTCCAGCTGATAAGTAGGCCTTTTAGGGAGTGCTCTCTTTCCATCCTTTCTGTTTGGGCACTCGTTCTTCCAGTGCCCTGTCTCCCGGCAGTATGCACACTGGTCTCGGCCCAGGGGCATCCATGGTTGGGGTCCTCTCTTCCGGGGAGGTGCAGGATTTTGGCTGAAGCTCGTTTTCCCCAGGGCTGCTGCAAGGAGTGCGGCTTTCTGCTTCATTCGCTGGTCTGCTTCTCGTTGGGCTTCCCGTTCTCGGTTCACAAAAACTTTGTTTGCTACTTCCAGCACCTGTGTAGCGTTCATCCCTGCGAATCCATCCAGTTTTTGGAGTTTCCAGCGTATATCTGGGTATGATTGGGCTACGAAGGCAGCATTGACCATCCGTTGGTTTACTTGGGCCTCAGGATCAAAAGGAGTGTAGACTCGGAATGCTTCACATAGTCTCTCATAGAAGTCAGTGGGGGTTTCGTCTGGCCTCTGGGTCACCGTGGTCGTTTTAGACATGTTAGTTGGCTTCTTGGCTCCTGCTTTTAGCCCTTGTAGGATGGCCTCCCGGTACTCACGTAGTGCTTCTCTTCTTTCTTGGGTGTTAAATTCCCAATCTGGTCTGGTGTCAGGGGCACGCGTCATGGCCCACGCCTCAACATCCATTGTGTCCCCAGGGGCTCGGCCCTACAGCCATTTTCGTGCTTCAGTGAGAATGCGTCTCCTCTCTTCTGTATTGAAAAGAGTCAGAAGCAGCTGGCGGACATCTTCCCAGGTGGGCCGGTGAGAATGGAAGATAGACTCTATGAGGTCAATCATAGCCTGCGGCTTTTCAGAGTAGGAAGGAGTGTGATGGCGCCAATTGAGAAGGTCTGTGGTGCTAAAGGGTTGATAGTAGATTACGGGGTGCCCAGGCTGAACAGCACCGTCTTCCCCAACTTGCTGTGGCCCTTGTGTCTCCCGCAGCGGCATTTGGAGGGCCGGTGGTGCTGGCTTCATGGCTTGTGCTGAGCGGAGTCTCCTTCCTACCGGCTCAGGCTGGGGGCTGAGTTTTGCCTCTGGGTCCTCAGGTTGGGGAGGTGGTGACACAGAGGGTGGTGGTGTCTCCAATGGGACTGGAGGTGTTTGTGCCTTGGGGGCATATGGAGGGGGCAGGCATATCTCGTCTTCTGCGTCTCCCTGGAAAATAGGCTTTTTTCTGTCTGTCTTTTTGGCTTGGACTGGCTGAGCTGCTAATATCTTGCATTGTCCAGGTCCATTTGAGCAAAACCGAATCCATGGGGGTAGAGTCTGGGCGATATTCAGCCAGGAGTCAATGTAAGGGAATTGATCTGGGTGGCCTGGGGTTCCAGTGATTATTTGATAGACTGCTCGCACTGTTGCTAGGTCCAGAGTTCCTCCTGAGGGCCACCCGACTCCAAAGGCAGTCCATTCAAACTCACACAAAGTGCGCGGCCTGCCAGGGGTCATTCGAATTCCATAGTCTCCTGAGAACCCCTTTTTGAAATTCTTAATCATGCAGTCTAGAATGGTGGGTTTTGACTTAGAGCCTCCCATTCTTTTAGATATTTAAGGATAATAGTTCTGTTGCTTTAGATGTTTGGGAAGGTAGCCTTTATATCTTCTTCACTCTTCAAAACACCGGAGTTCCCAGAGAGACTGCTCTCTTGTTGGGTCTATGAGTTGTTTTAAGGCTAACTTGGTCAGGGACTCTGGGTTCCAGTCTCAGCTGATGTCTCTGGATCTCAAGGCCTCAAGCAGTTTCAGGGACTTTCTTCATTAAATCCTCTCTATATTCTGAACTAACGTATCAGGGGCGTGGGACTGACGGCAGATGGCAAAACAAATGGACTAGAAAAGGGACCTCCAGGGCTGGGCAAGCCCGGTCCTGAAGGAATTCGTCTTCTAAACTTACGTCCTGGGTGTCTGGGGCTAGGCAAAAGGGGCACTACTTGGGTCAGTTCAGTAGGGGAACAATAAGTCTCGGGTGTTCTGTGACAGAGTCAGGTAGGAGACTTTCTCAAAGAAATAGCATCCTAGCCTCCAAGGGCACAGGGGCGTTGACTCATTGGCTATGTCCTTTTCCCTCCCAGTGTAGCCACCCTGTGCTGGTGTCGCAGACAAGACAAGGGAGGGTTTTCGTTGCGTCCGCCTGGCCGCTCCCCTCGCGGGGACGAAGGTGCCTCTTAGCTTTGGCGGGTCAGTATAAGCCGCTGACTCCGATCGGGACCCTGAGGGACCGATACCGCCCTGAGCCGTATGAGGTCACCACGGAACCGCAGGTTGGGACTCACTCGAACTCCGTAGCAGAATGCCGTGGAGCTACAAACTCGAGCCTGATCGCATGCTTCACAGGCCGCTCATTTATTCACACACACACACAGAGGTTAATAACATTCCTCCCACCAATACCAATATCCTGTTTCCTGTAGGAGGGGATCAGCCTCCTCTTCTGTCCACTGGGACAGGACCTGATTCCTGACCTGATTCCTGATTTCCCCATCTGAGATACCATCAGACGGAGAGCCTGTAGGAGGGGATCAGCCTCCTCTTCTGTCCAATGGGACAGGACCTGATTCCTCCCGGGGGATCCTACCTTGTCCGGACGGCCACCTGGTGAGTCTGTCCGTCCCTCCACGGAGTCTGGCTCTGGTTGTAGCCCAGCCACCCGGGGGGCCGAGTTGCCGTCACGAAAGAGAACCCGGAATACCGTCGGGTGGCGCCACCTCGTTCGCTGCCGGAGTCCCGTCCCCCGGTGGGCCGGAGCCACCAGTCCAGCGGCTCAAGGGGCCGGCGTGGTTGTATCTCGCTGGGGCCTCCAGAAATGTTACGGAAATGACAGGCCAGCCAAGAAACAAGCACCACTCGGAGGGTTGGAGTACTCAGATTTATTACGCCGGCGGGCTCAGAGGGGCTTCTGCTCCGAAGCTCTGAGCACCCCCAAGACGTGCACATGAGGTTTTATAGGGTTAATTACAAGTATGGGGCTATTAGCCAATAAGGTTCAAACAACAAAAAGCAAGGAATCAGTACACTGGAGCTTATCAATTTGGAACAGATCACGTTACTGACACTTGTTGAGCTTGGATTTACGAGTTAGCTTGTTAGCCCAGTAAACTGACACTAAACTTTAGATTTACAAGTTAGCCCGGCAGAACTTATATCAGTAAACCGACACTTATCACACTTAGATTTGTGACTGAGTTCGTTAGCCCAATAGACTGACACTAAACTTCAGATTTATGAGTTAGCCCAGCAGAACTCAGATCAGTAATCCAACACTTGTTGCACTTAGATTTGTGACTTAGCTTGTTAGCCCAGCTGGGCTTTTCCTTCACACTTAGTTTAAGAAAACAGTGTAGAATTGATTGACTTATGTAACTCAACAGTTCAAAGCTAGATATGACTTTAGGAGAATCTTTATCCAGGATTTAATCAATCTAACCAGATCCACTTTCTTTATTGTCTCAATTTCTTGGCTCAGTCTGAACAGATAGAGCCTGTTCTGTTTAGACAGAGCTAAGATTTTTTTAGATGCTGACTCTGAGACATGATTAAATGTGCAAAGATGTTATTAGGGGAAGTGACTATGTGAATGGAAATAGAGAGTAGGCTGAAAGAGTCTGGAGAGCCATCAGACCTCTGTGCAGTGAAGGAGAGAGAGAGGGTGAGAGAAACAGAGACAGAGACCACATAGAAGTGTCCTAGACCTCTGTGCAGTGTAAGAAAGGCTCAATAAGCTTTCCGGGAGTCCTTGAGCTAACATCAAGGAGCAAAGACCTCTGTGTCTTCTAGCAGTTCAGTCATTCGTAGGGAGCTGCCCTTGGTAGGCAAGACCTTGGTACAAGCCCAGTGATGAATTTTAAAATGCAGCACCTGGGACACTCTGTCAGTTGCATTCCTAGAGCAGGAGCTCTGTAGGCTCATTCTCATGGTTGCTATGGGCATGTTGTCCCATCACAGTTCCCAGAGAGCTGTCAGTAGAGTCTAGGAGATGTGGATCCTTCCTTGCATTCACTGAGAAATAAAGTTCACATCCCCACACTTTCAAAATTCAGATTCAAATCTCTTTAATCATAATTGGCTAGACCTGGTGGTGTGCTCAATCCTGACCTACTCATTGTGGCTGGGATTTAAATACAATATTGACTTAAGTCTAAGAGGACCTGCTGAGGAACTGGGAGAAACATGAGTCCTTCCCTATCCCTATTAGGTTGCTTTTGACTGCATATGAGGAAAACTCCAACTCGAATTAGCTTAAATGATGAAGATGTTTATAATCTCATATAATAGAAAGTCAGGGAGGAGGTAGATTCTAGGCATGGTTCAAATAAAACATTGCTCCATGTCTTTACAATTCTTCAAGGGTTAGCTGTATCATCAGACTGACTTCCTATGAGGTTTCAAGATGTCTGTCACCAGCAACTGAGGCAAAATATCTCTTTTGTTTATAACCAGCATGAGAAAGAGAAAACTACACTGACCATGGTGAGATTAGTTTCCTTAACCCATATGGACAGTGTGATGATCAATTGTATGTGTCAACTTGGTTAGACTATGGTGCCCAGTTGTTTGATTAACCATCAGTCTTGATATTGTTGTGAGGATAGCTTTTATGTATGACTAACATATCCAGTCAGTAGACTTTGTAAAGCAGATTATCCTCCGTAATGTGGGTGGGCCTCATCCAAACAGTTAAAGGCCTTAAAAGCAGAGAGGGAGGTTTCCTAAAGAAGAAATTCTGCCTCAAGACTGCAGCATAGAAATCTTGTCTGAGTTTCCAGTTGCTGGTGTGCCTCTCAGATTTCATATGCAAGACTACATCAAGTCTTATGTGAATTTCCAGCCTGCCTGCTTCCCCGTTTCAAACTTGCCAACCCTCACAATGGTGTGAACCAATTCCTTAAAATAAATCTCTCCCTCTCTCTCCCCTATTGGTTTTGTTTCTCTGGAGAATGGCTAATAAGGGCCACATGGGGGTAGATTAAATATTAGAACAGAATTTGAGTTCTGTGAGAAGCAAGAAGGAGGAAAAGGATGTGGAGTTGGCAACAGTAACATTTATTACACTGCTAGTAACTCTGCAGTCAGGAAATTCAGAGGAAGGTGGACTGGCTATTGAGAAGACTGACAATGAATAATCCTACAACCATATAGGTTTATCACATCAGATTTGGTTAAGAATATAAATAAAATTTTACCTTAATAAATTTTGATAACTCAAGAATAGTCACTCTAAAAAAAAAATTACAGATTTCAATTTCAAGTGAGTGATACAGGCAGCCACCAGCTCACCTAGTTTTGGTTTGAATCTTACAGTTTGAAAGGACTGGATTTGACACATCATTTGTCAGGGAAAAAAAGGAAAATGTAACTAGGACTTGAACTGATAACTAATAAGCTACACATATAATAAACTGTGAGGGTTATATTTTTACAATTATTGTATTTATTGCTATTATTATCTGATTTTATGATGACTAAATCACATTCTCACAGTGGATCATCTTTTTAGTCTTGGCTTCTGTGATGGAGTGGGCACAAACACATAAGACAAAAAGCATGCTTTTGGTACCATATCATCACTCTTCAACTTGCCACTACTTCCCTTTGGTCTCTGTGAATCCCAAGAAGGGTCATTGAAATAGCATTTGGCAAAGTCCCTGATGAAATGAAATGAATTTTTTAATGTGCAATCCAAATAATCACCAGCTCCTCTGTGTTCAGTCACACTTTTTGTCCTGAAAGAGGTCATTTCTTTGCTGAATGTACAGTCATTGCTTCAGTGTTTATTCCCTGATCCCCAAAAGACACACTACCATTTCTCTTTAGCACTTGTTTCATGTTGCATCATACTGACCGGCAATAGTGGCTGTGGCTAAAAGACAAAACAAACTAGAATTTTGTTTCTCAGATCAGACCAGGTATCAGTTCGAATGCTCACTGTCCTCTCCTTGCAGAACCCCTCAAGGTGGGCTTGTTTTTTCTTCCCTTTCTTCCCCAGAGTAGCCCATCATGTTTTCGGTAAGACAAAACAAAACAAAACAAAACAAAAGGAAACAAAACAAAACAGGAAAACTTAAGTGAAATTTTAAAAGTTGATACTAAACCCTGAGAATCCTGAGGTTATTGTGCTATGAGACCATTTCCTGGACTGTGAAATAATTTACTGATGAATTTAAAATAGCAATGCATTGGGTGAAATCCTACCAGTATGTTGTGAAGCATTATCAGAGCTCAGGAAACCAAGAATTTCTGCTGTAAGCTGGTTTTTTTGTTTGGTCAGTCAGTGATGGCAGTTCAGGGAAAACCAAGCTAGGTTGATTTTCAGTTTTCAAGTGTCCTGTCAAACTACTATAGTCAATTACAAATTTCAAGTACACTAATTTTAAATAAAGGAAAAAATTAGCATTTATTTGGTACTTAACTCTGTGCCAGACACTGTGCCAGGTGTCTTTACTTCTCTCAATATCCCCATTTTACTGATGAGGAAACAGAGGCTCAAAGAGGTTAAGCAACCCACCCAAGTTCAAACCAGTGTCAGTCTTCTACAGCCTGATGGGCTGAATTGTCCAGTGCCTCAAATGTGATTCATCATGAATCCCCGCGTTAACGGGGTGATCCTTTTCAGGGAGATGGTCATCCACAGTTATCGAACACTCAGTTTTCACTTGGTGCCTGCTGGGCAGTTTCATTTATGGCATCTAAAAATCCCTATTTTTCTAGATGGGGACACTAAGAGTTTGAGAAGTTAGGCAGTAAACCCAAGATCACATGGGTGTGCACAGAGGAGGAAGGAATTAAAATCAGATACCTCCGACCCTACCTCACTCCACAGGGCAAAAATTGCATCACTTTGGATAAAAGTGTACAAGACTTCAATATGCCAGTGTTATTGGGACTAAGTTATTAGTAACAATGAATATCATTTTGTAAAACAGCAAAGCACCTAAGAGCAGTTAATGACAAGGGCATGGAACAGACACATATTCATAGACTGGTAAACATATTATATCCTCTCCCCACTTATGGATGGGCTAAGAGAGTGTAGGTCCTGAGAAAGTGATTTAGAAAATGCTCCATACCCTAGTGTTCATAAAACCAACATCAATAAGTAAAGCATTAGTCTTTCTAGAAGAATCCATTTTCCTCTCTCCACGCTCCATCTCCCTCTCTTATATAATGTCAATATCAGGGCATTTTCACTGTGAATTAGCAACTATAAAAGAATTAATTGGGGTCTTCTTTGCAATGTATTAAGCCATCCCTCCTACCTTGGCATTACTATGTAAATGACACTTATATGTGAATGTCTTTTAAACACTTAAGTGTGTTTGAATTGAAAGTCTTGTTTTGATAACAGGATCTAAAAGTTATGTGACTGTATTTCTCTATTGATAGCTACTATTAAGTTGGATAACTTACATTATGCTCAAATTACAGTTTAGTTCAGCTTAACAAATATTTGTTGGATAGCTGTCATGTTTCAGGTGCTGGATTAATGGCTGGGGTTGTTTAGCTGAACAAAACTATGCCTGTCCAGATGCTCTAAAATAACAGATGAATAAACAGATGGTTCCTACTTCCTGGGATAAGAGATAAGATAGAGGAGGGCGCTGAAACGTGGGGATGTACAGGTGGCAGACTTCCTTGGGAGCAGATGACCCAGATTCCCAATTTATATATTTGCTCATGGTCCATCCTTTCTGTGGCTATTAGCTCTTAGAAAAGGAGGTCACAGCATGATAAACTCTACTTCCCTGTGTACATTATTTGCATGCTTGTGTCTTTCCTGCATAACTTGGTAAATTAACTTAGAAGGAGGAAGATTTGGTTTTTAATTTGGGTTACTGTGGACATTAGAATAAGATGGATTTTTAACATTGTTTGGGGATGAACATAACCACTGAATTGTGTACCTTCTGTATGATGTGCATATTGCATTATATTTGAGCTGGAGACTTCTGATTTGATCCTCTAAAGATGCTTTTCAGAGTACTACTTTTGCGTGGAGAATCAACCATTTTGAATTCTCTCATTCCTATTATTCAATAAATAAGCCATTCAGGTCTTAAATTAGAGCAAAGAATTTTCGTGAAACTAATAGAATCCATTAGCTCTAGCAAAGCAATTCATTAAGAGGGTGAAGATATAAGGAATTTAATAAATAGGTCAAAATATGGGGAAGCTTACCTTAAATCAGGACTTTAAATTATTTTTATTCCTTTTTTTGGATATGCCCAAGTGCTCTGATAAACATGCTAAAAGTGCATAGGAAATTAGAGGTTTTGATGAAATCACAAATTGGGTGATACTTGATCATCTGAAAAGACATTCAACCTCATTCATAATAAGAGAGATGCAAATAAAGCAAGATCAGTAGGTTGTTTTTTATCCTTTAGATGGAAAATGTTGAAAATTTCAACAATGTACTCTATGACAAGAAGGAAATAGATACTCTCACATATTGTTGTTGGGATTACAAATTGGTAAAATACCAGTGGAGGAGAATTTGGCAGTTAAATAGTGTATAAATTAATTATTGCTGGGTAACAAACTACACCATAACTTAGTAGCTTAAAATAACCACCACTCATTCAGTTTACCGTTCTGTGGGTTGGAAATTTAGGCTGCACTCAGCTGAGCAGTTCTTGAAATCTTCTCTTAGCTCTCACGCATCTGTCATCTGCTGAGGATCAGCTTGGCCGACCATGACTGGGCTATCTCACATATGTGGGGCATAGGCTGAGAAAGGCACATTGACTTGGCTCTTCCCTAGGTGGTGTTTTATCCTTCAGTAGACTTGACTGAGCTTGTTCACCTGGTGCAGGTAATGATCCCAAGAGAGTGAACAGAGCAAGGCCTTTTGAAACCTGGGATCAGAATTGCACACGATCACTTTTGCCGTATTCCATTGACCAAAACAAGTCACCAGGCCAGCTGATTCAACAAGTGGGGAAATAGACTCTATTTCTTGATGGGAAGCTTCACTGAGTCTCAAGGCAAGGGCATGTAAATATAGCTAGGAGCACAGCTGAGGACATATTTGCAAATAATCTACCACAGCTATTAAAATGAGAATTGCTTTTACCCTGTCACAAAGAAATCCCAAGTCTAGGCATCTACCTACAGAAAACGTGAAAAAGTCATGTGTATAAAATTATTTGTTGGAGCACTATTTATGGTCTTCTAGCTAAAGACAGAAAACAACACAGCAGTCCATCTACAGTTGATCGGTTCAATAAAGTATGGTGCATACAAGCGATGGCATATTGAGAAGTGGTACACGTGAAAGAAACATGTCTAGGAGTTGAAAATTGTTGAAGCTGGGTCTCAGCTCCCTGCTTTCCTCTCTACTTTCATATATGTATCAAATTTTTCATAATAAATAAGAAAAAAAGACCCGATTCCCCTTTTCATGACCCATATACATCAAACTAAGAAATAAAATGAAATAGAAAATGAAACTCACTCCTTAGTTTTTGTCAGCGAGTAATGCTATGTCTCCAAAAGGTAAACTATTTACCTCTAGGTGCTGTTAACAATTTAGCAGCATTCAAAAGATATTCATCGAAATTCCAGTTTTCTTGGCTAGGGGAGAGTTCTCCATCAACAAGCCTGATAGGATCTCCCCAGGGGCACAAATGTTACGGGGAGAAAATAATTGCATATTCACAGTAAACAGTCTCAAGCTTTCTACAACCCACATCTTGTTAAATAACTACTTGAACTGAGTTTTAGAAACCAGCAGCTGATGTAAAAAATGTTTGACATGTCTTTTTTCTTTGCCTTTGCTATATCAGCACTTTGTTTAAAACATGAGTAAACTGGGACTGTTTAAGACCTCATGCACCCCAAAGTTCATGTTTTATTCTGAACATGTCAACAAATTGTCCATAGATTTCTCAAAAATAGTCCTGATTCTCATATCTCAAGTTTTATAAAGAGCTTCTCTCTCATGCAATTCTCTGACAAATATCTCCAACCACATGAGTCACTGGAAAATACCAAAAGTGTCATATCTTTAAGGCAATAAAATCTCTCCCTTTGAATCTCTCTCTACTGGGAGTTGAGGAGCAGGGTTCTGTGGTTATCCCATATTTGGAATTAGAACTTTATTCTGAGGACTGGGCAAAGGCTTACAGATGTGTTAGTCCAATCAATAGAGCAAGAAGCATTTTTATGTTCCCAGTTTGTCAAATTATTCTTCTGGTCTCACAAACTGCAAATTATAACAGTTCTAGGGAGTCTTTAATTGGACTCTACAGTATCTGACTTGTTTTGATAGGTAGATGAGTACAATGACCAGATAGCAAGGAGACGGCAAATTAAAGTCACATTGAGCTATTCTAACATTTTGCAAGTGATTTTTGACTCACTATACTATTGAAAATTTTAATGATTGCTGGATTATATAGCTGCTTCTCCATGTTTATTTTCAACTGATTTGTATTTTAATTTTTTTTCATCAATTAATTTTCATTAAGTCACCAGGATCCTCTCTTATCTGTTTTGTAGACTTTCCCCATCTCCAGTTGCCATCACTCATCCCACACTCTCCTTGGACATCTCTGAAGGGTTTATGGGTCAGCCATCAAACTCTTGCTTGAGTCTGTTTATTATAAACATTATGAAGTATATAGTATCCAAAAAATATATAAAATAGTATAAAACATGTTCTTTGAAAACATAGTATCTACTCGCAAATTATTGAAAAACAGATTTTAGAATGAGGGCATTGGATCACATGGGTCTCTAGTCTTTGAAAACACAAACTGCATCTCTGATGAAAATGTATTAGTCAAAAAGAAATTCTGACGTTCAGAAAGTTGGAGGTGAGGGGAGAGACTAATAAAAGATGAAAAAATACAGTATATGAATTTTCATTCTATTTTATAATTGCTGGGCTGTTTAATCAAAGACCAAAATGTAAAAAATTTTTTTCTATCAACATACTTATTCTACTGGACTTGGTTCTTAAAGAATTTAATCAGGCCCAAGAGAAATAAAAATGTGAGTAAAAAGGAGTCTCAGTAGGTCTTATTCTTATCTGGTACTGCACTTTTTTGAATTACCAGCATTCATGTCTTTAGAAACATCATCCCTATGACATGGACATCAGCAAGAACATCAAAGTATTTTTGAAACCTGGAGAAAATGTGTGCCAATTAATTAACCTGTTTTTATCTGTGACTCTCTTACATGGTAGATTAAATAGGTAATTCTATAAAGCAAACTCCTCAAAAAAAATGGAAGCCTATTTTTTGAAGAAAGAAAATAAAAATTCTGAATTTAGCTCAAGATTAACACAGCATTCAAAGAAAAGACAAGAGAATTTATCATATAAAAGTGAGAAAATAATTAGTAGTATTTTTCTAAGGATATTGTGGCAGAGAATATTTAAACTGAGTCAGAGTTATGTTGTTAATTAGGTGAAGGACCCTAGGTAGCTCGCATAATCACTCTGGTTTCCCTCTTACAAATTGAAAGGTTCAAGCTATTTAAATTCAGGGAACATCCTTGAGATACTATTTTATTTCACAGAGGGGAAGATTTAAAGCCAGGCGTCATTATGAATACACAGCAGGAGTGGTTGTACTGAGCTCTTTTTTAACATAGAGTAAGGCTAAAAATCAAACATACTAGCCTTGCTCATGTTTTCCAGATTACCTCTCATTTTAACAGACAAAGTAACAGGTCACTCTGATGAAGATCACATTAACAGAAAATTAATATTCCTTAGAAAAATGTGTTTCAAAGCCTTGCATCATTTTAATGGATCTCAAAATAATTAACTTACCTACTCTATCAAGTGAATGAAATAACTCCAATGTTTTACTCTTTATTAATACTTCCTTTTCAAATTCCACCACACTTAATCTCTAATGTCCAAAATTCTTCTCAAAAGTTGCCTTCCTGTTTTTCTTGAATAGTTTCCTTCTGAAAACATGTGACTCACTTATCTGTATCAGAGTTTAATCACCATGGTTACAAGTTCTTTAATAGTGACAGGCAAAAGAGGAGTTAAAATATTTTCCTTGTTATTAAAATGCAGAAAGAAGAGCAATTCTCCATAAGGAACAGGAATGTGATGGAAAATAAAATTTTATTTCCACTTTATTCAGTAATGTGGTTAGTCAGTTTGTCAACAAATCTCTACTGAGTGTCTTCCTTGGGCAGGGCACTGATCTATGTACCTGTGACAGAAAGAAATTTCTTGTGCTTGAGGAAATTGTTACTTTCTAATAGAAGGAGACAGGCAATGAACAACCAGCAAAATAAATGGGTATATTAAATAGTATGTTAAAGGTGATTAGTGGTATAGAAAAAAGATGGTGAGCAGGAAATGGTGATAAGGAATGCTGAGGGGAAGAGTGCAAGGAGTCAACTGCAGACTTAACTAGATGCTCAGGGAAGGTCTCATTGGGGAGATATCTGAACAGACCGTAAAGATGTTAGAGAGTTAGTCATGAAGGCATCTCAGGGGAGGAGTGTTCCTGGTGGGGAGAGCAGTCTTTGCAAAGGTCCTAAAATAGCATGTGCCTGGTTTGTTGGAGGAAGAGCAAAGAGGAACTTCGGGGCTAATGGGCAAAGTGGAAAGTGGTCAGAGAAAGGATCAGATAGATGACAGGGAGCAGGAGGCTTTGAAAGTTATTGTAAAAACCTTAGCTTTCGTTCTGAATGAAATGTAGAGCCTTTGGGAAATTTTGAGTAGAGAAATGATAAGGTCTGACTTACATTTTAAAAGGATCAATTGCTCTGCTGGTTGTGTTGATAAGAGACTGACTGAGGAGGCAAGGGTAGAGGCAGGGAGACCAGTTAGGAGGCAATTGCAGGAATCCACGACGTGATGATGGTGGCTTACGCCAACATGGTAGCCCAGAAGTGATGAGAAATGGTCACATTCTAAACATGCTTTGAAAGTAGAACAAAAAGACAGTTGTATTTACTTCCTTGGAAGGTTGAGCTTACACCAAGGGTCCTGACTCTGAACTGAATTCTGCTGATGGAGTTGAAACTCCACGTGTTCAGGCTTCCTCCCCTCTTCTGCTGATGAAGGTAGAAGGCCCAGGAGAGCCATGGTATTAGTCCAGCATAAGTTATTCCTGACCCCTGTTAGGAATGGAATGAATTTACTCCAAGTGTGTGGGCTTCATCTTGTACCCTGTTGAAGGATGTTCTTTTACCAAAACAACAAATGTGTGTTTCATGTTGACATAAAATCTAAAGTTCATTCAGGAGGGGAAGTCAGTCATAGTCCTTTAAACATAATGTTTGTAGAAGTTTGTTCACTAAAGCATTTAGACAGTGTAGAACAGGGATTAATGGTATGATTTCTAGAGCCAGACTTGCCATTTGCAAATCCCAATGAGGCTGTTTTGCTACTCTATCTTACTTTACTAACCCTATCTTAAAGGTTTGTGGGTATTAAATGAAATTATATACACAAAGAATTTAGAACATTTTCTATACATAACAACAAGCACTATATAAGTATATGTGAATACTGTTTTCTTTTGATACAGAGTGGATGTAATATCATGTTACATTGCTGTGGCTGTCTTTGAACACCTCTCATCAGTCCTCTAAACTTTTCATTAGATTCTCAGTTAATTCCTCACCTGTGAAGAAAGTTAACCACCATCTTCTGCTCTCCTTTGTGTATATGTACCCAGAAAAACCTGGTTACTCTATAATTTCAAGTAGTTCCTTCACAAGAATGACTCGTAGGACCTATTCTATGCTACCCAACAGCCTCCAACTACCTATTTATGTTCCAGTTAGAGGTCCTACAATTATCTGAAATATATTTTAAACTAAACTTAGAGATTTCTGTTGTTGGCAATATGGCACACTAAACATTATGATGAGTTCCTGTTACATAACATCAAAAAATGCTCAGTGGAAATTTTTTTAAAATGTCATTTTAAATGAATCGATGAGCTTGCAAGAAAATCTGCTGAATGTGAAGTAAAGCTCTTATAAATGGAATAATTTTACCCCACCCCCAGTGAGGGTCGAGAATGCTACGAGCTATTCAAGAAAAAAATTATTTTACTCTTACATGGTCTCTTCTGGAGGACAGAAAAAGAAAGCATATGCTCTAACTTGTATTTTTATTATTAGAATCTTTTATTTATTTTAAAATTCAGGGACAATTATTTTGACTACATATAGTCTTATAAACAAAATCACATCATAGGACATAAGTTTTAAAGTAAAAATTCAGTCAAAAAAGCCATTGTCTGAATATACTCATAATCAACATGTTATTGAATATTCTTCCAGATGTAGAAATAAATAGCTAAGATTTCATGTACACATGCTTGTACATGCACATACAACACACTGCAGTATCTAAATAAAGTTGTATATTTTTACATAAATTTCAATAAATAATATATGATGTCTAACTTATTTATTAGCCTGGAAAAACATGATATCAAGGCTTGATAAAGAAGACTGAGAAAGGAATGATAAATTTCAATATTATTCAAGAATAAAGATAGGAAGACCCTAAGCAAACAATGAACTGGATCCAGCACTGAATTCAAACAAATGATCATATACTATCATGAAATGGGATTAATTCCAGGAATGCAGACTGGATTTAATATTGTACAAACAATGCAATTTTCATAGAAACAGATAAATGGAGTAAACTACATGGTCATTTTATTAGATGCAAAAGTATTTAATAAAACTAACATCCATCCATGATGAAAACCCTTAGGAAACTAGAAATAGAAAGGAAATTCATTAATATGATGAAGACAATTTACAAAAAACCCCAAAATTCAGTGGTGAAACTTTGAAAGCTCTCCCTCTGAGATCAGAGCAAGACAAGGAAGTCCGATACCTCCAACCCACTTCTACTCCTGTTCGGCGTGGCACTGATACCTTCAGCCATGCATTAAGTCTGAGGAAAAGTGTAAGGGTTCGAAAAGAAGGCACAAAGCCATCATAATTCCAAGATAACATGCTTCCGTATGTGAAAAAATATCCAAAAGAATTTGAAGATAGAATATTGGAATCAGTAAGAGGGTTTTGCAAAGCAGTTGGATACGAATCAATTGATGAATATTTGTTGCATGTGACATATTTCTCCAAGCTAGCAAAAAAGTATTAGGAAACACATTTTTTAAAAATTAGCAGTTTAAATGCTACCCAGAGTAAATATAGAGACAGATAGGCAAGGGCAACAATAACCTAGAATAAAATCAATACAAAGTGACAGTAAGAAATAGGCAGTCTTGAGCAAATCTTTCACAAAAGAGGAAATCCAAATGACTGGTAAACATATAGAAAGATTGCTCAACTTTATTAATGACTGGAGAAATTCAAATTAAAATCATCTACCAGTTACACAAACATTTTAAATTCTGACAAAACTGTCTATGTGAAGATGTGCAGCAAAGGGACCTCTCACAGTGCTGGTACGACTGTGCTTGATGTAAGCACAGTGCAAAAGAGTTCATCGTCTCTGTGTAAGTTGAAAAATATCCATATTATATAACCCAGCAATTCCAACCTTAGATAAAAATTTGTACATGTGCACCAAGAAAATGAAACTAATGTTTATAGTAGTCCCAAACTGAAACAACCCATTTATCTATTGATGGCACATCAGGTAAATAGTTTACAGTATGTTCATACAGCAGAACACCATATGACAATGGAAATAAAACTACAGTTGCACATTAACACAGATTAATCTCAGGAACAAAATATTGGCTAAAAGTACAGAGGAAAATATGTAGGAGGAATACGCTTGTCAGCAAGTTTTAAAATCAGACAAAATTCAATTATATGGTTTAGTGATGCATGTAGTGGTGATAAAACTATAAAGAAAAGTAAGAAATTTATTATAATAAAAGCCAGTATGGCAGTTACTACTACAGGATAGAAAATGGCGTATGACCTAGGAGAGGTGGGAAGTAGGGGTGACATTTACAATATTGGTGATGTTCTATTTCTTAACATAGGTAGTGATGGTGAGGAATTCCATTAATGACTGTTATCTCTCTATCCGTCTATCATCTCTCCGTCTGGATATATTTCACAATTAGAAAAGCTAGTTCTCTGACAAAAATGCCTGTGTGCCAACAAGCTCATTAGGAAAAACTCCTTTGAAAGTCAGCTTATTTGCCACTGTCTTCTGAGGTATTTCGTATCAATTAGCACCCACCTGAATGACTAAATCATTCTGAAGACAAGATTTGTTTAAAGAGATGTAATATGTATTTGAAAAGATAATCTTGAAAGATGAGGCTAATACCACAATTCTAATTAATATTTTGCTTTAAAAATAATTATAGTGGTCTGTCATTACTCTTTTCTCACATAAACTAAAGGCAAATTAGAAAATATACATTTATAATTTAAAATAATTGATTCTTTATTAATAAAGTAGTCCTTCATATGTCTTTATCACTTTTCCCAGATATTAAAGGCAAAACATGTTATTTTGTTTGTTTGTTTTGCTACCTATGCTGTTAGGATTTAATTAAATAAATGTCAACAGTAAACAAACTGTCTCCAAAGGCCATCATGAAGGCCCCCTAATTGCAGGAAAACCTCAAAGACACTTGATTTGAATTTCCTCAAGCACAAAAATAATAAATTTAATTCCACAAATGTAAGTGAATAAGTCATTTAAAAAAAAAACAAAATGGCAGAGTTTCAGTTTATCCATGGAGGATAATAACTATTTTTTCCCCACGCATCTCTCTTAAGCTGGCCTATGTAGATGCTTAGGGAAAGATCATTCCCACAAGACATGTACATTTCTAATGAAATGTAAAACTTTGGCTTCTTTAAATTACATTTAAAAGTCCAGGAGTGTGTATGGCATCTCTTAACAATGACTGTCAGTGATTTTAGGACCCAATTCTTCAGCTGGAAATTTAGTAAAACCTTGTTCTTTGTTTATTTGTTTTGTAAAATTTATTTTTTAAAAATTATTTATTTAAAAATATTAATGTACTGTGAAGGAAACTAGACACATCCAAGGAAGGTGTGATGTAGATTTTTATGTATTATACATATGATGCATTTTGAGTGACCAGTTGTGGACCACTAGAGCCCAGGGTATTAGGGGGAAAAAATCCGAATGGAATTAGTAGTTGTATTGACTGTTTACAAGTAACTCCCAATGGAAAGGAGAAGGCAGTGACCTTGCAAAATACAAAATAGATATGGTGATGGACACAGGACCCCACAGCAAGAGTGAGTCTAGAAGAATCAGCCAGAGACTCCCATAGAGGACAGTGTATGGCCCAGTGCTGTGTAGCACTTTATACCATTTGATGTGAGGCTTTGACAATGCACCTAGTTTCAGCACAACATTTCACAACCATTTGTGCGTCCTCAGAGAAAACTACATTGTCTTTCTTCATTTGGGGAATAGAACCTATATCCTTGGCTAAAAGCAACATTTTCATTTTAACTAAAAAGTTGTATCACCTGTTAATTTGGCAAATAGTGATGCAACAAAGAAGACATATTTGCTGGCTACGAGTGTGTGAAAGAGAGATTTGGTAAGCAGGAAGTGGGTTCCATTAATGCAGCACCTCTCATTCAATTTGTAATTAAAAAATATAAATGTCAAATACTAAAGAGAAATCAATTTGTTGGGAAGAAGATAGTTATGAATTGAAAGCTATCATTTCCAATACTGAGTGGGATCTTAAGAGTGATGCCAAAACCAAAGTGACTCAGGATGCATCTTATGAATTTTTATAATAGATTCTTAAAGAATATGGCATTTTTAAGACCCTGTGGCTGTTGTTAAAACTATGGAGTAAAATAAAAAATGTTAAAAAAAGACCCTGTGGCTGTTGTTAAAACAATATATATAAGCACAAATATTACGGTTGAAATTACATACTCACTCTCACTGTCAAATTTCAGATTTATATTTTAGATAAATATTGTGAGATTCAAGATTCTGAACCAGATATAGGATAGAGAAAAAATATTTTTCTTAATTTTTTTGATATTTGATTTATATACTCTGAAATGCACAAAATATATTTCATGGATTTTGGCAAATATATACACTCATTTCAAACAACAACAATCAATTTACAGAACATTTCTGCCACTAAAGAAAGTCCCCTGTACCTTTTCCAGTTAATCTTCCCTTTCTTCTGCCCTCAGAAATCATTTTTTTCTGATTTCTATCACCATAGATCAATTTTGCCTATTCTAAAATGTCATACAAATGAAATCATACACTGTGCATTATTTTGGGTCTAGC
Organism: Vicugna pacos; assembly: GCF_048564905.1. Lineage (NCBI taxonomy): Eukaryota > Metazoa > Chordata > Mammalia > Artiodactyla > Camelidae > Vicugna > Vicugna pacos. The sequence continues at coordinate 64,022,084 of NC_132991.1, read as the reverse complement.
TTCTTTTGTTTAACATAATGCTTAGAGATTCATCCATATTGTGTATTTCAGTGATTCATTCCTTTTTATTGCCAAGAAACATTTCAGTAATATGGGATATAGGAATATACCACAATTTGTTTATTCATTTTCCTGTTGTTGGACATTTTAGGTTGTTTCTGTTTTTAGCCATTGTGAATATGGTGGTGGTGTGACATTGTTAAACATTTGTTAAGTAGAGATCCACAGTGTCAGAGGGTGAAGAGCCAAGATTCAACAAAAAACTGAAAGGAAAATTGAAATAGAGAATTTTATTACAGGTATTGGAGGATGTACAGGGCAATGCCTTGAGGGGCCACTTGGGGAAGTCAAGTCCAGGTGTACACTGAAGGAATATTTGTATAGAATTGATACTATTTCTTTCTTAATTATTTGATAGAATTCACCAGTGTAACTATCTGGGTTTGGCGTTCTCTTTGTGTGAAGGCTTTAATTATGAATTCAGGTTTCTGCAGCTAAAGAGCTGTTTAGATTTTCTATTTCTTCTTTTTAGTGACTTGTGTTTATCAAGAACTTTGTCCATTTCTCCTATTTGTTAAATGTATTGGCAACAATTTGTTTATAACATTCCTTTACTATCCTTTAAATATTTGCAAGACCTATGGTGATGTTTGCTCCTCTTTCTTTATATTGGTAGTTTTCTGTAAGACTTGGTGTCAGGGCCTCTTGATGTGCTTAGCCTTTAAGACAGCATTCCCCTCTATGGCTTTTCCTTTGCAAAGCATCAGGAGGCCCCTTGAGGTTATGCCCCTACCTAGATGGGCCTGATAAGGGGGAAAAAAAAGGTACCATAATACAATGAGCTGCAAATGTTAGCCAGCATGTGCTGACACAAGCTAAGAGAGTACCTGTGGGACTGGACACTTTTGTCGAATCATTGAGGGCTGGAATATAAGCCTGAAGAGAGGAGAGTGTGTGGGCTTGAGGGTACTTTCTCAGGATATAGTATTGAACACTTAGAAAACACCCCAGTAGATGGTTCCAACTTGCTGGTGGGTGGCTCCTGGAAGTCTAGAGAAATTGAGAGCTAATAGAGAGAGATGATGCAATACTTAAATTGCTGTAGGAGAAAGTGATGGAGAGAATAAAAGGGTCAGGGAAGTCAGCATGCTGAAGTGGATGTGTTGTGTGAGAACAAAGGACATGTTCAAGTTCTACCTTCCATAGGAAGTCCTGGAGGACACACCATTCTCAAGGCCATCAAGAATGCGCTGGGAAGAGAAGCACCACCATCATCAGTGGTGGCTTTTCAGGCCAGTACCAGTGGTATGAGAGGACTCTCAGAGGTTGGTTTGCTAATGGCAATGGGTACCAAGGGGGTTCAAACCAAGAGAATCCAGTTAGTGGTTCTTAACTGCTCCAATCCAAAGTGTTTCAATCATTGTAGTGACCAGCAGGGTCAGTATCTAAGGGGGCTTGACCTTCAGACAAATGTGAAGATGGTTAATGGAGCACAGCTTCCCTAGAAGAAATAGATGGACAGTTAAGAAGTACTGCTTAACTTACACGACGAGAAGAAAATCAGAATGGAGCTGTGAGGTAAATATTAACAGATGAAATGGAAAGGATGATCGAGACCTTTACAACGTGCCTTTTCCATGCCTTCATAAGATTACTAAAAGCACTGTGAACCCCTTCATGATATTTCATTAGTTGTCTGTGCTTTTATTCATCTAGATTTTCCCCATTTCATCAGCCAGTCAGCTGTCCAGCATGCTAGAACTTAATAAACAATTCATTTCAGTTTTTTTTCTGGGAAACTATGTAGTCTAGTCTTTGATCACAGAGCTCTGATGTTTATTAACTTAAATTTTCATTGAACTTAGAATAGACATGCAACTACAGTTTTCAATTCTGCACCTGCATACCTGGCAGTATTTGACTCCTGTCTCCCACTGGGAATAGAGTGGTAATGGACATTTCCAAGTCTGCTGAGGATTTTATGCATGACTCTTACCACTGTCTGTTTGATTTCTTTATATTTATTATAAAGAAAATTGTAATATCCATGTCCAGACAGCAAGAATTGTTCTGTCCATAATAAGGACTATTTTTATTTCACTTTACTTCACTTTTCAAAATCTCTGGGATAGCAGGACAATAACAAGAATGATTTTCTCCTTATTATCTCTTTGATCCTTCTTTATTTGCCGTGGCACTTGGATACTTTTTGCTTTGTCAGTTTAAGCATTGCATAACTTTGTCTTATGGCCCTGGATAATAACTTTTTATATATTGATGACTTAATTTATTGGATTTAATGTTTAACAAGCTTCTATTTTATAGCTAACACTTAATTGAGTGCTCAAGGTAGAACTGTTAAACCTTCTTTCAATACCATTTCTGGAGACATAAGGGCTTTCCTTTGTTCACATTTCATTATTAAAGCACACCAAGGTATTTGTTTCAATACGTTTGCTTTCCCCCAGCACAGAAAGCATTTGCATTTAAAAGTATCCATCAATATGAGGCACTTTTTATGCTAAGGAAACCATGTCATTTATAACAGAATAGTTCTGCTTAAAACTCCATGGAAACCAAATTCTCTCCATTTCTATCTTCAGCTTCCCAAATCCGTGTGTGTGTATCCAACAGTATAAAATCATGATTCTCCTCCCCTCCCCTTGCCCAGCCAACTCAAATATGGGAAGTAAGACACCAAACTGAACAGGTAGCCTGTGTGCTGGAGAGTTGGTCTTGTCAACACTGACTAGAACAGGATTTTCTGCCTTCTGCTTATAGAACCAATAACAAGCTCACTTCACTATAGGGTGCATATAGTAGATGGACAACCAGAAGGAGAAGAAAGTGACTGTGTTAAGTCATAATATAAAACTAGTGATGACTTTTACTTTGGATTGCTGACTTCCAATTTATCACAGACACACTGCAGAGCAGGACCGTTTCAGCCTTCTCTGTAGTCTAACTTTCTGGAAGGAGAAAATAATGGGAGATTCACAGCTACATTTCAGATGGTATTAATAACATTCATTTGTAAGTGATCAAAACCTAAGTTAAATCAGCTTAAGAAAAGAAGGAAATTTATTAACTCATACAAGTAGAAAGCCCAAAGGATGCACCAGTTCAGGTGTGGCTGAATCTTAGGGTTCAGACAATGTCATCAAGCTGGTATGACCTCATCTTTCAGCTCTGCTTTGTCTGTGTTGATGTCATTCTCTGACAGGCACCCCTGGTAGCCGAGGAGACCTTCTTGGCTCCAGGCTCATACATTAACCATTTAGTATCTTCAGGGAAGAAAGAGCTTCTACTCTGGTAGCTCTAGTGGAAAACACGAAACAAGATTGTGCTTTGTCTGGACTGAATCGTGTGCCCACTGCTGTGGTGGAGGACAGGGTCAGACCACCCTGACTGCTTAAAATGCCCTCATGAAGGAGGGAATCTGTTACCAAAAGAATGGGAAAGGAATGCTGGGTTGGCAAAACTAATGAATGTCTTTAAAAATCCCAAGTTCTGCTACTCTTAAACTATGCCTTCTTCCTTGGTGGATGAAAGTGTACTCCAAATTGGGAGAGCGCAGTGTCTCCAAGTTGGACAGTCCAAGTCACAGCCAACCAGCTCTAGCCTTGAGGAAAGGTAGAGAAAGAAAGGGCTGATGCAGTGGGCACTGTGAACTTTAGCTGGAGTCTCCTTGCAACTCTGTGCACCTATAATATCTGTATATACTTCTGTTCTACTGTTTTATAATTTCTGCTAGCTCATGTGTCTTCTTCACTGGGCAAAGAAAATCTTCAAAGTGGGGAATCTGGTGATTTACCTCTGTATTATAAATGTTTAACCCAATGTTTGACACTTAGCAGGTACTTACACTTCTGTTGAATAAATATATAAATGCCAAAATAATCTTTAAAAGGTTTTTTAATTATCATCATTATCATATTCAAAATCAAAGAAGCCTTATCAGTCTTGTTCCAGAATTTATGAGCCAAATCTTTTAGTATCAAAGATTTTATTATTATCGTTGTTGTTATAAATAACAATAGGAAGCCCTTAAATTTCACAGTGCTTTTTTTAAAGAGCTTTTACTACTGTTATATTTTTACTCAACAGTAATTTTTTTTTTATGTTTGATTTTATGTTTGTAGTTTAAAGATAATATGTTGTGTAGTTTTTTGGCATTTCTCCTGCTGAGTTTTCTTTGAGCTTCTTCAGTCTGTGGTTTGGTGTCTGACATTAATTTGGGAAGGTTCTTTGTGATTATTGTTTTAAATATTTCTTCTGTTCCGTTCTTTCTTTCTTCTTTTTCTGGTATTTCTACTGCATGCATATTATACCTTTTGTAGTTGTCCCACAGCCCTTGAATATTTTTTCTACTTTTTTTACATCTTTGTCTTCTTTGCTTTTTGTTTATAAGGATTTCATTGAGAAATCTTCAAGCTCAAGTCTTTCTTCTGCCATATCCAGTCCAAAATAAGCCCATCAACAGCAGTCTTCATTTCTGTTACAGTGTTGTATTGTTTTTTTTTAATCCCAAGCATTTTTTTTTTTTGGTTCTTTTTTAGGATTTCCATTTCTCTGCTTACATTGCCCATCTGTCTTGCATGCTGTCTACTTTGTCTATTAGAGCCTTTAGCGTATTAATGATAGTTGTTTTAAATTCCTAGTCTGATAATTCCTACATGCCTGCCGTGTCTGGTTCTAATGCTTGCTCTGTCTCTTCAGATTGTGTTTTTTGCCTTTTGTATGCCTTGTAATTTTTTCTTGATAGTGAGACATGATATACTTGGTAAAAGGAACTGATATAAATAGTCCTTTAGTGAAGTGGTGGGGGGAGAGAAAGTGTCCTAAGGTTCTATGATTAAGTCTTGGTCTTTTTTGTGAGCCTATGCCTCTGGACTGTGGATTTCACAAGTATTTCTCATCTTTTTTCTCCCTCCTTTGATGGGGCAAGATGACTAGAGCCAGCTGGAGAGTTGAGTATTTCTCTCCCTCCGGGTCAGTTAGGCTCTGATGATTCCCCAACAGGTTAGGCTCTGGTTAACTACTTTCTCCTGAATGCAGACCCTGTTTAGGAGAGTGGAGTCCTCTGGCATATTTTAGAATTGTTTCTTAAGTCCGTTTCCTGGAGGAACCCCAGGGGATTTTTTCTCCAATATTTACTGTGGGAATCTGATGAGACTTCTGGAGATAAGTCTTACAGTATTTTGGGGCTCCCTCTAGGTCTGGGCTCCCCTGGAGTTTTTAACTCTCAGAATTGTCTACACCAGGCCCTCAGCAATTCACCAAGTATGGGTCAAGTTTTTCTCCTCCGTTACTGTGGCAGCTTCCATTAGTGAGTTTCTGTTCCAGTAAGCTGTGACTTGCTGTATGTATCTCTCTGCCCCTCTAGTTTGGGAGCCCTGTGTCTTTCCCTCTCTTATGGATCCAAGAAGAGTTGTTGATTTTTCAGTCTGCTCAGCTTTTCACTTGTTAGGATAGATTGATTACTTCCAAGCTCCTTATTTGCAGAACCAAGAAACAGAAGTACAGCCATAAATTTCCCAGAGGTGTTATTATAACCCATATATTGAAGATGAGTGAGTTTACAACAGATTCCTATGGGTGTACAGCTAGTAAGTATTTAAACTAGTAAAAAAAGTTAAATTTCTTATTCTACAGTGGATTGGGTTTATCCCATTGTTCTTCTTCGTTATGGGTAGTTTATTGCAACATGAGATCCCAAGACATTTGAAAATAAAGAAGGCCCCAAAAGGGAGGAAGACGTAGAAAGGGGGATGGGTGGGGTCAGCAAAGTCATGATGCCATTATTCATGCTCTGTGTTAAGAAAAAAAATCACCCCATTTTCTAGACTGAAGACAAGGTATAATCCGTCAATCACAGAAACCTAGGTGCAAGATCCTTCCCAGGCAAGTACATTGAGAGCTTTTCATATTGTTGTGATCTGAAAACCAAGTGGCCATAATAAAGAAAAGAAAATACAAACAGAAAGATAAATAGAATGCAGAAACCCTACCTACTCCAGAACATATGCCAAGTAGAGTTGTTATTAACAATCTAAAGACTCAGTATGGGTTTGGTCAGCCCTGAAATTAAGGTTATTCAAATAAAATAGCTTGATCTGAGCATTATACTCACATTAATAACAAGAACATAAGGGTCCAATACTGTTCATCCTAAGGTAGCCTCTTTGATGGTTACTGAAGATTTAAATAATCACAGAAATGAGTGTAAACTACCATGAGTAAATTTGGGCATCAGAAATGAAAGCACAGCTCAAGGATGGCAGAGCTGAACATTTTTAGTGGTGCTGCCTGAGAAGCATTTCTCCTCTCTTCTTTAGAAGATAAGATAAATCTGTGAAGAGCTTAAAAATACAGCCTTTTATAGATAAACTCTGACCAAAGTGTCCAGGACCTGTCCCACGCCTAGTCCCTCATTTTGTGAAGCAGGACTCTTGTATCAGAATTACTCTAAATCTCACATACTTCAACTCTAACATTATTACTATTAATCATCTCTGATCTCTCATTTCTCCAATGCTGTGTCTAATATTTCATACATTAATTTCAACATTGACTATTGGATTTCTAAAACTGTTATTTTCTATGTGAATGAGTTTCCATTTATGTAGTCTGATATGCATTGTAATATTTTCTGGACTATTTGAATAATGTCTAGTTTTCATAAAACTTCTTGCTCTTTTCCTGGGCTAAAACTGTCAATAACTTTGAAATGTACTTAGGTGTCCTAGATATCCAGGAAAAAGACTAAGCAAAGACAATCACTGTAGTTTTTCTTTCAATGTCTTCTTACTTGTGATACATTCATTCTCAACATTGACAGACAACCAGCTGCCATGTATAAATGAGATACTTTCTCTGATCACCCCTCACCTGAAGCCCTCTCTCTCTGAAACACTTAAATCCTTGACAGTTGGTAACTGATCACTTTCTGCCATTCCCTAAGACATACGTTTTCTTTCATTACCATCTATTTTATTTTGTCCTATTTTCTGCATAAGTTTTCACAGCTCTATATATTTTTCTCTCCTCACAGTTTACACACTATTAAAATGGATGATTCATCCTACTTTGTATCTTTCCTAATTCTTATTATAATGGATACTGGGCATTGATCTTTGCTGATTTATTGAGTAAAATATATCAAGGTTCTCATGTTCCACAATCTTTGTAATCATTAGATTGAACACTTCTATCTCAACTTTTCCTAAGAGAAGAATATTTGCTGTTAGCTAGAATTTGGTTCCGTATTTACCATGATTGATAGGTCAAAAAGTACAGGTTAGCAATTTCCCGTCTCTTTCTCATTACTATCTTTTAAATACTCTCAAATTCAAATGCTTACAGAGGCCAATCAGATGACATATCTGTGTATCTATAATGAAGCTTTTAATTCCCAGGACACTCAATGCTATCACAAAGCAAAGAAGTTAGAAAAATGAACCTCTCTGATGCTGTACTCTGTATGTGTAGAAATTGGACAAAATGTTCTTTCAAGAGAGAAGAATAGCTCATTAGTGGCTTCAATTAGGTCAGCCCATTTATCTCACACAATGTCAGCTTCATAGCAGAAGCCAAATGAAAGAACCTTCAGAGACATTCACAGGAATCCAGGAGTCCAGAGGTCCTGCGTTATTATCAGATGTTTTCTGATCCATTAAACAATCACTGTGATTTCAGGAGTGCATCAGGGGGAAAAGTAATAGCAGGAAGACAATAAACATGGCCTAATTGGGTACTCACCATGACAGGTGGAATCCTCCAGACACAAAACACGGTATGGTTGAATCAATCAGTAACAAAGGGAGAGAAAACAGAAGGGTAAATGCTCTACACTTAGGTAGGATAAGAGAGGAAAATCCCAAAGGAGAATGGATTGGCATACAAAAAAACTGAAGGAACATTTGGAAAACCTTGCAAATCTTCATAGCTCTCAGGGAATATATTCTATACTCTGAAGGACTGAGATATAAAATCAAAGGATGATTCTAGCAAATGGCAAGCACAGTATGAAAAGTAAAACATTGATATTTTCCTCTTTATATTTTTCTGTATAAGCACGTAAAAACACTGATCTATAAAACATTGGTTTTGTGTTTTTATGTTGTTATGTGATGTACAAGCATAGAGAAGGTGTTCTCTCCAGCTTTCTGAGAGACAGTTCTCCACAGGCCTCTTGAGTTTCTGTATAGTGTCTGAGCAGTTGTCCTGTTCTAGACTGTCTTTCAAAGGTGTCTCTGTAGTGAAGAGTCTTGGATGATGGAGATGGTTTTTTCCCTAGAGCCATGAGTATGCTTACAGAGCCGTGGAAAACAGAGCATATATCTCTCTCTGGAGCGAAGGGAAGGCATGCTTACTGTCCACTTTAACCAGTTTGGGTTCCTTAAGCTCTAGGTTCCTCTCACATAATGTAATCTATTGTGGGTACAGGTGGCATCTGGCATCCTTCATTTTGCTATGTGGGAATTAGACTTTAGGAATCAGTGCAAAAAAATTGCTCATCATTTGGCTCCTATTATAGCTAATAAACTTTTTTTTCTGACCGAGGAGTCTCATGTCTTATATCAATATCCATAAAATTGTAACTCATACCATTCACAATTCTTTTTTTTAAATTGAAGTATAGTCAGTTATAATGGGTCAATTTCTGGTGTACAGCACAATGTCCCAGTCATGCATGTACATACATATATTCGTTTTCATATTTTTTTCATTGAAGGTTATTACAAGGTATTGAATACAGTTCCCTGTGCTATACAGAAGAAATTTGGTTTTTTTTAAATCTATTTTTAGTTTTTGATAAAGTTTAATTACTCCTTAAAATGTGTATTAGCACCTTCTTTTAATGAGTCAACAAAAAGCACATGCCCACAGTGCATAGCTCTGTACTCTTTGGCTAAATATATGGCTTCCTCTTTTTTTTTTTAAATCATAATCTACTCTTATTTGCTTTGTATGATTTTTACTGAATTATATCTTTGGTCCTTTCTCAGTGATAGAGAATCATTTATCCAAGTCACCATTTTATCAGAAAAAACATTATCCTGGAATATTAGCACAGTTTAATTGTATGTCAACGTGTCTTACTTATCTAGACTGTAACAGCTTTATAGTTACTTTCAAGTTGAAAGTTGAGACCATGTGTACCACTTTTGCATGTGATTTGTGTAGCACGTATTCCATTAAAATTTAATCACTTCAAATTTACAAGGGAAAGAATTGGTTTTTTGCTTGCTCATATTTCTTTAAACAAATTTGGATCATATCTTCAAGAATTACCATTATGCAATGGAAAAGTTAAAAGTAAAGATGAAAAGGAAAGATTACCTGACAAAATTAAATAAATATCCTTTTTATTGATAGTTCCAATTAGATGACAAAAAAAAAAAAAGGAGGGAAAACATGCCAGTTTGAGGGCAGGATAAAATGTCTACTTAATATTTAGTTACAGATGAGCCAGTCATCTATGCTTTGTATTTGTCTGTGTGGATTAACTATAGCAGCACATAAGAATGAATCTCAGGTGCTTCACAAACAAATGGCAAGTCATTGTATTCTGGTCCAGTGCTGGCTGACACGTAGGCTCAGGCTCCAGGGAACCCTTTAGGGACCAAGGAGTTGTCATTTGACTCCTCCACATTCTAAGGTCTCCAGTGAAATCTTCCACATAAGACTGTCCTCCCAGAGAAGAGAAAGGGTGAGAAGAGATCAGATCCACTTTTCATCATTATGGCAGAGTGGAATTCTTGGGAAGCACTCTCTGAGATGAAGGTTTGTGTTCAGGAAGATTTTGGGGGAGCACTCTTAGAATCAAACCTATGGAAGAGCAGAGGAAGCAGGACTGGGCAGAGAGAGAAGCTCAGCTGTGATGTAGTCAAAACAAAAGCCTCAGCTGACCCACAGGGAGCCCCAGGATGGCCCCTTGGAATTGTCCAAAATTTAGCCTAAAGGCCAGGACCCTCCATTCATAAGGTGATACGTCATTGAATGTAAATGTAACCAAAGAAGTCAATGTGACCCTGCGGGAGAGGAGGAGCAGGGAAAGGATCTCTCTTTAGGCAATAGCAGCCACTGGGAGTGGGTATTTAGCTGTGAGCTGTCAACACCCGCTGAGAGTGGCTGGGGGAATGAGTGCTTCCATCCTGAAGAGGGAGATCTGGGTGGCTCAACACGGGGTCCACTATAAATATCCTGCTTGGGAGTTGACTCATGTTGTTTCTGCTCACATTACATTGGTGAGAGCTTGTCAGGTGTCTTCAGCAAGCTCTGAGGAGTTTGGGGAGTGCTGCTCAAAGTAACTCTTCTACTAAACCCTCTGTACTTAAATGAAAATATAAATCTACATATTACTTACTACATTAAAAAAGTTTTTCTGGGGAAGAAATATTAGCTGAACTTAACTGTGTACTTAATGATGCACTTGCTTTACATTCTAGTCTTAGCTCCTTATAGCATGACAGATTAATAACAGTTTACAGAGTAGCACCTTGTCCGGGCACCACACTCTGAGGAGCATGGGTCTAGCGGTGTGCCTGGGTAGAGGAGGCTGCAAGGATGTGGTGGGCACTGAAGATCTTTGCCGCTACCTGGGGTTCCAGCCATCCGTCTCCTGCCTGGACCATTCTGGTTGTCCCCATCTTGATTTAGTCTCCCTACATCTCAAGTACTTTTACAGTCTGAGATCACCAGTTGCTTTTTTTCTTTTCCTTTTGTTGATGTTACATCAAATTTTAGCTGCTGGGGATTATTGCTGTTTCTGCTGCTTATTTCCCTAACTCCTGTAGCTCACAGAGAATGCTATAAACTTTGGCAAAATGGCTTGTGGAAACTGTTTAAAAGAGCACTGGGACAATGATGTTGGAGGCAGATACAGTTTAGGAGATCCTGGAAAAACCAGAGGAAGGTAATATATATGTATAAAGATTTTGTTTTAACTGTTTATTCTTTTGAAAAAGACAGTTGCTCCTTGGTCTGCTTTTTCATCTATTTTTGGAAAAGAATTGTAATGTTGACTGGGCTGATCTCAGAAATTGAAATCAAACAAAGTCAGGATGATTTTCATATATAAAATCGATTTATATCTTTTAACTATTTGATAGACTCTACTAAAGAGAAAATTATATAGTAGTTTGAATAATTTCATAAGGATAGAGAAATATAAGAAGAGAATAATTTAGGATTTGGATAAAGAAACTATTTACAGAAGAATGAACAGAATGACACTGAATGGTGTAGGTAAATTCTACCAGGAAGACAGCACACTTATATCAATCTTTATACTACAGAATAAAAAACTCTGTGGTTGTCTGATGAGCTGTTATTCAACAGAGGTAAGAAAGTTTTGTGCACCAAATGAGGACAAAATGGAAAAGATCTGGGTCCTTAAGAGTCAGCCTGGGGCAGTGGTGGCCCACCATCGACACTCACCTGGGTCCTACACCATGAGAGAAAAAAAATATGTTTTTTAGTTACACTCAGGTGACCTCTGGCAAAGTATTCTTAGCCTAACTACCAAACATTCAGTGTATTTCGTGGTAAGATTTCCAAAAGTGTTCAATTTCTCTCAACTTACTCCATTCATCTTCATTTCCTTTTTTTTAAAAAAAATTATTTATTTTTATTGACATATTGTCGCTTTACAATGTTGTGTTAATTTCTGGTGTACAGCATAGTGGCTCAGTTATACAGACACACATATATATATTTTTTTCATTTCCTAAATAAAAGGTGAATTGACTCATCTGACTAAATGATGTCTTCCACACTTCCACTCAAATTTATAGAATTTCATGATAGGAAAAATAAGGAGCCTTTTAAGAATTGTTTAGGGTCCCTTTAATCTTAACTCTTCTTGCATCTCATAATAAAAATTGTTTTATTTTTCTGATATGCAATGATGAATAGTGATTAAAATTTTGCTGCACTGGTGAATTGCATTATGAAATTGGTGCCCCCAAACCTATTACTATTAATAGCTTTTTTTAAAAACGAAGGACAAAAGTCTTGCCATCATTTAGTTATGCCATTGCTAATAGCTGCTTATCATCCGTAAGTTCTTTGCAGAAATGAATTCACTGAGGCAATTACATTACGATGGTTGCAAAAGACTGGACATTTAGAGATGACATTTTAACCTAATGTGGAATAGCTTCTGTTAGCAAAAATCTAAAGCAAAAATTGTAAATGTGTTTTGATTCAGTTAATGTTGGCATACTAGGTTCTGATCAAGTTTGATGAATTTCAAAAGCTGAAGATTTTCAAAGTTAAATTCAGATTGTAATTATACATTTTTACAACTCATCATCCAAAATAACTCCATGAAAATAGCAACACTTCTGTTGCCAGTCAGTTCATTGCCAGTCAATGGAAAAAGACCGAGTAGCCTCAGAATTAACTGTGCCAATTTAGATTAAAAATTTCTCAGCAAGTATCCTCAGAGTTGAATCAGATAACCACACCAATAAAAGCAACATATCTTTTTCAGTCCCAGTCATGCATATACATCATATATTCGTTTTCATATTCTTTTTAGGATGACTTTATACTCTTAAAGATTATTGAAAAGACCAGAGATATTTTGCTTATGTGGGTTATATCTATAACTATTTACTGTATGAGAAATAAAAACTGAGATACTTTAAAACTGAATTGCATTTCAACAAATTTTCAGATAATTGTGGATATCTGTTTTTGATACTACACCAAATCTGAACAAGAAGTAGTTTCCTAAAGATTAGCTTCAATGTGAAATCTGAAGCCATATCACTGGACTATGGTACATTAAAGTATACTTTTTTCTTTTACTTGAATGGATCTTTTGGCCATACAAGATTTTGAAACATCAGGCATTGGTAGTTTTGGAAAATATTGGTTTTCTGAGTTATGCATATCTTCCAGATGTCAAATTTTATTATCAATATCAAAAAATTACATTTGTTTAATATTAACACCCATCTTATCAAGATTTCTTTCAGGACTGGGAAGTTATCGAACTTATGGTGGTAGATGAAATTTTCCTGAATTTCTAATTTTTGCTTCAATGTTGTAATTTTATTATTGGCAGCAAATATTATGTTTTCCTTGAAGTGACTGGCTCACACCATTCATTTTTAAGAAAGTGGCAAATACTAAAATCTGAATAATCATAGCTTGTAAGTCATCTATTCTTTCTAAAAATGTTGTCCCATTAGGTAACATAACTTTGATGACTTGTTGATGTAGTCTAGCTTTCTCTGCAGTAAATCACTTCCCCACGCCCATAATTACTAATTAATTTGTAGGGGGTTATTTTGAGACTGCTATGTAGCCATCCTGTTCGTTGTCAAATATCCACTTATTACCTTCACTCCTTATTCATTTTTCTCTTTCTTAACCTCTTGAGTGTCACCCGCTCTCACCTTGCATGCCTCCCTCCCTGCACACTGCTTTTTTCCTAAGATTATCTGTGACCTCTTTCTTGCCAAATCCAGGGGATTCGTTATCTTCATTTGCTAAACACTCTGACATCTCTTGATACTATTGACTTTTCCAATCTCCGAAACTCTTCAATCATTTATGCAATGCTCACATTAAAAAAATTTTTTTTGTCCATTTCTTTGATCATTTCTTCACTGTGAATATTTCCCAATGCTTCACTGTGATTTCTTCTCTTAATAGTTTTGCCTCCTGAATGTTTTGGCTTCCATTTACCCAGATAAAAGTCTCCAGGTGGATTGGTGGAGCAGTAGTATAGAATAGGGAAAACAATGTTGTTGCTCAAAAGAGAATCTTTAGGGAGAGATGTCCTGCCTTTGAATTCTGGTTCTTCAAGCTTCTAGCTCTCTAGCCTTGATATTTAATTTAAATTTGCAAGACTTAGTTCTCTGAGTTCTTCGTGGTATCCCTGTTCTATGTCGTGTTACTCAAAATATGGAAAAGAGCCCTTTTCAATCACACATATGCAAACACATGCATTTTCTACTGAAAATTAGAGGCAATAGAATATCAGGGAAAAAAGCAAACCCAAATGCGCATATACGTGTCCTTGAAAGTCCTTCAGTCTTCCTTTGACCTCTAAAATTCTCATTCTCTATTTTGGGGTAAACACTTTCTTAATCTCCCTGGTCAAATTCAATTCCTCTCACTTTATGATACAAAGCAGATTAAAGCTCTGGAACCAATTTTGCCTATGTAAACACTCCACCGCTCCCTGCAGAACAGTGTGCCCTCCATCCCCAGACCTTCCATGGCACAGAACTAGCAGAGATGTAGATATTTTCATCTTTCCCTACTCCTACCTCACCAGTCTCTGTAATCGAGAGACCCACCCCTCTTACAGCTAACGTGACTCATGGGGCACCTTTTAGAAGTCAGAGTCACCATCAGACTTTGCATACCATTCTTTTTTGCATACACAAATATATATTTCTATGAAGAGCCTTAGGAAGTATTAACAGCTTATATCTCTAGGCTGTGTGACTGTAAGATTTTTATGTTTTTTATACCTTGAAAAATTGTCTGAAAATTTTGCAGTGAATGCCTGTTACTTTTATAATAAAAAAATAAGAGCAAGAAAAGCTCTTCAGTTCTCACCTCTCGTCTCACCTTCAGTACTGTATTTCCAAGAGACAAAGATGTCTCCACCAAGCTGATTAGAATTCATAAACACATCTATTTTCTCAAATTAGCTTTCTTTCCCACCTACTTCATTAAGCTTCATCTTGATTTTTCTGTAAAAGGCCCCGGGCTCAGTGGTTGGCCAGTCTGTGAAAGCTTACATTTCTCTCTTTTTATGTGTTCCCATAATAAGTAACAAGAGAGGTATCACGACATTAAAAAAAATAGTATGAGTTTGGAATTATAAAACTCTTCTAAGCACCAGGTGAGGTAACACATGCGAACTGTGTTTCAACTTTAGAGTACTGTCGATCATATATTGGTATATATTAGTTTTTATTTCCAAGAGCTTTGAAACTCTTCCAAAGGTTTGCTTAAAGTATTACATTTTGGGAAATATGTCCCAAAATACTTTTAAAAAAATGATATTCACAGAGGGCTAGAAATGATAAAACAGATCTAGGCATGTGGTAGGCAGCCTCTAACATGGCCCTCAGTGATCCTCACCTCCTGGTATTGGGGCCTTTCTCATGTATCCCCCTCCTCTTGAGGGTTGGCCGAACTAAGCGAGTGACTTCTATAAATACAATACGGTAAAAGTGATGTATATGTCACCTTTGAGATTAGGTCATAAAAAGACTGGCATCTCTCTCCTTCTGAGAAGAGCAAGCAGCCAATTTGTGAGCACTCCTACGGGGAGACCCAAATGTCAAGGAACTGGTGTCTCTGACTAACAGTCAGTGAGGACCTAAAGCCACTCAACAGCCACGTGAGCGAGCTTAAGAACAGACCCTCCTTACATGGAGCCTTGAGATGACAGAAACCCTAGTCAGTAATTTGCTTGCAATGTTGTGAAAAGCCCAGAGCCAGAGAACCCAGATGAGTTAGGTTAAGATTCTCCATCCACATCAACTATAAGCTGATAAATGTTTGCTGTTAAAAACTGCTCAATTTTCATTAATTTCTTACACAACAATAGATAGCTAATATGGTCCTCTGAAAAGACTACCGTTTAAACATAATGCATAAAATACATGTTAAATATTTTATACTTATTGTAGCATACAACTGAACAAATTATTTAATAGTTTTGAATCGGTATGTAATATTTTCCATACACATTTATTGGTATATTCTACATGTTTATAATTTTTATGTGTATTACTATGTGGTAATATTATCATCATGATATATCCTAACTTCCCTGATGAGTAAGAGTTCATTCTCTGGAACCAGAGTGCCTGAGTCAGATTCCAGAGACCTTGCATAAGTTACTTAATGCCTCTGTGAAACTGAGAGAAGAATAATGGTTACCCCATAGATTTGTTATAAGAATTAAATAAATTAGAACAGATAAAGTGTCTAAATAGAGCCTAGCACATAGTAAAAAGTTCAGCAAATGTTAACTTACTTTTATTTGCCATTGTTCATCTATTGTTGGGTGTTTCAGTTGCATCCAACCTGTGCTGGCTCCTGACTGTGTCTCTGATACCAGCTGCTTGGTTGCCTCTGAATTTCCTGCTGTTATGTTTTGTCAGACCCTCTTGTTGAAATACTCTGCAAATCTGTATCAAATGTCCAGTGCCTGCCACTTCTGTGAATGGCAGCAGTGTGGAAAGAATAGACGAATCTGAGAGACATCCGATTTCAAACTCATCTCTTCCGCTTACTAGCTTTGCAGTGTTCTACAAATCACTTACCTTTTCAGTGTCTCAGTTTCCACGTCTAAAAATAGGGCTAATAGTAATTATCCTTTAAGGTTGTTGAAAGTATTAGAGAAAATGTTTATTAAGGTAACGTTGATTGAGCCTCTGGCATTTGGTAGTTACTGAATAGTACTGCTTTCAAGATGTGGTTAAATCCTCCAGATGCTGCATCTGTTCCTCTAGATTAGGCTCCTTCCCAGTGCTTTCATCTGGGACTTCTCTTTCTGAGGTATAAAAAAGGTATAAAAAAGGAATTTATTTCTTCAAAAATGGTTGATTACTCACTCAAGTTGTTATGGTAGACCAGATGTCTTCACGTTAAAAATACTCACCCACCAAAAGATGTCAAGGATAGAATTTGTAACGTCCATTATATGGTTCATAAGATGTGTTCAGTGGGATCGTATGAGGATGTTTTTACTGATACACTACCTTGGGCCTTAACAGCAAAGATTCTGATTCAGCAGGTATAGGATGGCCTTTGTACTTAAAAAACTAAAGCACGACACTCAGAGCAAATCAATTCTCCAATCCTGTGAGTAGATTTCTCTAATCTGAATGAGAAGACCAAGACTGATGTGTCTGAAATCCTTCTCAGCAATGGCTGCATTTGAAAATGCTCTCTCCTCCCCAGAGTAAGTCTGAACATGTGACACTAAAATATTCTGGCACTTACTGCTTTTTAAATCAGAAAACAATTCTAAAGTTTTAAAAGAAATATTTCAGGAGAGCAAGAGTAGCCAATAACACCAAACATACAGTTTAAAGTAAATCCTATATACTGATTAGGACAGTAAATTGAATCGTTTTCGCTTAAATTGTATTGGCTGGCAATATAGCCTCCTTAGTGAAGACTAATGGTTCTCAAGCTTGAGGGAGCTTCAGAATCTCCCGGAAGCTTGTTAAAACAAGACTCACTCCCAGAGTTTTTGATATACTAGGTCTGGTCTTGGGCCTTGGGATGAGTATTTCTAACAAGTTCCCAGGTGATGCTGATGCTGCTGGTCCAGGGACCACATTCTGAGAACAACTGCTGTAGATAAAACCTGAGGATCGTTTCCTCTTGGAGGATGCTGACAAGAGTCTATCTCATCTGTCAGAAACACAGAGGTCTGCTGACAGTCTCGAGACAATCTATTTTTGACTCATCGTATTTTGTAAAATGCTCAGGATTTTCTTCTTGAAGTAAGAACTGAAACAACAGAAGAACATAGATTTTTTTTCCCCAAAAAAAGTTCTTAAAAAAGTAAGACCCTGAAAATAAATGTTTTTGTGCCCCTTTCAGCAGTTTTTATGACTCAGTGCAGAGGACTCAAAGACTCAAATCAGCTTCCAAGCTGTATTGGTCTCCCGGGGTTCTGCTGAACTCATCAGGCTACATAACACGCCTGCTCTCTGTGCTGGGGTTTGTGGTCTCTAATCGCTCACAGTCCTCTATGATGCCACTGCGTGAAGAGAAACTGTCAGCTTATAAGTCTGTAAGCAAGTGCAGAGAAGCACACAGGCCCCCTTGATAATCAAATGCCAAAGAGTTTTCTATTGCAAAGACTTCTTGTCCCTCTGGGT
This sequence comes from Vicugna pacos, assembly GCF_048564905.1. Classification (NCBI taxonomy): domain Eukaryota; kingdom Metazoa; phylum Chordata; class Mammalia; order Artiodactyla; family Camelidae; genus Vicugna; species Vicugna pacos. The sequence goes on along the minus strand of NC_132991.1, from coordinate 64,004,199 downwards.
TCTCTCCCTGGCCATCTGAAGGTCTGCTAGAAGATTCATTAATAATAAATTAATTAAATTAGCAAATTGGTTGGCTCTTAGAGTGAGTGTTTCCCTATAAATGAATAATAGTACATCTTCTTGGTTGAAGTATGTTCTCTCAAAGACACTGGAGTCCTAACCCTCAGTACCTGTGAAGGTACTCATTTGGAAATAGGGTCTTTGCCGACTATCAGGTTAAGATGAGGTCATTAGAGTGAGTTCTAAGGTAACATGACTGGTGTCCTTATTAAAGGGGAAATTTGGACACAGAGACAGAACACCATGTGAAAACAGAGGCAGAGGTAGGAGTGTAGAGTGTGCTAGTCAAGGAATGCCAAAGATTACCAGCAAATCACCAGAGACCAGGAGAGAGGCATGGCACAGTTTCACCCTCATAGCCTTCAGACCTGCCAATACCTTGATCTTGGGCTTCCAGTTTCAAGAACTGTGAGGCAATAACTTTCTGCTGTTTAAGTCACTTAGTGTGTAGCATCCTGTGTTAGTCCTAAAAGCTAATGCATTAACTATTTGTGAAAACAAAATACTATTGTAACCTGTGCTATTGTCGTATTTTCATCTTATTAAAACTTTTCTGATTTTCTCTTCCCTGGTTAATTTTATTTGTTACTAACTGTCAGGGAAAATAAAATGTATTTCAACAAGTAACTGTTAGTGTGATTTTTCTCTGTTCTCTGATTGGAGGAAACAGATTCTGAGTATATTTTTATTCCTGCACTTTTTTTTTCTATATGCACTTGAGGCCTTAGATAACACTGCTTATGCATGCTTTTGCCTGAGATAAAACTCACTGGTCATCATATTTAGGCAGATTCAAACTTTACAGATCTTTTTCCTCAGATCAAAAGGCACTTTTTGCTTTTTTGGTCAGGCAGGCAGGCATATAATTTATTTTTTCAAATGGTGAGTCAGTTGTTCCAAATCACTGAGAGGTTAATTAATATTTCCCTACAAGAGGTATTTTTTTAAAGGAAGCAAATTTTATTTTCAGTAAGTTAATCAAGGGAAGGGATGGTTTTTGTTTTTGCTTTGTATTTTCCTGTTCAAAAGGAGAGAAAGTCAGACAAGGAAAAAAGAGGAGATTTTCATCAGATGAAAAAGTCAGACAATTCTTCTGTATTTTACCCACCAAGATATGTCCCTCTTTCTCCCTAATTCATTCTCTCATTCCTCTCCCTCACTCTCACACTATAATAGCACGATGAACTAAACTACAGTGAAAACAACCGTATAAGGAACAATATCTCAAATTTCTCTAATAAAGACCCAAATTATAAAAACAAAGTTTCCATTGTTTTTTGAAATGCTGAAACCCTCCAAAATAATTTTATAGATAGTTCTATGTGGTGGGTAAGTATTCAGAGGTCTTGGGCACTGAGATGAATAAAGTATATTTGCAACAACCCCATTTTTGTGCAGGAAGTCCTAGAAAATTTTCACCCAACCTGCAATCCCTTTGGGACTCTTTGGGGGCCACTGGTATTCTCCAAAGAGTAATTTTACTTATGTCCCTTATTAATTCCTACAGGTGAAGATGATGGATTTTCTGATCTACCAGTGAGGTGAAAGGCATACAGTAGTTTACTGCCTAAAACACCAGCAACTGGTATCACTAAGGGAGAGATGACTTTCTGTCCCCTAAGATCTACACATCCGTCTCAAATATCTGTGTGGTTCTGAGGTTCTGACCAAAGTGCCACATTTAAAATGAATTAACTCCAACAACTAGTGTTTGTAAAACTAAATGACTAAGGCCCTATTGAGATAAGACATTCCTGCTTCTGTTCGCACTATTGCCAGCCCCTTGTGACTGTTTTTACACCTCCGTCACTTCACTCCTAAATCACTTGGCCCTTGTAGGCATTACTCCTCCTGTAATTTTCATTTCCCAAGCCCTGCAATTTCCTTGAGATTCTTTTATTTCAGCATTTAAGCCTGCTGGATAATTTCTACCAATTTAAAAATTTCACTTAAATATGGGCCCCAGATTTTAAATATTTAAAACTGAGGTTTTTTTTTTCCTATAGAAATAAAATGATGAAATTGCATTGTAATTACTTGAAGTTTTAAGCTCTAATTTTATATTTGAGTATGAAGCCTGATAAACATAACTCTCATTTTAAGTTCATAGAATTTACTCATGAAGCCAGAGCTTGTTTTCAGGAGAATTTTTTCATGTGTATTTGTATCTATGTCATATTTATATCTATCATCATCTACAGCTAATCTGTGTCATCTATATCCATACTTACCTGAAGGGAAGACAATTTCTGCAGAATTCTGAAGTCATCTGTAGTTACCAGATAGTGAGGAATTACAGTGTCCTCTTTTCTAGTTACTCCTCTGAAGGACGAATGTTTTTTTAAGTCAAGACATGCCAGTATTTTTTAGTCCTAAATTTTTAAGTTAGCAATGCACTCCAAAACACGGATGTGTGCTTTTCAAATCTGGACTCCTCTCATTTCCTTCTGATTGCTAATGTATTACTAACCAAAAGAATCATTAAGTATGCAACTTAAATAAAGATCAGAATAATAATTTAGAATTCCTCTTCTTGATCATAACATACCCCGGAAACAATATGATTTTGTCTGAAACTCAAAGGGATAGGAAATACTTGTGTTAGATATTGTAAGTTGAAGACAAGTCCTTTTGTACTTGTGTGCTATTTTGACAACAATCTTCACTAATGGTTTTTTATTTAAAAATATATTTTTCTTGATTTTGTTATCTTCAAGGCTGGTAATATTGAAGATGATACATTTTTTTGTACATTTGGATTTGAACATGATAAAACTTGAAAATAATTTTTAAAGGTACAAACATGATAGTTGAAAGGCATTTGGTAGATCATTTGTACTTGCTTTTTCAGCTACTGTTCTTAAAATAAGCTGATTTTAAAAGGAGCAGGTCCTCCCAAGCTTTGCAATACTGTGATTTTCTTGTCCTTCAGTCAAAATCAGTGATTTGTTCAGAAGAAATAAGTACTTTTGATTTAGTAAGACACAAAACTTCATGATGATAAAGTACTTCATAATAAAAATCTTTCAACAGGTGATGACTTTCCATATAAAACTATTTAAGGAATATGTGTCTTGAAAAAACTGTTTTGTTCAATGAAAGACATGATTCAATCCAGTTTGGAGGTATGTTTTATTTTTATTTGCACTAGCCCCCCTCTTTACCTTTCCAGGAAGCACAATTTCTCATCCTTTAGAAATTATGGTAGGAAAAAATGAGTCAAAGTTATATAAATGCTCTTTAAGCCTGGATCAAAGTGGCATTTCTCACTAAAAAAATTAGGAAACTGAACTATTTGTGGCTTTTAATAATTTTATTCTCTTTACTAAGCTACTTCTTTACATCTCCTCTTGAAATCTCCCTCCCTACAACAGTCTTAAAAATGATTAGAGCATTTTTAAGTGAAATTTATGGAAGTCTGGTTATCATAGAAGAAAGCACACTAATTTTACATGTACATTTTGATGTACATTTTGATGAATTTTGACAAATTTATACACTCAAATAACTATCAGCATAATCAAGACACAGGCCATTTCCATCACTGAAAGATTTCCCTTGTTTGCCATTCTTTTAATTACTAATAAAGCTGTTACAGACATTCATGTGCATATTTTCCTGTAGACATAGGTTTTCGTTTAATTTGAATAAACACCTAGCAGTGAGATTGCTGGATCTTATGGTACATGTGTAGTTAAATCCTTTCCCAGAGTGGCTGCACCATTTTGCATTCGTGCTAGTAATGTGCGAGAATTCTAATTATTCTACATCCTCACCAGCACCTTAGTTTTGTCAGTTTTTTTACCCTAAAATTAGCCTTTCTAATAGGTGAGGAGTGGAATCATGTTGTGGTTTAATTTGCATTTCCCTAATGACTAATCATTTTCACAATCTTTTTGTGTGCTTATTTACCATCTGTATGTATTTTTTGGTGAACTGTTAAAATAATTTGCCCATTTTTTAAACTGAAGTATAGTTGATTTATAATATTGTTTTAGTTTCAGGTGTACAGCAAAGTGATGCAGGTTTATATATTTGTATTTTCAGATTATCTTCATTATAGGTTATTATAAGATACTGAATATAATTCCCTGTATTATATGGTAAATCCTTGTTGCTTACCTATTTTAGGTATAGTGTGTGTATCTGTTAATCTCATACTCCTAATTTATCCCCCAACCTTCCCCTTTGGTAACCTTAAGTTTGTTTTCTATGTCTGTGAGTCTTTTTCTTTTTTGTATACAGAGTCACTCATATTATTTATAAGATTCCACATATAAGAGGTGTTGTGTATTTGTCTTTCTCTCTCTGACTTACTTCGTTTAGTATGATATTCTCTAGGTCCATCCATGTTGCTGCAAATGGCAATATTTCATTCTTTTTTATGGCTATATGTACATGTCATGTCTTTATCCATTTATCTCTTTATGGGCACTTTGGTTGTTTCCATATCTTGTGGCTATGAAGGGATTCATTTATCATTTTGCAAGTACAAAATGACAATAATGTTTTTATTTAAAAATTGTTTTTAATTATGTGGAACCCTGCATAATTCTAATGAATACCATGCACTGTTGGTTGATTATTTTGTATAAAATTCACAAATATCATAGATGCTTTTATTTTGAGTAAGCAGATATAGAACTTCCTATGTGACATAATTTAGCTTTGTTTCTCAGTTCCTAATGCTGCATATTTTGCATCTCTGACCGAATTAGGCAAATTGCTTTATGCCTATTTAAGATAGTGAAATACCCCCTGGATTAAGTCTTTCTTATGTTCTGTCATCTTGGGTACCACTGACAGCACTTATTTTTCATTGCTATCCTTCATACTTTTCATAAACATTTCAAGAAAATTTATTTTTCTGAATTCCTTCTATTAACATTGTACAGGGGGAGGAGGGTATAACTCAAATGGTAGAGCGCATGCTTAACATGCTCAAGGTCCTGGGTTCAATCCCCTGGACCACCTCTAGGAATAAATAAATAAACCTGATTACCCCTTCACCCCCCAAAAATAAAAAAGTAAATAAAAAGTAAAAATTAAAAAAAAACAACCTAACACTATACACTGCTCTGGAGACACTGTAGAATCACACCCTCATCATCTTCATCAATGCTGTCAAGTAAGAGTGAATGGAATGATAGTAAAAAAAAGTCTCAAATTAATTATGATTTACAATTATCCACAGAGATAGCCAGTAGTATTTGTATCTAAATATTATAAAATAATCAAAGACTTTGGTTAAATAAATATATTATTACCACCAAATATAAAAGAATACAACTAATAAAGTCTGCCTAAACTATAACTAACCTCTCTAGCTCCATTTTGAAAAAAAAAAAGGTCATATAATCTATATCTTCCTTTAGAAGGATTGCATTTGTAGGCAAATTAGATTGATTTGTATAATTCCATTTAATTATAGCTAAACGTGTATGCTGAATATTTAATTAAAAAGTTTCTTTACAGAAACAAAAGCCAGTCTTTTAAAAAATTTTATTGTTTATTGCAGTGTAGTTGATTTACAATGTTAGTTTCAAGTGTACAGCGAGGTGATTCAGTTATACATATACATGAGTGTATATTTTTTCTTTTCAGATTCTTTTCCATTATATGTTATTACAAGAAGTTGTATATAGTTCCTTGTGCTATACAGTGGGTTCTTGCTGTTTATCTATTTTATATATAGTAATATGTATCTGTTAAACCCAAACTCCTAATCTATCCTTCTTATACTTTATGGAAATAAAAGCCAGTCATTTCCCCACCCCCTTTTCCCTTAAAAGGATTTAAAGCAAATAGCTAACAACAACTTCCACTCCAAATGGAAGTTCTGTTAAATGCCATAAACAGAATTGCTGGGAATATGACCAGAACCATGTCTTGTAGATTTTAGTAAGTTCAACATGTAAAAACGTGCTTTGATGGAACTTCAGGTAGTCATGATCCTCTAGGCCCATATGAAGCATCACCTTTTGAAGCAGAAAACATTCCTGGGAGCTAAGAAATCTGAAGCAAAGTCTTGGATTTTCTACAGTCTTTAAATATCAGCCTTACAAATTGATGGAAGTGCTGTTGAATGTATGTCTGGAGTTGTTCAAAATTGGGTCTGGCTATAATTACTGCTGTTTTGTTATTGGCTGCAGGACCTGTGGGTCTCTTCAGTGCAAAGGGTGTGGGCGACTTCTGGTCCCAACATATAACCCCACTTAAGAGAAGTCCATTTGGCCCCTTTGTTTGCTGACATTGGCTTCCTGTCCCAACAATTTGAAAGTCATCATCACCTCCAGCAATATTGCTCCACATGCGAAAAGAAGGTCTTCCTCTCTGGAGTCTCTTGGACATGTGGCAGAAAGAAGGGCACACCTTGGTCTGTTGGTAACTTTGTTATTCACATACTGCTTTGGGTAGCCACCCACTCTTACGCTGTGGCCCTGCTGCATTTTTCCTGTGTTCCTGTCTGCGCTCTGTAGGCAAAAATTACATGAAGCCTATGCTAATACTAATGGATTTACTATGGAGCAAAACGTCATAGTTACTGTATCTTGTCATGCATTTAAAATCACAATTCCTTGAACTCAGGCATCCTGCTGTAATGTACTCACTGCTTACTTGAAGCAATATTCATAAATGTACATGACTGTTTAACAGAAAAGAAAAATAAAGTTGAATGCAAGTATAGGTGACATGAAGAAGCTGGATGAAATATCTCTGAGAAATCTGAGCTCGGCAGCCACTGAGGACATGTTAGGTAGTTAGATAAATGGGGGCGCTGGACAGACAGGTGGAGGAGAGGGAGGATGGTCCGAAGACAGTGCTATGCCCACCTCCAGTAGAAAGGGACTTTACTTCCTCTAAATGAGTGCCAGCAAGAGACTGGTTAAAACCCGACAGCCACGACTGCACAGTAGCAGGAAGGACTTAACCAGACACAACCCAATGCTCAATGTATTATAATTAACAGTGCGGTTTAGCCGCCCAACCCTGCCCCATGGGTTTTTCTGTGCACACCATGGATAAGGACAAGTGCAAAGGGGTCAAACATGACTAAGCATTCCAGGGACAAGAGCTGTCAATCAATCAAGAGGCCACCTTGAGGGTATAAGAGAAAGGGGAGCAAAACCCACCACTTTTCCTCCCTTGGATCAGCCTGCCTCTCATTCTTGGAGGTGTGCTTTCCCTTTTTTAAAATAAATCTTTTAAAATCTCTTGCTATACAACGCACTGTCTCCTGACTGTAAACTTGTCTTTGGGGTATGATAAAAACGGGAATCTTTACCTTTTGGTGTAACAGACAGGCTCAGAGCTTTCTAGGCTAATCAAGGGCTGAATGGGGCTTTTGGTGGCATGCCTTGCCTCCCCGAGGAGTGCAGTTTGGTTTGCTGCTTCTCTTTAGTATAATGTGTGTTTTTCATTCTAGTTCAGCAACAGCTTTCTCCACTAGCTTGCCAGTGAAAACCGCTGAGTGAATCTGAATTTTCTCTAGAAGAAATCAACTATGGCTTATCTGCTTAGTGCCAAAGCCTGTCCTCATTTTTTGAAAACAGCGTCCTCAAAATTACCTGTAATGGCTGTGTGTGTGTGTGTATGTGTGTGTTTATGTGAGTAAACATGTGTATATTCAGCATATATTCATTAGTGTATTCCTGGATGATTCATGCCAGAATGATTTTTTTATTTGTTTGTCTTGTCTTCACTAAGATCCATTAAGCAAAAGGGAAGGTAAAATTGTGTATAAAGGAAGCTATTTCTGGTTTTGAGCTCATTCACTTACATAACAGTGTGAGTAGGCTGCTGACTCAGAAGCTTTCTTGCTTAAGTGATCTGGTAGAAAGATTTACAACGTTTACTTTTAATTCTATTAGCTGCTAAGTTCACTGAATTTTAGTATTTTTTCCAGAGAAAATCTTTATATATACAAACATATGTTATATATACATAACCTATACATACATATAATAATTCACATCTAAATATATGAGTATGTACAGATAACACATTTGTACATATACATGTAAGAATTAAGAATTTGGTGGTTTTCAGGGAGAAAAATCAAATATTTTCAAAATGATATTTTCATTCTTACTTTTCACATTAGCCAATGAAAGAAGACAGAATATAATTTGGGAGTTTTATTTATATAATATTTTACTCAGTAGGCTCACTGCATGCATTTGTTCTAGACCCTTATTATCTTCACTCCCAGTCCAAAGGAGGAAGAATCCATTCTTATGTTCTCTTTTGCCCTGATCCTTTTTCTTCTGCCTCCTGCTGCATTCATCTTTTTCCCAGAAGAATAAGCTCTCTTTTTCTCAGCTTCAAGTTCTCCTGCTTTAACTCTATATTCACAGATTGCAGTTTCATTATCCTCAAGCAAAGTCTTCCTGCCCCCTCTGGCACTAACTCAGCTCTCTCTCTATTTATTTCTCTTCATCACAGAACTTTGTGAAGGTCTAAAGTACTTCTACTATCCTTGCTTCATCCACTGTATCCTGGTTTCTAACCAAACCCCATCAATTGCTTTTTCTAAGGTCATCCACTTAAAACAACTGTGCCTAATAACCTAAATGAGTATGACTCTGCTTATTGTTGATGTCATTTATTTTTCAAAGCAATTAAATTCAGAAAAGAGCATTTATTAATTAAGTATTCCAGTTAATGTTGCTTTAGAGATAAACGATGTCGTCTCAAGGAACTTATAGCTCAGTGAGGACGATGGAACATGAATTAGGCAACAACTCATAAAGTTTAGTTTTTTGATAGAGATGTGACACTCATCATATGCTGATCAAGAATGTTTATTTATCTAGAAATACAAAATTTTTTCTAATTTAAAGAATTTCATGATTGACTAGACCTTGAGAAAGGGTTTGTTAAATTTGGGGAATGATGTAGCTTACAAAATTCTTTGATTTTTTTGGATGTAAAACATGAATTTTCAACTCAATAATAGTGTTTAACATAAGCAAATAAAGAATATCACACTTTTAAAAAATTAAGGAAAGTGGTTTAATTCCCCAAATAACTCCTTTCATATGCTATGCCTCGGTCATACCTTCTAGATTCTCTCATATTTGATAAAAACCTGAAAATTATTTTTACACCATTTAAATGTATATAACACATAATCTAGATTTCTGTAGTATTTAATGTATGTGTGTGTCTATATACAGATATAGAAAGAAGATTATTAAAAATAGGTAGATAGATAAAACAGTCTTCTTGATAAAATGGTACATGCCATTTTAAGAAGTATGTTAATTACTCATTTTCAGATATTTTTTATGATCCATGATAGGTCAAACACTGAATGTTTCAAGGAGAAGATGCATAAACCTACGGAGGAAAAAAAAGCTAGAACCCTTATGAAGACAGTTTAAATAAGATCTTACCTAAAAACCACCAAAAATGAGTTGAGACTGAAACCTCTTCAAAGAACAGGATTTTCCTTAATGATGCTTATAATCTGTATAATACACAACCTTGCATAACTGCACAGAAGACCAGCCTGTGAAGCACTAGGTACTGCTGGGGCTGCGCTCCCATGTCCATAATGTGGCCACAAGTAGTTTCTTCCTAAAATTCCCCAAGAACTTGGCCACATGTTTTGGTTTTCATGGACACAGCCCAGTGCTTCAGCCAACAGACATTTTCTACAGGCTAGATATGCAGAGGCCACAGTCTTGGAGGTGACGTGGTTTGAGAGCTCTGCTCCATGTGGGATAGTGACTAATGATCTTCACTCATACCTTCCTTTTTGGAACATTTTGATTTCAAGCGAGGTGTTGAATCAGGGACTGTATTACACATAAAGAAAAGGTAAAATCAGTGAAGAAGCTTGGTTATAATTGTTACAAAATCAGTAGAGTGGGAGGAAACAAAATCTGGCTTCTAAAGAATGACATGCAAGTGTCCAGTACTTACTTTAGATCACAAGAGTAGTGATAGTAACTGGATCAATTTCTACTGTTGTTTTGGTTCTTCAAAGCCCCAAAAAAAGTCTGCGTTTTCTTCATTTCTTGTGCTCAGATAATAAATGCCAGTTTACCTGGCCATGTTCTGTTCCTTATAATCTGAAAATGCCTGGTGCAGTATTTATGAATTATTAAGAAATGATTGAATGCTCTGTTTAAGTATCACACATTCAAACAGCAAGCCAAGCTTACACCATATTATTAACATAGAGCTTTATGCTTTTTCTAGTATTTTTTCATCAGCAGTGATAGTACTTTTGCCAAATAATGTGAGTAGCATTGTGTGCTATTGGTTGACATTCTGGGCTTCTGTATGTATGCTGGTATGGTAAAAATATATTAACAAAGAAAATGAACCAGTTACACTCAGAAAGATTGTTACAATGTGTATGCTTTTGAAAAGTTAAAGTTTAAGTGGATGCATCTGCCCTGATTTTAATGTGTTTATTATAAATCTAAATAAAATTACGGAGATTAGTATATGATTTTCACTAGATGGAGTCTAAGTAATTGGAGATTAAATATTTTTGCAAGACTTATTTTTGTGCATTTTAAAATTTTATGTTATCACATGAATTAATCAGCAGAAGCAAATTTGCAATACATACTTTTATTTTGGGAGAACTCATGAGGTTTTAGCTATTATTTTTGCACTTGTTGGCCAATCCATAAAGATAATTAAGTAGTATGAATATAAAAAGGAAACCTTCCTCTGAATTATTTCTTTATATTGACGTTCCATTTGGTGGTGGAGCACGCAATTTTGGCATTCCGTGTTATTTAGCACAGTGCCTTGACAATAGTAATGTCTAATAAATATGGACTGTATTCTTTTGAGTGATTTTAGACTCTATTCCAATTTCCCCTTATGATGTGCTCCTGCACCCACCATTAGTCTTTGCCAATATCCTTTATTGGAAAAAATACATCTTTCAATTTATGGAGGCACACAATGTTGGACTTCTGCTTTCAACACCTAATGACATCCCTGGAACTTAAGACAATCATTATTTGTATAGTAAGATTAGAATCAAAGTTAAAATGGAAAAAATTCACTCAGTTCCTAAGATATATTTGATTTCATAGAGCTAATATCCATTTATGATATTAAAGATGACTAGGGCTCTACTATAAACTATTCTATGTCTTTAACTTAGATTAATTGAATTTAATTATTAGCCTGGATCAGGGGTGTTAGCATTTTATTGTTCCTGGATGGAACTGGCTTTTTCAGCATAAAAAATGATGTAAATTATCTAATTTTTACTGTCCTGTGCATTTCAAAGCCTTGAGCAAATGTGACTTCAACTCCCAATCACAACTCCGTTATACATATGCTATGTTGAGAAAAATAACTGAAGTATAAATGTGAGAAATATTCTGACATTTTCATTATAACTTAAAAATTTTATGAGAAAATTGAAATACATAAAATGTAGGAAGTTGAGGAAAAGGCAATTAAATTGTTTTAGGATTCTTGCAATTGTAGTATTTCTAATTTCTAGGTCCTGAAAATACAGTCTAGTTTATATGGTTATGTTATTATGTGGTTCCTTGACTGTTGAACTCTTGATAGTTTTTCTTTCTTGACTCGTGGTTGGTAGATCTTCATTTATTCAAAACAATGTTTTCCATATTAAGAAGAGTTTTTCAGGGAAAAGTTACTTTAATTTCAATACAATTCAACAACAGCAATGCCCTATCAAATAGAAATAATACCCACAGTACATTCCAGAGATATATGTTCCCAGTTATTCTGTTGGAATTTTATCCAGTTGTTACTGAAAAGTTGGAATTTGAAATAAAAAGGGATATCATTGTCTGAATTAATTAACCATTCATTACCCTCTATATTGAAATAGTGTTTATTGAAGAACTGGTGAAAAAGTCCTTTAGGATATCAGTATATTTATTCTGACATTTTGTAGGCTCTCAAGTGTTGTAGCCTTCTCTCAAACGATAAAATCCTGGGGTTTCCATCAATATTAATCAAAGCATATATTTCTTTTTAGTGAAACTATATGTTTAGTGTAGCTTTATGAGAAAAATAAAAATTCCCCATAGGTGCAAGATTATGTTCTATAAAATACTCAATTATAATATTCTGCTAATTAAGACAGGAAAATAAAAAATAAAAAAATTTTTTAAAAGACAGAAAAATACATATAATTGCTTTCTGAAAAGGAAGTTATATTCACCTTATATAAGAGAACAGACATATATCATGCTTTTATCATTTTTTCCTAAGACTTCCCTTGGAAATGAGCATTTTTTCCTCTCATGATTTCTAGTAAAAGATTTTCAGTAAAGAAGTAAAGCTTTTATTTTATGAATTCAGCATGATAGGAAAAGGATGAGTGCATTAAGCAGCAAAATATTTCAATTGAATAAGCAAAATATACATGGTGATAGAATCATTAAAATTACATTTTGAATAATGCAGCTAATTCATATTGAAGTGTTTAAAGGAAGATTTTTCCTTTGTTCTTAACGTATTGGATTTTATTTTTTAAGAAGTTCTCATGAGTTAGTGCAAGGACCAAAACTTTTCTAATCTCAGCTCCGTCGCTCACAGCTCTATGGCTTTGCCCAGATCATGAAACATCTTGATGTCTCAGTTTACTTAAATATAAAATGGGCGTAGTAGCTCACATTTCATGATGGTTTTGTCAGGAGTAGTGATAATACATGCAAACTGACTAGCTATGTGCTTGCTACATTAATACATAATGATTCAAGTGATATAACTACAGAAACATTAAAAAAGAAAAAAGAAAACTAATGAAACACATTGAATCTCCCTACACATTATGAAATTCCATTTGAAGTTTCCCAAGTGTGATCATTGCAGCTCAATACAATCATTATTACTCAACACTTTTATAAGTGTGTCTGACACCACTCATTAAAACAGCTGCCTCCTTCTGGGAACTTTAATTGCCATGCAATTCATATGAAACCAAGAGCAGTATTAATGTGCTTCTTTTCCCCCTAGAATGATTGCCATTTATTGTGTGAAAACAAAGGAAAGGTCAAGGAAAAGACAAACGCACACAGTAGAGACCCAAAGTGTCATCGGCAGGTTTCAAATGATCTAGGACATCCTGGAGTAAGAGAAATAATCAGCAATTAATCAGTCCTTCATACTATGCTTTTCTGTAGGTAATAAACCTATGGGATCAAAATAAAAATGGCATTATCTTTTGCCTAAGGGGAAGATATTTAGTATACCAAAAATCAGTAAAAAGACAGAACAGTGAAGTCAAATGTTTGTACAAGTAAATAGCAAATGTTTATAAACACTATTTCTGTAATTTGCAAATGTTACTCAAATTCCCTGAGTCCTTGTTTACTCACCTCTAAAGCAGAGGTGTAATACCTCACTAGGTTATTGTAAGAATTAATAAAAACATGTGTGGGATGCTTATCTTCATGCCTGACACCTACTAGGCTCTTCAAAAGCCTTCTTTCCACTTTCTTCTCTCTTCTCTTATTTGTATAACACCTTGGGGAAAAATTCACCCTGTGCTTTTCAATCATTTGATTGAAATATGTTTCCATGTGAAATTTGGTCTGGAGTGTTACTTGGTTCTCCTGAACTCTTATTAGGAAGGACTCATTTCTCTTCCTGATTCTTACTAGTAGGACATATAATTTCTCTCATCAATTTTTCAGTCACATTTTTATATTTCAAAATGATAATTCTGCACTTGAAATTTGAATTAAACACCTTAAGTGTTCTTATGCTACCATTTTAAAAAGAAAAATGTAGCATTAGAACTCTCTTCAAAAAATTGCTACATACAAAATCCCTGGCAGGTGAATGTCACAAAAAGCACTTCTGACATCCTAGCTTCAAAACAATCGTAAAAATATCTTTGAAGTGAAAATGAGGGGGAAATTCAGCAAAAGAAATCGAAGAAGACAGGAAAACTGGACAAACAGAAAAACTAGAACATATTATACATAATATAATATTTTAAAATATTATATTTTGCATTTTTTTTAATTTGAAGGAAGAATTTATGTCTGACAAATGAAAGGGAAAATGAATTTTGAAGATGCATACAACATATAGCTCAACTAGAAGAAAATTAGTTGCAAGATTTAAAGATATGACATCAAATGGAAATAAAATTTAGTCATTTACAAACTTCTTTCCTGAGAATGTGTGGTACTAGTCTTAAGTAACAAAATTAGTTGTGTGAGTGTACATTCATACTTAAACTACAAAGGCCCATTCAGAGTTTTCAATCTAAAAAAAAGTGACATTGACTATTCTAAAATTTTTTAATTGTGTAACTTGAATTATAAATGAAAGTGCAGATTGCTTTGCTAGATAGTAGAAATGCTGTTAACCGTAGCAAAGTAACCATTTAACCTTAGGAAAGACATTAAGTTGAAATTCTGTCCCCTGTTGACCATTGTATGTTATAAAAGTAAGTGAGAACTACTTGAAGGCTAACTGATCATCTTGGGGAAGACACTTTGTTAAGAAATAAAATCACATGAAATCTAAATAGCAATGCTAGAGTTGCCCCAAATCTCCGTTTTACTAAATGAGATCCAGAAGAGTGTTTGAAAGCTCATTTTTAAAATTCAAGGACAGATTGGTATTTAATCGGGTAAGATATTGCTGAAAGATGTAGAAGAAGGGTGGTTTGTTTTAGCATCAATCAGTGTCCCAGGAAGTAAAAGAATCAAGTAGTTTGTTTAAATGGACAGAGTTTAACGAAGGGAATACGTATGTAAGAGTTGACAGGGCTAAGGAAAAAGAAAAAAGAGGTATTCATATAAATAGGAATTAGCAACCTTGGCCTCTGTTAGTACCCCTGGACTAAGCCATCAAGGTGAGGATATACAGTTACCATTTCTCTGGTGAAATCAAGAACCATGGCAGAAGGACTACCCTTCAGGGGTTAAATCATAGAAGAAGATGGCTGTCCAGAGCAGCTCCACCAGACAAGGCAGGAAACAAAGAAATGCCCTGAGCTCTTCCCCCTCCTACTCTCTGGCAGGTACCTTGCATGGGAGGAACCCAGTCTAAAGCCAGCCAGCGAGGGAGCCCACATACACAGCCTCCAGGGCACAGAGAAGGGAGAATACAAGTGGAAACTTGGTCAGAGGAGAAAAAAAGGAAGGAAAGAAGCATGACAGCATCAGTATTGAAAACAAGATTGAACATTGGATTATGAAATTGTTTGCATGCATCTTTCTCATTCATACATTCAGTCAAATCTTGGTAAAGTTTATTGAGTACCCAAAGAATGAAAAGCACTTTCATTCATGTCATAGCAAAGAGTTTACGTTAGCAGTGAAAGGTCTGGATTTGTTAAACATGGACACTGTGTTTCATCATATCAGTAGCAGTGTTTGCACACAGGGTAAGGGATTATCCAGTCAACGAGCATTTAGCTGGATTTTGTGGGGATTTTTAGAACATGAATAATGACAATAACAAAATGTAGAATTTATTTCTATAGTAGATACTTATAGTCTATGTGACATGTTTTTTTTTTTGCACATGTATTAGAATTAAGTATCAACACTTTTTTTTTGTTCTAAGAAATAGAAAAAATGAAAAGGAGTGCAAGTTTTAGGATGAGAGTTGCATATTTGAGACCAGAAATGAGACTAGACATTCTTAATAACTTCAGTGCAATAGGTATGGTGTACAAGCACCATTTAAAGATTTTACGTCAAGGATGGAACTTGAACTGGGGTCTTTAAAGACAGGAAGCATCTATGTAGACAGAAATGAACAAAGAAATATCAGTACACTAAAATTAATAAAATTATTAATAATATTAGCCAAGTCCATTCTAACATTTTCCTTATAATACATATTTTCAAGTTACAGCCAAATGGCTGTCTGTGAGGTAAAAGTTAGTAGTTGATGCTAAAGGTCAGATCAGAAAAAGAGTGAAATAAGTAATTGTTAAAATTAAAAAAATAATTTTGACTACTGAAATTTTTATTGAATTAACAAATTTCATCAGATAGTTTTTGAAAATATACCTTATTGAAACTTTAACTATAGCATCTCCTTTTCCTATATACTCTTCCCTCAATATGCTACATTCCCCACCATTTATATACACTTTTACTAAAATAAATATTCTTTTGCATAACCTTCACCTACAAGAACAACAACAAGAAATAAGTTAGCATATTGTATGGTACTTAAAATGACTGAATTATCTATGGATGTGGCCATGAGGAATCATTCAGAATATACTGATGGATAACAGATTTAGGCAAGTCTCATTCTTAATAATCACTCGTTTTTATTCTAGCTGGACTCACAGCCTTTTGTGCTTTTTAAACCAATTATTGGTATTTATAAAGGGTGAAAGCAGTGTTCTTTCCATTTCCGTTTTTGCAACTTTCAAAGAATATTATGACCAATGACCAATTTCAGGTAAACCACCAGGCAAACATTGCATTAATGGTTAAGAATGGAACAGAAACATCAGGTCTCAAGGCACAATGTCACAATCCTCAGATCACTCAACACTACGCATATTAAATCTGAAGTTTTAACCCACTTTTCCTATGGGATATTTGGTTTCTGTTTAGTTATTTTGCTGCCGGAAATGTTTTCTAGGCATTTTGCCCAGTTGGTTTTATTTCTGAAAATTTATTTATACCAAGTATCAGACTGAATTTCTGAGATAGATATTGGGGTTATGATTTTTACACTTATAATCATTATCAGTGGTATAATTTTAAAATTTTCTGAAAAAATGAATTGTAAATTACATGGTTTGCTCTTCTCTAGAGTACTATTTTCAAATGTCAAATCACTGTAAATAAAGTCAGAGAAACAATATACTGAAGTAATCAACTGCTGAATTTAGATGAAAATAGGATCTAAAATTCAAAAATGTCATAGTAAAATTTTATTAACAAATACAAAACAAAGTTATACAGAAACTAGATACATTGATGTTTATGTATTTATTAATATATTATTCACATTTGTGTATTTTAT
Source organism: Vicugna pacos (assembly GCF_048564905.1). Classification (NCBI taxonomy): domain Eukaryota; kingdom Metazoa; phylum Chordata; class Mammalia; order Artiodactyla; family Camelidae; genus Vicugna; species Vicugna pacos. The sequence goes on along the minus strand of NC_132991.1, from coordinate 63,987,165 downwards.
TAATTTAAGTCTAAAGCTATGTAATTGAGACTGGCTTCCTGTTCGTCAATATTTTCAAGAACCCAGAATTCACTTGTAGCTATCGCCAAACTGAAGTCTTTGTTATCTGCTTTGTCTTAGTCTTCCAGAAAGAGGACCATGAGACAAAGATTTGAGTGCAAGTACTCCTTTTTAAAAAGTGTATGGAACACTGGTGTGATTAATTTTATCTATCAAATTGACTAGGTTATAATGCTGATGTTATTTGGTCAAATACAGTCTGGACATTTCTGAGAAAGTGTTTTTAAGATGTGATTAACATTTAAATCAGTAGACTTTGAATAAAGCAGATTGTTCTCCATAATGTGGGTAGATTTTGTCTAATCAGTTGAAGGCCTTAAGAAAAAAGACTGAGAACCACTAAAGAAGAAGAAATTCTGTCTCTAGACTACAATAGAAATTCTGCCTGAGTTTCCAGCCTTTGGACGCAAGACTTCAGCAGCAACGCTTGCCAGAATTTCCAGCCTGCTGGCCTGCTCTGCAAATTTTGGACTTACTAGCCCCTACAATTATGGAAGTCAATTCCTTAAAATAAATCTCCATCTATCTATCTACTATGTATCTATCTGTCTATGGACTCCTTTCTAATACAACTGTAAGGAAGTTGAAAAGTATTAACAAGAAGAGAAGACAGCCAATAAAGAGCATGTTATTTTGGCAATAACCACAGTAGGCAAGTACAATGTGCTTTCTGCAGAAAACCTCAGGGACATTATTTAAATACATACCTCAGAATTATTTTCCCCAAGATGTGAGGAAGTTGAGACACTTAGACGTAATTTGCTAAAGGTCATTTGTTGGGGGTTGCTTCTGGAGTTGTTCATTCCTCAGCACTTCCATCCTTCCACTTCTCTGAGCACAGCAGTCCTCCACAGTCCTGAAGAAAAGCCTTGGGCAGGAAGATGCAGATGCTGGCAGTTGGAAACAAACCAAGGATGCACAGAAAGCATAAGTTCTGAGGGTTGTGCTCACAGCACTGTGACAGCCATGGGGCATGCTGCTCAAACCTTCCTTCAAGACAGAACTTGCCCAGAAAAGTGTCGTCACGGACACTCTCCAGCTGCAGCACCATTGGTGTGTGCTGTGGCATTCCTGCCAAGGACACACTCTCCTTGAGCAACACAAGCATGAAAACCATCGTTGTAGTAGGGCCTGGCAATTTCTGCCCCACGCCAGGCTTACTAATGGAAAGTCTTTGCTCTGAACCTCTCTCACGGGCTGCCTGAGACTTTCTCAAGTGTTGTGCTGTGTTTGAGTCTCTTCCTTTCCAATTTTATTTTCTCCTTCTTCTCCTTTCACAGATAGACCTACATCATGGTCCAAAATCTTTATTCCCAATTCCTGCCAATTTCCCCCCTTATCTTTAGCAGGCATTAGCCCTAATAAACCTATTGCACTTCTATTCTGTCTTGGCCTCTGCTTCCTGGAAAAAGCATGAAGCAATTTTGACTGTCTTGACCTCTTGCAAGTATCAGCTTGAGAAAAACTGAAACAATAAGGCCTTTACTTTTTCTCACTCATCTTCATTTCCCAAGTTCTTCTCCAGAGGGGAGGCTCACAGGAGTTGCTGCCCAATGATTATGAAGAAGTGAATTTGCACAGCCATGGAGTGCAGCTCTCAGACTCCGATTACACTGTTAGACTGTTTGACATTGTCCTACAATGTACTGGGCCTTTATATTTTCAGTATTTTCTTCCTCTTTGCTTATTAGATTGGATCATTTCTCTTCTCTGTCTCTCATCCATTTCACATTGACACTGTCACCTCACATCTCTCATGATCTTTGAGTGTGTTTTATATTTCAGATAGTTTTTTTTTTCATTTCTGTAAGATTTATTTGGCTTTTTAAAATAGTTCCCATTTTTTTCTGCTGAAATTTGCCAGTTATTCTATCACTTTGACCATCTTTTACATTAAATCCCTAGACCCTCAAACTGTCTTTGTTTTAAGGCCTTGCTTGCTGAGTTCCTCATAGGGGTCATCTTGTGGTTAGTTTTCTCAGTTGTTTTTTTTTTAAATATTGGTCACATTGCTTTTCATGCCTAAAAACTTTTGACTGTCTGTGTAACGCATATGACAGGTTCTAGAAACTCCAGATTCCCTTGTTCTCTACATAGTTGTGTTCTTTCTGGCAGTTAATGTGGCTCAATTCAAACACCCTCCCTCTGGTGAGCTGGGATATCATGGGGAGATCTCAACTCGGTTCCTTTATGCTTTCATTTGTTACTTTTTGGTTGTAAGTCTACCCTATGCAAGCATAATTCAGGAATCAACCAAGGGTTTCGATATAGTTTATGAATAGACTTTGTGGTTCCTTTTTCTGTGGCCACCTCCCCTTAGTTTGCTTGCATTTGTTTTGGCAGTTCCAAGTTTTATTACCTGACATTCAAAGTCATTAAATCTTTAGCTTTCTGAGTGTGTCCACAGTATGTAGTTTAAAGAGTGTCTTTCCAGTGAAAAGTTGTAGAAATCTGAGTCTCATAAAGTGCCATTTACTTTTTTAAAGGGTCAGATTCCCTTCAGTTTTTATCTGTATTATTTTCTGCATATCTGTAGGTGGCTGTACTTAATTGCTTCTTAGTTAAAAATAAAATATATCAGTATGTAGATGATGCTTGAAACCCTTCTAGAATATCTGAAGAGGCAGTAGTAAAGTGAGAAATGGAGAAAACTGAGGCTAGAAGCCTGGAGAAGACCTGATGAGACATACAAAGGGGATTAAAAGGAGAAGGCTGATTAGTAGAAAGGTGGGTTAGTTGTGTTAATAAACCCAACATGGAGAAAATTATAAGGAAAAAGACAAAGGTAAAAATGTTTTAAATCAGAGTGAGACTGAGTAAGAGAAATAAGTGCAGTTACATTGATGTCTGGAGTCAGAGCCCAAATCAGAGCATATCAAGAGAAAATTAAAAGGAGTGGAAAAGAGTGTACTGATGACATGTTTTAGAAATGAATTCATGTACGCATTTAAAAAATGTCTCAACTTTTTGGTGCAGTAAGTGCTTATTTTTCCTACATAACAGGAAGCATGATTTCAGGCAACTGCCAATGTCAGATCAGAAGTACAATATGGGGCTGAAATTTGTACCAAACTTCTTTTGTTTCCCATTAAAGATGGAAAGAAAGATCCACTTCTTTTGCTTTTTATCTGACTGCCCACTCCAAAGGAGGCTGGGGCAGTGTGTTGTTTAGGTAGGCACTTCGCTGCCCACGCAAAATCAGAGTTATCTTAGCAAAGACGTGGGGATTAAAGATGAGAAGACTCAGTAGCCTGGCTCCTCTCATACACAGGCCTACCTTTCATACTCCAAATTCTCCCCCAGGTGCTGCACCCACCTTGAAGTCCTAAATCTGCTTGTGAGTTACAGTCCTTTTCATCATTCATCGAAATAATGTTTGTCAGGCATCTGTTATGTGCCAGGTGCTGCTCTAAATTTCTCCCCATATATTAGAGACAAAAAAAGACAGACAGTCCTGCCATCACGGAGCTTAATTCCAACAAGAGGTCAGGTTATGTTCTCTAAATAGAAGTCAAATTACGTGCCCTTAACACACTGGTGGTGAAGGAATAGATGTGTGAAATCCCCATTTGGAAAAGGAGAGGACAGAAAATACGTGGAAGTCACTTTTGCAAAGCACACATTAACCATTGCTGGCTAGTGCACTAATTCTTTAGAAAGCAGTAGTGAGTGAAAGTTTGGGAATCAGTGATGGCTGGGTACTTTCCCACTGAAACTGTTACATTCTGACAAATTTCTGCTGGTTGATACATCCTGTCTTTCAATATGTTAATACAAAATAGCTTCTCTAATTAGTGAGTTTATATGTAAATTATATACTTAAGCCAGAAAGAAAAATTACAACTGCTGTCCTAGTGTGAATACTAACGTAATGAGACACCAGTTCCTAAGAGCACCTGGAATAGGTTTTTGGCTCATGGAGTCGCTCCTGAATGACACATAGAGGACTCCCAGAGGGCATCCTTGGTCTAGGCAGGAACACTTAGGCAGCTGCTGTCTTTGTTCGGCAGCACGTGCTCTTTTGTATCCTGAGTAAATGTTACATGAAAATTTATGAAAAAGCAACAGAGGAAAAAAGGTAGGAAAGTATGGGTCCAAGTGGCCAAATGGCTCTTGATTAGCACATAGAATGCTCTCATCTCTAAATGAGGATAATGCAGTGCTATGAATAATCTAGGTAGTTATTAATGTGTTTTCAATGATATCCCCATGCTGCTGTAGCCACTGATGGAAATTGCCTTGTTCTTAACAGCTCAGCAATTTAAAACGCAGGGGCTACAGTTCAGAGGTAGTTCAGTAAAGTGCCTCAAATTGCCCCATCATAGCATTCATGTTTCTAAGCAACCATTTCTATAGCAGTGTTCCACTAACCTATGATTATAGAAATTAGCACCCTCTACATACGGGGTTGAGTCATAGCCTTTCTGGAAATTTGAAATTCATCAAAATTTTGATTATTTTGACATCACTCATTAGTTTTACCCATTTCACATTTAAGACATTAAAAATTCAGGTGTGTTACATGGAGGGGGAAAACACATGAATTTCAATGAAAAAATACTAATGAAAGGTTGAGAAAGATCTCCACCTACAGATGCCCTGGGTCTAGGCAGAAAGCTGTTTCACCAGCTCCCCTTGAGGCTATTAGACTGCAGAAATGTGAATTACATCCTCAGGTCAGCAGCCTTCATGGCCTTCTCAGAAAGGAAAGCTTGAAAGTGTATGCTTTGAAGATGGCACAGTTGATAGTCATATAAGAGCTGACAATGCAATGAGGGAAGAAAAAAAATTTAACTGTAGGACTAACTGGGAATTTTTCACTTCGCAATAGTTGCCATTTTTTAAAATGGGGTTGGTCATGAGTCAGTAAGTTTGAGTTGATCTCCAAATGAGTATTAAGAAATTGTTAAAGAAAAACTGTGAAGGAGAAAGAAAGTCATGGATCCTGGTGGCTGAATGGTTCTTGATTAGCACATGGAATGTTTTCATCTCTAAATGATGAAATTCAGGTGTGTTACATGGAGGGGGAAACACATGAATGCCGCACTGTGAATCATCTAGGCCGGTATTAGCGCATTCTCTATGATCTTCCCACGCTTCTGCAGTCACTGCTAGAAATGGCCTTGTCCTTAACCGCTCAGCAGTTAAAACTCAGCAATTATAGTTCAGCAGTAGTTCAATAAAGTGCTCAGTGCTTCCGAATAAAGTTTCCTAAAAATCTCAGTTTACAGACAAGAGAAACTTTGAAGTAACAAAGTAGAAGAGCAGAGTAAACTGGCACTGTGTTTGAGGGTAGTGAAAATGTCAGAAGAGGAATGGAATGATAAATCCTAGAACATCTGGCTAATGAAACCATACCTAAAACAATCCAGTAATGTATCAAAAGTATTTTTTTAAGTGTGTGTGTGGTGTTATCTATGTATAGAACAGATTTGATCCAACAAACTTTATTACCCATTGTCACATAAGACTGACAGAAATAAATGATTTAGAAATCTGTTTGCACCCAAATTCTATAATCACTGAGAATTAATGACTGGTAGGACAGGGAACAATATAACACTGAGAAACCAAAGTGCCATTCCATAGAACTTTGATGTATCCAGTACTAAGGTGTTTACATACCTAGAAATTGTTCACTTTCTCCTCTGCACCTCAACCCAAACCTAGGGGAGGTCCAACAATCCAGGCAGGGAAACAATACAAGCAGAAGGTGGCCTGGGTTCTTTGCACCCTCACCCAGGGCCTTGGAAGAGTGACAATCTGTTTCTTCCTAATCTAGAGATTCTGCTCTCTGGGGCTTTCTCCCCAGTGATGATGCTGGAGAAGGCCAAGTGAAACAGGGAGGCTCTGTGACTTCCTGACCTATGACTGCACCCTGACTCTAAAGTCCATGGCAGAGCACCGAGCAGCTCTCTCAAGCACCCAAAGTCAAGTTATTCTCTCTTTACATGAGTCATAGGGTTTCCTTTCGTGGTATCACTTTGCCTGCAGAAACAAACACCCAGACTCCTTCTCAGGTATTTCCCCAAGCTTGTGTGCTGACACCACGCATGGCCCTTTCTCTCATGACTCTGTATTTCCTGTGCATGTGATTTTTCTATAGAGAAACTCCTTCTTCAAAGGGGTTAACTGAGAATGCAGTAGATACCAGGCTGACTTGGCTAAGATATTCAGCCATGTTCTTGGGATCAGTCATATTTTTAATTGTCTTTGCTCTTGGAATTAAGAGAATGGAAATTATTTCATATTCCTGCTAGTTTTCTTCTCTTCTGCCCCCTCTTTTCCTCCTCCTCCTTCCTTCTTCTCCTCCTTCTCCTCAAACCTCCCCCTCCCTGCTTTGCCTCTGATACCTTCTCCCCTTCCACCTCTTCTTCTTTTCCTTCCTCCCTCCCTCCCTTCCTTCCTGCCTTCTTCCCCTTCCTTCTTTCCTCTCTCTCTCTCTCATTTGCCTCTGACTTATTCATTGTTTTTAGATTTGAGGTCTAAAGACCAAAATCTTCATTTGTTTAATAAAAGATATCAGTAAACTTTAAATTACTAGTAAATAAAAGCAGTGAATTTTTTTTCCCCAAAATTGGCTTGGCTTTCCTTGTTTGGAGCTGATAAAATCTTCCTTCTGATCATCCTGCTTTAGGCAAGAATTATTTTTCATGGTTAAAAAACAAAACTGTTTTAACTGGGGCATTGAGTTACTCATTTCTCATAGTCATCCGTAGTCCTGTCTGTCACCAATTTGACCTATGAATGATTTGGACAGATTGCTTTTTAGCATAAAGGGAGCCATAAAACCTGTCATTGGCTGCGATGTTGACAGATTTAGAAACCATCAAAAGGTTAAAAAAGAAAAGTGGAGAATGTGGACAGTAGAACAAAATCAGTTCTGTGCTTTGGTACTGTCATAGGCAGGCCAGGGAGGAAAAATTATCGAGAAGGTGAATATAGGCAGGATGGCCGGTTCTAAGATAGAGAACTGAGAGTTTCCTGGAAGAGTAAGTCAGCCAATATTTTCTACTCAACCCAGCCACCTGACTAAACTAACATGGACTAAAGACTTTGTTTCAAAGTTGCCTAGCTAGGGCTGTCATAACAAAATATGGTGGCTTAAACAATAGAAATTTATCTCTTCGTGGTTCTGGAGACTGAAGTTCTGAGATCAGAATAACAGAATAATCAGCTTCTGGGGAGAGTTCTATCCCTGGCATGGAGATGACTCTTCTCGTTGTATTCTCAGTTGGCAGAGAGACAAAGCAAGTTCTCTGATGTCCCTTCTTATAAAGGCGCTAATCCCATCATGAGGGTCCTACTCTCAAGACCTCATCTAAACCTGATTATCTCCCAAAGGCTCCACCTCCAAGTATCATCACCCGGGGTTACAGCTTCAACGTATGGTTTTGGGGATGAAGGGAGAAAGAAACACAATTCAGTTCATAGCAAATCTTTCCTGATTATGTGTTAAAGATGTTCAAAAGCATAAGGTGGAAGAAAGTTCACAATCTTTACCCATTCTGCTCTCACATCACATCATGAACCAAGCTGAAAATATAAAGTACTTTGTGAGTGTTGGAATGAAAATTGCTCCAACCACCTCATTGCTCGATAGTACTCGTAATTTCAGGGACCCAGTTCAAAGCAAGAGAACTCAATTTTTCCATATCTCCATTGGGGCTATAATAAATTTTTAGAGCTGAGTAATTAGGAGACACTATTTCAGATGCACTTATTAGACAAATTTAGAATGTTATTTTTTTCTATAACGTTCTCAGGATAACTACACTCAAAGACAAATGCAAATTTTGATCTTAAGATTATATATTCTACAAATGCTTTTGCCCCATAGTTTAACCTTTAAATATTTACCTTTTGAATTCTACTTTTTGCATTGTAATTAAATTACTTTACAGAAAGATACACAACATTTGCTGGTCAATTATTGAGTAAATCATTACTTTTTTGATGAGTAATGGAGCTTCGCTTCATAAATAAAATGATAACTGGAAAGTTTAAAATTCTGTATTGTATTTGGTTATTCAACCTTTAGAATATAATGAGACTTTCTTATATTATTTAGAAAAGTCTATAAATTATGGATATCCTCTAATCAAAATTCTCAATATCTTCACCATATAAAACATAGAGTATCAAATATAAATATGGAATATAATCCATTTTGGTCATGGTATTTAATTTTTAAAATTTGGTTGCCATTTTTAACCCCATAGTTATAGCTATAATGATCAACTTTTATGACATCTCCATGACATTGGCTTTTGTTTAAACATGATTTTTTCAATGTAGTAATCAAACCATCTAGCAATACTCCCAATAAAATACTGTGTGGTTAAAATGGAAGAGAAAAAAATGCCTAGTAGACAAAAGGATGGCAGATCTCTGTTGTTGCTTTTCTGATGAAGTCAGCATAACTGATTATGAGCCACACCCACACAGTGAATGAAATCTAATTCAACAAAATTGTTCTTTGAGAAAGCTTTTACAACCTTTCTCCTCACCATCCGTGGCCCATAGACTTTCAGAGCTTACAGCCAAGCAAGATATTTTAAAAAACAAAACAAAACCCTTTTTACCCTTATTGCTCAATTTGTTTTGAGGTTAAAAAGAGGTCAGATTTGGGGGTTCCAGGTAGCAGATGTGAACAGCCAAAGTTCCCATTCCAACAACTAAAAATAAGCTGGGTGAATTACAGAAGTATTTTTAAAGTCATAAAAGAATAAAGAAAAGAATAAAGTGAAGACAAGATGAACTAAAATTCCAGAGAGGGGAGAATCCTTTCAGACTGAGTTGACAGCAGTAGACATTTTTCCTGAGGCCACATACTGATTCTGGGGCAACCTGCGGCTTGGAATCTTCAGATTAAGGTGCCCCATAGTGCATCATTTTGACTTCCCTTATCTGTTTCCCTCGCACAAAACCTAAGGTGTTGCTAAGTTTAAGAGAGTCTATCTATCCTGAGTTGGTCAAATCTGTCCATTACTTCCATGTTCCCTGTCACTATCATACTCACATCTTTATATAGATGTACTTCTGTGCTTGTATCATTTTGTTTGGATAACTTTTACCAAATAGGAAAATGTCCTATCTGTTTTAAGTAAGCTATCATTTTAATGTCACTTTACAGATACATAAAATAATACAAAATACATTATGTTGAAAGATGAATACATTATAATTATAAATTATCACAGTCAAATGAAACTTCCTTATGATTTACTGTCCATATTCTTTAGGGGAAAATATATTTAAAGCCAAAGTTAATGGGACGCTTTTGCCCCTGAAAGACTTATTCAGTAAAGGAAACAGAGATGAATGTGTTCAAGTAAATATGATAGAAGTTGTGAACTGAAGTGTTTCTGTTGACTAGCCTCAAATTTCTTTTTTAATCTGTAATTCCTGAATTTGGAGCTGTCAGTCCAAATGTCCAAGGCTCCACCTCCAGAAATTCTGACTCACCTGGGCTAGGCTGCAGCTTGATTTTACCAGGTGACCCATGTTATTCTGAAAGAGTGGCATACTTTGAGAAAATTTTATTTATGTATTATCACTTAAAACACTTTCAGCTGAATGTAAAGTGTTTCAATAGTAGAATTTTCTTCTGACAAGTGGTGTTAAAACCGAGCCCAAATAATTATATCCAAATATATATATGTATGTGTATGTATATGTGTGTATATATATATACATATGTGTATATATATATTTTTTTTTCTTAAACACTTGTATTTCAAGCACTGTGATACAGGAGTAGAAATGAGTAGCAAGTTATACAAAATTAAATGATTGCCTAAGAAAGTTCAAGGCCAAGTATGGGAGAAAGACAAGCAGACAATAATGTCAATGCCACAGGAAAAAATTTATGAGGTGTTATCAATAATATATACTAGAAATAAAAATATGAATGTGATATACGCTGTCCATAGTGGAAGAGGGAGTACTAAATGAAGGAAGGAGACACCTTGAGGGTAGATATGCAAGTCTTAAAAGTAACTTCACTGAGAAGGTAAACTCCTTCATAGCAAGTTCCTTTAGGAAAGATAGTGGTTTTTGTTAGCCAAAGTGTATTACTTCATTATTATAAATATTTCATACTTCTTTTTATATGGAGGTATGATGGATGGATTTATACTAGGAAAATAGCAGTTTGGGGCATTTCTGTTCGTGGTAGACTTTATTCTTCTTGGGAAGAATATTTCTATTGGGATCTTAAAAAGTGCTATTACACTCTCAATTGATTTTTCAATTAATTTTTTTTAATTGAAGTACAATTGATTTATAATATTATATGTTACAGGTGTACAATATAGTGATGCACAATTTTTAAAGCTTATGCTCCATTCATAGTTATTATATATTCTCTGTATTCCCTATGCTGTACAATATACCCTTGAAGTTTATTTTATACGTAATAGTTTGTACCTTTCAATCCCTACCCCTATATTGCCCTCCTCCTCTTCACTAGTAACCACTAGTTTGTTCTCTACATCTGTGAGTTCACTTCTTTTTTGTTATATTCGTTAGTTTGGTTCTATTTTTCAGGTTCCAATTATAAGTGAGGTGATGTCTCACTGTAGTTTGGATCTGTATTTCCCCGATGATTAGTGATGTTGAGCATCTTTTCATGACCCTGTTGGTCATCTACGTTTCCTTTTCAGAAAAAATGTCTGTTCCATTCTTCTGCCCATTTTTTTTAATCGAGTTGCTTGTTTTTTTGATCCTTAGTTGTATGAGCTGTTTAAATATGCTGGACACTTAGTTGAAGAATCAGTGTAATCTAGTGAGGAAAGGAAATCTTTCAACAAATGGTGCTGGAATAACTGAATACACGTAAGGAAAAAATAATGATCCCTATCCTCTACCTCCCAAAAACAAATTTGGGGTGGATCAGAGACATACATTTAAAGCTAAACCTATAAACTTTTCAGGAAAAAATACAATAAAATATCTTTATGACTTGAGGGGGTAGGCGATGTTTTCTTAAAACACAGAAATAACCATAACCATTTATAAAATATTATAAATTAGATGTCTTTAAAACCTTTTGTGAAATTCCAGTGGCCTCCTGAACCAATATTTGTCTCTTAGTTCTTATTTTTCAACATAGTTTATAATCTTATTAAACAATTTCAATATCTACTTAGCTTTGCTGGTCCAATGCTTCTATGAATATGGTGCCTTATATCTTTGTGCGGTTGGTGACTTTTTATTGGGAGCTTAAGAAGCTTGGGTTTAAAGTGCCTTCCTCCAGAGAACATTTGCTTTCACTTCTACAAGGTGCTTAGAGGGAATAATATCCTGAGTCTACAGGAAACTTGGGTCACACATGGACATGTGGCTAGAAATATCAGGAGCATTTTGTCCCCATTCCTGCACTCCACATGCTGAAACACACACACACACACACACACACACACACACTCCACACAGAGCCAAGGCGGAGACAGGTGATCTACCTTCCAATGGGTAGTTCACACACTTAGGCACTAAAGGTGTTATTATTTGGGTGACCTGTGCTTACATGTCCAGCCTAATTCTCCATCCTTCTTGGACCCTTGGTTCCTCCAGTGGTACCTTATTTATTATCGGAACCAAAGCTCTGAGTCAACAGTGGCAGCACAGACACTCAGAAAACATTTCTGAGGAATTTTTGTGAGGAAATATTCTAAGTAATTGTCGAAGAAATTTCTAAGAAAACCCTCAGGAAACATTTTTGGCCTCAAATTGTTCCCTTTATTTTACAGCCAATTACGTCAAGCTTTTTTTTTTAAGTCTATGTTATTCTAGCCTCTAGTAAAGACAGACATTCTCTTCAGAGCTAGTCACACATATTTGTCAGGGGAGGGGCTCATCAGCCTCATGTTAGCCTATGAAGAACATCAATGGTATTGAAGGTGTGAGGTCAGCTAATAAAAAGAAAATTCATTATGAGGAATTTTGTAGGAGTTTTTTTTTTTCTTTTCAGGGTTGGATTAATGATATTTGAGCTGAAAGAGACCTCAAGATTATCTGCTCCAACATTGTCCCTTCAGAGTCCCTTTAAAGGTTTAACCATATGTATTATATGCCTATAGTGTGTTTGACAAACTAGTAGGAAATGGAAAAAATTTAAGATCTAGTCTTTACTTGGTGGAGCCTATGGCCTAGTAAGGGATGTAGACACATTTCAATGTATTGTGTAAGACTAACAACAGAAGTACGCACCATGTATTATAAAATCACAGATAAGGAAAGTTACTTTGTCCTGTGGGTCATGGATGACTTTCTGGAGGAAGAATTGTCTAGTCTTGAACAAGGGTGGGTAAAATAGAGATAGGTATGATGGGTAGAGAAGGAGGTAAAAAGCATTGGTCAGAGACAACAGCATGGACACAGTAAGTGAGAATTAGCTGCACACCACACTGAGTCACACACAGAATAAATAAACTAGGTATTGAAAATTGTGAAGATGTGAATATTCTGAAACATAAAATGTGAAAAGGGATAAAGTATTAAAAGAGAAAACAATTTTTTAGCGATATTTTTACATGAAAGTACGATGGAATTAAGCCTGGTAAAGCCGCCTATATTTAAGTAAAAACTTCCAATCATATTATTAATGAATTTGGAAGTTTTATCACATTATTTTAAACAAATAGAATAAAATTTCAAATTTAATACTTAAATTTAAAAATTATTTGGACATTTTATACTTCCAGAAGCCAGATGTTTATTTTAATGTTTATAAAGTCCCAAGGAAAATAAAAGTAATATTTTCATGTATTTTTTAGTCACCATCTTACTCTCTATAAAATACATTCTGTGTTATATTACATAAGAGAAATAATTAAAACAGAGTTGAGATCAGAATATTCACTTAACTAGGCATTTGAGAAATTGTGGTATTACCTTTAGGTTGGAGTTATTGTGTGTGTATATGTATGTGAATGTGTTTACATAAATATAAAATCAAGTGGGTGGTCAGAGCATGACTTTTTTTCCTGGTTTATTTGATTGCCTGCATTTTCACTGATCTACAGCATTCCTGGTGGATCCTTTTTCTCTTGTTTTAGAGTTGTGATTAACATTCCGTAAGATTAGGTAGCTGATGATTTTATTAGAATATGGAAATTTAGAACTATAGAATTAACAAGATGTAGGGCTTGATATAGGTCTTCTAGCAGAAACTTACAACCAGAGAGATTAACTGAGTTGCCCAAAGGATCACAACTTATTGATGATCGGCTGTAAACTAAAGTCACAATCTCCTGTCTCTATGTTAGGGCAGTTACCATTATTAACCATCTATTAAGCTTCCGAACTTCCAAAAAGTTACTTGTAAAGTTTCACAAGGTGGTGTGAAGTCATTTAAAAAAATTCTTGGCAGCTAGATTTCTTGAAGAAAAATGTATAGTGATATATACATAAGGTGCTAGGAGTTGTGATTGCCACTTAATCATTAACTGATATTCTGGAGGATGAAGAACGCCCTCCAACATACAGAAGTTGAATCTGAATCAAAATTTTCTGTGTGCCTACTTTTTTGAGGGGGAGGGATGGACTGGTAGAAAGTTGTACTTAGCATTAGTGAGTAAAATTTTGCTTCTTGATGTTACCATTTTATATCACAAATAATTAGCAATTTAATTGGTTTAATTTAGTAAAGTGATGAAAGATCTTCACTTTAGTATTTCATTGATCATCATAATTAATCAGTCTCTCGAGTATCTTATATAAGCTACAAGAAAACCAACTCCACAACGAGTTCATATGAAATATCTCAAAAAGTGTTACACTGTTGTTAGAGAAAGAAGCATTTCTTAAATATTTACTATGTTATGTGATGAATCATATCTGTTCTAAATGATGACAAACTCAGCTTTTAAATTACTAATAAAGTATGTTCTTAATTACTTTGAACTACTAATTATGCTCCTGTATTTTACTCTTTTTTGGCCATATATCATAAGCACAATAAGTGAAGGTAATTGATGTAACACGTAAAATACTTCAGATAAAAGTGAAAAAAAAATTTGAAGACCACCAATTTTAGTATAAATAACTTAATTTTATTTTCTTATTTTACAATTTGAAGAGTGTTTTCTCCTACTTTCAGTAATTTGAAAAAATTTAAGAATTATAAATTATGTCTCCACAGAGCTATTGATATGCCTTAGGGCAAAATGATATTACTTATTTAAAATATTGTATTTAGTTACATGATTATAGTTTGTAATTGTTTGTGTTACAAAAATCTTATAAACAAAGATTAGGGGAAAACAATAGTAATATATTTACATAGAATAAAATAAGCTTCTTCACTGGGGAAAGATGACTGGGAAATTTTGAGCACATACTATGTTATGGTCTGAATAATTAACAAAGTAACCATTTTTAAAAAGAAGTGAAATATTGTTAAAGTAGACCATAAGACGACCAAAATTACTTATAATGTAATAATGTAATACTGTAATCAGAAGAAAATATAACTCCTTACAATAAAATATATTTTATTTTCAAAGGATCGGTTCCTCTTGGGAAAGCATTTTACAAAATATGTCAGAAGCCTTTAAAGGACTTATATTCTTTGGCACTGTGATTTTACTTCTAACAATTTAGCCTAAGGAAATATCTTAAAACATGGGGCATTAAAATAAAGGAAATATGTAAAGAGATTTAAATTTCTAAGAAAATAATTGGTAAAGGAGAAGATAGTCACTCAGAACAATAGTATGTGGCCATGAAAAATTATGAGTCTAAAGAGTTTATAGTAGCATGTGAACTTTGTTTTTGTTAGAGTTAACTGGAAAAAAAAGTAGCACACAAACTTGAATATAATTTGTAAACCCGACTACTTGAAACCAAGAGAAACTATTAATAGAAAAAAGTTAAAAAGAGATAAACAAAATGTTAAAAGATTTTTGTTGTTTGTGAGAATTTGGGAAATTATCCTTTTCTTTACACCTTCACATTAAAAGAGTTTCTATAAAGAGTTTTTATTTTTTATAATTCAAATCAACTTGTAAAAATAATTATTTAATAAAATAATGAAATAATATTCCAAATGTAGCATGTCTCTCTGTCCTTTCTTTTCCCAGTGTTACAGGGGGAAATCAAATAAAACAGCCCTTTCAACTTCTAAGTCAATTTCTTTTCCTTTATTTTTTTAACATTTTTTATTGATTTATAATCATTTTACAATGTTGTGTCAAATTTCAGTGTTCAGCACAATTTTTCAGTCATTCATGGACATATACACACTCATTGTCACTTTTTTTTCTCTGTGAGTTATCATAACATTTTGTGTATATTTCCCTGTGCTATACAGTGTAATCTTGTTTATCTATTCTACAATTTTGAAATCCCAGTCTATCCCTTCCCACCCTCCACTCCCCTGGTAACCACAAGTCTGTATTCTCTGTCTGTATTTCTTTTCCTTTAGCAGGAGTGTTTTGAATGTCTCTCCCTCACGTGCTCTGTTGGATATGCCATTTATTTCAGTTTTGATGCTGTGGATATTTTCATCATTAGTGTTTTGGGTATGCAATTGCCCAGCAATGTCTTTTCATAATGGGACAGGCTTCAAGTTCTCAGAACTTGCTGTGCAACAAACCATTTCACCAAATCACTATTTCAATATTCAGTGTATTATTATTCTATTATTTCATTTTGAAAAACAAAATCTTACTGCATAGACGTCCATGTTTGGCCAAGATGGTGTAATAGGGACCCGATGACTCTCCTGCCTGAAACGACCACAAAACTAACATATCAGTGTGTGTGTATATGTGTGTCACTGGTTTTCAACACTGGAGATCAGGCAACAAAGGACAGTGATTTCTGGGAGATGGGATTCAGCTTTCTCAAAAGAGATTGTACCACTGGACAGAAGTTTGACTTGACATACAAAAGAGAAACATATAAACCTGCCCCTAAGTAATATAGTGTACCCCAGTGTTAATTGTGGGGCAGTTAAACTGTTCAATTTATAACAATACAGAGGACAAATTGGGAAAGGAAGGTATTAGGGAATGTCTATGACTATGAAAGTTCTTCTTTATTAGAAATACAAAATAAACTATTTCTGTTTTATAATTTTATCTTTCTAAACACTTGAGTAATTGTCCCTTCAATACTGGAATGTCACGTTAATGAGGTCACTGGACAGAAAAGAAATGTACGAAAGCCCTGCTTTTCTGAGTCAAGCACTGGTAGTGTTGGACCTATTTGCTGGATTATTAGAGATTATCCATAGAATTTAAAAAAAAACTTAGAATTCTCTTTTCTTTACAAAGTTAGATCTCTATACTAAAAATTAGTGGCTCTGAACCACTCTTGACTTTGCTAACATTTAACTTGTGTAAGGTCCTTTAAATTCCAAAGATATTTATGCTAACTCCAAGCTTTTTCTCTTGATTCTGTTTGCTCTTGAATACACCAAAGAAAATGCATCTCAACAGGCTATTAAAAAAGAAATCAATAAAACTTCTTATTTTTCTTTAAGGAGAATGGATGGGAAGTGTGAAAGACACTGGTTTTAATGATGTTTAGCTCCTTTCCCTGATGGTTCTTTTTTGATCATTATTAACTGAAACTGAACAACTCTGAGGGACTTTATACTGTTTTACTTTAGATCAAGGTCAAAAGAAAAATAAAGTAGGATCAAGCTGAATTAGGCTGCAAATAATCACCTTGTAGTTTTTAGCCTAGTTGTTTTCATTGGAAACACAGAACTACATTTTTTCCCCTTTAATCAGATTTACTAAATTTCTACTTTTTTTATGGAGGTGGAGGTCTCGTGTGTACTTTTTCTTTTTCCATTACTGATTTCATCTGAAACTATTAATTTAATATGTTTTCTACTTACATTGTAGGAAGAACCATGTTCACATGCTCTTATCTGTGACTTTCATGAAGACAGCTGAAGGACAGAGTGGCCACGGTGACAGGAGAGTGCAGGTGCTGGAGTCTGTGCTGATGGTCAGTGGCATTAAAAAGGAGAGGGGGCAGCAGCTCCAGGAGGCCAGGAGCTCCCGTATGGCCTACAGTAGCCGGAGCAGGTCCCCCTGCTCGTTATCAGTGCAACTGCCGTGCTGCATGGGGGGTGCTCCTCTAGAGCACTGGCTGGGGGAATAGACCAGGGAGCTGGCAGGTGCGAGGGAGAGCTAGAGATTAAATCTCAGCTAATAAGTCTTATTAGATCTATACGAACCATAATGAGAGTACCGTTGATAAGAGCAAACTCAACTGAAATTGTGTTCCTTCTATCATCTGGGTGAAGACTTGGAAGAGATGTCAAGTCGAAGTTCTTACTTCAGTCATTACTGGACTGTACATATTTAATTGAATAAACTCATAGGTGACCATTTCATACTGTATTCACTTCCCTGGAAAATGACACCAGGGCATTCAAGAACAGAATCCAAACACTGCACAGTCTTTCTAAAGACAATTCTTGGATCCATAATAAGGAAAGTAGAGCCCCATGAACCTCAAAGTCCAGTCCTCTGATTTTGCAGATTTTCTGCTTTTGTAGATGATGAACCGCAACAACCGCTCAGCATCACACCTAAGGGAGTCGGGCTCCTAAGTTCTACTCTATTCAGTGCCTCGTGCCATTTTCACCCTAGGCTTTTCTTAAACAGTACAAACACTTTTAATGATCAAGATAATGGATGATAAGGCATGAGCTTGAGGCATAGAGGTGAGGTAAAAAAGTAATTTGCCAAACTTTTCCATATTGCACAGAGAAGCTATTACAGAGGTCAAGCCAAGCAGAGCAATGTTAACTCATCTTTACTGAGATGTTTAATTCATTAATTTATGTTTAATGTTAGGCCTATCAGTAATGTGAATACAATGATGGAAATGGCTTATATACTGTGATTTGTCTAGAGAAGAAAACTCCATAAAATTTTTCTTGACTTGGAAATTCAGCATTATTCTGAATGTTCTCCTATAAGCGAAGATGCAATTCCACCCCAATAAAATACTATAACTGATCATTTTCACAAAAGCCATTTACATGGTTTTAAACTTTTTGCATGAAACTGTACTATGCAGTGAGCAAAGAACCTCACAAGGAAGCCTAAGACATAACATTTTTTCAGAGTAAAAAACATAAGTACTCTATTCTTAGAATAAAAAATTAGGAAACACATGCCTTAATGTGCCATTCCATCAAGAAATGGAAACACGTGATAACTATTTTTGGAGTGACATCCTCCACAATAAATATACTCCTGTTAATTGTGATTGTTTAGGATTGTTACTACAGGCTAAATATTTAAATTGATGATATTAAAAAATTATTATTATGAAAAAGGTACAGAATTTTCTACACAGATTTTTTTTTACTCATTAAAATATATAGACACTGGTCTGGTCTTATCATTGAGGCAAATTATTATGATAAAATAACAAATACATTAAAAAACTTAAATAAAACAAACCAAAAATCATGTAATGATTAACTCATAAAATTAGGATTCTCCCTAAAATAAGGGAGTATTTTTTCCTTAATACTTGATATAAATTTAATTTTTTATAGCTGAGACAATATACAGCAAAATTTTTTAACTAAGGAGTTCAAAATAAAATTATACAAATTATTGATTTATCATGTTGCATGCAGTCATTGCATTAAAAAAAATCCTTAAAATTTTTGCTAAGGGAAAAGTCACTCATAGCCTAGCTAAGTTGTTAGGACCTCATAACTTGAAAAAAATTTATCCCTGGGAAGTGAGACAGAAAAAATCCCTATGAATATAAAAGGTCTTAACCTTATAATAAACTAAGGTCATTTTCCTGATTTCAAACTTTATGTCAGAATATGTTCATACATAAATTCTGATTATAATCAAGAAAAGGCTTTTTTTTCCTGTGCATAAATTATCTCAGATCAGATTTATTCAGCTGAATTTACTTGAAATTAAGTGTGGTGACCTCTGTTTTTTTTTGAAGATGGAGTGAGCTCGTCCTCCTGCTTATGATACTCAAAATCATGGTAAAGAGAAATGAAACAAACTGCAGAAGCCTCGAGAAGGGAGAAATAAGAAAGTAGACTGTCAAAAAACTTTGGGTGTTCAAGGAGAAACTTGGTGGGGAGCACCCTGTTTTTTGTTTTTGTTTTTCTTTTGTCTTCTATGTGTCCTGCTCTGGGCACAGTGCAGCCCTGAAACACCAACAGACACAGACAGAAACAAAGTGGAAACCAGCAGGATAAGCCTGCTGTCCCTGGGCAGGGGACCAGGAGAGAAGGAGGCCCTGCAGGACAGACATTTTGATGACACAGGCTTTGGTCCAGCTGAACACCACAGAAAACACTGTATCCTTCCACCACCCTGCTGCACATGGCTGCAGGCCCTGGGAACGGATGAACACAGCTCTGTCTTCTGTCTGGAAGGAATCTCAAGGTTGTGTGGCTCCATGCATCCTTAGACACGATAGGCCGACTTCATCTAATGGTTGTTGGAAATCTGCAGGAGCTGTGGGCACGAACAGAGCCTATTAAGTGTCTTGCCCAGGCAATGAGGTAGCTTCGTTTGAAGTCCTGAGGTCCCTCGCTAATCTGCCTTTCTACCTTTCAGAGTAATTTAATGATTATCCATTGTATTATGCCCAATGTTTTTGGTTGTGCTTGTCATAGAGAAATGAGGCTACATCATCTTACAAAAAATTGGGACTCCCAGAAAGCACTTTTGGTTTATTTTTTTAAACTGTAGCTAGCCAATTATAAAATTTGTCTGACAGTGCCAAAGACCCAGAGTAATCAAAATAATTTTTAAAAGGAAAAAGAAAACTGAAGAGCTTACATTGCTTGATTTCAAAGGTACAATGTATTGGCATAGGAATACTGATGAGTGGAAGAGAATTACAAGTAGAAACAGATCACTTATACGTGGCCAGTTTATTTTCCACAGCTGTGCTAATGCAATTATGAGACATGGGAAAAGATAATCTTTTCAATAAATGGTACTAGAAAAACTGGACAGCCGTGTTACCTCTCACCATTGATAAAAATTAACTCAAATAGATCATAGGCCTATATTTAAAAACTAAAATTATAAAGCTTTTGGAAAAAGTAAAGCTTTGGATGTAAAAATTGTCCAGTGAAGATAAAATCTTTTGGACGGCAGGAAGAAAGGGACTGAGAGAGAAAGGCTAGGGAATTCTCATATGTTGTTCTGTTACTGAGATGGAGCCTAAGGAGTGTCAGGAATAAAACAGCAGCTCCAGAGAATGGTTCTAACAGAGGAAAAGTCAAGCATTCCCACCTGGTAGCTCTGTGCAGTCCTGTGCCGCATCCTCGAGCCCTTCGTGGGTTGGTTATTAGTCTGAGAAGATGAACTCCTGTTAAGTAAATGAGTGAGCGTGACTGCCCCAGCACAATGTTGGTCTTTAGGAAGAGCTCTGAAGTAGCTATTGTGAACCGAGCCTTCATCGTTACTTTCTCAGTCTTATTGATTCTTATCTTGGCGGTGTCCTAGGGTACCTGTAATAACTACCCTCTACTCCATCCACGAGTAGCAAAGAGCTCTGACTGTTTCCACAACTATCCCCAGGTGTCCCTAGGTGCATTGTGATTCATACTCAGATTGCAACCTATTGCTATGTAAATGCTATAATCAGACGTTGAAGTAACATAAATCAGCTATAAACTCTGAATATATTCTGAGCCCCCTATGGTTTAATGAACAGAGAAGTTTCCTAATGATTCCAGAGTGCCAATTATCCACACACATGACTTCAGTTGGTAAAAAACAGACTTACTTTTGATGGTGTCTTCACTTCTGTTCTTCCCTAAACCCTTTTTTTAAAGCAGTGAAACGTGTTTAAAAAGAAATCATGGCAATACATGAGACAGATAAAAGCAAATGAACTCGATTCCTCAGATTAAATTTTAATTGTTTCTCTGAAGATACATTACTGATTAATGAATCTGAGGAGAACTTCTGAGAAAAGGCAGAGTTCAAAAAACACTGATCTCAACATATGAGTGTGTGTGCGTGTGTGTACTTAGCCGGACTTCAATTCTACTTTGTCGTTTTTTAACAAAGTTCCCTCTTGCCTTAAATTTGCATACTTGAAACTGGAAGTAGATGAAGAGAAGACCTGATGTGTAACAAGGTAGGTATGTAATCAAAACACCTAAGGTTCAAGTCCTGGTCGAATTCCTTGCAGAATGCTTGGACTGAGATTTGGATTACTAGTAGTAGCAAACTCAGTTTATGCTCATCCTAGACATGTACACTTGCCCAGTTTTCTGGATGGAGACATTTGAGAAATAGCTTGTGTTTCACCTAAGATCTGCAGCCAGGGTACCACTGCTGCTACCCGCGCAGAGCCCACTGGCAAAGAGTAATCACCACCCCTGTGCACTGGCTGGATTGGGTCTTCAGAACCATTGCTTCTCAAGCAGCTCTTTGGAGAGGTCAGTTAACTCAACAAGAAAGTGTGGAAGATTCAACTTGGATAAATGAGAGAGACAGGGGATTGGAAGACGTCAGTAGACAAATTCTTCTTCCTTTTCCCCAAAGATATCTTGGAAAGATGTCTCCTGACACTGAAAACCAAATGCACTGTTAGGAAGATGTAACCTGCTCATTAAGATTGCCCTCATATTTACTTTTCTTGGTTCATTCCTTCTTTCCCCTCACCCTTCCATCCTGGAAATTGGACTTTCCATTCAAGTATTATCAAATAAGCTTCCTTCTCAGGATGTGCTCACTTGGTCATCCAGAGTAAAACATTCCTATATGAAATTCATTTATAAAATCAGAGTAACTATCTAAATCACTAAATACCTGTCAGTATCCACAAAGATTAATTAATGAATTAAAGAATGAATGGATGGATAAATTTATTTATTTATTGAGGAAATATTTATGGAACACCTACCTTGCACTAGGCACCATTATGGGCAATGGGGATTCGGCAGTAAACAAACTGAAGGTGTGTTCTGCCTTCACAGAGTTCCCATTCCAGTGACAGAGCCACTGTGTGTTGCCCAAGCCTCTTTGCCCATGTGGAGGAGTTCGTCTCATCCTTGTTCTTTCTCTTGCCCTCATGAATGGGGGAGGGGACAACACCTGTAAGATGACTGAGTTGTATGAAGAAAATTGTCTGTGTCTCTGAATTCCTGGTGTTGACTTAGAACCCTGGGAAGGGACAACAAAATCAGATTCCTAAGTCTTGAGATTTGGGTCTTTGAAAAAACAACACTTCCACTGGTTTCAAACTAGGGCTAGGGTTAGATTTTTCAATCTTTAGAGAATGTCTGAGAAATATACCACATTCCTTTCTAGCAGAAATCAATAGACAGAATTGTCAATCTCATTATTTCCCAGCACGAATAAGGGGCTGTTATCCCTCCTCTCCAGACATTTCTTTGGCAAGAAAGTGTTACGCCTTAGAGATCACATTCATAAGATGCTCACAATATATTGAGTATGCTGCAAGGGCAACTGGGGAACACATATGTCCCTTTTGGAATTTACAGGAGCCGTAGTTATGAAGCCAGCCCCTTTGCTGTGGTGTTTTCACAGAAGCCATTCTCCAGGCAAAGCGGTGATTGCAGAGGAAGGGAGCCACTTCAGTTTGTGTTCAGGAAAAAGCAACAAGATTATAATACTTCCCAAATGATCTATAAAATAGAGCATTTTCAGATTTCATTCAACAGGGCCTGCCCGGCCAGCAGCTCTAAAAAGCCAATTACGGTATAAAGCTAATGTTCAGAGCTGTTGAGAATTAGAGATGGAGAACATCTACAAAGAAATTGTTCAAGCTCTTCCTGTGTCTGAATGGGAGACTGTGTTGCTTTTTAGTGGCTATGATTGTCAATTCAATTTTTGTTGTTGTTTATTAGAGTTAAAAGTCTTATTAATCCAAAACAATAGTTCTAGATTTATTTAAACAAAGTAAAAAATCAATCAAAATAATTTCTGTTTTAATGATGCATATTTCACTTGTGATTACAATACATATTTGCAGAATGGCTAAGGAGATAATTTACTTGATTTCAAGAGTTAAATATTGTTCCAACGTCATTGTTAATGTAAAATTCACAGTGTGTAGCTTCCATTATTGAGGAGTAATGTGCTATATTACACACCAGGGACACAATAAGTAGATTTTTTAAAGGAGTTGAAAAGAGTACTGTAGTAATAATGAAATAATGAATTTCATATTCATGGATGGTTTAACTATACTGACAAAGTAAATAATTCTTTTAACATGGCTTAACTTTCATAGAGTAACTTTAGAGGAACAAAATGTTTGTTATTTAGCAAACAAACAAACATGTTTTCTCCTTACCTTGTTTTCCTGTCCTTCATTTTTCTGTCCAGGTTCTGAGCTATTTAGGGAGGTTCTCTGCTGAGGTGCTTGGCAGGTGAGGGCAGATACCACACTCTTTGCCTAAGATGGGAGTTCCACTCTAGTTCTTCTACTGCCACATTTCTTTTCTAATTAGGGGGAAAATAAACCTCTTCGTGTATTCTTCCAAGAACCAAACAGGGTGAAACAGGATATGCTGTATTATGTCTGAGCCTCTGAGAGAAGTACGGAATAATGGGCATGACAGCTGCACCTGTAGCCAAGAGTTTTCTCCTAGGAGATGAAAACGTTTGGGAATAGGGTGGGAAGAGGCTGAATGTGGAAGAAAGCACGATCAGTAAAATTGATTTTTTTCAACTTCAAGATGTAACTGAGATGGCGAATGAAGGAACAAAGCTACATCAAAATGTCACTCTACTTTTTTTGTCTGTGAGCTATTTACAATATAGAGAAATAAGCTCGGGAATAGGACCTAATTGCAGGGTAGTGATGAATGTGAGATGTAAGAAATGGAAAGAAGAAGAGGGGAAAAGATATAAGATTTCCTACTCAAAATGAGCTTTCAAGTGAAAATTCTAAATCACATAAGTGAAAAAATATTTTAGTTAACAACAACATCAACAAGAAATTTATATACAGAATATGTACTTTGTCTGGCTGAAATTAAAACATGAAGAATGTTTGAAAAATTTCTTTTAGATTCTGAAAGAGACAAATTAAGAAATGACATTAATAAAAAAGAATGATAATGTTGCCAACACTTATATGGAGACCATTATGCTCCAAATATTGTTCTAAAAGCTTTCCTTTAACAACTCAATATTTTTTACAAAAACCTTAAGAGAAAAATTTCCATTTTGCAAATGAAGAAACCAAGAGAGGGAAGTTTAAATGATTTTCCCAGTCTAACATAGTAAGTGGCGGGGCTCAAATTCGAAACCCATGCAATCTGACTTCAGAAACTGGGCTCTTAACTACTGTGTGCCAAATTTGTTTTTTTAAATAAAAGAAAATAGCGAGAAAAATTTGAATAAGTACTAATAAATGTAAAAATAATCAAAAAGAAAATTTGGCAATAAAAGTTTAGTCATTTAAATGTCAAGTTGAGGAATTTCCCCTCTTTTTATTTCTCTGAAAGTTTTTGTCATAATGAGTTTTTAATTTTGTCAAAGTATTTTTAAAATATTAACTGATATGATCATGTAATTTTTCTTCTTTAGTCTGTCAGTGTGATGAATTCCATTGATTGATTTCTGAATATTGAAAGGCTTGCATCATTTCAATGAACACTACCAGGCCATCATGTATAATTTTTTATATAAATTCCAAATTCAATTTGCTAACATATTTTTAAAATTTTTGCATCTATATTCATGAGGAATATTAGCCTGCAATTTCCTTTGTTGAAATTTTGTAGAATTGGTAGTGAATTTTCACATGTGTGGCATAACTTTCTACTGGAACCATCTGTAACTAAAGATTTCTTTTGGGAGGGAGTTTTTTCAAATTATAAATTAAATTTCCTCAATAGTTATTCAGTTATTCCAATTATTTCATACTGAGTGTGTTTATTTATGTTTTCAAAGAAATTATCCATTTTGTCTAACTTATAAAATATGTGTATATAGTTATTTGTAGAATTCCTTTATCCTTTTGATGTCTGCAGGATCTATAGTGATATTCCCACTTTCATTCCTGAAATTACAGACTTTTGTCTTCTCTCTTTTCTGTGGCGGTCCTGCTAGAGGTTTGCTCCCCCTTTCCTAATTCTTTGGCTAGAGAAAGCAGGATTTTGTCGGGGCATTTTTGTCTGTGCTTGTCGGTGTTTCTAAGTTGCTGTCTTCTTCAGCTAGCTTCAGCCTCAGATGTACAAGGAGAAAAACAAAAACCTTGTGAACTCCCCACCATATCTTTCCCAGCCTTTCTGCCTTTTTCTCTTTACTTTTCAAAGGCTTATGTTAGTTTTACCTCCTGAGAGGAACAGGGAAAATGATGTCTACTTTATCTTCTTGGAAGTGGGAATCTTCGCCTTGTTATTTAAACAAGAAAACTTGGAGCTTTTTGTTTGTTTAGATGCAGCAATAAATAACTGAAACACTTACCAACTCATTCTATGAGTTTTTTAAACTTCATAGGCAAGAACAGTATGAAAATGGAAAAAAGGCATTACCCAGGCTTCCTTGGCCTGAGAAGACCAATATGTGACAGAGTCTCTGTGGTCTCCACAATTCACAAGCACATGAGAACTATCAGACCCTCACTGTTCCACTGCAATGCCCTGAGCTACATCGCCTATGTGTCTACTCCAACAGCCAGCTGTACTGTGTCCTGTTACCCATCACGAACAAGAGGCCAACTGAAACTTGGGAGGAGTTCATGTTTCAGGTGCTCAGCGGAGCTCAGTAAGCTCAGGAATTGGTGGATAGAGTGGCCAAGAGGATACACGCCCACAGAGGGAACTTGAATCCCTGTCTTGACGTATTTCTGATACTTCTGCCCTTTTGAGACATCTAGACTAGCTGCATCATGACCAGTCTAACAGACATATACATTCTGCTAGTGAGAGTGTTATCCTTTCTTTTAAATACTTGATTTGAAAAAAATTTGATTTGATTATAATTTGATTTGAATTCTTACCAGCTCAAAGCATGTATTTCACTTCCTTCTCACTCCATGCTGTTCTTCTGGTTCATCAATAGGACAGTCTGAAGTGTGGCTCCTGCACACACGTACAATGCTGAGTGGGTCTGGTACAGGGGAGGAGAAGGCAATGAAGACCAAGAGAGAAGACAGGCTACCAAAGATGAAATGCTCCTTTGGCACAAAATCTCATGATTCTGAGAAGTCCTAGAGAGGTATGAACTGTGGGCTGTTAAGTCATTCTGCAAAGGCAGCAAATGAAGTCCATCTAACAAAGTTATTATATTGGCTGTGCTGGACTAGAAGCCATCTTGAAAAGTTATATAGATCAAAAGTTATATAGGTCATCACAGCCCAATAACATGAAAATGAATCAATTATTAAATCCGTCTTCCACTTTCACTTTACCTTCCATAAACCCTTCTTCTCTGATGTTTGGTTACCAGAGAGAATGACATTTTCTGATTATCCAAAATTGTATTTAAACATGGAGAAACTAAGAGCACTTTTAAGGAAGCTAAAAGGGAATTTCACAGAGGTGTTTACTGACCTTTCAGGTAATGAGGCTACATAGGTGAGCAGAAGGATACAGACTGTCCTTAGGCTAAATAAAAAGAAATCCCTCTGGCAGCATGGTCTGTTCAGCCCCATTTCTGATAGAAAGGAAGTTATAGCTCTGGCAGAGACACACTTAGTAAGAAAGATGCCCTGGTCTGTACAATTTTTAGAGACTGGGCTCTTTCCTATTACATCATAGTAATCTCATAAAATCTATGATTATGATTACCAATTCAGTACATTGAACAGATAATATGCAGTAATAAGAATTCATCACCAAATGCATTCTTTGTAAAATCCTGATTCCTAATTAGTATTCTAAGAAAAGTGGCTATAATATATTTTAGAGGCAAATAAACACATTGAGAGATATTTTATTTTGTTTTATGTGAACTATGTGTGCACAGCTTACCTCAAAGTCAAATCTATTTCCTATATCCTGGAAATAATGTATGAAAATGTGACTCTTTCAATATATGGCTATTTTTCTATATTATTTTAGTGTTCTACTCAAACATTAATGTTGCTTTAAAGATAAATCTAGCATACCTGAAAGAATAAAATAAAATTGATGCCATAAAAGTGAAACTAGTTTAAGGCCACAATCCTATCAAATATTGTCAATTTGGTTGTTTATTTGCTTGCTTGTTTGTTTGTGGTGGGTCAAAGACTCTAATGTACCAAATTTTCAAGCTTTTCAAACATATAGCAAAAGCATAGAGACTTCTTTGGAATTTTTCCAAGAAGTAATATCATATCAAATCATGAATAAAATTAATCCAAACACTAGACAGAAAATACTGCAGAAAATATGCAAAGAATAAAATAGGTTGATTTAAAAGCAGTATCATATAAATGAAAATTCTAGATCCTTGCCCTTCAAAGGCTTACCCTCAATGAGCTCCTTTCAATGAAACTGAATTTTTCATAGTTTGTTCTTTATTCTTCATTTCTGAAAAGCTCAGTTTCTTTATTTTCATGTTTATAAGCTCGTTTGTTAGGTACAACCAGTTTGAGCTCAAGAATCGACATCTTGCAGGGCTTTCAAGATGGCAGAATAGAAGGATGTGGAGCTCATCTTTCTCTGAGAATCTACATCTTCATCTCTGATTAAATCTGCATTAGAAAACTGCTAATAAAAGTAAGTGCTATTACAGCACCAAATAAGTCTTCCTTGTTATTATGCAGTAAAATGTAGTTTTCCCAACTCTACCACAGTCCTAGATCCACTTTGATGACTCAAATACTCATTAGTGTGCATGGATAAAGAGTTGATACCTTTTCTATGGCCTTTTCTTCAGCAGTGCAAGAGCACTAACAGACATTTTGATTAAAAATTTTGTTTTTGTTTGCTAAAGGAGAAGGGAGCAGAATATTTAATATTAAAGATATTTAATTTCCCGTTGA
The DNA here is from genome assembly GCF_048564905.1 of Vicugna pacos. Lineage (NCBI taxonomy): Eukaryota > Metazoa > Chordata > Mammalia > Artiodactyla > Camelidae > Vicugna > Vicugna pacos. The sequence continues at coordinate 63,959,175 of NC_132991.1, read as the reverse complement.
TATAAAGAGTTCCATTGGAAAGCAGGGTTAGAGTTAATTTGATATCAGAAATAATCGCAGGACTCTCTTTTTCCCATTATGTTGATATGCTATGCACAAATATAAATATCTTATATATGTAAACATGCAACATATGTTACTTATGCTTTGCCCTGGGACCCCCTGCCCATTGAGTGAGAAACCCTGTACACATATGCAGACACCTCCAGAGTATCAACTTAACACCCTATTTGTTTGGTTCTTTTGATGTTATGCTCCATTTTTTTCCAGCTACCTCTCCCATCAGTGATTTTACAATTTTGATTATATTTACAATTATGATTATAAACTCACCTTCTTCAGTGTCCTGAATACTTGAAATAGGGGTTGTTTATTTATTGGCTAAATAAAAAATAAAAACTATTTAATAGCCAAATTAGTCCATAAACATAGCACATAGTTTTAGTCATTTAGAAAATTTTGTCAGATAAATAAAATTGTAATACTCATCCAGTCTCCTGTCTTGGAAACATCTTAACCACCAAACAGAGCTGTATGTGGGAATTATGTCAAAGGTGTTTTTAAAAGCAGTATTAAAACATCTAGATTGAAACTCCAGATTTCTCAGAGGTGTGTCTGAGTGTACTGAACGTCTGGTACAAGGGAAATGTGCACAGTAATGTAATTGAAAATGTTAAGTTCTCTTAGAGATCTTCACCTTCTTCAAGCATGGCCTTGCATTCTGTTCCTAATTATCTACAACAGCATTTCTCAAAATGTTTCACAAAATTCTGGTTCCACAAATGTAAGATGGTTTTTGGAAAGAAAAAGAAGTTGCATCTGTAATAAATTAAATTTTAAAATTTCTTGACTAGAAAGGCTTCTCAAACATTTAAAATACATTTTGACTCTACTCAAAGGAGGAGACTGAGTATATGACGTTCACCAAAAGCAATTGCACCTTTTTTCTTGTGAAGCACGTCGCTGGGCTCGCTCCTCATCACACACAGGTGCGTGCCGATCCATGGTTTCCCATCAGAACAACCTGTTTTGCTGTGTAAAACCGTATAGGTTTATCTTGAACCTTTGCTCTGTGACCTGCTTTATATTCCAGATGTAACCCTCAGGACTGAGATCCTAATCCTCCATGTTGGTCTTATGTGGTCCTCGAAAAACATATGAACCTGGTAAATTCTGTAGCTCTTGTGTGTGAGTTTAATGATCAGAGTGGAAGCATCCTCCTCATCCTCTTCAGTAAAGAAAATCCTGTGTGAGTTTGGTTGGATAAGGTCGGGTATGATAAAATGAGCCAGTGGGAAATGGCTTCCCTCCCTCGGTGTCCACAGGAAATAGATGTCTCTTTTAGATGTCAGAGAGGGAGAAGAAAAGGTTTAAACTCAAACTTCTTTTTTTCTGTATCTGCCCTGCCTGTGAGGCCTGTTTCTTCCAGTCTGAGCTAAACTCACAGACTCAATGGCTCTATTTCAGTTTCATGTTGCAATTAAGTATTTTGTGTGTGTGTGTGATGAAAACTCGGCTGTAAAGAGGAAAGTCTTGCTCGTGAAGTGTAACATTGCTACACAACAGAACTGATTTTCCAACATTCAAGAGAATTCAGACCAGAAATGTATTCCTATGACGAGGATATTAGGGGGTGGGGAGAGGGAACAGCCAAGGGAAAACATGTGAAGTATTATGAGTACGTAATGGCAGTTTCAACTGCCAGCAAACACCTTCACTTTGGAGTACTCTAATACCCTTGCATAAATTAGAGCACCCCCAGACCCATTTCCTTGTTCCATGTTTGAAAAAATAGCAACATAGAATTATTTAGTGCATCGACATGAGTTTTGAGTCACCCCTTTACCCTCCACACACACAGCCTCTTCATGACCACACACACAAACACACACACACACCTTATGGGTAAGAAAACTCAGGACCATCGGGTGTCAGAGCAGGTGACCATCTTTATTCCATGGGAATTTAGTGAGAACACCTCCTCTATTGTACAGTCGGTCATATAGTTATGCAATTTGTTTCAGAAGGTCAGCTTTTTCTTTAGGGAGTCTCTGTTTCAATAGCAGCTAATATGCAAACTTTAAGATGAGACTGTCCTATTTTAGCCTGACCTAAACTACCTCTAAGGACTTTAAGTGTACACTTATTTATTGCATAAAGTGTAACAAATCATAAAAGTCTAATATGTTCTTTTCAAATACATGCACATTCTATGACATTTATAGTATATGCTATTTTGATATTTTAGTTCAAAAGCTAGGTTGATAAGGAATCAAATGCTGCAGTGCTTATCAGGTCATATACCCTCGGGCCTAACAGATTTGATGGAAAATGTTGATGTTACTATGAAATCTATTACATACTTAGGAAATCACTCTTATTGCTCTTTTCCTTTGATACCATGAGGGCTATGCCCCTACCTGCAATGCTAAGGCAGAGGGAAGGCTCCAAGTCTAAATAATTCCATGACTGCCACAACATAGAGCTCTTTCCCGGGTAGTCCTCTGACATCTGGCAGAGTGCCTGTCCAGGGTGGTTGTAGGTTTCACTCACCTATTCTAACTAATAAAAGCAAAATTTTGCTTGCCTTTGTTTTCTCTGCAGCCTGGAGTCCTGCCTTCATCAGATACACTGCTTGTATGTGCTGGCATAAAATGACCCAGTCGATACTTAAATTGCCAATAATTACAGGAGGATTTCAAACTTTAAGAGGGAGTTCATACAGTAGAAAAAAATTAAAGAGAAAATGGAAGTGCTCAGCTGAACTGATAAAGGATTTCTTTGTTTATTTTTTCCCCTTTGTTTATTCAGAAAGCTAGACTAAGGGCATCGTTGTGAGAGATGGCTCATTAGTGAAGCGAATCCTTGCGTCAGCTGGAAAGACAGCCGTACGTGGGAACTCTGACCCGATCGGATGCCATCTGCATTTCAGTCATCAGGACTGTATGGTGATGGAGGCATGAGCTAGTCTTTCTCACTAATTGGTAACTGCTATTATTTTTTAAAAGGAAGATCAAATAAAGATATTCATTCTATCATATGAGAATCAAATTAAACTCTAACAAACTTGAATTCAGCAAATGTTTGCCTCTGCTTTTAGTGTTACAAGCAAGAAACTGGTTGTCCAAAGGATCAAACCAAATCTTAATAAATGTTTTTTTTCTTCTGTGAGAAGACTAATAAACCATTTGAGATAAACGAACTCTTCCCAAGTCTCAGAACATCACTCAGAAATTCTCTTTTTTAAAGTGGTCGATCCATGTTAATTTACTCTGACCAGTGTCTATGAAAACATGTCTGACAGCTATGTACAGATATACTCCACGTGCGTACTTCTTAAATGTTTCAACCAAGGCCAGCTCCTAGACTTACTCTCCTGAGATGCTGAAACTTTGAAATGAATATAGAAAACAGCAGACGATCTGTTTAGGTTCTGGTGTTCTGACCTCAGGGTTCAGAGGGCCTTCTAGGATAAAAAAGAGTGTATTCTTAATGATGTCCGAACTTTGCTCTCTAGTAAAGAAAGGCCAACATTATCCCAAAAGACTGGGATAGGAAAGCCGTACAGTAGTATATTGCAACTTAGATTTTTAGTTTTTAGTGGATCAGTACTTTATGGAAAATCCCTAAAGTATCATTCTTTCATGTTTGAACGAGATTGTATTGTTTTCTCACAACAAATCCTAGTATCCCAGAGAAACTGCAGAGGTCAAGAATCTACCACCTGGAAAGAGAGACCATCTTTCACCAAGGGGTCTGTGAGAAGCCATGCTGATGTGTCCAATGTGCGTCCGTACTGTAATACGTGGCATCAGGGAACAGTAGGCTGTAGAGCACGAGTTTGTTCTGATTTCACACATCCTGCCTGATATCAGCCGGCAATGCCATGCCCGAACAAGGACAGTTAATGTACTCCAGGAGGGGTAGATCCAGGTTTTGTGGGTCCAGAAAATGATACACTCTGGGTAAACTCCTTTAAGAAAAAGAATCTAAAATCACAACTACAGAATGAGATACAAGATGAAATTTTGTTTATAATGAAAAAATGAATCACTATAAACTAGAAATTATAAGAAACTGACACAATACCACAAATATAAAATCCAGACAAATAACATAAGATTCTTATTAACCACTTAGCACTCTTTTGTATCTTTTTTCTCATCATCTTTTGATTGCATATTTTTATGCATTCTTAATATGTCAATGGTTTTATATTATTATTTTCCAATGGAGAAAGAGAATTCTGTCTTTAATGTGGCAGTTCTGACACCTTCATCTCCAACCTTGCTTCTTCCATAGCATACAAGACTGGGTGCTGGAGGACATGCTCATACTGCAAGGTGTCCCGCAGGTGAGCTGCACAGATGATGGAGGCATTGCCCCAGAAGCCTCTCCTGCTTTGAGACTGCCAGCATCAACTTCACTTCTATATGAAAGGAACAAACACATAAGGATATCTTACCTAATCCAAACTAGATGTAGTCACAAGTCTCCTTTCCCTTTAGCCAAATGTCAGTAATTATATTTCAGTACATCAACATAAGGTTAAAACCAAATGCATATAAAATAACATTTTAAAAAGTTTTTACAAAAACAAATGAGCACATGAAAACTTCACTAGTTGCCTTAATTCCATGCTAAATATTCTTTGGTGTCTCTACAGTTTTGTTTTTGGCTTCTAGGAGTACAATTTTGTTAGAAATGTTTTTGCCAAGACAGAACTGCAATGCCACTTTTTTAAAAAGTATTTTTCCTTCTTAATCCATTTGCACACTTTATAAGTCATTTAAAATATAAAAATATAATTTTGGAAAAATTTTTACATTTTTATTCCTGTCAAAATCAATTACTGAAAATGTTCCTATTATCAACAGAATTTATGCTATAATGAATTGACTAGAGAGTTGGTGTGGACCAGCAGTCCCAGTTCCTTTCATTTAACCTGGGACATTTGAAGCAGTTGGCTTGGGTTAATCTGGATATTTATAAATGTTATGGATTCTATGCTTTTCCTTAGATGAGAAGAAATCCAATTAACCAAAAAAAATTCAGGTATTAATTTTCACTTTTCTGCCCTTTTGACAATGTAAAATGATGCCTAATACTTCACTTTTTATGATTTTAAACTCCTGTTGATGATGGAGCAGGATCTTACATTGCAGGGCTGAGAAGGGACCAAGAAGGTAGTAGGAAAAGCAGAAGATGCCAGATAAGACTGTCTCGTAACCTGTGGCTTAAGATCATGCAACAAACATCCACCCCACCACCAACGAAAAGAAATACAATTGTCTCAAACCTGTCCACTGGGATGATTTCTTCTTTGTGTTAAGGAAACTAAGATATTATTTTTAACATTTTGAGCATTTAAAAAAGACTTTGACCTTGCCATCAATCTCATAAAAGCTCATCTTTAATTTGAAGGATGTAAGAAAAAAGAAAATTAATTAAAACTTTAAAGAAGCTTCTTAAGGAATCCATACTAATTTAGATATCTCAAGTTTATAAAATCTTTATGCAGTTTATACAAACTTTGTAGTACATTGGTGTCTGTTGTTTAATCATTCTCCATAAATATTTAGACAATGAAAGATAAATCTTGGAACAAAATTATATTTTATAAGTGAAAGTAAATTTTAAAATTGGTGTATTTTCTTTTATAGCACAGCTGTGATTTCTTAGTTATTGATTTTATACATTTTCAAGAAAGCAATCACTATGTTATTATTGTGAAAAATATGGTCTTTTTAAAAATTGATTTTCTATGTTTTTGTTAAGTTTCTATAAATACATTGTTATTTACTAAGGACAAGTGAGACATCTTTAAGCATCCCTGGCAAGGTCATGCTATGGTTTTTCAAAACTATTTTCTGCAGTGTAGTTATGGTTTGTAGGCTTAAAGTAAAAGTAAAAAAATAAAAAGAGTAAAATAAAACCAAAGAAGTCATGTCTGACTTTATCAAGCAGAAAGTTGTTTCTGTAAGCTCAATGTAAGCTCAATAAATACACAGAACTGTAGAGACAGAACTGACTCTTTCCAGACCAAAAGAAAAAAGAAAAAATCCACAGAGTATCTACTCACAAAATAAGAGGTACATGGATAATAGATAAAGCAAAAGAAAAAATTTAAAAAGTGACTGATTTTCCATACAAACAAAAGAGGAGTTTGCTATTATTTGCCAGCACTATCTTTTCAACCATGTCATCTGAAATAACACGGTCCAAGCTCCATTCTCCCTAATGATTTAAGTATGACTGGGCACACTGTTGAGCTAGCTGCTGTGAATTCAGTAAAGTTCTTCCAAGGAAAAACTTTTTTCCCCCTTTTTTTAAGTATTGAAAGAATTAGGCAAGAAGCTTGTCTATTAGTTCTTCAGCTGTCAGAGAGCTGAGGTGATTCTGAGAGCAGCATGGGAGCTCGGGGATTTTTCCTGGGATCCTTGGAGATGCAAGTAAAACACACAAAAGAAGTGTATCCGGTGGCAACCCGGTGGCACACTGGCAGATCAGGTAACGTTCTTTGATGTCCTTCTGACTCTGGAGTTTTTTGTGTATGAAAATCTATGATTTTTTCCTTTCAGGGGAAAAAAAAGCTTTACCACACCTTTGTTATTAAAGAAGACACTGGACCTAATGCAGCTGAGAATTACTAAGGTATAACATGAAATAATCTAAAATAATAGAAAAGTTATAAGTTCAGTAAGCATTCAATAAAAATTCAGATACAATATGTCAGTGGAAGTGTGGAAAAACAAAGAACAAAACCAATCAACAAAAAGCAGAGGGTCCAGCATTAGCAAAATTGGGTTATACTCCATGTTATATTAACATGATAAAATATCAAGGCATCATTAAAAGTTTTATGTGGAAGAACTAGAAATGTGTTTTTAATCTCATAAGAACATAATGAAATTAATACAGTATGTTCTTATGATTGTATCTATAAAACTTAAGCATCCAGGTAGGAAGTAAAAGGTAGAACCATGAAATATATGGGTTAGGATGATGAAAATATGTCATTTTAGTATGTTATCATTTTTCAACACATTGTCTTTTAAATGCAAAAAATGAGAAATATGAAGGTATTGTTTGTAGAATAGAGCAATGAATGAAGGTAAATTAATACAATTAAAGTTTCATGGAGATGATGATCAGACAAAAATTTGCCTTGAAGAGCAATACAAATCAAATAAGCAAAATAATTGGAAGAAACAGAGAGAAAAAGAAAGATATTCTATGAAGAACAATAGCCTGAGGTAGGTGACCTCTGCACTGGGTTACCAGACTGGAACGGGAAGTTGCTCCCAATTTCCCAACTTCCACCAGGAAATAAGATCAGAATTCAGTCGTCTTGCAAAAGCCATGAGTTATCCTCCGAGTGGGTAGTGGAATTGATAATGAAGGCATCATTGTAGTCTTGGATGAAGGGATGTCAGAGTGACAGCAGTGTTTGGAGGGTATGTCATAGACCATACACATTCTTTAATAAACTTCATTGTCACTCAACATATGTTTCAGAACCAAACAACAAAATCCATAATTTGTTAATGAAATTGAAACGCTTCAAATGACAAACTGTTTCCTAAGTGTGTTCTTGGGTAATTAATTTGAATGATTACTGCTAAATAATGATGACAAAATGTTAAATCACAAAAGTTTAGTTTTAAGTAGTGTTTTCTGTGAACACACATCACTTGAAATTTATTAAAGAGGTAAATAAAATTAAAAAGTCAAAATTTTGTTATTGCTTTGAATTGCTTTTAAATTCCCTGTGATACTCTATGAGCACATTGTGAGAGAAATACTGATAATACATATAACAACAAAGAACTCTAACTTAACCAAGAACACATACATAACTGCTACAATTCTATTAATAAAAAGAACCGTATACAAATAACTAGTGTATCTTATGGTCTGATACAGACATTTCACAATAGTAATCAAAATGGTCTATGAATTTATAAAAGCTTGTGCACCTTTCCTCAGTCATCAGAGAAAAGCAAATGTCAAGAGTTCCAACTATATACTCATCTGAATGGCAAAAATGAAAAATATTTTTAAAATACCAAGTGCTGGAAGGGATGCATAGCAGCGACCTTAACCCTCATATCTTCTCCTAGGATTGTAAATGGATGCAATTTGCAGTTTGGCAATATTTACTATACGCTTTTATATGATGAGCTTGTGCTTAACCTATGGTTCAGAAATTCCACTCCTAGGGATATCGACAGAAATGTATGTATGTATTTTCACAAAACACATTTACTAGAACATTCATAATAGTATTTTGTACAAGATCCCTAAACTGGAAATTATCCCAGTGCTCATCATTGTAGAATGAATGAGTAAATTGTGGTGTATTCACACAATGAAATGCTGTATAGTTATACCGTAGCATTCGTTGCTATACATCACTGACAAAGAATGATCTACAAATAAGCACAAAAATATGGAATTAATCTCAAAATCATTGTGTTGAGTAAAAGAAGCCAGATATGAAGTAATTTAATACACTATGATCACACTAATATAAATCGCAAAAACAGACGTAACTAATCTATGGTTTTAAAATGAGGAGAGTGTTTACACTGAGGGGGCAAGTTAGTAGTTAGAAGGGAACATGTGAGGAACCTGGGATATTGTTCTGTTTGATGCTCTGAATGATGTTTGTATGGGTGTAAGAGATTTGGACAAGTTTGCCTTATGATGTAAGTGCAATTTTGTGTGTACGTTATGCACTGAAGCCTCTTCTAAAATGCCCATCAGAGTACATTTGAGATTGCGAAGCCACTGTCTGATGTAAGTATAAATGCTTCCACCATATTTATTAAACATTATAAAATCTAATGAGTAGCTTTAAAACTTTGAAGATTCTTGTATGATTTCCACATTGAGTGATTTGTGTATGTGCTAATCTTTTTAAGTGTTTTAATATTAAAATTGGAGCAGTTTTCTGAAAAAAGTGTGTGATAAAAAGATGTTATTTAAACAATGAACACAATTGAGCTGTGAAGAAAGAGGAATTTTTCTTCTCTATTTATCTTACTTCTGTTGTTCAAGGAAATGGAAAATCATGAATGCCAAGGTCATCTGAAATACTCTAAAAGTGCAATTGGAGAGTAATTTGTGGGAGGAAGCAAGGCAAGAACTACAGACTGAGGCTCCAGATATCAAATATTCTCCAAATAGGCTTTTCCTTTTCTATTGTTTCCTTTCCTCTCTCCCCCTCCCCTTTCAAATTACCTCCTCTCTTCTTCTTTCACTTTCCCTACAGATGGAACTGAGACATTTTAGTCTCTTCTCTAAAAAAAATTCCATGCAATTTTTTCATCATTTCAAAAATTTTAATAATTATTTTAAATGTATTTAAGTATTAACCTGAAGGCTGTGTGATATTAACTATACACGTTCAAGTGAGATCCCTAAGGCAGAAGTCCTCTCTGTGGGAACAACTCAATGTTTAAAGTGCAAAAACATCTGAAGTAAAAAACCTTTATAGAAAGCCTGAAGATTTTCTAAAACTATCAAAAAAGGAACTTTACCTAAAAACCAAAAATTCACTTGAGGTTAAATGTTAAGAAAATTTTAAGAAAAGACTCTGCTCTCTTAATTTTCATAACTTTAGTCTCACAATAATTTCGATGATACAGATTTACATTTCACCTAGGAAGATTGCTTCTGTTGAGACTTTTGCGCTATCTGATATCACAGAAGAAAACTTCTGAATCCTCTAAAAGTCCTACTTCTGGAAACTTACCGTGATACTGAGCCTGAAAGGAAAATCATCTGCCCCCCTGTGCTACGTAAATTAAATTTGTTGATGGGCATTTAGGTTGTTTCCATGTCTTGGCTATTGCATATAGTGTTGCTATGAACATTGGGGTGCATGTGTCTTTTCCAATTAGAGTTCTCTCAGGATATATGCCCAGGAGTGGGATTGCTGGATCATATGGTAAGTCTATTTTTATTTGTTTGAGGAATCTCCATACTGCTTTCCATAGTGGCTGCACCAAACTACATTCCCACCAACGGTGTGGGAAGGTTCCCTTTTCTCCACACCCTCTCCAGTAGTTATTGTTTGTGAATTTTTTAATAATGGCCATTCTGACTGGTGTGAGGTGATACCTCATTATAATTTTAATTTGCATTTCTCTGATAATTAGCAATATTAAGCATTTTTTTATGTGCCTATTGGCCATTTGTATGTCTTCATTGGAGAATTGCTTGTTTAGGTCTTCTGCTCATTTTTGGATTGAGTTGTTTGTTTTTTTGTTATTCAGTTGTATGAGCTGTTTATATATTCTGGAAATTAAACCTTTGTCAGTCACATCATTTACAAATATTTTCTCCCATTCCATAGGTTGCCTTTTTGCTTTACTTATGTTTTCCTTTGCTGTGCAGAAGCTCCTAAGTTTAATTACATCCCATTTGTTTATTTTTGCTTTTATTTCTATTGCCTGGGTAGACTGCCCTAGGAGAACATTGCTAAGATTTATGTCAGAAAATGTTTTGCTTATGTTTTCTTCTAGGAGGTTTATAGTACCCTAAATTATATTTAAGTCTTCAAACCATTTTGAGTTTATTCTTGTGTATGGTGTGAGGGAATGTTCTAACTTCATTGATTTACATGCTGCTGTCCAGTTTTCCCAGCACACTTGCTAGAGAGACTGTTTTGATTCCATTGCCATTGTATGTTCTTGCTTCCTTTGTCGAACATTAATTGAGTTTATTTCTGGGGTTTCTGTTTTGTTCCAGTGGATCTATATTTCTGTTTTTATGCCAATACCACACTCTTTTGATTACTGTGGCTCTGTTATATTGTCTGAAGTCTGCAAAGGTTATTCCTCCAACTTTATTCTTTTTCGTCAGTATTGCTTTGGTAATTCTGGATTATTTGTTGTAGTTCTGTGAAAAATGTCCTGGGTAATTTGATAGGGATTGCATTAAATCTGTAGATTGCTTTGGGTATCATGGCCATTTTAACAGCATTAATTATTCCAATTCAAGAGTATGGGATTTCTTTCCATTTCTTTAAGTAATCTTTAATTTCCTTAATGTTTTGTAGTTCTCCACATATAAATCTTTCACTTCCTTGGTCAGATTTAATCCTAAGTATTTTATTGTTTCAGATGTGATTTTAAAAGGGATTGTTTCTTTACTTTCTTTTCTGGTATTTCATTGTTAGTGTAAAGAAATGCAGCTGATTTCTGTATGTTAAACGTATATCCTGCTACCCTTGTCTTTGTTTTTTTAAACTGTTACATCAGGCCCAAATCCTCCCAAGCTATTGGGTCTATGGTCTTCACTAATTAGTCTCCCTCTCTCAATCTCTAGTTCTCTCTTACATATTTAATTGGTTTCCATTCCTGAAAAATCTTTGGGGTCTACACTGCCACACTTTTGATAGGGGTAGGGGTTGGGAGGAGAAAAGAGATTGATAATCCTTGCTTCTTTGTCAAGGAATTTCAAAATCAGTTTTTTGTTTTTCAGTCTCTTTTGCATCTGATAAAGGGATCTTGTAAAACTTATACTTGAAAAATCTTAATTTGGTAGTGAGGACTGTGCTTCTAAAAGTAATATTATTAGCAGTAAAGGAACTGGATATTCGAACCAGTACCCAGAAAAGAAGTGTTGCTAAGGGACCAAGTCTTACACTGGAAATTAGAAAATCTGGGTTTGCTCTTATCTAACGATGAGTGATCCATGTGTAAGCCACTTTAATGTTGTATATCTCATCCATTAGTAATGAAGATCTTCTTTTCAGCCTCATGAGCAAATTATCAAATTTAAGAACCAATCAGAACAAAGAATATGATAAAGTGACTAGCTAGAAAAACATGTTTGATTAACAACCCTAAAACCCAAGCTCTTTATGTGTTAACAATGAAATCAAAATACACAAACATATTCTTTTGTATTTGAATCAAGTTTCTTAGTACTTTAAGTCACTGATAGTGTTTTATTTACTTATCTAACTCTTTGTTCCGTGTTCACCAGACTGTTTATACATAACTCAGTGTTCTTCCTTTGTAAAGAAGGAACTCACCTTAAAGTCCTGCTAGAGATTTATATTTTAAAAAGTCTATTTCTAGGTAGGAATGTATCTGTTATTTTTGACTGGAAAATAAAAGCTATATAGCCCATTTTGTTTCTCTTATTTGTAGTAACTACCAGAAAGCTTGAAGTTAAATTCAGCACCAACTACCTTAAATCTCCTCAACCCACATGCATTTTGATTCATTTATTTGGGCTCTGGTCTGCTTTAGCTTTAAATATCTTCTTTCACACTTTCTTTTTTTTCCTAAGCCACCTCTAGTCCTATCAGAATAAGAAATGGCATAAGTCCCTGGGGAAAGAACACGAAGTAGAGCTGGACATTTTTCTTACAGAAAAATCACTCTTTGTTCTTCCTATTCCATAAAAAACATTCAGCTTTCTGAGGAGGGAAAAATTGAAAGATACCTTTAATGTTCTTTTTTAATTGGGAAGATATATGTCATTTCCACCAAAGAGCTAGCAAAAGGAAATTATGAAGTTTTTGATTGCTAAGGCCAAAGGGAGCTTATGAATCACTGAAAGTAAGGGAGAAACAATTGTACCACTTGCAGAGACTCAGTTTGCTTTTCTCCCCATTGGTGAGCCAGACAGACAGTGATGGCTGTTCATTAGGTGAAACCAACCACAGTATTTAGTTTTCATTTGTCTTTTCTTCTTCTATAACTTTCAAGTACATTATTTTAAATAAGGAGGATAAAATAAAATAACATTTATTGAGCACTTATGCTATGCCAGAAAATGCTCATCATATTTTGACATTTCTCATTATCTCCATATTAATAAGAGAAGGTTATCAGGCTCAAGATGCTTAAGGAAATTCTTAAGGTTAAATAGGTATTTGTCTTTATAGCCTCTGTGTGTGTGTGTGTGTGTGTGTGTGTGTGTGTGTGTGTGTGTGTGTTTGGCACTACAGCAAGCCAAGCTAAATATTCTAATGTTTTTACTACAGTAAGGTGTAGCACTTTAAATTAACAGGCTAATAAGGCAATTAGTTTCAGTGATGGAAGAAAAAGAATCCCTCTGCATTACTGAACATATATTTGGAACTAGTTTTGAGCAGGCATACAATAGCTCTCCCTCCCTGTCTTATGGATGAGGAAGCTAAGATTTTGGGGGAGTTAAACAATACAGTCACGATACGTGGTTGTGAGAAAAGACAGGTTTCCAACCCAGCTCTTCATGAACTAAATTTTCAATAAACTGGGGAAAATTGCAAAAAATTGACTTAATTAAAACTACAGTTTACATATTGCTAGTGGACCTCAACTATTACTAACTTGGTTATCCATTTTATTATTTATGCAAAAGCAGAAAAGCCATCAAAACAATTAATGAGATGCATGTGAGACAGGCATATGTGAGTACACAGAAGCCTGATTTCTTTCCTTCTCTACCAACAAGTGCAGAGAGAGCAGCGTGGGTCTGGAAATGTTCCACAGCTTTCATCAGGCCAGATGTAAATAAAGTAATGATCCTGCTGGTGAATCCATCTTCCTCTCAGTTTTCTTCTTCTTTATGCCTTAATTGTTAACCACATCAGGCCAGTTTTTAGGATCAGATCAATTTAAAAAGAACTGCTCAGATTTCATTTTCTTATGATGTGTTAATTTGCTCTGCTTTAAGGGCCTGTTGGTTTGCTATTGCCACTGCGACAAATGACCACAGACTCAGTGGTTTAAAAAAAAATTTAATATCTTACCGTCTGGAGTTCAGAGTCCTAAAATCAAGGTGTTCTCCAGCCTATGTGACTTCCGGAGGCTCTAGGGGAGAATCCATTTCCTTGCCTTTTCCAGTTTGTGGAAGACAACTGCGTTCCTTGGCCTGTGACCCTCCTCCCAGCATCACCCTGAACTTTGCTTCCATCGTCCCATCTCCTTCTTTGACCTGCCTGCCTCCCCTTCCCCTTATAAGGACACTTGTGGTTACAGTGAAACCACCCAGATAATCCAGGATAATCCCCCCCCAATCTCAAGAACTGTAATCCTCTCTTCATGCATGTAAGTAACATATTCACAGGTCTTAGGGATTAGGATGTGAACATCTTTGGGTGGCCATTTTTCCATCACACCATGTAATATAAGAAAGAAAATGTTCTTTAATTTCATATGTACTCGTGAATTGGACATCTTGTTTTTGACAGCAATATTCAACATTTGTGTGAGTATTTTTCTATTAACATCTATTTTAAGGTAGACTGTATTAACTATGCTAACAATGAAACAATCCCTCAGTTTATTTCAATTCAACACACAATGACTGAATCCATTCAGCTGTCCTCTAGGAGTCAGGCAGGTAACCAGGGGTTCCTACATGGCATGACAAGAGATAAGACGATTTTGGAACACTTGGCTACTTGTTAACAATATATGCTCCAGAGGTGATATTTTGGGAGCAAGTGATTCAGAATATTCATTTATGGATTTGCCAATGATCAACACCCTCTACCAATGATTAGGCCTTAGTAAAGCCAGACCAATAGTTAACATACAGTACTTACATTTGTTGATTATTCTCATTACTTTATCTTTCTAGAAACTTTGGCAAATTTAAAAAATAGCACCTAAGTAGTTGTTCATCAGTTTGGTTCATTTTAAACAGTAGAAACATTCTAGGATGATTCCTTACATTATTTTGTGAGTGAGCATAACTAGCATTTGTGTATCACAAACTAAACACTTTTATGAAACATGTGCTATGTTAAATTTTAAGCTGAAGATGGCACATTATACCTGGAAGGCTGCTTTTCAGAATACTACATCTGAAGAGTCAATCCAGTTAGATAAATCTCATTCCAATCACTTAATTTTGCCATTCAACTCCTCAATTAGCTAGAACAAAGATTTTTTAAATTAAATTAATCAGATTAATCAGTATCCATTAACTTACTTATGTTTTTGTTTTTGTTTTTGTTTGGGGGGAAAGTAATTAGGTTTATATATTTACTTACTTATTTTAATGGAGGTACTGGGGTTGAACCCAGGACTTCATGCATGCTAAGCATGCTCTACCACTAAGCTATACCCACCCCTTTAGTATCCATAAACTCTCATTAAAGCAGTTCAGTAAATGGCAGAGCAAAATCCGAAGGAATTTGCTGGATAGATCAAATTTGTGCAAGTTAACTAAGTCAGTGTAATACAATATTGACTTTATATTTGTTGGGGATTCCCATATACTAATTGCAGATAAATGTAGCATGAAGTCAAAGTTGTAGAGATGATTAAAGAAAAGAAAAGAAGAGTAATATCAGCATCATGGAGACATAACATGCGCCCTCTGTCTCTCCCCTTCAGCCTACAACCCGTGAAACGTCTGTAACTCATCAAAGGTTCCTCGGTTCAGCACATCAGGATGCTAGAGAGTTCCACACACCTGGACATCTAAAGGTTGGGGGGGGGGATGGGAACATATAGAGGGGGGGATGGGAACATGGGAACATATATAGGAGGTGAAACCGGAGCAACAGTGCTTGCAGTCCTGGCCTCCCTGCCTTGATGGCTGAGACCACAGACCCAGAAAATCCGTAGCAGCTGGGGAGGCAGTGATTATGAATCTGGCCTCCTGGCCACAGCAGTGCTGGTGGCCACAGGGAACTGAGCAGCAGCAGCAGTGGGGCCTGGGACATTGGTCCCTCCAGTTGCAAAGGCTCATGTGACTCCAGACCCCAACCCCATCTGCAGCAGCAGTTCCCATGAACTCGACAACTCTGAACAAAGTGAAGGTGCCTGCAACCCCACTCCCAACACCCCACCCCACCCCACACATACAAAGTGGTGGTGTCAGCAAACAAGGCGACCCCAGATGCAGCAGAGGTGCCTGTCATCCTGATGCTCCATGAGGCAACGCCAAATGCAACAGTGACACTGACAGCAACAAGGCATCAGCAACCCCAGAGGCACAAGCAGCGACAAGGAGGGCACCAGGAGGACTTTTCCAGGAGAGGTGATGGAGGATGGAAAGTGCAGGGTCTCAAATATAGCCAGAAGCAGCACAAGTAAGGGAAACCTAAAATTTGTGCTATAGTGCCACCTACTGTAAAACAACAGAAAGACCTCTAATTACCAACCTGCTGAATTGTTAGAATAAAGTGACCAAAAAAAAAAAAAAAAAAAAGATTTACCTAAAAAGAAAGGTGTTTGCTATTTCAAATGCACTAGCAGAGGAAAAACTCATCAACCACCATTAAAAAAAAATATGGTAATGCAATATGACAAAAAGAAAATGACTATTCTCCAGAAACTAAATGTAAAGTCAAGAACATTTTGATCTAACCGATAGAGAATTCAAAACAGCTGTCTGAAGAAATGCAATGAGCTATAACAAAATGCAGAAAGGTAGTTCAACGAGCTCAGGAATAAAACTAATGAACAGAAGGAATATTTTACCCAAAATATTGAGACTCTAAAAAAGAACCAAAGAGGAACTCTGGAGCTGCAGAATTCAATAAATGAGATAAAGCATGCAATAGAAAGCACTGGCTATATAGCAGATCATATGGAAGACAGAATTACTGAGCTCATAGATAGAAATCCAAAAATGATACAGGTAAAAGAGGAGAGAAAACTAAATCCAAAAAAAGAAGAAATTCTAAGAGAATTTGTTGAATTCCATTAAGAAAATCAACATAAAGATATTAGGTATCTCAGAAGGAAAAGAAAGAGAGAAGGGAGCAGAGAGTTTATTTAAAGAAATAATAGATGAAAATTTCCCAAACTTGGGGAAAGAAATGGTTATACATGTCCGTGAAGCTAAGATAACATATAACTATCTCAACTCAAAAGACCTTCTCTAAGACACACTATATTAAAACTGTCAAAAGTCAATGACAAAGAATTTTAAAGGCAGAAGGGAAAAAGGATGGTAACTTACAAACAGACCTCCATTAGCCCATCAGCAGATTTCTCAGCAGAAATTATACAGGCCAGGAGAGAGTGGAATGATGTACTCAAATATTGAAAGATAAAAACTGTCAGCCAAAAATACTCTACCCAGCAAACTTATCCTTCTGATATGAAGGAGAAATACAAAGGCTTTCTGGGACAAAGGCTGAGGGTGTCCATCATTAATAGGCCTGCCTTACAAGAAATGTTGAAAGGAGATCTTCTACCTGAAACCAAAAGGCCAAACTCCACAAAACTTTTGAGTAAGGTGATAAATAGACAGAATCAGAAAATTGCAACTTTATATAAGTTGTTAAACACTTGATTTCAGTTGTTAAACACTTAATTATATCATAAAGATTAAAGAGCAAAAAAGCAGGAAAAATAACTATAGATATTTGGTAACAAATTCAAAATAAAGGGATAATTCGAGACAACAAAAACAAAAATGGAAGCGGGAGAAGACAGAACCCACAAAGGCAGATGAAGATACGATGCTGTCAGCATCATAAATAATTAATTTATCTGTGAGCTATTTTACACAAATCTCATGGTAACCACAGAATGTAAATCTGGAACAGAGACATGAAATACAAAAAAAGACAGAAAACTGAGAAAAACCTCAGAGAAAACCACCAAACTAAAATGGCAGACAGAAACAGAAGGAAAAAGAAACCATGGTGATGTAGGGCAACCAGAAAACAAAACATAAAATGGCAGTACCAAGTCCTCATTTATCAATAAACCCCCAAATGAAAGCGGATTGAATTTAGCATCCAAAAGACACAAAGCAGCTGGATAGATTAAAAAACAAGACTTGATTGTATGTTGCCTCCAGGAAACTCATATCAGCTCTAACTTTAAACTGGAATCTTAAATTTGAACTGGAAATATCAATATAAATACATGATTTTTTTTCTTAAAAATTCGTATATTTAAATTCTATCCATTAAAAAGTTGAAGAAACCAACGAACATTGATAAGAAATTTGCTTTAAAATAATTGAATCTGAATCAGATCAATTCTTCAGGATTTAAATGTCAGGTTATAAAACATAGAAATGGCAGAGAGGAATTTATATAACAATATAAGAATGCAGAAAGCAAAACCAGACCAAATTTTCCAGACAGATTACTTAATATCTTCAACAAGTAAACTGAAAAAAAAAAAAAGAAAGAGGGATAGTCTATAGAATAAAATGCATTCAAACAAATGTAATGTGGGAAATGTATTTGGATCCTAACACAAAGAAATGAACTATAGACAGCGACTACAAAACTATCAGGGAAATTCAAATAGGGGCTAGAAATTTAATAATATTAAGAAATTATTATTAACTTTTAGATGTAATAGTATCATTGTAGTTTATGTTTACATATATACATATACATACATGTATTTATATATGACATATTTATGCATACAAGTGTATAGTGTATAGAATTTGTATTAAAATATCCCAGTGAGGGGTAGGTAGCCATGAGTTAAAAATTTCTGAAGTTGGGTGGAGACATTAGAAGTTCATCACAGCATTCTCTTTACTTTTGTACATGCTTGTTATTTTCAATAATAAAAATATTATTTAAATGCAGAACTCGTTTCTCTTCCTCTCTTCTTTCTCCAGAAGATGGAGAAATAAAATTAAATGCAGAATAAGCCCTGCCACCACTTCAGCTCAGCACTAGCTATGAGCATTCCATAGGCAAAATAACACAGACAGCGAAAGGCATCCTTCTGTTAACACAGATCCAGGGACTACCCCTTTGTCCAAGACACCTATCATCCTTAGCATGATGAAGCAGCCTGCCTTCAGATTTAGCTAGAGGTTTTACATATATTTAAAATCAAAAAAATTTTTTGAACTTCAGTGCTCTTAGCTGGTGTGTGTCACGAGCCCCAATACTCCGTGTGGATTTTACACATTCTCATTATCTTCTGAGCTCAGAAGGCATATGCTAACACCCTCCACCTCGATCTCAATTAGGTCAAGGCCTTGTCTGCAGAAAAGGCTATTCTAAATGTAACTGTCCTGTCCCAACCCACTCCTCCTCTCCCTCCCTTATTCAGTCACTATTCATTCATCACACTCATTCACTCATTCAGTCACTATCTGGTCACCACACTTGCACAGAGCCTGTTCTGCAGCAGACACACTCTGCTAATTTCTTCAGAGGCTACAGGTGTGTTTGAAACATGATCTCCATTATCAGGTTGTTAAAAATACTAGAAGGGACAAACACGTGAATGCTTATGTTCCTGTCCAGAATATAAAACTGCTCCGAGAGAGGGAGAATCATTGGATGGGAAGAGGCACACCTGAGGCTGGCGCCGGTGTCCGCAGCATGCAGGGTCCTCCCTTGGTGTGGCTGAGAGGGCTGACATTCAGCACAGCGGCTTGGGTACCCACTCCTCCCCCACAGCACTAGTGGTATCCGGGGAACGTGCCAATTTAATTGACTCTCTCCTCCTCAAGATCCAAGCTGCAATTACATGGTCTCGTTATGTTGTTTGAAACAGATACTCGAAGGAAGGGTGGCGATGAGTAATAGGAATGGAAACTTAATAATTACAAGCGTAACTATACAAAAGCTACTCAAGCATGTTCCTTGCCACTAATTTTCTGGGTCTAATATGAGTCACTTTTCCCCCTGAAGAATTTGGAATCACAATGCTGGCAGGCTGCACTGCATCTAAAAAATGAATTTGTATTCTGCTTTCAAACAAATATTTTCGGAGTCCCTCTGCACTTCTTGAAGTATGTGTAGAGGTTGTAGGTTATTTGCATTGTATGAGGAGATTTGTAAGCATAAAAAGTTTTTTTTAATGCCTTTAGGTTTACAGTCTTTTAAGCAATTATTTTTTCCACCCAATCAATATTTAGAAGAAAAATAGTTCACAATAGCCCCATTTAGTCATGGCCATTCAGCTCACCAAATCCTTATTCTGTCTTCCCCAAAGAGACATTAAATCCAGATAATGCTCTACCCCTATTTTTCCTTCCTCTGTGCTGTGATCTTCATCTGACATTGATTACTGCACTACCTACTGTAAAAGTCAATTTTTATCCTAGTGAGTGACAATTGTAGGACTTCCAATAATAAGCTGACAACTCAGCATTTTTGCATTTTTCTCTTCGTGTGTCTTTTTTCTTTATAATTATATTCATTTTTATCAGTATGCAATACCTCATTACTATGTAACTCTCAACCTGAAAGATGTCTGGGCGACCTCTTTATGTTATACTTGCTTTCATAGCCCTGACCGTTGGAAAACACATATATTAACATATTATTCAGTCAGTTAACACGAACTTACCAGGCCCTACCATATGGTAAGCACTGTATTTGAAACCATTGGTATCAACTTTATCTTGCGATTCAATTTCACGTGGAAGTTCCACCTAATACAATTTCTAAAAGAAAGCTTACTAAAAAAATAAATCCCGAGAGTTTGACTGCTTTACTGCCTCTACAACACAATGGTGAATACCAGCATGCATACACTTAGATACGTTTGTTCTTGGAAAAGTCACCTTAGAACAAACAGATTTTTGTCTTAATTCAGGGTATTTGTGTTGGGAAGCATGTCTGAACCTGTGTGTGTGATTATATAGCTTCATTTGTATTTAATAGAAAGGAAACAGAACATACGGGCTGAGAAGTCAGAAAGGCCACAATTCTAGACGTTGTTCTGCCACTTTGACAAGTAACTGATTCCTCTGGGCGTCAGTTTCTCATCTGTAAATGGAGCTGCTACCAACACCTTGCCACTAATTTTCTGGGTCTGATATGAGTCACTTTTACCCCTGAAGAATTTGGAACCACAATGCTGGCAGGCTGCACTGCATCTAAAAAATGAATTTGTATTCTGCTTTCAAACAAATATTTTCGGAGTCCCTCTGCACTTCTTGAAGTATGTGTAGAGGTTGTAGGTTATTTGCATTGTGTGAGGAGATTTGTAAGCATAAACCTTATTGAATTCCCTTTAGTATGTTTTTCCCAGTTAGTATGTTTTTCTCAAGCTTGAATTTTTAGAACTTTCCCAAAGCATTTCCATTAGGTATTGTATAATTTACTAAAAATATGGTATATAAACATGATCACATTTTCAAAGCTTAACTGATTATAGGTGCTAAAAATATTCTTGAATCGTTGGTTTCACAAATATTGCTGAAGATGAAGACTATGCATTGATTTGATGTTTCTCATACACTGATGATACTTCCAAACTGATAGCAGTTGGCCACGTTTGGAAGTAATCTATGTCTGTGATATTTAGCAAGACAAACAGGCCTTTTCATGAAGTAAATCTGTGCTCTCATAGTTACGAGTTTTTAGTAAACCATCTGCATATGTGGGTGTGTGTGTGTGTTTCTGTGTTTCTGTGCGCTTAGGAATGATTCTAATTCATTTCAGAATCACAGACTTTTGACTCCAAACATCAAAAAAACTACAAGTGAATACTGAATTAAATATAACGTTGATTTAATAAAAGCAATGTGTTCACTTGTACAACTACTTTGTACAATCCTAAGGAACTACTGAAGCAAACACATTGTTCCAGAAGCAGCAATGGAGTCAAATTTATTCAAATATTTCAGTAGTACTAAGAAGGAACTTTTCCACACGTGCCATGCTGACTTTACAGTTTTTTTCCTTTACAGTACCAGGTTGACCTTTCATAGCACTCAAAACAATAGCAAAAGTTGAAATAAACCCTGTCTTTATTGCAATAACTTTTTGAAAGCCAGTGATACATACTTTAGCTGTAGAGAATTCTGGCATCTGACACACAGAGCAAAAGGAAAAAAAAAAAAAAGCTAAGAAAGGAGAGAGAGGGAAAAGAAAAAAGAAAAAAGGGTCACCTTCCTGAGTTGCATGTTGTCCAGTGTCTGAATATAAGTGTTACATGGTTTTTACCTAGTTTTCTAATTGTTTATGGGAGGACGGTAAGTGGTCTGGTCCTTGTTATTACGATGGTTAGAAGGCAAAGTTACCATTTTATTTAATTTTAATTTTCAAACTAGAAATGCTTGAAACTTTTAGTGTTCATACTATAATTGCTCTGAAAATGTGCAATAGTTTGTTTTACCCCTGCGGCAATCCACTTAAAACTTACATGGCTTTGCATGGTATAAAACTTCTATCTTGTGATAATTCTATAGAACTGATAAATTTATGACAATAAAAAGAGTCCCCAACTTTACCTTTTAGTATGCCTTGTAATTTTTTTCTTGGTAGCCAAGCATGACATACTGAGAAAAGGGGATTGCTGTGAATGGGCCTTTGGGTGATGTGGTGAAGTGTGAGAGGAGGGAAGCATTCTGCAGCTATAATTAGGCCTATAATTAGGCCTCCGTCTTTCAGTGAGCCTGTGCCTCTGGACTGTGAAGTCCACCAGTGCTTCTCAGCCACGGCTGCCAGCCCTAAGGTGGGACAGAGTGGCTGCAGTGCCTGGAGCTGGGTTTTTCCCTTCCCCCCAAGTCAGTTAGGCTAAGATAATACCCAGCAAGTTGGGCTCTCAAATAGATTTTTCAGGCATATTTCAACACGACTGCTTTGCTCTTCCCCCTGCAGGAAGCACAAGGGGACATTTCTCCGATATTCACTATTAGAATCTGTGAGAGCTCCTGAAGGTAAAATTCACAAAAGTGCAGGGAGTACCCTAAGACTGGGTGTCCTGGAGCTTTTACATCTCAGACTCATCCACACTGAGTATCCGGTGATTCATCAGTCACAGTTCAGGCTCTCCTACCCTGGCATCTGATCCTGTGGAAATCTTTGCTCCTGGGTTTCTGCTCTGGTAACTGCATTGGAAGTCTCCTTGTCTGTCTGTCTCAATTTGGGGAGCAATTGTTTGCCCTATTACCTCATTTCACTTACACATCTAAAAGGAGTTACTAATTTTTCAATTTGTTCAGTGTTTTAATTGTAGTTAGGACAGTGTGGTAACTTCCAAGCTCCTTTCATGCTGGACCAGTAACCAGAAGTCATAATCCCCAATTTTAAATAGTATTATTCTTGTTTCCCTCTCAATGTAAACATACTGTCTGACGTGGAGACTTTTAGAAATAGACTGCAATTGTTACATCCTCTTTATTTGAAAATACATTTTCCCCACATTCAATTCTTAAACCTTCATTTCACCAAATGCTCTTCATATCCCTTAGTAAAAAGATAGCATAAGAAGACACAACCTACTAATCCATTTGGTTCTCATCATTTTGCAGTGCCTCTGTTAAATTCTCTCTCTCTTACTCAGGAATATTAGCCCAGTGATCTGTGGATTCTTAGTGTGTATGTCTGTGTATGTGTCTTGGTGCGTACCAATACTGAACATCTCTATTCTTATTTTAGAGGCATGACTGAACAAGTTATGATTCCAATATAATGTACATTTCCATGATGATGTCATATCATTGCCAACATAATATCTTTGTATTATGTTACAGGTGATTTCTTTTGATAAGTTGGATATTTTAAATATACATAGAAATTTAGAAACTAATATTCTCAGTGGATGTGGCATTTGTGCAATCAAATTTATCTCTGCATTTTAAAGCTTCTTTTGCTTAATTTTGAATTAAATGTACTATTAATTTTTAATTATTTTCTTAATGACAGATAATTTGGGGAATGGCTTAGATCTTTTAGCTTTAACTTTCATTACACACAAACACATACATATAAGTAAATGTGAAATGAGAAAAAAATATATAAAGCACTTTATACTTTTTCACATTTACAGTGTCTTACAAGTTATCTTCTTCTTTCCTTTTATAATGAATCATATACTCATTTAATTTTACTCATGTATAACAAGCCAGATTTTGAACATTATCCTTCATTGAAGAGTATATGAGAGATTAGCATGGAAACTAGTGGTTCAGACATAACACATTTTAATTTGTTTTCTTGAGTTACAGTTCCATGCCTCATTGACCTATTTTTCTAGTTCATTATTTAGATATCAAACCTTTATTATTGATTACAGCACTCAACCTTGTTAATTTCATTGTGCAAAATTATGGTTTTAAAATATTATCATGGTCACATGTGGGTCAGAGGCAGTGTTTTTGCACATATACCATATCACTTAATAATGACAGGATTAAACTTTACAAGTTGATAGATCCCTACATGCTAGAATTTTCTGGCAGTGAATATCTCTATAAAGAGGTTTGTGACTACTGCTTATTTCACCTTCTTTAGCAGGATTTTATATAATGCAAAACTAAAGCTACAATCAAACCTCCATGTTGTGCAATCAATATCTCAAGTCACATTTTCTTCAGAAAATCTTTATCAACTGCTGCAAACCCAGCAGGTCTTTCCATTGGATTTTTGTGTTACTGTTTTTCAAAGTGTAAACATTGGACCACCTACATGAAATCACTTGGGGTAACTGTTAAACATGTGCATTCTTAGGCTTCACATCACAGACTTCAGTGGATTAGAATATTTGGAGTTGGAACTTGAGAAACCCAGATAATTTATAAGCTCCCAAAGTTTGAAAAATGTCACACACTTGATTTTACTTGTATATACTGTTTTCTAATTATTTCGAATATGTCAGTCTTCATTCTTCAAATGGATTGCCAGCTGTTTGAATAGTATTCACATTCTTCTGTGACTGTCTCGTGCTTAGCTAAATGTCTAGCATACAGCCGGTGTCGAATGAACACTTGAGGTTAATTTTTTGAATAAAAATCAAAACTTGTCCAGCTGTCATTTGATTTTTTGACCACAAATTATTTGACGAAAGAAAAATTATCTGCTCCAGCAACATAAAGTACCTTTCAACATAATGGTATAGAATTCTGCCAGGGCTTTAAAATATTATCTCTCTGATCTAGTTTGGATCAAATATCACTTGAGACAATTCTTTTGGCTCTTGTGTCCAAGTACATGTTACCTGCTCTTTACTTGTAGAAAATGTAGTTTCTCTTCTTCCTAAAAGCTTAGGTAAGACCCTAATTAGTGGATGTGATAAATCACAATCACACTAAACTCTTTAAAATTTCTATGACAACAGCTCTTTTACCTTTGCTGAGGTAAAATAACACTACTGAAGCAGAAATAAAACATTGGGATTAAAAACCATCTATTTAAAAGGCCCCTAACTCCCAACAGCAGTGCTAATCACCTTTGCCTCATTGGGTTATACTATGCTCTATTGAATTCAGCACTGATATAACCTGCTCTTGCTGTATTACCTTTTTCAACTGATGCCCCGAAAAAGCTGATTTTCCCCAATTGCCACTCTATATTTGCCCAACCCAAGGAAGAGACATGTCTCCATAAGGATTTTTTTTTAAATTGGGGTATGTATTATTGAACACTTTCCTGGGTGTGAAGACTTTCTTATGGAGAACAAATGAGGATGATTTCCCCCTTTACATACATCTTCTATAAAATAAAACAAACCAACAACAACAGCAGCAAAGTTTATAGAGGTCAAGGGGAGCTGAGGTCACTTGCATTTGTAGAGATCTGAGACTTCTTTTGTTTCCTACTGTCTTCAGATAGCCTCTTTGTCATGGTGCTAGGTTAGGTGAACTGGGAGTCAGCTCCTACTTGGAAACGTCCCACCTCTGTCTTTCTATTTCCTAAAAGCCGCGGGAAAGTGGACTAGCCAAGTTCTCAACCAAAATGAAATATGTTTAACAAAAGAAAAATCAGATTATTATAGCTGATACTTGTCAGGTTTGCTGTGAGCCAGGCACCATTCCAAGCGATACTCAAATATTAGCTCATTTATTTTATTCTCAATACGTATCATGATTTCCATCTTAAAAATGAGAGAACTCAAGTCTGCGAGTTTAAGTACCTTGCTTCAAGTCACTCCAAAAGTGTGAGTCCTGAGATAATACGTATTTAAAAAATAATTGCTCTCTAATTGTGAAGTAAAATATTTTTTAGAAGTTACACAGTACTGAAAAGTATTACTAGCAGAAATAGTAACAGTAAAATAACCAGTCTTAGTATTAACAAATAACCACAACATCATGTTAATAGATAACAAAAAAGGGAAAAAAATGGCTTACTTAGCTTTATTGATACAAAAAAGAGACATGAAATGAGAGTGTTTGGGAAGGACACTCACGAATAAGGAGAGCTTTTTGTTGCAACCTGTAGAGCCCTGGTCACATCTGCATGGGTTTTCTTATTGTTGGCTTATTTTATTAACACTGTTGTGCATTCTTCCCTTCAGGTATTTTTGTGTACAGGAGAGCTTCACAGTTTTTGGAAAATCATTATTTCTCTTAGTTGTCATAGTAGAAGCTGAGCGTATTGGGATTTATCTTGGCACTAAATTCCCAGGTCCTGTGACATGATAAAGTGATTTTGTGAGTATTGCAAATAAGCAGTAAATATTCAATAGCATTTTAAGACTTCTTAACTACTCCATGTCATTGTTCCCAAGATACTGATTAATGAGCAAATAGGAAAAAAAAATCTGGTTTAAAACATTCTAGCTAATAAAACACTGTCATTGGGCCTGGTTTTCATTCTTTTAGCTAGCTTGTAGGGACAAGTGTACTGTTTTAATTATTGGTGAAATGATTTTTACATTGACAAGAGTTAAAACAAAAGTTCCCAGAGCCACAGGGGAAATTATACAGTCTTCTAAATCCAGTGCTGTTGTAAATCTATTTATTTTCACTGGAATGAGCAATATCTTAGAAATTTTTGATAAGTTCTCACACTCAAGAAGCTACAATTTTTCTCAGAAGTTGATATGAAATGTCATAGACTCAGTCATGAATAAAATTGAAGTTGTGCTATCAGCCTGAAACTATTTCAGTATCACTGTCACAGAAATTTATGGAAATGCCCTGCATTTAGTAAAACAAAATATTTTAATTACCCCACATATGGACACACTTAGGAATAAGCAGAGTGTCCAGAAGTGACTCCAGGACCTTGCTCTGAACAATGAAGCAGGAGGGGCTGGAGCCGGTATCAAAGGCCAGGGACTTTGGTAGGCTGGCCTCTATGTCTTCAGGAGCTGGGCATCGAGCTAGAGTCCAAGGCAACTCCTGTTAAAAGCTGTCACCCCAAATCTAGACTGCCGGGCACCAAGCAGCGTGTGTATTCCTTCACAGACAAGGCTACTTTCCCATGGATGCCCTTTATAGACATGGTCTTTATAGATGGAAACCCAAGGATGAAGGGGGTCCCTCCAGCTGAAATATGGACCCAGCAGTGCCCATCTCTGACACGTGTCCCTGTGGGACGATTGGAGATGAGGGAAGCTGTACTTTCGCTCCTTTTATGACTGATCCTGGTCTTAGGAGTTTTCTTTTTTCTAACAAAATCTATTCTTTAATCCATGTTAATGTTGTAAACTACTCCTAAACTCTAGTATGCCACAGGGGACACCCAGAGGGCACCATGTGGACATGATATTATATTTTTAAAAAGTCAGTAAGTCACCTTCAGTGGAAGAAATTTCAAATGCAATATTTCTCTACTATATTGCTATGCTTAAATAAAATTGTACCCTGATTTTCATATACAAATCACAGATTCACAATGAAGACATATGCCTTTACCAAAATAAGTACAAAATAATTAAAACTCTGTTCCTGGAATTGGGTGTTTCCCCCATAACAAGATTATCTCTGTCTCATATACTTGAATACTTTTGGTATTAGCAATATTCCATTCTCAACTTTTATGATTGTAGAGAGATAATTATTTTCGCTATTTAATTGTCGATAATGTATCTATCAAGAAAGACTTGGCATTTTTTAAAACTTTTTTTATTGATTAATAGTCATTTTACAATGTTGTGTCAATTTCCAGTGTTCAGCACAATTTTTCAGTTATACATGAACATATATATATATTCATTGTCACATTTTTTTCTCTGTGAGCTACCATAAGATTTTGTGTATATTTCCCTGTGCTTTACAGTATAATCTTATTTATCTATTCAAGAAAGACTTGGCATTAATGGTGATAAAAGAGTATTTCATCTTTTCCCCTAAAATGGGTCAGACATTTTTGATAATTACCTAGTCACTATTTTAAAATATAATTTAAAAATCAGTGATACTTTTGCATGTTTTCAAAATAAAAATTGTGTGCAAAGGCACACTTTGAGACGTCTCAATCTCTTTGTGTTCCTATCACCTATATCACCCCTTAGAGAAATGTAGCAGTTCCTCATATATCTTCTGATATTTCTCCATGCCATTAATAAGCAAATAAAAATACAGATTCTCAATTGTCCCTTCCCTACATATACAATGTTTTACAGCTTGTTTTTCTCATTTAACAAGATATTCTGAGTTTCTGTGTATTAGTACATAAGGAAACCTAGCTGCCTAGTACACTGTGGAGACTAACCAAAGTGGTATCAAGCAGTCTTCTGTGCTAAAGTATTAAGTTTTGTCAAGCCAAAATAAAATTCACATTTTAAGTTACTGATTTTGACTGTCAAGTCAATGAACATGAGAACAAAAATCATGGAAATTGGAAACTTTATTATTATTATTATACATTGCCTAGAATTATATATAGGTACTTTTTTTTCATGTTATTCAAGCGTATACAAGTGAAACAGATGACAGTGTTATGACAATTATGCAGAACATGTATCACCCTTCTCTGGAAGGGCTTTCTGTTCTAAGGAAGGTGGCTTACACTGTGTGATAATAAATTGAACATTGATTCATTAGCTACAAAGCTCTTGGGTTTCATGCATTTCTTTCTCAGTTTTTGGCATTTTTGTACAGCTTAGCTATGTTCTTCTTTTGGAGAAATACAGTAGATCTATAAGTTGCTCTATAGACATTTTGATATACTGATAATATTTTTTATATTACTGGATTCAGTTCTACAATTCTAACACTGCAAAACAGTTGTTTTTAGAAGGGGGTCAAAGCTAGCTATACCTTAAAACATATGAAATGGATTTACTTAGTGTTACGTGTCAAAATTTCAAATTGGCCCTTTGATAGAAGAGGGTCAACTAAGATTTCAGACTTCTAAAGGAGACACTATTGATCTTTGTCCTTTAATTCTTCAGCCGCCCTAGCCGAAGCTATTTTAATCAAAACTGCAGCTAGCAACACAATTCAGAAACCACCCTCATTCATACTTTCAGAACAGGCAGTTCAACCTCCATAAGAAATGTGAACGTGAATGTCAGCAAAGATGTAGCTCTGGATGCTGGGCGTGTGGGACAGTAATCTCTCTAGTAGACAGAGGTTCCCGTTACAAGATGGAGCAAGGAAGATGCATTCTTTCTGCAGTGGATTTATGGAACTTCTTGGGGGGAACTTTTTTCTGTCTCCTCAATTCACCAGTTGATAGAAGTGTGTGGAAGGTAACAAGGCCATGGTCCTGGTATCCAGGCAGACATGCTCCATGAATTTTAGAGGTTGCCTTTTTATGATTTTATATTAAAATTGTAGGTCCACTGTTACTGTTACTGATGGTGACAAAAAAAGCATAGTGCAACTTTACAGAGCTTCTCCTACACCCTAAACCCAACACCCCCCACACCCTGCCATTCATCAGAATCTCCATAATACATCCTGTTTAAAAGAGGGAAGGGGAACAATAATTAGCTAGCTTGTGCTTTGGCTTTTGTAAATGAAGAAGAAAGAGGAACAAAATGACCATGTTTGAGGTTTATTTATCTAACCTAAACTACCAGTTTATTTTGTCCTATCTTGCTCATATAACATTTTTTGAAGAATCTTCGAGATGAAAGTATTGACTGAAATAAAATCACACAACATGAGAGTTGTGGGTTAGGTTTTATTTGGGGCAAAATCAGGACTATAGTTGGGCATCCCAGAAAGTTCTGAGAAACTGTTCCAGAGAGGCAGGGGGAAATTCGGTACATACATGATTTCAGTCAAAAGGGGACGTGCAGTCAAGCACACGTTTAGGCAGAGGCTTGCTGCTAGTCATGAGGAGCAGATGTCACCGTTAACGATTTTAGTGCTTTTCTAGATATGAGATGACTCAAGAATTTGGACTCATAAAATCTTCATCTGAAAGTAACTAATTATCTGAAGGCCTCTTCAGCCAGTTTTCTCAGAGCACAGAGCACCTCATTCTTGATCTCCACCTTGAACTCCTCTCAGGGAGCGTTGGAGGTCAGTGGTCGCAGCGGCTCGTGATTTCATCCAAGCAGCAGTAGTCGGTAAGTGCCAACGTGATCCAATCCTTGTAGAGGAGGGTGGCAAGTGCCAATTTTTAGTTAGCAGAAGCAACTTCATTTGTATTTATAGTGGAGTTTTAATTATCTTCCCAAATTGTAACTGGCCTACTTTTTTTCTGAAGTGCTAAGAAGATGCAGAGAAAATCTTAATTTTTACTGGAAATTCAGATCAAAGCAGCTGGGTTTTCAACATACGACATGCATAGTAATGTCATTATTTAGAAATATGGAATGCTAGTTTTTAAAAGGCAACGCTCTCCCTCTCAGTTTTTAAAAGACAAAGCTCTAAGTCAGTCTATATCCAAGAAAGCTACCGATAGCTTTTGGATCACAGAAGGTTGACTTTTATGAGACATCACATTAGTAAAATTTGAAAGAGTGCCATATAAACAGTAATACATTTATACTTTACATGAGAAATCCAAAATAAAATAAATCCAGTTCCTTATTATGCCCCTTAAATAATATAGGGCACAGTACATTTTATTTTGAGTTGGGCAGGAAGAGACTAAAGTATTTAAATGAGTGGCATGATCTAATTTATATCAGTATTTGACAAAAAAATCAATTGCTGCAGGAGTGATAATAAGCATCTACTAGAGATTTAAAACACTTTATGCCCAATAGATTATTTACTTCAACATGATAAACTAATTAACCAAAATCCTGTAAGAGCCCCAAATCTATTTTTTAATCCTTATTTATTCATTATTACCTCCTATTATAACTTTGTGACTAGAGGTGTACTAAGAAGATGAGCGACATCACAGCTGGTTACAAAAAAGGCAGTTTTTTTATTAAGGTGCTCTCTTGTGATAAAATTGTTCATTTTAATAAATAAAATTATCATTTAAAAATATCACTAAATCAGATAACATTTGTTAAATGAAATTACTGTTTAAACATACATCACAGAAAGAATTGCCTGATCAAGGAATCATAAAACAAAAAGAAGAGTCCTGCAAGTGGGAAAAGTGCATGGCCTGTTCAGAAGACAGAATAAACTCTTAAGCAAAAGGACACCTAGAATACCTATAAAACAACAAATGAAACTTTGGTAGGACTATTCTGAACACCATGTTATATGGAAATGTACACATTCCTCCTGTCATTCTCTATGTCATTCTCTTAATCAGTTATCATTCTGGTTTACTTTCTTCAATGCACTTATTGCTACTGGAAATTAATGTATTAACTTTCCTTCCAACTACTAGAATATGAGTTTCATGAGAACTGGAAAACTTTATTCAGCACTCCTGTGACTTGGCAGTCCAGAACATTTCTTGACATATAAAAAACACTTATAAATGCTTAGTTGATGTTTAGATGTGTTGATGTGTGAGCAGAATATATAAAAGCTGATGTCACCTGGGGCTTCTGGAATGGCTGAATGAGAAGCTAAGCAAATTCCCTGCCTTCTTGCACAGCAAGAGCAAGAGGTTCCAACAGGCACATTAGTGGATAAGCAGAAAGCACAGGAAGTTAGTACATGGCTAGAGGTCAAGTGTGGGCTTCTGTGACATTAGAAAATAGGACCCCTGGGTAACCCAAACAAGAGAGAAATCTAGGGCACTTACGGACCGACCATTTCCCATGGTCCACCAGGTACTAATGAGTAAGACTGGGGCTGGGAGGAACCAACCCACCTCTTCCCCTCTTTTCTCTCTTACAGAGTTAAAGCCTTAAGACGCTGGGCAGAATCAGGAAACAATTAAAGAGATTGATTAAAAAGGGAAAAGAGGGAACTCTTCGTAGTGATGGAAGCATTTTATATCTCGAGTTTGGTAGTTGCTACACAACTATATGCGTTTACCAAAATTCATATAATGATACCCCTAAAGAGTAGGTATTTTACTATTGGTTAAATATTCCTCTAAATCTGACTTTAGAAAAATTACTTTTCCACTCTACAAAGTAATTGTTATGCATTTAGACTATTAAATTGCACAGCTGTTCTAAACTAAACATCCTGTTGAAAGTAGGAATGAATGGTTTAGGGGTAGATTGAGGAGGAAGGTTTTCTCTTTGTTTTGTTGTGTTTTGTTTGTGAGTTTCTTTTAGGATGATGGAACTTCAACATGCGTGTATGTTGAGGAAGAAGGGCAGATAAAGCTGGAGAAGCTGAAGGTGAAAAAAAATAGTTGCTACTATCTAAGGAAATACAAATTAAAAATGAGAGGCTTAATTCTCCCTGTCACAAACAAGGGCAGTCTTTCCTCACTCTGTTTTCCTAGTGCATTAGTTTTAGAAAACCTGGTCATTGTAAGTTCTTTCTCTTACTCTGAAAAGAATATGAGTCATTTTAAAAATTAAATAAGCCTCTTAGCAGCTTTACAATCCAAGGATATCTTTCTCAAGATCTGGAAGCCATCTCTTTGAAATGTAATCATCAGGGAAGACAGCACCGCTGTGTCCCAGTCTTGTGGGAAGGTAGGGGCCTCACTTCAGTTGACACCTTGCTCCAAGTTGCAAAACTGCTCCCTCTCATAAAGATGTGACAAGTTGGTTTTTCCCATGGATAAAGCCAATTAACTAACACAGATGGTCATCCCAAACACTAGGTAAATTTAGGATGAACTATGCATGACCAAGAATGCTGTCAAGCCCTGTTCCTTGAGGATTATCTGTTATTTTTCCTGAGAACACATGTGTAAGGAGTTGTAACTGCTTGGGTTATAAAAAGGTAAGATTTCTTTCTCTGCAGTCTCTTTTGTGGGTTGCATGTGATGTGCCCCACATTCTGGTTTAACGCTTTTTCAATAATGAAACTTTTTCTGTCTTCCACATTTGTAGAGAGGTTTTCAGGGTTGAACAAAGATTTATTTTTAATTATACTTCCTAAACATTACCTTTTAGAGAAATATGCATCCAGAGGCAGAAAGGAGAGGGATAAACAGCACACGGGAGGGAATAGTTTATTTACAAAACAAGCAAGAAAAAAATCAGTGGACACGAGATTAATGATAAATGTCTTAGTCAGCTTGGGATGCTCTGACAAAATAGCACAGGCTGCTTGGCTTAAATAACAGGAATTTATCTTCTCAGCATCTCGGGGAGACAATTCAGCTCCTGGTAATAGCTCTCTTCCTGGATTGGAGTGAGAGAGAGAAATAGAGATAGAGGGAGAAAGAGAGAGAGAGAGAGAGCACTCTCGTGTCTCCAGTGTCACTAATCCCATTAAGAGGGCCCCATCCTCACGACCTCATCTAAAGTTAATCATCTCCCAAAGAGCCCACCTCCTGATACCATCACACTGGGGATTAGGGCTTTCACATATGAATTTTAGAGGGGTACAATTCAGTCCATAGCTGTCATAAACACTTATTATGGACAAAACTTAAGCAGTTATTACAATGGATCTATATTGCATTATATTACATATTCAATATTAGAAAGAATCATGAAAATTCTCATTAAATTGCACAATTACATTTATAATAATCTGACAAGAATCATCTTATTCTGAACATATTTTTTGTCTCCCTAAAAACCACCAGATCAACAGAAGGTAAAATTTAGATGTAGAATGTTTTTGACCAATAGTGTGGGACAGAATTTATACCACATAAAAATCAGAGAATGCTATAGTAACATGTATAAATTTGACTAGATAATTAAAGTATGAAATTTTCAAATTAGTAGTTTGTTCATATTCATACGTAAATGAATATGTTTTGGTCAGAAATAACTTCTTCTATACACAATTTTTCCTTCCTGCTTAATGAATCTTGATTAGAAAAATTCAGCAGAATGTGTGCCTCATATTTATAATTTTTTTTCTTTGAATTTGCATACACATGTATCCACTGTCCCTCACACACACATCATTAAGGATCATTTTTTAGAGTCAGAAAATCTCTGAAGGCCAGCAGTGAAGCTAAAAAGCTAAACTGTGGCTGGTATATTCTAGAGAAACTCTATATTCATTCAGTTCTACCTGTTTTCTATCTTCCTTCCTTCCTTTCTTCCTTTTTCTTTCTTTCTCTTCTTTTCTTTTTTTCCCTTCCTTCCTTTCTTCCTTCCTTTGATGCCATGGGAGTCAGGGAGGCCTGCTTACCACCTGGCCTTCCGCTTGACCTTCTTTGACACCATGTTGGTGGGGGATGGAGATACTTCATCAAAGTCTGGCTAGGGTGGACGTCTAGTTTCTCCCCTCAGCCTTTGCTGGTGGGAGTGGGGCTGCAGTTTTTCTCTGAGTTCGAAAGTTTTCTGTCTCTCTAAGCTGCCCCTTTTCTGGATCTTTCCTAGTGAAAGCAGACTTTTCTTGAGACTTTTTTCTGTCTGAGCCCATTGGCAAGTTGATGCTGCCCACTTCTCTAGTACTTGGGCTGGGACACACGAGGCAGAAAGAAAACCCAGGGGACTCAGCAGCATATCATTCAGGTTCTGAGGTCCCTAGATGGTCTGTCTTTTTTTTTTACCTTTCAGAGTCCTATGTTTGTTTTATGTAGAATGTCCAGGGTGGTTAGTTGTATTTAGCTGGAAGAATAGGGAAAATAATGTCTATTCCATCTTCTCTGATGCTGAGCCCAGAAACTGACTTTTTGTTTAGGTTTACTTGTATTTTCATATTTTCAAGTAATAATACTTATTCCTATCTGGGAACGAGATCTGCAAGTCTCATAAAAATGCCGTGTGAAAAATTAAGTTATATAGGCAAATTACCATGAAAAGAAATAAAAATATTGCCATTAAGAGCAAAGTACATTTTATATATTAAAAAAAAATGAGAAAATGAAATAAGTGATTTTCACTATGAGAAGTCAGTTCTTTAAGGCTTATGTGATTGATCTCTCAGAATGCAATTATTTTTTCTTATTGAAAGTTATTATGACAGTATTCAAGTATAACTTTTATGTGTTAGGCTAAGTATATAAAGATTTAAAAGCGAACACTCTGAAATTGCATTTTCTTTTCAGTCATATGTTAATGCAGTAGCACTATATCAAGTTCTCTGCCATGCCTTTTAGAAAACGGATTCCTGCAGACAGAGAGGGGCCCAGGAAAATGAGACAGTTAAGCAATGACATCATCAATCAGGAAGATGGGATTCTGATGCTATAAACTTTTCCATCAGAGGTGGAATGCCTTATCATTTATTACAATAGGAACTGCTGTCAGGATGTAGGAGTATCTGAGCACTTAGGTTCGAACAGTGGAGAAACAGCAGCACAGAAGAGAAGGAAGATGGGTAGGCGGTAAGATGGCACAATGGTCAGTGTGGTTGCTGGATGGAAATTTCCCATGTTTGAATCCCAGATCTTGTCACTGACTCTGAGTTCATCTGTGTTACTCAACCACTAAGAACCCTGAGTTCTTTATTTATAAAATAAGATTATTATAGTACCTGCCTCAGAGTTATCTTCAAGTGTAAACTAAATAATCTGAAGTTATTAGTTAACCTGATATTACTACTTTTCCTACCAAGGGGTGGGAGGAGGTTATTCTTTATAATGGAAATAAACTAATATTTTTTAAATGCTTACCGTGAGAACCAACATTCTAGGCATGCCAGCTTTGTTGCTGATCTCTCATATAAGGGCAAAAACACCACAAAATGAATGTTATAATTGAAATAGTGAAGGCTCAGAAAGGCTGAGCTATTTCTCTTGATTTCTGCAGTTAGTATGCAACAAAAACAAAGAAAGAGGAAGAGGGAGAAAAGAAAAAGAAAAAAATAGAATCAGATACGTTTATTCTATTTAATATGTGTCAGGCATGTTTCTAGACACTAGAAATAAAAGAGTGAACAAGCACAATTTCTTCCCTGGAGAGTTTTAGATTATAGTGGGGAAAGAGACAATGGACCACACGATTTCACAACAAGGAACCAAGGTCAAAGTTAGGGCTGGCCTGCGATTTTATGCATATGAGATTGTATTTATATCAGCTTAATGGAGGACGCCCAAGGGGCTTCCAAGGAGAGACCTAGGGTGGGATCTGAAATAAAGCAGAAATTTGTTGTCCTTTACCCACTATGTCATGCTGCCTGGGGCACTGTTTAGATTTCAGGCTCCAGTTGGGATCTGCAGCGTAGTTTCTTGGCAGCCCTCAAATTCTAACTGGCACGACAGAAGCGTGTTGAGGACATTTTGGGACTGGTCAGAATGAAAGGCTCTGCAGGGAAGAATGGATGACCCTGAAAGACCACAAGAACAAGGGTAAGTTTGGCTTTTTTAGATTCCTCCTATAGGTGAGATCATTTGGTACTCGTCTTTCTCTGCCTGACTTATTTCACTTAGCATAATGCCCTCAGGGTCCACACATGTTGTCACAAATGGCAGGATTTCCTTCTTTTTTCTCCAGTTGAGTGATAATCCCATTATATATATATATGGTAGTCATTTCACAGTACATACATATATCAGATCACTGTGTCGTATGCCTTAGACTTACACAGTGTTATATGTCAATTGCATCTCAATAAACCTGAGGGGGAAAAGAACAGTGATAGGTTAATAAACAGGTGGGCAACGGGTGGGGAGTTCATAGGAGGCAAGAGCAGAATCCGAACAGACACGATCAAGGACATTTGGCAAATCTCTGTGTATATCTCAAAAATGATACCATGGACTCCTGCATTTTTTGTATACAATTTTCCAGAAGAAATGATCTCTTTGCTCTGACTTGTGCTTGCATTTCGGTCGAGATTGCCAGCTGTAATCCACATTTCAAGGGTCAAATCTGCAGTCTCT
This sequence comes from Vicugna pacos, assembly GCF_048564905.1. Classification (NCBI taxonomy): domain Eukaryota; kingdom Metazoa; phylum Chordata; class Mammalia; order Artiodactyla; family Camelidae; genus Vicugna; species Vicugna pacos. The sequence goes on along the minus strand of NC_132991.1, from coordinate 63,922,355 downwards.
ATCACAATAACGGAAATCTCCATGTTCTTATCACGATTTCACCCTTTGGCAAAACAGTGCAACCACATCCCTGCTTAAACACAGGCTCATGTGGGTCCCAAGGCAGTTTCTAAATGGACAGGAATTATATTATGGGCCAAATAGCCTTAATTTAGGAGTTTTGGATAAATGATTAGTCTGGAAGGATGCCAGACCTCCGACTTCTTCAAATCCTTCCTGTTTTCGTTCCTGCTCTCTTGTTTATTTCTGATCTTTTATACCTGCCTGTTTCTCCAGTCCTTGCCTGTGTAATACAGCTTATTCAATAGCATGAAAAAATAAGAAACAAAAAAAGAAAGATCACGTATTACCCATATTCTCATCATTCAAACACACCTGCTATTAACTTACTAATTAATTTATTCTAGTTTGTGTTTTTTCTATGGATACAAATTCATTGGATGCATAATTTTGTGTGTTGGTTGGCTGAGCATTTGTCATCTTGAAGTTTCTATGTGACTCCTGACTACCATCCGTCTTCTACTTGAGTGTTAATGCCCGTTTCACAGTATATAGGAATCTACTTGCAAACCCTGTCCAGTGTACAATGTGAAGCAAGTGGATTGGCTTCAGCTTTTCTTAATGGAAGCTGGAAATTCAGAAACTCATTCAGTGTTCTTTTATAAAAATAAACATAAAACAGATTTTAAGATTTTTTTAAATATAAAGGTTAAAGATGGAAAAGAAGTATAAAGTCTGGGGCTGGCTGATTTGTTTCCTTATCAGCCTGTATTTAAAATCACAAAGCTAAATATATTATAACATGTCAATCAAAAACATAAATAGCTGTACACCATTATTCCTTGACACAACTAAGTTTTTAAAGTTTCTTCAATAAAAATGGAGCTGGGTAAAATGTAGCGTTTATTAAAAACAAACAGATAAAAGCGATATCAGCTTAGTTTTCTATGTGTTTGGGTGGTTTTAGCTATAACTGTTTGTAAACCAAAAGTGTTGAGGGAAACATTAAAAATATAAATAGCATATTTTAATAACAGAAGTAAAAATATAGCCAAACCTCCAGTTTGTGCCTTTCCTCCTCTCCTTCAGACCCTCAAGATGTATCAGTACGTTTTAGGGTCAAGAATGGCAGCTGCCGACAGTATTTGGGTCGGCAGTTTGTGGTGGAATTCTTAGACGATGCTCTTAAAACAACGTCTGCTGAAGTTCATTGTTGACCTGCCACAGGTGGAAGAGAAAAAAAGCCTCTGTGTCCTTTCAACTTGCTAAATTTTGTGTAGTGCCTCCTTGCTAGAATGTAAGCAGAAGTCTGCTGGAAGGGGATTCTGGAAAATACAGTTCCCAAACGTCCATTCCTTGTGATAAATGGGAGAACCTAGCAGAGGGAAAAGATGCATCTGGGCGCAAACAGCACTTCAGCCACGATTACACGGTCAAAACGCGTAACTGGGAATTTCTTCCATATAAAGATGGAAGTTGTATATTAGTCAAAGAATGGCTTCCCACTAGTCAAATTGAAAATTCTCTGAAAGGTATGACTTATCAAAACATTGTCAAGACAAATATTATCAAAAATATAGTTAAATTAAGAGGATATTGTGGGGAGGGGGTCCGACCTTCAGACAGCAGTTGGGAAACTCAGGATGTTAGATTTGCAGCCCAGTCCCTCAGAGGGACGGGGCAGCCCAGAGAGCTGGGACTTTTTGCTTATTCACTCTATGCTGAGTCAAAGGGAAGAGTTGCTCACAGTGCTCATGGACCCAAATGGAAGCCCCTTCCCATTTTGTGTGGTCCCTGGGGACGCATGAATGCCAAGCCCCATCGGCAACCAGAACTAGGCCTGTTAGGAGCTACTCCCTCGAGTGGCAGCCTTACGTAACAGCTGGGGCGCTAGATGTGTGGTCCAGACCTTCGGCTCCTCGGGGAGAAGCTGTGAGTCGGGTTCCCTCCAGATCGCAAGACTCTGTTCCCCGGGTGAGGTTTCCCTCAAGAGCGGAGTTGCCGGATTTCTCTCAGAGGGCGTTGGTCTGTGCGTAGCTGTGTGTATTCAGTGCGCCTGTGGGAGGAGGGAAACTCAGTAGCCTCCTGTGTCAACTATCTTGGTGACTTCATCTAATTTCTTTTTAATTTCACAAAAACGGAACATAAAACCACAAATTGAAAGCCAAGACTTTTTCACTGAGAACTTGGCAAGTTCGTTTTATAAGTGCAGATGGCCTGTTTCCCCTTCACTGGGTTAATGAGAATGTTATCAATTATTAAATGATATAAAGGCAAACACCTTTATTTCAAGAGGCAATTTCGTTTCCAACCTTGTTGGTATTTAATGAAACTTTCTTAAATGAAACACTGACAAAAAGACACTTTTGTATTTTATAAATCTTTTGTATCAAAATTTTCATCTTATATCTTCTCTTAAATTGAAGTTGAGCAGTCATGAATGTAATAAAAGTGTTCTCATCAACAAAGTCAAAATACAACTGTCTCCAAAATAAGATAACTCAGGTTATATTTTTAACTTTATTACCCATATAATATGGTTAAGTTGAAGTGAATTATTGAATAATTAAATGAATTGTGCATTTATCTCTGAAATAAAATTTGCAATTACTTCTGTTTAAATTTTGTAGTTCAAATTTCTTTCAGAAATATAATTTTCTTATGACAAATTTATGACAAAGTATGACAAACTTAAGCTGATAAGAACACATTTGTTTATTTTTCCAAGAGAGTGAACCCAAACATTTAAAAATTAAAAAAAAAAAAAAAACAGCTTTCAATGTGCCTTTTGCCTGCTAAAGAAATTAGGGAGATACAGAATGGTCATCATTCAAATAAAAAGGCAAAGGAAGAATTAATTATAAAAAATAAATTACTTAAATTTTCTTCCTTAAATTAGATTATTTTCCTCTGAAAGGGTTTCTGAAATCATACCAATTTATTCTCATTTTTTCTTTAAAGACTAATCATCCAGACTTTATCTTTTACTCACACACTTAGAAATCCAATTCACCTCAAAATGATACATTAGCATGTTTTTCAAAGACATATTCACAGGTGTGCATAATGTGGCTTATTAGCATAATCCACCTGCTTATGACATTTGGCAGTTCAGTAGCAAGTGATAAACATCTATTTAGGGTTAAAAGAAGTTCATGATCCATTAGCAATATTCAAAGGCATTTGAATCTGTACATCAAGCTCGTTACATGCTTATTAGTCTCGATGGTTAATTTATTCTCAGATTTTTGGAGCATATATCACTGTCTACAAATGCGTAAACATATTTATTATTAGGCATCACTTTGAATTATTTGTCATGTGAACCTCTGTCTTCTGGTATCATTCTTCACACACTGCCCGTTGCCAGTGTTGCCACAAACATGATCGCCACCTGCAAGTGCAGAAAGTGTTCTCACCCCAGAGACATCTTTTCACACCGTATTCTAAGTGACTTGGTTTTTAACAAGACTATCAAACTCTAGTCACAATCTGTGAGCAATTTATTGAATACAAGGGGATGGACAGTGTTCTCTGATAAGTAAGTTCATAAATATTACTTTTTCTCAAAAATTATCTAATCAGAAAACTGCTGGAACTAAGCTGCTGGAAAACAAGCTGCTGGACAACAGGCAGCTAGAAAACAAGCCACACCTAGATTCCCATGAGCTTGAAACATTGTATTCACACTTACTTGCTTAAAATGCACATGCTTGCTTTGTTTTAATATTTTATGCAGTAGATGACCTAGAGCACATATTATGCTAAAGAAAATTTGTGGTGAGCAACCCTGAGACTGACCATAAGGGCACAAAGGAGGGCGTATGTTTTCCTTAGGGTAAACAATGGACGGTCCTGGAAAGCCGGGTAATCCATTAACAGAACTTTGTTCTGGCATGAAAGCATGCTGTTTAACCCGAGAGAAATATTTGCTATCTCAAAATGTCCCGGAGGCAATCACAGACTCATAAATCTTATATACCCCAGGACGGTGATTGTTCCTGGAGGGATAGTCTTGGATTTAATCAATCACTTAGCAAGCAGAGTTTAGTGCTTACCACATGGAATATCTAAAGCCTTACCTCTTTGATCACAAGTTTTCCTGAAGCTGTATACTCCTAATAAATATGATGTCGACCAGGCTTTCGGCACTCTCGATCCACGAGATCTTGAGTCCCCTGGTCCCGTCTTTGCTCTTTACTTTGTCTCTTTGTTTGTTAAGTCTTGCTTCGTCTGTCCTCAGACATGGTCCTGAGCTGCGCTGGACGCAGCAGAAAACCATGAATCTTCTTGTATGCTTATCAGCAATAAAATACCAAGCACGTTAATTAGCCTAAAGATGTGGTTTCCCAACTAGTCTCACTAAGTCCCTCTTCTCTGAGGCTCTTTCCACCTAATGTTTACTTCTGTTAGACTAACATCTGTGGCAACTTGTCTTCAGTTCCTGGGTTCTGGGGACACAGATGCAGTATCACATTTTGCTTCTCTTTACCTGGGAAGCTGCTCTTGAAGTTACTTACTATGGATTCAATCCAGGGTCTATGGTAAAACAAAGTGTTGTAGGATATCTGGTCCCTTCTGCTCTTACAGTTAATTGTGATCCTTTGTCATATAACATTTTACATAATCTTTTAAAATAAATGGAAACAATTGACTTAAAAAAGAAAACCCTTGTCTTCAAAGAGGAGCAGAAAGCCAGATGTTTTGAGGATACCATATGTGATCAAGGGGAAGAAACATTACAAGTAAAGGAATCATAGACAGAAAGATGAGGATGTAAAAGCTGTAAGCTACTAAAGCTGGAGGCCTGGGATGTGACGAAGGGAGAGGATGGAGCCTATGGGGACTGAAACTGTAAGGGAGTGTGCAAGTGGTCCCTGATTAGCAGGGATCATGAAAAACATCCCTCCCTCAGGGACTTGGGAGAGGGGAACAAGAGCTGCAGCAAAAGTGTCGTAAAATTCGACCAAGAATCTCCCCTCCCTCAAACCACAAAAATGATTCTTTGTCGATGGACAATTTTGTTGCTTCTGGGGTCTCTGAAAGTGTGGAATTTATTAATCTCTAAACCAAGTAATCTAAAGTGTCATATTAATTTTTATGGGAAGAGAAATTATAAAATTTAAAATTTGTATTTGAATATAATGAATAAGAACATATAATGAATAAGAACAAAATATTTTTCTTCTAGTTCCTCTGAAATTTGTGGTTGTGTCTTGTGCTAATAGTTTAACAAACAGCATGGCATTTATGTGTTGACTCCATTATTCTTCTAACTGAAGCCTTGCTGCAAACTTCCTGAGGGTAGTCTTACCCTTGTCAAGAGGCATTCTGTACCAGGAGGGAATGCCGGTTAATTCAGACTAGTGTAAGTCTAAGGAAAATCTGTCTTGTAATGATATTTGCCAATTATTAATTTGTGTGTTCTCTCATTAAATATTTATTTAGTGCCACTTACGTGTCAGTCACTCTCCTATTTAACGGGATTCATGGAATTTATATATTTATTGAGGGGCAGAGAATTTATCAAATAATGAAAAGACTAAATTCCTTGTACCTGAAATGAGTGTTACAGAGGAGAGACTAGTCATTCTCCGAGAGCTTCTACAAAAGACTGATCTGGACTCAAATATCACAGAGGGTTTCCCTGAGAAACGGTGTCAGCTGGGATCAAAAGAAAAAACAGAGGAGAATGAGGAACAGGATTGGGTGGGGCATGTTCTATATAGGGGATGCCAAAGGGCAGTAAAGACATAAATGCAACAGCCCTGCAGCAGGTGGGCCATCGTATGGAGATGCTGAAGAAGGCATGTGACTAGAACCCACAACGCAGAGTTGGGAAGCTTGCAGTAAGTGAAGAAGACTGAGGGAGCCTGATCTGCAGAAACCTAGTAGCTCTCTGAAAGAACTTGGCCTTTGTCCTAAAGGAAATGGGAAGCTAACTACTGAAGAGTTAGGCACAGCTGGGAACAGCTAGCTCCTCCTAGCGGCCATACCGGAAATAGTCCTGAGGAAGCCGAAGAGAAGATAACCCTTAGGAGACCTGTGTATCCACCTACGCATGGCGTCACCTCGCCTTGCAGCACGAGCCCTTGTGGTTGTGGCTGTGTCTACTATTTTTCATTGGCTTGTTTGATTGAAATTCTCAGCTGACTCAAAAACTATGTTCACTTTTTTTTTAATTTCAAGAACAATAAATATGCCAAAAAAACCCAAAACCAATAAAACAAGGTGATGTACAAGAGGAGTGTGAGCTTGGCTGTGGGCAGCTATCCAGTGCTTCCAATTGTGAAAATCTCCAAGAACAGTCATTTTAATAAACAAAACCATTGCTTTTCCTTAAGGAAACTTGTATTCATTTTATTGTCACAGCAGAGATATTCTTTAAAACTGAAATAGAGTCAAGAGGTGTGTTTTGTAAGTTCTTTAGAACTGGGGAACTTATCAGGGCTTTTCTACACTGATAAGTCGTCTACACTGTGATAGCCTAGCCTAGGCAATGGCATTGTAATTGAATTGTTGACCTTTGTTCCTACATTCAAGGGAAAAAGCCACAATTCTTAATCCATAATCTCTTCTGTGTGTAAAGCAATATCCTTGTGAAGCTTTGACCCATTTTTGGAAAGGCTTATTAAATATACACATCAAAGAAATAGCTGCTGTTAAAGTTTGCCATGTTTCCCTTTTTTTAGAGGTTTGACATAATGTAGATTACTTAAGAAGGACTTCATGTTATGCTTATTTCATAAGGGCCAGAAGATTTGGAAAATAGATCACTGACTTGGCAAAACACTTAATTTCATATTAAAATTTTAATAAACAGGCCATGGCCTATGCTGCTAGGAGGTAAGAGCCTGGGTGACCTTGGAGAGTTCGTTACCCACGTTCCCATTGGAGTAAATGTTGGCCTCTCCTTTTCTTTCTAAACAGCACAGAATATGCAATGAGAATCACTGCACTCAGGGGGATGGTGTGGTCATCTGGGGTTACCATCAGGGCAGAGGTCCTTAACATTGCTGTCAATCTATGTTTTCTTGAAATAAACAAAATATATTTTAAAGCATTTACTGCATCATATTCTTCTTGCCACCAAGAAAGCTTCTTTTTCACCGATCAGGAAAACAGACATTACAATTGCAAAAATAAAAATAAACGATCTCCTAAATGAGGGGTCCACTCATGTGCCCGCAGAGAATAGCCAGAGGCTGAAAAGACAAGAGAGAACTCACTTCCTGAAAGTCACAGAGCCACAGGCAAGGGCTGCTGTTAGGGCCTGTGAGGTCAGTGGGGAGAGAGGGCAGGATGGACAGGAAGCTGAAACAAGGGCCTTGAGAAAAACATGATTTCCAGGTCAGAGTTCTTGAAATCACAGTGTGAGGAACAGCCCAGGAAATAAACAGAGACTAACTTTTCTCCTGGCATCACTTTCTTTTCTCCTTGTTATACTTTATTTAGAAGCAAAGTAGAATCAATAAAATATATTTTCAGGCAATCTGTACATTTCAGAAAACTTGTCATATTCATTCCAGTTTAAAAATTCTCTTAAGCTTGGTAGGAAGACTGGGATTTCATAATCACACTGATTTGCGAGAAGCCTGTGTAGGTGGGTCTCTGTTGATCTCAAACCAACTCTACTTCTACGTATCAGGCACACATGCTCCAGCAACGGATGTTGTCATGCCCTTTGCCTCATCTTCTTCCTTACCCATCAGTGATGAGGTGGGAATCAACTTGATAAGAAAATAAAAAGGATTCTTTGGTGAATGCCTTTATATCAGTAGATTTTTAAGAATTTCTAAGAGAGCTTCTGAACAGGAAATATGATCAAGGGAAAGGAGGTTTAATTTTTCTCTTTGCTCCCAATATCCCGATGTGGTCATGCCTGCATATAAGGTATCCTGATTTAAAAGCATGTACAGTAACTGTGGAGCATTATAGACATTCAAAATTGTTTGGAAACTTGTTTTTTTCATTAATTAGCTATTTATTAGAGAAAACTGTAATGTGGCTTTTCTTTTTACTATAATTGTGTCTTTAATCATTGTTCCTAGAGAGCGTTGAGAGAACAGAAGAGTGATGGAGCCCTAGGGAGTGTGTGTGCATGTGTGTGTGTGTGTGTGTGTGTTGTGTCTGTGTGTGCATGTGAGAGAGATTTTGGTGGATAACATGATGGAAAGTTCCTTCACATTTTCACAGGATGGGCTATTTTCTCCTTTCCCTTTTTTATCTTACTCTTCTCTGTTTATTGAACATGAGTTAAACAAACAATAAAAAATGTTTTTTGAATTAACCTTTCGATGCTAAATTTTTATTAAACTAACTTTAAGGTGAAAATATATTAGGAATGATCAGATCTGTCTACCCGTGGAGATAGATACATTTGATCAGGTGTAGAACCAGAAATCCATGAATCAGCAGTGGCCACTAAAGGCAGAAAATGGCCTCATATGAAAACAGGCCAGATGCAAAAATCAAAATACTCTAAGAGCAGTTCTTTCTTCCATTGTGGGGTGACAGCAACTTAGGTTAGCAAGTGCTTACTGTAACACATTTTGTTTTCAGGATTGTTAGTGCCAAATAAAAATATTCAGTGAGGAGATCATTTGAATAGTTTTAATAAAGTGACAGTGTGAAAAGTGGGTTGAAATTATATTTAATTTGCACCCAAAAAGTATCATTTGCTTACTCATACCAAAGCATTTCCTCTAAAAGCTAAGCAGTTTGCTAACTGGATTAAAAGATCATTATCTTCAAGCAGACTTTCAGAGGGTCTGTGAAAGCACCCTAGAGATAAGGAAATTTTGCTGTAGAAAATCTCCTCGATGTTTGCATATCGAGGGGCACGTGTGTTCTCAGTGACAGGGCTGTGAGCTTGGAAGTCTCAAGCCTGAGCCCACGTAACAGGCGCGCCGTGTGGCTGGAGGTGTTGAGTAGAGCAGTCGGGTACTTCGCAACCCCCTATATGGGGAAATGAGTCGATCAAGCCATTTGCTGGATCTGAATTTTTATTAAACACAATCCATCCTCAATTCTCTGTTTTTATTTTTCTTTAGAAAATTGGAGAGGAAAAGAGCTAACAAAACACCTCCGGCTAGGCTAGTAATAGATATTTTCTAAAGACTGATTGTCAGGCTTCTATTGGCATCTACCTGAAAGTCAAAATTGGCTTCTCTTACTGTCCTCCAGCAAGAAACCCTCCTTAAGATTTTACCTCTTCTGTGGCTCAGGTTTTGTCTACACTTTAGGGAACGTGGATAATCAACACAATTTAAACTAATACTATCCCACTTCCCTTACTCAGTCTTTAGAAAGTTTATGGAGGAGCTGGGATTTGAGCATAGAGAGACTCTTGTTTTTTACTGTAGGTAGACCCTTAAGAAAGGAGGAAATAATTAAGATTTTACCGACTGGCTAGACAGCACAGAGCCCAGTGTTTGTTGTAACAAACGAAGTTCAGTAAATCCCTGTTGAATGGATGAATGGATGGATGCATGAATGAAAGAAGATAAAAGGGAGAAATACATTAAAAATGAAAGGAGACCACGGTGAAATAAAAGGAAAGGGAGCTGATCTGAGAGGTCGGGGGTGTTGATGAATTCTGATCAGTCTAGTGGAAGTACCTGCAGTAATTTGGAAACAGAGAACTGAAGGGCAGTTGAAAAAAATAGGACTAGAATATTTTTCACAGTCATGGTTTTTCTGGTTGTAAAATTTATATACATTCATTGTAAACTATTCAGAAAATATGTGAAAATGTAATAAAGCATAAAAATCCATACTCCCTTATCTAGAGATAAACATTGTTAACATTTTCTATATTTGTAATTAAAAATGAGTCTTTGTGAGTTAGAGGAAAATCAGTTTTTTAAACCAGGCTTGATTGTGACTCTTTTTATATTTTAAAGAGCATCACATAATTTGCATTAGTAGACAACATAAATCTGTTTCTTTGCTTTGTGTCTTTTTAAATTTATTTTTTATTGAAATATAGTCAGTTTACAATGTTTTGTCAATTTCTAGTGTGCAGTATAATGTTACAGTCGTACAGATACATACATATATTGGTTTTCATATTCTTTTTTGTTATAGGTTACTACAAGATACTGAATAGAGTCTCCTGTGCTATACGGAAGAAATTTGTGGTTTATCTATTTTTTAAAAATATAAGTCTGTTTCTTACAGGGGCTGGTGGGAGAAAATGAACATTTCCAAGCCTCTTCTAACTTTTTGTTGTTGTTGCTGTTCTACTGTGTCAGGGCATGGTAGAATCATCCTGTATGCAAAGCTAGGCTTGTAGCTCAGGAGAGATTTCAGAGCTAAATTGCCCAGTAAAATAAAGTGGGAAAGACAGTATTTGGATGAAGCTAAAGGAAGGAGGGTCCCAAAGGAAATAAGCAAAAGTCTTTAGAAAGTAATCAAACACAGTTATAGTTTGGGCTGAAAGATAGTTCATGATCCAATATTTTATCTAACATTCTATCTTTAATTGTTTCTATTGGGCATTGCAAACCACACCCACCTCCTCTAATTTTCAGGAAAGCATATATTTTGGAGTCTATGTCCATGGAAACCAAGTAAAGAGATGATTTTTCCTATCTCTGGTAACATGATATACAAGAGGGCCACTGTTCATTGGATGGTGTTATAATCTATTTACTGAACTAAAATAGTGAATGTTGTAGCTTGCACGTGGAAAGAAGCTTTTAAAACAGGATCTGTTGCCTCCCATAGAAGCTCTTTCTCCCTATGCCATACTGCTGGTTATAATAAATGACTATCCTATAAATTACATACGACTTTTTCACTTAACAATAACATTTGTGTAAAATCTCAAGAAGTAGAACTTTGTCACTGTTTCTCAACCCTGCCAGTACGTTACAATCACTTGGGTAACTTTTAAAATATATGCTGTTCAGTCCTTACCCAAAGTTTCTGATTTAATTTCTTTGTAACTGACTTAGTTATAACTTGTGGAGACATAGATTTGGGGAAGATCAGGTCAGAAGAGCATGCAGAGAAAGTGAAACTAGAGAGATAGCTACCCAGAGCAAAGGAGAGAGCATTTGAAATTACCCACAGCGAGAGCACGGAAAAGGAAACAGAGAAACTAAAATTAAAAAGAAAGAAAACAAATCTAGGAGAGGATGGCTTATGCTATAATCTCTGGCTGAAGGGTCAAGAAGAATGAGGAGGACATAACGTCAACTGCTATTGGGAGTTAACTCAAGGACAAATCCCAGGATTTGGTTAGCAGATCACAGAAGAAGCTATTTAGGTGTGGCTGGGGAAATTCAGGGAGAGAGGGGGCAGGATCTGTTAAGAAAGAGATGGCATGGGGGAGGGGCCACGAGTGGACATAGCAGATGAAGAGGACGTCTTCAGTGAGTCGTACAGCACTTGAAAAGGGAGCTAGAAAAATAATTTAGAGCAAACGGATATTTTGGGAAGTGATGATGCTGAGAAAGCATGGACTCTAGGGTCCCAGAGGAAAGAGTGCCAAGTTTGGAATCAGACTGCTCAGTTTGACTCCCCTTTGTCAGTGCCACATGGGATGTGGTTTTGTGTGATCAAAATGTGTGATCTAGAGTAAATTCCTTCACCTCCTTATGTGTCAATTTTTTTGCTTCTATAAAATGGACATAATAATACTAGCTTATTGTGAAGAACACAAGGATAAATACAAATAAATGGTTTAAAGCAGCCTCCAGCTGTGTCGATTTCTTATTAGTTTATGTCTTTGACCCTGATTCATTTTTATTTTCATAGAAAATCACACCTAAAAACATCCCCACTTTTACTAAGAACATTTTTTCTGAAGAGAAAACTGGTGTTGCTGGAGCTCCCATGAATTGAATCTGGTCATTGAGTGAATGAGGGCCAAAGCCAGGCCAGTGGAAAATCCAAGTGCCTATGGAAAGGTAAAATATCCTCTTTTCACAGTAAAGCTGAATAGGTCTCAGAATTGATGACTACACAGAATCATTTCCTCCCTTTGATAATGGCTTTGCTTCCTTTAATTCAGATTCAGTCATTATCCTGTGGCTAAAATGACCCGTAAAAACCAGAGCCTCGCACACAAAAGGCAGTGCGGAGGGACCTGATGCGTCCATGTTTTCAGTATGTGGCAGGAAGCTAGGGTTACAGAGGGCGATTTCCCCCATGTTCTGAGAGCAGGCTATTAACATCATGCACCTCCCTTAATCTCTCAGACGGGCCTTTCATCTTCTCTTTTCCAAGTAATAACTTAGAGTATTAGATGTGAGTGCTCTTATTTTCCCTCAGCGGTTGTTCGGATGCTTCACAGCCTGCTCATTACCGCTCAGTTCTCTTTTTCACTGGACCCCAGTGATGCTGCTTCCCTGGTGACTCCTCCATGGCCGTCTCGAAGTAGTCACTAAACTCTCCCCAACTGTAAAACATTTCCTACTCTGAGAGACGCATTCAGTAACTAATAGAGCTTTGTATGCATATAATAGTTTTAATGCTTCTCAGCTCCTTACACTGTATTCTGCTTGTATCATTTGACTTTCAAGATTTTTATTATAATTTCAAATCCAAAGTTCTGTGGAGATGGATCTGTTTAAAGCTCCTATTTAGCAATTTTTTCCCCTAAATTATGGCTAAAGGTAGCTGCTAGTTTAGAACACATTGAAAGTGTTTCCTTCTGTTGCCATTAAAAGCCTTCTCATCCTTCCCTGGAGGCAGATGGACAGCCTACCAAGGACCCACTAGGTGCACAGATCTGTGCAGCAAAATTGAGATCTAGTGATGTATATGTTACAGAGGTAGGTTAGGTGTGGACGGGAAGGCCTTTGGGCAAGGACACGAAGCAGGTGCTTTGTAGCGCAGGCAGCTGCCCTTCTGTATTGATGTTCTATGCCTTCATGGTCGTCTTTTTCCTTATGGTCCAGTTTGCTTGGAATTAGAACTTCATTAGGTCGATTGATAACAGGACCAAGACAGATAAGAACCAGGTGACAATTTTGGTAAATGCCAGTAGACTGATGCACAGTATATTTTTTTAATTGTTTAAAAATAATTAGTACTTTTCTTTTCTCTCCTGAAATCTCATGGAATCATAGTGTCGAGGGAAGCTGCTAAGAAGAGACGCACAAACACATACACAAATAATTCAATTTTGGTGAAGTTATACAAAGTTTTACAGTTTGAAAAATCTAAAAAGAATCTCAATTTTTTGCACATAATGTACGTTTTTGTCATTTTGATAAACAAAATCATATTTGAACTTTACATACAAAGATGGGGAAATGGGATGGGGACTGTTAATTGAGGGAGAACAAAATCTTTTCAAAGCTTCAAAGTCACCAAAGTCACTCTCTGGCCTTGCACTTGTGACATTGTGTTCTTCACCGAGCAGAAGTGGAGTCATGAGTCTCTTTAGTCTCACTCCCCAGTTTCCAACATTCACTCCCACTTCAAAGCTCTCAAAGTATTCTGTTCACAGAGAACGTTATTCTATGAAATGAATTACTCCAAATTCTGCACACAGTGGAGCTGCCTTAGTTCCTTGACTTGGCTCCCAATTGTTCACTATGGGCTTACAACTGTGCAGATTTCTGGGTTGAGATATCATTAGGGATTCATGTCCTCCTTTCTGTGGAACCAGCATAGAGCAGTTCAGATGTTTCCTTGCGATAACTAACTATTTTTTGGAATCCTAGCATCTCAGAGAGGAAAGAGTTCTTAAAAGGTCATGGAGTCTAACATTCATCAGACATTTATATCCCATCTGTTCTCTCATGCTGGTTGTTAAAACATAACATGTTGATTTATCTCTACTGGACAAGAACTCACTTTCTCATAAAGTAGGCCATGCCAGCTCTGGGCAGTCTTGTGAGCTAACATCACTCTCCTAGTTGTCTAATGTCCATTCTACCCTTGGGAATGTACATCACTTAACACATTTCAACATTTCAGTATGTCTATGATGTCCTTGCATTGCTGTCTTTTTCTGCATTTTAGATGTATCTGATACCTTCAACCGTTACTTCACTAGCCTGATAATTCTTTAGTAAATTTGGTCTAACCAATTTTTGCTGAAGGGTAATGCCCGGGTCAGAACAGAAGACTTTCTACTGCTTCTTTAGTTCCTGGGCAGAACTTCCAGCTCAGTCCTGGATATACTAGTATCTGAAGCAACTTTCTGGGCAATGACCCATCCTTATAACTGTTCTGTGAAACAGCAAATTTGGCTTCACTGGAGGGATTAATGAAGCAGGACACAGCTGTTAAAAGTTTTCTTCCTGGAGACACTTACCTGAGATTTTTATCTTTGTTTCCCAACTCTTAAAAACTGAACAAGACTATTGACAAAAAGAAAATGAAAACTTGGTTCATTTATGTTCTAAGATTAATATATTTTTACTCAATTGTGTTATATTTGAAATTTCTTTGTCAGTATTTAATTTAGATTTGCATAATATTTTCAGTTGTGTGTTGTTGCAGATATTTTTATATACTAAAATGTTTTGATTATCATTATCTATTCTTATTACAGTATTTTGTATGAATGTCATCTCCTTTTTCGGCTCATTTTATCCCTATCCTCCCAGACTAGCCCAGAGCACTTGCACGCAGAGACAGCTAAGTTTTTTCCAGGCTAACTTTGTTTCTTGTTCAGAGCAAAGTCTTCCTGTTCATGCCCACGGCCAGGTTGCAGTAGAAGCCAGTGGACTGCAGGGTGGGCTGGACCAAGCAGATGAGGGAGAGTCCATGCTCTGTAGGTTCACACTGCTCACAAGAAAAAAATTCGTAACTATGTATGGTAAGAGATGTTAACCAGACAATGTGGTGATCATTTCCTAATAATATATATAAGTATATTCCTTAATTTAAAATAATAATAATGATAACCCAGGAAACCTGGAATTCTGAGAAAGCTGAGAAATCTGCTCCCATATGATCTTAAATGCATCATCCTATTAATCAGTTTAGGCCCTGAAGAAATAACTTCTCCCCGACACCTGCTCCCACCACCTCCCCAGACATTCCCAGAACTGCTAGGACTCAAAAAGCTCCCCTTCCCCCATTAGCTTATTAGGATCTGTCAGCCACGAGGTGGGAAAGGATCTTCATCTCTGTGTCACTCTGTGTCAATGTTGCCTTAGAAATTGTCAAAATTTAAAAATTCACAGGAAAGAAAAAAACACCTGTATCATCAAAAAAAAAAAAAGATTGGAGTCTGGGGCCCTTTGATGCATCTGGAACAGGTGGTGGGATTCCTTCAGCTAAGAAGAGGGGTTAACATGTGTTCACCTGCAACGAGGCTCTGTTCCAGCACTGTTCACAAACTATCTCATTTCATCTTCACAGAAGACCTGCGAAGCAGTTATTGTTAATCTCATTTTGCAGATCAGGTAACTGAGGTTCAGAGAGGCTAAAAAAATTACCCAGAATATTATAGCTACTAAGGCTGTTAAGAATGGTATTCTCGTGGGGTCATGTTCCGCCTACCTGAAAAGCTATGCTTTTTTTTAAAATTGCACTAAATTACCATGAATCCTATTTTTCTAAGAATAGGTACTTTATGTAACAAAAAACAAAGCGTTATGGCAGGTCCCAGGGGAAAAACAAAAACAAAAACAAAAAAACTGAAATTTCTCAGCGATATCAAGGGTCTTCAGACTTTTTCTCTGAAGGGCCAGATAATAAATATTTTAGGCCTTGCTGGCCACATGATCTCTGTTGCAACTGTAGCCATAGACAACACGGAAACAAATCGAAGTACTTGTACAACTTTAGTCATAAAAACGTATTTACAAAAATTATTTACAAATGCAAGTCTGAATCTAGCCCTACTTGGAGGGATCCATATGACGCTGAAGTGCTGGGCTGCCCACTAAGACCTCTCCCCTCCCTGTCACTTTGCTACTAGTCCACCCATGTGCCCAAGAAGGTCACCATTTGTAGGTGAGTCAAGATAACCCAGGAGTCTAGTCTATTTTACATAAGTCAAGATGAGCAAAACAGAATTTGCTTCTTCAGCTGTTAAGTATGTGCTTTCCATAGGTGGCAGACGTAATTTTCTGAACTTCCATGGATAATGTTTTAGATAGTTTTTCAAGGAAAACAACTAAATCAAGAATGAACATAAAGGGGAGGAAAAAAAAAAAAGAATGAGCATAACGTATTCTAACTGACTTCAGCAGTACCCTACCCTAGTCAGAAATGATATGCATAACGGCAGTAATCTGAAGGTTTCCTTCCTAGTATTTTGTCCCTGCCTTTTAGATAACTTTTATCTTACCCTATTTTTGTTAGATTTTTAGTTAAGCTTGACAAGGAGAAACAACTTTGAGGAAAAACAAAAATCATGAATTCTCCTTTTTTATTTTTAGTTTAAAAATTATAGGCTATGATCTGTGCAATGTTTTCACCCAGAACAGAACAAGTAGATTTTAAAAATAATTTAATACTAAGAGAAAACACAATGAAACAATTGCCAAATTGTCATCGTGTGGGAGGTTGACGTTTAAAGGATTTAAATGTAAAATTATATTTTTGAAAGGATATTATTTCTTTAATGTGTTAATTGAGCTATCTACAAGGAACAGCTCAAGGAAGAGTCAAATTAAATTTATCAATTTTTAAAAACTATCCATGAATGTTATTAACTCTCTCTCCTTGTAACAGGCTTTACCACGCATAGAATGGACATAAACCAGCAACTGTTCAAACTTGTGCTTTCTCAACAGAGCAATGATGAAGTTTAGATATTTACCCCTCTCTGATAAAATTGATATGACCAAGGAGAAAATGATTCTCATCTCCAGATCAGTTACACAATAATTTCATTCTCCTATGCCTCAGCACCTAAGCTAATATTAATCAGAGAATACTTCCTTAGGGTACCATTTTTTAATTGCTCTACATTTATGTAAAGATAAATGTCAATATTTATGCTGGTTTGAGTCAGATTTCCATTACTTGGGATCAAATGCATTCTATCTACAATCTATTTTGCTAACAATTGTTTGATACACTTTTATCATTATCTATTTTACAGTTGATGAAACTAAGGTATTCAAAGGGCAGATGATGACACTTAAAATTCTGGAACTTTATTCAGAACATAAGATCTGCTTCTGGTGGAGGTTTTCTTCTGTTCTGAGGAATACCCAATAATGCTGTATTTATTTTCTTCCTGTTGTGAGCATATATATATATATATATATATTTATACATATACTATATATATATATATATATATACTGGAGGACCCATCTAAGATACAGTGATTGTTTTCTAGACTAGACAATAATAATATAGTGCTCCCAGAACTTGAGATTCCCATGATAATTATGAATGAAGCGTGTTTATTTGGTCTCTTGTATGGAGTAGAACATCCATGACGTTAATGGGCTGACTTAATTGAAACACTAGCAGGCTACTCTTTTCCTTTTAGAAAACATTTTATTTATTTTCTTAGATGTATGCAAATATGTGTCAGGGTGATTCATTTCTCCAGCATTTTTTAAATAGTAACATTTTTGAGCAGTAATGTTGAGTATTCTGGGAACTTTTTGAAAGTACCATAGTAGAAATACAAATGTGCCTTTGTATTTTACCTTTCATAGTGTGAACAGAAGTACACTGGCAGCTGTGGGGCTCTGTTTAGCTATAAGGATAAAGATAACATGATGGAAAGAGCATTGAGCTAAAACTGAAGAAAACTGAATTCAAGTCTAGATTCTGATTAATTCTCTGGACCTAGTCTACACAATGAGAATGTTTGTCTAAATGACTTCCAAAACCTTTCCAATTCTGAGATGGCATATATTAACATGCTTTTTTTTTCTACTGAACATACAAAAGATGAGTTTGAATCTCAAGAAAATGTTCCTGACCTAAACTCTTACGGGACATCAAATGTTTTGCTAAGGGAAGTTGAAAATGCTACTTCACAAGAATTTAAAAGGGAAACTCATCTGCTTAGACTAAGACATGTGCAACTTCCAAAAGAGTCTGATAGTGACTCTAGAGGAACTTTCAAGGTCCTTGACCATAAGACTCAATTTCACTTGCAACTGTTCATGGTAACAAATGGGTGGACTCTCCTCTGCCTAATGCTCTTCAGGCAATGGTGTCAATATCTGGATATTCACTCAGCCCATGGAAGACAGTTTTCTGAATTTGCTACGTGATCATTAAGTTGGATAATATATAACACATATCATTCTGAGCCCTACACAAATCCAAGTCTTTATCTAGGAACTTTGTATCTAAGCCCAGGATTCCCAGGGCCCACATGGGGATAATTATAATTTCTGTTCTCATTGGCCAAAGCAAATAAAAGGCATTGTAATGCAAGGGGTATTGTCCTCAGAAGACTTAAAAGTTTCTTTAAAGGTTCTAACTTCCTTGACTTATGTAACATAACTGGGCATTAACAATCATGCTATGAAGCAGAAAAATACGATTTACAATCATAATAAAAATTAATAAGTAGACACAGACCCGGAAAAGACAGCACTGATAGAATTACAGGTGCACATACTAAAACAGCTATTATAAATATGCCCCATAAGTTAAAAATAGTAGGAAAAAAACCATGAACATAAAGAGTAGGCAAATGTAAGTTATAAAAAAGATTCAAGGGAAATTCTAGAGATAAAACGTATTGTATCTGAAATGGAAACACTGGATGTGACAGATAGCATATTAGATACATCAAAAAAAAAGATTAATGACCTTAAAGACAGAAATATAAAGTATGCTAAGATAAGACACAGGAAAGCCTAAAACTGAAAAAAAAATCCTCAGTAATTGAAGGAGACAAATATCAAGGTCTATCTGAGTGTAGTTGGAATTCCAAAAAGGAATGAGAGATATTTTAGAATATTTGAAAAAATAGTGACCTAGATCTTTCAATTTAATGAAAACTATTAACATACAGATCCAAAATCAATGATCCTGAAGCTGAATAAACATACAATGGCTCCAAGGCATAAAAGAATCGAATTGCTGAAACCAAATAATAAAGAGATAATTTTAAAAAGCTGTTGTAGAAAAGAGACACATTTTATACAAAGGCACAAACAGAATGACAGCAGCCTTGTCATCAGAAACTAGGCAAGTGAAAAGACAAAGAGTGGCATTTTTAAGGCACATTTTTAAAAGCCTGTCAGCCTGGGAATGTTCTATATCATGACTGCAGTAGTGAGTATAAGACCGTGCACTTTTTCCAGAAATTATGTCATTATGCCCTTAAAAGTACTAAAAGTTATTATGTGGAGATTAAACTTTAATAAGATGAATTTAAACCAAAATATTTAATGATTATGCACAGCAATAGAAAGCTAATGGTCTATTGCTTATTAGTTATTAAAAATTGAGAACACTATTGTTTCTGTAGGCAATTGCTGAGTCTAAGCATGTGGCTGGCGTGAAGTTTACAGTAAAGGTATATTACTTGAATCACAGTTAATTTTTATTATCCGTGTTTCGTAAGTTTTCTTTCAAAGACTCTGAGGAAAGCCTCTCCATATAAAAATAATTCTAAACGCATATGATAAAATTTTCTTTCTATCTTGGGGGATTCTTGGTTGCCTGCCATCCATGTAGGTAATCAAGTAAAAAAATCCCTTGTCTATGTGTGAAATGTAACCATTCTACACCAGGCTATATGCCATGAAGGTAGCTGGACATCTTGATCATCTTCAGATTGTGTAGGACTTACTGGGATGCACTTTACAGTGCACACTGCAGGGGGCTGCGCAGTCAACTGATAACGCATTACAAATGCCTGGCTCTTCCTACCACCCTTGCACTATGATCTCTTTACAGGTGACCAATATCTTCTCATTGTTTGTTCCACTGATTTTGGCAATTATTTTAACTGTCGATAACGGCCAGAAAAGGTACCTGAAGGGGGAGGGTATAGCTCAAGTGATAGAGCGCATGCTTAGCATACATGAGGTCTTGGGTTCAATCAGGTACCTCCTCTAAAAATAAATAAACCTAGACACCTCCCCCCACCAAAACAAGATGTTTAAATAATAAATAAAACATAAAGCTATTTAAAAAAATTTTTTTTGAGAAACTTAAAAAAAAGGTACCTGAGATATACAATAAATTGCTTTTTTATTTTCACTATTGAAAGTGCATCCAAAGCTTATACTTTCCTATTCTGTTTGAATGATCTTGGTTTCTGTGATGACCAATCACAAGAGGATTTTTGTAATCAGTCATAGATGATGAGTCTATTGGCATGTGTACTTGAGCTTGTGGGTCTCTGTATTTTCATTCTTGGCCCCTGTTTGTGTAGTAGTCATATGAATATAACAAAACTTATTTATTTATTCTTCTGTTGAGGGACAGTTATATTGTTTTCAGCTTTGGGGTATTAACAAGAAAACAGCTACGAATCTTTTGCGGATATGCGTTTTCATTTATTTTATATATATATATACATCTAGAAATGAAATAGCTTGCGTCATAGGACAGGAATAAAATTAACTCTGTGAGAAATTTACAAATTATTTTCCAAGTTGGTTATAAATACTACCCTCCCACCAGAAATGTTCAGATTTTTAGAAAACGTTCCCTCTAATAGAGCATTTTAAGAGGTGACATTCTATTGGTTTGTATTTCCCTGAGAATTGATATTTTAAGCACATTTTAATTTGATTATCAGATCTTAACACATCTTTTGTGAAGACACTGTTCATGTTTTATGCCTATATTTTTAATTGGTTTGTTTGACTTCTGATTATTTATTTGTAGGAG
Organism: Vicugna pacos; assembly: GCF_048564905.1. Classification (NCBI taxonomy): domain Eukaryota; kingdom Metazoa; phylum Chordata; class Mammalia; order Artiodactyla; family Camelidae; genus Vicugna; species Vicugna pacos. The sequence goes on along the minus strand of NC_132991.1, from coordinate 63,901,607 downwards.
TTCTTTGAATATTTTTGATACAAGTTTCTTTTTTTAGATACACAAAATGCAAATTTCAGTACTACCTTGTTCCCCTACCCACTTCCTTAACTTTCTCTTCTTTTGGGGATAATTTCTACAAAATAAATTAAAAATAGAACATCTGATTTATGTTGAGGTTTAGAACAAAACACATACCCAAGATGAAATCTGCTTTGTTTAAATAGAATCAATTTCTCCCTCTCAAATGTCAATGCTGCTCCTGTTCTATCAAATTAATGATTAAAGTTAAATATTTCAAATATATCTGTCAAAATCCTTTTCATATTTTATCTTCCAATGTCTATTATATCTAATGTATGTACTGAAAAGCCCTAAAAGTGAAATCAGTTATAGATATATAGATGTTTAATTGAAAAGTTACAGCAAATAGTATAAAATATGGAATTTCTAAGATTGGGTGGGGTTTTTACTCCAGCTTTCCCTAATTTCATGCCATAAATTAGATGCTTATAAGTGAAAAGTAATTGATATAAATAATATACATAAATATATTATAATGTATATATAATAAATATAATAATATAAATAATAATCATTCTCAATTGGAGAAGGCTTTAAATCATTCTTCCCAGATGAAAAATAACTAGATACCAGAATCTTCTACATGGAAGGTGAATTCTAATTATTTGCTTCTTAAAAACTTGAAAAGAAACTTTATTTTTCTGTGAATATATCATTAAAAATAATTTTTGATGATGTATTACCATGTGATTTTTGGAATGTAACCTAGACAAATTTTTAAAAATTAAATGAGGTCATTATAAAAGACAATTTTCTTCGTTCCCACCAATCTGTTTACGTGACCACTCACTCTCAACCTTTACAGTCATAAAAAAAATAAAGAAAAAACAATTTTTTGACTGAATTCAAATCTGGTTTGCTTTTCACTTATCGAATGCTAGCCTTTATCCCACAATCAGAACACACTTTGTTTTGTCTAATCCACTTTTGTCCTCAACTTCCAGACAAGACATTCCAGACCATGAGCTCCATAAGGGCAAATATGTTGTATGATTTGGTTTAACAATATTTTAAGTCTGTATTTAAATTCACATTTTTTTTCTAATCAAGATATAACAACAACCATGGTCCTTCTACTTTAGCTTCTTGTCTTTGTGTTTTTAAATATATGTTAAAAGTCCCAGAGTTCTTGAATTACTAGACTTCTATGATGAATTTTACAAATGCAATTTGCATCTTTTCCTGTCTTAATAAAATCACTAAATAAATTAATAGAATACGTTTTAAGCATTCCCTTAGTCTATCTTAAAAAACCAAGGTTTCTTTAAAAAAATTTTTTTAAATTTATTCATTTCTTTTATGTTTAGCTATAGATTGTTCCACTTTACTTACAGTATTAACCAGGTAAAATATGGATAGACCTTCACTCCCCCCATGCCCATCACTACTGCGTTGCCAAAAGAAAATCCTTTATAATTACCATAGGGCTGCAAACTAATTTATTGTGTCCACTGTTGATGGGATGTGTTATTTTTTTTATATCTGGCAAGATAGGGAATCTTTTCCACCAGGAAGGATATATCCCTTCATATTATTTGGCAGGAAATATTATCCACAAAGGACATTTGAGAGTCACACATATGGAATAGTCTGTTGACTATTAACATCCCAAAGTGTATCCAAGAATTATTCAAATTAGTTGCCCTATCAACAAATTGAGAGAGCTGATTTATGGACAGGGATTGCCCTTAGGAAGGGACAAATTTAGAGAAGATATTTTTTCATCAGTAAAAAGAAAAATAATAGCTTAAATCAGGAAAATTAAAATAGTAATGAAGAGAATAATGACAAAAGGGATAATGAACAAACTATGCAAAGGAAAAATGTGACAATAAGGGGATAAAATATGTAGGAGAATGTAATTCTGATGACTCTGTATGGAAGCAATTTTATGCAACTGTCCTCTTGTTCTGAGGATCGTGAGTTAGCCAGCACTGAACTCTCTACTTCTAGAGTTTCCCTAGAAAACCTCAGTTAAGATCTTCAATGGGATTAGTAATATAATAGTATGTCAGTATGCCCAGAAAAATAACCTCTGGTTGAATATCATTGTGTACTTTCTTTATAATTGCTTAGGCTTTAATTAGCAATCAGGTTTAGTAAAGTGCATTCGAAATTTTTTTAAAAAGACATTAAATATTTAAAATAATTATGCTTTATCCCTTTTTGAAAAAAATAGTTTAGCAATTTCAAAATGTCTTTTAAAAATTATACTTTAAATGTAACTTTATTTTCTCCTCTGCCATTTTGGGAAGGAATTTTTTTCTGGTAAATACATATTTTTTTGTATTTAGAATTTGAATAACTTAAAATCCATACGATGCAATGTCGTCCCTGTTTCCTCTTTTTCTTATTGCCTTGAAGTTTGAAATTTCCTTTCATTTTTAGCATCTATTTTAGCTGACATAAAGGGCAGATGTATTATACATGTTTTGTACAGTCTGTATTTCACAACTGCTATCACAAAACTGATCAAGCATGAATTTACTTTAAATTATCTTCTGCTGTTAGCATGAATACTACAAATTTATTAAAAGCAAATCGTTCTCATGTTAAATATGCAAATAATTTGTAAGACCTTGATAGAAGACAATTGTGATGGATAAATTTGCCCTTGCCTCAACTGATTAATGTTCAGGCTAATAATATTTTGTATTTATCTACCTAGCTCCCTTGATAACCTTGGTACTTTTCTGTGACCAGTGTTAGGGAATTGCAACTGCCTCTTATTGAAACAAACTCAATTACAGAAATTCATGGTAGGTATAACATATGATTTAGACTAAAAATATAGTATGTTGGCTTTAAATAACTTATTCTCAGGATGCCTTAAAAATACATCAGGAAAGAGTATAATTAAGAAATTTATTATTTGATGCTTATTTTGGAAAAATAAACATTGATCAAAAGGTTCAAATAATAAAACAGTCAATTGGAAGAAAGTTTGCCACATCCTCTTGGGAAAACCTGTTGTAAGCCTTTGGAAGAAAGACCCCAGTGATTCAAGGTTTTGCATTTTCTTGCCAGTGTACTGAATATTACATGCTTTATTTGATGGTGCTCAGTTCCCCCACTTTACCTGCCTTATTTTCTAAAGGACTGTTGTTGTTGCTGTTTTCCCCCAAGAGTTTGGAGGAAAAGCTTAATTGCCTTGGTAGCACATTTAGGGTAGGCAGGATAAAACAGATTTATATCCTTGCTAACTTCTGGGCCCAATGTCTCTATACTATTTGTGTTTTTCTGTTCATACAGTAATAAAGTACTTCCCCATGATTTTCTTTTTTTTTTTTAACATTTTTTATTGATTTATAATCATTTTACAATGTTGTGTCAAATTCCAGTGTTCAGCACAATTTTTCAGTCATTCATGATTTACTAACTAATAAAAATTGATGCTATCCATTTTCAGTCTCCTGGAAAGTTTTACTTAAAAAGAAATCTACTCAGCACTAAGCTTTGCAGGTTAGAAGACTGAGGGTAATGTTGAAATTAAAAAAGTATTATGAACAACTGAACTATCCTTGATGATTTTTTAAAAAGTCAGATCAATAGATCCCTAAGTTAATCTTCTAATGGAACCATATCATCTTCAAAGAACCATTCAGAAATTGTCAAAACACAGCCCCAAACTGAAATCAGCTTCTAGACCAGACTGTGAATTTGTCAAAGCCCAGTTTTAGTGCATTCTCTCTGCCAGCTCTTCACTAGCTGGCACTTCACAGCCACTTTTCACTAGCTCACTGTTCATGGGCTAATCTCTGGTTGTCCAGAACTTTCCATGTGATATCCACCTCATTCTTGCACTCTTTGGCACAGTGCCATGATCCAGTGTTTCCAGACTTTATCACATCAAAATTTAGCAAGCCTGTGTTTCATGCTCACGAGATCTTTGCATGAGAAATCAGCAAGCTCTCTAGAGAAACTCATTTACACTGATCTGTAAAAGGATAACAATTCCATTATGTACTGGGGTTAGTAGGTAAAATATTTGTATTTTAAAGGGCATTATGAGAATCACAATTCCTTAAACCAAAGGTCTTCAAATATTTATTTTTTAAAAGTATCATTATCTAGTAATAAAACCCTGTTTTCAAATAAGTTTTTCTATAAAACAGATACAAGTGAAAGTGCTCTGGCTGAAGTAGAAGAATAGGAGAGGCACACACACACCCCACCCCCTTTCCCTCCTGCTTGCTCTCTGAGTGGCTCCAGAGCATCTCTGAGGAATTGCTGCAATTCCACACAGTCGGAAAATGATCTCATTAATGCAGTGGGGTAAGTGCTGGTGAGAATGTTAGGCACATAGTTTTCAAGAAAGGCTGATTTTGTTCCCCATGGGGACTTTTGAAAATATCTGAACACATGTCAGGTTGCCATAACTTGGGGAGGAAGGAAGTGGGTGCTATTGGCCTCTAGTGGATAGTGGTAAGGGTGTTGCTAAATATCCTCAATGTACAGGACAGTCTCCCACAAGAGTTTCCAGTCTAAAATGTCACAGTAGTGCTGAGGTTGAGAAAGCTTGCTCTAAAGAGAGTAGGGCACCAGGAGCTGCTAGGGGCCGGAGGAGGAGACAGAGCCTTGACAGGATGAAGGAAGACTCCAGCCTCTAGAGTCAGAATGTGACCAGGGCTTAACCAGAGAGTGACCAGGGCTTGTCCAGGGCTGGGAAAGGTAGAGAAGGCAGAAGCTTTGTAAAATGGTGGGATTTAAAATCTTGTTATAATTTGCAGGTTAACTTGCATTTGTCAGCAGCTAGATCCAAACAAATAAGCCTAGCACTTAGTAAAAAATATTAAACAGAAAGTTACGGTGTGACTAATAACCACCAGAGAGCCACCTCATGAACTCCAAATGTGAGGGTTTCCTGGCCTGTGGGGTGGCAGGCACCGGGCTGAGTCTGGAGGTGTCCCTGGTCCGCCGGGTCTCCAGGGAGCAGAGCAGAGCCAGAAGCCTAAACAGGGCTTCCTGAGGATCCAACTCCATCCCCTCCTTTCCTCAGGTGTAGTATCTGCTGCACCCGCTCATCCGCGGGGAGGATCTCAGAGGTTCTCTTAGAGGAAACCCCAATCCTCCTCTAAACGTCCTGCGGAGAAGGCAGGTGCGTCCCCACGCCCCCCAGCCTCACACCAGGGAAATGCTCTCTGATCTAAACGCCTCCTGCTGTAGCCCACCCTGACCTCAGACTCGGTCACTATCTGCTGTTGTTACTCTAAAAGACATCATTTTGAAATTTTAAAAAGTTAAAAAATACTTAATTACAATTATTAACTCTGTTAAGCGCTTTTGCCTGGTTCCATTTTCCTGAATAGGCTTCATCTAAAGGCCCCAGGGGCACCAAGTGACAGTTTTACGCGGGTCATCAGTTCGAAAGCTCTGGAGAGTCTAAGAGAAAACATACAATAAGTCCCCCACCCCACCCCCGCCGTCATTATATAGAAAAGAGAGAGAGAGAGGAAATCCTCCTCCCCCGGGGGCCCCTTTTGTGTTGTTCCTGCCGACGCAGCAGCCCTCCTGCTATATAGACCCGCGCGCCGGCCCCGCCGCACTGAGCTCGCGCCGCACGTGTGCTCCAGCCATGGGGAAGGTGAGCCCGGCGCCCGGGCCGCCAGGGGCCCCGCACACGGGGGCTGCGAGCCTGGCCTGAGCCCTCTCCTCCCCTTCCTTGCAGATCACCTTCTACGAGGACCGGGGCTTCCAGGGCCGCCACTACGAGTGCAGCAGCGACCACGCCAACCTGCAGCCCTACGTGGGCCGCTGCAACTCCATCCGCGTGGACAGCGGCTGCTGGATGCTCTACGAGCAGCCCAACTTCTCGGGCTGCCAGTACTTCCTGCGGCGCGGGGACTACCCCGACTACCAGCAGTGGATGGGCCTCAGCGACTCCATCCGCTCCTGCCGCCTCATCCCCCACGTGAGTCCCGTTCCCCTGGTCCCGCGGGCCCTCGAGTCACCCCAGCGCTCCAGGCGCGGGAGTCATTCTCTAGGGCGGTGGCCTTCTTTTGCCGGCCCTCTCTGCGTTCTCTTTCCCTTTATTGATATCTCGAAGGCTTCACTGAAAAAGTACGCGATGCAATGCTTTTAAGTGAAATTTTCTTTTCCTTTGCTAAAATTGAACTCACCTCTACTCGGAAAAAGTAGTGCATGGCCTTAGTTCACGGCCTCTACGGCAGAGGGGTGAACAAGCAACAGGTGGACCCACACTCAGGCGGCCTGAAACTGGTCACTGGGGCCGGTTCTCTCTGTCCTCTCAGTGAGACAGCGCTAGTAAGAGCAGCTAGTTCATAGAGCTGTGATAAGGTCCAAAGGAGACTGCCTGGCACGGACAAGCCACCCCCTCGTCCAATATCAAGCGTATATCAAGTCCTGCCTTGATTAGGCAAAACAAATAACCAACAGTGCGATTTCAGTAGCTCCTGCAAAGCTACCCAAATAAAGCCCCAGCAGCCTGGAATTCCACAGCTAGAGATGCTCTAATTTAACTATGACAGAGTCCTGTGGCCACTGCGGGGAAGTTTGAAACCCCGCAGAGGCTTTAATGCCTCAACAGGACCCAGACTGGCATTAGGAGCCTGGAAATCTAGGCTTCCACTTTCCCGTCCTGCCTCTTCTGATTATAGACCGAGAGCCCTAGTCAGTAGTTTCTCATAAAAGAAGACTTAGACTAGTTGCTGCACATGTGTTGGGCTGTTGTGAAGATCAAATTAGGTAACATACATATGAGTCCTTTGCAAACCGTGGAAGGTGCCTTGTTATCAGTTTTTTATACCTCAGAATGAATTGCTTATGACAGCCTTCCTAAAGAGGATTTAATGGTGGAAGAAGGAAGGCATGGAATGGATACCCACTCAGAAGGAACAAGCAGATAAAAGAAGAAGTGCTCAAGAAAAGACAGACAGGATTTGCTTAGGACCAACAGCCTACCTTCCATTTCCTTAAGATTTTATAATCTGTTGATCTAGACAGGCCTCATTCATCATCTTGAACTTCTGTTTTTATTAATTACCTAAAACTGCTTTTCTGGAGCATATACTAGAGCTGAGAACTGAACCCTCTGATGGCTCTTACTCTTTAGGATTTTGGAGCAGCAGGACTTAAAAAGAAAGGAAAGGATTAAGGATTTGCCTGGGCTGAATCAATCTGTACCTCACTTTGGGGAAAGCAGTTCGACTTCCTTTCTCCCCAGCCTCTTCTAATGTTACTGAGATTCAAAATCAAGCCTTTTGCCAGGGATGTATTTGTCTTTTTATTTAAATATCTAATTATTTTTATATCTTCCAAGGAGAGCTCCTGACTACCGTAAGTTTATAAAGGAAAGAGCAAAACAAATATAGAAAAATTGTTACTTAAGAATGGTACTAAATAGAGCCAGCATGTATAGTTCATATTGGTGGTGACCCAGAAAAACTCTAGGGAATACCATTCATGTCACTGTCTATGTGGATGGTGCCCTTTTGTGTTTTTAAAAAATTTTTAAATTTATTTTTGAGGGCATAATTAAGCTTACTTATTTATTTATTTTTAGAGGAGATACTGGGGATTGAACCCAGGGCCTTGTGTATGCTGAGCATATGCTTTACCACTTGAGCTATACTCTCCCTCTCCTTTTTGCATTTTGCAGTGTACAACCTATCCAACCATACACAGCAGCCCTAGTGTTGGCAGTCTCTTTCTTTAATTTTGTCACCTTTGATACAGGAAAGATAAAGCAATGCCCATCCCCCCAGGGGTGCGAGTGAGTGGTTGCTAAAGGCTAGGTGTTCTGACTTTTCCCCACCTGCTGATCGCTGAACCCACAGACAAGCTCCCATCGGCTGAGGATCTACGAGCGAGAGGACTACAGGGGCCAGATGGTGGAGATCACCGAGGACTGCTCCTCGCTCCATGACCGCTTCCACTTCAGTGAGATCCACTCCTTCAATGTGCTGGAGGGCTGGTGGGTCCTCTACGAGATGCCCAACTACCGGGGGCGGCAGTACCTGCTGCGGCCGGGGGACTACAGGCATTACCACGACTGGGGGGCCACGAGTGCCCGAGTGGGCTCCTTGAGGAGGGCCGTGGATTTCTGCTGAAACATTTTTACTCCACCCTTTTCTCCATGTAGAAGCTAATAAAATGTTTCCTGTGTGTTTCATGCAGTAAAGTGGTCCTCTTTTCCTTTTAGGCTCATTGGAAAGGTCCATCAAAATTAAAGCTGAGAATACAGTAGACTTGCTTACACAGGGTGGGGTGGGGTAGTAGTTAAGAGCACAGGCTCTGGAACCAGAACGCCTGGGTCCAAACCCATTTAATAGCTCGAGGCAATTGGCAAGTTACTTAGCATTTCTGTGCCTCAGTTTCCTAATTTGTAAAATTCGGTGTAATAATACTCTTCATTTCATAAGGTTGTAGTGTGGACTAAATGAGGTATTATTTTAAAATAACTTACACATTTTAGCTTTGCAGATAGTAGTTTCTAGGAAACTGTTCTGTAAGCTTGCTGTTGACACATCTCGTCACCTTCTTAGTAGAATTCCCTTTTGGAGACGGCATTAAGTAGGATGGCTAAGTGATATTGCTGTAGAGGGAGAAAAAGTCAGAGATAGAGAGATGTTAAGATAACTGTGCCAGACACAACTTCAGTGTAAATATATTTGACTGCCTGAATAAATTTATTAATATATATGTATCCAGAGCACAAATATAAGAACCAAGTGCCAACTTAATGAACAGTCCAAAGGACCCTTCCAAAAACGTTTCTGCTTAGGGGGGTTACAAAACACTCAGGTAGTGTGCACTGATAAAAATGAGCACAGAGTGACAGAAGTAAAGGTGGAAGGTACATGATCAGGAAACTAACATGCAGTTGTGCAAAGTTCTTAAATCTGTTATTGGCTAGGCTGATATTTCTCCCATACTGGGATCAATTTTTTATTACTTTTAATTCATGAATCAGCATTTGATAATGATCATAGCACTAAGAAAGAAAAAGGCAACATAGGAACCGACCATTTAATTGAATTCAAAATTTCTTTGCAGGACGATGAAATTCATCAAATGAAATCTGAGTGGGTATTCCCCATAAGATTTTCTTTAATTAAAAATACTACTGGGTTCAATCTCCAATACCTTCTCTAAAAATAAATAAACCTAATTACCCAACCCCTACCCTGCCAAAATAAAAATAATTAAATAATACAAAAATCAATCCATCAATAAAATATTAAAAAAAAAAGAAAATACTAGACTTCTCAATTTCAGATGCTTACCTGTAATTGAGAAAAGAAAAATTACTTTCCAGCTCAGGGGTTTGTCTTAATTGTAAAAATGGCAACCTCTTTTTGAAATAAGTTCTTGGTGAGCTGAATAGCTGTGATTAAGGAGGAACCACTGCATTATTTTCTACTTGAAAAAATATATACATCTGGGAGCTAGCAAAACTGTTGTTCCTCAAACCCCATATGTTAAAGGAATAAAATGGTCAAATGATTTATGCCTAACATCTTACTTCCCTAACACATGTGCATGTTCCAAGATATTTGGAGAAGGTCTAAGGACATTTAGATCTATGCTAATGCAGTAGCCACCATCACATGACTCTATTTGGCTAGACTTCATTTGGTTAAGTCTGAAGATGCGTCATCAGTGTAAAATACACACCAGATTTCAAAGACTTAGTATGAAAACTATAATGCAAAGTACCTCAATATTTTTCCAATTAATTTAATATTGAAATGATATTATTGTGAACATACTAGGTTTAATAAAATCTATTATTAAAGTTGATTTTGCCTGTCTCTTTTAACTGTTTTAATGTGGCTACTAAGAAAATTTAAGATTACCTTTATGCCTCTTATTATAATTTATTTCCCAGGCCCCTAGGCTAAAAAGATGAGTTTTAATTTATATTCAGATACAGCTTAGCTTGAAAATTGAGTTGTATAAAATCCTGAAAGTTAGGAGACAGAAGAGAATATGCTTAAGTTTTACAGTCATTGAACATCCATTCCCTTATTAGGAAAGACTCAATTAAATTATAATTTTCACCTCTTATGGGTCTGAGGCAGCGGGGGATGGATGCCCATACTGTCTCATCAGGTGGTGGTTCCATTAACTACACTGAATTGAAGTTTCCACAACAAATGTGAAGCGTCCTGCATTCTATGGATTCAGATCCCTTCTCTCCTCAGCTAATTTTCCCTACTCTCCCTCTCCCTGTCCTGTGAGGCCCTTCAGTGACAGGATTTTCATTCTGGAAGCTGACATGTCTGCCTCCCTTAACTTTTCAAACACTGTTGACATTGTTATAGACTTCGTAAAAAGTATGAAAAACAACTGGCTGAAAATATTCATCTTTGACTGTTTACTCTGGCTAAATCAATACATTATTTTTGAGCAAACTCACATGCTCGTATTTAGGGAAACAACCAGATTTTTTACGAGATGAAAGGACAGCAAACTACTAAAGAGATAAAAATGGTAAACACAGTAGAAACTGAGAAGGAACAGTTGAATATTCTGGAAGACACTGTTATCCAATGCTGGAACGTCAGGAGGCATGAGGGCTGAATACAAGCTCTGCAATCATGTTTTTAAAAGATTATGTAGGGTATTGTGCACAGAACTCAGATTGTCAAGGTTCAACAAGAGGACACCAGATCTCATTCATACACAGGGGTTTTCTTTACCATCTATTATTCATTCTACTTTTCAACTATTGAAAAAAAATCCGATAAAATGGAGTTTAATTTGATAATCCCTGAAATTTAAAGGATGTATATATGGTCCTGGAGGAAGGATAATTAAAGAGGGATCCTAGATGCTTCCTGCCTTATTAACGGTCCTGACAATCCATAGGCTTTTGCTGGTTACAAAGAATAAATTATTGTTCCAAATATGGGACGGCAGTAGAATCCTGCATTTCCATTATAGAGGAATTCAAATGGAAAATTTTTCCCTTCAAGATTCATGCCTTGATATTTTGCAAAAACACTTGAAAATGTTTGTCAAATAGCTGGATGAGAGTAGCTTTTTATGGTATTTGAAAAATAGAAACTAGAGAACTTGAGTAATCCATGAACTATATATTAATCTGTCCAACAAAACCTGAATATTGCATGCTGTTCTTTGTGGACAAAATGCTAATAGAGCAAAGGCAAAGAAAAAGACATCAAAAAAGGAAAATTTTTCTTTTCTAAGTCAGGTGCTAGTTTTCAAAACTCAGTTCAAGTACTGTTTTTTTAACAAGGTGAGGCCAATGGAATGTTTTCAGGATATTTGTTCTGACATGCAATTATTTTTATCCTGCGAATTTGTAGCCATAGAGAAAGATGCTGTCAGGCTGACTGACTAAAGGAATTCTCCACAGTCGAGGACACTAGAATGTTGATAAAAGACTGAATGAGGAGGTAATAAATTGTTTATGGCACTTGAGAGATAAAGAGTTACTTTTCTAAGAGTCATGTGTACTGATTGGTTTCATGAAAGACCTTTACCCTAGACAGAAGAGCTAAATGTCAAACTTCATAATTAAATAGAAAAAGAAAAACTGAAATATTTGATTTATAACAAATATACATTACTAATAGCTCAACCTCACACAAGAGGATCATTTGTGAGACCTATGTACCGATGTGTTCACTCACAAGCCCAATCAATTATAGTATCAACAGGAGAGGGAAAGAAGCATGCAGGAAGAGTAGATTTGTCTGCAGGATTCAGAGATTAGTTACTATTTTGTAGTTTACATATCAACTTTGTGAAAAACAAAGGCAGTGAAGCATTTTCAAAACTACCTTTTCAGAAACTCTCAGGCTACAGGTGCACTGTCCTCGGAATAGCCATTAGTGAAGGAGAGGACATCATACATTCCTCGATTTATGTAAAAAGCCATGCCTTTCCCACATCCCTGTCTTTAATTGGGCCAATGGGCTTTGTATTTGTTAAAAATCATATTCCTGATTCCCCATAGCTCAGCTCCCATACGAATACCTCCATGTTAGTCTGCTGTGCTTCAGGGCAAGTTGTCAGTGGTACGGTGAAGTGAGAATAGTCTTGGGGTTGGAAACCCCTGACTCCTTGCTTCTCCATGCACATCATCACATTTGGGCATATTATCAAATCTTTCAAAGTCATGATTTTTTTGTCTGTTAGATGAGGAGAGTGAGAAATTGTAAGTATTTGCCTTGCATAGTGCCGGGTGCAGACTAGGTATTTAGTAACTGTGGTGTCTCTTCCTTTCCTCATTGAAGCTGATTGCTCTGTTTTCCTGGTGATTCACAGTGGGACATTCGCTATGTTGAAAGCATTAGGAAAATCGTGGATTTCAGAGCCTCAAATTTACTCATCAGCCAAATAAAGATATTGAGAAAAGTGAGACTAACCACCCAGTAGAGTAGTTAGCATATAATAAATGCTAGTTTGATTCTTTCTTTTCTTAATTGAAAGGGATTGTGTTCGAGATTAATAGTTGACTATATTAGATTAACAAAATATACCAATCTAATCTTTCCTCTATTGGATTGCTTTTATCTAATGAGTTTGCATCACTAAATAACAAAATATTAGAAAAATAACTTAGAACAGAAAATCTTAGTTCTCTGAATTCCAAATCGTCTCTACTACATATTGATAAGATTACACCCAATGCCTTCCTATTTTAACTCCATCAGTAAATAACTTCAACCTGTAAAATATTCTCAAAGTACAATCAAGATGTGTGATCCATTGTGATCCTGTGCTTCGTTTGTCAGAAAGGAAGCTGATCAGTGGAGAAAAGGAGGGGTCCAGGAAGAGGATGGTAACATCAGAACTGAAATCTGCTCTGATCTGAGAAATAAATTTCTGGGTGGTTTTGTCTCCTTTGCTGCAGGTGCTATTATTGCCAGTCAATGCATCGTGATAGGAAACAAGTGCTAATGTGAAATGAAAATTTCTCTTTTAGGAACCATAAAATATGTTTAGGTAAAATAATGCAGTGAAAGGAGATGGTCTCTCTCTGGGCATCAGTGTTGACTGAATGCAGAGAAACCGGAAATTTATTCAGGAGTTTTTGGCAATTGATACCAAAAAATCTCTGAATATGATCAGGATTCTCAAATTCTGTCCAGAACTGAAACTAGGTAAGTGGTGGCTCCTTTTAATATTTTTTTAAATTGAAATCCACTTATTTCTAGAGTCGTACTCCTGAGTTGCCATATTTTATTCAGGCAAGTTTTTATGCATATTATTTGTCAAATGTTAGAAGAAAACAGCATTGTCACATTGTCACAAAAATCATTCGTCTCCGTATTCCTCATCAACTTCTCTCTCCTCCTTTCTGAATTTCCTAACAGTCAGATGTGGACATCTCCTGACCAGTGATGGCTGAGTATCCACCATCTATTATCTCCTTCCTCCTTCGTACAAAATGTGAACTGTGTTCAAGTCTCCAGCCTTCTCCATGTGCTCTGTGATTCTCGGGGAAGGCAAGTACATCTCCAGCTCCAAAGAGGTCAGTAGTCCTAAACCAACTGCATTAATCCTGCCTGCCTAGCCAATAAAGGAACCCAGCTTTCAGCCAGACAGAGCATGGCATTCTCCTGGTGACTGATACCAGATGAGAGTTGACACATGACCTAAACCAGCTCAACCACAAAAAATGTTATTTCATTTTTGGGGTAAAAGCTTTTTCTTTGTCCTGCTGTGTCATCTGGGTTGGTATTTCTGCCATCTTGAAACCTCGTGGGTAGGCTTATAATACAAGTCCAGAAACCACACTATGTTAACAAAGCCAATGCATGGAGGAAGACAGAACTGAGGAAACTGCAGAGAAGCCAGAGTCTTATTTTAAATATACTTGGAGACAACACCTCTCTCTGAACTTCCTTCCGTGTGAGGTGCTAAGTATCTTTATAGTTTAAGCTAATTTGAGATGGAGTTTCTATTACATGTAGCCCAAAGCATTAACGATATCTGAGAAAAGGAAAAACTGATTCTATCTTGAGCTCCTGAGAATGTCCTCATGAGTTTAATCCAATTGTGCTTTTCCAAATCCCAGACACTAGGTGGTTGAGATTTGGGCACATGATCAAGTTTGGCCCATGATGATCAAAGAGCTTCAGATCTGCAAACTGAAAATTTGGGGGACCGGAACTTTCTTTTGATTCTCCACTGGATCAGAATAAGAATGAACTCAGTTCTGGTGACGACCTGAAACCAGTGAGTCCCGTTTCTCTTATGCCATTTTAGATTGGATTTTTTATTCCTTGCAACTGAAAGCATCTTACATGAATCTTAAACCTCTAAGAAATACTAATTTTGATATATTTCTGGTTGAATTTCATTTATCATGTCTGTGATCAACTGCAGGCATTTTTCCAAAAGTTTGCAGGATTTATAAAGGCCAGAAACTCGTTCATTAAAAAAAATTTTTTTTAATCGGGAAATTAACATGAAGAAATAGGCAACATATTTTTTCCTGTTTAAAGTTTACAGCCAGTGGAGAATGTTCCTAGAGCTCTTCCTTTACTCAATTCGAGCAAAAGGAAGCAGCAGATTGGTCAGGCGCTCTCTCTGTTTTCCAAGAGGCCATGAGGCAGCCTGGGGAAAGTGAGAGGTCACCTTGATCATACTGCCGTGAGGTGTTTTCACTTGTTTCAGGTCAGGCACAAACAGCCCCTGTTCTACATTAGGAAAATAACAAAATTGATACCCGCAAAACTTATCTGTCTAATAACATGACATATTTTTATGCTTTTAATGCTGGATTTCAAACCATCCTGCTGGCACCAGAGAACTCAAAGCCAAGAAACTCTCCGAAAGGGAAAAGACACACAGCCCCACGAGGGCCTTCAGTGCTTCAGTCTTTGCTCCCAGCACCATTCATCCTGCTCCCACTTCTCATGGGAAACGAACATGGATTCAAGTTTGTTGGCATGGAATCTCTGCGTTAGTCACTGTCACACAACCCACTTTATCTAACAATATGCTAAACAGAAACTTTCTCACTTAGAGTCACTTTGATCCAAGATACCCAGATAAGCCCTGAGGACTATTAAAAAAAAAAGATGAATAAATTCTGGAAATCGAATGTGCAGCATGGAGACAATAGTTAACAATACTATATTATACACCTGAAAGTTGCTAAGAGAGTAGATCTCAAATGTTCTTCCCCCAAAAAATGGTAGCTGATGTGATCGATATGTTAACTCACCTTATTATAGTAATCATTTTCTGATATGTACATGTATCAAATCATGATGTTGTACACCTGGAAGTTAAAGTTCTGTGTCAATTATGTCTCAGTAAAGCTGAGGGGAAAAAGAAAAAAGAAAAAAAAAAAGACCTGCTGGGAGGTTTTTTTATATTTCTATCATTCAGAAATATTTTTGGAATTATTTTCTTTTTGAAACCCTCCTATGATATTTGACGTATTCTTTTGACAGTTGCTCACGATAACAAATTTCCTACTGAATGTAGAACAGGCTTATTCATCAGCACCCATGATTAAGGAGAACAAATTAGGTGAGTGATTTAACTGGGCAATAATGGTTTTTGATTAAAAAAAAATTAAGTGAGGCTCTGAAAAACCTATGTAGGTAAGCAAATGCAGATTATTTTTTCCTCTGATTTGAGTAGGACCATGAAAAATACTTGCTATCATCTTCAGAAAAAAATAAAAATGTCCAATAAAGCAACAAAAATTTTCCTCGAAGAATGCTAGTCTACAATCCCTTTGTACTCCTTTGGTTATGAAAACTTTTTCCCCTTTAAGAATATTCTTGGGTGGAGGATATAGCTTAAGTGGTAGAGCGCTTACTTAGCATGGATGAGGTCCTGGGTTCAATCCCCAGCACCTCCCCTAAAAATAAATAAACCTAGTTACCTCCCCCCACCAAAATAAAAAATAATTAAATAATACAATAATAAAAAATAGAACATAAGCTCTTTTAAAAAAAAGAGTATTCTTTAAAAACGAATTTGTGTTTGAGTGGGAGAGTTGGAGTATAACCTGCTAAACTAATAATAAAATATAACTTGGTGAGGGGAAGTGGGACCTAGAAGAGATGGTATTAAATACATGATTGTTGAAAGGAAAGGGGTCGTGTCTACCCAAGAAAAAAATCTGTATCTTATCTGAAATCTTGCTTAGGTGTTACCTATGAAACAGGGAAAGAGTGGATACTGTGCGATAAAACCACATAACAAAAGGCTCTCTCAGGTGATGGGGAGAGATGCAGCTCCAGGTCACTATAAATGGTAGCACTTACTGTATCTCAATTTGATCAATTCAAAAGCTCCCTCTACTCCAGACCTTCTCACATTCAGAAAGACTTTATGGCTTCCTTTTTGTTGGTGAAGACACTTAGACCTTTACAATTTAATACATCACAGGTTGCTTTCGATTTCATTCTCGGGGATACTGCTCATTTTCTGTGGCATGCGGGGAACAAAAAGTGACTTTTTTTTTTCTGTAATAGATAAGAATTTTAAGTACATTTTCCACATCTCCCAGTATTTTTATTTCAAAGATTTGTCAGGTCTGTCTCTGAAAGGGACTGAGATGACTTTGAGATTAAAATATACAGGGAAAGAGGCACTTAAGTCTAAAACATACCAGATTCCATTTCAAATAAGCAAAATGCACTTTAGTTACTAGTTTACTCAGATCTAAACACTTGGGGCAATGAAATAATTGTCTCCAAGCTCCGTGTCATCTACTGCGAATAAAGGAAGCAGAGTGGGCTGCAAAATGGGCTTTCATTTTCTCCAGATGCACGATTTTTGTTTAGACTGAAACCCCAGCTTAAATTTACCATGAAAATCCTTGTTTACAAATGGAAGAAATTTCTACTGGAAAAACTCATAGCAGGAGATAGTTGCTTCCTGGGAGCAAGCGGATATATCCTTCATCAAGTGAAATCAATTGTACCAGGAGTAACAGGACTTGGACACTTGGAAAAAACACAGAGTAACTGTTACAAGCCAACAATTAAAAGACATGTAAATGAATTTAAAATGGGCAAAAGGATCTGAATAAATATTTCTCCAAAGACGAATGAAAAGATGCTCCACATTATTAGCCATCAGGGAAATGCAAACCAAAACTGTCATAAGATGACACTTCACACTCACTAGAGTGGCTGTAATAAAATAAAATTAAAAACAGATAATGGGGTGGGGGGCAGGGTGTATATCTCAGAGGTCCAGTGCATGCTTAGCATGTGTGAGGTCCTGGGTTCAATCCCCAGTACCTCCATTAAATAAATAAATAAATAAATAAATAAATAAATAAACCTAATTATCTCCTCACCCCCAAAAATTAAAAATTAAAAAAAGAAAAATAAAAAAAATATTTTAAAAACAGGTAATAACAAGTGTTGGAGAGGATGTGGAGAAACTGGAACCCTCATACACTGCTGGTAGTAATGGCAATGGTACAGCCGCTTTGGAAAACAGTCTGTCAGTTCCTCTCATAGTCAAACTTAGATCTACCATGTTACCCAGCAATTCCAATGCTAGATACTTACTCAAGAGAAATGAAGGCATATGTGAACATGAAAACTTGCAAAAAAGTTCATAGCAGCATTATTCATCATCACCTAAGATGGAAAAAGCCCAAATGTCCATCTACTGTTGAATGGATAGACAAAAATATGACATATTCATACAATGGAATATTATTCAACAATAAAAATAAATGAAGTACATGTTACAACATGGATGAAACTTGAAAATGTTATGCTAAGCAAAAGAAGCCAGTCACGAGGGCTCATGCATTCTATGATTTAATTAATAGGAAATGTCCAGAACAGAAAAATCTATAAAGATAGAAAGTAACTTGGTGGTTGCCCAGGGGTTGGTGAGTTATTAGGTATATTGGAATTCTATCTTAATAATAATAAGATTATTATTAATCAAAAACACAAAGGAAGCCTTCAGGGTAGGTGGCTTACAAAGGCCACAGACAAAATAATCTTATACTTTGTTAAACAATTTTTTTCTCTTGTTACTAATAACTTTCTATAATTTCCTGCTCTACAATAGGATTTTATATTTGATCCTTTAGCATAGTTGGTAAAAAGATAATTTTTTGAACATATGGATGTGCATAACATGTTAAGTCATTTCCACAGTGCCCCATGCAATTATTAACAGATGTGCAAAGAGAAGCCTGGTTTTCTGATTTTCACTCTATGACATGGTCTCTTAGCAACACAACCCTTCAAGTGTCTGGTTCCCAATACTCGAGTCCAGAAAATGAAATTGTATTTAGAAAGCAAGGAAATATAGTCACAAGGATGTGCTATTAAAATTAAAATGTATGGATTTTAGAATCCAGACCTTTAGAAAATACAGTATCAAGAAGTCAGAGCTCATTCAAGCTGAAGTTGAATGGAATCATTTCTTATCTCAAATTGTGATGTTTTAAAAGGTCCTTTCTTTTGTTCTTCCTTGCAAGAGTGACGTCTCAGGGGGAAGACACAATCTGTTGGCTGACAGCTTTTTTTTCCTTTGGCCTCTCACGCGTGGACTTTAAAATTATATTTAGAGCTCAGCGTATTATCAGGACGAAGACATACTGGTGGAAAAGAAGATAACAGAAAGAACAGAGTGCTCTGAAACAGTAGGAGGAGGTGCTGAAGGTTGAAGAGATCTTTCTGGCAACTCAAACTCTCATTTCCATCAGCTCTGCCCTTTTTAATAGCTCAAACCAAATGAAGTCTTTAACGTCATCTCTGTTCCACAGAGGAAGAGCAATGCCCTCTGGCTGACAGGGATAAAGAAAGGCAAAGATGTTCCTAGAATTTTTCTCTGTTTGCTCTTTCAGATCTTTGACTTCTTGTTTTTGTGTGTTCCTATTGGCATTTGTGTTACCTTAAAGTCTCTGGGCTATGTTGCAGATGTTCTGTCTCGCTGGTATCTCGATGCATTCCCTCTGACAGAATAGGGACTCAAGAATGTTGCTGAAGGTTTGGTCTTTGTTTTAGTAGGTAGCGGGTTTTTGTTCCCTTGCTTTTATACTGTCAGCACCTAAAAATCCCAATTTTCAGAGACGTACATCTTTGTCTTCCTCCTGTCTCTTCACAAAATGAATTACATTTCTAGGAAAGAGGACCTATGCCTACTTTTAGACCACGGTTTGTTTTTTATTAAAATAAGTTGGGAGTTTGGTATTAACAGATGCACAGTTCTATGAATAAAATAGATAAACAACAGGGAACTACTGTATAGCACAGGGAATTATATTCGATTCCTTGTAATAACATATAATGGAAAGTACTCTGAAAGAAAATTATATATGTAACTGAGTCACTTTGTTGTACACCAGAAACTAGCATTGTAAATCAATTCCACTACAATAAAAAATTTTTAAAAATCAGCTTGAGAGGTGTAGAGGTTGCTTTGCAGTTGTTGTGTGATGCTGTGACTAATGACAGGAAGAAGTAGAGAAATCTGATGGGAAATTAATAGAACGAGCAGTCACTAAGGCTTCAGAAGAAGATGTTGAACTTGTAATACATTTGTTTGTGTGTTGTTTCAATTGGCTGTGTCTTTGTTGGGGACTCACTTCACACTTCGGCAGATTAATAGTGTCCAGGTAAGTATTGCTGGCCTCTGGTGATCCGAATTAAAAGGAAGCTATGTACAGCTCTTCCCAATCCCATCTCCACCATGTGGAAAGGAGATAAGACTTAGCTAAACATAAATGTTTACTAGCAAGCAGGCAAAAAAAGGGGGGAGGCAGGGGACAAAACTTGAGCCAGAGAAAGCACATGGCAAAGCTACCCACAGCAGCAATCCTTGTACAGCTTAAATGTTTTGTGGCAGAAAATTCGGTCATAGAGCTCCATTTCTGGCTCTCCTTTTTCAGAACTTGATTCTTGTCTTCTTTATTGTTTTCATAGTGTCTGCTTTTCTGATAGTGACAGTGTCACTTCAATTTTGGAAGTAGAGTATAAATAAATTTTAAAGTGGATATTGTGTGAGCTTCAGAGCCAGGCAGTGACAAACTGCTCCTTTAAAGAAGACGGCCGTGCCCACTTAAGCCTCACCTAATGCCCTGCTCGCTGTTTTGAGCTATTTCACTTGTTTTTACAACCTAACGTAGCCTTCTTCTAGGCTGTCAAATCACGCCATTCTTTCCTTCAAAGCCTGGTTTTCAATTTATATTGCTCATCCTTCCTGTTACTCCAGTGTTTTAAAAAAATCAAAAACAACAACTCTTGGATTGTGTTTGATTTTTCTTCTTTTTTTCTTTCTTGGTTGTTTTTTAGCAGAGGTACTAGGGATTGAACCTAAGACCTCATGAATGCTAAGCATGTGCTCTACCATTGAGCTATACCACCCTGCCCTGATTCTTCTTGTACTATTCCATATCTAGCTCACCTTTCAGCTTTTTCCTCAACATATATCCAATAATTGCTCACTTCCCATTAGCTCTGATACCTGCACACTGGACTGAACTCACCATCACCTCTTGCCTAGATTATTATAATAGTTTCATAATAAAGCTCTTTGCTTCCATCCTTTCCTTCTACAGTCTATTTTCTACACAGCAGCCAACGTGATCCTTTTATAACATAAGTCATATTATGTTACATTTCTGCTAAAACTCTGCCAAGTATTTCCATTCCACCAAAGTAAAAGCGTTAAGTCCTTCCTGTGACTGACATGTCATTACATAACCTGTTATCTTTCTAGCCCCCTTGTCTACTATTCTGCCGTTATTTTACTCTGAATCACTTACACTGAGCAAGCCAGCGTGCTCTTTCTTTAGAGCTTTTTCTCTAGCTGTGCCTTCTGATTGGTCAATTCTTCTCCAGATTTCTTGCAATTTCTAGCAATTTCATAACCTTCACGTCTACTGAGATATCACTTTCTGGTCATCCCATTTGATACTGCAACCTACATTTCACACTCAACTCACCTCCTGCCCCAGCATGTCTAGTCACCATCACTTTACTTCTTTTTAACCCATAGAAATTGCTTCCCTCTGACATATTCTGAGTTATTTATTTATTGTAGCCTGTCTTCACCCACTAAATTAAATTTCTTAAGAACATAAGCCTTTGTTTAGTTCATTGAAGATTCCCTTGTCCATTGAACAGTGCCTGGTACATGAAAAATAAATCAGTGAATCAGTATATTCATGTTAAGATACTCAGCCACTGAAAAGGAGTCTTGCGCTGTGGTAGTTCATTAGTCGGTTTTGTTAGAATACTTGTTCTTCATGGAACCTCGTGGACAGCAGGATGCTGATGCTGACACATATATTTACTATCCCCGTTATCTCAAACAGACTGCCTGATAGAGGCTCATTTATGGACCAGTGGGTTTTTAAATAAAAAGGCCTAACTCATGACAACTGTTTGTCATCTGCTTTACCAAATGCTGTTGCAAAACAAGAGAGATGGATGAGTAAGCTCCATGATTCACCTATATTTTTCCCTCATCTGCAAACACAGTCCTTTGACTCTTTCTATTCCATGAGTCATTCAACTTTTTATAGTTTCCCCATTTCTCTCCCTCCTTTTCCTATAATCAGCCTTCGATAAAAATAATAAAAAACATTGTAAATGAAATGAAGATATAGGTAAAACAAATCAAACCAAAACAGAAACATTTGATGCTATGGTTTGAATTTTATGTGAAATTTTTTTACATCTTTTTTTTTGTATATACCTAAAATGTAGGGATCTTTACAATCTGGGCTAGTAGTTTTGAGATGGTTTTATGTATGTGTGTATATATGTGTATGTGTTTGAAGGTAACTTATTTAATTTTATTATATGAATTTCAATTTCCAATATCATACATCTGTTCTGGAAATTGGGGAAAACAAAGGGAAGCATAAATAAGAAATTAAAATTACAAAATCCCACAACTGAGAGGTAATCACTGCTTACATTTTGTTAGAGATAATCACTGTTTACATATCTGTGTCTTTAAAAAATGTAATTTATTTCCTCTTAAATTTTTTCCAAAAGTAAAATTATAGTTTTAACTAGAGCTGTTTATAGTTTTTGAGTTTTAAATTTTTTGAACATATGATACACATGTTCTATAAAACTGTATAACAGCAAACAATATAGAAAAGGGCAAAAGAAAAAGTCTGAAATTCCTCAATTAAGAGTAATCATTTTTTAATTCATTAGAATTTTTTTCAAACAAGTCTCTTTACTCTGAAAATAGGATAGATAAACAGAAATAAGTTTTTAATCTGACATCATTTTTTCATTCTATTTTTGTTGAAAATATGAGAGAAAATGTTCTTGAATTTTGGATGAGGAGTAAAAGGAAGATTTGTGCACTATTGGTGGGAATATAAATCGGTGTAGCCATTGTGGAAAACAGTATGGGGGTTCCTCAAAAAAACTAAAAATTGAACTTCCATATGATCCAGCAATTCCACTTCTGGATATTTATCCAAAGAAAATGAAAACATTAACTCAAAATAATCTAGACACCTCCATGTTCATTACAGCAATCTTTACAATAGCTAAGATATGGAAACAAACTAATCATCTGCCAATGGATGAATGGATATGGAAACTGTGATATATATGTGAAGTAAGTCAGCCAGAGAAAGACAAATACTGTATGCTTTCACTTGTATGTGGACAAAAACAAAACCAAAAAACAAGTTCATAGACACAGAGAACAAATGGTAGTTGCCAGAGGAGGGGCATGGAGAGGTGGGAGAAATGGGTGAAGGGGGTCAAAAGGTACAAACTTCCAGCTACAAGATAAATAAGTCCTAGGGATGTGATGTACAGCATGGTGACTAATTAATGCTGTTCTATTGCATATTTGAAAATTACTAAGAGACTAGACCTTAAAAGTTCTTATCATAAGAAGAAAAATGTATAAATACATAAGGTGACATATTTACTAGACTTATTGTGGTGCTCATTTTACAATATATATAAACATCAGATCATTATGTTGTACATCCTTGTTGAGGTTTTTCTAGATGGTTAATATGGTCAGTATTTTATTTGGGACTACAGAGAATAACTTGTCAAGATGTTTTCCCCTTTTTCTTCAGCAATTCTTACTATACTTTGTCTTCACTCACCTTTGCTCAGGTTTCTTCAGAGATGTTTTCGTAGATCCCATGTATTTCTTTTGACTGCTGCTTTTCTTTGAATGGGAAGATTTGTCTGTGAGGTGTGAGCTTGGGTGGTTGGCAGTTTGATTTTTAAAGCACTGTCTTTCATCTGAGGAGCATACTTTCTTTCAGTTTTCAGTGTTCAGGGTTTATATGGGCCACAGAAAAAACTCTGAGGCCACAGGTCCTCCAAGGTTCCATCAGCTAATCATTACTTACTGCTTTCTCCACCAGACTTAATCTACCAATCTCTCCCTCGGACACACATCTAGGTAGGATGCACTAAATATTGTGAGTCAGCATAGTTCCCCCTTCAAATCCACATATTTTGCAATACAAACATCACTCAAAAAACATTGCCCACTTCTCTAGTCAAATCACACCCCTCGTATTTTTGTACACTATCTAAAATTCTCTCTCTTTTTTCACTTCTAATATTACTTATCCCAACAGAATGCAAACACTTGGATTTTGCTGGCCTTGCTTACTGTTATGCTACAGTGTCTAAAACAGTCCCTGGCACATAGTAAATGCCTAAAGTCTATTAAATAGTTTCATTAGTTGACAAATTTTGTCTCTTTTCAATATTTAATTAATCAAAGATAAGAATAGCTTTAGTTGTTTAAAATACAAAGTTGTTTAAGGTCAGTGGGTTTTCTTTTATGTATTAAGGCAAGTATAATATGCAAATAGTTGTACATTTGTACAAATACAGGTGTGCATTGTATCATCTCTAGCACATGGGGGAGGATTTTAAATCTCAACCCAAGGGTAAGAAACGATTTCTCACTAATTTGATCTCTGGACTAGATGTAAAATACACCTATGCCTCTATGTGTAATTTTAAATCTTCTACTAGGCATTTTTGCACCTTGTTAATATAAAAATACTTACTGAAATTAAAGTAGGTCACTGGAGATGAACTTGTTACTAAGCTCCGATACTGATCAGTAGATACTAATTGGGACCTATTGGGTTTTCTGATATTATTAAATTTCTCAGTTACATTCAGCCAGCAAATATCTATTTAACATTTATTATATGTCAGTCTCTATTGCGGGCATTTTGGATGTGTCAGCCAACAAGTGAATAAAAATCCCTGCCTTCACCAAAACAAGGCAGGGACAGGGTGAGCCTACACTTGCATGAACCTGAGAGTGAGCATCTCCTTAAATTTTGCAAACTAGATCTCTTGCTTTCTTCGTTCTAGGCCAGCTCTGTGACATGAACTGTACATTCTACAGGGGAAAACTGGCAACAAAGAAGATTAGTAAGTAAAATATATGGTATTTTAGATTATGATAAATGCTGCAGGATAAGATAAAGTAGGAAAATGGGATAGCAAAATTTTTGTTTGTTTTGGGGTGGGGAGATTTGCAGTTAAGGATGTTTGGGGGTGGTCTCCTTGAGAAGGTGGCACTTGGATAAGCCTGAAGAAGCAGAGGTAGTGACTCCTGTGGAGGCCTGGGGAAGGCATTGCAGACAAAGGAACAGAGAGTACAGAGAACTGGGGCAAAAACTTACTTAGTGTTCTAGAACAGAAGGGAGGCTAGTGGTTGGAGTGCAGTGAGCAAGCAATAGAGTCATGGGAAATCAATGACAAGAGTCAGGGGTTGGAGATTAGACCACTATGAGGACTCTGGTTTCTATTCTGCATGGCAGGGAAAGCACTGGAGAGTTTTTAGATGAGGATTGTCATGGTCTCACGTATTTTAACATTAGTCCTCTGTTGTTGTCCAGAGAAAAGACCTTAGGGTTACAAGGACCAAGCAGTGAGATCAGATAAAAGTCTATTGCAACAGTACGGGAGGTGAATGTATTCCAGATCTATTCTGAATGTAAAGCTGCAGGATCTACTGTAGGTTGGGATGGAGGAGAAACGGAAACAGAGACCTCAAGGGTGACTCATGGTTTTAGCCTTAGCAACTAGAAGAATAACATCATCATTAATCGACAGGAGAAGGCTGCTCAATTTGGGAGATGTTAGGTTCAAGATGTGTATTAAACATCTAAGTGGAGATGTTAGGTGGTCAATTTCCTCTAAGAATCTCGAGTTCAGGGGGCAAGTTCATGTTGCACACGTAAGTTTGACAGTCATCAGCACACAGATAATATTTAAAGTCATGACATGGGGAAAGTGAGGGTAAATATGAAAAAGAAGGTATTCTGGACTACCTCCTTGTCTTCTCCAAGGCATAGAGGAAAGGAAATGAGAGGAAGCCAGCGAAGGAAACAGAAAGAATGTGTGTTGGGCAGGGGTGGGTTGTGGAGGAAGAAGAGGAAAGAAAACCAAATGAGGGGTGTTGTCTTGAAAGTGACATGAAGGAAGCATTTCAAGTGCGTGTCGAATACTATTGTTATGTTGGATGTGCCCAAATCATATGAAGATACCATGGACCTTATCAAAACCCAATCTCACTGGAAAAATGAAGAACGTTGCTAAATATTACACGGGTTTGCTTTTTTTTTAGTACTCTCTGTACTTCTTGGATTTTTAAAAACATTTTATTTAGACTTTTATTGGTACAAGCTGAGGGGATACAAGTATAATGACGCGTGGTCCCTACTGAGATCTGCAGTCTGATGAACATCTTCTCCATCCTACCACTTTGTGTGAGAACGGAGGGAGGCAGAGAGAGAGAAAACAGGCTTCTTGGCAGGACTACCGTACTGTAAGTACCCTCATCTTACCCGGAGGACGTTTCGGTGACTTTTTATTGACCAGTTGAGTCCAGAGAATTCCATTAGAGCTGGATACTACAGTAAACTCCTAGGGATGAAATTTCAGATATTTCCAGCATTCTGGTTTCTAAAAAGGCAGGCTTCCTCTATAGTTGAAATTCAAATTTATACCAAGAGGATTAGAAAGAGACTAAACTACTACATTCTAATATTGCAAAGAGTCATTTTCTAAAACGATTGATATTTAACATCAAGCGATTTTTTTTTTAGCTTTTAATTACACCTGAATTTGGTCATGACATTTTGATAGATTTAGACAATTTTCAGCCTTCCCACAGTGATTCGTCATTCTCCCCTTTTGACAGTGAGTTCTTCCCACACAGAGAATCTCAGGCTTAGGGGCCTCAGTTGAACAAATATAATGAATGCCACCCAGCCTTCAGTTTCATGTTTAAACACATTTAAAGGAATTATTAATGACTTTGAAATAATGAAAGGAGCAGAAAGAAATTGCTTTCCATTATGAAGAAGAGAAGATCAAAATACTTCAGTCAAGTCTTCAGGAAAAGTGAAACAAGGGGAAAGATGTGGGGAAGGAAGAGAGTGGAAGAGCAGCCAAAAGGAGAAACCACAAAAAGAGGGAAATGTCTGATCCTCTGCACATTTCTCAAAGAGCCATTCCCCCAGACAGCAGGTTTTAAGCTACTCCTAAGTGGCAGGCATGGTGGGGTGCATCCTCAAAGTGATAGATGAAATGCATGAAAGGGCAGATATTAATAGATCAGTTTTCACACTGCAAAGTTTAAAAACAAGTCAAAGCAACAACAAAGGCATAAATACATTTTGTTGTATTCTTTCTCTTAACTAGATACAAATATGGAGTTATCTTTTTTCCTAGGGAACATTATTTAAAATTAAGCTTGGGTTAATTTACTTATTACTCAAACAAATGACACAAAAAGCAAACAAAGGAAATAGCTTGTCGTCTGAAATATTTTTATGTCAAAAACAAGCTTAAACATTTTGAGGCGTAGGGTTATTATTTCAGAAAGTCATGGTCCTTGACGGCTAATTTTGTTGTGGCAAAAATGTTATGGTGTAATTTCCAGTTTTTGCTTGGGAATTTAGAGAACTAGAAAGAATATTGCTCCTTGTCCTTACAGCAAAGATAAATTCAGACTAATTACAAGTTCATGAGTTTACTTAAACCCATCAGACAGCTGAAGAAGCCAGAGACAGGGGCCTGCAGAGAAAGGCAGGGTACTTGCTCACCTGTGGCCCCACCAGCCAAACATGGTAAAAGCATTATTCAGCTAGAACAGTGGATGGATGAGTGGAGGCTGAATGCAGGCTGGCAAGAAAATGTGAAGCCCTTGAGGCTAGAGATGCGGAGGAGGTCCATCACTCTGGCAAGCTTCGTTTCCCCCACTCTCCACCTGCAGTGGCACAGCTCTGGAGCAGCAGGTGCTACAGAATGATGAGAAACACTACTTGGAACCTTCACCTTAGTCTCCTTTAGAGACCAACAGCCTTAATCTAAGGGAGAGGAAGATGAGAAGAAAAAACAAACAAACCACAATAATAAAGCTATGGCCCTTAAGGGGCTGGTGAAAACCCGCTGCTGCTGGGGAAAGGGAGCAGAAGTAAACAAACATAAAAATCCCTCTACCCCTAGGAAAGTTTCTTGGTTTTGACATTATTATTTGGAAATAAGGGGAGGGGATAGCTCAGTGGTAGAGTGCCTACCTAGCATGAGCAAGGTCCTGGGTTCAATCCCCTGTACCCCCACTTAAAAAAATAAGTAATTACTTCCTCCCCTAGAAAGAAAGAAAGAAAGAAAGAAAGAAAGAAAGAAAGAAAGAAAGAAAGAAAGAAAGAAGATAGAAATGGAGGTAGACTAATCTTTGTTGTGGGGGCTGTTCTCTGTACTGAAGGACAGTTAACCAGGAGCACCACCCAGTTGTGATAAATAAAAATGTCTCCAGATACTGCTAAATATTCCCTGCACTGAGGATGAGCTCACAGTGCAAGAAGATTAATGTAATCTCACACTGAATGCCTAGCAGGAAGAAAGGCACGCCCATGTCCAAGCAAAATGTTTACCTTACTCCTCTGTTCTACATGACATATGAAAAAGGAAAGCAAACCAGTTCTTTGCCAAGAGAAAATTAATCAAGAGACCAGACTCAGGTAAGGCACAGATGTTGGAGTTATCTGCAGAAGAATTTAAATAATTA
The DNA here is from genome assembly GCF_048564905.1 of Vicugna pacos. Classification (NCBI taxonomy): domain Eukaryota; kingdom Metazoa; phylum Chordata; class Mammalia; order Artiodactyla; family Camelidae; genus Vicugna; species Vicugna pacos. The sequence continues at coordinate 63,873,554 of NC_132991.1, read as the reverse complement.
TTATTTATACGGTAAAGGTTCTAACAAAAGGGGTAGATAACATGCCAGATCAGATGGGTAATTTCAGCAGAGAGCTGGGACAAAAAGGATGAATCAAGTGGAGATGCCAGAAATTTAAAAATTGGAAAAAACAAAGCAAAAACAAAAGAAAGAAAACAGAGAGATGAAAGATGCCTGCAATGGGCTCATCAACAGAATCAGCAGAGCCAAAAAAGACTGAACTTCAAGACAGGTCAAAAGAAATAGCTCATACTCAAATACAAAGACTGAAAAAAAATGACTGAAGCAGAATGAAACAATCAAGAGCTGCAGGAAAATACCAAATATTCTAACACACACAGAATTGAAATCCCAGGAGATGAGAGAACAGGACAGAAGAAACATTGGAAGAAATAACACATTTGAGTTGACCAGAAATAACAATAGACATTGAAACACACATGTAAGAACCTCAGAGAACAATCAGCAGAGTGAATGCAAACACACAAACACACACACACACACACACACACGGGTGTGTCATATTCAAGTTGCTGAAAAGACAAAGAAAAAATTAATAAATTAATAAAATTAATAGGATCGGGCAAAAGTAGGAAATTATCTCCTTGGAATTAGAGTATTACTGCTATTAAAAAAGAAATTGTCTTAATAAACACCATTAAAATTCCCCAAATGAATATGAAACATAAAGATCGATGTATATGAAAATCTTTTGTGATCCTGTAAACTAGAAATAGACAATCAGAAATTGAAATTTTGAAAAAGCAAAATCACTCATAGGAACACTGAAAACAAGAAGTGCTTTGGGATAAATCTGAATAGTATGTTCAAGGCCTGTATGATGTCTGAACACTTAAAATGAGAAACCATTGCTGAGAGAAATTAAAGAAGACCAAAATAAATGGAGAGATACACCTTGTTCATGGCTTGTGCCACTAAATATTTTTAAGATGTCTACTTTACTTAAATTGATCTGTAGATTCAGTACAATCTGAATCACAGTCTCAGGAAGCTATTTTGTAGAAACTGACAAGCTGATTTTAAAATTCAAATGCAAATTCAAGGGATCTAGAAGAGTCAAAATAACTTGGAAAAAGAACTAAGTTGAAGGGCTAGCAATACCTGATTTCAAAAGCTACTGTAATCAGAGGCAGCATGGTATTGGTGTTACTGAACCTGGGTCCCGCTGCTCGCTGCTCAAAAATCAGTACCTGAGAGAGGCAAACGGTGGTAGAAAGGAAAGTTGCTTTTAATGAGAACACCGGCCATCTGGGAAGATAGTGGACTCAGTGTCCCCCAAAACCATCTCTGAAGGTTCTGCCCAGCCATGAAAGTTTTAAAAGGAAAAGGGGAAGTAATCTGTGTTGACCATTGAGACAGAGGGTCAGAGTCATCACTGTCCCCTAATGTGCTCAGATTTGTTGACTTCTTGTGATTTTTTCGGGGGGGCGGGGGAATGCTATCTTGTTCACACAGTTTGTTAGCAAGATTACTGAAGAGGAAGCTAGGGAAGAGAGCTGCTCATCTGTTTATTACTTATTCTTCATTCCTACTTTGTTGATCTATGGAGAGAACCATAGGTTAGGCAAAGTATAGTGTTATTTATCAAGATTTGAAAAGTGTGCTTGGCCAGAGATGAGTGAGCATGGGGGTGCCTGGTTTAAGGTTAGTGACAAGACAAAAGGGACCAACTGTAGAGAGCTCTTTCCTGCAAAGAGCTCTTTCCTGCCAAAAGCTGCCTACATTGTCATGAAGGTATCTCAGTAGAACAGAACAGAGAGTCCCAAAATAAACCATAGTCTACAAAAAGAAAAATATTTGATGCCTTGGGTTAGACCAAGATTTCTTACCTATGACACCAAAAGCAGGGTCCATAAAATAAAAATGCTGATGAACTGGACTTAAATTTTTAAACTAACATTTCAAAATAAAAAGTTAAACATAGTTAGCTTAACTAGATTGCAGGACGGGAAGAGAGGAAGAATCAGAAGTGAGGCCAGCCTTGCTTCTTTCCCTTTCTGAGGACCAAGGGAGGGCATTTCCAGTGAACACTAAGAACTAAATCATGTGTCCTGATAACCCTCCAAGCCAACTTAAACCCACACAGCATTTCTTGGAGAGAAGCTTGTTTTTGCTACCTACTCACAGGGATATCAGCTCTTTCTATGAGGTTTTGTTTGTTTGTTTGTTTGTTTCTGGCCATTGTCATCAACAGAGTAAAATCCATATTAAGGGTCAAAAGGTTCAATTCATGAAGCATATATTCAGGAAGTAGTACAAATCCTAAAAACAAACTTAAGATAAGATCCCTTTTATTTGATTCAGGTGGGAAAATGTCAAAATGTCAAAATGTTTCCTGGAGAAAGCCTCAGATAAATATTTTTCTGTTTATACAGGCCAGCAAAGTGTTTCATGAAAAAAATAATGCATTGTATATATTAGGAAAGATTCCATTACAGTGAACCAAGTTCACATAGGATAATTCTTTGAAGGGCAATGATAAAGTAACTTGATATTTGTATGATTTTGATTTAAATCTCAATCACGTTCATACTTTTTATGCCTACTGACTTTATTATTTGTCTAATGTTTTATTAATGCTATTTTTCTTGGGAAAACATGCACATAGAAAACATTATGCTTTTGCTGCATATTTTGAAAAGTAAAGATCTATATTTATTATCATTTCATTCATACTAAGACAAGGGAAAAACAAGCCATGTGTAGGAATTTCTGCATTCAATTCAATTCAATGACACAGTATTATGAGATTCACTCAAATTTGTTTTGAATGTGTTTTCTCATTAAAATAGTTTTTGAGATTAGAAAGGAACATCACAATTATAGGGAAAAATAGTTGAAAAGTAAGACTAAAACATTCGCTTACTATCATGCCAGGACATTTAAACAAATGATGACCTTGAAGGCTCATGCCTCAATTCCAGGTGGTTTAAAATTTCAGTGAGAAGGGAAAAGTTGTAAAACCTTTAAATAATAATATAGGAGAAAAATCTCCCTGATCTCCTTTTCTCTTGAAAGAAGGGAAGAATTTATTAAACAAGATGCAGAAAAACACCAATCATAAAGAGTCTAAAATTCGTATTTATAAATTCTTTTCATCAAAAGAGTTTCTTTAAAAGTTAAACACACATTTAGTCTATGATCCAGCAATTCCAATTCTGTTTAAACTAGAGAATTGAAGACATCTTCATATAACCTGTGTGTGAATATAGGATCATTATTTACAATTGTCAGTAATTAGAAACAATCTAAACGTCCTTCAGCGAATGACTAGATCAACACACTGTGATATATCCAGTCAATGGAATACTACTCAGCAATAAAAAAGGAAAGAACTATTGATACAACACTGATGAATCTCAAATGTATTACGGTGAATGAAAGAAAACAGACTCAAGAAAGTTACATTCAGGGTGATTCCATTTATATGACATTCTGGAAAAGGCAAAATATAGAAGAGAAAACAAATCAGTTGCTACCAAGGTTCAGAGGAGGGAGAAGTGTCTGAATATGAAAGTACAGAACATGGGAATTCTTTGGGATGTTAAAATTGTTCTGTATAAGGTGGTAGTTATAAAAAAAATGCATATTTAAAACTCATAGAACTGTATGCCTAAAAAAATGAATTCTGTTGACAGCAATTTTCTAATTAAAAATAAATTTAAAAGATAGTATAAGGAGATGTACAAAAGAAAGTATAAAGATGTATCTAGAACCCAGAAAATATAAATGAACTCACAAAGAAAGGAGAAGAAAATCTCAATGGAAGAATGGATTTGAAGAGGTACAGCACAGAATTAAAACAAAAAAACAAAGGGCCATAAAGGAAATGATATGCTTGTACTCATTACTAACCAGGAAAATAAAATCATGGTAAGATATCATTAGTCACACCACAAATAGATAAAAGTCTTGTTTTAACAAGTGTTGGTGAAAATAAGAGCCAACAGTGCCCAGAGACATGCACAGAAATGTTTATTACACCCCCAAACTGGAAATGTCCCTGGTATCATGAAGAATTCATCCTGCTACACAGTGACTTTATGATTATTTTCAATTAGGGCTCATAAGTAAGGGATACTTTTGGGGATAATCTGTCAGTCCTCACTCCTCTCTTAGACTGATTCAGGAAAGGCAATAAGATGTGAGAGAGCTTTCTGACCACTTTGCAGAAAGTCTGCTCCATGCCCGAGAGAGCCACAAGACCTGGACAACATGTTGCCTTTAGAGCTCGTCCCATCAGGCTGTCACGCCTGCAACCAGGGCGGTCAGTCTACAGTTGGCCTGAGGAAGAAGCTCACATTAAGGATAGCACAGCCTAGGGACAGAGAGAACCTGAGTCCCTGATGCTCTTACTCGTCCATTTTAATCAACGAACTCCTAAGTCTACCCTGCTGCGTGATGTGTTCTATTTCTTCAGCCACGTTGGATCAAGGCTTCTGCTACTTTGGATGAAACTATCCAAACTGCTACAAGAAGCAAGCCTATGGACACCAGTGCTTGTTTACATGCATAACGTCCTGTGCCATGGATCTAACCAAAAAAACATCAGGGTACACTCTTTAGGCTAGATCTTGCCACAGGCCACACAATGATGTGATGTATTTAAATGCATCATAGTTTATCCTCCTGACTGTTTGTAATCTTTCCAAGTAATTGGAGAGTCTTCCTGTTGTTAATTTTGAAGGCATAAATCACAATGCCATCCTGTGTATGTGGCGCTAAGCTAATATATGTCTTACCTTTTATTTTCTGAAAAGGAAATTTTAACATTTTTAAATTTAAAAATGTATACAAATTATCCAGGTTTTACTAGAGAAAAAGTTACAAATTATATACTATTAAAAAACTATCCAGACATAACCGCTCTCAGCATTTTGTTTTATATATTTCCCAAAGTTTTAAGAATGTATAAGCACATATTTTTACAAAAACGGGACTAAATCATGCTCGTTGGTCTGAAATTTGCTTTTTAAAGCTCACCACTACATTAGGAGGCTCTTTCCAACCATGTTTTAATTCATCTGTCTGATTTATCTGGAACTACATCAAAAATGTCCTTGGATAATTTTAACAAGTATTCAATGTAGAAGAAGTAAATCACTGACCCAGAAACATTATCAAGTTCTCTTCATTTACACTAGGCACCTCCAAAATCAGCACTGATGAAGTCTTGAATTAGAATAACAGAAGACTATCAGTTAGACAAACTTTAAAGAAAATAATTCTAGAAATACCTTCCATTACTCAAACCAGGAAGTTGTGAGTCATTCTCTGATTATACCTTTATAACTGATTTAAAACATACATTATGTTGATGCTTTTCTCTTTTTGGTCAGTTCTTGGCCAGGAGACACAAAAAGATCATCATTTTTCTTATGTACATTATATGATATTAGCTTTGCCTTTAATCTTTTCTCTCCCATATAACAGTGAAAATCTACTTTCTGAGCTCTGCCATTAAGTGCTGCCAAGAAGTACCAGTAATTTTACTGTCTTGAGGTCAAGATCTATAAAAATTAACCTATCTGAAGTGTTACTATGGAGACAGGCAGATACTGCCTTGCAATATTACCAAAGACCATCTAAACGCTGCTCTCACTCATGTACTTGGAGAAGCCCTAGAGGTTAGAGGGCTAAGAAGAGAGCTGTTGAATCCCAGGGAATGGAAGATATCCCGATATACCGGAGTGGTTTGGACTCAGTGTAGTTTCTTTGCCCGGAGAGCTATTACATTGTATGCCACAGAATTGGTTGGGTTTTACTTTGCTCTCCAGTTCTCTCTCTCACTGCAAAGTTCATCCTGATCCTTAGTTCAAGGCCCACTAATGTCATCAGTCTGCAAGGTCCCCCATTTCTCAATCCCATCCAACTCCACTCACCCACACTAAGTAGCTGGGAATAAGGCATCTATTTGAGGACATAATCATTCTTAATGTGGCCTAATACCTCCACACCACTCTGCAAGTGGGCTGCACAGTCCACACGTCCACCAGAACTGAGTCTCTTCCAGTAGCCAACGTCCAGATGCTATGTATTTTTTTATTACACATACACTTGACCATATATATCTTGATTAAAAAATCTTTTAATTATTGCCATAACCTGCCTCTGAAATAGACCGTCTCCTGCAACGCCCCCTTTCATTTGCTCTGATTTTGCACTACTCATCCCGCGTATACCCTGTGTCTTACAGTTTCCCCAGGGCTCTGTAAGTAGTGGACTTTAAAAGCTTGCCCCTCTCTGAGCACTATTGCCATGATCTGGATTTTCTCTGCCCCTTCTCTTCCAACAGAAATGTGACTACTTCCGTAGTCTTTTTTCCCTTCCTGAGAAATGGCAAAAGAATGTAATGAATTAGTCCATGCTGGCGTCTCAAAGACCTTCAATCTCTCTGCTGATCGTCTTGGCGGCTTTGCAGGAGGTGAGCACTATTATCTCAGCCTGGTTGCTGGTGCTGTGAGTCGCGGTGGGGAGCACCGCGTGGGGGCGTCCTTTTCCAGTCTACCGAGAGATTCCTTTCACTCCACACCTTCACCTCAAACTGAACCTAAACCATAAGAACTAAACCCAGTATCAGAAGCCATCAGGAAGACCCTGCAGCCTCGTTAGACAGATGTTTGTCCCAGCTCTAGAACAACAATTGTAATGTGTAAAAAACAACACTAACAATAAAATAACAAAGGATCTTTTTGAAGCCCTGCTATGGTCCAAGGATTTTATCTACATCTTCTCTATTCCACACAAACACCTTACAAAGTAGGTAATATTACACACATTATAAGAAGAAAATATTGATATTAAAACTAGTTGGAAAAGTGATGAACTGTGATTAAAGTCTGTAGTTTAATAGTTTTGTTCCAATGTTAACGTCTTGCTTTGGATAGATGATCCATGATTTTATAAGATATTAATTTTGGGGAAAGTTGGGCAAAAGGCATATGGGGATTTTGCACTATATTTCCAACACTTCTGTAAATCTAAAATTAATTCAAAGTTAAAAGTATTTTAAATGATATTAAGGAATTTGTTCAAGGTCAGTTTTCCACTCTAACTTGAAACAGTAGAAATACTAGACTTGTAGGCAGAGAAACAGGAGGACTCCTGGGTTTAGAAGGAAACGGGCTAAGTCCTGCTCAGGCCAGAGGAAGAGTGTGGAAAGGACACAGCTAGAAAGGTAGACTACCCTACTTGTAATCTGCGTGGAGGATGGGAGGACAAAAGGAAGGGACCGAAGGAAAGAAGAGGCACTAGGAAGGCATTTGTTGGGACAAGACTCACATGTGAATTCCTGCTGCTGTCACTGCTCCTGCTACAATTACTTCTCAAGGGGAGGCTGATTTGGGAGTTCCACTGAACACAGTGGAAAAATCAGTCAGCTAATGTCCCTTGAAAAAACAAATTTTATATATTCTTTTCCCCCCATATAGTTCCCGCTCCCCAGTTGGCAAAATCACACGCACACGCACACAGATGCAATGAGACACCATTTCTCAAGGTCTTTCTATGGGGAAGGAGTAGGATGCTGTAACTTTCAATCTTTTTATCAGGCCAGAAACAGCAGGGGGTCCACTGGAACAGTTCTCATTATAGTTCAAAGACTTACGAAATATTTAACGTAAGAAATAAGGAAGTGTGAAGCACATCCAAAAGTGCCAGTGAGCATTAAATGAATATCCAAACAAAGTATAAAGTACAATTCTCTGAGCTATTTAAGCTTGTCAAATCACCAATTTCCAGTTTTACAAGATAATGGCAAGTTTCCATGGATTTTAGCCAAAAAAACACATCTAAATGACATTGCAGAATTTTAAATTGAATGCAATTTTAAGGATGAGCTAGAAAATGAAATTTGCTGTGTTGTCTTTCCAAATATCAGTGTGTTCTATCATTTTTTAATTTATTAAACAACACATAATATAAATGCAGCAATTTTGAAGTATACAGTACATTACTGTTAACTGTACACACATTGATATCCCACAGATCTCTAGAACTTTTTCATCTTGCACCACTAAACTCTGTACCTGTTGAACAACTCCCCATTTCCCCTTCCCTCCCACCCTGGCAACCACCATTCAATTTTCTGTTCCTGTGTCTGGCTGCTTGACTATCTCATACAAGTATAATCATGTATTTCTGTGAATCACTTTTGTCACTTAACATAATGTCCCCAAGTTTCATCCAAGTACAATGTTCTGAGGCAGGGATGTACTTGGTATGTTAGAGTCATAGAAAGAAAGATGACACGTTTAGAACTTGGTGGGCAACAGCCAACATGGTTTGAGGTGAGGTAGGAAGGTTAAGTAGGTTTGGTGCTTCGTGTTTATACATCAGGGTATTTGGATTTTATTCTGTGTTAATAAGAAGCGATGAGATAACTTTCAGCAGGTAAGAGGGCTGACCCAATTTATGTTTCGGTGACCACGCTGACTGCTGTGCGAAGAAAGGGCGGGGAGATGCATGCAGGCAAACACAGAAGCAGCGAGGCTCCTTAAAAGACTATCACAGTGACCCAGGGGTGAGATTAGGATGATAATCTTATTCTCAATGGAGAGAAAATGAATGGAAGCAAGGTGTTCCTTTTCTTTTTCCTTTTGCCTCCCTTTTCCTCTTCTCCCTTTGCTCCTTTTCCATTCTTTTACTTTCATTTCTTTTCCATATGCAAAGGGAGACGTCCCTACACTACAGTATATTCCTCCCTCCCTATGGAGGCTATGCTTTGTTATTTGGGCAGGAAAGGCTCATAGAACTCCTGTGGTCAAGAAGTGAAGGGAAAAAAAGGCTAATATCAGCAGAAAGCAAAAGCTGAGCAATCGGGAAACCACACTGATGGACTGGGGGTGCTTTACCACCAGAGAGGGCGCAAGGGAGGAGGTTGTGAAGCAAATCCAAGAACAAGATGACCAGAAGGTGCTCTTTACTTAAAGGAGTTGAAGAAGACTCATACAGCGTCCAGATCTTGGGTCGGGGCTTAGTGAAGGAGCGAGGCAGGCACAGGAATCCATCCAGCGTACTGCACTCTAAAAGCCAGGACTAGGACTAGAATCAATCTGGCGAGCTTCAAGGGAAAAAATGACAAGCCTTTTTATTAATCAAATAAAGTGCCTTTTTATAAAGCCAGCTTGCTTTGGTGGAGGGGAAAACTTGACCAGAACTAACAGAGTTTTCCTTCGCTTTTCGTTTGTATCTGTTTCTTCTAGAAACAGTTATTTTTCTCCCTCCTCTTCCTGTCACATCCACACATATGAGGTCATTTGCTTTCACTTCCTGTAATTATGAGTACAATTATGAGCATAACTATGAGTAACAGTAAACAGTCACTAACACCGTCAGTACAAATTAACTACCTATGTATTCATAGGCAATTTTTTGTCTTTTTTGTTTGCTTTTCTTGGGGACAAATTCTATGTTTCTTTTCTTTTCTTGGTTCTCCAATTATTTTTGATGAGTATTTATTATCTAGGAAATTTATGTTATCAATCCTCCATTTGCTTGTTTTCTCTACATATTCTCTAACCAGCAAGCATTGTTGTAATAAATCCCCAAAGCTGACAACTTACACATCTCATACGTTGTATATATATATTCTTGTGTTTTGGAGGACCTTCGATTCTCTTTCCCACTTCATAAACCCAACATATGTTGGTTATTTGGTCAGTTTTATTTTTTGGCTAATACACTGCTAAATACCGATCCCTCTTTCTTACTCCATTTCTCAGATATCTCCCTTGTTCCCTGAATTATTGAGGTTGGTCGTGATAACCTAGGTTTCTCAACTTGGACTATTTCAATATCCTTCTCTCTAGCCTTCCTTCCAGACATTTATTTTCTTCCTTTCTGAAACAAGAAATGTGAGTGAGAAGAAAACACAAGAGATTGAGAATAAGAAACAGATCTGCCTTCCCATTTTACATTATCTGGCTGGCAAGTCTAGAGAAAATATTTTGAATTGGTTTATTTATCACTACATGTGAATATTGCATGCAAAAAAGAAAGTCTGTAAGAATTATACTTCTACCTAAATAGACATTTCTCTAAAGAAGACATCCAGATGACCAACAGGCACATGAAAAGGCAATAACATTGCTAACTATTAGAGAAATGCAAATCAAAACTACAATGAGGTATCACCTCACATCAGTCAGAATGGCCATCATTCAAAAGTCCACAAAAAATAAATGCTGGAGAGGGTGTGGAGAAAAGGGAACCCTCCTACACTGTTGGTGGGAATATAAATTGGTGTAGCCACTGTGGAGGACATTATGGAGGTGCCTTAAACAACTAAAAATAGGCTTAAAATATAGTCCAACAATCCCACTCCTGGGCATATCCCCAGAGAAAACTCTAATTTGAAAAGACACATGCACTCCAACGTTCATAATAGCACTACTTACAATAGCCAAGACATGGAAACAACCTAAATGTCCACTGACATATGAATGGATAAAGAAGATGTGGTATATTTATACAGTGGAATATTACTCAGCCATGAAAAGTGAAATGATGCCATTTGCAGCAACATGGATGGACCTAGAGATTATCATACTAAGTAACTTAGAGAAAGACAAATATAATATGGTATCATTTATACATGGAATTTTTTAAAGTGATACAAATTTTATTAACAAATCAGAAAAAGACTCACAGACATAGAAAACAAGCTATGGTTACCAAAGAGGATAGAGTAGAGGAGGGATAAATTAGGAGTTTGGTATTAACAAATGCACATTACTATATATAAAATAGATAAACAAGGTCCTACTGTATAGCACAGGGAACCACATTCAATTTCTTGAAATAAGCTATAATGGAAAAGATTCTGAAATATATATATGTAAATATGTTTGTATATATATGTATAACTGAATCACTTTGATGTACGCTTAAAACTAACATTGTAAGTCAACTACACTTCATTAAAAAATAATAAATAAATTGGAAGCATAAATTAAAAAAAAAAAAGAACTACACTTCGACTATAAGTTTTTACTGGGCACACATCCTTCACTTTCCTGATGACATCACTATCTTCTAATCCTACCAAAGCTCCAGAGGAGCACAAATTATTGGCGGGGTCGACTTTGGGTGTTTGCTGTTGCATGTTTGCTCCACCTCTTCCTCCTTTGCTTCTCTCATCTCTCCTCACTGCCTTGACCATGAACTCGTCTTGGTTCCAGGCCCCACCTCACATTCACAGATCCCCAACAGCCCTACTGTGACCTTTGTTCTCACTGCCCCTTGTCCTCTCATCTCTCGGACTGGGTTACCCACAGCCCATGCAGAAAACTCAGTTTTAGGTTCTGTCAAAGCAAAAACTTCACCAAAGTTGAACAGGTATGGAAATTTTTATTCAACATCCTGCAACATGTTTGTGCTTGATTCTGCTGAAACAAAAGACAATTTTAAGAGCTGGGGTGATCATAGAAAAGTCATAAGCCCTATGTGCTTGCTAATTTGGCTTTTCTCAAAGGAAAAGAAAAAGAAAGCTTTCTCTTATCTTCATGACAGCCTGGAGTTTTACAGCTTCCAGAAAAGGGCCCCACCTAAGCTCGGCTCCTGTCTTCCCACAGAGACCGGGAGATAGGGCTGCTTGCCTCCTTGATGATCACATTTCAAAGAGAAGCCTTCTAGGGTTTCAGAAAGACAGTCCTGGGTTGTAAAAGTGACAAGAGATTTTTAAAAAAAAAAAATTTATATCTCAAAAGGGAAAAGAAAGAATTACAAGTTGTCTAAAATAAATGCTCTAAATAAAGGCAGGTCCGGGCCCATAGGCAGGAAGACCTTCATCTAAAGTTTGGTCAAGCTGAGGGGAATTTTAAGGCAGTCCCTGTCAGTTCATTTTACTCACAACAGCATCCATGAATAAATATCTACACAGTGAAAGATACTGGACGGTCCCAATCGACATCACCTTAGCTTTAACTGTAATATTCTCCCAATTCATTTGTCATGTATTCCCTGGGATAAGCTCCTTTTTCTCCTAAACCATGACTACTTGGCTACCTCCTGTATCACTGCCTGGGCTGGGCTGGGCCCCTGACATACCACGTCAAAATTCAATTCAATCCAATCGAAGGAAAACAGGATTAATTTTCCTTGCAAAAGAACTTCAAGTCCTGTTTCATATTACCCTAAACAGAAAATTGTCAACTCTTCTCTTTTGTGAATTTCTGAAACCCCCTGGAGGCTCTTCTCTAAATAAAACTTGACTTTGATTGCTCCTACTGCATGATACAAGTGCCTGAACTAGGTTAAAATGGAACATAGGGTCATATGGAATGGAAGGCTCACAGATGTACAAGTGCGGAGCCAGTCTGGTTCAATGCAGTGGAATAGTGAATATAGACACTTGTGCCAGGCTTTAAATATATGCATTGGTCCCTGCCTGTCCATTCACTCTTTGAGACAGACCTTTATGCTGACATCATCACCTGGCTCTCTGGGGCGCTGATTTGGTTGACATACATCTGGTCCCCCATCCACCCTGTTTGCACAACCACCCACATCTTGGCAGCCTAGCTCTCTGAAAACACACAGCTGCCTGATGGGATGACTCAGGACCGTGCTGACCGAAAACAGCCTCTGGCTTCAGCTGGCAAGTAGCTGTGTGTTCAAGGACAGTGTTCAAAGTCAAAAAGGTTTATGCCCGGGTCTTGTTAAGAAAAATGTTACCTCAGAACTATCTATTCTCCGAACATATGACATGTGTCCTGACTTCATGTCTTTCTAAATTCATGCCTGTTTGACCAGCAGTACTGTGAATCTCTCTTGCTGTTCTGCTGAAATTTTTTCCACCTGGCAAATTCCAACTGTCAATTTTGCTCAGAAATCATCACTCCTATAAAACCTCCTTTGATTTCTTGTGAGGCTGAAACAACCGGCGCTCCCATATGCCCACAGCACTTTGTAGATACGGCTCTCCTGGTGCTTACCTCATTGGCTCTTACTGCTCTGATTGGTTTTCTGACTCTTCTGCCAGAGTGTGGGTTTTCAAAGCTGGGGGTGTGTCTTACTCATCCTTCTCCATTTTTGCCAGAGCATCTAGAACAGCATGGGTCACAAGGAAGATTCTCCCCAAGTGAAGCAGTTCCCCATTGAGCACAGGTGCTTTATAGCTTCAATAGTTTTTAATCTCTTCAGGACCCCATCCTTACAAGGTTCCCATTTTGGATGAGGAAAGAGGCTCAGGGATGGTAAGTATTTGCCCAAAGTCAAAAAGTAAGTGGTGGAGTCAGACTTAAAATATATGATTATCATGATTATATTATACGGTAAATAAAGGATGAACTTATACTAAAAAACTCCAAATTACATTTTCCATTTAATGCTTATTGGGTATCTGAATAAATGAAAAAAAAATTAGGAAGGTTACTTTTCTATTAAATTAAAATTTTTTCTTTTATATATTCATCTACTCCACCAATTACTCTTGCCTTTCCTTGCAAAGAAACTGAGATGTGAGATTTAAGAAAAAAAAAATGTTATGACGTTCAGTCTGAATCATTAATTTTCTTCACATCAATCTTGTTTGAAAATAACTACTTGAATTAATTCATTCTGCCAGGCTCAATTTTACAACACTGGACTAATTGAGATTTACATTTGTCATGCAGAAGTCCTTGTATGTGAGTGTGTGTGAGTTTGTTTAAGTGTTCAAACACAGCTTGGCCATGTATCTTTAATTTTCAACTTGACTCAAGAAATTAATGGATCAACAGTCTTTCAGAAGAAGGTAATATCTTTTCGGCAAATGGGCATAACTGCCTTACATGTCTCATGTTCACTATTTTATTTTAGTATTTTTTGATATGTCTTGATACATAAGGATAACAGAAGCTAAGAATTTAAATACTCAATTGTGGTCAAAATAAAAATTACTCTCCATGCTACTCCCATTTGAATATGCATAAGGTATCATCCTGGAAAAAAAGATACTGTAACAAATAGAATGTATTAGTTTTCTATTGCTGCTGTGGCAAGTCATCACAAGTTTAGTGGTTCAAAATAATGCAAACTGATTATCTCACAGTTCTGTGGGTCAGAAGAATGGGTGGCCCAGCTGGTTCCTCTGCTCCAGACCTCACAAGGTCACAATAAAGTGCTGGTCAGCCTGGCTTCTTATCTGGAAAATCTAGGGAAGGATCCACTTCCAAGCTACTTCAGATTGTTGGCTGAATTCAGTCCCTTTGATTGTAGGATTGAAGTCCACGTTTTCTTGCTGGCTGTCTTTGCTCCTAAAAGCTGCCTCAACACTTTGAATCTCTGACTTTCCCTTCTGCCACATGTCCTCTGCCTCCAGCCAGAGAATCTGATCATCTCTTAGGCTCATGCAAGTACTTCAGGGCACCCAGATAATTCCACTGTTGGAAGGTCTGTAGCCTTGATTATCTCTGCGAAGTCTCTTTTGCCATATTCCCAGGTGTCAGGGATGTGGGCATGAACATCTTTAAGGTTGGAGGTGGGGCAGCATTCTATCTACCACACAGAGCAAATAAATAAAGGCAAACATGTAGAACAATTTCCTGATGATAGAAACCCAAGTCTGCAAATGGAAAAATTAAATTTATATACTACAAAAATCTATGAAAAAGGATGAGATGTATTATTTTTGTTGGTTGCATATTTGATTCATATTTTTTGAAAAAAATTACTGAGCAATATGTACCATACCAACTCTAAGTAAATAGTAATTTTAAAAACCTTGGAAACAGAAGGAGTGCTATAAGATGATCATTAACATTAAATCCAGTTAAACATAAAAATGACTTTTGTTAGAAAAGAATCTGTATGTATATATGTATGTATATGTATAACTGAATCACTTTGCTGACCACATGAAACTAACATTGTAAACTGACCACACATCAATAAAACTTTTCTAAAATGAACTCAGTAAAATAGTTTTTGAAGAAAACCCAAATCTGTGCTTTACTAGCAGTGATTGTTGTTCATGGACATAGCTAGATATCAGGGGATGAGATGTTAGTCACTGGGGTGACCCCAGTGTATCATTCAAATTAAAAAGCAAAATATCACTTATACCTTTATCTAGAATCTGTTTGTGAGTCTTCCAAAGGCCCTGGTCTAGTCTGATAAGAGAGTACTTGAGCAAATATACAATTTGGTTTCTCTAAATTGTTCCGTTTTATTTCCCATTTTTAACAGGGAAAGTCAAAGGGCTTTTGAAGTGAGGATTCCTTTTCAGTTTACATTTTTCACCCTGGATTCTTGCAGAAATGACCCAAGATGGAGTTCTATCTTCTTCAGATTAATCCTATAGGTACTGTAACAGCTGCCCCTTCTTATGTGTTCTGCAAGCCCAAAATTTAAAACTGATGACAATTTACCCTAAGGAAAAAAATCAGAAAAGCAAACATGCAGATCAAGGAATTACCAAATAAACTAATTTAAAATAAAGTTAAAAAACAAAGATGGACAGGTATATTCAAAGATATATCATTTAATAGTATGAAATCAGTCTTATTCTCAAGATATTTAATATTTTAAAAAAGACTTCCATACACAAAAGTTGGCATAATTTCCAATTTAAATAATACAGACTATTCAAGGACAATCAAGTGAAAATATCTGGGAAGTCAGGGGACAGAAAAGAATTAATTTTTATTTTCCTTTGAACTACAGATAAGCAATGATTTAAAAATACGGAAAGATAAGGTCAAATGCAGCAAATATCAATTGTCCATCTCTTTTCTCATAAGCACATGTCTAGTAGAGTGGTTCTGCAGAATCTCTCTTGGTGGCAAATCCATTTAACTCTTTAATGAAAATATACCAAATGGAAGCCCTAGCAATGCTTTACACCGAGTCTCGCCATGAGTCTTCATTCTCATTTAATTTTCTGTTCCCCTGTATATGTGTGTCTTTCCCATCTGCTCCTCACAAGGTGCTCAGCCCTGAAGTAGGTAACAGAGATACAATATGAAAAGAAGGAGGAAAAGAAAAAGAAAGAGGAAAAGGAGGGGAAAAAAAAAGAAAAGGGTAAGAGCTTTGGAAACTCCCATTTTTTTTTCACATGAAAATGCAGTGAAAGTACTCAAATAAGACGTATTAATTGTTATTTTAAAGCCTTAGAACTAGCCACCTTAGGCTAATATTTTAAAATAGAGGGTATGCCCATTGTGTTTTAGTGTGGGTCATTACTAAGAGGCTGATGGCTGAACTCAATTATCCTCTTACAGCTATTTTTATACATGAGTGTTCTTCAGACTTGGGGAATAAAATGTGAGACTTACCTTTCCTCTAGTTTTTAATATGCCTTTCAAATATTCTTCTTTACGTATACACTCAAGCTATTAAACTTACCCCGATAGCTGCTAGAATACGGGCTTGAATGAATTCACCTGGTGTCTGACACTACATTCCCAGCATCTGTAACATAAACTTTAAAGGATAAATCGGCACAGTAGAGACAATGAGAATTAAGTAATGTTTTAAGTCTTCCAAAACTATTCTATGCAATTAGTTCTAGGCTGACAATTAAAGGAAAAAATAGAGGAAGGAAAATAAAACAACCAAAATAATGAAAGAAGTTTAATGAGTTCTGAGTTCTATATTATCAGTTGACCCATGACTTTCATGCCTTCTGTCTTTCATATTAGGTAGGGGAAGCAATCCCCAGCTGTACATAAATTCCATCCCAGTTATATGTTTAGGCTAGTCAAAATGGCTGTTCTCTTGCTGTCTGTGATCCCCTGCTCCCCCGGGCCCTGCTGCACTCACATGACCATCCAATCCTCTTAATTACAGGACTTGTTAGTCCCCGGTAACTGATGAGCACATCTGACATCAATTTTCCCTATAAATGGTGGCCTCCTCCCCGGAGTAGAGAAGACTACTGCCATGTCCTGCCTGCCGTCTGTCGCATAGGGTGGGGTATCCCTCTAGGATCTTTTGTGTACCAACCCCCGTCCAGTAAGTCACTGATGTCTCTGTCACTGTCTCCATGCTCTTTCCTCTGCCTCGAGGCTGGGCAACTGCAAGGCTTGCAGGCCTGCAGGAGGCCGCTCAACACCAATGATTCAGGTAAAGGAGATGCGACCACCTCAAAGTCTGTTCAGAAATTCCAATTTTCATCTAAACTTTTATCTTAATTCCACCAGCAGTGGCATCTCCATATCTTCCCAGTCTAATCTTAGCCCTGTTAAGACTTCACCAACAGGCTGAATCACAATGCATTGGGTTCTTATGTCAACGAGCCCCAGGGAGGTTTCTTCCCCTACGCCCGCCGGCATTTTACCCACACAGGTGCTCTGGGGTCCCGGCTGGGGGTGGGACCAAAAGTCCCTGTCCTCTTTGTTGTCAGTCTATACCTTGAGTAATCTGCCTGATCATCACCCCAGGTGTTTCCTAGTCAGGGAACTCATTATAATATTTGCCTTACAACTTTTTTTTTTGAACCCAGGACCTCATGCATGCTAAGCATACACTCTATCACTGAGCTATTACACTCCCCACACCTTCCAACATCTTAAATTCCTCCAAACTGGGGTAAACTATTTCTGAACTGTTCTAATTATTCCTGAAATTTATTTCTTAAAATAGAATTTTAATCCTAGAGCAACAGAGCAAAGTATAAGACTTTTCAAATTACAACGCAAACAAAAAGTTACCTTTATTGTCATTAAAATGAAGTCTAGCAACCAAGTTATGTCGACATAGAAAGCCCTCTCACACTCAGGACCCACCTGTGACTCCCTGACAAAAAAGGTGGAATTTATAACAAATACTTTTCACCCTTTCAGCTTAAAATCACAATTATTGCCCCAAGAATTGATAGAAATAGCCCTTTTAGGACAGAAGACTCACTCCCTTAACTTGTGGGAGTCTCGATGCCTAACAGCTTACAGCTGAGTCTCTGTTCCTGGCAATTATTCTCTGCCCAAGAGAGTTGTCTAAATGGAGCAAAGGACAAGGCAAGCTTATGGCCACCAGGTGACTTAGGAGGCATTTGTGATACAAGTAACTATATAACGAAGTCCATGTATGGTCTCAAAGGCAACAGGCTTACAAACAGGATGCCATGACGCAGATTATCGATCTGCTGGGTAACGGTGTGATCCAATGCCCTTGGAACTGATTTCGTAGACACTTTTTTAGCTTGCAGAAAAAGTAGAGAATTTTGCAAGCACTGTTTTCACTTGAGATTTCTTTTGGCTTTCAGATAGCTCTAGGCCATGTTATTCAATATTAAAAGAAATGCGCTGAAGTTTTGCGTACATGACAACCACAGGCTATTAAAGACTTCGGTCTCTTGCAGATTTTGCTCATCCAGGAAATGAACTGCCAGAGTATGTGATGAGACTAGAAGTTCCATTTTGAAACTCATAATATGTGTGAGCATCTTTCTGAAACTGTAGAAAATACATCTGCTTTTAGGGTAGACAGAAAAATATGCAAACTCATATATATATAATATTATATATATCCTGCCCATTCAATGGGTCCAAACAGATGGTAAATACAAGTAATTTAAAGACTCTGTCTTATAGGAACCAGAGCCAATCTAACCACATAAATAACGCAAGTGGCGTATTTGTATCTTATGTTTATCAAAAATGTCTGACCCGTTGGCTATGAACTGTCAAGCTGAAGTGTATAATGGCTTTTATAGCAATAGACAGACATCATCTAATATCTGACGAGCATCTACTGGGTGCCAGTCAGTGAGCGAGTTATGAAGAATCCATTCTTGCCCTCAGCCCAAAATCTGGAGTAGGATCCCCATATAATTTACATGGGTTCAAAATAAATGGTACATTCTTTGGCATTTTAAGTTAAATTTTGTAAATTTTGAATTCAAAATTATATTGCTTGTGATAGTTCAAAACTTCTCTTACATTTAGTCAAGTCATCAAGCTTATAAGCGATATTAAACCTACCAAAAACTTAAGGAAAATTATATATACAATAATACTTTAGAAATCTTATGATTAAAATAAGACTGGATACTTGTGGCAGCCACTACCTTTCAATGTTGTACTGGAATCCCACCAATGCAGTAAGATTGGGGGTAAAAGAAATAAGCAATGTACCTATTGAGAAGAAAGATGTCTTTTCTTCTTTTCTTCTTTTTTAACAGAAAAGTGCTGGATGCCACATCAATGCTGGTATAAGAACGAGAGAATTTTACACTGGTTATAAACAAACAGTACCTAAAACAGAAATGAAACGGTGGTGATTAATGGTGCCTAACACTTTCTATACGATTACTATGTATCAAGCACTGACTAGGGTAAATGCTTTTCTTGGGTTGTCTCATGTAATCCTCACAACCGTCCAATAAAGTTTTCTCTTGCCATTATCACTTTACAGAATAAGAACTAAGTTTCCGAGATGTTAAATAACACACTGCTAATACTAATTCACCGCTAGTCTGTAGCTTAAGCACACCCTAATTCAATTGTCTAACATTCCAGGTCATAACCTTGGCCACTGTGTTTGCTGTCTTTCTTCCCCTGAAGGATAATTTTATTTGGCCCTGTTATACCCCATCAGCCAATAGTACAATTGTTAAGCCCAACACAGCCTGCTCTGAATATCAGTTAAACGATAAGAACAGCATTTTTGAATGTTGTGGGAAAATACTGTACCAGAAACACATGACTATTGGTCTTGTGTGTCTTTATCCATGTGAACTCCACCATCTGTACTTGGCTTTAGATATCTCTTTTCCTTGGAACACAATTACCTGTTTAAAGACTGAAAAGGATTAGAAACAAATTTCAAGGGGGAAGAGTTTCTTCTGAAAGATGAAGTAAAAACTTTTTCCTTCAAAAATGTATTGAGCATCTATCACAGGTGATACAAAACTGTTCTAATCTACCATGGATCTAATAGAATTTTAGTCTGCATGTTTCTCCAAAAGAACTAATTTAGTTCATCAGCTTCCCTCTAAGTTCTTCTTAAATAATTTCATTTACATCTGGGGTTTCAACTACTCTCATTGAATTTAAACCTTAAATACACACCTTGACTCTAATTCTCTTTCTAAAATTCTAGATCAATATATCCAATTACATGCTTGTATTTCTTCAACAAGGCTACTCAAACATCTACAAGTGAATGTATTTTCTTCCTCTTCACCCAACCTCACCTCACTCTTTCTTAAATTATATCTATTTTGTGTTATAACTCACTATTTATTGTACATTAAACATTTGTTATGCACTAGAAGAAAGTGGATGACTTCCTTTTGGACTTTTAAAATAGTGTGTCCATTAACTCTGAGGCTACTTAATTAGCAGTACTAACTATGTATTGTAATAAACCAAGTTTATTTTTCAAAAATACTATCATACTTGTACTAATAAAATTAGAAACTGTCTTGAATATAAGGAATACCCTTGTATTATTCAAATGACATAATAGCTTCAGATAAATCAATGAAATATCAGAATAACCATAACTTAAAATTGTAGCCTGAGAATGGTGGAGTTGAGGAAAGATTGGTCTAATGACAATGTTTTAAAATGAAGAAACTAATGGTCAGGGAAATTGTTATATGTAAACATCAATTTAATTTAGCATTTAGATTTTCTTGAGGCACGAAATACTTGGTCACATTTCATATAACATCATAAATTATCATTTTTATATAATTCACAAGCCACAGCCATAAATACACATCAATTATTTGTTATTTAAAGCTAGAAGCAAATTGTGATTATGAATACAAAATATTGTACATATAATCCTGTAGTGATTTCTCTTTTTGCTCAAAAAAAAAAAAGCGACTCTCCATTAGTATTAATTTCATACAAGCAGCTCTCCATTGAAACACTTTTGATGGAGAACATACGTTGTTATAGTTCACTTGTACCATGTATAAGTAAGAAATGTTCTTAAGCATTTTATGTAAGTATCCCATGGGATACAAAGGGTTTAAGGACCATCTGTTTTGTACCAATGTCATGTAAATTTAGTACCGAAGTATTTAAAGATAGTCTTCAGAACTTACATTTCTCCTACTAACTCAGTAGCAAAATTCAGGGTAAATTATAAGATTAGATTACATTCAATAGTCCCTTGCTCATATAGGTAGCTAAAGCATGAAACACAAGTGGCTTGGGTTTACAATTAATTTTAAACCTCTGACCATATTGGTTAGCGCCAAAGAACTTAGAAACGCTTTTCTTTAGTAAAAATGACTGACAGGTAGTTTAAAGGGGAATCGTATTTGGGAACAACGGAACTTTTACCGAGTCATCTGAAAGCCAAGTATACTGTGTTATTTCATAGCATACCAGTATATGAATCAATGATTTAACATGCTCTGATTTCCTTTGGACGGTCTCAGCGCGCCCCCTACCATTCTGAGGTTAAAATAAAAAGTAACTAAAACGAAATACTGAGCTAACTCTCTTTAGCATCCCTTACTACACATACTTCCCTTTCACTCACAGAGAAAGCTGAGTGCAAATCTGACATTTGATTTGGTTTAATGGATCTGCGGATGAACATTTATTTGCAAATTGGAGATTCCATTTTGTTCCATTGTGAAATAATCCCACACGCATTGTCTAAACTGTTTGTTTTACTGTGAAACCTACAGTCCCCACTACCATCACTAACAATTCCCTCTGTCCCCTTCCCTCCGTCTGTATGTGTCTCTCTGTATGTGTAAATGCGTGGATGTGTTAGGTTGAGAGCCCGCGCGCGCCTGGGTCCCGGCCTCCGGAGGCTCCAGCAAGCTGGTTGCAAGGGGCACGGGCGCGAACCTGGATTTTAGAGCAATTTGCACCAGCCTGAGTGAGGAGCAGGGACGCTCTTCCAGGGACCCGGGGGAAGCTCCACGTTCGCCATTTGGCCGGTTCACGGCAAACTTGTGACCCGGTGCGCGGCGCAGTCGGAGTCCGTGCCGCCGGGGGCAGAGGCTGGCGGCTCGGTCCGGTCTTGCCGGGAGAGCTGCTCGCTTCCCGACCTTGACTCGAGGATCCCTGCGGCTCCTCGAGGCTGCAGGAGCAGCGGGGAGGCGCTCGCGCTCCTCTTCCGAGTCACTCTTTTCCCGCCGCCAAGAGACCTGAGAGCAGCCTCTCCCTCCCTCCACTCTTGTCTCAAGTTCCAGCGCCCTGTTTGGGGCGCCCTGGGTGCGTGGGGGAATGGTCGGAAATTCCCCTCCAGTCCCGGTGCTGACCACGTCACCGAGACTTGAACGGTGCGGTTAAAGGTCTCCGAGACTAATGCAATCTCAATCAAAATCCCAGCAATTTATTTTGTGGATATCCACAAACTAATTCTAAAGTTTACATGGAGAGGCAAAAGACCCAGAATAACCAACACAGTACTGAGAGAGAACAAAGTTGGATGACGGAAGTTACCTGATTTTTAAGGCATGCTATGAAACTATAGTGTAATCAAGACAGTGCACAGTGTTGTTTTGGAGAAAGAATAAACAAATAGATCAGTGGAATAGACTGGAGAGCCCAGAAACAGGCCTTCATATATTTAGTCAACTGGTTTTTCGAAAAAGGAGCAAAGGCAATACAACAGCAAAGATAGTATTTTCAACAAATTGTACTAGAACAACTGAACATCCACATGGGGGGAGGTGGTCGGGGGTGTGTGTGGGAGGGGGCATGAATCTAGATGCAGACCTTACACATCTCATAAAAATTTATTCAAAGTGGATCTCTAACATGGATGTAAAACACAACACTATAAAATTCCTAGAAGATAATGCAGGAGAAAATCTAGATGAGGTTGGCATTGTTAATAACTTTTGGGATGTAGCATCAAAGATATAATCCATGAAAGCAAGAACTGATAAACTGAACTTCACCAAAATATATATATATTGTTCTGTGAAAGATAAAGTCAAGAGAATGAAAAGACAAGTCACTGTCAAGTAGAAAACTTCTGCAACAGACATAACAGCACTGTTATTCAAAATATACAAAAACTGTTTACAACTCAACAGTAAAAAAACAAACAACCCAACTAAGAAAATGAGCCAAAGAACTTAACATATCCCCACCAAACAAGATACATAGATGGCAAATAAGCATATGAGAAGATGCTCCACTTCATATGTCATCAAGGAAATACGAATTAAAACGAGATACCACTACATACCCAGTAGAGTGGCCAAAACCCAAAATATTGACAACACCAAAAGCTGATGATAACAGAGCAACAGGAATTCTCATTCATTGCTAGTGGGGTACAAAATACAAGCCACTTTGGAAGACAAGGAAGACATTTCTTATGAAACTAAATATACTTTTATCATATGCTCCAGCAATCACATTCCTGAGTATTTATTTACCCAAAGGAGCTGAAAACTATGTCCACACAAAAACTTGCACACAAATGTTTTTAGCAGCTTCATTCATAATGCCAAAACTTGGAAACAACCAAGATGACCTTCAGTAGGTGAATGAATAAACTGTGGTACATTCAGACAATGGAATATTATTCAGTGCTAAAAAGAAATGAGCTCTCAACCCATGGAAAGACAAGGAGGAAACCTACATGCATGTTACTAAGTAAAAGAAGCCAATCTGAGAAGGTTACATACTATATGATTCTAACAAATAACATGCTGGAAAAGGCAAAACCGTGAAGACAGTGAAAACATCAGGGATTGCCAGGGGTTGGGGGTGGGGGGTGGATTAAATAGTTGGAGCATAGAGGGTTTTGAGGGCATTGAAACTCCTCTGTATGAAAATGTTAGACTTCTCATAATTCTTGGAACCCTAGTTAATTTGTGTGGGTTTATAGAAGAAATCAGTGCAGCACATTGGGACAAGGATGCTTGTGATTTAAAAATAAGTTAGAAGGTGAAGGCTATGACAGATATGTGGGCATGTCTGTATGGAAGGGTCAGATACTATAAACTGGAATCAGCTTCCCATGAATCTGTGTGCTTTGATCTTCAAAAGTTATACTTCCCAGTTATCAGGTAATTCTGAAGTAGAGACTCTCAAAATATTATCTGAACATAAAGGACACTGGCCAGCTTCAGACGAATAATTAAGAGTTGCCACTATGTCACTATAGGAACTATCAAGATTCATTTTGCCTAGGAGGTTATCAATCAAAAATTCTCAGCATTTACTTGACATGCAGTTTATTTCTGTATAAATAAAAAAGAACACCATTTTCGATTTGCATAGATAATACAGAAAATGGTATGTGACCTCTTTTCAGATAAGTTCCACTTCATTAAATGTGTGGTGCCTCAGAACTTCAGTCTGCTGTTTTTCTTGTAAAGTGAAAATATATCGATTCACCACTGAAAGCAATTTGTGTCTTTCTTGTCACTGAGAGAGCATTTTTATTCCTTTAGCAGAGATTAGTTCCATTATTGCATCTCATTAAAGATTCAAAGCAATTATTTCATGGAAGGATATGTAAGTATCTCAGAAAAAAGGCCACAAGGCCAAACATACTTCAAGTTCAAAGAGACTTAAGCAGTTTATACATTAATAAACTAATTTAAAAGGTAATATTTTATTCTCTGTAATCCTCTAGCCAGTGTCCTAGGATGAATTATCTCTTTTTTTTTTTTCACTTTAAGAATATGTAATGGGAATGGAAGAATATAGTGGCTCAGGGGGTGGGTGCTGGCTTGCCCTTTTTACAATGTGTACAATTGAATTAAGATTTATAAAAATAGAAAAAGTTCTATAACAAGTGTGGCATTCATGTTTCTGTTTTTTTCCTTTTTCAGTTTTATTAGGTAGAATTATTACAGTTTGATTGCACATACACATTATATTGCATGTAAATACATATATACAATATACTGCACATTTTTAAAGTTTTCTTATTGAGCACTGTTATGAATTCAAACATCCCAAGATATAAAAGTGATTATCTTAAGAAGGAAGCAGTAAATACTGAGGAGGAAAAGGAATTGTGGCCTTTAAACCAGAGGCATAATACCATTTCAATAAAATGTAAATATTTTTCTTATTGTTTTTAATCTACCTAGTGATTTTTCTTTGACATAAAAAATGTTGCATGAGGAATAAAATCTTTACAAGAATGACAGGCCACTTTTTCTTTACACTTATTTACATTTTTTCAATATTTCAGCCGAAATATATAATGCTTGAGATAAGTTGAAAAACTGTTTATATCATGCTTCCAAATTCTCAGGAACTTGCTCTAGAGAGTTAATATGTTTTATTCCACAACTTTGTCATTCAGCGTGTTGAAGGTTCTTAAGTTTCCCCTTGCTCTACCCCAGTGTGAACATCTCTACAATGATTTAAGACAATGATATAGTTATTTACACTTTACTTATTTTAAAAAGGAACTGAGGTAGCTTATCTGGTGGTAGTAAGTAAAAACTGGACTCTGGCTTAGTGCCCAGGGAAAATCACTTTACTCAAAGTTAAGTGACCTAAAGTTTAAACTAAGAAATGCACATTCATTATAAACTGTAGAGAATGTGCTATGGTAGGTACATCTGAAAATAATGTTCTGGTTAACAACAAACCATTCAACTTTTATAGATATTTCACATGGGTTATTTTCTTTTTCAAAGAATTTTAACATCACCACCATGCAGTGATTACAGATATAAAAATCATGAGTTCCAATCTCCAAAACCAAATTGGACCCTTAGTTAAAATGTGTATATAACATGAACCCGAGTGAGCAGCAGGCCCAGAAAGTAGGTCAGGTGGCAACCATGCCTAAACAGAAACAGATTCTTCAAATGAAAAGCTAGGGAAACTACGGTTTGAAATGCTCAGAGTTACAGACGGTGGCACTGTGCCTTCTGGCCTCATGCTGTATAAGGCATTTAGCAATGAACAGCACTGGAGAGATGGGTGGCCTGAACTTGGTCACACTGCCCTCGGTGTTGCAAGCCCAGTTCAGCTGAAAATGAGAAAACTACATTTAAGAAAAGGATATCCCAAAGCCTAATCTTTCAAAATCTTCTGAATAATTTTTGTAGCCTTTTATAAAACAAAGATCAATCCTGGAAATGACTCCATGATATATTAACTCATTCTTTGCAACATTTTGGTAAAAGACATGGCTGTTTGGTTTTTCTAGTCTCATAAATGTAGTTTCCTTTCAAATCACAGTATCTTATTCTCTTCCAAAATATTCATGTATCTACACACTGAAGGTATGTTATACAGATTACCATCATCATCTAGCCAGGGAAAATGAATAGATGATAGATATTTTCTGCAAGGGACATACTATACCAATTATCTCTAAACTATATATTTTGAATCCATTTTATATATTGAAACCTTTTAAAGTTTAAAATTCATTTTAAAATAGTAAACCAAATATATATCTTCTATTATTATTTTATCTGTTCAATGACTTTAAAGAAAGTAAATATGTTTTTAAAAGGCAGGTGATCATGTCATACCTGTTTTTAAGTCCTGAGATTGATTAACTAAAGAACAGGCTAAGTTAACTGGGCCTTCTATGACTAATTAGAGAAGTCACAATGCATTGTCGTTCAACTGTATAAATGTGACTTTCTTGTGGTTCTTCTTCTGTGCCCTCATATAACAGCAGTATGCCTGTATGCGCAAAGAACATATATACTTGGTTCACTTATTAAAATATATGTCTATATATACACACACATATACTTGGTTTAATATAAACTGCTCTCTATGAGAGCCCATGCAAGGCATAAACTGTTTCAGTAAATGTTATTTAAAAGAATACAGATTGGCTTCAGGGTTATTTTTTAGAAATTTAATAAAGGTGATGGTTAACTGCAGGGTCACATGTGGGAAACTCCCTGAGGAATTGCATGCTGTATAGGGAGGAACAATGGGTTTCACTCATCTCCAGTTTTCAACTGCATCTTCAGTTACACCACTTGAAGTACTATGTATGGAGGTGTCAGGTAATAGTCAGTAATGTATTTTATCTTTAATCCTCACAACAACTCTGCAAGGTAGCTATTGCTATCCTAGTGTTATCGACAAAGAAACTGAACCTTCTAAGTGTTTAATGAACAGCCCAAGGCTCAGAGCTAGAGAGCTGTAGTGCTGGTGATAGTCTCAAGTGCTTTGCCCTGGTCCCAACCCCTGCCATGACATTACATCATGGTACCTCCTTTGAAAATGAAATTTCAACCACATTTTTAGTTAAGAGGAAGTCTGAAGGAACACTGAAAAATATTTTAACACCTTAGTACTAAGTAGACTATATTTTTCCTAAATATTATTCTACAGAATAATTTTTACCACCATTTATTCTCCTTATATAATTTAAATTATTTACTATTTCATATGCTCAATCTCTTTTTATTAAGCGGATGCCATGAAAAGGGGGGATGATTTTTAATTGAGAATGTTTCACTTGGAGAGATCTTAAGAGATCAAAACATTCATCTCCAAGGCTGTCCTAGGAGGGAACGATAAGAGCACAGATGGGTACATGGCCATTATTGCACATGTAACAAGTTACACATGATGTTTACTTTGGAAAATATTTATGGAAGTTAATTTTCCATTTAATTAGCTAGCATAACGTAACTGGATGTTCCAGAAAATATACCCTTAATTATATCTCAAGTTTATGATGATCTATGTTTTCTCTCTAATCATACATATCCAGAAGAAGTAGACAATTTGATTAACTCTGATGCAAAGGCCAATATTTTACCTCGGTTTGAAGATGGAATATACTTAACATCTTTAGAGTTGACAGCATTTCAGAATAAATGTTCTAAAGGAATTTTTTTCAATCCTTATGTGTAAAATCTCAGCAGACAAAATAGCAATCTCTTAGTGCAATAAGGCAATGCTTTCTGTTTGATATCAAGTTCCAACTTTCAATAACTGCTGGACAGAATCCAAAAAGCATATCTGAGAACATATATCTCAAGAATGCACTGCAGGCTTTACAAATATTGAAAAGGAAGTAGAAACATTTTTTAATATTATTGGAGCAAATAAAATTTTCCCCTGGTAAATGTACTTTATATGTGAGATATTATTTTTTTATTGAGTAAACATTTGAAAACTACTTGGGTCAACAAAAAGAAATCTACAAATAGTGAAGCAGTCAGAATTACCATCATGCATATCTTTTCCAGGATTTTAACCTAGCTAAATATACTAGTCCGTATGTTTAGGACTTAAAAAGTTGATACTTTATGAACTGTTTTCTCACTTTCCTCCATTTTTAACTTTTCTCAAAGCTTTTATGAAATTCTTGAACTTACAGTGAAAATGTCAGCATATTTCTAACTTTTATATATTTGTAGGGTTTTTGTTGTTTTATTTTTGCCCAGTAAAACATGTGTGTAACTGAATGAATGAATTAAAGTTATATTTGCAAAATGCTTTGAAATCCACACACTAGTAGAAAGTAGGAAAAGTATACACATTTTCATATGACCTGTATTAACCAGTTATATCTAAAAACAATAGAGTTCTCTATCCCTTATGCTGACTGTCTACACAAACTAAATCAAATTAAACGATCAAAAATAGATCTAGGTTCTACTAGAGCTCAAGTCAATCTTAGGAACCTAAGAGAGGTGTCAGTTTTGTCCAGGAGACAAAAATGCATCTGCATAATTTAGTGAGTTCATCTATTTTATTCTGAATTTTTGCTTCTCTGTGCACAGAGTCAGTGATTTTCTTAAGTCCCTACGGTGCCCTCAGGGCACTAAAAACAGTTTGTGATCATATTCTACATTCAATACATAAAAGACATTTTCCCAGAAAGAGGATGAAGATGGGAGCATATGGTATAGGGAAGATGGGAAAGGGAATAAAATGCAGACAAGGGAACCACAGCTAAGGCATCCTCCTAATTAATATGAGCTACAGAAACTGCACACGGGATCACTGAGAATAGTCACAATATATATATAGATGATTCAAATGAGGATTTTCTTTTTTCACTTCTGTTACTTAATTGCTTGAGTGGGCTGAAATGTCAGTCCCAAAACAACAGCTAAAACTCAGAGGCACTTTCAGAACCAATTTGACTGTTCTGTATGTTTCCACTCATCAGTTTGTGGTGACATGAAATTTTAACTGCAAATACGCCAAAGGTTTGTAAAAGTATTAAATCTTCAGTTAGCCAGTGCCTATGGAGAAAATGACGTATTTGTCTATCTAGAGTTTATCTAAATTTCCAAGAAAGAATTTAAAAAGTATATATTTCAATTTAAATAACTATTTAATATAATGTAGATGATAAAACCCCTTCTCTACATTTCCTAGTTAGTTTTCTTTATAATAATTTTTTAAAATCTGCTGTTATAAAGAAGCCTGATATTTCAACAAAAAGCATTCAACTCTATTCATATAATTTTGGCAAAAACACAGTCATTGGAATTATATACCATTAGAAATAGCATAAAGCTAAATGTTAATAGTATGGTGTGAATAGTATGCTGTTAGAGTGTGTGCTATATAGTAAGATATAGTAGCATTGATTTACTTCTTTCATTTTTATCATTGCATAAACTTTGTATTAAGATTTTCTTACAAGAAACAGGGTATACCAAGGTCACCTGATAGAGAGTTATTACCTGAATGTCAGAAATGCCTACAGAGAATTGGAAGACCAGTGGTAACCATTCAAGATACAATCAAAACTTATCTGAACCAAAAGAAGTGCCAGCAATATGAGCATCTCGTCATTCCCTTAGAAGCCAGCTGTCCCATCTCCCCGCTGTAGTGACTCAACCCTACTTATAAACCAGGTCGTTGTCAGTTTCCCCCTCAATAACTTGTGCTTATACTTTCAGTTCTTACTTCTACTGCCCTCTCTAGAACTCAAAATGGCCCAAGAAACAGGATCAGAATAAATTCTTTAATCACTGTACAACACAGAGCATCCTTACTGGGCAGTTATCTCCTAGGTTGCTGGGCTCTGGTACATCTAGCCATGCAGCTAATAATTAAAGAGTCATCCTTGACCAACTCGGAGGTTACAAGTATATATTCAGGACCACATTCATCAAGTTGAGAGTCCAGCAGGCAAAGATGGCGGCAACTCCAGCGTTGTGGTTCAGGGTGATATGCTGCCAGGAAGGCGCTCTGTCCTAAAGATGGTACTGCCTCTGAATACGTGTGTCACTACAACTGGTGGCCCCCCAAAACATGACCCTCATCGCCTGTTCTTGTAGGCTAAATTAACAAAAATGACTAGAAGTTCTGCAATTTGTGTTACTTCAGTTTTAAGGAGGGAAGTTGTGGTTGGATCTTTCAAAATGATTTGAAGTAACAATAGATTAAGAACTACTTTTTATTCCCATAGGGAACCAACATAAGTGCCTAACCTGGTTACAACTCCAATCCATCTAACTTGAGTGATATTTTTGGTTTAATCTTGTTTTCTTTATAAACAGAACAATAAATTAATTCATTGTGTTTTGCTACTATTTGGAAAAATATACTTCTATAGTCTATTAAAGGGCTTGGCTATTACCTAACATTTACAAATATAGGTATTGTTTGTTACCACAGTGGAAAACAATGAAATTACAATTAAATTTGAAATTCACATTTACTAGTCTTCCACTCTTTTTTAAAGAAAATTTAACTTTTAGAGCAGTTTTAGGTTGACAGCAGAATTGGGCAGAAGGGACAGAGCTTTTGCATATATTCCTTGTTCCCTTACATGTATAGTCTCTCTTATTAACGATATTCCCCACAAGAGTGGTATGTTTTTTACAACTGATGAACCTACAGTGAAGCATCATTATTGTCCATAATCCAGAATTCATTTTAGAGTTCACTATTGGTGCTGTACATACTATGTGTTTGGACAAATGTATAATGACATATATCCACCACTATAACATTATACAGAATATTATCACTGCCCTAAAACTCCTAAGAATTGTTTATTCATCCTTTCTTTACACTGCCCCCCAGGAAACACTAATCTTTTAACTTTCTCTATAGTTTTGTCTTTTCCAGAACGGCATATAGTTGGAATTATACAGTGTGTCGCCTTTTCAGATTGACTTCTTCCACTTAGCATTATACATTTAAATTTATTCCATTCATTTTCATCTGATAAAATAGATGAAGATGATGATAAATCGCAATTCAACAGCAGGATACTTTGCAGCGTTATATGAGAAATACCGAGAAATAGAACTTTTTGTTTTGTTAATATAAACTTTGAAATACAAGTCCTAAATGAGAAATGTCATAAACAACATCCAAGCAGGATACAATGTGGGCCCAAGGGGCATCTCACTATCTTCTATAGACACACACACAAATAATTTATTCAACTCTTTATCATGCGAGCAAACATTATTTCACATAGTGGTTTTGAAATCTGACTGTGAAAAATAAAATATCTCTAGTGATATACAAACTGATCAACCAACTATGTATGATATTCATGTAATTAAAAAATTTCAACACATTTACTTTCTTTTCTAAAATAGCACTGCTTTTTCTTTTTTGATTAAATTTTACATAGCATCACTTTTTTTTTTTTGAGGGGGAAGTAATTAGATTCATTATTTTCTTAATGGAGTTACTGGAGATTGAACCCAGAATTTCATGCATGCTAAAAATACACTTTACCACTGAGCTATACCCTCCTCCACATTTACTTTCTTTACATCAGTGTTGTTTTGTAATTCCAAAAGGTAAAATTAATACCTTCATGCTTTAATGACAATCACCAGAACATTTTCCTACTGATGACGCAGATTGCTTTCGGTTTATGCTACAATCTATTTACATTTCCTTCTTTTCTTATAGTAATTATTTATTTTTATAGAGAAATAAGACATGTCTCTTACATATAAAAATCTTATGTGAAAAAAATTAAGTATATATATGAAGTGTCTTAGAACTTAGAATAAAATGTAACATTGGGTATGAGGTGAATGGATGGTAAGTGCTATTATCCATGACAAGTTAATTCTGTGAAGCTTGAACTCTCACAATTTTCATTACTAAAAGTCATAAGAACAATGTCTAAATGTATATCCTTAACTGCTATAAAAAGACTTGACAAGATAGAACTCTAAAATCTCACATTCCTTTTCACTTGTATGTCAAGGCAATAAAGCCATATAAAGCTTCTCACCATGCCATTCAGGGAACTGCTCCATGCAGAGAGATCCTGACCATGACAAGGACTCAGGAAAAAAGGAAACAATGTAGTACAGACGTCATTGATTATGGATATAGGAATCTGATGCTGAAAAGTAGGCTTAATTTGTAAATCTTTCATTTTCATGACAATAGAAATTGCCGTCAAGACGTGGGATCCTTGGACTTTCTGTTTCAAACACTGGAGTAATTAATTGCAGCAGAATGATACATACAGTCAGCACTTCGTGACAAGTGTGAAGCAGGGAGAATGCTTCAACATTTCTTTCAGTTATGGGTTAGTGTGACTTCCACATGGGCAAAAGGAATCTTAATCCCTCTACTTCACCCTCTATGCAGTGATTCTCAAATCTGGAAATATTTTTTTGTTAAATAAAGATTCCTGGACCTCCATCCCAAATGAAATTCAAGATGTGAGATGTGAGATGTGAAGTACAGAAATATCTGCATATATTTTTTTAATGTCCTGGTCCTATTTTCATGAAGTTGGTACAATAGTAAGAAGAATGAATGAATTGAGAGACAAATTTATTTTAGCACCTAGAAATTAAATCTACCTCTTCCTAGAGACTTGCATTCATTTGAAGTAGCCATGTGGTATCACACCAGTTTCTCTTCTCTGCTGAGCTTTCTCTTAATTATTTCTGTGTGACCATTTCCAACCTGGAAAGTATTCCTCTTAACAGCAAAGATGGAAAGATTAATCAGTTCATTTATTTTTATTTTGTCTGTTCAAAAATGCCTACCTGGCAGCTCTTGTGTTCCAGGCACTCATGTGCTGGGGTAAATGGGCACAGGCATACGAATGATAAACAAGCACATTTTCAAATCCATAAACCACAACTGTGTTAAATGCTAAATGGGAAAATGCAGCAAGCACTACCTTAGTTAAGGGTCAGAGAATGCTCCCTCTTCCACTCACAACAAACCTCTCCACTAAGGCATAAGAGAGCTATGTCTCTTATGCCTCAATGTCATACTTGTTGGTTTTTATTTGAGCTAAACAATTCCAATCAGCCTGCACTTATTCTAAGGTTAGGCTTCCTGAAAATGGCAAGCTTTACGTGTTAAATTAATCTGTAGTTAATTAGACTAAACACTAATAATTTTTAAGATTTTTAGTACGTGGTTTCATTATCTTAGACTTTATTTAAAAAAATAACTTATTCATTAGTCATTTGGAATTTGTTGTTTTATGACGTTAGTGGTTAAAATACAATAGCAGAGCATGAATATAAATCCAGAGGAATGAGTCTGCAATTAATTAGTTTTAGGATTTACAGTATTGGGTGTCAAATTTGAAGACTAGGGCTATCCTAGTTTTTCTTAAATAATTCTTTAAACTTCTTGTTTCACCTACAGGTATAAAATCTTGCTAGAATATAAAGATTGCCTTATTGGTTAATTTAAAAGATATTAGAAGTACAGGGCTGTGTTCTTACATAACATTTACAATTTAAACTAGTTCTAACAATAGATATACTCTCTCAAGCAAATGTTAAGGAGAGTTGTTTTTCCAGAAATTTTAACCTGGCAGGAAATACCACTTAACATGTCATATGCTTACTTAAAAAAATGCCACCAAAGAAAGAAAAATAATGCAAAAGCAAAAAATAAATTTTGAGTGAATTTGGGGGTATAAGTAACAGCTTAATTAGATATCTTAGAATATCCCACATTCAAGCCCAAGCTGTTTAA
Source organism: Vicugna pacos (assembly GCF_048564905.1). Classification (NCBI taxonomy): domain Eukaryota; kingdom Metazoa; phylum Chordata; class Mammalia; order Artiodactyla; family Camelidae; genus Vicugna; species Vicugna pacos. Next base: position 63,839,772 of record NC_132991.1, on the reverse strand, counting down.
TCGCTTAGAATAACCTGAAAAGGGAAATCAAGGCTAAAAATGTTGCTATTTCATTTCTTATTTCATTTATTGTAGCATAAAAAGTAATAACATAGAAACTGGCGCTAAATTGTCTGGGTTTAAATTCTGGCTCCATCTATTCCTAGCTGTGTGACTTAGGGCAAGTTACTTCACCTCTGTGCCTCCTAATTTGAGGTCATGATAGTTCGTTTTTATAAACAACTTTCTAGGTAAAATTTTCATGTGTTTTTCATTCGTTTAATTGTAGTAGGACATTTTTGTCAAACCAGGGTGAAAAACAGCTTCAGCTTCATCTGTCACAGAGTTCAAGGGTCTGAGTCCCCCACCCAATTTGTTAAATGGTCTTAGGTCTATTCCTAGCTACTCAATTTTTACAATAAAAAAGATCATAGGATGTTTGTTAATATGCAGAATTATGGATAACTAAGTATTTTCTCTAACACTAAAAATCTAGATATTTAGAAATATTTGAAAGCATACCCAAATTTTAAACTGTTGTATGAAAGTATTTTCTGTCCTTCTTCTCCCATCACACAACCTATTATTCCCCCTTAGGGAATTAAAATTTTCCTTGACTGATTAGTGAGGCTGGGGAAAAAAGTGAGTTTTGCCTGGCTCAGACCCTTTGGGAGATATCTGCTTCGAGAATATATGGGCTCTGCCCTGCTCTACATTTAGTCCAGCAATTTTAGCGAGAGAAGACCCAGGTGTTTTCCATCAGGCAGATTTGAAGACCTGTCATTCTCTGACTGGTTTAATGGACCGAGCAGATATGAGGTAGTGCAGTAATTCCTGGCATGGTTTTCTGGTATATTGGCTCTGCAACTGAGTTTTGGATGGAATTTCTCAAAAAACAACTGTGAGCGAAGTTATTAGGGCCTGCAGGGTGGCCTCACCCCAAGCCAAATTCCATTTGTCTAAGTAGTTCTCAGGTGACCTTAAACACAAAGAAGAAATAATACCATTATCACATCTACAAACTCCAACATAAATATTTGTTGTTACACAGTCTTGTCTCATAGAACTACTTTTTTAAATAATTCACTGCTCTACTCAAAGTATTTATTTAAAATCTTTTCAGTATCTCTTGTGTAATGCCACTACATTTTAGAGTAGGACAGACTGTCGAGACAGTTTGCTGACTACTTCCATGCCATTTAATATTAACTAACATTTCCAAGGAAACATGCTTCTTAGCATTTTCTGTCCTGGTGAAAATTGTATAGATTTAAAATGTACAAAAATTCAAAGTTTGCATTAGCAATCTGGAACATTTTAAGAATCTGAGAGAGGAGCATATTCTAAGGTATTTGTGATGGAAGGCCAATGATGAAAGGTACAGAAATAGATACAGATATAGTTTCCCCACTTCTGGGATTCACAGTACAGCCAGCTGACTTCATTTAATTCATCATTTCCTAAACTGACTTGACTATTAAACATATCAGCTCTCAATGTTTATAAACAAAAAATTAACAGCCCTATGAACTTTTATTTCAGTGAATATGTCTGGAAAATATTTGACGGATTGAGCCTATATAAGAATAGTCTACTTGTTTATTAAATTTCTATATAGATTGAAAGATCTAAAGTAGTTTTGTAGAAGTAAAAGAACTATTTTAAGCTATTAGCCCTTTAGTTCCCTTTGTTCACTTGAAGGAAACATACCACTTTGACAGAGGCTTCAAGAACTTGTACACAACTGTGAATCTAACTTTTCCCCATAGTAATTTTATGTTCACATTTTCTAACAGTAATTGTCCACCCTCCTGGGGAGGTGGTGAAGTGAGCTACTAAGAAGTAGCAAAGGACGCCACTCCACACTGGGCTGAGTCATGTCTTGGTTAAATGGGTACTGGGGGGAGTTATTACCTATTAAAATTTTTCTTCCTTTTCCACCAGACCCTTAACATTATGAAATATGGTATTTTATTCAAATCACAAGTCATTCTTTCTGAACAAGATGTTGCATTTGATTACAGGACAGGGAAAAGCACAGAACTAAAAAATATGGAAAATGTTCACCTTTTGTGAAATCATCTTGCTTTAAAGACCTTTAAAGGCTGTTGGCTGAAGAAGCAATTGCAATCGCAAATTGTTTTTGAATGTCTTTGGGTGAGCACTTTTGCAACTACAAATAGAAATTATGTTAAACTTTCTACCATAGCTTTGATCCACAATGGATTACAAAAAAAAAAAATCTAATGATTAAGTAATGTCAATTGCAAAGATGACGTAATAGGGAAAACGTTTCATTTAAAGTAAAAGAAAATTTCAAATGATCATGCTAATAGACTATTACTAGTTTACCATAAGCCTAAGTCACAGATAAATATAAAAGTCTTACGTATGATGAGCTGTATATATCTTTCAGACTACTTCAGGTTTCAGACTTCATAGTTGTGTCCAAGATGTAATATACCTATTAAGAGAAATTACAAGCAATTTTTAATTTATTTGAATTACTTGGCCACTTATTCTTTATACTAGATATAAAGTAGGAATAGCATGATAAGGTAAGAGACACAAATTTTTAAATCATGTGAATATTTTATAGTGCACTGCTGAATAAAGAAACCAGAAATTAGAAACAGTCACAACAAGCATATGTCAAGACATGATATGTGTGTGTTTAATTAAAATGCTGATATATATATATATATATCAGGAAATATATATATATTAGAAAATAAACATATATATTAGGAAAAAAGTCTAAATGTGGACATTAAAAATCACAAATTTCACATAAGATTATTATGTTGTGATCATGATTTTGGAATATAATGTATTTCTATGAAATAACGTCTTGGAGAAAATTATTATCATTTATGTCTTCACCTTAAAAACCCAAGAATGAAAACATGAAAATGAACTTATAGTGCCATTTATAAAAAAAGATTACTATATTCCAGTGTTGGTTGTTGAAAATTTATTTAAATGTAAGGTTATAGGACTAATGAGAAAAAGTACCACTTCAGTAGAGGAAAAAAATTCTGGTTGTCCATTTGACAACCATTCTGGGAAGCAGACCAATGGCCCTTACCAAGGATCTGCACATCCTAAATCCTAGAACTCTGAATAAATTCATTTATAATGACAAAAAAGAATTTGATTATAATTAAAGATCTTAAAATAGAAAGATTGCCCTGGATTATCTGGGTGCACGTAATCTAATCAGTGAAACTTAAAGTGGCTATGGTCAGAGAGGGAGACGTGACTCCTGAGGAATGGTCGGAGAGATACGATGCTAACTCTGAAGGTGGAAGCAGGGGCCACAAGCCAAGGAATGTGGACATACTACTGAAGATGGAAAAGGCAAGGAAACAGATTTTCCCCCAGAGTCTGCACCCCAGAAGGAGTGCAGTCCAGCTGACATTTTGATTTTAGGCCAGGAAGATATATATCAAATCTCTATGAAATTATAAGATAATAAATGTGTGTTGTTTTAAACCATTAAGTTTGTGGTAATTTTTTCAACAGCAATTGAAAACTAAAGCAACCATTTTATTAAACTTTTATTTGAGAAAAGGAGAAAATTTAAGATATCATCAAACAGATACAAATGCTTAAGAGAAATTTATTCAAGGACTGTTTCATGTGCATCTGTTATACAATACAAAATTACCACGTAATGCCCACTTATCTTTAGACCTAGTGACAATCACCTGCTATTTGCCGTGTTCTATAAACTAAAGTGATGGCACTTAGGCTCATTAAATGTTCTATATTTATAAAATCCTGACTAAATTACTCAAACACTAATGGAGTCTTTTTTCCAGCTTTATTGTGGCATAATTGACAAACAAAATTGTAGTATAGTTACAAGTGTACAACATGATGATTTGATATACATATACATCGTGAAATGACTCCCACAATCAAGTTAATTAACACATTTATTTCCTCACATAGTTTCTCTCTCTTTTTTTTTTTTGGTAAAAACACTTAAGATCTACTGTCAGCAAATTGCAAGTATATAGTGCAGTATTATTAACTATAGTCACTATAGTCATATATCAGAGCCTCAGAACTTATTCATCTTTGTAAAATGACTATGACTCAATAAAAAATGTTAAAAAAAGAACTTATTCATCTTATAATTAAAATTTGTACCCTTTGACTAACTTTTGCCCATTTCCGCCCCCAACCCAGCCCCTGACAGTTACTTTTCTACTCTCTGTTTTTATGAGTTCCTTTTCTTTTTTCTTTTTTTATTTTAAGACTCCACATAAAAGTGATACCAGACAGTATTTGTCTTTCTCTAACTGGCTTATTTCACTTAGCATAATGTCCTCCTGATTCACGTGCACCTGAATTGTTGCAAATGGTAAGATCTTCTTTTTAAGACTGCCTCATACTCCATCATATACATATATATGGAATGAAAAGGATCATCTACTGCTTCCTATCCCAAATTATACACGGCACAGTGTTGGGGAAGAACGTCCTTCCCTGAAGTCCTACACCGCTCTACCGAAAGGTACCCATTAGAATTTCTGTGGACATGAGAATGCCTGAATAATGGCGAGATAAAAATTGGTTAAATGGCTGTCATTCAAAATGCTTCTCAAGTGACTTTGGTTTGGAACAACACCATGAAATAATGCTTTTCATTTTATTTTATCGCTAATTGCAAAATAATAAATGTTCATCGCAGATATATAGAAAATGCCAGATGAATAATAAAATTAAAATCATCTGAAATCTCATTACTAACTGTGGTGTTTAGTATTTTTCCTGCTACATAGGTATTTAGAACATGTGATTTTTTACAGGATCGAAATGGTATAGTATATATAATTACTTATTTTTTCCTCTTTTGTCATATTTTATTAAGTTTTCAGAACTGTACACATTTTTCATTTAAAATCTAATGAGGTTGCTACTCATTTCTCATTTCCAATTTAGAATGCCTGTGTTTTTGTTGTCATTATTTTATAGGATTTTTTTTTAAATCTAACTACAAAATGTATTTACTAATTCTATTATTTTACTGTTTTACAATTATTATTAATATAGTTGGATTAAATAAAAACTTTTTTCTCTTTCTTTCCATAAGCCTACTTTATGAAAATAATTTGAATAGATCAAATACATCATTTATTTTATTTTTAAATAATTTCAAGTTTTGAATTTTCCTATTATTCATGCTTTGGTAGTGTAACAAAAAGATTTGTTCTTTAACATGTTTGGTTTTTCAGTGTTTTGTCTAATTTTAAATACTCTGATAAAATAGGTTTATTTTCTCCCAAGAAATAGTCAATTACAAGAAATAGTCAACCCAAGAAATAGTCAATTACAAATTCTGAAATAATTAGCTGGTGGTTATTCAGACCCTTTATGTACTTACTTCTTTATTGCCAACTTCCTCTGGGAAAGATGGAAAGGCATGTTGACTCTTGCATGACCATTATGTTCATCATTTTCTTTTTTTAAATATGCAACAATATTTGCAGTGTAGTTCAGCTCAAAAAGATTCACAATGATTAGTGCTTCATTATTGTACAATCTCTTTGTGGAAGTAAAATAGTTTTCTAGTGAGAGGCATTATAGTGTAGTGATTAAGGGCTCAGACAAACTTGATTGAATCCTAGTTTCACCAACAGCTTCGGCAAGTTAATTACTCCCTTATTTCCTTAAATTCCTTCCCTGTGAAAAGTAGGATAAGCATAATATCTACCCCACTGTGCTCCTGTGAGAATGTCAGTGAATTTTAATATGGCAAGTTTTGAGAGGTATTATTTTGGTTTCCACTCAGTTTTAATTAATTTGTAATTTCCATAATGATTACTAAGATGGGTATTCATTTCCAAATATAGGGGGGTTTCAAGTCTAATAGCATCATAGTCAGAGAAGTAAGCATTATAGCTGGTTTCAGTTAAATGTGTCCTAAAAAAAATCCACTGTTTATGTGAATCTCTCAATTTTCTTCCAGTCACTCAGTCATAAGTTGCCTCATATTTTGTGAAACTATATTGTTAGGTCCTTATAAACTTAGGATTATTATAATGGCTTTTTTCTAGACAAAACTATCTAATTAATAAGACTTTAAGATTTCAAAGTGATGGCAGGTGCATTTCTGTAAAAATACATTTTATCTTGAGGTTCATGTCTTAAGAAATTTGGAGAAAGACTAAATTTGAGTACTGAGTAATCCATATAAGGAATTTTTGACAGAAATTCAGAAACTATATTTACTTCAGCATCTAAGGGAGAGAAATGAAACAGAGTTGGAGCCATCACAGAAGCTGGAGGATAGTGATGTTTGAAGGACAAGAAGAGTCAAGGAAGAAAGTTTCCAAAAAGAGGACGTGATTTTTCTTAAGATTGTCAATGCAATGAGAATATTAAATGACCATGGAATTTATTGATTAGCAGTGTAATTTAGTAGTGATTTTATAGAATAAAAATGTAAGAGGTAATTCTAATATAGCAAATAAAGGCTTTTTTAACATTGATGAAAGAGACTAGCAAGATTTATAGCTTAGCCATCAGGATGAATGAGCTTCAGAGGTCAGACAATGGAGAGACATAGGGAAGTAAAAGGGTAGTACCATAGCCCACAGATCTGAGGGCTAAACAGGGCAGAAAGGGGGGTCTCAGCTGGATGTTCATGAGTTGGTAACACGAGCATACGGGATAACCAGACCATGAAGTAAACAAATTAAAGACCAGGTTTTGCCATATTTTGAAGAACACTAACTATGAATTAATGTTTTAAAGTTATTAGGAAAGTTTAGTTTAAAATGAGTTTCTAACCTTTATCTCTTTATTAGATGAGACATAATTTCTAATCAGAGAATTATAAACCTAAGATAATCTATAAAATATGTGAATCAATTGGATTGTAATTAAATTTAAAAAACCAATTTTCAATATTTCCACATAAAATTGGTTTGGATAGTCCATGCCAACAAATAATTGAAATTCTTTAAATAGAATAAAATTTTTAGTAATGAAATTATGGGGCCTTCTCTTTGGAAATTCTCCTGGTAAAGTTTGTCTAAATCATGTGAGAAATAAGAATTTTAAAAGCTTCAAAGTCTGCAAAATCAAAAATTGTAAGAAATCTGTTGTTTCCAGATTGGTTGTACAAAATGGACTGTGACAAAAACAATAAACTATAGCCAGGAATTACAGAGAAGCTTTATGAACACATCTCCTTTTGTATTTCAGATAATGTTTCCTGTGTCTACAAAACACACTCAATGACTTGGAGCTAATGGTGTACAAGCAAAAGTAAAAGAAGCAAAAGCATGCCCAGAACTAATGGTATCCAAATTTTTCAAGGATAGGTTACTATAATCTATCATAATATTATCTATAGAAATAGAATATATATCAATATATGAATACATATCAATCAAGGTCCTGTCAGAATACAGGAAAACATGCCTGTTATTTTAACAGAGAGAGGATTTAATAAAAGGAATTGTTGAATGGGTATTATTAGAAAGCAGAAAAGGCAAAAGAAAAAGATGATGGTATTGCTGACAAGAGGTAGTGGTAGTCAGTGAAGAAAGAATAAACCACCCCTAAGTCTGGGGGAATGAAAGGGAGAGTTTGCTATTTTAGAACAAAGATCCTTGGACGAGGGGCTACACAAAGCTGGGACTCAGACCTCTGTGCAGGGGGTGCTGTTCAGCTCCTGCTGGTGCCTAGGAAACTTATGGACGAGGTCCCCCGAGCTAGAACCAGACATTGGAATGAAGATTTTTGTCACTTTTGAGCAGTTGACTTCTAAATATGTAGTGAATTTACTTCTAAATATGTAAGAATCTGATTGCTGACCCAATATGTACATTTTAAATTTCAACTGCCATTATCAAAAATTATGTGTTGATTTATAATCCCATCAACAGTGTATGAGAGTAACTTTCCCCACAGTGTCAAAATAAGATATTTGCTAGCACTTGGAAATATTTAGTCTGTAGGGAAAATAGAATGTTTTATATTTATTTGTATTCTTGGTTTAATTTATATGTCTAACTGGCAGTGAATATCTCTATATTGGCCATTTATGTTTCTTCTATTTAGAAGACCAACATTCAAATGTAATTTGTGTTTACATTAATAATTAGTATATATTCAGAATAGTAATCATTTGTCTATTATATACTATGCAACTAATTTTGTTTACTCTAATAATTATCTTTTTTTATTGAGGTATAGACAGTTTACAACGCTGTGTCAACTTCTGGTGTACAGCACAATTCTTCAATCATACATGAATATACACATATTCGTTTTCATATTCTTTATTTTTTAACTTTGAACAGGGACTCTATGTGAACCAAGATTTTAATTATTTGTCATCTATGTCCATATGAATTCCTCTTTTTTCTGTTTGTTTAACAAATATATTTTCCTATACTCATTTCTAATCAACTTTCTCTGCACTTAATGTTTATTGGATAGTCTGATCTATTATGACTGATTGTTATGTATTACATTTCCATATGTGCATTTGTCAGCTTTTTTTGTTCTTTTATCTTTAATTCTTCATTGCTTTCTTTTTTTCCTACATTCATAAAACAATGATGTATTTATATAGATCTATGGAATTTTTTTGGTATATGTAGGCATCCATACATTTTTAAAAATTATGGTTATTATTACCTATCTTTCTCATTTGATATCTTTTAGAATAAACATCAAATTTTAGAAGAATTGCCTAAATGTCATAAATCTAATAAAAATTCTGTTAAGTTATTCATTATGATTGCATTAGACTAGAGACTAGTTTGAGGAAAAACAGAGTATTAATACTCCAGGAATATGTAATGAATCTTCATTCATTCATTTTCTTTCATGCTTTTGAGTAAAGTTCTTATAAATTTCTTGTTATGCATTTTAACTAAGTATTTTGAGCTCTGAGATTTTTTGGTTTTTCTTTTTTTCTTTTTTTTTCTCTCTCTTTTTTTTTTTTTTTTGCTATTATAAGCATCTTTTCCCCCTTATATTTCTAAATTGTATTTTGCAAGTGTTATAAAACTAAACTATTTTTTTATTTGTCAATATTCTACTTTATCATCTTGAGTTTTAATATGTTTGAATTTTAAGTTATTTTCTTAATTTTCTAGGGAAATGATCTTATGGTCTGTAAAGTGTGCTGTTCTTCTCTTTTTCAATATTTATGTCTCTTATTTAATTTCTTTTGCTTACTGCATTAGGACCTCCAGCTAAATAATACTGTTGTCAGAATTTCTTATTTATTTCTGAATTTAATTAAACTTCTTCTGCATGTTCATGTTAATTTTTTTTCATAGATTTCTCTCAAATGCTATGGTGGATTAAAGACTGCCTCACATTCCTTCATACTGTTCCCATGGAGAGATGGGTTCTATGTCCCCTCCTGCTGAATTTGGATGGCCTTGAGGAACTTTGAAAGGAGGAAGACATCAGGTTCCCTGGCCTAGACTCTTAAAGATTAGCAGCTTCTACGTCTTGTCTCCTGGAACATTCATTCATTCTTAGACTCCTGAGCAGCCATGTAAGAATGGCAGCAACCCTAAGAGCACCACACTGTGAGGAACCCAAGATACAGAGGCCAAGTGTATGCTCCGTAGGTAAAAGCCCTGGGAAACTCCTAGTCAGCATCAGCACCAACGGCCAGCCTATGAGTGAGCCATCTTGGATGACTGTGCAGTTGACTTCTACAACGACAAAACTCCAAGTGAGAACTTTCCAACTGGTCTCAGTCAACCCACAGTAACATGAGAGATAACAATAAACTGTTGTTAAAGCCACTAAGTTTTGAGGTGGTTTGTTTACACAAAAATTGATTACAGGAATGGATACTCTTTATTAATTTAAGGAAGTTTTCCTTCCATTTCTAGTTTGCTAAGTTTTAGGGCAAAATACTCCTTTTAAGGTATAAACTGCATGGACTACATGGATAAATCTAACAAATAAGTTAAAATGGCTTCACAAATGGCTATCATGAAGATAGAAGGAAAGGATACATGAATTTCTCAAGAATTTTTATGACTACAAGAGAAGCTAATTTATATTAATATTTTAATTTATCTGTATTTATTTTTATTCACTTCAGGCAAAAATACAAGTTTAAAACTATCAACACATACAGAGCCTTTCAAAATAGCTCTGTGTGACTGAACATGTCAAAAGATTTTTGTCATTTTAGTAATTAGGTGAGAGAATTGATCAACAGAAGCTATAAGTGGAAAGAGAGTAGATGTGATTATTGGAACAAGTCCATTTAAATATGAATGACCTAACGGGTCCTTATAAATCTATATGCCAATACTAAAGATTTTCTACTAATTATAAAATGAATAAAATTAATCCAATAAAGTGCATAACACTTGAAAATAATCTTTCAAAATTGTTATTAAAGTATTAAATTGCCAGAGGAATTGTGTGGGGAGGTAAGCTGAGGAATTGGCTTCACTGTCTCATAAAAAAGGCTGCAAAATACCTTGATTCTTTTGAGATAGTCTAGATAACTGAGGAAAGGTAAGAATTCTTACTTGAACAGAAGTAATATTCAGGACAGGAATACAATGAATATAAACTCCATAAAAGCAGTTTGGAGGTTCTTCATAATGGGATAGCACATTTTGATGGAGGAATGGTAAGGGAGTCCCCATCAAACTAATATGACTTCAAAAGCTATCTTTTCTATTTGGTGTCAGCCTTCAATGTGTCTCCATTGTCAAAACAAACAAACAAATCTGTAGAGCTTGTGCATTGACTTGGGAAGAATTTCATTTGGTTTAATATCTTGCTCAAGCAATCCAATCACATTTTTGACACAGATGAAAATGTGCTTCTGGTTTTAATGTAATCTTTCTATTGTGGTTAAGAGAGACTTCAGTGACTTTGAAGTTGTATTTTAGCTTTTGAGCTTTTTTTTCTTCTTCTTAACATGAATGGAGGGATAATAAATTGATCTCAGTCAAAATTTGACTTGTTTATACATAATGTTATTATATTGTAGAAGTTTATAACAGGTAACAGGATGACAACCTTGGAAGAGTAAGATTTTCACTCAACAAATATGGGCAATGGTGTTTTCACTGCTTTGTATTTTATGTTTCTATTTTTTAAATTTAGTATGTCTTTTGGAACTATGGTTTTATTGAAAGCTCAGGAAGTTGAGAAAATACGAATGCTGCTTCGTCGAATAAAACATCTTGTATTCCTAATGAAAGACAAGAGTTTATTTACTAATCCCCAAGCTTTGACCACAGGACTCAGAATTCCTGGTTCAGAGTCACTGGCTTTGATGAATAAAGCAGAGCTACACTGGACAGTCTCTGGACTATCACATTCAAATCATCCTTGCCCTCAGCTTGGTTTAAATGGTGACATCCAGCATTTTAACAAGAGAAAAAGGAAAACAGTGAGGAACCACATGAGGTTCTGTGGACAAGGAAATCATCCAAGTGGCACCAAGTGCTCTTTCCCATTTTCACACCCAGCAGAGGACACTGGCTTGGCGCAGGCAACTCTCTCAAGATGAATACGGCTGCTGACATTTGTGATACTACTGACCTTTCTTGGATTATGGAATAAGCTGTTTTAGAGGATCACATTGGGGTCTTGTTTAGTCTCAAGTCATAACCTGCATAAGCAGGATCTGCACCACAGCGGCCTCCATTCCCAGGTCAGGGTTGGGTCCTCACTCTGCTGTCTTGGGCTTCCCACTGCAGTCATGTCTGCTAGAAACAGGCCTCTGCATGCGCCTTCCCCCGAGGCTGCTACGGCAGAAGTGGGGGCTTGCCTTTTGAACCTCCTTCTCTCTTAACATCAAGTAAGAAGAGGACCAGTGACGCAATCACTTTATATAACATGGGAATCATATTTCTCTAGCCTGGCTTCCTTATTTAAAATAAAATAAACTCAATGCCTAACTTTTAACGTATTCAGTACATGTAGGCATTTCTCCGAGATATTACGGATTCGGTTCCAGACCACTACCATAAAGCAAAATCATAATAAATTGAGTCATGCAATTCTTTTAGTTTCCCAGTGTGTATAAAAGCTATGTTTATACTATAGTGTAGTCTATTAAGTATGCAATAACATTATGTCTAAACAATAGTACATACCTTAATTTAAAAATACTTTCTTGTTAAAGAAGTCTAAGCATCATCGGAGCCTTCAGCAAGTCATAATCCTTTTGCTGATAGAACGTCTTGCCTCAGTGCTGACTGATCAGGGTGGTGGCTGCTGAAGGTTGGGGCAGCTGTGGCAATTTCTTAAAATGAGACAACAACAAAGTTTGCTGCATAAATCGACTCATCTTTCACAAACAACTCCTCTGTAGCATGCAGTGCTGTTTGACTGCAATATACCCACAGTAGAACTTCTTTCAATTTTGGAGTCAATCCTCTTAAACCCTGCTGCTGCTTTATCAACTAACTTTATGTAATATTCTAAATCTCCTGTTGTCATTTCAACAATCTTCACGGCATCTTCACCAGGAGTAGATTCTATCTCAAGAAATCACTTTTTTCATTCATCCAGAAGAAACAACTCCTCATTCATTTTAGCTTCATCATGAGAATGCAGGAATTCAGTCACGTCTTCAGGCTCCACTTCTAATTCTATTTCTCTTGTTATTTTCACCACATCTGCTGTTACTTCCTCCACTGATGTCTTGAATTTCTCCAAGCCGTCCTGGAGGGTTGGAATCAACTTCTTCCTGTTACTGTTGATGTTTTGACCTCTTCCCATGAATCACGAGTGTTTTTAATGGCATTTAGAATGGTGAATCTTTTCCAAAAGGTTTTTAATGTCCTTTACTTAGATTCATCAGAGGAGTCACTATTTATGGCAGCTATGACCTTATGACATGGATTTCTTAGATAATAAGACTTGAAAGTCAAAATTACTCCTTGATCCATGGGTTGCAGAGTGGATGTTGTGTCAGCAGCTTGAAAATAACATTAATCTCATCATTCATTTCCATTAGAGCTCTTGAGTAATAAGGTGCATTGTCAATGAGCAGTAATACTAAGAAAATAATCTTTTTTTTCTGAGCAGTAGTTCTCAGTAGTGAGCTTAAAATATTCAGTAAACCATACTGTAAACAGATATGTTGTCATCCAGGCTTTGTTGTTCCATTTATAGAGCACAGAAAGAGTAGATTTAGCATAGTTCTTAAGGAGCCTAGGATCTTCTAAATAGTGAATGAGCATTGGCTTCAACTTAAAGTCATCAGCTGAATTAGCCCCTACCAAGACAGTTATCCTGTTCCTTTGAAGGTTTGCAGCCAGGCATCAACTTCTCTTTAGCTACAAAAGTCCTATGTGGCATCTTCTTCCAACACAAGGCTTGTTTCATCTACTCTGAAAATCTGTTGTTCAATGGTGCCAACTTCATTAATCTCTTAGCTAAATTTTCTAGATAACTTGCCTGCAGCTTCTACATCAGCATTTGCTGCTTCACTTTGCAATTCTTTGTTATGGAGATGACTTCTTTCCTTAAACCTCATGAACCAGCCTCTGCTAGCTTCAAACTTTTCTTCAGCAGCTTCTTCACCTCCTTCAGCCTTTATAGCACTGAAGAGTTAGGGCCTTGCTCTGTTAAGGCTTTGACTTAAGGGAATGTTATGGCTGGTTTGATCTTCTATCCAGACCACTCAGACTTTTCCCATGTCAGCAATAAGGCTGATTTGCTTTCTTATCATTCATGTGTTCCCTGGAGTAGCACTTTTAATTTCCTTTAAGAACTCTTCATTTTCATTTGATGCTGTTTTATACAAGATACTTAGCTTTTGGCCTTTCTCTGCTTTCGACATGCCTTCCTCACTAATCTTAAACATTTCTAGCTTTTTATTTAAAATGAGAATTTAAAGTGAGAGACATGAGTGCTTAATTGGCCTAATTTCAACATTATTGTGTGTGTCTCAGGGAATTAGGAAGCCCTGAGGAGAGGGGGAGAGTTGGTCAGTGAAACAGAACACACACAATATTTATTAGGTTCCCCGTCTTATATGGGCATCTTTCATGGTGCCCCAACACAATTACAACAGTAACATCAAAGATCACTGACCACAGATAACTATAACATATATATTCATAATGAAAAAGTTTGAAATATTGCCAGAATTAACACCAAAATGTGACACAGGGACACGAAGTGAGCAAATGCTGTTGGAAAAATGGCACCAATAGACTTGCTCAACTCAAGGTTGCCACAAAGCTTCAATTAAAAAAAAAAAAAAAAGGACCTTTAAAGCACAATAAAGGTGAAGCACAAAATAACGAGGTTATGCCTATACTGGATTTTAACTCCTCCTTTTCCAAGAGTACATAATTACAGAAATATTCTGCTGCAAACTTCCCACATTTTTAGGCTGCTACTGTTTCCTTTTTCTTCATTATACCAACTGGAGATAATTACAGGTAGAACTTTAAGAGATGTTCTGTGCAATACATCTTCAGAACTAATAAATTTAGAAACATATTGCACTCAGGATTAACTAGATCTCCTACATTCTGCAAAATGTTCTCTAAAAATTCCTGCCAGTTTCTTTTTGTGGGAAAGAAGAGACAGTCAATCTTATAAGTGTATTTAAAAATTAAATTACTTCATAAAATGGTGGATAGCTAATAAAGTACATGTATAATTCTTGGACATTTCCTTTGTGATCACTTGGTTTTCATCCCTAAAGCCAGCACTTTCCTTTTAATGATTAATTTAAATTAAATTAAGTGCACTTTCAGATCTTTAGCTTGAAGGGATGAATAAGAACCTGTTTACTGCTCCAGCAGATCTATAGATCTAGCAGATGTCAACATCAGCATCCATTCGTCACAACAGGAAACATACTGCCTCCTTCACATGCGTGGGCTCATTTAATTCTTATAGCATCTCCATGCAGTAGACATCATTGCATATTTGCATCCCATAGGGGAGAACAATTTGATGTTAATTAACCTGCCCAAAGCTACATAATTCCTTAATAACTGAGCCAGGATTTTAAAAAAATCTTTCTTACTCCAAAGTGAATGTCTATAAAATACACTTAATCTGACCCCTTCAAATGGGTATTTCTCAGAGCTTCAAGGCTGATCTTACAAAGCAGCCATCTCAGTAGAATGTCCTAAGACCACCATCCAAAAATACCTCCACCAAGTATCTGTACAGAAATCTAAAATTCATCTCTTTCAAATTGTACTGTTTAATGTAAAGGATTGGTCCTTATTTCATATACCCCTTAGAGGCAACGTATTAAATCTTACCTGCTAATTTGCTCTCTATTATCACATCTTCTCTTTCTTTCCTCTTCTCTCAAGAAAACATTTTTTCTCCTTGCCTTGGACTGCTGCCATCCTTTCCTACTTCCTCTAGGGCAGTGGATCTTGAATAGCGTTCCAGGTCCTCACGGCTGGGCTCTGTCTTCTAAGCCTCTCCTCAGCCACAGAAACTAAGTCTTCGCTTTATGCTTCTCATATCGCATCTATTTAAATTACAGCTCTCAAGGCTAAACAATGATACAAAACACTTCTCTAGCATTTTTTTTCTCTCAAATATTCACCCTTTCTCTTGCACCTCAAGTCTCTAACTTTTTATGCTATTTCCCTCCTACACACTTAGTGAGCTACCTTGCTTTAAACTTGGGGATGATGAATAAGATCACTGAGCATTTTTCTTTTATTCTGAAATAATGAGCATTTTATTTTATTTTATGTGCTAGAGTTGCCATAACAAAGTATCACAGACCAGCTGGTTTAAACAACAAAAATTTATTTTCTCAGAGTCTTGGAGGCTAAATGTCTAAGTTCAAGGTGTCAGCAGAGTTGGTTTCTTCCAAAGCATCTCTCCTTGGTTTGTAGATGGCTTTATATTTGGCCATAGACTATATGTGGAGATAGGATTTTTACATAGGTAATTTAGTTAAAATGAGATCATTTGGTGAGACTTAATGTAATTCAATATGACTGGTGTCCTTATAAAAAGAGGAAATGTGGACACAAACACACACTAAGGGGAGAACATGTGAAGACAAATGGAGAAGATGACCAGCTTCAAACCAAGGAAAGAGGCTGCAGAAGGAACTCAGCCTACCAACACCTTGAACTTGGTCATTTAGTCTCCAGGGCTGTGAGAAAATGAATTTCTGTTGTTTAACAGCCTGTCTGTGGTTTTGGCAGTCCTAGCAAGTTAATATGTTGGTAATTTTTAAAAAATGGCTTCATTAAAGTAATGGAAGCAGAAAACAAATCTGACTGAGAGGAAGAACTAATAGGAAGCAAGAAAATAAGAAACACAAGTCATAGTTATATGAAGAACCCAAAAAGAACAGTATACTTCTTGAATCACTCTTATACATTCAAGAACCTTATTTTTAAATGAAATTTTAAATATATTATCATCTACAAATTGCTACAAAAGATAAACTCCATTTTATTTTGTCTTTGGAAGCTGTTTTATATCAATAGATATTCAAATATGAGAGTCTTTAGTGTACAAATAATTAGCATTTCCTTAAGACACTAATTTGGAATTCGTGACCATTCAGTCTGAGGCTAATATGACATTCTTCTCACTTTCTACGAGGAATCTAGCAGTTGATTATGACCAAACTCACTCTGTTTCCTAAATTAAAAGTAGGCAAACATTTTCTGCCATCTGGATTGATAATAAAACATCAAGTGCAAATCGAATGATTCTCAAAAATCTGTGCCAAGTGGTAATTTCAGTCACAGTTGAGAGAGGCTCGTGGAGATCATGAACAGGTGAGAGCAAGAGAGAATAAAACATCCTGGCCAATGTGAAAGCTACTGATTATGATAAAGTGATAATTCTTTTAGAAATAGAATATGTCACTACTACACAAAGTCAGAGACCCAGATGTCAGACAAATGTAAGGACACGGGCAAGTTCAGACCACACCAGGGAAGCAAGAGAAAGGGCATGCATGACAGGCTTATGCATTCAATTTCCCAGGTCAATCAGAAGGGGCCCAAGGAAGCTGACAGGTAAGTGCACGGTTAAAGCTGAAGATATGTGTGAAAAATATGCATGTAGTTTGAACAACATACTGGGCTCATCTTTAACACTTGGGACATGCATCCTAAGGTTCAGCGTGTGTGCAACTAGCCCATGAGTTTTAATTTCAGGGAAGAAGTCAGCTTTATGGGCTTTAGTCATTTTCGTGGGAGGGTAAATGACAGCTGGCTGATAGTAATGCCTCCAAGAATACAGCCGCCTTCTAAGGTCCCTGTAATGACAAGAGAGGGCTAAGAAGCTGCGATTAACTAGTTAGGTGAGCAAAGAGTAATGTCTGTGTCAAACCTTACCATCCTCTAGAAGCCAACCCCCATGCACTTCATAAATGCAGGAGAATGACAGAAGAATTTAGGGGGATCATAATTAGGAGTACAAGTTCCATGTCCATTTCCAACTTCTATCTGCAAATTTTTGAGGCAAATATTAAAAAGGAAAGGGTCATTTGTAATGGGTAACAGGATCTATAATTCTCTTAGAGAAGTGTCTCATTGTTACCAAGCATCTCAAGTCAGTTTCGTAAGAGTGATAATGACAGATGGCCAACTCCTCCAATGTGTTCATGATGTCACCAAGTTTTAAACAATAAAGCAAAAAAAAAATCCAATTTGTTTTAAGAAGTGATTTCATTTCTAATAGTTAGCATTTTGTAAGCCTTAGCAGATAACAGTTCAACATAACATTGAAAAAATTAGCTCACAAATTTCATATATCTTTTCAGTGAACTGAACACCTAAAATAACATCTCATAATTTCTCAAAAATTATACTTAGATAATGATGAAAATAATCAAATTGTCATCTGAAGATAGAGCCTTTGTTTAAGTTCCCAGTACCTGGTGAGATTAAATACTTAAAGTAAGATAAATTATGATATAATGCTACTCAATCTGCTACAACTACTCAAAATTTTTCTTTTGAAGGGCATTTAGATAAATTAACTTTGCATTTTCCTCTGATGTTATATCCTCAATTTGTGTCTTTAGAATCTATAACTCATTTTTTCTCATATGGTAAAATTACTTGATTGAATAAAATAAATCTCAAAATTCAGAAATCAACACCACCTTTTCTTTGCAATTTTGACTGTTGAATGATTCCCATCATTACCTGAACACAAAGCTAAAGAAACAAGAAATTACATATTTTAAGTGCCATTTAAATCTTTTCCTTTAAACTATTCTTTTTAGTTGAATAGGTTTCTAAGAGAAGAACTATCAAATTCTTCTTTTTTCTCTGAAAAGACTTATCACTTGGATTTTACCATTTACTTACACATTAGGAATCCAAGTCACTAATGCATTAAAATCTTTAAAAGGACAAATATCACCATCAGGTTAGCATGAGAAGGTAGCATACTCTGCTTGTGACATGAAGCAGTTCAGAAGTGTGCGATGACTCACATGGGGTTAAAACAAACATGTTCAGACATGGCACCTCTTAAGCATTGGAATGACAGTGCCATTTGTTCCACACTTGCCCCAGTGATAACTTTATTCGCAGGTCATTAGAAATGTACATCAATGTATAAAAATATGCAAACACATTTCTTCAGTGAAATTTCTCAACATTCTTTGTTGTAGTAACCATCTGTCTCCTAACATCATCCAAACCCACAGGTCTCTTTGTAAAGAACCAGGATGCCATATAATCACATACTGAATTGCGGACATCATGGAAAGCAGGATTTCCAGAAATATTTGCGCTCACCTTCAGCAATACATCAATCCCTTATAAGAATCTGTTAGCAACTTATTGATTGTAAGCAAATGGACAGTTCTTTCCTCTACGTCCACAAATATTGGTTTTGTTCAAGGAAAGTCTGAACCTAGAACTGTTAGGCTTCTTTGGCTTTCACAGTTGCCAAAAATAAAATTTTAAGTGTATTGTCTAGCTTAATTCTGAGGCCTGTCTTCTCACTTCATCCCTGTCTGCCAACAGCCCCACCAGTTCACCTCCAGCTACCTGTGCTGGGACACAGGTTTGGCACAGTATTTTTAACTCTTGTCAACTCTTACTGTTGCATATTGTAATTATTTAATGTGGGATTAGCTGAATGATGTCTATCATAAAAAAGTATTGTTGCAGAAATGCTGTTGTCTTCTGCCGCCTTCAGTTTCCTGCTCTTCAATATCATACACTTAAATTTTCCATAGAAAGGAGTAAGTAACAATTTATGTCAACCACGATAACTCGAACTGCTGAGAGGAACAGAAATGAGGAGGATTTTTGGCAAAGCGTGATAACCATGTGGGAGCAAGTGGGAAATAGAAATTCCCAAGAAGCAGAGTTTAGAAAAGTTTACAGAGAGATGGTTAAGTGAGAAAATGATACTACTTACTGTGGTTTTAAAAAAAAGTTAAAAGAAAAAAAGTTAAAAAGAAATTTTGATGCATTCAAAAATAATATTTCGATTCAGTTAGATAGCTCAGTAAATGGGGAAAGCCTGTATCTGCAGGTCCCCCAAATAACTCTTAGGTGTATCTGAGACATTCGTATATCCAAACAATAAAGCCAGATTTTTGTTTTCTACATCAACTTAATATCAAATATTTCTTATTGCTAGTTAACATCAACTTAATATCAAATAAACTAGCAGTAAGAAATATTTCACTGTGACAACGCTAACATATATGGTTGAGAAAAGATTTTTGATTAAGATGTGTGATTTAGTTTCCCAGCGTTAAGAATAAAATAAGAGAAAAGTAGATCCCTGTTCTTAGTTCTCTGTCTGAGATTAACCTTTAATTCTATGGATATATTTTTGGGTGTTAACGAATT
This sequence comes from Vicugna pacos, assembly GCF_048564905.1. Classification (NCBI taxonomy): domain Eukaryota; kingdom Metazoa; phylum Chordata; class Mammalia; order Artiodactyla; family Camelidae; genus Vicugna; species Vicugna pacos. The sequence continues at coordinate 63,819,982 of NC_132991.1, read as the reverse complement.
TCCCAGCTTTATATTAGTACAAGTCATACTCTGCTCTCAAAGAGTTCACCATCTAACGCAAAGAGAAATACAGAGGCAGTTAATAAACAACAGAGTAGCTGATAGAAAGGAAAGCAGCGCGGCAAACCATTTACGTCTGTGTGGGGCTGCTAGAGGTTTCACAAAAATAGTTACACTACTTCTTAAGAGAAGACTTACATGATGAGGTCTTGAGGAACTCCTGCAAAAAGAGCAACCAGAGTCTGTATTAAGTAGAGGAGGATAAAGCATTCATGAGTCATTTCAGCATTTTCAGTTGAGAACAACCCCATTTAGAGTGGTTTTTATCTCTTTCTCTCATTCAGTCCCACTTAGGATTACTTGCCTTATTGTTTTATTACTCCTAAGAGTAAATACTAAGTTGTTTTAGGACAACCAAAGAACTGTCAAAGTCGGACTGGTTTGTAGAGACTTGAGGGACACTGAGGTATCCTACAGATCTGAGATAGTAACCAAATTTCAATGTGATGCAAAGCTTGTAAATGGGAATCTGTATCATTCTTGGGAAAGAGTTAGGTCTCATATTTTGTGATCCAAAAAATTACCTTGCAAACCTTTTAACATTGTGGTCTTGCTCTTATTACTTAGAATTCAATTTGTGTGTGCTGAAACCACCCCATGACAGCAAAGTAGCTATGTTCTAATAATTCTTGAGGTTATTATGATACTATTTCTCAGAAGATAATGCACTGACGTACTCATTTTCAGGATCAAAAATACTCAAGGTGCAATAGTGTGCACCATGAGTTTCAGACTGCTGTACAGTCATTAAAATAAATTCCAAGAATACACTTGCTTGGAAAATTCTAATTGGTGTGATTACTCTGGAACTGGAAATAATTCTTCTAAAAATATAAAGACTTATTTTAGAAAATAATCAATGGTAGAACACAAAATTGCCAAATGAGTCATTCAGTATAATAAAATATCTTTCCCTTGAATTCTGCTAAATATATTATCAGATTCAAAGACAGCACATTGAAAATTATTTTTCAGAATTTTTCTAAGAAGATCAAAATATGCACAGGTCAACATCAACAGAAGAGAGGGAAAAAAAATCTAAGAAATAAAGACAAGTGAACCACTTTGGAACCAATAAGAACAGATTAGGAATTTACTTAGAATTTTATTTCCTAAGTTTCCATCTTGAAGTTTTGAATAATAATACAGAATAAAGAAAGTTATTTTATTATCAGTTATTTTAAAACCAGTAAATACTAACAAATTATTTCTAGACTTGTGTATTAATAAGCTGTCTCCACAAAAATGTGCATCTCAAACAATGCCAAAACTCAGCAGCATATGACAGGAAGTATTCATTTCTCATTCACCTGACACGTTCTGAAAGCTCAGCTAATTTCAGAGAAAGATCAAGGGGGCTTGTATGCAGACTACAGATCAGTTTGTGTCTACTCTACGTGTCTCGCGTTTTTCAGACTCTCACAGGCTACCCGTGATGTTTGTCTCTTGGCAATGGCAGAAATGCAAGAGACCAAGCACTTCTCAACGTTCTGTTTGTGTCCTATCCCTGACAACACATTGGCCAAAGTAAGTCATGTGACCAAGATCTACATTAATAGGATGGGAAAGATCTACCTCACATTTGCCATGAGGCTATGGTAAGGGTGCAGATGCCATATATGGCTACCAAGAAATAAAGAATGAAGACAGGTAACTAAATCTGCCACAACCTTAACATGCTTTTATCCTTGAGAAGGAAAAATTTTATACATATTGCTAAGAGTCTGGACCTTAAAAACAGTGTTCCTAAGAATTAATATATGTGGGTAACAGTAAAATATCCAAAATTAAAAACAGAAATGCTTGGTCTAAATATAATACTATTAACATCAAAGGAGTATACAATTTGTCACCTATAGAAAAAAGGAGAAAATTATATAGCTAAACAGATGAGATGACAGAAGTGAAAAATATTAAAATGCTTAAAATAGGAAAAGAGATGAGACAAAATAGGACAAAAATGGGATAAGTGAGAATTATTAAAAACCAACAGCAATAAAATTAACATGGGTAGTGCAGAGAATCAAATCTCTGGAGCACAAAATAGAGTAGAATATCAGAAGAACTCATTTCCTTGTGGCAGTAGGACTAAGTGCTCCAGTTTCTTACTGACTGTCTGCTGGGAGTGACCTCCAGTTTCTTTCTATGTGGACTTGCCCAACGTGGTCATTTAATTATCCAGCAAGGAGAGCCTCCAGAGCAAGTCTTCTAGCAAGATGGAGTCTTATATAATAAAACATAATTATAGGAGTGACAGCCCATCACCTTTGCAATATCCTATGGGTTAAAAGGAAGTCTCAGGTCCTGCTCACACTCAAGGAGAGGGAATCACAAAAAAAGCATAAATACCAGAATGCAAGGATCATGGAGGGGCCACTCTGGAGTCTGTCCACCTCTAGAAGTACCAGTTTTGGCTCAGTAAACATGGTCACTAATAAACTGTTGGGAAGGTCATCTAGAGGGCATGTCTGCTGGTTCATCTGAGCGCTGGACCTGGGCAATCAGGGCATCCTCACTCAGTCCTTGGAATGTATATTCTGCTCACCATCCCACCGTGGGAGCTGTTCCATGGACATAGCCTTGAGTGGGTAAGGTGTTGTTGAGACCATCTGGAGTGAATACATGACTGAACCCAGTTACAGTCTCTCCATAAACTTATTTAAGATTCTGGTAGGCAGGCAGGAGTCCTGTTAGTCCTGTGGCCACCCAAGACAAGCTTCGTATGTAGATTCCCTTGCTTATTAAGCCTACTGCCAACCAATCTGGAGTGGTCCGCCTCTTTTTCAGGTCTCTCCTTGCCCTCCATGTATGGGAGCCAGTTTGCTAACCAATATAAATGGAGGCTCAATTTCACCTGTAATTTATATCCCGAGTTATCAAACTACAGCCCATGAGCCAGCCACTTGCTTTTGTAAATAAAGTTTTATTGGCACAAAGTCACACACACTTATTCATGAATTGTCTATGGCTGCTTTTCTGATACAATGGTGTATCTGAGTAATTGCAAGAGAGACTACAATACAGCACTTCATAATATCTGGACCTTTCAGAAAGTTTGCCAGCCTCTGATTTAAATAGTGGTTTTAGCATAGGTTAATTTCTTTGTTAGTTAGATTGATTAACTATATATTTTTCCATAGTTTTTGAAAAAATAGATGCAACCTAACAGATGAAATATGAGATGATTAGTGCCAAGCTTTATGAAATTGGAAATTTGAATATTTTCTTGTAGTAATATAGCACCATCTCGTGGAATGTTATGGAAACTGTGGGAAAAGTTTATTGAAGTACTGTTAAGTTACATTTTAACATCTAGAATGCTTTGATGTAACTTCTAAATTCTCCTGAAAATAATATGTAAAAATAAGTCCCACTTATTAAATTAAAAATATTTATAAAAGTTAGAAAATACATAATCCAAAATATTATTTTCTGGACAAGGAAATTGGTCTTCTGAAATTAAATGACTTACTTAACCTACACAGTAAGTTTAAGTGGGATTTTAGAATTTTTCTATAAAAAAATGAAGGTGCATTTATGTATATGAGTGTACATATTAATTAATATATTGAATTAAATATTTAAGTAATATTTTTATTTAAAAATCAATTCAGTAAATTTCAATGGAACTTTTTATTTAGAACAGTTTTAGATTTACAGAAAAATTGCAGAGAAAGTAAGCAGAGCTAATTTTTATGGACAGAAATCTAAATGGCTTACATCAATACCAAAATTGTGGTGAGCAGGGCAGATGCTGCTTTATGTGTCTGAATGGCTGTCCTGGGAAAGATGGATTACACTATGTTTCCTGTGGCCCTGAGGTATAGAATGAGTTCTGATGGACCAAAGATACAGGGTGACAGTTTTGTTCCAAGGCAAACAACAACAAAATCACCCAAAACATTCTAACTGAAAACAGAATGGGCAATCTGGTGAGTAATGTTTTCTGTCTTAAGGGCTAAGCAATCAGAAAAATCAGACTCTTCTGGGGAGTTTGGTAGAGCAAGGGATGTTATTCAATAGTAGGATGAAAGATGACAGTTCGTCCTGAAACCACTATCATGTATTTGAATTTGTATATTTGAGATGTAGAAATGCAGGGAGGATGTAAGTGACTTCAAACCATGAATAGTTAAGGGTGCCCATTTAAAGATTAGGTTAAGTGCATTCTGGTATATTGTGTTAGGGAGACAAATGCCACCTGTGTCTCACAGACCAGGAAGGGCAAACAAGCAGAAATCTGTGGGATGTATCCGAACTTTCAGACATACCCAGACCTAATGAGGATGCATTCTGCTGGTGGAAGATGCTGATCATTGTTTATCTAAGAAACCAGGAAGACCTGGACAACTATTCCAAAATACCCCCTTGCTTTCTCATTGACACATTCTCAGCTCAGAAAACTGTAAAATGTGGAGGTTCATAAAATCCGAGGACTGAAAACAGTTATTAACATCATATGATGACTTTATATCCTAATCATAAGAGCAAGAATTTCATCCTAGAGTACAAATTTGATATTTTAGTACTTTCAGCCTACTGTTTTAAATCCACATGTATGACGCATTTTGATGCCCACCACCCTTCCAAGGAGTGCTCAGATGCTCAGAAATGTGCTTTGCAGACTATGACTCTGCACACCAGTCCATCTCCCACTGCCATGTGCATGCTCTCCTCACCTGCCTTGGGCTAGGAACTCAAGGTCGTGCTACCCCACTGTGGGGATGCTATTCACCGCAGTCCTTAGCACAGACACTCCACTCTGGGTACATATGGGCACCCTCCTCAGTCCATTCAGACTTCTATTCTGTGCCTCCTTCCCACCATTTGTAACCCAGCATGGGCTCTGACTCCCCGCATCAGATCTGTTCCCTACAAGGATGCCCTCCTCACCCTCCTCTGACACCACTGGTGCCTTCTCATGCCAGCTTCCTCTGTCCTTGCTCAGTCTCTGCCCTGAGCCATCCTTCAAGGCACAGACGTCCTCTGCATTCCTCAGACTGTCTCTCCTTCCCTACATTTCTCTGCCCTACCTAAAGTTTCAGGACTAAGTTGCTCTGGAAAATTATTTAGTAATGAAAGAAAAGGAAGGGAAGAGGAAGGAAGAGGGAGAGAAAGCACACATTTGGAAAAGGTTTGGTTACTGTTCTGTAAACAAAGAAATATTTCTTGCTTTCTCATGGATAAATGTTAATGTTAAAATGTTAAAAATGTCAGTTATTCTTAGGATATATTTTAAACTATATTGCATCACCTTATACATTTGGCCTCTAATTTTATTCCATTTATCTTATTTAAAAAACGGAAAGCTCAGGTTTTGAAGCTGACGGGGCTAAATCTGTTTTTCTAAACAAGAGCACACTCCATGATTACCACACTACACTAATTATTAAAGCACATGATAGTATAATAATTTTAGGCATATTTCAAACGTACATTTCCGCTTTCTGAAATATGCATTTTCTCCTCTGCTCTTCTTAATTTTGTATTAACTGACATTAAAGAAATTATAGAAACTCGAAGTAGGTTTAGCATTTCCCAACATTGCTGTAACAAAGCAAAAATGGAATGAGATCTCATAGCAGAAAATAAAGACAGAAGCCAGTCCAGAGATACGGGAAGATGAAGTAATCCTCTTTGGGAATGACAAATCAATTTCATTTGAAGGAGCATCTTCAGATCTTAAAAAAACAATTTACAAAAATAATTAAGGTTTTAAACAACCTAGGAAAGGAAACCACTTAGATTACTTTCTTTCAAATAATGATGGCTTGATATTTGGGCTCTAAAACACACACACATATACCTATGACTCTAAATATTTAAATTAGTTATTGTTTGGGGTGGGGGTGGGTATAGCTCAGTGGTAGAGTGCATGTTTAGCATGCACAAGGTCCTGGGTTCAATCCCCAAGATCTCCATTTAAAAAACAAAAAAGATCAGTATTTAAATTAGTTATTGCTCAAAAAATTACAAACTATTTAGAATTCAGAAAATGTCCTTATACGAACTCTGTTGTAAATGGTTATTGGTTTCCATTCAGTGCAGACTATTTTTTTGAGAATACATGTATACTCATATGTAAATTTGGTAAATGTGGTTATGATTGGATGTGATTATGTTGTCATAATACTTTATAGATTTTTCCCTGTCCTTTTCAGTAGCATATAGGCCATACAGAAAAGTACATGGTTCTCTAGATTCAGAAATGAAGGAAGAAAAGGTATTATAGAATGCAGTGACACCTCAAGGGACTTCACTGTGGGGCAGATTCCCACTTGCCACCCTCAGGAGTCTTCATTTTTAAGAAGCATCACACATAATTCTGTTACATAGGTTGCACCAAAAAAACCAGATCTAACAGTTTGGTTTGGTTTCACAGTGCTCACAGAAACAATAACAGATTCCAGTGGAAATGAAGTATTGGAGAGTTTTATGCATAAAGGTTATTTACATACAAATTGAGTATTTGTCCACTGGAGGACAAATAATAAAATATATTCCACTGAAAACCCTCCCAAAATAACTAGGACAGTGCTGTCAAAAAGAATAATGTATCACAGTATACTAAAGAGAACAGGTTTCTGCAAAATCTTGAAAGTCAAAGCTTACACTCTACTTTTAGCATACAAATGATATGTACTCTCCAAAGCAAAATGATATTCCTTTTCCCAATATGAGAAACTATATATTTTGAGTAAAATAGAAAACTAGTATTCAATAAAGCATTGATCATTGAAGCATTTAAGCTGATGAACGTTTACATTTGATTACTTCTCAGTTTCATTCTTACTTCCTTTCAGTGGTAAAACATGTCCAATTCCCAGCTTTAGCACATGTCCAGCTCTCATCTTCAGCATAATCAATTGACTATTTACCCTTTGTCAAAACTGTAGGCAACACTGATTTCCATTTTGACAACTGAATTGCATCTATTATACTAAAACTCACAGTTTTTATTACATAAATATATTGGAGAAAGTTCTTTCCAATGCTCCACTTCACCATGCCACCCACTTTCCTGACATCACTTGCCATAAATCAATTCAACAAAGGTATTGTGAGTGATTTTTAGTATTATCCATCAATTTTACTTTTTTTAAATACTGAGGAACTCAGAATTAAGAACTTACCAACAGCTGGCAGAATGTGTACTGCTCCAAAAGCTTCACTGTTTGCATTTTTTTCCTATTTGCGTTTTTATCGTTCTGTGAACGTGTGCCTAGTTTGTCAAATAAGACTTAAATTTTAAGTATTTTTGTAAATTGCTTAAATATACATTGTATTCTATAATTTTAAAGGTATATAACAGTTATACAAAGGGAAATCAAAATGTTAAGCTCGCTGGAAAAAAATTAAAATAGAAGGCATATAGCACCATCTACTGATAAATCCATTTATTTATAACACAGCTTAATTTTATTTCATTGAAAATTAAAAATGAAAATTACAGGAAATATCATGATTCTACTTATTTGCGGATATTCCAAGGATTTTAATTCCTAGTCTATTTGGTGCTGATGATGATTGTTATTGATATAATGCAACAGGGAAAACAAGATAATTTAATACAAGTTAGCAAGAGTCATGTTTTAAGTGTGCCAGATGTCAACCTAATGCCTCTCAGCTCCAATCTCCCCTTCATTGTCTTGCTTGTGAAATTGGAGCTGAAACATTCTCTCCTCCCGGCTGGCAAGATGGTAAGCTTCTCCAGTAGAGGGACCCTGAGGGGCACAGCATTAGGAGGAAGGGGTTCCTCTTTCTGGTTCCAGCGTGCTTATTTTTGCTTCCTGCTCCTAGAGTGTTCAGACGGCGAGTGGGACACCCAGTTGAGCTCACTCCCAGTGAGTTTCCAGGACACACCCGTGGACAAAGACGTCCAGAAAGTCCTGCAGGCAGCACAGCGGCTTCCCAGCAAGTTCAACAGCACCCGCAGGGGGTGACTTCCAACACGGGCAAAAAATGTGTTCCTCTGGAGTGTACACAGAACTCTTACTACAATAGACTATATTCTGTGCCATAAATAAACTCTTGATATATGGGAAAGAAAGAAAATCCTGTAAAGTATATCCTCTGACCAAAGCAGAATTAAATCATAAATCAACAAAGGAAAGGTATCTGCAAAATTCCCAAATGTGTAGAAATTAAATAATGTTTCTAAATAACCAGGGATCAAAGAAGTTATAAGAAAAAAATTAAATATTTTGAACTGAACGAAAATGAAACTACAACATATTAAAAATGTGCTGAGTCATCACCAAGGCTGCAGGAATTAGTTGTGCACCTATTTGAGGAAGCCATTTAAAATCTCAGTGCCTTCATTTACCTGATTGTAAGGTTAGCAAGTTGAGTTTGGGTCTTTTTCCAGCTTTTAGTTTTTATGAATTTAAAATGTGAAAGCATTAAATCTGAAAATGCAACCTCAAAAAGATTATAGATAATAATATTGGAGAAGAACTATGAAGGATCTGGAATTTTAATTTCCTTATAAAATACTGATTGAAAAGAAGTGTTAGTCTAGACTTGCAGTTTTTACTTTACTTCTCAAAATCTAAATCCCATCGTGTTGGCAGACTAACAAGGTACTCCTTGTCATATAACCTCAGGTGGATTAGTGAAGTAACATATTGTATGATGTCCTTTGCAATTCAACAGCTGAAAAAATGTGTCCAAGCACACTGAAATATCTCACTGTACCCTTGTTACTTATTGCCATGAATAGAAAACTATGATTTTATATGTTTAAATTATTTTATACTTTCTCTTGGGTAAATTGGCTCAAACTTATATTTTAAGTTTTGAAAAATAAAAATAAAAAGGACAACTTAGAGTTGTCATTAGTGCTGGCTCAAATTTAACTGCAATATGATTAAATAAAATATTGCTCCATAAATTATTCTTTAAAAGGGAGTTTAAAAGAGATCTTTTTTTTTTCAGATGGAATCTCTGGTTGAAAAAGAAAAACTGCATTAGCCATAAGCTTGCTCTAATATTTTGAGATTTGCTTAGTAAAAAGTCTGCAGCTCCTCCCTGCTCTGAGTATGAAGAGTATGAAAAGCTTAAAGTATAGCAAGTACAGAGCAAGAGTTAGGCCAACTAAAAATAAAATATCTTAAGTCTTTATTGATTTGAGTCATGTATAGGTGCCAGGTGCACCACGTTCTAAGCAAAAACTGTCTTCAGGGACCTTTAAGATCAGCTGTCATCAAGTAAGAAGTAAAGAATCACCTCAGCTAGAATTGCCACACATTCTAGACTGATACTAACAATTGTGTGATTTTAGACAATTTATTTTACCTTGTTTTGTAAAAACTGATTTGTAAAATAAAGGAAATACTTCTAGCCCTCAAATTCACTGGTCCTATGACGATAGGCATTCTCTTTCTTTTAAAAGCTTCTCCTTACATCATCTCTGGCTTAAGCATTACGTAGCTTATACTGCTATTTGATAACCATTTTATTTGTATATCCCTCCTCCAAACCGAGATTTCATTAAAATGATGGTAAACACAGTTTTTAAAGGCCTAAATGACAGTGAAAATGAGAAATGGGAGACATGAGCAGAATATCAATCAAGCACATTATAAAATCTTGAAGATAAGATTCAAAAATGGTTTCAGCATAATACAGAACAGTCCATTTGTACCTGATGCTGGGAACATTTTCCATCTAATAGCACAGTTTGTGACACTGCACTGGCAGAAAAGGGGGGTTGTTCGCTCATGAGATTAATTCCCTTAGAAAAGAGACGACAAGGAGTTCCCTCCCCACTTCCTACACGTGAAGCCACAGTGAGAAGACAGCTGCCTATGAACCAGGAAGCCACCCTCATTGGACACCAAATCTGCTAGCACTTTGATCTAGAACTTCCCAGCCTCCAAACAGTGAGAAATAAATTTCTGATGTTTACAGCCACCTAGTCTATGGTATTTTGTTATAGCAGCCTAAACAGACTCAGATAGTTAAATTATTTAATTATTTCTTTAATTCTTCCAAAAATGTACACACACCCTGTTTGTTTTTTAAGTACTAGATCTTGGAAAGACCTTTAATCAAAGTTCAACTTCAAAAAAACACTTTAGTTGAATCCTGTGTCCTGCCCTAAACATCGTAACTCAAGGTACCACTGCCATCAGGAGGTACAATTGTGGCATAAAGTTACAGAAAAACTTTAGCAACCAAAGAAAATGAAATCTGTTTAAGAGAAGAGAAATATCACATCCTGCTCTGATTTTAATGGTGCCAAAATTAGGGTATCCAGACCAAAATTGAGAATAATACTTAATTTTGATCACCCTAAATGGTCCCATGCTGTTCACATTAACTTTGTTAATACATGAAGTAGTTTAGCTGAGTGTGAAAAATAATAACCTGATTAGTATTAATCCTAATAATGATAACTTAATTTAAATAGCACTTTATCAAAACTTTTCAAGATTTAATATGCAGTAAAGCGTACAGATACTGGAATCAGAATGCCCAAAATGGATTTGGGTCCAACACCTATAAATTGGGTCAACTTTGGCAATTCGTTAAAATTCTTTCTACTTTGGTTTCCTCTTTTGAAAAATGAAGAAACTAATAGTCCATTCATTGAAGGATTGTTGTGCCAAGTAGTTATTATATGTGAAGAACTTTTAACCATGTCCAAGATAATGTCTTAGGTGTTTTTATATGAATTTCTTATTCAGCCAAAAAAACAAAACCAAAACTTTAGTGGGGTTAGAATGCTGTGAATTCTCCATACAACGCATAAGAAAACAAAGCTAGAGGTTGTCTCTTTACCACAGTTAGGGAGTTTCAAATTAGTCTTTGTCAGAAAATCATTAAGAAAAAGGTTGTAAATAAACCCAACCAATAGTTAAAGTCTGACCCTGAACAAAAACTGCAAAATTAAGTTTCTGATTTAGAAAAAAATATGCGTAACATTGACCTTACATGGCTTTTGTTTAATTGTACTTGAAACATGTGTTTATATTTTGTGTCCTTTTTTTCCATTTTTATACATGACACTGAGATATAGTTAATACACTTTACTGAGATAGATTTTCAGTGAGGACTATGTAGAGCCTTCCTCCTTGTTCCCTACTTTCTTCCAAAAACCCCAACCCTTCCATCCTCACCCTAGATTGCTCACATAAAATTTTAAAACTTAATTTATCAGTAATAATAAAAACTTTCAGAAGGCCTGTATACCATGCGCTTTACATAACTTATTTTAGTTGATTCTTACAATAAACCCATAAGGAAGACATTAGCTCCATTTCACATATAAGAACACTGAGGCTCAGAGATGTTTAATAACACATTCGAAGTCATAAGCTAGCCAATGAGAATGCCAGGATCTGATCCCTGTGCTCTAATTTCGGAGCGCGTTCTTTGCAGTATGCCACGCCGCCTCTCAAAGACTTGAATTTACATAAAGAAAAATCTACTCATGCCATCTCCAGCTCTGTGTCTCCACTCCCTTTTAAAAAAAATCGCCCTGACTTAACTGAACAACTTAAAAAGTTGTTATAGGAGTGTTGCATTATAGTTATATAACTCTTATATACAGAAAAAAAAAACCAATTGAGGGGCATTCGGAAGACATATTCTCTGAAATTTTCCATTCTCCCTGTGACCATTACCATGTGAATAGCCCAGACTAGCCTGCTGAAGGACAAGAGACACGTCATCACCATCACCCCAGCTAATATCCAAAGGCCAGACAGACAATGCCACTCACTATGAGGCAATTTGACTCAATGTTTCCATTGCATTAAGAGAGCGACTTTTTAAGGCTGTAGAGCATACATCTGACCTGCAGAGGGCACCAGTGGCCCAAACAGCAGAACTTCGTGCCTCTCATTAGACTCAGTCTTGGAAAAACTCCCCTTGCCCTGTGAACTCGCTGTGGATTAAGGGGATCACTGAAAGCCAGCGCTACCACTCCTAGAGACTTGAGCATCATCTAAGACTTTCATGACAGAGTTTTCAGACTGGCCCCAAAATGATATATTTGCATAGTGTAGTTACATTGAAAACTTTGCAAATTGTTTATGTCGTTTATTTTTAGAGAAAATCAGTGTTTTTCAGAAGATCAAGATACAATTCAAGCTCTAAAATCATTCAATCCTCAATAATGTTATAATAAAAAAATTCTAATAGTGAAACCTTAAATTTACCCTAGCCCAAAGACCTGTCTACCTGACCTAGCAAAACCCCCAAATCATATACTGGAATATTATTATGCTATTTTCTGTAAACATATTTCTCCTTATTAAGTTAACATCCTTTTATTCACTCAAGTTGTTGCCTAGGAAGGGTATATCAAATGCAGGGGCCAAGCTGATGAAGTGCGTGCTCTTTAGCATCAAACCGACCTGGGTTCAAACCCTATTTCTGCCACTTATTAGCTGAGTCACCTCGAGACTTTATGTCTCTGAGCCTCAATTCTCTCATCTATAAATAAAAATAAAAATACTTGCTTCACATATCATTGTAAGAATTAAGTTAGATAATTGGCAGAAATGCATAGCACAATGTTAAGTGCACAGAATAAGGGCTGAGCAAATAATGGTTATATTATTGAATAGATACTATTGATTTGTAACTAGTATATTAGCAGTTCTTGTGTGGTGCTTGTTGTAAGGAGGACAAAAATCTTTGATAAGTGTCACTACTCTAATATTTGAATTATTTTATACAGTTTCTAGCAAAATCTTTAGCCACATTTCTGTCTTTAAGATTCACCTTAAGTCAAAGAAGAAAATGTTCTTAGGGCAAGTGGAGAGTGTAGCTGTTTAAACATCCATTTGCAAATCAAATATAATTTTCAAGATACTAGAAAAATTTATTCTCTTCAAATTTTAGAAGATTAAACCTTGTAATTTGATAAGCAATTTAATAAATTTATAATTTGGTAAATAATTTAAATGGTCTATGAAAAAATGTCATTAACTAAATATAAAGTTAGCTTAATTTTTTTGTCTGAATTATGAAAAAGTATGAATTACCAAACTTTCACCAAGTTTGAAGAAACCTATTAAAATAACAATGTAAGCAGGGAACTATAAGCTTGAGGTCAAGGCAACAATCCTGAAATAAGAAAAATAAAAATATTTTATAATCATAAATGATAGTAAATCACATAAGCTACCTGTCAATAATATTTAAACATCAAATTACAGATCATTAAAATAAAACTGTAAAAAATGTAAGTGGGAATAGATAGAAACACAATAGTTGGTGACAATCTAATCTCTATGCGCTTAGCACAAAAGTAGATCCAAAACATGAGAATCTCAATAAAAATAACTAAGCAGGTCTTACAGATATGTATCAAATTCAATGAAGTGAAAATTAAATGATGCATTTTATTTTTTATAATCGCATATGATATTTTAATATTGACTATTTATTCCAAAATAAACTGCTAATAAATATCAAAAAGTAAATGTTAACTTCATTATTATGTTATTATTGATAGTAACTAACAAAAATGTAAATAACTGAGGAATAAAATTTGCAATTAACATATAAAACCTATACAAAGAAAAAATTTTAAAGTAATTAAGGGGCATAAGGAAAACTTACTCTTGGAAATTTTCAGTTCTCCCTGTGACCCCTACCACATGAACAGTGCTGGCTAGCCTGCTAAAAGATGAGCGATATTATCACCATCACCCTAGCTAACATCTAGCCAATGACCAGACATGTGAATGAAGCTATTCTAGGCAATCCAGCCCCAGCCAAATTGCCAGCTGACCACAGAATAATCATGTGGCTGATCCACAAAAGTAATAAACATTTTCTGTTTTAAGCCACTGACATTTTGATTGGTGTGTTACACAGCAAAGTATAACTGATACAAGATTTAGGCAAGAACAAAGACAAGTTCACACTTTCTTCTGACATGGCCTCTATCAGTGATGGCATAAAAGAAATACAGAGCTTTGCTTTGCTGAACTTGAGAGTGTAGGATGCCTCTGAAGCAACAGCAACCTCCTTCCTACCATCACCAAAAAGCCAGCCCAGGACTTGCTCTTTGAGTTTCTCAGGCATGACACAGCCATAGTGAAGGTAATGTATTAAATTCTCCACGTCATTTCCTTACAACCTCTTTTTCTTATCTGAAAGAAAAGGAAAGCACCTTGTCTTTTGTTGTTTAGAAGAACCATAGAACACCAATACTCTATGCAAAAATTCCCTTTAAATTTCCAATCATCTATTTCCTTAGCCTATTCAAGATCCGTTAGAGGTAGGCAATCAACCAATGATAGAAACAAATATTCTGCTACAACCTTCTTTACGTCTCACATTTCACTGTGGATTGTACATCTACCATTATAGCGCCTCAGCCAAAATTTAGTCTAAAATAGTTCTGTTGTAATGTCCTTTATCATGAATTTATAGAATCTTTGCATAGAGAAGCCCTTTTGCCATTTGACTGAAATGCAGATGCTTTAAAGAGAAGTAATGAGATGCATTATTTCCCCTTCCCACTTTAATCTGGCTATTGTTCCTAGTGCTTTTCTTTTCAAGACCTTAGTAACCTCCATGGTGCTCAATCCACTGTTCCATTTCAATTCCCATATTACTCAACCTCTCAGGAAGATTGTACACAGCAGAAATATTTTCCACACTTGGTTTGCAGGACACAATATGATCCTGGTTTTCCTCCCACTTTGAAGTTGATTTTGCTCATCTTTCTTTGTTGTATTTACTTCCTCTTCTTAATCTCTAAATGCTGGGGCTCCCTAGGTCTTCATCTCCCACCAACATTAAACCCTAAGTGATCTATTCAGTAACATCACTTTAAATGCCATCCACATTACAACTAATGATCCTCACAGTTATATGCCCTGCTCTGTCCTCTTCCTCTGACTTCCATGCTTATCTACTTGACATCTCTACTTGGCTATCTCATAGCCATATATAATATGTCAAACACAACTTGATCCCATCCCATACATAAATACATTCATCACTTTTTCTTCTATATCTTAATAATAAATAATAATAATAATAAAAGAATACTGCCATTCACCTAGTTGCTCAAGCCAAAATCTTTGACATCACCTCTGAGTCTCCCTTTTCTCTCTAGTCTCCCTTTTCTCTCTACCCCATTGTTTTCTTAGTAAATTCTAAAAAATTTCTACTTTCAACCTAACCAAATACAACTCCTTCTTACCAATTTCCCACCTACTACCTTAGTCCAGGTCACTACATCTCACACCCAGATGATTGCAATAGCCTACTATCTGGTTTCCCCACTACTCCTCTTCAAGTCAGACAGTGTCATTTCCTGGCTGAAAATCTTCCAAAACTTCCCTTAATATATCAGAAAACCCCACAAATCTCTCTACAGCCTTTAAGACCACACATGATTTGATCAGTGGCTATCTACTCATGTCCATGTGCTTCTTCTTCCCATATGCTATTCAAGCCACACTGGTCCTTTCTGGTTCCAGAACATATCAAACCTGTGCCTGACTGAGGACTTTGCATCTGCTGTTCCTGCTGCCTAGAACTCTATTAACACAGGCATTTCCATGGAGGCATCTCTCACAATGTTATGATCTTCATTTAAATGTCACCATTTTAGAGCAGCTTTCACTCCTCTCCCTTCTATATCTTTACCCTGCTTGGTCCTTCAAGTACTTGGCATTTCCAAGACACAACTGACATGATATGCTATGTCTATTTGTAAATCTTCCATCTCCTCACTAGAATGTAAATTTATGAGGAATGTTTTCTATGACTATGCCACATGTCTATGTCTTAAACGAAACAACACATTTGCCCACAGGCAAAAATTCAAATGCCATAAACAGAGTCAAAAGAAAACAGACAAGCTGTGAAAAAAAAGTTTGCATATATGTGAAATACATAAGGCTCATTAATGACATCAAGAAAATGTATAGGTCAATAAAAATGCATAGGTCAATAAAAAGAAGAATCGAGTAGAAAAATGAAATCAGGACATGAAAGGGCAATTTACAAGAAGAGAAGTACAAATGTTCAATAAACATTTGAAGACGAGGAGGGGTTACTGGCATTTCACAAGCGTTACCTCACACCATCCTCAGGATAACCTAGTGTGGTATGTCTCATTGTGACTGTCACTGTAGAAAAAAAAAGTAAATTGAAGATGAAGAGAAGTTAAGCAGTTTGCCCAAGGTCAGAATACTAGGTCAGATGTCTGTATTATGATATTAAAAGATACAAATTTTATCTCTCAGTGGGAAAAGCAAGGAGAGCATTTTGCAAAGTACGACTCCACCCACATATTCAAACAAAAACAAGGCTGTGATGTCTATAGATGCACAAATGTATAAATGTACAGGAAAAGTGCCTGCAAGGGTAAAGACAAAACTGATGGCAGGGGTTCCCTCTGGGGATGGAATTTGTAGAGGCTGGAAAAGTCACCACATTGTCACTTGGCTTTTTATGTATCATTGATTTTTTTTAACAATAAGAATATACTAATGCATCACTTTTACAACTTAATAATTCCTAGTTAAAAATAAAAATTACTTTTAAGAGAGATTAAAAAAGAATATTTGTCTTCTTCAAAAATTAATGTTCTACGTAGGCTTCAAAGACAAAGCCTAAGGGGCCATGCATGAGAGACTTCTGCTTCCCCTTCATGTTAATTTGCCTCTCTTCTTTTGGTTTAGAAAAAGAAGTGTGGCTCATGTACAGAGTACACTCAAGTCTTAATAATTGACACCACAAAATACACAGTGAAAACTGACATGTGGAATTGAAAGCTCAGTGTCATACGTCAGGAAATGATAACTGGACATGCTGGTTCACAGGATTCATCTTAATTCTTTGCCATCAGAATTAAATGGAAAGCTAATATTCAATATGTGTCCCCTAGAAAATTGAAACGATGTCCATACAATTACTCTTCTGTTGTTACTACTGCAAGGGAGGAACTTGATCAGGAAGATGAAGTTGAGGTCTAAAGAATTCTCAGCATCTGGATTAGTACTCTTGGAAGAGCCATCTCTATAACCTCATAGCAACAACTGTTCACAGGTTGCCACCCATTCTTACTCCGATGTTATAATCTTTTCAGCTATCAAGTATATAAGGTGAAGGAAAAATTTAGTTAGATGGGGGCTGCACCTGGAAAATATAGGTCAATACCTGGGCACCAGAGCACTAGAAAGGATAAGAAATCATATTTATATCTGCTTATATCTATACAAAGAAACTCTAGTAGAAGAATATGTAGAATACTGGTAATACCAATTATCTGTGGGAATGGAGGTAGGGCCCAGGCCAATGATAACAGAAATGTGAACCATATAAATATATCTGTTCAAAAATATTTTAATTACAAACAATGTACCAGAGAAAACTAAATTGGATATAATGAAGTTTGATGACAGCTTCCGAGGTCAATATAAAAACAGATTTGGAAATCCTTTTGCCTCTGGCAAAGTTTTGGTAAGAGAAACCATATGCCTGCTGGGTCAGTTAAGAATAATTCACATCTTTATAATGATTTGCCTACAGTTTATAGATTTAATTATTTTCCTAGGTGTAATGAAGGATTAGCATCCACTTTAAAATATTCCATTAATTATCTAAAATTTTTAAAGTTCTAAGAGACAGTCTCTTCCACTACAGAATTGCTTTATCATATCCATTTCTCCTAATTAGCTCTTTGCTCTTTGGTCATGTTTCTCCTGGGATGAACTGAAAGAGAAACCCCATTTTCAGAATTAAAAAAAAATTACAAATGGGTTTGCTGTATTTCTTAAGATTTCTAAACATGCTTTCTTTTTAACCCTGGAAAACTGGCTCCTCAATTCTGAAAACAAGTAAAGTTGAGATATACCTGACTTTTATTGTCCTGTTTCAGCTACAAGAAAGAAGGCTTAAGAGTCTTATTAGAGTTCCTCAACTATGGTGCTACATTGGGTTTCCCAGAAGCTGATCTTCTGGAGAGGATCTGTGTGCAAGTAATTTGTTCAGGATGTGCTCCTCAAGACTATGAGTCATACTAGAGATAAAGGTGAGGTCTCTGGCATAAGTCCCATCGAGGGGAGCTCCCACCTGATCCTCCAGGGGAACTCTGGAGTGTGTGGTACACCTCATAGTTGTCCCCAGCAGGAATGAGGAAACTGAAATTGAATATTCCCACATGGGAGTGGTGGGCCACATAAATTAGGCTGAAGAAGAGCCTGAGGTCTGGCCATGGAAAACATACTGAAAGCCAACAAGTGAAAGGTGTTTGGGGAAGCAGGCAGGGGAGAAAGGTTCAGAAATGTACAAAGGAATCAGGGGCTGGAAATGGGGTGCCAACATTACCTGATGCAATTATTCACCAGATCTTAATCCCAGACTCAAAATGCATTTATGCATAATCTGTGTATAGAGCCAAGGCTATTATGCTTTTTCTAATAGTTGCCATATCTAACATGATAGACAGAATTCATGTGGATAATTTGACAGATAAAATTCCAATCCTAAATAGCATAAAAGAAGCTATCTTAGCACCTCTATTTTTAATATATTTAAACAACTTGGCAAATTCATTAAATTAATGAGTTGTGAGTATTATAAAAAGAAATGTTCTTCTCTATGGTGATGTCTTCATTGAGTAGCTGCAAATTAAGAAATCTGAAGAAACTTAACCTGCTAATTAAGTGTTTCCAAAAATGTCATATTTGGTTAAACTATTATAGAGCTAAAATTTCTGGATCTATTTTTTAATGTTAAGTGGAACACTTGAACAATGAATTTATGTAACAACTACTGTATCAGGGACGTCCTGGGCATTAGATATAAAATGAAGAACAAACTGAAAAAGCTCTTTATCATGGAGCTCACTTTCCAGAATGGGAATACAGACCAAAAATAAAGAAAGGAATATGTGACATTATTCCTAATATTGGCATGTCCAATAAATAATATAAAATAAAATGGTGTGATAGAAAATTAATAGGAGTCTAAAACCATACATGAAAATAAAACTAAAATGTTAACATAAGAAAATATAGACTGTTATTTTTGGAACTTTGAGGTAAAAAAGGACTTCTTGTTACCCCCAAAACAAACCATAAGGCAAAAATAATTGTATTTTAACACATCAATATTAAGAATGTCTGATCAATAAACTGAACCATGGACAAAGTTAACTAATGACAGACTGGGAAAAGATATTTGTAACCTCTAAAACTCAATGAGGATTAGTATATAGACTATCCCAGGAATTCCTAAAAATCAACAAGAAATAAATTGCTAGAAAAAATGATCAAAGGATATAAAAAAAGGACAAAACAGGAAATTTGATTGCTAACAACAATGTGAAGTAATACTCAGCATCATCGGTAATCAGAAAAATGCATATTAAAACAAAGTATCACTCTAAACATATTAAATCAGCATAAGTTTGAAATCAGAACATACCAAACATTGGAAAAGATGCAGAGAAATGGAAACCATCCTGCCCAGCAGGTAGAAGTACAGCAGTTACTTAAAGAACAATCTGGCAGACGGATGATGCCAAACCCAGACAGACTATGACTCAGCGATCAGCCTTTGGGAATATATCCCAGAGGAAAAATTGTTCAGGCTACATGAGTTCATTTTTGAGGCAACAGGGGGGTCAGGGGCAATCTTGGTATCCAGTAAGGAAATGTATAAACAAAATGTGATGATTAAGCACCATGAAATACTCTGCAGTTAAAACCAATTAACATTCATATAGCAATTTGCCTAGTGTCAAGTGAAAAAACTGAGAATAATAAGCTCTGTAGTAATATACTAGTTATATATATTGAAAATATACAAATACAAACAATACACTGCATATTGTATGAGGATATTTACATATCCAAGATAGATCAGCAAATAGTATAGTGGGACTAGGGAAAGGAACAAAGTCGAAAACAGAATTAAACTAAGAATAGCCTTGCACAGAAAAATTTCTACAAGGACTAGCCTCCAATTTTATATTTAGAATCTCTTGCAAAACTTTGACTTCATTTTTATCATGTTTCATATTTACCATGATCCATGTAATAAATTAACTCATTTTACAAACTCTCATGAGGGTCTCCTAAGAACCAGACTTTGTGTTGAGTGTTAGGCTTGAAAGATAAATGACACAAGGAGCATGTGGTCCTATTGGGGGACAGAACGCATATTTAGTAGTTTTGTGTCTTCAGATAAGTTTGGATATTTTATTGTCATGTGAGGAATGTGACAGCTATTTCATTGAAAGTGAATATTTTCTGCTTTTGGATTCTGGAACTCAGATTTAAATTTTGAATGCATTAAGAGTAGCTACCTAATCCCAAATCTCTGATTCAGCAGTCGCTGTCTTTTCCCATGGGTCTTGGTCTGAGTTTAAAATTATTTCGAGTGTCTGTCTCAGATGTGTATCAATACCATTAGTTACCCTGAATCCTTTTAGAAAACAGATGAACTACAAAACACAAGACATTAAAACAATTAGAAAACTATATTTAAATGCAAGCATTTGAATGCTTTTTATCCTGCATTTTCCATTGTTATCCAACATTGATATTGTACATCAACTTGGCAAAGTAAGTGAACCATACGTGTATTACAAAATATTTCTGGGAAACCTCAAAAGTTCCAATACAAGAGCAGCTTCAAGGAAATCTAAGCACAAGTTTGGGGAGGAGCAAGAGCATCCACCAATGATTGGACTCATAAAGTACAAACAAGACTGGAGTAAGCAGCAGCTGCAGACAATAAATGTTTCAGTGGTTTTCTCTGTAATCTCAGAAGTGTAGCAAATGACATTTTACTCATGCCCTAGGGCTCCTTCTGACTAAAAGCTCATTTCCTCTGTTTGAGCCGTGGAGAGTCTGCAGGCTCACCCTAACTTGGCCGTTTTCAGGTAGAAGCCTGACTCAACCACCAGCTACAGCTTCCTGTTGTCTCTTTAACCTTTATCAATGCAGAGAACCAGCACCTCTCCAAGTCGGTGTGAGAATTACCGGCATCGTAGTGACTCTCAGAGGCATTTGACAAAAACAGAACAAAACAACAACAACAACAACAAAAACCACTATGGCAAAGAGGAAATAATATCCTAACAGTCTTACTATGAAACGTAAATATAGGACTGACAGTAGCATTTCTGGGTTTTGGACTTGTCTTTTCTGCTTTATCTTCATATTTAATTAACTGGGCACCTTCTAAGCATACGAACATGTTTAGTCTTGAAGCAATCCTGAGTGACAGATATAATTTTCCTCATTTTATTTTAATAGATCATCGAAGCTCTGGAATATTAATGGCTTGTACAAGATAACATGGCATTAAAGTGAAGCTATTTATAAAGAATGTTATTAGACCTGCTATTTAGGCCACGGAGGATCTCAAGAAATTAAAATCCCAGCTTATTTGTAATTATGTATATTTACTGCAAGGAGGATGGTGCATGAGGAAGGAGCAGAAATCAGTTTATGCAACATATCGACTCGAGTTCAGTTATCCAAATTCCATGATATAGAAGAATCTTCATTAATACAAAGAAAATCTGCTTGACAGTTCTCAAGACAGAAAATCTGGCCACATTAACCACTCATTTTCCAAAGGGAAGAGTTTGCTTGGCATGGCTTGGATATCCCTTGGTGTGCTGTAGTTGTATTAGGCAGTACTGGCCATCTATCTCTGTGGGATCAGCCAAAAAAACCCTACTGTCCTTAAACCCAAGCAAGAGGGACTTCTACACCAAGCCGCTCTATTTAGAGGGCTCCGCATAGCATGCTTTTGCAAGATGATAAGTGTACTGAAGACACAAGAACATCCTGTTGGGGCAGAACCCACAACCTGAGTGTCCTCTCTTTTGATGAAGACCCTTCAAGCTCCAGTAAAGCTTCTGAACATCTTTTGCTCTATGTTATCAAAAGAAAAACATGCAGACAAATGTCACGAAGGTTTATGGGTCTGACTATGTTGCCTATGTTGGAAAAATATAATGCTTCAGAGTGTGGGAGAATATTGAGCAGTTTAAGCCCTTAAGTAATTGAAAAGACCAAGTAATATGGCAATATTCTCACATATCATGTTTCTAATTCTTACATTATTAAATATTGTTTCGCAGGAAAAATGATGGTCCATTTTATTGTCTCCCTTTATATAACCATTTGCAGAAATTCACAAATTAGTGGGGTATTTGCAACCACTGCAAAAGGCTACCAAAAAATATTTTGTGATATTAAATAACTTGTATATATATATTAAATAATGAGAGAAAGAGAGAGATGAAGTGTAATACTAGTTTTTTCATTGGCAACTGGGAAAATGCCAAACACTAGAACTGTAGATGATTTTTTCTTTATAAAAGAAATTTTTAACTGTAGTTAAATTTTAAAAATTAACCTAAAACTTTGAGATTTATCAAAATAATGCTTACTTTAAGTTTCAATTTATAAATTCGAATAATTTATAGATAATGGTATGTCAGCCTCCATTTGTTTCCTTGATGCAAGATGCCAAACGTTAGGAACTAGCCTGCTTCAGGGTCAGGCAACAGTCAATATAAAGTTGACTATGATCAGGGCAGCAGCTTCCCCTCACAAAGTAGATGGCACTGGCAACAGCCACCGCGATGGGGAGAGACCTGGCTGGGATGACTTCTTCCCAAAATGTCTGTGTACGAGGCAAGCACTGAGGATATTCGGTCTCTTCTTTCGGCTCATCTAGAACATGACAATAACTCATGATAGATATTTTTTGAGCTTTAAATCAAAGGTCAGGAATCTTTCTGGGACAGTAAACTTCTTAGTTCCTCATGCACAATAGAGGAAGTGGGTCTAGGGTCTGCCTCACAGAGACAAGCATTTGATCATAGGAGTGAATCATTGCTCTCCCGTCTAATCCTAGTGTGGATGACAGGGTGTGGATGCTTATCCCAAGTCCGGTCACAGTCCAGAGACAACTGAGAACAGAGGTGAGCTAAAGGCCATTTTGACTATGCCCTTCCGTGACCAACAGCCTCTTAAAATCTCCTTTTGAAAGGAAAGCGCAGAAAGAGATGGAGAGATTAATCCCTAGGTGATAATTAGCTAGACTTATCCCTTAGCTACCATGAGTTAAGGAGGGAAATTCAGGGTTGTAAAAATGATAGGAATAGTAGCAATAATTACATCTACCAGTTATTAAGCCTCAAATATGTGTCAGAGACTTGACAAACATTAATTAACACAGAAAACATGTGACAAATGCGTGCACTATTGAAGATAAGAGAACTGTGATTAAGTAAAGTGAAGTCAGTTACACAGAGTCACAAAGTAACTAACTGCTGAGCCAGGATTCCAACTCAAGCTTGACTTCCAAACTCAAGAAAACATTGACCTTTTCCCAAAGCCCGTTGCCTCCCTTGCAGAAGGGAGAACGTGCAGAGAAGAGAGCCTTAAAGAAAAGTACAGCTAGGGGTAATGTACAGACCATCTAGGACAGTGCTTTTCAAACTTGATGGACATTGGAAGCACCCATAGCTCTTGTTAAATACTAATTCTGTTTCAGTAGATCTGGGTGGAACCCAGCATTCTGCATTTTCAAAGCTTCCAATAACAAGTATCTGGTCCAATTCCATTAATAACGCAGATGAATAAAGTGAGGTCCAGAGAAGTTAGGTGATTGTTTCAAAGCCAAGCAATTTGTTCATTGTGGACAGATTGCTCTGGTACTTTTTCCAGTTCCCTGCACAAGTTGTTCAAAATGGGCGCACCCACATTGCTAGAGCAGTTCAGTCTACCCACATATCTGCTCTGGATAAATCCTGGTCCCGCATCCCTGCAACTTCATACTATTATAATATGTGGATCTGACATTCTCATTGTCTCCTTTCATGTCTGCTACCATGTTAAAGATCGCCTTGCTTTATGAAGCAGATTCCTAGAAATTATGGAGAAATTGATTTTTTGGTTAAATCATGTTTTAAATGCTTTGAAAAATCTTGTTCCTTTTTTTTCAGTAAAGAGTCATACATTCTATCAAATATGCAGAAGTTTTTAGAAAGTCTCAAAAGCTGAGATTTTGTTTCCCATAATATCTTAAAGCAGAGGAACACTAGGTAATTAATGGAGCTTACAAGCAAAATTAACTTATTCTAGACTCTAATTTGATCACATGGCACAGATCCACCAGTTATTAATAATTATATTAATAATTTTAATATGTAAGATTGTGTTATCTCCATTCAGAGATATTGTCTTACACAAAAGAATTAGCAACTCAAATTTATCTTTATTTCTCAGAGCTCATTATCTCAATTTAGAGAAAACTTTCTTCTGATCAAAGCATTGTAAGTAGATTTCTCTAGAACCGACTGCAATGCAGCCTAATCTTGGCAAAAGGAAAAGTAATTCATTTTCTAATTTCAGAAATCCTTTAAAAAACAGTGTCAAAAAATAAAAAATACCAGTGATGTGTCATAAGTAAAGTTCTTATTAGAGATGGGGCATCCTGTGGAATAAACATGTACGGGAAGTAATAAATTCCTTCAGGCAAACTGATTTTTATTTCTCTGAGTCATTCTAACTGGGAGCAAAGTATTGCCCTTGAACATAATTTGGCCTATTATCACAAACAGAAATGATGTTTATATATACTATTTTTTTGGCAAATCACATGTTACACTTGCTTGAGTATACTGAGTAATTTCTGGAGAGCTATTTGAGCTGACTGTGTTTTAAAATCAGGTCTAGCTCCTCTTTTGCCTTCCTCTGCGTGGTTGCCAGCTCCTAAGCAGCTTTTTCATGCCAGCCTTAATCAGACAGGATCACAGCAACCCTAGCGACCGACCGGACACCGTTCTTGCTTTCCCAGCGCACTGCAGCCAGCTAGCCCTTGTTCTGTTCTGCTCCTCTCCCTTCTCCTCCCTCCCTCCTTCTGTCTGCCTTTACGTAATTTTACTTCCTTGTCCTTTCACTAAAGGATCAACCTGAGGATTAAATATGATTAAATTGTACAGAGTTTATTACAGTTATTATCAGGAGAAATAATGTAAGTTGTTTTTGCCTCTCTCCTTTGCACATATGCACAAAATTATTCCCTTTAAAATTTTTAGATTGCAAACAAGTCATTTAGAAAACTGTCACATCATCACAGTCTAGTCAACCTGCATTATTTGCCATCTCCTCACATAACAGACAATTGCACATCTCTCTGCCTAAGCCCGGTTCCGTACTGTCCCCAGTGAGAATAAATCTGATCCATTCAGACACCTGTAAAATGCTACTCCTCCCTCAAGACCCAGCCAAATGCCACCTCCTGGCATCTACTTCTGTCTTGTACGTGGTCTGCCTGGCTTTACTCCCTTGAAAGACTATAAGGTTCTTGAGGTCGGTGCCAATGTCTTGTTTATCTTGTCTCTTCACAGGGGCTGTATTAGTGTCTTGTTCATGATGAAATTCACTACCAGTTTGATGGAGGTGAGAGGATAGCAAATGTCAATGATTCCATAGAGAATCAGTACTATAAAAACACCCAACTTCCATGGAGCGCCACTCTGGATGGACCTAGCCAGTTTCCTCGTCACTCATTGCAGGTTTTGAAAAAAATACTTGAATGGATCGATCTATGTTGATCACAACAGTGACTCTCAAAGGGTGGTATTCAGATTCTGATATCAGAAACAATAGGCGCTCTGGTTTGGAGATTGCTAAATCCTGTCTGAGATTTTCTGAATCAGTATCTTTAGAGAGATCATCCAGGAATAAGGATTTTTTTTAAACAACCACTCTACGTGGATCTTAAGCATACAGACCTTCGAGAATCAATGATTTAGAGGAAGGACATTTCACCTTCTTGATAGCCAAGGGCATGTAAGAGCTGAAGGAAAATAAAACTGGCTAGTAAAGAGAGAAACATTATACAGAATGCGACTTTAGAACATATCTGACTTAGTCTGTTCTAGGGTAGATTTCTCAAAAGCAGAGAGAAGTGTAAAACAGAATCTAATATCCCTTCCAGCTAAATGTTCCCCTAATTTTTGTCACAGCAGTATGCGGGCCATGGTTTTCATTTACAAGACTGGAAACTGTTAAATTTCCAAAGACTGATTAATATGCCTAACTATAAAAACGATGGAGAAGTAGTTTAGGCAAAATTGTTCAAAATTAATCTCCTGTTGTTCTGTTTTAAATAATATTCTGCCATTCCCCACACATTTTTTTCTCTTTCCTAATATGTTTTCCTTATTTTTTTAAACCCAAGCAGCCTGTGATCCACGAAGAGTCTGTTGAAATGTCATATGGAGTTTATCTTTTCTTCTAAGAGGAAGCTCTCAAAAGGGCAAAAGCTCTGTTTTGCTATATATACTGTGCAGGGTTGTAAACTCTCTGGAACCTGGGTGATAAATGCTCATATAATGAGTGTTTTCCCTTTTCCGGTCAGTTTCACATTGATTTCTTTTCTTCTAGTGAATGGATGAAGGCAGACAGATTTGCTAAAAGATTTAATAGTTTCTCGGTTTATAGTGAATATTTTTGCTGAAAGTTGATTATTTTCTGATCACATAATTTTTCCTTTTTTTCTTACAAGAACATTTACACATCGATAAAAAGGTAAAATGAAATGCTTTTTGGTGCCTGGTCTGGGTTGTAGGTGTTAACTGCTGCGTGTGCATGTGTAAATACTTCTCTGATTCTGGAGAACTGTGCCCTGTCCTCTGATAGTTAGGTATTGCCACTGGACTTGTTTGGTGAATGGAGTGGGAGGAAAAGGGACGTGTCATTTCTGGGTGGCAGCATTTAGTTGCTAGTGGTTGATGCAGATGGGGCAATCACGGGAGCACGCGTCAGTATAAAGGTGCTTCTCCTGAGAGTTAAGATCTAGGAACTTGTTTTAAGGTTGCAGAGCTTTGTTTTCATTTCTTTCCTTTCATTAGTTGCCAGTTTCTCCTCAAAACACTTGTTCTTAATTACCAGGCTAGACTGCCCTAGAAAACTGAGGAAGACATTGAAAAATCTTCCTACTTCGCAGAAATCTCCAGGATGAAACTCTACCTGACATTATCTCATGCCATTCGACCAGTTCTTCTAGGAGGTCAGTCTCTGGGGTGTTTTCATTCAATGTTCCCATCTATGTGTGCCTAATCTCTTAGGGATTTCTCAAGGTCAGGGTGCCTCATTAGTCTGTTGTACGAGTCTGCAACTAGCATATTTAGCTAACAAAATAGTTTCTCTTCCTAAAATTACAGAAAAATGGGTTATTTCACTGGAAATGGCAGTAAACTTGGTTTCTGGCTCCAGAATCTAGTACTTCTCTCAACCCTGTTGCTTTAGTCACCTCTGAGATGTACTGAACCATAGTCCCCAAACATAATCCAAAACAACATGCTTCAAAAACTAAAACCAATCTCAGAATTATACTAGTACAGCAGAAGAGTTTTTAGTTTTTATCTTAGAATATATCGAGATAGTGAATATATACAAAATGTTTATAACTTTATGTAAGGCATAAAGAATAATGATGTAGGTGCGGGAGGATATAGCTCAGTGGTAGAGTGCATGCTTAGCATGCATGAGGTCCTGGGTTCAATCCCCAGCACCTCCGTTAAAAATAAGTAAATAAATAAACCTAATTACTTCCCCAACCAGTAAAACAAAATAATTTTTTAAAAGAATAAGGATGCAAAAACCTTTGCACGATTCCCATCCAGTTTAATGTTTAATCTCCCCAATCCCATCTACTTATCTCCATTTAGAGTTAAACGGTATCCTGAATTTAGGGGATTTCATCTTCTACTTTTACTTATAGGCTTACCATCCATATTTGTAATGTTTTGTGTTTTTGGTTTGAACTTGTGTGCTTTTGACCTTCATAAAAATAGAATTAGACTATCAGTATTCATATATAAGGTATGTTCCATTCAGTAGTTTTATCATGAGGTTTATTCAGGTGGCTGCATATAGCTCTCAATCACTGATTCTTTATTGCTATATAGTATCCCACTGCATATTTCAAGGTATATGAAATACACATATATTTATCCCAGTATTGATTGACATTTGGTTTTGGTCCAGGATCCTTTCTTTGCAACTGTAGATGATGCTCATCTGAAGAGTCCTCTGCATATACTTTCAAATCAAAGATGATACCCATGAGCCACACAAACAGGTGTTATTGAATTCAGTTTTTAAAATCTGGTATGGTTGTGGTAAGTCACTGCAGAAGCAATTTGGTACAGGCTATTTTGGGAAAGCACACAGTGTCTAACAACCCTGGATGTCTCCATAAATTATCATAGGACATGGAGATAATTTGGGATGAGGAAGACAGGAAAATGACTTCAGAATTCCCCACAGAGCAAAACTGAATTGACTGGAAGCAACTGGGGAACTAGAGTTCATGCAAATGTGACTCAGCCCAGATGCAGAAATAATGAGAAGAAAAGCCCTTTCCTGAACCAGCTGGAGTGGAGAGAAGTGTGGTGAGTAAGAACCTTGGAGAAGAAGGTGAAAGGTACTCCCTGTGTTAGGTAGAAAGTACCAGGCAAGGAAACTCCAACCACAAGGAAAGAGAAGAAGCCTAGAATCAGAAACAGTTTAAGAATCACAAATATTTTATTTTCGTTTGAGGAAGGAAAATGTAAAATGTAACAGATACCAATAATTGGCACCCATGGCAATAACTTCTCTCCACAGTCATTGCTCTGTTGTCTCGGGCACATTGAAATGTTTACGTGTGAAAACTGGCAGTAGGAGCTAAATAACTGAGGCAAATAGAAGGATAAAAATTGAAACTTTGGGAGGGAGACAGAGAATCCCAGGAGCCTCAGAGCTGTGTGAAGGAGAAAGGAGAAAAGGTAAATTGGATCAGGGGAGCAGCAAAAGCATTCTTGGGAAAAAGACCTGTAAGTAAGCATTTTAAGATTGTGTGGTGTCTAGTCCTCCCTCATTTCCCCCATAGAGTATTCATAAAGGTCTGCATTGCCCTCATAGCTTTCATATAAATGGATCTATAAGGGGGAACCTAGGGATTGTCAAGCTATATGCCTCAGCCCACCTACTACAAGACATACAGCACAGAAGGACAGAGGAAGAAGCACAAAGGCCCATGAAAGAGTAAATTCCTGCAGTCTGGAGATTAGCTATTCTTTAAGCCATAGAATTGGAGTTTTAGCTTTGTGGCAATCCTACCTAGATTTCACTGGGCAAGAATGACTCAGCTAACATCTTGATAATATTAGTCTATATCCCTATAGAATTGTTAATCAATATTTTAGCTACGCAAGAGATTGCATGCATTCTTTTTCGTTGTCAAAAAAACACAAAGAGGAACTAAGTAAGAAAAAAGTGAAAGTCTCCAATCAAACCTTCCAATCTTTCCCTGATCTTGGAATCATCCCCAGATGTCTACACTGCTATTTATTTGATAGATTTCCTTCTGGAGCAGTTTCTTTCCATTTCCATACATATATTCTGCAGACTTTTTCATATCTTTGAAAAGCTCCTTTTTTCTAATACTGTCATTTCACCAAGAGATTATAAATGTGAAGTTTTGTACTTTCTGTATTAGGAGGTTGTCTGAGTTAAGAAGGGCAGCTCTCTTAGGGATGCTGATCCTAAATTAGACTCATAGTTGTGTCTCCAAAGGAAGGGAAATACTCTTTCCGTATTCCTAAAAGAACAATGTTTGTTAATAACACTTAATGGAATACTGCCACAATGTAAGCCTTTTCTAATTGAATGACCGAAAACATGGGTGAAAAGAGCAGAGAAATTTTTGCCCCTTCCCCAACTTGGGTGGAATCTTATTTTCAAGTGATAGTTTCTAGACAGAGTGGTGTGCCTTCTAATCTCCCTTGAGGCTGCTATCCACATTCTCAGAACATGAATTAGGGAATTTGTCATTGCCTCTATTTCCCTATTTATAATTAGAAATATCTTAAGGGAGGATGAGTCCTTCATTCAAGTTTTAGAATTGCTCAACCAAATCTTTCTGCCTATAATTTCCTTTTTACGTATGCATAAGAACATGCAATACGAATCTATCTAAATGAATTTAAAATAATTTCCTTTTCAATAATCATAAAATAAAAATTCTAAGTGAAACTATTATGTCAGAGTTTAATGGTCAGTGTTCTGTTTTTATTAGTGGTTCACAAAATAATCATGTATCTTACAATTGATAGAATCTTAGACTTAATGAAATCTGGTACTTTTAGCCTCTGTTGGAGCTAGAGGACCGGCATGTGGGCCAACTTCTAGCAGTAAAACATGCCTCTGGGAGACTTAGTATCAGATATGACCTATGTGAATAAATGGCCTTCCATTTTTGGTGGCTTGAGTGGCAGATGATGTGGTTGGTTGTGGCTGCTGTCTGGGCTGACTGTGCCCAGACAGTACTCTAATCTGTTTCTTCAGCAACTTGATTCTGCGAACTGTGTAACATCCTGAAACAAATTCCTTTTATGCAGAGATGAGCCCATGGAGATTTGCTGTTTGCAGCTAAGAGCCTTAACCAATATATTGATTACACTTGAGAATACAGTTCATAATAAAGTTGCTAGAGTAAGGATATATAATGCATAAATGATTTGGGGTCTGGATATTCATTCGGGAGATAGCCATGTTTGAGGCCCACCTCACACTATACATGAAATAAATTCCAAGGATATAATATCTAAATGTACAAAATAAAGTTAAAAGAAATATAATGACAATAATTAGTATTTATAAACGTATTGAGAATCATGCATAATTTGGTGGGGGCATCAAAGAACATAATCTCATTTTTGTAAACAATTTGGTATTATCTAACAAGATATTAAATACACAACTCTTTGAAGCAATGATTTTACTTCTAAGAATCCTACAAAAATAAAATACACATTTGCAACGATTTCTACATAGAAGTATTTATGACAGCACGGGTTTGTTACAGAAAATAAAAAATGAATCAACCTATGGCACTGACAATAAGGGAATTGTGGAATAAATAATGGTATGTCTCATAATGAGATATTTTGCAGCATCTTTGAAGAATGGGGCAGATCTCTATGTGATAAGCTTGATGGTTACACATGATACAGTCCAGTTAACGTGTGTGGGAATGTATACATGTTGAGAAAATGTTTGCTTACATTAAAATCTTGAAAGATGCCCAACAATGATCATCCTTGGGGCAGGGGAGACGGGTAGGAAGGGGATGAAGCTTTAACATTTTATTCTGTATTGTTGGGATTTATTATAATGAACATCATTGCTTTCATAATTGAAAAGCAATAAAGTTTGAAAAATAGAAATAGTCTCTTGCAAGGCAATATAAATACCTTTTCTGCTTCTATGGAAAAAAGAAAGAAGTTTCTCCTGAGACTCTTAGCTATAGATTCACTGTAAGTGATTAAGATTCTATGGGACTTTTTTCTGGGAGAATGAACACACCAGTTCAGTGCAGGTAGCTATTGTTCAGAGCACTGTTGCCAACTCTGCTTATATAGTTTAGGGTCTTCATCGAGACTCACATACCCATCTGGCTGGAGTAACAAGTTTACCTGTGTTTTCATAGATTAAGCCACATCATTCTTTAAAAATACATGTATGTGATAGATATAAACAATGGGAAGCAATACATGTGTCTCTTTTTTGTTTCATTTTTCTGAAATTCGTTTTAACCCAAATCTGGCATTTTTGTGACAAAAAGATTTGTTATAAGCAGAAGAAATGGACCTAGATCAATGAGATGTATATTGACTATAAATGAAGTAAATAGTCATTGCTGGAGGAATATTTTGATATCTTCATATTTAGATATTTTCTTGTAAAGTAATAGCCAACTGCATTACAGAACCAACTAAAGAAAAGTAAACCTACAAGCAGATAAAACTGAATTTTGCTTTGACATTGAGAAATCTCAAGCAATTAAAACTGACAATTATCTCAGATTAGAGAATTTTTGAAACAAGGGGTTGATTTGACTGATTCATTTTAAGTCATTAAAATGTATCTGTCGAAAGCTTCTGTCTGACTCTTAAGCTGTTAAACTTCCAACAGTTGAAAGTCAGTTAAAGGAAAAACAAATCTATATATTCAGCTAAATAAGAAATGCAAACAATATCTTGATATTCTTTGCTGTGCTTTGAAATTATATTCACAGCCTTAAAGGTACTCAAGTGGTTAAAATCATGTTATGAAATCCCAGTCTGTCCAAAATGTAGAATAGATAAACAAGATTATACTGTATAGCACAGGGAAATATATACAAGATCTTATGGTAGCTCACAGAGAAAAAAATGTGACAATGAATATATATATGTTCATGTATAACTGAAAAATTGTGCTCTACACTGGAATTTGACACAACATTGTAAAATGATTATAACTCAATAAAAAATGTTTAAAAATCATGTTATGAAAAGCAATATGTATTGGTGATATTAAATATGCATATTTGCCTATGACTTACAGTTCACTGAACCTTTATACTTTAAATGTGAAGAAACTTTGTGATGCTAAATAAGGGAAATACATGATAATATGAAAAAAATCAAGTTGTTATTGGTTAGAAAATAAAATATGTGTTTGTATTTACCTTAAAGTTTTCTAGCTACATCTCCTCCAGAACATGCTGATATTAAAATGATCGTGCTTTGACACAACAATGACATCTCAGGCAGGAGTAAGTCCTTTTCCTTGCACGTTATTAACCCTTCTTTGTTGCTAATTTTTCTGCCACTTAACATAATTTTAATATTGACTCCCATTTATATACTTCCAAAATGTTAATCAAGTCCCTTCCAATTTCAACCTTGTATATAATTCTGTGTGTACACAAATAGGATGTCTTATTGGTCTTTATATTCTCCCAATGCATAGCCCAGTACATTGACCAGAATGCCTCATCAATAAAAGCTTTATGATTAAATGATTGACAGCTAGTGTGTAGCTTCACTAAAGATATTTTATCATCTTGGCTATAACACAATAATGCAGCTTTTATTTTTCAGCAACTGAATGTTCCTGCTTCCACAGAAACCTAAGCTTTTGGTTACTGTGACATGTTAGTGAAAATATAAGTATATTACACCTCTTTCTCTAGGAGGAATTCCACCTCAATTCAGAGATGTAGAATCCTATAAACTTTGTACTGTTTGAGAATCTACAAAGGTGTACTAATGCATATGAATCTGACATCAGAAAGTTTTTACGGAAATTTGGGGGAAAATCAGTGTCATGTTATCTACTAATCTTATCTTTTCTCTTCTGAAAATTATATTTTGAAAATTTCCCAGATACCAGAAATTATATTACTTGTTTTGGTTAAATAATATGTTTTAGATAAATTAAATTCCCTCTTTAATTGTTAGCTACTTAAACATTGTCAAATGCTATTGCTAAAGCATAAAATTAACAGTTCTATAAGTATTTATTTATTTGTTTTATGTTAATTTTGCCCTATAATTCTAAATTATCATATTCAGGGTAATGAAGATTGCTTGCTGATTCTCTAAAACATGATTTCTCCATCTCCTTGGAAGTTTAATAAAAGAACATGAAAGTTTTGTGTTTCTTTCACTGATAGCTAATGTTTACCTAGCATAAAGAGTTCCCAATTATAAATTCAAAACAAAGACAGATAAAATACCCCCTATATCTCTGTAAGGCTTTTCCATGCAAAATACTTACGGGAATTAAAGGAAACACAACAACCAGAACAGATTACTGCCAGAGAATAAGATTCGTCGTAATGAAAGAGGATGTCATATCCTTCCTCCGAAAAGAAATAATCATTTAATATTTACAGTTTAATCTTCGCTAAACATTCATCCTTGTTTCTGAGTAATGGCAATACTATTGTTCTTACCTTCACATCCCTGGATTCCTCTTCCTTTTATGCAACCTTTGAGATAGATAAAAGAGATCTCATTAGCTCTTACAATAGATTATGTTGGATTTTCCCTCCCAAGTACTTTAAATAAACTACTAACCCAAAGGACAGCTGAAACAGAGAATTTTAGACATCATTCTTTAAGTCTTTAAAAGAGAGATATGCGATATGTGGATAGATCCTTTCTTAAGAACAATTATGTCAAAACACAAACTTGTGACTAGAAAAAGATAGTATTGAGCAATTATCACTTATTAGCACGTTAACATGCATTTACTATTTCACATTGTTTTATTTTTATTAATATTTAGCACGTGCCTATTACTTAATAAAATCAGCAAATGTCTTTTGAGAACTTACCATGCAAGACACCTGTGTATAGAAAGAAAACAGACCTAACTCATATTCTCAAAAAGTTTGCAACCTAAAGAGACAGACAAAAATAAATTATAATCACAATTATATGTGTAATAATTGCAAGTAAATTTATTGCCTTGATAATGACTAATGGGCAATGACAGTAGCAACTCTTTATCTAATATTTATTATGTGTCAGGCATCTACTCACAATCAAGAATGTCCTTACCATTATTCTCCCCATTTTACAGATGATAAAACTGAGACAAAGAGGTTAGGTAATTTTTCCAGTGTCCTAGAGCTAGTATGAAGCATAGCTGTGATTGACAGTGGTGTTGTGGGAAGAAGTTGACTAAAGAAATTAAGTAGTAGTGTTTTGACTTGATACTATAGTTATAAAGACAAAAAAAAAAGAATCATATAAACTGCTAGCTCTCAATGGTAAATCTGTTTCTCACAGGCATATATGTTAGCAATCTGAAATTATTTTATATGTGTACTAGAGTTAAACAAATAAGTAAATATATTGTAAATGATGAGAGCCACATCCCTCACTGTTAGAGAACACTACTCAGCAATGTAAAGTTACAAATACGCACGAGGTACATGCTAGAATGAATCCTGTGATAGTGGATTAGAATTGGAATACCTGTAAGAATTCATTTTATGTTAAGGTATATATTTTAATACATTATATATTTTAAAATATGCAGATAGACAAATAGATGAATAAATGACACAGAGTATACAGAAAGAGAAATATACTGACTTTATTGTGGAGAAATCTGACAGTAACACCTAAACTGATGCTCAAGATTAATATAACCAGTCATAACACATACTGGTATCACTTAACTCTAATACACTAAGAAGGGCACACCTCCTCTGTAAATTTCATCCTCAAAATTCATATTCTCAGTCTAATCATTGGAAAATATCAAACAAACCCAATTGAAGAACATTCTACAAAACACCTGATCACTACTCTTCAAAAGTGTCAAGGTCATAAAAGGTAAGGAAGGACTGAGAAACTGTCATAAGTTGAAGAAAACTAAGGAGACATGACAACTGAATGCAGCACAGTGTCCTGGATTGAGTCCTGGAACACAAAAAGGGCATTAGTAGAAAAACTGGGGAACTTTGAACAAAATCTCTAGTTTCATTAGTAGTATTGTACCAATATTTACTTGTTAGTTTTGATAATTTTACCATGATTATGTAAGATGTTACTATTAGGGGAATTAGAGTGAAGAGTAAATGAAAACTCTACATATTATTGCAATTCTTCTGTAAGTGTAAAATTTTTTTGTAAAAGTTGAAATGAAATCCAAAAACATATAAAATGTGCCCACACAAAGGTTTATAAACAAATGTCTACAGCAGCATTGCTCTTAATTTAAAAAAGAAAAACCTAGAAATAACCCTAATGTCCATCAATAGTTGAGTGAACAAATATACTGTGACATTTATACAATGGAATATTACCCACCATTGAAAAAAGCTACAACATGGACCATTGTCATAAACTTTACACTGAGCGAATGAGACAGGCATCCAAAAGTAACTACTGAGTAATCCATTAATATGAAATTGTAGAATAAATAAAACTAATCTATGATGATCGAAAGGACATAAGTGGTTGCCTGGGGCTTGTGGTAGTGGGAGTAGAATACTGACTGAAAAGAGAGATAATGTAACTTTTAGGGATGATGAAAATATTCTATAATTTGATCAGGGGTGGGTTCCATGAATAATTATATTTGTCAAAACTTATCAAACCATACACTTAAAATGGGTTCATTTTATTGTATGTAAATTACATCTCAATAAAGTTGGCTAAAAATTAAGAAAAAGTGATCAACAAAAGATTTAAATTATATACTTTGCTAATTTCTCACGGTAGTATCACCTGGCCATGATTTCTGGGGCCCATTTGGCCATGGTTGGCATGGCCCCAGAACTATTTTCTAAGGAGAACTCCTCTGCCACTTCTGTGCTGAGATGGAGGAGACATCTCTCCAGACAACTGTCTTCATTGGCTTCTTCAGTTTCAGTGAAAATTTTGATTTGTCTCCTCAATCTGGCACAGTATCAAAGCCTGTGGTTCTGTCCTTCATTCTCAACACAAAATAGCTGCCTTTCAGGTCTCACCAAAAATTAAACCCTGAAGCACCCTGTTGCTAATTCTCATTAAAATTTTGACTATGATAAATAATTTTACTTGGAGGATTGCCAGTATAAGTAGTTATTCTGTTCATCCAGAAGTATAAATTCTTTGGTCCGCTTGGATTTTCTTCTAATAAATCGTACTTTGGGATTAGACCATCAGCTTGAGTTCAGAAAACTATCAGGAAAAACATAAAACTCAATATTGTAGCTACTCATTTATTCAACTTTTTAAAACTTGATTTATGACATATTAACTTTGAGGAATCTGTGAGAAATCCAAGTGGCTATGCAATGTGGGAATGGAGTTTCTAAGTCCCCAGAGGTGTATTATTTTCATTGAGGAAAGATAGCCAACAACATTTTTAACAATAACAAATGAGGCATGAACACTGACCCACCAGCAGGAACACCTCCAGAATGTTAGAGCACTTCTTAAAGCATCCCTGCTTTTCCAAATTTCACCCCTGGTTACTGGATGGTGAGGATGAGCAGAGAACACTGAGGGATGGAGAAAAGGCATTCAGGGAAAAGGCCGTTCACCCATCAGCAAGGAAGTGTTTCCTCATTTTAATAACCAGGATGGCCATAATAATGCATACTCACTGAAAAGCCATCCTGAGTGCAGTTGAAAATACTTATTAGCATATAAGCCGATAGTTTATCAATGAAGACTATTGGGAGAAATTTCTTCCAGAATGATGTAAAGTGATACAGTTCTTAACTATCTGGTTTTTAAAAAACGTATCCCATGGAAATACTGAATCTCAAAAATCCCTTTCTCTCTCTGGTTATTTAGAAGCTTAGAACTGTATCTACAGCCAACTCTAGTTATTATATTAAATATTTTAAAACTTGATACCTTGTATTCCTGCATGTGGCTGTGTTTTACTTTCATTCTAACTTCTTATTTATCTTTTGAATGCTCCTGCCCATCAATTTATGTGTATCATATTGTACACATTTCTTAAAGAAACCACAAAACGTTTAACATTTTAATATATTTTAAATTAAATATATATATATACATATATATATATTATACACACACACAAAGGATAGGTTAACTTATGTGAGTTGGAGAAAAGGGTAATTTCTGAACTAGGAATTGAAGACAAAAGTGTTTACTTGGTAGACACAGGGACAAGGACATTCCAGAGAGCAGTCACAGTATATTTAAAGGCATAAATCTGTGAAAACAGCATGGCATGTTGTTGAATTACAAGTAGTTCATTTTTTATTAGAACAAATGGATGGGGAGAGGAGAGATTTGCAGAGGCCAACTCACAAAACAAAAACAATGAGTTTGGACTATTTCCTGTACCCAACAAAAATATAATGAATAATTTTAAGCATGAAGGAAATGTGAATTGATTTGCAATTTAGAAAGAAATACTTTAGAAGCAATATAGGAAATCACTTTGAGGTTGGAAGACGTTAGGATCTGGGATATAAATTAAATGGCTATTGAAATACTCCAAGCGAAGGATGACAAAGAAAAAAATATGTTCACTAAATTTTTGAGATTATACAAAATCTACAAACACTATTAAACATTTCAACATTGCTTCATGTGTTTATACCCACAGCCAGAGCATAAGCTCCCTTAGTAGCAGAATCATGTATGTATTTCTTATGAGTTCTCTCCCACTGTGGTTAGCACTAAGAGTACATTGAAAAAAAATGTTTTCTTTGATCTAAAAAATTTTTAAATGTTTTGAATCATTAATCAATTACTAATGTCAGCTGCTAGTAGGAGACTAGAAATTAGTAGCTTTAATATGGTAGAAATTCATTTCTCTGCATTTAAAAATATATTGTCAAGGTAAAGCAACAGTGGTGGGAGTGGCAGCTCTATTTGTTATCAAGGATCCATTGTATTATTGTTCTGGGTCCCTAGCCTTAGCAAATGGCTTATATTCTCAAAGATTCTTTGTGGGCCGAGGTGGCAGCTGGAGCTCCAGCCATCATATCCAGGAAGGAAACAGAATGGAGAGAATGATGGGCAGAAGGGAC
Organism: Vicugna pacos; assembly: GCF_048564905.1. Classification (NCBI taxonomy): domain Eukaryota; kingdom Metazoa; phylum Chordata; class Mammalia; order Artiodactyla; family Camelidae; genus Vicugna; species Vicugna pacos. Next base: position 63,781,561 of record NC_132991.1, on the reverse strand, counting down.
AACACAGGCCGACTATCTGTATTCTCACTCCAAGAGGTTTTCTTCCCACTGAACACTTCCCCACCTAACTTCCCATCTGATACTTTCTGTTAACATTCTTTTATTCTCAGTGGTTGGGAAATGTAGTCTTTCCACAGGGCTCTGTAAATCCCTAAATAAAATTAGAAGTCAAACTAAGAAAGAAAAGTTGAGTGACTATTAGGTGGGCATTTCACAGTCTCTGTCACAAATAGCTGTAGTGCTCTCAGTATTTTAATACTTTTTCTTTCATTTAACCCAAAGAATGTTCTGCAGAGAGTCACAAGACTCCCTGAATCCATACCCAGCTCCAGCGGCTACTAGCTGTGTGAACATGGGCAAATATGTTATCCACTCTGTGTCTCAGTTTCTCCATCTCTAAAATGGGGATAAAAATGGTATCGACATCATGGGTGGTTTTAAGGATTAAATGAGTTAATGCATGAATTCACTTAAAAGAGTATTTGACTGACTATATAAGGGTTTTCTATTTTTGTTACGTATATTCTACCAGGGAAGGTCTAATTGTTATTTTGGGTGGCGACGTGCAAACTTAACTCCTCTAACTCCAAGCTCAGTGATCTTTCTACCCCCAGCACTGAGTCCCAAGAGAGGGATGCAAGGAAAAGATCATAGAAAAAGAGAGACAATAAAGCCCAAACACTAGCGTCATCCCTTTGCAATTTTGCTTAGGGCAAGTGCATGGCTAGGTAGTCCGTGGCTTTCAATATTTAATAAAGTTTCATGCAGCCCCCACAACCTTGCGTACCTAAGAGAAAAGAATATCTCAATCTGTCATTTAAAAAAGCATTTGTCAAGATGAGACCAGCTTATGTATTTGAAACTGTATTTCAAGCATTTAACAGTAAAAAATTTTTGTTCTTCTTGCTGCCTAAAAGCAAATTTCAAACCTTCAAATGGTTTTATATGCTAATCATAATAAAGTGGCTTTAATTCTAGACAACAGCTGTATTCTCTGTTCCTTTTCACGGTGACCTGGCATCACTAGTTGGTTAGATTGTTTCTTATGTGATTGGAGTTTTGTCAGGAATTCTCACATCCTACACCTGTTGGCTGAGGCAATACCACCTCAGCTCATTGATTCAAAGCACTGGAATGAAACCAACAATTGGGACTGAAACTGTAAGTCTTATTGACAACAATGGCATCATAGACTCGTGAACCACAGCTATGACTTTGTGTTGATAACAAGTTGTGGCTAGAACATTTTCCTTGCAATTAAATTTCTGAAACACTTCTTTCTTAAATCAGAGCAGTAACCCACAATTAAAGCATGTTTCTAAACTTCCTCTAGCCTCATTTATGAGTATAACATTATATTAAACACATTAGAACTGGGTATTCCAGACAAGTGTTGCAACTACTATAGGGTGTGCTTCTTTTAAAGTGAAATTATCTGAGTCTATTGTGAAGACAAAGCAATTATCTCAGTCTATTGTGAAGACAAAGAATCCATAGAGTAAAGTGAAATCCATGGACCTGTTACCCTTAAGAAGGAAAACAGTCATGCTATGAAGAAATACAAGCATTTGGCAGAGAAGGCTGCTAGTCCATCTTCCATCTCAAGACATAGCCATCTAACACGGGCAGCTATGAACAATCTAACACAATCCCTTTTTTGTTTTCTTATTTGTTTGAAAGTCTGGGCAAGATGCATCCCAACTTTGTATTCCTTTTTCCTTTACTACATCATGAAGATGATAAAAAAAAAGTATTAGTACTTGAAACTAATTAATTTTTAATTGACCTGACTGTAATAAAATGCTGTACAAAAATGCTAAGTACAATATAAATTATGGATGAAAAGCAGTCATCTGGCAGCTTGCATTACTATGGAAGCATTTATAGTCTTTTTCAAAACATTTGGAGTAGGGTATGTCAGGACAGAGGGTGCCAAAGTGCAGAATGGGTGGAGATGCTTTTCATTCAGAAGTCAGAGGTGCAAGAGTCCAGGCTGATGGTTCAAGGCTGAAGTACTTTCACAGGTGCTCATTGATTGGGCCTCTTCCTCCCATGTTTACACACAAATGAATAAGCATCTTTATATTTAGCATCTACCTATTCAATTCTACTCACTTGAATCTGCCCCTTTGCATTCTTTGTCAGACTTGTAAGTCCATCAGCCATAGGGTGCGAGAGCTTCTTGGGGTTCTCCATGGCCTAGACCGTGACAGCTATGAAAGGAACACCTATTGATTAATTTTATAGCAAATGTCACATGTAAAATGAGAAGCACATATTGTTAAGGAAACATATAGTGCACAGCATCTGGCACTAGTAAACATTTAAGAGAAATATTTGTACTTAGTGAATGAAAAGTTCTGAACAAGAACTTAATAGAATATGGAATTAGGTGTTTACGACTTAGGTATGATAACTACATACTTAAATTATAACTATATAAATTAATGGAAATATGCATGTAAAGAGAATAATTTCTATCACAAATATCTTTAAATTCTCACTCCTCTTTAAGGAAATCAAATCTGGAAATGATTTATGATGAGTTTTAGACATGGATTAGGCAAGAAGATGAAATTCAAAGCAGGGAGTCCAGAATAAAGGAAAAGCACAATATAAAAATATTGACAAATTAACATTAATTTTAGAACCACTTAAATAAAAATAAAGTTAAGCATGTATTGTTTCAAATCTTCCTCAATGAAATAATTTTTTTCAACTAATCAACCAATCATGGAACCCGATAATGTCAGAAAACAAGGCTTTGTCTCAAATATATATGAAAGAATTTTACAGATCTTCAGGCTTTATAGAAATTTTATTTATGTGCACTCTTTTCTGTTTTTATCAATAATTCACAAAGTCAGTAAAAGAAGGTTTCCCTGAGAATCAAATAACTGACTGGTGTGTAGTTGGTTCTGAAGCCATGAGGGTATATACTGTGGCTTGAAAGGAGAGAACACAAAATCCAACGATCATCAATTGGAAGTATAACTCAAAGAGCCTTCCTTAAACTCAGTGGCTTTACCAGGAATACCTAACTAACTAACTAACTAGCTAACAAACTCACTCATTCACTCCCTCTTTCTTATCTCAATCTATGTATGCGTGTGTTTAAAATATTTAGATATACATGCACTGTGATTTTATATACTATACCATGTATCTTGTGCACATATGGCACACATACAACATGTATATGCCTATAAATACACAGTCACACATTTGTCCACGGAACACTGAACGCTCCACTTCCCCCTTAAACCTATTCTTATATACTCAATTTCCAGCCAACAATGTGACGTTTCAGAACCAAAATTACTTAAAAGAAACTTCACACCTAACTTCTGCCTTCTTACAGATTTTCTGTGGCAGCAGGTTTTCAAACTTTACTCCTGACATTTAGAAAGCCTTACTGCTGATCTCAGATAATGGAACTTAACACCTAAATTTTTGAACACTGAGTCTACTAATCAGTCTACAATATATCCTTGTGAAGTAAATAATTACAATTTTCACAGATTTTTTTTCCATGACACAACTGAGACTTGGTTACATAAAGTATCTAATAAAACAGGACATTAATGAAACTTAATTCAATATTATCATTTACAGAGAGGGAAGGACATAGGAAAGATGAAATGATAGTTCAATAAACAATTATTGGGCCCTTATTATGTGCATTACAAGTGAAGAAGAAAAAGAAATCATTTCTGCTTTTAGTGTGATTACAGTACAATGTGAATACATGTGAAGAGAGATTTGTTTAAAGCACATTGGAAGCACAGGGGTAGGAGTGACTACCTGTTGTTTATAGGGGAAAGGTAGGAAATATGTTCTTCTAATAACTTAATGAAGTATCTTGAAAAGTAAGATTTCACTTAGCAGACAAAGAGAAGGACATTTCTACAAGAGAATCATGACATATCAAGTTATACAACACTTTTTTCAGCCAAATAAAATCACAGCTGTAGAGTAGGTCTGAAACAACCCCAAGGTTTCAGTAGGAAATTGCAGAACATATAGAAACCACATGATGAACAGTCTTTATTCCTCCTGTGGAATTTAAATCTATTTTTGGCCCCCAGGAGCTACTAAAGTTTACATAGGGGAGTGAAGGACACGATCTATTACATTCCAGAAGACTTTCTCTGTAAGTACTGGTTCAATTCATTAATTTGAACAATAAGGAGAATAAATTGAAGAAAAGAAGATCAACATTAAGTTGTTGAACTGGGTATGAAGAGATGGTGGTAGTTTCCATTCTCATTTTAGAAACAGAATTAACAACACTCAGTGACTTTAAACATAATTGATGACTTTCCTTCACTATTGGCTTCCCAAAGTATGCCAAGCTTTTCCCTCCCAAGCCATTCATAGATTTATTTGGGGGGCAGGGTGGTATAGAGTAGCATATGACCCAGCTCACTGGATTGCTGCACCAAATGGACTATGTATAGATTTAGAAATCATATAACTTAGTGTTTCATTTTAAGACATTCTTATATGAAGTTACGGTACTGCCAACCTCCTAACTTAGAGCCTAGAGTTAAGTCAAATTTACACAATCAATATCTAGTTATCTCCCAAATGAAACCCAGACTAAGACTGATTGACTAATGGAGCTACAGAGGGAACCAGTCAGATACAATACATTGCTTCTCATTTCTGCCTTGCGTCAGAGAGAAGGAAGAGTGTGAAGAGTCAGGAAGGGTATTTAATTGCTCTTAACTTTGTGGTTCCATAAAAGCAATTAGAGAGGTCAGTTAATTACTCCATGATTTTCTGAAAACCTTTCCATTTTTAGTTTCAAATGAACAGTTCTTGCTTTGGGGGCAAAAATTTGGAGAAGACTAATGTATAATTTTTATTTTATCTTTTCATATAAAATAGCAGAATGTTAAAAATAAGTTACCAAATAATGAAAAATTGAACGCTTTTAAAAAATTATGTCTCTGATAACTGAGCTAATATTCAAGCATTTGTACATATAAAATGGCAACCCCCAAGTCCTATCAATAAAACGTTAGCTTAAAAATGAGGCTTGGCCAAAGAGATATTCATTGTTATTAATGTGATTATGCCCAAACCTTATGCATCATATGGGAAGTAATTAACTCATAAATTAGCCCAATACTTTTGAAATATTCTATTTTAAATACTCTTGTATTAAAATCCATTATAGTTTGAGGTTTGATATAGAAATGTATCACAGTGATTGTTTTTCCTCTCTAGTGCTACATTAGAGTCTGAGGTAGGAGTCTTGGAGAAGAGTAATGTTCACCAAGCCATTAGGTGCAATGACGAAAACAGAAAGAGGGACGGTTGACTAGCATCATATGTGCCTTCAGTGCATGTCACATGTCTTCATAGGGGAACCTCACATTTCCCCTAGAGTTCTCCATGAGGAAAACTCATGCTCGTTTTCAAGTCTGAGGTCTCAGAAAATTTCCCTACTTCCCAAGGTCTCCACTATAAGAATCAAGACAAGATTCTTCAGCCATCCAGGAGACTGTGGAGTGCAATGCTATAATCAGAGTAGTAGACAGATTGCTCACTGGTGTCAGGCATAGAGAAGCTATCATGCACCTCAGGTCCTGGTCTATTCTTCGCCTTCTTATTCATGAGCTTAGGCATATGACTTAACCCAGCTGTGTCTCAGTTACTCCCCTGTCAAAAGTGTGAGAATTGTAATTATCTACCTCTTAGGGATGTTATGACACTAATTAATGCCTCAGATCTCTATGACTAAAAATCATTCTGCACAGATGTTAATTACTATTATTCAAAGAACAGCCATAAGGCCAGATGCAGTAGAAGAAGGTGTTGGGCAGGCTTTCAATCTCTTTAATGAAGGCCAAATAGCAGTTAGTAGGAAAAATAGTGGAGAAAAATAAAACAATTAACAAAGGACTTAAAATGCAAGCATTATATGAGCAGAGCTTAAGCAACCAGGCATTTACTGAAAATGAATGTGCAGTGCATGTTCCATAACTGAAAAATCACTGGAAACTTTAATGGCCTGGAGCAATATGTCACAAAAGAGAAGATGCTTTTAACAATTCCTGAATCCTAGTGGAATGAACAAATCGTGAAGGATACTGCTATACTCTGTATAATCAAAATGACTAATTCACTTAGAAGGCACCATGTGAGTTCACCTGCCACTGATCTTTAATTATGTATAGTATTTCAAGATGTCAAAACTAATAAATCAAAAAAAAACTAATAAATCCTTAGGGCTTACAGAGGGGAACAATGGTCAAATTAGAGAATTTCAGAATCTCCCTTATTTGTTACTTTATAATTGAGTAAAGTAAGATATTCTTTCTTAATGATGTTTGAAAGGCTGATATTTTAAAATATATTATGGTGATTTTCTTGTGATTTCTATAATTGTATCCTGACTTCTGCCCACAATTCACTGTCCAGCTATGCCTGGGGAAACTTGAGGAAGACAGGTACTCAGTTCTCTCTGACAGATCTTGTATACATACCATGACGTGGTAACTCTTGTGGGGTGATTCCTTAAATTTTCTGGATCAAGAAAAATAGTCTGAGCAGAAAGGTAGGGAATTCTAAAGTCCTTTCCATTCTAAGATTACAGACTTCTTAGCACCCACATACTGCCGATTATTTACTTCACATTTTGCCCTTTCTACTAAGACTTCTCTAAGATGACGTAAGTGTTCTCAGCATTACAAGCTGCTGCAATAGTCTAAGGGCAGATACGTCATGACAATGACTGCAGTTGTGTGGGAGTGAGCCAAGCAATAAGCGGCCCGGCTGAAAGACTGTGGAACTTTCTCTGGGGGTCAGGTCGTTATTCAACGTGTCTAAACTGTGTCTGACAAGTGCTTGTATTTGTGTTTGTGGAGATCAGATTTAACATGAATTGAACGTGTGCTGTATGCCAATCATAGCCACGGCTGTTTTTCCATTTCAGATTAAAAAAATAAAACAAACAGAAAGACAAGTATAATGGGTGTTTTATTCCATTTCTGTCCAAGGAGGAAACTGAAGTGAGAAATTAAAAAACATCCTAAGATAGTTTAGCAAAATAAGATGCCTTTGGCTCCCAGTCTAGTGATCTGCCATCTCTACCCATGGCGTCCTCTGATGTCATAAGTATGTAAGTATCTAAAGAGGCTCTATGAAGCGTGAGTTTGCCACTTCCTGATGGACCCTGCCCTAGATCACAAGGCTACACCTAGACATATTCAAGAAGTAAAAGTAGTAGCCAGCTTGAATTACATTAAATAGCAGTGGCAGAAAAGATGAGACAAGAGGCTAAAAGATTGGCTGTCACCAAATCACCATGGCTGGGAAAACTACAGATTCGTCCATGTCTACAACCGTAACTATGGAGAATCTATTATGTATCATCTCTCCTAAGTCCAGGGATGGCAGAACATTCAAGAGACACTAGATCCTTTCCTTCAAGGGGTTAACCATCCATGAAGGAGACAGTCATGAAACAAATAAGTCAACAAACATTTAATTACAAGTGTGAGTTGTGCTAAAATGAACATAAACATTTAGTTACTATAATACCCAGTACATATAAAATAGCTGATATTTGTTCAAAGTAGTTGTATTTTATTCACCATAAAAATCTAATTTCAATTAATGTTCTATATCCCTATACCCAAATGGGATTGCCCGCTGCCTTTCCTCTGGATTTTCACAGTTCCCAGGACTTCCAGTGAACTTTAAGGCTCTGCATTGAAGGAAGATAGAGTTGGGGGTGTAGTTATCATGAGGAAGTAATAAACCAGATGTCAGGAAAGCAGAGAGGTTGAGTCCAGAATAAGAAAACTGTGGACCCTGCCATGTGGCCTGGATCAATTCCCCAGGGGATTAAGAAGTCTGGTGCCAAGTCCTAGACAACCCTGACCAAGAACAAAGGGACTTTTTCTCCTGAATCTATAGGTGAAATGAAATTTGCAGGTTGATCTCAATGACAACTGTTCTTTGAAGTGGTCACTGTGACCACAAGCATCTCATTACCACTCACTCAGCATCTGAACTTGTATAAGACTTGGAACTGTCAGTATTTGTAGATAGCAAGTGTGTAGGAGCTGAGACTTTTACATCTGTTTGTATATGAGCCTTGATTTCTAGAATATTCTCCCTCTTAAAGTTCTGTAGATAGCAAGTGTGTAGGAGCTGACTTTTACATCTGTTTGTATATGAGCCTTGATTTCTAGAATATTCTCCCTCTTAAAGTTCTGTTTTAACAAAAGTTCTGTTAAAGCTTTACAGGTCTCTGAATTATGTTGTCTCTTCCTTACTGCAGAACAGCATTATACCTAGTGCACTGTCCTTTGCCAGCTCAAATAATGGGGCAGAACAGCAATATAATGGGCTATGATAGCAATTCCTAACCCATTCCACACCTGACTGACCCCAGGAATGAGTCAATAAGGCCTGTAGCTCTGTAATGAGAGCTTTGTAGCTCAACAGTGGAACACTGAGGCAGGACATTGCAAAAGAAAACCTAGGAGATGTACTAGAGCAGTTACAGTGGCTATTAATGTTTATAAAAGCCCAATTCATTCTGTAATCTGATCTCTGTGTGGTACCCGAAGCTTCCCTTGCTTCCTTTTCTGAATCACGTCTCCTTTTCAAGTTCTCTATGCCAAAATAATTGAGGCCTTCTTGCTAAAATGAGACATACGAGATTTATAACTTTGAGTTCTCAAAAGGAGGAAGTAGAATGAATGAAAATAAGACTCATCATTTAAAATTAACTCTCTCCTGCTGACCCCTCATTCTACGCTCAGATTCTAACATGCGTATCTGGTAGGGAGATGTCAGTGAGGATTATGATTCCACAAATAATTTTAATTATTTTAATTCTTCAGCAGTTTCTGATGGGATTCAACTTTTTAATCCTAAAAATCATGTGAGGTAACTTGAACACCTGCCCCATGATCTCAAGTTGACTAACTGTGAAAAGTTCAGCACGTACCTCTTAAGGCCTAAGTGATATTGCAATTTGATGGAGGATAGTATTGCTGTGAGCTGAACTGTGTACTCCACCCCAAACTCATATGTTGAAGCCCTAGCCCCCAGTGTGACTGTATCTGAAGATAGGGCTTTTAGGAAGTTAATTAAGGTTAAATGATGTCATGAGAATGGAGTCCTAATCTGATAAAATTGGTGGCCTTCTTAGAAGAGGAAGGGAGAGCACTCTCTCTCTTTCCAAGCACACACACCAAGGAAAGACCATGTGAACACTCAGAGAGAAGGTGGCCATCTGCAGGCCAGGAAGAGGCCCTCACCAGAACTTGACCATGCTGGCACCCTGATCTAGGACTTCTAGCCTCCAGAACTGTCACATAAAAAAATTCCTGTTGTTTAAGTCTCCCAATGAGCTGGGAGAAGTTGAATGTAGTGTACCACTACATTCTCTCCACTCTGCCTGCTTCTCAGCCAGGTGTCCAGGATGACCAGCTGTGGACAGAGGTAAAGACCTATGGGAGTCTGAAGTTCCAGTTTGTCAACCATTTGATAATCTTTGCATGCCTACTTACAACCATCTAACTCACAAACTGTTGAAGGGTATTCTTATATGACTGAGCAATTTCTTGGGGGAACTGGTAATCTAACTCATGATAAAATTAATTTCTCTGGCCTGCCCTCAGCCTATATGAGAAACTCAGAAATGACTGTCACATGGAGATGGCCTCTGCCCTCTCTTAGAAATGCTATTCTAACCATCTTCCTTCTCTGCCAAAGAATTCTGCTGCTCCACAAACTCTAGTCAAAAAATAGTCACCACATGGAAGCAATCTAAATGTCCATCAACAGATGACTAGATAAAGAAGTTGTGGTATATTTATACAATGGAATACTAGTCAGCCATCAAAAAGAATAAAATAATGCCATTTGCAGCAACATGGATGGACCTAGAGACTGTCATTCTAAGTGAAGTAAGCCAGAAAGAGAAAAACCCCCTATGATATCACTCATACATGGAAAAAAAAAAAGAAGACACTATGAACTCATCTACAAAACAGAAACAGACTTGTAGACACAGTAAACAACCTTATGGTTACCAGGGAAAGGGGGTGGAAAGGGATAAATTTTGGAGTTTGAGATTTATAAATTTTAGCCACCATATATAAAAATAGATTTTAAAAAATTCTTCTGTATAGCACAGGGAACTATGTTTAATATCTTGTAACAACTTTTAATGAAAAAATATGAAAACAAATATATGTATGTATATGCATGACTGGGACATTGTGCTGTACACCAGAAATTGACATACTGTAATTGACTGTACTTTAATAAAAAGAAAAGAAATAGTCACCAGTTCCCTAATTAAAGACTCACTCAAAAATCTTCATGGACAAGTAATTTAGGGGCATGTAACTGCATGAGAAGATGAGTTCAGAGCCCCCAACCTCCATATTGAGGAGGGTGGACTCCTGTACTCCTTTCTCTAAATCTCTTCCCTCTGATGCTCTTCTCACACTCACACCCTTTTGCTCCACCTCACCAGTGGAGAGACAAACCAGTTCTTCTGGTTCTCATAATTTCTTCCCCAAAGGCTTTATTCTGACACCTAGCCAGTCTCCACTGAAATGTCAACCTTCTGTCTTTTCCCCTCCCACACTCCCTACCTCCGTGGGTGTGCGCACATGCATGCCTGCATGTGTTTTGTGATTTTTTTTTTACATTCATATATCGAGACTGGAGAAGTGAGAAAGAAAATAAAACTCATTGTTCCTTTTTCATAGGTAAACACTTCACAGCTCTCCCTCTTCTATGTAATTTCTATTGCCCTGCTGCAGATAAAGGAGCTTCTATAGATACCCAAGACAGGTGCACAATTGAGTTCCTGATGAGACATTTTCTGCTCGGCTTTGTAAATAGATTTGACAACAGCTTCCAGGAAATTGCATCCTATGTTTCAAAGCTAGACCTGGCTGTCAAGCATGCTGAGTCATAACCATTGAGTCAGAGAGTTCCATGCTGTAAGGGAATTTTTCTAAGATTAGCCAACCTCTCTGCACTGGGATGAGGAAAGCAGCAGAGTTCCCCAGCAAATGATCCTGAAGAGGTAGGAAAGCCCTCCCTTTTTAAAGGGTTTGTCATTTGTTTCTTCTTCAAGGTCCTATCATTATTGTCCCAAGAGTTAAACACAACTCTGAGCTTAACCTGGGAACTAGAAGCTTATAACTCAGATTGCTGTTTTTCTCGTAAACATAAATATGGAAGAAAGTAAGAGATGTGACATGAATAGTTTAATTAAGCTTTTGTAGGATTAAAATAAACACATAGTTAAGGCCATGAGACTAGTATTAGAGATCTCAGTATTGCAAAAGTAAAATATTAGCCATAGAGCCATATTCTTCTTTGCCTTTAATCCTTAGATGATCACAAATAACCAAAAGTCTACTGATATATTAGAAATGGTGGCCTAGATATGACAAATTCAAACATTATCAGGACCCACAGGTCTTAAATTAATTGGACCTCACAGAACAAGGTGAGCTGGCTTTCATCTTTCAAAAAGGCCATCATTTCAAAGAGTTGAGTATAATATTTCAATGTAATTTAGCGTTAAAATATATATAAACAAAAAAATTAGTTACCCTTTCTTAAGTGGCAAATATCCAACCTAAAATCATTACACTAATGCTGATCACACTTCAGAAACCCAGGGACCTCCTGTAATAAGTCTGTGGTCTCTATAAACTGATCTCAAAGGGGAAGGGACCAAAGAACTTGCAGGTATGTTTAAAATGACTGAGAATACTATGAATCTAATAATCAAAAAACTTAGGCCCACATTTTCACATTATATTCATGCATTTCTCAATATGTGATGCCAAAGTAAGGTCTTACATTAAATCATTATTTCTTTTTTTGCTTTCTATTAATTATTGAACAGAAACAAATAAAACTTGATTATATCCCAATAACGTGACATTAAAAAAACAGTCTACAGAGTTATCATTTTTTTCTCAGAAATGGAAAAAGTTTTCCTAACAAAAGTATTATTGGATGAGGATGAATATAGGGTAAAATTATTTCTACTACTTTACCTTCAAATTTTTCATCAAAATTTCATAATTAAACTACTTTTCATTTTTATGAACACTATGTTATTCATTTAAGGAAATAATGATAAATGTACTTGAGGCAGAGACTAAATACAGCTTTTTTTCCAAATAAAATGTACTTGAGGCAGAGACTAAATACAGCTAACATTTTTTAAAATCCGAGCTACTTACTGCTTCTTCCCTCAGTTCCTTTTGATCCATTTGAATAAGAAGGAATGTATAGAAGGGTGAAACATTCTTTACTATTAAGGACTAAATGAGGGACATTCACAATTAGTGGTAAAATAACAGTTGCCCTAAGAGGCAGAGGTACAGAATGTTGGTAGCTCAGCTCTACTATCCATAAGGTGTATCCCTCAGATCTGACAAAGAATTTAAGGAGTTTCAGGCAAGGTTTGGATCCCCCAAATCTTCCCCATCATCTACTGAAGCTATCAAAATTCATTATCCTGGATCTTGAGACATTTTGGTGATTTAGTCATCCATTAAAGCGCACAAAGCTGAACAAGAGGATATGCTTTGGTAGCAAACAGTTTTGGGGAAGAGTAAATAAAGGTGCAGGTAGATGCTGGTTGGAAAGGCAGAGTGAGACAGAAAGGGCTCTGTGATTGAGGAAGCGGCCGAAGAAAGGGAAAGCAAGGGAGCAAGAAAGCCATACTTTGACATCTAGAAGCCCTCCTGTGCATGCCATGCACTAGGTGTGATATCTTGAATTACAAGTCCTGATTTTTCACCCTTCCTTATATCCACCCTCTTTTCCACATGCCATTGAAGTTCCTTCTCCTAAGTCAGTGTGCCCTTTTCTGCCATTGACTTTGAGCTTGGTCATGTGGCTATCCCAAAGGATACTAGCAAACGTGATGCAAATATGCTTGCACATTCCATTGTCTTTCTATGATAGCTATGAGTAAAGTATAATGGAGCTAGTGCAAAGGTCCAGGGAAGAGTGGAGAGACATGTGGAGCACAGGTGAATTCAGTCTGCATCTTGGCGCCAAACCCCTGCAGACCTGAAAATGCATGAGCGAAAATAAACGATTGCTTCTTTGAGCTACTAAGTTTTGAAGTGCTTCTTTTGCAGTCTCATTGTGGCAATAGCCAATAGATACATTGATCTGGGAGCTGGAAACAAGACAGTAAACAAGACATAACCCTTGCTGTCAAGGGATTTACCACGTGGTAGATGATACAAATTAGTAACCAGAAAGTAAATTGCTGCCAACGATACTATGAGATATCCAACCTGATCCTGGGGACTCAGGTGCCCTGGCTCAAGTAACATCTAAGTTCAAACCTGAAAGATGAAGAAGAATGAGCAAACATAGAGGGTTGGAGGGGAGCTGTGATTTGATAGAGCACTACAAGTTGAGGAAATGTGCAAAGATGTGTAAAGACGTGGGCATGTGAGAGAGCACAAGGTTTTAAAGGAATTGTGAGCAACAGGAACATGGAGTTTGAGGTAAGGAACAACAGCCAAATGATTCTAACCAAAGGGTATACCATGTAAGAAGGACAGCAGGAATGGGTGTGAGGTTGTGGTACAGTACAGTAGAAAGATTCTCAATCTGCTAAGTCACAAGACCAGAGTTTCACTTTATTCCTTTTCTAACTCTGCTTCCTTGTATATGTCACATCTGAGCCTCTATTATTTGGTTGTGATTCAGAAATAATGAAACTCACCTAAACTGTTGTGAACATTCTTCATAAATTATAGAACTCTATGTAAATGCTATTATATTTGATAATAACAATATTATCCATCTATAATGTTGAGAAAGATAAAAATAATGAGTAAGATAATATGATTGCATATAACTTCCTATTTTTCAATTTTTATTATTTTAACAGGAATTTTAAGAGTGTGTATAAAGATAGGCATAGATAAAATTTTTCTAAAAGTAATAGAACATTCTCGGTACTCATGTTATTCTCCCAACCAAAACGTTTCTCTGCCCCCTCTAAACATAAACACAATGCTGGATTTTGTGTTAATTCCCTTATTCTTCTTTATAATTGTATTGTTTGTGTGTGCTTCCTTAAGTGATATCCTGTTTAGTTTTGAAAAATTTACTTTCTTACTGCATTTATCCCTGTATGACTTGCTTCTCCACTCAGCACTAGGTTGTGAGAATCATCCATGCTAATGTGAACAGACTCCAGCATTTTTGCTATGACACCCAGGGATGCCAGGCACATTCTTCACCATGTGTTCTGCTGCACATGTGCAAGGATGCTTTGAGACTCTGTTCCAAGGAGGGCAATTGCTGGGTCATAGATTATGTACATTTTCAAATCTAATAAGAGTATTAATTTTTTTCAAAAAGGTTACCGCAAGCAGTGCTTATGAATTCACACTGATTCTTTCCTTGCTCGCATTTGTTATCGTGCATTTCAATTTTGCAAGTCATCCTGGACCCATCTCTCCTTTCTGTCTCTCCTTCCTTGCCTCCCTCCCTCTTTCATGTACTTTCTTCTTTACCCTCCATCACCAACATGGAAAAAAGGTACTCATGGCTAAAGTTTCTAGGGGGGAGAGTGCAGGCAGGGGAGTGGGGAGCTAGAGATGCTTTGCAAGCTTTTTAGCACAGGCATTGCTACTTCAAGTTCCATGATGAGACTATCGTCAGCTTGGCAATCCTTATGGTATTTTTCTCCAGACTGCTTTAGCATCGTTGATTGCAGAAGGACATTTAAAAGGTGACCACCTGAATCAGAGTTAGTGGTCAATGTCAAATGCTCTAGAAGCAAAGCTGCTGTTTTAAAAATCTGCACCAACCATGTTTTGGAAGGTACGCAAATAGATGAAATCTTTTTCTGAGGACTGCAATCGCTGACTGCACTGTTTCCATGGCAACCCATCCCGGGCAAGGTATTCCAAAGACTCTTTATTTAAGAAATATCACAGCCCCAGGGAGTCACTAGTCATGTCAGACCACCATAACCACAATGGCAAAGATTATCCCTTGCCCATCAGAAAAGGATAATCCTTCCCCAGATTTCATGAGTTTCTGACACATCTTGAGAGGAATAAAATTCCATCCCGAAGCTTTTCTATTCATTTTGCTTTCTTGGAGCTAATAGAGTATTCAGAGCACAAAGCAGGAGGAAATGGGGGTTGGGGAATGGATTCATTCTGCCTCCAGTGGTTCTATTTATGTGAGCTATCTGGAAATATTCAACACAAGGATTCAGAAGGCCTAGGTTTTAATCACTCCTGCTGACTGCTTGATCACTCCTGCTGACTGCTTGATATTAATGCTTGAGTTCGGGGCTCTTTAAAAATGACAGAATTGACCTGGTTTACTTCAAAGGATCTTCAAGTTATCATCTGAATAGTGTGATGCCATGTACTACTATCTGTCATATAAGACTTCCATACAAACTTATAACTCCCTTAGAAAAAGATCAGTAAGAGTAAAGTTGAAGTCCTAAGAATCTGGTCATCACTGCACCACATTTTTTTTTTTTTGCGTTGTATAAGATTTTCATTTTGAAACAAGTTAAAAGATATGTTTTTATCCTGTACAGTCTCTTCCGTTGGAATTTAGGAGGATCGACTTTTGTAATTCATCATGTCACAAAATGTAGCTCTTTTCAGTGCTAATCACTGCATATTCATAATCTCCTCTGACGAATGTGAGAAAGTTAGAGTGCCCTGGTCATCCTCTAACTTTACACAGCAGAAATGACATTAAATCTGAACTTCTCTGCTCATTTGCTCACATCACTGACTTCTGCTTTGGGCCTCACTATTTGTGAAGGTGTTGCCCAGTGGATAACAGGATGGGGCTCTGGGAGTGGACAATCTGGTCTCTATTCCTGGATCAGTCCCTTCCTGGCTCTTTGATATCAGGCAACTTCTATACCTTCTCTGACCTCAGTTTCTACACAAGTAATATAGGAATAAGAATGGTACTTCCATCCCAGAGTTATAAGAAATAAATAAGCCAATTCTTGTAAAGCACTTAATACTGCCTGGCATATCATAAGCATTCAATAAATATTAGCTATTATTACTTCATCATTTCAGAAGCATTCCTTAGGGTACCATTCAGTGCACTAAAGTGCTCATTTAATTGATACCAGTGAATTTGCCCAAATGCTTATTTGCCTTCAAAGTAAGCAGTTCATTGCTTACTTAATTGCCTAATGCACTCTACCATATTTCAGTCTACTTGAATAATAGCACGTCTATTATGAAGAATTATTATTATCATTTTAGAAATTATTAGGAAAATTAATGCATATAATAAATATAGAAAGTTTATTAAATTTAATTCTTTGGAAATATTGGCAAACTATTGTTAACATTTATAGTGTTTAATATTTAAGAAGCAGTAAAAATAAGACAGTCTCATGTTTTCTTTAAACAAATCTATTTTTCAGTCTATCCACAGTCAGTTTCTCTGTATATCTCACAGTAATTCAGACACAAGATTTTTCCCATTTCAGTTTGCAAGTGAATTTCAATTTTACAAGCTCTTCTGGTCCCCTCCTTTTCTTCCTTCTTTCTCTCCCTCGTTCTCTTCTTGTGGTTCCTCCCTTCTAAAGTCTCCACTTACTAAGGCTAATCAAAATTGTTCAAAAGTGACTTGAGCAACTGGTAACTACAAGTGTCAGGAATCCAAAGGAGAACTGTCTCCCATAAAACCATTGCCCACAACAGCATCTGCATTTTTATTTAATCATTTTTATTATCTGTTTAATTTTGATACCTGATTATTTTCTAAACAGATCAAAGGTGGTATTTTGTTTAACAATACATTTTCTATGTAAAAACATTTTTTTAAGTTTTTGCAAAGTGAATCATCAGTGTCATTTTTTCTTTCTTTTTGTGTGTGTGTATGTGTGTGTGTACACATATATATATATATATACGTATATATGTATATATGTATATATATATATATATATGGATTATCTATCACTTAATGGATTTCTTTTAAGCAAGTCCCATCTGTATTTTTCCATCTCCAACAAGGGCACAACCAGGCCAACTGCAGCAGGAATGCAGTGAGATATTTGGAAGGATTTCTACATTGTTGTGGCTGGCAAATCCTGGGGTGCTTTACTTAAGGCAGAAAGCTCTTTCTCTGAAGTTTTTAGGAACAGGATGAGTAACTTGTCTGGGAACAATGCCATCTTGAATTCTGAAGGACAGGCTGGAATTTCCAGATCATTTAATATAGTTCCATCTTATCACATGCTTATCAAATATTCAGTGCATTCATTGATGGCCAGCCTCCTCCAAAATACTGAAGTAATCAAAATGTGGCTTGCTTGACTTTCTCTGCAGTGTAGTGTTACTCATAATATTGCCTGAATCCTTACCAGGCAACTGGTGTGCTTATCTCTCAAAGCCTGTGAGCCATCCAGTGTGGGAAAAACTAAGACAACGAGCATCACCCTATAAAGCAATCACTCGTACATAAATACTTACATAATTATATTGACTTCTCACAAAACAAAACTTTGAGGAAGATATTCTTCTTCCCATTTTGCAAAAGGAGAGTAAACCAGCTTATTCAAGGCAAACCAGCTGACTCCAAATCTGCTGCTTTTTCCAACAAACTAAGTTTTTCTCTATCGCCCAGTAACTCCCATAAATTGACCACAAAGGATGGTTAATTGGGATGTTTCAGAGACTGTGGAAAAGCAGGCCTGGAAGTATAGTTGCGGGATAGGAAGAACTTTTTCCAGCACTCCTCAAATGGTGGTAAATAGCCATGTTCATAGTCTGACCATGCCTGTGCTCAGGATTTCAGATTTCTCTGAAACACAGTAGCCTCCACTCTCCATGGGGGGAGGGGTATGCTCCAAGACCCCCACTGGATGCCTGAAACTGCAGATTGTACTGAACCCAATATTTACAGTCAGCCCTTGAACTCAGAGATTTGGAGCACTAACCCTTACACAATTGAAAATCCACCTATAAATTTATAAATTTACAGTTGGGCCTCTCCATATCCATGGTTCCACATCCACTGATTCAACCAAGCATGGATTCAGCCAACCATGTAGCACTGCAGCACATATTTACTGGAAAAAAGAAACACGAGTCTAAGTGGACAAGCAGAGTTCAAACCCGTGCTGTTCAAGGGCCCACTGTGCCATTTTTTCCCATACACAACTACCCATGGTAGTTAATTTGTAACTTAGGCACAGTAAGAAACTAATGCTAGCTAGTAATAAAACAGAACTATTATAACAATATATTATAATAAAAGTTACGTGGTCTCTCGCTCTCAAAATATTTATTATACAAGTTTAATGCTTTTTCCATCTTAACTAAGCACTAGATGCACTGTGGCTGTAACTTCTGCAGTTTGAGGTGTGACCACAAAACAAGTGTGAATTTCCCTTTTCCTTCTTCATAATTTCACAGTTAGAAGATTCATTCTTATTGTAGATCTTAGCAACCTCAGCATACGATATTTTTCTTTCCTTACAAAGTTGAGAACTTTCACCATTTCACTTTAAGGAAGCACTTAATAGCTTCTCTTTGGCAGATCTGAATTGCCAGCAGCCTTACTCTTGTGCTCTGGGGCCCTTGTTAAGTAAAATAGGGGTTACAGTGAACATAAAACCATCATGATACCAGGACAGTTGATCTGACCTCTGCTAAGTGATTAACGGGGATTATACTGGACAAAGGAATGATTCACATCCCATGCAGGATGGCGCCAGATTTCATGAAGCTACCCATAACGACATGCAATTTAAACTTAACAAGTTGTTTATTTCTGGAATTTTCCATTTGACATTTTCCGACCACGGTTGACTGCGAGTAACTGAAATCGCAGAAAGTGAAACAAAGGATAAGGGGGAACTACTGCAATGCCATTTGTCCTTAGGCCGTCACTTGCATGGCTGTGTGAATCTTGGAGGAAAACAACAGCTATTCTTAATTCAGTAAGTTACTCCACCAGTCATTTTGCTCATGGCCAAGATAGATCATTCCTTAAATCTTTTTATTCATTTACTCCACAAATACTAAGAAATGCCAGAAAAGGAAGAGTAACACTATTCTACTTAGACATAATAATTATTTTGAAATTTTGGCCTCAGCATCTTTGCTACACTTGTAAATAAATGGAAATCCTTTAATGTTACAAAAGTAAATGAGTGGAGTAAAGTTTCATCAACTGTTGAGTCATGCCTGTATGTTTGCCTAATGATTCAAAGACTCAATTATTTTGGAATGAAACTCTTCATCATTATGTATCAATATACCCTTGGACAACTTCACTGATAAAAAATTAGCATTTGTTAAAGTAAACATTTTTGCTTAGAATTTAAATTGTATATTTAAAACAGTTAAAATTAGTCATCAGTGTTTAAGTGATGTGTTATTTATTTATTAAATATCATTATTAAGTGTTAACATGTTTATTATGTGCTTTGCTCAGAGTCTGACACTGAGTAACAGTAAAATAAAAGTTATCATTATTTTTATAAATCTAAAGAGCATAATCCTATGTATTCTTTCATTTTGTTAACTTTTATATTTCTCTTCTCATGGTAATTTGATCCATCACTATTTTTTAAAAGACACTTTGCAACAGTAAAACAACGGAAGTTAAAATATATATAAGTTACACTGCAGTATTGTTATATATGCTTACTATATATTTCACTCTCAGTTCCCATCTATTGTAACTCCTTTGTAGAATCTTCATATTGATCTATATTTTAACATTAAAAAATGATTTATTAATCTTTACAAAAGCATATGGGGATTAATGTATTGAGTGAAACCTTTTACTTATTCAGTTCAAGATTCAATGAAAATAAATTTTTTAAAAATTCTGATTATAATTGTGTGTATGTGTCATCACAATTAGATTATGTGCTACCAGAGGGCAAATATTTTATTTTCAGTAAGTTTTACATTCACTTACTCATTTATTCATGTAAGAATTATTTATTGCAAACTTATCATGTGCTAACCTCCAACCACACTGGAATCCATGCATTTATCTCCATTTTCACCACTACCACAAGGGTCCTATTCAGCAACATCTCTCACATGGACTCTCACAACAGCCTCCTGAATATTCTTCCTACCCACAAGAAAGCTCTGGGTTAATTTATGACTGTCTTTACCAGGAGATATGTAGGATGTTGATTCATTAATTTCCTCATCCACCTTCCTTGTTAGAAATCAATTTGTTAATTTCTTTGGATATCAATACAGATATATGTGTATATATATATAGAGAGGGGGGTATATGCAGATATTTATATATGGAGAGAGGGGAGACAGACAGACAGAAACAATAAGAGACAAGAATTAACGGAAAGGAGGATCACAAAAATTATTTGAGTGAATAAAATATTTAAGTATACTGAAGGAAGAAATATAATACAGTTCTAGGTTATTTCTATTCACTTTTATAAGAAAGATCTCAAACAAATACGCTTAGGCATGTTCAGTAAAAATATCACCATCCTTTAAAAATTGGTTAGAGTGTACCTACAAAATGTACCTGAAGGATAATTACAGTGGATTTTGAAAAGAAAGAGTGGTTATGATGTCCACTTATAGTTAAGAGAAAATACCACTGGAGGAGGCATTTTACTTTGTTGGCTTTAAAGCAGAAAGTGTACTTGATGTACATCCAAAGAGGTGTCTAATTGGTTGTTATAAAATGGGGGACACAGTCAATAAGAATAATAAGTATTTATAGTGTTGAACAGAAATGAAGTGGAAAACTACATTCATGGCACTGAGCCCTTTGACCATGTTACAAAGAACAGCCATTTTGAAAAGAATTTTAAAACATCGTGACTTTAAAGAAAAGTAGTTAGGGGAAGTATTTCATATTTACATATACATTTGTATTAAACAATGTCTTTTGTGTATTTTCTCATACTTTTATTTCGGCATGTATTATTTTATTTTACAGTAATTTATATAACATGTGGGCATAGAAAATGTAAATAATTTAAATAAGAATTAAATAAATAAGAGACCCATTTTATTTCATATTACATGCAGTAAATCTTATATATCATGAGTATTTTTCCCTCTATTACAAATTCAAGACAGACTACAGATCAAGATCCTGAGCTCTGAAGTCAGAAATTCTAGAATTATATTTTGCTACTTACTATTTTTGTGCTTTTGCTTACTCAATTTCTCTAAGATTTAATTGCCTTATAAATATAATGAGGGTAATAAAAGCACCTACCTCTTAGCACTGATGTACAAACTAATGGGATTATGCATAAAGTACTTAGCTTAGCACCTAGCACATACTAATGCTCATTATATTATTTTTATCATTTTAATGGCTGCATATTATCCCATTATAATGTTATACCTGAATTTATTTAACAAATCCATCTGGATGGTTACTTAGGCTGCTTCCAAATTTTATCATTATTACCAAAGCTACAATGAACATTTCTATCATAAAATCTCTATCATTTTTATTTTAATGTACTCCTATGTGTGGATGGAATTGCTGGTCAAAAAGCATGCCCATTTGTAGAGCTCTTTAGTCATTTATATTTGGTTCAGGAAAGAAAAAACAAGACAAAAAATTAAATAAATAAAGGTGCCTCAGTTGTAGAAAGATATATATGCCTGATAAAATTTCAACTCCACCCTGAAGATGGGAGTAAGGGTAAAAAAATTAAATTCACAACATTACACCCATAACTAATGCAACTTCAATTAAAACAAATAATGTAGATTACATGTAGGTTATTGGAATAAGACTTACAAAAGCCATGTATAATACAAAGGCTAAGCATTCCAGAGCATTCCAGCCTTGGGACAGCAGCCTGAAATAACTCTGCACCAGTTCTTTCAAGAGAACACTGACAGACATTATTCAAGGAAGAGAGAAGAAAACAGAAATATAAAACATGTCAGTACCAAAGGAATGGGTGGGTTGAAATCCTGTGAAATCTACACATAGAGCACAAAGTTATATATTTATTTGTAACTGGAAGAAAAAATAACACAGATTATGATGTATTCTTTCATAGGACTGATACTTCAAAACAATAGATCCATCAGTTTCTGAAGAAAACAACGTTAAGTCTAACATAAAATTAAACCTGATAGTATTTCAGCTATGCTTAACTCAGCAAGCAAACAAAGAGATGAGTTGGAGGTCTACTGAAGCAGTGTGGGCAATCAGTAGCTAGACAAGACTCAGGGGACTGGGGATATATCCTGTCCATTCACACAGACTCCTTCATGTTATGATGTTTCTATCCCGTAGCTGTGAAGTATTAGTGTCATGGAAAGTTCCAAGGCCCAGTGAAGTCAATAGTTACAACTATAGCAAACCCATGACTGCAGAAAGCAAAACAGTACATGATATCACATATGCAAAGTTTGCAACATAATGCATGTTCTAGGGCTGTGTGAAAATTGCAAAATTTTCAAAACAAGAGGAACTGAAGACAAACAAATGAAAAATAATACAATGAAAGATGTATTTCTATATTCTTACTTTCAGATGATACTGCATATTTCTTTTCTC
This sequence comes from Vicugna pacos, assembly GCF_048564905.1. Taxonomy (NCBI): domain Eukaryota; kingdom Metazoa; phylum Chordata; class Mammalia; order Artiodactyla; family Camelidae; genus Vicugna; species Vicugna pacos. The sequence goes on along the minus strand of NC_132991.1, from coordinate 63,758,980 downwards.
TCTTTAGGTAAAATATTTAAGTATTAAATACTTAGTAAAGCTAGTTTTTAGAGCCACAAAAAGGGTAATAAAAACATATACATTTACGGTTTATTGGATCCATGTTGGGCAGAAGAAAGTAGTTTAAAATACTACCTTAGTTTTTCTATAAGGTACTCTAAGATGGAGTTAGAAAATCAACTGTTAACTGGATGTGGGCTAAATATACTCAAAATAGAGGCCTCAAATTATCCTATGAATAAGGAAGCCTTATTCATTAAAAGCTACTACGTCTTAAGCTCTGAACTACTTGTTGTATATAACATTATTTCCATTAATCCTTCCAACTACTCAGTGAGGAAGGAGAATACTATTTTCCTACTTTAGGTAAGAGAGTCTGTGTATTTTGCCCAACATCACACAGCTGGTAGGAGGTAGAGCCAGGATTCAAATTTAGCAATTTTTTGTGATTTCAAAGCCTCTTATTTTAAACACTCTACTATCTAACTTTTGGTTAGAAATAGCAACTCACTTTCAGGGTAGAGCAGACCCATAAAACCTGGTTGCCTGTCTAAATCTCAGATTTGTATATGGGATCAAAATAGGTTATATAATCTTGATATGGGAAAATCAGGCATCACCCTCATTAACCAAACTTCTAGTTCAACTGGAAATTGTAAAGACTAATAACTCAGCAAAAGGGATTGTAGGAGAGATGTGTCTATCTATAGCTTAAATAGATCTGATCCTTGTCTCATTAAAAAAAATTAATTTATTAATTAACGCCATTAAAAGACTAGGATGCAGAATATACCTGAGAATGTGGCTAACTAAAATGGGGGATATAAAAACAAAGCTAAGGACTGGGTGAAGACATTTCAAGGATTAATGATTAGAAAGAAAAAGTGAAATGTGATGAGTGGGAGTGAAATAGGATACTGAGAAATGTTAAGACCATGTGGTTGCCAAGGAGACACCAAATCGTGCTGTGAATGACCTAGCTAGGAGAAATATTCATAACGGAGAAAATGGTTTTGAGAGAGATATAAGGACAATCACATTTTAAAGCAGCATATGGGGAAAAAAGACACACTAGAACATTTGGTTTTTGAAAGCGTAGTAACAAAGAAATGTTGTGGGGAAAAATAGCAATAGATTAAAGAATGCCAAGGTTGGAGAACTGTCTGTGTAAAGGAAGACATACCAGAGAACAATAAATGCATTTTCAGAAAAGGGCACTAGAGGATAATTATCTAGTGGAGAATACAGAGTGACTTTGCTGGTGTCAATGAGCATCAGCAACCAGAAAAATAACTTTTACGCTCACTTGCCCATAACAAAATTACTTTAAGCTCTGAATAACTTCCTTTCTGATTCACAAGACCAGATCTGTAGAATCCATTTATTTATCCCTATCATTTAATGCATTCTGCATTGTCAGCCACCAGGTGACTGCTGATGTTGCATGTTTATAAAGCAAGACCCAATCACTATGTATGAGAAAGTATGAGCAAAGCACACAGTACACAAAAATGCATTTTTCTAAAAATTCGAATATTTCATTTGGTTTATCTTTACATATTAGATGGCAGCCAGCACAATGCCCTATATATACTAATTGCTTACGAATTGTGTTGAACAAAGCACTAATACTAACTATTCACTAATCATCATTATCATTGGTAAAATGGGGCACTTTTAGAGCATGATCTAAAGAAATAAAAACTGTGAGGAACAGTTGGGTTTTTTTAAATAAATGAACTATTTGGCATTGTTTATATTTTCTCATTTTTTTGTTAGATTGGTTGATAAAACTCAATCTTTAATGGAGCAAATTTTAGCCATTCCTTTCTCTTAGTCTTCAAATAATAAGAAGCTGTAAGCCTTTACACAGCTCAAAAATTCTTTGAAAAAATGATGAAACTTTACTTGGTAGAGATTGAGAATATTTTTGATGGTATCACCTTCTACACACGACTAACACCTCACCAACTTGTATCAACATAAGAAAGAATTGCTTTTTGCTTAACTTGACTGTATTACTTGGTAAATGTAAGAGGAATGTGTACATGCTTATCTACAAGGGAGACAATGCTCCAATAGAGGACCCTGTACTTCTCAGAAAGAATCACACACACACACAAAGGGAATAAATGGAAATTCAATTGGTCAAAAAAAGAAAATTATACTAGGTAAAGAGATCAGTATGTTCAAAAGGAAAGAACTTTATCGAGAACAATATCCAATTTTCACTTTAACAATTGTAAACTTTCACATTTCTTCCCCGAATACCATTGTTATGTATATTCTCACACTGGAAGTAGTATTATAGCTGCTTCATTTCCGATTTTAGGAACTGCCATGATATTCTCTGTTAAACTTGGTACTCAAAATGCCTCATGAAAAGTTCAAGCTCTTCTGTCTTTAAGATCTTTCCTAGCAAAAGCATTCTTTGTAAAAATAATCACATTTAACTCATAATAATGATGATGTCCCTTTTTTCCTCAACCTTTATTTTTAAATAGTAGATGCAATATTAGATGCAATGCAATGCAAAAATCATATTTCAATGAAACTGGTGATTAGAAGGCATCCAGCTTATTTTATTAGCTCAATTTAGAGCAGAATCAGAAACGCTATTTTGACTTTCTGTGAATACTTTTATTTAAGGATAAAGTTTAAAGACTTGTGTAATAAAAAGTGATTAAAACATATAATATAAATTTTTTAATGCAGCTTGGTCAAGATTTCACATGTTAGTCTGGATTTTAGTTTGATTTAAATAATAAAAGTTACTGCATGGTAAAATATGTGTATATTCTATTTTATTTAAAATAAAATTAATTCCTTGACTTTTAAGCTGACATGTGTTCTGGATTCTTCATGTGAAAGAGCTAAATTAAAACAGATGATAAACAAGTATTTTGGGACTTGTGTTATAGCTTACCTCTTTAATTTGAGAAATAATATATCTTCAAATGTCCAATATAGCTTAGGTCACAGCATGGTTAACTGTTTTTTTTTTTTTCCCTCTTTTTTCTTAGTAATTCACAATAAAATGGCAATGGACTGGTTGGGGCAGCATATATGACTAGGAGGCTTCTGATACTCTTCAATTTATGTCAAACTACATTTATCTCTGCATTTTTCAATCCTATTGATTAAAACACAAAGACTTATTCAGAGTGCCACAACAGTCAGTGCAAAATTATTTGGCCTCTAGATATTTGAAGACCTTGTCTTATGACCTTGCCAAGTATAATGATTTTTGAAAAAATTACACTCAAACCAGAAATGCTTTTCATAATTATATTGGCTACTCTAAGTATGACGTCATCATTTAAATATGTGTTGGTGTTTTGAGTAGGGGTGTGTGTGTGTATGGTTAGGTGGGCTTGCAAGGATGAGAATCTGAGACACTAGGAAGAGAGTATAAATGATCTATAATGTGTTAAAAATCATATTTGTATTTTGTATTTGTCATTTCTTTTACTCTCAAGTATTGCCAATATTACTTTTGCATAAGTATAAAGAATAGGCAGCTGCTGCAGTGCTGAAATCGTTTTTCTGCCGAATTGGAGGTGGGTTGGAATTTCACACTGTCCAAGGTCTGAGCATGCTCAGTAGCAATCATCATAACTCAGGGCCGGTTAAATGCAGCACAAAAGTACTGTTGTTTGTTGACGGAAAAATACAAAACCTCTGAATTATCCCCATTGGCCTTGGGGCAAACTGACTTGTGTGTCAGGAGCAGTTCGACCCTGTGCCTTTTCCAGCACAATTGTACTCAGCTCGTAAGAGCAGCTCCATGACACTGCTGATCAGTTTTATTACAGTTGGCTTCTAAGCACCTGACAAGATATGGAGGGGTAACCTTGCTTCTCTTGGCAGCTAGAGTTTACGGTATCCTGTGCTATAATCTTCATCCTATATATCTTCAGAGCATTGTCACTTCACAAGAATAAATATCCTCATTTTATGTTGACTAGAACATTGCCCTGCAAAACTGGAGGTGCAGCCAAAATATCCTTGATCAGTGAGAGAGTATCATTCACACCGAACAGGAAAAGTGCTATTTTGCACCAGAGACAGTTTATTAATTCTCTATAGCAATGTCTCATTTTCAAATGGCTTCTTTTGAAGTGCTGAGTTGTACATAGCATTGAGAAGAACTAAATCATAATGACTCATGTTTGGAGAACAGCTTGTTTTCATATTACAGCGTAATCAATTTGGATATGATACATTGGCACACAGCATTTATTTCAACCTCATCCCATTGCAAAAGTTAGAACACCAAAACATGCACATGCCCCATGCTCTTGTAGATAAGGCTGTGGAAATCATGTTCATTACTTTCTGCCATTTAGAAAGAAGAAGTAAGGCTGGTGATTTGGCTATTGCTGTTGACAAGTGGAAGTGAGGAGATGTTGGATTTTCTGTGTCTGTCACTAGCTGCATGATTGGCAAGAGGCAGCTGTGGTGTGAACAGGAGTGGTTCCCTGATAATACAATCTCATTTAGGGCGCTGTTCTTAAACTTGTTAGTTACAAACAGTGGCTTCACCATTTGTAGCTTTCTGGTTGTGACAGAAGTAAGAGCTCCCCTGATTGGCCAACCCAGAAGTGAGCTTCCCATTCTCATTTGAAGGCCAGGCCTGAGCCCCATATTCTACTTGTTCTAAAAGTGTGTACATATTTTATTTACTGTATTAAATCCCTTTCTGCCTAAAGTATTCTGAGTGGGTTTTGTTTACTGCAAGGTAATTCAGACAGAAATACTCTTGCTTTCCATAGGAAAACTCAAAATTGAATAATGTAAAGACATGCTAGAAATTTCAGCCTCTTTAACTGAATAGTTTACTGTAGACTGATTCTCCTCAAGAAGAATGAGAATAGTTGGACAAAATATAAACATATATCTGTATGAAAGTAGCTCCAAATGAATATTGATAATATAAACCAACAGTAATAATAAGGTATTTTTGTGTTTTTAAATATCCAGAGAAGTAAAATATATGACAATTCCACAAATGAGTCAGGAGGGGATAAAAGTGGAATTAAAGTATTCTAAGTTTCTTGCATTTCCAGGAAGTGGTGAAAGTATGTACACAGGTTGTAATCACTAGTATAATCACAAACAGGCCAATAAAAGAATGTATAACAATATAATAGAGGTAATATGAAATTTAAAAATAGTTGATTAATCCAAGTAAAGGTAAAAAAGAAAAGAAAAAAGAACATAAAGTAGTTTGGACAAATATAAAGCAAATAATAAGATGGTAGATTTAGCCTTCAAAGTAAGTAAATTATAGTAAATAGAAACAGACAAAACAGATTAAAATTGTCAGACTGGAAAAAGAACGAAACTCAATTCAATGTTGCATACAAATTGTTCATGACTTAAGAGAACACAAAAGGACTAAAAGGAAAGAGAGTGGATAAAGACAAATCCATGTGAACACTAGCCAAAAGAAAGCTGATGGAGGTATTCTAATATAAGACAAAGGAGACTTTAAGATATAACCACCAAAAAGAGAAATATTTCATAATTACAAAATAGCCAATCAACCAAGAACATATAATCATTCTGAATGTATTTAGCATAGCCTCAAATATTTAAAGCAAAAATTGGTTGAATTAGGGGTGGGAAGGGATAAATTTGGGAGTTTGAGATTTGCAAATATTAACTACTATATATAAAAATAGATAAAAACAAATTTCTTTTGTATAGCACAGGGAACTATATTCAATATCTTGTAATAACCTTTCATGAAAAAGAATATGATAGTGAATATATGTATAGGTATGTATGACTGAGACATTATGCTTTACATCAGAAATGACACACTGTAACTGACTACACTTCAATTTTTTAAAAAGCTAATGAAAAATATTTCTCCCATGAGAATGAATAAATGTTCAAAAATGTTTAAAAAATGAGTAGAATTAAAAGAAGAATTAAGTAATCACAATTGGAAGTTTCAACACATAGCCCTCAAAAACTAACAGAAAAAGCTAATGAAAAATCAGTAGGAAAGAAAATATTTAAAAACATAAATTAAAGGTTGATCTAGTAGATATATATATAAGAAACAGTGACTTGTACAACTGCAGATTACACATTAACTTTAAGTGCAAATGACATAGTTGACAAAATTAACCACATGCTGCATCATGAAAGAGTAGTCTCTGACTACAGTAGACAAATATTTTTTTAAAAAGCTAGAAATCAATAACAAAACTGAAATGTAAAGATGTTAAAATTTTTTGGAAATGAAACAATACTAAATAACCCATGGGACAAGAAGGAAATTACAAAGGAAAATAGAAATTATGCCTAACTAAATGACAGTTAAAATATGACAAATATTTATCAGATGGAGCTGAAACCATGCTTGGATAGAAAATTATTGTTTTTAATGTATATATTAGAAAAGAATCTCGCCTTCTATATCAGGAAGCTAGGAAAAGAATGCCATATGAAACTCAAAGAAAGTAGTACAACATAAATAAGAAAAGTAATAGAAAAAATCAATATGGTAGGAAAAAATTATTTTCTATTTCAACAAAGACAAAAATTGGTTTTTCAAAATGACTTTAAAAATAATAGAGTCTTGCTCCTGGGTATACATTTGAAAAAAGTAAAAACACTAATTCAAAAAGATACATGCACCCCAATGTTCATAGAAGCAATATTTACAATTGCTAAGATATGGAAGCAACCTAAGTGTCCATTAGCAGATGAATGATTAAAGAAGATGTGGTATATAGTACAACGGACTACTACTCAGCCATCAAAAAGAAGGCCATTATGCCATTTGTGGCAACATGGTTGGACTTGGAGGGTATTATGCTGAGTGAAATAAGTCAGACAGAGAAAGACAAATACTGTATGATATGACTTATATGTGGAATCTAAAAAAAACAACAAACTAGTGAATATAACAAAAAAGAAGCAGACTCACAGATATTGAGAACAAACTAGTGGTTACCAGTGGGAAGAAGGAAGGAGAAGGGTAATATAGGGGTAGGGGATTAAGGTACAAACTATTATGTATAAAATACACCAAATGGATATACTATACAACACAGGGAATATAGCCAATATTTTATAATAACTATAAATGGAGTATAACCTTTAAAATTATGAATCACTATATTATACTACCTGTAACATATAATATTGTACATCAACTATACTTCAATAAAATAAAATAATCAGCCCAGAGAACCAATGTTCACTAATGCTATAGGAGGTATTTATCAGCAACTATAAATTATAAACTATTATAATTATTGCTTTTTAGAGTTAATGAAGAAGTGTTTTCCTTTTTCTCTTATATTAGAATTACAAAAGCTGAGTTAGAAAAGGATATCAGCTCTTTAGTCTATGTACAGTCAGAAAATCAAGAAGATAATGTTGTGTGCTTTGTTCACCCAGATAAAAGGACATACACAATCTGCAGTGTAGTCACCAAAACTCTGCCCTGCTGAAGCCAAGAGAAGGCCTTTGTTATGCCAGTGGAGTAGGATAATTTTTTGAATCTTTGGTTTGTGTTTTGCCCTAAGTACACCTCAATAGTTCCAAGAAGCCAGCCAAGCCCTTAATATCTTAAAAGGCACAGAGTGGAAGTTGCTTGCATTCTACAGCTCTTCCTGACTTTGGTCAATGCCTACACTCACTAAAGAAGCCTGTCCATGTGGCATGGAGGCAGATGGGATAGCTGGAGTACCTTCCAGGGCAGCAAAAGGGAAGAGGAAAAGTTTTCTCAATATTGGAAAGAGGTCAGGATTCAGAAGGCCCAGTGAGACACAAAATAGGGCAAGACAAGGGGGCATCTGTATGGTACACCAAGAGAGTTGGATGCTTAGCTCCCAGTCCTTTCAAAGACTCTTGAACACCAAGCATGGACTAGAAGCAACAGAGAATCAGAGCCTAAAAGGACCAAGCTAGCTGGACAATGGCCATCTCCACATTATCCACCCGTGAGATCCACTGATCAATGACCACAGCTATGATCTTCACTATGCTTGGCCACCATTTAAGATCCTGAAACTTTGCACAATGTTTGGGACAGGAGAGCAATAATAATAATTATTTTTAATTCCTATCCACCCCAAAGTATGAGATTTTAGTTTAGTGAATTTATAAAGATGTGCAATAGTTTTTACACAAAATTTTTTAAAAAATGACAGGGCCTTGGAAAGGTTATGAAAAAGAAACATAAAAGGTACAAATAATGAATATTATGAATAAAAATTACATGCAAAATAATTAAGATATCATAAACAACTTAATACCAATAAATCCAGAAATTTAGAAGAGCAAGACAACAATCTGCAAAAATATAGCATATTAAAAATATATCCAAGTGGAAATAAAAATCTAAATACATTTAATAAATACATTTAATTTCTAATTTAACAACTTTGCCACAAAGGAAATACCAGGCCTAGGTGGCATCAATGGCAAATTCTTCCAATCATTTATGAAAAAAAGAATACCAAACCTATGCAGATTCATCCAGAGATAGAAAAGAAGGAAAATTTCCGAAATGGTCTATAGGACCAAATAAACTTGGCACTAATGCTTGCTAAGAACATTACAACAAAGAAAAATTATAGATTAAGTCCTCTCATAAACATAGGTGTAGGACAGTGAACATAGAACATGAACATAAAGTATTAACAAACCAAGTCCAACAACATATAACAGAGGTGATACACATAATCCAGCTGAATATATTTCAGGAATTTAAGATTGGTATAACATTTAAAAATAAATAAACCTCCTCACCATATTAACATAATAAAAAAAGAAAAATTATATAATTATCTCAATAGTTGTAGCAGACAGAATAATGTTCCCCTCCCCTAAGGATGTCCACACCCAATCTTCAAAACCTGTGTATATGTTACTTTACGTGGCAAGACAACTTTGCAGGTATAATTAGCTTATGGACCTTGAGATGGGAAGATTAACCCGCAATACCTAGGTGGGTCCATCCAAATAACATGAGTCCTTAAAAGTGAAGAACCTATCCCAGCTGTGGTCAGAGAGACGTAATGTAAGAAAGATTGAACTTGCCCCCACCACCACCTGCCGCCACCCATACAAGCTTTAAAGATTGAGATAGAAGGCAAAAAAATGCAGTAGCATCTAGACGCTAGAAATAGTACTCAGTTTGCAACCAACCTGGGGAGGTGGGAGTGAGAGAATTTGGTTGTACAATCACAAAGAACTAAATTCTGACCACACCTGAAATGAGGAAGGAAACTGATTCTCCCCTACAATCTCTAGTAATGAAGGCAGATCTGCAGACACTGATTTTAACCCTAGAAGACTTATGCCAGACTTCTGACCTATGAAAGGGCAAGATAATACATTTGTCTTGTTTTAATGTACTAAATTTGTGGCAACTTGTTATTGCAGTAATAGAAAACTAATACAAATATATAAAAAGCATTTGATAAATTTCAATACTCATTCATAATTTTAAAAATTATTTTTAAAATAGTAAGTAGTATTTTTAATCTGATGATGGACGTCTACAAAAAATTTATACATATTTATACAAACATCATACCTAATGGTAAAATATTAAAAGTATTCTCTCTGGGATAAGGAATGAGAGAAAGGTATGTAATATCATGACATATCCAACAGTGTGCTGGAGGTCCTTGCCGGTAACAAAGTCAAGTAAAAAAAGTAAAATTTATAGGGATTGGAAATAAGGAATAAAACAGATAAAATGATTATGAATACAAAATTCCAAAAGAATCTCTAGGGGAAATTATTAGAATTAAAAAGTGAAGGTTATTTTTTATGTTATTCATTTCACTGGTTGCAAATTTATATAAGAATTAATTACATTTTTAGATATCAGCAACAAAATATTCAAAAACAATTTTTAAAATAATATCATTTATGAGAAGAAAACATCAATCTCTACAAATTACGCAAAATATGCAATATCTCTTCACATAAAATGATATAAAATTACTGAAATGTATCAAATAAGACCTAGTTCAAGTTGTTGATTTTTTTTAAGTGATCTACAGACTCAGCATAATGTACAATTTAGTATACTAATTCCAAATAGTATATGAATATGTATAGGTTCAAGGGTAAAAAATATAATTTTAAAGAAGAACCAACTGTTTTGAGTGTGTATTCTATTAATGGTCAAAACTGAAAATAAAGCTACATTAACTAAGACAGTGTGCTCTTGTCACAGGAATAAATAGACCAGACCAAAATAGAGAATACAGAAACAGAATCACAGATATTAGATCCCTGAATTTTGATGGAAGTGACACTCACTGAAAAGGGAGAGTGTTTTCAATAAATGGTGCTGAGTGAAGAGGAAATTCATGGTTTAAAAAAAGACTTTTATATCATACCATCAACATTAATTTCAGGTATATTATTCATCTACAAATAAAACCTAATAAAAAAGCTTCTGGAAATTAAATGGAAAAATGCCTTATGACCTCATGTTGGGGACAGCCAGGCTGAAGAAATATCCTTCAGAATATGCTCTCTGACTACAGTGAAAATAAATTAGAAATCAATAAAAAATAAGATATCTAGGGTAATAAACAACACATTATTTTGAATTTAAATGATACAATTTTAATCACAAGAGAAATCAGAAAATGTTTTGGATTTAACGATAATAAAAATGCAACATAAAAATGATGAGAAGCAACTAAAGCAATATTTAGAGAGGATTTTAATTTAATTGCTTATATTAGAAATAAATATTCAACATCCAATCAAAAATTACTAGTTAGGCTAAGATGCAAGAAAATAAGACTTATAACAAAAAGAAATATTACCCAAAAGTAAAAGAAATCAGAAATAAGAGAGATGATGAAACTAGGAATGAATGGGTCTTAAAAAGGCAAAAATACTAATGTTCTAGTGTTTAAAGAAAAATATAAACACAGTGAAGATAAAATCGGAAAAGTCAAAAACAATGGAACTTCTAGATGCATCCAAAATGTAAATTATCAGTAATATCAATGTAAACTATAATTATCAGTAATTATACTAAATATAATGGATTTTCATAGTGTAGATATTGGCAGATGGATTTTAAAAATTGTTTCAAATATACGCTGTCTATATGAGAAAGATTTTATATTCAAAGATACAAAAGGGTTGAAATATAAATCTATAAATAAAATCCTCTACAAACTTCTATCAATTCAAATTTATCAACATATAAAAAGGACTATACACAAGGATCAAGTGTGACTAATCTCAGAAAATGCAGGATTTGTTCAACATATGAAAATCAATCAATATAATAAACCATTTTAATATAATTAAGGACAAAAACCACATGATCATCTCAACTGATGCAGAAAAAGCATTTGACATCATCCAACACCCTTTTACAAGAAAAACACTCAACAAAGGATGGGAATTTTCTGAACCTGATAAAGGACATTCATGAAAAACCCACAGCTAACATCACACTTACTAGTAAAAGACTGAAATATTTACTTCTAAAATCAGGAACATGAAAAGGATGTGTGCTTTCACTGATATTCAGCATTGTAATGAGGTTTCTAGTTAGGGAAACTGAAAAGAAAAAAAATAATGACATACATATTAAAAAGGAAGAGCTAAAACTATATCTATTAGCAGATGACATGGTTTTGAATATAGAAATTCCTAGGAATTAACAAAAAACTACTAGAGCTAATAAATGAGTTCAGCAACTCTGGAGAAAACAAGATCCATTATATTTCTATAAAGTATCAACAAATAATCTAAAAATAAAATTTAGAAAATAGTTCCATTTGTAATAACATCAAAAATAATAAGATACTTAGAAATAAACTTAACAAAAGAAGTATAAAATTTGTACACTAAAAATACCATTGAAAAAGTAATAAAAACTTAAACAAATGTACACACATCCTGTGTCCGTGGATTAGAGACAATATTGTTACAATAGCAATATTCCCAAACTAATAGATAAATTCAGTGCAGTCCCTATCATTGAGACTCGTATTTACCAATCTCAAAAATTATTACAAAGTTATAGTAATTAAGACAGTGTTGTGTTGGCATAAGAATGGACATATAGATTAATGGAACAGAAATGAGATTCCAGAAATAAACCCTCACATTTTTGGTCAACTGATTTTCAAAGAATATGCAAAGACAATTCAATGGCAAAGGAATGGTTTTCAGGAAATGGTACTGGGGCAACTGGCTATTGATATGCAAAAGAATGAACTTGGAGCTGCACCACACACAATGTACAAAATTAACTCAAAATGAATCAAACACCTAAATGTGTCTGGCTGCTTTAACTCAGCAAAATGTCCTTGAGGTTTATCTTGGTTTTTGCTTTTATCAGTATTCTGTCCCATTAATTGTGTAATAGCATTCTAGTGTAGAACTATGTCACATTTATTTATCTGTTCACTAGTTTATTAACATATGGGTGGTTTCCAATTTTCAGCTATTATGAATTATGCTGCTATGTACATAAAGATAAATATCTTTGTGTTGATATGTTTTAATTTTTCTTGGGGAGATAGCTGACAGTGTAATACCTAGGTTATATATAAGTGCACATCAAATTTTTTAAAAGCTGACAAACTCTTTTCCAAAGTAGGTGTACAATTTAAACTTTTACCAACAATGTATGAGAATTCCATTTTCTCCACATCCACCCTGACACTTGGTATTTCCAGTCTTTGTGATTATATCCTTTCTAGTGTGTAAGTACTGATATTTCATGTTTTGAATTTGTATTTTCCTAATGGCTAATGATATTAAGCATCTTTTTTATGTTCTTAGTAGACATTACTATATAATCTTTGGTAAAGTATCTATTCAAATATTTAGTCTTTTGAGGGCGTAAGAATAGGTTGTCTATCTTATTATTGAGTTCTGAGAATTCTTGGACATATAATTGTTGTTTTGTAAACTCAGGAGCTTCCCAGGTGAAATCTGAAACTGGCCCTTGGAGGAAGAGACTGGAAAAAGAGGCAGAATACTCCAGATTGCTAGATGGCAGGACTAATAAGCAAGGAAACTTACATACAAGGCTTGTCTTGGGCACATGCTTGTCAGAATTTTAGAAGTTTATATAAAGGCCTTAACTTGGTTCAGTCACATATACCAACCAGAGAGTCTCAACAACACTTTGCTCTCTCAAGGCTGTGTCCTTGAAAATGGCTCCCATGGTGCAAACGGTGGGCAGAAAGTACATCCCAATGATAGGCGCAGGGATGAGGAGCCTCTGATTGCCTGTTTGGCACAAAGGGCAACTGGCTGTCATGCCCTCTTAATGATCACCTCCAACAATGATTTAGAAATATTTCCTCCCAGTCTTTGGCTTGTCTTTTTTTGCTTTCTTTTCTTAATGAAATTTTTCAAGAGTAAAAGCTTTCAATTTTGGTGATATCAATTTTTGTTTTCATTTTGTATCACAGTTTTGGTGATATGCCTAAGAATTTTTTGCCTAGTCTGAAGTCACAAAGATTTTCTTTTTTTTTCTACTTTTGTAATTTTATCTCTTATATTTATGTCTCTAATCCATTTTGAGTCAACTTTTGATACACATTTTTTAGGGTCACATAGAACATTAAGTGTAGAGACTCTACACTTGGCCATAAAACAAAATAGTTAACAAAATAGCCTCAAAATAGTTAAGAGGATTAAAATCATACAAAGTATTTTTTCTACCACAATAGAATTAGATTATAAATTGATTATCAATTAGTATCTTTCAAATACATTCCTATGTGCAAATGAGACAGTCACAAAGGAAATAACAATATATTTTGATAAATGACAATGAAAACACTTCATGCCAAAATTTGTGGAATGAAGGTAATGCTATGTCTAGAGAGACATTTACAGTTCATTTATTTTAGGAGACAAAAAAGTCTAGACTTTATGATATAAACTTTTATCCCAGGAAGCTAACAAAAAGGAGCAAATTTAAAACCATAAAAGAAAAAAAGAAAATCATCAAGATAAATACAGAAATGAAAGAAATGGAAAAGACAAAATGATTGAGAAAAGCAATGGAACTAAAAGCTAGCTCTCTGAAAATCACTGAAATTTATAAGCCTCTATGCAGACTTATAAAGAAAAAAATAAAAGACATATCAATTATAAGAATAATAGCAGGGGCTCACTAAATGATACAAAATGATCCTAAAAGTATAGAAGGATAATAAATAACTTGATGAATGCAAATTTGACAATAATTTATATAAAATGGGTAATTTCTTAAAAGGACATAAATTATCCCTGACTCAAGAAAAAATAGGAAAGTTGAATAGCACTATATCTATTAGGAAAATTGAATTCATTACAAAAAACTTCCCCACACATAAAGTTTCAGATTTACATCACTTCAGTGGTAAATTTTATGAAACACTTAAGGAAGAAATAACACTAATTTTAAATACAGATGAGGAGAAAAGAAAAAAAACCTCCCCAATTATTATAAGTCCAGCAATACCTGATGAAAAAAAAGGAAAGATTTCACAAAAGAGAAAACTACTAAGAACATAGATGCAAAAATTCTTTAAGATATATTTGCAGAACAATCCTAATATATATATGTATATAATTAACAAATCAAAATTTATGACAGGGTTCTACATTGGTCTAACATAACAAAAATTTATGTAATTTATCATACATTTAGAATAATGGATAATAAAGGAAAAAAACAATATTTTCATCTCAGTAGAGAGTATTCAAATACAAATTAATGATAAAAACTCTCAGCAAAGTAGTAATACAGGAGAACATCTTCAATCTTATAAAAGGTATGTATAAAAAATTACAGCTAATGTGATAGGCAAAGATTAAAATCCGAATGTTATCCCCCTAAGATCAGAAAAAGTGCAAAGACATCCTCTTTTCATCAGTTCTGTTTAACACTGTACTGGAGGGGCTAGCCATTGCAGCAAGTAGAGAAAAGAAAAAGAAAAAATACGCATACAGTTTAGAAAAAATATTGTTTTTGCAGACAACATTGTGTACACAGAATACCCTACTAAATATTTACCCGAACAGATTCTGGAAATTCTGAGTTTAGAAAATTCATACAATGCCAGACTACTCTAAAAAATTAAATGTATTTCTATGTACAAGCAATGAATAATTAGAAATTAAAATAAAAAACCAGTACCATTTATAATAGCTCCAGGAAACATGAGTTATTTAGAGATAAATTTAAAGACATGTGTGTAAAACTTACCCACTAAAAACAAAACATTGCAGATAAATATTCAGTAAGATAGCTTAACAAATTTAAAAGTAGACATAGTAAGAAGTATGCTATCAGACTACAGTGGAAATAAACCAGAAATTTATAACAGAAAGATTACTCCAGAAATATTTGGAAATATCTCCAAATGTTTACAGATTAAACAACAGACCAAATAACTCATGGGTCAAAGAACAGCCTTGGGAGAAATTTTAAAATATTTTGAAGTAAATGCAAATGAAAATACAGCCTATCAAATTTTGTGGGAAACAACAAAAGCAGTGCTTAGAGGAAAATTTATAGAACTAAATGCATATATTAATAATAAAACTATTATTAACAATAAAAACCAGTGCAGAAATCAATGAAATTGAAAAAAGGAAAATAATTGAGAAAATCAACATAATCAATCAACATAAGTTGGTTCTTTGAAACGATAGATGAAATTGACAAACCCTAGCCATAATAACCAAGGAAAAGAGAGAAGATACAAATTATGAATATTAGAAATGAAAGAGGTGTCATCACTACTGATCCCATGGACATTAAAAGGAAATAAAGAAATATTAACAACTCTGTGCCCACATATTTGATAACATAGATGAAATGGACCAATTCTTTGAAAGATACAGTCTATCAAAACTCAAAGAGAACAGAATCTGAATAGGCCTATATCTATTTAATATATAATAATTAACAATCTTCTAAACATAAAGCATCATGCTCAAAGTGTTTCACTGGTGAATTCTACCAAATACATATATTTTTAAATGGCACCAATTTTATACAATCTGTTCCAGAAAATAGAAGCAGAGGGAATACTTCTTAACTCATTCTATGAGGCCAGCATAACTTTAATACCAAAATGAGACAAAGAAATTACAAAAAATGAAAAACATCTTTCATGAACATAGACATGAAACTCCTCAGCAAAATATTAGCAAATTAAATCCACAATGTATTAAAATAATTATACCATGACCAAGTGTAATTTATTCTAGGTATGTAATACTATTCTAATATTAACAGATCAATCAATTTTACCTGTCACATCAAGAGGATAAAAAAGAAAAGTCCAAGAGGTATAAACTATCAGGTATAAAATAAGATACAAGGATGTATTGTATAATTTGGGAAATACAGATAATATTTTATAATTACTATAAATGGAGTATAACCTTTAAAAATTATGAATCACCATATTGTATACCTGTAACATATAATATTGTACATTAACCATAATTCAATTTAAAAAATATGATATTATAAAATAAATACATAAATAGGTAAAGTTTAAAAAAAGGTCATATATCTTATCAATAGTTGCAGGAAAATCATTTGATAAAATCAAATCCTCATTCACAATTAAAACTCTCAGAAAACTAAGAATAGAGGGGAACTTCCTCAACTTCATAATGAACATCTACAATCTATAGCTAACATCATATTTAATAGTGAGAAACTAGATGCTTTCCCCCTGAGATTGGGAACAAGGTAAGAGTGTCCCTCTCACCTCTCCTGTTCAACATCATACTGGAAAGCCATGCAAATGCAAATAAGACAATAAAAGCAAATAAAAAGTATACAGATTGGAAAAGTGGAAATAAATTTTTTTATTTACAGGTGACATGTTTATACACGTAGAAAATTCCAAAGGATGTACTAAAAAAAAACTGCCTGGAACTAATAAGAGACTGTAACTAGGTTGCAGGATACATGGTTAATATACAAGTCAGTATCTTTCCTATACACAGCAATAAGCAATTGAAATTAAAAACATAATACCATTTACATTAGCAACAAAAAATGAAATACTTTGGTATAAATCTAACAAACTTTGTGTAAGACCTGTATGAGAAAACTTAAAAAAAAAATCTCATGAAGGAAATCAAAGAAAATATAAATAAATGAATGGGAAGATTCAGTATTGTCAAGATACTTTTTACCAACTTGATCCATAGACTCAACGCAATCTCAGTCGAGTTTGTAGTAAGTTACTTTGTCGATACAAATAAAGTTATCCTAAAGTTTATATGAAAAGGAAAGAGACCCAGAATAGCCAACACAGGTTTTAAGAAGAACAAAGTTGGAGGACTGACACTAACTCACATCAAGACTTACTATAAAGCTACAGTAATAAAGACAGCGTATTGCCAAAAGAACGACAAATAGACCAATGGGAAAGTAAACAGCTCAAAATAGACTCACACACATATTTTTAATTGATCTTTGATGAAGAAGGAAAGGCAATCAAATGGAGAAAAGATAATCTTTTCAACAAATGGTGGAAAACTATGGAAATCCACATGCAA
Organism: Vicugna pacos; assembly: GCF_048564905.1. Classification (NCBI taxonomy): domain Eukaryota; kingdom Metazoa; phylum Chordata; class Mammalia; order Artiodactyla; family Camelidae; genus Vicugna; species Vicugna pacos. The sequence continues at coordinate 63,741,427 of NC_132991.1, read as the reverse complement.
AAAATAAATCTAGGCACAGACCTGGCACCCTTCACAATAATTAACTCAAAACAAATCACAGACCCTGCTATAAGCTGAATTATCTGTGTCCCCATCAGAATTCATATGTTGAAACCTAATGCCCCATGTGATGATTTTGGGAGGTGGGGTTTTAGGAGGTGCTTAGGTCACGAAGGGGGAAACCTCATGAGTGGGATTGGTGTTTTATAAAAGAGGCCCTGGAAAGCTCCCATGCCCCTTTCACCACGTGAAGACACAATAAGAAGGTGCTGTTTATGAAGAAGTGGGCCCTCACCAGACACTGAATCTGCTGGTATCATGCCCTTAAGATTTTCTAGCCTCCTGATCTGAGAAATAAGTGTTGTTTATAAGCAACCCAGTTTATAGTATTTTTATTTGAGCAGTCTGAATGGACTAAGAACCAAATGTAAAACAAAACTATTAAATCTTAAAAGATAATGTAGGAGAAAATCCTAGTAATCTTGGGTTTGACAAAGAGTTTTTAAATACAATAACAAAAGCATAATTCATGAAAGAAAAATTGATAAGTTAGACTTCATTAAAATTAAAAAAACCCTATTAAAAGAATAAAAAGATAAGGCGCAAGCTGGGAGAAAATGTTTCCAAAACACATATCTGATAAAGAACTGTATCCAAAATATATAAAGAACACTTAAATCTTGACAATAAGTAAATAAACAACTCAGCCTAAAAAAAATGGGCCAAAGATCTAAATAGACATTTCATCAAAGAAGATACACAGATGGCAAATAAGCATATGAAAAGATGTTCAAAATCGTATCTTATGAGGGAACTGCAAATTAAAACAGCAATGAGGTACAAATATCCACCTATTAGCAAGGTCAAAATCCAGAACACTAACACCAAATGATGTTGAGGTTGTAGAGCAACAGGATTTTCATTTATTGCTGGTGAAAGGTATAACCACTTTGGAAGATAGTTTGGCACCATCTTACATAGTTATACATAGTCTGCTATCCAACCCATCAATCAAGCTCCTAGGTATTTACCTAAATGAGTTGAAAATACACAAAATACACAAAAACCTAATCTTCAATGTTTACAGCAGCTTTATTCATAACTGCCTCAAATTAGAAGCAATTAATATGTCCTTCAATAGGTGAACACTCTAGCAGGATTCTTATTTCTAGGAACCAACCATATCCTATGTATTTATCTTTTTGTTTTGGAGAGAGGTAATTAGGTTTATTTAGTTACTTACTTATTTTTAATGGAGGTGCTGGGGATAGAACCTAGGACGTCATGCATGCTAATCTACCACTGAGCTATACCCTTCCCCCTCATCCATATCCTATGTATCATTTCATAGTGCCCTAAGACTCCCTTCTTCTCAATCAAAGCCACCTTCTGAGGAGGAATCCTAAGTCCTCAACCTCCCTGCTACTTGGTACGCGCTGATACTTCCAACCTCACCACAAGTTTTGCTGGGACATGGGATGAAGCTGGACAGAAGGAAACGATACACAAAGCATGGGGTGTGATTTTAGAGACCAGGATTTCAGATTTTGCTGTATTAGGGCTTCTAATTTTTACAGCCTCCCATCATTCGATCTCCTTTTCCATCTGAAAATTGAGGGAATTGGACTCTATGGATAATTTAAGTGACAAAATCAAATTATAATTACTGTTGATACTGCACAGACCACACCTCACTATCCTGACTAACCTTAAAAACACTGTTAGTACTCCATATAGAATCTTGAAACAATTCTAAGTTGTGTCTTACCTGTTGTACTTATGATGAAGTGCTATTCTCTTAAGAAGATTCCATTGTAAAGAAATCATCTGTTTTCTCAGTTGGTCATATCTCTTTCAGAAGTATTTAAGTGGTGATTCTTTTAAATGATGACATTTCAAGGTCAATATTTTCTGTGCTAATTCATTGTTCTTGTATTATTCTTCATGTTCTTCAGAATTTTCTTATTCATTATCTAATTATATCCTCATATTAAACATGCCAGAGGCTAGGACTGACATTTTTAAATCCTCATTTGACACATTCATACACTGAGATTTAGATTAAATGAACTGAGTCTGCATCACTCAGATATCCAGAATGTAACGTCCATGAAGGCAGGGATTTTCTTTTAAGGCAGAAGGGCTGAAGGTTCTGTTTTATTCACTGTTGTTTCCACACTGCCTAGAATGGCGCCTGACACACAGCAGGTTTCAAGAAACATTTGTTGAATGAATGAATGAATCAAATTAGTGACAGAGTTCAGTCTAGAATTCTCTAAACCTTCAACCATTGTTCCTTCAGTACCGACTGAAGTTGTTCTCTGTCCTCATGGTCTCCCAAATTTTCCTCTTTTCTGGATGCAACTGTCCTTAGGTTTGTGGAGGAGGCAAGGCCAGTGAGCCTCCTCCCCTGAGGGGCAACCAGCAGGGAGAGGGGGGCGTCTATGGGAGACTCCTCCCTGAGAGACTAAAGCTGACACTCCCCTTGAGTTCCTCAAGGACGTCAGAAAAGAAGGTGCGCCGGGTCCCTCTGTCTCGAGGGCGCTGGTCTCACTTTGTTGCTGGTGGCGGTTGTGGAGGGGGATTCTCTGGACAAGGACCCGCAGCCGCAGGCCCGCCTGGGGCCTGCGCTTGGTCGGCGCGCTGAGGCTGCCACCCTCGCGGTCCCCGCCGGGAGGCTGGCGGGCTGCGGCGGGAGGCGGGGCGGCGGGGCGGCCGCGCTCCCCCTCCCTGACGGTGCGGCTGTGCCCGCGGTTCGGGTCGCGGATTTGGGCGGGGCCTGCGGGGGGGGGCAGGAGGCGGGGCCTGCTGGGGGCGGGGCGGCCGCACGGGGAGCCGGTGGCCGGGGCGGCGCTCAGACTGGGCCGGGCGCTCCGGCTGCGCGGGCTCTTGGCGGCCGCGAGGACAGCAGCAGCATCCTCCTCTTCCTCCTCTTTTTCTTTTTTCCCCTTCCGCTTTTTTTTTTATTTTCTTTCTCCTTATTTTTCTCCTTCTTCCCCTGTCCCGTCTCCCCCTCTGCTGCTTCTCCGGAGGACATTAGGTCCTCAGATCCCTGAGCGGTGGCAGCGGCGACTGACCGCGGGTGCATCCAGTTCTGCGTCCAGGTAAGAGAGCCTTCCCGACTTCTGGTTCCACAGAGGGTGCTTCTCCTCCTGCCTCGCCCACGGCATAGAAGGAGCCCAGGAAAGGAGCGGGAATGGGAAGGGGCTGTCTCGTCCTCTGGCCTTGGAAGCAGGCGCAGGTTGACCGACTTGTCCAGCCTCTCACCTGGCGGAAGCCTCAGGCCCGGCCTCTCTGGGTGTCACTACCATAGAGCAGGGGATCAGGGCAGCTACCTGGCCTCTATATTTGTAGACGAGTGTGTGACCTTGGTAGGTACCACTTTGAAACGCCCAGTCGGGTTGGGTTACCTGTCTTGAGAGCTAATATTACCTGAGCTTTAAAAAGACAGGGAGTGAATTATACAAAAATAATGGGGAAAAAGGGATTTCGAGGTAGAGGATTTTTTTTTCTTTTTGGTCCATCTAACTGTAGAGAACTACACACTGACGAATGAGTAAGTCAGGGAAGCTTTGTCAGTTTGTAATCATTTTCCCTATAATTCTCCCAGAAACAGCTGGAAGAGCAAGATTGATGAATATTTATAATTTTAGAAAAATGAAAAATTAATATCTGGTCTTGTTGGAGGGCGGGACGCGAAAAAAATGAGTCTGGATGAGCTTGGACGTCCACATAGTCATTCTTTTTAAACGATAGGGGTGGAAAGCAGCATCTACAGTCCATTTACTCTTCTCTTTTCTTTTTTTTTTCTTAAAAGGCGTTTTGGAGGCTGCAGTGCCAGCTGCCTTTCTTCCCCAACCTCCTCTTTTGTCTAAGGATGGGAATTTAAAGAAAGAGTGTGTGAGAGGAGCCAGGAGTGGGGATGTGTATGTTTGGGTTTTTGTAGGGGGGTGGGGGTAGTAAAACAGACCAGGTCAGAAAAAAAACATCCTTGCAAACTGAAAATTGATGTTATACTGCCTGGCATCAGGGTTTCGGGATTTTGTCAGAAAATAAAAAAGCTTGCATTAGCAACAAGCCTGTTCCTAACAGTTGCTGTGTGCTATCAGCTGTAAGCACTTAGCAAAATGCTTCCAGGACATAGACCCTTTAAACTGACTCAGTGTGAAAGATTTTTGTTTAAATGTGCACACACACACACACAAGCATGCACACACGTGTGGTGGTATACACCACACATGCATAAACATGCATATATAATACGCTATATACCTAATATTGCAATAGGGAATGAATACTTAAAAGATGAATCTTCAAATGTTTATCTTTGAAGGTTTGGGGATTATGGTGTGAATAAACAAATATATGTTTTGGGGTATAATTTTGAATATGAGGCAGAGGGATTGATGAATATTGGTAAGGTGCTAACTTAAATGTTAAAAATATTATTTATTTTAAAATGATTCGTCTGGAAGAGGAAATGACTGCAAACTGAAATTGAGGTTTGCAGCCGCAGTGAGGCGATGGAGAACAAAGCCTTTTATGTGAAGCACATTATGCAAAATATCCCATGCTGAAGCTGCAGGTACCAGCCCAGTATAAAACATAGCTCTGTAACTCTGTCATTTCATTGTGGGCAATTTTAATTTTTTTAGGCAATGAAAATACATTAAATAAATAAAAGCTCTTTAGAATGCCCAAGAGGAAGATTATAGTCTTTGACCTGAATGTGACACAAAACATCCATTTAACTGGACAATTGGTGTCTATGTATGTATTTTGGTAGAAATCTTTATGAATTTGCAAACAATCATAGGTGCTTCAGTCACTCCCTCTTCATCCACAAAAGCATTTCCCCCGCAAGAAAAGGTGAAAAGCATAAAGACTTTAAATAAAGAGTATTATATTTGTGTGTGTATTTTAACATTGATTTCCTGGTAATTTTATATTATTATCACAGATTTACATCTGGATTCACAATTTGCATATTATCAGAGCTATTGTGCTTTTAGGATAAGTGGTACATGCTGTTTGTCTGTGGTGTATTTAAATTTAATTTTTAGTATTTCACAATATGCTATAATTTAATTTCTAAAAGTTTTTTATTTTTATTTTACCCATAAGTAGAAAATTGCTTAATTGGAGATATAAGCAATTTAAAAATTGAACTTTCTTTTTTTAAAAATATAATATTTTGAATGAACACATTCATTTTCATTTTCTTTGTTTCTCTCCTCTTTTATCTGCCCCGCCATCCCTCAATAAGCTGTTTCTTTGTGACTCGTGACTCTGTCTATGCTGCTTTAGGCTTCCAGTTTTGTCTAGACTATCAAAAGCAGAGCCAGTGTTCTCAGGAATTTCGAATTTAGGATTTATTATTTCTCTGTAGCAACTCTCCCAGGATGACTTGTTTACAGCACCTTCTCAGGGAGGAGAAGGAGAAAGAATGTGCTGAGAGAGCATGACCCAGTGAAACTGGCACAGCCATTACCTCATCATAGTAGCTACTTGAGATTCATTGACAGAGCAGGCATCCTTTCAGTGGAAACCAAGCACCAGGAGCACACCCATCTCAAGGCAGAAGGCCTTCTCTTCCCATAGCAGCCTTTACTAATGTTGCTCTGATGAGGTTAAAGGGGTATTTTCTCTTTTATGTATTTGTTTTCAGGGATCTTGAACTTGGTCAAAAATATGCAACCAGCAATGAAACTTGGCACAGCATCCTCTAAACCCGAAGGAATAATTTCATTCCTTTACCACTTTTGGCTTAAATCAATTTGCAAATTTTCTAAACATCAGAAGGGAGAAGGAAGAAAAATGCTTATTGGTGTATTTTTGCGTATTTTCTTATGACACATTTTTGGGGGTTGAATTTTACTAGCAACTAGATAACAGACTGGACTGCTATGCCTCTGAGAAATGTAGTTGCACTGTTGGACTTTAAAATAAAATAATTACAGCATTTGCTTAGATGTACACGTGACAACATGTGGATCCTTAAAATAGCCATTGATGTCCCCTGTGAGACTGATCATATGAAGCCAATTGGGGATTTTAGCATTCAAGTTGATCACTTTGATTAATGAATTCCTTTCAATGTTTAATTTCCTTTTAACGGATTAAGATAAAGAATTTGAAATAACGTTACAGTGGATGATAACACCATCTCTAGGTCGATACCATATTCCTTAATGCAAAAAGTAGGCATTTAGGTAAGTTGTTAGTAATGCATTAGTAAGTGTCATCCAAAGATAAAGTTCTAAAACAGTTGTAAACTCTTTTGTCTCTGATATATCAGTTAAAAAATACTTTTAAGCTCTTTGAATCTTGTCTGATTCCCTCAGATACGTTAGTTCTTCTCCTTTAATTCTCCCTATGCCTTTCTTGTCACCAGTGCCTTGATCTACTCAATCTAGACCTTATGTGCGGGTAGTATTTTGATCATTTCACCAATTTTTCCCCTCCCTTCACACCATTCTTTCTAATCTTATATTTGAATGTTAGTCTTCTTTAGGCATTTTGGCTTTAATACTAACTCTCAATACAAATTTAGCCTTTACTTTTGTTTAGGAGAGCATTCATTCCGATTTACTTGTTTGCTTTATTTAGATCTACTAGGTTTCTACTAGATGCAGAATATCATACTGGGGACTATGTCAAAAGAGACAAAAAGTACGATGGGCATGGCTCCTGGGTTTAAGAAATTTACAAATAGAGTTGGAGGGATTTATTTTCTTTTATAACGGGGAATAACTAAGAAGTAGCATTCAAATGAACAGCTATTGTGAGATATGACACACATATGCGAGGGACCCAGAGGTGATGTTCCAGTGCCTGAAAGACAAGCTTTTATGTATCAGTTATGTAAATGTCCTAATGTATATACCTTGTATACCTATCTTCTTTTTTCCATATAAAGTCTCTCTGTATGATTATATAAATATTTATATGTATATAAACTAGAGAATTATAAAATGTAACGATCTTTGAGTGTGTATGTATATATATACATACACATAAGGAAGGAACTAACAGTCTCTCAAATGCTTCAGCCAGTCAGCTGAATCAGCTGTAGAAGGTTAGATCATTAAATGCTGGACAGCATATAAACATTTCAATTCAGAGTATTTTGAGAAACAACTTTTGATGTTCTCAAGAAATAATCAATCCCAGGAATTGATTCTAGGCACCAAAGCAGTTAAAGAACTACAGAATAAGAAGCGGTACACAAAGGGCCAAAATCAAGGGAAAGGGTCTGTGAAAAGTTTGCATGAGTAGGTGGAGGTAAAGGAAGATGAGGGACAAAAGCAAGTTCTCAGCTGTGGTCCCTTTAGGATGGAGTTGTGCCTTTGTCTAGGTGGGTGGAGAGGGAAGAAATCTGTTTTGTTTTTCTACCTCAACATAATATTTTGTGCGAATCCCTCTCCTGTCATTACTTTGAACTAAGGCCATAAGTATGTCCTTGTAAAATTTATTAAGGATGCTTATTGGAAGCAATTCTATAGTGAATTAAAAAATTTAAAACAATGTGAACGCAATTAGTTGGCTTTTATGAGAAACACTTTGAATGTAATCTTTGAACTTAATCTTTCCTTTGAGTGGTAGTGTTTTACCTGTGATACTTTTTACTTACTCATTTTAGTGAAATTCTGTGGAAATTAAGACAAAATAAAGATCTCAAGATTTCCTTTTTCAGTTGGTTATTAAATTTATATTGTGGATATTGGGGAATGTTTTAAACAATTTGTTTTCCATTAATACACACCAGAGGGGACCACTCTTTTTTTTTGCTTTTTGTTATGTTAATAAGCCTTTTAGAGAAAATAATTTGACTTCTAAGATAACACAGCTTGACTTTTCCCTTCCTTCCTTTCTTCTTTCTTTCCTTTGCTCCTTCCTTTCAGTTTGTATTGGCAAAATAAAAACACTGATTATTAGAAAATGCAAATATAGCCTACTATTTTTATTGCAATTCATTTTCTGTTATATCTGTATTTCTTATTTAACATGCAGTTTTATACCAACTTCTCCTTTTCAGGGCTCCATCCCTATCTTGGCCCCTTCTTTTGACCTTGACTTTTATATCCTCTAGCCTTGAATAATCTTTTTCTTATATACCAGTCTTTGATCATGCTTCCTCACTCCAGAAGGCCTTTCCGAATCAGGAAGAAAAGTTACTGCCTTGTTTCTTTCCATTATTTGTGCCCAAGTTTACCCCAAGTCCTTTATCGTATAGACAATTGCTCAACCCAACTGTGTCCCTACCAGCCTTCTTCAAATTAGTTAAAAAAGAAAAATCCTGCAGGTGAAAACGGTACACCTATAAAACTTACTGCTTTTAAAATGAAAAATTTGGTTAACCAACTGCATTTTGTTATTGTATTCACCTGACATCAAATAAAATGGTTTCCCTGCTTTCTTTAAAATTAAATTGACTGGTAAACTCATTATGTGTCAGATAGTCCGTTGTCTTTATTTTATGTTAGCTAATTACACCATGTTCAGCTAAGTTGAACTAAATTAATTTTAAGTAAAATATTCCCAGTTATATTGCTTTGTACAGCATCATCATTAGCCATCATGAATCTATCCCAAAATGATCATAAAACCCAGTACTTGAATATCGTGAGTATATTTCATTGCTTAATTTCTTACATTTAGAGCAAACTTGTATGTAAGTATACAAACAAGCTCTTTTAGTTTGAGATAGAATAATCATGCCACTATGAACCCTTTACATTGCATTGCTTTAAGTATTAATGAATTTATAGTTGGTCACATCGTATTGTAACATTCGCAACAATGCTGTATTGTGTTGTTAATGGGCAGCAGTGAAATTATATAGTGAATTCGTATGAGAAAATATTTCTCAATTTTATTGACTAGAAAGCAGCACAATTAAATGATGCTCAGCGTTGAAATTTTATTATTTTGTGTGTTTGGGTATCATGCCTCTCAAAATTGTAATTTAATCTTTCCTTTAGAGCATACATTTTTGAAGAGAACAATATTTTTAACAGTATGCTGTCTGTTTTTTTCCTGTTGTTTATGAGAGCATATTCCTCTGGCCAACTTTGAAAACAAGTAAAAAAAAGTTTTTAGGATTCAGTTATGCATTCTTTTTATGTTAATGTTGTCTAGTATAGCTAGGAATAGATTTGATTCTGTAATTTACTACACATACTTACATTATTTGAACAGGAATATGCAATGTGTAGCATACAGTTTCTTTGCTCAGTGGACAAGAGTATGGAGTCATAGAATCTGTAACAACTTATTATTCGACCAAATTTGTCTACCTTGTGTTTCACAAAGGGCTAGCATGGTGGTATTTGTGTGTGTGCATGTGTTCGTGTGTGTATATGTGTGTGTATATAATAATTAGAGCTAGCCTTATATTTATATGTGCCATTTTTTATAGTTGAGATAAATTGTTAAATACTCAGTTGATTTATAGAAAATTAAAAATTACACTGTGGTGTTCTACATGAGAAAGTGTGGTATGAAATACAATTTTATAGGAAAAACAATGGCATAAGTATTCTTTAATGCAATCAAATTAGATGAATTTAACTTTTACTGTATTTTTCTCCTTGGAGAGAAATAACCAAATTCCATTGTCCATTATTTAAATCAGATGATGAAGTTAAATCTTGTACTCAAAATAAAAGCATCTCGATGTTGATCAAATGTCCTAAATTGAAATACTGGTCACTTAAATTTATCTTTTAAGAAGTGCAGTGGTACTGCTTTTGTATGGAAAATGCATTTATCTTCATTTAAACAGGAGAAGCCAGGATTGATGGAACTTAAGAAATTTAGCTTCCAAGAAAGCATTAAGAAAGCACTAAGCATCCTACTGGAAGCTAAATCGCTTATGAAACAACAAAGTGAGTATGATCTTGGGTTTATTTAAATGGGTTTGGCCATTGTGTCTCAAACTAAAACTTGCCTCATTTATAGATTACATGATGAAAATTATTATAGACCATTCAGTGGTCTTCAGTGAAGCAGGTTTTGTATGTTTTTTAGAGTTCTTATCATTTTCAGATTCAGTCACTAGTTACACGATTTTTGTTTTGTTTTGTTTTGAGTAGGACCACATTAAATGAGGGTGGTCCATATCAAATTTGTAAATTATGAAAACTTTGTACAATCCTGGACACTCTCACTGCCCTGTTTCAGCCCCTTCTAAATATTCTCATCAGATTTTGTGATAAGAATCCAGAGTTTTCTATTAAAAAACTGATATTGAAAATGAGTAAACTGATTTTTAATAAGGTCTTTCCCTTTTGCTCCCTAATGTATTTATAGTCTGTATAACAGAGCAGCTCTTTGTAACCCTATTAATTAGTGTGTTAGAAAGATTATGTACTTATACATCTGGAAACATAAAATGTCATAAAATGTACTCTTTACTTCTGTGCCTCTGCCCCATGGCAGAAGGGACATCAGTTCCTAAGACTTGCTAATTGTATGTGAATTAGATGACGTTTGAAGAGGAAGAGGGCCTGTCAAGAGCAAATAGTGTGAACCTCTGATGTGCATACAAGTAAACTGCTCAGGGAGTGGTTAAGTGACTTTCCTGAGGTTCTGAGTAGTGGAACCATGCCTAAGACTTACTCAGGTCAAACTCAGCTCTTGGTCAAGTATGCCAGCAAAGAACCATCCCACTCTGACTCTGCTTCCACCTCTGGTTATATTTCTGTTCTCTGAGCTAAGGGTGGGGTGATGTGACAGCCATACCTGTCCCACTCTGTGACTCAACTGTGACTTTCATATGGATAGAAAAGAGGGAGGGACTCAGAATTCTGTGCCATTCCAACCAGCTCCATGCCAGCTACACAACTGAAAGTGGTGAAACGCAATCTGGGCCAGGAAACACTGACAAGGTTGCTGCTCCAGGGCCATTCCTGCGGTTTGGATCTGTTAGGAAAGAAGTCTAAACTCTCTGGGGAAGTGTGCCCAGATTCAGGGCACTTGAAATGCCAAGGAGCTTTTCTCTGAACTTGAACTATCCATATTGATGCCTCCAGATTGATTGAGATTGTGTTTAAACTTGGCTCTGTGTGCAAGGGGAATCCAACAAAAATAGCCAGGTTGAAACTTTTTTTCTGACCTGTAGCACCGTGAAATTTGCTCAAAAATAGCTTTCATTTTGTGTCTCCCTAGCTTTAACAGTTTTAGCTAAAAGGAAGTGAGCTAGAAAGTCTGTGGGCCTCTGTGTCTGGGCCTGTTTCCCTCTTTTCAACTCTCATGTGTCTTCCTGTTTCTCTGACTTCAGTGCTCCATTCCTCTTGGTTTTTTTTTTTTGCTTCATCCAAGGAGACAGCAAATTAAATAAGAATTAGGTGTTTCCATGGTTACTGTGTTCAGTAGAGCTTCACCTGTACCCATGTTGCTTAGGCATTATAGAGTCTAAAGTTGACAAATATTTGAAAGGCATGAAAAACATCTTGGAGGAAAGAAATTAAGCAGAAATCATGCTTAAATATTTAAGAGGAAACATATTCCTAATTATTGAAAACTGAAACTATACCACTATCTAGGAAGTGAAGGAGTTCTAATGTCATCCTTCTGTTAGGGAATGTCATATGTCCTTATTCTCTACAAGAGCGTGTTTAATCACCAGTCAGAATTGGAGTGATTTTTTTAAGTCACTGAATAAATGAAACACAATTCCTTAAAATACATTTCATGCACATTTGTGAAAGAATAGGCTGTACATACTGTCTTCCTCTAAAGTTCCTTTATTTTGAGTCATAAATACAGGAAAAAAGCCATTTTAATAGCACATCAGGAATCTACACCTTTGAAGGCAAATCTTTTAAAATAAATTCTATGCTCATCTTAGACGTGGTTTATTGAATTTGATATTCTGAAAATCTAAATGTTCTGTAAAGAATTAAAGTACTGTCTTTTTAGTAAATGATGCTCTTACTTGGGAAGAACATTTTAATCCTAAACATTTCAGGGCAAATATATACTCTGTTTTTCTTCCACTTAAATATCAAACTAGTGTGCCCTAAGTATTTCTAATATCATGGTCCATAAATTAATCATACGTTTATTCAACAAATGGTTATTGGATCTTTAATACATAGCAAGAACTTTTCTGAATGTGTAGAAAATTGGAAAAACTATTCAAATCCCTGCTCTCATGGAGTTTTTATTCTACTAGTAGGAGACAGAAATTAACAGGTAAACTAATAAATGAATGAACATTTTGACATGAAAAATGCTCTAAGAACTATAAAACAAAAACATAACAACAGAGCTTGTCTGAGATGGGGTGAGCTGCCCTTGGAGATATGAGTAATGAGAAGCAGCCAGGCATATGAATGTCTGGGGGAAGAGTTTTCAGGCAGAGAGAACAGAAGAAGCAACAGCCTTGAAGCTAGAAGAAACCTGGCATATCTGAGAGACAAATACAAGGCCAGTGGCACTGGAGTCTAACAAACATGTTAGAGGGTAATGGGGAAGAAATCAGAGCAGAAGGCAGGTATCAGGCCACATATGTCCCCTTGACCGTCATAAGGGGTTGACTTTTATTCAACTTGCAGTGCATTCTAATTTTTAAGGTAGTAGTAGAAGCAAAAATTTTTTGAGAATCTCATAGAAGCTTTCACAGATTAATTATATCTTCTAAGTCCCTGTAGATATATCTGTATCTTATTCACTAATGTGTTAAATCACAAGAGAGAAATCATTTAGAAAATTAGAAATCAATGGCAGAGACAAGATTAGACTTTGTTGATCTGATCTAATAAATTCTCTAAACATAGGTAGCCCAAATTGTGTCATCTTCTTGAGATAGCGGAGAATTACATGTCTGAGTAATTTTAACCCCTTGGAGTCTTTTTGTACCTGAAACTACATTAAAAAAAAAAAATCGAAGCAGGAAAGTACAAGTCCATGTTTGAGAAAAGTGATCAGATCACTGTAGTTTCAATATAAATGTTTTCCTGGCTATTTCCTCACAGCAGCTTTAGTTGTAAACAAAACCAGGTGCCAAGCAACAACTAACATGGTACCGAAACTTATAAATAAGTTAAATAACAGAGTTGTATGTATCTTACTTCTTACAGGCAATGGCCTAAATGTCCTGAGAATTTAGTAAATGAGCTGATCCAGTTTCACGACGGTCTTGAATCACCTCTGTGGGTGATGATTAGTGTACCTCTTCATATATATTACCTGCACTAAAATATCGGATGCATTTATTCAGATATTTGTAGACATAACGTAATGCTTTATTCAACTTCGTGCTAAATACAGTTTGCCAGACACTTGATTGATTGTACTTTTGACATAACTCATGGCTGTTTACTTTATTCTTAGGTATTTCCTCAGTAGAAAACAGAACTTAATTTTTTATTCCTTTATATAATGTTATTTATAGGACATTTTCAAAATATCACATAACTTATGAGAAAATAGCATTTTTATTTCACAGTAAAGAATTGAATTACTGTTGATTTTTCTTGAGGTTTCTTTTTTGACTTCCATTTTGTTTTGTTTTTAGGATTAATTAATTATATGATGTAAACAGCTTTAATATGGAACCATTAGATAGACTGATATACTTATCTCCCAGACTTGCAATTACTCAAATTAAATATTAAAAACATGAATAACAAACCAACAAATAATTCAAATATATATTAAACAGTTTATAGTGTTCTTAGAATTGTGTTTAAGCCTTTTAATATTGAGATATCAATAAACATCAAATATAAATATCAAATATAAAACAAATATAAACATATTAATGAAAAGGTTTTAAAAAAACAAGAAAGTAATTGATTTTCTTCTATGTCTACAACCATGCTTATGCTGTGGAATGTAAAATAGGCAATATATTGTTCTCCTCTGGTTGCCACTCACTAGAGACACAAGACATAAAACTAATCCTAAAAGAACGTAATACATAGTAAGATAAAGGGTAAAGAACCCTAGTCTGTGCTGTAAGTGCTATGCTTCTTCAGAGAGGGGGGATCTATCACCACATGCAGAAGCTAAAGATTTCGTATGGAAGCAGGACTGGAGTGGGGCTGCATGCATAGTTGGGTTTGGAAAAGCACTCAGGATAATAGCAAAAGCAAAGGCATCAAGGTGACAAAGAACAAGGGAAACCAGATTGCCTGCTCTTGGGGGTTCATTTTGGAGAAGAGTAGAATGGGTAGGTGGTCTTGGATTTTAGAGGTCTATAAATGCTGGGTTCAGTAGGAGCTTTGGTTTTATCATAAGGCCATTGGAATCAGTGAAGGATTATGACTTGGGCAGTAAGGTGAGGAATGTGATGTTTTAAGATTAGCAAGACAATTTGAGAGGTCTCGAATTTCTACATATGGTGTGACAGAGACATCAACCTATTTAGAGGGAGACACTAAGGGACTTGTTTGGGAGCTATAGTTGCAGATATTTTTACAAACAACTGAGAAAATATCAATACCAAAGAAGGGAGGTGGGTGATGCTGATTGAGATGGGGTGAGGAATGCCACCTCTGTCAAAGGGTTCAGAAAGAGACCTGAGGAAGCCCCAAAGAGTTAGAAACCACACAGAACTGCAGTCAGTGAGTAATATGAGCTCCTATTTGGATTATGTCATGGGCATGCAAAGTATGTATTTTTAAAAGGACATCGGCGTTGGCAAACAAAGCAAAGAAATAAGGACCCATTTCAATATAACTCCTTCTCTGATTTCTAGGCCATATTGGAAAGGGACTGCATGACTTCACAGATTACTTCAGTAAACAGTCATTGAAAATCAATGATATGTGTGTGTATTAGTAAGTGAACATAGATTTTCTTGCAAAAATTACAAACACATCTCGCCTTTCCCATGTTATTATGCCCCTCAGAGGTTCGTCGACCTGCAGAGAAGGTTATATATTAGGACAATATACTCCCACCAGTGAGCTGAGGAGCCCTGGTTCAGGCCGAGCCATGTCTGGAAAATGCTCCTACTCAGAAAAGTGCTGTTGACTTAGACACCGTGGCGCTTATTCAGGCCATTTCTGGACGCAAGTCAGAGTCCTTCAGTGAAAACTCACCTTACAGTGAAACAGCTCTCTGGTGGTCAGATTCACTGTTACCATCTTGATAAAATCTAGATGTGCATGTATCCACAACACAGGATGTAGTCGACATAAAAACAGTAGTTCAAATTTGGGATAACTGTGTTATACAATTATTTATAATATAATCTAATAATAGAATAAATATGGACCCCATGTTGGAAAAATCTATAGCAACTCTAAGAAAAATTTTATTTCATTTCATTTTGCACTTTAGTATAATTTACTGACTTTTATTCTGTCACTAAAATTAATAACATTGAAAAGTTAAACATTTGAAATTGTACACAAACATGATGACTCATCACTGAAGGTCTGTAAAAATTTCTTCTCGATTTTGGATGTTAGAGAGGTTAAAATAGAGAACAGAGAGGAGAATCATGGTGATGACTTTGTGTAACTCCAGCTTTACTTTGCGTTGTTATTTATGTGAGCCCACATTGATGCTCTGTTTTATTTGTCATTTATAAGACTACATGCACTTGACAACGTAGTTCCACAACTACCTGTATTTTTTTTTTCCAAAATTAAAATAGCTTTATTGAGTCTTTTATGGGAAAAATGGATCTGTTCACACAGTTCAAATTATCTACTTCATTGAATGAAGACTACATTGAGGAAATGAGAACTACTTTTTAGCCACTTAAATATGAATTATCTGTTTATATCTACTTAGTGACAGTAATGGGTACATTTCTCATCTTTCATTCTGCAAGGAAGTTGAGAAGTGTTTCTCAGAGCTTGCAGAGGCCTTGCTCATCTCCACAACTGCTTGTGATTGTTACAGTCCACATTCATTAATCCCTATACTCCTTTGAATAAGGTGTTTTGTGTGTATATGTGTGTGTGTGAGAGAGAGAGAGAGAGAAAGAGAGAGAGAGAGAGAGAGACAGAGAGAGACAGAGAGAGAGATTTACATAGGGCAGCTGTCTGCATAGACTCAGAAAGGTAGTACCCCCAACAAATCTAAGTCCAAACCAAACTACAGCCTTCTTGGCCCTTGTTTCATTATCTTTAAAATGAGGATAGTTGCCAAACATCTCTCAGGTTGTGTGTGTGTGTGTGTGTGTGTGTGTTGTTTGTGTGTTGTCTGTTTTAGAGCTATGAATCTGGAAGTCAAATTAAGGCTATCTCTCAGGACAAGGATATGTTGTTCCTCAGGAAGTGAAACAGAATGAACAAAATGGTCTACATGCCAAAGTTGTAACTCCAATGTGAAAGGCAATGTGGACAAATTTACCATCTACAAGAAATGTCTAACCCTATGGGTCATATAGTCATTCTAGAACAGCTGGAAAATAAGCCCTTTGGGACATAAAGCTAAGCAGTTCACAAAATTTTAAGTCAATGTTAAGTCATCCCACTAGTTAATACTGAATTATACAGCATGAGTAGACATGGGCAGTGCACTCAATTTATTTGGAAGATGTAAATGAAAATAATATCTTACAGACTCTTATTTATTTTATTGTTTGTTATAGTCTATATAGTGACTTTATCGTGATGAATTAAACACTATCTATTACATTCTGTTTAGATTCTCTTTCTAGATCATTGTATATAGGCTGTATACATTTTCATAGAGTCAGTTCACTTTTTAAATATCTTTGGAAAGTTCAGTCTTATTTTAAGGTAGAGAATATGATACCTTAGTCACTGCATAATGTTTATTTGCTTGTTTGCACAGTACCTACAAGATATCCCTACTATCAAGAAAGTTGTGTGGATGAGGGGAATGATCAATAAATATTTTTCAATGAGTGAATGGTTTTAGAGAAATTAGTTTAGAACACTGAAGAATTTAACACAACTTGTTTAATAGTATACCAAAAGGAAAATCGTCACTCTTTTTTGAGGAGTAGTAAAATTGGAGGTAATCAACATTTTCTTTTTCTCTGAAAATAACAATTCCATTTGTCTAAAATACCCAATCTTTGCCTTTCTTTAAGACATATGAAACAATATCACTCTACCCTCTTATTGAGTTCTTGGGAAAGTCATTTGACTTCCTGGGCCTGAGTTGTCTAATATACAAAGTGAGGGGATAAATTTAATTGTCTCCAAGACCACTTCACATTCTATGGTTAATTGAAAGGACATTGTATTAATTCACACCTTTGCACAAATCAGTTTGTTATGTTAAATAGCTTTTTGCCCACCAAAGATTTGAGTGATTAGAAAACTGGACAGATAAGTTTTTTAATTAAGGGTAACAGTGTCACAAAGGAAGGTTGGAATTACGAGGTGCCTTTCAGAGGAACAAATCTATACATTGTGAGCATCTACTTTATATTCAACAAATGTTAATTAAGAATCAGTTATGAGCCCCTGACTGTGATGAGCCATGTTAACAATAGGAAGAAACAAACTAGACTGCATCCTTACCTTCTCAGAGCTTGTTCTCAAATTGAAGAAGACAGAGCTTCACATCCTTTGGATAATTAAACAGGCTTTACATGAACACTTAACCAAATCACATCGCTGCTTTACTTGTTTAAAAGTACTTAGGGGAGGAAACATATATGTGATAGCCTTAAATAAGAGCCAGGTCCTAATATAGTAATGTGTACAAATGAGTGGTACCAATAATCAGAGCTATTAGAAAGGTGAGACTGAGATAAAGTTTTAGGAAAAGAGGGGTACAACTCTATATACTTGGCAGATGTTTGCCCTTCTCTTAGTTGGTGTGGATTTTAAAAAGAGAAAGGATTGTTCTTGAAAAGATTATTTTGCAATAGAAAGGCAATATAATGTTTTATTCACTAATGTATGTGATACCGTATTTTATTTCTTGTGTGGTAAGTTTTAAAACAACCCATCAGACTTACTATGGGTAAGACTTAAATCCTTTAAATTTCTTGCTAGCTCTAGATGATGTTCATATATCCATTTAAATTCTCTGAGAACGTCTTCCACTTCAAATGTAAGCACTTTAGAAGACATGATGTTTGGAAAGGAAGGGAAGAAGAAGGAGGCGCGCCCAAAGGGTTTATTGTACCAGTTTTCAAAGCAGAGGCCAGCTGTTTGGGAGCTAGAATTAAGTTGTAAATTTTCAGAGGGGAATAATGAGAGCCATTCCTTTCAGACAATGCCCAGTGTAATCACAGTGAGAAAATGATGCAAGATTTTCTGCTATGCACAAATTGGGAATGATGAGTTGAAAGGCTGGAAGGAAAGTGATTTACAAGGAAGTAAGTGGACACAACCTACAGATTGTCTAGTACTCTGGGCAGTTGAATTAATGGAGGAACAGTCTTTCAACTCTGCTGGGACTGAACCCAAATTAGAAAATACCGTACACAGAGCTGAGGAAGTCACTGCTAACGCAGTTAGTACCATAGCTGGACTGTAAATATAGTGCTGGCATGAGCTGCATTTCAACTCATGTGGTTTCATGAATCAAAACAGAAGTCTCTGAATACAATATAGACAGTGCCACATGGGAACAAAATAGAAAGATTATACATGACCTTGTTTAGAATTTTCTGTATTAACCATAGGTCAAAAATCCATGAAAGTTTTCAAATCCAAGGATTTTCACAAACAAATGAGATTTTTTATTACATTTTTATACAAATTTAAGTGCTTCAGAAAAAGTCCAAAAGGCTGTATAACTCATATAGGCATATTTTCATTTCAACTGACCTAATTCTAGTATTTAGTGTCAATCAGACATCATGGTCTGTAATGAAGAAATCTAATATCAACAAAGAAAGAAAACTATAAATATATTGATTTATAATTGGGTTTTATACAAACTATGAAAGTGAAAGAAAAAAAGAACTTTAAACTCTAAAATTTGGAGGTGTGGGGGTCTGATACATTTTTATGAAACATTCATACATGATTTTGAGTTTTACAAACCAGAAAGTTTATATGGGCTAATTAATAATTTCTGTAGTGTTGAAACAGCTGAAGACCAGATTTCAGTTAGTAATGAAATAATAAGGGATTTGATTAGCAAATAAATGTTTAATTACAAACTTAAATTTTGGTATCTCCCCCAGCATCTACACACACAGACTCAGACACAGACACACACCCACAGTTGTTATTTTACATCCATCACTCTTACTGGCTGATCTGTTTCATTTTCAAAGCTTTACAACCACCTGAGTTCTAATAACTCTAATCTGTATCTGAAACTTGGGTTTCTTTCTGAGAGTCAGACTCATAATCCCCACTGTCTACCAGGTGGCTCTGCTTGGGTTCTGTAGGCACCTGAAACTCATCATGTTCATAATGAAACTTACTTCAACATCCATCCTACATTTCTTTTGCAGTCCCTATTTTAGGTCATGAAATTATTCCAAATCAAAAACAAAAAGTTATCCTAGGCTCGTAATATATTTCTTAAATATGTATTTCTTTCACATTTTTCTTCTTTTCCTCTCTACTCTCACTGAATTGATTCTCCAATTAGCCAATTAATTTTTCTGCCTCCAATCTTTTCACACTCTGTTCAGTCTTTAGGTGAACCAGCATGATCTTTCTAAACTGTATGTCTAGTCAGATCACTCTTCTGTTTAAAATCTTTCACTGTCTTTGTAATGTAACCAGTAAAGCCATGCAAATCTATAAGCATGCTAACTCTTGCATCTTACTTTCAGCTAGTCCCTGCCTATGTTTTGGCCTCAGCACTATCAAACTGCTGTAGTTCTTCACACATTGCTTGCTCTATTCTTCCCATTATAGTTTTTTTTCCCCATGGCTAATTACTTTTCATCTTTCAAAACCAGATCAGTTTTTGTAGTTCTCTCCTCCTACATGTTTATGCCTCTTGAGGGAAGGAGCTATGTATTCGTTATTGTAAATCCGGAACCTAGCAGAGTGCCTGGCAGACACTACATTATATAATTACTAGTTGAACTGAACGATGCTGGTTTATGGTTCTGTTTAGCTTTTGCTACTGATTGCATTGATTGAATGGGTGCTTGTCTACTGCATTGAGTTTCCATCCAGGGAGCTAACTTCAGTCAAATTCTTTGGTATACCAGGTGCTTTTCCCACAGTTCTTGCCCTGTACTCCCAAGCTCTTCCCCATCCGCTCTCAAAGAGCAGTTAATTCATTTTTATACCCAACCTTGAGTAAATTAAAGACTTCTTCACCTTAGATAATTCCTTTCTTAAAGGCTTCTTGTGAGAGTTAATATGAAAATGGTAGCCCAATGTCAGACTTAGCGCTGGAAGTCAAGTATTCAGTGAGTTTTCAGGAAAAAAAAAAAGACGTAATGTTTTCTAAAATGTTTCAGCACTGCTATTGGAAAATAAGAATGTTTAACTGCTGTTAGGAAAGAGGTGAGCTGAAACAGTCAGCTATCAAAGGACCAGGTTATCGGTCTCACTTTCCTTACTTGGCATGACTTTGAATTCTTTACACTAAACAAACCTCCAAGCAAAACTAGTTCTAAGATTATACTATTCAACTACTAAGGAGGAATTATTTAAGAATTTTCTATTTATAATAGTTAAATATTTTGCTTAAATGACAGTGATATTAGCATTTCACAAGGTCAACAAGGTTGCTAGTGTACTTGAAACCTATATTGTTTTGCTTAGGTTAACTTAATTTAATAGCAATAAATGATTTGCCAAGTAGATTAACCATTAAAACCAGCAAACTGATCAGAAGTTTAGCGTATTTGTCTCAAATCGGTGAGGGAAATTAGGACCTCCCTCCAACTTTAAGTCTTTCGTGGGGACTAAAGTATGAAATTTATATGTCTATTGTATTCAATATTTGTCTTTGCTCAGGGATTAATTATATTGTTCAGTCTCAGTGAATAAGTAAATTAATAATTTATGTCTAAATAATATAAGGGGACATATTTGCAGTGCCAATTAGTATCCTGTAACTAAAAGTTTTGAATTACATTTACATAGGGCTGTCAGGTCAAGTATAAACATACATTGCAATTAAATCCAACCAGTTTTATTTTTTTATTTATTAAAAATTTTTAAAATTGAAGTACATTCAATTACAATGTATCAATGGTGCACAGCACAATGTCCCAGTCATGCACATACATACATATATTCACTTTCATGTATTTTTTCATGAAAGGTTATTATAAGATATTGAATATAGTTCTCTGTTCTATACAGAAGAAACTATTTTTTTTGAAATCTGTTTTTATATATGGTTGCTAACATTTGCAAATTTCAAACTTCCAGATTTATCCCTTTCTCTGGTAACTGTAAAATTGTTTACTATGTCTGCAGGTCTGTTTCTGCTTTGTAGATGAGTTCATAGTATCCTTTTTTCCTTTTTTTTTAGATTCCACATGTGAGCAATATATGGTATTTTTATTTTTCTTTCTTGTTTACTTCACTTAGGATGACAATCTCTAGGTCCATCCATGTTACAGCAAGTGGTATTATTTTATTATTTTTTATAGCTAAGTAGTATTCCATTGTATAAATATACCACAACTTCTTTATCCAGTCATCTGTCAGTGGTCATTTAGGTTGCTTCCATGTCTTGACTATTGTATATAGTGCTGCTGTGAACATTGGGATGCATATCTTTTTGAATTAGAGTTCCTTCCAGACAACCAATCAGTTTTATGTGTGAGGAGGCAGGGCTATTGGTCTAAAATTTGAATTTGAACTGGGTTGATACTTTGAAACAAGATCTTTAGTAAGTTTTTGGTTGCAACTTAATAAAATTACTTTAAAATAATTTGTTAGTGAGAAAATTAAAATTAAAATATCACTTAGATCCCATTACAGTAACTTCTACAGGGATATGTGCATTGTTTATTTAACCTGGAATTTAATTATGATGAATATTTTTCAAATTGAGTCATCATTGAGCCTTAGTTTGTTGTTCAGATATCCTCAGAAGAAATGTGGAAAACACTTGGTTTCTGCATTAAAATTTTTTGATTGGGAGCAATTTTTAAATAGTGCATTTTTAAGTTCTAAAACATTTTATAAAATGCCACACCTTCGAAAGTATTTTGTTGTTACATTTTTAAAAGCATAAATCAAGGAGCTACGATCATGGATCGATTACTAACATTACCCTGAAGAAGACATGGTTTATCATCTTAGTGTGAATGCAACCTTGTTTCTGCCTGATTCTATAATCAGTAAATTTTCAAGAATGACATGGTTTTAAAGCCTTTGGAATTGGGGCATAATATATCTGGATCATTCGTATTTGGGTTTATAATCTATGAGAATATTCAGATTGTGATACCTAGTCACATAGTACCTAGTTAGCTCTACTTAAAAATGGCTCCCTCTTTAAGAAATTTTACAAATCACTAATAAAGCATGATCTTATTCTAACACATCTAATGGGCAATATGGATACTAATATCATTGTTGTCTTTTTGCTCTCTCAAAAGGGATTTATGTTTGCATTTTAAAAAAACCAAACCAACCAAACTGACTGTGAGATGCACCATGTAAATTTCTGCTTGGGCAGTGGTGATAATGACTGTCACATGTTTGGGTTTTCTTAAAACCCTAAAGCTATATGAGACTGGCTTTTCAGCAGAGAAATTGCAACATATTTACAGCATGTAGCCAAAAATATGGGTGGAGCCAAGAGAAAAGTTAGTGTTCTTGTTTCCTATGGAAAAGCAAAAAAATCACTCAGAACACAAGATCCCACTGGGCACATAGATAGTCTGCACTGAGAGTAAAATGTTGTTTTTATGTAACATCTTAACTATGATGGCTTAAGATCAAGAAAATCGTGTTCTACCAACAGGACTAAACTTGGGAATAATAATCAGAAGCACTGGCAGATCATTCAGACACCTACATCTTCCTAGAAAATTACTCATAATAGCAATGTTGCATTGAGATTTTAAGCAGCATGTTTAAATAATATGTGGGTTTAAACTCAACCAGACAACATAGGAGTTCTTTTTTTTTTTTTGTCTACAGACCATAAAATATACCATAAACTGAACAAAATGCCACATGGCTTTTTGACAATCATAATGTAAGTACCTCTGCTTCCTGCCCACTCTAGAATGTCATAAAAAATATTAGTATTCCACCACAAGATGCATCAGAACCAAAAATTTAAAAATACTTGGATTTGGGAGATATGTAGTTATTTACAATTATTAAATTTAATGCTATACTATAGCTATAAGCTTGACGTGTTGTTAGAAGTGAAGTTACTTAAGAAAAGTGTCACTTTTCATATAGTTCCTCAGAGTTCTATTCATTGACTAACAAACCTCAAATACAGAAGTAAAGGAGACCTTAGTAGACTGCTGAATGTGGTCCTGGCAGACCGTACCTGACTCGTTTAGATTCATGTTGGCCTTTAGTCAGTTTGATGGTAATTGTGTCCAGGGATCTGCCTTGGATTTTTTACCTTCTTTCACTTAGCTTTAATGGTACACTGTAATACTTTTCCTTTGTGTTGCAAAAGAAAAATCCCAGTGATAGCTTGGATATACTTACCTTCCCTGCCACCATTGCCAAACTCAGTTTTTTTTTTTAAATAGAGCTTCTACATTAAGTTGTTTTGAAAATATTGGATAAAAATGAAACTCACTTTAGAGGGTAGGTGTAGTTCAGTGGTAAGAGTGCATACTGAGCATGCATGAGGTCCTGAGTTCAATCCCCAGTACTTCTATTAACCACCCATCTCCCCCCCGACACACACACAAAATAAATTAAAAAAAAAATGAAACTCACTTTAAATTTATAATGGTGGAAAGTTTTTTTATGTTGACAGTCAATCTAGAACTACTCAGACATGAATGAACCAAGGGAAACAATTTTTAATAGTAACAACAAAAGCATCTAAAATTACATTATTAAAATGGGCAGGTGAAAGAGGAGGTTCCAGCTATCTTATCTCTCCACTCAAGTCTGAATAAAAATACCTTGCCTTTTTTCAGATCACAGTAATTGTTTTCTTCTTCATGGAACTAACAACAGAGTGAAACAGCCTGCCCCCTCACACCATCCTGTTATTCTATTTAAGTAGAGTAAATTCTGCAGAATTGAAGTGTTTGACCCTCTATTAAAATTTAATTAGTCCACGCCAGGTTAAAATACTGAGAGCTGTATACATTTTCCAAGACTTCAAAGGTTTGACAGTGTCGGTTTGATTACAGGTGTTTTCCCAGATCTTACCTCTCTAGGTCTTCTAGGTAGTTTAAGACTACGTAAGTCCCTTAAGGCCAACAATTCTTTTCTTCCAGCAGAGCTCCAGCTTGTCACTGGCCACAGCGTGCTTTCCCTTTCTGGAACTAATATCTAGGAAAACAACTGGAGGAATGCAGGGAGACACCAAACTAGCAGCCCGACTTCTCCCAGACCTGAGTTCTACATGGACTGAGACTGTGGCCTGGCTACTGCCTAGCCTAAGACATCCTTTGTGTTCATCTCCAAGTGACATTCTGCTCAATTGATCATTAACTTTCTGTCTGGTAAAAATATGACTTTTTAATGGCTCATAAGCCTTCACATTTGATCATAGGCAAGAGACCACCTTCATGGAATGACTGAATACTAGCCCACCAGTCTACCTTGAACCACTGAAATTTTGGTAACCATGTCGCCTTAAACTACCGGTTGTGCTCCTTGAGCTCAGGATTCCACCTTTTCCACTTTGCTCAGGCGAAAATATGTTGCAGTACTTAACAGCAAGCTACAGGAATCTCCCTTACTGGCATCTTAGTAAAACTTTCTCATTCATAGGGAGAAATTCTTGCTAAAAATCCAAGTGGTTAGTGAAAGAAGGAATATCACAGAGTCTGGAGAGTCTCAAGGGACACTCTCACTTGCTGTTGCAGAGGGCAGCCGTGTATGTCTTGATGCTCTCTTTAGTGATTTTGTTGACTCCCAAGGGTCACATAGCACATGACTATTTAAGTCAATGTCAGGTTGTTTCTGACCCTCTAGATTTGAGGGACCTGTACTATCAGAGACAATACTAGTCATGTCCTGATCATTCAGAGTATAGTGGGTAGTATTCCATGCCCTAGCTCAGAGGGATGCAAGCCATTCTCTTGCATGTCTGGCAAACCAGAATTCTTAATGATGCCAAGGATTAATAGGACAACATCCCAGGACCATATACTGGGAATCCAGAGTCTTCACTGCTTGTATTAATTTCTTGTGGCTGCTGTAACAAATTACCACTAATTTGATGCCTTAATAGAAATTTTCTCTCACAGTTCTGGAGGCCAGAATTCTGAAATTAAGATGTACAGTCTCTAGGATAGATTCCACTCCTTGCCTCTTTCAGCGGTTGGTGTTCTTTGGCTTGTGACTACGTCACTCTGCCTCCGTTATCACGTGGCCTTCTCTTGTCTCTCCAGTCTCCTCTGTGTGTCTCTCATAAGGATACTTGCCATACGGATCTGATAATATAAGATGATCTTTTCATCTCAAGATCTTTAACTTAGTTACATCTTCAAAGATCCTTTTTCCAAATAAGGTAACATTCACAAGTTCTGGTGATTATGGTGTGGACTTATCTTTTGAGGGATCATCATTCAACCCATTATACTGTTTTGGGTTTTTTTCCTGGAAAATGTGGTTGCCACTGCATACCATTTGTGCTTATAGTTGTGGTTTTTGGACTAAAGGAATACAAAGACATGGTATCTAAAGCCCATATTCATAATGTCATTATTAGAGTCCCACAACTGACTCTGATAGGTCTTGAACCTACTTCCATTAGGTCCACTTTTATTTAATGCCTGATTTTCTAGGAATTAGATATGGAGCTACCCAAGTTCAGCATCTTGGCCTAAAGAGGCAACTGGAATCCCAACTATTAGA
Source organism: Vicugna pacos (assembly GCF_048564905.1). NCBI lineage: Eukaryota > Metazoa > Chordata > Mammalia > Artiodactyla > Camelidae > Vicugna > Vicugna pacos. Next base: position 63,715,577 of record NC_132991.1, on the reverse strand, counting down.
CTGTAAATTCCTTGGGTCTTATTTACCAGTATATCATATAGCACATTGGATGGGTCATAGTAGGTGCATAGCATACATTTTCTTAAATGAAAGAAGGAACAATAAGGTCAGAAAGCTGTTTCAGGTCCAGCAGACACACGTAGCAGGGAACAACCTGTCATGCTCCTTATTCCAGGACTACAGAAATACTTTTGAGAAGGACTCATTAAGAAAACCAGATGTTCAGAGAATGTCCTTCCTTCTCCTCTTTATAACCCAACTCTGAGTTTTCATTTCAGGTCCCACCTCGTCCGTCAAGCCTTCCCACCTTCTTAATCTATACCAGTGACCTCAGAATATTTTGCTAGCATACCGTATTACTAAAAGAGCAGTGAACATACTACTTAATACAAAAAGGGCAAAAGATTTATGCAATCTGAAGAGAAACTAGACTATACTACCTAATACATATTAATTTACTGTATTTTAAAAAGTTCTATAGATACAACTATTTTATATAATTATAAATATAAAAATAGAAATTAAAAAGGGAGATAAGCATGAAATAAAGAATTTATTTTTCTTGCAAATCACAATTGTATTAACATCTTAAAGGAAACTATAACTTGAGTGAATTTTACCACTAATGCTATTGGATTTAATCTATATTGTAAACTTCTTGATGATTGCTTGTTTCTTTGGCTGACTTCTTGTCAGATGTGTATAGGCTTTCATTGTCTTTGAAAAGATTTTGTACTGAAGGCTAGAGACATTCTGTTTTTATTGGTTTTTTTTCCCCCATGTATTGTTTTGTTTCCAGTATTACTTTCCATTTGCTGTTACTGCATGGAGACATTTTAAATTTACTTATTCATTTTGTGTTAGAGCATATAAATAAAAAAAACCTCATATCCACTCACCTGGGTGCACATAAACAGTTATACATGTTTTCATAAGCCAAGAGCATTGAACAAAAGGAAAAATCTCTTATTCTCTTTATTAGGGACTATGCAGTCGTCTTCTGGGTAGGTCACTTAGTCTTGGTAACATGTGGCATCTGACGTATAGCCCAAGTGAAGACTCTAGGTCAACTTACATATTAAATATTAGTAACATTTCATTGAATTTTTCCCCTTAAGAAAAAAATTATAAATGGACTTTCTAGTATTTACTTCCTATACTGTAATAGAGACCAAATATTTTTACAGTATCACTTAGTACTTGAATGCCTAGGACTTTTTATTATTTGCTTTTGTTCAAGTATATTTATATACTTCTCAGAATATCTGTAAAAAAGATCATATCTTACACTTCAGTATCCTATGTATCATCTAAAAGCATCTTGTAAATAGTTGATGTTCAACAGTACTGTTTAATTAAAGACTGTAGCTAACTGGAAAATCCTATTTCTCTATGATTTTTTGATTCATTATAAGTAAAAAAAATCAGAATCTAATAAGAATCAACTTAATGTAGCTTATTAAAATGGGCAGTAGAGTAGATCGTATGAAAAAGTATTTGCCTTGTATGGCAAACTATAGGCTACTATACAATAGCTATAATTATTAGAATTTCTAAGTTCTCTTGTGAAAGAGCTTTCTTTTCTTCAAAGCTATTAGTAAGTTTGAGTTTTACCTTTTATTTCCCCTGCTGAGTATATAAGACATTATCCATTGGGCTAGTAACATGAGGGGTATAGTCTAAATCCTCATCATTTGAATCTAAACAATTGAGTTACTTATTCACTGTTACTGCCATGTTACATCTTTTGATACTGAGGGGTCTTCAGAATGAAGTTGGGCCATGTTAAGGGGAGAAAAAGTTCATAGAAGATTCATCATTTACTCCTCACCCCTAGTGACTCTTTCCCCCTGGTGCGGGGAAAGAGTGTAACCCTCAGGGTCTACCCCATCCAGGTTCCTGTTCCCTGTGGCTTCTTGTTGGTTCAGCCAGTGGGAAACAAGAATAGGTGTTCAGCAGGTGGGAGGGGAAGAAGACAGTCAAGGTCAACCCTCTTCTGCCTCCTTGCCTCTTGCTGCTAAGTTCCTAGGATACCTGTGTTTCTTGGGTAGAGATGATGCTCCTTCCCACCCTCCCGCACCCTCCTCCTCAAGGGCGCTAGCTTTCATGGAGTCTGGTTACACTGTTCCTTCTTGCTCTCACGTCCCAGGGATGATAATAGCTTCCTACTTTTCAAGTCTCTGGTCAAGCAACATCCTTCGCTGGTTTCCTTAACTTTATCCGCACCTCTGTAAAGGATGCTTCATCAAAACCCCACTTTTCTAATTGAACTGTGACAGATACACATGCTGAACAAGGTTAGAGTGTTTAATACAGATTGGCAGCAAACCGGTGTCTGTAGGCACAGCTGCAGGAGGCTAAGAATAGCTCTGTCCACAGCAGCATCTTTTTTTTTCTCAGAATATTTGCAGTTCTAAGCTCCATTTGGGGGGCTCAGTTTGGACTTTAGGTGCCAGCTTTCTTCTTGCAAACTAATTCTCTCTCTACTTTCAAGAAGAGCTTGATACTGGTCAGAAGTTACTCTTGTTACTTGAGTACACAGTGTTTTAGAATTGGTGAATTTTAAAGAAGCTCAAGTCACCTAGCATTCACCTTTTCAACCTTCTTTCTCTAATTCTATGTAGGAAACTGTATTGACTGTTAAAGGGATTTTAGGCAGCACTGAGTTGATGTGGAAGTAATTCAGGACCCAAAAGAACACTCCTGAAATCAAAATAGGTCTATTTGCAAGTCTTGCTTTCAGAGTAAACTTGATCAAGGCTCTGGGGTTAGGAGTAGGGAAGGGTATGAAGTGACAGATAGGTATTTTTTTCCTCTAGGATTGGATCTGTGATCTCTCAGAGTAGACAGAGTAGGGGGAGGGTTGACATATATGCAGATGTTAAAGACCTGTTTCTAGAAGCTATTTGGTTTCCCCAACTTCTTCAAGGAGATAAAACCCACTTTCATCTAGTGCCCTGGCAGCTTCTTCTCTCTAGAAAGGCGTTCTGTCGGGAACTCTGCTGTCTCTTTTTGAGCATAGCTCAATTTTCTTTCTTTTTTTAATCTAAGGATTTCCTTATACATTTTGTATTTTCTCACATACCTAAAATAAAACACAGTATTTTAGGACCCCTTTATGATATCCTGGGGCACCTCCCTAGGCATCCCATTTTCTTTCTACCTTTGATGATGACATTTCTGACAAAGTACATCTTCAGAATGAAACTTTGTCAACTGGATCAGAATAAAAGTATATTAAAGGTTGGATCCAAATTTTTGCATCCTCAATAGCAGTATGTGCGGTACCTGCAGCACACGGTTCCATCCGTCATGATGTTCCTCTTCCTTCAGTTCTTAGCCTGTAGACACACCTCAGTACCAGCTAACAGTTCTTGATGTAAATTGAAACATGGAGGGAGGCAGAGGGGAATGTTTTTAATGTCTTGCCAAAACACCTTTGCTGCAACCTTATAGCATTCTTTTGTTTTATAGTCAAAGGGGATACACTCAGTTGGTCATCATCCTCTACAAACACTATTGATCTTTTTTGACTATAATTAATGATTTACACCCATCCATTTTTTCCTCTTTACTATAAAAAAAATTGAAAATATTTAGCCTTAGCCTTTGTTTCCTCATAATTCTTGTATTCCAGTCCTACAGTTGTTTTCTTTGTCCCCCTCTGTTTTCTCCTGCTTATCTATATTTTGAAGATAGAATACCAGAAAGTGAATTCTGTAGCTTATATAAAAACGTGTTTTAGACAGTGGAAATGTGCCTTATGGTCTTTGTGTTTTATACTCTGTTATTACATCTCAGAATGACAGTATAATTGTAGAGATGTTATTGTTTCTTTTGTAAACTATCTGAACATCCGGATATTTCTCTGCTTTAATGATGCATAATCAGCCATTATCCATCTTATATTTATGCTTTGGTTTAAGAAATTAATGACAAACTGGCAACGGTAATAATAATTTGGCACTTTTCTTAGCACATTCAATCCTGAATTAGTCAGATTTCATATATCCAAAAGGAAACATTTTCCCCCTAAAAAATAAAATGTCAGAGTCTAATCATTTAATATAAAAATATTTTAAAATTGAAATGTACAGTTTTAATAAACAACAATGTGACATAACAATTTAAGATGGACCGGAAGAAAGTTAGGATTACATATAAATACCCACGACTGGCACTGATTGTATTTGTTTTCTGACAGGATAAATCTGAATCATCCCAAACGTTTCTGTGCTCGTCTGACATCAGAAGTCTTCCAGAGAAAGATTCTCTTAGTAACCAAAATACTAATTTAGAATTTTTTATATTAATAAATTATTTTTCCAACCAAGAACTCCCTAGTTCTGTATTTCATGTCATGAAAAGCAGTGTTTCTCATATGAGTAATTGTCATGTTGTGGGCATTAGTAGCTTACACAGATGGGACTAGGTAGAGTCACCTTTCTACTGGAATTTTTTAAAAATAAGGAGCAAACTTTAATGCCATTATCTCAGCCCCATAGTGAGTGAAAAACCTTAATCCTAAAATCAGAAAAAAGGGATTCTGTATTAATGGTGTGAGGCAGGATTTTGTTCATCTAAAACTAATATGTTAGAAAATCATCATTATATTCACTGAGTGATAAGTATCTTAATAAATTTCATGTGTGGGAAACTAAAACCATCTATTTTAAAATATGGAGTATATAATAATATGTGATGATAGCTAATTTTTACATACCACGTAAGGTTTAAACATGTGCCTTGCACTTTTTCCAGTGTGTGTATGATCATTTACTCCTTAGAATAACCTTATTAAGTACTATGATTAACCTTATCATACAAATGAGGAAACTGAAGTGAAGGAGATGTTAAGTACTTTGTCTAAGGTCACACATGTAGTCAGTGGTAAGGTTACAATTTCATTTCATAATCTTAACAACTAGAATCAACTTTCTTCTCTAAAATCACATATGTTTTCTTTCATGTCGGTTTGAGTTCAGGATGTCCATGTGCTCGTTGATTGATTTCTCGATGTGATTCTGTTAATAGATTTCTATATTTATGTGATTCAAAGAAATATTTAGATTAGGTGACTTAGGTAATACTCTCCCTTTTATGAAGTTATTCTACATTGTGTGGGTATTTAGTTTTTATCAACTGTCACATTTTAAAGGTGCATTAAAGTATAAGGATGAACGAGTTGTCTTATCTTTGAAATTGCTCAAGCTCTATTCTCAGTTATGTGAGGTCTGTACTCATGATAACTACAGTTAAGGGCAAGTTTGTTTACTGTTGTTCTGTATTCACATTCCTTCCAATCATCTCCGAATGTTCAAAATATAGATGCATCTTTAGGAAGATTTCCTGACAAAGTGCAAAAATGTTTAGTGTTAACATGTAGAGCATTAATAAACATAGCTGCTTTTATTTCTAATATATTTAGAGCTGGATAACCCTGGCATATGAATATTTTAAAGAAAACTTCTAGTAATATTTAGAAAATCTACTTAGGAATCTTCGGGCTGAGGAATGGACTTCATGGCCATGGTGATTCAGAACAACTGGATTTTTATTCTTACCTGTTAATCATTCACCTGGCTCTAAATTTGATTGACTGGCTACCACTCTAGTATTACTACTACAACTACAACTACAACTACTATAATTCTAATAATGATCTTGTTAGGTTGGTTTACCCCAGTTTTATTGTCAGCTTCTTAGCACCAGGGTCAAAACCTGAGCAGCTTTAATCTAAAGCAGCAATAAAAGGAAGCAACGGTCATTCAAGCTCCTGGACATCTTGTCCCTCTCATGCCTCTGAGTACCCCTCAAATGGACTCTTTCACGTGGTAAGGCACATCTGAGATGCTAAATGGTGAATCTTGCCACTTTGAAAGGGGGAGTTGAAAGGGTTTGTAAAACCTTTCAGTGCAGCCTAGGAATTTTATTCTCAGGCTGAGGGGATTGGTTCCCTGCATTGAATTAAAGGATGGCAGGGCTGTAAAGGACTTTATTTTACTAAAGGAAGTTATTCAGAATAGAAAAATGGTCACATTGTAGGAATTTTAGGAGAAGAAAATTAGTAATCTCCCTTATCCCAACACACAGATAGACACACACACACACACACACACACTCATACAAATACCCACAAAGGTTTTTAAAAAACCCAAACAGATGGATCATTTTAATGAGAATCCTATCCCCACCAATAAGTGACCATCTTATTCACAATTAATATTTATTTAGTGCTTTATTGTCTAAAAGTGTATTTTACATGCATCATTTCATTGAATCATTACAACCTGTTTTGAAGTGGTAGTTATTACTTTCTTGGTTTTACAGATGAGGACACTGAGTCTTAAAGAGAAAAAAATCTTTGTTTATGGTAGCTGCCCAGAATAGCTTGTGTGTGGGTATTGACTTCTCTGTTCTACACTTCCCTGGGTCTTGTAAAATCCTCTTAAATGATCCACCACCTAGTTTGGAGGGGTACCTGTTGACTAAAGTATCTCAACTAGAGAGCAGAGAGCCAGCCAGCAGGAAATTACTACATATATGCACGAGAGAACCTTGTCATCACCCATCTTTGGAAGCAAGAATGATAAAACACTACAAACTAATGGTGTCTACAGAAATTCTTTCAGTTCAGATTTTTTGAATGAGTGTGCTACTTATAAGTGTACTGAAAAGAGTGCTGAATTCATGGTCAAAATAGGAAGGTTTCAACTCCAGTTTTTCTAATTGTGAGTTCTGTGACCTGAACATGTAACTTATTCTCCCCAAGCATTAATTTCTCATCCAGTAAAAGGATGAGAATATCTATTCTGTAACCTTCATAGTATCATCAAGAAGACCAAATTCAATGCAACATATGAAGATTCTTTGAAAACTGCAAGATAGCTGAGAAGTGTTCTAAGGTGAGGAATGGAGGCAGGGGTAGAGGTTGGGTCAGGATGTGTCCTAAGCATGTAGAGACCTGAGTTTTCTTGCCACTTTGACACTTCTGTCTAGAGTTAGGATGGTCCAAAGTGAGTGAGGAACTGTGTGCCACAATATTCCAATGTCCTTATCCACCATTCAAATGAATTGCAGCTGCAAAGGAAGTTGTCTTCATGGCATGTTTTTCCTTGATTTTGCTAGGACTGGTAAATATGTCTTTTTGTTAAATTAAAAAAGGTCACACTGTGTAACCACTATTGGTTATTAGTGTGTCCTAAGCATAAGGATAATAAAACAAATAAGGAGGTAAAATTTTTACCTCTGACAGAAGTCCCTGCTGTTAAGATGCCAGGAATTCCATTTAATAAAGTAAAGTCATTATAAAGGGCTTGGCTTGACTCCCAGAACAGGAGGTTCCCCAGTGAGAATCCACCTGTTAGCAAAGTCTTCATCTCTCTGTTTGGAGTCACAGAAGAATGTACATTATCCAGAGGAAGAAACAGAGGATCTGGAGGGATATTACTTCCCCCACACAATTCAAAGACTGTAGAGTTATACCTCTATTAGAAGATAGGATGTATTCCAACTATACCCTCTGTTGTTTGAAACTTTTTTTAAAAGGTAGAAATAATATTGGAAGCAAAGGAAACAGGGAGACAGAGATACAGATTAATACCTACCAAAATATGGTCCATGCACAATCATTCAGTAACTAGAACTCTCTCATGCTGAGGAGTTAAAATGCCCATTGAGAAATGGTTGGAATTGGCTAAGAGGATGTGTGACTGACTTTGAATAATAAAGCAAGTGGGAGTTTGGGAACGCTGAAGATATTCTGAATCACGAATTTCACACCAAGTCAGTCTTGTGTATTACTAATCACAATAATAATTCATATAGGTAGAGCTCTGTAGTCCCAAGCCTGGAAACTTTAGGCCCCAAATCACACAGGCTATCTCCTGCATATTGGAAGTCTTACGAAGTTGTATAATGTATACAGTGCTCCCTCTACCTTCCTGATAAGCAGTAGACGGCACTGGCTAAGAGCACAGGATCTAGGGCGGCTTTGGGTCAGTTACTGAACCTTTCTATACTTCATTTCCTCACATGTCAAGCAGGGATAATAATTACGCCTATCACATAGGGCTATTGGGAAGATCACATGATTTTTTGTATAGAAAAGCCTTAGAATAACTAACAGTAATGTTATCTGATGAATAATTATTGAACAGGTTTGAATGACAAGCAGATTTAAATCTATTGCTACTTGTGAAATTAAGTTTACCTCCATTAGACATTTTTCTTTTCCAGTACTTGGGCCCTTTCATGCCCAATCTGTGTGATGTGGTGACTAAAGGCATGAGTTATGAAGTCAAATTGTTTGTGTTGAAATTATGACTCTACTCTTTATTAGCTGTAATCTTGAGTGAATTACATAACTTATGCCTGTGTTTCCTCATCTGTAACATGGGGATGATAAAAATCATGAAGTCATTTTTTTGTGGTTAACGAGTAAATGAGATAAGACATGGAAAGCTCTAGAATAGTATCTGGCACGTGCTAAGTGCTCATTCAGTGTCAGCTGTTATTATCACTATTTTCCTCTGAAACTTTCTTTCTGTCTGTAACTGAGAATACTATATACTCCCTGAGTATCTGCTCTTTCCCAATGTTCAAGACCAACCTGATCTACATTGAAAGATACAGGTAATCTGTAAGTCATCACTCCATATCACAGCGAAACATCATCTTGTCCTCCAGGCAAACACTGACCTTGTTGTCCAGCTTTCATGCGTGGCTTTCTAATATGGTCCTAGTGTCCTGGTTTCTAGTGTAGCACTCAGCTGATCCTCCCTTAGGACTCTCTTGCACCCCTGGGGTCCTTTATTTCTGTCTTTCAGGACAGTCAGTACCTGAGATTCATTGGCAGACCTCTCTGATATTCACTTCCTGCCAGGCCGCCATGCATTTTGACTGGTAGAAACTGGGGACTTCAAAGCCCTAATCCACAATGCCTATGAGATTGTGCTGAATGTCCCATGGGTCTTGGGCCCATTATGTTTGACTATTCAGAGGGGCCTCTATTCCTTCTTGAAACCCTCCCATCTGCATAAAGAGTCTATCCAGGTCTCAGCCCCTCCTGCTCTGTCCTGCCCACTAACCATAGCCTCAGTGAACAAGCAAGAGCCATTGCTAGATTAATTGATATTCTACGTTTCCAACTCATCTCATAAAAACAAATATTTGGAGATACAAATAAGTAGACGGGATTTTCTCAACTCAGCATCTAATTCTCCTTCTTTAGAAATTATATCAGTGTTTGTAGTAGGACATATTTTTACTTGTGAATACAAGTATATTTCATTGGTGTGTCTCTGTGTGTGCGCATATGGATGTGCATAGTTTTCTCAATAAATTCTGGAATTATATCATTAATAAAAGGAGAGATACATAGAAGAGAGAAATTGGTCATTATAATGTATGGAGATTACTAATATCTGACTAATTTTGTTCTCAGTGACAGTCTATGTCAGGCTATACCTATTCAAGGGAAAACAACATGAGTGGTTTGACAAAGAACAAACTGGTTCTTTGGGGTGTGGATACTGGTTTCATAATGGAGATGCTGGTTTGCCCCAGAAAATCATCATAGTGCAATAAATTGTGTGACTCAGGTATCTTAGATCTCAAGGAGAAAAAGTTCTCTTAGTAGCTGGAATCTGGGTGAACTTGGAAGGTTTTTTTTTTTCTCTTTCTGTTTATTATTTTCATTTTTTAACACATTAAAAGCAAATTTCTTTGGCTATGGTAAATAGAGTTGTTCAAGTCAGTCATTAAAAAATGAGAAATGTAAAGATATAAACTAGTTCTACTGGAAAGTGAAAACAAACAACTTACTATAATACTCCAGAAAGCCTGATAAATAAATAAATGTAATTATTGTTACTAGACAACCATTCATAATAATTCAAAGTAAAAGTAATGCAGTTGTTTAAAAATCTATGCTGTCCAAAATTAACTTCAAGTGAGTACTTAAATTTGAATTAATTAAAAGTAAGTGAAATTTAAAATTTAGTTCCTCAGTTCCCTCTAAGGCTCCCTATGGCAGTGGCTACCATGTTTAGCAGCTCAGAAAATTCTGTGGGCCATCACTGATTCACATAGTTTCATATTAGATCATTGAAGAAGGTTCAGTTGGCACAACACTGCTTTAAATAATTCCCGTGCTTAAGATGTTCAGTTTAATAGAGCCTTAGTTTAATGTTTTTATTGTTTGATTCCTTGGTTCCTGATTCTCTGGTTTTCCAGTTTCTTCTTGTGCCACTTTTCAGCGCATAGAACCTCCTCATGCAATCAGTGATCTTTTTTATTCTGGTACATCTCAGCACTCTTAGACATGTTATTCCTCAGGATTGTTCTTTTTCCTCTGGTTGACGCCCATCTTTTAAAATTTAGTGCCGCTATCACCTGGCAGGTAACCTTGCCTACACTTCTCTCTTTGTGTTAGGTGTCCTTAGACTCTCAGAGTCCCAGTGGCACCTTGGGCTTATTTATTTTATGACTCATCACACAGATCAAAACTGTCCTGTAACTCCCTTCCTATCTTGAGTTACTTTATAGAAAATCCTAGTTATGTATATGAATTTTACTTATGTTCATTGTTGGGCAACCATGAAACTTTTGATTCCAGTTTTCATTTTAAGAATAAATGGGAAAAAAAGAGGAAACTGGTGTTTGGGTGTAGAAAAATAAGTAAAGTGAATGGCAGGTGGTAGAATTTTCAAGGAGTCCTTAGCAGGAGAGATCAAAAAGAATACAGGAAGCAAAGACAGGTTTCAGAACTGCACCCCAGAGGGATCCTTGAGGAGGGGGTCCAGTGTGTGTAGAACAGTGCTTTATAATGGACATAGCATTGAAGAGTTAATGCCACAGAACCCATGTTTTGGGCCAGGGGTTTGAAAAAAATTGATTCCAATTAGGTTATGTACAGGTAACCACAAACTTTTTCAAGCATGTACGGTATTTTGTAACTCTAAGAACTTGGCAGAACCAAGGAACTGGGATTCAGTAGACAGAAGAAGTCAACTGCTGGTCATTAAATCACACAAGCATTGGCCAATTAGAAGACCACAGCATACCTCTTACTTTGGATGTCCTCATCCACAATATTTTGTCAGTTATTGCTAATTACTAATTATTACTAATTTGAGATGTATGAAATATCATTGATTTAGTATTTTGCTAGAGTTATGTCCCTAGTTGCTTGGGTTTAGTACACATGTATATATTTTAAAGAGATTACTGAAATTTTTTCTGGCACTATTTCTCTCAACTTAGTTTTAAAATCTTCAGCTGTAGATCACCCTACATGGTGGCTTTCAGGAGTCCAACCTTTTTAAATGAGGAAGAACTTGTGTGTAATTAACTGTTTATTTGACAACTTTTCTATCAACCCCCAGCAGAATAACACATGTGCGTGAGCCCATGCACACGTACCCACACACGCGTGCACACACGCTCGTGAGCAACTTGAAGACAAGGATCCTTCTTTCCTCTCTATATTTTCAGTATCTATCTCATAATGATTATTTGATCAATGATGAAAAAGAGGAAAGGCAGGGAGATTTGGAAGAAAGGGTGAAGAAAACTTTTTATACCGAGTCATTATACAATCTTTCTATAATTTGGTTCTCATCACATCACACTTACTCTTCACTTAGTAATATGGCCTTTTAAAATTCATTCTGAGAAGTCATGCTATGTCTAATTTGCTTTATTTTATAGCAACTAATAAAACCCAGCTTGCTACCATTTCTTAACTTTTATTGCCTCACAAAAAGTGTCCTTTTAATGATACATCCCTTTAGCACTTTATGGCCCCCTTCTAAGTAAGGTCCCCTTCCAAAGCCAGGAGATACCTGAGAACATTTTTCTCCTTTTTTTCTGATCTCTCTCTGAGGAGACAGCAGCTTTTAACTTATTCTTTCCTTTTGGATTTTTAAAAATTAAAAGCAAGACATGCTAGTTAATTAGTAATCATCATAATAACATACATCAGTGAGATACAGTAATGACACATTTAAAGTAAAACATCATAAAAAGGTGTGCACCAAAAGACTAATGCCTATATTTGACATATCAGGAAACCGAAATCCAGAAATACAAGCTCAGCTGCACAGGATCGGAGAGAAAACTGGGCTTATATCAGAGACACTATAGGACAAATCAGAAATAGATTTAGTTCCTGTTACGTCATAGGTCACCTACTACAACACCGTTTTTAAACTGTTACTAAAAGAAATAATTGACATAATCTATGGTAGTTGTCTAGTCCCCTTTCCTTATCTCTGTAGGTACCTCTTTATTGAAGATTGGACAGTATGTAAAATACTATTATTTGCCTAAGTCAGATTAGAGACTGTAGATTCAGTGAAGTAAATAAAATTGTCAATGTTAGGGATCACTTGCTTCTGAACTATCTCTTGGTCCCTAGATTTAGGATGGTTTACAAGGTTTCAGGCAGAAAAAATTTCTCCCTCATTCAGGAACATCCAGTTCTCAGCATGATGAATGTTACAGGTGCTTAAATCACAGCATTTGGGAATGTTTAATGAATGACTAGGGCAGATGGACTATATTATTTTTTTTTATCATGAGTTGATCTGTCTACAATTGCAAGTCTGAAATTTAAGAGTGTACTCTGTGCCATTCCAAATTTCATGCACGATTGACATGGTCCACTAAAATTGATTAATCCTTGCATCTCAGAACCAAAATAGGACCAGCTTTCTCCTTGTTGACATGGCTGTAATTTTAATCTAATTTCTGAGGAGGAAATGGCATGAGTACTTTGAATAAAAATAATATAGATTTCATTAGTTATTCATAACCATCTATCCCCTACCCTTGAATTAATGTGCTAAAAATCCCTACATGTGATTACTTACAATAATTTCAATGGAAATAACTTAGACTTATTCAAATTATGTTGTTTAAGAAAGAAAAATGATTGTAGACAGACTCATTTTGTAATATTATCAGGAAATATTTTTTGTTTGGGTAGAGTTTGAGAAAGCTTGAAGGAGTAGACCTTTTCATTTTCCTGAAAGAATGAACTGGTAAACAGAGATAACTACAGATAGTAAGTTGTAGACTTTTGGTTGATTTCAGTAGTGATTGATTAATTCTAATCTGGAATTCAGTTAACTACCCCACATTCAGTATTTATCACAAATATTTTAATAATAAAAATGTCCAGCTATTAAAGGTTACAAAGACATAGATTTTATCTGCTAGTATCATAAGTTCATTATGAACAACTAATAAAATTTTTAAAATACAGAGACATAAATTTAAATTGCCTGTATTATTCCCCTAACTGAAATAATTTTGTAACATTTTCTTTAAAAAGTGTTCTTTTTTTAAATTAGTGTGAGCACATGGCTGTGTGTGTATATGTGTGTACACTAGCCCACACGGATTATTATAATTGTGTGTGTGAATAATTGTACACTGTTCTATACCCCACCCTGTTCATGTCATGTCATAATATGATGTGTGCATTTTATCGTAAGAGTGGACTGACCATTCTCTTGCTGTTGGGCACTTTAGTTGTTTCCAAAGATCGTTTATTAATATAAGCATAGAGCTAGAAGGGGGCTTAGAGAGGATTTAATCCAGTCTCTTTCCTTCATAATTAGATTTTATAGTTAGGACTAAGGTTTAGAAAGGTTAATTGACTTAGAGATTTTTTTTTCTTTAGAAAATAAATGTGAGTTATGTAATTCCAGAAATACTTTTTTCTTAAAAAAATAGAAATGAAAGAAAAATAAACTCAATCGTCAAGGCACATTCAAAATAGAATAAAAAATGTGGATGAGTAATCTATCATTGGGGTGACTAATATATCATTCGCTATAAATATTTTCTTCCCATTTTAAAAGGCAAATGCATTCATGTAACAACTTTTGTAGTCTCTATCACTGTAAGAGGCACACAAAATATGGCATTGTATGAAAATCAGAAAATGAATCTAGTCTATTTCTTCAAGCTAAGTTAATTGCATGGGTATAAAGTGAGCACATGTTGAAAAGTAAACAGTTTTTAGAATTCTTTCCATTCTAATAATCTAAGTTATTGCAATGAGCAATAATACTTTTTCCACTCTAGGATGTAGCTACTTGGCATTTAACTTATGCTTCATTTCCTTATATAGTGTTGTGAACACTGTAATTTATGGCTTCTACATCAGTCTAAATGATAGTTTAGACGGTAAATGCCCTTAGGTTTAAGACACATGCAGTTCTTGAGAGTTTTGCCTTTTCTGTTCTAACCAATGCCCAATAGTGTCCAGGGGTGTGATTTTTTAAATGTAAGTATGGCAATGGGCTATACTTCATTCTCCAAGAGCAGTGTGATGGTGGAACCAAGCCTCTTCAATGATAAAGGCCTAAGTCTGCTGATGTCTAGACTCAGTTAAGACTACTGGATAAGGAGTCAAAAGTATCAGAAATGCTGGCACTTATTCTAGGCTATGGGGAACATTTCCTTGCCAGATTACCTAAAGCTATCATTTAATGTATAGATTCAAATATCATCAAACTTTAAACAGGCTGGTTCCTATAAAAGTCCCATAACACTTATGAAGAAATAGTTTTTAGTGCAAAAAATACTATTACAGATTTTGTCTCCGTGTCGGTAGAATAAAATTTGAGAATAAAATTAGATTTTATTAGCTATTCATGCCTGCCTTTGCCACCCAATGAAATGGAGTCTCTAGTATTAGCTTTCTCTCATTCTTTTTCTATCTTTATCTTTATCTCTGTCTCTGTCTCTCTATCTCTATCTCTATCTCTGTCCCTCTCTCTCTCTCTCTCTCCTGGATTCCTTACTAACATTTCCAGCCTCCAGTTCACATTTTCCCCTGAATGTTCCACTGGTACTTCAAACTCAATATGTTCCAATCAGAACTCGTCTCCTCCTCCCAATCCTATCTCTGTGACTTGTCATGTTTGTATTTGCACATAATGGAGTTCAGTACTTGGGCCTTGAAAGAGTGAACTTCTTTCTTGGTAGTTGAATAGTCCATTCTCAATAGAACTGGTCTAAACTTGGGCTAGCCTTACCTGGTTATTAATGGTGTCATATCTCTCAGAGCAAAGTAGTTGAGTTTTTAAGAAAACTCAAAAATTCCATGGAGGATTTTTTTTTCCTGTTCAGTGTTTTTAAACACACGAAGCCTTAGATTCAATTGACTGGGAGTTCATCTTTTCAACTCTCAACCTCACATGTTTTATGGCTCTTGTGTTTTCGCAAACTATACCAACAGATATAATGATATGGTATCCTTGCCAGAGGGTTTTATGGATAGTACCCAATTATCCCATGCAGATGTCTTTGATCTGAGTACATATCACCCTGACTTAGTAGGTGAGGAAACAGGAAGCAGAGGCACAGGGAGCCAAGCAATGTGTATGGGATTTAGAGCCATTCTGACAACTCCAGTGCCTAGGGCTGCCAACATGTGGGAGCATTTCTCTGTTGCTTTGAACTTCCAGGATATGTTGCTTATGAATGTTCTAGTATAACATCCAAGATGATACTATCAGGACCACACTGTGATCCCCAGACTGAACCAGATCATGGAATTTGATTAATAAGAATCAGATCGTTAGAAGAGATCTTGGATATCATCTTGTTCAGTTACTTATGCATGAATCCCCTTTAAACAAATTTATGACCTGAGTTCACTCAGCCCTTATTTGAATTCCTTCAGTGTTATAGGGAACTTGTTATCTCTTAAGCTAGCTACCACATTTTCCTCATTGCTAGAAGGAGCGTCTTAGGCCAAACCATCGCTTGTGTTCTTGTAGTTTTCATTCATTTATGCAAATTCTTCCCTTAAGCTACCCATGTATGTCTGTATGTCTCATAGTCTTCCATCAATGGTTGTTCCAGGACAAGAAGACAGATACCATGCCCCTTCTCTCAACTCAATATCCTTAGTTCTCTCAGATGTTTCTAATGTGACACAAATTTTTATATTTCATTTTTTCAAACCTCCTTTTCTGACCATACTCAAGTCTCAAGTAAATGTATATACAGTATACTTTTTTCAGTGATGACTAATGGGCCCTTCCTTCTCCATCATTTTAGGAAGAGAAAAATCAGTGATATGCTACTTCCTCCCTTCACACCCAACCAATCTCTCCTTTTATCTTTTTCTGTTTCCATCTTTCTGTCTTCCTCTCTTTTATATACACACACGCACACACACAAACTTCCATGCCTTGCTTCCTACTCAGACTAGGAATTGCCTAGGCAAGTGTAGCTCATGCTTGCAGACTAGTATTATAAAAATAATTTGGCTTTCAGCTGCACACAGGAAGATTTGAATTCCAGCATTGCCACTTACTAGCTAACTCAGTGCACTTCTGTTTCTTCACCTGCAAAATGGAAAATTAAATTCTTTTCACATTGGCAAGTAATGACGTGACAATTAAATGAAGTAGTAAATGGGAGAGTGCCTGTTCATAATAAAAGCTCATAAACTATGAGTTTCCGTTCTACCGTGGGTCTACATTCGCAAGAGCCTACCTACCAGTTTTATTATGGTTTGCTGCATCAAACACATATGTTTTCTTTCAGAATTTAGTCATCCCATATTTTTTTAATATCACAAATCTTCAGTATTCAAAATTAGTATAGCATGTTTGAATTTAAACACTTGTAATTGAAAGAAGTGAAAATCCAAACAATGCTTTGGGTGAGGCAAATGCTGTGCAGGAGATGATCACTGGAAGCAGCTTGTAATGTAGATGAACAGTGCCCCTTGGAGCTGTTTTAAAAGCAAAAAAAAAAAAAAAGATTTTACATATGGCAAAGTGCTTGTGTATATTTATCCAGCCCGGCATATTATCAGTGTGTCTTCTTTAGCAGTTATGAGCTTGTGTTGTTCTATAATTACACATAACATTTTTTTTTCTTCCCCCTTGCAGACTTCTGCCCTATTTAGGGGAAAAAAATCATTAACCCTTTTTTTCTTTAATAATTCCCTTTCCCCTTCCTGTGTTTCAAAAGAGATAAAGTCACTGAACCATAGTGGGCAATAACAAAACCTAATTAGGAGGAAGCCCTGTCTTTCTCACCAACAGTTTCTCAGCCTGACCCCCATTGACACCCTGACTGTTCTGTCTCCATCTTGGCTCCCATTCACAATATGCTTTCAACTCCGTGGTTAGCTAGGGGGACCGAGTGTGGCCACACTGACTCTATTTTCCCCAGGCTAAGACACCAGGATTCCAAAAGTAAATACTGAAAGGGAACACCTTCCTGAGGGCCAACTGTTTAAGATCTTTCTCCATTTATTTTATCTAATGAACACAAAGGCTTGCTTTAATAATCTTTTACTAACTGACTTCACTACATCCACTCAGCAACAGAGACTTATTTTCCCTGTAATAGGATGCAAGATTAGGGGAAATGGGTTGCTTCTTGTCTCAAGTATTGTCTTTATTTTTGAGACAATTGTCATACACAAGGCATATATATATACATATATATATATTTGTGAATTAAAATCTATAGCTGAGTCTACGTTGTTATGAGTCACCATTTCCATACAATATTGTGAATCTTCACTGTTTGTTAGTACTTTCATATAGAATTGGGTAGAAGAAAGGATTAATTTTGTGTAGATGTTTAATGTTACTTTACAATGATATATCATTGAAAATAAAATAGGGGGGGGTGATATAGCTCAGTGGTAGAGTGCATGCTTAGCATACACGAAGTTCTGGGTTCAATCCCCAGTACTTCCATTAAAAATAAACAAATAAATTAATTAATTATCTCGCCCTAAACAAAAAAAAGTAAATAAATGAAAAATTTTTTAAAAAGAAAGAAAATTAAATAATTGGGGGTGTTAACCCCTAATTCAGATGGAAAGCGCAGGAAGCTACACATTCATTAATATGCAACAAATGTTCTATTTATCTGTTACTGAATATTACTTGCAGATTAAAAGAGAAAAAACTTATTATTTCCTTTTCTTGGAAATTTTAAAAACAGGTTCGCCAGCTAGTAGAGAATGTAGATATATAGATGGTTGTGTTGTGATTATAATTTCTCTGTGTATTTTGTTTTGTTTTTATAAAGAAAAGTGTTTGTACCCATGTGTTCAGCAACAACAACAACAAAAAGGAGGACAGGTCTACTCGTCCTCCATATTGGCGTAGACTAATCTTGTAAAAACACAAATCTACCAGTTTCCGTGTCCTTGAATAAAGGTCTTTAGTAATTGACTGCTAATTGTTCTAAAATTGTAAGTAAATTTAGTAGAGAATATTAGTAGTTTAAAATTATTTACTAAAAGTTTTTAAGAGTAGTGGGAGCATTGTATCCAAATACTTAAGTAATTGGTGTCACACCCCTGCCTCCCACCCATTTAATAATAGAATAAAGAGGGGAAAGAAGGATATTCTACAAGGAAGCTCACTTTCTTCATGGGATATATATTATTATCTCAAAAAGGTTTTCCATCCTTTGAGAATAAGGGGTTGTTACTTTTAAAAATACCAAATAAGGAAACATTTTAATGATAAACTTAGAAGTACGTAAGCCTGATCTCTAGCATTTTCTGGCTTTAAAAAGTCCTAACAGAAGGTCATGTAAATGAGGTATTTTTATTTTGCTGCGATGATAAAGAGGAATAAGTCAAATTTTATGGATAAAAGGGGTTTCAAAGTCAACTGTGTCACTGTTTACCCCCTCCCCCCCACTTTATTGTAAAGATTTTTCCATTGGGGTTAATATACTAGATATGTTATGAAAAAGAGGGCAAATACATATTATGTAGCTATTGATTTTTAATTTTCATTTGGAGCCCCTCTGGGATATTATTGCTGATGAGCTCAGAGCAAATGTGTGTCTGGGCCTTTAGCCAGGGATTTAAGTCGGCAACGAGGTTTATTAAGGAGAAAATGGGTCCCTTAGGATCACTGCAAGTATACAGCACCAAGCCTAAAAGTACAGTCAGGCTTTCTGCTTCCTTTTGTCCATAGTTCTGAGGGGCAGAGCCAGCCCTGAGTTTTGTGGGCCTTGTAAAGTGACCCTCCTCAGGCTAAGGGCTAGGTGACTCTCAGGAAAAGGGAAAGCTTTCAGTCCACGCTTTTCGTTTCTAAAAGATTGAAAGCAAACTCCATCAAATTACTGACAGAGGAATCAGCATTGAAATGCCTCTTTGAAAGAGAAGTTAAACACCAATTACTAATGAGTATTTGCCTCCTAAAACAGGTTTGAGGGAGGTGGGAAAAAAGTAGAGGATTGTGTAACACGGGAATGAATAGTTAGGACGACTCAAAAGAAAGTTATTGCCACTGCTGAAATTGCTTTGTCATTGTTTTGCATCTAAGAACAGATAACTGTAAAGTTGTATAAGATAGACCATTGAATAGAATCCTAGCATTGAGTTAAAAGGGTGTTTAGAGGTCTAGTCTAGACTTGTTTTATGGAAAAGAAAATTAGTGGATTGGCAATTGTCAAGCAATATGAAGGGGTTCCAGGTGATGTTTATATACGTATTTATTGTTTTTATATTCTTCTGATTCTCCCAACTTCAGACTAAGACTTTTGAGGTCTAGGAGTGCAGTCTGAGTTCCAGAACCAAGCTACTGCACCCTGGCCTATCTCAGGCCAGACCCTTCTCAAGGTGTCACAGAACATTGTCCCCACCTCAGCGATTCTTGGACTTTCCACCTAGTTTGGTCTGCTCTGTCTCCGCCACCTAATATCATCAGTGGAGCTGGTTTTATCCTCTGTAGATCCCACATATTTTACACAGTGATTGGCAAGCTGTGGTCTTACTAATTATTCTATGCTGAGAAAATAAATGACCAAAAACTGATTTATAGCTTTCTACTCAGTGATATTTAGAAGATTTATTTACAAATAGAAATGGTTTTTTCCTTTATTTTTCTGAATATTTTTATGTAGAATAATTAGTTGATGAAAATCCATTTCTTACAGAGTCGGGAACTTGAGGGTGAAGAGACTATAGCATGTCCTAGGAGGCAGAAGAACCATAGAACGTATTGGAAAATAAAACTAAAATTATAAAATATTCTCTTAAAAGCATCTTGTCAAATGATGACAACACATTTATACCCTGTTAATAGCATATATTTTTTAAAAGCAGTATTGCCTATTTCCTCTTAGGATTTCACTAGGGGAAATTATTAATATTTCCGGCTTCTGTGTGTATTTACTGTATGCAATCCTTGCTCTACTGTTTCTCTTTGGTTTCACCAGTTGAGGGTCTTCCTCCCGGTGCTTTGCTCACATTTCACAAACCTGATTCATGGTGTTTCCTGACACTGAACCAATCCAGTGTCAGATTTAGAAATCAGTACTCATTACCTTAAATGCATCCTATGGTGGTTAACCCAAGGGGAGCTTGAGATACGGGCATTCCGCCAGGAGGTGAACCAGAGCAATTTTGGTTACAGCTGATTTGTGGTTTGATCTTTGCAGATATACTTAACTTTGATCTCAGTTTTAGGAAGTCATCGCAGTTCAGTGAAGCCAAATGTGGTAAGTGCCTAAAGACAGTGACTTCAGTGCATATATTTTATCAACTGGATATTTTTTCTTAGCCAAAAAGAAAATTATGACTCCTTCATATAACTTACATGATGGTAGAAAGGTAGTCATATAGCTTTAAAATAATTAATAATTGATTATTCATTAGCTCTGGAACAATGCATAACCTATAGGAAAAGGATTCTCAATATTGGTTTCTGACAAATGGTTCCCCATTACATTCAGAATTCCCCAATTTAGAGATCAGTATTGTTATGAGAAAGAGAGAGGGGGAAGCTGTATATTTTATATATGTTTTTATAAAAATATTACAAAATTTTAATATTACATACATATTACAAATATGTTATTACAAAAATTAAATGTGCATATAAATAACAGGTAGAAACTTCACTGAATCACAAAATAATAGGACAAAGGGGTGCTGCTTAAACTTTGAAATAGCTGACTTTCAGATAAATAAGATTAGTATTTTATTACACAGTGAGTAAAATGCACAGAAATTGTTACTTCAAGCTTACATACATATATAATACACTTTAAACCTATAAATAGGCACAAAGAAAGCATCAATCATTTTCTCAAATCAGGCAGTAGCATTTCTGAATACAACTTAGCCGTGATTTATCCTTTCCCTTCTAACCAGGATAATTTCAACTGTGATGTAAGAGAGACTTTTGTAAGTGATAGCGTTTCACTATGTTATCCTTCCTTGAGTTGAAAGCATATTTTATCTACCTAATAATTTTCTGTGAGTGTGGAGAGGAGTGAGTTTTTAGCAGTATTCCTTATCTTGGTTCAGCAGGCTGAAAAACTGACTTGTAGTTATGTATTCTTAAACACAATCTATTGTAGTGAAGTAATTTGCTTATGTCATGAAGTGTTTGTAAAGGAGGTAACATCCTACTATATATTTATACACATACATGTCATAGACAAATCACGTCAGTGATTATAAAACCACCTTCTAATCAGTTCTTTGGGTTTTTGTTGTCTTAAACTGTCTTCCTTTATTTGTTTATATTTGCAATATGAAACAGAAGCTCGGCACAAACATTCACACACTCACACCAGCCTGGGGAGAGGGAGCTGGGACAATGTCGCTTGCAGCTGGGCTGGGACAAGGTCACTCGGCAGCTGGGCTGGACCCCAGACCCTAAGGAGTGGGAGGGGGACCCCAGCCAGACTCCCCGCCAGAACCCCACCCCAGCGTCCATGGGAAATGGGAGGGTGGTCTCGGTGACTGCATCAGGGCTAATCAGTTCTTAAAGATACATATTTATAAGATTTTGTCTTTTGTTTATTTATTGCAAAAAATATAGGTTATGGATGGAATTTTCTTCTTACCCTTTTTATTTAAACCACTGTATTTAACTCAACTGAAAAAGCCAAGTCCTTCCTTTTCACTTCTACTCCAATGCAGTTGTCTCGAAAGCACAATCTTTTATATTAAGGCAAAACAATTTTTTTTATTTAGTAAGAAATGTTTAATTGATATATTCTTATTTTAAATAAGAATATATATGATAGGAAGGGCCTTACAAAACTTATAACCAGAAATTATGTCAAATAGTGAAGTGCAATTTAGGGGTCAAATTAATTATTGCTCTGTTTAAATGGGAACAACCACTTTTCCGGTTTCACGCCTATCCATTAAAAAGACAAACTTTTTTGAACTACAGTTTTTAGCTTCTATGTATGTATCAATTCTAAATAAGTATCAATCTTTGTGTCTATGCATTCTTCTGTTTTTAACACATTTTATACTTTAACCCTATGCAATTATCTCAGCTTCCGTTACATATAATAGGATATATTTATATCTCCTAAGTAAAAGGGACATGAATGGAGGTAGGTCGCTGTCATATTCCAGAGCCTTCTTATGAACGGTGTCTAGGAACACTGTAGGAGAGAACTAATGTGAAGTTAGGACATGCTGGGTTTTTATCAAACAAAGCTTTGTGTTTCTCTCCTACAGAGTGGAAGAAACATTCAACAGTGAAATAATTTTATCCTTTTAGACTGAATGTATTTTACTATAGTGAGAACTTCTTGTCTCGAGAAACAAGTCCTTTATCTTCCAAGACAGAGGAAAGAGCCTCTAGAAGAAACAAACATTTTAAAAAAATCCTGTAAAAACTGTTATGAATTTTAAGCTGAGGCCCTCTCCAGGGACACGATTGTGGATCCTAATTTTGGAAATAAGAGTTCCGTCCATCTAAAAGAGGTAACAGTCAGAAATCTGAGTCATTGACTTCTGACGTGAGATGGTCTCCCATACTTTGGAATGAAGCATTTCAGTAAACAGATGCTGAAGGAAGAGGTTCATCTACAGAAGAAGGTAAAATAGCCAAGCCTACACCAGTCCTCCCCACAATTTTTTTTTCCCTCATTCTGCTATACTTAAAATTCAGGCCGTAATTTAGGAAATATATCACTGCTCACCACTGGCTATCTTGAAAGTGAAACATACTATTCTGGTCAAAGCCCCACTTCCCTAATGGTGATTAAAACTGGGCAGAGAGCCCAAGGTAATAAAAACAGTCTCAGAGCTTTTCCACTAACCTTCGTCTGGGAAAAGCAACACTGGAGGTTTTATTTCGTGAAAAAATACACAACGTCCATATGATTAAATGCTCTTCAGTTTCTTTTCAACCACAGGCTGCACATCCAGGCCTTAATCGTGCCAGCTGTTCTCTTAACCCATCGCCTAAATATTGATCTGGAATGTAATCTGTCTTGATACAAATCCTTTTAAGTTTTCTTTTTTACAATTCATCTCTCTTATAAACCAATCGAAACATCTTGTCTCCTTAAAGAAAAGTGAGCTCTTGGAAGAAAAAATAAGAACAAAGATTTTTTTTTCATTCTGCATGTATTAAGGCAAATCCTTTATTCCCGTCTAAATTGAATTCAGTTAAGTGTCCACAGACTTCACCACAAAGATTGGCTGAGCTATTTTTCTTTTTAAATGAGGCCAAGTCTTGTTGGCACCCATGACGAAGACCATCCTGTGGGAGGGCAGGTTGCCAGCAGGTTTAACATTCACGGCCAGGGTTAACGACGTCTGCTCAGCTGCTTCCACGGTCAGCAGTGAAGCCACCTGGCAGGCCAGGGGCACACCTCCTGCATGGATATTACTGCCTCTGCTTTTCAGATGCTAGATATGGAAACAAAGAAAGAGATCCATTCACTGTCTCGTATTAAAAAAAAAAAAAAAGAACGATGGAATTGGGGAAGCTGGGTGAAAGGCACACAATAACCCAGGCCAATTTTGCAAGCTCTTATGATGCTTAAATGATTTCAAAATAGTAGTGTGGGGAAAAAAAATAGGATAATTAGAACAAGTAAAAATGAAGAAACCGAATTATAATGCATAAGCATGGCTTTATATTAAAAAATCAATTAAAAATTAAGGACAGAATAAAAATAAAACACAAGTATTTTTTCTTTCTTCTGCTTTAGCTACATACACACGAGTCTTGCTCTATGCCTTAAATCCTTTATAATTACACTTAGTGGGGTAAAAAGAGCATTAGTTTTAACCAAAGCAAAGAGGATTGTAAATGGATATTTGTCTGTCTCTGTCTCTATCTATGCCTCCGTCTCTTCCCCCACCACTCTTTTCTCCTTCTCTCCCTCCACCGTGACAGTTCTGACATTAAAAATACTGCTAAATCACTCTGATTCTGTTGCATTAGGAAAGTACCACTCAGGCCAAGTTTTCTAGAACCTGGTTCAGATCAGTTAGGTGTGGGGAGAAGAAGAAGGAAAAACAAAGAAATCATAAAAAACATGCTATTATTGCTTTAGTTACTTGTAAGGGAAGGATGTCAGTTACCATGGTTAAGAGCCCGGCTTCTGAAATCAAACAACTCAGATTCAAATTCTAATCATGCCTCTTACCTTTAGTGCCTAATATCTTTATTTTTAAAACAGAGGTGATCATAATATTATCTACCGTGTAAGTTTATTGAAAGGAATATATGAATTAATATATTCAAAGTACATAGAAGAGTACCCAGCAATGAATACTCAGTGAGTATTAACATACTTAGTGAATAAAGGCAAATATTCAGTACTGCCAAATCCTCAGAATGTTTCTGGATATTTGAAATACAGCTTACAAAACCTCACTTGAGAAGATCCTGCCATATGAACAGTAGGAGACTTGTGTTGTGGACACCCAGCACATCACAGCTTGTGACTCTCTGGTTGCACGGTCCACTTTCCAAATGTATGTCAGGCCAGCACATGTAAATAATTTAGTTTCTGCTGGTGTTTATCATACATTATTAAAATACCAGCTTGCAGTGACTGCTATCTTCAAGTCACTCTAAGGTTCTGCATTTTTACTTTGCTGGTATGTTTCCCACTTCTTCTACAGATTTAGTTATACAAATACGCATTTTAAAAATTGATGTTCTGAGATATTTGTCTTAAATTTGCCCACTGGACATCCTCACTGTCAATGGACCAGCTGAAATTCAATAGGCTGAATAGACTCTTCCAGGGTTTAAGACAACTTTGTAAACAAGTATCTAGCATTTACCCAGTCACACGGTTTTAGTGGCTTGCCTTCACTTAAGCAGTTTTATTTATTGAGAAGTAATTAGCAAAATGTTCTGGATCATGAATAAATGAATATTAATCTCTGATGCCCTAGCATATGCTGATTTATTTTCAGGTTACAAAAGCGAGTGGTTATTTTCCTTAAAGTAGTTTTTTCAAAGGACACATATCTCTCATTTATGTAAGGCTCTATATTTAGTTAGAATTAACAAAAGAAGGAATTCTGTGGGCTTTCACTGAAATTGTCATCAGAATCTGCTGAAATAATATTACTAACACTATAGATAATTTATATAATACTTCATTACAGCAACTACATTGACATTTACACTACTCTGACAGTGGTTGATATAATTATATCTTGAGTCATGTTACTATTTGCTAAATGTGTAGGAACTATGTCAGTAAAGATATTTGATCAATTGTCTAAGACTAGACACTGAATAAAGAAAGAGCTTAAAATTTGATGCTCAAATGATATGGTAGTTAGATTTGTTTTGTTATTGTCCCTATCTTTTAAGGTCACAATGCTGATTTCAGAGAGTTCTCCGAGCTAAAGGCATGATACGTCAATGAGTAATAAGAGTCTGGAGGCAACAAATTATAGAAAAATTCAGAGATTCTGGTAATTAAATGGAATATATCTGATTTCTAGCTTGAGATGGAAAAATAGCATAACTTTGCACTATATAAACCAATAAATATGTTAGTTCCCAAAGTTCTATAACCAAAAAAAAAGAAAAATGCAGCCAAATTAATTTTTGAAGTTTGTTAAATAAATCTTTAAGGAAGACTGTCAGTTATAACTTCTCTCAGCCTCAGTAGATGTAATCATCAGCAGGTGTAATCACTGAACATTACAACTTTTTTCAAATTCTACATCGAAATAAAATTGAGTTACTAGTAGGAAGCCCAAATGATTTTTATATGATTGAACTCATGAACTTTTTAAAATTAATGTTGCTGTTTCCTCTGTTAAACTTGAATAAGTCATACCAATTTAATTAAGGTGTGACAGTTGAAGCTGCCTTTGACATTTTCACAATTTTTCTCACCATTCCTTACTTAGTAATATACATACTGAAATAGCTGCTAGGCTTTTAATGAAGTATGCACATTGACTAAGAGTAGTTAATTAAAACAAAATCAGTAGGCAGTCACATATATCAAAGGGAAAGCATAATATTTGGCCAAAGATGAGAGACTTCCTTAGGAGAAGGAACTTTAGAATATAATAATGTAATCTAGATTAGTCGACTCCACTTAGTACTAAAAATAATTGGTTTTATTAACTAGAATCTTTTATTCCATTTGGGGGTAAATGACTAAATTCTAGTTTACACAGGGAACAATAAGACTATTGTATGCTTTTTGTACATTACTTTGGAATAGTGTGGAATTGTTGGCTAAGTCTATGGATACCTGGCAAAATATTCAGATGTGATTACAGGCTAGTGTTGCTTTGTTGCTGGAATTGCATGTTTTTTACTTTAAAAGTAACTTGCATTGAGATGACCTAAAGCTTTTTTTTTTTTTAATGTACTCTATGTTATAGTCCATTGGTAGGCATTGGCCAAACATGACCCTCCTTCTTGTATCAGGCAAAACATATTACTTGAAGTTAATTATAAGATTTACTATCAGTGTTTACCCATAATAATCATTATCTTTCATGTATAAATAGCAAAAAATCTTAAATGAGTTTAAACTAAACTAAAAATAACCAGAAGTTCTACTGGTACAGGGATGGCAGGATCCAGGTTCTCCAATGAAATCATTACATCAGTCTCGTTCTTACTCTTGTTCTCACTTACTTGTATTCTCTCTCCCTCTCCCTGAACCTGTCTATATCCCCCTTCCTCTTTCTCTCACCTTTCCTGCCTCTCTGCCTTCCCGTCTTATTCTCTCTCCATACCCCTCTGCTCTGCTTCGTCTTAAAGTACTGAGCTCCTTCTGAGGCTTTCTCTCCATAGTGAAAAGATAGAGAACAGTAGCCTCAGGCTGATACGATTGTAACATATAGTTAACCCAGTGGAAAAGAAACTGTCTCCCATGCAGTGTTCATTCTCTGATGGAGAAGACTCCCTTTGGCTTGTGTCACAAACTGGGTTTCTGTGAGGCCGACTCTGAGACAGAGTTTGGCTTACACAATATTTGTTGGTGTCAGTGCCTGTGAAAGACCGGAACTGGAGTGGAGAGAGGGAGAAGTTGAGCTGCTATGCCGGCCCAGTTGCAGCCTTCCCCAATGAGAGAATGTTTTTCAGAGTTGCCTCTCATTGGTGAAGATGGCTGGGTCTTTATATCCCTGTGTGGATCCATCGTTGGGTGTGGGTGGCCCGGGGAAAGAGGGCAGTCTCTGAAGGGGCTCAGTACTGAGTATCCTCTACCAACAGCACTTCCCGCAGCTGGGACATTACATTAAGGCTTTTGGCAATGCCTCACAGTGTCCACCCAAGCTTGGTTTGTCCTGAATTCCCAGCTCTCAACCAATCAGTTTGCCCAGAGAATGACATCCGTGAATCAATCTGTAGTTTCCTAGGGCTGAGACTGGGATGGGATGGGATTGGATTTTGTATTGTCAACCCTATCTAAAGCATATAAAATTGGTTCCCCTCAAAAAAGGTGAATTCAACTCCATGTATACCATTATATGCATGAAAATCCCTAACTTAGGCGTCTTATGATGAAGCCAAGCTGTCTTTAGGTTTCTAAAATAAAGGAAAGTGTAATGATAGATTTTTATTCAGAACATAGAATTTGGATATGTTTTAGTTCTAAATCTATCCTCTCCTTTGTTATAAAACATTTGTTAGCTCACAATATAATATAAATAAAAGCACAGCTGGCTTGCATGAACTTCTTATTCATATAAAGTTTATGATATTGTAGTTTTTTTTGAGTTAAGGTATGTAAGAATCCTATTCATTTATTTTTTCAAAATAATGCATTTGTATGTATGTGAATAAATCTTATAAGGGAACACACATGGGAAAGGCTGAGGCTAAGTTATTTGACCAAAATCTCAAAAACAGTAGTGGAATCAGTGTTGACACCCTATCTATTCATACTAACATTTGTAGTACCATGGTAAAGACTGACCATATGTCTTAGATCTTACTAAATTGTAACCCCCTGAAGGTGGAGTGTTATTGCATACCTGTGTCTCTTAGATCGCATACTGTCCAACCCTGCGTGTTGTAGACACAGAATATTTGCATAAGTGAATGTACAAGTTTATGCTTATAAAAAAGATGATAATCATGGGTAATTAAGCCCTATATTAAGTAAAATCATTAATGTCACCATCAGAAATCCAACATCACATTCATTGACTTCTGTGTTAGTACATTAAGCCTGTAAGAGTCCGGCTTATGAAAAACCAGGTCAACCCTATGTCATCTGACATACGTGGCAATATGTGTTCAGGTTAATATATTATTAGTGAGGATAAGTATCAGTCACAAGATGTAAGCAGATTTGCACAGGCATGTTATAGAATGAAGAAAATTTATTTATGGAGCCCCTATTTTATGCCAAACCTTCTGATTTGCCCTGAACATACATTATCTCATTTAATCTTCAAAGAACTCTGGGAAATAGGTATTGTTATCCCCATTCTGAAAATGAGGAAACTGAAGCTCAGACATATTAGCTTCTGAGATAATTGTAGGATTCAAACACATAGAGCCTAGGCTCTCAGCATACCAGCTGCCTTGAATTTTTGTTTCTTTCTAGAAGGTTCAAAAATATTTGTAGTAATAAAATTTGAATACTAACTACCACAAGATAATAGTCTGATTAAAATGAGCTATCTACCTATTCAGAATCATAGCCTGTTTTTAAGGAAATAGTACCATCTGAAACAGGTTGTAATTATCTTGTTTTCCTATAATTTTTATCTTGCTATTGCTACAATTGCCCTATCAAATAGGAGTGGATTTTTTAATATCCTTATTTTAGAACTTAGAAGCACAAAGTTGCACATTAACAAAGTAGTGCATTTGGAAATAAAGTCATGAAGGTGTCTTTAAAACTTTGTTAAATCTAAATTGTTGATATCACGCTAATGACTATAAACATGATCTGAAATTCTGTTTTTAGAATATATTTCTTAATGCAGGACTTTTGTATTGTAACAACAGGAAAATATTTTATAAAAATTATTTTTGTTTATATTTTTATTACTAGAATAATGTGTGTTCATTAAAAAAACAAACCTAAAAATATGAAAAAGTGAGCTAAATCTAAAAGAAGAAAAAAAATCCCAGCATTGAAAAGTGTACCTTGTTTTAACGTTGATTTTTAAGCTGGTACTGGTACCATAATTCAATAGCACATTTACCCTTTGTTGAAAAAAAGTTGTTCTTGAAATTACTATATATTTTGTTGGTATATTCTGCCTATTATAGTTCCTGTTTATAGGAAAAAGATGCATTTCGAAAGTTGAAACCAAAATGTCATAAACCACTGCTCAGTTTCCCTTATGGCAATGCCAGGGTTTGTAGTAATCTTTTGAAAAATTTCCAAGTCACATCAGTGTGCTTTGCCTTAAGAGCACACACCATTTACTTTTAACCATCCTTTCATCGTGGGGAAGATTAAATAGAAGGCATGGAGCCTGGAAGGTGGGTGACAGCGGGGAGAGGTTTCCGTAGAAGCCTCAGAGCCCTTCCAGAAGATAGATTATGCAGCATTTTCTGCCAGTCCCCTTAGCTTCACCCAGGTTATCATCCCATCAGAAAACTTGGTGCTGGACCTCATCGTATTTCTGACAATTTAGATGACCTTAGGACATTCCTTTAATCTTCCTAAGCTTGGTTCTCTTTTCCAAAAACAGAAGTAAGGACCTTTAGACCCTCTAATCCATCTAAGGATGTTATAAAGAAAAATTCATTTGTGTTTGTTAAGAAAAATGATTTTAACTCTTATGGAGGCCATTTGTATTGACTGTGAAGACAGTAAACTGACTTCCCCTGAGTGCAGGAGGAAGCCCAGGCTGCCTTCTTACAGCAGCAAGTGTTTACTGAAATGTTGTTGGTACTTTTCATTTCAGTACTAGGAAGTCAAGGTGGTTTCTTTGATGCACCACTACACTGACTCTTATCTTTCTCAATACCTTTGCTTGGGAATGAATTACTGCAAGTCAGGACATACTTATTTTGTGTTTTCACTCTTCTGTTAGCAACTTGGCCTTCTTGATTTGGGATTGGCCAGAAAATATTGCCTCTTCAATTATTTAAATATCTCTTTTCCACTATTAGTAATAGTTAAAAAAATAAAATTTATGTATGAAAGAATTTAAATCTTCTAGTTCTGTTTCTGAAGCTCACTGAAACTCGCAGATGAAAACACAATAGCATTTGTGCAGCATGACTGCAACCCTGACACACACGTAATTGGGTTCCTTAGTACCAACAGGGAGAGGCCTGTTGACTTTCTCCAGTGCTCAAGAGTGTATATAGTTATTCTGCTGTTGCCCTAGGTCCATCAAGCACTGAGGGCTCTGAGAAGTGACAGGGTGACCTGCTGTACAAGCTAGTGCCGCTGTCTTCATGTGAGTCACATGGGACCATGTTTTGGTGTTGCCTGATGGCTGTCAGAGCTCATTTCCCTCTCTGCCAACTGGCTGAAGACGTGTGTACTGAAAGGAATTTTATCAGTGGTGTATTGTAAATGATTTTGTCTCTGGCCCAAACAAGAAGAGTTAATCTGGATCCCACCTTCTATAACTTCTTTTTAAAAAAAAAATTATGTCAAAGATTTGGAAATGAATCACATGTTATTATTTGGAGACATTTCATTTCATAAAGGTATCAAAAATTAGGTCATTTGTTTTCTTTTGTCTCTCAGTTATCTTTTTTTTCTTGCATTACATTTGACACTTTGGCAAGCTGACAATTGAGGATAGCCCATTACTAGAGATTACCTTTTTTTTCATTGGGAAGCAGGTGTCATGCCTGGTAATGAGTCAGAGCCAACTAAATTTAGGTCAATAGGCATACCTTTGTTTACAGGATTAAGCACAAGTATACATGTGGCAACACTGAAAGTCCTATATATAAGATGTTAGTTTTAGAGTTGGCACCAACACTACTAGTAAAACCCACACTAGTTCCCAAATAGTATTTTTTGTGCACTTTCAGATTTCACATGTATTTGTTACATTTACTCTTTCCAACTTAAGGACACTTGTATCTGCCAGTTGAAATGTTCTCCTTTGAAAAAGCAGAGGGTGAAGGTCTAGCTTTCTTGCTATGATGTGTTATTTCAGCTTCTGCCTCTTTCTGGCTGCTGAAATTGGGGATGGAGAAGATTCTCAAGTACCATTCACTCACTCACCCCCTTCCCTGCTTTCTTTTCCTCCTATAGATCACCATTCTCCTATGTACTTATGTTCACTGGAGGAATCAAGCTCCCAAAGAGCAGGAAACTTTTCGTAACTTACTGGCCACCATTATAGCCCAGTCCTAAGAAAAGTGCCTACCATGAAGCAGATACTCAAAAATCATTAGTTAAAAGAGTGAATAAGCCCCAGTGTAGTTCATTTGTTTGGGAACACATTCTTACAGTAAAATAATGGTGAAGCTGTGTCTTGGATCACAGTTCTATTTAGCAGCATAGACGTTCTATTTAGCAGGACTACTTCAGTTATGCTCAGGATTAAATAGACCAGATTGGAAATTTAACTGCTGTTTGTAATATTTCCCTTATAGTTTTAAATAATTGGTTAACAGAAGTATAAGTATAGGACTACCTATATGGGAATTATAGTGAAAAGATGTACAGTTAATTTAAGCTATCTTTATTCTACTATAATGATTTTTGATCCACTGTTTACTTTGGGGGAAATTTAAAGCTTTAACTCTTGATTAGTACAGTTGAGGGATGACAGAGTCTGAGAAACTAATGTTTAGTGTGTGGTAACAGCAGATGTTTTCTACATGGGTGCTTTTAGACCTAATAGGAAATCCTAACTTTTGCTATAGCTGTATTTGTTCCAGACATAGGATGTTTGATTGTAATGTATAAATTCTGACCTCATTTTTGGTTCCTTGTATCTAACATGTAATGCAACAGGAATATTAAAACTGATGAAAATATTCATTATAATAAACGACTTTTTTTTTGAAAAGGAAACAAAAGACAATAAAGTTTTCTTTGTGATCACACTACAGAAAAAAAAAAAACCTTCTGTTCTTTGCAAAAAAAAAAAAAAAATTGTGAAGGCCAAATCTGTGTTTTTCTTTTCTTAAAAGAAAAGAAGGATGTTGCATGAATTACAATGCAACCAGTATCTTTTTTTCGTTTGTTTGTTTGTTTTCTGCACCTGTTAAAAAAAAAGTACAACACAGTCAGTATGAAGCTACAAAAGAGTAGCTGTTTTGGGGAAGAAGTCCAGGCCATGGACCTCTGTCACCTTTGGCCCAACTCAATCTGTCTTATGAAGTGGATGTTGTTGGCGCTTCAGAACTACTCTGAAGTCAGTCCTTTTACACCTCTTTTGGGAATTTGAAATTTTTTATTAAATGAATTCAATTATTCTGGAAATTAGTTATAACAGCAACATATGTAGGAATTCAGTACACCTGAATTCACCCTGGAGAAAGCCTCTGACTTAAAAGAAGTGGGTCCAGAAATGTGTGGAATGCTCCAGTTTGGCTTGTTAGTTGCCTTACTAGAGTTTTCAGGAAATTAGAGTTTTGGGGAACAGATTTACTGTATTGTTTAAGGATTGCCTATAGCTGTACATTCCTTTGAAATTCAAGCTTTACTGAGACGACAAAATAACCTTTTGATAATCTTAGAAAAATGTGTACTTTTGAATTGGAAAAAAAAATCTAGGTTGTAGTATTAATCTTAAATAAACATCCTGATGTTAGACCCAAGGTACATACCGCCTGCTCAGTGAGGGCCTCACAGATATCCCACATCTTTTCAGATCTCAGCTGTAAATCCAAGTATTACTGAGAAGGTGCTCCATTAAAGATTTTGAACAGTTAATTAATAATGCATTCACTTTACGATAAAGCTATTTCAAAGATAACCGTGGATTTTGAAGACTAATGATCTGAGTGAGCAGATAGGTTTTTGTACTGAGAAAAAAAATAAGCTCATTGGCTTTTGCAGATTCCATCTTCACTCAACTGTACTATCTCATCAAAATAAATACAGCCTTATTCAGACCCATTTTAGCTCTCAAATAAAGCATACTTCTTCCTGCTGTTTTTCATCATAAGCCTTGAACAGGTCAACTTCTTAAACCATTTATATGCCTAACATTGATAGCACAAAAATTACACGGAAGGAACAATAAAAGGACGTGGGATGAGGATATATTAGGCCTTTTTGCCATAAGCTTCTGAAAAAATAAATGCTGCCATCCTCCAAAATTTTTGTTCCACTGAAAAAACTTAGGGAAAGAACTACAGGAGTCTGGGTGCTTCCTATTTCAAAATTTTGTCATTTGTTTTCTTATGGTGTTTCCAAAGCATTCTTACCCTTATTGTTTCTGCCTGAATTTGAATATGCTAGAATTCCTTAAGGAATCACACAGGAAAAACTACCAGTGCCTTCACTTCAAAACAAAAGATGAAAAAAATATATAAAAATACGCCGGCCAGGCACCACATATATGTATATATTTCACCTTATCTCGGAGTATAGTTGTCATTTTTTGCCTTCATAAATGGCATTTCTGTAATATCAGTTAATTATCAGTTTTAATCCATAGGTGCCAGATATTTAATCTTTCTAAGCTTAGTTTCCTCCTGTGAATAATAATGGTATTTGCTTTATTTGTTCTTGTGACGATTAAATCAATAATGCTCATGACATAGTTTATACAATGCCTGGTTTATATGAAACAAAGATTATTTCCTATTATTGTTATTTTTGTATTAGAGATAGTACTGTAGTTTTCATAAAGCAAATTCCATGACTGAGGCATTTAAAACTTCTTCCATTTTAAATGGATATTTATTATTATTTTTGGTTGCTACATCACCTGGTCGTTTTTTTCCTGTATTGTGACAGTAGATGGGTGAATTAGATACAAAATCTCAGCATGGAACTGATCCTCTGTAGCCTTCACCTCTATTTCCAAGCATTGTCACAGCAGCTGCGGCGAACCTGTCAGAGTATGTGTTCCGAACATTCCATTAAGCACCATACCTAGTGCCTTGCTTCCTGGTTTGCTGTTTTATGTGAATAATACGAAGTCTAGAGGTGAGATTAGTTGGAGTGCCCATGACTCAGCCTCTTTTTCTGGGGAGTGACTCATTCCCATTTATAGATCCCCAACTTTGTACCGTATACCACGCTAAGTGCTTGAGATACAAACATGAATTTGCTGGGTCACTGACCCAGAGCCACCCACAGTCTGGGCAGGCAGAATGTGGCGTTCATCACTAACAGTATGGGCTTCCACAGAGCCAGTACCCTGTTATACCTATCTGTCAAGGCAAAGTGTGATTAAATATACAATAACGGTAGGCTGGCTAGACAACCTAATTCTATGATTTGGAACACACATACACTTCTGATCCTATATTGATGTATTTTAGCCTCATTATATCACTGCAGTGTTCATTTCTTTCTGTTTTAATGTTAAGTAAGGTTTCACACTTCTGCGTATCACATAAAATCATACCCTCCATGAATAAGTTAGTTGTCTGATGCATACCTTCCTTTGATTATCCTGCAGGAAATTCAAACTTAATGGGTCTCAAAAAGCCTATCACCTTCTTACTTTCTCTCAGCAACCTGTTCTCCCTCTAGCCTTCCCTGTTTATAAGAATGACACCATCTTTCTGGGAATCTGTTTGTCCCCAACTCTTAGAATTCTCTTGGTTCCTTTTCCCTGTCGCATGCCTGTCATATCCAACCAATCCCTAAGTCCCACAGGTTATACACCAACTCAGAATTCATATGTTGAAGCCCTGAACCAATCACGTGACTGTATTTAGAGATAAAGTTTTAGGATGCTAATGTTAAACAAGGTCGCAAAGGCAGAGCCCATATTTGAAGTGACCCAGTAAGGACGTAGAAGGTGGCTATCTCCAAGCCAACAAGGGGGCTCTTACCAAAACCTGTTCAAACTGGCATCCTAATCTCGGACTTCCAACCCCCAGAATTGTGAGAAATATATTTCTATTGTTTACATCACTCAGTCTATGGTATTTTGTTCTGTAGCCTGAGCGGATTAAGACACTCTCCTATGCAGTGGTTGGGGCACTCTTCTTTGTTTGCATTGGCACTGTCTCTACCCAAGCTGACTCTTCATTACCCATTACTTGGACTTCTGAAAGAGTCACCTAAAGGGTCTATTCTTTAATCTCTCTTCATCTCTGATTCAGTCTGCACAGTGTTGCCATGTAAATGTCCCAATTATGTCATTCTTGAATAGAAAACTTTCAGCGGTTCACTTTTGCACACAGAATTAATATTTAATTCTACATCATCCTCAGATTGTCGTTCAAGGTCATTACTGCCTAACTTTGGCTCAGTTATTGCTTTTCTAGTATATCATACTTCAGCCCGGTAGGACTGCAGGCATTTTCCAAATATCGCTTGGGTCTTGCTTCTTTCATTACTTGTTTCTGCTGAGTCCATTGTTTGAGTTGGTCTCATTCCCTCCCATTATATCTCCACCTATTGAAATCCTTTGCCTCCTTCAAGGCCTGCCTCAAATGCACCTTCTCTGTGAATCCTTATCTATATAACAAGATTTCATTTTCTCTCTTCTTTGATCTCTCATCTCCATAGCTCTTTGTCAGTATTTCTTTGTGACAGTGGCATATTCTGCTTTGTATCATGGCCTTTTGTCTTTTGCCTTTCATAACCACCCCTATCCCACTAGGTTCCAAGTAAGCTCTTTGATGGTAAAGAACACTGGATCCTCGAAATACTAAACTACTATTGTTTTTAAAAATGTTCTGTATTTTAACAATATGAGGATTGTATTTATTAACATATAAAAAAGCACTTAAATATATTTTAAAAATAGAATCAAGTTTTAATTCTAATTTACAACTGTAGTAGTCCCTACATTTGTATCTGTAAATTGAAACTCAAGCAACAACTTTTCTATTACTCAGGCAGTCACAGTTTCTGTAAATTGAGACTCCTGTGCAACTTTAAGAAGAGAGAAACACAGGAAGTGTGAAAGGTGGTTTGCAATTGACAATTGAGCTTGATAATCCAATAGCAAAAATATGTCTGCTATTTTCAATTTTTATTCCTTGTGAGATGTAAGCAGGAATATTTCAGTCTGATACAGGGTTTATAATTCAATCTCACCATCACGAAATGATTTGTAGTAGATATAAGATTATTTTTCATTGGAAAAAGAGGGGGGAAAAGCTTTAGCAATTAACTCTCAAGATTATTTTCCAACATTTTCCCTACCGTTTTGGTGTGGAGAAGGAGACTTAGAGGATGAAGAAGTGGTGCTTTTAATATGCGAAGTTAAGCTGCCTGGAAGCAGATGCTATTGAAAAGAATTTCATTTGAGTTATGCTGTGGGCATTGTTTAGCAAAATACTACACAGAAAGTCTTGACCTCTGTGTTTGAAATGGCAGATGTTCACAGTGAGGGCTGAGCCTTAGGGCAACATAAATCTTCACTATTCTGTGCCTATTTGCTCAATAACTGGGTTGGGTGGGAAAAAAAAGGGTTCAGAGAGTTTTTGACAAAGCAGCTGCTCTAGGCACTGCAAATGGATGTGTTCCCCTTAAGATAAGAAAAACAAACAAGCAAGCAAAAATCCCTAGACAGTGTGAGTTCACCAGGTCAAAAATGAACACCTCTTCTCCCTTCAAACTGTTTCTATTGTATATTTTCAATGCAAATCAAGTGGGTCAAGGATGGGATTTTTTTTTTCTTATTTCTGCCAAAAAGGGAATTTTCAATTATTTCTTTAAATTTGACAATAGCATCAGAAAAGTGCAACACTAAGCACTTTCGTTCATTCAACAAATATTTATTCTTCTGTGTGCTGAACACCTTGCTAAGCCTGTGGGTTCAAATACTAGGTTCACATAATTAAAATAGCATTAATATCTTAAACAAAGTTTGTATCTGAAGCATGCCATATTGAAAAGAAAGTGAAGAAAATGTCTTGGAAATGGGTTTGGGTTGGGGAAACAGTGATGGGAGCAGGTTGGAATGTCCTCCCAATCATATTATGGAACATATCAAACAGCCAGGTTCCAGCATCACAAAGTCTCCACAAGTTTCAATTTGCGTTTTCTGTGACAGTGTATATTTGAAAGTGCATGCAAAAAAAGATAAGATCCAATCTATTTAAAAGAATATTAAGATGTTAGGGTATCGATCTAGTATGCCAAAGAGCTCTTAGCAAGAAGTGGCTGTGATCAAATAGTGAATCGAGACTTAAAACTGCACACAAACATGCAGTTCAATGGAGTCTTTCCTTGACTCCAGGCAACTCGGGAACCACATTTTC
The DNA here is from genome assembly GCF_048564905.1 of Vicugna pacos. NCBI lineage: Eukaryota > Metazoa > Chordata > Mammalia > Artiodactyla > Camelidae > Vicugna > Vicugna pacos. The sequence continues at coordinate 63,678,012 of NC_132991.1, read as the reverse complement.
TTAGTGAATGAAGACTGATAATCATCATGGTTAAAAATGTACACACATACAGTCTGCCCATACCGTGTTCTTTGCCTTTCATCCCCAGTGTTCATGCATACTCTGGTACACATGGCGCACATGAACATGCACACCTACGTGTCCGTGCACACCGTCACATGTTCAGTCACTCACTGTGTGGAATCTCTGTCCTTCCCAGTCTCCTAGTATTTTCCCTCTGATTTTAGGGAAGTATTTTTCATCCTCTCCTTTTATATCTCTTTTTACTAGTCTTTTTTTTTTTAATAATCTCTCCTATTTCTCTCTTTTCTTTAAATTTGTGGAGCAAAAAAAAAATGAAGCAAAATAAAGCAAAAAGCAGTGCTTAATAGAAAATGTCCCAGACTTTCTCAGTTTATGACATTCTGAATTTCTCAGTAATTTTTTTCATGGTACCCCTAGACTAAAGTACCTCACAGTTTCATTTAATTAGCTTAGTAAGTAATTAGGTCTTAACTTCTTCATCTTTTGAAAAAAAAATGCACATAAATTGAAAGAAAAAAACTGTTTATTTTATACTTAGAAATAGTTACTTACTAGTGGGATATGAGTGCCTGTTGGGTACTGCCCAGCCCTCCAACCTAAGAGCCAGATTGAATATTGTCATCCTCATTCTTACTCCACACTGCTTTTCATGCAGTATTTGCTTTTGTATCACAAATGCCATCAAAACCCCAACTTTGCAAAGCTATGGCATCATTGAAAGGAATGTAGCATCATCCAATATTGAAACTCTGAACTCATCTAAGATAGTAGTTTGTGTGGTCCCTGACGGATATTACTGTTTTTTTTCAAATATTGAAAATATTTCACCCTTCTCTGAATTTACTGTGGCATCCTAGGGTGCCATGGCACACAATTTGGGAATGTTGGCTTTATAGCAAAAGAATATTTGTATCAAAATAAAATGAAGTCAGATATTTGCAGTGGAAGTAGCCATATCAAAGCCATTAATCTTCAGTCCCTCAAAATGCCTGCAAATCCTTATTTTTTATCTAAATTGTATGGATACAGTTTCATTCTTATATGATAAGGGCATTTAAGCACCTGCCCTTAAGATTACAAATCAAGAATTTCATTTTCAGTCACACTTCTTTGTTTACTAGTATTTCCTTTATATTATTTTTCAGTAAGGATTGTGTATATTTAAGGTGTACAACATGATTTGATATACATATGTATAGTAAAATGACTACTACAGTCAAGCTAATTAACATATCTCAAAATCTGTGAATATTATTTTAGACTATTTGTTTCATTAAGTAATTATGATTTTAGGTTAATTAGCCTTTGGACTTAATCTAGGAGTCTAATAATGAACCACTTATAACAATATTATATGGAACATATTTTAACTTCCAACCAGTTACTCACAAACATATTTCTAAAACCTAACGTGGTTTTTTCATATTGGAGCTTTAGCCGTGGATGCACCCTGTAGCAAGCCAAGAATCCCACTCTGTCATTTTAAAGTTATTTTCTTTACTAACTGTCCAAAAGACAGGCTGACTTTAGGCACAGAAGCTTGGGGTTTGCTTTTGCCCTTTATAAACTTTCTGGTTACTTCCAGTTGACAGTGCCTTCTCAGCATGATTTAGTAGGAAGACTTAGGTGTAGGAAAATAATGGGAAGATTGCTAGGTTGCCATTGGAATTGTCTTACATGACTTTTGTTACCTTTAAGCAGATTGTTGATCCTGCTACTTTTAATATGCAGACTGTCTGTGGATGTTAAATCCGATTAAGGATCCAAATGCATCTGCTTTATTATTTTTAGTTAAACATCTTTCAAGATAAATGGTAGTACATTCAGTACAGAATTTGTTTAAACAACATATTTTGGTTGATGTGATAGAACATGAGCATAAGAATTGTTCCACTTCAAGTAAATAGAAACTGCTAAAAATAAAAATAGGACCCAATTTGAACATCTAATATTGTTTTAAAATGAAATCTAGAAAACATGAAATTTAAAGTTTTGTAACTATATAACCGCTGCTTGTAAATGGATGTGGACGTATTGTCAGTGGTACATTTTCTGCGCAAGGGTGCAAGTAACTTCGTCTTCCTCACTAGTAAAATAACACTAAATCATTCCATTAATTTAATTTATGGGATATTTTTCTGGTTGTCTTTCAGATTTATTGATCTGACCCCAAGTATCTTGTGACTGCTGGCTGGAATTAAGGTTGGTGTTGTGTTTATATTGATTATAAACAAACTGTGAAATAAAATAGAGGCATCTTGGGCCTTTGGACAACTGGGTCAGAGTACTCTTGTAAGTTGTGTTAGAATGCTGAAACTTGGTGAGAACTGGATATATGACAGACTTGGGGCACTTACAAACATGTTTTCCTGAACAGTGTTTGTTTTTATAGTTAGCATTTTTTTGTTTATCAAGTTTCATTTCTTTTACCTGTCTTACTTGCTGAATTTTGATGAAATAAAAAGATCCAATTCTAATTCATTAATTTAATAAGTACACAGCAAAAGAATGAGTTCTTTGTAACATTTTAAAGAATGGTCAGCTTTCTGAATTCACAGCAAAATAATTTTGAAGCCCACAGTTTGGTAGCCACATTTCAATAAGGATGGTAGAGTTGAAAAATTGCTCATCAATTGCAAATTTCAACTAATTAGCCGAGTTTTAAGATGCATTCCTTTTGTTCTGTTTTCTCATCAGTTGGTCCTGGGAGACTCAAAACTAGCTTAGCTGAGTTCAGAGTAGTAACAGAGCCTCAGAGGGCACTCACATCAGCAGGCTGAGAAGTTCATTTGTCCCTCTGTTTTCTTCTCTAGTACACGTATCCAGACTTAAAACAAAATAAAAAACTAAACCCTGAAAGAAATAAGGGCTTTTGTTGCTCAAGTAAGAACAAAATGCCAGGTGTTGCTAAACTTTTTGTATAGACTTTTGATTAATAATTAACAGAAAGAAAAACATTGGCTTTCCCTTTATGCTTACATTAATCAGGAATTGAGCCTTGAAAAGCCCATATTTACCCTTCAGGTTGCAGTGTCTAGCAGGCACACGGTAAATATATATCTTTTTTGGCCTCAATTCTGACCTTGCTCCTCCACCCCTAATTCATCTCTCTCTCTCTCTCACACACACACACACACACACACACAGACACACACACACTGCATGTGCATGTGTACCCAAGACTACTGTTATTTCTCTTTTTCATATACAGCATGTGCTTTCTTATTCTTGAAATAGGAAGGGATTGTAGAAAATAGGATATGTTGGAATCATACCTACTGATAATTGGCAACTTACTAAGGAAAAAAAGCAACATGTCTATAAAAGTGATAGAAGTCTATTTGTAACCTGCATTGTTTCATTATGTGTTCATATAGTTTAGAGTTGAATTTACTTAAGACACTAACATTGGCTTCCTTTTATATTAATTTCTCAGAATATTCTATGTAAACTTGCATTCATTTAAACATGGAATTTCTTGTAAGATGTTTTGGACTTTTTGCTAATTTTCTTTCCCTGACAGCTTCTACCCATCTGCCAACTAGAAATTACAAGGAAAATGAGATTTTTGGCAAAGTGTAAATCTTTGAATCAGGAATATTTTTAATATTTTGAATTGTTACTTTTAAATTTTAATTAAAAGTAAATTGTATTTGTCCTTTTCCATTTTGGATTTTTGTTTTGTGGTTGATATGATCAACATGACAACTTGAAGTCTTATCTCATTTTGGCCACTTTTCAGAAAGGAAAAAAAAACTAAAAAGAAACATGTAAAAAGAAAGGAAATAAAAGATTTTGATTAAAAAAACTATAAAAGTAATAGACAAAAACTTTTCTCTATCTAATTATCTACTCATCTTCCATATGGAGAGTTTCTTTTGTGGGAATGTGAGCATACTTTAAGTGTAGTCTAATTGTGAAAAGTCAGGATGACTTTCATATTCCAAAATAAATATATTGATCAAAATATATAAAATATACATAGAAATGGAAACATGTTTGAGTGTCTCATATTACCAGGTCTTCCCGTTTGGGTATGTGTGGTTCAGTATAATCCATATTGTTTCTCTTTCCAACTGAGAATGAAAAGATACTTAAATTAAACTTGGTAATCAGTTATCTAAATTATATTTTGGAAAAGCAGCTAGATGTTACAAGGCTTTTAAAAAATATATTAAAAAATATTAATTCACCAGAAACAGCCAGATTCTCAACACAAAATGTGATATATAATGAGAATTACTATTCTTTACTTAACTGGAGCTAAGTTCTTTTGCTTCAGGAAAAAAAAAATAGAGATTTCCCTCATAGAAAAGCTTCTTTTTCTATAATATTAGCTGAAAAAAAAAACTAGTGTTGCTAGATAAAAGCAAGTTGTTAGTAGGGATATATAAAATAGAGTATCAGAAATGTGCTTGCACCTCTGCACAGCAAAGGAAACCAACAACAGAATGAAAAGGCAGCCTTCTGAAAGGGAGAAAGTAATTGCTAATCATATATCTGATAAGGGGCTAATACCCAAAATATACTAAAAAAAAAACATGTATAACTCAAGAGTAAAAACCAAACAATTCAATTAAAAAATAGACAGAGGATATGATAGACATTTTTTTTCCAAAGAAGACATACAGATGGACAACAGGTACATGAAAAGATGCTCAACATCACTAATCTTCAGGGAAATGCAAATCAAAACCACAATGAAATATCCCCTCACACCTGTTAAAATGATTGTTATCAAAAAGATAAGAAACAAGTGTTGAAGAGGATGCGGAGAAAAGAGAATTCTTGTGCACTGTTGGGGGGAATATAAATTGGTGCAACCACTGTGGAAAACACTATGGAGGTTTCTCAAATATTAAATATTATTTAATTATTAATATTAAAAATAGAACTCAAAATATTAAAAATAGAACTACCATATGATCCATCAGTTCCACTTCTGAATATTTATCAGAAGAAAGTAAAAACACTAATTTGAAAGGATATATGCACCCCCATGTTCATTGCAACATTATTTACAATAGCCAAGATATGGGAAAAACCTAAGTGTCTGTCTATGGCTAAATAGATAAAGATGTCATATATTTGTGAAATGTGTGAAGGGAGTCAAAATTTATAATCTTCAAGTTATAAAATAAGTCATGGGATGTAATGTACAGCATGGATACTGTTGTTAATAATACTGTATTGCACCTTTGAAAGTTGCTAAGAGGCTAAATCTTAAAAGTTCTCATCACACACACAAAAATTCTATAACTATGTATGGTGATGAATGTTAACTAGGCTTATTGTGGTCATCATTTCACAATATATACAAACATCAAATCATGTACACCTGAAATTAATATAATGTTACATGTCAACTATACCTTAATAAACGTTTTTCAAAATATCCTTGCAATATTTCATCTAGTCTAAAATGTGCATTTTTCACATTAAACTCTATAAAATCAAAAAATACCATAGTTAAATTGGCAAATTGTTTTTCTTCTTTCTTGGTGGCAAATAAAGTGTGTGTTACAATGGATTGTATGTTAGATTCTATGAAATGCAATATTACTGAATGTAGATTGGAAAAAAGGTTAAATTTCCTAAAGTTATTACAAAAGGGATACAGAGTAAAGTCCAGAAACTAGAAAGCCAAGCTTGATACTGATTCTTACACTACACTTTTTACCTTTTAAAAAAATGTGTATTTATTTTTCTGATTTTTTTTATTATTAATACAGCTACCAGTATTTTATATTTCCCTCCACCTTTTGTCTTGCTTTGTTTTCACAAAATTGAAATTAATCTTTGTATCATCAACTTCTGATTTCTTGAAAATGTAATTTAATGACTGTGTAATATTTTATCCTATAGATATTCCATAATTCTTTTCACCATTTACTCATTGTTGGACATTCAGACTATTTGCAATATCTCAGTATTTTTACCTGGACTTGGGTCTCTCTCCTAATTCTAGTCTATCCTTCTGCCTTGAATTCTGATGCCTTCTATGCTTCCTGACTTCTGAGCTGCTTATAGACAAGTTGTCTGATTTTATTATCTTGTCTAAAAAATGGGAGCAAAAATAACATACTTCATTTAAAGATTACATGAGATAATATATACTTACAGATCTTAACTGGGGAGGATTTCAATTCGTTTATTAAATCTCTATCAAAGACTTTTTTTTCCCCATAGTTTTCACATAAGTAATACATTGTGGTGTTTCTCCCAAGACAGGGAATAAAACTAATGAATATCTTTAAATTATTGTCATAAAATATGTAAATGAAAGAAGCCAGAATCATCTTTCTATCTGTCTATCTATCTATACACACACCCATATAGTAGCTTTAAACTGAGCAGAAAGTGATTTCTCTCTACTCTGCTGAGTGCTGTTATTATCTTTTATTAAAGATACTGTTAACAAACTAAGCAACATATTGCACAATTAAGCAGACTTTCACTTAAAAAAATATAGAAAATGCTAATACTCTAATACTCTGATATAATGGGAAGTGGGAGAAGGATATTCTTATGTCTTACCAGTAAGCTGCAATGGTTTGAGAACTCCAAAGTCAAGACAAACAAGTCTTTGACCAGCTAGTCGACCTTCAGTTAGCACCTCAAGGAGAAGCTCTATTTCCCCCTAACTTGCTTCGTGTTGCTTCACACATCTCTCATAACATTCATTCATGCTTCTTTCTATTGTGATTATTTACAGATTTGCCTTATCTCCCCTAGCAACTCATAGCAACTGGGGACATCACCTTGTGCCTGTGTCCTAAGTAGGACCTCATAGGAGTGGTCACCCCAAAAATGCTTATTGAACGAATTATAAAGATTAGAGGCAACAATGAACAATTTTATTACATATTTGTAAACTAAATACATAGCTAAATAATATATATGTATACATATGTGTAATAATTACTAATCACTGTGTTCTCTCCCTTGGTGATGGAAAAAGTTGAGCAAAACAGCAAGGACTTTCAAAAAAATCACCCAAAAGACATCTGAAACAGTAACAATCATTCAGTTTAATTTGGGGAATTTAAAAAAAGTGAAGGTGTAAGAGGGATGATTGTTTTGTCATTCTACTTTACTCCTACATCTATAATATAAAAATATACTTATGGATGAAAACATATCCAGAATTGTAATTATCGTAATGAAATGGGATAAAGTGACTTTGAGATTCTGGAAAGGTTTGTAAAATGCCTGATTATTTGTTTACCACTTTAAGGCGAGCTATAGAGCTCGCCTTGAATCAGATTTCAAACTGGAAAGACCGGTTAGTCCTGGGAGAATTTGTGTGCAGCTTTCTGAACTCTGAAGCATCATAAATACTTATTTTCTTATTTTTGTAAGCAGTAATCCTTTCCCGTTACAAACATATACGGTCAAGAAATAGGCCACGTGATTTGGAATGGGAGAGGCAGAGAGGAGGTTGCAGTGGGGGCGAAAGGCAAACTTGCTGTCACTCCTCAGTCTCTTCGTATAACCTAAACAAAGTGCCTCAGAAACCTGTGTTTCCAGAATTGCTCCTTTATTTTGACAGAGTCTTAACATCCTGAGGAAATAGGCTTGTTGATGCCACAGAGGATACATAGGAAAACACAGCCCGCTGGAAACATCTTAACTAGCAAGTAACAGATCCATTTTTTTCCACATGAGAAAAAAGAAAATTCTAGCTGATTCTTTTTGTCTTAAGTAAATGTTTACAGTATCAAATAGCTACAAGAGACAACCCCTTGAATATGTTTTCATACAAACCCCATGCTTATGAGATCAATCCTGTGGATTTAATGCACTGACCAACTAATTTTTATTCTTTTCCTGAATTCATCTGAAAGAAAGAATGCCATTCCAAAGAATGGCACAGCTGGTCTTTTTGCAGACTATTTACATCATTAAAGAATATGATGACTTTAATTTGGGCCTGTATCTTAGTAAGGCACTTTGGAGGATTTAATAACATAAGAAGTACATTTTCTTCTTCTGTAAGAAAGAGTCCATTCATTTAGAAAGTCTTTATTTCTTTTATGGCCTACTTATTGCAAGTAAGAACTTTATATTATTAAAAAGGGATATGCTTTCTTGTTCCTCAGCTTCTATAAATCTATATGAGACTGACTAAGTTTCATCAGTTATTCATCTACTATTAGAAAATCATCAGTTGAATAGCAGAAAAAGGAATATTACATATAATGCAAACCAAAATGGATTTGGTTTCACTCCATATTATTCAGTGTCTTATGACCATCAACTTCTGTTGATTCAGTCTTTGCTTTGTTTACTTTTCTTTCCACTATTTTAAATCTCATTAGTGAAGAGCTGAATTTTTAAAAGATACTTAATACATTACACAAACATTTTGTCTATATATCTACTTATGTGTCCCTCTTTTTCTCCCTCTCTCCTTTCTGTATTAGGGTAAAAGTTGTATGTCTGTCAAGTAAAGTTCATAGTTTAAAAGTAGAAGAAGTATATTAGCTAGTTTTTAGAAGGCAAATAGATGTCTGGAACTTTAAGTATTACCATCCTCATTTTATGAATAGAGGAACTTAGTCATTAAACTGGATACAATTCTTATAATAGACTATTTCTTGTGAAATGTAATAGTTCTTAAAAATATAAAGTCTTTTTTGGGATAACATTAAATAGAAAAATACACATGTACCAAGTGTAATTACTTGCTTATAATATGCATATATACACCATTCAATGGTGGCTTCATTTATAAGATATTAATCTTAACAATGATAAATGAATGCACTTGATGTCTTTTGCCTGAAGATATTTTACTTATAGAGTGGAAATACTTTTTCAATCTTGTCCTTAAATATGTTGTCATGTGTTAGGGCCTTGCCAGAGTGCTCTGTAGGTATGAGATGAAGGTACAAGAATGAGTTTGCCCATTTTAAAAAAAACACCCATGCTGGCATCTGTAAGGGGTCTTAAGCCAGCCTTAAAGAATATCAGCCCCTTAAAGGTGACTAAATTAAACAACAGGGATAGAAAACATATATGTATCCTTGGAGGAACAGAGGGCCTCATTTCTGAAACCATTAGGGAAAGGAAAATTACATGAATTCTCTTCTCTAGTTGTGATTCTTATTTTTATTTCCAAGTTTCTTTTTTCATTGTTCAAGTATTTTAGATAAGTTTGGAAATACGGAAAAAATGAGTCATTGAATAGGATGTTTAATTAGATAGACAACTTTATAGATCCAAAGACTTAAATTTCACTTTGACTTTCCATTTCTCTTAGGGACTCAGAGATCTAACAGACCATTTGGCATTAATATCACAAATAATAATAATTGCCCTTTGGGGTTTTCTACCTGTTTTAACTATTTGGAAATGAAGATTTAAATCTTTTCCTATTCATAGTATGTTTGAAGTGAAATTAATTAAAGAAATTGTACTTATATACATTCAGGCTAGGATATTATATAAATGTTTCAGTGGAGTGTAATCACCTGTTCATCTATTTCATACAAGTATTGCACAACATACAAAATCCATGTTACTAAACAAGTACTTTGGTACTTGAATAATCGTGCATCAACTATAGATGTAACCTCCCCGCTCCCAGGAGTTGCCTAAATAGTTTTTATTTACCTCTGTCACACATCATTCTACCCTTCCACCATATGTGAAATTACTGTTTTTCTTTTATATTATATAGAGGATGAGCAAATGTTTGTTAGTTTTCTAATTTTCCTCTACCTAGGTAGTTTTAGTAAACTTTCTTGTTGGTTACTACTAAGGTGCTCAGTTGCAGAAGAATGAAACCAAGTTGCAAAACTTCTTTTAACTTTGTGATTAGAAAATATAGAAGCTATTGACCTTTACATAAATATAAAAGAAGATGCAAACGTCAATTACTTCATTGTTCAACAAAGCAGCATAGAAAACTTTCAGAAATGTAATGTTTTGTCACCACAGTGTATGGCAAAATACCAGTCTGAGACCTTAAAAGTGTTTGAAATGTGATTTGATTTGGTTTTGCTTTCAGAACGTTTTCTAAGGTAAATGGTTTCTCTTTAGATTAAACACAGTATCTTCTCTACTTCAATGCCATGATTTGATCAGAGATTTTTTTACCAATTCATCATGTATCTCATGAAGACACATTGATATTGTTCTTAATACTTACCTCTTTAGTTCACATTTGACACTGTCGTAAATAGTGTCCACCCAGCTAGCCAAACAATGCACCATCTTCTTGGATGTAGAAGTTATTAGCTAAGGCGACCCCACATCGAAGTGCACAACTTCACAGGGCAGGAGGATGAGGAGGGTTGGGGGAAGGAAGAAATGTGCCCAAGGAAGATAATCGTTTATGTAGAAAAAAGTCTAGTCATAGATAAATGCCTGAGAGCCAAACAGAAATTTTTTGAAAGGAAAGAAAAAAAGAAAAAGTAAAACAGCCCAGGTGATAACCCTCTTTTGCCTGATCTAGACTTTGGGAAATCAGATTGTTTTCCTCATTTTCATAGTTTCATGAGAGTTCATAAATGATAGTATTTCTAAACCATGGGTTGCTACCTATACCTTCCTATTAAAATCTGCGTATTTGAGGTAAGCCTACATGAGAAGGTGCAGTTCCAATGAAACAGAGAAGTTATTACTAAAGCAGGTGTTGAGAATACACTTGTAGTTCATTTGAGTGCTAGGGTCTGGGGATGCTTTAGAAGTATTAAAAATGGTTCCTTTGCTCTCCAATAGCTTGTAGTCAAGTTAAGGGAAGGGAAAGTGAATGCGTATAAATAGCAACAAACACAGGGCAGTACAATCAAATACTAAGTACAGACATAACTTTCTAGAGAGATCCGGAAAAGATATAATTTGTTATGAATTACAAGGACTTCGTGAACAAAAAAGGAATTTTAGCTGGGTTTAAAGGTGAATAGAATTTAAATAGAGGAGTGAGAGGTAGAAAAAGAAGGGCATTTCTTAAAAGGATTCTACAGAACAGAGACAAAGGACAGAGGACTGGGAAACCTGAAACAGAGGATATAGAGCAAGTTTACTTTGGACCTGAATTTTACCTCTTCCATCTCTCCTTCTGTCTCAGTCTTCCATTTTTTCTCTTTCAACAAATATTTGTTGACCTACTTTTATGTGTATCTTTTTTTTTTTAAACTATGAGCAGGAATCCAATCCATCATGAGATTTTTTCTTGCTCTTTTTGTATATGAAGAATAGTTATATAGAGAAATATTAGCATGGAGGTCTGTTCCAAGAGCTTCCATTAACAAAATTATGTTTTGAGTTAGATTTTGTGAAAAGAAAAAAAAAATAAACGCTAATATCTTGACACATGAGAACTAAATGTTCCAACTGACATTTGTACTATCTGGATTTATTTTATTTTGGTATTAATATTACCAAGCTTGTTTGTAATTAGAGGTAAATGAAATAGTAAAATTAAATGCTATATCTCTTTATTAAATTTCACATGGGAAATTTGGTATTTCACCATTTAAATTGTTAAATTATCTAAAAAGACTCCATTCCTGGGAGAAGGGTTAATTGGAATTGAATTTGTTGGGGAAATATAATTAGGAACAAAAACTTCTCCCAACCCAGAACTCCTTTCCACAAAGTTGGTAGAGAAAGAAAACACTTTTTAAAAAAATTTAAAAATAAAAATAAAATTCTCTGTGGTAGAACACATGCTTAGCATGCATGAAGTCCTAGGTTAAATCCCCAGTACATCCATTAAAAACAAAAACGAAAACAACAACAAAAACACTTCAGTAATGAATAAGCTTTACACTAGAATGTGATGGGTATCAGTGGGAATCCACTAAGAGATTGCAAAGATCAAAAGAAATTTCACCCTTTTATATAGCCCAGCAGATACAACCCATTACGTACATGCTTTCAAGAGAAACAATAACTGGTCCTCAAGTAAGAGGACTAAATTTTCCTAGCATTTGGGATGGCCATCTGTGTTAGCTAATTGGCTTTCTTCAGTGGAGACTATCTAGTACCTTTATAACAGGAAGTGGTTTTACAATTTGGAGCCAGAAGCCAACCTAAGTTAGGCTATAATCCTCTCCAGCAAAAGCTGGGAAATGGAGGAGCTATTCCCCCTCGATGTTTGCATTTCAAAATGATGGCGCCCCAGTCTTTATAAAAACATTTCTGAATGCGAGAGTGACTGAAGACTTAATTAGCCATTATAAAGATTTCCATGTATTTGAAAGGGACTGTGCAAGAAATTCCAAAAGAAAAAGGAAAGGGCAAGGCTCTAACCTTATTTTTCAACAGGGAGAATTATGCCCCTTATTTTTAATTTGTACTTGCCCTTACAATGAATAATATTACTGTTTTTTAAGAAAAGTAGTCAATGGATGGTGTCAGTTCTTCAGTACTGCTAATATATTCTAAAACAAAGAAGAAATAGGATTTACAGTGGAAAGATTTAAATAAAATCTCTTTTCCTTACTCTCATAGTAGCCTGGTTGCTGGATAAATAAGTGGGGTAAGACTGCTCAGATTTGACCTTTATAAGGGAAGGCTGGCCTCTGCAGAGAGCAGAATGACAATATAAAAAGAATTATTCCTTTAAGTGTGTTTGAGATTGGACATTCACAGATTTCTGGTGCATTTAACTTAAACTCTCCTCAACTAAAGGACTTCTGGTGCTCATTCAAATGCTAATATTTAGCCATCTGCTTTTTTTTCCCCCCCCCAAGCAAGACAAGCTGGAGGTCATGTGACCCTAATTACAGCAATTATGAGCTTTCTGGCAGTAATCACTCAGGTTACACCCAGAGTGAGCATCTGCTGAGGATAAATAGATCAGGAGATTACTAAAGCCAGGCTTCCCTATAAGATAGCCAATGATTCATTTCTTAATATGTATACAGATACAGAGCTAAACCCCATATGCTCTAATCAGAGCACACTTTTTCCATACTTGTTGCTTGTTTTCTTAAAATTTCTCTTTAAATTTAGTAGAAACAGTTTAAAATGCATATCTGTGTGTGTGAATATAATTAGCATTGCAAAGAAGGACATGGAGAAAACTATAATAATGACTAATAATGACTAATAATGAAGCAGCAGCCTTCGCCTACACACATTTTATTTCTCTGTGCAGGGAGAAAAGAAATAACAAGGGCTCAGCCTTTCCAGCAGAAGTATTATTTCATAGTATTTTATTTTGTTTGGTTCTATTAATTTGGGGATGAAGATCTGACTTCTAATTATAAGGGTGTATATTTAAGGGAAAATTCTTAAGACAACCTAAGGCCTTCTGGGAGTCATTTTTTCACAAGACGAAATATTTTCCCTTTCACAAGGCCATTTACTTCTCAAGGAGTTATAGTGTCATAGATAGTTTTTAGCTGTATTTTTACTTTGCTCTTTATTACACTTTTCAGACTCACAGTTTTAAATTTCAGTGTATGTCACTGGATTTATGTTGAACCTGGCCCATATCACTCAATACCCTTCGAACAAAACTGCTGATTACATGTTGGGATATGTGACAGTATCCTGTCAGTACTGTCTGGTTGCAGTAGTGCTGATTAATGACAGAGAGATGAAGGATCACACATGGCACCTTTGGAAAATCCCTCATTATGCCAACCTGCCTCCAAAGTCAGGGTTAGAGCTTTTTGTAATTTCCTATTTTAGTATTGAGTCAGGCTAAACTTATTTCCAGTCTCTGTAAACTGACACCTAGTAAATTATTTATTCATTAAACAAATGCTTTTGTGAGCACCACAGTGTGCCAACAAGTGTGCTGGGAGGGAACACGTCGGGCACAATCCTGTTCGTTCTTACTCAGGCGGTAACTCAGGCTTTGAGTACATCCGTGAACCGCACAGCACATTTGCGTGATGCCCCTGAATATAATGTGCGGTTTGCTAAATGATTTGTCCCCACCTATTTACAAGTTAAAAATGCATCAGTTGATGGCTTTTAAAAGCCTTTGTGTGCCAGCGCCTGTCAGGTCCCCAAATCCCTTCTTCCTATTTTTCTCTTGACAAAGAAACCACACAATTTATTCTTCAGGAATAAAAGGTGTCTGATTGGATCATAACCTTTTCCTCCCACCTTCATCTGTCTGTCTTTATGCTTCTGCCTTGCTTCTTGTAAATTCTTTAATCTTCAAAAAAAAAAAAAAAGAAGCTGCTTCAGCTGTTAAGAGCTCTAAGGAGCGATCTCTCTCCCTTCTAACTTCCCAGAGTAGGAACGGTAGAGAGGCTTTGCCGTACTAGAATTCTGTCAGCTGGGACTCTGCCGCTTTTAAAGATAACATTAGAAGCATCTATGATCCGTCTGATCTGATAAGCCAAGAAATTGGGATTTTGAGATCAGTATTTTAAGCTTCACATAATCCATTCCCTAGCATATTTCAAAGGAGAAGCTTCACATGCTAAATTCAGTTATTTTCATAAGTACCAGCTTCTCTCTGATACTATTTTCAATAAATGATAGATTAAATATTTGATAACGTAATTTGGTTGTTCAGCTTTACAAGACAATAGGAATAAAATCATACATCACACATAAAAATCTTTCGGCAGATCATATATTTAAAGTTTGAGTTCAGAAAATGTTGTCTTCATAAACATACTTCAGATGAGGAGAGTTTGTCCAGTCACATTTAGAGAAGTAGCAAAACTGGTGAGCTACGCCTCACACTGGATACAAAACCGGACAGTGCATTTCCGCATCTTTCCTACCAGTGCTGTGGTACAAAGAATGGGGCTCCCTGTGTTTCACCACTGGATCTCATCTGTGATGTGAGAGAACATATTAAGGAAAGAGAAGCTTAGACACCAAGAGCTAATCAGAGCAGAAAGCATGACCATGCACTTGTGAATCAAGGCAGAAGTCACAGCATTATAAACATGGCCAGAGCAAAAATGATGGCATTGGCCATAAAGGAGCATTCTGAACTCTGAAAGCAGAGGAGGAGAAGTGAGCTGGAAGAAGTGTTACAGATGACTGTAAGTGATACTAAATCATGTCACTGAAGTAGGTTGACGAACCTTAAATCTCAGATTGTGGAAAATATTGCCCCCATCTTATATGATGTTTCAAGAAATGTTTGGGACAAATACTTTTCAAAATAGCTAGAAAGTGCTATGAATATCGTCAGTATTTTATGAAGTAGAGTCACTGATTGAGGGTTCAAATCAGAACATAAAATAAGTTTCAGAGTTATTAATATATGTAAGAGTCTTGCAGCTGTAGAGCTCTCCCAGGAAATTGTTATTAGCAGAGGCATTAATTAGGGTCTTTTTTACATGCTTTTAAGTGGAAGTTTGTCTTTGTCTTTGTCTATTTTCCTTTGATCAAGTCTTATGTCTTCCTCATTCAGGGAAAGTAATCATTGATGCTGCTCCTTCAGAAATCCAGGTGTTCCATTCAAACCTATTACAACTTATAGACAGGAAGCACAGACCAATAAATCAATGAGGCATCAACTCCGTCAGCTCAGTACAGCCCACAGTTGTGGGTCATGAAATAAGAGTCGTTGTGACTCTCAGGAATTTACAGTTGTCTTTGCCTGTTTATCTATGGTTGCCTGAATCCCATCTTTAGATATGATATATTGTGTGCTTATGCGTAAGGCACAAATTAAATTCTGGTATTTGTATTCACCTTAAGCTAGTTAGCACCAGTAAATAGTTCTCTGGCCTCTTCTCTTGCCACTGCCTCTCCCTTTTATTGTCATTTTTTTTTTCTTCTGTTGAGATGAGTGCCCAGTCATCAGTTTCTCAGGGGAGCCTGCACTCCACTGGGCTAGATGTCTTGGCTATGTAATCCCGTGATTCTCCAAAACCGATCTCTCACTGCATTTTACTTTATTCACATTCCTTAGCATTTATTTTTCTTATTAATTATATTCGTAGTTCTTTGAAAGCAGAGACCATTATGCCTTGTCATCACTGTCTTTCTGAAACCGTGCACCCTGCCTGATAAAATTTTCGTACTCAGTAAGGGTCGATTACTCTCACTGTCACTCACTCCTCTTGTTGGGTTGCTGTTGTTATTATTCCCAGTGCCTTGTGTGCCCCTCTTTGTTGCTGCCCTGAACACCCCCTTTCTAACCACCCTGTCTGGGCTGCCATCAGCCTGTGTCTTCTGGCTGTTGGAGGCTGGACCTACATGCCAGGTCCCTGTCTCCTCCCCTCTTGACCCACAGGAGTCCCTTCTCCTTCACCAGTAGAGGCCCCTATCATACATAGCATTCAATGAAACTACAATTATTTGCCCTTAATGGGCACAGTAAATAAAAAGAAATCTCATCAAACTGCATAAGAGGAATAAGCAGACGTGTTCGGCTCCATTTGACTTTTGCTTTCTTTCTGTTTCCTTTGTCAGGCGGTCTGAGTCAAGGATACAAGTGCCCTAGATTTCCAGATTTGTCTTCTCCAGATTCAATGCTAAGCCCTTAGTGCCGTTTGTATTTTAAGCTTAAGTTTTATAAAACTCTATTTTCAAAGGCTATGACTAACTATGGATATACATAAAAAGAAAGTTAACGGAAATAAAAAGTCCCCTTGAAATCTATTTTTTAAGGCTTCTCTTATTTAGAAAAACAAAAGCTACATTGCCTGCCTCACCAATGACTTGTGCCAGTGTTATGTCTTCCCGTTTGCTCAATACTCAGAATTTAATTGGGCTTATTAAAAAAATACAGTGAAAGAGTTTAATGTATCAAAAGCCTACATAATGCAGTGTGAGTAAATGTTATTTGACAGCTTATTTTAGCATTCTAGAAAAGTTGGCATGGAAACCTTGAGAAGGCATTTTAAATGCTCGATACATAAAGATTTTCAATTGAACATCCTGGTTATTTTATTTATTTCTATTTAGAATCAATTTTAATATTTGTTTCTGTCTAATTCTAGGAATATAATTATTTTCCATGGGCAGAGGCAGCTTGTTTAGTCTAATTGTTTAAAAGAAATATATTTTATTAGAAAATGATAAGGTGGTAGGCAGTCAGGGGGATAACTTTTAAGAGTTAAGCAATTTTTTTCACTGAATACAGATAAAGACCGTGGAATCATATTGGTTCAAATGCTTGTTCCGGCACTTACTGGCTATATGACAATGACTATGTTAATAGTCTCAAAAAATTGAGATTAAAAATTGATTCAATAGTAGTCAAGGAAATAAATGAGGTAATATATGCAATGCACTTAGGAGAGCATCTTGCATAAAGGACACATTCATCAATTTTTATTCTTATATTTGTGAAATATGAAGAGAATGAGTAAAAAAAAATCCACAAAATACTTTGATTCAGAGTCCATTTCATCAGCCATCCTCTTTTTAATCCTTATATCTTTTCCCTGAATATTGTGAAATGGTGACTATAAAATGTCTCAAGAACTTCACTGATTTATATATGAATAAGCTTCTGTGGGTGAAAATAAGAGTGTGAAAAAAGGCTCATTAATTTTTTTCTATTCATTACCTGTTGTGCTATTCTGTTAGTGACTGGGGCTCTCTTACCCCATGATAACTAGTGGCCATCAGCGTCCCTTGGCATCTGGAGACCTGGGTTCAATTCTTGCCTCTTTTGCTAAGAAGATGTGTGATCTTGCATAATGAATTTTAACTCCTGAGACCTGGGTTTGCTTATATATAAACAGAATAGAGATAAGTCATATGGTTTCTAATGTATATAGTTTTAGAATACTGTTACTGTATCAGCCCAGGGTGTCAGGACAAGGTCTGAGTTTCTGGGCACCATTTTTACTTGACACCACACACTAAAGTCAAGTATGATATTGACAATTATATAAAGATTATTTTCCATTTTTTATAGCCATGAATCTGCCATCTCTGCAGGTATGTCCAGAGGCTGTCAAACCTGTCAATGACTTTGTTAAGTAAATTAGCTTCTAATTTTAAAAAAAAAACTTTAATCACAAAATATTTTGCAAGTTTGATGACACTGGTTTTCCCCAAAAGCCCTAGGAAATAAATAACAATTATTTCTAAATCTATTTAAAAATATACAGAGATCAGTTTCCCGTATCCATATTTAGAAATGACATTTCTTAGGCATAAAGCAATTAAAAAATAATTGGGATGTTTTATACCAAAATAACCAAATGATATGAGTAAGCTATGAGGAGAGAGTAACCGGAAGGGGCAACTTCAATACCACAAAATTTGCCAGTGTGGAGATGACTATCAATTCAAGGATGGATAATCTGTAGGCAATGACTGTGGCTGAGCTGAAGGGAGATTCTGTCAAAGCAAGCCTAGTCCTCAATGAGCTGATCCTTGAAGTGACTTCAGTTAGGAACAAAGATAGTCACGCCTTTGAAGGGAGTGTCATGGCATCATTATATAGACCTTACTCTTCAAAAGCTCCAACCCCTAACTAAAGTTTCACTAAGATATTAGAAGAATCTCAAGGAGATTAACTTGGGAAATTTCACTGGATAAAAACCTCTGTTGTCCTTTCAGAAAATAAGTATTCGCATGGAATTCTTCAACGCTATATACATACGTAGCTTTGTCCAAACTCTTAGTTTCTACATCAATTTACAAATTTTTTTTTTCCCCTCAAGAAAGTCTGGGAAAAAAATCTTCACTATAGTAACTGATTAGTTCCATTTCCTGCAGTACTTCTTTTCTTGTGGTTGCTGGTTTTCAGCCAATTCTATTTTTGCATTTATTTTCTCCATCACATTCCTTTTTTTCTGAGTAGAAGAATTTCTGTGTTTTTCATTTTGTCAAAATAGAATTCTTCTCATGTCTTGTCATGACTTTGATATTTTCAAAGCTTACAAAGCAATGCAGAGGAGATAGGTCTACAAAATTAAACATACCATGGGCTTTTAAAAAAGAGCTGATAACTCAGAAAGTATTTTCAACCATCAGTGGATTGGGAATGCCCAATCACTTTTTCACAAGTCCTGTGCATTTGAGTGCTGAGTGTAGCAGTCAGCTTGATGCAGCTGTGGTTTAAAAGAGGAAACTAGGAAAGAGTCTAGGAGGTGACCTCATGAGAATGCAGGAAATCAAGAGATTAAATAATAATAATACATACTTTATTTCACTGTCTGAAAGTGGAGAATTCTCAAAATGGAGGGAAATGCAAGTCAAATATGCAAACTAACGTCCACATAGGAGCACACGAAAAGAGGTACTGGAGTTTTTGATACTTTTCTCCTTTTTGTTTTTGGTTTTTTTCTTTTTCCTTCCTTTTTTTGGTATGTTTAGAGCATACTAGACTTATTTGGATACATGAGCATTTGCATTTCATGATGTAAGCGTTTACAAATTTATAAAGGCTAGGACTCTGCCTGGGAGGGAATCCTCTGTCCTTCTGCCTCTTATACTGTATGAGAAAAAATAACCAAGGAGTTATCTTAGAATTCATAGAATTTTCCTCCTAGTTGAATTATCTGTGCTAGATCCTTTCAGAAGTATTGGCTGACCTAAGTCTTGACTATATTCTGCCATACTGAAAGTGAAAGAAGGAAGTGTTGCTTTAATTGGAGCTATAACTAAGTCAAATAGTATTACTCTTTTCTGACCATGATCATTGCGTGTTGGAAAAATTTCATTTCTCATCTGAAGTACGAAATATGCAAACCTCTTTCCTAAGCCCGATCCCCCACAGCACATCTGTGGATGGAGTATAGTTCAGAATCTATAAAGCTCACTGACCACAAAACGAACAAATACTTTGTCTTCTCTCCCAGGCCTACTTAAACTGGATCTGTGACTATATAAATACGGTAGACCTCTAAGCTGGAGGGCTCTCATGAACTCTACACCCTCACTATCTAGAGTTCTTTATCCTAATCTTGGCATCTGGAAGATGCTCAAGTTACCGGTTGGAATGGTCTCAGTTTTTTACGGCGGCTCTTATGTCTGGTATCTGGTGGGCATCCTTCCCATGTCACCCTGTGTGGAAAATGAACACTTAAATGCAACCTCCCCTGTCTGTTCTTTTTCTCCACAGCACTTATACATTGTAGGTATATCTGATGTGCTTTATATTTATTTGTGTAATTGTTTATTGCTTATTTTCCCTTAGCCATGGTGTTTAAGAAAGCAGGAGCATGTCCTGTTTTGGTGAGACACTGATGAGTCCCTCACCCCAGCCCAGTTTTGGGGCACACAGTTTGTGCTCAATGAATGTTTATTGAGTGAGTAAATCTAGTTACTATCTTCATGCACTCACTGATGTCCACTGGGCTTTGGTTTCCCCCCTCAGACACATCACTCTGCCTGTCTTCTCTCTCCACTTCCCATAGTTCGTGTGCTCAGAGGTGGCTTTCTTCACTGCAGTGAGTTTACACAATTGATTAAGGAACCACGTCCGTAGCTTTTTCTCAGGTGCTTAGTATAACACCGCATGTGGCTGTGCTCTCCCAGGGGTGAGGGGTGAGCTCCTTCGTTGGCTTCCTTGTGTTCTTCCTTAATGTAGGACAGTGGTTCTCAAAATGTGGTCCCTGGACCAGCAGCATCAGCAACACCTGGGGACATGTTAGAAATGTAAATTCTTGGGCCCTGCCCCAGACTTAGGGAATCAGAAACATGTGAATTACAGTCCAACAACCTGTTTTATCAGCCCTCTAAGTTGATTCTGATGCTAAAACTGGAGAACCAGTGACAGGACACAGGCTATATCCCTGACTTTGTTTTTAGCTTTTCAAAAACTGATTTCTCTGAGTTCATTTCTTCAGAGGATCCAGTAAGGACTTATTATACTAAACGCTTTATCTGGGTTAATGCAGGAGCTTAAATTTTATTTAGTAAGTTGTGGACATGCTGGACAGAATCTATTAAATTATGTGCTTTTGTAGAATTTTGCACTGCAGAAGCTGTCATTTCTTTTTCCGGAAAATATCCACAGTCAATTTTCTAGAAGACTCGACTCTGCTTCCCAACCCCCTGTTATGTGGCTGCCTCCATCATCCTCATGGCACATGTAATTTCAACCCCAGAACCTGCTAGAAGTGATCCATTGTTCTTCAGAGAAAATATTCAAAATAATTAATTGGGTCTAAGGCTAAAAAATAAAATATTTTAGAACAGGGTATATTATACAGGTATTGTTTTTCCCTGGAAGTTCTGTGTAATTCTGTTTTAGAAAAAGAGGAATGATTGTCCCTCTTTTAAATTTTTTATATTAAATCTGCTTTAATTTACAAAATAATACAATGTTGCATTTATTTTTAAAATTAAAACCATTTCTATCATTTATGGGAAGCTCTTTTAGATGTCACATTTCACTCTTGATTATAATTTTGTTAACATATTAACAATTCAGTCTTTTGCAGACTTGACTTGCAGACCTTTTACTGTGGCTAAAAGAGCACTAGGATTAGGGCTCTCCCTCAGTATTTACACATATTTCTCCTTGGTCATTTTCTTTGTACACTTTTAAAAGCAGAATCGCATCTCTAGAGTCTCTTTCTGGAAAAGACCAATGAATTACGGTTTCTTAAGTATCTTTGTGTCCAAACTAAGAGTAACAATGTCCTGTTTATCCCTCAAAATGAAGTCTGCCTGGTCTAGGTGAAAACTAAGGATTGTTGGTAAGAAAGCGGGGATGCAGATGAAGCAGCAGCAGGTGTCAAAGATGCAATATTGGAGCAAAAAGGGCATTGCATTTTGAAGAGAAATAAGCAACTTTTGGAAGACTGGAATTCTGTTATGGTCAGGATTATATTTAATTAGCAGAGTATTCAGTCCAAATCAGCATGTAGTCAATGCATTGCACATTGACTAAACTGAATAAGTAAATTCAGCAAACAATTGAATGTGCACTCTGATAAAGAGGTAGCAATTGAACTCATGGGACGAGGGACATTGATTGGTGTGAGGGAGAAAAACATACATCTCCTATGAAGATCATGTACATTACTGTTAAGTCCGTTTAAATAGCTCTTCAAGAAAAAACATGGGTCTGATAATTAGGAATGCTATTAATAATAGTGTATCCGTCTTATAATGACAAAGTGTCCCATAAAATCCTTTTTAAATTGTTTTTAAAAGTAGAATTCCATTTAAAATGAGTAAAAGGCAAGCAAATTCATCAAATTCCTAAAGGATTTTAGCAGGATAAAAAAATGCTCCTGAGGGAAGCAATAAATACTTTGAGCAAATATACATATGTTACTAAGTACCTATAAGATATTTATTTCTCATTTTAACTATAAATTTTAATTATACTTCTATCTATTTTAGACGAGTCACTCACATCTGGGCAGCTGAAGTAATTTCTTAGGATTATATATGGCCTGACAATTTTTTTTTCTTTTCCATTAGTAACTATGGAAGGAAAACAAATCTAATAATTCTGTGAGTGTTGAGAGCAGTGCGTTTCTTAGATATATTTAATTTTGACTACATCCATGAGAGAATGATGAAAAAACCTGAAATAACAGTAAATTTAAGTCAAGCCTAGTTTGGCACAGTGCACCATTATTCAAGGACCCAGACGCCCTGTAGATTTTTGCCCTGCTGTCCTCAACCTGCAACTTCCATTTTATGTCTAAGATGGATGCTTCAGTGCCTGCTGTCTCATCACATACACATTCCTGGAGAGCAGAGAGAGGACAGAGCAGAAGGGCGCCATCCTACCCTATGCTCAGACACACCTCTTGTTCTCAGTCCCACTGACCAGAACTTAGTTATTTGGTCATACTTTGCTCTCAAAGTGAAATGGGACTTTATTCAGAATAAACATGTGCCCAACTAACATTTGAGGATTCCTTTGACGAAGAAAAAGGGGAGAATGGATAGTAGAGGACAATTTGCAGC
The DNA here is from genome assembly GCF_048564905.1 of Vicugna pacos. Taxonomy (NCBI): domain Eukaryota; kingdom Metazoa; phylum Chordata; class Mammalia; order Artiodactyla; family Camelidae; genus Vicugna; species Vicugna pacos. The sequence goes on along the minus strand of NC_132991.1, from coordinate 63,655,209 downwards.
CTCATTAGAATTTGGTCTCTTTTCTTTGTTAATCAGAGGAGAAAGTGCAGATTTTGGGGGCAGCAGTGAATGTTCACTGTTTAGTTACATGTTTAGAGGACAAATATAGACAGGAAATTAAATATCTCTTGCAAATTGTGTAATTTGAGTTCTTAAAGTTGTCTATCATGTATGAGGCTCAGTATTTTTCTCAGCTTGAAATAAATCATAAATCTTAGTGATTTGTGTTGATAAGAGGACAAACATTTATGAAGTTCCAGGTAGCATGCTAGGTTCCTGACATGTATTAACTTTTTTTCTTTATAATCATGCAATAATATACATATTTACCTTCTTTTATAGTTGAAGAATCTGAGCATTAGAAGAATTAACTTGCTCAGGATCACACAGATAATAAGAAATGCAGTTGAATTTTAACACATGTCTGTATGATTATGAAATATGTGTTCCCCCCATATTTTTGTGTATCCCAGTAGCTTCTCAGTATCACTGGCACCGTAGTCAATATGTTTTATCCATCTTTAGATTCTACTTGTTAAGAATAGCACCTGTAGCTACTACTGAATGCCTGTTATGCAGAATCTATTTTTGCTGATGCTATGAAATACATATTTTTCTTTAATTTGTAGACTATCCAAAGTCATATAGTACCTTTGATATGTTTAATTTCTGACCAAATCCAGGTAAATGGCTAAAATTTTATTGAGCAAATTAGGTGACATGATAAGTAGGAAATTCCAAACAGTTTTTTCTTCATAAGAAAAACAGAGAACCTAAATGCCCATCGACAGATGACTGGAATAAAAGAATAAAACAATGCTATTTGCTGCAACATGGATGGATCTGGAGATCGTCATACTAAGTGAAGTAAGCCAAAAAGAGAAAGAAAAATACCATATGATATTCCACCATATTCCACTTACGTGGAATCTAAAAAAAAAAAAAAAAGACACAAATGAACTTATTTACAAAACAGAAACAGACTCACAGACATAGAAAACAGACTGACTGTTACCATTGGGAAAGGGGGTTGGGAAGGGATAAATTAGGAGTTTGAGATTTGCAGATACTAACTACCATATATAATAGATAAACAAGTTTCCTCTGGATAGCACAAGGAACTATATTCAGTATCTTGTAGTGACCTATAATGAAAAGGAATATATATGTATGTATATGAGTGACTGAAACATTATGCTGTACACCAGAAATTGACACAACATTGTAAACTGACTATACGTCAATAAAAAAAAAAAGAAAGAAAGAAAGAAAGAAAAACAGAGGAAGGGGAAAAAAAACAGATTAATAGGAAAGAAAAGACAATTTTCTTCTCTTTGTTTCCGAGTTCTTATTGCACCTGAGTCTCCTTATGATGTGGGCTCATTTTGTCCCCATTCTGTGTCCCCAAACATCTACTCCTCTTTCAAGATGTTTTCCTCGTCATTTCATAGCATGGCTTTTAAAGCTATTTAATGTGAGAAATCATACCAGTGCCACTGAGTTCTTACTACATTTGAGTACCATTGTAAAGAAAATGCAAACAGTGCATTTATAAGCCTAAAAGAGACTTCCATGAAATAAGTTATAACATAATTAAATGTGCATTTGCCACATTTATGCACGTTAACTTTGAGAACTGATACAGAAGTTGAATAAAATTTGCCTTCAATATTGTTGAGATGTTTATTGGTTGACTAATATGACTCATTTTTCAGTGTAGTTTAAATGGTTTTTAAAATTTAAGTAAATGCTGAAATTTGAATAATAAAGTTTGCAGTATATGGATCACTGGTTTAAACTATTTTTGCAGATATTTATTCTGTTTGTAATGCTAAATTTAAGTGAGTTTAATTATCCAGGAACAGTTTTGGTCATTAACCAAAATAGGGCACTCTTACGCAACTAATCTTAGGCTCCTCAGGGAAGAGTCTTATTGAGAATCGAGTGTCTTTAAACAACGTCATTTCTTTTTAAAATACACATGTTGATTATTTCCTTCCTTCAGCTAATTAGAAAATAAGCCCTTGGTATGGCTTAAACTCTCATATGATCTAGGTTTTACTTGTTTCAGATGAGCTCTTCATCATCATAATCATCATCATCATCATGCCTGATTTTTAATGAGCGCTAAAACCCAACCATGTGTTACTTCATCGAATTCTTCTAACAGTTCTAAGAACTAGGTAATATCATAATTCCCATTTTAAGGACGATGTTCAACAATTTCTCGATGGTCTCACGGCTTATAACTAACTGCACCTGGATTTAAGTGGAGACTTTTCTGAAATCCGGAGCCTGCCATCTACACCTGACTGTGACGCCCATATATATCAGCTCACGGATTCTTTTGTTGTTGTTATCATTATTATTATTATTGAAGTGTAATCAGTTTACAACTTTGTGTCAATTTCTGGTGTACAGCATAATGTTTCAGTTATATAGATACACACATATATTTCTTTTCATACTCTTTTTCATTATAAGTTACTACAAGTTATTGAATATAGGTTCTTCATTCTCAGAAGCTACCATCACCCTGATATCAAAACCAGACAAAGACACTACCAAAACAGATTCTTAAATCTGGAACTGTCCACATTTACGTGACCCTCTTTTAGTGCTTTCTCACTAAATCTCCTGTATCCATGTTTAGCTGGCCCCCTGGAATTCAGAGTCACAAAGTGACATCCTACACCAAAGTGGAAGTGGACTAGATCTATAGGCTTCTTGCATCTGCCACTTTTGACTCATTGGTTGATTGTTTAGTTGACCAACAAGCTTGATGAATTTTTCACCAATGAATTCAGTGGTGAATTTTTAATGTACCAGAAAAACTAGGCTTACCTTGCTCTCTGGTGAAACAGCTGCAGTTTGGGGACCTCTCACCCTTCCCCACACACCACTTTCCCTTTCAGACTTCTTTTCTCTCGAGGATTCTGTGCTTCATTCTGTGCTCATTGCTCCCTTTTCACAACTTCAAAATCAAGTCTTGTCAAATAAGATTTACTTTCACATTATTCTTCCCTGCTGCTACCACTTCCTCAGTCAAGATATCTTTTAAAATCTTTTTTCTGGTTTCCTAGTTGTTGTTTTTTTTCACTGTGGAAATTCTGTAAAGTACAGAACAGTATAAAGAAGCAGAAAGAAATATAGAGCCCCGCCTCTGCCACCCAGGTGCTGCCACGGTGCACATTTTGGCAGATTTCCTTCTGACTTTCTGTTGTATGAGAAAATTCTAAGGTGTGAGGAATTATTTTATTAATAGAATACAGCCCTTTAAAACAAAGACCTGATTGTCAGAGTTTACTTCCAGTTCGGATTAAACAGAAGTTTCTGGGGGTTCTGGGGGTTCACTGAGGAACTAGATTGGTTTGTTAGGGAAACTGATGTAATGCCACCCACCAGGGGAAGACAACAGAGCTGTTCACAGGTCAAGGCCATTTCTGAGAGAATGAGGGTAAAAAAGAGTGAGGGTAGCTGGTCCAGGTGAGAGAGATTTTTCTAGGAATTCTCTCACACAAGGAGGGTAGCAGCAAGGACCTGGTCCAGCTGGAGGGAATGGGAGCTGAGTGCTGGTGGAAGGAACCAGGGGCTCCCAAGAGACCAGGGCTCCAAGGAGCCAGCCGCTGCCTGGCTGCCCCAAGGGGCTATGCAAAATACCGAGATAACCTGCGAAAATGTGTGGGACCTCCACCTTAAAACATAGGGCAACTTGATTGTTTCTGAGTCCTGTTAAGTAACTAATGTGAAACCTTTTGTTAGTTTGCCATTAGTAACAGCTAACATTTCTTGAGTGTGCCTCCAGCAATGCCTAATCTGTTTGCTGGCGCTATCTCCTTTAGCCCTTAAAACAGGCTGGTTACTGTTAGGATCTCCCTTTTACAGATAAGGTGTCAGAGGCCTTGAGAATTGATGGCTTTGCCCAAGGCCACTTGGATAAATAGAAGAATAGGAATTCCAACCTGGGGATTGTCCCATCACATGGACTATGATTTACACTTTGTCTGGGTTTATGGTGAGATGCTAATCTACTAGAAGAAATTGGTGTGTGTGTGTGTTGGCGGGGTTGGGGGGGACTTTCTGAATGTCCTCAAATTAGTGTGCAAAGGTAACATTGCTTAGCCCTTCTAAATTACTTTATAAAATGATTTATAAATACATCAGATACCCAAACTGTCTCCTGACTTTGAAGTATTCTGGGCTTTTGAGTCTGTCAAGAACTTTTTTTTTTTTTGAGATGAACCGCAATTTTGTTCAGAGAGAACATAGAATTATTTAACAGGAATATTTTTCTCAATTGCCACAAATGCCACAAGAGTTATAATTCAGTATTTAAGTGAATCACTGCTCTGCAATAGCAGTAGTTTTCAAGATAACCTGTAGTGACATGAAGAAATAGGAGATTACAACTTCTTGTACCTTGACTTGCATGTTATTGAATAGAATACTTGCATATTCTATTAAATGGAGTATTTGCATTTAACTTTTTTAAAAAAGCTTTTTTTGAGATATAATTTACATACCATTCATTTCTCTCATTTAAAGTATACAATTCAGTTGTTTTTAGTTTATTCAGAGATATGTGCAGCCATCACCACAGTCAGCTGTAGAACCTTTTTATCCTGTCAAAAAAGAAGTCTTGAGCCCTTTAGCTGTCACCTTCCCAAACTACACCCCGTGCCCCCAACTCTAGTCCTAACCAACTATTAATCAACTTTCTGTCTCTATAAAGATTTCCCTATTCTGGATTTTCATATGAATAGAATCATGTAATTTGTGGATTTTTGTGACTGACTTCTTCTGCTTAACATACCATTTCCTAAATTCATCCAGATTTTAACAGCTACTCAATTGTTCTTTGTATATTTTTTATATAAGTGTTCTCACCCTTGATGGCACTAAAATTTATTTATCCTTTATATCTGAATGAGGTTTGTGTGCCCAATGTACAGTGAGGCCAAACAAACCAAAATGTTGGAGTTTGGAGCAGAGAAATGTTTATTGCAGAGCCAAGCAAGGGTGGCTTAAGCTCAGAAACCCTGAACTCCCCAGTGGTTTTCAGGGAAGAGATTTTATAGGCAAAATTGGTAGGGATAGGGGAAGTTCTGCAGGGCGTGTAACCCTCCTCTGATTGGTTGGTGGTGAGGTAATTGGGTGGTGTTCCCGGAATCTCAATCATCAGCCTTATGGTTCCAACCAGTCTGGTTTCCTCGTGCTTGTGCTCAGCCTGAAGTTACTGACCTCCATCTGGGTGGGCCCTTAGTGTCTGTAGAAGAACTCAGTGATGTATCATTATGTAAATCCCTTGAGGAGGAAACAGGACCCTGCTTTATCACTGCACTATTGTTTCTTGACTGCTCCTCCTTTGTTTCTGTGTTCCCCATCTTCCCTAATTAGTAACTGTTTGAAACTGTCCTTGGGAACTCAGGGAGGGTCTGGAAGACTGAAGCCTTTTTCCTACAATGAGAAACGTGGGACACAGAAAGGCTTTTGTACCTGGGAGGACCCCTACAGAGTTCTGCTCGGTTTCAGTCCCCCCTTTTTCTTTGATACTCGTCAGTCTTGGGGGGAACAGGTGTTAGGCAACAAAGCGAATAATGATTTGGGTAGAGAAGTTAATTATAAACTAGGCCGAGGAACTGTTTTATAGGGACTCGGTTTCAGGAGCACTCAGAATCCTAAATTTTGCAGTGTTGCAGGCAGGTCTGGTTCTTTCAGAGCCTCAAGAACACTGTATTACTTTAGAAATGGTTACATCCTTCTCAGCACGTTTTCATCCATCATAAACATGTTTTTCAGCATGTTTGGTTCAGTGCAGTCTTCATCTATGGTAAGACTAATCAAAGGCTTTGAATTGGAGTAAAAGAAAGCTGTGAAGCAAATAATGAAAATGCAAAATGGTCAGTACATTTTGGGGCGGTTTATAGTTTTAACCTCCATTAATAAAATTGCACAGCCAGAGTAAAATTGGTGATAAGTAATGTATTACTTTTGTATTACTTCTTAGGTTTTCTTAGTTATACGATGCTGTTTGTGTGCTGCTATGTATGTACTATGTTGTGTATATTAATATGTGATATTTAGTGCTTTCAATTTCAAATTTTACTTACTCTCTCTTCCTGTGTCTTTCCTGTAAACTGACCTGTTACACAGCAAAAACTGAATTGAGATTAAATGTTTAGATCTTTGCTCCATTCATTGTACCTTAGCGAGTATTTATACAAATATTTGGTAATACATTGGTAAACCTAGAATGAAGTTTATTTAAAAAAAAGAAACTTAGCTTTTTCAAAACTTTCTTAGAATGAGAGAAATTATTGATAAAAGTAAATTATAATAAATTGGCATTTTAATTTTATGCCTTTTTTATTTCAGCACTGTCTCAGATTGAGATAGCTGAATTTTGAAATTATTCTCCCTAAGGATTTGTTAATCACCGAGCGGATACCATAAGTTGGACTAGGTGTTTTCACGTATGTCTGAATTCTTTATGACATATGCAAACAACAAAATACACAGGCAAAATGATGTCACATTTTCATAGTTTTATTGTTCCAGCTATCTGAGTAGCCCCTGCCAAAAACTTTAATGGATTTATCATTATGCTTCATTTTGAGTTTGAGTTGGCAATCAGGAAAATCAGGCAACTGAAAATGCTGATCTTCCAGGCAAAGTCGGGAGATGTGATACAGAGTTACAGGGTCAGTCATGGATTCAGCTACACTGCAAATCAAAATAGGTACCTGTAAATAAATAAATAAATATAGGTGATGTGAGCTTGTACTGGGAAAGTATTAGACCTATCAGTAAACACCAGCTCATTAAATGCGTCTGCACTAACTATAAATGATCTCTTAGAAACTGATTATTTAGAAGGGAGTCAGAGCTTCTAAAATAATAAACACCACACACTTGAAAGCTTTGGCTGAGTCACAGGTGGTTTTAATTCCAATATACTTGGGTTCACAGTAGTAACTCTGGAGATTATTTCATGCTTTCTAGACCTTCAAAATTGTTGACCTCCTCTTTTCTGATAGCTCTGGAATCGTGTTTTGATATCTGTTCAAAGAATATGAAGCCTCATTAAGACTCAATATTATTGATATGTTAATTTAAAAATAATTGCATTCCTCTCAGGCACTTTTTATAAGGAAAAAAATTTTTTTAATTGAGTTGTAGTCAGTTTACAATGTTGTGTCAATTTCCAGTGTAGAGCACAATTTTTCGGTTATACATGAACATACATACATTCATTGTCGCATTCTTTTTCACTGTGAGCTACCACAAGGTCTTGTATATATTTCCCTGTGCTGTACAGTATAATCTTGTTTATCTGTTCTACATACGCCTATCAGTATCTACAAAATTTCAAACTCCCAGTCTGTCCCTTCCCACCGGAAAATATTTAACTATTAGAATAGGAAGCTATTTCAAAGTATCACTTTGCAGCATAAACTTAGTTCTTTGTTAATCTAAAGAAATTTTAAAATGTGATTATAACTGTGTTTTATAAACTCATGAAAAGTCTAAGCAGTTAACTGGGCAGAAGGAACACGTATTTGTGTCTATCCAGGATGGAATTTTCTGCATTCACCCTTTGTTTCCATTTCCACTCTACTGAGGTGCACCCAACCTGCATTGGATTTATTTATCAGTTTTGTGTGCCGATACTCTGAGGCAGCTCGCAACCGTGGGGACATACGTTTTGTAGGATTTTTTTTTTTTCCTAAGTGATCAAACCACGCTGACCCAAGAGTAAATAGTGAGTGCAGTAAACTGATGATATTAAGGGCAAACATATTTTGAAAATCCCGGGTATATCCCTGAAATGAACATATTAGGCTTTTCACTTTATTTAGGACTCTCATACAGCCCTAGGCATCAGTTCCAACGACGACATGTACATAAAGATATACTTTGCTGGGATGTTATGAGAATTAAAAAGGCTTAGTTAATGTTGAGGTCTTGACCTTATAAAGTACCATAGCTTTTTATTAAATTTTTAATGGAGAAAATACCCAGGACTGTATTATATAAATGCTAAACTTCAAAATTTAGCTTTTTCTCTTTCCTTAAAATTTTCTCAAACTTTGTTCAAGCCAGTAATCACAGAAGGTGGTTACTGCATATTTCTGGTGTCCTCTAAGCTCACTGTTAGTGACAGATTTGGGGCTAAATCTGCTATTCAAAAACCAACATGGCTTTTGTGTAGTTTGGACAAGTAAAAAAATATGTCTTTCTTGAGTTTGTCAATAACAAATTTGCACTACTCTCTCATTACAGACATAAAAAAGCACATTACATTTCAGAAATTATAGTTAAATTTTGATATTGATTATTAAATGTGAGTATACTTAGATTGCAATATTCATTTAAATGATATTAATGAGTTCTTTTCAGAACAAGTCAACAGTAATGATGAGGATCACAAAATCTTAGAAAAAGACGACCAATGAAATCTTCAGTCGTAAAATTAAGTCCCAGTTTTGGGGTATTCTTTAGGAAAAGAAATCCTTTAGAAACAGTAAGATCACGAAATCACTTTTATATTTAATATTCAAATAAGCATCTCAGCATAAAGGTCAATAAATTGTTTTCCTTAGATACTCTTGAAAATATTTTTTTCTGCAGAAAATATTAGCTGCTTTAAATGTCTTGTCTGGATATTCTAATTTGTGTCATGAATAGGTCTTTATGAGTGGCTGAATCATGAAAGAGTGGAGATGAATACAGAATGAATTAGACCCAACAGGTTATTACATATGGGTACATTCACATAGATTATAGAAACATTGTTCAATTAATGTTATGTAGTCTTTATATTTGGCATTCTGTAGGAACAGAAAAATTCCATACATTTTAAGGAAACTCTCAAAGTGATAACAAACCTCGACAATTATAGGGTGAGCAGGTCGAATGAACAAAAAGTTTAAATAAAAATTTAAGTTTTTAAGTTAATCTGGAATATCATCACTTACCAAAATGATGCTGCTTTCTGTCTTAAACATCATGATGGATCACACAGAAAAGATGTTTTAATATTTTGTTGAAAACCAGTTGTACAGGTATAGTCTGGAATTAAAAGTTGTTAGTAAAATGTGCTTGATTCTTACAGAAGGAACCACTGATTATTTTTCCATAACTAACTTAGTAACAACAATGATGTTCTTTGTTAGGTGTTCTAAGACATATCTATTTAGGAGTTAGTTAACTTCCTTCTCAATGAGCAAACATTAGGTTATTCAGCAATAATTTGATGGAATCAATGTGATCCATGCTGTGAAAGAAGTACTTGCTTGTTTTTGTCAGCATCTCAGGTTAACAGTGTGTTTTTATTAATGGCAGAGGCAGGGGGGATAATATGGAAATTTAATATAAATTTTAGTCCGAAGTATATCAGGCATTTGCATTCATCTTTCCAATGTGTGTGGCATTTCTCCAAACCAATCTATAACCAGTTCCGTCTGTCCCCAAAGTCACATGCAGAGACAAAGACAGATATCTTCTGCCCTTTAGCTCTGACTCACTGATTTATCTTCTTTTTGAACAAGAAAATAGCAAAGAGTAAATAAAGCACATTTCATTATTATTACTATTTTGCTGAAAAAGATTTGACGAACTTGTTGGCATGTGAGCCAATGATATAAAATAGCAAAAATGTCAAAGTAATGGTGGGAAACTCACTAACAGCTCTTTCAGTCTTAACGTCTATCACCACAAAGGTCATGAATCTAAAATATCAACCTACTCCCCCTGCCTTGTTCCCTCCCTTCTCTAAACATTACTTTCAACATGCAGTTTACTTATCTCATCATGTCATAAACTGTCTTAACTACCTGTAAAGTATCCCACAGAGACAGTATTCACAGGCACAAATCCAAAAAGTCCAAGTCCCTTCAGCAAAAATTAACCAACAGGTTTGTAATGTGACACTCTGCCAGAGATGACCTGTGCTCACGATCAAAATATTCTACACTGATGCTCAAGTGAGGTGGATCGGTTGAGTCCACCTGACTGTGACCTTGAGCGAGTTATTTAATCTTGGTGAGCCCGATACTGTTTTCCACCTGAAGATTAGAGAGAAAAATCATATGCGGCGTGTTTGGCCCAGGTGCCAAACATTAAATATGATCAGTATTATCATTTCAGTGCTTCTTGAGCAGCAGAAGGGAAAGGAAATTATGCTTATATTGGCCAGTTAAACAGCTTCCTGATAAAATACACTGAAGGCTGAATCAGAGGCAGGTGAAGGAAATAAGTAATATATTTAAGAATATTAACTAGCCTTCATTGTGAGTCTAGGGTTATTTCAGGCCTTTAAAAGGACTAGGCTTAATTACAGATCAGTCAATACTAATGGAATGACTGCTAACTTCATACTGTGATATGACAGTGTGATAGATAGTAATCAGGCTGTAGTCCAGGCACATAACCCAGTGTCATTGCCCTCAAAGCCCTTGAACTACAAGGAGACAAAACTAATAAACGTGCAGAAATCATACACAATAGACACATACCTGTAGTTAGTTTCTAAAGTGCATCATCTAGAAAGTCATACAATTTGTCTTTTGTCAAATTGGATGAGAGATTTTGTTTCATTTAACCATTTTATCTAAATGTAGTCTTAGTACAGAAACAACCAGAATTTGTTTTTCTTCATTATGCTTCTAATTGCCTTATTAATTTACACATGAGCCTTCCCAGGTATAAATTAATTCAAATTATGTTGAAAATTTTATTGTGTTGTTCCTTTTAGTGACTCATTTTTTTAGTTAAACTTGGTTATGCATTAGTTTTCAGCTTTAAAATTTGGCATGGAGGATATGAATTTATCTTGGGGGAAAACATTTCACTTGATCATCATTTTAATTCAGAATGTATTAGGGATTTTTGAATAAAGATTTTCCTATAATTAAAGAAACTTAATTAGGATAAGGGGTACAATAAGCAGAAATCTGTGCTTTACTGAAGTTATGAAGTCTTAATTATTCATCTTAACTACCACTTATTGGGTGGAGATTCTGTTTGTGCTTTTACAAGTAGACTCTCTTCTCTGTAGTTCTGCAAGGTAGGTGTTAATAGTTTCCCGATGAGACACTTGAAGGTCAGAGAGATTAAACAACTTGTCCAAGAATATACACTTTATATCATGAGGCCTGGATACCTGTCCAGGTTTGTACGATTCCAATGTCTGAGATATTTTCACTTCACCCTTCTTTAATATAATTCACTTTATTTAGTCTATCTTTCACTTAAATGTGGACCTGGAACTCACAACATATGGTAGATTGGTTCAAATGGATTGTTTTGCAAGAGAATAATTTGAGGTTTTTGCCATATTTTTTGGAAGAAAATCTCAGTGTCTAAAATCATAGATATAACAAAATATGTTCAATAGAAAATAAAGATGCAATGTAATATATTTATCATTATCTAATGAAATAAAACTGTAACAAGCCCTATTTGGTGGTAGATATAACATACGTACATATTAAGTATGTAATGGGATGTAGTATTCACAAATATCCTTTGATCCCAACTCCTCTCTACATAATCAAGGCTACCTGAACTAACATGGTGGGTAAAATCACATTTGGAAAACATTTAAAACTATTTTGCATCTATTTCTCTATTTTAGGATTGTTTCAGGTTTCTTTAGATGCCACACATGTTTTAAAGATTTTAAGGGTAGTTTAGAATGATACTTTTTTCCTTCTCTCAGTACTTCTCTGTGTACAAAACAGATGATTGAAATCTTGGCTTTAAAACTGCATACAAATTTGGTGTCAGGTTTTATTTTGTAATTGTTTAAAAATAATAATTGTGTCATAAATATATAAGGCCTCCCTCTCTAAGAGATTTCATTCTGTTTGTACCTCTTTTTTAAACCTTCCTTTTCTTTTTTCTTTCTTTTCCTTCCTTTTCCTTCCTTTCCTTTCCTTTTCTTTTCTTTCATTTTCTTTTCTTTTCTTTTTTTCTCTTCTTTCCTTCCTTCCTTTTCTTTCTCTTTCTTTCTCTTTCTTTTCTTTCTCTTGTCTTCCTGCCTTCCTGCCTTCCTTTCTTCTCTACCCAACAATCTTGAAAATTACAAGAAAAACAAAATGACAATGAGAGGTGTCTTCATGGCAGTGGAGAAGAAAAAGGAATGCTTTTTCACTTTTACTGTGGAGGGGAGGGATGATTTTACTTATAGAGCCCAAGAGCTTTAAAATAGTTATTGTTTTATGTATAGCTCTTGAAGTTGGTACCTTCTTCCATCTTCTGTTGATGTTTTCTGTCTTCCTGTATCACTACTTAAGCCAGCATAGGAGGATGGAACCTTGAGCAAGTGATTTACCTCTGAAGCCAACAGCACCTCTTCTATAAAATGGAGCTGCCTCATCGTAGATTTTTTTTCTTCTCTGAGAATTTAGAGATAATCTATATAAAGTACTGACATTCAGTAAACACTAATATATAATAGCTATTATTTGCTTGGAAACCACTGACTTATTGGGTAAAGGCAGAAGTGTGAAATCATGATCATGGACTGCTCACCCTAGATTCCTCATACATTTTCCAAAAATGCACTAACCCAATTATGTGATTTAATTCTGTGTGTGGTCAGCATTGCAAACCACCAATATTTGTATGGCGGTCAAAGCATATATTATATGTACCTTAAAATACAATTGCAGCAAGTACTTGATTTTTCAGAGCTTGAATACGCAGCATCTAGACTACATCAGCCTTTGTTAAACTGAAATGTTCTTCTGCCATTTCACTGCTCATTAAACTGTCACTTAGAACAGGAGCAGTGAAAAAGGAAGCAAATAAAATAAAATCCAAACTATTTTTTCTACTTTTTAAAGAAAAACACTGCTGTTAATTTTTTAGGGGATTTCATCTATGGGATAATGTAAGATTTCCTTTTTCGGGTGGGTGGGGGAAATCTAGCAGGGATTGCATTATTTTACACATTTAAATTAGGTTATTTATACTCTACCAGTTACTGAAGGTAGTTGTGAGTTTCCTGCAAAGTGCTGAACCTTAATTTACACTTTACCATCTGTCTATGTCTTATGGATTTAATAGATTCTACCCCATAGGATCCTCTTGTAGATGAAATGAACCTTTGGAAAGGCATCCACTTTTGTAAATTTACCTACCCTTCTCTACTGGGTCTCTAAATCGGCGACAGAAGTCCTAGTAAAATACAAGAGGCAAGTAATTATTATTTTTAATGCTGCTTTATTTTTTTCTTATTTTCAGAGTATAGAGCTTTGAATAAATATTAATAGTTGACCTGGTGAGAACAGTATTATGGTAACAATGCACCTGAGAGTATTGTAACATAATTAGTCAAGTCACATGGCTAACAGGCTATTCACCTGAGAGTTTGTTTTCTATATAAATTAATCATGGATTTTCTCCTACAGGAGTAAAAGATGATAAAAAAATGAAATTAAAATTGATCTTATTACTTGTTTATAGTACACAGCTTGCTGCATTTGTGTTTTATTTTTGTTACAGTTTTAACTGCTAATTTAAAAAAAAGGTGAAATTCAGGATTTTTTGATGACATCAGAACTGCGTAATTATGTTACATTGTGGGTTGAATGTGAGAATTAAATCCACATATAACACTAGATGATGTTTAACAAGCTTAATTTAAGAAATGGAGCTTTTTATAATTAATAGTCATTTTCATTTCACATGTGTAAGTGTGTTAGTATATATACATATATATTTGTATGGATGTATATGCATGTAGGTACACACTACATATATACTCAATTATACAACTAAATATATCTATATCTATATCTGCACATGTATCTATATGTGTGTGGGAGAGGATCTTTAATGCTACATCTAAAAAAATGCAAATGATTATGTGGTTACATATTATCAATATATGGAGAAAAATGCTTGGTCTGTGGAGTCAGAAAAAGCTGAATTTCAATTGAATCTGCCCCTTACTGCTTATATAATTTTTTCATCTATTTGAGCCCCAGTTGCCTCACCTGTAAGTTAATACATATCAAAAAAAAATATTTGTGTGAAGTGAACAAGACAGTATGAAATGTGTCAGGCACAGAACTAGCCTTTCCATGTTAGCTGACCTTCCCCTAAGAATGAAGAAATACAGAATTTGTTAGAATCTCAGAAAGCCATTCTTTGTTAAAGATGAGATAAAGAATATGATATGCTATAGCTTCCAAAACCATGTAGTTTTGTTATGTAACAATTCTCCAGATAATCCAGGTTGTAGAAAAATTAAGTAACCAAAACTCTCTTTTCATTCTTTACTGATTTTTGTCTTTGAGTAAGATAGGAAGATTGTCAAAAATATGAAATTGTGGGTTTAAACAGTCCACTGGCCAGGAAAATGCATCAAGCATGGAGCATGCGTTATGTCCTTCCAGTAAGTAAATAAATAGAAAAAAATTTTTAACAAGATACATTTTTAAAAAGAAATTAAATAAAATGCTCACATTATGTTCAACTAGGGAAAAAAATTACTCCAATTATATGTATCCTAAGTTGTATTTTTATTTTAGTTTACTATAAACTGGTGTAAACATATCTTCACTTTCTAAGATACTCATGCTGGCCGGTGCAGGGGTTGTGTGGAGAGAGATGCTCCCAGAATCATGACCCTTGAGCAGAGGTGGCTTTGGAGTGACTGCTTGGAAGGCGTTGGCATTTTCCTGCTCTTCATCCGATCTTCTCACAAAGCCACTCCCCTCAAAAAGAAAACCAAAAAAAAAATACTCACTTAAATTAAAACGATATGTTTGCTCTGCTGATGTAAAGTCCCCAGACCATCTCCTTCTACTCAGTCCTTAAGTTCCTCACACTATAATTTTATACTCATCACCACTTTCAAGGTAAGTGAGCTCCAAATAATCAGGCATTCAAGTGATAGCAATGCTTAAAATACCAGCAGATTTTAGATCTTAAAAGACCCAAAGAAGAAAAAATTATGCTGGTAATAAAAATAGCTGTATTTCACATTAACATTGAGGGTTCTGGAATCACATCACTTGGGTTCAAATTCCTGCTGTATCACTGTCTTGCTGTGTGTCTTTGAACGTATTATCTAACCTCCATGTGCCTGAGTTCCCTCTCTCAAGTAGGAAAAATAAAACCACTGAGCTCATAGTGATTGTAAAAATGTTGTAAGGATTACATGAGAAATTCTATTATATCTCAATAACAGCAACAAAAAAAGAAATCCATGTTATTTAGCACAGTGATGTTAAAATAAGGATTAGTTGTTGCTGTAATTTACATTATTACTATTATTAAATGTTTGTCATATTGCATAGAAACAAATTTGTGATTGTGCTTGAAGGCTAGAATTCTTTTACATTCTTAATACTAGAATATGGTCAGTCTTTACCAAAAATGATATTCATTGTGCAACAACCTTTAAATGGAAGAAAGGAAAGAAATAAGAACACAAGGCTTCTCCTTTTCCCATTTTTTCCACTCAAACAGTGGAGCTTTATATAGTGCTTTTCTCAATAAAGCACCAGAAATAAATTGACTGCTGTTCATTATCTGGACACAAAGTGTCCTGATTGCTTCAGTTCATCTAGGCATGTAAATTATTCCACACTAAATTAGGCTTTAGGATTCAAGCATCAGTAGGAAAATATTTCCTGAGTGACTTAACCAAATTTGCATTATTGTAACAAAAACTTCTAAGGCATTCCTACAAGGAACAAAGCACTCTGCTTTGGTGGGGACAATAAGGAGTTCCACAAACCTTGCATTTTTATCTAGGTACAATTAACTTGTGCTCAGAGGGGCAATTAAGATGATGACCTGCCACAAATTAATTGCATTTTAAATTTGTTCTCTTCCTGCTACTTACTAGACCTTCTAGCCTCTTTCTGTATTTTTTCCTTTGCTAAACAAATAGCAGAACGTATGCCCTTGGCTGGATCTACATAAGAATTTATGATGCATTTTGGCAAATCTGAATGGAGAAGCTTTTTCAGATGTCATAGAAACAATGACACAAGTACAAAATGTCAGAAATATATTAGTCAAAAATGAAATACATTGTTCAGTGATAACATTAGCTATCTAGTGTCCTTGTATCTTTTTACATCTTTCTATATTTTTAGAATGTTGACTTTTTTCCCATCCAACTCTTAGCCTCATGGTCACAAGATGGCTGCTACACCTTCAGGCATCATATTTGTATTCCAGGAAGGGAATAAAGAATGGTAAAGGCATTCTCTTTCCAAAGATTTGTGTTTTAATTTGGGAGAAAAGGCTTTCTCTAAGAGACTTTCCCTTACGTTTTATTAGCCAGAACTGGACCTTTTCCTCAACCCAACCAATCTCTGGTTGAGGGAAATGGCTGTTGAGTAGACAGTGGACAGTCTCTGCTGCACCTCTATTCAGTCAATGAGAAAACCAGTCTGTTCCCTAGAACAGACTTGCACAAGCCTCACAATTAGCTGCAGAGAAATGTTAACTGGCCCCTAGTGGCTTCCACCTTACCAAGCTGCACTCTTCCATTAGTCAGTCACGTGTTCATTGAAATTCTCTCTAGAACTGTGTTATTATTCTTGAAAGTCAATTTCAGTTACCTTTAAGGGATAATTAAAAATATTTAGTATATTGACAAATAAATCACCATACTGAATGTCTGGAAAAAAACACTTTGTCAAGAAATATTTCTATTTCTTAGACCTTTAGAGAAACTGATGTAGATTTAAATCTGTCAGAAAACTTCTTGAAGCATATTGTTTTCTTGTCTGCAGCTACTGTATATTCTGCTGCCTGCTTATCTTCATAGTAACAATCACAAGTTGGATGCTCTTTTTAGCTGTAACAAGACGATGCTGAATAGACCAGCTGAGAGCTATTTTACAAGAAAATTTAGCAATCACTTTGTGGTAATGGATATTGGTTTGTGGCACATCCGTTCCAGTTTCTGCCTTGTTAAACACTTTAAAAGCATCTTCAGTTTACTCAGCTTCTCCTTCTGACCCTCTGGGAACTACAGGTTTTATGCATCTTTGCAACTGGTAGTGAAGAAAGCCGAGCTAATCTTAATTGCATATTTTGTCCATTGACATTATGTAGAGAAGGCTACCTGGACACCTTTTAATAACTTTCGATTTTATGCTGCTTCAAATGCTGGGAAATATGCTGATCCTTTATAACACAAAGTTACAACATAATCTGTTGATAGATCTTCCCAGAATATGTTAAAAGGGACTTTCGATGGTTTAGAGAAAGGAAGCATGCATTTAGTTAATTTCATTGTTGTCAGTGCTGGTGGAAACTGTAGCTGTTAATTAGTCATCTTTGCATTTTACATCAGAAATAAAGTATGATTGCTGTTGGAATAAGATACTTAATAAAATGCCAAATTTAAAAATAACAGCCCCTGTCTCCTGCTCCTCCTCTGAGATTATCAAACCATACTCAGAACATTGAAACTGTTCACAGTATCTATTTGATGGAAAAATGAATGTTCAGGGAGTCCATATGTTTGTGATTATAGCAATAAAATACATCCTGCTTTATAAAGTAATGTTTATTCTAAATTTCAGCAGTAGACTGTCATGAGTGCCTTATTAAAAACATATTACTAGGTCAAGTTAGAAAAGTTAATTGAAAGATTCAAAGAAATCAGAAGCTGTTGCATATTCTGTCACAAAAATATTTGATCTTTCTGATACTAATTCCTGCACTTGACATTTTCTCTGAATCTGAAACAATACTTCTGAAATACTGATGATGAATATGAAACAGACTCCTGGATAGTATTTCTTAATTTCCAAGCCAGAGCTAACCAGATATACCTAGAACCTTTAGGAAATGTTGCAAGATACACTTTTTAGATGATTAATAAATAATCAAGATTAGTTATTGCAGTTAACTAAAGGCTGTAACAGTTTCAACATTCAGGAGACCCAAGAATAGAACTGGTTTTGTCATGGATAAAATATTTCTGGAAACACTTCCTACTTGTCACAGTTCTCATAATGTACTTTTGCTTGATTTAATATAATTAATAAAACTTGTTAAGTTTAGTCAACTCAGTTCCCTCAAAATGAATGCTAAATTGTGTACATAACTTGCATCAAGGATTTTCATGTAGGTAGGATCTCCTAGTCACAATGAGGTCACCCTGATCCCTTCTCATATTTCTTCTTGTAGCATATTCATTTCAGTTTTGTTCTAAGCAAAACATAATCAGAAGATACACGATGCTGATGCTTTCTAGTTTCAAACACCATAAAGGACATCCTATAAAGATTTCATGTTATTATGCCACTAACTCTCTCTTGGCAAAGAGAATAAAATTTAGGTACAAAGTTAAAGGGCTATGCAGGAAAAAATACAACCCGTCTTTTTTTATTAATGGAAAATTGAGGCCTACAAAAAGAGGGCCTTGCCTAGGATTAGATAGAAATAGACTGTGAATGAGTATCTGTTAGACAACATCATTTGAGTAAGAAAAAGTGTTCTGATGGTCCATCAGTCTCTTCCTGAGTCTTTATTTTGGATCAGTTGCTTTTACCAGTTTCATCTATCAATTTTCATTTCATTCCTTTTAAAAGTAGCATACATGAAATATTGTCTTTTTAAAAACATTCTCTTATATTGCATTATTCACTCTGGAAAGATGACTGTATTTTCTTGCTAAGGTAAATTTCATAATCATCCAAGTGTTTTAGTTTTGAATGTGCTTATCGCGTCCTTGTATGGAGCCCAAAGAGCTCTAAAGTACCTGTACTGTTTTAGAAAACGTTTTGATAATTCCATTATATGTAGAGTTAATGTAAGTGAAATGCATAATGCTATTTATTTTCAAGATTTTGTTTTCTGATTTAAGTAAGAATTTCCATTTAAAAGACTAGCACTCTGGTAGAGAAAGTACCTATGTTTTGAGCAAGTTACATGCACAGAAAGGCTCTCTGTGAAAGTCGTAAATGATTTCCTTTTTAGGGAAGCCAGAGTGTGATGTGGACTATTACAAAAGAAAGAAAACTAACATTATTGGAGGGTATGATGTGCTGTTACTCTGTACGCATCAAATTATTTATTTCACATAATGATCTTGTGAAGTAGAGGTTTACTGAATCTAGGCTGCTTAATTTCCCCAAGGCTTTAAGAGCTAGCAAATAACAAAACTCAGTTTTAGATTTAAGCCTTCTCCCAAAACCACGCACCACTCAGTACACCATAATGCCAGTAAGATTAAACGGCTCGAACTGAACAAATACACTTTTTGATACAATGAATTATTTCTGTTGTGGAATCATGGTACAGGAAGTTTTTGCCAAGCAGGAAGGTTACATAAGTGTTTACTGAGAGCATATATTCTAATTTCTTTCTCTACTGTGAAAGTGGTGAATAGGAACTTTTGTAAATAAAAATACCTATAATAAAGTAAGACTTAACTATAGACAGCCTTAGCTCTTTTCACTGTTTCTAAGTTACTGTAAAGTTGTTAAGCCCTTGCCTGTTATAAGCAAAAACGTCTTTCCAGCCATTTGGAACCTTGGCTTATAACGACTTCCTGCATCCATTCCATCTGCTTCTATTTTTAACTGGGGTTTAGAGACAGACTTAGCCCAGTGCCAGGAGCACAATATATTTAAATAATGCTGAATTTATGCTCTTAATAACATCAGTCCAGTGGCTCTAACCATTTCTGCAGTTGTGTCACTGCCATCATTTCCTTTCCCTAGATAATGTCTTCTTTTAAAGGTTCATACCTACTTTTAAAATTAACTAAAATTAAGATTAATTTCACTTGAAGGAATTTTTTGAGAATCCAACAAACAGTATTTGAGAGAACTGAGTGTCACAAAACAGAGTTAAAATGTTAATAAAACATAACACATTTATTTTTTTACGGAAGAATCTGAAACTTTCGAAGGATGGTAGTTTGCTGGTAACCTGGCTCTCAAAGGGAGGGAGACTGAGCAGGACAAAAACAAGCTCTGATTGTAGTCAGCCAGTTTCTGTGTGTAAAGACTACCTCTGGAGCCAATTTCAAGCTGCCATCGTGATGCTACTGACCACAGAGTTGGGAAGAGACTCACGTAACTGACTCTCTAGAGCAGGTAGGAGTGCATACACACCACGGTCCTGGGTCAGATGGGTGTGTTCAAGGTGACAGCATCAAGGTACCTGTTCACAGAGGAACCTACTGAGATCAAAGGCATGGACAGAAATGTACAGTTCTACTTCAGTTAATGATCTTTTGGCTCTTTGACTCTCACCACGATATCTATTTAGATCTCTAATAGAGCGTTTAAATTCAATCTTTTGGGTGTTAATTCTAAACTCTCCCCACCCGATCCTGGCTTTTCTCAGACTTGGAGCCCATGGCAGCCAGTTGTCTCCAAGAAGAATCCTCTGCTTTTATTCTGCCCCCCACCCCAGTGAAACTCACCCCTCTGGCTGCAAATGTCCCATATTCTAGCCATGTGGGCCATGCTCCCCTCCACTCCCCTCTCCCCAAGGATACAAGTTCAGACAAGTATAATCATGGTTCATTGTGAGTTAATATAAATGCTGTTACACTAGGCTACTGAGGAGCAGAGTGGAGAAGAATGAAGGTCTAATAGGTTATCCTGGGGCTAAAATTTTAGAATCATTTCAATAACAGGTAAACTGAGTCATCAGAATTTAAACAATTAATTACTGGTTGAAACACACAAACACACACACACACACGTTTATTTACTTAGTTACTTATTCTTTGCCTAGTTTCAGAAAGGACTTAAAGTGTCAGAAAGAATTTAAGGTTAGCCATTGAATAGGAAAATATAATTATACAGTCTTGGTTCACAGGGCTCATAACTAAATAGAAAATCACAGATGATTTGTATAGAAAGACAGCAACAGGGTGTTCATGCCCATCATAATTATGATCTTATGTCTGTTTTTTGTTTGATTCTATGTTACTGCCTAGAACTCTAGGATGGGGGAGTCATTTGATAGAAAACATTTGATAAACAAGGATTTATTTCCCTTTAAAATGCATATATTCTGAGAAAGCTAATATACTAGCAAATGTCTATTCAGTTCAGTTACTGATTTAATTTTTCAGTATTCCAGGTAGAATCTGCTGTGGGGTGAGTTTTAATGGAGTTTGAAAGCTAAACAACTTTGTATTACGGAAAATTCTGGGAAAGTGGAAAGACATGAATATGGTTCTTTATTGATGTCAGGGCTTATGATTGGGCTGGAGGTAAGATGAATTAGCATTGAGAACAGAGAGAACTACAGGAAAGGTTCTAATCTTCTGATAAAGAAGACGTTTATCTATAAATATTCAACATGAAGGAGTCAAAACAGAAACTCAACTTTATTACATCACTTTACAACTCAAGTTCCTTTCATTCATCCATTCAGCTTTTGTGAAGCCATTAGAGTGTTCCAGGCATAGTGTTCCCCAAAGGCACTTTCATCTTAGATTTGTACTATGATTCAACCACATTATGAGTTAAATGGATTTCTGTGGGCTAGCCAGGAAGCCCGAGTAATATGTAATATTCTTCATAAACTGGGGAATGCTGATATTCCACCCCCATCCTTCACTCAAGAATGAATTAAAAACTAGTCACATTCTCAACTTCCGCAGTTTGTAAAGTATGTCAGTCGTAAGCAGACAGGGTTAGCAGTTGTGTTCTAACTACCCTGTTAACAGTACTAGTTCTGGGAAACCTAGATTTTCTGTTTGAGAAGAAAATGGTAAGAGAAAATTGTTTTAAAGCATTCTTCCTTGTGATGATTTGTGGTTTTACTATTTATTGTTTCTTGGGGCAAGCTACTTACTTCCTCTGCTTCAGTTTCAATATTTATAAAATGGAGATCATAATAGTACCTGCCTCCTGAATTTGTACGTATTACGTGAGCCTTGTAAAGTGCTGAGCACAGTGTCTGGCACATAGTAAGTACAGCAATTCTGCCCTCTAATGCTTAGAGAAAAACATGGGGACCAAAAAAGTAATGCCAGGTCTCAGCCTGATACACCTTACACACAAACACACACACACACACACACACACACACACACACCCCACACACACACGGCAACATAATCTGGTTTATTACTTTATTATTAAAAAAAGAGAAACACGTAGTGGAAGAAATAATCAAAATGGAAAGAAATGTTTCAACTGGAGATAACCCAGCATACAACCACTGCAACCTATGTTGACATATTAAACCTACAAGTTTTCTAACCTGCTTTCTAAAAGCTCTTAAATGTAAATGCATTATAAACCACATGTAAAAAATTATGCCTCTAGTGCTGATTTTTTCAATTATTAAGAAATGAAAAAGAAATAAAGTAGCAATATAAGTGTAATGCTTATTATTCTTCTAAGAGAAATACAAAGTTAGTCATTGTATTAGTCATTAGTTTAGAATTACAGATTATTCAGATCAATAAAGGAGCTGTTGGGCATTGTTGAGGTCTTCCAGATGAGGAAATCAATGTCTTTTAAATCTTCTAGTTTGATAGAAGGCATTTTCTTTTCTTTTGAACTTTGCTGTACACCAGAAATAATTGACACATTGTAAACTGACTATACAGAAAGAAAGAAAGAGAAAGAAAGAAAGAAAGAAAGAAACTGAAGCTACAAAAAATATATATAATAATTTAACATCCTCAACTTGATAAAGAATATCTAAAAAAACATACAGCTGACTTAGTTAATGGTGAGAAACATGAAGCCCTGTCACTAAGATCAGGTACAGGACAAAGATGTTTCCCATCACTACTCCTTTTAAACATAGCACTGAAAGTTCTAGCTAATGCAGTGAGACAAAAACATAAAATAAAAGGTAAACAGATTAAGAAGGGAAAAATAAAACTGCCTTTGCTTACAGATGATATTGTCATCTATGTAGAGAAGCCAAAAGAATTGACAGAAAAGTCTAATAAGTGATTATATGTTCATAGTGGCACTGTTTATAATAGCCAAGATATGGAAACAACCTTAATGTTCATAGACACAGATGACTGGATAAACAAGTTGTGGTATATTTATGCAATGGAATACTACTCAGCCATAAAAATGACAACATAATACCATTTGCAACAACATGGATGTCCCTGGAGAATGTCATTCTAAGTGAAGTAAGCCAGAAAGAGAAAGAAAAATACCATATGATATCACTCATATGTAGAATCTAAAAAAAAAGAAAAAGAAGACAAATGAACCTATATATAAAACAGAAACAGACTCACAAACATGGAATACAGACTTGTGGTTGCCAGGGGGTAGGCAGATGGGAAGAGATAAACTGGGAGTTTGAGATTTGTAGATACTGACAGGTGTATATATAAAATAGATAAACAAGTTTATACTGTATAGCACAAGGAAATATGTGCAATATCTTGTAGTAGCTCACAGTGAAAAGAATATGAAAATGAATATATATATATTCATGTATGACTGAAGAATTGTGCTGTGAGCCAGAAATTGGCATAACGTTGTAACGTGACTATAACTCAATTGAAAAATAAAATTAAAAAATCACTGATTGTAGCAAGATTGCAAGATATAAGATTAATATACAAAAGTCAGTTGAATAAGTGGGATTTGAAATTAAAAACACAATACCGTTTATATTATCATCATGAAAAAATGAAATAATTAGGTATACACCCCACAAAATATGCACAAGATCTACATGAGGAAAACTACAAAACTCTATCAAAGATATCAAAAAACTAACTAAATAAATAAATTACATGTTTTTGAATAGGAAGACTTAATATTGTCAAGTTGTCAGTTCTTTCCAACTTGATCTATAGATTCAGTGCAAGCCCAATAAAAATTCCAGCAAGTTATTTTTGTGGATATTGATGAACTGACTCCAAAGTTTATATGGAGAGGCAAAAAAAAAAATAGCCAATACAATATTGAAGAAGAATAACAAAGTTAGAGAATGGACACTTCTCAATTTTAAGAATTATGATAAAGTTATAGTAATTAAGACAGTGTGGTAGTGGCAAAAGAATACACAAGCAGATCAATGAGAACAGAATTGAGAGCCTAGAAATAGACTCACATAAATATAGTCAATGATCTTTGACAGAGAAGCCAAGGAAATACAATGGGTAAAGATAATCTTTTCAAAAATGGTGCTGGAGCAACTGAACATCCACATGCAAAAAAAAGAATCTGGGAGACAAACCTGCACAGCCCAAGTCCAATGCAGTCTTCGCTTTGGAAACAAAGCATTGGCGAGACATCCTAGTGCTGACCTAATGTCCTCTTGTCTGCAGGGTTCAGACACATGCCGAATGCTGGATAGTCGGACAGGGCTCTTGTTAGAATCTGGCTTAGCTCAGGAGACTGTACAGGTTGGAGGATAGGACAAGGCTTTATCCCTGTGTAGATCAAGCATTACAGTGATGCCCCAGTGTCTCATCACCAATCATAAGGAATTCAGCTGCCTCCCAGGCCGAATACAGCTCTTTCGTCTTGCAATGGTTTTCCTGGGGAGGGAGGCAGCAACTCAGCAAGCATCACAGTTGGTTCTTGGTGAGGGTGTGCTCCTCCCTCACTCATGTGTCACTGTCAGATGACTTGAATTGATAATGCTGAGCCTCTGTGAGGTTGACCTGATGGTGATATATTCATCTTACCTTAACAATGCCTGTTAATCTGCTCAGGGTCAAATTCCTGGAAAGAGTTGGGTGAGTGGAGCAGCTTGTTCCTATATACTCCTGGAAAGCCTCCAGAGTTGAAAGGTACCGTTGCCAGCAACCTGCTTTTTTGCTCAAAGGTCCAGCACCTTGTTTGGAGCCTGATAATGATTTGAAGGGAAAGGTGTAAGCCATATTTCTGCTCAACTCATCTGAAGTTAAGAGGTCTGAAAAAAGAACAAAGCACACATAATGGAATCCAACTCTTAGAGGATGTCAAAAATGGAATTTTCAAGCCAGTTCTTACAACCTAGCTGTTCAAATTAGCGTGCAATCTTTTAGCCTTTCTAAATAAAGATTGTGGTTAAAAGAAGTTTATAAACCTTCACTGAAAAAAAAAATAAAGAATCCAGACACAGACTTTACACCCTTTATAAAAATTAACTTAAAATAGATCACAAACCTAAATGTAAAATGCAAAACTATAAAACTCCTATTAGATAACAGAGGAGAGAACCTGGATGATCTTGGGTATGGTGATCCTTTTTAGATACAACGCCAAAGGCTTGAATTGTAAAAGAAATAATGGGTATGCTGGAGTTCATTAAAATTAAAAACTTCTGTTCTAAAAAGGACAATGTCAAGAGAATGAGAAGGTAAGTCATAAACTTGGAGAAAATATTTGCAAAAGACACATCTAATAAAGGACTGTGATACAAAATACGCAAAGAACTCTTAAAATTCAGCAATAAGAAAACAAACAACCTGATTAAAAAATGGTCCACAGACCCGAACAGCCACCTCGCGAAAGAAGATATACAGATGGTAAATAAGCCTTTGAAAAGATGCTCCATATCATATGTCATTAGATAAATGCAAATTAAAACAAGATTTCACTACATATCTATTAGCACGGTCAAAATCTGGAACATGGACAGCACCAAATGCTGGTCAGGATATGGAGCAGTAGAAACTCCCTTTCATTGCTGATATGAATCCAAAATGGCATAGCCACTTAGGAAGGCAGTTTGGAGGTTTCTTATGTAGCTAAACATACTCTTACTAAGTGATCCAGTAATCATACTCTTTGCTGTTTACCCTAAGAATCTGAAAACTTTTGTCCACATAGAAACTTGCATATGGATGTTCAAGCTGCCATGTTCTAACTCAGTCATGGAGTATAATCATGCTCAAGAGTGAATCTGGAGTGAGGACTCTTGTCCAGTACAGCTACTATCCAACTTCAGTCTCAAGCATCGTTGGAAGCCCCACCTAGTCTTCCTCAAAGTGGGTCTACAAACACCAAAATTAGTCTGTAAAATGAATTCATTGTCCTAGAATCTTCAGAAAGCCTGGATCAAAAGGGGCCTGGGGACTGAGAATGAGTCAGGTGTTCTTCAGCTTAGATTAGGGCCCCTTTTATTAGGCAGGTAAAGGTAAGAGGTTGAAATGATGTGGAGGTGAGAGTAAAGGTGGGAGGAGCAATGCAGGAGGGTGGAAGAAGCCGAGAATATGGTTTCAGGAGCCCAGAGTTGGAATCCAGCTCATCCTGCTCTGTGATCTCCTGGCTATGAGAAACCCTACTGAACAGCTTGTAACATTGAACTCTAAACAATTTTACCTACCTTTCTCCACCATTTTATTGTGAGCCTTTTGCAACTTAAACAATATCTTTATCCACCCAACTTTTAATTTTGAATAATTTTACAGCTACAGAAAAGTTGAAAGAATAGTACAATAAATGTCTGTGTATTCTTCATTAAATTTACAAATTAACATAGTACCATGTTAATGTTATCCCTCTCATACTGTATATTCTCTATACACTCAATTTTCTTCTCAAGCATTTGAAAGTAAGCCGCAGATATCGTGGTACTTCACCTTTAAATATTCATTCTGTTTTCTCTAAAGACCCAGACATTCTCAGATCCATAATACCATTATCAGAAACAAGAAATTAACATATATTCAACAATGTCATCTTATATACAACCCCTATTTAGATTTCCTCAATTGTCCCAAAAATGTACCTTATTGCTTTTTTTTAAATCTAAGAATCAGTACAGGTTGCCATGTTTTTTTAGTCTCATTTAATCTAGTGGAGAGCTCCTACTTTGTATTTTTTCTTTCATGACATTAATGTTTCTGGAAATTTCAGGCCAGGTGTCTTGTAGAATATTCCACATAATGGAATTTTTTGTTAGCTTCCTCATGATTAGTTTCAGAGTATATATTTTTAGGGGAAAATCGGTGAACTTGGAACTTTTTGGCAGTTAGGTCAGTACTTTCTTCCCTCTATAATGAAGAAAGAATCTGTATGAGATGCTTTGAGGCCATGGGACTGTCTTCTCCTAACAACTATTCACCCAGTTGTTTTAGCGTAATTCATGAGTCTTGCCTGTGTTCATTATTATATTGGGAGTGCAATGGTGATTTGAAAAATATATATATATAGATCGATCTATCTATCTATCTATCTACCTATATCATTCTTTCTACCCCTGTTAATTAGCACTCTTCTTTAGAGGAGATTTTGCCACTGCTCTCCTTCTTTAGGTTCCTCTATCTTTCTCTCTCTCTCTTCCCTCCCTCCCTCCATCTATTCTGCCAACCCCACCTCCTCCACCTATGATAAAATATCTCTGTAGATTCATGGGTTTTCTCGTAACAGTGTCTTATAATCCACTGCCATCATTATTGTACTTGATGCCTAAATTATCTCCAGTTTGGCCAGTGGGAGCCCTACCAAGGCAGCAGAGGTGTCCTGACAAGCCCCATTAGTCCTTCAGCACTTCCCTGTTTTGTGGTGCAGAAGATGTCCAGGGACTCTTTGTACTTTCCCTGCCCCAGACCTGGAGTCACCTACCATTTTCCAGGAAGTTCTAGTTCATTTTAGTGGTAAATGGTATTTAGAAACCAAGACTGGGACGTCATTGCTTTGGGGGTAAAATGAAGTAATTGATGGGAGACTACTTAGTAAAAAAAATATAAGGCGCCACCCTGTCGCGATTGTTACCAGGGTCATCAATCAAGCATTCACTTTTTTGGAGCAGTGCTAAATAGCAGCACCAAAATGAGTCTCCCTGTGTTTAGAAGATAATTAGGAGACACAGGACATGTGTGAAGCAGGGAGGGAAACGTAAGCCAGCTTTGTCAGATACAGTGTGGATTCTTATCTGAGGGCTTAAAGAGAGTAAATAGAACAGAAGAAAAAACCGTTGACTGTATTCTCACCTTTTCCTGAAGTTGCTTTGTTATTTAATTCTTCAGATAGAAAAGTATAAAGTGTTTTATAAAGTATTTTATGAATCAGCTGTAATTTTTTTTTAAAAAACCTGAAATGGTCACCTGAAAAGTTATGAGACATAAATGTGTGATTTCTTCTATTTTTACCTTTCTTGCATTTGTTTAATAGGTACTAAAAGAACAGTGTAATTTAAAGAATTCTGAAATTTTTTAAAAATTTGCAAATGCATAACTTTTAAAAAATTTTCCTGGTGGAAATAGTACCTGTGTCACATTTGAGGAGTTAGTGTGGTGGCATCTTTGAGTTTCATTGTGGGCAAATAGATTATTGTAGGTTTTGCTTCCTGTGACTTTATTACAAATAAAAAACATAGTTGTCTATAATTTAATTTGTAAGATTCACACTAGAAATATCATTTGATTTAATTTCCAGGCTTTCCTGCTTGTTCTGCATCTCTTTATACTCTCAAATTAAACCTTTTTTTAATGACAATCTCCTATGAGAACATAGATTATGGTAAATTGTCAGAGGACAGAGATCAGTGAACAGGGGGATGCTTAGCAGCTCATTATTTCTAGGGAAGGAATACAAAATAGCCAGGATATCCAGGAAACCGCAATTCTTTTATTTTTAACTTTGCCAGGACTATTTCTTTTGACCATGATGGTAAAGGGAGGGATGAGGATGGAGTAAGGAAGACATACATAGAGACCCAATGGTTTTACAAGTCCTCTCTTCAAAGGAAGCCAGGCTGAAAATGGAAAAGAACAAAGGACATGTGATTGTATGCTCTATGTTGGAATGTCCTTTACTTCTATATTTTTGGTTTTGTGTAAAATTCAGATGGAGGAATGCTGAATGCCTGTGTGTTTGTTGGGCACACTGAGCTAAGTGAGGAAAGTGATTGGGTTTGAGAGTGCTCTGTTTGACCTGTTTCAAGAATTCCTCATTTTCCAATACTGAGCAGAATGAGCTACTCTTAAAAAGAATTCAAAACATATGCAGAAAAATTGGGGCTCATGGTAAAACTCATCCTAGGTCGGTTCATGAGACTGCTTCAGTTTACTAGCAGTTTGTCCTTGGAGAACTTATCTAGTCTTTCTGTGTCTCAGCTTGACCCTTACAAAATGGAAATAATAAAAAGATTTTCATAATAAGGTCCCATTAATATGTGTAAAGTGAAGGCAAATGCTACAGTGAAGGCCAATGCTAAGTACCCAACAAATATTAGTTCTTACTTTTATTATTTATATTTTCCTAAGTAGAAATATTTTTAAAAAATCATTTCTCATCAATATGGGATCATTTCTAAACAATCCAGTCAACACGTGAATAAAATACTCAGTCCTCAAACAATTCTCCTTCAGAGGCGATCTGAATCCAGTTTAGGATTAAGGACACCCCTACCCTCTGACTACCCCCATGCCAACCTCCCCATTCCAACCCAGAATAGTTCTCTAGCTCACAGTGGAATTTCTTGGCCTCTCTTAAACTAACTCAACAGTAAGTATGGAACTCCTAAGCTCGGAAATCAGTCCCAAGCTCTGTAGACCAAGTTCATGTTAACATATATATAAGCATATTTGTCTGTGGGTGCTGGCTGTGCTGTCTCCAAATCCCTGATGGAGGTCTGGTCCTTAAGATAAAACTGTGAGAGCTAAAGTAATGTTGCACTTTCATCTGACATAAATAGGTTTTTTATTCATCTTATAGTTGCTTTGCACTTGAAAGAGCCAGCTTTTTTCTGTGGCTGCCAGTTCATAAACATCAAGTACAAAACTCACAGGAGATGATAGAAATATAGCAAGAATGATGAAGACAACATTATAATTTTATCAGCAATATTTGTAGATTATATTTAAAGTAAATATCATAAATCCAATCTTGGGATCTTTTTTGTATCTTCATTTGACTCTTAGCAGTTAGTATGAAGTGAAAGTTAGTTTTTCCTTAAAATATCCTTGATTAGAGCAATTTTTTTCTGGATGTGACCTGTCATTACTGGCTGTAGCTAATAAAGAAGGGGTGATAGGAAAGAAAACATCAGCAAAAAAAAAAAAGGGAAAACAATAAAGTAAGTCATTCTTAAAAAAATGAATTTCTAATCTTAATATAATCTTTAATTATAGAAGATGTTGTGGTAATTCATTATGCTTATTCTTGACACAAATTCAAATTCACACATAGTTTGGCCCTTCACCCCTCTTTTTTTAGAATCCCTGTTGTTTTCATTGGCATAAGAAACAAAATAACTTTGCATTTGGTGAAAATTATCTTATTTTTTCCCCAATCCTCTGTTACAATGTTTTTTCAAAGTGTATTCCATGAACCAGTGGCACCAGAATCACCTGTAGTGCTTAATAAATACACACTAGACTCACAGGCCACCTCTGAACTGCCAAGTCCAGTCACACAGAGGTGACATCCAGGATGCTGGGTGGAGCCCAGCATTTTAGCACAGCCCTGTGGAGTCCAGAAAAAAATAGTGTGAGCCACAGCTGTGCTCTCCACTTCACAGTCTTTCCCCCATCAATGGACCTGCAGGGAGTGATGGTGGATTTCATGTCATAACCTTGCAGGGCCTCATTGCATAACGTGTTGTAGCTGTGGCTGGTATTGGTGGTGGTGGTGCTGTGACCCACTGGTTCTAAGAATAGAGTTCTTCAGAGTCTTCATTTTGGGGGGCACCTGATCATCAGAACATGAAAGTCCCTGTTTTTGCTTCATATTATTTTAATTTCTCCCTCTTATCTCTGACCCCCACTTCCATTCCCCCTCACCATGTGCTGTCATTGCAATATGCTTGATGGACATCTGTCCTTGGTGGAGATGCCATTCTGTTTATGCCTTTTCCATTCAGTACTGTCATACGTTCACCTAGTTCAGAGCTTCTAACAGCTGTGCAGGACCCTGAGACTCCTTCTGCCACCTTTGACTTGTCCTTGCCCCTCATGTAACCACCTCAGGTGCCTTCAGCTCCCAGCATCATAAACACTGGGTTCAGCCACCTCACACAGGTTCAGTCCACTTGTAATCAGGCCTCAAGAGCACCCTCACTGTTTGCTTTCATCTGTTATTAAATTCAGACTTTAAAATTATTTTCCATTGATGGTGTCCTAGTAAGCTGGCTGGATAATAGGGATTGAGAAGAATTGCAAAATCAATGGCAAATATCTTTAAATTTCACTGTAGAATGAGTTGGATGTGGTTCTCCTTCTATCAGCTATTTCCAGGCATGATTTATAAACTCTTAAAAATATCAGTCATAGTTGGTGCTTCCTAACCCAAAGGGGTTTTTTTCTTATATTTGTTATACAAGTTTGTGATCTTTCTCTTTAAGGCCTTTAGCTCTTTGTTTGCTAACTCTGAGTTACTTAGAATGTGTGACAGGAAGTTGTAAATCCATCCTCGCTGGTACAAAACATGTGTCCTATACTAAGGGCACCATTTTTTTTTTTAAGGGCACCATTTCTTAATGAAATAGACACTCTTCATACAGAGGTCAGAACTGAAGATCGTGTTCTCCTGTCATTTGCCTGTGTGTAGTATCAGGGACTCTAGATCAAAATGCTACCACTGAATCTCTTGTCTCGCTGCACAGATGTTAAAAAGAAAATTATTCCGAGCAAAGATATTTTATGTAAGTAGTCAAGCATTTAACATAAAGGAATGCAGGCAACCAGTCAGCAGTGAGGAAATGCTCTTTGTTGTTCACTGTCACTCACTGGAGACTCACCATTCACCTCCAGGTGACATTTATTGAAGGTGACATTCTCTCTTTCCGAGATAATCCTCACGATAGGGTGCACTTAATTTATGCTGTTGATGAGACTGAAGTGAGCTCATTTGCATATCGTCACTACATGTAAATCCTGAGTAGAGGGCCAGCCATCCAAATTAAAATATTCCCTGTCAAGGACCTGCTGTGTCCGGCAAATTCTGGAGTAATGCTGATTGCAGGTGGTTGGTGAAGATTGATGCTGTTCAAGATTTATAAGGCTGCTTTGGAGGGCATGTGAAACTTAAGATTTCTTTAGAACAGTGTCCCTGTTTAAAACTGCTCTTGTTCAGACCCAGCTGGGCATTCAGTAATGCCAGCCATTGAATAAGATCTTTCAAGTGCCTCAGGCTGCCTCACCTGTCAGACTGGCTCACTGGTTTACAAATGAAACCCTGTTTGCCTCCAAAGCGCTTGTTCCTCTAACTCTTCTCTGCCCTTCTCCCACATTCTTTCTTTTCCCCTTTTTGATTTGAGTGTCTTAAGCCTCCTAACACACATTATCAGTTTTCATTTCCTTCTTTTCTTCAGGTGATGCACATATCACTGCATCAGTCTTAGCATTTCTATGCTTTTTTTTTTTTATCATCTTCACTTCACTCTCTCTTTTTTTTTTTAGTTTTCCCCTATTGTAGAATAAGTTTCTCTTTCATTGCACTTGACATTTTGGGGGGAGGGGTGAGGAGCAGGTAATTAGATTTATTTATTTATTATTATTTTTTAATGAAGGTTCTAGGGATTGAAGCCAGAACCTCGTGCATGCTAAGCACACACTCTACCACCGAGCTACACCCTCCTACCCGTTGCACTTGACTTTTAATGGAATGTCTTGACTGCCAGTTTCTTGAGCTTTCCCTTTGTGCATTTTTGGTGCATTTAACACAGGTTCCACTTCCCCTTCTCTCATCAGCTAATTGATCAATCGTACATTTGAGTAAGCAGCTCCGAATTAAAAGAGGAAATTATAAGAAAGTTATAATCAGCCTTTGCTGTCAAGAAACACCTGTCATGTGAGGTACCTTCTTTTTTTTTCTAATATGGCATCTGTGTGCCCATAGGTGCTCCAGCGGAAGGTATCTATGAGTTGGGCATTCTATTCCCTTTTCTTTATATCTTTGATTCTGTTGTGTTCAAAATAAATAGGTACCATGCTGTGGTACAACGCCCAGTAACCATAATAACCATACACTTTTCCCCCATCTCCAATTCCATTTTTTTCTAAGCCAACATTCACAAAACAAATTAACGTTATTTGTTGTGCACCAATGCAAAAAGAGTCTACTAGATATCACAGAAAGAAACTGGTGTGAAACTCACAGAGTCGGCCCTCAACTAACATGAAACCGTAGGACCTTGGTAGAGGAAAGTTTGTCTAAATAATTCCTTAGATATTTTCCTGTTTCCTTGACCATGCTCCCCCTGACTGTGGGGTAAAAGGAGAAGGAAGAGTTGGAAAATGGTAGGCAAGGAATAAAGAATGGGAGAGGAAGGGAAAAAATCACAACAAGAATGTGGTGGTTTAAGAGAAAAGTTAGTGGTCTCAGGGATGTGGAAATTTCTTTCCAGACAGATTCATTGATCCTGATGTTACAATGACTACCTTTGCAAAGAGCATATTTTCACAATCCATTTGAAAAATGTCACAGTAGATGCACAATGTCTAGAAAAAAAATCTTGAGTTTTTTTTTTCAGAGTATTAAATAAAACACTCTTATTTCTTCAAATATATGTTAGCTATTAGACGCGAAAGGGGGAAAAACCACTAAACTATGGAAAATGATAGTATAAATACACTATAATTTCAAACAATGCCATATAGAATCCTTCCCACATGAACTCTTTCTAACCAACTGGATGGTACTGTTGAGAAAGAATATTCATTTATAAGCATTGATCATGTGTAATATTTCCTTGTAATTTAAAAGTCAGTATACCTTTTATCTAGTGTCTTTCACAGCTTAGAAATCTAAAGATAGGATGAAACATAAAAATGCCCCTACTCTTTCATCATTATAGTTCCTCTTTCTTTGTACACAAGGGATTTGCTCTCCATCATTATATTCTTTGGTCCCAATCAATAAGAGGGTTTAGGACCTGAGTGCACATTTAGATATACCATTGAATGTATTCTAAAAACAAAATTTAAAGTGTGTGTAGTTCTGACACACTGTTTTATTTAAGCTGTGTAAAGACCTGTATCACAGTTCTTAGTACTATGATCCATTATTTCTCTCCTGCCGTCTCTAATGACCCCTGCCACAAAGACTGAAAGAAGAGGAATGATAGGGACTAAGAAACTTCCTATGTTTTTCTTGGTGGCTGTCACCCTGGAGTCTTCTCTCCCTTAAACAGCAGATCAAATAAACATGGATTTCATGAATTTTCAGAATGTGGGTTTTAGCTACTCACAAAATAAATTTTTGTAATATATACATTTTCAGAAATCATTTCAGTTATGACATGGCATTTATTAAACCATCACGGCAGATGTTTTATGATTTGAACTGTGAATTTTTAACACTGAGAGGAAATGCTGTAGGAGCTTGCAGAATTTAAGCCTTTTCAGAATAATCTAGTCATGTCAATGTTAAAGATTGCCGAATTCAAATGGATTGGCACCAGCTGACCTCTCAATTACTGCAAGCTTTCCAGTTGCCGAGTATTGAAGGACTGACAAAGATTTAGAATATTGAAGTAACTCAATCTTCAGAGCTTGGAGAACAGTAAACAAAATAACTCCTTTTAGCAGCTTTCAGAAAGAAATCAGGACTTTAGCTGTAATGTCACGCAACACAGCACTTAATTTTGCGGCATTTGATTTTGTGTTATCCAGTCTTCCATTAAACTCTAGTGTTCCCACATGTGGAGACATTAGGTAAAATGCAGGTTCATTTCCTACTTCCAGGAAGGTCAGTCAAGAAATTCATAACTCCTGAAGATGATTCTGCTTGACTGACCGTTAAACGAAAATTGTATTAAGTGAGAATTCTGCAGCACTGATTCTCATAATTTTCATGGCTTGCCCATTTCTCCTGTAAATACGGTTTCCCCATGGGCTGGTTGTGTCTCTGGTAGTGAAAGGAAGCAGTCTGTGTCAACTGCTATGTGACTGGAAAGATGAAGCTAAATATGCAAATTATAACTAGGGATTAGCAAGCAAGTGAAAAAAATACTAGAAGAACATAGATAACTGTTTTAAAAAAAAATACTAGAAGAACATAGATAACTGTTTTTAAAAATCTGAAAAGGAATGATATACTCAAAATAGTTATAAATATGCCAAAGATGAAAAACCTAAAACTTGTATATTAACCAAGACATAAACTAATTGAAACACTTATACCATGTGTTTAATCTAGTGATTTCTGAAACTTAAGTGTAGTCAATTGATGGGCTCAGAATTCAGGTTTTTTTAGGAGATAATTCATGCTTTTTGTATATGAGTTTTAGTCCTACAATTTCAGTTATTTATTCCTGCAGGTGTGAGCTCAAAGAATACTTACTGTGTGCCAGTTACATACCAGGCCCAGTTCCAGGTACCTGGGATACACCAGTGAACAAAATAGGCAAAGAGTTTTGCCTTCATGGAACTTACAAATGAATAAGGAGAGATAGACAATAAAGAATATACATAAATAAATTATATAGTATATTAGAAAATGACAAGTATTATGCAACATAGGATAAAGGAAATTAAGACTGGGAATTGCAGATTGCAGTATTAAATAGGGTGGTCAGGTTCAGCCTCCTTGAGAAGGTAATATTTAAGGAAAGACTTGGTGGATGGAATGGAGTTATTTGGAAGAAAATTACCCACACCCAAAATTTGACTATAAATAAATTTAGATAAGACATGCATTACATAATATGATAGTGATATGATGATCCCTGATGTAACCTTTAAGTTTCACCATGGTATTTGATTATTTCTAATTTGATATAATAAAATGAGCTAGTGACTGACTATGTGAGACAGGTATTTTATTCTTATAACCTATACTCCTCTAAGACATAGGTTAATTGTAACAAGGTGTTTAAAAACATACACAATAAACTCAAATTGTCAAACAATGAAGTTTTTAAAAAGCAACATGAGCATATATCTCATGCATGTGACTCTATATACGCTACCAAGAATAGACCAGAGAGTAAATAAAAAATTACAGTGTCTTCCTCAACTATAGGAATGCTTGTGTTCACACATATACATCATTTAAATATGAACTGATGGAATCTGAAATAATTCTGAAAGTAAAAATTCTTGCTTCTCATACTATCTCTTACACACAGCTAGAGTAATTCATAGTCTATCTTAAAAACTTGTCCTAGAAAAATGGAAAATTCTTAATTCTCTGTTTATTTTCTCTCTCCTTTTCTGATACCTTAGAAGTGTTAAGCTGAATTACAAACTAATAAGTTCAGAAGTCCAGGACTGAATTGCCGTTCTACCGCTAACCAGCTGTGTGTCCTTGTCATATTACTAAACCTAACTGGGCCTATTTCCTCAACTGTAAAATGGAGGTTCCTAACTCTCAGAGCTGTTGAATAAAATAATGTGGTCAAAGAGGTTGACACATTATAGGAACTTAATCATTTATGTTAGAATCATATCTCGTGCTTTTTTATTTGGTCAATATTAGAATAACCGAGTATAAACAGCTGAAGACCAGACAGAGGCCATGTGTAATATCGGGCATTATATTATCACAGTGATTTTTTTTTTGATATTATGATGATTTTTAAGAAAGGAAAGAGCTTTGTGGCGCTGTGTGCTGGGAGAGTTCATGGAAGCCAAAAGAGGACAGAACTTCAAATGGACCAAAAAGGAAATGTAAGATTTGGATTCAAAGAAAAGAAGTAGACTGTTCTTGAAATAAACTGGTGATTATGGTAGGCGTCAGTGGGCAAGGGGTTTGTGTGAAAGGAACAGCGTAGGAAGCACCTTCACTGCCTGTGTTGTTGTCACAGTAGTGCAGTTCAGTGTGTATTGCTACAGACATGCAGTTGCTTGACTGGTTGATGTATTCCTAAGATACACGTTTGACTGCACAGCTTTTCACTTCACTGTTTTTCACTTCACAGTCGCCTATTAATTTAAAGTCCATGTAAAATATCTTCTCCCTTTAAGGGAAATATCCCCTTACAACTAATTAACCTTACACATAACCATCTTAGGGCCTTCATTAAGCAGCCATGGTTACATGTCACATTTGTAAAATATGTTCATACCAGAACCCTTTTGCATAATGTTCACTATAGATCCTAAAATTTGTTGCAAACAAAGTTTCTAAGCCAATGGCACCGTAATATTCTATTATTATTATTATTATTATTATTGTTATTATTATTATTAAAAAGAGTTGCTAGTTCAGTTCATCAAGTCATAATCTTATTACCCTTGAAGAACTACATTGGGAATAAATGTAGTTTATAAACATCTTCAGATGTTGAAAATTATAATGATAGGACAATTGAAACTGTGATACATTGCTGGTGGGAGTGTAAATTAGTGTGAGCACCTTTGGAAAGTGGCAGCGTCTATTAAAGCTAAATATATGTCTACTTTGTGACCCACTAATTCCTTTTCTAGGTGTACACCTGAGAGAAAGAAATACATTTAGAATAACAGATTTAAGAGTACTAGATAACGGTATAGTTACTATTTCTATTATTAATGTGTTAAAGTACAAATTATAGTAATTATAGTCAATTTTAAAAAAGCCATTTCAAAGCATTTTGGCCATGAGACAGTATTTATTAATTATCCTAACTTAATTTAAAGTTATTAATAATTAAATTAATTAATAATAATCCAAAAAATAAAATTTAGCATATTTAACACCAATAGGTGTATGATTTATCAGACAAGCTCTTTCTCAGAATTTAAGAGCTGATAGCCCCAGGCTAGATACTTTGCTGAATTCAAAGAAAGTAGAAGGCAAGTGCCTGTTTTAATTTTTTTTTTTTTTTTACTAAAGTATACTTGATTTAAAATGTTATGTTACTTTCTGATATACAGCACAGTGATTCAGTTATACATATATATTCTTTTTCATTATAAGTTATTACAAGATATTGAATATAGTTCCCTGTGCTATACAGTAGGACCCTGTTGTTTATCTGTTTTATATATAGTAGTTTATATCTGCTAATCCCAAACTCCTAATTTATCCTTCCCTGCCCTTTCCCCTTTGGCAAGCTTGTTTTCTATGTCTGTGAGTCTGTTTCTGTTTTGTAAATAAGTTCATTTGTGTAATTTTTTTTAGATGTAAGTGATATCGTATGATATCTGTCTCTGTCTGACTTACTTCATTTAGTATGATAATCTCTAGGTCCATCTATGTTGCTGCAAATGGCATTGTTTCATTTTTTATGACTAAGTTATATATATATATATATATATATACACCACATCTTCTCCATCCATTCATCCATCAGTAGACATTTGGATTGCTTCCATATCTTGGCTATTGTAATTAGTGTTGCTATGAACATTGGGGTGCATGTATCTTTTTGAATTAGAGTTTTCTCTGGACATATGCTCAGGAGTGGGATTGCTGGATCATATGGTAAGTCTATTTTTAGTTTTTTAAGGAATCTCCATACTGTTTTCCGTAGTCGCTGCACCAAATTACATTCCCACCAAAAGTGTAGGAGGGTTTCCTTTCTCCCACACCTTATCTAGCATTTATTGTTTGTGGACTTTTTAATGATGACCATTCTGACTGGTGTAAGGTGATACCTCATTGTAGTTTTTGTTTGCATTTCTCTAGTAATTAGCAATATTGAGCATTTTGTCATGAGCCTATTGGGCATCTGCATGTCTTCTTTGCAGAAATGTCTTTTTAGATCTTCTGCCCATTTTTTGATTGGTTTTTTGGGTTTTTTTGCTATTGAGTTGTGTGAACTGTTTGTATTTTCTGGAAATTAAGCCCTTGTCAGCCATATCATTTGCAAATATTTTCTCCCAGTCCATAGTTTAGTCTTCTTGTTTTGTTTATGGTTTTCTTTGCTGTGCAAGAGCTAATAAGTTTGATTAGGTCCCATTTGTTTATTTTTGCTTTTATTTCTATTGCCTTAGGAGACTGACCTAGGAAAATATTGCTACACTTTATTATGTCAGAGGATGTTTGACTATGCTCTCTTTTAGGAGATTTATGGTGTCCTGTCTTATGTTTGAGTCTTTAAGCCATTTTGAGTTTATTTTTGTATGTGCTGTGATGGAGTGTTCTAACGTCATTTATTTACATGCAGCTGTCCAGCTTTCCCAATACCAGACAAGTCCCTGTTTTAAATAAATGTATATCCTTTCATGAAAATTACAAAAAATATTGATTACACGGGAAAGGATGATTTATAGTACAAATGAAAGACAATATTCATAAGGCAGATTGAATATATAGAACAAGGAAATCAATATAGACTCCAAAGATTTTTCTTATGCTTAAATACTCCAACTCATCCACTAATGTGATTTTCACATTTACTTGCTCAAAAAATATTTTTGAGTGCAACTGTGTTCCAGGCACTGTCTTAGAGGTGCTTTGGGTAGATCTGTGCTCCAAACATATAGAAATGACTTCCTTCGTGGAACAAGAGAGTGAGGGAGGTAATACATAGTAAACATAATAAGTAAAAGTTTATGGTATGGCAGAAAGTGATAAGTGCTATGGAAAAAGGGGAAAATGGAGCAGGGGATGAAGGGCTGTGAGAAGGACATGGCTGCAATTTTCATAATGGTGGTTAAGAAAGCCCTGGTTGGGAAAATGATATATGACCAAAGGCTTCAAGGAAGTAAGGAAGAAATACCTCCATTATTCATAATCCTAAAAAGCTTTAAGAAGGGGGAGGGTATAGCTCTAGTGGTAGAGTGCATGGTTAGCATTCA
This sequence comes from Vicugna pacos, assembly GCF_048564905.1. NCBI lineage: Eukaryota > Metazoa > Chordata > Mammalia > Artiodactyla > Camelidae > Vicugna > Vicugna pacos. Next base: position 63,615,659 of record NC_132991.1, on the reverse strand, counting down.
CAAGGTCTTGGGTTCAATCCCTAATACCTTGTTTAAAAATAAATAAACCTGACTACCTCCCCCACCCCCACCAAAGTCAAATAATTAAGTAATATAATAATAAATAAATATAATATTAAAAAATTTATAAACTTAAAGAGTGAAACAAATACATAGACCAATATACTTAAGAAATGAAACCAAGAGTTTTCCAGAAGACCCACAGGGGTAAGCTAACTGAATTTGGAGATATAATTGAATCAGATTCATAAAGATCAGGATCCGAGGTAAAGCAGATATAACAGAGGGACAGAGACATGATGTCTCATCAAGGTGAGAAAAAGGAGTGTGAACTTGGACTTCTATTTACTTCTGTGTTCCTCTCACTATGATTGAAGTTCCTTGAGGAGGAAATGTTGTTCCCTTGTTTCCCATACCTAGAACCTATCAAGTGTCTGAAATACGTGTGTGTGTGTGATTAAAATTGGTTAACTGACAAATCGTGCTAGACTACATTGTGATTCATAAGCATAAACATAAAAAATCATGAAAGTCTCCCAATTATCTGTCATCTTGAATTCTCAGATTATAACATACTTAAAGGCAAGAATTATACTTTACATACAGTGCTTATTCTACAACTGACATGTTAAAAGTAAAAGCTCCTCCCACTAAACAAACCCCTACCCCTTCTCACTGACTGCACCAGGTATCCTCAAATATTAAATGACTCCCAAAGACTATTACATATCTTTGGAAGCTGAGCTGTTTTTTTAAACTGACCAAGACCATTATATGTGCTTTGTGAGATCTTGATAAAATTGTGACTCATGTTTCAAGAAATGACAGTCTTGTGCATCATTTTTATGCTCAGAAGTGAACAATAGAGGACAGCATATTAAAACAAAATATTTGCTTTGAAAAATAACCTTAATGTCCAAAAATCACTGAAGACAAAATAGACATTTAATAGAAAGATCACATTTAAAGGGACACTTTTTGGAAAAGAAGCTTAACCACTACATAGGATTCACTGAAACCTGAAGAAACCTGAAATTTCTTGTAATTATTACCGAGGGTGGTGATTTTTTTTTTTTTACTGTGATTAATTTATAGCTGGCACACTGGGCACAGGGAAGTAGTGGTGGTATGTTAGACATCAAAAAAGGCAATATGACTCTCCTTATCGATGAGTTAACCTAAAAGCAATGAATCATAAGAACTGAATATTGAAAGAACATTTTAGAAAGGAAATAACTGGTAAAACATCAAGGTCAAAATCCTACTCATTTTTTACTAAGTAGCTCACAAAGATTTTTAACAAATCTTGCGCCCCCCAGTGGTTATTCTGAGTGGGTTTTTTCTGTTTGGTTGTTTTGTGTGTGTGTGTGTGTGTGTGTTTGTGTGTGTGTGTGTGTGTGTGTGTGTGTGTTTTGTTTTTGTTTTCGTTTTTTTTGGTTTTTGGTTTTAATTTTACATGCGCTCTTAATTTTGCAGCTTCATTATTTTGGGTAACCCCAGGAAGGTTCTGATAACTAGGAGGAAACTTGGGAGGCTGATTCAATTCGATTGCCCAATTTCATGCTCACAGAAAGAATGATGCCAGGGATGCTAGAGTGCCTAGTATATGATGATTAAGTTCAGGCTCGACAAGATAGGTTCACAAAAGGGCTATCATGCTTGATTCCTCTGTTTGACAGACTAGAAATGAAAGAAAAGCAGTGACATAATTACCCCAGTTTCTGCAGACCTCCAGTACAGCACAGCACGGATATTAAGCAACGCTAGTCCTCAGAATGATTGCAATGCATAATTTTAAAGAGGAAGGTCGCTGCTTTAGCAAGTAAACGAAGGCTTACAAAATCAAAGACAAAAGATGTTTCTGGAATCTGTTTTGCTTGCAAACAGAATGGAAGAGAGCACAGAAAGAAAGTCAGTTGGTGAGAGAAGAGAAACAGGGGACCTGAACCAGGAAACTGGGATGGTGTCTCTCTGTTGGACCTCCAGTCAGCTCTGTGACCTTGGTCAGATTCCCTGGGACTCAGCTTTCTCCTCTGTGAAACAAAGGGTGTGGACTAGGATGGGTGGTGTTCATGAATCTAGGAAATGATCAGAGGCAAGGTGTAGCAGGATCCATCTCACACAAAAGAACCAAAATTATGAAAGTGAAATTAGCTGGTGATAAAAAAAATGGAGAAGAAAGGTGACTGACAGAGAATGCAAATTCATCCAGATACATTCAAAATCTAATATAAAGCTTAATAGAGATGATTCTTTCCAGAAGGAGAATAATGAAGCATATCATTGCCTCTGAATTTCCTCCACTGTAGTCTCCTTCCATCTTCTCTGTCATCACCTTGTTTTTTTCCCTACTTTCTGTTTCCGGTAACTATGGTGATACTCCCTCCCAGCAACCTTCTTCACAGCTGGCCCTTTTGGTACGCATGGAATCTTGCTCCATTCACTGATGCAGGGAGCTGACAGTACTGCCAGAATGTATTTATTTATTAACATTTTCCCCATCCTTTCTGTCCAGGAAATAAATGTAGGGAATTATTCCACACGTAACTTCCCTACATAAGGGGCGCTGTAAAACAAGGATACTCAACTGTTAATTTCAGTTGCTAACATAAAGGGGCTACTGATTACGCCAGAGATTCAATTCCCTGCCTTGGTCCTCAGGGACTGCAAAGTCCCAATACTCAAGCTGGTTGTCACCTCCATTTGCTTTTGTATGTAAACGGAATAAAATAGATGGCCCCCAGAAATCACAATCAACCCTGGTTTCCTAATCCTCTTTGTTTTTTGCTGCATTCTCCCTCGTAAGGAATCCATTGCCAAGTGCGTAATTATCACAGTTAGAAGGGTATCGAATTTTCCACAGGAAAATATACATAAATATACACATTTCTCTAGTGAACACAGTTATTTATTTTGGAATCTAAATAAGCAATATATGATACTCAGCTTTAAAAATATGTCATTATCTGTCGATGACAAAACATCAAAGAATCTCTGATGTCACGAATGCAGATAATAAAAATTCCCATAAACTGTCGTTTAGTCATGTCCAGTTTGGGTAGCCCAACTTATTTGTAATCCTATATGCCGGAAAACAGTTTCTCTATTTAAACATGGGGTGTGTGTGTGTGTGTGTGTGTGTGTGTGTGTGTGTGTGTGTGTCTGGCGTTAACACAAAGGAGAACAGATGATGACATTCATAGGCTTATAGACTCGACTCCTGGGGACACACTTGGATGGAGGCAATTAAGATGACTGTCAGGCATTTGATACCAGAAGCCCCTGTGCAAACTGCTAAATCATACGCCAGGGCTACATCTTATTGTCAGTGAATGATGGCGGAACTGGGTGGCTTGTCATCATTCTGGAAAATTCTGAGGCTAGTGAGCTCTCTCTCCCTCTCCCACTCGCCTTATTTTCCTTTTCGCCACTGCGGGGACTTTTTCTAATTTGCAGCTTCCCTTTCCCCGACACACACAGACAGGAGCTGGTGGCTTGCAGACTGCGTCTGTCTGGAGCTAGAGAGTCACAGCCAGCCCGCGGAGATAATGCTCAGGGAGAGGGCTTCTGCAGCAGTTCTCAAAGGCTAGACTTGGGTGGTATCGCTGCGTATGCGCTGGTAATGGTTTGGGTTTTTTAAATTTTTATTTTGTTTTATGCTTAATCCGTTTTCCAAAGGATCTGCTTTATATTCTTTCAAAGTAAAATGCTTAAAAATTCCTTCTTGGGCTTCCTAAAAATTCAAGTACTGCGTTTTTTTGTGCTACAGATTTCAAGACTTAGATTTATTATCTGGATATAAAGAATGAATTTGCTTACTGGTGAGTTACAGTTTTCAATATTTAGCTATTAAATTTATGTGTGAATTTTTTTTCTTTTGTTTCGGTAGACTCTTCAGCTTGTCTCTAACCGAAGAAACATTGATTGAGGACTACTCATTCAGAAAATTAAAAGGTACCACATGCTTTGTTTGGATGTTTAAATGAGGGAAAATCAGGGAAGATTTGGAATGTTTTATTTAAATTAATCTCTCTATTGTTGGTCTTTTATCCTTAAGCCTACGTTGGTCATTGTCTATAGCATGTATAACTTGCTACGCAGAGAATGCCATTATCCAAGGCTATTTTGTTCCTAAACTGTCTAAAGAATTGTGTTTTTTTTTTTTTTGTCTGTATTGAAAGTTGTTTGCAAATATCAACAGTCTGGCTTATTGGGGGATTTTTATTATTGCAAGTTTTTTTTTTAATGTCCAAAATTCTCTATCTTAATGAAAAATTTAATCATTTTAATTTAAGAGAAATACACTGAGTCATGATTTTATCTGAGAGAATCCTGCAAGTAAGTGATATTTTTTAAATGGCTAAATTGAAATGGCTTGCCCTTCCCAGGTAGAATGAGCCCTGGAGAGGAAAGCTCAGGGATGACTCAGTATTGTTGGGTTTTGCGAATAAAACATTGTAACTTCTTCACCGATGCTTCAGTCTTCGGTACTGTATATATTTAAAGGCCAAGGTTATTAGTTATTAAAGGACCCAATTTTACATATGCTTCATTCGGCATTGACAGAGTAAGAAAGTAATCTGTCATCTCACCGTGAAAGGAGTTGAATCATTGATTCTGGGCCTTATGCCTTACATGAAAAATATTAATCCTCAAATTCAGCATTGGGATGTGTATTGATTGGAGGAGCTGATTATGAATATTACCTTTTCTTTAATTCTTGAAGATTGTCTTTGACTTTAACATATACTCATGTCAGTAAAAACCGGTATTTGTAATTAGCCTTTTGAAAAATGGAAGACATTTTTCTGCCTTGCTGAGAAGATCAATGCATCTTTTAAATCTTTCCTTGGCATTCACATAGTATTTCCCCTGAAGATTATCAGTCCAAAATACTTTATGCAGAAAGGTTAGGTTTTTAATGTACTCAAAAAATGGTTAACATTTAACTCCTGATCTGGAAATACCAGAAGTATGCAAGTGTACACCTGTAAGGGTGAATATTTGTAGCAGTTGAAGGAGACAAATGCATTGTCCTTGTTTAATTTTCTCTGCAATGTGTAATTATGAGAAGCTTAATTTATTCATTCCACAAGCACTTATCAAGGGCCTGGCTGCTGTGGGTAGTTATTGTGGGAGAGAGGGAAGGGGCAGGTGCCATTGTCACCCTACTTCCAGAGTGGAGGCAGCATCACATAATGTTTTTGCATAGGAGAATGAATTCATTAAAATAATTCAGTGTGTCCTAAAAGGGGAAATTGCATTATTTCAGATACTGAACAAAATCTAATAGGCTTGTCTCAGAGATATAGGAAATATATTGCATTTTTTCCCTCAGAAATTACTCAGTGGAATCATGTATGAAATCCCCAAATAGGACTTACTATTCCTCCAGGATATTTTAAAACCCTTGGGACTATTCTTTCTTTTTAGATTTCACTCAGAATAAATGAAAACATTTCATATTTGGTGAAAAAGTCTATTTGGTATTTTCCCATCAAACTAAATTTGTACAGTATATATTTCAGGTGATACTGTTTGCTAATCTTCAGACTCATTTAGCAACTTATTGTATTAACTTTGAACTTTGGGGTATTTACATGAATTGGAAAAGGATGAAGTGATTATTTAACCACTAAAAAATGTATTCAGTCTATCGTCAATAGGAATTAATCAACACTGTTGCAATTTATCTGGGTATTGGAAAAGTGACATATTATCTCACCAAAAGCTTCTTGTTTTCTAAATTTTCTGGGACCATTTTAAAATTCATCTTAGAGTATGTTGACAGATTTAGTGTCATAAACCACAGAATTCAAATAGTCCGTTACATTGTCAAATCAGAAAAGAATTTGACTATTAGAGTCTAAGAGAGTCAGTGATCTATATCACGGTTTTTCGAATCAATGTCGTCTTGACTTTAGGTAATTCCTTTACTGATTTTTTTTTACTCATATCTTCAGCACATAGAATAGTGCCTGGACCACAGCAGTTCAGTAAATATTTGTTTAATTATTTGATGGATAAACGAATTTGCCAGTATTTTCCGTTACGTTTCCATTTTGTTCTTTTTCATGAGATTGCACACTGTTAAACAGACATTTGGTACATTTTTTAGCTACCCAAAATATTCATTAGATGTCTCTAATTAATCAAATTGATTAGATAATTAATACTGAGTAGAAAGTCAGAGGAACCGTGTGTAGAAGTTTTTCAGTCTATATGGAAAAAGATTTTTCTGGTTTTAAGTTAAGATGGAAAGAATTTTTGAAATGTCCCCTTTCACTGTCACCAGCTAGGGGAAAGATGCCAAACTGCAGCATGAGTTTTGCTTTATGGACGCTTCCTAAATACTACTCCTAGGCTTGGCATTGTTTATTGCTCTTCGTGCCTTCAGCCAAAATTTTGCTGCAGCAGATGGGGGTGGGGGGGACGCCCGCCCTCTCTCTCTCAATGTAATACTAGGAATGATGTCATAATCTTCTTAAACGCTTGGTTGCTTATTATAGACTACTGAGTATGACATCATTATATATATATATATATACATGCATACATATATATGTATAATCTGTAAGGAAACTTCTAGAATTATAATAGCTTAATGGAATGCTGTTCTTTCTTGTCATTTATTTTCATTAATAAAACTATGTATTTTTTATTATTAACTATGTGCTAGATAATATCCTAAGCCCTCAACGTATGTTAATGCATTTCTAACTCTCCCTATAATTCTGGGTATGGCCTCCATTTTATGAATGAACTGAGATTCTAACTGGGCAGTCAACACAAGTCTGGCCTGAAGTCCTTCATATTAACCACAGATAACTACATTTTTTTCCTAGTAGATTTTTTGGCTCATAATCATTATTTTAATGTTTTATTATGCACATGATATATATGTTATGGAAATAAGGTTAAAAGTATGTTCATAGATTCTTGTTTTTGTGTGTATAAGGTAGGAGTAAATATATCTTCAAATACTTAACTGTAATATTCAAGCTCTGGTATGTTTTATATTTTTAATACATATTTTATATTTAACATGACAATTTTTATTCTTTACGGAGGAATGTTAGAGATAAAATAGAAAGTTTTTCATAAAGCATCTCCTATGTCGTTACAAAGAAATCGTGTTACTGAATTGCATCATCTATACGAGAAAATTAGCCAGAGAATTCAAGTGCTGAATAGTATAACTTGCAAAGGTTTGATTTTTTTTTTTAATTGGGATAATGGCAGAAGTTTCAAATGGCCAAAATAGATAAACAAGCAGGGAACAATGTCTATACAACATGAAAATACCACATTCAACCTTAAAGTACAACTAACTCACCCAGAAAAATAACTGAGGGCACTGACAATTACAAATACATGTTAGGATGCTCTACTTGGAAAGGAATATATATGGCAAAACATTTTCCAAGTTCAGCTGGGTGCAGCAGAATAAAACCGGGAAGTACCACACCAAGGCTCATTGGTACCATAAGAGACGCATGAATGATTTTTTAAGGAATTTTATTGCAGAGCAGAATTACTAACAATTGAGAAGAGACTCAACTGTGGAGGATGACTCTTTTGAGGTGGAACCTAGGGATGAACAGAAGTATTCAAAGGAGAGATAATGCATGGAGGAGCTCCAGGAAGAATAAACAACATTAGCAAATGAACCAAAGGAAGTGAACATGGTTGGAAAGTGTAGACTGCTCTCATTTATACCCTAGAATGCAGGGTGCAAGAAGGGTGTTCTTAGAAGAGAAGGATGGAAAAGTACGTGAATCCTGTTAGGTTGGACCAAATGAAATGCCTCATATTTTATCCTTCAGAACTACAAAATTAAAATTTCATTCAGTTCAACCTAATACACTAGAAGAGGACCTTAATGCCAAGTTGAGAAAATATTTTCTTATTGAATGAAGAGTTTTTGACTGTGTTTTGATTAGGAGACCACAATGACCTGAACTGTGTTTTCAGATTACTTATTTTATAGCTCTGTATGAGACAGGGTTGTGTATGAGAGTATACTGAAGAAAGAATACTTGGAAGCTATCACAGGATAATCCAGGAAAAAATAAAGGCTCAAAGAGGGTGTTGATGGTGGGACATTAAAAAAGAGGTCATGAAAACAAAAGATGTTTCTGAGCTCAAATTTATACACTGAGAATCGCAACTGCTTGATTGGTAGTTAGGAGGGAGGAAGAGCAAAAGGACTCGTGGTAACTCTAACATTTGAAGTTGATAGCTAGAAAATTAAGTGGAGGAAGGTAGGTAAAATCTGCTTGAGGAAAGAGGCCTTTTTTCATTTCTATTATACCCCTAGCCTCTAGAAGACTGTGTGGTACATAGTAGACAGCCAGTACATGCTGACTGAATGAGTGAGAGAGTGAATAGAAAATGAAGAGGCAGGTGTAGACCGTGTTGGCTGGATGTAGGTGGACTGGTCTGGTAGATTGCAGAGAAGAGAAATTAGGGAGATAAAGTGTGGAGGATATTATCAGGAAAGATGAGAAGAGGACCAGAGAGAAAACTCTTGACAGCACTCTCATTTAGAATGCAGAATCAGGGACAGGTTGACAAAGTTAAAGGAAGATTTAAAAAAAAAAAAAGGCAAAGAAAAGAGAAGACAGTTGAAGTAATAGAAAACAAGGCTAAAATTCAAATTCTCCAGAAAAACTGAAGAATGAGATTAAATAAAAGACTGCTGGATTTATTGTTTATTTTGGTCATGTTTTCTGTTATAAAAATAATAAATTGACATTTTGTAAAATTCAGAAGAGTGTTAGGGAGGAAATATTAGCCATCCATAATTACACAATCCAGAGGCTGTGGTTAACACTTTCTAAACTTTTTGGCTTCTTTTCATCTGTTGCATTTAAATTTACGTAATCAGGATCAGAACAATACAATTTGAATTCTGCCTTTTTTCCACCAGAGTGTCTTCCGCATCTCTTATAACATTTTGCCACCTGCATAATGTTCTGTTGTGTAGACATCGGACATGTTTATGCCCTATTGGTCCTAATTTTTCACTATCGTCATAATGCTGCAGTGGAATACTGTGTGCATTACTCTTACACGATATTTCAAATTATTTCCAGTGGATATTTCTAACAACAGAGTCACTAAATTTGATATTGTCAAATTCCTAGTAAGATATGATTTGCTAGTTTTGAAATTAGCCTCAGCTTTCCTCCAAGATAGGGAATCTGAGATCACGTTAGCACCTGCGTGTGCCAGCCTCTGTGACAGGCACTTTAATAATCACAATGACTCTGATGTGGAGTCTGTTATTGCCATTTAAAAAATGAAGGACCAGAGACTGAGAGAATTGCACAAGTTTCAGGACCAGATTTGAATCTGGGTCTGACTCAAACCAGTTAGACTGTGGGGATAGAAGCAAGATCTCGAGAAGTGAGTAAGTCAATAAGGGTATGAAACCAGTAGGAAAACAAGCTTAAGAAAGCCAGGATTCAAAGGAAAGAGAGACAGAATACGTAAGGTAAGGAAGGCAGTGACTGCAGTGGGGCTCTGCTCTCATTAACGTGGGAAGTCCTAAGCTGAAGGGTGGGGGGCAGATAGTGACTGGAGGGGGCGGGGTGGGGGGCGTGCATTGTATGGAAGCAGAAGGACAAACTTACAGAGCAAGATCCTAATGGAAAGGAGATCTAGACAAGGATTTGGGCTTAGCAAGCAAAATTCACCTTCCCTACAGATAAAAGTGAGAGAAAAAAGAATGAGATTTTCTAGTGGTAAAGAAAAGATATTGGGACCTTACTTATCATCCGGACTTTATCTTAGACTGGAGAAAAATTCACCTAGTCATTTAGTGAATATTTAATGAACACCAATTCCATGCCCTTTTCCTGCCTTAATGAAACTTTCTTTCTAGACAAGGGGGTAAATAACCAGTGCATCAACAAAATTGATAGGTTACTGAGTCAGCTATGCAGAGAACAGATGATAAGATATTAGAGTAGATACTGGGAGGTAAGCTTCTCAAACTTCACAGCAAAGATGGATCAGCTGGGGATCTTATTAAAATGCAGATTCGGAATCAGTGGGTCTGAGGAGGAGCCTGAGGCTCTGTATTTTAACAAGCTCCCAGGTGATGTTGATGCTGCTGGACCGCGGACCAGGCTTTGACTAGCAAGAGGTTAGAAGCCAGATGACTAAACCAAAAACATCAGAAATGATTGGAGCCCTTGTTAGGAGCAAGTCAAATGTGAGCTCTTCTCTTAGTGTAGCAGCACTACGTGCTTTTAAACCTCTTTGATGGTGTGGGAGAGAATGGTCCCTCTTTACTTCTGAGCTTTTGCAGTTCCAGCCAGTTGTTTTGGGAAAAATCCATTAAACCAGCTCTAATGAGCTACTAACATTTCATTCTTTCTACCCAAGCTCAATGCTTATTATACCGGGTAATGAATTCTTGTGGCTCAGGTTTGGGGATGTGATTGCATATAACCCTTGAGCCAGTTTCTTAACTCCAGTTCTGTTCCCTGCTTCATAATTTTTTTTTGGACTTTTAACCTCTTCTTTGCCTCGATGTTCCGCACACCACCGCCCTGCTAAATTCTCTGGCCCCCGAGATCTCAACACCCCTTGTGTTCCTCTGTGCTTAACGTGAGGTTTCCACATCCCATCTTCTTGTCACCCACATCTGAATACAAGCCATGGGAGACTCTTCTTAAAGTCACAGGAGGCTGTTGAGGATAGATTCTGATTTAATGAATGCATTTTTTTTTCCAACAAAATCATTTCCCTTTAAAGGACTGTATTGGCTGGTGACCGCAACCTGCATTCCTCTGAATAAAGGATGTAAGTGTTTATAGATGATTAGAGCATTCAGAGGGGCTAAGTGTTCCCTGGAAGCCCTGATAGACTCCGTCTGTAGAGGTGTTATCTTTCTGCCTCTATTGCTAGGCTGTAACTCTCAGTCCTCTCTTATTGCTACAGGAGCATGGGAGTCTTTGTTTACTTCCTTCCACACCACGCTTTTCAGCTATGAAATGTCTAAGAAAATAACAGATCAAGTAAATATGACATACTCATCATCAAGGAAAAACAACTTAAGTGCATATTAAACATCTCTGATGTCCTCATAGTTATTAACATTTATCCTTTGTTGAAAGGCTTGTTCTATCTGTAGACCATGTCATGACCAGATCTTTACACCGTGTCACAGTCGTTTTGTGATTTGGTGTTCAAAAGCCAAGGAGGCATGAGCAGTGTCATTAGAAACTTTAAATTGAAACTTCCAGTGAAGTTTCAAATTAGTTTTCATATGAACAGAAGTCAACTTAAATTGGAAATGACATTTCTTCAAGGAGAACACTTAGGAAAAACCCCTGAGGAAAGAGACCGTGTCTTAGGCATCTTAGTACTTGCTTGCTGACTACACAGCAAGTGCCCTTGATGCCTATGCCAAGTCAAAGCTAAGAAAATGAGGGTCGTGCATGAGTGTGTGTGTGAAACTCTAGTCTTTCTATAATGGGCAGTACTGGTCTTCTTTGCATAGTCAAACTGGGCTTGATAAAATTTCCGGAATTTGAATACCGTGCCTGTGCTCTTTTGCCATTCATTCAATTGTTCAGAGTCTCAGACTAGACAGGGAAATCTCTGGTGTTTCTGATGCAAACTCTCCCACTCTCAAAAAAAAGAAAAAAAAGTGGTGAATCAATCCTCAATTTTTGTGGATTCCATTTGGGTCTGCCTCAGATGGTTTGAATTAACCTTTCTTCAGATTCTCTCTGGTGTTAATGACTCTGGATTATGACCATTTAAAGCAGCGGAAGTACACTGATCCACATCTGGCAATTGTTAAAACAAAGCTACTCCATTTAACAAATTACAACCAAAATATATTTTCTTGCATTGTGTAGGAACTTAGGAAATGCTTCTTTAGGAAGATCTTATGTTTTATTTCCAAAATAATCAATGTTTGTACTTAGTTTTCTTTAAAAATATTTTCTTGTTCACTGTAGGATTTTCTCATGTTAAGAGTTCATGGTTATATATGTAGAATAAGCTGTAACACGTAGGCATTTGGGATTCTTCTCACATAGTGCCTAAGAGCGGCTAGTTAGCTCAATTTTGAGCAAAGCTGCAGGTGAATTTCTGATATTATAGACTCTTTAAAACCAAATAACTACACAGCCAATACTTTAAATGGTTAGGGAGAGGGATCCTTAAAATGACTGAATTTCCAAGATTATATTGGTATTTGAGGAAATACGAGACGTAACAGTGAAAAGAATATTTAAATCATACAAGCACTCATAGTCCTGAGTAATTTATATAACTCTGATCACACCACTCTACTTTTCCTCTGCAAGATGGTGGAAGGCCCAATAAATCAAAGGGCTATAATAAATGTAATATGTAGCTTAATGTGTGCATGCATTTTTAGTTCTACTCTGTAACATTATGCTCACAGAAAGAACCAGGATGTAGACTTTGGGTTATACAATTGTTAAAATAATGTGACCAGCTAAGAAGTTGCATTTAGATTTTTTTCTTTTCTTTTCTTTCTTTCTTTCTCCCTTTCTTTCTATGAAAGTACAGTCAGTTAGTGTGTCAATTTCTGGTGTACAGCACAATATCCCAGTCATGTATATACATACTAGATTTAAAAAAAAAATCTGTACCAATTTTTTAAGTGATACAAAGCATTTTGTAGTATGTCACATCCCAAAGCTCACAATAATTTCTGGAATAGGAGTGTCAGATCTTGTTATATTTATTACAAATGAGAGGACTGATGTTTGAAGAATGCAATGACCTGCCCAAGTCACTCTACTAGAAAATGGTAAAGCTGGGTGCATATCCTTGTTCTGGCCCTGAAGTCTTTACTTTTTAGTGCTGTGCAGCCAGAACCGATAAATGAATGTATTGTCCTAAATCTAGACTATTTTAATAATGCACTGACTTGACTGCTGAAATAAAGAACCCACTTCAAGGTAGCTGTGACCTCCACTAAATGGATTATTCTACTCTCCCAAAAGGCCTCTGCTCTTTAGAGTCCTGGATGAGCATGTCATGGAGCTCAGTAAATACTAGTAAAAATAACAGTTCTCACTGAAATGGTTTTAAACTTTAAAATATGAAAAGGAGATAAGTCTAAATAAATCACAGAAAAAGTAATTTTATTGATTTAAATAGCACTTGATGGAGGGATAGTTTAATAAGAATTTCTCACTTAGTTCTAAGTTTTACAGAATTTTAAGGAAGTGGTAGATAACTCAGCCAGAAGCCAGGCTCACAAAGAAAGTGATTAAAGCTTCAGAAAATCAGATCTATGGAGAAACGTTTTTAAAAGCAGGCATTATGATTTGCCTATTATTAGGATAATTATAAGAGCTTATGAAGAATTTTGAGCTGGAAGCCATGGATCTCGGTTCTGATCTCAGATGTAGACATGGAAGTGTATCATATGTAAAGAAAAACAATCATATCAGAGGTCACTGAGTTGGGTCACGATTGAAGTCAGCGTCTCGAGGCAGACACCACCAGGAATGAAAGCACTGAGGACATTCTCGTGGTGGTGGCCCACCTCTTCCCCAAATTCTTCTTTCCCCCACCCTCATCCAGGCTCTCATTACAGCATGCCCGGGATACTGAAATGCTTTTATCTGCTCTCCCTGACGCAAACACCATCACCCAGTTAATCTCACTTGAAGTATAAACTGTAATATAAGCTCTTTGTCTTCCCATTTTTTCCCCTCCACTGGTTCTTGTTTGCTCTCTTGGGCTGTGCTGGTCAATATATATGGTAGCCACTAGCCACAGGCAACTATTTGAATCTAAATTAGTTAAAACAAAAAGTAATTAAAAGTTTACTTCCTTAGTCATGCTGTCTGTGTTTCGAGTGCTCCAGAGCCATGTTATTTTTCTAGAACGTGGCATCTCATAGCACAATTCCATCATCACAATGTTTCATTGGAGACAGCATGACCAGCCCAAGCATCCCAGGCCTACACGGACTTCTCATCATCTCTCACCACCCTTAGCTCACACTCCACTCCTCACGCTCCTCTTCTCCTCTTCCTCGTCATCATTACTACAATTGTAGTTAAAATAATAATAGCTCGTATTTATTTAATGTATATTATGTGCCAAGTACATACATTTTCAGAAGAAAAAGAAGAGGAAGAGGAGGAGGAGAACAGACAGGAGAAGTAGCAGCAGCAGTAGAAACCACCTGCAGAGTATTTTCTTTAATCCTCATTCCACAGAAGAGGAAAATGAGATTTAGTGATGTTAAGTATATTTATTTCACAAAGATTAATAGGTAACAATTAGTGGAGGTTGAAGTAAAACCTTGATCTGCTGGCCCCAAAGCTAAACCTTTTTACCCTGTACCAGTGGTTCTTAACCAAATACAATCCCTCCCCCCAACCCCCAGCCAGAGGTCATTTGAAAATATCTAGAGGCATTTTTGATTGTCATAACTGGACAGGAGCTACTGATAACTAATGTGTAAGGGCAGGGGATGCTGCTAAATATCCTACACTGGACAAACTCCCTACAACAAAGAACTGTCTGGCTCAAAATGTCAGGAGTGCTAAGATTGTTTATTTTCTATCTCCTTTCACAAGAGTTTAAAGTCTAAAAGTATGGGGACTTTGCTTTGTCGACCGCTCTTTCCCCAGAGCATTGAAAACAGCTTACCATAGAGTAGGCATGCAATGCATGTTTTTGAGGTGAGTGATGAATTTATTGTTTTTTAATTAACCAAATACCTGCACCTGGTAAAAAACAATCAAGCCAAACAAAGGGACCAAAATAAAATCAGAGTCTTCCTCCCTAAACCCATCCCCAACCTCGTATCCCAATGAAAGGCATTTTAATGACTGCTGTTCTCTTAAGATTTCTTCTGATTCAGATTCAGTGACTCTAATCTCTTGCAACCTAATTTCTTTCTTGTAGACTGAGGTCACCATACTCTTTCCATAAAGGGGCAGATAGTAAGTACTCTCAGTTTTTAAAGGCCATACAATCTCCATTACAGCTAATCATACAATCTCTGTCACAACTACAGTGTGCTCTGTTATGTAACACAAAAGAAACAGATAGTCATAGCAGCACTATTTACAATAACCAAGACATGGGAGCAACCCAGAAATCCATCAACAGATGAACAGATAAAGAAGTTGTGTGTGTGTGTGTGTGTGTGTGTAATGGAATATTACTCAGCTATAAAAAAGAGTGAAATAATGCCATTTACAGCAACATGCTTGGACCTAGAGATTATCATACTAAGTGAAGTAAGTCAGACAGAGAAAGACAAGTATTACACGGTATCAATTATATGTGGAATCTAAAAAAAAAGAGATATAAATAAACTTATTTATAAAACAGAAATAGACTCACCAGCATAGAAAACAAACTTATGATTACCAAAGGGGGAAGCAGTGGGCATGGGGCGGGGGGGTTTGAGGAGGGATAAATTAGGAGTTTGGGATTAATATATACACACTACTGTTTATAAAATAAATAAACAATAAGGACCTACTGTATAGCACAGGGAACTATATTTACTATCTTGTAAAAACCTATTATGTAAAAGAACATATATATATAAATATGTATAACTGAATCTCTGCTGTACAGCTGAAATATTGTAAATTAACTATACTTCAATAAAAAGTTTAAAAAAGAAAAATAGATAGTAAGTAAATGAATAGGCATGGCTGTGTTCCAATAAAACTTTATTTACAAAAACAGGTGGTATCTGTATTTGACCCATGGGCCATAATTTGCCAGCCTTTCTTCTAGGCCATATTCCTCTCTCCCTGTAGTTTCTATCTCATGTTATCTTTTTTTGTATTCCATTTCTGTTTTATTGGAGTTTCTCCTAAAGGCATTTATTCATATATGGCAGGTTAATGATAAATTTGAGTCCTTACATGTTTCAAATCATGTCTTCATATAGTACTCACATTTGATTGATAATTTGGCTAGACATGCAGTTTTGCTCTATTTTATTTTAGCATCCAGCATTATTGATAAGAATTCTTATGTCAGTCAGGTTCTCATTCTTCTGTGAATAACCTTGATTATTTTTCTTTATAGTAGGTTTTAGGGGTTTTGTGCATTTTCAGAAGGATGTGTCTAGATGAAGGTCTTTTATCATTTATCTAATTTGGCAATGAGATTATTTCTCTGTTTTTCTTTTTCTGGTTATCTCTGCCTCTGTTTCACATTTAGGGGATTTCTATTGACAAATGTTAGATTTACTGTATTGATCTGTTTCATCTCCTTTGCCACATAGTTTTAAAATCCCTTTTTCACCTTTTGTACATTCAAGGAGTTTTCTTTCTTCTTATCAGCTGAATTATTATTTGCCTTTAGCCCTGCCAATTCTGTTTTTAAATTAGTTTGATGAGTTACTTATTTGAGTAATCGTATGTTAATTCCCAGGAATTGTTTCTTATTCTCTGATTGATACTTTTCTATAACTCATTTCTGGAAGGAAGTTCGTTTTTAAAGTATGGAATATTCTTTCACATCTCTCTGACAAAGATACCTGTAATTGTTAAGTTCTCTTTTGTTCCCCTGAATCATCTCTATTTCTCCATGAGTCATTTTTTAAAGTATTCTGCCTATTCATGCTCCTGGTTTTTCTGAAATATCTTGATTTGAAGAGTCTTCTTGTTTGTTTTAGTGAAGGAAGAACTGGGCTGAGGACCATAGGTAGCTGTTGTAAGTTTCTCAGCAGTTGCACAGATCTGTATTCTCACTTCCCGTGAGGGCTGACTGTTAGTTCTGGGTACGTGAGCACAGTCTGTCAGGGAGCAGACATCCCAGGAGTTGCGTGGAGGTGAAACTGGCCAGTGAGCAGGTTAGGATCCCCACCGTTCCACGATGTGTTTCAGTTCTGCATGGATTTATCTACAGCAGACCTGTTTCCAAAACTGACCACTTGCTTTCCTTAAAGACTTGTCCTTATCTTCACTGCTGGGGGCAAAAGCTTCTTCTGTCAGCTAAAAATGTCGTGCAAAGGAGAAGAGAAAGGGTCTCAATGACTCTGATCATGTTTCTTAGTGCATTACCACGATACTAATCTCACAGCCCCCCTGGACTCCGTATTAGAAGACTTTAAGTTTGGAGTTTCTCCAGGTTTCCTTGGGATAGACCTGCTGTCAACTCAGGTGCTTCCGGCAGCAGCTGCCCTAGTGTTTTTTCTCTAGATTCTATCTCAGCCCATCTGCATTCTGACTTCTGGAATATCTTCAAAATTTTTGTGAGAGTTACATTATTTTTCAACATTTTTATCGTTTTAATGATAATTAGGAGAATGGAGAAGTGTGATGACTCTTCATGGTTCAGTTCATATTTAATTTTCCTTATTCTGAATTTATATAGCATCAATATATGTTTAAGTGGCACTTTTTTGTACTAGTTACACTGTTCTACCTTTACTGTTTACTAGCTAGTGGAAAAATTATTTCCCTTTTCAGAGCCTCTTTTTTCTGTATAATAGATATGGTATCTGATGTTAATGGTTGAGATGGAACATAAATGTATGTTGAAAGCTGTAAAGTAGAAAATAAATATAAGCTATCTTTTTCTTTTGTTTTTAATGGAAGTACTGGGGATTGACCTCATGCATGCTAAGCATGTACTCTACCGCTGAGCTTAAACCCTCCCCGCTAAGTTATCTTCACATGTAAGACTTTATCATGGATCCAGAGTAACAAGTAAATTCAAACCTGGAGATTAGCCAGTTACAAGAAAACTCCTTCCCTACCCAACAGAAATTACAAGATGATGCAAGTTGAGGCTAGAACTAAAACACTGTGTGAAATGCAAAAGAACAAGAAATTATGCATTAGTAGCAATACTAAAATAAGCAGTTGTTCATGGATGTATTTTTTTAACATTTTTCATTGAGTTCTAGTCATTTTACAATGTTGTGTCAAATTCCAGTGTAGAGCACAATTTTTCAGTTATACATGAACATACGTATATTCATTGTCACTCATGGATGTATTTTTCACCTGATAGAAAGACAAAGATAAAAGCAGACTAAGAATGTAGTTGATACACTGTAGTTAAAATAAATGTGAATTTTCCGGTTTAGCATAGAATATATGTTCTAATGCTGTGTGACCCTTTTGCTGGGCAAAATTAAGAATGTGAATATTTATGTAATAGTGAGTGTAATTTAGTCCTGCTAATTAGCTGTTACTATTCCATATGGCTTCTGGTCTCTCAGTGAGGTCGGAACTTGAAGGACCCAGTAAAAGGAAAATAAAGAAAATGAGAACAGTAGAGTAGCTTAATTGTAAAAGTTGAAAAAACATTAAGAAAAAAATTAAATGTAGAAAGAAAGTTAAGAGTCACTGCAGTCTTTGACTTCAACGTGCTGTGGACCATTTGTGGATAATTGATAAAAGGAGTATTTTCCCTAAATTATTAACAGCTAGCCTCCTATGGATAGCCTTTATTCTTGGAAACAAACGGAGAACACATCAAACAGACAGAACATAAACTAAATCAATGTGAATGCATGCTGAGTGATGCACAGATGATGTGCTATCTGAGTGCTATTAATTCTCATTTTATGCATGCGGTTATTATTCTAAAATCAAATGTCTGTAGAGGGTAAGTCACCAGCCACAGTTAAATGTTAATGGATCCAGTGACATAATTTAAATTCAAGGCTTTATTCAAAGGAATGTGAATAAAATGCATTTGTTTGGCTTTTTATGGCCACTGTTAAAAGTAAAGGAAATGAAACCATAAACAACTATGCTCAAATATTGGTATAGCTGAGGCCGCTTTGTAGCAGTACAAAACCATATTTATTGACGGGGAGGCTCTGTTTAACTTAGCCAGCCCATCTAGGTTGTAATTGAGGTCAAAAAAATGTACTTGGCAACTCAGGCAAAATGCAGAGTGCTAATTCAAAGTGAGCTCATTTTGATGTGGTTTAATTTTCTGCTGTTTTAAAAGGCTGGTACAATTTATAAGTTTTGTTTTTTTCTAATCCATGCCTATGGCCTTAGCTCATAATTAATGTGGCACAGATTACCCCCAGTATCGATGATCTCTCTCTTCCTCAGTAATGACTCCAGCTTTTCAGAGGTTCATGATCATACGGCCATTCAGAGTGAGATCCAGAATTCCAGCCTTCCTTGCGTGTAGGTGTAACCATATGACTAATTTCTGGACAGTAAGAAATGAACAGAAGTTGTTTGTGAACCTTAAGCCAACGGCTCAAAAGGAAGGAGTGTGCTTCTCATCACTCCGTCCTCCTTTCTACTGGTGGAAATTCAGATGTAATGGCCAGAGCCTCAGCAGCCAGTTTGAATATGAGGTAATCTCATAAGGAATTTCCATTTTGTTGAAGCCACAGTTACTTGGAGTTTTCCCAGTACTTACAGCCTACCCTAGTCATCATTGGTATAACAACTCTGCAACCTTGTATTTATTTTCAAAGGCTCTGAAATGTCATTTTAGCAAGTATTGTTGTTTATATGAACAATGTTTTTTATTAAAATTGTTATTTAAAATTTACCAATTCAGTCTGTTGCCAAGTCCTATCCATTCTATTTCCGAAACATTTTTGAAACCCATCCATTTCTCTATCCCCATCTCTATCTATGTTAGTTGGTCTCCCATCACCTCTGATCTTGGCAACTGTGACCGCTTCCTGATCAACTCTTGCTCCATACAAGCCATTATACGGATAGTAGCTGGACCTATCTTTTAAAAATACAGTATAACCATGATATGCCTGTGTTTAAAGCCATAGTATTCATAATGACTCTACAAACTGCTAGGAGGCCATCCTTAATCTGGCTTCTTCCTGACTCTGCAGGCCCATCCTGAGTTTATTGCCTCGGGGCTATTGCCTGTTCCTGTTTTTTTTTCTTTTTAGTCTTTGCCTAAAGCATCCTCTCTAAGCTCCTCACCTCCCACTCCACTCCCATTTCCCCTGCCCCTCCACTCATTTAAGTCCTGCTCATTGGTTAGGTCTCAGATTTCACGGTTAAGCCACATTACGCGTCCCAGCCTGTGGTCTAATATAGGTGTGCGTAGCACGTGCTCCCGTAGCCCTCTGTGTCTCTCACTTACATTTATCAGTTTAATGCCTCTCTCCCCGACAAAACTAAAATGACCATGAGTGTCTGTCCCATTCCTGATCCCCAGAATCTACTGAAAGAACTAGGACAGAGTCAGTGGTCAAAAAACAATGCTGACTGACAGACTGATCCATTATTTTTTTCTTTTTCCTTAAAAAGCATAGCTAACTGACATCTCAATCAAGTTCCACTTATCAAAATGTCATCCACCCTCTGGGTCTCCCAAACCATGCATGTGCTCTCCTTTTAAGTAGATACTTATTTTATTTTTCTCTCTCTCCTCTTTTTCAAAAGACTATTTTTTTAGAGCAGTTTTAGGTTTACAACAAAATTGAAAGGGAGGTACAGAGATTTCCCATCTAACTCTTGCCCCCACACATGCACAGCTCCCGCAGTATCAGTGTCACTTATGAAAAAATGGTTCATTTTTTTACCAAGGATGAACATCGATACATCATAATCACCCCAAGTCCATAGTTTTTACCTTGTCTCCCTCACTGTGTTGTACATTCAATGGGTTTGACAAATATATAGTGGTGTATCTGTATCAGTATAATATAATACAGAGTATCATCACTGCCCTAAAAAATCTGTGCCCCACCTATTCATCTCTGCTTCCTACCAGTAATTACTTTTCTTGTGATCATTTACTAGACTTTAATTACAGTTATTTGTTTACAGAATTCTAAATTACTATTTGGGAACACATTCTAGAAAATATGAAGTCTTAAAAAAAGTTTTTTTTTAAATAATAACAGCCTCTATTTAAAAAACTATTTATTATAATTGCCTTCATCCCAACAGAGCAGAAATTTCTGGAGGCTACAGCTATTATTGTCTTTTGCAAGCAGAATGTCTGGCACATAAAAGGCATTTAACAAATGCTAGGTTATAATGTAGTCGAATAAGTAAGGCTTTGAAGTTAGATACCCTTGAGTTCAAATCCAGGATCTGGCCCTCATCAGCTATGAGAAACCGGAAATTTATCAAGCCTTGGTTGTATAAAACAGGAATGATAATAACAATGTCATTAGTACAGTGCAGGAATTAATGAAGATAATTTACATAGCAGGAGCTCTGTAATTGGTAGTGTGTATTATGACTTTCCAAGTTTGTATTTCTCCACCTTCTTCTTCACAGGCAAGGTAGACGCTCAGTTTTTTCTTTATGTTGTTTTGATGTTGAGTGATGTAAATTTGATAAAGACATAACCTAACACTAAATAAAAGATAAGACCTATAAAATAAGTGTGGAAGGTACTGCACAGTTCTGCTTACTGTGCCCCTCTCCTCCTTTCTGCCCACCCCACCCCACCAAAACAGAAAAGACATTGACAGGTGAAAAGCAGCAAGACAAAAGGTGAAATTGTGCTAGATCACCCAAGTTACCAGAAGAGCCTGGAAATTATACGGTTTCTAAATTACACCACCTGAGGCCACTCTGCTCTCAGGGGAGAAGCTGGCTTGAGGAGGTGTTAAGAGTTCAGCTGTCTCCCGTGGGGCTTATCTGCAATGCAGATCTTTCTGAGCCTTTCCTAGCCATTGCAGCCTCCGGACCCGCCAGCTGCTCTCACTCCTCTCGGCTGGCTTAACAGGATTTGTCTTCTCTACAGCCTGCTTCCAGGGTCATCCACCACCAGAAGCTATTCTCAATAGATGTTTTTTCCCTCCGTACTTGTATCAAAATCCCTACCAATCCCCAAAGCTGCAAGGGTCCATGGGTACCTGAGTCAAAGAAAGGTAAATTATTGAGCAATTGTTTTCACTCCCTGCCTCTTGCCTCACAGACGTGATCTTTTGCAGGAGCTCTGACTGTCCCTGTTGCAGAGTAAAGAGTGGCACAACAACCTGTAGGGCTGGTGGAGCCAAGACACTGTGGGTGAGCCTGGAGGCAGCTGCCTGGAATTTGCAGGCTCCCCCAGGTGCTCATGCTGCTCCGTGCTACTGATTTCAAATGCTCTGCTGTTACTTCTTTGCCCAACTCCATCAGTTGAGCCAGGATTGTGACTGTGCAGCTTCTCCTGCAGGTTAAGGTTATGATGAATTTGCATGCACAGATTCATGCTCAGCTTTTTATGACTAGTAAACCTATTGCTGAGGGGCTAATAGCTCAGGTCCGTTCAGGTTTCTGCTTCCCCCCTAGACAGGTGTGTGCTCTTGGCCAGTTACTCTGAGGGGATAGGTTTCTTACCAGTTTCAATCACACTTGCCTCAGAGTTGTGAGAAGTACAAGTCACAATGATTGCGAAGTACTTAACAAATTTTAATTTTTAAAGACTTAGATTTTGTATCTGCAAATTAAAACTGGGTTGTAATTCAGACTCTCTACCTAACGACATTTCAACTACAAATCACTATCAGTACTTAGATACAGTCGATAAATGGTGACTGGTATTCCAATTATTTGTATTTATATTAATTTATATTTAGTGTCAAACACTAGTTATAGTTAATTAATCTTTTCCAGTTTTCCCTCTTTTTTTCCTCTCTTTTATTTTTTAATCAAAATAAGGTAGGATTTTATTTTTGGAACATTTTCATCTTATTCCTTGTTCTTTTTAGGCTTAACTTTAGGTTTCATACTTCAGGAAAATAAATTTTTGAATCTAGAGGGAAAAGTGCTGTTTGTTTTCGTAAGATATTTAATAACCTTTGACATGTAAAACATTGCTTTTAAAAGAAGGTAAATAGCTGTTCATTATTTATAAAGAGAACTTTTATGAATTTTGTCCACAGTGCAAAGAGCTTGGAAATCAATATGCTCTAAAGGTATGCTCCTCAGAGGTTTTTTGGTTTTTGGTTTTTGTTTATGTTCATTCCCACTTGTGTTGCTAATGATTTACCAAGTGTGTAAATGAGAAAAATGCTGATAGATTCTGGGTTCCATCAATAATGTTCTTGAGTTTACTACGAATCAGTTCTGAAAGGTCAGATAATATTTGGTTGGCAATGTATGTATTTTGCTAGGACTTGCAGATAAAAGATAAGGGGAATTCAACATCTTAGTCTTCTTTGAAGGAGTACTAATATTTTTTAAAATAAGTCTTAATTTTCAAAGGCTTACACTTTGTACCCACAAACTAAAATTAAATTGCAAAACACTCTCTCTACTTAATGACGTTTAAGGATGGGAGGGGTTGTTTGCTTATGTGACGTGCATTAACTCTTCCAAGCTAAGGTTCAGCTTCATAAATTCCTCTTTTCACAGACATTTTGTGGTGAAAAATCTCCCAAACTAATTTATACATCTGATTCAGCCATATAATTTTGTTGTTGTTTTTCTAGACTACTTGTTCATCTTTTGAACTTTAATCTGTTAAGAAATTGCCCAGTATGCCCAGCCTTCAGTTTTCAGCTCAAATAAGGCTCAGCTATTTGCTTTTTGTATGCTCCCCTAAAATGAAACAAATTACCTCTCAGTTAAAAAGAAAAAGTTGGCAAATTACATTCACTGTTGATGTTAAAAATACTGGATCTTAGCACTTTGAAGAGCTAGTGTAAATAGGTCAATGAACACAGAAATAAATCCTAAACTTCTTTTACTAGTATTGATAATTAATACCTACCAATGACGAAAGTGCATAGTCACACTGACAGTCTCTTTTAACGAGCTCGCAGAACAGGAACCAGCTCTCCTGACAACCACGAGAGACCGAGAAGACTCAGATTCTTGTAGCAACCTTGGTGGATTCTGGGCTTGCCAAACCTGGGCTAGCTCTCCACTGGGGTTTTCGTCAACGTGAAGAGCGACCTACAGGGCTTGGTGCCACTTCTCTAAAGTAACTATTGCACATGGGAAATTTACTACCAAAGCCTAAAATGGCTTCACAACTTGCCCCATTTCTGGAAATAGGACGCAGACTGGCAAGAGATACTTTGGTGACAACATCGCCCCAGCAGCCCTAGGAGGGAGACTGATGACTCAGGCAGACATCTCAAGTTCAAAAATTAGTAGTCTGAATCGAGACCATTTACAGCAGAAACTGCTCAGCCTTAAATTTCAAAGAAAGAGAAGACATCCTTAACAAAGAGGACAGCTGGCTGTGCACAGTCAGTCTTTTATTAACTCCCCGGGACTCAAACTGGCTTCAAGCATGGGGCCAGTAATAGCTGGATAGGATTGCCTATTCAGACCTTGGCTTCAGACCTGAAGTTAAGAAGTTTCTGGAAAAAAAAAAACCCTTCTTTTAATCAAGGATATAAAAAGTACAATATGGCATAGCTCGTAGCTATTATTGTTTTTTCAACCTCGCATGTTGCCCATGACAGCTGCCCAAGAAGACCATGACACTAATGGATACTCACCAGAGAGAACTTGATCACCTCCAATGTGCCTTCATAGTTATTGTCTCATTGTCTCACTTAAGGAAAGTGGGGCTTAGCACAATCAATGGAATATATACGAACATTTAAATCCTCACTAATGATGTTCCATTGACCTTGTAATGTAAAAGAGGGAAATAGACACAGAGGAAGCATTTAAGGGCACAATTTCAAAGCTTCTCTGCTTGGTGATGGGCAGCTCCTTTTGCTCAGTGTTAGGAACTAAGTGGGGAGAGGAGTCCCCCCCCGTCTGGTTCCTCTGTAACCATTTCTCATCTCTGTGCATCATCCTTTTTCGACTACGTAACAGAAAAGCCACAGTTTTACGTATTTTTGACAGAGTCTCTCTCTCTCAATTTTGGGGATAAATTTAATATTGTGAAAGAACCCTTCTTGTTAGTAACCATCCCAGTCTTTTCATCTATGGAACAACCCACAACTGCTGCTGCTTGTTTCAAAACTGATCTAACCATCGAAGGGCTCTGTGTACTCAGGTGGCAAAAAAAAAAAAGAATTTGGAACCGTTTGTATAATGTCAAGGTAAAGCCACAGATGTCCTTTTGCTGGACAGAGGAATGTGCAGTTGCCTGGGGGGATATGTTACACATTCCAGCGAACTCGGAGTTCTGCCTTGCTGAGACTTGGCAGGTCCCGTGGTCTGCTGGAGGATTTTGTTTTATATACTGCATGCATTCACGAGTTTGCACTAATTTTCCTGTGGGATTCACTGGGTCTCTCTAGCATTCAGGAGAGGAACCTGGAGATCAGGGTCGGGGCCAAGAAAGATGAACAGACTTAGACTCTTAGAATGATAGCCTTTGTTTAATCATAGCTTCAACTTAGTATTCCCAGCAGATACTGAGCTTCATTAAGTCTGTGCCCAGTGCCCTTGAAACAGGAATGCTGAACAAATCCTTGTCTTAATCTGTCCTAATCCAGATGAGCTAATTTGGTAGTTTGGCCCTTGAGTTAACTAAAATGACTGTCACACGGGGCATTCAGTGCCTTATCCACATAATCACAAATTGTAGCAAAAAGAATTTTGCTCTTGGTCTTAAGAATCTTTCCAACATTCATTTTGGTGATAAATTTATTCTCTGGTATGAACATGAGCAGTTAAAATATAATTGGACTAAGGAAAGGGAGATCTTCTAAAATGTGACTATCTTGCTTTGTCTCGGAAGCTTTTTGTAAAGGATTCCCATAAAATTGTCTTTGATATTTCACTGGACTAACTTAACAATGGCAGTCTGTTTGGTGGAGAGCAGCTGGGATCTTCCATATTGTGCAGGCAGGCAAGCCTATAACCCTTTGTGCATGAGTCTTATTTGTGGGGAGAACATTGTTAAATTCTTTTATTGCTTCAGCAAAAATAACAAATAATTATCCTGCTTTAAAAAAAATACTGATAATTATAGTTTGCCAGGCATGTTGTAGAAGGGGACAGGAAAGACAAAGTGTTGCTGTCGGCAAATCCCAAAACAGAATACTTCTACTATTGAAATAAACTCCCACATGTAATGGCCTCCCCATAGAAATGCTGAGAACTTCAGGGGCTGTTCAATAAGGCTATTTGGTTATGGTATATTATGCGTAATCAAAGAGATGGGGATTTTAAACATAGTAAAGAATTTCTCACTGTATGAGTCCAGTAGAAATATACTGAGAGGGAGAGAGAGAGAGAGAGAGAGGAAGTGAGTAATAAATAAGCTCTGAAAGAATAATAATGTACATAGAAATACCTGGACTGTTCTAGAAAACAGCTTTTAAAATACAGTTTCTTCTAGCTGCTATTGGTAAGCACTCTTCTCCACTAAAATATTTTTATATCAATTCAATATCTTAGACAGTTTTATATGACTTTTAGACAGCACTTATGGAAATAGATTTACTCGAAATTAGGTCTTTAGCATTAAACCCCTATCTCAAAGGTACGTGTTTAAAGAGGACCTCAGTAACTGATAATAATTGGTATCAGATAAGAGGACATTTAATGAAACTCTTCCTCAAGCACAGGTCAAACTGCACATAGTGAAAAAAGTGAGACAATCTTTAGTTTCAAAAAGTAAAGTTAGGTATTATGAAAAAGGTTTATTATAATTCTTCATAGAAATATTTATATTATAATTACAACAATATGGTGATTCTAAGAAAAAGAAATAAATCAAATGTTTGGTTTTGTTGAGAATAATTTCCCCACAGATTTTAGAAGAGTACAGTTCAACATCCTTCATGTCCCATTTGATTTTTTCAGTGTCTCTTTAAAAAAACTGTTTTTGTAAAAATATCAAAAAGCTTAACCAATTTCCCTAGTTTCTTTATAATAGTTGTAACATACAAACAATTATCTGCTGAAGTGAATATTATGTCCTCATTTTTGTGGATTTTCTCCCCTACCCCTACTGGGAAACTGGTCTAACCATACCAGATCTTCATTTTTCCATGATTTGTCTGTTACTTGAGCATTTCTCCAACATTGTCTTCATGCTCTTCAAGAAATCCTGCATCTTTTGCAAGATCTGCAATTTGAATTTGCAGCTGAATAGTATCAAATTCAGATTGTGTTGTCAGCTATTAAAGTCTTCAGACAGTCATCTGGGAATCAACTAAATAGCAGAGACCTTGACCTTCTGAGAAGGGATAGAAGCTAGTGTTAACCAGAGAATAGATGGGTGTTCAAGTGCATACTCTTCTTATAAATGCTCAGTTCATTGATCAGTGACCTATGTTCATGTTATGATGAGAGGATCCAATAGAAAATAATTTTTTTTCCAGATTTGTAAAATGGTCTTCCTCACTTAAAATCATATATCAAGCCTTTTCATTAAGAAAGTATCCTTTTGCTTGACAGCACAACAGTGAGTTTTAGTAGAAAGTTCAGTCTTTCTGATTTCTGGCTCTTTCAGAACGATTACTTGAAGACTGTTTCTAAATATATGTCCATGGGTAAAAATATAAAAGAAATGCAGAGTTGCCAGGTACGACTACACATATTTAGTTCTGGGGTACGTTTAAAGAGCAGGTTTCCTCTTTGTATTAACATGTGAAGAAGGAACAAGGAAATTGAAAAAGTGTTAAAAAATATAGTAGATTCACTTTGCGGACCCACTGTAATCAGAAACTATTTAATTAGCATCTGTCTTTATTAAATTGGGCATATAGAGAACCTTTAGAAAATTCTGGACAAATCGCTCTTATTTTGATGACATCATTTTGAACCTAATACATAATTGACATTTCATAGTTAAGATCATGTCTGTGAGTCATATATTTTTGCATCTATGAGACTGCCTTTCCTTTCTGAAGTTAAGTAACTGTGTAATTAAATTGTCACTTAAAGAAACAATAACCACAGCAGAAAGTCAAATGCTCAAGTGACTCAGAATGACACAATGTAAAGCAGATCTGTTATTTGTATTTTAAGAGGACTCCACAGTAAACTTACAGCATTGATGATATGAAATATATCAGTTATTGTTGTGTTCCTATTAAACTCCAGCAGAGACATTTATTAACCTTAAATGTATTTTGAAGTTGTTCTGTTTTTAATGATCAGATAAACTAATAGCATCTGCCAGTTGGTATAATGAAATGATAACAAAACTCATCTAATCTCCAACATTTTTTTTATGTTACACTGTACGTATTCAAAGTGCGTTTCCAGTAGGTGGCATTCTACATTCAAATTGAACTGGAAACTATATAAACATTGGATATAATTTAACATTTAAAACATTTTCAAAAGTTGAGAGATGTTCTGAATATTTATTTTTCCCTTCCACTCTCTTAAGAGATATATACTTAAAAACAAGGAGAAACAACTATTCCATTGACAAAGATGAATTAATGAAAAGATACTGTAAAATTTGATCTTAGGGTCAGTCCATATCAAATAAATTTTTGATATATAAGTTATTCCTTTCATTTCTTTTTTTGATATCTTCTTTTTTTTCTTTAAACTTTTTTTGTTATAGTCATTTTACAATGTTGTGTCAAATTCCAGAGTACAGCACAATTTTTCAGTTATACATGAACATACATACATTCATTGTCACATTCTCTTTTGCTGTGAGCCACTATTCCTCTCATTTCAATGATGTATGATGTAATACCATAGGGCTGCCTTACCCCTGTGAGTATGCTGCACTGCTGGATCCTGACCAGTCGTACCTTTTTACTCCAGCATTCTCCAGAATCCTCTTTCTGAAAGTCCCAGGCTAAAAGCTTACTGCTTAAACCTGCTCATATTTCTGGATACTGTCTTCTTACTCCCTTTGCTATCCAAACTCCTGTAACATGTCCTCTCCACTTACTGCCTTATTTTTCTGTCCCATTGTCTTCTAAGTGTTTTGCTAGGTGTTTCTTTTTTCACCCTGCTACTTGGTAAAAATGTTTTTTGAGCGATCTTCTGTGCTACTCTTGTTAAAATGTTGAATGATTGCCTTAGCCTTTATGCTGAATGACTTCTCTTTGTCACAGCAGTGATGCAGTAGAAAGAATGAAGACTTGATTTCAGTCTTGACTCTACCACCCACAGTCTCTCTGACTGTGAGAGCTCAGACAAGTACTAAAACATCTGTAGACTGTCAAAGATTAAATACTGTATATGTACATGAAAGACATTATTCATGGCCACCCATTTCTCCTTGAAATCTCTTTTTCATTAGAGTCTCAGTGCTGACTTGTTCCTTCATTATTGTCTTTACTAGCTTTCCTCACCCTGCCACCCTACCATTGGTCCATCCCAAGACTGTTGGTCCATCCCAGGACACTTGTTCCAGAGATAGTTGATTTCAGTTTAAGATTAATCTTCCCAAAGAACAATTGATTTATAACATCGTACCTAAAACCTCCAATAAATCCCTCTTACTACAGAATTAAATACACAGTCTTCCAACCAGGGTTCCAAGTTCCCTGTTGTATGGCCTCAACCTCCATTTCCAATTCTGTCTCCCCCAATTCCTTGTGTATCAACCATTTGTAGTTCTAATGAGAACTTCTTTCTCTCCTCATTCTCTCCTCTTTTTCTCTTTTGCTTCTGCCATCTTCTCAGTTTCTTCTTCAATCCCCCATCCTCTGCTTGCCCAAATCATATGTGACTTTATAAAGCTCATCTTAAATACCGTGCTGTCCTGAGTAATGGAAATTCAACAAAATCTTTCCTTTGACTCAGCAGAGTTCCTGGTTTGTACTTTTCTTTCTATACTGTCACCCAGTGTTTTGTGTTATAGTTAATTACTGTCTCCAAATATGATTATATAAGCTCCTTGAAATCAGGGAGGGTGTTTCATGCATTTTTTGACATGATCTAAGTAGACAGGGTATAATTCAGTGTCTAATATACAGTAACAAATGAAGAAATATTCAGAATGAATAATCTGAATGCTTTGCTCCATTTTGGGAAGATTTTCCCACTGCTTAGGCTTACCTCTTTGAAAACTTACTTTTTAAAAAAATAATATTTACCTAATTATTTAGATTTTAATATTAAAACTAGGAATTCATATAATAACCACTCGGTCATTGGTTTTCTTTTTAATAGCTGTATTGAGAGTATAATCACATATAAAATTCAGCCTTTTAAGTGACACAGTTTAGTGATTTTAGTGTATTCAGAATTATGCAACCATCCCCACTATCTAATTTTAAAATATTTTCATCACCCCAAAAGGAACCCCATACCTATTAGCAGTCACTCCCCATGTCTACCTCACATGTGCTCTAGGCAATTGCTAATCTAGTTTCTGTCTCTAGGGCTTTACCTCTTCTTCTGGACATATATAAATGAAATAATACAGTAGGGTCTTTTGTGAGAGGCTTGTTTCACTCAGTGTAGTATTTCTGGGGCTCATCCACATTGTAGCAAGTATCAGTACTTATTGCTTTTCATGACCAGATAATATTCCACTAAATGGATATACCACATTTTGTTAATTTGTTCATTGGTTGATGAACCTTTGGTTGTTGAATCACTGATTTTTAAAACTGAAAAGGATCCCAGTGATTATTTACTCAAATGTTCTCCTTTTATGCATGTGAAGCTGAAGCCCAAAGAGGTCCTCCTAGACCTCTATCTAGGTAGTTACTGAGTTTCTTCTTATTGTAGATGCTAGGTCAATGCCATATGATGCAAGTATTCATTCATTCTTTTATTCATTCTTTCATATGGTTAATAAATAGTCATAGAGCACCAAGTCCTTATAGTCTGGATAGCAAAAACAAGTAAGGACCATGTCTTGCCCATGAAGCTTACAGCCTAATGGGGAATAAGCTTATAATCAAATAATCACATAAATAAATGCAAAATTAAAACTATGACAAGGGCTATGAAGGAGAGATTCAGTATTGACTTTATCGGGGATAATAATTTAGCTGTGATCTTTGAATAACTGATAACTAACTAGGCAAAGAGGGCAGAGAACAGCATTCCAAATGGAGCAAGAGCACATGCAAAGGCCCCATGGCTATGGGAGCATGGCCTGTGCAGGGGAATGCCAGGAAGCCAGTGTAACAGGAGACCTGAGGGTAAGGAGAACACGGTGTAGAATGAGGCTGGAGAGATAAATAAGACCAGGTAAGGCAGAGTACTCCAGGACAAGGAGATAGTTTTGGTCTTTTTCCTAAGAGCACTGGACCGTTAAAGTATTTTAATCCCAGGCGTAATGCAAGCAAAATGAAACTGGGCATTGCCTAAACATTTTTCTTGTAGGGCTTAGACACATTACAAAAGGTCAGACTTGCTGCATAGTACATATCTATTTTGCCAAGACTTGTGGTATAATTTAATGTGGAAGAATATAAAGTTTGTTTCTACCGAATTCATTGTTATCTAAAGTAGAAATTTTTGTTCTTTTCATAGAATAAACAGCCTCCTCATTAGAATTTTCCAATTCAATTTTGTAAAGAACTATTCTTTCCTAGCCTCCTACAGAATAAGCAATCAAAGCTACTTGAGAAGCAATAAATAGGTATATAAAGGTCACATGCATAAAAGGTTTTCCATTGCATGATAACCATGTAGACCTGTAAAATCTAAGGAGTACAGAAATAGTTCTCTAAACAGTAAATGGTTAACACCTAATTCTTTAACCTAAACGCTTTTAACTTGAAGTCCACTGTCTCCCAGGCATTACATGAATGGGACCCAGGAAGCTTTTGTACAAATAAAGTTCATGCCTACAAGGGTGTGAATCCAAAACTTTCATTAAATTTTATAGGGTCTGTCACACACAAAAAGCTAAAAGCCAGGGTTTTTGAGAAGAGAAACAATCCATAAATTATTAGGAAAAAAATATTGGGGCTTATTTTGTATCAGTTATAGAAGTTAAAAACAATAATAGCAATAACATTTAAACTAACAGCTCTATGTAGATATATCTGGAGAACAATATCCTTCTTTTTTTAAAAACTGATATAGTGACAGTTAAAATAATCATGATTATGCCGATAGGATTATCTATGAGATAGCAGTTAGTCTCAAACTGTGATCCCCAGATCACCCTCTTAGGGATCATATTGAGTACTTGTGAGGGGT
Organism: Vicugna pacos; assembly: GCF_048564905.1. Classification (NCBI taxonomy): domain Eukaryota; kingdom Metazoa; phylum Chordata; class Mammalia; order Artiodactyla; family Camelidae; genus Vicugna; species Vicugna pacos. The sequence continues at coordinate 63,583,713 of NC_132991.1, read as the reverse complement.
ATAGATTCCTGGACCCACTCCAGACCTCTGGAATCAGAATCCCTGGAATGGGAGAAAGGAGTCTGAACTTTTAACTAGAATCCCAGGTGATTTTGATGTTCACCTATGTTCACAAAGTGCTATAATAAATAGCAACATAATAAATAGCAACACCTTTTCTCTATCGAATGTTTTGATAAAACCAGCCTTACCCAGTTCGTTGAGTTGTATGATAATACCAGTGCCATGTAACAAACACTGAATGTACATCAGACCCTGTGCGAGAAACCCTCCCTAACCTATCCCTAGTTCTTAAAACCATTCTGCAGGCAAGTAGATATTATCATCCACAATTTATAGATGACAAAATTGAACAACTTGCTCCATAGAGGTCTGGCTGTCCCCCAAGCCTTTTTTTCCACTCTATCAAGCAGCCTTTTGCTATAACAGCTATACTAGTGACCCACTGCAAGAAGTATCCAGAAAAAATAAAATGAAAGGAGTTATGTATGAGTCTTACAGCCCCTGTTAACACCCACTGAAATCCACAGTCATCAACAAAATTACAGATTTATAATGAACATAGCATAACACGTGAGCCTTTTTTGCTAAGTACAGCTGTCTGACACGTTTCTAAAAGAAGCTTCTAGAGGTAACACTTTATAGGCAGAAACAGTATAAATATAAGAAAATTGCTTCCAGTTGTTATAATTTAACAAGCAGAGAATATAAAGGAAGACCAAGCATTACATTATATAAAGTGACCCTAAAATCTGCCAGCGTGTATCACTACTGAACAAAAACAAACAAACAAACCAAAACAAAAAAAGAACAGAAAAATAAGAAAGCTCTGTGTAGCCCCGTAAAGATGCTGGAAGACAGGTCTGTGGGGTTTCTTTAAAACATGAACTTTTACAAGATGTTTGCCTAAGGTTGATTAGTCTGTGTTATTATGTGTGTGCCCTCTTGCCTAAATTGTGTTTTATTTCATTCAGTACCTTTATTGGGCACTAATAATGAAATTTATCCAAATTTTAAAATCCTGACAATCTTCTCTTTATGTATAGGCTTTACTTGAGAAGAGTTCAAATCTCTTTGTTAATATAATAAATATAATTTAATCAATTCTTGCAATTTTGAGTCACAAAAACAAATTTTCTAGTTATTATTCTGGTCATTATTTTAAAAACATGTTTGAACTTCAAGTTATGGAATCATCAGATTAAAAAATTAAATAAAAGAGGCTTTATTATGATGGCAATGATTTGTTTTAAGATATCTCCACAGATTATTTCATTTGGGGGAAAAGAATTTCAATTATTTAATTAATTATTTAAGAGAAATGACTGTTGGTTTGTATAATGTTCAAAACCAATTCTCTGGGAAACTGGAAACCAGAGATTTCCCCTGGGTCTGTTATGACTGCGTTTGTTACCGGCCATATAATGGCATGGTCCCCGCTGGAAACGGCTGTTCTGTAGCCATCTGTAGCAAGTAATTTGTTAAATGAATGAGAGGACTATTAAATACACAGCTATATTTACACTGAAACTTTAGAAACTGTTACGTGGTGCTGCACTCAGTCAATACCATATTCAAGAACATGGTGAGAAATGAAAGGTCTTTTGTGAGAGTGTGTGGGCTCTTTTAAGTCATAAAAACATTAGAATAAGTTCCCAAGGGAATCTTGAGGACAGTGAAGCTTATAACTTCCTTCTGACACTTAAAGGTCCTTATCTTTTGTTCTTGCCGTGCAGGTATATGTGTTGTTGTCTTACAAACGATTTAATAGGAATCTGTATTCCAGATTTTGGTATTATTTGTATTTATATCGGAATTAACGTGTCCTCACCCCTTCATGTCTGTGCTCTACTGTGATGGCTGTCAGTGAATTTCTGGAGGCTATTGTTAAGATTACCTTTTATTAGATCAGGGCCTCGTTCCCCTCTGTGGCCACCAGGAGATCTGCAAAGAACCAGTGAGAGTAGTTGGAGAGCTTGGAGCAGACTTCCTGTGTGTGGGAAAAGCATATTGAGTCCATGCTAACCAGATAGAGCATCCAAAACACGAGGCAAAGAGGAGGTTACAAATGGCTTCCAGTCTTTTTATAAACTGTTTTGGGTTTGTTTGTTTGTTTTTTCATTTTTCTTTAGCTGAATGACTTTCAGCTTGGCATTGCATTAAAAATAAGGTGGATATGAGATAGGAAAAGTAAAATCATAAATAAATTAAACAAAACAAAACAAAACCGCTGTACTGTGGGATCTGTACTCCTTCACAAAGAAGGTACTTCTGAAGTCCTTAACGTGAAGCCTCTGCTAAAGGTGACATAATGCCAGTCTCTCGGCGCAGGGCACACTCAGGACAGGCTGTTGGAAGATCCTGGAGAGATGGAGGTGGTCAGTGGGAGTCGGGGAGAGCAGCCCAGCACATGGCGTTAGACCACCCTAAGACTCCAAGTCTTTTGTAGTGTAATTATGAGAAGCCACAATTTTAAAAAGACTACATTTTCTAAGTTGCAGTAATTTTGTTTAAAGGCTGTCGCCTCTTCATTGACCTAGAGTTCCTCTAGAAACCATTCGCAGAGTGTGAGGGTGAAGCCGTACCTCTGAAGCAGACTTTTGTGCCTGCAGATACCAAAGGTGGCTGATGCAATCCCAGGGGAGCCCAGGAGACCCCCCCCAAGCAGGGCATCGGCAACCCTCACATTTCCATCGGGAAAAAACAGTAATTAGAGCAGCTGGAATATTTGCAATCTCATTGGCTCACTTGCTGTTTTTTTTTAAAGCTTCGAATTGACTCTTATTTTTATGTGTTTTTGTATAAATCAGACACAAGTAGCTTGATTATAGATGTTGAGTGGCCACTAGGAGCTTCAGATAAAAGCCTTGCACGAACATGTAATGCTTGGGTCCTCTGGTATCCGCCTCCAGCCCCGCAGTCCCTATCTCTCTGTGCCTCTCCTCCTGTGTTGGTATCTGCCCTCTCTCCAATCCAAATGCCCTTCATCTCAGTGGTGTCTATATATTTACTTAAGCCTAAGCCAAATAAATAAAGCATAATAATAGAACACCCTTCTGAAAAGAGCAGAAAGGAAGGGAATTGCATGGCCACCAACAGAATAATAAAACAGGGAGGGAAAAACGTTTTAAAGAGCTCCCTAGCAGACAATCTGCCTCCTCCTTTGCCTCCTATTTATAGGGAGGCAATTTTTTGTTGTTACCCAGCGTCTCTGTGCCAAGTCCTCCCCTTTTGTTCAGTGAAACCTTAATGATCTATCCTTGTGTGTTTTAATATTTCTAAGAATACCAATGGGGGAATTATTGTATCATACATGCATAAATATTGCTATAGAATTTCCAGAACACCTATGAGTTTTAATATAGTAGATTCCGATATATTTCAAGACTAGCACTTATTTTGATATATTTTCTCAGCCAGGAAGTAATATTCTCACTCCATTAAGAAATCTTCACTTTTTAAAATGGGTCATTACTGGCAATTTTTTAGTAATAAACTGTTGGCTGCCACTGTTAAGAGAATAACTTGGGGAGGAAAAGAAGGTATTTCAAGTTAGCATTACAGAAGGGGGAAGGGTGGGTGCCAACTCGGGCCCCACTGTGCTAAGTAAGTTATCACGCGTTGCCTCTTGAACAATATGCAACAAAAAATGAGGGGCCTGAATCAGCTTCACTGTAAGCTCCTCCCTAAGACTCCAGTGAGTTGATGAAATCCCTCTGCTTCCAGAGCTTTTAGCTCTTTGGGCAAAAATTAGATTTGCCAGAATTTCATTTTTCCAGTCAGATGGCTGTGGCACAGCATGTATTTTCCTTTCTCTGGTGGAGTCCTCTTTTCTAAATGCACGCCTTTTCAAATGATCCAGCAGTCAGGAATGTCAACCTCAGAGAGTGCAGAACTCAGGCGAAAAACAACATCAGTCCGTTGAATTCTTACTTCTTTGGGCCACAGCTGGAGTTTCAGTGTTCACATTGACCTCAAAAATAGCCTGGTGCTGTCGCCCGGGTTCAGCCAAATGCCTTCCTGGTGAAATCTCTGTTTGCTGCTGCAGGTTGACAGATGGCTCCCAGCAGGTGAACTTGGGGCTATTAGTGAATGAGATGCTTTTTCTATCTGGCACAGTCCTTCCCAAAGACACTCTGTGTCCTCAAAACTTACAGAAGGCATTTGGCAGCCAAGCAGAACTGAAGAGTTGAAGCTAAGAAATCTTGTATTGGCATGAACTTTGTTCATGTTAATTCATAATCTCCTCACAAGTGTGTGGAGTCATGCAAAGTGGTAAAGAAACACTATTTGAAGACTGATATTGACCCATCACGATTTCCCACAATTGTCAGAGCACTTTGAACAGATGATTTTATGTAGTTCTTGCAGCAACTCAGTAAGGGAAGTCTCACTGACAATCTCCATTTTACTGTTAATAAAACTAAATATCCAAAAAGTCAGAAGGTCTGCCCAGTATTCCACAACTGGTCGGTGATAGGCCAGGGTTCCAATACAGCTTCCATATCCAAAATGTGTGTCATTTTCGTTTCTAAGACCTAGTTTAATCACATTCTAGTCAGAATGGTTGGGAAAATAAATTGCTAGCACTCTTTCATTTATCTATTCATTCAGCTTTTACTAATCACTCAATTTCAAATCAGGAAAACAGTAAGCCTGGTAGATAAGGAGATTTCATTGCTTAGAACAGAGGAGTTTATGTACAAAAATTTAAAGTATCAGCATACTTTTTCATTTTGGGGGGTACAGACCTCAATTTTTCATTCATTGGATGAATAGTTATTGCATAAGTGTTTGGTCCCAGACAGGGAGGATAGTAGTACAAAAGAGGGTGTGCACAAAAGAAAATTGCCTCTGCCCTCTTGAGCTTGCACATTAGTTGGGGTGTGATGGGTAGAAATTAACCAAGTAAGTAATGCCCGGGGCTCCTGAGGATGTGAGGAAATAGACAGCGGGAGGAGTACAAATTGCCAGCACCTCTGGAGACAATTTGATAATATGGCGGCCTTACTGGAAGTGCATTTTACATTCTTATATGGCTTAATGTTTTTTGTCCTTCGTCTGTGTGTGTTTTGAATTCAAAATACTATGAAAAAAATAATTCATATATTTGGTAGAAATTAATGACCTCTAGGATTGAAATCAAGCAGGAAAAAAACGGATGGGGATATGAATTTGTTTCCATTTCAACAAGCCTTAATTAATAACACAAGGTAGTTCATATCAATGCCAAATAAGTGATCAAAACCAAGAACCATGCACCAGCAGACATGTGGAGGTGACTGGGGAGGTTTCATAGAGAAGGGAGCTTCAGTTCAATAAGGAGTGACTGAACCTGGGGGAAGTAAGGAAGAAGGGAGTAGGGGGAGAGAAGAGAGGAAAGAAGAAAAATAGGAAGCTAGAATGAAAAGGGGAATTAATAGGTTTTGTAAAACAAGTAGTCTAAGAAGGTATGAAGGCTTGTGATGGTAGAAAGTTGGGGATGAACTTGAAGAAGTACAGTCTCAGCATAGAAGCCCTTGAGGCCAGGCCTGGAAACGTAGTTTTTATCATTTTGACAGAAGAGTTTTGAACGAGAGAATGAAGTCATTAAGTGACATCTGGCATGATCAATTTTGTAGCAACCCTGTTTCCTTTGTGCCCCCCACCCCCAGTCCCTTCTCCTCACACCACGTGAACAGGCACATCTGCATTAACTTATTGCACCATTTTAAAAACGGTTAGTGTTGCCATAAAAATTAGAAGCAAATGAACAGATGGCTTTCTGTCAAGCAAAGAAGTGTTATTTCTTCAGAGATATTCTAAGCAAAAAGCAGCAGTGCCATATATCAAAACGTGAGAACACTGACACATGTGCCCTCTTGCTGTCCAAGGTTCTCTATGTTGCAGTGCCGATTTATATTATATTTATTAAATAAAATATTTATTTATATATATTCAATCAGAGTCAGCGTGTGTTAACAATTTAGAAAAAAAGTTTTTGGCTGATACCACAGAGCATTACTTATTTTCAAGGAGGGAGGAATCTAAATACAGCCCTAAAATAGCCACTGGACATCTCACCACACCTCTTCCGCTCTGGTGATGGAGATTTTTACTACTCACCACATCTCCACTTACCCTCCATGTTTCTCTGCCCCTTGTCCTGAGGCAGAGCTGTAGGCTGTGGGAGGGAGTGATGTGTGTCACTGCCATGTCAAAGCGTTAAAGAAGCCAAAGCGCAGCCAAAGCGCAGCTGTCCGGATGCCTTCCTCCCTGCTGCAGTAGTCTCGGAGGCCATGAGTTAAGCCACAAGAACAATGTACCCAGATTGCTCTGTCACTGCCTAGGGGAGAGGTGGCCTGGAGAGTCACCCTACGCACAGTAGGATTTGTAAGAATAAAGGATGTAAGCCTTTATTCTGTAAAGACTCTGAGACTTAAGCCTGACTTTTCTGACTAATCCAGCCCTTTATCCTTCACCTATCTATTTGTATCCTATTTTTACTGCCCTGAATTATGTTGAGATTTTTTGGACAAGACTAGATAATTTCGACTAAGTCATCTTAATCCAGTCTGCTGGTCCTTGGCAATAGCCTGGAGTAGCAGGTCTGGGGATTAGAAGGGAAAATTCTTACCGTCTACCTTACCGAGATTCTCTGGTCAACTGGAGACACTATGCCTTGAAGAGGGCTTTTGTTAATTGTCCTTAGTTATTTCACGTGCATATCTTGAAGTATGTTTCCTTTGCAAGAAGCGTAATGTTCTCCTAAAAGGAACTTGGGCAAAAAGCACCAAGGAAAGAAGATCCTTCTCTGATCTGTTCAACTATCTGTGAGTTTGGTTCACTGACTTTCAGCTACTCACAAATGACTAGTGATAATGAACTGCTTCTAACCCTTTAGGGAACTGAAATCGTTTAGGAGCATGTTCGACGAAATGGTTTACTTTGGTAGCTACTCTCCTATTTAAACTGCTTGGATTGTGGATATTTTCCCAGCAGTATTGGCAATTTAGTTGAAATCTTGTTATCCTGGACAAGTGAATTGAAGTACGTGAACTGTTCAAAATCTCATAAAGCAAGCTGATAGAAGAGGTAAGGAACAGTGTTATTATTGTTTCTTTGAGAGCTAACCAAGTAGTCAACTCTAGCCAGTGAGCTTAAGTTTAGCCTTCAGAACTGCTATTCAGGATTCCAGCAACTTCAGGCATCTCAGTGTTTAGGTTTTCTGACATGTTTCTGTCAAAACATGAACAATAACCAAATGATAGTTTTGCTAGAATGTGTTTCAAAGATTAATGAAAAGAATATCGTGGTTTAACAATGTAGGGAAGATTTCATCAGTATTTTGTTGCTTAATGAAACATAAATTCTTAGTATCAGGTAGGAAAAACACACCTTGATAATATCTTCATGGGAGTCTGAAAGTCTGCATGAATTTATGGTTCTAACTTCAATCCCATTGGTGTCACATAACTTGCACATACTCATACCACAGTCAAACGTGTATTATATGCAGCTAAGTGTGTGCACATCCTATTTATCTGAGTAACCAGCTGATAAAGCTGATTTTGTTTATGGCTGAACGAGTGTTTATCTTGGGTTCCTCCTTAAATGGTTTACTCACCTTACTTGGTGAGGCCAACATTCAGCCTATTCTGTATCATGAATAGCATTGTTAACCAGTTGACTTTGTCAGGTGTCAGTCATGATTGTCAACAATGCCCTAACCCAGCTCTAAGAGGTTCTGGCAAGCGGCGTAAGCGAACCTGATAGAAATAATGGTGTAGAGAACAGAGGCGGAACTGTAGCTGAGTAAATTTCAATTTGTTCAAGATGCGGAATATGCTGAATAATATATGTGCTAAGTACTTCCAGTAAATTGCAAGTTGCTGTTGGTGAAATACTACTTCTCAGAGAAACCACAAAGCCCTTATATTTGAAGTTGTCTTTAGTCAGAGTTGAAGACCTAAAACCAACTCTTAAGGTCTATGAAGAGCTGGTATTGGGCTAGAAGGCTTGGCCACTTTCTAGCTGTGTCATGCTGGGAATGGCAATTCAAGTCTCTTGGCCTCAGTTTTCTCATCTGTAAAACAGAAATAATAAGAGTTACCTGTCTTAGAGGGTGATAGGGAGGAACAAGTGAATTGATACCTATGAAGTGCTTAAAACATTGGCATATAAATAAATGCATATAAATATCTGTTAATACTATTTTAGGGATGTTGCAGCCATTCTATAGAATGTATCCAATGCTAAAACTGTGCCAAATAATATTCTTAACAAAAACTGTGTTAAAGTAATTTAATCATTTTGATGTGGAATAAAATATTGACTTCTAACTGTGCTATGTTCATTTAAAATGTCTATTCAATTTTATGTGCCTTATGGAATAGGCCATGAGTCACTTCTTAAAAATAATTCCCAGATGGCATTTATCTTTTTCTCATAAAATAAAGCCTAGAAAAAAAGACATTCATTTTCATTTTATAATAAACAAAAAACACAAAGCAGCATCTTCCTTGAGAATATGACAGGGTCCATTCTACCAGGAGTGAAATCACACAGACCTTGATGAAAACACACAGAGATGCATAGATTTAAACACCTGTTGTAAGAGAGCAGGCCTTAAAAATGGGCCCCAGCTCTCCCCCTTAAGGACACTCATTTATGTGTGAGGTCAAAACATGCCTACTAGCTCTGTTTATTTCTAGGTACCCTTTTAGCAAGAACTATTCTGTATTGATCTAGTGGATTAGCAGAAATACTAATCCAGAATGACTTTTAGGATTCTGAATGTCAAAATAAGTTTAGTACTGTCTAGAGAAAATATAATTAGTGGATAAAAAATTCCTCTGCATCCTGTGCTGGAGAGAATCAATGCAAACTGGGCTAGAGGCCCAGTCCTTTAAAGCACACTGGATATAATTAACGATTTACTAAGACTAATGTATTCTCTTGGGAGAGAATACAATTGCCTGCTATTTATTAACTGAAAACAATCCTAACAATTTAAAATATTAGTTTTCCTTGGATATAATACTTATGAAGCTTCAGTGGAGTGAAGTTAAAAAGTGAGGAAAAATCTGCAACAGTTAGCATTTTTACTTCTATTCCAAACACTAGGAAGAGTACCTAGCTGGCTGCTCAGTGTTTGACTATAAAGACCATCGTGGAATACCTCTCATAGTCTCAATTTCCTAATAAAAAAAGAAAGCCACAAGTTGAAGTTGGTATTGATCTACATGATATAAGTGATGTACATGGGTCATAGATTAAATTAATGATTTTCCTAAGTTCTTTTTTTTTTTTTAACAGAGAGAAACCAGAACCTATTAGCAACCCTTTGAGAACACAACATAACGAACTTGACCATTTTACTACTTCTTTGAATAGGTAAGATCCTATCCTCTCTGCAATAAAAGAGTTACACACTGTTGTGAAAAACAACTCTTCGTTAACCGTATTTTTTTTAATCTTAATTAAATAAATATCAGTTCACTTTGATAGTGGAGAAATATGCATGCATTCTACAGCTAATTTAAGGAAGAAAAAATACATAATGCATTTACTGAAAGAGTCATAAGCAACATTTATTTTGTTTGTACTTGCTCCTTTATAGTGGTTGCATGAGTAAATAAAGGAATGTATACACTTTACAAATAGAAAGAATATTGTCCTTTATTTTACATCTTTCTTTAAACTCAGAATTCCTAGGTAATCAAATGTCATCACTATTCAGCCCCAACACCACAAATTTACTTCACCAACCACAAGGACATTCAGTACTGAATATTCAAAGCTCTTCCATCACTACCCTGCTAAAAGCAGTCCTCACTGTACACATTAAAGGATACATCTGCACACCTACTACTGGGGGACTATAATGAGCAGTAATAATATTAGTAGCCACCCCTGTCTTCCTTACACCATAATGACTGAAATAAAATGCACATCCTAAAAAAAAAATTTCTATGATAAAGGCAGAATAATATTACAGAAAGAATACCCATGAGTGATTTCTTATTCTAGGAAATGAAGAATGCATTTTCATTGACTTTCTTGTTATGAGAAGTACTGAATATCCAATCGCAAATTGGCCATAGCACTGTACACTTTACTGTTTTATTATTTCTTTATTATTTTATTTTTAATCAAGAAAATTTACAAAATTTTCAAAGTGAAATATAGAAAGTATTTATATATTAAGATAATAAATACCTAAGTATCAGCCACATGAATTTTTTAAATGTTAATATTCAGTTTTTTTTGAAATCTTTTCTACAGAAATAAACCTTTCCTTTCTTCCTAAAGTTGCACAGTCCTGAAGATGATATAACCTTCCTGTGTTTAACGATTTCCTAACCTTAATGACATGTGTATAAACAATATGCCATGCAATCATTTATGTTTTAAAAGTTTTCATAAGTGGCATTATTCTGTAGATATCTTTTGCAACTTGCCTCTACTCAACATTATATTTAGAGATTCATCCATATTGATACATAAAGAGTTAGTTGACTCATTTTAACAGTCATAAAATTGACTCATTTTAATGTTTCAATCACCTGGTGCTTAGTATTATTGATTATTATTTCTAAATAACTTGCAGCATTTTGAAGATTTAATGCTACAATGGTTAAAGCATGGCTTTCAAAGCGTCTTTCAGATTTGTGTATAAGAAATATGAAGACCTTAATATGTGTTATTGTACCAATTCTGTTTATGTTTCACTTTTTCCTATTAGAAAAGCTTTTTTTGGCTGTAAGGATTTTGCTAACTAGTGGTACTCATTTCTTACTGCTTTTGCCATAACACAATAATTGAAATCTGTTTTATTTCCCCATGGATGAAATACTGACTATTCTCAAATACAATGTAAATACTACCTTTGAAATTTAAAAGATACTTAAAAGAAAATCAGTCATGTTTGGCCCATGTTAATTGTTCATATTCCCTTTAAAAATCATGAAAGAAATATAAAAAAAGGATTTTTTTTCTAATTTTCTCTAACACTACATTTATTTTACAATTTAATCTAAGGTAAATGAAATATCAGTATATAGTAGTAAGATTCATAGACATAGACTCTTTTCATAACTATTTTTTATTTTCTGAAGGGAGTAAATTTCTACTCTGACAGAGTCAGGAGAGAAAACAGATAAACTAACCTTTGCGGGACAAATATGAGTACAGATAAGACTTTACGTAAGCCTCACAGGTCATAAGTGCAATACAATTTTGCATATGGGAAATCAAGGCCCATATATATCAGGAAACTTAGAAGATCATACAGTGATTACAGAACCTGGATTCAAACTCATCTCTCTTCAGACTTCAAAACTATACCACCTACCAGAAAAAGATTTGGGAAAACCTAACCTGTTTGATACATAAATAGCAGTTTCATTTATTCCACCAATATTTATTAGGATTCTTTTATCAGAGTTGAGGGGACTAATGTTAGAAAAAAAGGAAGACATGATATCTACCCAGAGCAAGAAAACAGGCTATTGGGAGTAGTAGAGATTCCTTCCATGATACCATACGTGTGACTGTTTAGTTACGTATCTCCATGTTGCTATGTCCTCTTAACACTGAATGGCATAATAGGGGTGAAAATGCTTTGTAAATGACAAAATCTTTGCAATCACATCCTAATATTACTAATTATTCTGTAAAATTTAGAATTGAACGTTTCAAACCTGATACGTGTATTTCTAAATGTGAAGTTTGATATATGTCTCTGACATTTAAGCCTTACTACTTTATATCATAGCGACTTTTGTAAGCCCCATGTAAACATGAAAGTGTAGTAGTTAAACAAGCCTGACAATTGCTTATTTTTGGCCTCTGCTACATATGAGAGGCATATTATTTAACCTTCTTAATCCTCATAGCAAATAATGACAGTAACACGCTCATCACTGCCCAGAATCTGGTCATTTCTCATTGTCTTTACCTGGATCGTTGAAATCCACTCTCTCTCACCTTGACCACTGCAACAGCTGCCTGTGCTCAGTCTTGCTCTCCTATAATTGATTGTTCACATAGTCTGATCCTTTATAAATCAATTGATATAAATCTTCTGTTCAGAATCCACCAATGGCTGCCCATGATAGAATAAAGCCCATATCCTACTGTGGCCAGCAAGGTGCTATGTAAGTTGACATCTTCTACCTCCCTGATATCATTTCAACATCTTCTCTTCCCACTGGGGTCAGAGATGTGATATTCTGAGCTGTGTTTGGAATGGTGTCTCTATCTTACTTGTTGAGGGACTAGAGAGGTATTCAAGGGTTATTGTATATATTGTATATGCCACACACAGGATCTGTAATGGACATCAGTGATGGCTGTTGTCCTTTTAAAGATTCTTTCAGTTCGTCTTATTAGAGTCCGTCATTTCTGAAATGCTGAGGAGTTTTCATACATCTTTGTGACATATAATTTTATAGCATTATGACAAAGCTTGATTCTGCTATATAATGTTAAATCTTAATTACAGTACCAAGAACACAGAGACGAAGTAGCTGAGTGGAAATGAGAAAACCATTTTAAGAGCAAAAAATGTTTACTTTATTATTCCATGACATCTTTTATCTAAATAATATTAAGATTTGCCACAATGTGACATTGCTTAGATTTTGCTTTATCTTCGGAATAGATTTACATCTTTTCATCATCCATAAATGGGTGAAGTTTATCCTTTAAGACAATATTCTGTAAATTAGGCTGATTTTTTTTTGTTTTATTTTTATAATAGTCCTTAGGAGCAGCACTTGATGAGTGTTTACATTGTTGAGAACATTTGGCAAGAGAAAGACAAGCAGTAGGACCACAGTACCCTGACAGTGAGGGAAAAGAGGAAAAAAACCTGGTATTTTCACTGTCTTCTCCGAAAATAAGTACCTCGACTTGTTCTGATTACTATCTCATCAGCATTCAGCTCTGGTCCATGGCACTCTATGTGAATCATTTTAAAGGCAGATTAAACATTCTAAAAATAAAGTCTACTGGTAAATTAGGATATCAGATGTTCCCTTTATGAAAGCCTTTTCTAATCTGTACTATCAGCTGGCAGCCATACCCAGGCCCCAGACTGTTCGGGCTCCTACTGAGCAAGAACCTATTCCAGGGGTGAGGTTTTGAAGAGGGATGTCTCATGGTTAACTGGAGACAGAAAGAGGGAGCATTGCCCACATACTCTGGCAGGAGTTAAAATAACAATAACAGTCCTCCTACTTAACAGGCTGAGTCATAAGCACATCCTACTGAGTTCTCTGCGATTCCAAGCAGATTGTTTGGGCTGCAATTCTGTGGGCAGAGGTGGGCACCACCTGCCACAAAAGGCTCTAGTTCTTGTTAGGAGGGAGCTGTTATTAAGTCTTGCCTTTTAGCAGCTTGGCCAGAAGGAGACAGGGAAAGACCAAAATTTGGTGCTGATGAGCACTTTTTCTAATGCTTAGACTGAAAGAATGATTATTATGCATTGAGTTCTTTTGCTGGCCATGACTGCCAGTAGCTTAATAAGGGAGGCTTATTGTGGGAGTTTTTAAAAGCCAAATGTTGTTGGATGTTGGCTTTCAGAAAATTCTGTAGACTAGCTGCAGTAGCCTTGTCTCAGTCAAGTTGGGGAAGGGGTCAGAGCCCATACAAGGCTACTTTCTGCTTAAGCAGAAGAGGGAAAGTGATTATGTGGTTACTAAGGTACCTGATGATGCAGGTGCCAGACCCTTACTCCCTCATCGCAGGCCTTCAGTACACATACCCACACCTTTCAGTGGCCTTTGATGAGTTCCCCTTTTCCTGACTCTTGTATAACCTGACTCTCAGGCAGTCTGGCACCATTTGACTTTTTCATATGGATCAATCATTTCTTTTACATACTTAAAAGTTTTGTGTAATATAAAGGCCCAAACTCACTAAAGACCTGTCAAATCAGACTTCAAGGAACCACTTCTGGACAATCTCCAATCCCTCTCTCTTACTCAGTTGCCTTTCCTTCATTCTAACCACAGCAGACCACCTGCTGCTTCTTCAACTGAATTATTTCTCTTTGTACATCACGTTTTTCTCTGTTATTTATTGCCTTTGTGATTTCTGCAACTCCTGCCTGAATACCCATTTTCCCCTTGTCTGACTTACAGAAGCCTATGCCTCTTCAAGTGTCACTCTTTCTGTGAAACTTTCTTCTCCAGCCCAAAAAGTGAATTGCGCCTTTTGAGGGAGGAGGAGGCACTTCCATAGACCTTTATGTGTATCAAAACTACAGGAAAATCATCTTGCTGTGTAATTATTTTCATCTATGTCTTTCTCCCCCAGTCCTCAGAGGCAAAAGTTTTGTCCTCTTCATAGTTGTGCTTCCAGAGCCATGTTATTATATTCAAAACAAAATGATATTTAATAAGTTATTGTTACTAGTTTATAACAACAATAAATAATGAGGAAATAATGGTTGAAAGAGTAAGTAGATGGTATGTGGATGAGGGATTAAAGGGGTGGAAAAGAAATGAGCTGTAGCCCAAGGTAGCAGATTTACAAAACAGGTTTATGGTGGTGGTGGTTTTGAATTGTCGTTTCTTTTGTGTGTCTGATTGTTTATTGTGGATAAAAGAAAAGAGTATGTTTATAGTCAGAACGTAGAAGAAAGAGGATGCCGACACTGATTTCACAAGGGAAGATTTATGGAAACAAAGCTTTGGAGGAGGCAGGAAAAGATACATCAAAGAACAGGTAGAGATATTAACATTAACGAAAGCAAGGACCACCTACTCCTTTAAGGCAAGGTGAAGACAGTGAGGGAGGACGAAGAGGACTGCTGAGACAGGAAGTAGACCAGGTGTAAAGGCTTCTGTCTTCTACCATCTCAGGAAAGGCAGTGCTTTCACTTTGTCCTTGGCAAACATCAGACTGTCCTAAGATTCTCTGAAAATGATTGCAAATTCTGTCTCCACTTTGGCCACAAGACGGTATTAGAATAGGACCAATGTGAAGGCTGGGCCAACTTTGCTCCATCCATACCAAAAAAGTAGAGGGGCTTGAAGAAGGTAATTTAGGAGGAGTAGCAGGAAACTCTTTCCTCACTCTGGCTCTCTCACTCCCCTCCTCCAACACCCAGGGGCTGTTCTAGCTGCTGTCAGAATTTGCTGTGCAGGTAGTAAAGGGGGATCGTTTCTGAAATTTATTTCGTTTAACCCTATTACTTCTATTAGTCTTACCCTTGCTTTCCCTAATCTCATTGTACATTTCTTCAAGCTTTTCTCCAAGTATATTAGTTAGGTTTGGCTAATGGCTAAAACAAGTAGACTCAGAAATGTTTTATAACTTTATTTCTTGCTCATGTAGCAGTTCTGGGTGAGCATTTGAGTTGGGAGGCTGTCTTTCCTCTTCATAGTCAACCAGGCATCCAGACTCCTTTCATTTGTGGCTTTACTTTGTTGTTGTCTCCATCCAGCTGGTAGAAGGGCAGAGACCAAGGAAGAACAAATAGAAGTTGTATAGGAGCAAAACCCAGAAGTGAACATATGTCTGCTCACATTCCATTGGTTAGAGCTGAGTCATGTGACCACATCTAACTGCAAGGGAGGTTAGGAAATGTCATCCTGTGAGGGGCTGAGAAAAAAGAAGAAAGGGGTTTTGATAAACTATTAGCAGTCTCTATTATACCAAAGGAAAATCTGTCTATAGAATTAATATATTTGCACTTTGGGATCAAATAGCTCAAGCCCTGGCAAGAGTAGATGCCATTCTTACCATAGAGATAAAACAATAAATCATAATTTCAGTATCATGTTAAAGTAGTAAATGTATTAGGTATATCAGTTTATTAAAGTTAATTCTTACAATGCTACACAAATAACATATTTTTAAAAACCTTCCTTACAGAAATAAATGTTGTGCCCAAAAGGATAATGGCTCAAAAAGCATAGTGCCTGGTATTGTTGTTGGTTTTCTTCAATAACTGCTTGGCAAAAGAATCAAATGATTAATTCCTAGATGTAGAAAGCATCATTGTAGAACGAAGTAAATATTTTACTGTGATGGGTTTCTAAAATTCATTATAAAAAGACATGAATTGGGATGGTCAAATAAAAACTAATTGGAACTGAAGAAAGATAAGCCCTTTTAAAGAAAAATAAGTAAAGGTAAAATATTGAGGAAAAAAACCCATAGATGGTACTTTTGCAAAAACTTTTTAAGGAATTTTGATTTTTGGATGAACTCACAAATAATCATATATAGGCCTTGTATTACATTTTTTTTGTTCTATCAGTACTGTTTATTTGGACAATAGTAAATATTGCTGTTTATATGGAGGGTAGCAGTGCATCTGATTATTTTATATGAATGGAATATTGTGTCACAGTGTCACATAAAAGCCATTCTATCAGCTAAACATGCTACAAAATCAACTTACCTGCTAATAACTCTGTCACAAAGCTTCAGTTTCCTGTGACTGTGGAACCTGGGTTTTCATGAACATACTGCATTGCAGTAAGTGTATGATCATTGTTTTTTCCTGGAAGGTTAAAACTCCTTTTCCCTTTGAGAATGGGAGGGAATCTAATCAAGTTCTCATGGCATCAGAGAGCATTTTAAAAATGAGGAAGCCCTAATAAAAACGGCCCTTCCTACAAGAATAGAAGGAAAAACAGTGTGATGTGTCAGCCTGTGTGGGAAGGAGGAGACGTAAGAAGCAACGGTCCAGGATGGCTGAGCCTGGAGGCTGATTCCTTCCGAGTGTCTTGTCCGATCCTTCTTTCTGAGAAGTATAATGATTTACTTAAAGCTGCTCATTTCTTCTGATTAATTTTTTTATCTCTTTTTCCTTTCTTGCCCACCCCCTGCACTTTTTTTAATGAACGTCAAAGACGCCAGTCATACCGTGTGCTCAGTAACTACTGTAGGAAGCAGTTCGATTCTGAGACAGTTGTGGTCTGTGTAAGAGAAATTTAGAATTCACTAAAGCAAATACTTCAGTGAGGAGGTGCCAAAGCTTGAGTCATTTAAAAGCATTGTGAAAAGAGCTCTAGGAAAGATCCGGTAGTAATCAATCTTGAATAAAGAGCAAAGGGCCAAAACAATCAGAAAGACCTTTTTCTAAGACAGACCGCTGTGGTACTAGACAGTCCTTGCTGCTGGGAAGCAGTGTGTAAGCTTTTTTGTTTTTGGCTTTTGTGTTCCTTTCTGGCATATGTTTACAACTGGAGTGGTTGATTTTGAAACCTTAGAATTCTGAAGGAAAATTTGTTTTAAAAGCAAGAGGTATTGAAAGATATAGTAACTTAAGATAATATAATATACATGCACACTCAAATAGAACATACCTATACACACACGTGTATCTATGGATTATTTAAATATACACTGCAAAAGTGTTACTTGAATGGAACACAAGGGCAGGGAAATTCTTCAGTGAAGCTCTGTAGGGAAGTAACGTATTGATGTATAATTTTCATAAAAATTTCTCATTGCAGAGCTGAGTAACTATATTACATAGTTTAATTGGGTCTCATTTATTTATTTTTGCTTTTATTTCCTTTGCTTTTGGAGACAGATCCAAAAGAATATTGTTGCGATTTATGTCAAGGAGTGTTCTGCCTTTTTTTCCCTCTCGGAGTTTTGTAGCATGTGTTCTTACAGTTAGGTCTTTAATCCATTTTGAGTTTATTTTTGTATACAGTGTTAGAGAATGTTCTAATTTCATTCTTTTATGTAGCTGTCCAGTTTTCCCAGAACCACTTACTGAAGAGACTGTCTTTTCTCCACTGTACATTCCTGCCTGCTTTGTTGAAAATTAATTGACTGTAAGTCTGTGGATTTATTTCTGGGCTCTCTGTTCTGTTCCATTGATCCATATGTCTGTTTTTGTGCCAGTACCATGCTGTTTTGATTACTGTAGCTGTGTGATATTGACTGAAATCTGGGAGGGTTATTCCTCCAGCTTCATTCTTTTTCTTCAGTATTACTTTGGCAGTTCTGGGTCTTTTGTGATTCCATATAAATTTTAGGATTATTTGTTCTATTTCTGTGAAAAATATCCTGGGCAATTTGATAGGGATAACATTTTATCTGTAGATTGCTTTGGGTGGTATGGTCAATTGACCATAAATGCATGGGTTTATTTCTAGGCTCTCTATCCTGTTCCACTGATGTATGGGTCTGTGTTTGTGCCAGTACCATACTGTTTTGATTACTGTAGCTTTCTAGTTTAGTCTGAAGTTAGGAAACATGATTCCTCCAGCTCTGTTCTTCTTTCTCAAGATTGTTCTGGCTCTTGGGGGAATTTGTGTTTCCATACAAATTTTAAAATTATTTGTTCTAGTTCTGTGAAAAGTGCCTTGGGTAATATGGTCATTTTAACAATATTGAGTCTTCCAATCCAAGAACACAGTACATCTTTCCATTTAAAATATTTGTACATAGATAATACACTGAAAACCCTCCTTTTATTTTTCAAGAGTTTAAATTATGACAAGTCTAGCTTGCAACTATTGTCCCTGGCATCCAGAATCTACTGACTTCTTATCCTCTTAGCACCCTTGTGCCCAGAGCTGTCATCATCTCTCAGCTAACGACTGCAGCTCTCTGTCTGCAGATTTGCCTCTCTGTCTCCGCTCTTGCCCTGCTGTGTTTTGCTTTCGACATAGCAGCCATAAGGTGCTTGAAACTGTTATTACCACCCTTCTCAAGATTCTGCAAAGACTTTTCATCATACTTCTTCCCCCAGCTTTATTGAGATATAATTGACATATAACATGTAAATTTAAGGTGTACAAAGTGACTGGATACATTTACATACTGCAAAATAATTACCACCATAACATTAACTAATACCTCCATCACCCCACATAATTATCATTTCTTTCCTGTGGTGAGAGCATTTAAGAGCCACTCTGTTAGAAAGAAAAATACCATATGCTATCACTCATATGTGGAATAAAAAAAAAAAAGAAAGAAAAAAAGAGGACACTAATGAGCTCATCTACAAAACAGAAACAGACTTGCAGACACAATAAATAATCTTATAGTAACCGGGGAAAGAGGGTGGGAAGGGATAAATTTGGGAATTTGAGATTTGCAAATGTTAACCACTATATATAAAAATAGATTAAAAAAAATTTCCTCTGTATAGCACAGGGAACTATATTCAGTATCTTGTAATAATATTTAATGAAAATAATATGAAAATGAATATATGTACATATATGCATGACTGGGACATTATGCTGTACACCAGAAATTGACACATTGTAACCAACTAAACTTCAAGAAAAAAAGAAAAAAAAGATCTACTCTGTTAGCAAACTTTGAAGTATATAATATACAGCATTATTAACATGGTCACCATGCTGTACTTTGGATCCCCAAGCCTTATTGGTCTTATACCTGGAAGTTTGCACCCTTTGACCAACATCTCCCCATTTCCTCCCTTTCCATCATACTTAGAAATAAATTCAAACTCTGGGCCAAGTTCTACAGGATCCTACACGACCTTGCTCTACTTAGCTCTCGTAGCACTCTTCCTGCGTCTTGCTCCAAGTCAGCCTCAAACACAAGAGTCCCACTGCCACCTCAGAGCCTCTGTACTTCAGTGCCACCTCCTTCCTGGAGCATCCTTACCTGGTTCTTTCTGTAGCTAGCACCCTCCACATCGTTTGGGTTTTTCCTCCAACCTCACCTCCTCAGAGATGCTTCCTTGACCACCCTCTGAAAAATATTGCCTTCCTCTCTTCTCATCTTAAATTTTGTATTGAATTATTAAATGTTAAATTTAATATTTAAATATAAGTTAATATTTAATCAGATTAAATATTAAATTTAATATTTTATTTAGGTGTTTGATCACTGTATGATTACCTCATTAAAATGCAACTTTCATAGGATGGGAATTTTGTATGTCCTGTAGGGCACTGATTGGCCTACCTGTGTCTCAAAATAAATACCTTCTATTGTACCCCCATCTGCAGTCCCACTGCTGCGACTTTAATTCAAACTCATATATGCCCTCTCATTGATTATCACATTATTGACCTTCTGTATACTTTTCCTGTGTCTGACTCATAACTTTCTACAACCCTTTCTCTGACTCATCTTATCATTCATTTGCTTAAAGTTTCTCAGTGATGTGCCATTAATAATGTTAAAGTTTATACTACGCAGCCTGACAAACAGGATGTTTCATCATCTGAACACATGCTTTTCTGCAGCATGTCCACTACTCCTGTTTCTGGCATTCTGAAACTTTCCTGATGTTTCCCAGCATATTTCCAGTTCTCGTCTACCCTTCTGTCTCAGTGTTGCTTTATGTGCATAGAATTATGCCCTTGTCCACCATGAACACCTTTCAAGATCAAAAGCATGCTTTGCCGCTATGAAGTCTCCAGTGAATTTTTTTATTTCATAGGAACTTCCACAGAATCCTTTATCCCTCTACTAAAGCATTTATCATACTGTCACCTAACTGTGTGTTGACATGTTGGTTTCTCTCAATAGCTTCTTAAGACCAAAAGCTGAGTCTTGCTAGTATTTGCATATCCTCAACATCTAGGAACCACGTCTGTGATATAATAGGTGTTCAATGAATATTGCTAAATTTCACCATCAGAAGAGAACATTTTCTAACCTCATATGTCTCTCTTCTACTGCTCATGATTAAGGCACTTGTGTCACTTTTTTTTTCCTTTTAATTAAGCATGAGTGAGGCAGTCTCTTTCTTACTTATGAACTATTCCTAAAAGACTTTTATTTTTTCCTAAGAGATTTTGGTTTCCTTTACATTTAAGGTCTGTGGTGCCCTGAAGGAGATAAAGCTATGCGTTATAATTTGCATTATCCTGAATTTACTGAGAAAATATTCGTGTTTAAATGAAATGTCTTTTCCCCTTTGCCTCTACAATTAAAATGCCAGACATGGAATATAGTGTTAGTGTTAACATTTCATTCTAGTTTATTTTTTTTAAAGATAAAACAAAGAGAGGTAAAAAGTAAGAATGATGAAATTAAATCTTGCTGCCTAGAAATTCTCAACCAAAATGCCCACTGGAAATACAGATCTCATGTGAAGTTGTTCATAGCCATTTTCTTGGAGTAATGCAATTATCTTATATCACTAAGTTGCTTGATCCCATCTTGCGTTTATATTTTTTACATAGCTTAAGGCTGACTTCCTAACCTAAATTTGGAGTATTTCCTCACCTTGATTTACCTACTAGTTTAGCTGAAGTGAAAGATTTTGAAAAGTAAGAGAGGCAAATTCTTGGGCAAAGTTGTTGCTTTTCCCATCTATTTCTGTCAGATACTTTTCAGTAGTCTCATCAAGTATCAAGAGAACCGCCAAGTGGAAATGACTAGTCTACAAACACTTGATTTGGCAAAATGGAGATCTATGAGCCAGGCTCTGAAAGTACAATCACCCATGTCCTGATGCCATAGTCTGGTATTTCTCTTTTATGATAGTGTATCACTTTCTTTATAGGCTTCTAGAAATAATGAAAACATTTCTCATTGTAATTATCAATGTCTAAGGGTTTTGAGAAACCTTATTAAGTAGATTTTGTGAACTCTGTTTTGAAACAAAAATCTATTGTATTGAAACAGTAGATTTTAACAGCAGCCTTTAAAAAGAAGACCATGTAGTAACAGTCCATATATTTGCCTGTTGCTGAGAAGCCATTTCTTAATCTGTGGATTTACTTTCGGTACCCAAGTTCTTCAGCACGGAATTAAAAAGAACTTCAAAACATGTTTTAGAGATGAACAGTAGCAGAGACAGGAAGATTCTCCAAATTTGCTTATTTATTGCTTCTATAAAAAAACGTTAAGGTGAATTCTTGGGTTTATAGATTAGAAATCTAAAAATCGAAGAGTGCCAACCAAAATCTCAGACATAACTTACCTGAATGAAACAGGGTTAGTGCTGCCATGTTCCTCTTGCCTTAGTTCGTCGGGAATCCCAGGCAGGTGAGGCAGAGTCCACGGTGGCCCTCTCTCTCTTTTCTCTTCAGGGATGTTATCACCAGCAACACCTCTAACCTGCCCAGAGCTTTATCATCAGCTGTCACCTTCTCTCCCCTTCTCCTACTGCCATTACAAAAGCATAAAGTTGCTCTTGTTTATCAATGCAGTGGTTATAATGAAGTGTTAAAAATGTATTGGGTTTAATAAAAAGTAAGCACTGCACCATGAATATATTTTAAAAATTAATGTGCCTCAAGTTTTTTTATGATTTTCACAGAAATGTGTTTCATTTAAAAACTATCCTAGCATTTTTTACATTCCAAATCATGTTTTTATGTGCTTTTGGACAGGTCCTATTTGCTTACTTGCCTATGCTGGGTCTATTTTTATAACAAAACGTTTTTACCTGTGAGCTCACTATATGATATTGCCACATCTGTGCTATATGTACACTAAGACTTTTACATGTATAATTGGAATATTTGTCTTTGGAGAAAAATTAATCATTCTGGATATTTGTTTACTTGAATATTTTTTTCCAGCTCAGTTTTCAATCATCTCAAACATAGACTAATTACATATATTTCAGGCCTGGAGGATTTAGCAAATCTATGTCACATCATACCACTCCAGAAGCTTAGAACACAAGTCACAAGTCATGAAAGTTGAACTGTTTTCTAGAATTCACTTCGGGTTATGCAAAGATATGTCAGTTCAAAGAGATAAGTCAGACAGAATATGAGGACTGACTGACCCAATTCGATCAGACATGAGTTGTGAGGGAATTCCAAATGATAAGGATTCTGCAAGGGTTTTTTTTCTTTTTTTTTGGAGCCCAACTCAACTGATGGAGGGAACAAGGCTACTTTCAACTTAACCCAGAATTCTCCTGAGTCACAATTACAGTCAGCAGATGCACAGCACAATATGGCACATGGCCTGCCCTAAATCCAAAAAGGAAGAAAAGAGAAAGAAAAAGGAATTTGATCTGCTTTCTGTGACTCACACTTTACTTTTATATGACTCAGATTTTACCTTTCCCTAGAAGAAAATTAATATTTAATATAATTAACTAGATTTTGGACTATGCCTGGATGTAGTGGTTTAGTATATTTAAAAATGCATGTAATACCAATATTTTATAACCATCTACTTTTTTAAATATATGCGACTCAGAAGGTTTACATTCATGTAGCACCTGTGATGTCCTCTATCTCTGCATTAACCGTGTTATCTTGTAATGTATATATTTCAAACACATCCGCCCTCGTCAGTATAGTGTGAGCTGTTTGTGGCCCGAATCCATAATTTAATCATTGCTGTATTCCTAGTACCTAACAGAATTCTCATGTAAAGCTAATATTTAAGAGACATTTACTGAATAAGATTCTAGGAAGCATAATAAATAAGTTGATAATCAGTAAGAATTTGAAAGTTAAATGAAGGCTCAGTACATGCTTTGTTAAAACAATTTAGAAATAGTGCCTCTTAAAGTCCATGCGAGCCCTCTGCCTTTATCTCAGCATTCTCCATTTTCTTGTTCCCGTGTCTCATCAGATGAATGCAGGCCTGACCAAGTTCATGTATCTGTAACCTGCTGTCACATTTCAAATAACAAATAAATAAGTAAAATTTAGGAAGTGGTGTCTAAAAGAACCTCATAAGGCTCATACTGAACCAAAAAAAAAAAAAACATGAAGAATTCTGTCTTATGGTGTTTAGCAAAAATCAAGTAAAATATTCCCAAACTCATAGTTTAATGAAAGAGTGCTCTTCAGAACATGGTGTGTGACATGGTTCAAGAAATCTGAACTTGAGTTACAAACTGAACTCAAGAAAATAATAAGGTAAATGCCTGTCAAAGTATTATAAAGTGTGATACTTTATCCGCCCCCTCCTCACAACAGATGGAGAGTAAAATTTATAGGAAAGCAAATGTTAGGTAGGTAGATAAAATAGAGAAACTTTAATTTGTAAGCAGTCTGTTAAAAGAAGAAAGTTAGGTTTTGCTTTAATTAATTAAGTTTTGAACATAGACTCTAGCCCCCCATTGTAATCCCAATCCCACTACCACAGTCCAGGACTATATGCGCCTGTTCTAAAGCGACTGTCTCTGAGAGTTCCTTCTATATTCAGTCACGCGTTCTTCCAATTCACTGTAATACCATTGCTGGATCAGTCATTCTAAAAAATAAACGTGGTTATGCCACATCTTTCGTGGGTGCCCCCTGGCCTTTGGGGCAGAGCCTAAGTACGGCTTACTTGCACCCCGTTACGATTCCACCATTGCCTGCCTGTCAGCCTCATTTCCCTGTCTCCCTCTTCACTTCTGGACCATGGTGAGCAATCCTGTGCTCTACACGTGTTCATCATTCATTTGTGTAGTAAATATTTGTTGTTGTGCGTACTCCGTGCCACGTACAGAACCAGGTGCCCATGTGCAGAGATGAAATACTGTCCCTCCTAGAGCTCACAGTCTATTCAGGCAGACAGAATAGGGAGGGACGGCTAACAGAGTGAAAACTGGAGTTTGGGATGCCAAAAGAGTACTCATTGTGGTATTTTTTGGAAGGTGTTGCCTAGCCCAAGTCAAAAATAACATAGGATGTGGTCATCCAGACTCTTTCTTCCTAGAAACTTTCCCTTGCTTTCCTTGGCTAATTCCTACTTGTCCTTTAAACTCAACGCAGATGTTACCTCCTCTGGGAAGTATTGATTGACCTCCCAGTGTGGCAGGAGCTGTCCTTGTGCCTCCACAACTTCCTATCCTAATCTGCATAACAGCATGGACCGCACTGTGCTTTTGTCGTTGATTTGTCTGTAAGCTCCATCAGGATAAGTGCTGTATATTTTTTCTTGTATCCCCAGTGCATTCCCTATGACACGTAGGGCCTTCCCATTAATGTTTAGGAGACATTTTTCCAACAATCAATGTTTAATGAATTAACATTTGTAATCTCAGTTGCAAGGCATTTTAGCAGCCATAGAGGCCAACATCCCCTTGATTCTATAACATTCATGACAGGATGAGCATTCAACGTGTGCTTGAACACATCTACTGAAAGGAGTGCATTCAGTTCAAAGAAATGCAGAAAACAAATGCTGTGACTAATTATCCTATAAGTCTATATATACTTCCTATATTTGGAAGGAGATTTTACTCTGAACATGTTAAAAGGCAGAGCTTCAGTCACATGGCTTGTGTATGTGGAAGGAGAATTGTTCATGGAAAGTTAAAGGGACTGAGCAGATCGGGTATTGTGGCAGGAACAATACAAGTGGGATCTTGCTCATAACTCCCCAGGACCTCATCTTTCTTTCTGCCTTAAATGGCTAAAAGCAGATCCTATTCATGGAAAACTATAATGTATTTAGTTTTTAAATAAATCCTTTACTTCCGATTCTCCATCCTTTTTTTCTTTTCGTGATTCAATTTTCTTCTCCAACTTTTCAGGGTTTGTTTGTTTTTTGTTTTTAATTCTAGCATCTTATTTCTTGATATTTAGCACAGCCTCTAGGTTCACCTGGATTATGACCCTGCTCCCACCTCCTGTAAAGAAATCTCTGAAACATCTTGTCCTCAAGTACTGATTGTTGTTTTTAGATTGTAGCCTCTTTCACACACAACCAGTGCCTTCCCTACAGGGTGGTTCTCAGGTGTCTGGAACTAAAGGATCTTCAGTGGTGGTGGTGCCTGTATATACTTAGGACCTAATTTTTTCTTTGGAAAATCTGTAGTTCCAATGGAATGGGTTGATGAAGTTAGTGTCCTTATCTGGACTGGATTCTCTTCCTAGTTCCTGCCCCATTCCACCAGTCTCACTGCTTAGTGAGAGTGTGAGCAATGGAATGGATATTAGTAGATCTGGCTTCTCATTCCAGATCTCCCTGGAAGTGTCTAACTTGGCCAAATAATTTACCCTCTCTGGCCTCAACTAGTTTTTCAATATGTGGCAAACCATGTACCAAATCCTATTGCTAAAAATATTCAAATAAAAGCCACAAGATAATAACAAATAATGAGTAACATTTGTTGAGCACTTCCAACTTGCCTGAAAGAACACTTTATTTGTACAGCCTTACCTAGTTCTACCAATAATCTAACACTGGCTTGTTGTGTACTCTGTGTCCGTCATCATCAGAAAGAATGATGCACCCACCCACTCTCTTTGTGTGAATTGCTTGCTAATCATGGTGCATGACGAAGAATGAATCATCTTTATTGGTATTTTATAATCAGCCTGTAAAGAGCAGAGAAGATATGAAAGAAATAATCTGGATCTTCAGCCTTTTCATGTCATTGAGAACTTTTCCCTCAATTTTTGCAAAGAAGACAAAGAGGAAAAATGCAGGGTGACAGTGAGTTAGTCAACATCTATTTAAGCTTAGAACTTTTCAGCATTTGTAACTAAAGCCATGGAGTCTGCAGAAACTTCTATTATTGTTAGGGACCAAAACAAAAGTTTCTGTTTTGTAATACTGAGATGGTAGTTAATAGGAAAAGGCATAATTGAGCCTACATGGAAAAGGGAAACAATATTCATGTGCTTAATTGTATTATACAACTGGTTGTTTTATTCTTTTGTTCATCCTTGGATATATATCAGTACAAAATTATATTCCCAGTGTTTTTATTGAACTGGCACATTACATGATGACAGGGCAGGACATATCACAGAAAACATTCTAGAACTGTTCATGCCAAGTGCATTATAAAAATGGAGACATGCCTATCTGGCACACAGTGTATTTTTCCTTTAGATTTTCCAAGCTTTCATTGTTTCTCCTTTTGCCAATTTTTGAGAGTATTTAATGTTGCCTGGTAATAACTATAATCAGTGACTATTTCTGTGCTTTGTGATCTTTTTCTAATGTTATAATCCAAAGAAAAACAGTGAGGTTTGTGGTTTTATGGGAATCCCAAGAGAAAAAGTTCTACCCTACTAAGTGGCATTTTCAGCACACATTTCAGCTATGTCAATATAAATCATTCAGTTACTTCTTTGAAGGCTGTGCTAGTTCAGAATGTCACATGGTCACACCACGCCTGTTACCCTACATCCATCTTCCACAGGATCTACCAGGTAAAGATTATAACTGAATTTGAGATATTTTAGGCAGGTGTACTTTAGTCCTAAACCATTAATAAGTGCCGAGAAGTATCTAAAATAAATATTCTAAAGACATCTTGAAGATATTAATAAACTGATCAAGGACCAGTCACTGTTTTCACAATATGCAGTAGGATTTTCCAGTGGGTATTTCAGACATATGTCTGAGATATTTCTGCTTCCCTCAAGTAGGATTAGACACAACAGAGAACTGGCATATTCCCACGAAGCTGACTAAAAGCAGTGATTGGACTCCATCATATCATTATAAATGTCCTGGACTCAGGCAGTGAGAGTTTCAGCTTCTAGTTGTGAGAATGATCACGTGACCTGTCAAGATAATTAATGCCTTAACCCTTAGCTCCAGTTACTCTACAGGGGTGTTTCGTGTGTGCATTTCTGTCACTCCCTGTTCTTTTCTGAAGTCCTGTGCAGCAGGCCTGCCTGAAAGCACCCGTCTTCAAACTTCAGTGTCTCCGAGTTGAACCTGTTAAAATGCCAGTTTTCAAGCCCTATACCCAGAAATTCTAATTTATTGGCTGAAAACACTTTAAGTTGCATTGGAAGGGATGGTCATCAAAGAGCATTTCAGTTTCATGATTTTAAAGCCTTTTCTGAGAAGGGGTGAAATGGTTTATCTGAAAGATACCTCTAAACCTGTATGCCCATGGTCTGTACTGTGTGTACCAGGTCTTATTCAGGTCTAATAGTTTGTTCTACTTGGTGTTATTTTTCATATGCTCTCCATGGAGTTAGAACCTGAGTCCCAGTTCTCCTACCATGCCTGAAAATTAGGTGTCAAAGCCATTCTTCTCTCACTGATTGAGCTGCTGTTGGCCAAATATGCATGACTAACAGAATCTCTTTCCCCCATCTTTCTCTGGAGGTAGGAGGTTGACAATTAATTCATTCAACATTTGACAGATATTTGAAACCCAGCTTATGACCAAATGACATTTACCATCATGGTTTGCTTGTGTGCATCTTACTTTTACATAACCCTTTGCGTACTTTTCAACCAAGTAGGTAGAAAATTAGAATATTTTTTTCAGTTTAGATAGATAGAGATACAGAAATAGATATAGATACATATATATCTCTCTATATATAGATAGATATCTTCTATTTGCATTCTTAGCCCTGGATTTGCCCTGAGAAATGAAATGCATTAGTAGCTCAGGAAGACAGCAGAGCTGTCAGGGCCTTTTTTTTCTGAGTGTTTCTGTTTACTTCTTATTTCTTCCATTTACGGTGTAGAAAATGTGACAGCTGTACCTTGTTTTCTTATATCTGCAAGCCCTCAGGACAGATGTGCTCAGGAACTACTGTTTGGTACCCTTAAGTAAATATATCTATTTGCCACTCGCTTTAAAGAACAGAAAATACAGGATCAGCAAATACTAACAGCATATCAAATTGTTTTATGTACAATATGCAGGCAAGTCCAATGATAGATCAAGGTCCAAGTGAAAATGCTTCTCTTTTTAAACTAGCCTTTAAATAGATTCAGTTCTAATGTATGCATATGGTTTTATAACCTTTAGTACCAACAAAAGTGTGCTATTTGGCCACCCTAAGAACGAGAAGTCATTTGTCATTCTAAAGTTACCTTTCACTTATTACCAACATTTTTGCTTGGATGGTAATTAAAAGAATATTCTAGGCAAAATGGATAAAGGGGAAATACTTAAGTAATGCTATTTTTTCCCAAGAAATTGTACTTTCATTATCTAGAACATTAAGTAAGGTTTTAGAAAACATTTTGTGTGGAAAAGATTGATGTCTTTTTTGTATTTTATTCACTTTATGTACATGAAGGATAGCATGAGAGCTGTTGTGTGCTGAACGTTATTATATAATTTGCTCAAAAGATTGATGCCCTAAAGTAAAATGTCAGAAAGTGACAGATACAGTTATGGTTTATTTAGAATATATATCCTTCCTGACTTGAAGAACCATTTGCTAAGTTTTATAATGAAATTATATGTAAAATAAGAAACAGAACACAGTACCAAAACCTTAGAATGAGGTAAATACTTCTGTTAAGCATTAAAGAAGTTCCTGGTAATTAAGGGGAAATGTGGGAACACATATAATGCCTGATTGTCTAAGAAATACTAGAAATCAGCAAAATAATATCTTATTTCTAAATTCCAATATACATTAACTTATTGTCTATATCCTTACACAAGGGACAATCATATTACAAAAGATAATGTTTTTAAGATTGGTTTTACAGATTTGGAGGTAGACTTTCAGGTTGCCTGTGAGCAAATCCAAATTTTTTCTCATGCACACATGCAAATATGAATTCATATAAATATCTGGACAGATAAGTAAAGTCTCAGAGTTTTGAAACATAGAGCTTTATAGTCTTAGGCCTGGACGATTTTTAAGGCAGATGCACTTAAATGTAAGTGAATCTCAATATAGTAGAAATCTATAGTAGAAATTATTCACGTTGTAATCAATATTCAAGAAATCCAAGTAAAAGCAGTGCTGACTAACAGACCTACACATAAATGGATCTCCAGGATCCAACATTAATTATCATATAAGATAAAATTTTTTCTATTAAGTAATTGAAAATTGTAATATATCTGTCCCAAACCATGAATTGAGTTTTGCTGTGATAGCCATGTTTTATGTGGATTTGGTTATTTCCTTTTTTTCTGTTTTTTCTTCTGCTCTTTGTGGTGTTATTCCTTCCACTCTTTTATTTGCATTCTCTCTCTCTTTTCTCTTTCTTGGTATTTCTTGATTAGAATTACCTAAGAGGTTTGGCTGATTGTAAGGCTCCCGCTCCATGGTTCCAAGCCTTCTAATCAATATGAGGGAAAGTACTTACTTTACTCTGCAGCATTAAACATGTGTGCATTAAATCTGCCTAAAAACAAAACTGAAGAATTTGACATATGTTAAATAGATAAGAAATTGATCCATATACCATCCCAACTTGGAATTCAATCTGTAGAAAGACTTTTCATTCTGGTTACAGCAGTTTTATTATGATGATATAAGATGTTACAAGTTGAATCATCAGCAAGTTAGAAATCTGATCAATGCCATGTCACAATGTCTGTCATTGTAACCAAAGGTTAAGGACAGGTTACCAAACACTGAAAAATCTTACATTTTTTTTCATAATTATCCATCTATGAAATGAATCAGAGTGTAGCCATAATCAGTGGGTTCAACAGCTGGGATGCAAAAAACATGTATGCTCTTACCAAGAAGCATTAGATTGAGAGAACCAGGTCTAAGGCTTATTAAGGGGAAAAACTAGAAGAACTAGAATTTTTAAAGCTGGGATTTTGATGAAGGAAGAAACAAGTCTGTCCTTACAGAATTTTCAAGTATCAAGAGGAAGTTGTTTAACAAGAAAGGGTAGCAAGGATTGAAGCTCACCATTCAAGTCTATAACTAACATTGCTGATGGCACAAGCTCTTCCCTTAGGTTTTTTGTTCCCAACTATCTATCTTATTTGGAAAGAAGACTTGGGTCCTGTTATATGTAGCATAATAGCCATGACATATTATAGTCAAGTGAAAACCTCATTCTCATGTAAATAGAAATTTGAACTTCTTGGATTTTTTTTAAATCCATATTGCAGGTGACTGTATCCTTATTTGCATTGGCATTTGTATTTAGCCTTAGAACAGCTAAGATTTCATTGCAATTTATTATAAACTGTAGGTCAGTGTCTTGAACTTAGTACCTTTTCTTTTTTAAATCACTCACAAGTTTCCTCACTCATGTTATCAAGCTCGGCTTTTGGCAGGAGGTGAAGGAGAAGAGTTCAGGCAGCTTCCCAGCTCGCTCAGCCAGTCCCGAGGACTGTGTGCCCAGGAGGTCAGCGGTTAAGAGCAGCTAGGATTTGTGGTCTTTCGCAATAAGGAGAGAGGAGAGTCTTTCCCATTCCACATTAGGAATGGAATATTACAGTTCCTGGTACCTCATAAGTTTCCTTTTATAGATTTGGATGGGATTTGCCTTTCTCTCAGCTATCTTGTCTTCTTTAATTCCACAAGCACAGTTTTCAGAGAGATTCAGGTAAAAGTTATATTATACATTAGGATAAAGAAATTAAAGGAAGCTACGATCACTTTTAAGGATGTTGTAACACCATTTTGAAGAGTAGAGATCATTTGTGACCCCAAAAGATTGATTAGGAATTTAAGTGATATTACCATGAATGAGTGGTATTTTAATAATATTATGTTGTGATTGTAAGGGTGGAGGACAAACGGTGTCTCCTCCAATTCCAGCTGCTTTTCAGTAAAACTGAAAAAGTCATTCCAGATCATTTTCTGTCAAAGTAGTTTTGGCAGAGCAATGCCATTTCTAGCTTGAAATCTCCTAAAATGATTGTCACTTAGTAGATAGTTAGACTATGTACATTTCAAAAGCTCAACAAATTAGAAAGTGATACCTGATTAATCTGCATACATTTTAGGGAGTATTATCTGAATAGTCTTATCAGGAAGCCAGACAATGCAGTTTAGAAAATAAATTCACTTTATTTGTGCCTCTGATATTAATTGAAATCAACATGGCCAGCCCGCCCCTTCTTCTTCCTCCATTAGTTTTTACTGATTAATTAGAAAGAAAGAATCCAAAACTCTAAAGTATTAAATACTAGGGAATTCATTTTTTGAATGCCTAGTCTCTTGAAAACAAATTATCTTAACATTTTAAGTGGATGGTTGCCAAGTAACACACTCCTCATTTAGCGTTGGTTTTTCAAGTTCAAGACGAAGAATTTTAGTCACTGACAAGTCTTTTCCAGATAGCCCTGGGGGAAGAATGGCCAATTTTAGCTGCAAGTTGTGGGTGCTCGTATTGTTTTATTTCCTTTGAATATCTGTGACTAGAACTCCCAGAGTTAAATGTGGGCTAAAGTGTAAATCTACGTACTTTCCAGGTCCTTTTGGAGATGTTAATAACATGGCATCAGATAAAAGTTCCTGTAGACAGTTGGTTGGGATACTTTGCACACCACTGCCCTTCCCTGAGATTCCCATGTGCAGTAGGAGAGCAGAAGCTCTCAGGAAGCTTGTAT
Organism: Vicugna pacos; assembly: GCF_048564905.1. Lineage (NCBI taxonomy): Eukaryota > Metazoa > Chordata > Mammalia > Artiodactyla > Camelidae > Vicugna > Vicugna pacos. The sequence goes on along the minus strand of NC_132991.1, from coordinate 63,551,597 downwards.
TATACCTGCTCATGTAACTTAGCAATTCTCAAGTTTATTTGAGCACTTCACTGCTGGTGGTCTTCCATCCAAAAACACAGAATTAAAGACTAATCATGAAAAAACAGAAATTTCAATAGAGAGGCATCTATAATTTACCTGACCAGTACTTCTCAAGGTCATCAAAAACAAGGAAAGGCTGAGAAACTCTCACAGCTGAGAAGAACCTAAAGAGACATGGAAATTAAATGTCATGTAGGATCCTGGATGGGATTCTGGAACAAAAAAAAAAATACACTAGGTAAAAACTAAGGTAATCTAAATAAACTATAGACTTTAGTTAATAATAACATATCGGTGTTGCTTCATTAATTATAACAAATGTATCATACTAATATAAGATATTAATAACAGGGGAAATTGGGGGGGCATGCAAAATCTCTTACTATCTGTTCAATTTTTCTGTAAATCTAAAACTGTCCTAAAAATATAAAACCTAGTAACTTTCGAAAAAACAGTATTAACATGGCATGTACTTGTTTATGGGAAACTTTTTCTATTTACAAGTGTTCACTCTGCACAAAAAATAATTTGAACCATATAAGAATATGGAAATTTTAATTAAGCTGCTCTGGTAAAGGAAAAGTTAAAAAAAAAAAAAAGACCTGTAAAGATGAGAATGCTGAGCCAACGGTCTTACTATCAGTAAATTATTGTGATCAAGGTCACAATTTGAATGTAGATGACTTATTCAGTTCATTAGACATATGTAGATGCTACAGCAACTCAGAAGAAACGCAATCATTAGGCTCTCAAATTAGGTCCTTTGATATTTGACTAGAAGACAATGGCAGAATGGAGTCTAGAACCTTGCAGGACCATCTTTATAAAAGACGGAGCGAAGTTTCCAGATGTACACGTGGAGGGGTTAGTTCTGAGGATGCACTCCTCCCAGCAGGCTCTCATGTCTCAGACATTTGTCATGTCGGGCTTGGAACATTCATTCAGTTCTCTATGATATCTGGGGACAGATTTGCAAGTAAGCCTTATTATTGGACTTCGCAAGTTTTCAGGCTCCCCTTCCTAGGCCAACAATTCCAGAAAAACAACTTAAAATATTGCATAGCTAATGACTGGTGGTGTGATGACTGTTAGTATAATTATAATAACAGTAACAAAGGTAGTAACTACTGTTTACTGAGCATGCCTGCCAGGGGCTGTGCTGAGCCCTTCATTTTATTCTGTTTAAACTTTGCAACAAATCAATAAACTAAGCATCGTTGTCCTCATTTTGCAGGCGCGGAAACTCTTCTGTGCATGCAGTTCTTTGCACACCATCAGTAGTGTAGGGATGCTCTTTGGTTTACTCACGAGCCCTTCAATCAGTGTTTTAAAAGTTAAACTTCTTATATCCTGTCTGAATATGCTCATAAGGGCGATAAATAGAACATTATGGGAAGTAATTTGCCCGGGGGAGGTTTGGTGTCGTCATCAAATTATTTTAAATACATTGAATCATCTAGTTCTTCCTGGAATGAACAGAAAATTAGAATAGGGACCTGAGGATAGCATCAAAATTCAGTAAAAAAGAAAAAACCCAGAGAGATGCTTGTTAGGAATCTGGTAAGAAAACTTACTTTCTTTAAAGCTTAATTTATTTGTAGTGTTACTAAGCAGAGCTTGGTAGCTAGAAGTAGATTTGTTTCAAGGTTTTTGCTTGAGTTACTGTTTCTGAAAAAAGGAAAATATTCTTAGTTTCCATCATAGACCGTCATTGACTATGTCATCATCAGTGTGGGGACAATAGACCATCAGTGAAGATACATTTCTGGCAACAGCTTTTCAAAACTGAGTGACGTATCACCTCCCGTCAGCTACATCTCTAACTTTAGTGGCATCGGCATATAAGTGAAGGCCGGGCAGTATCATTTGCTTAACGTGTACAGAACACCTACTCCATGATTTATTCAAACTTTACTATAATTTATAGCCACTGAATATATGTTAGTCATCTAACTTGATTGACTTAATTGTGAAATAATACTATAAGTTATGACATAAGCCTAAAGTTATAATTTTTGTTTTCCACGTAAGATTTATACTAAGAGAAAATGCCATTCCCTTTAAATCTATAGATAAAGTTTGGGAAAGTTTGCTGAACAATTAAGCCAAAACTATCTTTCTTTTAATACACAGTATCCAGATAACATATCTACCTCTGGTTTGAATTGAACATCTTAGAAACTGGAAGGGCTGATATATTGGCCATTGTCTTTTCTAGGTTTCAGAGAGTTGTAAGTTAAGAGTACTTGGAGTAATTCTCTGTAATCCAGCATTTCCCCTCAGCCAGTCTTTCCCCCACCATTTTCTATCCAGTGTTCTCATACTACAGATTTTCTCTATACTAGAGAATTCTGTTGCTGTAGAGTCAGCATTATATGTCAGTGAAAGTTAGCTCAGAAAGGCCAAACATGAGTTTAAAACAAAAACAATATATGTGAACTGATAGTGAGCTTATATTAAAAGAATGGATATTTTAGAAAAGATCTATAAAAACCAAGGTGTTCACAGTGGCTACCTCTTGATAGTAAAAGTATTGAACATATTTTTTGGACCATAGTTAACCACTGAGTTTATAATTTTTCTCTATCTTATTGCTGCTAATACCAGATAAGTTCTCCCCAGAGTGACAGCTGCCATTTTTCCTCTTCCAACCCCAGGAGAGGTCACAGGGCATTGAAGAATGGCAGATGATCGGAAAGATGAAGCAAAGGCGCCTCACTGGACCTCAGCTCAACTAACAGAGGCATCTGCACACCCACACCCACCTGAGATCAAGGATCAAGGTGGGGCAGGGGAAGGACTTGTCAGAAGCGCCAATGGATTCCCGTACAGGGAGGATGAAGAGGGCGCCTTTGGAGAACATGAGTCACAGGGCACCTACTCAGATACCAAAGAAAATGGGATCAACGGAGAGCTGACCTCAGCTGACAGAGAAACAGCAGGTAACTACGGGTTCTGTCACCAGTGCTTGTTTTGTGCTTTTGAAGTCTGTTTAAGCTGAAAGTGAATTAATTTACAGCCCTGATCTTCTTTCCCTACTGGTAGAACTGAAATTCTAGTCGGTCAGGGGAAATACACACCAAAAGAAGAGAAGAATTGTGTGGATTAGCCTGACACTCCCCCAAATTAGTTGTATTCTCAATCTCATCTCCCTATTCGTTTTTACCACTTAAATTTTAGTAGACAAATGGCTCAGTGTATGTGTGTTCTGCTAGTAGCCATCAGCATTTTAATTCACTGAAAGAAAACTTCACAGTTTCTTATTGATTCCCTTGAATGGTATTGGACTTAAATCTGATTGATTGCACAGAAACATGTTTACTTTTTAGGGTGGAAAGGAATATAGAGTCCATCTCCCCAACTTTAAGAAGAGAAGAAAAGAAAAGAAAAGGAAACAAACACACATAGAGACACAGGAACCATTTCATACTTTCTCAGATAGCTTTTTAAGAACTAATATACAGATGCTTGAAGAACAAAATATAATTTAATCTTAAGTACTTCCTTTCAAAGTGTAATCTCTACCAATAGTCCTCTTTACTGTTGATAATATTGTCATTAATGGCACAGGGAAACACTAGCCTGCCCTGTAATATTCTTCTCCATTCTTTTCCTTTTTTCTGTGATTCAGAATTTAATGCATTTGAACACAGGCACTTGCAGACATGCTACTCGAAAAGGAGTAAGTAAGCTACTAGGAAGAAAGACGATGCCCCTTTCATCATCCTTTACTTGTTCAAAGATCTGGTTTTTTTACACTCAATTAGTTAGCAACACTTATCCACTCTACACTCAGTTCAAAAAATATATTTAAATTTTAATGGGGAAATAGGAAAGGTATTTCAAAGGAGGAAAAATTACATAAGTACATAGTGTGATTTTTGTTAATCTATTCATTCAACAAACTACTGTTGCACATTCTCTGCATACAAGCTGTGTTAGTTTCTGTGCCGGGGCATGTGCAAGACACAGTCTCTGAACTTCACGGAGCGACTGATCTAGTAGCAGACGTGAGACCTGTGCATAGAATTAATTCAAACACAAAACACAGTGTGTTAAGTGCCAAACAGAAAGGCAGAATTGAAGAGGGGTTGTTTCCAAACAAAGTTTCCAAATTGTGCAGAGTAGCGTCTTGAGTTGCCACGGCACACGCACAGGAGTGTGGCAGGAGTGTTTCAAATACTCAGAGGAAACAGTGATACTCATTGGCTGTCAAATACTGTGTGAACTATTACTTCAGGATAGTTTAGTTTCAACATTAGATCGCACCACATTTCTTTTCAGGATGTCCTATCTTTGTGAAGCTGGTTTTTGGCAGTTGCAGTGATAAAAAGCAAATACCCTGCAGAAAGAAATTTATGTGGAATAGGAAAAAGAGGGTGACAGAGTCCAATCTTATTCAAGAGTCTGAAATGCTGTGCAGTGCCCAACAGACGCATATATCCCATTAGGATAGAGTACATAAAGTGAATGACTCAAGAAATCATGTCAATAATAATAATAATAATAATAATAATAATAATAATAATAATAACAACAACAACAATGTTATTATTATTATTATTATCCATGGTGGTGGTGGTGTCAACATGGACCACAAGGGCACTCTTGATCAAGGAATATTTTTCTTCAGCCGAGTGTGATATAGTTTGAAGAGGGTGGGACTTGGGTGTCAGGAGGACTAACTAGGAAAGTGTTGATGGGACTGAGGCATAGAGTGGAGGACGTGTTGAAACAAAATGGTTGTGGGAAGGAAGGAGATAATGTGACAGACCAGGATTTTTCTCATCATCATATCCAGCAGCACTTGACATTATGCCTCAGGGACTCAATAAATGTGTGTTGAGTGAGTGGTTGAATGAATGCATGCAAAAAGAAAAAACAGTTCTTTTCAAATTAATGGTGAAAGCAATTGAAAGGTCCCATTTTGTCTCTTGAACTCTCACCAGTTGACTCTCACTGACTATTACGGAGGCTTGTGATATACTCGAGGGAAAAATCACTGCAACGTACTTGGTCAAGCAGTAGAGAACCAACGTCACTCACTATTTCATTTTTTCAATGGCCTTAATTAAGTATTTAAGAGCATCAGAAAAATCTGTTTGCCAGGTCAGTGTGTCCTCGCCAGCTTGAGAAAGTAACATAAATTAAAAAGAGACTAACATGTTTCTTTTAAATTATGGGTTCAGGACCATCCAGACATAATTTCTGATTCAGCTTAACATATATCAGATGAATTTTACATAACTTTGGAAGAAGAATTACATAAGTTTTATATGTTTGTTTAGAGTGACGAAAGTTGTAAACAGCGAGCTGTGGGTTACCAGAATGATGTTTTTCAGTCCAAACTCTGATGTGATTTTTAAACCAGTCTCCCTCCAGATAGGAGGCCAAGTATTGAATCCATCAATTATCCACATGTGGAAAGTGGTAGGAGAGGAAAAATGTAAAATATTATCTCCTCATACATACAGAGGATGTTCCAGTGATAAGTTAAAATGCAATTAAACTTCTCTCCAAAGTTTAGCTTAATAAAATAATAAATTGTATCATTGACGGTGTATATGTAACTGTTTCACAAATTACAAACAAAAATCATCCCCAGGAAAAAGAAATGTTCTCAAATCTCAGGTATGGTCTTTAAAAATGCTATCCTTTGATGATAGAAGTCACTGATACAAGGTGGCATTGTATTTTGAGGTGATTGTTTTAAAGAGGACCAGGCCATGTACTAGCCCACTCATATCATTCCATATGATCTATTGGGATATTGCAATTTCCCCCTGTAACAGATATTTCTCAGGACATTGTTAACATGAAACATTTCTCAGTGACATCAGGTCCTCGGCTATGTTATAGTGTCCAGGCCATTGCCAGCTGAATCCAAAGATCTTTTTTCTATTTTCCTTCTTTGCTATAGTCTTCTCTTCATTTTTAGAAATGTCTTTTCCTTAAAGTTATCAATTTTTATTAATCTCTATAAACAAGATCACATAATAAATGAATTGCAATCATCACATCTCCCTCCAACTTCCTCTCTTCATCCGAGTGGGCTTACTTCAACCAAAGGTCTACTTCATTCTCTCTCATTTAGGCTTTTCAGCTTCTTTTCTGGGTCATAATAATTTTTTATTTTTAAAAATGCAAGCCTACAGTCAGCTTAACTTTGATCTTATGCATTGGGACGGTGGCGGGGAGACAGGGGAGAGGGTTGGTGTTGGGCAGGACATTCTGGAAGGACATAACACTTTGAATTACATTTCTTTACAGCTTACCCTTCTAAATTTTGTCTCTTTCCTTGTAATTTAAAGCTAATCCATAGAAAAGCAGATAGAATTATATGCTCACCTATTAGAGCATAACTGTTTTACTTTAAGAATTTTCCTTTCATTTACTTATTAAAGGGCCCTTTTTAGAAGCCATGCCACAGAAGCCTAAAAAAAGAAATGAGAAACCATTGAGAAATCAGGCCACTTTGGAAAGTTATTATTACTGATAAGTGAATAAAACATAAGACTAAAGTAGCCATTTTAAAATTGGTTTGCAAACATGAATAAATAATTATAAAGGCTCGCAATAAACCCTTTCTCTCTTTCCCGTCCACTTATCTTTATTTGCTCAAGCAAGAGAAATGCATTTGGGTCCACACAGAGTTTCAACTCTGAGCAAAAATTAGAGCCTCATCTCTTTAGTTTCTTATTCGTGGGTGGGGCCCAGAGTCACACTACAATTTATATCAAGGTAACATCAAGAAAACTGGAAGGACGTTATCTTGTAGGACGACTTGTAGGAAAGTCCTCCTCTTTCCAGGTCTAGTGACCTGTCCAAGACCACGTGGCTACTCAGCCCCTCTCTGTAGCCCAGTGCTCTTTCCGCTGCCGTGCACTGTCCGATTCAGAGCCACACAGCCAGCTGCAGCGGTTCTCACTCACAGCCACCAAAGACAGTTCTTCCACTGCAGAACCATCACATCCACACATCTCTAAGCATGGCAGAAAATCAGGCCTTTCTTCCCAGTTTTCAGAATAAATGCAGATAGAAAGGAGGCAATTCTGAGAAGTTAACAGATGTCAAAACTTTGAAATATTTAAACTCATGCTTTCGTGATTTTGACTATCCTAAGGTACAGTGCTTTAAGTACCAGTAAGACACACCAGTCACGGTAGAAAGTGCCGTCATGACCGTCAAAAGCCAGCACCAGCTATCTCTTTGAGTGAATGTAAAGGTTAAAGGGCACTTCCTCAGTAACCACCCCTTGACTTCCATGGGCTGCTCTGTTTCCCCAGCATCTCCAGGGATTCTTTCCTGGCAGGTCCAAGCGGTAAGATCTATAAAAGGTCTTCCGCGTTATCCATGGTCCCTTTTTCAGAGCTTTTCAATGGAGATGCACCTTCTAGAGCCTTGCCTGCCCTTTCTCATCCCCTTGACTCAAGTAGCCAAGTGATAAACATACTCATATAGCCAAGTTTATTGTTGCCGGAATTGTAAACTTAAGCTTGAAAACAGACGGTGGAGGAAAATGTTGTCATCGCTCACAAGCAAAAATCTGAATATACCTTTAAAAGCTTCTATGCTTTCCCTTTTCAATCTTAGAAAATTCAAACCTGCCTTTCCTTACCTCCTTGTTCCCCCCTGCCTCCTGCCTCCATTCTCAGACTTGAGATTTACTGGTAGGAGTCATCATTCCATTTAAGCTATGGCATGTTGTATATAATATACAGGAATGTACGCAGAGCCAAATAGGACAGAACTATTTCTCCTGGGAAATGACTGAGCCATCCACACCACCCCCCAAGGCAAATAAACAAGCTGGCCTAACAATACAAGAGGTTGCAGATTTTCCTTTCCTTGTTGCCATGCCAACCACTCATTGCTCAAGCTGCCATTTCCCTGAGCTCCGCAGAGAGAGGAGAGTTATTTAGCATTCAGGGCGGATCTGCAGAAAAGCACACGGCCTCACTGTGAAGCGTCTGGGTCTGGCGGCACCGATGGATGAGGAGAGAAAATGGGGATCTTTTCAGTGTTTTCCTTCGAAAGGTTAGGCATCTGGGGCTAGAAAGAGTGGAGAAGACCAGGACTGATAGAAAAGGCCATTCCGTGAGGTTCGTATGTGTCACGTTTGCTTTGTCCTCTGTGGTTTCTCTACCATTTGAAACAGTTTTGGGGTATTAGCTTCAATCATGTGTGGCTTGTCTTATCGGTAAATAGAAGGACCTGAATCTAACTGGGGGCTGGCCTACGTGGACATCATAATACAGAACTGCCTCTCTTACTCTTGGTAAGATGTGAGCTTGTTTATAGCAGGCATTGCTAACTAGAGCTTATAATCTTGTTGTTTATAATCAAGCTTATAAAATTGGAGGAAAAGACAGGCACCACACACAATTGTTTGTTTAAATGTGCAGTTATAGGATAGTTCTTCCTATAAAAATCTACCTCGTATCTATCTTTGCTCTTCAGCCAGAGTCCTAGAGTGGGATGAGATTGTCTTAAGCCGATAATTTTGAATCAAAATTTAAGGAAAACCTGGTTTCTCTCAACTCCTTTTAATTAAACCCGGTGACTCAACAAATAAAATATGATTTTATTCCTCTGAATTTTAACTACCTACAAACACTTCAAGTTGTGAAGAGCAAGGTTCTTATCTAACACAATATAATTTGATGTTCAAAAATTAAGATTAATTTGCATACGCATGTACTTCCATGTATGTTCCTCCAGAAAATTCTTCCCGTACACTTGTAAAAATATTCTTGTTTCTTTATTGTTTTGTTTTGCGTTAAATGCCAGAATCACATCACAAATGCTAAAAAAAAAAGAAAGTATTTTATCATTCTCTTTTGTCCACTGACACTTTTTGAAGAATTACTGGGTTGAATTTGAATCTTAATCAGCACAGCAGATTTGAGCTAAGAACAATTCAGACCTACTTGTAAAAATTGTGTCTCACTTGTGTCTAGATGTAAGTAAAATTTAATACTATTGTATTTTTCACTTGATCCTTTCCCCTAATTCTGTATTTTCTAAGATGTTATCAAATGTTTAATTTGCTGTCATGTTGTGTTATCATATTTTCCTTCTAATGTATCGCAATTATTTGAAGATTTTAAAATCTCCACTTAGAAAAGAATTCTGGACAGCTCATAACATCTTTTTATTTGTAGTGGGTAGATGACAATAATCAGTCATGGAAGCAAGTCTTCCTGGATTCGTTTTTGGACCATCTAAGCCTGTCTTTTGGTTAGGATTACGCACGGCCCTTATCTGTCCCTTGTTCAATTTCTAAGAATTCTCTCCTCCCAAAAGAGAAAAGACCAAAAAAAATTTTTAATAGTAATTTGGAACAAATTAATCACCCAAATGTCTAGAGAATATATTTATCATCAATCAATAATATATTTTGGGGTAAAGTGTGATGTATATATGAATTGATTATATTGCTTGTATATGCCAGAGAAAAATACCTGTCACTGTGTACCACATACCACCTTGAGGGTTGGTTTTAGGTCTGGTTTCATTGCTTGTGGGAGATTAGTAGACCAGGAAGTACCTAGCAGTCATCCCTCCTCCCTGTTTCCTCCCCAAGCTGCTTGAGATGAACCGACTTTCCGCTTCAGTGTGTCAAGCCCTCTCGCTCCCTCACACTTCACTGCTCCTTAGCACATTACATCAAGCGCTGCTTTGACTGTCAGGGGAGTCTGGAAATTCATACCCGGAGCAGATGAACAGAACAACTGGTGCTGCATTGCAGACCTGGTCGTTTAAGCATGATCCGACTTGGCATCATGAGTCCCGAGGGGGAAAGGACACTGAACCACTAGCTGCCCGCTCACTGTGTGGCTCCCCTCGCAGAATGAGTCACCACCCAGCAACCCTCAGAGAAAGTACAGTTCTAAACCCAGCCATGCTGATGAGCAGAGAATGAGGAAAGCATATGTCCTAAGCTCTCGTGGCAACTTTTAACAAATACGCAAATGCTATGTGAGTATTAGAACACGGAAATAAGAGTGCAGCGTCTGTCTGCTTTTACAGTTGATTTCAGCAATGCTCAAACTTTAGAAGACATTAGGCAAAACTACACAATAAGGGAGCAATCAAGATTCAGAAAAATCACGTATAATAGAGATGATTCAGTCTCAGCAGCCTGAAAATTAGACTCAATAATTTTTTCAGTCCAAATTTTCTATTTGGAAACACAGGTCAAGGCAGTGCCAGGATGTGAGTACCACTGATTCTTGCATAAGTGACCAGTGTGAATGGTCAGTCCTCTGATTGAACTGACAGTCTTCTCTTTTGCAAAACAAGTTAATTTGCCCAAGCAATCTGCTGTGGTTTCATTCGCATGCAGCTTTGTGAAACAAGCGATGGAAAAGTATTTTGAAAGGATACATATAGCAGAAGAGATGATCAGAAGTCCATGATCAAAGGTCCAGAGCTGATTCATTTTGTTTTCTCAAATGAATCTTCCTCTTTCAAACATTCCCATGTCCCATGTTTATATCTTGCTAATAATGTTCGATTATATCGAACATTTTACTGACGTTACCTGTTCCTTGTTTTAATCCCCATCACTAGGTGGTAAGTGTTTTGAGGTAGAAGTTGTACTTCATTCCTCTTCTTGTTCCTTCTGGTATATGAAGCAGTGTTTATGTTCTATAGTAGGTGCTAATAAACGTTTTTGAATTGAGATAAAGAAGAGAAAGAGCTAGTATCCATGTTCGGTTTTGAGAATGAAAATTACATAAACAAAATGTGGCTACAAAAATTATGCCACAGTGTAAGCAGTACGTTTGTGGGAAAGACTATGTTAGAAAGGAACATTGAAACCAAAAAGGCAAATAGAAAAACAATGAACAGAGGCTAGATTCAAAGGAAAACTGTCGAACTGTTGACTAGGACAGAAAGAAATTAAGTAGGAACTCTGAAATGCTATAGTTGAAAGCAGTGTCGTGGAAGGATACAGCAGATGGCTTCATGTGTTCTGAAAATGAGAGTGAAGTTTCGGTGTGAAGAAAATATATCTTTGACTTAAGATAGCAGTAAGACATCTGATTAGAAGTATTTTCTTGATGATGGAAATAACTGAACTGGGAAGAATATGAAAAATCAGGATAAATGACCTTTCTAAGGACGTCTATAGTCTAACAGCTAAGACGTACACGGATAGTGAACAACTTTTCACGTTCGTTCTTGCAAAATTGCGCCCAGTGTAATATTTGTTGGCCTCGATAGAAAATGAACTGAAATATCCTGCAAACAGAAATGTACAATGCACATTCTTGTTGATCCTCTGGCTATAATGTAAGGATTGCCTCACTGCTGTAGGTCAGGAGCACACATAAATTTCCTTTCTGACAAATGGACAAACTGAATCTTAAAGCAAATGGATGTTCTAAGTCATAGACTTAATTATTACCTCTTTCTTAAGGAAAATACCAGTATTGTCTTGGAGAGGTGTTACCCTGTTTTTGAAGGTCAACCTGAATAAAATATCACCAATGTCCTTTTATTCTCTACGTCATCTTTAAGTCTATAAAATGACTTGAAAATGATGAGTTCTTAGGTAGTAAACAGCATTTCCCTGTTGAATAACGGGAATATTTATTCATTAACTTCAGGAAAAAAAAGTTTCAATTTCAATTAGATATATTTATCTAGGTTTGTTATTTAAAAAAAAGATAAGAGCTTTTCTTTTTGACATATTAAAATGAAAGATTCTCCCATTTACATTTTCTAATTCTAATCATTAATTATTTCATTATTTAAAAGACTTTATTCTTCTCCAAGGAGAAAATAATAAAATAAAATAACAAGGAAAACAATAAAAACAACTCCAATTACTTTTATAAGCAATTTTTAAAACGAATCAATTCATTGGATACTTTTTCTTCCTGTTGCATTTTACATGTTACTATCCTTTATCTCAAAGCCAAAGTTTATTTTTCTCTTCCTTTAAAAATTAGGTATCAGTTGTTTTTCTGATTAGGTTGAAAAACCGAGATTTGTGACTAAAGCGTTGAAAAGATTGGAATAAACCAGCTCTCTTGCGAGCTTTTACCAGAACACAAAAGCTATATAGGGAAACCTACCTTTTCTCAAAAAAATTACACTTACTTAGCCTAAGTCACAAAGCATCTAAGATAGTTCCTCTAGGCCATTTCTTACCTAATTCTTATGTCTTGATTGTAATAAAAAAGAAACAGAATTGAGTTCGAAGCAAGTACACATGTCACTTTCCAGAGTCACATTCCAGGAGGTGAAGTTCAGTTGGGATAATAGTGATCTTTGTCCTCACGGAAATATCTGCCATCAGCCTAAGAAAAATTTAGTACTTGAAATGCATTGTGGGCCATCTTGAACTTGCACATACGATCTGAATGCAACATTGAAAACACTGCTCAGGAACTTGGCTGTTTTGGTGACACAGGTTTCCTTTTTAGTTGGATTTCATTGTTTACAGGTGAATTGAAGGTACTCTAGCTGATAATTCAGCATCTTAGGCCTGAAATCACCAGAGAAGGTTAATTTAATTTTTTTTAAGTGAAGGAATAAAAACCTCCCAAATTATGTTTAATTTTTTTAAAGTAAATTTTAAAAGAAAGAGCATTACTTTAATTCTAACTTAATCTCCTGTGCTTAAGTAATGGTGTTTCAATTTTCCCTATGTTCTCTGATGCAACTGGATTTGAAAAAACTTATAAATACAAAATGCTTTTTTTTTCACTAGGTCTGTAGAAAAATAAAAATTACCAAATATGCTTGCTAGAAAATATTTTGAAAAATCTATCTGATTAAAATGTTGAGATGTTTCTTTTATTTTATTCTATAAAATTTTGAGTACAGTGCTTCAACTAATAGAATGATTATATTAAAACTTTAAAGCTGTGCTTGTCTTCCTATAGCTTTTGATCACCTTGTTACTGTCAAACCAAATCATTCCCACCTTTCTGTTTCATGTTGCATTTCAGAATTATCCAAAAAAGGGGGGGGGGCAGAAACCACAAAATTCCCTGGTTTCATAAGAGTTTTTCCTTTACAGCAAACTTCTCTTTAGGAAAACAGACCCAAATACAAGCTTAAATAAAACATTTTTGAAGGGTGGAGGATCTCTGTAAAAGTTGGGAAGGAGTGATTGATAAACTAGTAGGGGGATGATAATGAATCACGAAAGCCAAGCTATTTTCAGGCATATTCTTAGAACCAAAAATTGGTCACCTCTTCATGATCAAGGCTACTATGTATGAAATATTGAAATTGTAAGTTCATTTTGAAGAAAAAAAGATAAAAGTCCTGACTTAGAAATGTTACTTTAAGTGTCAGGAAGAAAATAATATCTATTTTCATAGTAAATTGATTTTTCATTGCCATATTTTACTAAGAAAAATTCAGGACCTTTTTATGAAACTTGATTTTCCATACCATCAGGAAGCCCCATATATCTCTTCCATAGGATTGTGTTTTTCATGCCAAATGAAACTGTGTTTTTGAGCATAGTATAGCATATGATTACTGTAACGTCTGCCTATTGGGGAGGCTAAATAATGCAGTAAATAGAACTTGCCTTGAGCACCTTTCCATTTGCTTCCTGAATCCTGGTTCTTTGTTTTCTGCAGGTTGTCAGCAGTCACCAGCAGATACCTCATATGTTCAGGATCTGCAGCCCCACTGCAAAGCCTAATTGCCTTTCCTCATGTCAGCCTGCCTACCCAGATAGCATCCATTCCTGCATTTTTTTTCCAGCTTTGCTGCTCCATCAAAATTGATCTACCTTTCTCTTTCTGCTGAGCTCCTGCAATAGGACAATCAGAGCTGTTGCCATAATGAGTTGCAGTTTTAAACTTCCTAAATATCATTTGCTTTCTGCTATAAAGCTTCAGTGTCTTCAAATAAAGAATGAGTACTTTGACAGATTTAAGTATGAGATAGATGGCACTCACAATTTGCAGTTACGTCTTGAGGTGTGCTTGGTAACAACGAAACCCAGTACACAGAGAAGAGACATAGACTGAAATAAGTAAATAGCACTGAAGTAAAATCATTCATGTAAAACTTTATTTCAGCAAATCCCTAAGGGGTATTTTCTAAAATAGGATTTGTGTGTTATTTGCAAATTTCTGAAGATAAGAAATTACTTGTCCTTGTTTGTCTTAACATAATGAACACCTATTGGATCCCATGATTGGAGAGAAATTCATTTAATAGTATTTTCCATGGGATGGATTAATCAATCCAGAACATAAAAGAAATTTTTATTTTAGCATAATTTTTGGCATAAAGAAATTTTAAAATTCTATTAAAGTCTTTGCTTTTTGCTATCATAATAGCACCAAAGACAAATATAACATTGGACTTAACACTTATTTTCTTACTTAAAAAAATTATTTTCTTACTTTCAAAATCTCTTGGTTTTGCTACTTAGAGACCCTGGGGAAAAAAGTCTATAACTATTGGTAATTTTACTTCTTTAGACTTTTTATTTAACAAACATTATTAAAGGACAAAAGGAGGATGGCTCAAAATTATCTTTCTTCTTTATTTTTTGTTTTATTTTCTTTTTCACCATAGCATTTTAGTTGTCAGAATTTCATGATGTAATTAATTCCATTGTGCTTTCCCCGCAGGATAATTGAAACATGGTTCTCCGGTTATGTGTATTTAGTTATAATTTGAAAAGTATAAAGAATTACCATGTGCACGTAGCAACATAGTCTGTCAAGTCTTTCAGGACTGATATAAAGAGAATATTTGCAGACAGTATTTTATATAGCTCCAATGGCAAAAAAAAAATAAATAAAACAGGCAGTTGTAGAAGATGGAGAATCACTCATTTAAAACATTTACAGTTCCTGAGAGACTTGCTAAGAAGAAAGCACACAGGCGGCTGTTGTATGTATGTTGCTATTTGCACATTCATTCTTAGAACCACATCAGGCCTGGAGGTTTAAGCAAACTGTACTTACACAGAAGTCATGTTGGTCTGTCTGTTTGTTGATTGAATGTACCCTGTGATGTATTGTGAACAAAGTGATTTTCCCATCACCTGGTTCCTAAATTCCATATGCTTCCAGGTCAGGAGGCCTCCAGAGATTGACTTAAGTCATTATGCTGGGGATGAGTTAGAACGACCAAACCAAAGGCAGCTAAGCTGGTGATTTTTACTGTTTTATTGTAACAGTTTTTCCTGGATTAACTATGTAAGTTGATAGAGGTAAACAGTAAAGACTTTCCCTGGTGTCTAGAGCACTTATACTTTAAAAATTCATTCCAATGATTTTTTTTTTATAATCTAGAACTTTTTCTCATCTTTCCATCATATCCTCCATGTTTTCGTTGGTTTTCCTAGGTTTTACAACTATAGAAGCAGTGATTTCCCCATGTGAAATCTTAGACTCACACCCGGTACCCAAGTCCTTTGAGGTACCCAAATACTGATGAAACTTTTGAAGACATTGAGAGACCTTTACGTGCTTGAATGCTGACACGTGCACACATTCACACACACCCATACACACTTGTGTGCACTAGTGGTGTTCTACACACACACTACATTTTATATTATTTATCTCACACTCTAAGGATGAATTTATTCAGGCTTTCTTAGTTTTATTGATATTTCATCTTTTCATTAATGTTATTAATAATGCTAGTGCTACATTCCTTTGACTGTGTGTTCAAGACTTAATGCAGAAAATAATCCAATTTCTCACAAGTCTACAAGGAATAGTTCAGTTTTAATGGTTTTGACAAAATGCAAAACTGAGCATTTCAAAGCTCTGAAAGCATTATCAATTCCCTCAGTGCATTAATTATCATATTCAATTTATTCATATTAAAGCAATTTGAAAATTTCAGAGGGACAAATTCCCCAAGAAATTTTTCTCAAATTGAGATCAATAAAATATTACATGATTTAATTAGTAAATGTTTATTATATGGGCTACAAGCAACAATATAAATATGCACACATGATTACACTGAGATCCCCCAGCACCACGAACAGCATAGACTTTTAACTAGAATATGTAAGTATAAAGCTAGACTATATTTATTTGCTCACTTTATTTCTTCTGCTTAAATGTTCTTCAAATTTTCTTTCTTCCTATTTCCTGCTGGACCCTTAAAATTAGAAGCAAAATTATCCAGTAAGTACTATTTCTGATCTGTACTTTGCTTTTCTAATTACTTTTGATTCCGTACTATAATACCCTTAACCTGCAGTAAACCATCCTTTCACTAAAACCGTCTTAATTTACTATGCCTTCCCCCTTGACTAAATTTAAACGTTAGGCCGATTCTGTTCAAGTTCTCAAAACTTCATTTGAGTAAGTTAAATTGTCAGTCTAAACAAGATTGTGGATTTAAACACATGGGCTGAAACAGGAAAAAATGGAGAGAGAGGGAACATTCTCCTATAATCACAGGCTGTACTCCCAGTGCTAGCCCAACCAGGTTGCAGATGCACTTCAGAAGAGGGCCATATATGTGACTGGATAAATCAGCTAAAATCTATGGCCATTACTAAAAAAAAAATCTTACAAAAAACAAACAACATGTCCTGCAAGGAGACTGCCGCACTTTCAAGCACAATTTAAATGTAGGAATACCGTATCTTCTTCATCATTGTATCTCCCATAGTGACTAAGCAAAATTCCATCCTCTGTAGTGGGTGCAGTATAAATCCTCTTAAATTTAAGTACCAGTCAGAACCAAACCTTGTGCAATCATGATTCTGCATCTTAAAATGCATTTATCTCCATAGACTACCTTTACTGCAAAGGCATTTCTCCCCATAAATTAAATAGATCCTAATTTTAATCAGTAAATCTGTAAAAGAAATCTTTGGAAGACAAAGCTGGTAGGCAGAGATCTACAGCTGCAGTGTTGGCCAAGGTGACCCTTTGGGATCAATCGGAGTCTGACGAAGGAGGGAGATGCCAGTGCTGGTCTCTAATTAGTGCTGAGGTGCCAGGGAAACAAACGCAGCAACAACAACAAAATACAATCTGCTCTTTTAGTTTCCTTCATCACCACTTGATTATAGGAAATAGCTTCAGAGAGACCATTTACTCTCCAGATTAAGCACGGAGTAGGAGCAAGGAGCTTTCCTCCTTTCCCTGTTTCTATGAATGTATCCAGGGTGTTTGTTCAGCAGAGTGCTTCAAACACAGTGCTTTCCTTGTTGACTAGCTTCCATCAGCAGTAGCAATTAGCACCGGTTTCCTAGGCAACCATTCTGTACCCTACTGAGAAAAACGCTTTCTTGACAGGAGCACTCTGTCTAAAACTGTTTTGTTTTCCTTTTTTCACGAGCATACGGTAGGCTTACTTGTCATTTCTTTTAACACGGCACTATTATGCCCGTTATTCTTAAAAGCAAAAACACTTAACTGGCTTTTGGATCCCATGTGGTTGAATTCATTGTCTGCAGCTCTTACTTCTCTCTTAAACAACCTGAAAGAAATCAACAAAAATATGTTCTCAGGCATATGCCTACTTGCTGGGATTCTTTTGTTCACAGTCTAATTGGTGAGCCTGTGCAGGTTCAAGTAATCACAGCTGGTCCTGATGAAAACCCAAAAGGTACACATTCAAAATCAGACTTCTGTGTATACCAACAATGTCGTATGTTGCTCAGAACCAAGATGGTATTGTCAGGGCCACTGAGAAAGTTTCAACTCCATTGTTTTTGTTACAAATTAACCAAACAATATTGATTGATTAATATAGCAAAATAACACAACTAAAAATACACGCTAAAACAAGGCCTGAGACTGTCAACAAAATTTGAAGTGGTAAAATACTGTGAACAGAGGAGCATAGTGGTGGTGTGGCATGAATCAGCATCATGGAAAAAACCAGAGAGCTGCAACCCAACTGTAAATGCTGAATAGTATGGTACACGGATAGAGTGAAATGTACTGTATCATATTAGTCCGAATAATAAGTGGCAGGAGACTGATATACTGTCTCTTAGGAGTGACCCAAAATTGAGGCAAGGAGGTACTCACTGGGAAAAGTGACAGAATCGTCCCAATGTGTGACAAAAACTCTCAGCTCTTCACAAATGATGATAGTAGACTTGATGATAACAAGACAGTAAGAGTGATTAAAACAGTGATATATAATTTAAATAAGCACTTGAGATATATATATATAAATATATATATATATATTTCAGTTAATTGTTACAACACACTGAAAGATGAATGGTACTGCTGTTCCCCTTTATACATAGGGTGGGCATCTGAAGGTTAGAGAGATTGTCATTTACTTGTAGCTAAGAGATAAAGGGAATTTGATTCCAGGTTTTCTGACACAAGAACTTACTATGATATAAAATGTTTGTGCTACACTGATACAAATCAAAGTGATATCCAAATGGGACAGGACGTTGCCTTTATCTATTATTTTGCCAATTTTCCAACCTGAAAAATGTGTTACTGTGTGAAATAGATGATATTGACAGGAAATGCAGGTGCCTCGTGTAACAACTTGTTCAGTAACCTTGAATCACAGGTTTATTCATTATTTGGGAGAATGTATGTAGCTTAGCATGATATCTTTGGGGTATTATCAAGTAGGTTTCTGCGGATGAGAGAGTATCTCAATTAGTTTCTTATACCTGTTTACTCCGATTGGTGGTATATGTTCCACCAACATTTCCCCAATAACAAGAAAAAGACCTTGTTTCTTTCCAGAATTCAATTCAAGCTAGTGAAGATTACTTTCATCTTCTTATGAATACTGATCCTAACTCTGTCACCCAGAATACGTTTATCAGACAGACTTCACTTCTTACCTTTAGATGTTTCTCTGTGTAGTGATGACATGATGTCACTACAGAAATTTAAAAAGTATTATTCATTATACTTACTCTGCTCTGTTCCCTGGGTTGGATCTTTAAATCTTTTATTTTTTATCAGCCTCTAATCAATAACATTATTTAGAGATTATAAGATTAATTTGTTTTAAAGAAGTTGCTTTTAATGTTTTCACTCTGATTTACAGGCAGATCATTTATCAGATTAATTCCAAGTTGCCATTCATTTCATTTAGGCATGACATGACTTACAGCCACACCGTGAGATATTTTTGTATTTCTTATAGAAACTGTCTCATTACCATAATGACACGGCTGGTAAAATAATACCAAGTTAATATTCAAATACTGATCGTAAGTATTCTCACTGAAATGTGAAATCCTTACATTAACAAAGTAGAATAAAATACATATTTCACACACTCCTTAACTAAGACAATTTCTAACATAAACTAAAAACGTCCACTTCCAGAAATTTTAAGTGTTCAAAAGACAGATAATTGGGCCTTTCAAAATTTCAGATTACGGTAAGAAGTGTCGTATTTTCAGCTGTGAAGATCAGTGTTACCTTTCAGTAAGTATAATGAATAATACTTTTCAGTTTCTATGTACTTTATATTCATCTTTATTCTTCTGAACAGCTAAGTCTTATTCAAAATTTTATTCATGTTATGTTTGGAATAAAAAATAAACTACATTAGAAAGTAGGAAAGGGGTAAGGAGATAGAAAAAGTAAGCAATGAAAAATTAAAATGCAGTCTAACTTCTTGTCTCAAAAAGAATGTTTCATGTTGCTAATTGTTCTCAGCAGTAGATGGGGGTTATTGTGCCTTTAGGAGTATTGTCTAGGAGACAGTCCTAAATTGGGACTTACTGGCAGGAATCTAGAGCAGATGGTAGCCCAGGGCCCCCAGAGCCAGGGGAGCGGGTATGAAGCCAGAGAATAAATAACAACATCCCTCTAGCTTTGTCTAGAAAAAAACAAAACAAAACAAAAAAAGACCACTGCCCTCGGCCATCAACATCGATGCTCACAGATTAACCATATTATCCGATATTCATCATAGGGCTAGCCTAGTTGGATGGGACCCTTCCTGCATATTTCTGTTGCTCTTTCTTTAAAGTAGGGATGTGTGGCTAGGAGAAAATAAAAACATCTTGATGACGAACTATTTGGATGTCTTTTTATTTTAGTTGCTTGATGTGCCAGGCCTGTTACATATTTTTATACTTGAGTCCCCACAACAACTTGTGAGATGGTTACCATTGTTATTTTCATCTTATGGTCAAGGAATTGGAACTCAATGAGTTTGAGTGATTTTCTTAGTATGAAGTAACTAGGAACTAGAAATGCTGGAGTTTATAGCCCCATTTCTCTGAATTAAAGTTCATGCGACTTCCTCTAATGTCCACTATAAAAGACAGTAATCCCCTAGATAGGTAGAAAGATATAATGGATGGATGGATGGAGGCATTTAATAAATACTTGTGGAATGAATAAATATATAATATTATATAGCTAATTATATATAGTATGATTATGTGTATAACATGTACACAGTGTACCTCTTATGTTATCATTTTTATAGGTCTGATTTTGTGACTGTCTTCCTTTGCCTTTTGTATGTGTTTGACACATTTACCATTAATCTTCCCTGAACTTTACCTGAGCTCTGAGTGAATTTGCTCCCTTTCCAGGAGCCAGGCTACAAGAGTGAAGCTTACTCTGGAGCTCTGCTGATTAGGCCTTCATTGGGAAAAGGCCATCCTTCGCAGGGGAAGCTGTCCTCTCCACATTGATGACAGCCCTTACTTAGAGGAAGATTTTTAATTGACTAGACCGATTAAAACCCCCAGAACAATCCTATACTCATGTTTTCCTAAATTCACTGTAAAATTAATATTTAAAAATATGTTACTTCCTGTTTTTAAAGATTTAACAATATTATTTTTCCCCAGAAATGGAAGATAATATGTCATGAACTTGGAACCCACACAGCCTGTTTGATTATCCTAAAGGAGCATTTCTTATGATCTGTTAAAATCTTTTAAAGAAAAAAAAATTGGTCAATTCTCCCAAGATTAGGCTAAATTATTTTCTTAACTAGTTTTGATTAGATGCATACAAATATAAAATCAACTGAGTCAACTATGAAACTCAAACACATTTATAAGTTAATGTTCTCTGAAACAACAAAAGCAATAAAATTCAAATGTCCTGCTACTTCCTATCTAAAATTGGTACAACCAAGTTATCACTTATAAGTATGTGGTACCAGTGGATACAGTCTATTTTATTTAGGTTTAACATGTCCTTACTGCCTGGAGACAAGTAATGATTCAATTTTCTCTTCACTTATCTCTGTTTTAGAATATTTTGAAAGTTTGTACAGTGCATAATGTCCTTTGACCTACATCTTGTGTGAATACATCTTTTACTGTGTTAAGTTCACCTCTGTTCTATTTAGCCAACAACACGTAAACTAATTCTCCATGATGTCAAAATTATTCTAAATACATTCTCAAACAAAGACTGAAATAACGTAGTAGAGTTGTAATTTGCTCACATAAACCAGGAGATACTTGCAATATTTGGGGGATTATTTTCTCAATTTAAACAAATTTAATTTATGTTAACTACTCTCAGACCCTGGAAAATTAATCAATAGGTACAGAAGGATCTAGGACCCACATTTAAGAAAGACTGTTCTAAAATGCATCAAAAGCTTAAACAAGAATATAGTAAATGACATAATTGGGGGGGTGCTTAAGTTAGTAAATGTAGTAACAAGCAGGGATTATTTCTGAATTTGTGTAAATACCATGGACAAGCCTTTCATGTTCATTATTCATCCTTCCAAAATGTTGTGTTAAGCATCCAGTCTAGGTAAAGATCAATGAGAGAATCTTCGAGAATTATAACAATGACAGAGAGAGTGTCCTAGACTTGAGGAACTTTACATAGTAGGAGAGATAAGGCTTGTGTGCCAGCACAGTTCCACGCAAGATGTACCTATGAAGTGCAATAGAGAGGTACCAGATTTCGCATACATGCATGCCGACAGAGGTATGCAGGAGTGACCCAGAAGGTACAGCGGTTCTAGGTGTGTCCCAGTTTCTGCAGTGCTTGCTCCACCTCTCCGTTACACCCAGTTTTCCATAAAACACCTAGCTGCTAGAAGTTCTAAAAATCACTCTACTGATTTTTAAATATCTGAGTTTCATTGAAAATGAATATATGCAAGTGGCAATTCTCAGAACCTAATTCTTTTTGTAATAATATCGTTCAGTGATGTAGACATCTAAGAGCTGTCTCCAAGTGGACTTAATTTTCTGTAGCCCTTTTTGCAGTATTCTTTCCCATTGAAAATGTCACTGTGGGAGACCAGCCTTTCAGAGACTGTTCAGAGAAGCCCTACCCAGCAGCCTGGCTTCATGAAAACACCCAGCCCTGTCTCCCGCTCTGCCCTATCTCCTGCTCTGCCCTGTCTCCCGCTCTGCCCTGTCTCCCGCTCTGCACCCCCCTCACTAGCGTGGCAGTTAGTATTCCTTACAATGCTTTGGGGATCGTTACTGTTACTTATGTACCTGGAATAACTATGAAAACTTCTGCTCAAACACAAAAATGGAACAAAAATGCTAATAAATCAGTACTGTCTCTTAGAAATAAAACATCTTCTTGAGGTAAATTATCTATTACAGTATCTAACTTGGTCTACAAGATATATAGGTAGGTAGGAAGGTACATAGGTAGGTAGCTAGATAGATAGGTAGATAGATAGCTATTGCTCAGTCGTGGTCAATCACTTGTTACATAGTCTCAAAATATAATCAGGAAGAGCAATAGTGCAGGTTAGATAGACAAATAGACAAGCATGTCTGAGAGTATGTTTCCTTGGTTCTTACCTTTAAAAGAGTTCGTATATTTCCATTGATCATTCCCACGTGACTGTTAGAGAATTTTCTGCTTTCCTTCTGTTCTTCTGCTTAGGAGAAAGAATAGCATAATAGTTAGGAAACCTGTGTGCTAATAAATAATGTCAGTTGACTCCATCAGCTGTGTGAACTGGAGCAAATCTCAAAACTATACCCAGCCTTTATTTCCTCACCTACAAAATGAGAGGATTTAGACAAAATCTTCTCTGAAAGCTATTTTAGCTCTAAAATTGTGTGATGCTATAAATTAAATTGTATAGGATAAGACATCCTTTTAAGGGTGAACTGAATCATTACTATTGGATATTGTAATTATCCCGTACATTTTTGCAGGAGTTGAAAACAAAATCCTTCCTTGTTTAAACTAAATTAAGAATGCAAAGTGTATTGTCTTAAAAGCTGCTTTATGAAAAATACTTGGTGTATAAGTATGTGAAGAGAATTTGCTGGAGCCTTGCTTAGAAATTAAAGCTTTTTCAGGAATTTTAATTAGACTATCAGTACCTGCTCTCTCTCTGGATGCCTGAAGTTTGAATTAGGACTCCAGCTTCTTAAAATTGTACTTCAAACGTGAAAGAAATGTTAAATCACATTTAGTTTAGTTTCAGTATCTAAAGCATTTGTTTTTTAAATTCTGTGTTTATTTTGCTTAACTCTCAGAATGCCAGCTCCTTTTCTCTCTCTTTTTTGTGGTGGGGTGTGTGTATGTGTTTTATCTGCAGCTTAAATTCTATTGTACTTTTGGAGGGAGGAAGACAGTAAAAATGAAATTCTAATTGATTATATTATTTGATTATTTTTCTTCTTTGCTATCTGTTTTGGATGTCTCATCATTTTATTTTATTTTGTCACTGTTTATTACAGAGGAGGTGTCTGCAAGGATAGTTCAAGTAGTCACGGCGGAGGCCGTAGCGGTCCTGAAAGGTGAACAAGAAAAAGAAGCCCAGCATAAAGATCAGCCTGCAGCTCTGCCTTTAGGTAAATGAGAAAGAGCCTCAGGTCAGGGCCTGTGTCTGCTGTACCCTAATCACAAGATCAGGTCTCCATGTTCAAAGATATTCCATATATCATATTTCACCCCAAATGGTGACACTCATCAAACACCTATTACAATGCCCTGGGACCTGATTTCACGACAGGCTCATTGTGGTGTTTGGGTAACCTTTAGGACAATAAATTTATAATTAGATATTGCCCCTAAATTGCCCTTAATTTTTTTTTAAGACCACTAGAAGGTTATAAAAATAAAGCCAATACATTTGATGGCATGGCCTCTACTCATAAAGGAAATATTCTAATGCTTTAGTTAGAGGTGATTATTTACCTTTACAGAGTTTGGTTAATGATTGTCTATTCCACAGTCTCTTTTGGGTCTTCCTAAACAGGCTACATGAAACCTATAGCCAGACGTTGTTAGAATCATCAGTGACGTTGTACCCCATATAAGGTACTGCTCTTCACTTGATTCATTAAGAGCAATGAAGTAGCATTTGCCCTTTCCCTCCATCACAAGTCAAATGCCCTACAGGGCCAAACAGGTAATGTAATGGTGCTTGCCTAGGAAAGCACTCTCAGCTAAATCCTGCTGTCCATACTCTCACATAGATGGATAGATAGATAGATAAATAGATAAATGGACAGACAGAGACAGATGCTAGATATAGATGTATATACCTGCAAAGATATAAAAAAGGAAACTCTCTTAGGTCAACATGTATGTTTATTTCATAGGTACGTATAACTAATCCATAGAAAGGTATGGGTTTTATTTATTTGTTTATTTTTAACACCTTTATTGTGGTATGGTGCCTGTACAGTAAACTATACATATTTCAAATGTACAATTTGATGAATTTTGATAGATGTATGCACCAATGAAACCACTACCACAATCAAGATAGCTAACATTTCCATCACTCCCCAAGAGGTGCAATTTTCAAAAAAGGTATGGTTTTTAAAGCCTAAAAATAGTACATATCTATTTTTCTCTCCTACACTCTTATGTATCCTTAATGTTTGATTTTCTGATTAGCACTCCATTGTTTATTAAAAGTTAAGCAATAAAAATTTCTCCTCTTCCAGAAATAATAAATTCTACTCTTAACAGTACTCTCATTATTTTCAATAAAATATTCTTGGATTATTTTTCTCATAAAACAGAGGAAAAATTATCTAAAACATCAACCTTCTTTCTGTGGTTTACTTCTGTTATTTGAAGTAAAGGAAACTGCCCCCAGTTTTTAATTTGAAAGTTTGAAATATGCTTTGGAAGCCCACGGGGTCAAGGAACTAAAACATTGCCTATCATCCAAAAGCTGCCTCTACTAAGTGTTTTATGAAACTAAAATCCACATCATCTTTAAAATAGATTTTACCACTGGCTTTGACTGATTAATATTTCCTTTTGAAATCCCTTACCTTCATATGAGTGGTCATAAAGAGGGTAAGTAAGTGTCTTGAAGAGGAAAACTTGAATTTAAGTGCAAATGAATTCCGTCTTTTAGAACTTTCTCTTTGGTCCTTCTTCAAGTGTAATGCCAAGGCCAGAGCTCATCTGCCGCTGGTACGGGTTTCTATCTGAAGGTTGCCTGAGGCTGTGACAGTTTCATTCTTCTTTTCTGAGAATATGTACTGAAGATGGGCTTTGACTTTATACTCAGTGGACAAAATGTTGTTTAAAAAAGTATAGTGCCTGAAATCACTATATAATCTAGATAGCATTAGTTTCCAGATCAAGGATGTGGACAATAGAGAGCCCTAATATTTTTCCAGTCAGTCAAGCCAAACCCAAACTAAACTGCTTGAGTGTGTGTGTTTGAATATAGTAGTTTACGACCAGAATGAAATACTGTATTAACTGAACAAACAGACACAAATTAATGGGATTAATGATCGGATTTTAGCAGCCATGTCTAATCCATTTTTATGGAGAAGACAAAATGATCTTCTTTTTAATACTAAATGCTCTTCTTTTTTTTTTAGGTTTTCAAAAATATGTGAATGAGGTAATGGGGCTTAAAATAAGTCAAATGCAGCTTACTATTGATTCTTTCCCCGAATCTCATAGAGTCCTTTTCACAGATGGCAGGACAGCCTACACATCTACTGGCCTAATAGGATTCATTGTTGTATCTCATTTTTCCATTGTTTGATCTTTAGCAGCTGAAGAGACAGCTAATCTGCCTCCTTCTCCACCCCCGTCACCAGCCTCAGAACAGACCGTCGCAGTGGAGGAAGGTAAGGCCCGTTGGACTTCTTGAGGTTTGTCTTCTAATAAAGGGTGAATAACCCTCAGTCTGTAAGCACTGGACTTCAGTGTGGATTAGTGTGTGACCCAGCTTGGGAGCTGTCTCTTTCAAATAATCAAGAAGAAACAGTTTAAATAAATGTATAATCATTTACCTATACAAAATCAAAAGTAGATAAATATGGTCAATAAAAAAGGAAAAATCTGCTTGATAGAGGAGAGGATAACTTTGTGTTTAAATGGCTGGAATAATTACAGAGAGTCAGTTTACTTAATGTAGAATGTTTTGACGGAGAAGATACAGTTTAATCTTATGAGTGACTGCACAAAAATAAATTTATTGATGAAATCAACACTTTTTTTACAGAAAGGTTGGCAGGAACTGTCTCTGTTTTGCTCACTGTTATATTGCCAAGGGCTTCCCCAGGGCCTGGCCCATAGCAAACTCTGAATAAATATTAATAAATAAATGAAGAAGTCAGTGAATGAATCTGATATTGAGAGCAGTGAGCCGGAAGCTGAGATCATGGCTTCTGTCCTGCTGAGACCTGTTATTGTCCATGAATCTATTTATGCATTTACTCAACTTCGAATGCCATGTCAGCCTTTCAGTTCTCAATGATAAAGCAGGGGGATGCCTTTGAAGAATATTCATTTAGAATCTGAGATGAAAGGCACTGTTTAAAAGCAAACCATTATTGGTTCTCTGACTTAGATCAGTTAACTTTTGTCTATTGTTTGAGAGCTACAGAAGGCAGAGGAAACCTTCATTCAGCTCACTTGCTGTTTCAATATAATTTAGTTTTCATATTACTGAAATCAAAATTTTGATACTTCTCCATTTTATTCATTTATTTCTTCACTTATTTTTCCTTCTGTTGTCCCTTTTAGAGATCACTTTACTGTGTTAAAAAATAAATAACATCACAAAAGACTCACTGTCTTTTTTACAATCTGTAATTAGATCTGTTTAAAATCTTTGAAATCCTAAATACAGATTTTTCTAAATTATTAACTATAAACTATCAATAAATACAATTTATTTCTGTCACAGACTTATAAACTTAAAAATTTTTTAGCAAAGTCTTTCTTAAATTGAGGCCATTTTTCTAATTTTACTGCTTGAAATAATGTTAAACAAACTAAATCATTGTAAGGAATAAAAGAAAATTTAGGGACTATGATCAGTGCGTATCATTAGTGTCATTACAGACACTGATTATTATTTAGTTAATTCCCTGAAATTTTTTGGCCTATGTTCATCCATTCATTTGGTGCATGTTTATGGAGCACCTGCAGTATTTCCTGCTCTCTTCAACTTCTAGTTATACACTAGTGGGCAAAACAAACACAATCCCTGCTTGTAAGAAGCACTTAGTCTGGTAGAGAGCAGAAATCCAACAAATAAACTTACAAATAATCTCAAATTGGGATAGCACTAGGAAGGGAAAGAACAAGGAGCTTCAAGATAGAAGAAGGGAAATCTTACTTTATTGGATGGTGAGGGGACAGTTTGGGAGCTGATCTCAGAATCCTGAAGGAGTGTTGGCCAAGCAAAGATGGAGGGAAGGGGCATTGCGGCAGAGGGGCCAGGATGTGCAAGGGCACTCAGGTGGCAGGAGAATGAAGTATTGTGGGATCTGAAGGAGTCCCACGGCCAGTGTGTGAGAAAGGGGTAGAGCAGTGAAGGAGTTTGAGAACAAGCAGTGGCTGCTTGGTTCAGGGACCTGGATTTTACTCTGAACGCAGTGGAAAGCTTTCCATGACAGCTGCACTTCCCTCAGGTCATTGAAAATGCTTCTGAACCTGAACTTAAGGCTATTTGAGTGTCAGAGAATCCTCTTAACACGGAGAGGGATATGTTGTTGACTCCAAAGTTAGCCAGATGTCACATAACTTACTCTTCTTACTCTTACGTGGGAGCTGGAGCCAAAAAGACAGTGGGGCGCTTCCATCCACCTGGGGATTCACCCAGTCTGTTTCTGGAGGGTGATACAATGGATATAAGGAAAATATAAATAAAATATGATTTAGGTAACGTAGGTGTCACTTTCCAGAGTAACTATTCCCTTACGTTTCGGGATTACTTTCCCCAAACTATTTCAGTATATTCAGGGAAAATATCAGCCTACTTCCTACTGAAAACAATTTGGAGTATATTTTATTTTTAACATTTTTCAAGCTAAACATGTATTTTTATTGAATTATTATTTTTATTTTTTAAAAGAAAGCATTAACTTGTATGAAGGCCTAATGATTTACTTTTAAAAGAATAACCATATTTTTGAGTTATAGAGAAAAAGGTATGTATTTTACAAACTCTACTTCATTTATTTAAAAGACCAGGTAATATTCACACCTTAAACATGTGAGAGAGATGTAATCGAGACAGTCAAATTAGCCCTTCCCTTTTATTTGAAACCACTCTTAAAGTATGTATAACAAGTTATTTTGTTTTGTTTTATTAGGAAAAAATGAATGAAAAGTCACAAGACAGAATTCAATTTTTCAGTTTTTAAAACCAATCGGTTTGTAAAGACTAAGCCTAAATTCCGTTAATCATAGCACATTGGGTAGAAAGCAAGCAGGTGGATTTTTTCATCTAGGAGAATTTTTATCCTCATCGACACACCTTCAGAGCAACTTTAATCTATAGGCAGAGTGAATGCCACAATCCAGTCCTTTATACAAGTGTAAGAGAGCTCTTAGATTAAATTGAGTAATTCAGTGATTTTTGAGGATATGCTTACTTTTTATTAATTATCAAACATTTTAAAAGCTGTTCTTTCCCAAGAGGAAGCATGACAGCTTCCACTAAAAATAATTAATATGTTAACTACTATCATGTATAAATATTTATTTATTATAATTGAAATAATACTAATAATTCCCAGAATATGTGCTTATCCTGGGAAACAAATGGATTTTGATGGAGAAATTAAGGGGGGAGGATATAGTTCAGTGATAAAACATGTGCTTAGCATGCACAAGGTCCTGGGTTCAATCCCCAGTACCTCCATTAAAAAATAATAAAATACATAAACCTAATTATCTCCACCCCAAAAAACAAACAAACAAACAAAAACCAAATTGATGAAGAAATTAAGCAAGTAGCACACTTAGAAAGGAAACCCAGGTACAATGAACCAAAACTGTACTAGTTATGTTTTTCAAATTAATCTCCTCTTTCTTTCTGGTCTGACCATAGTAGTTGTCATTTGGACTCAACTGTTAGAATTTGGAAGCCCGTGAAAGAACAATGGAATCATCTGAAAACAGAACCAGGAATCCTTCTGCCCTCTTAGGTTTGCTCCAGAACCCTAGGATGATGATTCCCTGTGTCAGTGGCATGGCCACATTATACCTGCTAGTCTGAAGCAATTTCTCTCCATATCATTGGGGCAGCACACGTAGTTAGTAAACTGGGGAGTCATCAGTCAAAAACGTGTAAAATGGAAAGGGCTTAGAGATGGTGGTAAACAATGTCAGTGGAGCCAGCTGTCCCAGGCCAGGGGACAGGAGCTGTGATGCCAGGACAGGCAAAATCGCCAAGTCACTGATACCCCAAGAGACTCAGTTCTCTCATAAAAGTGACTACTCCCTTGTACCAAAGGGGGCTGACATTCCAAGGCTGAATTTTGTGTCGGGAACCTTACTTTAACCCAATATAAATTTTCAAATACTTTTTTTAAAAAGTTTGTATGAAAACAAATTAGGGGAATGTGTTTCTCCACTGAAGTCAGGTAAGCTTCATTTTTGAAGATTTATCATTATGCGAAAGAACTATGTAAAAGTCCAAGGTTCATAAGGCCACCCTGTCCTTTAAAATGTCACATTATTAAATGAAACATTGTTTTGTGGCAAAAGCAGAGTCCTTCAAAATATGTGTACTTGCAGTAAAAGGAAGCATTCAGTCCTGACCTTAAAGAGCAAAACTGTTATGAATTCATTTTTTTCATAAATCTCAAGTCTAGCTTTGATGTGTCAAATGAAAGGAAAGAGCAGAGGTACATGGCAACTTGTCTGATGTACTGAAGGCAGAGACTAACGTGTATGGAACTGAGATACATGGCACTTTGTCAGATCTCTTCCCATTTAATCCTCTGAGCAACCCACATGGATAGATAATATTCACTTCCACTCTTGCCCAAGATGTCATAGCTAGTAAGTGGCTTACCCAGCATTCAAATACAAATCTAAGTCCCTGCAAACACAGCCTCACTGCATCCCTAAAGCTGTCTCTTATCTAGGCTCTTACTGTGGGACTATGAAAGGGAAGTGATTGTCCAGGGAGAGGTTTTTTTGTTATAAGCCACACGGGACTGATTTCCTTTTTTTTTTTTTTTCCCCAAATCACTTCCAAGTAAATCATTCATTCATCTATAATGTATTTATTTATAATTATGTATTGCACCTCCATTTGAATATGAACCAAGACCACCCACCACACACAATTCTGTAGCAAATGAGGATCTCTTGTCTTCGATCATTATCTCTGGAACCTGGTGCACTGTTTGGACTTAGCCAGTCATGATCCTCTAAGCATCAATTCCCTGGCACGTCTCTGGGACTTATGTAGATGGGCTGCCAGCTTGTAGGTCCTAACCAGAGACTTAGTGCATACAGCTCATAGTACCCAGAGAAGACTGGGCTTTGCCATTCTTTTTCAAGTTGCTTGGTTAAGGGCCAGAAAAATACTACAGAGAAGCTACTTTTCCACTGAAGCACTTGAAGTTTTCGTTGTTTTTGTTGTTCTCTGATTGGGCAAAGTCTTCAGAATAGAAAGTACTGTTTCTTAGAAATGTTACAGATCTGAAGCAAGACTCTGGGCTGTTTCCATGTTTTGGTACTTTCAAAAAGAGCAACAAGAAAGAGGAAGCCAAAGTCTTCAAAAGGTTAAAACATCCAAGGAGTATTGCCTTTAAACTATCAGTTCTCAGCTTTACATTCTTTAGTTTTGTACAGTAGTCTGCTCTGTTCCCCAGAAAATGTTGAAAAGCAGAGAGGCACATATGCCATTTTCACTTATTGATTGCGCAATCTGTTGAACGTATTAGAAGTTTTAGAAGGAAGTTGCGTACCTGGGGAGTCTACAGCCTCGGGACTCACTAGAGGAAATATGAATGGCTGGGAGCATGTGACAAGCCCAGGGCTTCTGATTCAGCAGTGTTGCAGGCCACATCTCAGACAGTTGTCAGCTCGGCTGAGAAATCGTGCCGAGTTGAACTAAGAATATCAAATGTAATTTTAGGTTTCTTCTATCCCTTGATATAATAAGCATCGTGGCTGAGAAAGTTCTGAACATCCATCCAGAAACAAGTTCCATGGAACCATCAGTAAATAATGTGCTCAAAAGATTAAAGTATTCTCTCTTGAAAATGTTATTTTCGTATCCCTCTGATTTCAGGCTCATTTCCAGTTGTCAGCACTCAGTTGGCTGAAAATAAATTAGTGCCCGAAAAATACAGTGCATTTTCAAATTAGTGCTGCAATTCTGTCCACTTAAATTTTGCTTGAAATAAAAATTATACAGAGAGATACTACAAATTTTGTTCTTATTGAAAGTTATAAAATTTTAAAATTATTTCTCTATATAAGTAAATAAATAGTGATTAGCAAATTTAGTAACCTGCCATGTAGGCCTGAGATGCAGTGTCTGCACCACATCAACAGCCAAATATTGTTCATTGTCATCATCCTCATGGCTCATTGATGTTTGCAAGACTCCAAATGTTAAGCAAACTGTTGGATATACACTCATGTATCTAAGGAAATAGATTTAAATAATGCAGATTTCTAAGCTAAGACACAGGAAAGGACAGAAATGAGAGCAGTGCCTTTAGCATTTCAATGAGCAATATGCAATGAGGGGTTTGAGATATAAAAACAGCCAAAAGCCAGTGGTGTAAATTAAACCACATCAAAGAAAATCTTAATGAATCTGAAGCCAACTCTGTAGATATTCTCCGCTAAGTGTATCTCTATTAAGTTTTCAGAAGAGAAACAGAACACAAGAAAACAAGTGTGTATTACTAGGTACTTTCTTAAAACCATATACTTTCACAGCCATGCAAATAAGAGCCAGAGTTCTAAAGGATGCCTAGGAGTTTGCATCCAAAGAAAAGGCTGTCCTGACTGTGCTCCCCTTAGTAAGGCAGGAAGGAAAAATAATGCCTTGTAGATTTTTCTTAACAGGATTGAAGTTAAAAATTACTTTCTGCTTAAAGTCATTAACTAAGAATTAAATTAACCAAAATGCTAACCATGTGAGATAATTAAGGTTGTACTTCAACAGGACTATTTTCCCTTGTAATTGTACAGGCATCAGATCCTA
Organism: Vicugna pacos; assembly: GCF_048564905.1. NCBI lineage: Eukaryota > Metazoa > Chordata > Mammalia > Artiodactyla > Camelidae > Vicugna > Vicugna pacos. Next base: position 63,519,218 of record NC_132991.1, on the reverse strand, counting down.
ACAACTTTCCTCTTTTTTAACTTACAAATATATTGATGGAAGCATGAGAAAAATGAATGTAATTGAATTTCTTCTAAAAAATGCATTTGCATACTGCTTTGTTTCTATTCCAGTGTTTCTGTGGTTATTTTGACTTGTCTGAGGGGAATATAAAGATAATGTCTATTATGCAGTAGGTGTGTCAGAGCATACGATTCATTTAAATCAAGGGGAAAATTGCTTAAGGGATAGTTGAAATTCAGTGGCTACTGAAGCATGGAACATTCACTGTCTCCCATCCTCCATCAGCTTGGTCTTGCCAGTTCCCCTCCATCCTGCTGTGCTGCTTCTGTGGTCCTGTGTCCTTGTGCAGGTGTTTGTCTTGTCTGTCTGATCTTGTCTGTCTTGTCCAGTTCTCCCTGCAGTTTCTTCCTGTGTGTCTGTTTGTAGATGAAGGGGCTGAGGATCAAGTGGGTCCTCTACACAGGTTCCCCAGCCACGAACCTGCCACCAGCGGGGAGAGGCGTAGACTCCTAGCCCCCTCCATCTCGGTGTCTGTGCCTGATGATGACCCTTGCAATTCCGATGAGGAGTACTATGAGCATCCTTTGTTCAGCTCACAATGGACTGCCTCTAGTGCGCTCCCCAGTGTCCCAGCGCAGAGTGCAGAGGCCCACTTAGGCCAGGAGAAAGGTGAACCCAGCATGGTCCCCTTTTGCTCCTCCTCCCCAGCCTGCAGCTTTGACCACATGCATCATACTAAGTGTGCCATCACATGTGGGGTGGGAGGGACAGGAGCCTGTTTTTCCATATGGAGGTGAAGTCCCTACATAGCTTATGTCTGTCTCCATACCTCAACAATTTATAGGTAGGAAGCCTTATTTGAGACATGGGGGTACTTCCTTTTTTCTGTATCATTGCTTCTGAGAAGGAAGCAAAAAAAGTTCAAATGAAGTATGACTTCTTTCTGCCTCTTGCAAATAAATCACTAGGGGAAAAATATATTCTTTTACCCAAACCAAAGAAGATGACCTTGAATACAATTTTTCCCTTGGATGCATAATATTACTAGGACCAGACTTAAATAGAATTAGGCTTCTTTTTAGTGCTATGTTAATATGATAGCTTTTTAAAGGGGAACGATTGAAGAATCTGTTTAAGGTAGAGTAAATGTTATGGAATGAATTTATTTCTCCAAATCACTTGGTCATCTACAGAAACAATAGAGACTTCCCTGAGTGACTAAATCTTGGTCCAAATTGATATAAATAGGATAAAAGGAAGGAAATGCTCCAACACTTTGGTCATTCCAGCCTCATGAAGTTGGAGACGCTAGGGTATAATTGGCTCTTGTGAGGATAAAATAAGTGGGCAGTGGGCTGCAATTTGCCTCATTCTAACAAGGTAGTTTTTATAAGGAAAAAATTAGAGCTAATTTTGTTCTTGTTTACTTAAGTGAAGAGGTTATTTTCAAATAGGGAAAAATAACTTGCTTAAGGAAAGAGTTTATTTTCAGATGGAACAATATTTAATGTAAGGGTAGATGATTCCAAGGCAATGGGAAATGAACTCGTAGTTCACCAACTACATTCATGATAATAAACTCCTTCAGGAGTCCTTTGGAAGACAAAGAGCTCAATGGCTCAGACACTCTGATAGGGAAATATAATCAATATTGAATAAAACTAAGGAAACATAAAACAATTCAGAAAAATATGTGAATTTGTGAATAAAGAACAGTTGTTGAAAATAAACATGATTTATACAAAGTGAGAAAATGGAAAGCTAAAAAGTTACATGGATTTGGAAAACATGTAAATTAAGTTGATTAGATTCCATCCAATAAGGTGACATTAGTAAAGCAGTTACATTAAAAGTCTCTTAGCTGTAATCAAAATCTCTAATTCTATGACATAATAAAAATGGCCTTAATAATAAATTAGAATCTGAATGTTTAAGATGTTACTGACATAATTAAATTACAAAAATGAAAATGTCTGAGTGCTAAATGTGAGGAAATAGAAGTAGTTCTCTTTTCCCCTTCTAAGAGTTTTAATATTTCTCAAAAAAATCCTTTCCTTTCCATCTGTAGTCTTTCTCATAGGACCATTTAAACAACGTATAATTGTTTCATAGGAATTTTATAAGAGTCTTCCATTTGCAGAACTGTAAAACAGCTTAGATGTTTCCCTGAAATTTCTCGAGCAATAAAATGGGATTTATTTTACTGGCATTTGAAGGGTAAATGAGAAACAAATGAACACAATAATTCATAGCCTTTAGAAACTTATTTTTTTACATTGTAACTGTTAACACTTTTCTGTGTGATATACATCAACTGGGAGGATATTTTGGCAGTTTTGTTGCCACTCAATTATCTTTCCTTACTGGTTTTGTTTTCAATTGCAGAAATGAGACTTTATGATAATATGCACATTTTCTTATTCATTGTCAAAGGGAACTCTACAAGAACTACGTTACTGATATTTCTGTGGTTTAAACAATATGATAACAGTTGCGTTCCAGAGGTAGACTTTTCTAAGTAGTAAGTGAAATTAAATTTTACCTGGACCTTGTTTTTTCAAAATATTTTACTTACTCCTCAAAAATTTTTATATTTTCCAATCATAAAATGCAATGAAATTAAAACAGATTGAGCTAGCTAGTCTTTTGCCTTAAAAATACTAAATAAATTACAGTTTAAATAGTCCTGATGGATTTCATAATAAAGCTGATAATAAGGTAGTTGATTGGATATTATTTTGAGGCCAGGATTTGTATTCCCAAAGATTTTTTTTAGTGAAGTTTGTATGTTTTAAATACAGTAATCAGAAATTCGTTATGTAGGGGCTTCCTGCATTGGAGAAAACAGCACATATCTAACAAATTTGAAGGTTTTTTTCAGTACATCATCAGTGCATCTATCTTTTCATAACCATCTGTTATCCAGCAGCCCCATTTCTTATTTCCAGCAAGCTTTCCACATGTGTATAACTTACTGCCATTTGCACTGAGGGTAACAGAGCAATAAAACCCTTTCAGCTCTCAAGTTTTAAAATAAATAGCCTTTTAATGAGACTTTAAAAGGCATCATCATTAGCAGATTATACATACTAATTTTGCAAACAATACATAATGTCCGTTGTATTAGGATATTAATTTGCTCATCCAAATGGTAAAAGAGGTTCTCGTGAGGTCAATATAATGGAGCTGAAAGTGTTCATTAAATAATATTTCTGTTGTTTCGTGTGTTGTTCTGTGGTCATGATGTCAACATCTTTTTCATCCCTAAGAAGAAGAAGCGCTAGAGAGTCCAATGGCTGAGGAAGAGAAACCTGCCACTCTTCCTGGGAAAGAGTGTGGGGCTGCCAAGGCCTCAGACCAACACAAGGGCCTCAGTGAGGGCCAAGTGGAGTCTAGTACGGAGGCCCAAATAGTTCCTGAAGAGAGTGCCCCAGCAGGGGCCCCCCAGGAGGAAAGTGTAAAAGAGGTCACGGAGGTGTCTGCAGAAGTAAAAACCCCTTCCTCTGCCGGGGAAGGTGTGTCTTTCTTAGGATCTGCATGTGTGTTGTTGCAAATGATCTCTCCAGCAGCTTACCAACCTGATGCCTTTCCAATGCTGTTCCATCGCTGGGTCTTCTCATGATGCCAAGACCACTGTTTTTAAACTTAATGAGCAGACATTGTGGCTTGTGCAGGTGCTGTGTGGCAGCTTGGTTTTCCACTGCTGCAGCCGATTCCTGGTTTGACTTTGCCATGATACAATACGCTTTGCAGCCAGGCTGATGACGCTGTGTGAGCTTTTTTTCCCTGCCTCCCCCCCCCCGCCCCCATCTCAAATGTTTGCCAGTCACATTGCTAATACATGTATATTTTTCTTTTTATTTGAGGGGGGACAGCAATTCATATGCTTTCTTTCAAATCGTAGAGTTGAATTTTGGCACATACAGGCTTCAGTGGTCGAATTGTTTTTGTTTGCAACCGCAATGTGCTGTATTTTTTTATGCTTCAATGAATACTGGTTTGGTTTCCTTAAAAGTTCCTGCTGATGCTTCTCATATCATTTCCTTTCCATGGCAGCCAACACCTTTGATCATCGCCATATCTCTTGAGTTTTCATTCATCTAACCTTTGCTACAAAGTTCATAAGATATTTCCTTTCTGTTGTGACAACAGGACACACAAGTATCTAAGATAATGATGACCCATACACTTGCTCTTTAAGAGATGATTGAATTTTATTATTTTCCCCCAAATCTTTTTCGGATAACTACATTTAGCCTTAGTGACCACAATGAAATAACTTTGACGTTAAGAGACAAGTGAGACTCTGAAGCCTTTTGGATTGATGAACAGATTAAAATTTAAAAGAGTCATTTAATTTCTGTGAAGCATCTCCAAAGCCAGGACTGGTCAGTGCTTCACTAGTTGGTCATGTTCCAAGGAATGAGGTCATTTCAAGGAGAGAAAGATATTTTAATGTCTTTTTAAAATCATGTTACTCACATGACTTCCCAGTATTAATAGTATATTCAGATTTTCTCACATCTACCATACACACTAAGTAATGATTAGGACTTAAGAATTTTGAGATGTGGTAGAAATTGACTTGTCAATATTTAGGTCATATCATATAAAGTCAATAACATTTATTTGTATTAATGACGTTTAATTTCTGATGACTTCTAAAACTTTATTCTAGTAACCTTTCAGTGCCCAGAAAATTGGTCCTGGCATTTGTTGATCAAGTTAACTGAAACTATTTAACACATATTATTATAAATTAATTGGCTTCTGCCCATGGCCTGCCGATTCACTTTTAAATGAGAAAACAAATGCTTCATTGATTGCAGTAGAATTCAATTCTTTTCCATATTTAGATTAGTATATAGATTTTTTGTACCCTGACATTGGTTATATATTCAGTATTCTTTAATTTGTAATTTTTAGAAGGCACGTGAAATTTTTTTCTACTATGGTACACATCACATACTGTTTAGAGAGACCAAACAAAGAAAAAAAGATTACTCAAAATGTACTCTTATTACAATTCCTGTACACATTAATTCACGATGGCAATTCATTTTAGCAATCATACAAATAAATCTCAGTCCTGACATTTTCATATTGATGTTTAGATGAGTAGCATGCTTGCATGTTTCATAGTTTTTCTTTATACCCTACCATTCATTTGTCATTTCAAAATACAATTTTAAGCTTATTGCCTGAAAGCACTTGCCTATTATTTGTTTAAAAATCAACCCAATTACTTCAGGTTTACTTACAGCCTCGAAGATGGAGTTCCCAGATCAACAGGAATTGACTCCCTCTCCAGCCGAGCCATTAGACAAGAAGGAAAAGGAGTCAGAGAAAGAAAGTAAGCCTGGTGAAGACCTTAAACATGCTGCCTTAGTTTCTCAACCTGAGACAACTGAAACTTCCCCCGAAAAAAAGGACATGCAAGGCACAGGAGAAGAGCAAGCACCACCCACTCTGTTTGGGCACAGTTTCGAAGCCAGCCTAGAAGATATGAAACAGAAGACAGAACCAAGCCTAGGGGTACCTGATATTGGCCTTCCTGCAGAGCCCCCAGCTGCAAAAGAGCAAAAGGACTGGTTCATCCAAATGCCAGTGGAAGCCAAAAAGGATGAGTGGGGTTTAGTTGCTCCAGTATCTCCTTGCCCCCTAACACCCATGAAGGAAAAAGACGTACTGGAGGATATCCCAAAATGGGAAGGGAAACAATTTGATTCTCCCATGCCAAGTCCCTTTCAGGGTGGAAGCTTCACTCTTCCTTTAGGTGTTGTGAAGGATGAAGTCATTGCAGAAGCATCACCCTTTGCCCCTGCCCTATTACAGCTGGATGACAAAAGATCTCTGGAAGAAACTGGTATCCTAGGGACAACCAAAGATAGTTCTAAAGTTGAAGAGCTTCAGAAGGATCAACCTGACAAAATGACAGAAACACCAGCCTCAGAGGCAATTACCTCACCCAAAGATGCTCACATTTCAATTGTGGAAGAATGTGTCCCAGAGAGAGTTTTAGAAGAGAAAGGGGCAATAAAGCAAGAGAGTATGCAGATAAAAGAGACTCCCACCCTCATTGGACAGGAACCTACACTTACTGAAAAGGAACCTCACCTAAAACTCGAAGAAAAACCTACCGTATCTGACAAAGAAGCCACACCTAAAGAGAGCGAACCCCCAAAATTGACAGATGAAGAAATAGGTGTAATTCAGCCCTCCACAGAGCACACTTACTCAAAAGTAGACCAGAAAGGCCAGGAACCTACCACAGATATACCAAAACAGGACTCATTCCCTGTAAGTTTAGAGCAAGCAGTTACTGATTCAACCATGACCTATAAGACACTGGAGACAGTCATGACCGAACCAGCTGTACTGAGTGAAAAGAGTGCAGCCCAGGAGCCTTTTGAAGAAAAAGTTGCTGACAAAGACAGTAAAGTTGAAGCCGTTGGAGCTGTGACATCAGCTGAGCTTGACATGCCATTTTATGAAGATAAGTCAGGAATGTCCAAGTACTTTGAAACATCTGCTTTGAAAGAAGAAGTGACAAAAAGCATCCAGCCAGGCAGTGATTACTATGAACTGAGCGACACAAGAGAAAGTGCCCAAGAGTCTTTTGATACCGTGTCTCCCACATATAAAAATGGCGACAAGGGTCTTCCGGCAGATAGAGAATCCCAGCCCAGCGTTCCAGCACAAGAGGCAGGGTATAGCACTCTTGCACAAAGTTATCCATCTGAGTTGCCTGAAGAACCCAGTTCTCCTCAAGAAAGAATGTTCACTATTGATCCAAAAGTGTATGGGGAGAAAAGGGATCTCCACAGTAAGAATAAGGATGATTTGACACTAAGCAGGAGTTTAGGACTTGGTGGTAGGTCTGCAATTGAACAAAGAAGCATGTCAATCAATTTGCCCATGTCTTGCCTGGATTCTATCGCCCTTGGATTTAACTTTGGTCGGGGGCATGATCTTTCTCCACTGGCCTCTGATATTCTAACCAACACTAGTGGAAGCATGGACGAAGGGGACGATTACCTTCCAGCCACAACGCCTGCAGTGGACAAAGCCCCTTGCTTCCCAACAGAAAGCAAAGAAGAAAAAGAGCAGATAGAGGGAGAGAAAGCTCCAGGAGAGGAAAGTACCCAAGTGGAGACAACGTGTGAGTCACCTTTCCTAGCCAAAGATTATTACAAAAATGGCACTGTCATGGCCCCTGACCTGCCTGAAATGCTGGACCTGGCAGGCACAAGGTCAAGATTAGCTTCTGTGAGTGCAGATGCCGAGGTTGCCAGAAGGAAGTCTGTCCCATCAGAGACTGTGGTGGAGGAGAGCAGCACTGGCTTGCCCCCCGTCACTGATGAGAACCATGTCATTGTTAAAACTGACAGTCAGCTTGAGGACCTGGGCTACTGTGTATTCAATAAATACACAGTCCCACTCCCATCACCTGTCCAAGACAGTGAGAATTTATCTGGGGAGAGTGGGTCCTTTTATGAAGGCACTGATGATAAAGTGCGGAGAGATTTGGCCACAGATCTTTCATTGATTGAAGTCAAACTGGCAGCTGCTGGAAGAGTCAAAGATGAGTTCAGTGCTGAGAAAGACACATCCCCACATATCCCTGGTGACAAATCGGGACTGGGTAGGGAGCCTGATCAGGAGAGGAAAGCTAATGATAAGCTGGATACTGTGCTGGAAAAAAGCGAAGAACATGCTGATTCAAAAGAACATGACAAGGAAATGGAAGAGGCGGGGGATAAAGTTGAAACTTTTGGGTTAGGAGTAACCCTCCAGGAATTGTCAGCCAAAGAACTGACTGTATCAAAAGATGCATCACCTCTCGTGGCTGAGAAAGTGGAGAAAGTTCTTAGTTCAGTGCCAGAGGCAGCTGAGGTTGAACCATCTAAAAAAGCTGAACCAGAACTAGATTTTGCTGCAAAGAAAGCTGACCAGGGTCAATTAGATGTTAAAATCAGTGACTTTGGACAAATGGCCTCAGGGCTAAACGTAGATGCGGGAAAAGCAACAGAGCTGAAACTTGAGGCTACCCAGGACCTCACGCCTTCATCTGCAGCACCTCAGGAGGCAGATGCGTTTATGGGAGTTGAGTCTGGCCACGTGAAAGAAGGCGCCAAAGTTAGTGAGACAGAAGTCAAGGAGAAGGTGGCCAAGCCTGACCTGGTGCACCAGGAGGCGGTAGACAAAGAAGAATCCTACGAGTCCAGCGGTGAGCATGAAAGCCTCACCATGGAGTCCTTGAAAGCTGATGAGGGCAAGAAGGAAACTTCCCCAGAATCTTCTCTAATTCAAGACGAGATTGCCATCAAATTGTCTGTGGAGATTCCCTGTGCACCTGCTGTTTCAGAAGCTGATTTAGCCCCAGATGAGAAAGCCGATGTCCAGATGGAATTTATTCAGCCGCCAAAAGAAGAAAGCAAAGAGACCCCAGATATATCTGTCACCCCCTCCGATGCTGCAGAGCCATTGCCAGAAGCCGCCAGAGCGGAACCAGCAGAGGCTCCGAGCGAGGAAGAAGAGATAGAAGCCCAGGGAGAATACGATAAGCTGCTCTTCCGCTCAGACACCCTTCAGATTACCGACCTGGGCGTCCCAGGTGTCAGGGAGGAGTTTGTGGAGACGTGCCCAGGTGAGCACAAAGGAGTGATTGAGTCCGTTGTAACAATCGAGGACGATTTCATCACTGTAGTGCAAACCACAACTGATGAAGGGGAGTCGGGCTCCCACAGCGTGCGTTTTGCAGCCCTGGAGCAGCCTGAGGTGGAGAGGAGGCCATCCCCCCGTGCCGAAGAAGAGCTGGAAGTCGAAGAGGCAGCTGAAGCCCAGGCTGAACCCAAGGAGGGCTCCCCAGAGGCTCCGGCTTCCCCAGAGAGAGAAGAGGTTGCACTCTCAGAATACAAGACAGAAACCTATGACGATTACAAAGACGAGACCACTATTGATGACTCCATCATGGATGCGGACAGCCTCTGGGTGGACACTCAAGGTGTGCAATCTTTTTTTAAATTTTCTTTCAAATAAAACCCAGTAACCTAAAGGAATTTTTTTTGTTTTAAATATTTTACAATGTCCCTTTGTTTCTTGATTTTGCACTTTGTTAACTAGATGAAGGATGTTGTACATTTGTTACTAATGATGTCACTGTTGTTGTTGTTGTCATGGTTTGCTTTGATCCGCAGATGATGATCGGAGCATCATGACAGAACAGTTAGAAACTATTCCTAAAGAGGAGAAAGCTGAAAAGGAAGCTCGGAGACCATCTCTTGAGAAACATAGAAAAGAAAAGCCCTTTAAAACCGGGAGAGGCAGAATTTCCACTCCTGAAAGAAAAATAGCTAAAAAGGAACCTAGCACAGTCTCCAGAGATGAAGTGAGAAGGAAAAAAGGTTCATTTCACAATCACTTCTTTAAGAAAATGTTTTTGAAATAGTTCATTATTACTCTTTTGTAGAAGAAACTGCATAATCGTGGTAACTATTGATGAAATTTCGTTTGGTTTTGCTCCAAGTGTTCATTTTTTTCCTGATGGTATGCTTTTTGTGTTTTCTCATTCATAGCAGTTTATAAGAAGGCTGAACTTGCTAAAAAAACAGAAGTTCAGGCCCACTCTCCCTCCAGGAAATTCATTTTAAAACCTGCTATCAAATATACTAGACCAACTCATCTCTCCTGTGTTAAGCGGAAAACGACAGGTGACTGTTCAATTCTGCAATGTGGCTGGCAAACATAGACACGTGTTTTTTTTTTTAACCTCATTACTGTGGCAGCTTCATTTTGTTTTTCTTCCAAGAATCTCAGCAGTCATGAACAATTTCGCTATTAAGTGTCTTGTATCATTCTTCTTTTTTTTCCTTCCCTCCCTGCAGAAGAGGTCATGACCATCTGTTTCTTTGTCATGCTCAGACTTAACAGTGATTGTATCTTGGCATTGTGCTCTAGTGTCACGTTCTGGGGATTCCTATTTTCATTCTGTGTGTTTGGTTAGATGATGGCGATGAATATAACCGTGGTATGCATTCTCATTATTTTGCTTATTTATCTCCCTCGTGCTTCAACCCATATGTACGTACTTGTCCTATTTTCTATATTGTTACTGCCAAATCTGTTACTGATGTTGATAAATTTCCTGAGAACCACCAAGAATGCAGAGTGATTTTGAGATGGAAAATGCAAAGCAAATCTGGGGTAAAATTGTGGTTGGAGTTATTTTGCTTTTGGATGAAAGGGGAAAAAATAAAGGAAAATGAAATTGTCTAGTAATCCCATCAGATTTTATTTTTCATATCCCAAATTAGCCAGGCTTTCAAACGATGTTATTGTATCTCTTAACTGACATTTTATCCATGGGATTTTTTAAAATATGTTGGATCCAAACTGCTATATTTCCCTATATAATTTAGTATTCAGAATTCTAGGATAAAACTCCTTCCCTCTAAATATCTTAGAATGTGGTTTATTTCTATTTTGCTACCTTCTTATTGTTCTGTCTTCTTCAAATATACCTGTTTTTTACTGTTTACAAAAGTAGTAGCATGAAGGAGTGAAACATGGTACAAACTATAATGAAAGCCCATACATAATATCTATAATGCAAACTCTATTCCTAAATTTCAGGGCAAAGCATTTATTTTAATGTACAGTTATAGTAGGATAATCTTAATTTAGAATATATTTCATTTTAGCATTGATTATGGGGCACACTTGGAGTCTACAAAAGAAGATATTCAGATTGCTAAATCAGAAAGGAATATTTTCCTTCCCATTATACATTAGAAGTGCCTTTATGTAAATCTTTGGATGGCTTTAAAGGGTTAAGAGCAGCATTAACCCTTGGAAGAGAAAGAAAATCAAGGCAATCGATGGTAGCCACTAAATATTTCAAGTATTTTTATTTGTGTTCTTCATATAGGAATCATTTCATGTGCTTTTTTTCCCAAGATCTAGTGTGTTAAGGCAGGATTTGAAAGTGGAAGGCTTGTAATTATAAACAAACTTTGATGATGAAAGTTTAGAGTGAGGAGTTCCTCTAAGTTAAGAGTTAAGGATTAACATGACATCTCTAAATCTTATAGCCCATCTTAGTACATTTTCACTGAACTTGGAATGTTTCTTCTAGTTAGACAAATGATTGCACAGGTAGAATCTCTTGGTTTGGGCATAAAAATCCTATATACCACCTGAAAAGGTGAAAAATATATTAAGATTGTACAATATCAGAAGAAATATCAAATGGTTTGGTGAAGTGCCTGTGTGTCATTGGTATTCAGTTTGCCACACTGAGAGTATACTGCCTTTTTAATTCATTCATTAAAGGAAATTTAAGAGCTTTGGTCTAATTAGGATCCTCGCTTTTTTCTTTTCAAATATTAAGATACTCAAACAGAGAGCATGTATCAAACAAGAGTGCCATTGGCTTACAGCGAAGTATCCTTGTCACAGAAACGTGAGATGTAGTATAAAAGCAGTAAAGAGGCATCATTCATGATACTTCTTTAAAAAAATTAGTTTCAGAATCATGAATACTCTTACTAGCCAGTCCTAAATTGCATAGAGCATATCGTAGACCATTATTTTGTGTTAAACTGCATATGACCTAAGAAACCTTTTTGAAACTCATTTGGAGTGCTTATAAGGGTAAACACTTTTTTTCTAAGGGTTTTTCTCTTGTGAAAGAAAACGAAGGTGGAGCTTATGCCTTTTATTTTCTAAGCCCAATTTTTAAATAAGGATGGTTTTCCAAAACACAAATGGTTATGTTCAATCATGAAAGATACTTAAGTCAGGTCAGGAAAGTTGTCAACAGAAATTATTGATAGAGGTGGTGGAGTTGAAAATTGAAACCAGAGGTATAAAACAGCACGAAGAGAAACAACAGTAACAGATGTGGTCATAATTTCCTCCAGGAAGTGCATGTGTAAAACATATTCTATATTACTGAACTTAAAATTCCTCTCATGTTTTCTTTTCTTGACAAGCTATTTTTCTTCCTTTACCTTCTTACATGGTGCGTTTCCCATCAAGCAAATGTGTCATTCATATTGTGAAATGAAGGGGTGCAGAGGGAAAGGGGTTGGCACATGTGACAGTTTAGAGTATAAAATGCAGAAATGTCCGTAGGTATGCCAGTGGCTACATAAAGAGAGTTTGGGAATCTCCGTGAATACTCTTTATATGATACCAACCCCAGCAACCAGTCACTCTCCTTTTCCTTAAATTCTGCAGCATTCAGATTACTGTTCTGTGATTTCCATTCCAAAGGATCTATCTGTATCTATAGTAATAAGAAGGTACAGTGGTAACAGATGGAAAATGACTTGGTGTGCTTACCTGTGCTCTGGTAAACACCAGGTTGTGTTAATTAGCACATGCTATAGTGGGAGCCACATCCTATTATATTATTATTCAGATTTCTTTAGTTACTGAATTTGAGTCTCAGTATAAGCAAAATCCGTTTTGCATTTGTTGACACAACTAAATATCCGAAAGGTGTTATAAATGTACTTCCAAGGTCTTTAGCCACTAAGTTTGGGGTTGTTTGTTTGTATCTTCTCTTTCAACAGCAGCAGGTGGTGAATCAGCTCAGGCTCCCAGTGTATTTAAACAGGCAAAGGACAAAGTCTCTGTGAGTAAAATAACCTTTTCCTTGTTCTTCATTTGAAGTTCTCTTTGGTATTAGTGGCAATGTTTTAATAATTTTAGATATAACTTAGACTTTAGAGGTTTACTCTTTTAAATCATTTTAAATCATTCACTCACCCAGAAGGATTCTCAGTGTAAGCATGTCCTAGTATCTTTTGGAATGTGATGGTGGTTGGTGAGGGCAGAGCTGGGATGTAGGCTGCCTCTTTGTTAGTAAGACAAAAACATATGAAACAATACAATGATCTGGCTAATTGGGGAGCCCAATTTATTTACTTTTCATAGAATCAAGATAAACCATTATGATCAACACAACTATATTTTACAACATTTAAGAATATGAGAAAAACAGTGTATATGAGCAAAAATAAGTAATGTATTATTTATTATCCTTATCTAAAGATAATTGCAGTTACCATTTTGATGTAAAATCTTTTAATTTTTTTCTACACATTTATACGTTTAATAACAAAGATGAAAATACTGTGTATCAGTTTTTCAATTAAACAGTAAAAAGATTTCCATGTCATTAAACAATTCTTGTACATCATTTTAGTGACTACATAATATGCATTTTACTTTTTTATGATGATATACTTAATCAATTTCCTTTATTTGACATTCAAACTGCTTTTCTATTATTTTAGCAATATTACTGTAGAAATCTTTTGGCTAAACCTATGAATGTATCCATATGCATTTCCTTAGGAATAATTTTCTAAGGAAAAATCATTGTTTAAAGAAGAAAGTCCATATTTAAAGTTTTTGCTACATATTATCAAATTGTCCTCTAGAAAGGTTCTCCAGCTGCATATGAACTTTTATGTCCTCTAGCTGTAAATGAACATGCCTGTGTTCATCATTATTACTAGATATTCCTATATCTTTTCTATATTTGCCAAGTTATGGAGATGAAATTTTTTATTGTTTTAATTTGATTGTATTAATGTTTAGCTTCTTCTATGTTTGTAAGTCTTTTATACTTCTTGTCTTGTAAATTTTATTTTTTATATTATTAATTATGTTTTTAAAACTTTTGAAAGACCAAAGTCAGCACGAAATATGTTACTTCTTTCTCACTGAAAGAAAAAACTTAAAAGACTACTAATGAAATCCTAAAATTACAACAAATAAATTGAGTGATGTTAATTAGTAATGTATCACAATGTTCTGGGTCTTAGCCATCATATATGTTATGTACATCATTATTATTTGTTTAGCTTTTTAAAAACTGATAAAATTTTAGACTTCTGCTTTTTATTGTGAAAAATAGGAATCCATTTTCAATGACAGCCAAACCTTTTATATCATCTTGAACCCAAGGGACTTTATATTGATAAATATATATATGTATATTTGATCTATATATATTTTTTTTCAAACATATTCCTGAACATATGGCAAGCAATAGAATCAATTTATTGCTTTGGTAATTGTCGCCTTTATTTTGACCACACTGTTGTTTCAAGGTTTGTACTCTTTACCTTCTGTTTCTGATGGGGAGCTAGTAGTTTGTGTTGGTTAAGAGCATGGCTGTGAAATAGACTAGGTCCAAATTTTGAACATTTATTAGCTATATGATCTTTTCCTTCCTGTGTCTTAATTTTTTGAAAATAAGGGGAGGAGTAAAAATTCCTGTATCATAAGTGAGTTATGAACATTAAATATGATAATTTTATAAAACAGTACACTCTATAGTGCTTAGAACATAGTATTTATTCAATAAACAGAATAGTTGTTGTTATTGTTATTATTATTATTATTATTATTATTATTATTATTATTATTATTATTAAAATAGTGGTTAGGAAAGGAATTTTTAAGTGTACCTTGTTTGAAAAACCTTTGGGAAATTTCAAGTCCCTTGGTCTTCAAGTAACTAAAGAAGAATTAAGCATTCAGTGCTTACACCTCAGACAGAAACCATATGCATCTGACACGAAACTAACTTTTTTTTCCCCTGTAAATGCCCATCTCATCCTTCTGGAGAGACTAGACCACCATTCTTTCCAGCTTTTTTCCTCATTTTTCCTTGTAACCTGATCCTCCTCCTATGTTTCCTAAAACCTTGTTTATCTCTGATACTCAGTTCATCCATCAGTACAGTTCTCTCTGATTTTTTAATTGATCTTTATTGTGAACCGGATCTATAATCCTTTGTTTCATTTGGGTTTGTTTGTTTGTTCATTTTATCTTGTGTTTGTTTTATAGCAAGAGATTAGTAGTTGTCTTTCATAATTTGAAGCAATCCAGTTACTGTATTTTTCTTTCCTATACCACACTTGAAATTCGCGGTTTTGTGGGTAGCATCAATCAAAAAAGAATGACCTGCGGTGACCCAGTTACATTTCCCACTCAAGGTGCTGGGTCTGTAAAACCAAAAGTGATTTGTGCAATCTGTGAATACTGATGCCTCTATTGAAGTGGCTTTGGAGTTAAAAAGGAGACAAAAATCTTAGATTCAATTTCTGTTTTTGTAACAACTAAATCATTTTAATTATTGGAAGGTAAAATCTCCTCAGCTTTGCCATACTTGTCTGTATTTTTAACAGTCTCCCATGAGATGTGTGGCATTCCAGCCTAGCTTTCTCCAAAAGCCGTATATATACATTCAACCCACTTACACTTGGACTTGTCAACAGTTTCCCCAGGCATTATCAACACCTGTAAGATAAGTCCTGTGGTTTTTATGGGCAATCTATTCAGTGCTAACTTTCATTTTTAGAACTTACAACACATTATACAAACTGTAGTCTATACATAAAAATGTTATTCTATGGTATAACTTGGTCTCTGGTATGCCTCTTACTCATAAAATGAACTCATTATATATAAAATCTGCAATTTTCTAATGAAATCAGGGTAGATAATCTGAAAACACAATTTCTCAGCTTAGAAAAGTATTTTCCATTATTAGGCCTTAAATATACTTTGTTCTAAAGTTCTTGAAATGCAATCAAAATATCGATTATACATACCATTTAAGGGCTGTGTTTAGTAAAAGAATAATTCCAATAGACTCTCAAGGTATTGGTATCATTATAAGACCTATGGGTTAATCAGAGACCTTATGCATAGAATTTATAAGTAATATTTTAATCTATAGTCTCACTATATGAGTATTCTTAAGTTAGTTCTAGTTAAAAAGAGTTCAGTGAAAATCTCTTGTTCTCACATAAATATACATCTCTATCATTGGTTATAACCACTTATCATGTGTTCTGATTAAAAGTAGTCATTTAATTTCTTATATGTCTATGTGTTTTTTTTAATTTTCCTTTTGCTTCATAGTTTGGTTTATTTTGTGCTTTTGTTTGTTTTCTTTCATGGCTAGAATTCTACCTTGTCAAAGATTCCTGCCTTACAGGGTAGCACAAAGTCCCCACGATGCAGCTCAGCCAGCCCTAGTACGACTAAAAGGGCTACATTTTCTGACAGTTTATTAATACAGCCCAGCTCAGCGGGCTCCACAGACCGTTTGCCATACTCAGAATCAGGGAACAAGGTAAGGCAGCAAGTCAATCAAAGGTGCAGAAAGGAACATAATTTGGGAGAAGGGTATAGGATGCAATTCAGTACCTGTATGAAAGCAGAAGCTTTCAGTTCTAAAGTGTTTGACATACAAACAACAGACCTTATTAAAAACAAAGACAAATTGAATGTTTCAATAGTTATGAATAGTTTAATCATTAAAAAATAGAAAATGTCTTTTTCTAAAGTATACCATGCATAATTAATTTACTATTTATTTGATATTTAATAAGCATACAAATAAAATATATTATGTAATATTACATATATACAATATTGTATACTCTAATAACACTAAATTATATTATACATAATATAATAAATAATTTGGACTCAGCGTCAGACACATCAGGATGTCATGCTAATTCTGCTATCCACGAACTCGGTGATCGTGGAAAAATTATGTCAACTGATGAAACCTGTTTCCTCAGCTCTAAAGTAAATATAATATTTTCTTGGTAAAGATTAAATTATAAAAGTATGTAAAGTGCTTAGCGTTCCTGTCACATAAGTGCACAGTACATGGGAGTAGCCACCATTAAATAAGTGGTTGAATTTGCATACAGTGCCCTACTGCCAGCCCTTTCTGATTCGTACTTTATCATGCTGATGAAGGTTTTTCAGTAAGATTACTAATTACAGAAAACTTAACTGAGTACATTCATTTTACTCATGTTATCATCTAGAATTTGAATTTCACAATCAATTTTTGGCACTAACTCCAAAGTAATATATTTTTATAAAACCTCTAGGCAAATCGAAACTCCAAGTTTTGAAGCAGAAATGCTTCTAAGTATATCAAATTCAGTAGGATGTTTTAAAAGAAATTCATCTATAAGCACAGGAGGAAAAATTAGCCAGAGCAATGTAATCACTTTATATCATTAAAACGAAGATTCACAAGAACCCAACATTATTTCGTTTTCCCCAATCAGGATGGAGTAACCAAGAGCCCAGAAAAGCGCTCTTCTCTGCCGAGACCGTCCTCCATTCTGCCTCCTCGCCGGGGTGTATCGGGAGACAGAGATGAGAACTCCTTCTCTCTCAACAGTTCTATCTCCTCCTCAGCACGGCGAACCACTAGTAGGTTTATTTTGGTTTGGCTTCCTTTTCAATCATTTTTAAAAAATCCTTTAAGTGGAGTAGCTTATAATGTATTTATATTTTACATTTTCAAATAAAACATGCATTAAAAGTATATTATATTGGTCCTAAGAATCAGAAATCCAGACTACCAAGGGGTCCAAAACAACTGTTGAGTCAAAACAACTGATGGAATAAATGAATACATGCTGCCTTATTATCCATTTAATCAGTAGAGTAAACCAATACCCAGGGATTTCTTTAAATATAGATCTATTATATAAGCTAAACCTTTGTTAGAATTCCAAATTCTAAAATCTAACTAAAAAATCAACAATCAAAAATCAAGGATCCTGCTCAATTTGTTAAGAATTTGCATTCCAGTGGGGCTGTAAACATAGCACATTCTGTGCAATAGCTTTGATCTCTTCTGATTTCATAATGTACTGGTTGGCGATTATCACAGTTTATGTAAAGAATATAAAAATGTTCCAGTCATTATCCACTTATGTGTCCGTTGCTACCAAAACCATCTAGTAATTCAAATTATTTTCACAAATGTGTTTCTATTACCACAAAAATAAATACCATTTACTGATCACATATAGATGCTAAAATCTTAACACACTTTTTTTAGTCAATTTAATTAACAATGCTTATGGTTAGGTATTTAAAAACTCATTAAATCTACTGATGAGAGAACTGATCTTTTAAAGATAGTAACTTATCCAATACTACACAGCTAGTAAGTGGTTGAATTTGGCTTTTAGCCCACTAATAAATTCACAACCTATCCTCTTAATATTTATTTGGAAGAAATAGTGCTAGGGAACTGTTCTGTAGAATCACTTGGAGAATACTATCCCTATCATTTAAAAACTATTACAAAATGATGGAAACATTTGGAGAATCACATCTCTGTCGTTCAAAATCCATTACAAAGTGGTGGAAATCGCTACTGCTATCACATCGTAGTTGACTTCGCGACTTATTTTTTAAATATTTAATAATAATTGCCCCACTTCAAGTGTGACTATTTTGTATGACACTTAAACAGTGTTTCGTTTTGTTTTGTTTTTTTGCCTACAATGAAAGTGCTTATTATAATGACAGCAATTGTGCCTTACACTGTTCCGTTTCGTGAGGCATTAACATCCTTTGAAATACAGGCTAGGAACACTTGGAAATCACTGTAACTCTTTTTCACCTTAACGCATATAAAGTATTCAGATGAACTAGCAAAGAAGACATTTCAGGGTTAGTAATCTCCAGAGAAAAGAATTTAACTTCAAATATCTGGAGTTGGAATTAGGCATCAGCAATAACACCAGGGATGTTGAGACAACATAAAGGCACCAAATGCTCCCCAAAGGCACACCTTGAATTTTGCTTGTATTTGTTGCTATGGAAGCAAAATGGCACTTTCTCCATAAATCCACGTGTTTGAGCCATTATGCTCTGCCTTTTAAAATGGATCTGTATACAAATTACTTTTTATGTTCTGAGCCAATTCTATTTTGTCCTTCTAACTTTACTTACATTCATAAGTATGCTGCATTGTATTATTTGGTAATAAACATAACTGATACTCCGATAATCTAAGAACATGGGTCTGTTTTATTTCTATAGCTAAAAGGCATAGGGACAACTAGCAGAGCAAGCAATTTGCTTCCTCCCATTTGCCTATCATCTTAACTGCACACTAGAATGTTCTAGCATTTTGTACAGCAATTGAAGATTTAAAGAAAATGCTATGCAGGAAGTTCATTTAGCCCAAGAAGAGGGAAAGATATTGTCATTTAAGAGTTGACAAGATGAATAAGAAAATAGTGTAATAGAGTAATCCATAAATGTTTTTAATTGTTTTAGTAACTTAGATCTAACCTTTTCTATTTCAGAACAAATAAACACTCAAATTTGTCATATTTGATGACTAGAACTAATTTGTTATAATAAAAATTGATCATATTTATGGAACAGCAGTGTTAAGACCTTCTTAATATTTGTGATTTTTTTCTGCTCATTCTCCAGATACAACACAAAACCTTCATCCTTTACTTTTTCAAAGCTTAAAGCCATTTTCTAGGGATAAAGAAAAAACTCTTACTATTAGAAAATTATATTTCTTTTAGTAAAAGTTGTTATGCACATCCAGAATATTCCCTCAACTCAATCTCTATAAAGTGAAAAAAACACCTCAGCACACTGAAATTCTGAATCAAACTCATACCATTAATAAAGAAAATATGTTGAACTCCTACTGTTCAGACCCCATGAAAGACATCAGCGCTAGCATAGCAGCAAGTAATACAGAGATGACCCCTCTCCCCAAAAGACCTGAGCTATCCAAAAGTAACAAAGTGATGGATAATACTTTTGAGGAAGAAATAAGGTTTCTGAAGAGATTTTTCAGGACATGGTGACTGACTCAGACCAACATCAAAACTTTGGTCCATGAACAAACTTTGTGGCCAGGAAGCTACAAAAAGCCAAGTTGAATGTGGTTGTATTATCCTGGTCTTGAAATGTCATATTTGTGGAAAGCAAGAAAAATTATTTGTTTATCACTTTACTCTTCTCATATCCCATTTTATAGTGTCAATTGAAGAGTGTACCTATGCTTTGCCTCTGCCAAAAGACCGAAAGGACACAGGGCAACTTTCATGTGAAAACTGTTGACTGAGAGAGCAAATAAAATTGTTCTGTTTCTCCAGAAGACGTACCCTAGACCAGTGGGTAGACTTACCTTGTCTGCACACTACAGTTTTCTAAGAAGTGCTCTTGAGTTTCACTCCTTGGAAATATTTAAGCAAAGATTAATTGTCCCCCATCTCAAGAAGAACTTTCTATACTGATGATGAATTACATCATCTTAAGACTCTTAAGATCCCTTTTACCTCATTGACTTTAAAAATTAATGAGTTATATCTGTATCCTCTACAAAATTTCTTGAAGACTGGTTGATTTTACAAAGTAAACATAATCTGTAGTAAAAAATTAAAATCATGCCCCTTTATAAAATACTTTTAAAAGTGAAAGAATTTGTATAATAAATGTAAACAACATAAATCAATATTCTATTATTGGTATTATTTTAAGAGAAAAGATTTTTAGAGTTAAGAGAAAGTTCAACAAATATTAAGCTAAATATCATATCTGGCTTAGAGTTTAGTATCATCTGGGTAAACGAGCCTCAATGTCCCCATTGTTAAATTAGAAATAGTAAGAGCTGTCTCTATTGCATGTGGGTATGTTTGGTTATCAAATATTTGATATTCACAAAAGTGCTTTGTAAGATAATATGAGAGAAATGTGGCATAGGAAAACGGGGAAAGGAATTAAATGATAAAATGAAGTTAATGCCAAGTTGAGGCAAAGAAATGCATCTTGCAGTATCTTGAATACTTGACAGTGAGGGATTATTGATTTGACTCCAAACTGCAAACCAGTAATGAAAAGTATAGAAGAAAACACAATCTGGTGCAAGATTCTTTGTGAATATGGTGCAAAAATAGCCTACTTTTTTTTTTCGGTAAATAAGAGCTAAGACAAGTTTTCTTATAAAGGAAATATATGCAAACACAATCTGGGACAAGATTCACTGTGAGTAAATTGTGACAACATCCCACTTTTCTAAGGAGAGAACTGATTTTTTTTTTATTAAGAACTGAATACTTTTCTACACAGGCCAAAAGTATATGATCTAAATACACAGTTTTATATTGTATATCAACCTGGATCTTGGAATAAACTTGCTACACAAAAGAACAAATGGTCTGCATATCATTCAAGGAATCCTCAGTAAATTTGAGCCCACAAAGAACATTCAGTGCAGGCTGTTTTTCCAACTAAAGGCTGACTTAATGGTCACATAAATAGAAAATACTTTTTGACACACTCCTAATGAGAATTAAGACTAAATTCCAGGTATGATCTTCGCATTGATAGCAATGCATGTTCAATCAAATGTCACCAAGCTTATGAATCTAAGCATAGAAGGTTCTCACCTTTTGGCATTGCTGTAATCTTAAATACTCTGAACACTTTAGAAATGTAATGAATATGGATTCTAACAATCGGCAGGAAGACCACTGTCTTGAGGGGGAACTTTCTGACACTGTGGTTTTGTTTGTTAATTTAGGGTCAGAGCCAATTCGCAGAGCTGGAAAAAGTGGTACTTCAACACCCACTACCCCTGGATCCACCGCCATCACTCCTGGCACCCCACCAAGCTATTCTTCACGCACACCAGGCACTCCTGGAACCCCTAGCTATCCCCGGACCCCTCACACACCAGGAACCCCCAAGTCTGCCATCTTGGTGCCCAGTGAGAAGAAAGTCGCCATTATACGTACGCCTCCAAAATCTCCCGCGACTCCCAAGCAGCTTCGACTTATTAACCAACCACTGCCAGACCTGAAGAATGTCAAATCCAAAATTGGATCGACAGACAACATCAAATACCAGCCTAAAGGGGGACAGGTAAGAATCACATGAACATCCATATTTGCTGTAGAAGTAAAATCCCATTAATCATCATGGGGCCCATCCTCATATAATAGGCTAACTGTTCTTAAAACAAAAGGGAGATGGAGGTTTTAAAGAGTTACTGGTTCTGATTTATTTCTAAGAGTTTGGAGCTTATCTGAGAAAGCTAGCTTATAAAATATGGTGGAAATCATATGATACATCCATCCCTTCTGGTTATTTTTAGATAAAAATTGATTTAACCATGTAGAAGCCTCTTTCAGTTGATCTAACAGATCTTTTCTGAGTGTCCCTCTATTGCTTTGTGGATTTTAACTTAAGAGATTAAAGTTACATCTCTGGTATGAATTTGAGTGATCTATTTTGGATCCTGACTGTGAGCTCATTTGACTGTTAGCGATTGGATTTTTATCTCCTTCCTTTTCCCCGAGGATTTCCTAGGACATCTTCTACCATTTCCCCAGGTTCACACCAGATCAGAGCATGGTTCGCCAAGTTTCTTTTCTCGCTGCTATCGCCTAAGCATCGCAAACAGCAAATATTTGTGTAGATAATTAACAGACAGTTATGTGTGGTTCTATTAGAACTTCTATGTAAGATTAATTGTATTGAATAGAGTTATTAGTAAAACTCTACTATTAACTCTTAACTTCAGCTTCAGAGCAAACATTCCCATTTTTTTTCCAACCAGGGGACTTTGAGTTCTACTTTAACCTGAACCTTGCTTATACTCTTATGTGTTTGGACAAAGCAATTAGCCTGGAAGGAGACAATACAAGTATCATTTAATATTTCCCTTGTGATATTGATATACCCACCGTTTGGCTTTTATTATCAATGAAGAGATAAAACACTCATCCTTGTGTGAAAGAAGAAAGAAAGCAGTAATTTCCTTTATACATTAACAAATTTGTGATGCCTTTTCAATATCTCAAGAAAGGCTTTCTTTTTAGCCTCAGTATTCTCTTCTTCTGCCCTTTTTCTTGTGTCTTATATTTTCTGCCACTGATTTCTGGTTCCCTCTTTCATGCCAAAAAAAAAAAAATGTATTTTCAGCAGGTTTAGAAGAAATATCTTGCCAAAACGTGAAGCTATCAAGGACTCCGACTCACTGTTGAAACCAAAATTTAATATTGCTTTTTTCCTTTAGCAACAAACTTCTCTGCTTTCTCATTATGATTCTGCTTAAGAAAGTCCAAAGAGTTAAGAAAAATTTTCCTCAAAGAAGGGAGGAAGGACTCACTATGCCCTTTTCAGAACAACTATAACATTCTATAATAATATAGTCACAAAAAGATGATTTTTCATAGAAAAATGTTATTAAAAATATGAGCTACAAGAAACACTTTTTAAGCAAAATAAAAAAAAAGAAACAAAAACAGATTCTACCACATTTAAGCCTATGATTCCAAACATCTCCTACTCTTCCATTTACCGTAGTTTTGCATTTCCAGAAGGAAGTATTTTGAGCCTTTTGAAAACATCCAAATGTCATGTTATTTTTATATTTATACATAATTCATTGAAAAGAGTAAGTTGAATAAAATTGATTTAGTACCAATTTGAAAGTTTATCATTTTAGCTTTTTTGAGCTACCCCTTAAAATAGAGTAATTATCATATGTGTTTAAAAGTGATTCTCTTTTTATAAATATCCCAATATTCCAGTATTCTCTTTAACTAAATGTGAGATTTACTTGCTTATCTTCTGGAAAATATTGATGCTTAAAAGAATCTGTTTTTTCTTAGAATCACAATGGAATATTAATTATCTCAAAGATATTTTATTGAAACTAAAAAGAAAATCTAATAGAAAGGGAATAATCATTGATACAATTTAACAATATATGAGTTTATTTTTTAAAACTCTTCAAGTTAGAAAGATAAAAAAGTTATTTTAGCCTCAGCTTTGCTAGAATCATGAAGTTAAACCAACCAAAAATGTAAAGACTTATTTGTTTTCTCTTTCTGCTTCTTTATATCTGGCTGTGAATAATTCTATGTCTAATTTTAATTGACTTCTACTATATTTGGTAATTCATAAAAGAGGTATCAAGATGTTCTTTTGAGCAGAACTAATGCTGCCCTAGAGATTATGGTAATTAAGGGCTAGTGAAGACATATGACATAAAAATTAAAGAAAGAACAAAAATAGCCTCAAAATCACTATGTCATTTGAAGAAAATCTCTTGCTCCATGATGCAAGTGTTAACCTGATGCAAAAGTGTCCTGTCGCAGCTTCAGATGACTTGGGAGAAATCTAGAACATTGGAGTTAGTTACAAAGTGACTTTTGTTGGAGAAGCAGGAGATAATTCCTCACCAAGATAAGAAAAAGATGGAAGGAAGGTACTTGCCTTCTGTTTTGTGATAGATGGTATCAATGCATTTAAATTAGAGAGGAAGTGAATTGGGAAGTTGAGATGCACTACAGCTGAACTGTCTTGGTAGGAAAAATATCTCATTCAACATTTTTAACACCATTCCCCAAAAAGCCTCCTTATACTGTATGATCTTCTCAAATACAGGGCATGAGGAAAGGGTCTTCTTCTGTATATGTTAAACTGGGGATTTTGACTGGGCTATAAAGGTTCAACTTTATAAAATGACTATGAAAAATGTTTATGCTAAAGCTTCTTAGAAATTATCGAGATGATATGCTAAAGACTCTTGTTATCTGATTGAGAATTCATAAATACACCCTGTTGGGGAAATTGAAGCCAGTAGCATGCTGTCCCCAGTCGTAAATTGTATATACTATTTGAATGGACAGTGGCCAACCCAGAATCATTGAAGAGGACAGGACAATAACAATACTTTCTATAGGAGCCAAGTTTTGTCATGGACACGTCATCTATAGTTATAATGAAAAACAGTCACATAACTCTTGTTAATGAAGATGGGAGTAAATTGGTAGATGTAACCTTAATGCAGTTAATTCAGTTCATCTGTACAGGCTCTATTGTCATAATATTCAGACTGGTTTGATTGCATGTATATGATTTAATTTTAAATGCTTTATTATTGTTGTTTTAAAGTTTGTGCAATCCCTAAGAATAGGCAGAGGAGATGTATAATAAAAGATATATGTGTCTTGGGAATTCAGCAGCTTTCCAAGTAGAGAAGCTTTATTATTTATTATTTGCCGCAGTTTGAACATCTACTGCTCTTGCATATGTACACATTTTTGCTTATGGCCGTTATCTCTTCTGTTAAAGTCCAGTTTTCTATTGTCAAAGAAGCTTGGCTCAGGGCTCAGTTCAGCGAGGCAAATCAATGCCTAATGGAATAGATAAGTTAGCTGAAGATATGAGGAGCTTTCCAGAAAGCAATAAAGTTAATCTTTTCAGCTAAAATGTAAATTCATTCTACTGGAAAGAACATATGCAATCTTGGATTCACTATAGATAGTGAGCCTGGTTAATTTAACTCAAGGCATAGGTAAGACTATCTTATTAAGTACATTAGTTTGAAACGATCTCAGTGTACTTAGCTCCCTAATCTATAGTAGATCAAAATCCAAAATTTTAGAATACACGGTGTTAGCTTTTTAAGAACTCAGCTGCTTGGTTTAAACAAAGGTACGAAAATAAACGTGTTTATCTAAATGTGTGGTATAAAAAGATTTCAGCAACAACTCAATGAATGGTACTTTTTTTAATCTATGAGTCAGGGTTTTTTTATAGGCACTTTAATTTATATGGAGTACTCCTACATGTTTTGACAGGTTTCTTGTTTTTCCCCCACCAGGTTTAGAAGATACAAAGCAGAGTTTTTATATTCTTGTGATAGTCGAAAGTTACTAATAAGGTGGTTTCACAGAGGCTGTTTTTTCACTTAGCTTGTTGGAGAGCGTGGTTAGGTAGGTCATGATCTCTTTGAAGCCATGTCTATGGATCTGATTGATTGATTGCCTTGTGAATTATGGACTTCTGCTTTATTCATGGAGCTGTCAGTCATTTTTAGGTCAGCAGGGCTAAGATGGTGGCATCTTCAAGCAAGTCGTTCCTGTTCAAGGAAAGAATAGTACTTAGCTTTCATGTAAAGAATCTTGTAGAATTTGTCAGCCTGTTACTTTCCCAGTCAGTGTTGCCGTAGCATTTTTTAAAAATTTATTTAGATAAATCCATTAGACTAGAACCTATGAAGCATATCCTTACATTCTAGGAAAAAAGCAATCTTCATTTCTATTTCTCAGGTCTGTATGGGTCCACTGAATTAAGAAAAATTGGCACTCAGAGATATTCAGCTCCTTATAACCTAACTTTCACATTTTCAAAGAAAAGAAATAAAAGTCCTCACATCTTAGACATAGGGTTTCTAGTATCATCCTTTAATGGCAGAGCTATAAAATTAGGTTCTGTAATTTTGTATTTAATGAATATCACTTGTCTACAAATACGCAACTTTATATACCTTAGTCTTTTTTTTGTTTGCTTCAACTTTTGTGGCACAACACTAAAATGGTAATTGTATCTAATACTCCATTTCATGCCAGGTTTATCATATCAGGACTGAAATTTGAAGTCTCTGAACTTTTAAATATTTATATGAAACAATTTAATGTAAATAATATGTCATATTAATATACCATTGAGAAGTTAAGACCATTAAATTTGAAAAGTTATGTTGCATTTTTTCATATTTTTTGTGTTTTCCAACAGATTATTTTTAAAATAATTCTAAAAATCAAGGTTTTAAAATATTAATGAAATATTATTTCTAAAATCAGCTTTGTCATCTTTAAAGTAACATGGTGAGCTGTCTTCTGTTTCCTCAATAATTCCAGAAACTCAGAGTTGTACATTTATTTACTCAATCATTTATTCATCAGTACTCATTTATTGAGTACTTATTATATTCCATGAGATGTACTAGGTACTGAGAATATAAAAGTGAACAAAACAGACAAAAATTCCTGAAATTCTTACCTTCATGGAATTTACATTTCTGGAAGGAAAAGTAAGCCCCCTAAGAAGTTATGTAAGAAAAACATGTAAGAAAGTATGAAGGGGAGAAATAAAGCCAAGGAAGAGACTTCGTATATGTTCAGGAGAAATTGCATTTCTGGTAGTGATGAGGAAATGCCTGAAGAAGTAATATTTGAATAAAGATTTTTAAGGAAGTGGAGGAATAAGCTACATGGATAACTGGGGAAAAATATTTCAGGCAGAGAAAACCACACATACAAATGCCCTGAGGTGGAAGCAGGCCTGGCAGGTTCTAAGATCAGTGTGATTAATGCCATATTGATGTTTGAGAGTAGAAAGTTCACATTCTATTATCATTTTTAAATATTGTTACACCTATTCAAATAATAGAACTTTAATATTGCCAAATCAAAAATCTAAGAGGCTTCTTTTTTTTATCTCCCTTTCCCTTATCCCATATCCTGGCCATCTTTAAGTGGTAATGATTTTGTGCCCCAAACAGCTCTTAAATCTGCCCATTTCTCTTAGTCTCCTCTGCACCACTATAGCACAGGATACATTAACTCTTGCAGATGTGGCTGAGATAGTTGTTAACTGGTCTCCATGCATCTGTTCTTTTCTCTATCTGATATCTCTCGATACTGTAGCCAGTGCCTCTCAATACACTGTACATTCCACTGTATAGCTGGGTTATTTAATGTCTGTCTTGTCTCACCTACTAGACCGTAAGCTCTGTAAAATCAGGGGTGGTTTTTATTTGTCCTCAGGATCCAGTACATGTGAGTTTCATCTTGTCCTCAGGGTCCAGTACATGGTAGGTATTCTGTGTATTTGTTGAATGAAAGTTGAATGAAGGTAGTATTCCATATGCATGGAGAGATGCATTCTTTCTAGTGACTTGTTGAGTGAGTATGAATACCTAATGCCAATACAGTTATTACCCAAAGAAATTTCCCATGTTTGGGCCACAGTGAATTTTGGCTAAAAGAGTATTAGATCAAAGTGTAAGAGCTGAGTTCTTGGTACAGGTTTTCTACTAAATTACTGTGTGACCTTAGATACTGGCCTCTGTGGTCCTTAGCTTTCTTATTTGTAGAATAGAAGCAACAAAATAATGCTTGTTTTTGTACATAGTACCTCCTCATTTATATAGACTATGGGGTTACCTTTAAGCTCTCAAATCCATGGTTCTACTTAGAGTGTGACAGTATTTTGCATTGCAGCTCATCAAAAAAATTCATGTAGCTACTCTAATAGATTCCATAAATATTTGTGCCACAAGGGCAAGCTGAAGTTGAGTGAAAAAATAGTGTTTCTGAAATAGGAGTGTAATTGGGGAAGAGAGAGCAACGGAGAGAGGAAGGAAAGAATGAAATGAGTGAACTATGGAGGTGGAATCCTTTTTATATTTTCTTATAAAGTTTTAAGCATTATCCTGAGACCTTTTTGGCCTTTCCATGATCATTTGAATGAGTTACTTTCAATTTTATATTCAAGAAATAACTGAATTAATTCTGGAGACAGCTAGTAAATTATAGCAAAATAGGATTTTTTTTCTCATATGAGATTATGATCGTCACCACTGTGAAGGTCTACCAAGTGCTCTTAACATGTAGGCAAATTTATAAAGTTATAACTTTTATAAACAAAAAGAGCAAGATTACAGCATATTTAGTTTTTCCTCATTTGCATATTTATTCTTTCATCATCTGCTAAGACTCTGCTGGGAACTCTATGACAAAAGGGAAATCGATGACAGTAACACCTGGTCTCCACAGTCTTGGCAGAAAAGAAGTGTTTGTTTCCTTTTCTTGTCCTCCCTGAGTGTCTTGCCTTTATTTAAAATCTTTTCAAGTCGTTTCTTTCTGTCTCCTTCGGACTAGAAATAAGTGCTAAATACGACAAATACTAAAATACCCCGTTAACTTTAAAATACTGTCAGTCAACCCAGCATGAAAAAAAAAAGAAACTATTCACCAATATACATTGCTTTCTATTGACAAGGCATTTTTTGCTGTTAAAGTTATCATTATCTCAAAATGAAGTCTCCTTGAGATAGGGGACCCAGTCTTACGTAACAGCACTTTTATAACTATAATTCGAGTATCTTTTGTAAGGTAATGCAAAGTTCTCAAGCTCGACTTCATAAATATTAACTATTAAAAACTATGGGAAAATTATTACTTTAGGTTTACAAAGTTGAGACCTGTAGAGTCTTTTTGTTTATTATTCCTTTACAAACCAAGTAAAGGCTTGGGAACAGCCTTGACTCTCAGGTACCTGTTTTCAAACAACTAAACAGACTCTTGAAAAGTTACTTTCTTACCATTTTGGTCCAGTATTCCTTAAAATATCTTAAAAAATGAAACTAAAGAAAAAAATGTAATGTCAAGAAATTATGGCATATGAACTTGATAAAACTCATTATCTGTTCGTTTTCATGAATCACAGTAACTGTCTTGTCTATAGCTTTCCTTCCAGTGTCCATTAACAGACCACTTAAAATATTTAACGGTGGGTCTAATGACTAAACTCAGTATCTGTTTCACCAAAAAGTTCTTTCCAAATGTTTCAGCGTTATCCACTCACCCTAGGGTTTTCTCACTGTGGTGCTACTTTCTGTACTTTGTGACCCAGCCTACACAGGAGAATTGAGCTGATGCCTTCATGGGTCCTCTACCCTATCCTTTTCCTTTAGAGTTCTGTGGGACTGTTATGTTTTGACATAAAATATTATATCTCTTTAAATGTGCTTGAAATATATTTATTGTTTATATTTGATATACTTAGTTTTGAAGAAGTTATTGGTCAATGTAGGTAGAGTTCATTAAAATTTGGAAAGGACTGTGTACCTGTATGCATTTTGCCCAGAGTACAGAGCTGTTAATGGGTGAATCTTTGAAGAACATTATCAGCTCCAGGGAACATTTAATCTTCAGGAATATCTGATGTGGTCATATTTCTGTTTTAATGTGTGATGCCTCTGGACTCTATAGAGGCTGGATGGTTTTCATTAAAATCAAATGTTATGGAATAGGAAACACTTTTGAGAAAGAGAAAAAAGTGTTTTGATAATGCAAGGTTTCATAAGCACTCCTGTGAAATGATGCAAACCCAAAGGAAAACCTTAATCCCCTATTGAACTGAAATTGAGTGTCACTGTCCATCACCTTTCCAAAAAAAAAAATTCTTTCTAAGACAACCTTGGATGGAGAAAGAAAGAA
The DNA here is from genome assembly GCF_048564905.1 of Vicugna pacos. Taxonomy (NCBI): domain Eukaryota; kingdom Metazoa; phylum Chordata; class Mammalia; order Artiodactyla; family Camelidae; genus Vicugna; species Vicugna pacos. The sequence continues at coordinate 63,489,300 of NC_132991.1, read as the reverse complement.
ATGATATTGTAATTGAGGTTCATAGCTAGAGGATGCCTGAGGGGCCTGGCACCAGATTGTGATGTTGCTAAGAACAGAATCCAAACTTTTGGACTCCTAGTTACTTTTCATATCTTGCGGTCTTGAGCTGACATGTGAATATTTTTATTTTAAAAAAGCAGCAGGCAGAGAGTGTCCAAAAAAATCAAATTCCTATTTGCTCAAGAAATTCACGTTGACATTGTGATTAATGCCCCGGGTTTGTAAACTGTTTTACTAAAACTATAAGGTAGGATTATATTTTCTTTCATTTTACATCTTTCATATTTCCAACTAATCTCTAGTTAGAAAGATTTACTCTTGCCTGCAGGCATATGTCCTGCATTTTGTCTGCCTGTCCTTTCTTAGATGGGGGTGGGGTGGGGAAGCTAAGTTCTCTAAAAGAGCAATTAAACTTTCATACAGAGAGAATACAGTGGCAGATCGTTTCAACCAAACCATCATGATAAAATTCAGCTAGAGTCACACCAAGAATATCCACAAAGTAGCTACTCTGTTCTTTCTTGGCATGGTGGAGGAATAGACAGAATTATTAACAAAAAGTAAAATAAAATAATTTGGATTAATTATTCAATTACATCAACCTATTCTTTATAACTCTTCTTTCTTACATGACCCTTATGTAAATGAAAAATCAATGATATATGCAAGTAAGTCACCAATATTTGCCCATGAGAATGAAATCCTTTTTTGCCAGCCTCCTGCTACAGGCACTGATTTGGCTGAGCATTGAAGGTTGATCTGTTAACAGACTCAGCTTGGAATGAGGGCATTCTGGCAAGAGTGAATAACATAAAGAAAGCATAGAGATGAACTTGAAGATGTAAACAAGACTCTTAAAGTAAGGACTGTAACACAGTCCAGACAAAATGTGAAATATTAAGAGAGGACTCAAAAATCAGAATTGCTGAGAATTCTGATTGCCTGGTTAAAAGTTCTGGTTGATGTAATAGGAAATAGGGAGTTTGGGAGAATCTTGAACTAGGCAGAGCTTTAGGAAAGTGATCCAGTTGACATTTAACTTTCACTGGAAAGTATGCAAAAGGAAAAATTGTCACATTCTTTGCATTAACTGTAGAAGTAAAAATTTTGGTTGAAAGAAATTAACAAAGATTAAAATGTGGTTTAGAGTTAATCTTGGATAATGATTATTCAAATATTTTTCTCCTTCATATCATGAGTATAGAAAATTAGTTCATTTGTCAGATATAAGTTGGTTATATTTTTTCTAGGCAGTCTCTCAGATGTTAAAATAATTTTCCCTTGACATAGGTTTTAGGACAACAAAAGCTCAATGAAAATTCCTCCCCAAAGAGAGTAATTTTTATTTTGATTTATCCATAGAGAACAGAGAGCTAAAATTCAACTTTGATAAAACTAAAAATCAAAAAATTTTAAAAACTAATCTGAAATAAAGCGTTATCCTTCACAGCATCCATCTCTTTTTCTATTTTATGGAATGATTTCTGAGAACTTCTGGTATTTGTGGATTTAACTAAGGCGTTATTTGTAAACGATCCGAGAGATGTTTGGAATGAAGTATTTTGTAATTTTGCTGAGGCATGAGCCACACAGACTAGGTGGGGGCTCAGATACGAGTTGTCAAGCTAGAGCATAAATCTTAACAAACATCAAACATTCACTGCCCAAAGTGGTTTTGTTTCTGTCCACTCAACCATCATGCAAGATGGTGAACGTTATACCTTGCATTATTTTGGACAAAAGCAATATACTGTAAAGTTATTGCAAATATGGAACTATGTAAAGAATGTGCCATTAATGCATGTCAGAAGTCTGCTTCACATTATAGACTGAGCATACATGAGTTGAGGTCTACCACTGAAGAAGACCAGCTAGGGGTTTCACTAGAAAATCTATGGTTCTCTAGAAACTCTCGGGGAAGTCAACAGAAGTTGGCCTTTAAGTTTTAGGATTTTAAGATTTAAATATCTTTAAATAATGCTGGCATTGCATGTGTCCTTTTTGGGTTTGAATCATTTGTTTTGGAAATCATAAAAATTGTCAAACAGTTGATTAAATGTGAAGAGTCAAATTTATGCAACTGAATTTGGAATTTCCGTTTTTGCAACAAGTGAGTCAGATTTAACATTTGGCTTTTGATCACTTGTTAATGAGTCACTTGATTGGAACTCTAATGATCTCTAAATTAAAATTTCTAAATGAAATATGAGACCCAGTCTATCCCTGAGTATTAGAAAAATGACTTAGATGAATTCATTGCCAAAATCATTATTAGATCCTTATGGAGAATCATTTAGAGTATTATTATTAGAAATAAGAAGTAAAAAATATTTGCTTTCTAAAAATAACTTACCTGGGAGGTTTGAAATGTAGTGACCCTTATTGACTTTAGCTATCTGTTTAATGTAAAACTCTCACAGTGCCACTACACTTACTGTTAGATATAGAATCTGTGATATCTCCCATTTTTTAAAATTGGAATTTTTATTATGCCCTAAAGAGTGGCCCGATCATCAAATATTCTGAATTCAGGTTTTGACAGAAGGCACTTCCCTGGGGCTGCTGATGGGAGCTGTCGGTGATACTTCCCTGTAAGGAACAAGCTGTCTTGTCAGTGTTAGGCAGACGCTGCAATTTAAGCTTTATCTAGTTAAAAATAGCCAGGATTTACTGTCCTCTTGAATTTTATACTCTTTTTTGCAAATATCAAGAGAAGTGATACCATTCTTGGAGACAGCTTTATATTTAGGGTAAATTTCTTTTTTTTTTTTTTTTTTAATGAGGATAAACTGCCCCCTAAAGCACTGAAAACATGATTTCTCTTTAGCTACTGGGGGGTAGTTGTAGCCGAAGTGAAATAAAACAAACAAAAAAGTAACAACAAAGGTAAACCTTTCCTTCCATGCTTACACTGATTATCTGCCCTCCAAGACGTGCAAAATTCAGAAGACACGTGAAAGAAATCACAAGCGTTAGTACTTCACACATGACATTGCACCAGAGTAATACTTTCCTAGATCTGGTTTTGCTAGTGTCTGGATTTGCTGTTGTCTTCAAGATGAATGCTGAAAACAGAAATAAACCCTAACCTCAAATCTGCTGGGCCCAACCAAGGCCTGGACTACTTCTACCCGACCTAGTACAAGTCAGCTGACTAATGGTCCTTGGTCTTCTCCCCTCTCAGAATGGGAAGAGTGCTTCCACACTGAAACCAAGGCTAATGGCAGTCGTCAGAGGCCTCTCAGAAGGCATCTGACCCACATCTGCAAGGAATCATAAAGCCTTTTCAATAAAGGAGGGCCCAGAGCCTCCTTGGTGACCCTCTTGGGAAACCAAGTCTCCTTCCCTTGAATGAGTGAGAACCCTTTGCTAAAGCATCCAGACAGGCCAGTTGTGAACCTCACCTCTGCTACGTGGACCAATCATCCAGTCACGTTAGGTGTAGCAGGTGATTCCTCATTGTGACGGCTAACGCTGCAGGGGGTAAGGGAAATGGGGCACTGGTGTATCCTTCAGGACCCCGGGCTGAACTAGACTACTGGACCTTCCAGAGTGTGGCCCTGATTCTCAGTGTGGCCCACAGTATTGGAAGCCTCCTCCACCCAGATAATTCAGTTTTACTTTTCTATTTCTCTCCTTGTCTCCAGATCACACCTGCCTGCAGCTGGGATACCTAAGATCTCACACATTTGGCCTTTGGGGGTAGGGACGGCAAACGGCTCATGTTTATATGCTAGATCTGCTCTTCGGTTTCGGTGTTAGTTTTTTCTCTTACATGATGACGTAGGTGGAAGGGTGTTGGGAGCCTCTTAGGCACCACACATTTTGCTTCCCTCCATCCAGCATGTTGAAAGAAAAATGCACAGTGAAGTTACCTCCAATTCCTTTTAGGTTAGGATTTTAAACAAGAAGATCGATTTTAGCAAGGTTCAGTCCAGATGTGGTTCAAAGGATAACATCAAACATTCTGCTGGGGGCGGAAATGTAAGTAGAAGCTTCTGTCGGAAGCTGTCCTGAGTGTGTGGAAACGCCTGCACAGCCAGCACTTCGTCTCCTTTCCTGCTTCCCCCCAGCACACTCCCCCTTTCTCGTTGCTGCTCCACAGGTCCCTCGGGCTTGGGAGCTTGTCACCCTCGCACTCTCGGTAATGGGCTTCCCATCCTTCCCTGTAAGATCATCAGTGAGTTTCTTGCTTTTGCAAGGTGGTACGCTATGGGATTCAGGGAGATGGAAAACCCTCTTTACTTGCCAATTTTGTTTGCTGGCCTTTGGCTTCAAGGTATTTTCTCACGCTGTTTCTACTGCCCTGCGAACGTCAGCTGGACACACGCTTTTCTTGCTCCATTTAAATTACTCTTGAGGCAAAGACTGTTGTGCCTGAAAGTACCCAAAGTGTATAATGTCAATCTTTTGTGCTTTATTATTCATGAGAGTTGGGATATCATTTGGAATAATACACAACTGGTGAAGCAGGGCTCATCTGTAATTCAACGTGAAAGGATTCAAGTCCCAGTACACCCTTCGTCTTGATGGGATTTTTTTTTTTCTGTCTCTTAAATTGAGTGGAAATAATATCCTATGAGAGGAAGGAAAAGGTGAATCCATGTTTCTCAAATGTGGTTGAGGAAGAGTTGAAACAGGCAAACTCCAGCTAAAGTAAGCGTGGTTCTCTGTAAAATTAGAACAGTGAAACAGGTGAACAGGCTGACTCTCTGTACTACAGATCCTGTCACCTAAACTTCAGATTTTGGCCATCTGTGACTCAAGTAATTTACAGAGTAGCCAACCCAGAATTCTCATCTGTCCAGTAAGTCTTGGCTCCTTGTTCTTCAGCCGGGCAGAGGTGAAGTCAAGCAGTGAACGGAGAGACAAGCCAGTGCCTCCTAGCAGGAGCTGTCACCTGATGTTCAGAGTAGCTCCACGGAGCATGAAAGTGTCACATGTGGGAAGACCACACAGCAAGGTTTGCTGGGCTCCTTCTAGGGTACAGGGCTTAGTATTTACAGGGACATGGTTGCCCTCCTCCCTGTGGCCCTGACTGTGCGTGCACACCACGTGGTGCTCTCACAGGAGCCATCTCAGTCCTGGTAAATAACTTGAGGGTATAGGAGGGTGGACCCAGCTGCTCTGTGCTGTAGGTGCTGCTGGTCAAAACACCCACATAGAAAAGGATACATTGAGATAACTGATGATCTTAAAGTAAGTGGGGGAGCTTCCAACCTCTAAAACAGTCGTCCTAAACTTTCCCCTAAAGAAGAATCACTTGTTCAAGTCTGCCAGTTCCCTGGCCTCATTTCCACAGTGTCCGATTCAGTAATACCCATGTGCTCTGATGCAAATGAACCAGGAGCCACACTTGGGAACCAAGATAAAATCATTTAAGTAAAACAGAAGAAAAAATGTTGCAATCACTTTATAAATTGGTGTGCAAGAAAATTCCATTCAACCAAGACATGACAATAATATTTTAGAAAAGCACGTTTAGAGCTTTCTTGTTGTTTCTTAAAACAATGTTGGGCTTTTTTAATTTATGAGCAGTGTTGGTCACCTTTAAGTAAAAAAATCACTTTTTAAAGAATAATTTCTCTGTTCATGTGGCTCTTTGCTTATGGAAAGGTTAACACGGTGTGGCTTCATTCTCTGAGTGGAAGCTTGCCTTATTAATCCAGGTGTTTCTGTCCCCTTGTGGCATGATCTGTTTTCTACTAATAAAATCTTCTATTCTAGGACTTTCTTTCACTTGGGTTTTTCTTTCCAACCAAACATATGGGAGGCCATATGGAAGACTGTATTTTCCTGTGTGTGTCTGTTGTTTTATGTTGTGGGTTTGGATATGTCTCTAGATTTTATGTATGAGCTTGGGGGCTTGTTCATGTCTAAACTATTTTAAGTGTATTTTTTGTGGCTGACACAGGTACAGATTGTTACCAAGAAGATAGACCTGAGTCATGTGACCTCCAAATGCGGCTCCCTGAAGAACATCCGCCACAGGCCAGGTAAATGGTGCTTTTTAGTAGTTTGAGAGATACTAATTGGATTCAAGAAATCGGCAAACAAAATATTTGTTGCTGTGAAGTATCTAATTGGAAGGACATTTCCAAACCTGATACTTCATGCTTTTATTAATAGAAACTTAAATTAGAAATTTCAAGCCATCTCCATTTGGACAAGTGAACTCAGTTACCACGAACAGGCCACATATCATAGGACATGTTAAAAACTAAAAGGTACATAAGATTCATTTATCTCTATATACTTGGCATGCTTGTTGGAGCTCTTCTGAAATATATAGCCGATAAAATACATCGGGCCATGTATTCATACATAACACATGGACTGAAAGGAGCATTTCCAAAGATTTTTCAAGAAATTGTTTTTCTACATTATGTGAAAAAAGGACTGGACTTATGCAAAGCTGAAAAAATGTATTTTTCAGCTGAATTTCCCAGATCCTTTAGTAGCTCAATAAGCATTGTGAATCCTTAGGAGAAGGCAGTGTTTCTCCAACTCATTCGACTGTGCTTCTTGTTTTTCTAGAATCTCTCATAGGACTAGTGCTCTGAAGTAGAATTGTATTCGTACTTTCTGCGGTTTTTTTTCCCTCTTTAATTTGTGAATCTAACATATTGAGCCTTTTTTTCTTATTGTGTAATATGTTTTTGCTAAATTCCACCTCCATGCATGTGTAAATAATGGACAACTATCAAATTTGTAATTTTCTTCAGAATATTTTGACACAATTGATAAATACAATTGAAGGACAAGAGGAAGCAATCAGTTTTAACCACCTATGCTTGGCATCTTAATTAAACCAGATAATAAGTTATTCCCATTCATCGCTGTCTCAGATGTTATCAGAACAAGGTAAAAGAATGGTTGAGCCCAGTGAGACTTCTAACCAGATTATTAAGAAGAATTTATTAGTTAAAAAACAAAGGTAGATAGGTAAGTTTCAGAACGGATACATGCATTGGGAACATGTCTAGAGATTGGGTTTCACTTTGGCAGAGTATTCATAAAGCAGATCAAGGAGTTAGAAACTCTGTATAAAGAATCTCCATTACTAGTTTCAGAGCTGCTACCCTGGAATCAGCTTCTCTGTCATTCATGAGACAGCAAGGACACGCTCCCACATGGAGCCCGTCTGTAACTTAAGACCGCAAACACTTAATTTACTTTGTACTATGCCAATAGTGTGATGGAAGTATTTGGCCACACTGCCTCTTTTCTTCCAGAACACAAAAGAAAATACTGGATTCTTTAATTCAAGACAGTGAGTATACAATTAGTTAAATTCACCTGGGATCTGGAGAAAAATCTTACATAGATAAGGAAATATTCTGTGTAAGACTTGCTGGTTAGAAAAGGCTACTGTCACGGGCTCTCACATATTTCTAAATCTAGCTCTTGCTTTATAATAAATCAATCAGATGACTAAATCCATAAAGAAGTGTTAGCACAATGATCCTTGACAACAGCAAGCTTTTCACAAAGTTACTTTGGAATGTGGAATGTCTCAGGGGAAAAGAAAGGAAACAATTCAACACCTGGAGGCACAGATTGACATATCTGGTCTTATCAGCTTCACTTTAGGACATAGGAAGCTTGATGAGAATTATAGTCTTTCACAGTTTCTGTTTCTGATGCACCAGAATTCTTCAGAACTCAAGGCATAGATCTCTGAATTCAAATGGGCTTCTCTAACAGTTACATAAAAATACCTAATAGGGCTTCAACAAAAATAGACATCTCCAGCTTCCTTTTAGAATATATTTTGGGTCAATATTACATTGTTATTTTCTTCTCTCTCGCAAAATACAATTCAACAAAAATGTTAACTGGGTTACCTTGTCACAATACATCATCATAAAAGAAAACTTGAAAAGATCATTTCTATCAGAGGCTACCAAAAAATAGAAAAACAAGATCCCCAAAAAGTTAACCTCACCTAGTTGAAAGCTCAATGTCCTCCAGCCTCTAACCAAGACAAGTATGTTTTATGAATCACACTAATCCTGTTACAACCAACAAGTGAGACCCACGGCACCCGGTAAAATGTAGGAAGGATAGCAGCCCCACACCCTGTGAGGGGAGGACCACTGCTTGTCTCCTGTAAGCACGAGTTAAATGATATCATGCACATCCTAAGCCTTCAGGAGAAGAATGAGTGAATCTTCAAAATGTAATCCAGTAACACCATACGGTTTCAAGGTGCCCCTGGCTAGGTAACTGGATGTTAATAAAAATGTCTAGGTATCACATGAGAAAAATACCACAAGGCCAAAGAGACCTGTGAAGCTTTAGCTGACCTTTCTCTTTGATCTACAGAGATAAATAAGCATCAAGAGTCCAAAACTGAAAAGCCTTTTCCATGTTTCCATAGAGTCAGTCCCTCAGGTATTTTTCCCAAACCGAAATCCCAAGACAAATGCAATGAGAGTAGAGGATCACATGGCTCACCACTGGCCTTCCCCAAAATGCACACAGACAAAACCAAGTTTCTAATGAAAGTGAAAGCTAACCTCTTAGGTGGAGACAGGCGAAGGCATCTAATCCAGCTTCTTTCCAGGTCAAAGACATCAGCAGACAGACTCAAGAACAGGCCAAAAAACAACAGATTCCTCCTCAGTGTAGAATTCCTTGCAGTCACAAGCCTGAGAAAGGCGTGCAGAGATGGGGAGTGTCACTGAAGGCTGGCTCGTGGCACTCGCACCTATCAGCACATCCTCGAGTGTCAGACTCATTAGCATGTAAGGAAATGGCATGATCAAATCTCTGTCTCAATATCATCAGATCAGAGTCAGTGTCGGATTGGTCCTCTGGCATCTGTACAAGAATGAGTTCGCCTAAAATTCTCTTCCTTTCACTCCATCTGTTTAAAACGGAAGTTCTTAAACAACTTAGCTCTTGACTCCAGTTTCCTCAGTCAAACTATCAATGCTGAAAATTTACAAATGAGTATCTCACCCACGTATGCACGTATATGCTAGCCTAATTGTTCTTTGGACAAGTGACCTAGTACCATGAAAAAAGATAGCAAGCTTCGTTTCAATTTAATTTGCTCCCTTAGGAATAAGAGACTAAATGTTCCAAGTTTTAGGAAGCATACATATGATACTTCCATTACACTCTTAAAAAAAACCGCCTCTGATATCTTAGGCTAGACACGAGTCGAGGAGAAAAGTATTACTGTGTGAAGCAATCCATATAATGGTACCGAAAAGGATGGTACAAGATACCATCACTCTCTTGGATGGTATGGAGAAAATGGTATGAGCTAGAAATTCTTAAAGATTCCTTTTACACCCATGGTCAGAAGGATAGTAGAGTTAAGTTTGTGGTTTGCAGATGGTCTGTCTACTATAATCATTCTGTGGAGATAGTTACCACAAATATAAGGTTTAACTTTAGCAAGGCATGGAAAAAGCCTTTCTCCTCTCATACACAGGTGGTGGGCGTGTGAAAATTGAGAGCGTGAAACTGGATTTCAAAGAAAAGGCCCAAGCTAAAGTCGGTTCGCTTGACAACGCTCACCACGTACCTGGAGGTGGAAACGTCAAGGTAAGAAACAAGATCTTAAGCCAAGAGCTGATCTTGTCTTTTTTCTTAAATCCTTCTGAAATACTCTTCATCAGAACGGCTCCCAGGAAGCAGAGACAGCAGAGCTGCATAGAAGTGACGTATCAGCTCTGGGATATAGAGAGCGAGCGTGGGGACAGTTAAGACGCTTGAGTTAATGAGGACTGATGCTTGTCTTGAACAGATTGACAGCCAAAAGCTGAACTTCAGAGAGCACGCGAAGGCCCGTGTGGACCATGGGGCCGAGATCATCACGCAGTCCCCGGGCAGGTCCAGCGTGGCGTCCCCCCGGCGGCTCAGCAACGTCTCCTCTTCCGGAAGCATCAACCTGCTCGAGTCCCCTCAGCTTGCAACCTTGGCCGAGGACGTCACTGCCGCACTCGCTAAGCAGGGCTTGTGAGATACTTCTCACTTAGCGTTGAAGTAATACTATTTAGGCATGAGCGCTTGGCAGGAGTGGGCTCTGAGCAGGTGTTATATTCATTCTTTACAAACCATGAAATAAATAATCTCATTTCCAAACTGTAGTAATTGTTACCATTTTATAAAAAAAAATTGAATAGTATATGCAGAAATTGACTTGATTTCCATTTGCAACAGGAAGACACTGGCTTTACATGAGTACAATTGGACAATTATTTTTGCTCTGCTCTGTTTTGCATGGAGTATTATTATTTTAAAAATTGCATTTCTACCTTTCATGTGCCTGAAGGCTGTCCACTACATTCTGAAAAGCCTTGTTAAAAATCCGAGCTGCTCATTTCACTATTCTGTTGCTGGGTCAAAAGATAAAAGCTGCCCATTGTAACTTATTACAGGTTAAATTAAATCAAGGAGGCTGATTGCAGAAAGGGAAGAGCATGTAAGAAATAAGCTTTTTTTTTTAAGCGTTATTTTGTATAAATGGGAAGAAAGATTCAATTAAGTTATTAACATTTGGGACCTGGATAGTTATATCAGAGTATAAGTCAATCCAATAAATTATTTAACTAATTAAAAAATAGTTACAAAGCATCTGAGCTGTGGTTGAGGAAGTGGTGTAAAGTGCATCTCTTAGGAATGAAGCACTTTCGTTAGGATGGACTCGTGTCTGATTAGAATGTCAGTTGATCAGCTAGATTTGTGTCCACACTACCAGTTTCACATTCCCTTTCCATCTGTCTGATACAGTATTATAGATATAAATATATATATATTTCTCTGTGGCCATTTGTGATACTTCCTCATATACTTGAATATTATACTTCCTTATTCACAGTATCTGTGTCTCCTGCACCCTTTGGTGTTGCAATTTTAGGTATGTGAAAGTAGATGTTAGCAAGGTTCTTTCCCTATTTAAAAAAAAAAAGTTAAAAAAGACAAAAAGTTTTAGCATGAAGTTGCTTTCTGTAACAACTCAAAGCTGTTACCCTGTTTTAGTGCCAGATACAAGTCTCTCCCGTGATGCTAGAAAAATGTATTTTTCTTTACTTTCACCAACATGGAATTTGTGGGGGTGGGTCCAGTTATACATAAAAGGGTTTACAGATTGTTGGTTTAGGATTATGGATTTATCTTATTTTGAATCATGGAATAGTTTGGGTTTTATTCCTGTAATCATTCATGAAACAGACTTCTTAAGAGTTCTTTTCCTTTTTTTTTTTTTCCATTTGCTAAAGTTGAAACTTATAGTGGGAGTTTGGGGCACGTCACCCCATTCTTACAAATAGTACCTGTTTATTAAATTATCTAACAGAAGTATTTGGCTTTCTTACCCAAAGTCGAGATCCCTTGACCTGAAGAGAAATAGATGGTATTTTGAGAAGCTGTAGGTACACAGCATTGGAGATGCAGATATCTAAATCTGTTTTTTCAGGACTCCAACATTGCACTCTATAAAGCAACACTGTATTACTTACTATTATTTATCAGTAGATAATACTATTCTGACTTTATATATAGTCCAGAAATCGCAAATCAGTTATTTCTTCTCACAAATCATTCATCTTAGATTTATGAATAAGCAATGAAATAGTCAATAGCCTGAATAAGGCAATGAGTTACCAGGATGGATGGATGCTTTTTAGTAGTTTATCTGTTTTGTTTTGTTTTTTTTTCCTTGCTCAGGGCTGGTAGGCTGGATCTAAACAGTTAAAGGCAAATGGTCCAGTAGTTGTTTGGTCCCTTTGAGCCAAATCAGTTCTCATATATAAAGGAGGAAATGATGAACATGGACTGAGGCAACAAGCTAGGATATAGTAGCATCTTAAAAAGAAGCCAAGGGATGCAAAGACAGAAAGACACGGATCCCATTTTGTGACCCATTGGACACTGCAACCAATGTGACTTCCATAAAAGAAAACTAAGAGCAAAAGTGCACCATTCATTCTCAACTAAGAGGTTTTACGTAGGCAAACGTTTCTGAAGCGATTTATAGGTCAGTTATTTTATAGCGCAGTCAAAAACTTAGAGATGACTAATCAGGCCTATGGATGTGTCTATTTTCTGCCTGATAATTGCTGTGAGTTTTGGTTTGACCAATCTGGGCATTTTATTTTATTCATCAGCTTCCCTTGAAATGCACCAGAAAATAGGAGAAGGAAGAATAGCTGTGTGGAGGCTTATAGTATTTTCTTATGTGTTTGATAGTGTTAGATAGTGATTAAAACTCTAGAAAGAAGTTAACAGCTGATTAGAACAGTTTTAAACTGTGAAACAAGTATTTTTTTTCAAACTGGTTTAAAATGTTTATGAACACTAAGAATGAGTAAACATGCTCTACATATTAAAATATTTCTTACAAATACATGTCTAAAAGATTTTTTGAAGTACCAACAAATTAGATTTGGCATTAAAATAAATGTTTGCTTCAAATCACAGCAAAATTATAATGATTTATAAAAATATAAATGCCCTTGCTTTGTATAGAAATGCAGTTCTTTATAAAAAGTTAACAAAATGAAACTGATCATTTTGTAAAAGAGGGAAACACAGGCTAAATGTCTTCTTATGGGAAGAAAGGGTGGAACCCATCTTGCCTTCACTCTCAAGATTAACGACACAAATTAAGCTTTTTGAACACCACTCTTGTGGGGACATCCATACGCTGATCTAGAAATCAAAGCTTCATAGTTCCACTTCTAGATCTATTAATGCCAGTTTCTCTCTGGCTTTAGCCTTTGAGAACCTGTTTAAAGATACATAAGTAATCCAGAGCTGTGAAGAGTTAAAAGGCCAACTCTCTCTCTGGGTCACCTGCAGCCAATAATTGGGTACCTTACAATGATGCAGGAGAGATCCGAGTTCATGATGAGTTTCAAAGGCCATGTTCATTTAGGAACCAACTCTCTCTGGATTCTCCTGCTGAGTTCCAGCAGGGTGATGGGCTGAAATCCCACCCACAAGCGAGACACCTGTGTAACACCAACTAGGTATAGCTGAAGAAGGCTGAAGCGGGCCCTTGGTTAAATGGAAACATGGACTAATGGTAGCTGGCCTTCTCCACACACTCATAGAGTCATATAGAAGGAAATGGGACTATCAGCCAAAATATAACATCACGTCAATAGCATTAAACAAATAATCTCAATATGGTTGATTCTGACATAGTTGCAACTATAGTATTTTCTCCTATTTTTTCATGCCACACAAAGGAGGAAAGTAAACTATTCATGGTCTAAGTAGCCAGAAAAGATAGATTTATGGCTTGCAAAGGCAAATTCTAGGCATTCCTTCAAAGATTGATGCACTAAAATCAGCACTGATGTTTGGTTTTTCACACCTAGGATTTTTAGCCTGGGTATGTAGGTTGAGGCCAAGTCCCTCTGCAGGAAAAAGCTTATTTTTAAACTCAGAAAATGTCAATCATGGAAATCTACTTCAACTTTAGCAAAAAGAAAAAAAATCAACAAAAAGTATACTCTGTATGCTGGGATTCCAAGGTTCCAACATGCCGCTACAAATCTGTGGGGGGTTTCTTTCTTCTGATAATTCTAGAGCCTGTTACCATAGAAAGGCATTTCTCCAATGGCTGGTTGTAGTTAGTTCATGTTTTTCAATCAAAATTTGCAAATGTATTTGTTGCTGTATAGTGATTGTTTTGCAAAATAAAATTGCTTGTCACCTAACTGATAGTTTGGGATTGTTTCTTCTTCTTCTCTGGAAAAAAAGAATAAAAAATAAAACAAAGTAAAATAAAGTAAAATAAAATATATTGCTTTATCCAACCAAAGAAAAATTTTGAAGAGATGGCTACAGTTATATGCTGAATTCTCTACTGTGTCAGGCGCTATCCCCACTGTATTAGCAGGATGCTATCTGTTACAGGTGACAGAAACTCAAGTTGGGCTAAGTATAAAGGCAAATTTTGGGGCTCAAGTAACCGACTAGGTAGATCTAGTCAGGCACTCAAAAAAGGTCATTAAGAATCTTTCTTTTTTTAACTCCGAATCCAGGCTCTCAAAAGATGTCACCAGGAATTTTTCTTTTTCCAAATTTTAATTCTGCTTCCTCTGTGTTGAATTCATTCTCAGGCAGGCACCCCTCTCATAATGATCACTGGAAACTCCAGGTTTCACAACCTCCCCCCAAAAACCTCTTTCCAAAAAGCACTAGCCAAAATGCAGGGTCTGAAAATCATTGAACTATTTAGGTCACCTGCTCAATTGTGCTGATCGGCCAGGGTTGGGTCGCATTCCTACCTCCATCACAGCTGGTTGGGGTGGGTGGAGAGGAAAGCGAGAATGGCGTCATCTGAACTGCATAAACTAATCATGGACTGGAATGCTTTCCTCCAATTCAAGTCAGGCTGCTACCGCCAGAAAAGAGAGAAATTGTTGCTTTGCAGGCCATGGAAACACATCCCCTCCATCCACACACCCTGTTCTCTATCTTTATTCATCCTTCAGCTCCTTGCTGCTCAGATTGTGCCCAGGCTTCACCTGGGAGCTTGTTCTGAGCAAATCCTCAGGCCACACCCAGACCAATTTACAGCATTCCCCTAGGTGATTCCTCTGCACATTAAAGTCTGAGAAGCACTCAGCTCATCCAGTCGCCATGAATACACTTGAGGAGAAAGAGCTTCATTGCCACCTACTCACAGGTAAAAATGACCCCTAAGACTATTTGAGACGACAGCATCAACTCTGATGTAAAAGAGTTTAGTTACCAAATGGTAGAAATGTGTGACAGGTGGAAGAATCACTTTTGAATTGGAGGTTTTCTAGACATGTGTCATTCTCACTTGGCTGAAACCTACTTCTTCTACCAATAATGCAGATTTGGTACAATCTAGCCAAAATCATGAGTAGGATTTGCATCTTGAACAAGTCAAATTATTACTTAATAATTTTTTAAGATTAGCATCTGTGTTATCCTTCCTAAAGGAAGCCTTTAAACCACAGGGGAGTAAGACATTTATTTGTCTGGTAGCATGAAGTCTTTTTTTTTAAATGACATATAGTTGATTTGCAGTATTGTGTTAGTTTCAGGTGTACAGCACAGTGATTCAGTATTTTTGCAGATTGTATTTCATTATAGGTTATTACAAGGTATTGGATATAATTCCCTGTGTTATGCAGTAAATTCTTGTTGCTTATCTATTTTATAGATAATAGTTTGTATCTGTTAATCCCACACTCCTAATTTGTTCCTTCCCACCTCCCTCTCCCCTTTGGCAACCATAAGTTGTTTCCTACATCAGTTTCTGTTTTGTATAAACATTCATTTGTGTTATTTTTTAGATTCTACATGTAAGTGATATCATGTAGTATTAGTCTTTCTCTGTCCAACTTATTTCACTAAGCATAATACTCTAGATCTAATCATGTTGCTGTAAATGGCACCATTTTATTCTTTTTTATGGCTATTATGATTAATATGCATTATATATATGACAGCTTCTTAATCCAATCACCTGTTGATGGACACTTGTGTTGCTTCCATGCTTGGCTATTGTAATTATGAACATTGGAGTGCATGTATCTCTTTTAATTAGTGTTTTGGGGTTGGGTTTTTTTTTTTTTTTTTTTGATACATACCGAGGAGTAGAATTGCTGGATCATACGGTAGTTCTATTTTTCAGTTTTTTAAGGAAACTCCTCCATACTGTTCTCCATAGTAACTGTACCAATTTACATTCCAGCCAACAGTGGAGGGTTTCCTTTTCTCCATAGCCTCTCCAACATTTGTTATTTGTAGACATTTTAATGACGGCCATTCTAACAGGTATAAGCTGATACCTCGTGGTTTTGATTTGCATTTCTCTAATAATTAGCCATGTGCCATAATAAAGGTTGATTTGTTGTTGTTGTTGTTAACAAGGCAAAGAAGAATGTCCTTGCCTTGAGAAGAGACCAGTAATTCAGATATAGTGTAGGATGGCAGGATAACTCTCTACATAGTGTATTTTTGGGGGTGGGGGGGGAATGTTTCTCTTTCATGATGTGGCACCTATGATGTAGAACTATGACCCAAACAGTTCAAGGCTAGAATGTTGTCCCTGTCAAAAGTACACTTTCCAGAAACCTAAAAATTATTTCAAAATACTGTCTTCTAGATTTTCTTAAATACCTTGAAGAAACATCATAGACACAGCCCTAAAGGCTCCTTTTTTCCTCTCATGCCTTTGCATCGCAAACACACCACAGCTGTTCCCACTTTGCCCTCAAATTCTATTAAAATTTCCTGCCCCAGGCCTAGCTGAGGTAATAGACCTGAGGCCTCCAGATGTGTGTTTAACCTTCACAGTGTTTTCAAATTCAAGAAGGTTCACACCCACACACACTCCTAGATTTGGATCTTTGAAAAGTTAAAAGATTTGGCAACAGTGGGCCTGTGCTGGTTCATAACAATTGGCTGGAGCTGGTCCATGAATGACGAGATGGGTCCGTTCCCTGCACTTGTCCTGTTATTACTCCCAGCCCACGTTGTTCCCTTTCACTTATTACTGTGGCATTTCGAGTCTGTAACGTCTGGCCTAGACCCACTTGTCTTTCCCTCTTTCCCATTTTCTTCCTCATTCTGTGAAACAAAAACCCAAAAGTTCAAGCCCCAATCCTAGAGTAGGGGAGGGAAAAGGTCAGGTTGGGCAGATCAGATCAGAATCCGCAGAGAGCCTGGGAGCCTGGGAAATCAATTTTTAAGACTTTGGCCTTGTCTCAAGGAAAAAAGAAAAACAAATTTAAGGAGTTTGTTGATTTAACAGTAGCAACTGGTAATTTTCATGTCCATGATAAACACATTTAAAATTCTGCTCCCACCTTTAATATTTCTCAATAAAGCAGAGAAAAAAGAAAAATACAGTGGGGTTTGGTTCCTTGCTTCCCCACCCTATGATAAGTAAAAATCTCATTGTCAAGTAAGAAATGGCAAAAAAAAAAAAAAAACAAACAAAAACCTATCATCTTATTCAGTAGGCCTGGATTTATGGGCTACTTACCTATTACTTTTAGAAGCAGAAGAAAGGCACAGAGGAGAGAAGTTCGTACCTAGTCAAGCGAGTGACAGGTTCTTAAACCCAGGGTTGATCTGCTTCGACATACACTACATTCAGTTGAGTAAGTTGTTATAATATTGAAAGACTTGCTGCCAAACCTCTTCCTCACCAATGCCCGCCTTTCATCACCCAGACCTATCCCAGGCCAACCTCCTCTGGTTTTAGCACCTAAGAGGTTACTGCTCATACAGCAGAGAGCCTCCAAGATCCTGCTCCGGGGACCCCAAAAGTCCAGCCTTTCAGGCATCACCAGTTGCTATGATCCCCTCAGGGTCCCTGGAGGACTGGCCTGTGCATCCCAGCTATTCCAGGAAGCTTAGATTGTCTATACTGGCTTCTAGCAGCCTGCTGGTCCACCAGCCAGCCTGCCCAGCTGGACCCCCACAAAAGAGACAGCATTTTCTGGGCTCCTGGTGGGTAGGTACCTGGTGCTTATATAACCATACCTTGCTGTGGTCACCTGCTACCAGTCTTCATTTTCCCCAGAACATCCCTCCTATAGTTGCTGGTAGGAATTGAAGTCACCACAAGACTTTAACTCTCACCAAAGCATAGAGATGGGCAACAGGCACTGAGGAGGTAATGGGGGCTCCTGAGGCCAACAATAGAAGGAGGTTGTGAGCAACAGATAGGCCCCATGGGACCATGTGAGATTAACATTGTCTAAGGTAAAGCCTTAGCCTTTGTATGGTCCCCGTTGAAATTCACTTCCATCTAAAACCCATCAAAAAACCCAGATGAAGTGGGCATTAACATTAATTTTATAATTATTTAGTGATTGTCTCTTATGGGCATCCTTATAAACATATGTTAACTCCTTTGAGTACTGTAATTATCAGTCTCCCCATTTTACAGATGATAAAACTGAGGCATAGAGAGACGTTGTTTAAAACTTAACAGACAGAGATGGAATTTGAATCCAAGCAGCCCAAGATGTCTTATCTGGTCTAGTGAATTAGTTGTGACCCAATTAAATATTCAAATAAACAGTTTTCCTGACAATCAAGAATAAAGATAGCAAATATATATTATGTAAAAATACCAGCATTATAAGGGCTATAGAAGAATGTTCATGTTTTGCTGTTAATTCAGTAAATGGTTAAAGGTGATTATGGATCATAAACAATGTCATTTATGTAAAGAGAAATTCTCTCTTTAAAAAAATATAAATACAAGTCATCCAGTGACAATTAAATAGGAAGTCATTAGAACAACTTTCTGCCATTCTCTGTGTCAAGTCATGGCTCATACAAAAGGCATCATTTAGCAAGTAACATGTATGTCAAGCAAATATCAACCAGCCATTTCTAAAATTCAGCAATGTATTTGGAAACTATTAGGAAAATTGGATGAACTATTTGTGCTACAATACACATTACTTGACAAGTAATTCCATAATTCATATTGGTTAGAGAATAAGAGCATTTTTTTCTAATGTATGTGTTAACATGATAATGTGCCAGTTGCTAAATACAGTTGGCCCTCCTTATCCGTGGGTCCCGCATCCCCAGATTCAACCAACTGCTGAATCCACATATGTAAAATCTGTAAGTACAGGGGACCAACTGTACCACGCTGTTTTACATAAAGCATTTAAACCTTCGCAGATTTTGGTGTCCACAGGCGAGGTGGGTCCTGGAACAGTCCCCAGAAGATACTGAGGAATGACTGTGTTTTAACATCACCTTTGCTTCCAGCACTGTGCAGCTTTCTTAAAGGCTGTTTTTCTTTCTCTAGTATGACACTAATAACTGAATTAAATCCCTTGCTTTCATTATAAGCATGGCATGTCACTTAGATTCTCCTTATAAAACGAGGGTCGACAATTCATAGCATAAAATGTGAGAACACCTCATCAAGCTCTCGATGTGGAATGCACACTTTTGTTAGTCTTATTTGATTTTTAACATTAGTAAACAAACAAACAAACAAAAGATGATTTCCATTAACATCGGAAAACTAAGATACAAATAGATACCAAGAGGACTTCTCAGTCATTTTTTTTGCTTCAACTGTAGACAAATCAGAAAGCACTCATTATGTGGACACCTGAGTATTAATTTTTCCCTTTTCCTGTGTAACCAACGTGTTGAGCAAGTGTGACTCATACAAATTGCGATCAAAACACAGATTTATTTTTGTCTCTCACAGTTCCTCTAAACATTATGCAGTGGAAGAAAGATGCCCCTGCCTCAAGCTGAAGACTTGGGCAGACTCATGACTTCTTAGTCACTCTCGGATAATAAGTCTTTTGGCTATAAAAAGATTCTCAATTATAAAAAAAAAAAAGTCTCAATTCAGAAATGAACTATCTGACCCAAGGAACAGTCAACACTCCGAGGCTGATGGGGGTGATCTCTCTACTCCTGCCCAGCTCAGGTCTCCCTTAGGCAGCAAGCCTGCTTTCTCCTTGTGGACTTGCTTTCTCTTTTTCCTGCCAGTTGCTGCTTTGGCTCCCTCCGGGGAGAAAGCTGGGAAAATAAGGGGAAATAAGGGAAGAGGAGATGCCTTACTTGGTTGGAGACTGGGCATCTGTGTCTTGCAGGTGACTGAAGCAGATTTTTCCTCTTTCTCTGTGGGCTTCCAGGGGTACACCTCCAGCCTCTTCCTGCCGAGGCTTCTCTCCCATCCAGGCAGGCTTACTGGATAGGACACAAGACAACTTTCTCCAGCTCCCTCTCCTGCATGGCCCTCCCCAGGCCCTCTTGGATTGCCTGCCCTTCTTATTCCAGGAGTGGAGGCAGATCCCAACTCAGCAGTGCCCCTGCAGCCCCACAACCAGGGCCGTTGGCCCTGCTCTGGCTGCTAGATTTCTCCAGCCTGTGTGAATCTGATGCCTGCCAACATCAGGGAATGTATTTCAACAGGCTCCAACCATTAGAATCCTCTTTGTATTAAGCTTAGGGTTAGAGGCAACATCTCCCCACAGCTTCCCCAAAAGAAAAGAGTGAATTATAGACAGCCTGTCATCTCTGCCCAAAGAAACCTCTCATCAACCTTCTCTTGTCAAATCCCTCTCTGTGTCCCCCTTTGATGCCCTTAATCTGACAAAAACAAAGCCCTGGAGATCATTTCCTTTGGAAATGTCCACATGGAAAGGAACAATATTTCACTCTTGCTTTTTTTTTTTTTTTTGCATCCTGATGTATCCTGATGTCAGTCAGGCCAGCCCCACAGTAGATTCTCAGGCCAAAAAATAACCATTTCTAACATCCTGCTGTCTTGTCTTTTCTAGAGTGCTTTTGGCTAGAGTAGTCTCATAATGTGTACACCTTTTTAAATAGGAAATGAATAAATGCCACAAATACTTTTTGAGTGGTACATCCTCATCTGGTGCAGTGGCCTCAAGGCCTTCAGAGTCAAGTGAGGGAAACAGATCACACACAACACACCACAGCCCAGGGTAAACAGTAATAAATGGTGGAAATCAAGTTCACATAAAACCTATGGGGAAAAGGAATCCAGGAAGGACAGGGGAAATGGGGGGGGGGGTTTCTAAAGCGGTTCATAAAGGCATGAGTGAAGGACACATTCTGAGAACATGAAACCATTTTGTGTATCTGGAGCAGGGGTGGGTTGGAGAAAATGAGGCCAAGGGAAAAAAAAAAAAGCTTGGAGATAAATATTGGGTCTCCTCTCATATTCACAAATTTGGGTTCTATTGTGGAAGCTAGAGCAGTCATTAAAGATTTTTGAGGAAGAGAGATGACGTGATCGGATTGGAGTTTTAGAAGAATAATTTTGGCAACAATGTGGAGATTGAACTGGAAAGAAGAGGCTAGAGCTGGGGAGACGGAGGAGAGGTGACTAAGAACCTGAGCCTGGAGAGTAGCGGCAAAGATCTGGAGGAAGAAAGATGCTTGAGGTACTCTTGAAATAAAAGGGGATAGAACTTAGAGACCACGGAATGTGAACTGGTTAATGGAGAAGGAGAAATAAACTTGAGGTTAATAATTTGAGTGGTCAAGTGGATGATAATGCCATTAACAAAGATGAAGTATGAGGTGGGGGGAGGGTATAGTTCAAGTGGTAGAGCGCATGCTTAGCATGCACAAGGTCCTGGGATCAATCCCCAGTACCTCCTCTAGGAACAAATAAATAAATAAACCTAATTACCAACCTCCTCCAAAAAAAGATGTATGCAGGTGGAGAAGATGAGGTGTCAGTGGAGTATTCACAAGGACATCTCAGAAATTTGTTAATTCATATCTGGATCTTAGAAGTGGAAGATGGATAAATGAGTATCAGCCCAGATTCTGGATGGTCCCAAGCCAGAGAGAGTAAATAAAAGGAAGAGGATTGGCTTGCCCCAGTTGAGTCTAACCCAACTATACCGATCATTTATGAGCGATGCTCTAGCCATTCACCCCACAGCATGGCTCTCTCTGAGTTCAGGCATTATCCCTTAGGATAAATGAATCTAGTTGACAGGAATGCAGTGTTGGTGACGACCCCAGGTCTGTGACTTCCCTGTGGTAGATCTCTGGACATGCTGCTTGTTTTAGGGAAAGTTAGAGGAGTTAAGTTTCAAAACGTCATGAAGAATGGTCCCTCCTTCTCAGTTCTTCCTATGTCATCATCAGCACTGCTTCTCAATTTGTCCATTGCCCCTAAAACTGTTTTTATCTCAAGCTGGGAAAAGGTCTTTTTTTCCTTATATTTTTATTTGTTCTTGAAATCCACTCATTAGACACCAGGTAACTTAGCTCTGTTTATTCTGTTTAGGGATGAAACATCAAGTCATCTAGAAATAACACTCTTAAAATCCAGTCAACAAGGACCAGTACAAAGTGATTAATTTTTCCATGTTACCATAATACTTGGCATTTGTTCTCCCTTCATAACCTGAAACAGAGCTTTGAAAAATGCCTCACATACAAATGATATTAGTTCTGGAGAATGGATGAGCTCATGCACGCTGGGCTCACAAAAAAGAAAAGAGTTAAAAACCACAAAATGAAACTTGTGTAAGTCCTATATTTAAGGGGCAAGCAGAGATAGGGAAAGAAAGGGGGGGGTGATTGTAAAAACTAAGGGACAGCCATTTGAGGGATCGTACTGAGAAAAAAATGTCACAGAAGCCCCAAGAGTAGATGTTACATAAGGTTAAAATCTGCAGGGATTCTGCCAAACATGAGAAATGAGAAGCTGTTGAATTCTAGAATAGATCATTCAGTGACTTTGCAGCACAATGGTGGATGCTGTAGATAGAACAGGCTTCTTGGGCTGCACCTCTTCATTTCACTTATGTATGACCTGGGGCAAATTATATAACTGAGCCACTGGCAAAGAAATACCTTCTCTAGGTCTGAAAGGGCAATCTGAAATGAATTCTCCACTCATACCTTGGGGAACTTTGAATATAAGTGTTTTCTTCTTGAAATGTCTTTCTTCCAGGGCACACAGTATCTGTCAACATTGTCAGATTGGTGAGAAGGCAATCCCCCTACACTTTGGCAACTCACCCTGTCAGTCCGATGGCTATTTTTGAAAACCCATTTCTCTTTCCATGGGTTCACAAATACTTGCATTTGCTATCTTACTGGAACATGGCAGCTAACTCTCATACTGGCTTTGAAATGAATCTAAGCAGATTTATTTCTTATATAATAAAAAGCATGAATAAAAATTTTCAAAAGAGTAAACAGACTTTGATAAGCATATGAAGCAGCGCACCAGGATCTCAGGGGTTAAAAGAAAGTGACTAGTGTCCGTTTTACTACTGATTCCTTTGTTGGTCTTAAATCTTTTAACCAAAGCTTTCAGCCACAAAAATGAAGATAATAATTCTTCCTTACGTCCTTGTGTTTTAGCCAATTCGATTTACAGATTCTTAGATGAAGATTACTGAGATTTCTCATTTAAACATTTTAAGAGTGGTACGTGATGAGCTGATGAATTTAAATCCCTCTGCCTCTGGGCCAGTTGGGAAAACCACAGTAGATTAATTTTGGTTATATGATTTACTGTGATTTCTTCTGCAGATAGATTTGAAAGCATTATACAATCATGCAATCATTTGTACATAATCGCCTTTGAATTATATTCTATTTTAATCTCATTCCTGCTTTTGCACACACATGCCTGTGAACACACTTTAAATATTCTATAACACACCCATTCTAAAATTAAGTTAGTTTCCAATTTCTTGGGAAATGAGAAGTGTTTCTAACGACTCTAGAATACAAGGGGGGCTAAGTTTGCAGCTAGTTCTTACAGCAGGCTTGTAGCTCTTCCTAATTATGTTGACTGTGCTTTCATTCCTGATGCCAGACGAACCATCTTGATGCAAGCAGGATGGTGCCTGATTAGAGAAGCACGTTAGCAGCAATACAAAGTGCTGCAAAACAAGAAAAATCCCAGAGGAGATGGGGCATTTATCTATGCTTTATAAGGGAACTTTTCACCAATGAAAAAAACGGAAACCATATTCAATATCAGAGCACAAATGAGTGGCTTCCACTCTTTTTAGAACATGGATTAAATATAGGAGAGCAAGTAGAATACTTCCTCCTGAATCTTACAGCCACATCCAATATCATTCCATTTTTATAGCAAATTTTCTCACCAATTTTCTAGAGAGACATCAAAGTTTCACAGAATCAATCTCATGCTTTGGAGAGGAAAATCCTAGCTGTTTTTATCAGTGAAAGAAATAAACATTGAGAGAAGTCTGTTTGGCTTGTTAAAAAAAAAAAAGTGCTAGAAAATCAGAGATGAAAATTACCAAATGTGGCTCAGCACGAAGCATGGGACAAGATGAAACTCCCTTGTTGTTTCAAAGGTATGTCCATCACAGGTGCCATTATTCTCTATTCAAGACACTTCACCGAATCAGTTTTCTTGTGTTTGAACCAATGGCTAGGGCTTTACTCAGCGATTCCTGGTACCCCAGCCATGACACCTATAGGAGGAACCCATAGCAACCATTCCTCATTCCTGGGTTGATGGTATTTTTCTACCTCACTAGGCTATAGCCCTAACACTATCAGAAAGGGCATTTCCCAAATCATTCTTTTGAAGAGTTCAATCTTTTTCTTGCCAGCGAACATTTTTTTTTCAGCAGACAAATGTCGTCCTTAGATAGACTGGGTAATATCTCTCGATGTAAAGTGTGCTTGTCTGTAATGGAGGGGCTGTATACATTTTATATCAAGGGATCAGAGAATGATTGCTATGTGTGTGATGTCAGTCTTTTAGCATCATTTCCTTGAAAAAGACAAATTAATGATCTCTAATATAAATTAGTAGCCATAAACTGATGACAGCCAGTCTTGAAATGCAAAATGAAATTGCATAGTCACTGCTTAGTATTTCAGCAATCTGTACGCAGACACACAGGGGTCAATTATGGTTCTCATTGCTGATTACATTTTTAAGGGAATCAAAGTTATTGCCCTTCAAGATGTCTTCCATGTTTTTTTTTACATGCTTACATTGCTTCTTTTAATCTTCACGATAACTCTATAAGTACCATTATGTCCATTTTATGTTAAGGAAAGAGGGACTTACAGAGCTAAATAGCTTGTCCAGTATCACACGGACAATAAATGGTGACACAGTGAATTACTTGGATCTCTCTGATTGGAAACCCCAGTTTTCTTATTAAACTCTGCTGTATCCCAGGGAAGGCATCTGCTATTTATAGTAAAAGAACATACTAAGGTTTACTGTTTTACTTTTATTAAAATAAAACATTCAACCTGATGTTGGAAGGAATCTGTGGCATAGAATATAAAGAACTTACTGGTTAAGTAACTTTGGGCAATTTACTTAATTTTTCTGTGCCTCGGTTTCAACACATAAAACGGAGACACTTTTAAGTGTATTAAAGTGTAATTAAATAAAAAATGAGTGAATAGCTCACAGGATGTTTGGGAATTTTAAATGAAATAATGTGTAAGGTTGTCTAAGAGAGTACTTGAAACTCAGTGCTAAATTTTCTGCTGTTCCAACCTTATATTTTTAAATTGCATTTAATAGAATACCACAACATATAATTTTTTCAAAAGAACCTACTATACATGTTCTTGTATACCAAGCTGTTCTCCCCTAAATAAGTATTATGAACATCTTTCAGTTCAATACAGGTTTGCATTATTCTTTTTAATGACTTTATTGCATTCCATTTGCTGGGTATACTATAACTTACCTAGCTAATTATATGTGTTTGGACACTTGATCTGTTTGCAAATTTTCACTATTATAAATGATTGTCATTTCTTATATCTGCACAGACGTCTAATTATTTCCTTAGCAAAAATTTCCAGAAATGGAATTATTGAGTTAAAGGGTATTCAGATGTATAAGAGCTTTTTATATGTGTAGCAAAACTGTCTCCAGGAATCATGTACTTTTTATTCCCACAATAGAGGGATATTCCCCCACATCACTTTTTATCTTTGCCGATTTGTTGTGCATATGTTAGTTTTTCACGTTTAATGATTTTGATAACAATTGATGAGACATTTTCTTACTAGCAAGAAAACACATTAAAAGCAACCAATAATTAAGATCAGAAGTTTATAAACTCGTTCTACCAAGAGCCAGATAATAAATATTTTAGGTTTTGCAAGCCATGCCTTCTCTGTCCCCTCAACTCTACTTGGTAATGTGAAAACAGCCACAAACAACACATAAACAAATGATCGAAACTGAAATTTAAATTTCATATAATTTTGGCATGTCATAATTTTATTCATCTTTCAATTTTTTTTCATTCAAAAACGTAAAAACCATTACTAGCCTCTGCAGACAGAGGACTGGATTTAGCCTAGGTTGTGCTTTGCTGACACCAATTTGGATAGACGTCATTTGATTACACATGACTCCTGCTGTCTGATTTTCCTGTAACAGAGGCAGGGGAGGAGATAGGGGGTCAACTGTTTGAAGAGATTGGTGCCCTTTAGTCTTAAGGAAAGAGTTGCACCTTTCCACAATCCAAAATGACTACAAATCCTGCTCTCTAATTTACAATCAGTGAGGACTTGAGCAACTTAACCTCTCTGAACGTCAGCTTTCCCTCACTTAGAATGAAGTTGGAATCATCCACAGGGTGTCCTTAATTCATGTGAAAGCAGTTAAGCAGTGGCCAATATTCTTCAGTGTTCTGGAAAATTCACACAGGAGGTGTTGCATTAATATATTGGATACATGAGTTAAAGTGGACAGCTAAATTGATATTTATTCATAAATAGTCACCTTGCACTGCCTTCCTTACAGCAGGAATTAACCTTATATTCTTGTCCATTAAAGTAATTATTCCTTTGCATTTGTCTGGTGCTTTTAGATTTACTACACATTTTCAACCTTTCATTTATTTAATCCTTAAAACAATCCTATGGGGTATATGTTCTTGCCACATTTTCTATAGTGAAAAATATGATATGATGTAATGATGCAAGATTATACAGAAGACAGCTAGTTAATGAAAGAGATATAACTGAACACAGGTCTTCTAATTCCAAGCCCAAGCTTCTCTTTACTACACGCAGATGGATCCTTTCATATTTGAAAAGACAAGGTAGCTGCCTTTTTGCTGTCCTCTTATGCTGAAGCTCTCACTCCTGGCCTGACTCTTGGAAATTGTTATGGAGTCAAAACTCATTCTGTTCACCACACAACAAGCCAACAAATTGGGAGATGAGGTGTCAAGGCAAGGAATAAGGACTTTATTTGGAAAGCCATCAGACCAAGAGGATAACAGTCCTGGAGAACCATCTTACCCAAGTCAGAATGCAGGCTCCTTTTATACGGAAAGGGGAAGGGGTGTGATTGATTGTTGCACATTTCTTGGTGTCAGAATCATTTGTTCTTGCAGCTGTCCACGAAGGTCAGGTCACGATGTTCCTGTAAACCTTCAACAAGACAAATATTATTCTCTATTCTGCAACTTTTTATCTCTCTGTGAATGGAAAAGTGTTATACCTTTAGAAGTCAGAGCCTTGAGAATGAGCTACCCTGTATATTTCAGGCTATAGGCAACTTTCTTTTACAAAAGGTGCAGAACCAGCAGGTCTAAGCCCAGGAAACAGAGCACAGGGTTAGAGCTAAAGGAACAGACCTAACATGGAGTCAAATTCGCTATTCCCTGTTACAATCTGCCCCTTATGCCCATTTTTCCTGCTGTCATAATCACAGTTTAGAACATGAACTTTCTCCTCATAACTCCATCACACTTTATGGAACCGCTAAGGGGGGAGTCAAAGACAGCTAAACCCTAGGCCAAGGGGCATAGAGGAACAGGCCCACTGAGCGTAGATGAGTTACACCAAGTAGTACAGCCTGAACTGATGAGGTGGCCTTTGTGGCACCCTTGTCCATCCACTAGTTCCCGCTCAGTGAGGCTTAAACACAACTTCTATGTCTGTGAGATTCCCCTTATAATATCCCCTTCTGTTTAAGCTAGTCTGGAGAGATCTGTTTCCTCCAACCAAGTAAACTCAAAATAAAACACACTGGTTGATCCGTAGAGCATTTTTTATTTTCTTCCTACAATATGTGAAGACCTATATAGATCCATAGGATTTTCAATCAAAACCCACATTAAAAGCTACATATCTATGTAATGCTGGGCACATTTAAAAAACATGATCAAAGTAGGCAAACTGGGTTTTGAATTATTTCTCATGGAAGGCAAAGAACATTAATTATTACTAACCATGAAATTTATTTTAGATGAGGCCTATTCCATGACCAAATGTTGATGAAATGCTTGAAGGTAGAAATTAGAGGATTGTGTTTTCTTTTGTGGCAATTGTTTCTGGTTTTCCTGATGATAAAACTCTACTTTCTTGGCTAATCCTATTTTTGTGGTAGTTGGAGTTATCTACTTCTGTTTTTTAGTTTTTTTGTGTAGTTGCCTTTTATATATTAAAATAATGAAAGTCAAATAATTGTCAATTTGTGCCTTTAATGTGTTCAGTTTTCTCCTCCGGCCTGAGCTACTTACCTGCTTTTTTCTAATATTCCTGCATGTTGACTTCAGTTGGATTAGAGCACAGTGGTTCTTTGCTCAGTTTGCACACTGGACACCAGCAAGCTTTGTAAAAATATTTGGAAACTTTCCCTTCCCCATTGATTCTGACTTCATTGATCAGGGATATTAATATTTTTAAGCTCCTCTGGTAAGATTCGAATCACCAGGATTAAAAACCAATGGTTTTGAGAAATCTATCAACCTCTTCTAGAATCCAATTAGTCACTAGGGTTGATAAATGAGCAGTTTATTTCTCGATCAGATAAAAGGATATTGACCCAGATGCACAACACTTTGGATCAGGAAACAGAAGAGGTGAATTTTAATACACCTGTAGCTCAGCTGTGCAGTGTGAAATGAACCCTGCACAGAGGGTCTCGGGCAGGCTAGCTTGGTCTCGGTTCCCTCCAATGGGAATGATTATGCTGAAAACAAAAAACAAAGTATCCTATCAATGATTACTGCTTGCCTTTTTAACAGAGAAAACTGAGAGCCTTCAGAGTTTGATGATATTTTAAATCAAGTTCCAAATGTTTCTGCAGATCAAATTCCCCTCCACTGGGGTGAAAGCTCTGCCCAAGGTCGCGATGCTACGTTCTCTGGAAGCAGACTCCGAGATGCAGTTCAGTG
Organism: Vicugna pacos; assembly: GCF_048564905.1. Classification (NCBI taxonomy): domain Eukaryota; kingdom Metazoa; phylum Chordata; class Mammalia; order Artiodactyla; family Camelidae; genus Vicugna; species Vicugna pacos. The sequence goes on along the minus strand of NC_132991.1, from coordinate 63,460,618 downwards.
CAAGAAATAAACTGTATTCACTGTGGAACAGAGAAAGCTGTCTCTGCTGGGGCAGATCAGGGTCTGGGGTTTGTGCTGTGGCCACGCGACTGAGTCATGGACAGACTCCCACCCTGGCAGCGGGCGCGTGCACCAGAGAACAGAAGGAGTGAGGAGCCAAAGCAGCGACACGGCAGCAGGGAGAAGTGTTGCAGAGACTGTTTCTTCCTGGCTACTTCCTGAGGAGCCCAGCATCCTCGGTTCTCCTCTCACATCAACGCTCATCATTACATTTGCAGGGCACACAAAGTAAGGTATATCCAAAATTTCAGCCAGTCACAGACAAGCAAACCTTTCATTAATAAGAAAATGTCAATAAAATACTAAGTGCAGATATTGCATTTTCCATGCAAACTTTCTAAAATAAACCATTTTATTTTTTAAATTGGCCCCTCTGCAGAAATGGTCTACTCTAGGAAAACATGAATCTCTTTGTTCTCTTAATAGTGGTGGTATAAAAGAGGATTTTTAAAAATATTGTTTTTCCTAAACTTCAGAAGGAAAATTAAATTGAGGTATAGTTTTTTAAGGGGCAAGGGACTGTTCGGCATTCCCACCTTAGCAAAATAAAGCTCCCTTCATTACAACGGTCTAATATAAAATGGGAATGTGTACATCATCATCGTAATGTGACAAACAGTGCATAAAAATGAAGCCTGAGAAATAAAAATATTTAAAGCCACACCAATGTTAAATGAAAATTAATACATAATGACTCAGCAAATATGGCTTCCAGCATCAGGAAGCTTTCCTCTCTTTCAACAAAAAACATGTGATTGTTTTTAAAGCTAGAAACAAACAAAAATAGGCTTTAAGATATTGAAGTCTCCCTGAAGCACAATATATATATTTCTTTCTGTCTTCTTAAATCTCTGTTACTGAAAGCACGTTTGTGTGCTCAATGCATTGTGAGGCCAAACAAACTGAAACTCTGGAGTTTAGAGCAGAGAAAGGTTTATTGCAGGGCCAAGCAAGAAGGGCAGGGTGACTCATGCCTAAGAAAACCCCAAACTCCCCGAAGGGTTTCAGCAAATATATTTAAAGGTCAGGAAGGGGAGGGGGGTCACAGACTACGTGATCAGCTTGTGCACAGTCCTCTGACTGGTTGTTGCTGTGTAACAGGGCGGTCAGCAATATCAACCCCTAGGTGCCAGAAGGTCTGGGGGCCATGTACTATTGATCATCAAGTAGTTAATTTCTTCCTTTGGTGGTGCTTTTTAGCATCTGAAAAACTCAGGAAATAAACATGAGATACTATTCTCTGGGGGCTTCAGAAAGGAGCTGCAGTAGAGGGTATGGGGGAGGGATCTGACCCTGGAAGGCCCTGCAGGGTCCTGCTCTGTTACATCTATAGAAGAAAAAGGGTTTTGTACTCCTGAAACAGAGCTGTCAGACAATTAATAGGAATCAGAGGGCTGGCATGAATTAAAGTTGAAACAGAGATTTGACCTAGTAAAAGACAGACCATTCATGTGTTATGATTTCAAATAAGTGAATCCTAAAGCCATGTCAGGAGCTAGCATCCACCCCCATCCTCCACAGGCATCAGTGAATGACAATGTGTCACTTCACCCTGTGCTTCGGGGATACGTTGACTAACAAGCCCTAACAAGATTCCAAGTGGAAAAGAAAAAAATTAAATGCAAATGCTGTAGCCATCTTTTCCACATAATTACAAGGTTTATATAACATCAGCTCTGAGAATTATCAGAACTGTTGTCTGTCCATCTTCCCCAGTGTCACTCCATAAAGAAACATTGTGGATTGTAACATTGAGACAAAATGAAAAAGAAGACTAAGCTACACAAAAAAGTTCATTTAAAAAGCTAAAAGGCTATGACATCATGTCCAAATAATAACACTAATGATGCAGTAGAACAGGCACTGCTCCAAGGGCTTTACTTACATTGTAGTTACTCTAAAAGATGTCTGAAAATTCTTTGACACTCCTCCCTTTGAGAGGTGGGATCTATGTTGCTACCTCTTGACTCTGGAGGAAACTTAGTGACTTATTTATAACCAATAGACTGCAGCAGAAGTGTTGCTACATGGCTTCTGAGGCTAGATCAGAAAAGACTAGGCAGCTTCCACCTGGTTCTCTTGGGATGCTCTCTTTGGCTGAAGTGAGCTGTGAAAAGTCCAACTACCTAGAGACTGACACTCAGGGGAGGCTGTGTAGATTTGCTCTGGTGGACAGCCTGAGCTGAACTCCCAGCTGTCAAGCAGCATCAACTCTCAGCCATGTAAGTGAGCCGTCTTGGGCCTACAGACCATTCAAGTCTTCAAATAACTGCAGTCCCAACTCACCACTAACTGTAACTGCATGAGAGACTCTAAATGGGAACTACCCTGCTGAGACTTCCCAAATTCCTGACTTGTGAGTCATGAGCACAATAAAATGGTTGTTTTATGCCATGAAGATTGAGACTGATCATTTGTTATGCAACAGTTGGAACCAGAAAATATATTGACTCATTTAATTTAATCCTCACAACAGCCTTACAAATCAGCTACTCTTGTTATTCTCATTTTTCAGATGAGGATACTGACTCCTAGCAATGTTAAAGGGGGCATTTTTCAATGTTACATGGCTTGTGAGCCACGATGCTGGTATTTGAACCCAGGAAGTCAGGTTTCAGGGTCCTTGCTTTTAAGGATGAATGTTTGTTATCATATCTGTTTAACCAAGCAGGATCCTATTGTCATTGGTGACCATATGGCATTTGTAACTGCTTATTTGTATGATAGTCTGCATGGTTTTTCTCAGGCTGTTGGGCTGAAGTGGGGGGGGCCTGGGTGGTCTGCCCAACCTGCTAGTGGTGCTGTGTGCAGGGGTCACGCACAGTGCCCTGCTGTTGCTCCTGACACCCCAGAAATGGCAGCTGGGTTTCTGTTTTTTGTATCTTGTAGTTCATAGCTTGTCCCAACTGTGCATGCATGCAGTTATTTTTAGTCCCTTATAGTTTCTTTGTATTTTGTTGCTCAAGTTGCCAGTCCCAGCCTATGCAAGCACTGCAGCAAGAGGTCCCAAGTCTCAATGCACCTCAATACCAGAAACATATATCAACCTGCCTTTAAACTGCACAATTTTTTCTTTAGAGCCCTTTCCCACAGATCTGCTTCCTAAATACCCATTGTTCTAGGCACATCTAGGGGATATGGGTCATTGATTTCCAAGGCTGGCAATAAAAAAATATGCCCAGCCCAAAGAAGGGACAGCTGCATCTGCAAAAACAAGGACAACATTGCAACAATTTGTTATCCTGTGTGTGATCTCTATGGAAACCAGCACCACCCCTTGATCTTTTACAATAAAACCGTCTACCTTATCTCCTCAGGAAGCCCACAGTCTTGGAGGCCTCCTTTACCTCGCAAAGAAATAAAGTTGCCTCTTCTGCTTTATCCAAAGCTCTGTCCTGAAGTCTCAATTCAGTAATCAGGACATAGAGGGCCCAGTTTCGACAACATTTGAACTTCTTATGTGCCATTTCAAATCCTCTTGGCCTCACCGATTACTGGGGCCAGTGACCACTTGTTCCAGCCCCAGCCATTTCTGCAGAGACCAGTGCTATGTGGACTCTTGCCAGCTTCACCTTTGCCCCTGCCACATAAGCTACCAGTGACCCAGAAGCCCATTTTAATGCGGAGGCATGAGATGCTGCAGGATCCTCTCTGTGCCCACACGTGTGTGTCCAGGGAGTGTGTGAAGAAACTAATCCTCCACGGAGCAAACCAAACCCGCAGATGAACTTTTCTCCCTTCCCTCTGTAAATGTACTCTCTTGAGAAGGGGTTATTCTGAGTAACAGATTCTCAGAGAACAATTTCCAGGTCAAGCAATCAATTGCTTTTGATACGAAGTAGGACTCAGCTTGGTAATGCACCATCCTATTAGCTTTGCCTCCTTCTCTCCCTCATCTCTTTTCAGTTCACTTCTACCCCCTTGAACTGTACTCCCTAATAGGAAGTAACACATAAACCAGTTGCTTCAAGCCCTGTTTTCTAGGAAGCTCAGCTTAGGATGTTAGCCAAATGTATGACCATTAAATTATTATGCCTAAATGTAATATATAGCATTGGCTTTTTTAATTTTTAACTTTTTAAATAAATGTTATTATACCATAAAATGATTCTGCAAGTTGTTTTGTTCACTTAACACTGTTCTTTGGAAAATTTCCCATGTTGATACGTGGAGGTCTAATTCATACATGTTAAATGCTATCTATTATTCCATTGTGTGACTATGTCATAGATGATTTATCCATTCTCATGAATGTGAAAATGCATAGGATGCTTAGAATTCACTACTAAAATGTTGTTGTGGTGAGTAATTATTGTTCTTATCTTTTTGTTTGCATATGTGATAAATCCTCCAAAGTCTACTATGGGAATTGTTGGATTGAAGTGTACACATACTCAATTTTCCTAGATATTGTGAAATTAATCTCCAAAATTATTTTATAAATTAAGTCCTTGTTTTCAGCGCTACATATTCTTGACAAACCTTGGTATTATCTGAGTTTTTAAGAAGAATTTATTCTTAGCACAGTTTTAGGTTTACAACAAAGTTGAGAGAAATGTACAGAGATTTCTTATTTATCCTCTGCCCCCACCCATGCATTGCTTTTCCCATCACCCATATCCCCCATATCCCACTAAAGTGGTACATTTGTTAAACTGATGAGTCTACACTGACACATCATAATCACCCAAAATCTATAGTTTACCATACAGTTCACTCTGGATGTTGTACATTTAATGGGTTTGGACAAATGTATAATGACATGTGTTGAGTTGATCATTATAGTATCATATGGAGTATTTTCACTGCCCTGAAAATCCTGCGTTCTGCTTATTCATCTCTCCTCCCTCACCAGCCTCTTGCAGCAGCTGATCTTTTTACTGTCTCCATAGTTTTACCTTTTCCAGAATATCATGTAGTTGGAATCATACATACAACCTTTTCAGATTGGCTTCTTTCAATTAGTAATATGTATTTAAGCTCCTCCATGTCTTTTCATGGCTTGGTAACTCATTTCTTTTTACTGATGTATAACATTCCATTTTCAGGATATACCACAGTTTATGTATCCATTCACCTATTGAAAAATAACTCAGTTGCTTCCAGGTTTTGGAAATTATGAACAAAACTGCCAAAAATATCTGCACGCAGACATAAATTTTCAATTTATTTGTGTAAATACCAAGGAGTGCAATCGCTGAGTCTTATGGTAAGATTGTGTTTTGTTTTCTAAGAAATTGCCAATCTGTCTTTCAAAGTGGCAGTATCATTTTGCAGTCCCACCAGCAGTGTATGAGTTTCTGTTCCTCCACATCCTCTCCAGTATTTGGTGTTGTTAGTGTTCCAGATCAGGGCCTACTAAGGTGTATAGTGGTATCTCATTGTTTTAATTTGCATTTCCATGCTGACATATGATGTGAAGCATCTTTCAATACGTTATTTGACATCTGTCTATCTTTTTGGTGAGATGTCTGTTAAAGTCTTTGGCATATTCTTAAATGGGCTTGTTTGTTGTCTAACTGTTGAATTTTAAGAGATCTTTGTGTGTTTTGGATAACAGTCCTCTATCAGCTTTGTCTTTTGCAAATACTTTTTTCCAGTTTGTGGCTTGTCTTCTCATTCTCTTGACATGGTCTTTCACAGAGCAGAAGTTTTGAATTTTGGTGAAGTCCAGCTTATTTCTTTCATGGATTGTGCTTTTGGTGTTTAGCTAGAACATTATTTTATTGCCACAAAAATGGATTTTATTGCCATATCCAAAGTTATCAAGGTTTTCCTCTGTTACTTTCTAGGAGTTGTATATTTTTGTGTTTTACATTTAGGTCTTTGATCCATTTTGAGCTAATTTTTGTGAAAGATGTAAGATCCATGTCTAGATTCATTTATTTGCATGTGGATATCCAGTTGTTCCAACACCGTTTGCTGAAGAAATTATCTTTGCTTCTTGTAGTGTCTTTACTCTTTTTCAAAGATCACTGACTATATTTATGTGGGTCTATTTGTAGGATCTTCATTCTGTTCCATTGATCTATTTGTTTGTTATTTCTCTAATACCATGTTGTCTTGATTAACATAACTTTAGGGTAAGTTTTAAAGTTGGGTAGTGTCAGTCCTCCAATTTTATTCTTCTTTAATATTTTGTTGGCTATTCTGGGTCTTTTGCCTCTCCATATGTATAGTTGGTAGAGTTTAGGTAGAAATATCAATTTAATTTTTTCTTAATAGACACAACACATTCCGCTATATCACATGTGATTTCCTCATATTTCATTATTTAAACTTTTTATTCTGTTCTACTAGTAAATTTTTCTATCCTTATGTTATTATCAATCACATTGTCTTAATTATTATATAGTCTTATGACTCCTCAACACTTTCCTTGTTTTCTGAATCTCCTAACTCCTTTGTATGAATTTTAGGAATGATTTTTTTAAGGGTTTTTATGAAAAATCCTGGAATAACATTGAATTTAAATAATAACAATATATCTTTATGAAAATGACTCTTCCTACCTAGGAACATGGTATGTTTGCAGTCTCTATGCTTTTAAACAATTTATAGTATTTTTTCACAAAGGTACTAAGTATTTTTGTTAGGGGAGTAGGGTATAGCTCAAGTGGTAGAGTGCATGCTTAGCATACACAAGGTCCTGGGTTCAATTCCCACTACCTTCTCTAAAACTAAATAAGTAAACCTAATTACCTCCCCCTAAAATTTTTTTTAAAATATTTTTGTTAGATTTATTCCTGAATACCTTATAGATTCTCTTGCTATTCTCTACATTAAATAGATCAACCTTAAAACACATAAATATGATATTTAGAGAATAATGAGTTTTATGAAAAACAGAGGAAAATAATAGCACTTATGGAATAAAATAGGGAAGAGTATTATTTCAGGCAGGTTAACTAACATTCTTATATGACGAGATTATACTTGGGCTGAGATCTGAATGGTAAAAAGGTGCCAGCCTGTAAAGATATGGAGAAGATAGAACTGCAATACAAGGTCCTTGAAGGGGGCAATGTATCCAGAGCAAAGTGAAGTAATAAGAATTGTTTGTAATGCAATCAATCATGAAGAACCTTGCAAACCAAAGTAAGGAGCTCAGATGAGTATGGACTTGGGCTTTATTGCTTTGTTCTGCCCACTGAGAGATCACTGGGACTGCTCTCCTTGGAGATATCAGCTCTTTGGGCTAAGGATGCACAAGACACATGGGGCACATCCACTCTTACATAATAAGTATGAGCTTGAGATACATGTGGCCTCTCCCTTCAAACTCCAAAACTACAGTACCAATGTATTCATTTGTACACTTCATCTGATGGATGTATGACAACAGTAATCATGCTTTATCTTCAAATTTTAGTGGGTTGCTGTAGAGTAACACTGGACTCTTGTCAAAATGGTTTTTATTAATTATTATAAGAATTAATATAACTACTAGCTCTCATGTACTTACACAACGTTCTGGATTCTGCTTACTAAAACAATCTTTTCCAAAATCCAGGCAGAGTTCTCTTCTGCTCAGTTTATTTGCAAAGAATGTTTATTTATATACTCATCTGGCAACTTGGAACCTGGCCATTATCAAAATTTGTCCTTCCATTTAAAAGAGAGGATAACCTTCAAGGCTGACATACATTTAGCTGCATCTGTCTGGATCTTCTTGCAATTTCCTTTCTCATGCTTCCTAAAGCCCAGTAGCCAGTCCCTTCTTCTGATCCAAAGCCACTTCATCACTGAGCATTGTCTTTAGGAAACCTCCACATCCAATTCAATGTCTTGCACAGTGAGATGATAACATGATGCAGTGATTACCATGGAGCCGGTTCATTAACTGTGATGGTGTGATTGACCAGATTAACTCAGTTATTAGCTTTCCTCCAACAGTGTTCATCTGAATTGAAAAAGAAATGTATTAAGGAAGGTAGTGTAGAGGAAAGCATTTAGGGAGGGCAAGTTTGTTCCCTAAAACCAGAAAATATTTGGAGGTTTTCAGTGGGGTATGAGAAGTAAACCATCAGGGTAATCTTAATTCTCCACTAAAATGTTATTTTGAAAACAGGTCTTGACAGTGCTCATTGTAGATCTTTTTTCCACCCCATATGACTCACTGCCTTAAGGGCATTTGGGAATGGATAGGGTCATTAGCTCTTGTTCATCTTCCACTGTCAACAGACAAATTCTTTCATACGTCCTTAAACAGCTCGCATTTACATGATTCATCACACTTCTTCCAAACCCTCACAACTTCACAAAATTCAGTATTATAGTAGAAATTTGTGGGGGTAGAACTTTGAAGCCAGATCTCACAGTTTCTTTTAGCACTTACTGTGTAACCTCAGGCAGGTTATGTAACATTTGAGTGTCTCAATTTTCCCTTCTATAAATGTTGATAGCAGACTTTTTTGGGTCAACTGTTGGATATACTTTAAACAGACCTTGACATATAACAAGTATTCGGTATATATTATCTGCTATTAATATTTTTTGACAGATACCCTACTTTTATCCTATTAAATATCACTCTTAAAAAAATGACCTTATTGATTACTTCACAGCTTACCTAGGTCATCAAGCCTGAACTCTCTCATATTCTCATTCTTCCTCTTTCCTTTCTAACTGTGCCTCAAATATTTTTCCTTTTTATCTCCCATCTTAGGAATTATGCCTCCACCAAAACAGAATGAATCCAGCTATGCTCCAGAACCTTGCTAATTAATTATTCTCTCTCTTAAGTATACTCAACATTTCCTTCTAAAATGACCCTTTAATTCTGGCTCATAAATGTGTCCAAATCTCATATGTTTAAAAAATTCCATGGTACAGACACTTTGGAAGACAGTTTGACATTTTCTTACAAAGCTAATCATAGTCTTAAAATACAATCCAGCAATTGCACTCCTAGGTATTTTACCAAATGAATTGTAGCATCTTTATTCATAATTGCCAAAGATTGGAAGCAACCAAGATGCCCTTCAATAAGTGAATGGATAAATAAACTGTAGTATATCCATACAAATGGACTATTACTCAGCCATAAAAAGTAATGAGTTATCAAGTTACAAAAAGACATGAAGGAAACTTAAATGCTAAGAGAAAGAAATCAGTCTGAAAAAAATTGTATATTATATGATCTCAACTATATGACATTCTGGGAAAGGTAAAACTATAGAGACAGTGAAAAGATTAGGGGTTGCCAAGGGTTGGGGAGGAGTAGGGAAGGATGGGTAGATGAAGCAGAGAGAGGTTTTAGAGCATGAAACTACTCTGTATGATATAAAAACGATGGATAAATTATATTATTTGGAAAAACCCATACAATTCTACAATATAAAGAGTGAACTCTAATGTAAACTATGGATTTAGTTAATAATAACATATAAATTGGCTCATCAATAATAGCAAATGTACCACAGCAATACAAGTTGTTAGTAGGAGAAACTGTGAGCTGGATAAGAGAGAATATAGGTACTTTCTGTGTAAATTTTCTTTAAACCAAAAATACCCTAAGAAATAAATGTTTTAAAAACCTCAAGAAAGTTTATATAAGTTGTTTCACAGCAGCACTTAGGTTAGTTTTTTAATGACTAGCTTGAAGAAGATGTGTATGTTCACCTTGGGAGCTGTCTTAGAATTCTGCCTACCCCACTATCCTATTCTATGCTCTCATCTCTCAAAAATATCTTTTGTGACAATAGACAATAGTTGATGTCCCTTATACTTCCAAATTGGTTTTTTTTTTCTCTTTCCAGATGTTCACCTGAATTACTTTATCTACTTCCATGGTTTCAACTACATTTTATACAGTATTAATCGATCTATCCTACCTCATTAACTCTTCTGAACTCCATATCCATATTTCCAGCTGCCTCTTCATGATATCCATTGGAATTTCCAAAAGATGCTCAAGGAAAACTCATTAATGCTCCCATACACACATATAAAATAAGAACACGATTCTCCTTGCCAACTTTTTCTCTCTTTGAATGAGATCATCATTACTCAGTTGCTCAAAATAGAAAATTTAGAGCTTTGGTGGATATGTACTGAAGGCTTAGTATAGAACAGGGACTCTCTTAAATTCTTTGCAAGTATTAATATTAATCTTTACAACATCTCTATGGGGAAGGTGCTATAATTTGAAAACCTTAGTGAAAAACCTTTTCCAGGGTATTATGCATAAAAAGAGGTAGGGCTAGAGTTAAAACTGTCTGGCTCAAGACCTAAGCTTTTAACCACTGTGCTACCTATTTTTAATTTTTCCATGCCCACTTTGTAATCAAGGCCTATTTATTCTGCTTCTGCAAGATCACTCAAACTCAACTCCGAATCTCTAGCTCTGCTCTCATATTCAGGATCTCATAGGATATTTTTCTAATCTCTAGACTGGTGTTCCCACCTACAGCCCTTGCCTTTTTAAAATGACTTCTACATTCTAGTCATATCAATCACTTTTAAATGGAAATGAAGTTTTTCCTGCTCCACTTAAACTCTTCCTATCCAAACTTTGTAGCCTGCCATACAATACCTTTCTCCCTCTGATTCCTGCCCCTATTTTCTGATCTGCCCCTTTGTTCATAAGTGAATTCATATCATGGTACCTTTTTCTTTACCTGTTTGTCTCTCCTTCAATACTGTGAGTTCCTTATGAGCAGGAATCTATATAGATTAATGGTTGGCATACAAAATGAACGAAATAAATTTGCATTGAATAAGCGGTTTAGAATCGATCTTTTCCTTGTTTTAAGATTCCTATTAAAAGATGACTTTAAGAGGAGCAAAACTGGAGCCAGCCTGTACTCAGAGCTTTAGGCCTGCCCTGGCAGCTTTGAAAACCTACTCAGACAGGTTACATTATACTAATGCAGAAGCTTAAGACATTTAGCAACACAAGAAGTAAAAAACAGCTCAAGAAAACTCAGTGAAGATCCAAACACTGAGAATGACATGTTTCCTAGTGATTAAATCCAAGTTTGATTCACTGAGACATACGACTTCTCTTAGAGTAGAATACCTTTGACAACATTAAGTAGCATTGTGAGTGATTGCCGTTACAAACAAGGCAGAAGAAATCTTGAAAGTTTAGCCTCAAGGAATGTGTATAAAGAATAGCTTCGAGAAATAGCAAACATATATGTTATTCCCCTATTCTCGTCACACAGCAGACAACGCTAATCAGTAACCATAGTCCTTTCTTGCAGTACCTGTGCCTTAGTTGCACCATCTTTCTCAACGGGCAGGTCTTATCAATTGATTTGAGTTGGCATGAGAAAGAAAATCTATTTACTGTCTATCCTATAAAAGAGAAGACCTCTGTGCTAAGACTCATGAGGACCTGCTTCTCCTTTGGGCTCTGCCATTAACCAGTTAGGCAAGTTGCTTCCTAACTCTAGGCTTCATCACCCTAATAGTTAAAACTTGAAACTAGGGGCGGACCACCTCTAAGGTTCCTTTGTGTGTCCTAGCCGTAGATATTTATAAACTTAAAGCAATGAAGAGTGTCTATGAATGATTGAAAAATGCATGACTATTACATAATTCTAAGAAATGAAGTTACTATTAAACTTACAAAATGTCATTGTTATTTTTTTCCTCCTGACAGAACTGCTGATATGAATTATAAGATTCTTTGTCCAATAGTGGTTTTAAAAAATGACTTTAAGATATTAAATAAACATTTCTGTGACTGAAAATATCAATACACACCTTATAGTTCTCTCTATATGGAATGGACACACATGCAGTTAATTATACATAAATATTTCTGTTTGTTGAGATCAGGGTCTAATTCTCCATTGCATGGGTCACACCAATACCTTTGTTCAAAAAGGCATATGACTATGTTTGTTTTGCAAGTATTTGGATCCACAGCAATTGGTTTTTACTCAGACTGCTTCACTTAATCCCACCCCTACTTGTTTCACTGCCAGATAAAACATCTAACAATAATCCACTTATAAACTATAGCATGGGCTTTGACTACAACTGAAATAAGATGGCAAGTATCAATGCGATGAGCAGGATCACCCAAGGGCACTAATGGACTATAATAAACTGCATATCCTAACAGCATCATTCAAATGTTCTTTCTCAAGTTCTAATTAACTGATACTCACAACTGGGTAGTTTGGGAATATTTCTGCTTTTGCAAAACATGCACGGTTACTTTCTTATGGTTACCATTTTAAAATAAATTTGTACATCAGAGAACTTTCAGGCTTTCTCTGTCTCACCAAGCCAGCTTCCTTCCTGGTTTACACTTCTAACAATTTTCATGTGCTCCTTCTGCTAAGCCCCGAGGGTGGACTCCTGACCTCCTTGCTAGAGGTGCGAATGATGCCAGGGTTAGTGACTGCTCTGCGGTTCCCCAAAGCTCCTCCTCCCCAGACCGTGACAGTTCTTCAGATGCTGAGGTTGGGAAGCAGGACTAGGGACACTCCTGGGGTGCAGGTCCGAGGGGAGGAAGCCGAATCCTGGGGGCTAAAGAGGCCAAACAGGGGACCTGCGTGCGATGCAGAGGGTGGACCCCTTTGGCCATCCCGCCGCTTCTCAACCTGACCCCTGGTCTTGTTTCCCGCCGGTCCGTCCGGCGCGGGCCGCTGTCCACAGTGGGAGGTGCTGAAAGCAAGGAGCGGGCACGGGGGCGGCGAGGCGGACAGCTCCTCCGAGCGCCCCCCTCCTCGCTCCGCTGCTCCTCCAGCCCTCCCCTCCTCCCGCAGCCATGTTCCACGCACGGGGAGGGGCGGGGGAAGGGGAGAGGGACGGGGGATCAGGGCGGAGAGAGCCTGCTCTGCCTCGGGGAAGGAGGGGATGAGAGTTGGGGAGAGCAGCGGGAGGAGGCGGCGGAGGCGGCGGCGGCTAGCGAGGAGCCGGCGCTGGGTCCTGCAGTAGGACTCCCGGGAGCCACCATCATGGTGAAGAGGAAGAGCTCCGAGGGCCAGGAGCAAGACAGCGGCCGCGGCATCCCCTTGCCTATCCAGACCTTCCTGTGGCGGCAAACCAGGTGAGGGGCGCAGAGGGCGCACCGCGGGCCGCCCTGGGCTGGGGGCGCTCCCGGGGCCGCCTGGGTCGTCGCCACCACCGCCACTGCCGCTGCCGCTGAGGCCGCGCCACAGCCTGCAGCTCCCTCTCTGGGGCTGGAAAGCAAGCCCTCTGCACCCGCTTAAAACCACGCATTTAAAAATATTTCAGTGAAGTTTGACGGCAAGCAGATCGGCAACTGTAGAATAAATATATACATTATTTAGGGGGTAGGAGGGCAGAGAGCCTAGGAAGAGGGGGCGGGGAACTAGGGAAGATAATTATGACTGGTTGTGCTCCTGTGTCCAATTCCCCCTCCATCTCCTGCTGTAATTCCAGCCCGGTGACCTGTTGTTTTTCCAGCTCCTGTTTGTCGAATATCTGCTATGCCCACTTGTTAACCATTTTTGCTCGGATTCAGCCGGTGTAATCTTCCTGATTAAAGCCTCTGAGAAGAATTTTTGATAAGAATTTTTTCCCGAAAAATCCTGAAGCCTATTCCAATAAACAGGAAACAAGATTCCGTTATTGCTACTATTATTATTCTAGAGATTTATCAGCTAAGAAATTAGATCCTGAAAATCATAACCCACAAGCTGTGTTCATTTTTCAGTTTTTAATATGACTGTACACATGAGTAATGCAACACTTCTGACCATTGGCGATTTAGAATCCAATTAGGTAAAAAGTCTTCAGAATAAGAGTGGCTACATAAACCGTAGAGATCCACAGCTTTTTCATATATGTAATTACACGTGTAAAAGCAAATGTCGTCAGCTGTTCAACACCTGCTCATTAACAAGCCATAGGAAGGCATGAAATTTGAGTTTCATAGCACTGTCTTCGTTGAAAAATATGTCATAAGGATGCTCTAATAATAATTGTACTTATGTTTACTACACTTTTCTCTATTAATTTTTCAGTGCATTTTTGAGGCCTAAACTGGGAAAGCAATATGAAGCCTCTTGTGTGGTATGTGATATTTACCATTTAACGACTATTTCTATATTCTGTATGGTAATTTGTAAGAAAGACGTTAGATCATACTGTGTATATTAATTCACTTGGCAAATATTATTGAGCACCTACTACGTGTCAGGCAGAGTTCCAGATAATGAGATAGAGCAATAATCTAAACAAATATGGGGTTTGCATTCTAAAGGGAGAGGGACAGTCTACTCACAAATAAGTAAAAGCCATAACAAGCCAGATGGTGATATACGCTATGGAGAAAAGTTAAGCAGAAAAGGAAATTAGAGAGTATTAGGGTGAAGGTTTTATGTTAGATGCATTGGACAGATAAGGTTTGCATGCTAATGTGACCCTTGGACAAAGCTTTAAGGAAGGGAGGGAAAAATAGCTGAGGGAAGAGCAGAGGAAAAGCAAGACTAAAGGCCCTTAGCCCAGAGCCCAGGGTGGGGGTTGGTAGACCTGTAGAAGGGGGGTGGGGGGGAGAGATAGCAGAGAACCAGGTGGTAGAGGGCTTGCAGGGCAAATATGATAAGTGAAATCCTTAATTAACAAAATCAAGATTCAAGGGGGAGGGTATAGCTCTCGTGGTAGAGCACATGCTTAGCATGCACTCAGTCCTGGGTTCAGTCCCCAGCATCTTGATAAAAAATAGATGAATAAATAAATAAAGCTAATTACCCCCCCAAAAAAACAAAATCAAGACTTATATAGTGGAAGTTCACAAGATGACAGCCTGTGAACTACTCAAAATAATATGCATTTTTGAATTTGATGCCTTCCATTTTTTGTGCAAGTCTGAAATGGATGATATGAAATAACTACGAAAATAATGCTATTAATGTTTATGCAAAATATTGTGTACTTGTCCTGAGATTATAAGGGAATCCCATGCATGTCTTACAAATTTAGAACAAAGGACATGAAACAATGAAGCAAAGCGTTTTTCATAGACTTCATTAAAATTTGGAGCTCAGGTAAAGGTCTTACATTGCATATGTTATAACCTAAAAGTGGAAATCTACCCATGTGAGTATTGCCATGATTTTTCCAAATGCCTAGATAGGTGATAGATGACCTCCTAGTAAGGAGCTCTGAAATGTGTTTGGGCCACAAACTATTATAGAGCCAGTGGAGAGTTAAACACCCCCCTCCCACACACACATGCACACTTAAATAGGAATTTGCTTTGTTGCAACTCTTAACCTCCAAAATTGTCACAGTTTTTTTTTTTAATCTAACTAACTTTCTAGTAAGTCTCTTTTAATGTAATTTGTTGTACTTAGCTCAGGTTAAAGTAATTTGACACTTGAAATCTCTGAGCCTTCATCAAACCATGGTTACAATTACACTAGCTTAAAATAACCCTGACTTTTCTCTGTTCTTGGCAAAGATATGCTTGACATTTTTAATATAGTCACACAATATTAAAAAAGTAAGTCACATTCATAGATAGATATAAGTATAAAAACCAATTTCCTGCATTGAAAATTATAAAAAGTTATATTAGTAACACTTAAGAAGAAAATGATATTAAGTATCTAAAGCTTCTTGAGATTATGAAATATATAACTCATCCTCTAAAGGTATATTCATCAAGACTGTATAAATTCTTATAGTCTTCTAATGTCTAACATACTCACCCTTTACTTAATGAATACTTAGATATCCGAGGGCTGAGGAATTTAAAAGTGTTTGGATCTGCCTTTATCTTGTTTCTTTGAAAAAACAAAATACAACGCAAAACAAAACCCAAAGGACTGTATCTCTGATTACACTCTTTGCCAAACCTCAGCATGCCTTTCATTATGAAGATGAATTTATTTTCCTTCCTTGAGTCTAAAGTAGATGGTTTTCTTTGGAGAATCTCTGTGTTAAGTCATATTGTTTTCTCAGGTATCCTAATGATTCCAATACTACAGCTTGAGCACCTGGGACTTGTATTACCATTCTAGAGAACACAATTCTTTACACCATCTGGGACATCAAGTACCAATCAGGTTCTGTTCATCCAAGTCAAATGTCTATTAAATTTATTCTAATATTTGGTAGCTACACTTTTCCCAACATCTTATAGTGATATCCTTCCTCCTATACCTTCAAAAAAAATTGAGTAGGTCAAACCTGTTCAGTGGGGATGCTTCACTCTCTGAAAGAATTTCCAACCAGGATAGAAGATTTAGTAAACTAGCAAAGCAAAAATGGCTTATTTTCCACCTCCCTCCCTCTTTCTCCCTGTCCTTTTCTTTCTTTATTCAAAAGATAAATTAAATATCTTTATAGTTGCGGGCATTAGGTGAGGAGTGTCATGTGCCAAGTCATTGCTAGGAACATAGAATAACTCAGGAACCCTAAAATCAGATCTCTTGAAAGATTGCACATTCTCATAAATTCTGTACCTCAAGATACTTTCACAAGAGACGTTTCAATTTGGTCTGCAGTTGTGGTAACCCTTTAGATGGCCCAAAAACATTTTTATAAAATATTACATCCAAAAACTTTATAAGGTTAAATGTGTTGTTGCACTTTTTTCTTTTGATGGAAACTTATTTTGGTGGAAATAAAAATCATTTAATAATTCAAACCATAGACTTTGGCTCAAAAACTTGAAAATGGGTAGATAATAGGAAATTATCACTGACTCACTGCATGTCAACATACAGAATGAAATGCAACTTGAGCACACTCTAAACAATTTAATGTAATGATTTGTGTCTTTTCGGGTATGTAGTACATTGTCTAGTTTTTCACCCATCAGAGTCCAATCTCTTATTTCACTTTTTTTGTTGTCTATAGTCCTTTGAACGAGTATTGGTAGAAAACAAGCTTCATGGCCTCTCTCCGGCCCTCTCTGAGGCCATCCAGAGCATTTCCAGATGGGAACTGGTACAAGCTGCTTTGCCTCATGTCCTCCACTGCACCGCCACCCTGCTGTCGAACAGGAACAAGCTAGGTTGGTGCTCCTGCTTCCCTTCTTCATGGTGAATCATTGTCCTCACTCAGAGCAACTCCTAATAACATTCATAAGAACCGTCCTTCTTCCTTATTATTTGTTTTCCCAGGCACTGTGCACACATTCTCTCATTTAATTTTCACAAAGTCTCCATCACTCTGGCATCACTATTATCTCCATGTTACCCATGAGAGGACTAGCTCTGTTTGTTTTAAGGTTTAAATTTTACAAGTATTATGTGAATATATTCTCCATTCAAACATTAAAATGTTATAGGAAAACTAAAGACTCTCACCTGTTCAAGATGAGTTCTAATCAGAGCTGTCCCTTTGTTCTCCCAATACCTAAAGCAACTGCCTTCGTGAATTTGGCAAAGTGCCCTCCAGACCTTTCCCAACTTTGTAGTGCTATGTGTATGTGTACATGCATGCACATAAATATTATTAGTCTTATTTAGATTATTTGCAGATTGCTTTTCCTACATAGCATTATGTCCTAGCTGTCTATCCCAAGCTCTTCTCCATCCTGTTCCTTCCCCTTATTTGGGTCTTTGCTCACATGTTACCTTTCTCAAGAGGTCTTTCCTAGTCACACTTTCTAAAATGGAGTAGTTGTTATCTTCAGAGCCAATACTCTTAACCATTGTGCTGCTCATTTGGGAACATATATGGGGATCTTACTGAAGAGCTGTGATCCATGCAGTTTCTCTTCCTGTGACAGCATATCATTCTGCAGAGATTACAGCCAGTTAGAAAGTCCCCAGAACAAGAATGAGCCCTCCCAGCAGTGACTGTAAGTGGTACAGAGAAATGCTGGTGTCTCCCAGGAAATCAAGTCACAGAACAAAGCAAGGATGTGCTCTCAAGACCTAAGGTTGACATCCATTGTTCTGGTCATAGAGTTTGCCTTAACCTGACTGTGGGGTTGTCCCATGCAGGCCACCAGGATAAACTGGGTGTCGCTGAGACAAAGCTCCTTCACACCCTGCACTGGATGCTCCTGGAGGCCCCCCAGGACTGCAGCAGTGAGCGTTTTGGGGGCACAGACCGAGGCTCCAGCTGGGGTGGCGGCAGCAGCGCTTTCATCCATCAGGTTGAAAACCAAGGTTCTCCAGGGCAGCCTTGCCAGAGCACCTCCAACGATGAAGAAGAAAACAACCGAAGGAAGATCTTCCAGAACTCCATGGCTACCGTGGAGCTCTTTGTGTTTCTGTTTGCTCCTCTGGTACACAGGATCAAGGTAAGCAGAAAGCTGGTTAGGGCTGAAGGGGGCTGGAGGTCAGGTGAGGGTGGGCTTCAAATGATATTTCCATACTTGGTGTCCATGTCTTTGTCTGATCTTATGGCAAGCCAAGACATGGAGAGCTTTGCTGCTATATTAAACTACCGAACATTATTTCAAAACCAAAGTTCTTCTTTAAGAACTTTCAGTGGTTCTCCATCTGCCCCAAGATCATGCCCAGCATATGAAACATGCCAAATAAGGTCAAGCATGATCTGGAGCTTAAGTCCCTCTCGTAATCAACTGCCAGTCCCTACTGACCACCTCATGATCCAGCTCTGGGAGCCATGTGAACCATCCCCTCAATCTGACCTTGCAGTCTGCTCTGCCCTCCTTTCCCTCCATTGTTCCTTTGTATTTCTGTAGCATTTTGTAATAATAATATTACATCTGTTATAATAGAGCAGAAGTTTTTACGTTTTATGTGCTGTGGACCTTTTAACAATTTGGTGTACAATCTAAGAACTGCTTTTCAAAATATTTTTAAATGCATAAAGTACAAAACATGGTTATTACATGGAAATAAACTGTATTAAAATACAATTATATGCATGTACTCCTTGGATCTGAAAGAGACAAAATCATTTGAAGTCATTGTGCCAACCCTTTCTAGCTATGTGATCTTGGTGATATTATTTAACCTCTTGGATCCTCCACTGCATACAATTTTGGATATTTTGAACACATGGTGAGTATACGTGAAGACAGAGTGCATAGAAAGTCCGTGGAAAGACATCAAGTACATGGAAAGAAATCAAGAATTATTTGTTACTTCTATGAATGAATGAATGAGAGTGTTCCATCTAAGTGCTCTGATAAGAGATAAGGAATTATTACACTCAACTGTTCTTTAATAGAATATCAGGATCCTAATAAATCAATGTTTCATATATATATATATAAAATAAATATATAAATACATATATATATATGTATATATGGTGGTTGTGAGACCATTGAGGGGGCATGGACTAGTGAGAACTTTCATCCATTTAATTTAATTTTAGAGAAATTCACTTTCAATGGACTTTGTCCCATTGCTGAATTGAAATTACCTGTAAATTCCCAAAATGTTTCACAGGCACTGGCCACATCATCTATGAAAATTATCAAAAAATTCTGTGTTATTAAATTAAATTAAATTGCTGCTTTAAAAGCATTATGCTTTCCATCTTTAAAAGTCTTTTATAAAGGTTACACTTAATGGAAAGCATCACTTTATCTGAGACCCTCTCCCAGACCCATGGGGCCTGCAGGACCTGCTTTTGCCCACCTCCCCAGCCTCGTCTCCCTCCATCTCACTGGTGTCTCTCTTGTTCACTAATTTGCAGACTCACCACAGGTTCACCCTCCAACTCACCAAGCGTATTTTTGCTTTCAGGTCTTTTCACTGACTTTTCCTTCTATTTGAAGCATTACTCCCACCCTCTATCCCTAGATTTTCACATGGCCATGTCCTTTCTGTCACTTTACTCACAACTCAAATGTTACCACCTCGGGAAGTATTTCCCTGGCTACTTTAGTGCCACCAGTATATAAATCTACTTCTTTCATTGTTTCCTTCTTAGCACTTATCAGTACCTGAAATTATTTTATGTGTTTGTTTACATCTTTGTTGCCTATCACTCGCCCTAAAACAGAGGTTCTTGAGCAAAAGGATGCTGCCTGTCCAGGTCCCAGCTGTATCTCTAGCGCCTAAAGAGTGTCTGACATATATGGAGCAATCAATAATCACTTAATGACTGACTCACTAAATAAAACCAAGTTATTATCAGAAGCTGATTCTGGTGCTAAAAGTATCAGTTACATGTAGGTACATAGTCCCTAAAATGGAGAGAGCAGGAAAGAAAGTTCCTTTAAAAAGATAGCCCAGTAAGATGTCTATTTGTAGAGAAATATCCTCTGGATTAAAAAATGTGGAAGTATAGGAGTGACCGGAATGGCGGTAATTTTATTTGAAGACATGCTGAGAGTCCAAGTTAAGGACACAGGCCTGCGTTAGAATCCAGTGCTTGCTGCATCCTACTCTAAGTAGGAAGGACATTGAGCAATTAACTTCTTTAAGCCTCAAGTATCAATTGAATGTAAGAATAATTTTATGAGGCACTGTGAGGATTAAACAAATTACAGTGCTCAACCTGACACACACAAAAAGTCATTAACAAATGGTAGTTACTTGCAGTGTTGGCATTTTATTGCTGCTGGCGTTGTGCATTACTAGTGGGAGGGGAACCAGATCTCCTTTCAGGGGAGACTGTAGCTAGTTCAGAAGAGCTGGCTCAAGGTCCCCAGGTTTTACGTATGGCCTGGGACTGGAGCATTTATAAGGGAGTAAGAAAGTGCCTCTGATACACTGCACAGTGATTAATACATAGTACTGTGTTGTAACAATTATTGCTGGCTGTTATTACTAGCACTGTTGTTTTATCATTTTACTATTGCTATAAGGGAAGTATTGTTCTAGATGCCATAGGGGATAAAACATTTTAATAATGTGATAAATATCCCCACGAGGCTTTTTCATCCGAGCGCGTTATATAACGGGCAGTTTTCAAGTATCATTTCTGATTTTTACAAACACCCACAGGAAGGTGACTATCTTTGTCTTCATTTTACCAAAGAGGAAACTGAGTTCCAGAGAGGCAATAATCAAGCTCATTAAGTAACCAAGGTGGGATTCAAACCCAATTCCATCTGACTTTCTACAAAACTACACAGTTTTTTATGTTTCTGTGCTGGAAATCTCTTCACTAAAGTCATGAACAGCCTCTGAGCTATTGACCTAATCTTTCTTTTGCTGTCTTCATCTCACTAAACATCAGCTGTGTTTGAAATTGCCATCATTTCTTCTTCTTCTTCTTTTAACATTTCTTTATTGAGTTGTAGTCATTTTATAATGTTGTGTCAAATTCCAGTGTAGAGCACAATTTTTCAATTATACATGAACATACATATATTCATTATCACATTTTTTTTCACTGGAGCCACCATAAGGTCTTATATATATTTCCCTATACAGTATAATCTTTTATCTATTCTGCATATGCCTGTCAGTATCTACAAATTTTGAAATCCCAGCCGTCATTTCTTCTTGAAGGTTTCCATTCCTTTGGTGACACTACACTCTGCCAGCTCTCCATGCATCCCTGGCTACTTCTGCTCTATCTTCTTTGAGAGCTCATCTTCTTTGCCTGCCCCTTTAACTGTGGGAGTTCTCCAGAGATACAAACTAGACCCTTTGCTATCATTGCTGTATCTTCTCTCTGACCCCTTTTACTATTTGTGTCCCAATAGGCTGAGGTCACCTAATTTTATATCTCTTAACTATTCTCCTCTCCTGGCCTCTAGACCAACTTGTCAACTAGCTTCTTCAAATAGATAATCCATGAGCATTCAGATTTCCCCTGGAATGAGCCCTTATCCTGATGTTCAATATTTCAGTGGATCCATTCACATAAACTTAAAACCTAGGAGCTTCCTATGATTACTCCTTCATTCTTACCTGCACATTCCACTAATCACAGAGTTCTACTCATTTTGTTTCCTAAATAGTTCTCAAATTGACCACATCTTCTTCATCCCTATTTACTGCCTTAACTTAAGCTTTCGTCATCTCTTGCTTGGACCTCTGACTTAGTCACTTTCTAACTGGATTGTCTCCTGGCTTGTCTCATAAAATCCAACCTCAACACCGAAGCACTTTCTCTAAAATGCAGATCTGACCAAATAACCAACATGCTTAAAATAATCTGTGGATTTTTCATTATACAGAGAGTGAAACTCCAGCTCCTTAGTGTGGTATCTGGGAGCTGCCTGGCTTCTTCTCGTGCCATTGAGCTCCAAATGCTTGGAGTCTCCCTAAGAACACAGCATGCTTTTTTCCCAGCACTATTCTCATGCTGGTCATGCCCATAAAATGCCCTTGTACACCATCTTTCTGCCTAGAAAACCCCTACTCATTCTTTATGACTTCAATCAAGATCTGTCCCCCTCCTTAGACTTATTTTATTGTCACTTTTAGCTTGTTTATTATCATTATCTCTTTATGTGTCCATCTCTCCCACTAGATTCTGAGTGGATTGAGACTAGAAATTATCATTGTATCTTGGATAGCTAATGTAGTCTCTGTTTTGTAGGTATGCAATTAATATTTATTGAATGAATTAGTTTACTAGTTAGCAAATAAATATAAGTGACTCATCCTTTTGTAAGACAGTATATAATTCAATACATTTTATGCATTTATAACTAGCTCAAATATTTTACATGAAATCAATAACCTAAACATTCTATAAATATATTATTCAGGGAAAATTTAATTTTATCAGTGAAAAATGATGAATGTTCATTATGACTAAGGAATCTGCTTTAAATGCACTATCAATATTTTTTTAATTTCATCATATTCACTTATTCTTTCAATAAATATTTATTGAGTACCTCCTATATGCTAGGCACTGTTCAGAGCGCTGGAGAAACAGCAGGGAATTAAACAAAATCCAAGCCCTAAAGGAAATTTTTGTAAAATCCGTATGTGTGAAGTAAACAACTTTAAAATGGAATTTAAAATAATAGTTGTTTAAGTAGATCTCTCTAAGCTACTAGTAAGTATATTTAGAATGGCTTCACATCATCGTGAAAACAGGCTTTCAGTGCAGGCAAGAAAGAACGTGTAATATGGAAATGTTGATTCTATGAATGTTTATACCTTCTGGTTTTTCTCAGGACCTTTCTAGACCACCCACTGCGCAGCTGTTTGAATGATAAAGAGCATTTTCTCCAGCTGCAGAGTTTCTGCTCGTGTGCAGAGATAGCATTGGGTGACCCATTAAAGGGGGCTCTAGAAGAGGAATTAGCATCCCAGAGTTTATACATTCAGCCAACTCAAGAGGACATACCGACATAAGAGTTGGCCATAGGGACTGCCGGTATTCAGTTCTAAAGGATAATTAGATTTAGTTGGTGTTATTTGGGAAATGTAAAATATGCTCAATTAATCAACAATTACGTGTTGATGTTCGAGGAAAAATGCATAGGAGATCCTGTCTTTAAGAAAGATGCAATCTAGTTGGGGGATATCAAATACAATAAAATGATGGCAGTAACTGTCAGTGAGTGCTAAGTGTCGCATTGACAAAGCAGATGTCAGAGGCCAGGATGTCAATATAAGAGAGCTCACTTCCTGCTGCAGTGTTCACTGGAGCTTTATCGGTGTCAAGATTACTTAGAAGAAATATGGAAAAGGACAATCTCAGAAACTAATAAGATATGATCAAATTGAGGTCAATTGAGATTTAGCACCCTGCAATTCTGGGGACAAATCTGATATATTTTGCACACTGTTAATTCCCTGCTTTTTGGATCTAATGCCACATGTAATACCATGCAAACTTCCCCACATCCACTTCAAGGGAAGAGGGAGGTTACTTTCCCCTTAACTTCAGACCTGTCCATCTAGCTGTTTACTCAGTATGTCTAGTTGAATGTCTAACAGGCATCTCAAACTTAACATGTCTAAACCAGGCTCCTGATACCCCCAAAACTTTCCTCCTTCATCCTGCCCATCTTTATCTATGGAAAAGCCTAAAGTCTTCGATATCTCTTTCTCCTACACTCCACCTCTACTCAATTAGCAAATTCTGTAAACTGTATCTTCAAAATGTAGGCAGAAGCTACCGCTTCTCATTTTGCCCTCTGCTAATATGTAATCATCTTTCACCTACATGATATAATAGCTTCCTAAATAGTCTCTCTTTCCACGCTTACTCTTTCTCAAACTATTCTCAATAATCTGAGTGATCCTATCCAAACATACATCCAGTCATGTCATTCGACTTCTCAAAACCCTCTGCTGGCTTCCCATGTTATTCGGTAATTACTGAAGTTCTTACTATGGCCTGTAATATTTGGAATTTGATAACTTCTCAGATCTTTTTTTTTTTTTCTTCCTACTCTTCTGTCATTCACTTGACTCCAGGTTCACAGTCTCTTGGCTATTTCTTGACACACAAGATATACTTAGGACCTTTGCACTTGCTGATCCCTTTGCACAAAATGCTTTTTCTGGAAATATCTACCTGGCAGCTCCTTCATTTCATTCAGATACTTGCTCAAAAGTCACCGCACAAGAAGGCCTTCCCTGGCCATCCTGTCTAAAACATCAGCACCCTGCCTGACCCTTCCCTGTACCTGCTCTGCTTCTCCCCTCACACTGTGGGGCAGGGATTTTTGTACGTTTTGTTCATTGTTGTATCCCAGAACCTAGAACAGGACCAGGTACACAGTTGGTGGCCTATAAATATTTGTGGAATGAATGTTGAACGAATTTGATCAAATGCTTTATGGGCTTTTCTAATACTTCCAGTAGGAGTCTTGGGTGCTTTTCCATCATAGGTACTGCTATGGTGCCAGGATCTCAGTCTATAGTGTACAGAAGGATCCCCTCTGTCTCAATGTGGAGATTTCTTTGGGGGTTTCATCCAGTCTTTCCATTAAAGCTTCCTTTGATACTGAGCTCCATTGATTCACCATTTGAGGAATCAATTTCTTTCTAGCTCTTATCCTTCTAGATCAGTGGTTTTCAATCATGGCTACGCATGAGAGTCACCAGGGGGAACTTAGGAAAACCTCACAGTGATTCTAATTTAATCAATCTGGGTAGGGGAGAAAGCGAGACCTGGGCCTCCTAGGTTTTAAAAGCTCCCCAGGTGATTATAATATACAACCCAGGGTTGCAAATCACCACCCTAAGTGAATTCCTGGATCTCAGTTGTGTTCATTAATCTGCAATCATATTCTAAGCTTCCATCTCTACGTTGTTTTGAGAGGCTGCGTTGTTTAAAATGTAACCTCAGACGGTCATGTATTTGTACTTATACAATAAATATAAGTTGCATTTTAGACATCTCAGCCACTCAAGATGAGGTAATGATGAAGCAGAGAATGTACTCCCTGGGAGAGACCTTCAACTGTAGATAAATTGAAGGAGTATGGGTTGTAAAGTCAGTGCAATTCAGCAAGTAATTATCGAGCACCTATTGTGCACCCAGCTTCTAATGCTGTATTTAGCATTGTGATGGTGACAGGGGCTGTGGAGGAGGGAGGATGCTGGATACCTCTCTGCCCTCAGAGAATTAGCGATTGTTGAGAAGGCAGCATTACAAAAGGATACACTAAGAAGAGTCTAAATAATGTTTCCAATTCCATGAAATGCAAGAACAAGAGATGGACTGCATAATAGAAAGTCAAAATAGCCAGCCTCCAAGGATACTGCCTTATGAGGGGAAAAGGGGACAATTAAATCATTAAGAGGAATAATAATAATAACCATGGGTAAAAAGATCTGCCAAGACCCTTGAAACAGAAAGTACTCAATCACTGCTAACACACAACAATGATTAGTGTGTTTCATGCTCTGCTCAAAGCTGCATTCTTATTATTAATTTTGCCTAAAGCAGACCACTGTGATTTCCATAGTAATTATGAAGATGACTTAGGGCCATTGGTTTACCCTAGAAACACTCATCTGAGTGAGGAAAGGTCTTGAAGATCAGACTTCTTTAAAAATAATCTGGTGAATGATGTTAATTGTTGCATTGCCTGGTCCCTTCAGCCAGTTCTTGGACATAGATCTTCTCTTCTCCCAGGAATCTGACCTCACGTTCCGACTGGCCAGTGGGCTCGTTATATGGCAGCCCATGTGGGAGCACAGACAGCCCGAAGTCTCTGGCTTCACAGCCCTGGTGAAGCCCATCAGGAACATCATTACAGGTGTGTGACTCAGACACCCAGTGGGTCGGTCTCAACAGACTCCCTCATATTCAGGAGTGAGGGTGATGGGTGATTTGCTCTTCAGAAACCAAGAGGAAGAAAATTTCTCCAGGGAGTTATCTAGGTGCCCAAGGTACAGGGCTCATTTACATGATGAGAAACTCCAAACCAGGAGCACATGCTGTTGAGTTGTGTGACATTGGGTAAAACATTTAAACTTCCTGAGCCTCTGTTTCCTCATCTGTGAAATGGGAATTATAGTATTACAAGTATATCAAGGTTGTTATGAGGAATAAATGAGTTAATATACGTAAAACTGCTTAGAAAGATGCTAGGTGCATAGTAAGTGAATAAGTGGTAGCTATAATTATCATTATGTCATCATTATGGTAAATGGAATAGCAACTCTTTAACAATCTTGCCATAGTGTGTTTTGGCTGTCAAAGCATTTCACTGCAGGAATTGCCTATGAAATAACCCTACTGTTGAACTGTAGAAAGAGTACAACATTATAGCCTGAAAAGTCAGAAAAGCCTGGAAGTTTCCTGCTTCACTCCAGCTCTATCTCTTACTATGTATGTAACCTAACCTCTCTGTTTCTATTTATTTAAAATGTAGTTGATACCACCTTGAAGTGATCCCCCCTTCATAGTGAGGGATAAATAAGAAAATGAATAAGGTGCCCACTTTATAGTGAGTGCTTAATTCCATCTTTATTCCCAGCCCAACTTTAGCATCGAAAACAAAATCTATAAAGAGAGAAATCATGTGAGAAGTCTACAGAAACATATATGTAGTTTGTTTACTTTGTAAGTTTTCTCTGCAGACAGTGGAGGATTATGCATGTAAAAGAGCTTTCTTTGTAAGGGGAACGAAACCATAAACAGGTTCTTGCATACTCTTATTTCCCCCTATAACTTAATACAAACTTGCAAGGTACATAGTATGTTAAGGAATTTTGTAAAGTGAAGAGTGATAATATGCTTATAGTGACAAATCATTCTTATGATAGCAATTTAAAAGGAAGATGAAATTTTTCACATGGTAAAACTAGATAATCTCACAATTTACCCATATATAATCCATTAACTATTGAAGTAAATTATAAATTCAAGAGCAACAGTCTGTCATAGGTTGAAATATCAAGGAACTAAATAAGTAAAGATGTCATAGCCACAAACGGTCTGCTTCAGAATCTGTGGCTGGAATAAGGTTAATTTCACTGGATTAAAACAATCTGAAAGTGAAGACAGATGTACCAGGTTAAAAAACTGAAAACAATATAAATAAGACAGAAGAAAATAAAATCTGCTACAGTAAAACAAAACTATTACAGAAAAAGCCGTATCTTGATGTTAATTAAAGAAATTTAATTTAAAAAATTTTTTAAAGTCCTATCACTTTCTATAAATGGAGAGGTGAGCTTAAAGTTAGATCTCTCTCTCTGATTAAGACGTAAATAATCATTTAACACATGAATAAAAATTAAGGAATCATGTCCATCCAGGGAAGCACTCAGGCTATTCACTTCACCCTCCCTCTGCTTCTCAGTAATATTCACAGTGGGTTCCTTTTCCTCTGCCCAATGCCTGTGGACTTGAAATGGTGCCCAAAATCTGAGGGGGAGTTAAACTCAGTTTAGTATGGTCAGAAGGAAAACAGTGAACATAGGTGACGTGCACTTGGTCTCTCATTTTGTGACTCGGTAAATCACTTTCCCTCTCAGCACCAGTTTACTCCAGTTCAAATGGGACATTGTCATTTTTGCTTCCCATTGTCCCTGACCAGATGTGATTAATTTGAATCTTACTCCAGGGGCAGCTTTATGCGGTCAATAAAGCACAGAGCCTGGAGCCTGGTATCCTGGGCTGGAAACTTCATGAAAGGGGCAGTGACCTTGGGCAAGTTAAATTCCCTGTGCTTTAGTGTCTTTATCTGTAATATGGGTGTAATAGTATACCATAAGTTATTATAGGGTTATTATAAGTATTAAATGAGTTGACATTTTAAAAACAGAACAGGACTTGACAGATATTAGGGACTATGTAGATGTTAACTTTTATAATCTTTAGTACTGCCAATTTTTTAGCAACCTATTGAGTTGGACTGAATAGGTAAAGAAATCTATATTGATAACCTAGAAATGCTAAGATTTCTGAATTGGTTATTTGATTTCTCTTACAACATACACTATTAAATGTCTTCCTTCAAGGTTTTAGCGCTCTATTGAGATGGGTTTTTTATTTGAAAATAAAATGAACTTATAAAATAAATTTATATATAACATATCATCTTATAAAATCTTTGCAGCTAAGAGAAGCTCGCCTATCAACAGCCAGAACCAGACCTGTGAATCACCAAATCAAGACCCAAGACACCGAGAGGTGAGTTTAATGTAGTTGAGAGAAGAAAGGAGATGGTCATTCCTTGGACATAGTATAATGTCATGGGTAAGACATGACTAGTGCTTTATCTCAATGGCTAGCATGTAACACTCAATAAATGATAGCTATCATTATTTGATAGCTATTCCACATTAAATTATCATCTTGTTTCAATTATTGACTCTCCTAATATTTTCTAGGCAACCCTAATATAGGTACAATAGTGCTATTGCAAGTGGGGAGGAGGGAGTAGAAAGGAGGCTTAAGATGCAGTCCTACCCCTTAAGGAATCTAAAGTTTAATGAGGAATCAAGACTAATCCACATAAAGCCAAGGATGCATAATAAAACAGAACATAATTTACTGTAAATTCATCATGCACTCTTTGATTCAGAAAAGAAAGAAATGAAGGCCAGGGTAGTTCAAAGCCACACAGAAATGTATACTGTCATTAACTTAACACATCGCTAGATGACCTGCTTTCACTTCCAGTTCAAAACGTGCAAAATACAATTTGCTGCTTTCCATCAAAATTGTATCCTCTTTCTAACTCATGCATTACTGCCAGGAGTATCATCATCCTTTTTACCCTCAAAACTAGAAATTTTGGAATCCTAATATATTTCTCTTATTTATGGAGCAATCGCTAAGTACAGACACTGTGATTTATATGCTGTATTTCATCTATTCTAAGATGAATATTTTTTTTTCACTTTTAACGTTTGAAGTCTAGTGTATTTCATGACCTTCGGCCTCTTTCAATCTCTCTACTTTTCATATGATTGTCATTCTTGTGCAGCATAAATTCGATCATTTTCGGCATCTAAGGTTGCATAATCAGGGTCAGTGGCTTAGAAGAATATGTCAAAGGGAACAGTGAAAGACTCTTTAAAGAAATAACACTATTTGATTAGATTTACTCCTAGGTATTTTATTACTTTGGGTGTTATTTTAAAGGGGATTGTTTCTTTACTTTCTTTTTCTGTTGATTCATCATTAGTGTAAAGAAATGCCAGTGATTTTTGAACGTTAATCTTGCAACCTGCTATCTTGCTGAATTCTTTGATCAGCTCTAGTAGTTTTTGTGCGGAACTTTAAGGGTTTTCTATATACAGTAACATGTCATCAGCATATAGTGACACTTTTACCTCTTCTTTTCCAATTTGGATCCCTTTGATTTCTCTCTCTTGTCTGATTGCTGTGGCTAAACCTTCCAAGACTATGTTGAATAGGAGTGGTGATAGTGGGCAGCCTTACCTTGTGGGACCCCTATTATGTGTAGGTTGGCATGTTTTATATTATCCCACAGGTCCCTGATATTGTTTTCATTGGCTTTTATTTGTTTTCCTGTCAGCTATTCTGATTGGGTGACTTCTGTTGTCCTGTCTTCTAAGTCACTATTCATTCCTCTGCATTATCTAGCCTACTTTTTACAGCCTTTTGCTCAGCTCTTATTTCAGAAAATGAGTTTTCCAATTTCAACTGGCTCCTCTTTATAGTTTCAGTTTCCTTTTTGACATACTTTCTGTCTCTATTCACAATCTCTTTTAGTTCCTTCAGTACTTTGATCACTCCTTTTTTGAAATCATGATCTAGTAGACTATCATGGTCTCTTTCATGATGGTTCTTTAAGGGGATTTCTCTTGTTCTTTAATTGGCAGTGGTTCCTCTGCTTCTTCATTTCAGTTACATCTCTCTGGCACTATGGATTATGGAGTATCAGTTATCTACTGTGGTCCTGAAGGGGTTTGTTTATTTACTTATCTAAAGAGGATGCAAAAATAAAACTAAAAAAAAAGAAATTTAAAAGAAGAAAAAAAATTTGAAAACAGAGTATAAACAATAACAGAAGAACAAAATGAAGAGAAATTAAAACCAAATTGAGACAAATTTTTTCAATTAATAAAATGTTTTAAAAGAAAAATTTTAAAGGGATTAAAAAATAAAAAATAAAAATTAAGAGAAAATTAAAAACTAAAAAAGAAAAAAATTAAAGAAAAAAGTGAATGTGTTCCCATGGAGACTGTGCACTCAATAATTTTGTCAAGAGGTCCTTCTGAAGTGTGGGTGGTTGCCAACTCTTCCTTCCATGCCTTTGTTGTCCCTTTGGTTGGGGGTGTGGCTGGTGGTGTGGTGGCCAGAGCCTGCCCTGGCTATTGAGCAGAGACTCTTTCTCGTCCTGTGGTTGTCGCCGCTCCTGCCCTTGCCCTGCTTCGCAAACCCCGCTCGCTGGTTCCAGAGGCCCTTGGGCCGCACCCGCGGTCTGTGCCAGTAGGCCAGCGGGTCGCGCCTCCTCCCAAAGCTGCATCTCAGCGCCGGGCGCGGTAGGTGGGGGGGCCGCTCCCCGGTCAGCGCCGCTCCCTGCGCCTGCGTAGGGCCCCTGCGCAGTAGGCAGCCTCCGAGAAAATGGCTGCACCAACCTTTGCCCCCGCTGTGTGCCAGAACTCCGCTCCTTGTTCTTTTGTCTTAGAGGCGCGAGTTCAGAGGCACAGGGCAGAACGGTCCTCTCTGCCTGGGGCTGTCAACAAGCCTCAGTCCCGTCTGTGAGGTTGCGGAGCCCCCAGGTAAGGATTCAGGCTTTGACCCCCCTCTGCCTGGGAACCGCGCACAGGCGAGTATGGCGGCCGTGGCTGCGCCCCGCCCCTCTCCCCTGAGAACGCGCCCGTAATGGCGCAGCGGGTCTGTGGAGACAAAGGCCATGGCGCCCCTCCCCCCTGCGCCCCTCAGCATTGTAGCTTTGCTTTTTGTGTGTGTGTCTTATGGGGGACCCGGACTGTTCTGCTCCGTGTCCCCTCCCAGTCACGGCGCACAGCACCCTGCAGTCCCCCGGGGTTGCCTCTGTACAGCCGGCCTGAGTCCTCCGCCTGGCTCAGGCAGCCTGTCCCTCCGCCTGGCTCAGGCAGCCTGTCCCGTCCCCCACCTGCCGGCTCGCGTCTAGGGCTGGGGGTCGTGGGGACCCTTTGAGCCCATTTATCTTAGTTCTGATGGTCAAGGGCTATTCCATACAGAACCGAGCCTCGGAGGTTCCCCTCCATCCCACTGAGCTCTCCATTGGAGAGGGGGAGACCCAGAGATCGAGCGCTGTTCCTCTTTGCCTCTCTGTCCCTTTGGGACCGGTCCTGCACTATTTTCCTTTTTCTTCCTTTTTTCCTTGTCTTCTACCAGATTTGTGGCTTATATTGTCTTTTGAAGTAGGTGATATTCTGTCAAAGTTCAGCAGGTGTTCTGATTGGCTAGGTGGGTCTGTGGATGTCCCTCTTGATGTATTTGTGGGAGAGGGTGGGCTATGAGCGTCCTTCTACTCTGCCATCTTGTGCCTTCTGTGAGCAATACTTTTATTTTACAGGAAATTGTAAGGGCTAAAATGCTATGATTGGTCTTTGAGGGTCTTTATCCTTTAGCAAAGAATTTTATCTGTAATACTAATGGAAAATATCTCACGTTACCTGGGCAGAATTACAGTTACCAGCTAAATGTAATTAAAATAAGCTACTCTAAGAAATAGGCTGAATTTGTGCTTCTAAATAAAGGTCATTGTACCCAATTGCAAAAAATGTTTTTCATCCCCTCTTCTGATGAGTGATGGAAAATCCTGCACCTTGCACTTTCATTCTGATGTTTTGGCTTTGATTTAATTAGCTCTGTCTAACTCGGCACTTGTCTTCTGCCTCATGTCTCTCTTCAGGTCGCCTCAGTACTGGCGTATCTTTGCTGAATTGCCTGTAACTCTTCTGTAGATACTCGAGATGCACATGAAAAAGAAAAGAATCAAGGACAAAATGAAATACAGTACATGAAAGAGCTTAGCCTAGTGCTTAGAATGACACAGGTTCTTTCTAGAAGCCTGTTTTCAATCCCTTTTCGATGAAGCCAGATCCCTTTGTCTATGACATATTTTACTATGCTGCAAAATTTTTTTAAATTTAGAAAACAATGTATGTAATATGATAGATAACTCTAGAGGATATGCCTGAAGGGAAAAAAAAAAAACTTAATCTGCTGTCTCCACCTCCAAAAGGGGCTTCAGGTGGTCTGTGAAACATTCCAGTCGGATTCCATCTCACCCAAGGCCACCATGTCAGGCTGCCACCGAGGAAACTCCTTTGATGGAAGTCTGTCCTCCCAAACTTCCCAGGAAAGAGGACCATCACATTCCAGGTGTGTGATTGCGATGTTAGGGACAGAAATGTATTCCCAGTTCCCAAAAGTTAAATATGCATTTCTAGCTACTTGTGTAGCCTCTCTTCCTTAAAATGTGAAAGTACACGGTGTATGTAGACATACTCTTGGTCAAAGTATCATTAGATTAATAATTCCAGAAATGAGCTATGAATAGCTCTCAGTTAAGCATACTTGGATGGAAGTGGGAAGACATGTCTGATTTAATGAGATGTCTGAATTAGATAATATTTTAAATATTTAAATGCAGAAACTCAAATGATGCTGCAGGGATGTGAAAGGATCTGCTTTGATATATAAAAATACGTTATACCAGCCAATCCTTGTATTAAAAAAATGGGTGCTTCTAAATTACTCATAGCGAATTCAGAAGCCTATTCTTTGTAAACGTTCCAAGGCTGCCTGACTTAGTTGGTACACAGTGAATTTGCTTACCAGTGCTTTCCCTAGGGGCAAACTCCACCTCAGAGGGGAGACACCCTGACACCATTTGTATAGCCCTGTTTTCAAGTGAAGTTTCTGTCTAGTGGGTAGTATTTTAAAAGCAGGTATTTTAAAAATGCTCTTTACATATCATAAAATTCACCCATATTAAGTGTACAATTTAGCAATTTTTAACAAATTTACAAAATTATGCAACTACCACCACAGTCCAATTTAGAACATTTCTATCACCCGAAAACATCCCTGTGCCCATTTCAGTCACTCCTGTTCCCACACCCTGATCCAGGTGATCACTTAATATGCTTTGTGTCTCTATAGTTGCATTTCTGGACAGTTCAAGTAAATGGAATCATGCCATATGTGGTCTTTGGCATCTGGCTTCTTTCCTTTAGCATAATGTTTTAGAGACTCATCTGTATCATAGCATGCACAAGTAGCTCATTCCTTTTTATTGCTGAACAGTGTTCTGTTGCATGGCTGTATCACATTTTGTTAATCCGTTCGTCAGTTGTTGGATGTTTGGGTTGTTTCTACTTTTTTGTTTATTATGAATAATGCTGTTATGGACATTCCCATACAAGTTTTTGGATGGATGGATGTTTTTAATTGCTGGATTGTATGGTACATTTATGTTTAATTTTTAAGAGCTGCCAAACTGTTTTCCATTATGGCTGCACCATTTTGCATTTCTACTGGAAATGTGTGAGAGTCCATTTTTCTCTGTATCCTTGGCAGAACTTGTTATTGTCTCTTTATTACAGCCACTATAGCGGGTATGATGTGGGATCTCATAGTGGTTTTAATTTGCATTTTCCTAATGACAAACGATGCTAAGTGTACTTTCATGTCCTTATTAGCTATTTAAATATCTTCTTGTGAAATATCTATTCAGATTTTTGCCCGAGGTTTAAATGGGTTGTTTGTCTTCTTATTACTGAATTGCAAGAGTTTTTAAATATATATTCTGGGTATGTCTTTATCTCTCCCTGCCCCCCAAGCCTAAAAAAGATTCACAGATATTCCCTCTTAGTATTAGCTTGCTTGCTTTTTCATTTGGTAGTTTTAAAATGATGTAACGCCTTCTGGCACCAGGACCACTACATGGCTACATGGGTGTAGTTTGTTTTTTTTTTAAGATTTCTTAGAATTATTGAAAGTTTAGAGCTAAATGAATATAATTGCTTTTTAACCAAAATACTACTCTGTTGTGCTTTAAAAAAATAACATGTAAAAAGTTTATTTTTGTATCTTTATTTTGGACTTTAAAACCAAGCAACCCAGTTGAATGATCTTTTGCTGTTTGGGAATATGAAATTTTGATGGCAACTTTACTTGTATAAGCAGGGATTGTTTGTATTTATCCACATGATTTACTGTGTTGGGTCAGTGATGATGCATGCTTAAAATTGTATCATTTTCTTTTTCTTTTCGAGGGGGAGGTAATGAGATTTATTTATCTGTTTGTTTACTTATTTATTTATTTTCATTGAGGTCCTGGAGATTGAACCCAGGACCTTGTGCATGCTAAGCAGGCACTCTACTACTGAGCTATACCCTCCCCACAAAATCATATCCTTTTTAATGTGAAAGGAAGTGTAACCAATCCAACTCCTGTCTCCTTGCTGACACACTAATCATTTTAACTATGTGAACACTTTCAGCAATGAAGAAATTAGTACTCTCAGATGAAACTCATTTCATTCTTAGATAGCTCTATTTAATGGCATATCCTTTTTATATTTGACCAAATTTTGCTTTTCTATAATTTCTGTCTATTGTTCTTGTGTTAGTTTTCTACTGCTATGTAACAAATTACAACAAACTTAGTGGCTGAAAGCAACACACATTTACTATTTCACAATTTCTGTATATCAGAAGTTCAGGCACAATTTAGCTGGACTGTGCCTCAGGGTCTTGCCAGACTGAATTTCAGATGTCAGGAAGGACTACAGTCTCATCACAGGCTGGACCAGGGAGAGATCCACTTACAAGCTTTTTCAGGCTGTTGGCACAATTTCTCCCTGTGGGTGTAGGACCGAGGCCTCTGTTTCCTTGCTAGCTGTTGTTTGGGGGCTGCTCTCAGTTCCTAGGGGCCACCCACAATTCATGGCTGTGTGGTCCTGACCACAGGCTGCCTCACGTGGCGGCTTCCTTCTTCAGAACCAGCAAGGGAGAGAACCCCTCTCTAATTCCAGTCCGCTGATACATTTATAATATAACATAATCACAGGAGTGACATCTCATCATCTTTGTCATGTAAAATAACCTAATCACAGGAATGGCATCCCACCACTTTTGTCCTAAACTGCAGGTTATAAGAAAGTCACAGGTCCAGAGGGGGAGGGTATATAGCTCAGTGGCAGAGTGCATGCTTAGCATGTCCGAGGTCCTGGGTTCAATCCCCAGTAAGTCCATTAAAAATAAATTAAATAATAAGTAAATAAACCTAATTGCCTAGCCTCTCCAACAAAAAAAGAAAGTCCCGGGTCCTGCCCACACTCAAAAGAAGATTATAAACGTTGCGACCGCCATCAGGTAGGAAGCAGGAATGGATCCCCTAAGTGCACTCACCACAATCCTTTGAGTACGTACAGAATCTTCTCATATTACTGTCCGCTTATTCAAAGGGAGCCACCATAATGACCCCTCCACACACTAAGGCACCCATTTTATTTGGTGACAATCACTAACAGAGTTATCAAGGGTATAACTTAATCATATTTGAGGAAAAGATAGTTCCTTATGACACAGACACAGACTAATAAGGACTACCTTTTTGGAGACATCTTTACATTCATAGAATTTTCTAGAATCTTTACATTCATAGTATTTTCTAAATTTTCATTTATTCATGTCTGTATCTTTTAAGGGTATTCAGACACTAGGGTTGTATCTATATCCAAAGTTCTTGTCCTCGAAGAGCTCACTTTCTAAAAAGATAGACAAAAGAGAGTAAATGCATAAATAAATGAAATTATTTTCAGGTTACTCTAAGGCCATGAAGGCAAAAGCAATGCAAAGGGGTGGGATGTGGGCCCTTTTTCATAGAGACCTGAGTAATATGAAGGATGTAGCCTTACGAGGACCTGCGGAGAGCAATCCAGGCAGATGGAACAAGTCTAAAGGCCCCAAGGTGGGAATTAGTCCAGTATATTTTGGGAACAGCAAGAAGGACAGTGTCATATGGGGCCAGTGGTAAGCAGGGGGGTAATAATATAATCATCATTTTACATATGATAATTATTATGACTATATATGTACATTTTCTCATGTTAATTATTGAGTATTCCTCATATTCCTTCTTTACTAATTCTGTTCTACACAAATTCTAAGGAGTTTAATATAAGTGGTTTCTTAACGCAAATACTACGCTTCTGCTTGACTTTAAAAAATTGTGAAAAACAATATTAGGGTGAAATATTGAGGTCATAAAATACCCAGGAACTTGTATTTCTTACAAAATTTTTCTTAACTATAGTAAGCATTGGAAATTTTCACATATAAATAGCAAATGATCTTTTATTCCTCTGACAAAATTCAGTGTTAATGGCTTTATTCTGATTTGCACTCAAAGACAAAGCCAGCTATAGCGTTCAGTGTTCCTTTGTGGAAGGACATTGTTTTTCCATTCTCTGATGTGACCACACTCAATCATCTATGTATATATGCATTCATTGAGACATATATGCACACAATCACCCATAGCACACATACATCTACATGTTTGAATTAGGTGTGAGTTAGTAGCACTTCAGAAAAATGAATTCTGTATTCTCTGCCTAGCTACAGTGGCTGGTTGCCATGGAAATGATGCACAAGGTAGGCCTTTCAGAAATGCTAATGTTAATATGTCTTCATTGGAGAAGTTCATGTATTAATCAGAAATAAAGAGAAATTTAATAACAAAACAATGCAAATATCCTAGGAAAAAAAGGTGTCTGCTTATACCAAAGAAATCCAATTCGCCATCTCTTTTGCCCTAACCTTGACTGAACTGAACATTACTCTTCCCTGAAGTCTGCAACCAGTGAACAGGTAGCTAGTTTCTTTAAATTGATGTCAGATTTCATCTTTAATTACCATATGCATAGACTTAATTTCTGCTTCGTTAAATACTCCATAGGGTCAGGACTGATTTCCACAGTTTTCTGCCTCCACAGAGAAGTCTGTTACTCCCTTCCAAAGTGTTTTTCTGCTTCAGATGCTTTCTACGAGCATCTCCCAACCCTAATTAATAATAACTTGATTTCCTTAAAGCCATAGTTGCTTGGAAAATGTACTAAAGGAATTCTTACCCCTTTTTGATAGTCTTTGTCATAATGTATTCTATGCATATTAAAGAAGTGTATGTAAATTATAGAAAAAAATTAAAGGCATAAAGTATTTTTAAAAAATCGAAAGTCATGAGCTAATCAGGTTGACATAAACATTAATTTTTTGTATATATACTTCTCTTCATTATATTTACATACACCATTTATAAAATATAAATCTCTTAGGAATTTTGGTTGGAATTTATGATATTGTGATTTAAAATAAGAAATATATAGTATACTTGGTCTTTGTCCCCATTTCTGGCACAAACTTCCTATAATGTTTAGCGTTTCCTAAGTGATGAGAGCAACAAAGGTGTCTTTTGTTATGTTAATGAGGTGACTTTTGGCCAGCATCTAAGGTTGCCTGGAGAACAAACCATTTGCCTAGAGGGTTGGAAATTTCAACCCCACCCCAGACCTCCCTGGAGAGAAGAGGGACTGAGGTTGAATTAGTTGCCGTGGGCAGTGATTTAATCAATCATGCCTGTGTAATGAAGCCTCTATAAAACCCCAAGAGTGTTCTGGGAGCTTCCAGGCTGGTGAATGCATTGAGGTGCTGGGATAGTGTTCAGCCTGGAGAGGACATGGAAGCTTCATTCTCTTTCCCTAGACCTTGCCCTTTGTATCTCCTCTGTTTGACTGTTCCTGAGTCATATCCTTTTATAATAAACTGGTAATCTAGTGAGTACATGGGTTTTCTGAGTTTTGTTAGCCTCTTTAGCTAGTGAATCAAACCCAACTGGGGGTCATGGGAACCTCTGATTTGTAGCCAGACATTCAGAAATATATGTAACAACCTGAACTTGCAACTGGCAGCTGGAGTCCTAGGAATGGGGTTTGTGAGAACCTCCAATTTGTAACCAATGAGTCAGAAGCCCTGGTGACAACCTGGACTTGTGACCTGTGTCTGGAGTGGGGGAAGTCTTGTCTCTAAACCCTTAACTTGTAAAATCTGATACTGTCTCTGGGGAGGAAGTGTTAGAATTGAGTAGGAAATGCAGTTGGTGTCCAGAGATTGTTGGTGGTATGAAAAATACTCCCTCCCCACCTCCACACATTGAAACTGGGTGCAGAACGCAAAAGAGAATTCATTAAACTTATGGATTATTTGGGGGAGAGTAGAAATCTTTATAACATTGAATATTCCAATAATTATAGTTTGTCTCTTTGTTTAATTAAGATTTTTTTTAATGTTCTGCAGTATTATTTATAGTGGTTTCCAAGTGCCTTCAACTTCTTGTATTACCATTCTGTTTTAGCATGGGAGTTGATGTTCTAGGTTAACTTGTTTAGTGTCTGCAATCTTTCCTAGCACTCCTTGATACTGATTATTTTTTCCAAGTGTTTGTAAACTATAATATAAGACAATGTTCAAATTTATGTTGAGTATTAGGTATTCCCCACTTAAACTGTCACCAGTTGATGTTAAATTCACCTTTCTTTCCACTACTTTTTGGAGTTGATGTTTATCTTCAGCTTGTTTGGTCAAATATTCTTTAGATTTGAACATACTAATAAGTTACATTGTCAATTTTATTTCCCATCATTTTACTCCCCAACCCGTGGCATTTTACATATTTGTTGTTATTTTGAATAGGCCATTTTCATTTACATTTTCAAAATATTTATTGCTTGTATGTACAAAAGCCTTTGATTTCACTGTATTTTGATTATGTTTCTGAAATTTATCAATTTATTCAAATAAATGAAGACAGTCAATAAGCAGGTAAACTAAGTAGAATATAATTTCAAGTCATGCCACGTTCTGTGAAGAAAATGAGAACAAGGTGAAGAGATGGATAGTGGGAGAATGAAGCCTTTCTACACAATGGTTAGGAAAGGCCTCTAAGGGGATGACATTGAAACAGAGCCAGATAAAGCCTAGGGCATGAGGATAGAAATTTCCACACAGAGAAGAACTCTGAAGCTGGCAAAAACTTAATGTATTCAAGGGTAGTAAGAAGGGCATAACTACCGGATGTCTGGATGGGTCCAATCAGGAGGGAGAAACCACACAGGAATCTGAACAGGGCAAGTTTAATATAGTGAATTATTAAGTATAACCCAGGACTGGGGTATTGGAGTAATGATGGACCAGCTAGTAAGAAGTAAAAGGAATTCTAAAAAATACAGAAACAGTAGATATCATGGAGCAAGCACCAACTTTGAAGCTTGGACACAACACCCAAGGAAGAACCCCCTCTCCCCAGGGTTGAGATTCAGATCCTGTTAGAGACAAAAAAGTCACGTCTCATGAAGGGCAGAAAGGTCACTGTGATGCTGTATCAGGAGAACTTGCTGGAAATCTACCTTCTAGAATTTGTCAGAAATTCACCCTCTAGGGTGCTAGGGAAAGCTCTTCATGGGGAGGTGTCTTGGTAGAGGCACCTGGCTACAAAACTTCCTAAAATGGGGTGTGCCAAGGGAGCTGTTGACTACAGGGTGCTGCTGGCCACTGTGAACGCTAGGAACTGGGCACAGGAGAAGCTGTGAGTGCAGCAGGAGCCTGGTGCTAGAAAAAACACCCACGCTGCAGAAGCTGCATACTGGGGAAGCCATGTGCATGGCAGGACCTCAGCACTGGACAAACATGAACACTATTGGAACTGGTACTGGAGAAGCTGCACACATTGCGTGGACATGTCAAGAAAGTGCACTAGATCCAGGAAACAAAATACTTTCCTCTTGCAGTACGTCTCCCATTCTCTCTACTGACCAAGCTGAACACTGTGCCAACTGTCAATGGAAAAACATTTAAAGGTCCCAAATCCCTTTTCACAGAGTAAGCAAAAAAGATGAATTTGGAACTAAGAGGCAAAAATAAATAACTGGCACAGCAGTGCAAGCATGGCAGAGAATGAGATTGGAGGGGGAGACAAGCCAAATCATGCAGGCCATGTTGGCCGCTGTAGGGAGCTTGCATTTCATTCTAAGGGTGATTAAAAAATCTACTGGAAGGTTTGAGCAAAGGAATAGAGAGATGAGAGAAGCACCAATGAGACCATAAGGAAGTAATTGCAAAAGCCTAAAGAGAGATGCTGGGGTCTGTGGAGCTAATGCAAAGTGGTTAGAAGGAGAATCTATGGGACTTTCTGATGGATAGAAAGTTGCCATGCAATTGATGTCCGAAGCGTATTCTAACTCCCTGAAAGAGGGGTAAACTCTAGGATTACATATACAGGAACTTCACTGATTGCAGAAAGCTTCTCTTCATATGACTGCTCATTTATTTAAATAATTAGTAACATAGCATCTTATATGGTTGAAATTTAACTTACACTTAATTTGCTACTTCAATTAAAATATTCAAGAATATTAGACTACAGGGAAGCACTGACTGTCAAAACCATCGTGTACATAGGCAATTGCCTCTCAACACATTAGGCAGTACTAATAAGAGTAGAAAAAGTGAGGGGCAACACGTGCTTTGGTGGAGGGGGAGTGAAGAGCCTATGAAAATGATTCACGGGACCTGGTCCAGGTTTGTATATCTGAACTTTTTACTGAGCCCACAGTAAGAAATATATTTGACTCATGACTCATGGCAAGTATGTAAAATGTAACAGAAATAACACTAACCATCCAAATCCTTATTCCATTTATTGCATTTTGGTAGTTTTTATTCTAGTTAACATTTTAATCATAGTCATATCCTTTGGAATTAATTTCCTGAACCAATAATGAGTCATAACCTTCAGTTCAAAAAATATGAGTCTGGGAAGCTAAGGAAAACCTCTCCTCACTCTCAGTGGCTGCATTTAAAAATTTCTTTCTTTCTTTCTTTTGCTGAAGCCCTTCATGTGTGGGTGGCACCATTTGATTGTTGATAGAATAATATAAAAATTTATTTTTTGCATCATTTAACTCAGGAAGAAACTGTGCTTGTGGTTAATTTTAGATTTTAGATTTAAGTTTCCCTCTTAGATTCCAGAAGTTCTAAGTTTATAATTTGTCATTTATTGTCTGTCATTCTCACTTGACCATATATTCCTCAAGGTGAGGAAGTTTAAATTTATATATTTTCATATCTCCTAAAATACCTAAGATGGTGTAAGATACCTAATATGCTGAGTAATTGCCTAAAACTAATTTATAGTAATTTTAAATTGAGCACTGAATAATGAATATATTATGTATTTAAATTGAGTAATAGAATTCCAGAATTTTGAGATTTTTTTGGGGGGGAGGAATGAATTAGGAGTCTCATGTTAACATAAACATACTACTATACATAAAACAGATAAACAAGAAGGACCTACTGTATAGCACAGGGAACTATATTCAATATCATATGTACCTACAATGGAAAGGAATCTGAAAAGGAAAACATATATATATGTATATGTATAACTGAATCACTTTGCTGTACACCTGAAACTAACACAACATTGTAAATCACCTATACTGCAAAAAATTTTTAAAACTATATATGACTTTAGAATTTTCAAAATGATTTCATTTTCCTTATAGTATAACTTTTGTTTGCTTAGTACTTTGTAGTTTCCTTGGCCCTTTTACATAATATTATGAAATTGAAATTAAAATGTCCTAGTGATGTACACAAATATTATTTCCATTTCTATCAAGGAGCAGGTCAACCTGATAGCTTAGTATAAAAGAAACATCGTGATCTGAACCTCATCTATTTCTATGACTCATCATTGTCCATCACACAAATTACTCACCAACTATACCAATGGAATTATTCTCCCCCTCTCACTTAAAACATACAATTTTTTAAAAACTCCATGCCTTTGTAGGCATTGTTCCCACTCACTGAAATGCTGATCCACCCTCCTGCCCCATCCTCAACTTTGCCTGGATAATTGCTACCTATCTTTCAATTCTTTCCCATGTCTCCTCTGCCAGAGAGTGTCTAGCAAAAGTGAAATGAGTGAGACCAGTTAGAAGGATGGTAAAGTAAACCAAGTAAGAGAGAAGTGAATGAATAAATGAACAAATGAGGAAAGCAGAGCTCTAAGCGTTGCTGCGCCGCCCCACGGAATCTGTGACTGTCAATATAATCATGTTCTTTCTGCCATTGGGAACAGGGCATCTCCCGTGATACCTCCATGCCAAAGGTCCCGCTACGCCACCTACTTTGACGTTGCTGTTCTTCGCTGCCTACTGCAGCCCCACTGGTCTGAGGAAGGCACTCAGTGGTCACTGATGTACTATCTACAAAGGCTGAGACACATGTTGGAAGAGAAGCCAGAAAAGCCCCCAGAGCCAGATGTTCCTGTCTTGCCCAGACCTAGGAGTAGCTCGATGGTGGCAGCAACTCCCTCGCTAGTGAACACACACAAAACCCAAGTAAGAGATGCTCAGTCCATCATCATTTGAACCCACAACTTTGACCATAACAGATTCTTTTTTTCTTCTCTGTATCCAGCTCTTCTTTATCCCAGTGATGACTCTTTGATTGGTGGGTTACTTTCATACTATTATCCTTTCTTTCCATCTTTTACTCCTGGACCCTTAGCATTTAATTGACCATTCAGAGAAGTGCTGTCTAAATGCCTCTTGCATACACTAATCTAAAGTAAGCCTCTGCTGATCCAGAAAATGGAAAATGGGTTTTCTGGCTAATCAAAGTACTAGTTAATAGAGAGTTCTCACATATAACTGTCAAGTACCAATATTATAAAATGCATGACACTAGCATTCTGCTGAACGTGATTCAACTTCCTTTTTGAAGCTCAAAATTTTCCAGTGCCTCAGGGTCATCATTAGCAATATTGTTTTTTGATATATAGATTACCATGCATTCTTTAGATGTTTGGAGGAATAAACTGAATGTGTGCATATGTGATAACATCCTCCAGAAAATCACTTTTTGATAAATGAAAGTCCTGTTACCAGCTTGAACATTTGTTCTTCTTCACTTCCTCATGAATACCACATGTTGAATATGCAGAGAAAAATATGATTTTGTGTGTGTTCCAGTTGTTTGGGTTTACTTAAATGTGAATTGGCTGTGCCTGGAAAAAGTCTGCATGTTCTGAAAATAAAGAGAAGGAATCTCAGAATGAAAAGGAAGTATGCTCTGTTTTAGTAATAGATGATTCTGCACAAGGTGAATATCTCCTTTGGAGAATCATTAAATGGAAAAACATTTTTTTAAATAAAAACTGAAGAGATACCTACTCCCTCCTGATTTTCTTAGCTTTCCTAAATCTGGAACTTTGTGGTCTCACTGTTGAAAAGTCCAAATAAAAGTTGCAATTAATATGAAATACACCTCCTCAGTAGTAGCTTTTGGGTTCTGAAAGTTTGGACACACCAGTTAAATACTTCATAGATATCAAAACAGTAGGCATATCCCTATTAAAAATATGAGATCTCAATAAGAAAAGTATTTAGATATAAAGCCCCAAGTCCTTGATCATGAATCTACCTTTGTTGTCTGTTAAGGATCTCACTATGAAGTGTAATGAAGAGGAAAAATCTCTCAGCCCCGAGGCCTTTTCCAAGGTTTCGTTGACCAATCTGCGTAGGCCT
This sequence comes from Vicugna pacos, assembly GCF_048564905.1. Classification (NCBI taxonomy): domain Eukaryota; kingdom Metazoa; phylum Chordata; class Mammalia; order Artiodactyla; family Camelidae; genus Vicugna; species Vicugna pacos. Next base: position 63,416,732 of record NC_132991.1, on the reverse strand, counting down.
GCAGTCCCAGATCTTTCTTCAGACCTTGGCATGAACATTTTTAAGAAGGTGAGTAGAACCACTTACGTTCTTTGACGTGCTAGTAATTGAAAAAACAAAACAAAGCAGTGGGGCATGAGATGCTTCTGATCGTGCTTCAGAGTGGGGTGGGATGAGAAAGAGATCCCGGAAGAGGTCTGCTCCCAATTACAACACTGGCTTGCAGTATGACCTTGTGCAGATGTTTAAATGAGGGCTTAACATTCTACACGTTATACAGAGTTGTTACAGAGCTCAGCCCTGATGATATGTGTAAAATGCTTTTAGTAATGAGATAATGGAGATGGTTGTGGTAGCAGTGATGGTAACTTACATTTGTATAATTCATCTCGTTTTACCAAGCCCTTTATAGAAATAATTCTTATTTAATCCAACGAGATTTTTATTCTTCACCATTTGGACCTAAGAAACTGTGTCTTACTGAAGTTCTTAGAGTGATGGGATCATCATGGAGCATTTATTCTTGAAGTCATCTCTGTTTGAAAGACAACAAGCAAACCAAGCTTTGTTAATAAAGTAGTAACTCTTTATAACTGACCACTAGGTTTACTCCTGTCACTTCTTTTTGTGAGTGACAATGTAGGTTTCCATTCAACAAACATTTATTGAGCATTCATAAGGGGCTAGAACACTAAAGGTAGGAAATTAAAAGGTGTAGTCTTCATGCAAATAAAACTGAGGTGGGAATCAGTTGATCAGGGTTCAAATTCCAGCCCTGCCACTTTCTACCCATGTGATACTGGCCAAATGATATAATTTTCTTCATCTATAAATGAGTGCATAATACACTTAATCTTGAAAGGTTAAGAGATTAAGTGAGATAATATATGTAAAGTCTTTACTGTGCCTGGCACTTGGCAAGTACTCAATAAAAGTTATTATTCTTAAAAAAAAAAAAGGAAGGAAGAAAAGAAATGAAACTGAACCTTGGAAACTTTAGGTAGTTTTCAAAAGGTTGAGTCCAAACTCAAAACTAAACCCTCTAACTAGATAGTCCATGTTCTAAGACTCCACATTTCACCTGTCCTTTTTATAAATAATTAGAGCTGATCAAATAGAAAATGACATGTGTAGAATAATATATATGTGGTAGCCTATTTTTCTCTTTTCAAAATGACTGGTTAATGTCAGTGAAGAACACAGAATTATGACCCCATCTATGAGCTCGGAGTGTTGCTACCTTTGTTGATGATGCAGTAATGGGCAATGGCTATAGTTCTTCTAAAAACGTCAATCAGTAGGGGTAAAAGAGGCTTTCAGTACTGACTGCACATGAGAATCTCTGCAGAACCTTCAAAAATTCAGGTGCCCAAGTCTGACCCCAGACCCATTAAGTCAGAATTGCTAAAGGTTAGGCCCAGACATTGATATATTATAAAATCTTTCCAAGCAATTTCTAAACTGTTAGTTATACTGGATTTGAACTTATTTAACTGGTCGGAGTAATAGATTTGTACCAATGCATGCTCTGTATCTTCTTTGCCTCCCCTTATGAACAGAGGCACACATTGGTTTTTGTCTGACTGAAACAATGGATCTTAGTCTTGAAAAAATGGAACAGAGAAAGATTGGCTGGTCCAAGCAGTGACTTTGGAATTCTAGACTCTAACCTAGGGGCTCTCATGTTTTACCATGCATCAGAATCACCTTCAGGGCTTGTTAAAACACACATTGCTGGGCCTCCCCCTTCTGAATTTCTGATCCAGTGTGGCTGGGGTTGAATCTGAGAATCTGCATCTCTGACGATTTCCCAGGCACTGCTGCTGCTGGTCCAGGGACCACACTTTGAGAATCACTCCTCAAACCCAATCCAGCAGAAAAAGCCAGGAAATACATTAGCTTTTGCTCAGTTTCTTTCATTCTTTTGACACACTGTGGAAATTGGATGATATTTGGTGACTTTCTGGCTCTCCCTCTCCTGGAACGTTTCCTGTATTTTACTCCAGATCATGGAGCCCTTTGGGAAGCAAACTGTAACCTTGCCTCTGCCCTGTGCCCGACCCCTCATCTCTCATCCTTGTAGTTCAAGAGCCGCAAAGAAGACAGAGAGAGAAAAGGCTCCATCCCGTTCCACCACACGGGGAAGAGGCGGCCCCGCAGAATGGGAGTGCCATTCCTGCTCCACGAGGACCACCTGGATGTGTCCCCCACCCGCAGCACATTCTCCTTTGGAAGTTTCTCTGGGCTCGGAGAAGACAGGCGAGGCATCGAAAAAGGAGGCTGGCAAACCACCATTTTAGGTGACCACCAGGACCTCCCAAAATAGGGCAGAGCTTCAGTGACCTGTTTGGAACTCTGGATCTAGATCTCCCGGGGAAATCTGGATCTTTCTTAAACAGTTTAGTCAAGAAGTTTGGGCCCACATGTAGGCTCCCCAGACCCAAAATTATGCTATCTCTTTCATAGCAAAAGAAATGCAGATAATTGAATTATGTAAGAATCCTGTGTAATTAGACAGGTCATGGACCTATTTCTTGGATCATTCTAGATGTGGAAACATGGCCTCAGAGGGTTCTGTGCATTAACTTTCATTGTGAATCCAAGGGCAGACTTTTCTAACTTAGATCTTAAAAAAGGAAGATGTAAAGAAAAGAAAAAGGAGCTTTTTTTTTCTTTCTTTCTGGATGTCACATTAAGAAGGCCAGCTTGAAGTCAAGAGCTGACAGCTGGCCAGGGCCTAACAGATGGTTTCTGACATTTGGCTTAGATTAGGGCTGACCTTATCACAGGCAGCTTCATCCATCATCTTGACCCAGAACATTCCCAAGGCGAGTTCAATTCCCGCTAGTCGGCTGTACCTCACGCGCTTCCTGACATCCCCTCACTCTCATGGCTGTCCTTTGGACTGACAAGACCTCGTCAGAGCATCTTTCAGATTTTCAAACCCTCTTGTGGTGCTCTTGTCCATCTCAGGGAAATTCACCCGGCGGGGCAGTTCGGACGCGGCCACTGAGATGGAGAGCCTGAGCGCCAGGCACTCCCACTCTCATCACACGCTGGTGAGTGACCTGCCAGACCACTCCAACAGCCACGGAGAAAACACCGTCAAGGAAGGTGGGTCGGAGGCGGCCCTGGCAGGCGGGAGTTCAGGTTCCTTTTCCTGTTTCCTGTTTTTACTCCATGTTCCATTTTCATTGTAACCTGGCTCCTGTGCTTTTTGAAAACTCCATCTGTGTATTATGTTGCTTTGTAATCTCCTTGTGAGCCATTCTTAAGATTTCCTTAGTAGCAAGAGCTGTTGGATAGCACACTATGAACACCGTACCTCTTAGAGAGAAAGCCAGGGCAAGCCATTCATAATTGTTTTTGTTTTAATGGAGGTACTGGGGATTGAACCCAGGACTTCATGCTGCTAAGCATGCACTCTACCATGGGGCTATCCCCATATTTGTTTTCAAAAGAGCATAGACCTACAGGGCTAGGAGCGACTTAGAGGACCTCTATGACATCCCTCTGAAGGGCTTGTCCACCTTCGGTGGGAGGAAAATCTCTGCCGTCCAAGATCACCGATCTCCTTTTCAGACAGCTGATCTTTGGTGCTTTATGTGGAGCAAACGTGTTTCTGGATGGAATCCAAGATGGGTTCTTACTCTGTGCTCTTAACCTATGAGCATGAATTTAGTCCCTCTTTTCCCTGGATTGTATTTCAAGTATTTGATAACATCTGTTAGTTACCACCACAAATTTATGTTCCATTACTCTTAAGCAAAGGAGAAAAAGAACCTTTCTTGTTTGCTGTTGCCTAAACATACTAAATAAAACCAAATATTTTAGCAGTTACAAACTTGTGAGGAAATACTTCAGCTAAACTAGTTTAACTATATCAGTAGGGTCTATCATCTAACAGTGGGTAAAATGCACCTGTTAGACAAAAAATGTTAGCCTGTGTCTTAAGGAAGTTGGTTAAGTATTCATGTTTTCTATAACTGTCATTATTTATCATGTATTACATGATTTAACACCTTAATCATTTCCATCAAAGTTGAGAATAGCTCTGAGACTATCAGTCAAATATCTGTTAATGCTACAGTGGTGATTTGGTCATGATTTAAATGATAGTATAACTGTCTGACATGATGTCTTAGGTTAATATGGGGAAAACCAAGACATTGCTTTCCTTTTTTAGTACGATCCCAGATCTCCACCATCACAGTTGCAACCTTCAATACCACATTGGCGTCATTCAACGTAGGCTATGCAGACTTTTTCAGTGAGCATATGAGGAAGCTCTGCAACCAGGTGCCTATCCCGGAGATGCCACACGAACCCCTGGCATGTGCAAACCTGCCTCGAAGCCTCACAGACTCCTGCATAAACTACAGCTACTTGGAAGACACAGAACACATTGATGGGACCAATAACTTTGTCCACAAGAATGGCATGCTCGATCTTTCTGTAAGGAGCAAGAATTTGTCTTACTGAAGCTTGGAAGATACTGAATCTCTGGGCCAGTTTTTACAATGTTGGGTAAAATGGGCATATAAATTCTTAGAAATGTTGAGCAGTTAAATGAAAAATCTACCCACGTGAAAAAATTTCATAAATGTACCCACATCTTAGATTCGTCTTTTCTTTTTTTGGAGCACTACATTAGATTTGATCTGATCTCAATATTTTTATATCCTGATCGTAGATATATACAAGTGTGTGTGCGCGCTTACTAAGTCCCTTTTTTCTATCTAGAATGGTAGTAAAAAATTCTGTTTATTTTCTTTTGTTTAAAAGCAGTAGGACTCTAAACCCACAGTATAGCAGGAGGAAATGAGTAGAAGTCTAATAAGACATTTAAACCTACATTCTCAAGAATGCCTGTCTTGATTATGGTTATTAGAAAATGAAAGGGTTGTTATATTTTACAATTATGTTTCACAAAGTTTTGTAATTTCACCTTAGGGAAGTTGGCTCAGCAAGTAATTTAAACTACTAGAATCAATAAAAGACATAATTTAAACATGCAAATATTTTGCATTTAAAATTGAAATTAAATAATGATGCAATTGCTCATACGTAAATGTTCTATTATGTGTGTCCATAAGGAGGTCATTTTTCTTCATCCTGTATTGGTGGAAATGAAAGGCAGAGCATTAAAACACTGTGATTTTAAAAATCAGTTGAGCAAGTTTCCATTTGGGCAAATAATTTCTTTCCCATTAATTTGTTAAGCTTTATTGTCCCCATAAAGTGTCTATATCATGGCAAGTTTTAGAGTACTTAAGTGAGATAACACACATACATTTTTAATTCTTCTATATTAAGCACATACACATGATTCCAATGCAACTTAATAAAACATCTGAAAATTACCTGAATTATTTATGTTTAAGTGCATAGAACAGCCTAAACGAAATGCATTAAACAGAATAACTGAATCTATTTAGGAAGAGATTAATTCAAGTCCCTTAATTACCCCCGGTTTATTTTTGTCTTCCCCCAGGTGGTTCTGAAGGCTGTTTATCTCGTCCTGAACCATGACATCAGTTCTCGCATCTGTGATGTGGCGCTAAACATTGTGGAATGCTTGCTTCAGCTTGGCGTGGTGCCCTGTGTAGAAAAGAACAGAAAGAAGGGTGAAAATAAGGAAAATGGGACTGTGGAAAAAAGACCAAGTGAGGGAACTTTCCAGTTCAAAGGAGTATCTGGAAGTTCTACTTGTGGATTTGGGGGCCCTTCAGTTAGTGGAGCTGGAGACGGTGGAGGAGAAGAAGGAGGAGGTGGTAATGGAGGAGGTGGAGGAGGTGACGGAGGAGGAGGTGGAGGAGGTGGAAGTGGCCCCTATGAGAAGAATGATAGGAACCAAGAGAAGGTATGACAACCATGTTTTGTGTCCTCATGAAATGTTACTCCTGATTTCTTTCCAATTCTTGCTTGCCGGCAGTTTGTTGACTCAGAATAGCAACTAGTCAGTAGAGTGAAAAAGTCTAGAAATCTCTTCATTAGATTCTCAGCAGGCATTAGTGAAAAACAGATGAAACTGTATCCTGAATTCAAAAGCCATGGCTGTCCAAGTAATGTTAGAATTAATTCCCTGGCCTTGTTAATTCTGCAGGAGAATATCTCAGATACAGTACATGGCCATAATTCTTAGTCTGCCACCAAGAACAGCCTCATTCTCAAGACTTTCATGGTCTGACCCAGTTGAGCAGTGTTGTAGCCTTCTCAGGCTGCCGGCACAAAATACCATAGATTGGGTGGCTCAAGCTACAGAAGTTTATTTCTCACAGTTATGGAGTCTGAGAAGTCCAAGATCAAGGTGCCAGAAAGGTAGATTTCATTCTGAGGCCTCTTCTCTTGGCTTGTAGGTGGCTGCCATTTTGCTGTGTGCTCATGTGATCTCTTTTTGCTTTGTGCACAGAGAAAGAGAACAGACTCCCCAGTGTCTCCTCTCATAAGGGCACAAATCCCCTTGTAGGGCTCCCCTCTCATGACCTCATCTAACCATAATTTTTTCTCCGAAGGCCACGTCTCCAGATACCATCGCACTGGATGTTAGGGCTTCAACATGTGAATTTGGAGGCGGCAGACATTTAATCCATAATAAGCAGTATAATTTTTCCACAAAAAAATTAAATAAAGTCCTTTCTCTTGACTTAAGGAACGCATTTTTAGGCAGCCTACTTTAATCACAGTTAAGGGGAAAGAAGGGAAGATGTTCTGTGTAATTGGTTGGTTTGTTGGTCTTGGTTTGAAAGATGAGCCTTGCTCCTCTTATGTCACAGTGTGTCACATCTAGGTGTCTTTAGCTTTCTTGTTACTGACTGTTCTTGAATTTAATTTCCCTTGACTCGAAAGCACCTGATTTATGATCTCAGCACTTAACATCAAGAATCAGTTTTCTCTTTTAATTTGAATTTTAAATAAGAATTAACACAGCTTAAATTCATATAATTTATGCTGATTTCAGTTTGGGGTTTGAGTTGGAAAATGCTATTAAGAAATTGAAATCAACAAGAGATTTGGATCTTGAACAGGTGACAATCTACACATCAAGTCAAGTGTTTATAAGCATAAGATTTCACCGTGCAGAGTTCTACCACCTACATATTATCTAAAGAGTAAATTGTTATTTCCTTGCAGGATATCAGGTTTTTTACATCTGAGTAAGTGTTGCAGTGCTCCTTCCTCTTTTATATATTTTTTTCTCTATCTCTTTCCAGTTCTACTTGATGCATGTTTAATGTGCATTTATCATCTGTGTGTGTGCCTCTCATTGTCTACTCTCAGTTTTTCTTAGTATTGTGGACTCTGATCCAATTATTCCTGTCCCAATATTCTTGCATTCCTAAACCTACCCTCTTTTTTAGGATTTCTTCTCCTGCCTAGATCATATATATGTTTTTCAATTCTAACAGAATCTTCTGGTTCTTAAGGTTCCCAACTTCTTACCTTCCTAAACATCACTGAGGACAATCCAAAGATCCTCAGATCTCACCATAGATTAAAATTATCTAAATGATGATATAGATCACAATGGATTTGATCTTGGATCCTAAGATCTAAGAAGTTATTCCTTAAGCAGTTATGTAGGAATTAGCAAACGAATACAAGTTTTAAGGACCAAATTTGTAAACACAACAAATCATGAGATTCTTAATGTTCAATTTTTTTTACCTGTCAATCTAGCCTCACCACTCAAAGAGAAAATAGATATTGCTATGTCATCATGTCATAATATTCAAGAAAAAATAGAAAAGAACAAAGTTGTGAAATTTTGATAAGCTTTTATCCCAAATTGATGAGGGATTTTTTGCTTATGCTGAGAATCTCTGGAGTTCATTATTAGTATTTTATTATAGTTTGTTTCTGTTTTGCTTTTGTTTTTAGTTCTAAAATTTCACCCAAGTAGTATTTTTATCTAATTTCTTATTAAGGAACTGCAAGTCCCTTGTCTATTTAAAATCTAGATATTATACTAGAAACTTGGTAATATAATTTTGACCAAAACTATCACTTTTAATTAGGATGGGATTTTTAAAAAGTCAGATTATATGTTATCCAAAACAGCCACCAAGATATAAATGTTTTTTAGTTAGTTCTGCAGAATATTATTCTTCGTAATACAGAGAATTTATAAAATCATACCTTACCGTAGGTCAAGTACATTGTGCTTGTGATTCACACAGGTCTGTTTTGCCTCAAACCCATCTGTCTTTTCAGGGAAATCAGAAGGTGTATCTAATTTTGCAACCTAGTAATACCAGAAGCATGGGGGATTGATTAGTTCAGAAAGGAAGATCTAATTTCTGTTTCTATATTTGCCTCTCACTGGTACTGAGAGCTTGAAATGTTATTTAATAGCTCTCCCGATTTCCGTCTGTAGCTTGATACATCTTTCTGAATGTCTCCTATGAGACATAAATCCAAAGGACATCTGAAGGTCCAAAGAAATACAAATAGATATTTACAAAAAGTTATTGGAGTGGGGAGGGTATAGCTCAGTGGTAGAGTGTGTGCTTAGCATGCACGAGGCCCTGGTTTCAATCCCCAGTTAATAAATAAATAAATAAACCTAATCCCCCTTCCCCTCAAAAGATCTGATGAAATTTTAAAAAAAAGAAAGAGAGAAAAGCTTTTGAAGCTAGGAATTTTTTTTCAAAGTAACATGTAATAACTTTTAATTGTATGTAAACCAATCTTCTAAATCAGCCCTTACTCAGGATGACTTTCCGAGGCAGTACTCCCTTGACTGCGTGTGCTCTGCTCTGCCAAGGGCTTGTGCTAAGGGGGTCAGTCAGGACTAAACTCCAGGCCAAGCCCTGTTCACCGAGCTCTTCACCCAAGTGCTGCCTCTGCTAAGAGGGCTCACCTTCTCCTAATTTATCCACCTGGAGGAGTGCCTCTTCTCATATGCACAAAGTTGCCCCAAAGGTTAGCAGTGTCCTACACCTAGAAATAATTAACATTCTTTTTGTTATTATTACATGTGCCTTACATGTGTTGCCTCACAAACTCTATGCAATGGGTATTTTTATGATTCTTATTGTGTAGGGCACAGAGTGATTAAATAATTTGCCCAAGGTTATGGAGCTAAGATTTGAATTTAAACTAAAACATTTCTGAATTGGTGTGTGTGTGTGTGTGTGTGTGTGTGTGTGTGTGTGTGTGTGTGTGTGTGTGTGTGTGTGTGTGTGTGTGTGTGTGTGTGTGTGTGTGTGTGTGTATGTATGTATGTTCGAGTCTTCAATTTTCAACCATCAGAGCTGTCAAATTCCCAAGAAACAGACTCAGCCAGGAGAGGTGTGGCAGGAGGTTTCCTAGGGTGTCCACTCAGGATCAGTATCTGCGAGGTATAAAAGGGGCAGAGAAGTCTAACTGCAATGTCGTTGTAACAGAAACTTCAGTCCATCACATGGGGAGCTCCAGAGCTGGGTTGTCTCTTCAGAGAAATCCCCAGGTAAAGTAAGGGAGCCCACCTTTATACCACGCCCCCCCCCATCCTTTTTATGCCCTTGACCTGCCATTGGAGGCAGAGTGTTTCCAGGAAGAGAGCATACCCTGGGGCGAGTCAGGTTTCTTGAGGTAAGGGCCATGCCTGGAGAGAACTATCAGCCAAGAGCTATCAGCCATCAGTACTTCTAGCAGCTCAGGGAATGAATATTCAGTTCTAAAGAGGGCATCTCTGGAGTCCAGCATTACATCCACTACATGCGCTTTTGGTTAGAAAAGGAGGACCAATTACATAACATTAGGGGAGCAGAGAGCCTACCCCATCACATAGTGAACAGTACACAATGTCTAGATAACTCCCGTCCCTTTCACGCCCTACCCACATCTGGATACTCTTTCTATGTGGGTAGCCCCAAAGTTTGTGTATCTATCTGAGCATGGAAAAGCCCCTCACAATTTACAGAGCAATTCTTACTCATTATTTCATTTGTTTGGCACTGTAAATCGATAAAGAAAGAAGGGAAGCTATTAGGCACCTCAGTTCACAGGTGAGAAAATGAAAGCATAAAGAGATTAGTTAATTTATCTAACATCATGTGCAATTAAGGAACAGCTGGAATCTCAGGTCCATGGTGCCTGTGCGGAAAGTAGCTAGAAGGACTGAGGAAGGCTGAAGCTTCTCGAAGGTAGTAGGACTTCCACACTGGGATCTGCGTCATTCCTTAGCAACAGCTTCCTTCTTCTTTGGAAATAATTCAGGGAAGCTCATTTTTCTGGAAGCTGTGTTCTCCACGAAGACCAAGGATTAAATGAGGCAAGAGAGAGGATGGTAGCAGTTTTCATAATTCATCTCAGGAGGCTTCCTGTTTAGCCTCAAAGGAAGAATCGTGCTTAATATTTACAAGTTTTTTTTTTTAATGTTCTCACCTTGCTGCTGCATGAGTATTACAATATAGTGAAAGTGTAAAATTAGAAAAATCTTTTGAAAATGTCAGAAATTTCAAAGTTTCTGACTTGGATCAGTTCCAGAAATTTAACAGTAATCGTTGCCTGGTGGTATCATCAGAAGCCTGCTGATGAGGATAGTTTCCGGAAAAAGCCATTTGCCTTCATCACCGATAGTCTGCCCTGCCTCTTTCTAGGCAGTTATTTTGATAGTCTGTCAAGGATGTGAAAGCATGTCTTCTAATAAAGACGACTATGTTCGTATCCTTTAGCACCCGAGGGTGTTCAGAATGCATAAATGTTTTTCTTTCTTGGAAGTCTCATTCTAGATTTTTGAAAAGTTTGGTTGCTTTTTGGACCCTTGACAGTTCTCCTTCCCAAATTGCAGGGGCTCACTCTACAACATATGTACTTGGCTTAATAATAAAATAGAATCTTAGTAGCAAAAGAACCTTAGTGACTTAAGTAAACAGAATCCTCTTTGTTTCTCGTTTGTGGGTACTAGGATGAAAGTACACCTGTAAGCAACCATAGGCTTGCCCTAACCATGCTCATCAAAATAGTGAAGTCTTTGGGATGTGCCTATGGTTGCGGAGAAGGACACCGAGGGCTCTCTGGGGATCGTCTGAGACACCAGGTATTCCGGGAGAATGTAAGAGAATTAAAGTAGATTCCATTTCCTCTTCCTCTTCCCTCCCTCCAAATTAGGAATGAGTCCTTTGACAATGAGGGTCAGTGTTCCTGGAGAAATACTGTATTTTATAGGGGTACTTAATGCATCATAAGGTGGGAGGATTCCCACAAATATCTCAAGATATCTAAAACCCAGGCCTAGGAAAATTTAATTGGGAAAACACTTCTACCTCCTGCTCAGGGCAGGCCAACACCCAGTTGGTAAAAGGGTGTATAATTGGAACATGTGAATTGTAGTTTGAAAGAACATTGCAAAGATGAGTGCATTTAGCAAGCTTCTGATGGTCTGTGACAGATGACGTTTTAATCACCTGTCTGGGGTACTATAGAAGCATATCTTATATTAGAAAAAGGGATCAAATTTTAGGACTTAGTTTGTTGTTTTTAGATATGGAAAATGGCCCTTATTGGGACAAAACAGGACTGCAAAAGTAGCCAGTCATTTTCTGGCTGCTTTGTTTGACAATGAACCTTAACTACTAACTATTTGAGATCATATCCCTTTGAACTGTGTGAAACTTGAAACTCTGCACTTTCCCTAATTCTGTGATGGAACATGGAAATGTAATTCCAGCTCATTTTCATATGCCTCCACTCCCGACTGCTTTTCCCTACAAACCTGAGCAATAACCCACCCCCACAACAAGTCCGAGCTGGAACAGTTGCCTCATGCATACATTTGAACTGAAATCATAAGAAAATATTTTCTTAAAAGTAAGGGTTTGATGCAAATTTAAGGCCAGGAAGCCCTTTGACATATCTTAGCAGAGTTTTAGGATCATGTCAAAACCTAACCCCAGCCTGTTTTTCCTTGGTATTAGGTTTTGTCATGAAATGTTCACACGGTATTAGCATGTTGTGTTTCTTTCTTAATCTGTCATCTACCTACCTATCTATATATCACTCACTCTTTTGTATTCTGTTATATTGTATTATATTTGTTTATTATATATATGGGGGTTATATTCACAGTAATTAACATCTAAATTCTGAAACTTGACATTTTGGCCAAGATCTAGATTTTGAGGCCAAAAATTTTAAATAATCAAAATAATCATGAGTAAGGCAATAAAAGCTGATGTTGCCTCCATCTTTGCACTTGTGCATGTGATTTTTGACCTTTGATTTTTAATTCTAGCACAGTATGAATAATTCCCTTCAAGGCTAAAACCACATCACTCCTCATGCAGAAGACTGATTCCATGAAATGAAACATCACAATATAAAAAGAAGTGTCATGCTTTAGCTGGAGGTATAAACTGGCTCTGACATCAGAATTTGTCTTTCTAGACTTGGAGAAAGTAGGGCTAATTGGATCAGAAGCCACTTGAGGGGCTGTTGCTACTGCTTTGTCACCATGCTCTCTTCTCTCAAGAGTACTGAACATTACTCTCTCAGAACATCCAGTTTTCTACCTGCCTTCTCAACTTTGTTGCTTTACATGGCAATACCTCCATTTCCAATAGCCCAGTTTAGCACTCATTATAGGGACTATATTTACTTATCCATGCTTAGTAGACGCATTGTCCAAGAGGTATAAATTTGAGAAGTTTTCCCTGGGAAAGTCTAATTCAAGAAGCTAGATGTTTCCAGATTTCTCTGGCATTGAATTTTCAGAAATGACTTCACTTTTTAAAATACTAAGAATATTTCTTACCTCCATCAGATCAGGTACTCTGTACTTTTATTTTTTTTTTAGAAATCAATTATTATTTATTGTAATGATATTCATCAAAGTGCCTAGCAATACCGGCATGTGTTTCTTAGAATAAACTAATCATTAGCTGGTAGTCCCAAATTACTGAAAGGAATTCTCTCTTTATATCTCTTGGAGAAGTTTATAATATTCATTCAGAATCAAAATACTTATGGTTTGATTTTCTGCTTCTTGCTTAAACTTCCCATTGAACTCATTCAGACATTCTAATAGCCTCTAAAGAGTAGATCTGAAACTCTGCCTTTTTGGTGTATTTTATAGAGAAGAAGAAGTACTTTACAAACTTCGTTTTATAGCAAGTAGCATTTATTTTATAAGGGGAGGGGGAAGCTTGCTTGAAACATAGCAACCAGAAACCTCTCTGGAATAAAAACAACTAATTTCCCAATCTTCCAGGACCCAGTGAAGGGAAAATGAGGGAAAAAAAAAAAATCAGTCCACCTGACTGTGATACAGATGGAGAGACTAAAGCAAGGTCACACCGAGAAGTCCATTGCTCATTACAAGTTTCAGACTTTTATAATCTTTCTCTTCCTCTCAAAATTCCTAAGACTCTTTCTCTGGGCTTTAACTTGTCAAAATGGTGATATAATTTAAGTTTTCTTCTGGGCCACCAGTAAGGACTCACCAATAAGATCCCAGTTCTCAGGGATTGCTTTCCCTGACCTGACTCCCATGCTTATACCTGGTTGCCCCAAATTCCTTGGTTAAGATTGTCCTCATCCAGCCACTTCGCCCTTCTTGATCTTTTGCTTTTTACCCCTCAATCTAGAGTCCTCTCTTATCATTTCCCCAGTTCATTCCATTGTTAAGGATTTTCTTTTTTAGGCAGATCTTATCTTCTGTACATACCAACTAATCTCTAGTATCTGCCATCTTAAATCCTTTTTGGAAGTGGATGGTCTCTAAATACATTTTCCACAGCAAACATTAATAGACCCTATCATAGGAGAAATAACCACTGTGAGAAAGCAAGACCTTGACTTCTACTTTTGGCTCTGCTGTGAAATGTGGTGTATCAACTTGGACAAAGTCCTTAACGTCTTTGAGCCTCAGTTTCCTCCATTGATAGAAGGATACTCTTCAAATCACAGAGGTGTGGATGTTGAATGTTGCTATGCACTTACACACAAAAAATATGTTTTAAACAGCAAAGCACTACACAAATTTTATTTTCTCTCAGTGGTAAGAGAGGACCCCCGAGCCTCCCTAACAGTATCAGGGCATTTTGTATGCGGCCATCTGCAGTCAATGACTGTGATTTTATTTGTTCTGGTGGGGGGGATTATTCCCTTTCTCTTTGCCAGATTGTTTCCCGAAAACTGGGTTTTCCTTTTGGTAGGTATGGAGCCAAAAGATACAACCAAGCCAAAGCACAGGAAACAGAAGGATTTATTACTTGTAGCAAGTCAGGAGAACGCTGGGGATCTTTCCCAAAGCAGTGTCTCCCCAACAGCAAAATTAGGGAAGTTTTAAACTAAAGGTACATGCGTATTCATGAAAGGGCTTGGGCGGTGGACAGAGTTCAAACTTTAGTTGATTGAAGTCATGAGGGTCAGTAAAGCTCAACGTCATCATCACTCAGGTTCCTGATGATCTGGTGGTGAGCGCTTCAGGCTAATCTTTGCTATCAAACCAAACGGGGAGTCTTTACAACTGATATACTATCTTTCCTATTGTTACTTCTCTTGCCTAGTAACAGTCCTTTGTTTCTGCATTCTTTTGTTCCCTTAAGGTCATTAATTACTGAGGCCTATTCCAGGGCAAGCTTTGTGGCCAGGCTTAAATCACAGAATGGCTTAGGCCAAAAATGACTTCTCTTAGGTCAAGAAAGCCATGCCTAGCTCTCTTTCTCCAGGGACCCCCTACCCTATCTGGTTACAAGATGGCAAAATTATTTGGTGGATCCTAAGTAGTATATTTTTGAGTATCAGGGCCTAGACAATGGTCAATTGTTTTTCATATTCTTAAGGCCAACTTCTACTTAAATACCAAACTTCCACGTTCAAATGCAGACACATAAATAAACAAGCTAGACTTACCTTTATTTTATACCTCTTTCACGTTTCAAGAGTCTTTCCCTCCTGGCCACGTAAGAGGACTCCGGATAAGCACCTCCTACATACTCCCCAAAACACCCATAAAATCTACTTCAATTCAGAATAGCCGAGCAAGGGAGTGGCTTGCTTCTTCCCTTGACACAGAGCCTTTGAGGTTTTCTAAACTTTGTTAACCAGTCCTGTCACCTACCTAAATTTTACACTTGGAGTTTTTTCATTGAGGTCTTAAAATCTTGATCTTGGCGAAAATACTGAGCTAATTCTGGGACAGTGTTAGACCTTAGCTTTGGGTTTTTCCTGAGGAACAGCCCTTCTCAAAGTAATCTCCCTCATACTGCTCAGCCCCCTCTGCTACTTCATCCTCAGATAAGAGGGGCTGGCAGGGGTGGCAGGCACCAGTCGGCAGGGATAGACTGAAGCCTTTGTCTTCTGAAGGCTTTGGTCTCAGAACAGTGGTATCCCTAGCCTAAGCTGGTACCTGTGACTTCTTCACTTTTCTTCCTTCCTTGCAGGCCCAGAACTGCCTCACTAAGTTATACAAGCTAGATAAGATGCAGTTCCGACAAACCATGAGGGACTATGTGAACAAGGACTCTCTCAATAACGTAGTGGACTTCTTGCATGCTTTGCTAGGATTTTGTATGGAACCAGTCACTGACAGTAAGTAAAACTGCACTGAGTTCTAGGAGGAGTTGCTGTGAGAAGTGAAGCAGGTAGCGTTTCAGAGACACCCGAAATTTATGGAGATAAAGTTGAGAGGAAAAGCTATTTCTGTGTTTGTGTGTGCACTTGTGTGTAATAAAATATAAACATGAAAAGCTTGCACACCATCTTTGATGACACATTTTGGAGTCTTTCTAAGGACAGCTTAGCTCAGCAGAGGGGAATTTGGTAAAGCTCTGGCATCCTCACCTGCAGCCCCTTGGTCCTTACACTCCTCTCTGTCACGTGACCTCTGTACGACTACTGAGGCAGAGATGAAGGAACAAGGGAATATGCTTATTAGTTCAACAAATATGAGGACCTTTTATGAGCCAGAAATCATGCTTGGTGGTTTTTTTCACAAAATAAAACAGGAAAGGGAAAAAATAGACTAAACATAGTAGTAATATAATTTTGATTGATATATATATATATACACACACATACACATGTACTGAATTTTTTTTAATTGGGCAAAGGGATCTAGAGATCGGCTCATAAACTGTTTTATAGCTTTTTAGCTTTTATGGCTTTAGGAAGACTCTAGTGTAAAGACTTATATTATAGGGGGAGACCAGTGAACACAAATTACATCCACAATAAATTATCACCTTCAATATCACTTGAATGCAAATGCAGTAATGAAATGAAGCTGATGCCTGAAGCCTGAGTTAAGTAAAATATGTATTTTTGTTAAGAGTCTGGGATAAAATAACTTCTTTGTATAGGTGTTTATTATTTATTTAGTATATGTGTGATAGTAGTTGATTAATTTTTAATGGAGGGGGGAAGGTATAGCTCAGTGGTAGAGGGCATGCTTAGCATGCATGAGGTGCAGGGTTCAATCCCTAGTACCTCCATTAAAAAATAATAATAATAAATAAAATAAATTTTTAATGGAGACTTATTTCATGGATTTAGAAACAGCTTTTCGTTTGTATCCCAGGCTTTATTGTCCCCCTCTAGAATCCCTGAAATAATCTATGTTATTAAAGCTGTTTTCAGCCAAGCATATAGCAAATTTAAAAAACAATGAAGTAAGTAAGCATGTAGTTGAGATGCTGCAAGAGCAATTTTTTATTACAAATTATTTCTTTCTCTTTTTTAACCTGTTTGATATAGAAACTATGAACATAGGCTAAAAGATTTCTTTCTGTAACGTTAAATCTAAAGATAACCTCTGACCCACTGAAACAGACAGTAAGAGGTTGGTAATAAAGTATGTTTCCTCCTTCTTCGTCATCGTCGTCGTCGTTGTCTTCTTCCCCTTCTCCTTCCTCTTCTCCTTCCTCTTCTCCTTCTTCCTTCTCCTCATCTTACCCCTCTTCCTCTTCTTCTTCTTCTTCTCCTTCTCCTCCTCCTCCTCCTTCTTCCTTTTATTATTGAAGTATAGTTGATTTACAATGTTGTGTTATTTTCTGGTGTACAACATAGTGATTGAGTCATACTTATACAAAGTATGTTACTTTAAAGTGATGAATTCCTCCTGGGATTCTTGAGAAGTTAAAGTGGTTCACAGTGTATCAGCCAGGCAGGCACACATGTCCCTGACTGATCAGTCTTGGAGCTGCACATACTCCACCTCTACAGTCTACAGGTGGCTCACAAGCTATGAGAAATACTCTGGCGAGGCCACAGAATACCTAATGTACCTGTTGAAATGTGAAAAACTTGTATAAAATGCCACATAGGGTGATGACCTCAATTCACTGGCATTTCACGTGTGGATGAGTTAGAAGGTAGTAGCTCCAAGGGAATTGTAGATTTTTTCCTATCCATATGCCCGTGGAGTCTCTGGAAGCAAGAAGCTGCTGGAAGTCCTGTGCAGCTCTTGGCCAGACTCAGTCTTCTTTTTATTTCTGGTGGTGCTGGTGTGAATTCCCCTGCAGGGTCCCTCCCCATCTCTTCCCTCCCACTGCCCAGCTCACCTGGTCCACCCCACCTTATTCCACTTCCCACAGACTGAAGAATTTGCGCTAAGAAATCATCATTCTTCACCACCGAAAAGGTTGTATCAAATTAAGTCTGTCTCCACTGAGAGGCCACTTAGTAGATCTTTTTTTTTTTTAAGTGATCACCTATTTAAAAACTACTTAGGTTTAAAAGACTTTCTTAGGGTCAACAGTTGATTCTCTTTTTGTTGCTAAGATGTATCAATTAAAACACTCCACAAAGTGATGAAATATGTCATAGTAAAGACTCTGATGGAGACAATGAGTTATCTCCAAGTCTTCGTAGAGATGATCAAACCAGGGGTATCTGGTTCTGTATCCTCTGCTTCTGTATTTTGTGTGGCCCTTCACTAATTCCTGAGTGACCGGTACTTTAAACTGTGCAGCTGAATGGAAATACTGCCTTTCATTGATGCCTTTGCATTCCAGACAAGGCTGGGTTTGGAAACAACTTCACCACAGTGGACAACAAATCCACAGCCCAAAATGTGGAAGGCATTATTGTCAACGCCATGTTTAAATCCCTCATCACACGCTGCGCTTCAACGACACATGAATTGCACAGCCCTGAGAATCTGGTGAGAAGCTCCCCTCTTCTTCCCACAGGAGTTCTTGCTCTCATTCCATGGCCCGGAGAAGGACAAGTTGAAGTCTAAAACTTTAAAGTTAAAATATCAATTTTCCCAGTGTCACCAGTAACAGTGGAAACTCAGCAACACGTTTCTCCTCCCTGTTACTTGTTATGTCACCTGCAGATTGGCTCATGTCTTCCATCTCAGAGGTTTTGTGGTCATTGGTAAAAATAGCTCCAGGGTTCTTTGAGCCTTTCAGAAAGAAGGTGCTATAGAGCCCAGCCTGTTGGCTCATGAAATAGTAAAGGATGTTATGCCAAGCTTTTTTTCTAAAACCATACTTACTTTAAAAATTAATGCAAATATGCTGCTAAAATTGATTTTGTCTTTTTTAAATTGAACAATGTACTTTTTTAGCTACTCTTCTCAAAAGATTATGTTAATTAAACCACTGAAGCCACAAGCAGAGAGAGCCAGCCTGTAAAAAGTTAGCGCTTAATTGCTACCAAGGAGATTGTGGTTTGGGATACTAAAACATAAATTGAGACTGATACATCTGACATGACTAGATGAATTCAGATCTCTTCAGTGAGTAAAGCAACATTTCCCTGTCTTACCACTCTGTTAGATATTATGAGTCCTATGCAGAAATCAGCCCATTTACACATATGGCCACTATCTGCCAAGCTACTTAAGTCAGAGAAATTATTTTAAGCTATTCTAAACCAAAGAAACTATGTATTCACTTAACTTGAGATAAACAGAACAAACCCCCAAACTGAAAGGAATGTAATTTTGCTAATTGTTGAAGCCATCCCAGCAAGGTTCTTGGAGCTTGAGAATAACTTGAGTACCATCCTTGGGTTCAGTTTGCTCCTGGCAGGAAGTAATTTGACAAGTTGATTATAGTATACACGAGCTCATGCAAGTCTTAGCCTACAAATTCATGTATAGAAGAAATAATTTATTTCTTAGTTTTCTTTAAATCAACTTAAATTTGACTTTGAACCCCCATTCCACCAGAATGGCTGGAGGTTGAAGCTCAGTCATTCTTGGGTCTCCCCTACTTCACAGAGTGATGCAAAGATCCCCAAGTCTTAGGTAGGACCCAGGGCCTGGTGAGGCTGCACGGGTTTCAGTCATCAGCCCACACATGTTAGTTCATGTAATACTCTCTGCTGCTGAGGGATGGACACTCCGGTGCGTTTGGAACCCTTGCTTTTTGTGGCCTTGCCTTCCACGGAGGAGCTACTGAAGAGCAGAGTGAGGGCATAGGGCCTTGCTTCCCACAGGACCCAAAGGACACTCTCTGTGTTTTCCTTACTGACCCTTCCTTCTGCTTTTCTGAAGGTCATGGGCATAATTGTCTCTGTGGTCTTCAGTTTTGAAACCCAAAGCTGTAAGGTAAATGTTTCTTAGGTTTCTATGTTCTGCTTTGTCATGAACTTTTTTAAGACAAAGAATATAGTATCTGCCTTCTTAAAGAGAGAAGAGAAGAGAAAGAGAGAATATGCTGAGTGAAAAGTTTAATATCTTTTTAAAAAGTCCTGCATATATTATTAAATGTTGAATCACCAATATAACTGTTTTAATAGCCCTGTATCATTTTAAGTCCATAGTCAAGTTCATGTTCAAGTGGGCTCCAACATACATATTATTTGTTAAATCTGTGCAGCAAAATGCATCATCCTTGAATATCAGGCTCTGTTAGGAATGTCTAGAGGAGTTAGCATATTTTATCACAAAGATAGAGAAATTGTGGAGAAGCTCAACAGCAACCGAAATCTCTAGTCTAATTGCCTTTTTTTTTTTTTTGCAGGCATCTCTTTAGAAGTCACAGTTAAGAAAGAGAATTAAAAACTTGGGAATTCAGTGGTTAAAAGTGTAAATTAATATCTATCTAATGATACAGCCAACTTTCTGAATATGAAGCTTGGTAACCATTCTTTTTGATACTGAGGATGACAGGCAAGGGTCTTGGTAATGTTACCATAGGTACAGAGGGGCAGGATACCATCAGTTTCACTGTAGTACTTTGTCTTCTTTTTACGATTCCAATGCCTATCTAAGTCCAAGGAATTATCTTCTCCCCTTCTTCCTGTGAAAACTATTTAATCACATAACGATCTTCCTTTTCCCACACTTTCCATCTTGCTTCCAAACAGGGACTGTATTGTGATATCCGTCAGCTGGTCCAGTTCATCAAAGAGGCACATGGGAATGTCTTCAGGAGAGTGGCCCTCAGTGCTCTGCTTGACAGTGCCGAGAAGTTGGCACCAGGGAAGAAGGTGGAGGAGAATGAAGTGGAATCTAAGCCTGTAGGCGGTAAAAGGTTGGAAGCTTGAGCTTTCTGAATATTAGGGTTTGCCTGTGTCTGTATAATATAATCTTCTGTTGCACTGTCCGTGGAGTTCCCAACATGGTGTGTAACTCCAGTGCAGGGATGGTGCAACTCTCTTGTATAAGCAGTATTGCTGGTGGTGGCTCAGCTGCAGCTTAGAAAAGGAATGAGTTTGCTATCAAATAAATTCTGCCTCTGTATGAATCCAAGCTCAGTTGATTTCAAACTTTTATACACTTGAACCTCACTTCATAGCTCTTAATTATATGGGAAAATGTTACCTGTGTTTTGACCCTTCTCTAGATAACTTACATTCTTGCCCGGAAAGGAAAATCAATTACTGGTACCCTATCATCCTGTTCAGTAAGTAATATTTTAACATGACAAAGACAAATTGCTGAGCAGTGTCCAATTATTTTTTCTTCTAGTGAATGAGTTTATTGTATGCCCATTCTATAAGAAATGCCACTTACAATGATGAAAAGAAACTCCTAAACTCAAAATCCTGCCTGCAGCTAGTGACTGTCTGCAATAATGTAGCTAGTTTCTGAGTCAAATGGTAAGATGTAAATTCCATCCCAACATAGACTCATGGTGGTATAGGGTTTGCAAGCCATCTAGGTTGTCTGGAACAGAGTGTTTTCCCTTATGAAGTGTATGAAGTATTGAGAGGTGGTGGACTGCTCTGTTGTGACTGGTGGAATGCACCATTTGCGTAGGTCGGAGGCAGGAAGCATTGTGGATAAAGGCCAGGTGACCCCTGCACCTGAGGAATGTCGCAGCTTCATGTCCGGTCGCCCCTCCCAGACTCCAGAGCAGTAAGTAGCATTGGTTTTGTCTCCAGTGCAGTGGGCTGAGCACTTCCCACTGGAAGAAATTCTATTTTCCAGGGTGCTGTTTGTTTTTCATTTCTGTTGAACTTCTCCTTGCTTCTGCCCTTTACTTTTCATTCCCAAAGCCACTCACCTCTACAGGCCCAAACCATAAATAGCCAACCTTGTGCTTACAGGAAGTCTCCCTCACTGCCTTTCCTATTTCCAGTTTCCCCTCCTCTTCCGCCTTTCATGCACAATCCTGCAGATAAATCTTGAAAAATAGCATGTGTGGTAGGTGGGGTGGGGGTGTCATCCACTTTCTTGCTTAAAATCACTTGCAACTTGTCAATGTAATCAATGAAACTTTTCCAAAAATAACTAAGATAATTTTTCCCATGTCCAGCTTTAGCTGGGCTCTACTCCATTTCACCTGGGTCCTCTCCTGAGATTCATTCCAAAGTCCTCTGACATCAGTTTATCTCCATTTTTCATAATAGCAAAATCAAAAGCATCTTGATAATAGTGCCCCCAGAAAATGTGAGGATTACTGTAGACTCTAAATATATAGTCTAGTTCTACGCAAGGCTCATTTGTATTCATTCTTCTTTTGATAACTATTTGCCCACAGGTACAATCAATATTTAAAATATGAACATCATTTTAAGTATACCGTTTTACTTCCCAAAACCCTGATCTTGTATTGTGATTATCCTTCTAGAAATCCTGCAGAGTATTCTAGGTTTTATGGTATCCCCTCTCTGTAGTCAAGGACATCAGTCATCAAATAGAACCTTGGTAATCTACAACAAGCAACAAAACCTCCAAAGAAAAATGTCTGCACAATTCTTGTAGCCCTTCAAAGTCTTAGAAACTGCCCCTAAATGGGTAGAGAAAAGGAAAGAGAAGATAAATCAACTCCATGGGTCCAGGGACCAAGTGAGTTTTTACTTACATTACAGCTCTAACTCTTAGACGGGGATTGGCCCATAGTAGGCACTTAATATGTATTTCAAGAATGAATGAATGACAGTCAATCAATGAAAGGATGGACTTGTCGAATTTTACCATTAAGCCTTTGTCTTCTTTAATTTCCATTCTCAAAATTGAAGTTTAGTTTTTCCTTTAAGTCTTTAAGAACATAATAAAAATCTAAACAAACACACACAAAAATTAATGTGAAAGGCAAAGGTCTGTAGCTGAATAACCAACGACAAGACTAGTAAGAAGTCCTTAGATACAGAATCTGTCCAAAATATGAGAGAGGGGCTTTTTTTCACCCAAAATAACACTAACAACTCCTGAGCTAATCTGAACAATGAGAATGGTTTAATAGGTAAATCGAATTTAAAACATAAAACCACCCACCTTGGTAGTTGATTCTGTTTCCCAGACTGCAAAATATTCTCTTTCTGCAGTGTTCTGTAAATACCACCCCATTTCTCAGCATTTAGCACGTGCCTGTTCTTTCCCTTGAATGAAGATACATATTTTAACATGCGTCTACATAAAAATCTCCACTTGGTGGGCTATCACAGAATATCAAATGTGGGACTTTTCCCTAATCTGAGTGGGCCCAGGGGATGTGCCTGCCATGTGTCCTCTATTTAGCACTGGGGAAAGGTGGGTGGGCAATCCTGGCTCCTCTTCTAGTTTCTCTTTCTCTTGCCTTTCCCTCCCCTTCATTCCCTTCACTTCTCCTTCTTCCCTCTTAAATAAAAATCACATTAACTGAGTAGTATTAAAAGCAGTTTTATATGCCCATTTCTCTGAAACTCGTTACTGATACACACTCACTGGACAAAGCTGATGTGGCACTTTATTGTACAGCTGGTCAACTGTAGCCTCCCTGGACGTTTCTCCTCTCAGACCACGTAGTCCTATACTCATCACTGTGCCTTGCATTTCCCAAAGGTAAGAAAAGCTTCATACACTGTGATCATCTGATAAAAATAATGGAGAAGTCTAAAACACTGATTTAAATTCACACCATATTTGATAAGCGGTGTCCTGAATTAAAATAATAATTGAAGGTATTTAGTACTCTGGTACTAAAATCTGCATCTCCATATAAATATCTTCAGAAAATGATTACACAATACTGTCAAATTTTAGATAGATCCCAGGTTTAACTTCAAAGCTTATAAGCAAATCATTACCTAGAATCCCCGAAAATAAATTTCACCTTATGTTACTAGAGTATTTTCTATAACCTCTTCTTTCCAAATTACTGAAGTATATATGTTGTTCAAGCTGACACGTGGAAAACACAGAAAAGCATGGAGAAGAATAATTTTTTAAAAACTTCTTTTTATTGAATTATAGTCATTTAACAATGTTGTGTCAAATTCCAGTGTAGAGCACAATTTTTCAGTTATACATGGAGAAAAATAATTTTTAAACCCAGATATCTTCAAATACAGATAACCACTCCAGATTTGATACATTATATTGAGTGAATATTTGAACATATGTGCACACAAGCTCACACACAGAGACACACTTACATGTGTACTTTTCTTTTTATTACCTTGGTGTTAATCCCGTTTAACCCATTTGATCACTGCCTTTTAACTTTGCAATACATCATCAACGTACCTCAAATCACTAGTCTTCTGAAAATAGGATTTTAATAACTACAGAGGATGCCATCATATGGAAGCCCTACAATTTATTCAGCTGTTTCCCTGGAGTTGAACATTTAGATTGTTTCCGTTTTTTTTTTTTTTAACATTGACCCACAAACCTCAGTGAGCATTTGACTTTCTTGTATCTACATGTTAGTTTAGTGTCCCATTGTTTCCTTGGGTTAACTTCCTAGAAATTGAATTTCTCTGTTGAAGGTGTAGACATAGGCTTTGGATAACATATTATCAAAGTATCTTCCAGAAAGGTTGAATCATTCTGTCTCATCGTGGTAGTGTGATAGTACCATTGCTTTTTCTCCCTCTCCCCTTAATCTTTCTTAATCATTAAATAATTTTACTTAATGAGTGAAAATGGGGATCTCATTTCAACTGGCTTTTTTTTTTTTAAGTCCTAGTGAGATTAAACTCTGCATGCTATTGGCCACTTGTCTTTTTCCTCTTGTGGAATGCCCTAGTCAGAAATCCCTTTGGAGAGGTTCCCATTTGTCTTACTGAGTCAGGCTAATTCTTGTAACTCTTAAATTTTAAGCGTCTTTGACTTAAGAAAGCTAAATAGTCAGGAACTATAAAAATAACTTGGTGAAAAATTGTGGGATGAAGCATCCCCTGGGTATGGTGATTGCATTTTATTTATTTATTCAAGCATTTTTATAAGTTTATTTAGTGCCAAGAATTATAGGTGGGGAATGGGGTTGGGAGCAGGGTTGGGGTGGAGAGTAAGTTACGGTACTTCAGGAAACTTCAAAAAAGTTAAATATTTACTGACACGGTAACTGCTTCTGTGATTATGACTCATATTTGCAATTACCTGCAATAATATTTAGTCTTTTTATTATGGTTGAAAAAAATGATCACCTCAATTTGACAGCTGAGACATGACTATTTTCAATAAGCAGAGTCAACTTTGGTCTCCCTCCTTCCACTCCCACTCTGACTCTTCCTAATCCCAGCCCATCAAAGATCAGCCTGCATGATTTGCCTAAATATCATTGTCAGGCAGTTGAAAGAAATCTAGGAGAATTTCACGTGTTGTCAGACGTCTAACCCTATCATCTGCCTGATTTTCAGCGATGAACAAATGCAAGGGGGCAACCTAGGACGGAAAGATTTCTGGCGCAAGATGTTCAAATCTCAGAGTGCAGCGAGTGACACCAGCAGCCAGTCTGAGCAGGACACTTCAGAATGCACCACTGCCCATTCAGGGAACACCTCTGACCGGCGCGCCCGCTCACGGTCCCGCAGAATTTCCCTACGGAAGAAGCTTAAACTCCCCATAGGTAAAAGTATGTCTGTATTTATTTTATGGTTTCTCTTATTCCCTGCCATATCCTCAAATCAACTCACAATCAAAACAGAGCAACACATGGAAGGAAAAATTTTCAAATCACAAAGGCTAGGCTGACTTCATTCATTCATTCATTCATTCATTCATCTTTCAGTTGATATTTCTCAAACCCCTACTGTGTACTTCCATCATGTGCAAACACTGTGCTAGGCTTCAGGGATTAAATGGTGAGCAAAATTACACAGTGCTTGACTTTGCTGAATTTATAATCTATTAGAAGTGATAATCACTAAAGCAGATAATCATACAACTAATTATAGTTGCAAACTATGAATTTTATGAAGGAAATTTATGTAGTGCTCTGAAAGCGTGCAACGGCAAGACCGAACCTAAATAGGGGGAGGGAGTAGGAATCAGGGAAGGCTTCCTGAAGGAAGTGGCATTAAGATCTTCAGGATACTGAGGGGGAGTGGAAAGGAGAGCACCCCAGGAGGTAGCAGTACAGTGTGCAAAGGTATGGGTTCTTTTTGTCCTGATCTT
The DNA here is from genome assembly GCF_048564905.1 of Vicugna pacos. Lineage (NCBI taxonomy): Eukaryota > Metazoa > Chordata > Mammalia > Artiodactyla > Camelidae > Vicugna > Vicugna pacos. The sequence continues at coordinate 63,391,042 of NC_132991.1, read as the reverse complement.
AGTCATGTAATTTTATAGCCTAACACTGAAGATGTTTATTCAAAGCATGTACATTTGGAAAACAATTTGCTTTCACTTTTATTTACATCAAGCCATGTAACTTTCACTGCTTGTTGGGCACATGCTGACTTTTTTGTTTAATCCATTTGGGAGAAAATGCTATCTTGGTCTAATTTTTTTTTTAATTATTAAATAGGAAACTGGCTGAAACGATCCTCCCTCTCGGGCCTGGCAGATGGTGTGGAGGACCTCCTGGACATCAGCTCTGTGGACCGCCTGTCTTTCATCAGGCAAAGCTCCAAGGTAAACAGAATATTACTTATGTAAGGGAATGTTGGAGTCACTGATAGGAAAATGTCAGGGCTGAGAAATGCTAAACACCTGGCAGGGCCAAATAAGGAAGAGCTGAAGAAATTCCCTTCAAGTTAAGTAAGTTTTAAAAACTTAAATGAGCAATGGAAACTAAGACATCTTCGTGGTAGACTATCATAGACAGGAAAAAAGTGACAAAAACTTAATGTAAAATTATAATGCAGCTGTAGAGAGGTATATAGGTATTATTTCCCAGCTACTTTTAATTTTTAATACATATGTGAAATTCTAACATCCAAGTTCCTATCCAAGGATGGATATATCATTGTATAATGATTCCTTTTACACACATGCACATCCCCCCAACCAAACCACCCACACACCACTTACCTTCCTTCCCTACTTTTCATACCATATGGACCCTTCTCCCCATTGAAAAGGATAAAGCAGCTCAGAATGACTTTTCCCACTAAGTGCTTCTTCATAATACTGTTAGACATTGTAGTAGCATGCAGTTTGGAAAAGTCATGGTTCTCAGTGAAATCCACTTCTGATAAGAGTCTTCCTTGTGGCTGATTCGTGGCCTGGTCGCTGTAATTTTCAGCATATAAGACTTTAATTTCTTTGTATACAAATTATTTGCTTACACTCTTTCTTCTTTGACTCTTACTAAAACCACTTGTCTTCTGTTTTAAAAGCAATATTTTGAAATTATAAAAAGAATATAGAACATTATAGGACATTTATAAGATATATTTATAATTCCTCCTTCATATTCTTTTTGCTAAAATTTGGCCAAGTATCTGAGAGTCTGTGAGGCCCATAGCTTCATTGCTTTGCTGAAAACAAACACATTTAAATTGTTAGAAAAAAATATTGCACTTTATAGTACACATTATAAATTAATTTAAACTGGTTCCTATTTGGCTATCTTTCACTTCATTTGATTCTCAGTTGTGGTATTGTTTGTAAAGATTGCATATGAGTTGTTGTTCATAAATTTGAGTTTGGACTTTATCAGAATTGAACCCTAAGAATATCTCAATTGTTCATGAAATTGTGCCTGATTATTTCACTTTGAATCTGTGACCAAGACTCTCTTCAAAATGTAGTTATTAAGTGATATCTTTTTTGGCACATGGGAATAAACTATCCAGACTAGCTAACCAGGTGTAGAAGTCAGAAGAAATGAAGGGAACTTCATATTCTAAACAACTTATTTTTCAAGGTGAAAGTTAGTATAAACACAAAGAATTTCCTTTGAATTGAATTATGTGATCGCTTCCCTTTTTTTCTCAGGTCAAATTCACCAGTGCTGTGAAGCTTTCTGAAGGGGGGCCAGGGAGCGGAATGGAAAACGGAAGAGACGAGGAGGACAACTTCTTCAAGCGTTCAATTGGTAAATGTCACTTGGCCTAAGAATTACATCTAACTTTTCATTACACAGAACAAACATTTAATGAGATAAAATGATCCATTTTCTATTTCCATTGATTTCTTATTCATTTCTTCCTCATATGTGTGTTGTTTTTACTACTATTTATAGCTTCTCTGCTTGTTATCAATTTGGTTCAACAGACATTTATGGAAGTCCTACTGGGTTCCTCACTCCCTGGTGGGCCCTGGGTTTACCAAGAATAAGACACAGCCTCTTCTTCTGCCATTCTATCCTTTGTTAAAATCTGAGAGTAAAGAACCTTCATATATCCTTTTATCCACCCACCTATCTACTTAGGAATTCTGCACATAAATTTTATCCCTGACAGGTGGCCAGCCACCCTCTGAACACTTCCACTGAGGGGGAGTTTATTACTTTACAAAGCAACTAGACAGCTGTCATTGTTAGAAAGTCTTTCCTCATGTTCTGAAAATATACTTATCCATAAATTTGACTCACTAGTCCTAGCAGTGATATCTGTTCACGCGCGTGTGTGTGTGCGCACACACACACACACACACACACTCATACACACATAATGGTAGTTTCACCTATTATCCATTTCACCTTCTCTCTTTTCACCTCACCTGCTGGGTAAATATTGTTGATTCCTTTTGTTTTTCTTACATAGAAGAGTCTCTAGGTCCATCACCATTTGGATTCCATTTTACATGTATTCTAGTTAGATAATGTGCTTTACAAAATATGATGCCTCAGATGGAATGCAGTATACCATTTTGACTTTAATCAGTGTAGTAGATAGTGTAACTGTTAAGCTCCAGGGATATAGCCAGTGGATGAACACAATTTAAGACTGCATTATCTATTTTCACATCACATAGTTGATTTGTATTGAATTTTGGACAGACTTTTGCTAGATGTCCTTCACATGAATGAATATCATGCATCACTTTGAAATAGCCATTATTAATTCTTCATCTCAAAATACATAAAATGTATTGTTTCATTAACTTGCCGGTGGTTGTGACTTGCCCAGGGAGGAAGTTAAGAGCAAGAACCCAAAACAAGTTGAATTCTGAATCTTTTCTCCTCTACCATTGTGCTATAAAGATACATCAGCAGAGATATACACATTTCCCTATTCTCATCCAAGTTGTTGACATTACTACTAAACAGGACAAATCCAAAGAAATAGCTCCTAGAACACATCTAGTTGACTTATATTGATTAACAATTTGTGGGTACAGTTTTTCAGCCAATCACACACTTAATTTACTAGTGATCGGCAGGTACTTTCCAACCTCGTTACAAAAACATCATCTGACTTTACCAAAATATTTCACTGGTATCTTTATAACTCTGTCAAAAGGAGGCATGTAACTTAGTTCAACAAGATGTCTTCTTGATACTACAAGGGTTCCTATGATTACTTCTGTGTTTTTCTTTTCTTTTCTTTTTTTTTTTTTAATGTTCCTCTCTATGTAATTCTCTCTTATAGAATTGGGCTAGGGCACACATTAAGCTAATTATTCTGTGGTTTCGAGAATCTTCCTAGCAATCAGGATCTTTGTCATTTTCAGTCCTCTTGCACTCTTTCCACTCATGATATTTCAGAGAGGATACATCTAGTGTTCAAAACTGCCAGTATTCTTTGGTGGCTTCATAATGAATCTTTCTGTACTTTCCCATTTGTGAATTTCTCTCCTTAGTAGAAAGGATGAAAGCATAATTGAGTTGTTGACTTTCCTTTTGACTTCCTTACATTCCTTTCTTCAGGTAAAAAGCCAGTATTTTTACTCTTACTCTTGTTCCAAACATGTTATCATTAGTATTTCTCACACACCTTAGTTCATTCTGGATTTTGTGTTTTTCTTACCACCATTCTTACAGATTTCAGCCACTGTTTCACATGCTCTTTATATTCCCTTCACAAATAGAAAAGACCTGATACAGAACATTCATAAAGCCTGAGTCTAGGGTGAGTTTGTATCAACAATCGGCAATACAGACAGTCTCTTCCTGTTTGTCTAGAAGCCAAAATGATAAAATCTGGGACTGATTCTGGAATATTTTATGTGCTTTTGACTTGCAAAAGAATATGGCTTGACGTCATCATTCTTTGTCCTTGTTTTCTGGCTTGTTAAAAATTACAAAGAGTAGTCTGTGAGACAGTTCTTTTGGAATCTCTCACAGAAGACAGGTATCCTTAGCTATTATAAAGAACCAAAACAACATTATGTGCTAATCTAAGTACATTGTGTTTTGCAACAACTACCATCCTTGACCATGTGAACACCTTTTTAACTTTGAGCCTAATTTTGTTTTTTCTTTCTTTCTGTTTTACTTTACAATCTGTGACTAAATGGTCTCTGTGCAACCATTATAGGTACATTGTCCTTTTCTTTCTTATTCAAATGATTTTCATTTAATTGCATATTGCCTGTTTCTTGATTTAAAGCTGTTAAAGAAAACAAATATCAAAGGTTTTCAATTTAAATGCAGTACCCAAACTTCATTGAACTAAGATAAAATGCAATAGCTGATAGAATTTTTTAACCTAAAAAATTATTCAACAAATGAAAAATACATCTGCTGAATATTTAGCAGAACTGAAATTACATTCAGAGAACAGCTATCTTTTTCTTCTGTTTCCCCATTCATTAAGAATATTTTATTATAGAAATCATGGATGATATTTCATTAATTAAAGTGGTGGATTTCTTCTCAACTAATCAGCAAACTTTACTGAATATCTTCTTTGTGCTCAGCTCTGCCGTGAGCTCTATGGGAAATGCTGCTTAAAGAAATACTTCATCTTGAAATGACGCTTTGGAGATTTAACAGCTTTTTAAAAATGCATTCTATGTAAATTATACCTCAGTAAATTTAATGTTAAAAAAAAAAACCCAGTAAATAAATGCAACTAAACCATGCTGAGACTAAAAAATTAATGATAGCCAAGGAAGCCAAGAGGCATCCTTACATTCTTGTAAGTTTATATAGAAGATAGACAAAGAAGAGGTACATTTTATAGGCAAATTACTTTATAACATTTCTTTTAGTATTACAACACGAAATGCAAAACTGCTCAAAAAGTTAGCAAATATATTGTTATCTATTACTGCTTTACGGGTACAATGGAAATTTTCCATTGTAAATAGCTTTTCCCTATGGCATGATCCTATGTCCTGGGCTCACAGGGTTCCACTGATCTTCTTATCTGTCATAAGGGTACATCATTCTGTGAAGGGCTCTTCATAGAATAGGTTCTTGCTGACAAAAGTTGTTTTGATCACTTCTCTCTTCACTATTTTGGTCATCATCCTTAGCTGCGTTCTTTCTGAAGTTCTTTTGATCAAAATGGCACTTTCTTTGGTGATATTGAATATATTTCTTTTAGAATTAATTATCTTGTCAAAAAATATTTAAAAAGATGTGGGACACTTACTCTTAATGCTTCTTTTAATAAAATGATGACAACTGTTTTTTAATAAATTGGTTAAATTAGAATAATTTTTTGACCATCCATCCTGTCTTATGTATTAGTTCTATTACAAATTTGAGAGTTACCACTTGATGCATCTTAATTATAGTAGGAAATAATGAAATGAGTGGATTCACTAAAAACAAAAATCTTATTATTTGGGATCTATCAAATTCAAAGTTTAAGTTTAAGTTTAAAGACTTAAGGCTATAATTTTATTTAATGGATGATATTTCCTGTGATATGTGTATGTATTAAAGGGCTGTATATAAATGATTAATGAAGTGATACATAGATAGGAAAAATAATAGGAAGTTGCCTGTTCTCATAGCTTTGGTAATGTCCAGTGAGTAAATACTGTATTGTCCAGGAAATATTTGTTCCTAATCTATAGCTTCTATGCCTTCTTTGTATCATTTGAAATTCTGTCTTTGGAATTTTTTCCATCTTCAGATTCTTCTTGAGCTACTTCCTTTTTTGCATTTGATACAATAACTGAAAAAAAAAATACTGAGGGTGCTGAACATAGAATTTTCAATATGGAATATTTGTACCTGAAAAGAAAACATACCCATACGGAATGAAATGTGGGAAATGTTGATAATGATATTTTAATTATTTTCTGAGCCATTTTGTATTCTTATGAAAATTTTCAAACATGGACAAAAAGTAAAAAGAATTTTCCAATAGATCCCAAGTATCCGTCACCCACTTGAAATAATGATAAAAAATTTTACAATTTGCTTCATCTTTTATTTTTGCAATGTGTTTTAGAACAAATTCCAGACACCACATCATTTCACACCTACATACTTCGGTACGATACTGTGACATTTTGAAAGTTGTTGACCAGGAATTGGTAATTGTGTGTCATGCCATATTTTTTTATCTTGTGGTAATAAAGTCGAAAGGAATCTGTTCCCCCAGCTTGAACTACTTCCAAAGGATGTGTTTTCTAAAAGAACAGGTGCCCACTTTTTTCCACTAGTAAATCTGTTGGCCGCCATCCCTTGGGTGGGACATACTCTCTTGGTAACTCAAGCTCATAACTGTAAATATGGCCCTTTTATCTACGATGAATGCAGATTATTAAAGGGGTAACTCCAACTCTGGATTTGATTTTTAAATGCAAATTTGCAAACATTAGTGTTTATTAACAGGGATAAATTATTCACCGTACATCCTGCAACCACCAGTGGTGACACACTGGTGTGTAGGGCACCTCAGTTGAGAGCAACAGTTACAAGAGCCACCTTTGTGCTAAGTGGCAGGTGGGCAAATGGGGCAGTGGGTGGGAGGGATAGGGTATTCTTGACAAAAGAGGGGAGAGATTCATTTCCTGTAATGGGATCTGTAACCTAGTGAGGACCAGGAGTTGGTAGCATTGCAAATAAATGGCATCAGCGCAGATTAAACCAAACACTAAATCAGCAACCTGGGAGTATATTCTTAGGTGTTGGAGGTACATTTCAGAATCATGGGAAGTAATTTGAGCTTGGTTTTAAAAAAAACTATATTCAATATTATTATCTTATACAAATTATACACACTTACACACACACACACACACACTAGAAGCACTATATATATATATATATATATATATATGCACACACACACACACACACATTTATAAATATATATATACTAGAAGCTATAGAAAAGCCATGAGATATTTAGGCTTTCTTAAAAGTACCTGGGGATTAAAAAAAAAAAATGAAAAACAATGCTTTGTATTATTCTTCCTTAATGTGTGATCCTTAGACTTTCTGTATTAAAATCATGTGGCATGTTTGTTAAAAATATACATCGCCCCCAGACCTATGGAATCAAAATCTCTAGCAATGGGACCTGATATTCTGCATGTTAAGAAGCTCCTTCTTGAGCTAGTGACTGATTCTCATTCGTAGGTAGCTTAACTATGGAAAAGTAAGTGAGGATGGGTCAGCGGTTCCCAAACCTCTGACCCCTATGTGGGGTCAGGCTGGTGGCATCATTATCATCTGTGAAGATTTACAAAGTGCAAAATCTTACATTCCTCTTCCAGAGACCCTGCTTCTGAAGTTCTGAATAAGATTCAGGAACTTCCCAGATAATTCTGATAAACAGCCATGTTTGGAGATCCTAGAATTAAATGAGCAACCTCTCAAGTCCTTTACAACTCTAATAGTCAGTGATTCTTTGCATTGTAGCTAAATTATCAAGATATTATCTTTGATATCAACTTTTCTGTAACAAATCCTTAATTGCACAGTGATTTTTGCATCTTCCATAAAAACAAGTTAGTTGTTGATTACTGGAAGAATTATTTTAAATAATCCTCTTAGCAATATTAGAGAGGAGATCTGGTGGCAAAATGATCAGACCCTATATTTAAATAGTTGTATAAAACCCCAAATTTACATATACTATGTGTCACCAGATTCCTAAAAGTCAAGATGTGTCCAAATCAAGCATTAGCTAGAGAGGAGGGAGATGTGGTCCAGGAAAATGTTCTCAGGCCAACAGTACAGAAAATGCATTGTTAAAACTTCAAAGCTCTGTTTTTAATTTATAACCATTATACTCTCTCTCCTTCATTCCTCCACCACGGGAAAACCCCTGCAGGTTGCCACAGTTTCGATGACCATCTGTCTTCCAACCAAGATGGCGGAAAAAGCAAAAATGTGGTGAATCTTGGAGCAATTCGACAAGGCATGAAGCGCTTTCAATTTCTGTTAAACTGCTGTGAGCCAGGGACAATTCCTGATGCATCTATCTTGGCAGCCGCCTTGGATCTTGTAAGTAGTTGGAAGAATCTGCCCACCGTGTCCCCGATTCCAGTTAATTCTGCTAATGGAGAAAAGGATAAATCCCTAATCCTAATCCTAACTGTGGGGTTATGTTTTGTGTTTTTGTTTTTCTCAGCATTAGTGGCAAAAGAATAAAAAAAAATGTAGTGAAGTGAGAGAAGAAAAGGAAGGGGGAAAAATCTTAGTAAATATATTCTGGGAAGTAGAATGTATAGTATCATGATTAAAAGTATATGAGGGTTCTGGAATGAGTCTGCTTGGGTTAAAATCACTCTGACATCTACTAGCTAAACTCTGTAAAGAGAGTAAAAGGAATAATGTTATGCCTACCTACTATGGCTACTGTGAGGATTAAATGAGATATTAGATAGAAAACCCTCATCACAATACCTGAAATATAGTAATTGCTCTATAAAGTAGGCCATTATTATTATATTATTGTTAGTTTTATGTCTGTCATGTTTTAGTCCTTTAAACTCTGACTTTGTTTAATTACCTATTATTGGAAGGAAAATATGAAACAAGGATCAATTGACATTAATTGTGCAGAAACATCTCAAACATCGTATGGCATTAAGCACACTTAAGAGATTCAAGGGTATAAAGTAGATCTTGCTTAGAAATTATTTTTGTCCAGTAAACAAGGCTCAGATGTCAGTTTTGAACTCAGTTTCTCAATTTCCTTTATTTACCTTCTGGTTTAATAAGCTCTTCATGCATTGCATAAATACTGGGTACAAAATTCCAAGTAAATATCAAGAAATAAAAGTCTCTTATTTTCTCATTTAAAAAAGAAAAGCTAAAATTGACATTTTTACAACAAAAAAATTTAAGCCTGTCTGTAAAATGATCCTTTTTTACAAAACATGAGTATGTGACCACTGGCCACTCATATTTTACCTCGTAAAATCGTCCAAACCTTGTAATATAATTCATGACATTTTTCTGTGACATTTATCATTTTTGCTCTTAGGATATTTAGTGACCAGCAAGGGAAGTAGCTTCACTGAAGCCTGAAATACCACTGTAATCACCCAAAATGATGATTTGTGGTTATATAAGATTGTTCAGTCAGTTTCCCATTCCTTAGTTTTGGCTTTTGCAAATATTTTTGTAAATTCCAAAATATTTAATGTGTATTGGTATATGCTACCATGACTATAAAATGAAGAGAGTCATGAGTCTCCAGGAGAGCTGAGGCTGGTGGCAGACAGACAAAGAACAAGGAGATACCTGTCTTAAGCAAGGGAGCTGAGAGGCCAGGAGCCAACTTCTCATTTTCTAAATGGGAAAGTGGTAACTAGCCTGTCACTCCTTTGAGTCATACGTGGCTCTTCTTAATCACATCTTGATCTATCTCAAAAGGAACAGATTAGAATAAATTAATGTAACAAATGAATAAGGAAAGGGCAAACGATTGAACATTTAAAAAATGAGTTAAGTACATCAACAGTTAGTTCACTGAAAATACTAAAGCCAATGAAGTATGTCCCATTGTATTTGCACTAAAGAAGTGCTCATTAAAATAACTATAAATTTCTATATTTTTGCTGTCAGATTTGCAATGATTAAAAAGTGTTATTAGCGAGGTATGAAATATCATGGTGTTAATAGCAGTGGAAGCAGTAGGCTTTGATTAGGGAACAGAAGGAAGTATTGGGAAAACAGAGTGATAGTGAGAGAGCAATAATGCTGAGCAGAGCCCTCCTTGGTTTCCTCCCTGAGTAGTTAGTAATTTGGGACTAGGTGTAGTCCTGGTGGAAGAGCAGTTCTCTACATACAAATATATCAAATGGAAAGGGTGGTAGAATTTGAAAGCCTGAAGTCAGTGAGACTTGTAAGATACTCACCGTATAATAACTGATTAATTAACTCAACCAGTGTCTATGGAAGGCTTCCTGTATGCCAGGCATGGTGCTAACTGTTAATGATAACACAACAGACCTCAACTAGAGAGCTTCACCTGTTTTGCAGCTTTCCTTGTGAAGATAATATTTGTATAGTGATCCATTTTCCAGACTTGGCGTATACAGCATTCTAAGGTTGATAAACTAATGATTAACATTTATTGTGTCCCTACTATGTTTTCAAAAAAAGAAAAATTAAATCTCAGAAAGACCAATGGGCCAGGGCTCAAAGCTAGAAAGAATAGAGCCAGGTTAGAACCCAGGTTTGTCTTCAGAGATCCTAAAATTTGTACTTCACCAAGTTGACTCACTCATGAAAAAAATTACGTGAGATCGCTATAAGAACTTAAAAACATAAAAATAATAAATTCTATATTTTATGCCTTATAGTTTAAATGTGATTAAGAAAGTGAAGATGACAGAAACTAGCTGAACAACTGTTAAATACACAGTAGCAGTTGTGCGTTAGAACTTTCTGGATAGTTCCAAACTTCAGTGCTATCAGGTCCATCTTTGTCTCAACCCTAAAGTCACAGATAGTTTGGAAAATTTTGAGACAGGCGAGACATTAAATTTCTCAAGCAACTGCCTGAATGTAAGGAAAACAGTAATAATGAATCATGCTATTTCAACTTATTGTTGAAAAATTCAGAGAAAGAGGCACAGCTGGACATACAAATCGGAACATGATAGGATAATAGTATTTGGACAATGATCAGTGAAATAAGCACCTGATGACAGAGGTGACAGATTGTCCTTCCCTCACTGGGAAGTCTCAGTCTCATTCTTTCAGAGATCCTGAGTGAAATCTCCACATGAACACACATCATGCAATGGACTCCATCAAGCCAGTCTTTTCATTCATACTTTGCTCAAGGTCATGTAAGCCAGTCAAAGCAAAAACTGGGCTCAGAGCAGAATCATCTGATTCTATTCAGGACTCTTTTAGCAATATCGTATACTTTTTTCTGTAAAAAAAATTACTTAGGTAAATCAGAATATCCCTTGATACATTGAAAATGCACTTAGAGGTATATGATCTCCATAATAAAGAAGACTGTGAATGATTTCTAATGGTCCAAAAGCATTTGAATCTTGAAAAACGGTCACATGAATTCATGAATTCGTAATAGAAAAATACAGAGGATTTTTAATTTTGAGGATTCACACCACACATTCTCCCTCTAAAGCAGTGATTTTTAGTATTCTGGAGACATAAACTCTTTCAGAATTGAATGAAAGCTATGGAGAGAAGTGCATTTATAGACAAAATTGAGCCTTATACTATCAGAAGTTTCATGGACAACACCCCAAAACCCATCCATGAAACTAAAAATGAAAAGAACACAATCTCAGTTATTTAATGTATTATCACTGGCAAAAGGGACTCTCTAATAAAATAATTGGAATAATTTCATTAACCTTTATTGATGATACAACAACAGAAGGAAATAGAAATAGAAACTTAAAGATTAATATAAGACATGTGGGCATGGAAGAAACAGGAGGCTTGTCATGAAATGAGAAATACATGTTTGGAGATTAAAAAAATAATCCCAGTAGAACAAATTAATACTGGTTTCTGAAAGGAGATTATTATAAAAGGAATATTGATGAATACTTTAATCAGTTTCTTGAGTGTTGAGATTTCATTCCCTCTCATCAGATGGTACCACCTATATGATTCTCAACTGCTGTAATGCTTAGAGTTTCCAAGGAGATGTCATATGTGGGATTTCCTAATAGAAATACACTCTATTCCTGATTGTAGCTTGACTCCTACCATTAAGTTGGGCTGAATTCCGTAGAAAACTTTAAATTTGTTTTACTTCCCCAAAATAAGACTATGGCCAGATAATTACCAGACCACTAGATTCTCCTTTCTTCCTTTCCTGTAGAACCTACTCTGGCCCTGCTTGACCTTCTCAATCTTATTAATTTCTTTTTTTAAGATAGTTTTATTAAATTTGGGAGGGGTAATTAGGTTTGTTTGTTTGTTTATTATTGGTTTGTTTATTTTTAGTGGAGATACTGGGGATTGAACCCAGGACCTCGTGCATGCTAAGCATACACTCTACCACTTAAGCTGTACCCTATCCCCTTCAATCTTATTAATTTCATTGGAAGATGTAAAATAAAGGAGGTTTGATGCTTATAAGCAGTGTCTTTGAGCCTTGAAGCAAAGAGGTATTTTCTGATCAATATAGATGTCCAATGATGAAGCAGATACTTTGGGAAGTAATGAGTTCTTTGTTATTGCGCTGGGTTCAATGGGGACAAGTATACAGGAGGACTCAAGAGGTGAGTGGTTAGTATGAGCTGCTTTCATATCTGAGCGTCTTTGATTCTAGGTTAAGGCCAAGGAGTGTCCAGAGGTCAGAATCAGTCAAGATTTAAAGGAGACAAAGAGAGAAAATCCAAGTAGACCTGGCCAGTTGAATAAAAGGGATAGGTGATGATGGTGGTGATGGTCGTCATGGTGGTGGTGATGGCAGTGGCAGTGGTGGCAGGGGTGATGGTAGAAGGTAACAAAAGTAACATTTTCATTATATGTCATAGTTTATAAAGCACCTTCATATTCATCATCTTATTTGTTGATATAAGAGAAAAGGGTCAAGCCAGAAAATGGTCCCCAAATAAGGGCACACTTAAACTTAGTTTCTCAGGTATAGAAAAGTGAAGGAACTGAAGTCACTGGTGAATGCTGGCAAGCCGACTGAGAGGAAGGAAAATGTAGCTGCACGTCCGATGTGTTTGAATCAAAGTAGCATTCTGTGTTTGCTGTCATTTGCACGGGTGTGGGAACTGCAGTTTTCCATGCCTGTGGATTTGGGTCAGGAGCTCCTCAAAGTGCTCTTTCACAGATACTTCTATTAACTGTATTGTTAGCTTCTGTATCTGCTGTATTTGGTTTCACTTAATGTCTGTTCTCATCTGCTTCCTGACTTTCAGACATGCTTCACTTTTAAATGTTTTATATGTTTTCCAGTGCATTTGTGGTTTTAGTCATATGTGTGTGTGTGTAAATACAGATAGATAGAAATATGAAAATAGAAATAGATATAGATATAGAATTAAGTATAGAAATAAATGACATGGATAGATTGATGATAGGTAGATGGATATAGATGTCAGACAGATACACAGATGCAGATATAGATTCAGATATGGATGTAGATACAGATACAGACATAGGCATAGATTCTGCCATTTCATCAGATAGAATTTGGGAGACGAGGGGAAAAATGAACATGTTCAATAGAAATAGATATAGATATAGAATTAAGTATAGAAATAAATGACATGGATAGATTGATGATAGGTAGATGGATATAGATGTCAGACAGATACACAGATGCAGATATAGATTCAGATATGGATGTAGATACAGATACAGACATAGGCATAGATTCTGCCATTTCATCAGATAGAATTTGGGAGACGAGGGGAAAAATGAACATGTTCAGCTCATCATCATATTCCAGTCCAACAATTTCTTCTATCTCTCTTTTATTGTTTCTTTTGTTGGATGTCTCATTCATTTTGTAACTGCAGCTTAAATACAGTGTTTGCATTATGATGTAAATTTATTTCAGGACAGTTTTCATTGTTTTGTTGCCTTAATCATCAAATTAAAATGTGATTTTTTTTGAGTTTACAACTTTCTTCAGTATTAAAAAGTATTATTAAATGAAAGAAATACTAGAAATGTCAGTCAGTGTTCAGTCTTGCCCGTCTTGTTTGTTTTAAACAGTCCTCTGGTCATTTTTGCCACGATTATGAAGGGATAATTAGTTTAGTTTTCGGTTCAGCATAGCAGCTCCTCACACTCTTTCTCTTTAGTATACATTTAATAAATGTGCCCGTAAGGCATTTTTAAAAAGATATATTTTAGAAAGGACTCCTTTCATCTTTAGGTTTACATAATATACAAGCACAAAGACAGAAAAGTTAAACAATTCGAACAAAAGGCATTTCTGTCTGTTTTCTATATATTTCAGGTGAAATAATCTATCCTTTTTCATCCAATTGAATATGAAACATGTACAGACATAGTGATATCTAATTTACTGGTAATGTATTAGCATGAATAACACTTACAATGATGTCAGGTTGCTTTAGGAACAATTCTACGAGTATAAGAGAATCAATGGGATCATATACTTCTCCCTAGTCTGTGGATGGGGAAAACCTAATTCATGTTAAACCATGTAACTTCACAAATAGACAGCATTAGGAGAAATGGTTATATAATTTTTATCCAAACTGGGACATTTTTGAGAATTAAAGGGGGTGCTAGCAATTGTACCAGTTAAATAGACATAAACTAGAACTTCCCTGGGGTAAAAAATGAGATACTTGGTTACCATATAGCCATACTTTCTGGTTTATTGCATCCAATTTAACCTGCACTGGGGCTTAGCATCACAAGACTACTTGGTGGTCAGTGGAAATTAGCTTTTTTCTCAGGAAGATTGGAATATGTGCATACAAGGAACAATTAAAGCAAAATAATACTGTATTCTCTTTTGAATCATAAGGAAAGTTGAAATAATCCAGTAATAACCAAAACTAAATTATCAAATTATTCACTTAATTCTAGTGGTACTCCTATATTATTGAATTGAAAAATTCTAACTATTAAATGTAGCATAAAGAATATATGTCATAAATATGCAGGGTTTAAAGAAAAAAATAAATAGGACATTTCCAGTTTCTTTACAGTCCCCTCTATCCCCCTCCCTAGTCACTCACCCCTACCTCCCAGACAACACTGCTGTCTTGAAACTTGTTTTAATCTTTCCTGTGCTTGCTTTATTTTACTACTTGAGTTTGTGTCCCTAGGGAATATCTTATTTGGTTTAGTTTCTTTATGCTGTATTTTAATGAAGAGAAAATTTTAATTTAAAGTAATATAAATCATCAAAATTTTCTCTCATGTCTTTTAAAGAAATTCCAAGGTAGTAAATGCATCTTACATTTTCCTCTAAAACTTCTAAAGTTTGCATTTCACATTTAAGTCTTTAATTAGAGTTTACTGTGTGAATGATATAAAATAGGAATTTGTTTTCTTTATTTCCTTTCTTTATATGAGAAAAATTACCCTACCTTAATACATTGACTAATTCATACTTTATTGTCTGATGTGCAATGCCATCTTAATCATGTGTCAGGTTTCCTACATACGTGGATGTGATTCTCAGTTTTTTTCTGTGAACTATGAGTTAATCTACTGTCTTAATAGCTCAGATTTTGAGCATCACCTAGGCTATTCCTGGCTTTCTGTTCTTCTATGTGAATTTTATAATTAGCTTATCAGTTTCCATGAAAATCCTTTGAGTTATTCTTGGAATTAGATAAATTTAGATATAATTAAAATTCAAATTGAAACTCAGATCTGAATTGATTATTCAAAAGTTCTGTTTCTTCCTGAGTCTAAGTAATTTTAATTTTTTTAGTAATTTGTCAGTTTTACCTACATTTTCATGTTTATTAACCTAAAATTGATCATCACATTTTCTTATTAGTTCTTAATCTTTGCAGCATCTGTGGTTATTTTATCTGTTTTTATTCCTAAAATTGTTTCCTTTTTCACCCTTGATTACGCTTGCCAGATGTCTGTCAATTTCATTAGTGTTTTTTAGTGACTTTGTTGATTCTCTCTATTGTATCTTTGTTTCTAATTCATTAATTTCTGCTCTTATTTTTATTATTTCCTTCATCTTGCTTTTGATTCATTGTACTATTCTTTAGCTTATTAGTTGATTGCTCAGTTCATAATTTTTATTTTTTGTTCAAAACTGAGCTTTTAGCTATTAATTTCCCACCAAGTACTGCTTTAACTATATGCCATACATTTTGACAGGTAGTATTTTTGTTATAACTTAAGTCCTTTTTAATTCCTTTAATAATTTCCTTTTCTGTGAGTTATTTAAATATCTGTGTGTTTCATTTTATAAATTCCAGGATTTTGTTAGCTGTCTATTTGTTATTGAGTTCTAACTTCATTTTCAGACATTGATTCTTTGGAATTAATTTAGACTTGCTTTATGAACCAGAGCATTATTAATTTTCATAAATGTTCCATGTGTGGTTGAAAAGAATGTGCATTACCTAATTGTTGGGCACACATAGTGGCTTTTCTTTCCTTTTTTTTTTTTTTTTGAATTGAAGTATAGTTGACCTATAATATCATATTAGTTCCATGTATACAACAAGGTGATTAGGCATTTATGTGTACTATGAACTGTTCACCATAAGTCTAGTAGCCATCTGTCACCATACAAAGTTATTACAATATTATTGACAGTATTCCTTATTTTGTACATTATATCCTTATGACTTATTTATTTTATAACTGGAGATTTGGACCTTTTAATCCCCTTCACCTATTTCACCCAAACCCAACTCCCTATCTCCCCTGTCCACCCCAGCCCCACCTCTGGCAACCACCAGTTTGTTATCTCTGTCTGTGAGTCTGTTTCTGTTTTGTTTTGTTTGTTCATTTTTTGGTTTGTTTTCAGGTTCCATGTATCAGTGAAATCATGCAGTATTTGTCTTTCTCTGTCTAACTTATTTCACTTAGCATAATAGCCTCTAGTCCATCCAGGTATAGTGCTTTATATTCACATCTTCTACATCCTTATTTTTTTTCCTTCACGGTTTAATCTGTCAATTACTATTATGTTAAAATCTCCACTATAATGACAAATTTGGCCATGTATACTTGTGGTTTCACCAATTTTTGTTTATTTATTTAGAGGTAGACAGTTTAGAAGTGTGACGTGTATCTGGTGCTATAAATCTTTTATCACTACCTAGTGACCCAGTTTATTTCTGATATATATAAGATATATTTTTCTTTATTACTAATGCAGCTGAAACAATTTTATTAGGTTAGCATTGGCCTGGTATGTCTTTTTGCCAATTCTTTCAACTTTTCTACATCTTTGTGTTTTAGGTATATCTCTTATAAAAAGTGAATATTTAAATTTTTATACTGTTTTAAACATCTTTTTCCCCTAGAAAATTTAGAACATTTACACACAGATTATGATTACTGATAAAGATTTATTTCTGTCCTCTTCTACCTATTTATCATATTTTTTCACTATTGTGTGTTCTTACTTCCACTTCATGCCTTCTTTCAAATTGTGTTGGATTGTGTTTTATTTCTCTTGCTTTAATTTTGTTTAGCTTTGTTTTACTCATTTTCCTTGATTAGTTTGGAAATTATTATATTATTATTATATTTTTAAAAATTACATATATATTAACTAAATGAAGTCTAAAATTAATGGATATCTTTACACTTCTTTCAAACATTAAAAGACTGTAGAAGGCTTTAACCCCAACTGTTTTTCAAGATTGAGTTCTATTTTGTTTTTGTTTTAACATTGGCAAAGTAGACATTATTTTTATTGATTTCTTTAGGAAAACTATTTTAATATTTGCCCTAAATCTTAGCATGGTTTTGCTCACCATTTCTCCTTGCATCTCAGACACTCCCTTCTAAGGTCTGTGTCTTTCTTCTGAAGGAAACCTTTCAAATGTTTCTTTGGTGATGATCAACTGGATGTAGCTCTGTCAGCTACAGTTTACTTGAAAATGTCTTTATTTTTCTCTACTCATTGAAAGATAGCTTTGATAGAATTATAATTATAGGCTAACATTTTCTTGCTATACTTCAAAGAGGTTATTCCCTTCTCTTCTGGTTTAATAGTCGTTCCTTTACAGGTAATCTGTCTCCTGTAATCCCTTCTCCCAGTTGCTTTTAATATCTTCTCTTTATTGTTGATACTTTGCAATTTCACTTAAATGTTTCTAGCCTGTTTCTCTGATTTGAGGTTTATTAAGTCCTTGACTCATGTATTGGCATATTACATCCACTCTGAAAATTATTCAGTTATTTTCTCTTCAAAGATTGTATCTTTTGCATTTTCTCTAATCTTTACTTCTACAAATTGAAAAGATGAATGATAGATCTTCTCAGTTTATCCTCTGTTTTTGACAACCCCTCTTTCATGTTTTTCATTTCTTTGTCTCTTCCTATGCTGTATCCTGGATAATTTTCTGAGGTATATCTTCCATTATGTCTAATCCCATAATTCTGGATAATTTTCTGAGGTATATCTTCCATTATGTCTAATCCCATGATTCTTAACCAGAGATAATTTTGCCTACCAGGGGACATTTGGCAATGTCTGGAGGAATTTTTGATTGTCACAACCTGGGGATTACTATTTGCATCCAGTTGATGGATAACAAAGATGCTGATAAACATCTCATAATACATAGTGTACCCTTCACAAAAAAGAATTACCTGGCCAAAATAGTCAATAGTGCTGAAGTTGAAAAAACTTGATCTAATCTGTATTTTAATCTATCTATTGAGTTTTCAATTTCAAGTACTACATCTTTATTTATAAAAGTTCTATTTAATCCTTGTTTTAAAACTGCCTGGTCAACTTTGATAATCTAACTTCTTCTACTTTTAATACATTAATCTTTAAATGCATGGATATTCTGTGATTCAATAATTGCAGTCTTTGTGGGTCTGATTCTGCACTTTGTTGTTTCTGCTGACTCTTACTCATGGTGGATTTTTTAAATGTATTTTTAATGTGAGCTTAACTCCTTGAAACTTTATCTGTGTAAATTCTCTAAGATCTGTGTTAGGAGTGTTATTCAGTGAATCAGCAGTATTAGCATCATCTGTGAGCTTGCTAGAGATACAAATTTTCAGGCCCTGCAGCAGATCTGAATCAGATCTGAGAATGGGGCCAAAGGATCTATTTTATCCATATTCCCAAGTGACTCATGCATACTCAAGTTTGAAGATTTGAGAAGCACTGATTTAAAGTATTCCTCCAGAGAGGATTTCCATTTCTTTTCTCAGGCACCTAGGAACATCACCAACCCGAGATCATTTTTAAAACATTTTTTGGGGGCAAGGAACATGGAAATAGTGCACATTCTAGTTGAAACTGATACGAGAATGTTCAGTTTTGATTAGGAATTCTCGTTTAAGACTTTTTTTTCTTTTTCTTTTTTCTGTCCTACCCAGAGCCAAGCCTAGTCGTGCATGCCTGCTTCTGTGGGTCAGATAGTTCTGTTTTCACGTACTGAAGGTGGCTCTCACCTGGAATAGTAGCATTATATTAGAATGTATGGCCCGATCTCCCATTCTGCTGGAACCTAGTGGTCTTGCCATAGTCAATAGAAACACTTGGAGCAAATATTCCTACACTATCTCGCATCTCTCCCCCTACCTTCAACCCAGAATTGCACTTCCTTGTAATTTCTACTCTCCAATGATCTATCTCTTGTTAGAAACAAAAGCAAAAACAATGTGAAAAAATTTTGGCTATTTTATCCAGCATTTTTAGGTATCTAAACCAAAAGAAGTTTGTCTTCACACTTAATCCATCATATTGTCAGAAACAGGAGTCTTCATTTGGTTTTTAAAACACTTACCCAAAATATTAGCATGATCTGAGTAAGTGTTAAAATGACTACCATCCAGACTGTGTACTAAATAGTAATGCCTGCCTCTAGCCTGACACTGAAACATTTCAGTTGCCCACGGCGACTGTAGAAATGGGCAGGGGCAGAGGCAGCCTGTCAGTTACTTAATGATTTCAGTCAGGCAGAGAATTCAATACAAGCTAAGTAATAAATACTGACTCACAAGCGCATGCCCTCTAGCAAGCGAGGTTGCACTGCACAGTAAGACCCACAATAACTGCTTATTCCCATTGGTTTTAAATAAATAGGTATCTTGCACCAGCAAGAGCTTTATATTTTATTGTAAGGCAATAAAATATTATGTAACTACCCAGGGGCCAACATAAACTATTCAGTCTTTAGAAACAGTTAGTTGCTGTCCTGTGTTGTTATGTGTTTTCAAGATCAGTCAGGGTTTCTTATTAAGTTTAGATATAGTCCTTCAGGGAAAGGAATGAATTGCAATTATAACCTTCAATTAGCCATCAACAATATTTTCTAGGTCCCCAGGCAAAAGAAAGCACAGCTGTTTGAATTAGTATTCTAGTTCTCTACTTTACTTTCATAAAGGAAACATTCAATATACATGATGATCTTAGGAAATGCAGGAAAAAGTGACAAAGGAAGTCAAGGAAAAGTAGCCTGATGCTTGAAGTATTCTAGCTGTAGAGTGTTAGAGAAATCCATGCTGTATAATGTATGACATTTTGTAATTTTAACTAGATGGCTCTGTAGCATTGCAGAGAATATCTTATATAAGGTTGAACCATATGAAATTGGTAATGTTCTACTCTTTTTGACCTTCAAACTTAGAGATTTCATGTGGTTCAACGTAATACTTTGTCTTCTCAGTTAAAATTGATTCTTGCCTGTCAGGAAACTATGAAGTTATGACATAGTGAAATTAAAGACGCTCTGTGGCATTATGGAACAAAAAGGTGATCGGGCAGACAATATTAATAAGAAATAATTTAAATATGCCTGCTTTTTTATCAGGACCACCTGCAAAGTTCTCTGTGATATACCCATGGTATCAAATTTTGCTTAGAAGTTCACTTTTAACTATGCCTCTGATACTCTGTGATTCTCTTCATCCATGCAGCATTCTTCTGATTCATTTTTCTCCATTTGTGCTGTGTTTCTCTGTGACGTGAATCCATCCCTAGCCATTCTGTCATACCTCCATTTTTCGCTACTTCTTCAGGTTGCACTGAGCCTTAAGAGGTAAGCTCCATCGAAAGAGCTCCATCAACTGACTTTCCTTTATGTCCAGAAAGAATCCTTTGTCTAAGATATAACATAACCCTCCTCCTAAAATCAATACTTTCTAAACTACGCTTTGACAGGAACTTACAAGGAGAATAATTCCCCATATAGCCACACCCTCACTAGAATGCCTTGAATGCTTTTTCACACACAATGTGATATCAGTACTTGTTGCTAAGTATCTTCTACTGGGATGTACAGTTGAATCCTCGGCTTTGCACCACAACTCCCTCCATTGTCTGTACAGTAATATACATACCACAGTACCCCAGAAATTGGTAGTACTCAGTGCCATCTTGACTGTAGGATTCTCAAGCCTGCTTTCATCTACCAGGTTCATGAGCCTTATAATAAAAAGGCAACATTTGAGTTACTCTATGTCATTGTCTCTTAATTTGGACAGTGATATTTCCAAAAGTTACTAGATTTGGCAATTTATATGGATCAAATTTATCAAATAATAACCCACCCTCCCTTTAATGTTGTGCTGTATAGGTAATTAATGGGAATTATTTTCATATTGATCTCAATACCATTTCCTAACTTATGTTAGGATTTCTTAGGGCCAGTAGGATAATATTTGGGTTTTATCATAGGAAGTTTTTGAGAGCAGAGAATCGAAATTGCTTTTCATTCAAAATGCCTTGAGTTTCCTAAACAAATAAAAACGTATTTTCTAAAGAAGGCTAGCCAATCTACATAGGAAACCCCACATAGCACAATTTGGACTTTTCACTCATCTTCTATTAGTCCTCTCAGTGCCATCTAATAGTTAAGGGCAATTATAAAAAAAAAAAAAAAGACCTATCTTCCCCATAGATTTGAGTTAGAAGTTTTACCCTTGTTCATTGTGAAGGAGCCAGGGTTCATAACATGATGCTACTCTATGTTGTTTCTGTCTTCCTGTAATTAGACAATGAATCTCATTGCTTTATATTAAAAATGTGTCAAATGTGGCAGACTAAGAAAAAATCCACAGCACTAGCCTTGCCCTCCAGACTGGCATTCATTTTTAGGCATAGATGTTCCAGCCTTTTCTAGACACAAATTAACATATCTGAGATGTTTAGTAAAATATTTAATACAAGAAAAAAGTGCAAATATTTAGTCAGTATGTTATGGCACCATAATAATGGTAGTTTTGATGCAGAAAGTCATTTGATCCTTTGCAATCTAAAATCTTTCTATCCCTGTGACCTGCTACCAAGTTTTGGCACCAGGACAGTTGATGATGGTTTCTCATCATCAGTGTCCATCTTGTATTAGTGATAAATTCTCACCATTGGGTTTATCTTGTCTTCTGCCTTTTCACATAGATTAGCTTTATATGTCATGGCAAGACATCATATGCTTTGTAAAATTACGTCCCTATATAAATAAATGTATTTTGGGAGTTCTTGATGGTTTCATTTAAGTTGTAGACAATGAGAAATGTTTAATGGGCAAACTTACTTGAATAATCCAGTGTGTCTGAGATACTGTGGCACTCAGCAGTAGGAAGTAACCAACTCTGCCTGAAGAAGGATGGGATTAAGGAAGGCTTCTTAGAGGAGGTAACTAAACTGAATCTTAAAAGTGGAAATTTGCCAGATAGACGAGGATCTTAAAGGCTCTGCAAGTCATGGAAACAACACATGTAAGGGTAGGAGATGCCATATTTGAGAGACTAACCAGTTTGACATAATTGGACCATAGAGCACTTGAGACAGGAATAGAAAGAGAGATGAACAAAATAACAAAGGTCAGGTATTATTATTCACTGATGACTGAGCCTATAATATATTTTAAATGGGAAAATTATGTGATTATATATTTGCATTTTAGAAAATAATATTACATGACACTAATGTCCCAATGACTTTCTACATGCATTCTAGAAATTATCTTTTACCAAGGTTTATATGAGTATAAATTAAGACCATGTAGATACCAAAGAGGAACTAGTACAGATCTGAGATTGACTCCTGTCCACTTCTTCCCAGCCATATGATAGTGGAAAATTATACCTCGTTTTTAAAAATATTAAAAAGAAGATATTGTTTCACAGCATTGTTATGATAACTAAGAATTACAATTCATAAAAACTGACTGGCAAAAAAGTACCTAATTGACACATAATTGATATTCTCTATATATTAGCCGATATTTTAACATTATGGATCAATGCATTGTTAAGAATGCTATTGCTTGCAATGATGAAAACCATTTTAATTTGAAAACATGTGGTTACTAAGCAACCTGTGTTTATTTAGGTAACTCTGTATTCTTTTAACTGGCACAAGTAAATTTTTGAATTATGTATTTTTTGTGACCTGTTGACCCTCTATGGAAAACTTTATATTTCTTCCATTTTTAATTATTTTTTTGGCTTATGAAAAATTCTGTAGATGTTTCTGGGTATCAACTACAAGTTGCTTCTTATATTTTTTTTCAAATACATCTTGACATGACAAAATGGAGCCATGTTTTTATTTTCCTGAAGAAATGGTCTATTTTTCACTTATCAATTAAGCAATTTTCTCTTTGTCAAGCATTTGCAGTTAAAACCATGCCTATTAAAGCAAAATTTGGCGTATTGTTTATGAGAAATTGAGGGAAAAGACTAATTCAACATACATACATACATATTTATTTATTTATCCATTTCAGGCCCTATTTTATTCTCTATTTTCTCTCACAACTCAATCTAATTTAATAAGCTCTTCCTTTTCTTACTAGCAAAAATGAGGGAGGAGTTGCACTTCTTGGAGCTTGTGGATGGTCCTAGATAACAGATTATTGTTTGAACAAGATCCCTACTGACACCTTTGGTTGACATAATACTAGTTTTAGATATTGAATATGTGTTTGCATCATGTTAATTTTAGGTTTAAAAAAAGCTTCACATTTAAAGCCTTCTTATTAAAATTTATTTCACTCTCATACAGAAATCCCAGCTGCCTCTTAAATTTGCATTAGAGTCATGAAATTACTTGAGATTCTTCAAAAGGCGGAAACTAAACACAGAAACCTACTTAAAATGTCTAATTTTTCAACACCCAAATTTGCCATCTTGCATTCATTTTCCAGATTTCCCACTACTATTTTAACCATGCTAACACTACACTGGGAAATACGGCCAAACTAAATCAAAATACGGAGACTCAAATAAACTAAGAGCACATGGTCATTCCCTTTAAGGTCAATTTACTGTTCATTAATCCCACGTTACTCTTTCCTTAACAACCCTACTCAGGAAGCGCCTGTGGTCGCCAGAGCAGCACTCTTCCTGGAATGTGCCCGTTTTGTTCACCGCTGCAACCGTGGCAACTGGCCAGAGTGGATGAAAGGACATCACGTGAATATCACCAAGAAAGGCCTCTCCAGGGGACGATCTCCCATTGTGGGCAACAAGCGGAACCAGAAGCTGCAGTGGAATGCTGCCAAGCTCTTCTACCAATGGGGAGACGTGAGCTTTTGATTTTCTTCTATAAAAAGTAGTCTGGGTGAAGTGAAGAAATTTTGTGTTTATGTTTGTCCATTTGTTTGCGAGACAATTTATGGAATATCTGTTATGTACCAGGAACAGAACAAAATATTTTAGGGGCAAATAAACTTAATTTGTTTAATCTTCCAAATAAATCTACAAAGTTAGACATTATCTCTTCTGCCTTCTTTCCTGGTCCTCTGTCTCTTTCCTCCCTACAGATTCAGACATTTTCAGGATCGCATCATTCCTTCCCGTATAATTTCCACTAGGATTACATTTATTCCTCTATTCTCAACTGTTACCTGTATGCCAGTGGCATACACTTCTCTATCCAAAGCACTTCCCAGAACTCTGACCAGCATTGCCAACTGTACTTTGGAGGCATTCACTTAATGTCCTGAAGTGAATCGAAGCAAAATAAAATCCTTCTCTCCATTTAAACACATCCCCATCTGCAACCCATCTTGAACTTTCTATTCTTATTGATGGTACCACCATTATCTAAGATGACAGCCTTTGAACATGTTCTAAACCGCCTTCCCTTATTGATTCCTCCTCTTCCATGTCACTGATGCCCTTTAGGTCAGATCTTTGTTACTTCTCATCTGTGTGACTAAAGTGTTTCCCTATTTGGTCTCCTCCCCTCAGTCTCCCCTCATCTGACCCATCCTACACACTGCCAGTAAAATGATCTCCCAATGTCATAGGCCATCAAAAACCAGAACACTCATACTTATCTCCCAGCCTCCAGACTTTCTCCCTCCAATTCATTCTCCAAACTGCTGTCACAGTAATTAGCCTAAAATGCAAATCAGACTATGTTTCTTAACTCAGTTATAATGCTTCAGTGGCCCTCCTTTTCCATAGGGATAAAACCCAAATTGCTTAGCCTGGCATTGGTGCTCTCTCCACAACCTTTGCTCAAATCACGCCATGATTATGGATGATGAGGTCAAATGAGCTAATATATCTAAAGAACATTTATCTCAAATCTTTTGCATTCAAGAGATACTCAGTAATAATAAGTTACTACATTAATTTTTGAAAGCAGGATATATGGTTTGTGTATTTCTAGCAGCTAGTACAGTTTCTCTCAGAAGAGTGATGAGTGTTCTCCGCACTCAAAAGCTACCTTCCATCCTTCTTCAGAGTACAAAGTGAAGTCCAACTTCAAGGACTGTTGGATCTGGTCCCAATCTACCTTTCCAAGCCCTCAGCCACATTATTTCCTCTCATAAAATGTTGCTTCAACCGAGTGGCTTATCTGTCAGTGTCTGGACGCATCAGTGCATTTCCCTGAAGATAGGTCTTTTGGAATTCTCCATCTGGAATATCCTCTCTTCCCCTTCTCTGTTAGCGCAAACACTGATTCTTCAAAATCTGCAGTCATGAGACTATATGATTCTCTGAAATGAATCTAATCTCTCCTTCTTCTAGACCAAGAAAGTGCTTTCAGTTTCTTTCACCACTTAATGTGTTATTTTGATACGTCATTACCTCTCCAGTGAGACTGTAAGCTCGTTTAGGGAAACAGCAAAAGACAGAGACAGATGTCCAATGTTTGAACCCCAGTTCAAGGTTGCTGATCAACCTCGAGCGAGTCTTCCAACATTTCTAACTTTCCTAATTGCCAAACAGTGATCCTTCTTTATGAGGGTTTATAATCTACCAGGGCACATTAAACAAAGATACTGATGTACTATACAATTTATTCAACTCTATGTTTTATTTAATACCTAACAAATTACCTAATAAATATTTGATGAATGAAGGAGGAATAAACATATCCCCAAGGCATTCTTCTAGTCTTGGAAGAGATACAGAGCTCTAAATTATTACTTGGGTATTTAATATTATCCCAAAAAAGTTCATTTTTTGAGCAACCTTTTAAGTTTTACAAACTGTGGGTTTAACTTCAATTGCTTAGTACCAGCATTCTGGAAGGATCAATGTAAAATTTTTTTCCCCTTTGAATCTCACTGTTAAGTTTACTGCCCCACTCCAGACTCAGAATTTCATGTCGCCTTCTTTACAGAGGATTTTCAAAATAGTAGCATCAGGACAAGGCCTTTTGTTAAGGTGGTGGTTTTTGCTTTTGTTTTGTTTTGTTTGCTTTAAACTTCTCAGGTAAGCAGCTAACATTTTAGGATGCTGCAATATCTTTTTACACTGCTTTCTTTCTCATTGATGTGGTTTTTTTTTTTTTTACCAGTACCTCCTCTAAAAATAAATAAACCTAATTACCTCCCCCCCTTAAAAAAAGAAAAAAAAAAGACAACTCATTGATGTGGTTTTTGTTACTCCTTCCTTAATTCTAGAGTTTTAGAAGACCTCTTTGTTTTCAGATAGCCAAGACATTCAAACAACTTGTGTTTTTATTTAAAGAGTTCTGAACATATCTTTGTCAGTTTCTAGTAGTGTATCTAATTTCTTACATGCCCAAAATTTGCTGACTTTTCTAAATATTTGGAAAGGATGATACAGGAAGAAAGAAAAAAAATTAGCTGAAATTTTGTCCTTATTAATGCAGAGTACCAAAACTGTCAAACTCCAAGTTCAGTGCTCATTTTAACTTTTTGACTCTCCTTCCTAAGAATGTGTCTCTTCTTTTGTTGCATAGAGTATGTAATTGGAATATAAAAGGCATTAGATAGAGGTAATATATTTTGTCTCTTCTTTTGGAAAATTCCTGTTGGTAAATCAGACAACAGTCCATGATGATTCAGAAAAATAGATAACAAGTACTAGTTTTGTGAATTTCTTGTAAAAGCCTATGTTGCCATGTGCTGAGTTATCTGAAAGTTGTATTTCTATTGTTGATGTCGGGTATGCTCTCAGAAGAATAGCTACTATTTTTTTCTAATTCATAGTGTATCATGAGGGGGGAACAAAGAAAGCCATTTATTGTGTACATAATGACAGATACAAATAAAACTGCAGTACCAGAACCCATGCCAGAATCTAAACTCATTAGCATGACAGTACCTTTCTCATAAATAGCATAATCAGGAACACCGAGGAGCTGTGACTTTTTTTTTTTACTGCAACAAAATCCTTCGTTAAAAACAACTGCATACTCCTTTATTTGAGACCTATAAAATAAATGACCTTTGAGTGAATGAAAATATTTTCAGAAAAAAATTTGTATGAGAATAAAAAAATACCATTCCAGCTCCCGCAAGTCTTCAGACTAACTGACCTTGGAGACAGCATCAGCGCCTTCCCTCTCGGGGTTTCCACGTTAGGGAACGTGGTGGTGACAACACTGTGGCATACAAGGGAGGCTTATCCTGGAAATGATTCCCATTAATTGGTGGCTTATGACCTCTGTAATGTGAGAGCCTATTTTACAGTCTGACATGCCTTGTGCTGTTTCATTCTTTCTCTTCCCACGGTAGGCAATTGGCGTCCGATTGAATGAGCTGTGCCATGGGGAGAGTGAGAGCCCAGCCAACCTGCTGGGTCTCATTTATGATGAGGAGACCAAGAGGAGACTGAGAAAGGAGGATGAGGAGGAAGACTTTTTAGATGACAGTAAGGAGACTCCCTTTACTACAAGAACCCCTGCTTGTAAGAACCTCTGCTTTAGGAGCACGTAATATTTCTCTTTCCTCTTTCATATTCTTACCACCTTCCCATGTCTCCCCACTGCACCTTCTCCCCTATTCCCTGTGCATGGATGTGAAGCATGTGCATAAAGCCACACAAGGAGAGAGCAAGGACCAGAAAGAGAAGACTGTAGACGGGAGCAAAGAATTGCAGGCAATATGGAACATCCATTGTGTTGTAGTCTCTGACTCTTAATATTATGCAAAGATTAGTTTTAGGTCTCTCTGAGAAAACATAGTTATGAGAAATTACTGTCCCGGAAGAGGTTTGGTCAGGTTTTTGTGTTTTATTGTTGCTCTTAGAGATTAAAAAGAGCAAATAAAATTGAATGAAAAGCTTCCCAAATCACTAAAATATTGAAATATTTAATCAGAGAATATTACAGTATTTAACATGGAATTGAAATATTAAGATTCAGTTGTTAAAACTGTGAATGTCTGATGTACTATACTTACTTATTAGAATTATAATTGAGCCCCATCATAGAAGAATAGAGACAAGGAGATTCCTGGGCATCCTTCTCAAAACCATTCTGTGCATATGTGTGTTCTGTACCATACAAACTTGTGTGTATGTGTACCACTGCCTTTTGTGGAGCATCAAATTCCAACATGGTTATAAAATTAGTATCATTATCTGAGGAAGACAGTGAGACCTCTTCCTTTTACCCTTCTTTAATGGTTTGAAACTAAGACCCTGATTATGTCTTAAGGATTGTCCTTAGTTAAGTGATGCCAAACCTACTTCATCCTTATAAGCATGAAATGTAAAAGGATGTCTAGAGTGTAATATTGAACAGAATTAAATAATAATCAAAGAAAATGTATTGGTTTTTTTCCACTTTCATACCAATACTTTTTTTTTTGCATTTTTTCATTTTTTGGTTTTTCTCAGCCCTTATCGTGTCAGAGAAAATCTTTTTGACTTGGCTATTGACAAAACACCAAATTCTGACATTAGCCTTTTTAATCTAATGATGAAAGTTGGCCCCAAAGATTCCCTCAAGTTCACAGGAGTCTCAGCTATCCTAGAATGACTCATAGAATTGGGTCTGATTTATAGGAAGAGTTGAGGATTATCCAGCAATCCCAGAACCTAATGAGTGCCTGTCAGAAGAATTCCCAAACTGCTCTCGATCTCCTGGGGTCCTTTAGAACAGAGAGGAGACAAAGCAACATTAGATGGATGTATCTTCGTAGACCAGAATGGTCTCACATCTCCATGAGACCACATAAATATCATTGGCCAATATGGTATGCCTGCTATGTTAGCTTTTTGGTGAGATTATGTATAACTCAATCCTTGTAACAGAATATTTCAGATGATAGTAATGAGAGATCCTGGACTAAGACCAAGGACTGACAAGAAGTATCTAAATGATAACCTCAGGATTAAAAGGACACCTCTAGAAGTTTATACTGAATATCTAGTATTCAATTATTTTTTAAAAACATTTGCACACCTAGGCAATTTCTAGAGTCATATAGCCTTCACTGAGTATAAGATTGGAATGTCTGCTTTTTAGTTCTCCTTTCAAGTCAATACATAGCTCACTTTGCATTTAAAAAATAATCATGGTGTAAGCAAATTATCAGTCTGGAAATTCTTGAGGAATTAATGTTTTCCATTCTTAATAAGTGGCAGTATCCTCAGCCACATATTACCTCTGTAGAAAACATAATGATTTTCATCAGGGAGCAATAGGCAGATATCTTCAGAAGGACTATCATTTCCACCCACTATCGATATAAACCACGAATTATTTATTATATTCAGTTAAGGAAGCCAATACAGAGGAAACATTTTAGAAATGTTTTTAGGAATGTTAATATGCAGTGATACAGTGATTGCTTGGTAACTTGATTCATTGGAAATAGATAACTGTTTTCTTTCTTTTATGAGAGGCATGACTTTGGTTTTGTTTTCTGAACACTGATAAGTAATCAATATGTTTCTCCATGATTTGGGATGTCATGTATCTCAGAACTAATTGTGAGGATTTAAAAAGTCTCTATAGTGTCACCTTGGCCATCATCTCCCTTTAGAGCAAAACCCATTGGTTGGTCTATGGTAGATGCAACTCATTCAAAGACTGGTCTTCTTCAAAGCAAAGGAGCATATCTGCATATTCTAGTACAGCTATCCCTTAATACGACAGGCTAACTTGTATAGGGTGTATTATATAGGTGATCAAGGAAGTACCAAATCTAGTAGTTCCAAATCTAGTTGACAGCCCTGTTCCTTGTCTAAATCTGATTGACCAGCAATGTGAAAATCTGGCAAGGCTGGTTTCTATTTCTGTTTTCATTAAAAGGCTTTCCAGTTTAGTGGAGCTGCATTTTGTTACTCTCTGATGCCTTGAGGAGAACAATTTAGTTCTTAATGACTGACATTTTAATACTGAGGCATTCCTTATAGAATTGCAAAAGAGGGAAACAGAGGGGTGTGGTAATGCATAGATTATGCTAAAGGGACCAGGTAAATTAAACATGCATAGGTAACATCCTCATATGCAATTTCATTTTGGACATGTGGAGGTAACATTCTCATATGCAATTTGATTTTATACATGTGTAGCTATGTCCATCAAACCGTGCCTCTCTCTATGTTTTATTGGTTTATTTACTTATAAAAGAACTCTTTCATTCTATAGGCACTGTGAACCCCTCCAAATGTGGCTGCCCCTTTGCATTGAAGATGGCAGCATGCCAGCTTCTCCTGGAGATTACCACCTTCCTGCGAGAGACCTTTTCTTGCCTGCCCAGACCACGCACTGAGCCTCTGGTGGTAAGCAAAACATATTGATGATCAGCCTAATTGGAGAGTCTAGCCACGTGGCCAGGTTTTGAGGATTCACAATTTCCTCAAATCTCCAATGGCCAAATGTATCATAGAGTTTAAAAATTCAACCAAGGGATTTTCATATATAAAAAGAAAGATCTCTTTTCTCTATTAAAAAAAAATCTATAATTGACCTTGAAATCTCTAAAGATAGCACCACTGGGTAAAATGCTGGATCAATCATTGTCAGTTAGTTATCCTAAGAATGTCTAAGAACCTCTAGGTGTTTTTGCTTCACAAACTATAAGGAGTTTTATGGCCAGCATTCTCCAGAAATCACTGACAGATTTTTTTCTTCATAATAACTACTCATAAATCCACGTAGAAATGTGCTTCCAATGAGTTTTCTCATTTCAGTTATAGGTGAAAAGACTTATGTGTTTAGCATGTAAATATCTCCAAACATGTGTTTTAGCCCTGCAGCATTTCCTATGGATGCAGGTGGGCAGGAAAAAATCACATGTTCTCACGCGCACACGTACACAGAAACACACACACACACACACAGGCGCACACACACACATACACACACCCCTGTATCATCAGGGCCTGATTTGTGTAACTTAGGATACAAATTCTAACAAGAGCCAGGGGTCTTCGCAGAGCGTGTGGGACAGGGGCACACCTTAGAGCCCATTTTCCTTGGCCCTTAGTTCTCCAGGGGGCACAGAGTTTCCAGTGGTTCTTCATCACAGCCAGAGCTGAGGAACCAGAGAAATTCTTTTTTTTTTTTCCACCTGACACAAGACTTACACTGCTCTTCCAGAAAAATTGTCATACCAACAATCTACATGCCTCCATTTAGGTGAATTTTACAATCCACCAGCTCTCTTGCTTTTTTTAACCAAACTCTCTGTGAAGAAGGCCGAACCCCCGTCCTGGGGGAACAGAAGAATCAGTGCTCTGGTATTCCTGAGAAGTGCCTCTCTAACTCCAGTTTTCCCATGTCTGGACAGCCCATTTCCTCACACTCTAAAACATAAAATGGAAATACTTATAGGTAAAATATGTTTTCAAGAGAAACATATCCACATTTGGACTGTGAAACTATACCATTTAAATATTGGAAAGGGGAGTTCTTCCTTCTACCTTTATTTAATTTCATGTTATCCTGGGCCTTTATTTTTCTGAATTGTCACCTTCAGTATTATATTGAGACTACTGTATAAAACCAAATCAAAACCACCACTTCCAGATGGGTTTAGTTTAAAGTTAAGTATGAGAAAATGTCTGATCTGTAGGCCTCTGTCAGTGTTAACCTGTAACATTCTAATTGTACTAAAGCCTTGATAAAAGCACAGAAACATACCTACTTTTAAGTGTTCAGATTTTCAATGGTCACCATTTTGGCCCATTATGATTTTTAAAAATAGGAACCTTAACATTTGACGGTTATTTTTGTTCTTCCTTTCAACACTATGAAGCTTTAGTTTAATGTTCCTTATTATTGTAACAAATTTCATTTTTTAAAAAAATTAATCAAATCTTTAAAAAATTCCTGTATAACCACCTAGTAGACTAGTAGGAAATGCCAAGAAATTAAGCAAAAACAGAACCTGCAATCATTTATTCAATAAGAGGAACTTTTTCACTGCTACACTGCCTTTCACTAGGTCTCAGAAATCTTTTATTCATTACACTAGGATTTTCATTGTCAAGTGTAGATATATATTTTGTGTTGAGATGTGACCTTTATAAAATAAATGGGAAAGACTTTTTTCTCATGTTTAATATATCTAACCGTATTTGATGGTAAAGAAAACTCAAGTCACATTTTAAACTATTGTAGAAAAAATAGTATCATAAAACTATTTTACCAACACAGAAGCTATAAACACTTGACGTTGTTTTTTAAGAAATTGTACTCAATAGTGACTGTAACAGACTCAGCATAAATACCACCAAGATGAAATACTTTAAAATTTTAACAAGACACTGGCTACAAGGGTATTTATAGACCTTTGGAATGTTTTATTTATTCAGGAACATTTTTAATAGCAGTAGAAAAAAGTTATTCTAATGTATAGAATAATAAAAGTAGAAGGTAGTAAAATAATCACTTCAAATTAAAAATATTCTGGGATCTGAGGCTGGAAGATGGGAGAAAATTAGGAACAGAAACTTTCCACCAACTAAAAGTCTTTCTGGTAGAAATGTCATAAGGCCGTTTCCAAATAAAAGATATTTCCCTATGAAATATTTGTTTGAAAAAATCCTAGTTATATTCCAAGTGTAGAAGAGAATGCAAAAATATCTGAAGTACAGTAATTAAAATAAAAGTTAATTTGATAGGGTCAAGAAATCCCAGGAGGCCACTCATTGGTGGGGAACAGAGGTAAAAGGAAAAATGATATCAAAAGATTTTAAAATGTTGCTAAAAATGTATTTTTACTGACTTAACAAATTTTTCCCACAGAGATCCCTAGATGCAACTTAGTATACTCCCCCCCAAAAAATAACTTCTGATAGCATTTTTATTCACTCTTTTTGTAAACCATACAAATAATATTTAAAAATGGAAAAAGCATTTTTTACAAGATTCATCATCTGAAAAGCATAATAATCAAATTTTTCTCTAAATATTAACTTCCAAACCTGAGAACAACAAAGAAATTTTTTTTACAGAATTTTGTTTATAAAACTGCCGGTCTATTCAGATGTTTCCCAGTTGAATTAGTAAAACCAATAACCGATGACCAAGCAACATGGAATTAAAAGAAGTTATTTCTCATCTGATGATGATATGAATCCATAATAATAAAGACAGTGAGGCAGTCTCCAGACGTCTATATTCCCTCATTAGGGAAAACAACATATTGGATGCTTTTGTATAAGATTGTGCTAGAAACTGTACCAACAGGATTTAACAATCAGTTTATAAAGAATATACTGCTGGATTCCAAATGTTCCTAAAGTTAAAAAAATCTGAAGCAAAACACAGTTCACATATATGAAGACTAGGCTGATGAATATTTGAGAGAAAGACTGAGCAAGGTGGTGCGATGGTTCCAGACATGGGAGAGGGCGTGACCCAGAGATGAATATATTATAACAGGAAAACCAATGCATAAACACCACACTTAAGAAAGGAGCAGAGGGCCAGGGCTGGCCAAATAAGGGACTGGAAAAATCTGAAGAACCTTCCTGGAAGAGTTCACATTTGAATGTAGCTTTGAAAGATAAGTGGGATTTTGGCAAGTAGATAAAAGTGGAAGATGAAAGAGATTACTTTTGAGAACCAGATTTGTTTTGTATTACTTTTTGTCCCAACTAAGAAATGAGTCTAATTAAATGTGGCTACCAAAATAGAAAGTAGTTGGTTATTTTTTTTCCTAAAAGGGATTAATTTCAGAGAAGCAATTATATTCCTAGAATATTTTTTGACAATGTTAAATAGACTCCATGTAGTTCCTTATTTTTCTAGATGTGATATAATTTTCTGAATACCAAAGCATAACTTCTGTTCTTAATTCAAAGGGAAAAGAAGAAACAATATGTAGAGTCTAAAGTTTCATTTATTAGCAACAATTAAAAGCATAAGATTTTCATCTTAGTGCAAACTGAGTTTTTCAAACTATTTTTTGTTTCCCATGCTATTCGAATCTGAGGGCTTACTACGTCATAATTAGGAAAAATGCTGTATAAAAATAAAGTTAGCATTTTATATATTTTTCACTTACCAGGTCTGAAAGTGTTTTAGAGGTTAATGATTAAATATGATCTTCAGCATGAGGAAGACTCCATTCACAGAACAGTTCAAATGTTCAACTTGGGGCCTCACAGGTCAAACAAACTACTAAATATTTACACTCCGCAAGGTTTACTTTAGTGTGTGGGATCATTCTGCTCATAAGCAGATAGTGATGGATCCGCTGTTATACTGAAGTCTTCCTAGAAGTGAGTGAGAAATTCCCCCGGTGTATGATCCTGTTTTGAGCTTCTGGCCTCACACATCAGGTTCCTTAAGCCTGAACTGCCTTTTCCTCCTTGTTTGCCAAGCTAATTTTACTTAATCCTCAAGATTTAACTCCAACATCATCTCTGTATTTGTTTTCTATTTCTGTTGTGTGATATTGTAATGTACAATAAGAAATATATATTTGGTCTTCATCCTTGTTTCTGGCACAGAGCTCCTAGAACCCTTGCAATTTCTTTAATGTCGAAGCGTGATCAAAGTGTCTTTTGTTATATTAATGAGGTAACTTTTGGATTGCCTCTAAATCACCTAAGGATCCAGCTGGTCGATAGAGGAAGCAACCAAGTGATTAGAAAATTGAAACTTTTAGTCCCACCCTGTCACCTCCACAGAGAGGAAAGGGGCTAGAGGTTGAATCAACTGCCAGGAGCCGGTGATTTAATCGGTCATGCCTATGGAATGAAGCCTCCATAAAAACCCAAAGGACAGGGTGCGGAGAGCTTCTGGTTGGTGAACACGTGAAGGTTGGGGAAAGGGGTGTCCTTGGAGAGGCAATGGAAGCGCCACACCCTTTCCCCATACCTGGCCCTATGGCATTACTTCTGTCTAGCTGTTACTGATTATATCCTTGTGTAGTAAACTGGTAATCTAGTAAGCAAAGTGTTTCTCTGAGTCTTGTGAGCCACTCTAGCAAATCCAAGGTTGTTGGAACCTTCGGTTTATAGCCAGTTGGTCAGAAGCACAGCTAACAATCTGGGCTTGCAGTTGGTGGCTGAAATGGAGATAGTCCTGTGGGACTGAATCCCTAACCTATGGATTAAGGAAAATGTTTTCATGGCCACAATCTACAATTGGCATTAGATAAGAGGGAATTTGGCTGTTTAAATGCAGCTGGGTGCAATTCGAAATGGAGGGAGGTTCGCCATAAGACCAGTGCAGTGCTGGGGAGATGCCAGCACTCACGTGCTCCCCACTGCTATTTCAGGACTTGGAAAGCTGCAGACTTCGTTTGGATCCTGAGCTAGACCGGCACAGATATGAGAGGAAGATCAGCTTTGCTGGGGTCCTGGATGAAAATGAAGACTCAAAAGATTCCCTTCACAGTAGTAGCCACACCCTCAAATCAGATGCAGGTGTTGAGGAGAAGAAAGGTATGGAAAAGCAAAAATTAATTCATCTTTCAGGGTTTCTTGTAGGGCATTTGGTCTGGGGTCTAAATGGGAGAATTGTGCACTAAAAGAAGTCCAGAATTTTTGGCTCTGTACAGCACTGTGTTTGCTCAGTGAGGTAGGCAGTCACACTGGTTAGAGGTTGGACTCTGCAATCAGAGAGGCTTGGGTTCTATTTCCAGCTCAGAAATTCTCCAAATCCCATTGGATCTAAGATGCCATCAGTTGTAAGATGAACCATTATCTTATATACTAATAAGAAAGGAAAAATACTCCCCATTCAGCTCGTAGGCAATACTTTCTTATCACTTAATGTATGTTTCATTCTTATTGAAAGAGAACTTTCAGATGTAATTAAACATATATTTTTATTACCAGTATATATAATCTTGTGCAGCCAAGTAAACTAGTTAAAGTTTTTCTAAACCATCTTCAATTCAGAGTTCAAATTCTTAATCATTTTTCAACTCAGAATTGTCCATGTCTGTGTTTTTATATGTGATAATGTCCTCTGTGCCATCTGAATATTAGTAATACATCATTTCTTAAATAAATCTATAAGAGAAGTAAAGCGATTGGTGTTAGTTACTTTAAGCCAGCGTGCAATTTTATGAAGCTAGCCACCTTCAGTTCCTGCTTCAGGAATGTTGCCAAACGCATCTTACCACATTACCGGCTCCTCCATCCAGCTATCATTTGACTCCTTGGACTTAAAAAACACTGGCACCCATTTTTTATATTTTGTTGCCAGTGCTTTAGATATTCACATGAACACAGGCAATAGCAAATGTGTCACAAATGCTGCCTGGCACAGGTTATCCTAAGATGTCATCAATTGTAAGACAAATCTCAAGTTTAGATATGTTCAAATGTAAAAAAATGTGCACCTTAAGATAATAAAATAGAGTGACTAGTTATGGGACCTTGTCCAAGCTGTTTACTTTCTAAGTCAATTTTCTTCTCTGTAAAATTTGATTAATAACACCTACCACATTATAATGTTGAGGGCTTTAAATGAGACAATGCAAGTAAAACATAAACTCAGTACCAGATACATAGTAAGTACACAATAAATAATTATCCTTATATATATATCTCTATATAACATGAGCATAGAAATTAGAACCTATGCAGAAAATCCTAAATATGAGTTAGAGATTGCAGAGTTTTAAGTTGCTCTTTAAAGTCTCCTTTGAATTGTCAACTTCTCTACCTGATTTTTCTATTTCTCAAATTTCTTTGCCCCTCAATGCTTGTCTGATGAACTCCAATTGAAAGAACATCAGCACATTTGTAAAAAGAGTCAAAGACAATTTTATGCATTGGGATAATTTCTAGTGTCCTGCAGACAGTGACTCCATAAATGATAATTAAAGGAATGCATAATTCTTAAAGGAATAGCCCTAGATAGAGAAGCCACAACATATTAAAAATATTTAAAATTTTGTGAGGAATGGATATATTCTCAAAAAAAGACTTGTTAATATTTCAAGATCATATTGTTGTCATGACATTTAAAAATGCAAGTAACATATTATATTGTTTTGAATTTATGGTTTAATAGAAGCCATGTTGCAGGAAGGATTTAGCCAAGTTTTAGCAATTTCTGAGTATGAAGTATCAAGTCAAGGCTTTTTCAGATACTAGTACTTCTGAAAGGATAACTGCAGATGATGATACACTTCCATGTTTTAAACATATCCCACAGGGATTTTTTTTTTCCCCAAAGTATTGTGTTAGATATTATTTCTAATTGTGTCAGTATTATTGCTAATACTGACATGGTTAAATTTCAGCAGAGTAAATTCTACACCACTTAAAAAAATAAGACCTCAGATTAATTTTTAAGAACACTTTAATTTCATGATTATCGTTCATGTAAATTGCCTTTGATATTCAATACACAAAGACAGTTTTTCTCCTCATAGAATGGCTATGTGATTGTATGAAATTTGTATCATAAATGAAGAACAGGAAACTGAAACTATGAATAAAAAGAGAACATATTCATAAAATGTCCTTTACCAGTTGGCAAAAACCTTCCCAAAGATTCCTAAATATTCCTTAACCCTTTTCACAAGCTGATACCAGCTGCCAAAGCGGATGTGAAAAGGGGGACTGCAGGGACCCTGCTAATGTAAACTATTAAAATTGTATTTAAAATTTCATACCATCTGTTTGTATAACATCTAAAAATGCCAGTTCTTGAAATAAACAGCCTGAGGACAATTTGGATCCTACAAAGGAAAACTAACATGAAATAATCCTTAGAACTAAAAACGTCTGCCTAAAATCTCCAAGCAAGTTCTGTTCAATCATTTTATCCATATTCCAAATACAAACTAAGATTGGCATTCTAAAATACAGACCCCAAGACATGTCTGATCATTCAGCAGTCATCTATTGAACACTAGTGTATACTGGGCACTGTTACAGTTTCCTAGAATACAGCGGTGAACAGGGAAAATTTCCCACATATATTTTAGTTTATCTTAGCTAGTAGTTAATAATGTAATAGTGAATAACATTAATTTCAATTAGATATATGTAGTATGAAGGAAAACAAATTAGAGTCAGAGAATTAGTAGTGACCTGGAGTGGGAGGGATTGTAGTCAGATGGGCCCCATAAGTGAAATTGGTCTGAGACCTGTATGATGTGAAGGAGCCAGTCATACAAAGGGCATACAAAACGCAAACAGAGACAACAGTGAGAACAAGGCTCTGATGTAGGAATGAACTTGGAGCAAGTGAAGAGGGCAAAAGGTCAACATGGCTGCAACAGAATGAGTTGGAGGAAAAGTGATAGGAGACGGGGTCAGGCAAAGAGCAAATAAGTAGGGCCTATAAATGTGGTTAGAAATGTAATTCTATCTTAAATGTGTCTGAGAGTTGTTAGCAGGCTTTGACTAGAAAAGTGATATAATATTTGTATTTATAATTTATGTATTTGAAAGATGAGTCGAACTGCAGGAGTGAGGGTAAGAGGGAGTTTCATAGTTATATTAGTCCAGGGGATAGGTGATGCAGCTTTCAAAATCCAATGATATTTTAAAGTGTGGCACCAGCAAGACTTGCTAATGAATATACTGTGGATATACTGAGAGAAAAGGGAAAAGGGATGTTTTATCCAATCTGGATGAATTTGTTTCACTTTCATACCAGTTCTCGTTGTCATGGAAACAAAGGCTAAAACTCGATGGTGTACAATCTCAACTGATGTCTCTCATGTACTATGCCAAATCTGAATTCTAACTTCTGTATCCTTTGTAAATAACCAGTGCTGTAATTCTGAACATTAATTTTTCAGTGCTGTAGGATGTCTCCCATTATCTTTGGTGGTAGAAGGGGTTCTCAAAATTAAATTTGTTTCAGATCCTATTAATTTGGGGTTATCTTGCCATATTTGTAGGATGAAAAAAGATCATGAAATCAGGCAAAGAATGCCAAGTGTGCCTCTGTAAGAAAGTTTTAAAACTTATTTCTTTAATGTTTTTCTCTACTTCCCAATCTACTTTGAGATGAGATTAGATTAATAGTTATTAAAAATGATAAGTATATTCTTAAGTTTCAAATACATTTCAGGTAGGTCACAAAGTCTCAATTAAACCTAGAAATAATACAGTGAAGCCTGAAAAATACAGTGGTTGAGTTTTGTGCTATAATTAACACAGAGCACTCTGGTCTATAGTCCTTGTGGAGTGTATCCAACTCTGCTGCAAGAATTTCTATCCAAATGTGAAATTCTATCCAGATGTGTTCAGGGAGCTCCATGAGGCCTTTGCCAGCCGAGTGGTGATATTTCCATCTTTCCCAATCGCAAGAATAGGTCAGAGATGAAACATTTCACATTATTCAATAGGAATTCTTCCAGGCTTCTTTATGTGGCACTAAAATCCATACTTAATTAACATTTTATGGAGCAATGCAAGTTCTGTCACAGTCACATACTAACTACCCTGTGAGTAAGAAACTTTAGGCTAAAATGCAATCTCCCTGATTGGGACTTTTAAAAATATTAATAGCTATGCCTTAAATCATTAGTAAAAAATCTTGTTCCTGTCTTAAGAAATGGCCCCTTCCTGATCATCACTTTAAGCCCTGAAAACTTTCTTTTCTCACTTTTGCAAAATCAATATGTGACAATTATCAAATCTTCAAAGAAGAGGAAGGAGGTGTGTATATGACTATGGGAAATAAGGATGCTTTTGATTAAAAAGTAGGTTTCGAGTTGAATGTGTTTCTTTTACCCTTTTGTTTTCCTGACTGATGACTGTTTCTTCCAGAACACTAAAGATGAATAATGCATGCTCTTCTTGGTACACGTAGACTGTAAGGTTGGCTCAGAGTGTTGCAGCTTTTGGACTCATATCTCACCCAACCTATTGACTGAGAGGAGGATGCTATGAAATCACTAGGTGCATTGAAAATGGAACCATTTCACACTCAGGTTCACCCAAAGCACCCCACTGAAAACAGATCCTTTATAGTGCCTTGGCTAAGAAACTGAGTGGAGCCCACTGCTGACTCTTGGAGAGAGAACTTGTTTTTATTTCTTAACGAGGTATTCCTAAATGAAGGGGTTTCCATAACTCACATGAGTCTGTAAGTTCCATTTCAAAAGAAAGACAAAAACAAGTGGTTTGTGGTCCTACTGATTCAAGCAGTGATGCTGTGTGAACGTACTAACAGTCGTGGAGGATGCTGCGGCGGGGTGCGCTCATGCTTGTGAACCCTGGGCCAGAGAGAGAGCAGGTGTTCCCAGCACCGATGAGCTATGTGTCCGAGAGAGAAGCTGCACCAGCCCTTCCTGGTGGACCCAGCCTCCTGCCCACCTAACAAAGCTGCCTGACAGGGGGCTTGGGAGAAGCTCCTTGTCCAGACATGCTGCTCTTCCCGGCCAACAGAGAGGAGGCTGTTCAGGGACAAGTTGGGGAGAGCTTGGATCTAACACTGGCTGGGGAGAACTAAGGGGGAAAAAGCCCTATTTTATTCTTTTAATACAGTTCCCAGCAGGAAGATCAGGATAGGAGGTTCCCGCCTGCTCCAGATTAAAGGAACCCGCAGTTTCCAGGTGAAGAAGGGGGGTTCCTTGTCCAGCATTCGCCGGGTCGGCAGCTTAAAAAGCAGCAAGTTATCACGGCAGGACTCAGAGTCTGAGGCTGAGGAGCTGCAGCTGTCCCAGAGCAGGGACACTGTCACTGACCTAGGTAACATAGAGGAGTGGGGTGTGCAGGGACGTGGGGGGCAGGAAGGCAGGGCCCAAATCCTGAAACAGCTCAAGTCCATTTTCTTGCACATCAGTAGATGGAGGACAGAGTCATAGGTTAGAGCGTTCATTCAGTCTGAAAACCAGGCTGCCCTCTCGAGCAGGGCTGCTCCAACCTTAACGTGCACACGGTCGGTCAACTGGGAGCTTGCTAAAGTGCAGATTCTGATTCAGCAGCTCTGGGCTGGGAGCCAGAGAGTCTACATGAGGGAAAGAAAACATTTTAATGACAGGGACAGTTTTTGGAAATCCAGATGTTTGTGCATCCATTCTTTTGGTCAGGACCTTTCAAGCAAAAATGCAGAAATTCCCTTGGGGACAGACAGCTAGCATAAATAAAAGTTTCTATTTCCCAGTAAAAACAACCAAAATTTCAGAGGAAAGATGTCTACACCTAAGAATGAGTGACCTTCAGCGAATCACTTAACTCCTTAGGGACTGTTTTCTCCAGCTACCCAATGGGGATAATTTTGTTTACTCCCTGTTTACTCTGAAGGGATGCTCTAAATGTGTCAAACTCCTGAGTAGGAGCTCTATATACAAACAGAGCATTAGAACTGTAGATTGTCACTTTAAGATCCACAGAACCCCAAAATGTATTAGTCCTGTGGTCCCTGATCACTGTCTTATTAGACAAGAAAAAGGTTAAGCAGTCGTGCCAGTAGGACTCACCAGCTGCCTGAAATTTAACTGTTAGGTAAAAAGTGAAGTACATGTTCTTTTCCATTCAGTCCCTGTATGAAAACCAAAATGGAAAGGTTTTTTTTTTTTTTCCCTAAGTAGGCCTCTTCAGAAGTCAGTCAGGAAATGTGGATAAATTATCAATCAAGTCTGCTGAAATAGAGACTGAGTATAGCTCATCAAAGAGAGTTTAAAATAGGAAATGTTTTACCCACCCTTGCCTTTGAAAATAGCTAATTTATGCATTAGTTAAGATTCAGTTTATTTTTAAAGGAGACAATAGGAAAAAAAAACCTAATGATGTCTTTTGTTACAGGTCTTAGCTGTAACAGGATCATCAATTTGGGGGAAAATATTATTTGAATTAATTATTAAAATTGATTAATTTAGCCTAAGCTGTTAAATCAGACTATCCAAGCTAGAAGCATAGTTTTGTCATAGAAAATACCCAAAAAGCCTTGTAGATTTGAGGACAGAGCTTTGTTATCTAGTATACTAAGTAGCGAATTCCTGCGAGAGACCTCCTTCGTATTTTCCTGCAGAAAGGAGTCTGGACAAAGGGTTGTCCACAACTGGGCACAACTGCTTTCAAATTCCCTTAGTTTTTCCAAGGCACCTGCCCATCTGTGAAATAGCTCTGATAGCAAAGCCAGATGGTGTTCAGAGCGGTAGCACTGGCCGTAGTCACGGCAGCAGGGGAGGTAGCAGCACCCCGTGTGGCCACTGTAGGTTGGTTGGTGTCCCTACTTAAGTACACCTGCAAGGTCTGGGCAGTCTGGAATGGACTTGGGCACACTCAATAAATTTGGGCACACTCAGCCAGTAACTTGCTCATCTCAGCAATTCAGGGACTTGACTCTGTTTTTCCCCCTGCTCCCATGTCTCAAAATGGAAGCCACCATAACAGAGGTCATAAATGTCTTTGTAATCACCAGTTTGGCTGGTGATGAAGGGAACCGCTCCTAGTCATACTTCTCCACTCAAGTCGATGCTCTGCCCATAACCCTCTGGGCCATGGTAGTCTGCCCTAGGATTCAAAAGCATGGACAGCTATACCATAGCAGCATGTTCTCCAGGGAGACAGGACCATACAACTTTTCTTGGTATTTTTCTTTTGAAGAAGGGAGTCCTTGGAGTGCAAGTGAGCCCAGTATTGAGCCAGAGGGAATGAGCACTGTGGGCACGGAGGAAAACTACCACAGGAACATGTCCTGGCTTCACGTAAGTAGGATCTCAGAAAGAGCCCTGAGATCAATTTCTTTTGGCTTTGGGGAAGATCTGTGGAGGGAGGGCAGGAGACTATACTGAAACCATCGATCCATTTCCACCTCTAAGAAGAACCATAAGCTTATATTTCAGCAGAACCTCTGGGTACTCTCTAAGATTGATAATTTTCTGGATTGAATTCATTGTAAGCTTATCTAAGACCAAAGGTCCTTTGTTATGGTTGGCTTGTGGGTCAGTATAAGTCAGGGAAAACCCTGAGGGACCAGACCAGGTTGGTGATCAAGATAGCCTGAGTGACATAGGCAAGGCATTCACAATCAATTTTATACAGGTCACCACAAATGCTGAGAGCAAGGTCATGGTGTCTGTCTTGAGTCTGTATTCGACCAAATTGTAAACCAGGACTTGGAGATTCTAAAGTGATGAAGGTCACAGATCAATAGGCTCTCCAGAAGGTCCAGGGAAGAAGGGATCCCAGGGGTACCTCAGGCACAGATTAGAGTTCAGGGTTTGAGTGGGCATGAAGAAAGGAAAAGAAAGGTAAGGAAGCATGACGTGAGAGCCACAGTTAGCAGGGCACTGCCAGCACTATTATGGATCTTAGATATGGACTATCTTCATCTCCTCTGATTTTAATCTGACTTCTTGGTAGGGTCAGATTAGGGCTGGCTTGGGTATAATGCTCAGACTTTCAGTGCTAAGCCCTCGGAACTGGCTGATTTTGAGAATCTCTGAGGCAGCTGTTTTTAAAGTAAACTTTTTGGTGAAGTTCATCTTAACATGTTGAAAAGTATACACAACCTGTGTGTACTGCACAATAAATTTTCACAAAGTAAACACATCTGTATAACCACCACCAGGTCACGACGAACATTATCAACACCTTAGAAGCTTTACCTGGGCCCTCCACCAGCCACTAACTTCTCCTAACCACCATGCTAACACCAAAGATTGGTTTTGTCTATTTTTGAAAAGCGTATTTGTGTCATATGCTAAGTACTCTGTAGTGTCTGGTTTCTTTTTGTTTTCACAAGTGTAAATCCTCCAGCTTTGTTCTTCCTCAGGATGGCCTAGTCTATCCTTGGCTATGTTTGCTTCTATTAGTATCGCCTTGTTAATTTCCATTAAAAAAAAGCTTCCACAGCAGCCTTATATTGAATATAAAGA
Organism: Vicugna pacos; assembly: GCF_048564905.1. NCBI lineage: Eukaryota > Metazoa > Chordata > Mammalia > Artiodactyla > Camelidae > Vicugna > Vicugna pacos. The sequence continues at coordinate 63,347,029 of NC_132991.1, read as the reverse complement.
TCATTTAAAATAGAGGAATTGAAATCTTTATTGTATATGAATAAAATGGTCAATCCTTCCATTAATTTATGTCCTACCATTTATTTAAGATCTCAAAATTTCTTCAGTAATGCTTTTTAGTTTTCTATGTAGTGTTAATACTCTGGAAGTGTTTGTGAAGATCAGTTTTATTTCTTTTTTAAATATTTAGAAGAAATCATTGGAACTTTCTAGATCTAAAAATTTCTTTGTAGGAAGGTTTTTAATTACAGATTTAATTTCTGTAATATAATTAAGACCATTCAGTTTTTCTGTTTCATCTGGGAACAGTGTGGGTAAATTGATTTCTTTTCTAGGAGTTCGTTAATTTAATTCAGTTATTCACATTTATTGGCAAAATAGGTGTTTATAATATTTTCTTTAGATCATTTTAAATTCTGTGGGATCTGCAGTGATGTGCCTGTATCATTTCTGATATTGGTGAGTTACTTCTCTTTTTTTGATCAGTGTTGCTAGAAATGGGTCGATTTTTATTAAGCAAAGTACAAGATTCTTTTTTGTTGTTTTGGGAATGTTTGGTTTCATTAATTTCTGCTGTGATCTTTATTACTTTATTTGACTTTAATTTGTTTTCTTTCATAATTCTTGATAATAGATACTTAGATAATTGATTTCCAACTGCTTGGCTAACATTCATTTAAAGCTATAAATCTCTAGAAATCGCTTTAGCTGTATCACACAAGGTTTGACACATTGTATGTTCATTATCTTTCAGTTAAAATATTTTTTGATTTCCATTTTGATCATAATTGATCATAGATATTTTAAAGTTCATGACTGATAACTTCAGTCTATGAATCTATTGTATTCTCTTGGTCCTCCTGCTCCTTAATTTGTCTGATTATTTCATTGACTCCTAGACATGGTGGATGAAAACTTACAGAAGCACAATGTTGGGTACATGTCATCAAAAAACCCATAGGATGCATCACACCAAGAGTGAACCCTAATGTAAACTATAGACTGAGTGATAATGTGTCAACATAGAGTCATCAAGTGTTAACAAATGTGCCAGTCTTGTGGGGGATGTTGATAATGAAAGAGGCTACGCATGTATTGGGGCAGGAGGAATATGGGAACTCTGTACTTTCTACTTAATTTTGCTGTGAATTTAAAACGAAGATTATTAACTTTTAAAATTATAGAATTATAGCAGCTCTGGATGGTTTTATCTCCTTCCAGAGAGGATCCACCATATACTTCAGCAGACAGCAAAGAAGATTGCATTGGTCCTAAGCTGATTTGACCTGCAGTGTTTCTATTCCCCCACCCCGTCTCCCTGACACACACACACACGTGCACACACGCACACGCACACACACACACACCCTAGTACAAAGGCTTCCAAAGTACCCAGTGAGCATCTGGGGTACGTCTGAGAGCCTCTCTGTCTTGATGGGTCAGAAATCCCAATTCTGTTTCCCCATCACAGTGAAATTTCCAAAATCTCCGCTCTGCTTCTCAGCTGGTTTCTGCCTGAATTCTTAGCTACTCAACCAGCAAAGGCTTAGAAAGGAAAACAGTCACAGTGTCAGTCTCACTTCTCTGAACCTCTCTTCTTGACAGGATCTTATCCACTCAATTCCTCCTTCCTTGGGCAAATCTGAACTCTAGTTTTGTCTTCCAGCCCCCATGAAATTGCCTAGAGCTCTGCCTGGCTCCTTGGCCATCTATGCCTGAGAAGTAGCAAATGCCTCAAGAGGAGTATGGTGTGCGCTCACATTGTGCTCACCCACCTCAGTGGATGCCCTCTGTCCACATCTCATCTTGTAGGTCCTGACCACCTCACTGTGTTGAATGCTATCTTATGCATTCAAATATACTTATATTTGAATGTAAGTGTAATATCAATATATTTGAATGCATAATTAAATATCTTTAAATATATTCAAAGTATATATTAATATATGGTAATATATATGTATGTGTATTAAAACAGCCCATGTTTATTATCTTATACTTTCTGTGGGTCAGGAATCTTGGCACAGTTTTGCTAGGTCCTCTGCTTCAGGATTTCTCACAAGGCTGCAATCAAGGTATTGACCAGAGGTGGGGTCTTATCTGAAGACTTGACTAGGAAAGGATTTTCTTCTAAGGTCATGTGCTTGTTGGTAGAATTTCAGTTCCTCAAGGACTGTTGGACTGAGGGCCTCTGTTCCTAGCTGGCTGTTGGCCAGAGGCCACCCTCATTTCCTTGCCATGTGGACCTTTCCAACATGACAGCTTGCTTCATCAAAGCCAGTAAGGGAAAGAATCTAGCAAGAGAAGTCACCATATTCTGCAACCTGATCATGGAAATGACATCTCATCACCTCTGCTGCATTCTGTTGGTTGGAAGCAAGTCACTAGGCCAGCCCATACTCAACAGGAAGAGGTTTCGCAGAGGTATAAATACCAGAATGTGTGGTCACTGGGGACATCCTAGAAATATAGCTACCAAGATGTGCTAAATGAGAATCTCCTGAGCTGAAGGCCAGCAATATATTCATTTTTGTATCTCTTTGTTTTTGTTAAGCTTTCTTGGTGTTTCTCTTGAACAGTCAGAGTTGAGAATAACAAGGGAAACCTTATAGTTCTTATTTGTGCCCTACCTCTTACCAGTATAAATAGGAATATCAGGGCTCTTTGATGAGTCTTGAGAGATCTGGATATTCTGCTCTGACAACATCTATATTTTTTTTGAAAGCTTTGAAGAGTATGAGGTACTGTTAGCTGAGTCTGACAGGGTTATGGAGTTGATTGTTATTGTTGTTTACCTTTGTGTCAGAGGAAGCAGGGCCTCTCATTCCTGAGGAAACGTGTGGCAGCCCTGCCTAGCAAGTTTGATTGGCCTTGTCCACGCAGACTTACTTTATGTTCTCCATCGGGTGTGGCACATGGTCTCTCACAGGTTAGGTGCTGGGGTGGGAACTAGTTTCCTGAAGGATGGTATCATTCAGAAGGTTAATCTGTACAGATTTGACTAAACCTGCAGCTCTAGGAATACTACTGCCTTTTTAGGAAGGCAACTTTGGAAGTTACAAACTCAAGGGCCTTCATTCCTTTTTTAAACATAACCATATCCTTTAAATCAGCCGAGTTCTTTTCTGGAATCCTACTTGGGGAGTCTAGGGGGACTTGAGCCAGTTCAAGCCACAAGTGAAGAGCTGGAATAGCCCAAAAGCTGGAAAAAAAACTTAGTTTGTAGAAAGAGGAAATGAAGTTCTACAGTGGGGGCTCAAGGCCCATTTGAAGATTATAGGTCAGATGTGTGCGAGATGCAGAAATGTTCTCCAGGTCCGTGTAGGTGGGCTGGAGTTAAATACATCCAACAGCTGTGAAAGGCCAACCAATCCTTTGGGACAGAACTTCTCATCAGTTTCTGCTTTTCTCTCTGGCTCCTTTCACAACGTAAGAGCTGAGTAAATAATATATTTTAAGTTCAGAATCTTTATTTGGAAATACTTTGGAAATCATACATTCCCCAATAATTGTTTTATGTTTTTGAAGATCACTTAGCCCTTTATTGTTTCAAAAAGGACTTTCTAGCATGTATAAATCCAGGGAACAAAAGAAGCCAAGTACATAAAGGCTTGTAACTCTTTGTTCTCTTATGGGAATTGTTGTGGTTTTAAGACCCATTAAGGGAAGTTGACATTTTGACTTTTCATCTTCCACCCCACATAGTTGTTCACAGTTTGTCTGTACCCTGGTTGCCTGGTTGAGTCTCAGTGATATCTGTGTTCCAGGTCATGATCTTGCTGTGCAATCAGCAAAGCTTCATCTGCACCCATGTTGACTACTGCCACCCTCACTGCTACCTGCACCACAGCCGCTCCTGTGCCCGGCTGGTCAGGGCCATCAAGCTACTCTACGGAGACACCGTGGACTCCCTCCGCGAGAGCAGCAGCGTCAGCACTGTGGTTCTCCGGGGCAAGAAACAGAAAGAGGTGAGTGAATGATCCCGTGATAACGTACCGATGATAGGGAGAATGATGTCCTAACAGTCTTTTCTCTGGAAATGCAAATTTCAGCCCACTGCAGTTGTATAAACCAGGCTACAGATCTGTGTGATTTTGAGCCAAGATGGAAGATTAGTGGAAGAAAGACAAGTGCTTTGTCTTCCTGTTCATGAGCAAACATGGACTCTTTTCCCAGGTTTTGTCTTTTTTCTGTGAATAAATATGAACTCATAGGGGCGATGGTGATAAGTAGGTTGTTCTGGTGTGCAGAACAGTGTCCCCCAAAAGTGTCCAAATTCTAATCCCTGCAACCTGTGAATATGTTACCTCACGTGGCAAAAGGGATTTTGCCTGTGAGAATAAATTAAGACTCTTATAATGGGGAGATTATCCTGGATTATCCAGATGGTCCCACTGTAGTCAGAGGCAGAGGAGATGTGACAACAGAAGCAGAGGTCAGAGTGATACAGGGCAATGAGCAAAGGCAGCCTGGAGAAGCCAAAAAGGACCAGGAAGTCAATGGATCCTTAGAGCCTCCAAAAGGAACACAGCCCTGCCAATCCACTTTAGACGTCTGACCACCAGAACTGGAAGGTAATAAATTCGTGTTGTTTTTCAACAAGAAAGTTATGGGAATTTGTTACAGCACTAATAAGAAATCCATAAAGTTACGTATTAAGAAATAAGTAATAGATGGCCCAGTTGGTCAGAGATAAACAATAGAGTAACCTAGTTCAAATCAGACTAAAGGAAACTTCTTTAAGAAACGATTACATTTTCTAAGCATTCAGCTGCGCTTTCCTGACAACTGACCAGCTGAGCTGGCAGGAGATGGAGACAGTAACCAGGGCTGCCTTGCTGCTGCCAGGGAAGCCCTGAGTGACCCACCTGCCCCTGAACAGGCGTGATCGCCAAGATGCTCCTCTGCGTGCTGCTGGCTGCCCCTGCAGCTGCTTCCCACAAGTGGTTTTGCAAAGAGATTTTTATATAATACCTATTCATTTCGATGAGCATTCATTGGGCACCTGCTGTTGGCACAATATGAGACCAGATATTCTTTGGAGAAATAAAAAATAAATAAGTAGGAGTAGAGGATCTTTCTGCTAAGGAGTTTGTGAGCCAGGTTTGGCGGGGTAGGAGGATGGCAATAAAATACAAATCAAACTGGAGAATACGAGCCGTAACAAAAAAGGCACAGTTGAGTTGTATGGCAATTTGTGATGCTTTAACAGCCAAAAAAGGGATTTTTTAATGACTTTTTTTTTAAATTATGAAAGCAATACAGGTACATGGAAGAAATTCTGGCTAATATTAAGAGCTCCAAATATATATATATATATATCTTGTGCATCTTGTAAGTATGCTAATTTGCCTTCTGGGATATGATCTTTTAGTTTTGGGGTTTTTTTTAAGCATATGTATGAGAGTTTAAGGCAGGTATACATCATTAACAAAGCACTTTTTGATTCTTGCACATCTTGTGCAGGAGATACTGTTCTCATTTTACAGATGAAAATGTTGAGGTTCAGAAAGGTGGAGTTGTCCACAGTTCACATCTATAATGCATTCAGTTAGACTTTCATTTAGGAACATGGAGTATTCATTTTTTCAACTAGACTTTATTGCATTTCATGGTATTCAAATTACACAAATTCTGAGAGGAAATCAAGTGGAGAAACTACTTGAACTGCTAAATAATGACATAAAAAGAAAAGTATGTATGTATATATGCATGTATACATGTACAGAGGTGTCATTTATGGTTGAGATGAGTACATGTGTATGTATGTATGTACATACATGTTTACATACATATGTATCTCAACCATAAATGACACTACATTCAAAGGAAATCTGTTTTCTTTTAGGCAAGTACTACTTCACATAAAAACTCCCTTAGCTTTAGAAGAAAACCATAGATGTTGAAAGTTATAAAAATACACCAGCCTAAATTAATGTTCATTGTTCACCATACACCTCTGAGATTTCTTACTTCCACGACTTTGCACCAGCTGCACCTTCACCTGTAATCCATATGTGGCCAAACCCAAACAGCCTTCAAGATCCAACTCAGATGCCACCTCCTCACTGAAACCTTTTCTGATCTCCCTAGCATTCATCACAGGACAGACTGCAGGTGGATGATTAGTTATTTTCTGTTCCTTCTTCCTCTAAACTGCAGTGGTGTTTTACTTCTGCTTTTCTCACTCTTCATTCAGTGATTCATTCGTTAATTTGTCCATCCATCCATGTGTCTATTCAACAAATTTTTAAAGATCTTATGGACCAAGCTGAGTCTACACCATGTGCTGGGTATAATAATAGCAAAAGAGACATGGCCCCTGCCCTAGCATGATGCACACAGTCTAGTTGAAGAGACGGACATTAATCAAAGAAACGTTCCAAACTGACGTAAAATTGCAACAACAGTAAGCACAGTGAAAGAGAAACCCCCTGTGCTGAGAGAGCTTTTGAACAAGACTTTGAACGTATTGGGGGAAATAAGACAGCCTCTCCAGTAAAGTGACAGACGAGCTTTGACTAAAGGATACATCGATGTTAGCTGAATACAGAATTCTCCTACCAGAAAGAAGACGTGAGTTCAGAGGATGATGGTGGGAATACAGAGGACTGGTGCGTCAGCACGAGGCTTTGTGGGCAGATAGAGGGCAGACCAGGGTGAGCCCCTAGGGCCATGGGAAGGATTTTAGTCTTGATCCTGTGAGTAGTGAGAGGTTTCAAGGTCACTCTGCCTGCAAAATGGGGCCACTTAACTCCCTATTTCTCCTCTGACACTTAATTATCAAACTTCTTGAGAACCGAGGCAGTCTTACACACATATATCCTGGTGGTACCTAACAGAGTACCTCACTGTAGCAGAGGGCCAATACTATTGAATGGATGAGTGGGCTGCAAAGTTCTAGGATGTTCCATGAGTGCCCTCCACCTCTGGCCCAGCCAGGACACTGGCCTGAAGCAGGAGAAAAGGTTACCAGCCTTAGGTATTGCATACATTTCTGAAAGAGAAAATAAAACAAGAGTCTGTTCCCCCAACCTTCACGCATTTCAATTAGTCATGCAGATGCAGAGCTGAAAAGATATATTGAGTCTTCTGTGATATGCAGTTTATTTCCAGAATGCCAGCCTCTCGTTCAAGCTTTTTCTTTTTTTTAATATTTATTGTCTCATGATGTTTCCATTTGCCTGTTCTGAATCTGTCACATAAATGAACAATGCCCACGTTTCCAGAGCCAAAATGAAAACAGAGTAGGCAATAAATCAAAAATGAAAGCAGTGATTCTGATTAAAATGGAGACTTATGAGCAATTGATATTTCATTCCTATTTCCTTTTTAATTGTTTTTTATGGCAGAATATGTTTGGAGCAGCTAGTACATTTTGTAACCCATTTAACTGATCAATCTGCTAATCTACATTGCCCTGCTCAGAGACTTACGGTACATTCTGTTAGTCTATTTGAATGCACTTCCAAACTTGAGAGATTTTTATAAACTATCATTATATAATTATCATTATATATATTTTTATTCATATATATGCACGTATTTATGTATGTATATATGCATATACCTCACCTTCACCAAAGGTGAATTCACCAAAGAATTCTTTGCTTTTTCCTATGTATCTGTACCTTGTCTAATGCCATGCTCTAAATGGATTAAATGTTCAGTTAGTGCCTGCTGATGAAAAAAGGAGTAGATAAAACTTTTTTTTTCCTTCTGGTTGAAAAGGAGAGGTAGATATAAGGTTATATGTGTCCAAACAAGCAAGGGCATAGGGTCCGTAAATTTTGTGAAGCCAATTCAAATGGCAAGTGGTCAGCTGATTTCCTGCAGGACTAATATTTTTCTAAAGCTATGGAAAACATAGTTGTGATGGCAAGACCAGGCCCTGGGTCTTGATTTCATAGGCCAGAATGACTCCTCACCATAATATACATTCCCCATGTGTCAAAGTTATATGAGACACAAAAGGTCTGGGTTAACTTTGGAGAAATACTGTACTTCTGTTGGCATGATGTTTCCTCCCAGAAACATGAGACGGTCGCTTTCCCAAAGAGCCCAAAGGCTGACTCCGATTTTCCCAAGTTTTAAATACCTCCTTATTTCCACAGTGCAACATCATTCATGACATTCTCTCCTTTTCTGCTTATCTTGACATTGCGTTAGTGTGCTTGTTTGTTAGCTGTCTCTCCTGGTAAGATACCCTGTGTAAGAGGGCAAGTATCATGAAGGAGTTTGCTCCTCAGCGTATCCTCAGAAGTTGGCCCAGTTCCTGCATGTGGTTAATTCTTAATAAACATACTTGAATTATTGAAGGAATAAATACAATTTTTACTCAAAGTAATTAAGTTAATATTATGCCTCTCTAGTCAATAATCTTTTGTTGTAAGGAATAGAAGCCTGTTGAAACTTGTTCAAATAATCAGAGAATTTCTTCAAAGGATATAATAGAATCTCAGGAAACTAGGGACAGTTGGAAAACACGGTCAAGCCTCAAAGGAATGAGACCCAAAGCTGCTGTTCATCTCCGGATGAACATCGTCCCTCATCTCTGCTGCTTTCTGCTTCATCTCTGTCTGCTTACTTATGACCAGTAACTCCTGCTTTATTCGTCTTGTACTTAGGCTGAAAATCTACCGGTTGCATCATTATTTCTCAGCCCCAGCAACCATCACCAAATGTATCAGACTCGGTCCCTTAATTCTCTCGGAGAGGAATTTGATGGGACCAGTTCTTCCTCTTTTTGATCCAAACACCACAAGTGATAATTCACTGGCAGGCAGTAGGCTGGTTTTATACTGTAAATTTAATCAGTAGTATCAGAATGAGGAGAGAAGATAGGGAGACAATTATAGGGAATATGTCTAAGATATGTATGTAGAAGAAAATGACAGTAGTCCAAGTTCTACCACCCATAGCAAGTATGCCCCAGTATCCCTGCCAGCTCTTGGGACTTTAGAACTGCCTCCCTATGGTAAATCAGTTCAACAGTGAATGACATCCTTTATTAGTGATACATTCTGTCCTTTAGTCTTGGGTTACTAGTCTTGGTTTTCTTTATAGGTCCCTGTTTGATGTGTATTTCCAACCACCATGTACCTCTTGCAGTCCACTGAAATTTCCAACTCTTCAAGAATGACTAATAACCAATAGATGCCTTCAGAACTAGCCTCCTACTCCATCCATTTCTTACTCTCTTCTAGCCAAGTTTTACACCAAGTTACCAAAGCAAAAAGCAACTGATATCTTTGTTAGCCTGAATTGGGGGTCACACCAGTGGAGGACTTTAGGACCTTCACATAGTGTATCCAAGTGCCCATCACATATGCACCCATCTTTAATATCTACTTTTCAAGCCTGAACAAGTCACTCTAGAAGAGTTACTAGCCCATCACCCTAATATAAAAGCCTTTCCAATTCCCCTCCCTTGCCACTAAAACAAACATCCTAATTATCTTGAGGCCAGCAGAACACATCATGCTTCTTAAGGAAGTATGCCAGGATATTAAATGTTTGATATCTGAGAAGCTTGACTTATACCTTCTGTCCCCAGAAAACAGGATTAAACAAAACCCTACATTTCCCAGAGTATAAGAAACACATAAATGTGTGTCCTTGTTCTTCTGAGTATTTTCCTGTATCTACCTTGTTAAAATTCCTATAAATTAATCAAAAGCATTGTTCAAAAGTAACCCTGAAAAGACAAAATCTTTAGCCAAAGGAGAAAGGGATAAAATATTTTAAACTTTAAAAAATCATATTTTAAAATAACTATAATGACTGTACAGCACAGGGAACTATATTCAATATCTTATAGTAGCTTACGGTGAAAAAGAATATGAAAATGAATATATATATATATATTCATGTATGACTGAAGCATTGTGCTGTACACCAGCAACTGACACAATATTGTAAACTGACTATACTTCAATTAAAAAAGAAGTAATAAAATTACTGTAATGACCTGGGGAAGTATTCATCATAAAAGCATAGTGAAATGAAATGTTTAAGATTGTGTGCCACGTTCATAGCATTGTCACAGTTGTGCTAAGATGCAGAAGGGGACAAAAGGCTGAAAGGAACCAAATAATGGCCATCACTGACTTGGAGATTATAGGGCTTTTGCTTTCTTCTTCATAGTTTTTCCTGTATTTTCCAGATATTCTACAATTTACATGTATTTTTTATAAATAGAATAAAAGCAAAAAGACTCCACTTTGTGAATACCTTAGCTTTTAAAAAAGTCAACTACACCCCTACATTTATATGTAAAATGATTGCCATGATTTTATGATTTTAGAATAGTTTTCAAATTATATAAAATAGGCACAATATTTGTGCTGTATATTACTTTTACAGTCACAGAAGGAAAAAAAAAAAAGCAATGCAGTATTTCTCTCCCCAAATGGTGTGTGTTCCCAAGTACGTGCCTCCACGTTTTTTATCTTTAGAAAACACAGCAAGAGCTCTGATTCATTTCTTTCCAAGTAGATTCATTTAAAAGTTTATTCCCTCCCAGTCACATAACAGATGCATTGTCTTGGGCCTTTTTGTCAGAGTTTTGAAAGGCTTTCTTGGAACATGCATGTACTTTTAGATTTGCTTTTTCTTTTGAAATATCTCCATCTATAACACTGTAAAGCTCTGTTCAAAATTTCTTAAGGAGCTTAGTTTTTTCCCTTGGCATTGAGGGAGAAAGTGTTTCATTGACATGGCGCTGGAAAAACAAATGAGCATTTATACTGTGCAAAGGGATGGATTCCCTCTTTGAATAGCCTGAAGTGCAAAAATAAGAGGAATCAGGACTCAGGATAAATAAACAAGGGCCTGTCGCCATTGGGAGCGATCATTCTCCCAGCTGCTCTGTCTACTCCATTTCTTGGCATTTAGGGAGTCGGGGGGATACTGTCTACTCCGTGTGTGTGCAGATGAGTCCGGCCTATTCTGGACCCTGGTCTGAGGGGTCAGTTTGAAAGAGGAGCTGCCAAGTATGATTTTTAATGAAGTCACTCCACCTGGATGATGGATGCTCTGAATTCATGTTTCCTTGATAAGAGTCTTTTATCTTTCACTTCCTAACATGTCTGTGTGAAATATTTTCTTTCCTCCAAATGATCAACTTATGACATCCAACCCTGTGAAAGGACTATGAGAGAGCGTGGATTTTAACTGACAACATTTTAAAAGATTTGTGATTTTAACAGCTTGATGGAATATAATTTGCCCTGAAATGGAAATCAGGGGATCCTGTCCTTTCCTTATTCTGCTGATGACCAGCTTTGAACCTTGGGCAGGCTACTACCCTCGTCTAGATCCTAGTCTCCTTGGCGGCAAAAGAGGGATTTGTTGCTAAATATTCCTAAGCTCCCTTTTCATTACAAAATTAACTGCTTTTATCACTTTCAGAAAATGTGGGCCCATAAGAAGGCGTTAAATCATCTGTTCCATTAGAAGAAGTTGGTTGTTTGGAGAATTTGGAGGGGAAACAACACTTGTTGGTTTTTGAGAGCACAACCCTCTTCATCACCTATCTCATATTTTTCTCAGTGCTCAGATAAATCATGCCTGAGGACACCTTCTCTGAAGAAGAGAGTTTCAGATGCCAACCTGGAAGGGAAAAAGGACTCTGGAATGCTGAAATACATCAGACTACAGGTATTGACACGTGGGTCAGAAACATTCATGGAGCAGTAATAGGGAGGGGACTCCAGATAGCCTGTTTACTAATGTTTGGGGCATAAAATGCCAATTGCCCCAGTATTGGCATAAAGTCTCCTCTAATTGATGAGCAAGAGTGCCACCAAGTGTGCAAGGAAAAAATCCCTTCTTGCTGGACAGCCAGCTTGCATAGAGACAAGGCTCGGGGAGCTTGGCTAGAACCAGTCTCTGCACACAGTCCAGGGATGCCAGCTTCCCACCAGCGTGTGGTAGTGATGCTCACAGGTCCTGAATGAGACAGTCTGGGTTCCAATCCCATGTCTACTGCTCTGGTTCTGAGACTGTGGGCAAGTTACTTAATTTCTCTCAGTTTTAGTTGCCTAATCTCTAAAATGAGGATTATAACACTAGACCTATCCCAAAGGATTAAAAAAGACAGTACACTTACCTACTTATCCAGGGCTTGACATGTTGTTATACTGTTATATTACAACCTAAGTTCTAAACCATAATACATTTCCCCAGGGGAAAAGAAAAAAAAGTTTCATATTTTTGTAGAAGGTGTTTTAAATGATGGTTAAAACTTAATTTGCCCAGAACCTACATTTATCACCTAAATTATTTGAAATAATAGATTAAATAGGACTTTGTGGGCTAATCTGGGCGGCAGTAACCATAGTGTATAATGTTTTGAAGGGAAAAAGCCATCCAAGTTCACTGGTTTAGAAAAGTAACTTTCTGAATGGAACTCCTTTATAAATTAGAGGCTGCTCACAGTTTCCAGTGGAAATCAACTCCCATAGGAAGGAAAATAAGGTGCTATGAAAAAGTCCACCAGGACTTTTAACACAAAGATACTTTGGCTGGAGTCCTTTTTCCCTCATGGTACTATACTGATTCTACAGTTTATTCCCTAGATGGTTGCACATTAGTTTTTATGGTGACAGCATTATAAAATTAGTGTAATTCTTGGTAATTATGCATCAACTAATAAGATTTAAGGCTTATTATACGTTATGCCAATAAATGTGCTCCCACTTTAGAAAGGACTTTAAGGTCATTTAAGGAAAGCAGAGGGAGGGGGTGGCACTTAATTTTCAAGAGTACAGCAATCAGTGTCTTCAAAGATTTTAAGACATCATTTCCATCTTTTCCCAGGTGATGAGCCTGTCTCCTGCTCCCTTATCTCTGCTAATCAAGGCGGCACCAATTCTGACAGAGGAGATGTATGGAGACATCCAGCCAGCTGCCTGGGAGCTCCTGCTCAGCATGGATGAGCACATGGCAGGGGCGGCAGGTAGAGAAAGACTACCCAGGATCCTGGTCCTGCTGCCACTCATCCCCATATTTAAATAATAGAGAAGCACATCATTCCGTTTTCACCCTTGGGTCAGATTGGTAGCAATGGCTAGGACTCTAAACAGAGCCATGCACCACGGGGAAACAGGACTGGGCTCTACGTGCACCCCTTTCAGTTCACTGTGTAGTTTGCACAAGAGCAGTATGTCTCTCCCGGGATACTACCAAATTATAAAGCATGATTTCCTCAGGAATCTACATTTTCACTATATTTCACAAAAGATAAATTGTTTTTGTATGTTGTGACTTCCTAGATCAACCATGAACTACCAGTGTTAGCTTTATTATATCTTATTGCGAGTCATATTCTGTGTCCAAATTACAATATCAAAACAGATTTGTTGAAATTTAAGTGACATGTCCAAAACCACATAGCTTGTAAATGGTAGATGCAAAATGTGAGTTCTTCACCTTTTACCACTTTTTGTACATATTCCTTTAGTTTGATATAGTTATTTTAGTTGAAAAATGCACATGGTAAAAATTCAAATAGTATAAAAGTGTATGATGTTTTAAAGTATCACCCTCTTTCCCATGATTCCCAGTCCCCTTTCTCAGAGGTGACAATTTTTAAATTTCCCAGGAAACCTTCAAGGGTACCCTGTGCACATGTATATACCTAAGTATGTGTGTGTGTATTACATGTTTCCCTTTTCACACAAATAGGACATACCATAAAGACTTCTGTACTTTGCATTTTTTGTTTATATCTAGGAAACTTTTTTTTTTAATTTTAAAAGTTTATTTGAACAAAAATTGATTTTAATCAGGCAGTGCCAAACCAGAAGTAGTTAGGAGCACTCTACCAAGAGTAGCTCAGAGAAAGACTTTTACAGAGAAAAGGCAGAAGCAAAGAAAGACAATCACTGATTAGCTATAACTTAAAACCTAGTTAGCTTCTTGTAATTGTTTGTCCATAGCATTTTGATTTGACGGGTTTACAGGCATAGATTTGGGTTTGCTTATGTAAGCTGCCATGTCATTAGAGCCACCTCAGTCTAATGGCTTCCTTTTCAAAATAATTTCATAATTGTTGGTCATCCTCTCACATGCGAAAAATTGACGAGAGACTGTAATGTTAACTATTAGGAGAATAATACCAAGAGACTGAAGTGTACTCCTTAGCCAGGGCCCCAGTGAACCAAACCAGTTAGAATCAAATAAACCAAAGAATATACCTGTTTTAGCCAAGTGGCTTGTTTGTTCACTTTCTATATTTGCTACGATACAGTAGAGGTGTTGATCCAGGCGCAGCAGGGGGCGTTTGCTGTGACACAGAGTCCTCCTTGTTCAGCCAATAAGTAATCTAAAGCAGTTCTATTATCTAAATCCACCTTAACAAGAAAATCTTGAGTCTTTTGTTATGCAGTTGTAGCCTTATATACATTCATCAACAGTTGCCAGAGTTAAGGAGCATTGTCTTCCTGTGCGTTAACAGAGAAAAGCAATTAGTGAAAAGGCAGAAGGAATAAACATTTCACACTGGTGATAAAGATCTTGATCTGTGTGCTTGGGAGATCTGTTCACTACAAGGTACCATATGCTTCTGGATGGGAACCTCCTTAGTCAATTTTCATTTTAGATCTCCAGCTGGTGTGTAGTTCCAAGAGCTTGGAAGAGCCTTTTTAATTGAGGGATGTGGACCCAAGGTTCAAGTCCATTAAGTATGACTGATATCTGGGTAGTGAGGAGGGCCTACTGTGGTCCCGTCAAGGAGGCTCAAAGGCAGTCTTTGTTCTTAGTGATTCCAAATCAGAAGGGTGGGAAACAATTAGAAACATTAGTTTGGAGAATTATAAGGAGATACTTGAGGAAAATAGAAGAAAGTGGAATTCAGTTTGGTGTACAGTTATATAACAAAACCTCAAAGATAACGTACGGGACCAGAATCTGTTATCCACAAGGCTGTGTTATCGTTTCCTACTGAAACATAATCTTTTCCTCCACAATCACCTTTATTTCTATCAGAGACAATCACAGTGAGACTAGTTTGTTTGCAAAGTAAGTCTCATCTCATTAAACTTGGCCTGATTATTTACACAAATACAGCGAGAATAGTGATTGACCATATAGCCTCTCTTTTTATTATTATGATGTAAGGTTCAGGTGTACAGCATTACTACATCTATATACATGACAAAGTGATCACTTACCACAAGTCTAGTTGCCATCCGTCGCCGTACAGTTGACCTCCTTCACTCATTTTGCCTGCCTCCCAACCCACTTCCCCTCTAGTAACCATTAATCTGTTCTCTGCATCTATGAGCTTTTGTTTTATTTTGTTTTTTCATTTGTTTTGTGTTTTTAGATTCCACATATTATTGAAATTATATAGTATTTGTCTTTCTCCATCTGACTTATTTCACTTAGCATAATACTTTCAGGGTTCATCCATGTTGTCACAAATGGCAGGATTTCAACTTTCTTTACATATAGGCTCTTTTAAAATCTGTTTTACTGAAACTTTTCCTAAAGCATCTTAGTTTGGACTTTTAAAAGCCTCTCCAGGCTAAGAAGCCAAGCCAAGAACGTACCATCAGACTTCACCTGGCACACCTACAGATTTGGGTGAATTCCTCTATTCTTGAGATCCCTCAAATATCTTGAGGTTCCTTGGCCTGCCAGGAAGTTACCTTCCTTACTCACCTGGTAAGGCTACAGGGAACTCTATAAGCAAGGTACCCGGCCGGTTTTCCCTTGGGCTTTTCTTGGTTCCATAAAATCAACGTTAGCCCTTTAAAACTGGTCATACCTGATTTTATGCATATTCTCAAATATGATATTCCAATTCCAATAAAGCCTTAGTAATATAACCAGTGTTCCCAACTGTGTCTTGTTATAAGGAGAACAGATTTTTATTGAATTTATGCAAATAATTATATTGCCATAAATATAAAAATATTCAATATGTTTCTGAATTCTGGAGAGATCAGATAGGGATAAAAAGTAATATACTCTACAAAATTATTTTACAGAAATATACTTTACAGAATTATTGTAAGGCATAGAAAGCTTAAGAGAAAAAAGAAAAATATTTCCTTAAGTCTGGGAAAACAAAATACTAAGGAACCAGCAATGTTTCAAAGAAAAAGTTATAAAAAAATTATAATTACCCTCATCAGCTTATTCAATCCCATATTATTAATATTTGTTCTGCTTGAATCCAGTTTTTTCATTAGTTCTGGAAATTTTTATTCAGTTCAGTTTTATGATCTTACAGTTAACCAGAAACCTACTTTTTTAGAGTAGCTCTTAGAGTCATTTCCATGAATCTCTCTGAAGAAAAAGCACCTTTGCAAAAGCATCAGAGCAAAATAACAACTGTCTGTAAATGACAAAAAGACTTTTAAAAAATGGCCATGGTGAAAGATCTGATGAAAATTCATTTGATAAGGAAATGTAGTTATTTCTGTGGCATACAATAATTTAGGATAATAATTGGGCAATGAGAGTACTGACAGATTTCTAGAAAGCCAGAAGTAGATAAAGCTATGTTCAGTAATTAATGTTTCAAAATTTTATCTTATTTGGAAATGACCTAGATAGTCAATGAATAACCATCATTTAACTTATCTCAATATAACTAAAAGGTTTCAAGTTACCAAAAAGATTTCAGAAACTATTTTTAAGTAGACATACTATAAATTTTAATGTTGAAAAGTTTATACACATTCATCCTTCATCTATTTAATTCATTTGTTCTTAATAATTATGTTTAGAATACTCATGAAAATTTCATAAGACATTAAACAGCTAACTATCAAGTTATCTTTCTTGCTGACAAATGGTATAACAACATGAGCTTGTTTGACTTTTAGTAAACCTAGGTCCAATTAAAGTATTATATTTAATGCTGATAACTCTAAAGACATGCCAGTTTTAATTAAACCAACAAACTTTAACTAGCTTTTATTTTCAAAAGATTATCCTATATCACATGAACTTGAAAAACATCTGGTTTAGTTCCTATATATCTGAGGGAATACTTGATTTATATAGATGCTTGTTTGTCTTTAAGTCAATTAATAGAGCTCCTCATAAATTAATCTTGGCAATACCATCTGAAAGTAGAAAAATATCACACATCTGTAACATGCAAACATAGACACATATTAACATACAGACAGATGCAAAGATCTTAAAGCTTTAGTTTTAAAATTTCAGCCATGAGACAGGTCTGGTAATGCAAAACTGACTAGTTTATAAAAGAACAATTTGATCTAAATTGTCTTCCTGGCAAGTAAAATAAGTTAGATTTACCTGCTCAGATGGCTAAAACTTTTACTAATATTTGTGGAAAATACCTTAAGATTTTTCATTCACCTGATTTCCCAAATAGCTCCCTTTTTTTTCTGATAAAAATTACTTTCCTGAAGTTTGCATTTCAAGGGATGGATTTGGGTTCCCAGAGAAGACCAGACAGAACATTTACATCTCAAAATCACAAAGAAAAGATGTAAATTTCTCCAAGAAAGGCTTTTGTTTCCTAAATCCAGATTTTCTTTTTTAAATATCTGCAAGTCCTTTGAGATAAATAGCAGAGGTTTTGGGGTTGGTAAAAAGGATAAGTGGACTTTGAGTTGTTTCTAGAGCCACATTGTTCTTATAAAGACTTACTCTGTTAGACAAGTACAGTTGTTTTTAATTCTTCACAGAATTGGGTTGCAGCCTGACTATCAAGATGCTGACCCAACCATCCAACTACATTATTCTCAGTTTGCTTCTTTATATCAGGGAGCAGAGCTTCAACTAAGATGGAAATCAAAAGATTTCTGTGTCCTAGATTTAGCGCTGTATTTCTTTGAAATGTTTTAGTAAACTCTTCTGCAGTGGCTTTGGAATGTGTTTCTTCCCCTCTGGGTACATAGCTTTATTTTAGCTTGGAGGAGAAGGCCTGAAAAATAGTTCCTATCAGGCTCTAAATATCTGCTTCCAATTTGGCTAACTTCTGACTGTAGAGCTACTTAAAAAAAAAAAAAAAAACAGTCAAATATCTTGTCAGGTTTGAGTGGGACAGACAGTAAATATTTCTGGCAATATCGAATAATCCCACGAACACAAGATCCAGAGCTATTCCCAAAGATAACCAAAAGAAAGAAAGACTTAGACAGTTCCCCTGAGAGCTGGCAATAGTAGGACCCTGGCCACAAATGGAATGTAACCCACATTTCTGTCTGGCTAGATTTTGGGGACCTCCAATCTGATGACTGCCAAGCCAAGTTCTCAGGGCAAAAAGGAAAATGAAATGAACAAGAAGGCAGTAGCTGTCCCTGGGAGAGAAAGGATCAATAACAATTTTTTTTTTTTCCCTGCCAACTTGGAAAGGAAGGGACAATGTGAAATTTTACTTTCTTTTCTGAACCAGGCACCAGATAAAGATCTAGGGGAGCTGACTTTAGTAAACATTCTTACCCACTGCTGGCTTCTGCCAATTTTCCCAGGATGCTGTCTGCAGGCTCCAGAGTGAGTGAGGTGTCCCAGTGGGTCTCATCCT
Source organism: Vicugna pacos (assembly GCF_048564905.1). NCBI lineage: Eukaryota > Metazoa > Chordata > Mammalia > Artiodactyla > Camelidae > Vicugna > Vicugna pacos. The sequence continues at coordinate 63,328,512 of NC_132991.1, read as the reverse complement.
GGTCACCAAGAACTGTAGAGGAGGAAAAATAATTTCCCCTCTTACCTTTAAAAAATGAGTCCATTCCAGCCTTTTGCTCTTCTATACTACACTGCAATAAATGTCTTTATGAAATATCTTTGTTCACATTAAAGCTCAGATTTTTGCTTCTGTACCATATATTTCTCAGAGAGGGCTGCAGAAGTTCAGGGAAGGGCATGCTCCCTAAATATGGGATAGCCATGGAAACTCCTGTAGAAGATAAAAACAGGTGAACTGGGCTTTAGGAAAAGCTAGAAGGAAGAGGAAATGGTGTGTGCAGAGCTACGTGGGGTGTGGAAATGCCCTGGGTTTCTTTGGAAAGCCTGAGGAGGAGTTGAGACTGGGGTGGCTTTTGTCAGGAGGTCGCTAGTCCATAGTATATTAAGCAAATGAATGGGACTGAGATTGTATGAATTATTACCAAGTTTAATGTGGCAGTGGAGTAGTTCAGTTTTAGAAACAGTGATTTTTAGATGATGATGAGACATATCATTGGTGATATGACACTAAAGCTAATGACAAAGGCCAAAGCTAGGGATAAGCTTGGGGAAAACTGGATATATGTGGCAGCTGAAGCAATGAGAGTGGATAATTTCAGGGGAGAATCAGCAGAGAGGAGGGAGCTGAGTGATGAGCACAAAGCCATTGGCCTTCTCTGCCTTCTGAGGACAAGAAGAATTGCTGGCCAGCAAAACTCAGAAGAGCAGAAAAGTAGAACTTAAATAATCACAAACTATGGAAGAAAAGGAAGATAGTTTTCAAGGAGATCATTATGAAGGTGTTAAAAACTGAAAGGAAACAAATGCTAAAAAAGACCACTGGATCTATTGATGAATGAGCATTACAAGAACACTGCTTCAGTAAAGAGATGGAGGTAGAACTCCAACTGCCGTGATTCAGAGAGTGACCATGGTGTTTAAAAATTGAGACAGAATAGAGTACACTTCAAAGAAAAGTAAAGGTGGGACAAATAGTGGTGATTTGAGGAGGTGGTAGGATTAAAAAAGGGGATTACCAAAAGCTACCAATGATGGTAGCTGACATTTGTCATCAAACTATGTCACACACATTAGCTTACTTGATCCTCATAACAGTGATTTTGTAAATGAGCAGACTGCAGCTCAGAAGGTTGAAAAGGACTTTTAACCAAGTCCACACAGCTCAGAAATAACAGAGCCAGGAAACCAAACCCAGATCTTTTGACTATAAGTAGGTGCCCTTTCCATACACCACATTCCCTCTAAAAAATGAAATACACTTTAGAATTCTGTAGTAATTTTCATGTTACAAAACACCTTTTTATACATTGTCTTATTTTATTCTAACAACAGATTTGGAGGCAGCTATGATCATCATCATCATCATTGACATTTTCAATAGAGAAACAAAGGCTAAGAAGTAGAGAGACTTGGCCAAGGTTGATAGCAGAGAAGTTTCAGCTGGGTTTCAACCCCAGTGATTCTAACACCATTGCCTGACGATGTTTCGAGGATCTTGAAAAAAGCACAAGAGATTTTAAGTTATGTTTTTATGATCGACACTGGTTCCTCCATCTACACTCTAGAGTGATTTTTTTTCCTCCTTATTCAGTGTCATTGTGACTTTTCAGGGTACGCACCTTTCTCTTATTGATATTGGCTTTCCTCAGATTAAAAAACAACAATGGTATAATGGTTCGTGAAACCTCTTTTAGTTTCTTAATCTCTTCTACCTCTTGGAAGGATAGAAGTTTCTAATAAGAGTCTATATAATGAATTTTATTTTTAATATAACGAATGTAACTGAGACAGTTTTTAATGGACATTTTTAGATACTGTCCTAGGGTTACTCTGAGATGACTCTAGCCATTTCCTAAAGAAAATATTTCAGTATGTAATTTCCTTTTGTCGTTTGCTTCCTCTGGCATTCACTTTTCACTGTGAGCCAAGGGAAACTTTGCTCAGAATGAGTTATTCTACTGAAATGTCATGCTGTCACTGCCCTTGCATCAGATACTGGAAGATCGTGGGTGGCACAAAGGATGATGTCTGGTTTCCAGTGGCTGAAACAAGGTTTGCTTTTGCCAATGCTGGTGGCCTGGCTCTATAGCTCAGTAGTCATTTTCAGGAGATAGGAGCAGTTCCCAGCATCTCCCCATCCCCAGGAATCATGCAAAATTAAAAGATGTGTGCTGATGAATTGTTGATGGTTTTTAGCTGCCATGTTCCTACTGTGTGCGGTGAAAGTCCCCGAAGCTGTGTCTGATATGCTGATGTCAGAGTTCCACCACCCAGAGACCGTGCAGAGGCTGAACGCTGTCCTTAAGTTCCACACGCTCTGGAGGTTTCGGTATCAGGTCTGGCCCCGGATGGAGGAGGGAGCACAGCAGATTTTTAAGGTAAGGGATACTTTCCACAAAAGGGGTACTACACACACACGCACACGCACACGCACACGCACACGCACACACACACACACACGAATGAGATTAACAAACCTGACCCAAGGCTTGTTTCAATCCTTGAACCTCAAATCCACAGTGTATGGCCCAAGTGATGCTTCCTTTTTTTCTCTCTTATTATACAAGTAAACCTGACTCATATAATTGTGAATTCTTGTTCTTTATAAATTGAAATATAAAGAATGTAGAGTAAGAAAATCAAGTTTCTGTGAACCTTAAGTTCTCACTACCATCCCAAGAGGTAAGCACATAAAAATATGAGTATAATCTTCCAGACATTCTGCTGTATACACAGGTGTTTTTTGAAGGATGGGGTGATTAACACAAATAGTGATCATATAGTTGAAACCCTTCATTTTATTAGTGAGTAAACTGAGACCCAGAGAGGTTCACATGGTGCTTTATAACATCCTGTGCTCTGTAAGATTGTGATAATTATACTTCAGACTCATTTTAGCTTATTTTCCATCTTAAATCATTCTTCTGATATCCACTGACAGATCCCGCCTCCCAGTATAAACTTCACCCTGCCCTCGCCAGTGCTTGGAATGCCATCCGTCCCGATGTTTGACCCCCCTTGGGTCCCTCAGTGCAGCGGGAGTGTCCAGGACCCCATTAATGAAGACCAGTCTGTGAGTAACAGGCACTTTCTTTCTCAGATCCTCAGACTGTGTGATGTACATGTGAGAGAGACGAGCAATGAATCTGTGAGCCAGTTTTTTGGTCTTGTTGTAAGAAGGTAACAGCAGCACAGAAAATCAGCCACAGAAGGCCTTTAGTTCCTGTGAAACAGAATAGAAGGAACTAACACCTGGGAGTGAGCATTTGCAGACCTCCAAACCAAGACAGTTTTGTTCTATAATCAAAGCAGCAGCCACCTTATAAAGCTATTAAGAGTATTAGGCATTGATTTCTTAGTCAAAGGTAGCACTTTTGCTTCTATTACAGAACAGTTTATTTAACCTACATAAGCTACCCAACAGTTAGTGAGATTGGCCCTGGATGAATAAGTTAAAGAACTGAATTGACAGCTCTTGTTTTTCCTTGTTTGGGCCTTACTCTCTTCTTTATCTTGTTGATCATCAGTATCATCATCAGAAACATCACTCTGAGGCCTCTGGTCTTATGTTATTCTAATATTTCACTGCTATATAAATACAATTCATAAACAGTTGAGTTTAGAACACAGTCTCTTTATAAACAAGGACCAAGGATATGTGCCTTTTAAAAAAATGAATCTTCAAAATATGCCTCTTTCATCTGGTGAGTGGCATTTTTCTAAATTACAAGAGTAATGTAGAAAATTTAGAAAATAAAAAATAGAAAAAGAATACATCTCTTTGCACAAATCCATGAGTATTTCATTGCATAAATTCCCATGGGATATAGGGCAACTGGTATATAATTTTAAAGATTTTTGATACATCTCACAAAGTATTCCCAGGATGATTGCACCATTTTACCCTATACAACAGAATAGGAAACGTCTTCTTTATTCAAATTAACTAGCGTTACTTTTTAATGCCACTCTGAATGGCAAAAACAAAGTTATTGGCTTTTTATTCACACTTCTTTAAAAAGTTGGATGAATATATCAAGTTAGGTTGAATATTTTTGCATATCAGCGTTTATTTTCTAGATGTTTATAGTTTTCTTTGGAGAACTGTTTGACCTCTCTACTTATCAAAATATTTTATTTTAATTCTTTTGCATACGGTACCTTCATATCTGATAGTTTGTGCCAAAGAGAAAGGCATACTTGGTTCCTCCCTCATACATGCAGTAATTCTAGCATCTGGACCACTGGCATAAATATCTTTGGTTTTTCCTTCCATACATGTGATAGATTCATCTGAGCCAAGTACGTTTTCTCTCACAAGTTCACAGTGAATTTCAAACCAAGTTCCCTGCTTCTATATCCAGTTTTTTCTTATTCTATAATTCTTCCCTTATATTATAATGAATCAACTTAACCCCTGGCTCTAAAAGTGAATTGCCATGTGGCTCATCAGATGCCCTTAACTGCTGTGTGTCATTCATTATAGGAAATCTTTAGTCTTATGTTAAGATTCTGCATAAAGGGAGCTTCTTTGACTATAGTCCTTTAAAAGAGTCATCACCACCTCTGGTCTGTCTCTAAAATCCTATGTAACTACTGGCCAACAAGGAGATGTAGAATTGCTGTTGTACACAGACATCACTTCACATTGGTAGTCAGGAACTTCAGTGATCACTTCCCTGCTCTGGGACCAATGACTTCACTCCCCAAGCTCTTGGAATTTGTCTTAGCATAAGCATCATGATTAAGGCACAAATAGAATGGCAACTCACAGTGAATCTTCTCTCCTTTAGTGTTCCTCATCTGTTACGCTTTTGCTGCTGGTAAACAGAGTCCGATTTTACATTCAAACTTAGCAACACTATCAACTCTCATGGTTTCCACTCAATAGCTTTGTTTCCACAAATATTGATAAGTATTTACAGTGTGCCACTGTATTTTCTATTATTAATATTATTCAATATTATTAATATTATTTGATATTAATATTTTTTTCAATATTAAGTACTTACAATGTGGTAGGTATTTAGGATACAAAAATAAATCACATAATTAATTGTTTCATATGAGAGATAGATCTCTTTCTTCCTCCTTCCCATGGTTCTGACTTTCTTTTTTATTAACCTTACAAAATAAATGTCCTTCATTTAAAACCAGTTTAAGAAATTTTGGAAAGAAACAGAATATTAAAATTTTTTATTTGTTGTCAGTGTTCAAAGAGTGGATCATTGATATTTTATTCTAAAGGTAAAATAGGATTCTTTCCAGAAATCACAGTCTTGAAGAATTATTCAGATTGCATGAAAAAAAAAAATAGCTTAGTTGGAGACAACCTAGAAACTTGGTAGAAAAAGAAGTAAACAAATAAATTTCCATGAAACTAAATCATGGATGCTCTAACATTTCCTGAGGACAAAGTACTACATTTGTGTTATTTACTGGAACACTCTTTTTGCCTGTGACCAGGTAGAAAAATTGCTAGTAAATAAACTTGCCTTCATGTCTCCATAGAAATCCTTTTCAGCCCGGGCTGTGTCCCGCTCCCATCAAAGGGCAGAACACATCTTAAAGAATTTACAACAGGAAGAAGAGAAGAAACGTCTTGGTCGAGAAGCCAGCCTCATCACTGCCATCCCCATCACCCAGGAGGCTTGCTATGAGCCCACCTGCACACCCAACTCAGAGCCAGAAGAAGAAGGTGCCCTCTACACACTGGACTTCTTGGGGGGCTGAGTCATAGGAGAGGGAAAGGACTTGCTTTGAAATAAACATTGATGATTTTACGTGACATGAGGTGATATGCTCCCTCTCTCTCTCACCTCCTGACACTATCTAAAGAAAGAGAAAAGTTGTCTTTTTCTGAATGTTTAGAGTTGGCCTGTTTACAGAGGGGAACATTAGCTATACTGAATGAACCAATATGATAATGGACCAAGCAGTGAGTGACTATGACTCAGGCAACAGCTGAATCCAGAGTGTGTGCTAAAGTAAATGCAGTCAATCTTTCATCATTAAAAATGGGGTTAGTCTGGGGGAGGGTATAGTTCAGTGATAGAGTGCGTGCTTAGCATGCACAAGGTCCTGGGTTCAATCCCCAGTACCTCCATTAAAAAATAAATACATAAATAAACCTAATTACCACATACCCCCCAAAATGGGGTTAGTCCATTAACTGCTTTCTACCTTAAGTGCAGACAGTTTGCTGGTCGGTATCAGAAAATGATTTATGAACCATTCTAAACTCAGTGATTTTCTGCCCTGCTTTTGTGAAATCTTTGGGAGGAATTTTCTGTCTTTCTTCCTGTACGTTTTTTTTTTTTTTCATTTCTCAAATACTCTAAATTACTTAATAAGTCTTATGCTCTGAGAGCAATATACTTTGATGTAAGTACAACTGTAGTTGTGATAATGGTAGCTTTGTTGTTACAAAACCAAAGTTCACATTCCCCATTTTCTTTGCCAGTAGAAGAAGTCACCAATCTGGCATCCCGTCGATTGTCTGTGAGTCCATCCTGTACCTCCAGCACTTCCCACAGGAATTACTCCTTCCGCCGAGGCTCAGTCTGGTCGGTGCGTTCAGCCGTCAGTGCGGAAGGTGTGTCCTCTCACAAATGTGTTTTTTACTTCTCGTCACTGATGCATTTTGAAACAATTTTATTTGATATTATCTCACCTTATTATACTGTCTTCATTAAATAACTTGCCTCATGATTTTGAAGTTCTAAAAAATATATATTCGATTGTGTGGTATTCTTTAAAAAAAAAAAAGTTACTGTTGATTTAATCCAGCAAATGCCCGTGCTAAGTTGGTTCTATTTTAACTGCATTACATATAATCATATTGCTGAGGGTCCAGTAAACATTATTCTCAGAAGTTAACAGTTTTTAACCCTAGCTTCACATTACAGTCAACCAAGGAAGTTTTAAAAAGGGTCCAGGTCACATCCAAGACCAAATCAGAACGTCTAAGGGTCGGACCCATCACATCAATATTTTAAAAATCTGCTCAGGTGATTCCAGTGTGAGCTAAGACTCAGTAGGATGTTTTAGGATGCTATACTGGAGTAATTTAACAATCAAAGAAAGAACGAAGCTGTTGCTACTCCTGTAATAAAATCTGATTCCAGGGGAAAATGTGATCCTCTTCAGTTCCAGGAATTTTTAAATTGTGCTTCTCTAATGATAAATAACTGTCTGGGACTTGTTGCTTCATGATTATACGAATTTTGTCACTGCTTTGTTAAGTCATCCAAAAGTCATACAGAAACCAGTGGTTCTCAACCCTTCACTGCACTGGGGAACTTCAAAAATGACCAATGCTAATCACAACTTATGGGGATGGGCCCACGGCACATCTATATTTTTTTATAACACCTTTGTTGACATATATTTCGCATACCATAAAATTCACCCTTTTGAAGTATATAATGCTGTAACTGTTAGTATATTGGTAGAGTGTACAACTGTCACCACTACCTAATTTTAGAATGTTTTCATTATCCCAAAAGAGGTCCTATACCCATTTGTAGTCAGTCTTCATCCACTACTTCCCCCAACCCCTGACAAGAAGTAATCTACTTTCTATTTCTATGGATTTGCCTGTTCTTCACATTTCATATCAGTGGAATCATACCATACATGACCTTTTGTGACTGGATTCTTTCACTCAGCATAATATTTTCAAAATTAATCCATGTTGTCACAGGTATCAGTTGTTCATTCCTTCTCATTTCCAGATAATGTTCCATTATATGGATACACCACATTTTATCAGTTCATCATTAGTAGAAATGTGGGTTGTTTCCACTTTTTGGGTTATTATGAATTACACTGCTGTGAACAGTTATGTATAGATTTTGTGAGGAAAACTGCCAAGCTATTTTCAAAAAGTGTCTGTATCATTTTACATTCCTACCAAAAGGTACGAGGGTTCTGATTGCTCCATGCCCTTGAGTAGCCACAATAATCTTGGAAATGAAGAACAAGGTTGGAAAACTCACATTTCCTAATTTCAAAACTTACTACAAAGCTGCAGTAATCAAGATTGTGTGGTATTGGCGTATGGATTGACAAACAGATCAGTGGTATAGAATTGAGCAACCAGAGGTTGACCATCACATGTGTCTTGATTCCGTGTTTGAAAAGGGTGCTGAGAAAATTCAGTGGGGAAAGAACTAGGTATCTATACAGAAAAGAATGTTAAATAGGTAGGTCTTGAACTGAGAAGTGTTGTTGCATTAGAACTACAATACTGAGGAAAAGCACCCCAATTATGTCTCCCTCTTCAGATGAGGAGCACACCACCGAACACACCCCCAACCACCATGTACCTCAGCCCCCACAGGCAGTATTCCCAGCATGCATCTGTGCAGCAGTGCTCCCCATTGTTCATCTGATGGAGGATGGTGAGGTGCGGGAAGATGGAGTAGCAGGTACAGTTTTGACCAGTAAAACTATCAATAAGTCTAATAAATACTTACGGTGTTCATCTGATAAAGACAGTAGGGTGCTTTTGAAGACATGAACCACTAGCATATGTGGAGTTGTTTTATGCATATATTATAATTATAGATCTGTAGTACATGGGACTAACACTATCACTTTCTCTACCCCTTCCTCCCACAAACTTTATGACCAAGAAATTCCATTCAAAATATGGAATCCAGTCCAGGAGCATTGTTTGTGAACAGAGAACAGAACAACACTTATTTGGCAATATAGAAATCACATAGTGATTTGGGCCATCTTAGAAATCTTAACTATTGGCTTGACATCATTAATGCCACCTTTCTCACTTGATTACCTTCCCAGAGGTACTATCTAAAGAGAAGAATTGAAAAATAAAATGATACCAGGTTAATATTCTTAATGTTAGTTTTAAAAAGCCTTTATAACTCAATAATGACTTTTTTAAACCCCAGTAGAAAAATGGACAAAGGATATAAACAAACAATCCAATGGCTAATAATATCTGTAAATAATGTTGTTAAAAGTGCATCCTCACACCTTGCTGATGGCAGTATAATACTCAGTGCAAACCTTCTGAAACAGTTTCTCAGTATGCATCAAAAACCTTGAAAGTGTGAACACCCCTTGACATAGATTTGACTTCTAGCAATTTCCTAAGGCAATAATGAGGACTGAATAAAGGTTTATGACAATAATAAGTATTTGGAAAGAGTTTAAATATCCAACAATATGTAATTAGTTAATCATGGTACTTCCATAAGACAGCATTCTGTGCACATCAGAAACAATATTCTAAAATATTAACATTAAAGTGTTCAGTTTATTGCTAAATAAAAAACTGAGTACCAGAGAATATTTTCTACATGGTGTTATTTTAAACTACATGTAAATATATATTTCATGTACATGAAAGGACATACTCTAAAATGTTAATGGTTGTTTTGATGGTTGGTAGACTTACCAGTCTTATTTTTCTCTTTGTCTTTTTCTGTATTTTTCATGTTTTAAGCATTAAACTGCCTTACCTCATCAATTAGAATAAAAATTGTATTATATAGATAGTCTTACAACCAGTTTCAACCTAACGAAAACCCACATCTATTTTAATTATTTATAAAGATACATGAAAGCTAAATCTTACATTTAGACATATCTTGTTAATATTATTTATTTATATAGCTCAATTTTAATTGGATGGTTAGCATCTGAAGCAAAGGAAAGGTAGCATTTATTTAAAATATCAGCTGAAAGATAAATTCATGCTAAATTCTATATTCCTAGTTTAGAAAACTAAGCTAATTAAACCATTTAAACTGAAGATCATACAGTGCTTCCCCACCACTCACTTTTACCCACCTGCTTTCTTAGCCTGGTCACTTCTAGGCAATCTTAGCCTGACCACCTTCCCCAAAGAAAGGGCACTTTCTTTCACATTTATTCCTAAGACATTTTTATTAGAAGTGGGAGCCATAACTACTACTGGCTCAACTATTTTATCTTGCTGAAGGAATTACTATTTAAAGTATTCATGTGAACAATAAAAGGTCATCTCTAATTCATATGCATTTTAAACTGAGACATATTTCCTAAAAACCAAATAATTAGAAATTTCTCCGTGCAACAAACAATAAATGGTATTTAAATAAATAGGACTTTAATGTAATAAATACTTACCACTGCTAATAGGAGGGTGATTTCCAAAACAAAGATTCATAAATGTATTTTTAAGATATAATTAACATATATCATTGTACTTGTTTTAGGTATACTACATAAAGATTTGATGTATGTATATATTGCAAAATGATCACCACAATAAGTTTAGTTAACATCCATCACCATACATAGTCACAGTTTTTTTCTTAGGAGGAGAATTTTTAAAATCTATTCTCTTAACAGCATTCAAATATGCAATACAGTATTGTTAAGTTTAGTTACCATGCTGTAATTACATCTCCAGGATTTATTATCTTACAACTGGAAGTTTGTAACTTGACTGCCTTCACCCATCCCCTCCACCCTGACCCCATGCCTCTAGCAACCAGTCTGCTCTCTGTGTCTATGAGTTTGGGTTTTTCTTAGATTCCACATGTAAGTGAGATTATACAGTATTTGTCTTTTTCTGTCTAATTCATTTCACTTTGGATAACACCCTCAAAGTCCATCCATATTGTTGCAAATGGCAGGATTACCTTCTTTTTTATGGCTGAATGATATTCCATTGTATATCACAAATGCATTCTTTACTAAAACAATGCTAATATTTAAAGACCATCCTATACTCTTTTTTCACCTTTCCTTTATTGGCTAAAATGTTCAGAAACAACAAAAGGTTTCTACCTTTCAATAGAAAAAAAGAATTCACAGAACCTTTTTAAGGCAAAGCTTTTAGAGAGACTAATCAAAGCTTAGTAAATTGTTTGAATACTTTATCTTATAGGTTTATTTCCATTTAAGACAAGTGTTCAATTTCCTTTCTCTCCTAAAGTAAGTGCCGTGGCCCAACAAGTCTTATGGAATTGTCTAATTGAAGATCCATCAACAGTCCTTCGGCATTTTCTGGAGAAATTGACCATCAGCAATAGACAAGTAAATTCCTCTTTCTTTATAGGGTAGCCATGTAGCTCTGTGTGTGAACACGGTTAAAAGTGAGTGATGGACTTTATAGTGCTATTCATGCAACGTCAGTATCCCCTGACACATAGCCAAGAAGTACTTTGGATAACGATAATGATGAACAAATTAAACTTTGCTGTTTTCTTTCGAATTTCTCCATTATCTGAAGTTTCCATACGTTCATGGTACATGGCTAGTAATGACCCTAAGATACTGAAAGATTCTCGATCTTGTAAACAAAGATTAAATTTCAGTTTAATATTATTTAATGTTTTTAGTGTTGGGTATGTTTACTGAACTCTGATTTATTGGTAGTCTGTGATGCAGGTAGCATTATCAGAGTATGTTGAAACTCTCCATTAGTCAAAAAATCGAATTTACCAGGCCCCTCTGTAAGAAGATTATGCCAAACAAAAGTGGTTTTCTGAGCAATGGTAAAATACACTGATTGCAAATTATTTCTTCATTTCTATGTTATGATCTTGTTCACTGGAAGATTAAGTTTAGTTTCTGAAAAGAAGGTTAATTATAAACATCTCCATTTATCCTCTCTTGGCCTAGCACATTATCTCTTTGACTCAAAACTAAGGAAACAGAACTATGATGTTCAATAATCCTAGTTTGTTTAATGGTGTCTTATGATAGGTCCTCCTCACATCTCCATTACACCTGGCAGCCGTAGCAAGTAGAGCTGACTAAATATCCAGCTTCCCTGTGATTTGCCTGTGACCTACAGACACGATCTAAATTTTTATTTTAAGAAAAGTTGTGTGACTACTGCTCAGCAATTTCATATATTAGCTTCTAGGAAAAGGCATTACAGTTAGTTTAAATTCTGTTTAACAAGCATCATGTATCCAACATTAAAATGCTGGACATAATGGAAGTCAGCAAGTGGGCAAAAATAAGAGGAATCCTCCCCTTGCTCCTCAAGAAGTTAATTTTGTTTCCTACGTGGTGGCCAAGTGAGACATGGAGGTTATGTTGTTCTTTCAGGACGAGTTAATGTACATGCTGCGCAAACTTCTCCTGAATATCGGAGACTTTCCTGCTCAGACGTCTCACATCCTCTTCAACTACTTGGTGAGTTTCGCCTCTAGCGGGTTATAAATGTTCATTTCCAAGTAGGAAGCAGCAGCATGAGAAAAAGGTTTTAGATTTCTTTTTCAATGAAATCCCATTAGTTACATGACTGACGGTGAATCGTGGTCCCCACTGTGTGTATGGGGAAGCCCCTCCTGGCACAATCTTTGGCCTGTGGGAGGCAATCAGTAACTATCAGTTTTGTCTCTGTCTTCCTTTGGCATTATACACCTTCCTCATGTTGGTTCTGTTGTAAAAAAAGGAATGTGTCATTTTTAGTCATTTTTTTCCCTTTTCCTACCTTGCTGCTTAAAACACACACACACAAACACACACACACGTACACACACAGAGAAGAAAATGTTGCCCTAGATGGAAAGTATTTGCAAGTGTATTTTTCCATAGCAACTGTCTGTGCTTTAAACTATCCTGACAGCTCCTTCCTGAACACTCCAGAATTTACCAGTTTCTTTATATTCTCCTCCTTACACCCTAAATGAATATGCAGTTTGGAGATTGTTGGCATGATGACTATTCTTTTAAACTGCACCTTAATCTAGGCAGACAGATGGCCAAATGAATTTCTATATTGAGAGAACTTCTTTCTCCTTTACTATCGTTGGTCTTCTAGCAAGTGGGAAAATAAAAGAGTTATCCATATGTATCTGTAGCAGGTTGATAAATTTAACTCACACTACAACTCTGATATGCACAGAGAATTTGTAATTCCTTTCTCATGTTGGTGACTGATCTGCTTTTTATCATGAGTGCCCACTTGGTGGTTGGCAAGGGGAAAAATATAAATAAGTGTCCAATCCAGTTTTAAGTTCAGACTGAGAGAAATATATAAATAGTACCTTTGGCTAGTGTTCAGTCTCTCTTGGCTAAAAATACTTAGTCTCTAGGAATTCTCCTCCCTTCCAGCTTCTTTCAGCTCTAAATGCTATGTGGAGTTGGGGAGAAAAAAGACCTTTGTTCAGCATTCTATCCTTTGCTCTGACTCCTCCCCTTGCAAGACAATGCTCTTTATCTGGCTAGTTGCTGGAGGCCTGGCTGGCAGAAGCTGAAGCTCTTGGCTCTTGTAATTTGCAAACCCTGTCTGCTCCCAACAGTGTTTACTGGGAAACTCCACCTTGCCTCCTTTCCTACTGGTACCCTGCATCCCTCTGAGTTCTGGTTGAGGGTCCTATATGGCTTTAGCTTAGGAAGTCCCCTGTCCAGAGCATCCTGCCCAGTGAACCAGCCTATGGCAGTTCTAACCAGAAAGCTCTCCAGCCAAACTGTCTGCTGCTTCTCGGTCCTGTCCACACCACACAAAAACCCAAAGTAGATTAGCAAAGCCAAATATCGGTGCCTCCCTAGTTTAAGTACATACCCTGCCAAGTTAAAGTTGCATCCAGTTGTTATCAGAAGGCTCTGTGGTGAACTCTTGTCAGAGACCCAAACAGAGACCAGAAGCAAGAGGCCCTTCGAGCGTACCTGCTCCTTCCCCCGGGTCACTGGACAGGGGAGATGCTTATGTAGACCACTGCTCCCCTCCATCCTTTAGTCCTGGGACAGAAAGATGGACGTTTCATTTCCCTTCTGCCATACTCTCTTGTCAACTCCAAATTAGCCTACATGGTAGCCAAAAGTCCTCCCAACTAGATCACTGATAAGCTAATGAAGAAAGGGACTGTCAACACTTTGGCTACATGCTGTGTAATCTTATTTCATATGAATATAAATTCCTGTTTTTGCATCTGTCTAAACTCTAATCTTTCTCTGAATCCCAAGCACATGGATGCTTTAGGTGAACTGGGGAAAGGGGTCTTGCACTCAGAACGGCAGTATAGTGAAGGCAGAGTCATTCTTTAAACCATTACCTTTATTATACATTTCCTTTTTCTAATGACTCTTATAGAGCATGTATATTATAGATGTGTACGGTGGGGATATTGAGAACAATGACCCATCTCTTCTGGACGTTGTTAGGGATATTTAAATCTACTGCTTAACTTGACCCACTGATCTTCATCCTGGGGTCTGAGTAGGTGTGGCGGTGTGTAAAGACTTGGAAAGTGGTTTGCTTCCCAGATAGTTTTAAGGGAATAAATCTCCAAATCCTCATTTTGCAGACATGCATTGATACTCCCTGAGCATGACTGCCATCTCAATCCCTGTTCCCCTGCTGTACACCAGGAGGGCCCTCTCTGACCATCTCAGATATCACCAGACTGCATTGACAGACACGTAATACTGTCATGAGCATTAAGGAAGCCTCATTTCTGATTGATCCAGGCACTTTAAGCCAATAGGACTTCTCACCTTTTCCTGTCTTTTATAGCTGTCTACTAGGGATGAGGTTTGGCCATTGTGAGAGTATTCAGCCTTCAGAACCACCAAAGCAGACTGGGTTAGTGACACTGATTCTTCCAGTGCAACTGGAAAGTTTTTTAAATTTAACGAATTTGTCAAGAAAAAAAATGGATAGAAGCCTTGGGGGCTGGCTTTTATATTATTTCTTTCTGATTTTGTTGTACATTATTGAATAAGGTAGTTAAAACTTATTTCATCCAATTTGATGAAGTACACATTCCAATTACAGTCAGTCCTCTTACTTCACTGTACAGGCTATTTGACATACTCTATTCATATTAACAAAAAGTAAACGTATGATGAGATATTTTTAAGTGTTATCTTAAAAATGGACAGAAGGGCACACAGTTTTTCAAAATTATTTCAGAGGACACAAACAAAAACTTCTATGCTCACTGACTTAGCCAAGCAGAGTGTTCTTAGGTCGAACTTTTTAGACATCATCCAGGCTGCAGATAGTACTTGGGCAAACATCATATAGAAATGCATTTTGGGCGGCCCAAGTACCTGAGCTCCCAAGTGACTTGAAGCTGGAAAAATGATCTGCTTTCCCCTTAAGAAGTAAGTATTTTGGTGATAACGTAAAAAGGTAAGACGACCCATTCTGGCCAGTTTTCCAGTCATACCTCCTGCTTACTGCACAGAAAGGGTTAGAGGAGCATTTGAACAGAGACTATGAAGGCACAAAAAGAATATTTAATTAAGGAAAGAAAAGCCCAGGAAATTAGAACACAAGCTCAGGATTACCGTGGCTCTGTGACTGCATCCTCTTCTGGCTTCCAGGTGGGATTAATCATGTACTTTGTGCGGACCCCCTGCGAGTGGGGGATGGACGCCATTTCAGCCACTCTGACTTTCCTGTGGGAGGTGGTGGGTTATGTGGAAGGCCTGTTCTTCAAGGATCTGAAGCAGACCATGAAGAAGGAGCAGTGTGAGGTAAAGCTCCTGGTGACCGCTTCAATGCCAGGTAAGAGTACAAATAATCCTTTAACAGACTAAGCATCTCTTTCATTCATGAGAAAATTTTCAGGGTTGTGACCCTGGTGTTGAGGGCATCAAAGAATTTTTGTTGACTGCCATCTAAAGAAATACAATAGACCCTTTAAAAGTCAGCAATTGCCAGATGAAAAGGGAGACATCAGAACTGAGATCCGTGTGAATAGACCTTCAAGGGCTGCCAAGGTTAAAGATGTATTTAAGTCTATCGCAGAGGGCCAGCTGAACCGAGAGCCTTTCTGAATGAGTTTTTGGCACTGCAAGGAGAATAAGATTGTTTGCATGGCATGGGCCCAGGCTTTTGTAAACTCACTGAGAGATGGCTTTATGAAAAGTTGGAACAGGGAAAAGCAGGAAGGAGAATTACAAAAGAACATGCAATGTGATGTAAACTTTAGATCCCGTTCCTTTTCACTTTGGATAGCTTGTCTTTCTTTGAGATAAAAATTTTGCCAAGCCTTTATCCCTGTGCAATGACTAAGAAAATGTAAGATGATACATGTATTGAAATAAAGAGAAAGACAAAATTACATATAAATGACAACACAGGTTCTAGCAGCAAAGAGGCCAATGTTAAAATCAGAGCACTGCCATTTATTGTCTGGACAATTAGTGTTAGCTATGAAAAAGTACATCATTTTGTAAAATTGAAGTATAGTTGATTTTGTAATGTGTTAGTTTCTGATGTACAGCATAGTGATTCAGTTATACATACACATATTCTTTTTCATTATATGTTATTACAAGATATTGAGTATAGTTCCCTGTTCTCTACAGTAGGATCTTGTTGTTTATCTACTTTATATATAGTAGTTTGTATCTGCTAATCCTAAGCTCCTAATTTAACCGTCCCCCCATTTCCCCTTTGGTAACCATGTGTTTGTTTTCTGTCTGTTTCTGTTTTGTAAGTAAGTTCATTTGTTTCATATTTTAGATTACACATACAAGTGATATCATATGATATTTGTCTTTCTCTGTCTTACTTACTTCACTCAGTATGATCGTCTCAAGGTCCATACATGTTGCTGCCGTACACCATTTTTTAAGCTTTCTTTATTCATGTGTAAAATGGGGTATAATTCATACCTCACAGTCATGAGGGGTAAGTGAGGTTAGGTTTGTAAAATACTTGCTGTCATACCTGACACCTGGTAAACATTTAGTAAATGGTGCTTGTGTATTTCTATGTTCTGCAGATTACTCAACACAGTGATCAGTTTTCAGTACAGCAGAGAAACTCATATTGTCAATCATATACTTAAAAACAACTCATTAAAAATCAAGGTATATCATAATGTTCACAAAGATTTATAATTAAGGAATGAAGTAAAAATAAGTACTATCTCACCAGCCAAAGTAGAATACAGAAAATGTAAATTTAAACTAAATTTCAATTACATGTTTTGCTTTTGCTAATATCTCCATTTATGTTTTCTCAACCATTCTTACCTTGTCATCTCATTTAAAATATAGGAGTATATTATTTGTTGCATTGCTTAAGTTTGGAATTCTGACTCTTCCCCTAAATAAATGTGTGTCTTTGACTAAGTTACTTACAAGTTCTTATTTATAAGAATAAATTCTCTCTGTTTTCCTCATTTGTAAGATGAAAATAATAATACATGTATCATAGTGTTGCTGTGAGATTTAAATACAATTATGCACTAAAAACTATCTAAAGTATTGGGAACTCCATAAATGGTAGCTGTCACTCTTAATAAGTAAATATATTGAACGTATATATTTAACTATTAACAAAGGAGTGCAGTTAGTACAATACCCAACACACATTAAACACTATTAGTAATAATCATAATAATAACAATTAAAATATCAGCTTATTGATAATATTTCAATATTCTATGCCTTATATACAAAACTTCCTTATAGTAGAAGTCAGTTTATTGTGATTTTTACCTTCTGTAGGTACCAAAACCTTGGTAGTTCATGGACAGAATGAGTGTGATATCCCAACCCAGTTACCAGTCCATGAAGACACTCAATTTGAAGCCCTGTTAAAGGTAAGGATGACTTTCAACAGAAGTGATTTCTTTCATGCACGATGTCGATGGCCATTTCACTGATCATCCAGTTTAGAATTTAATGGCATTTATCCATCTTCCAATCAATATGCGCATTTATCCACCTTTTACAGAATCCTCGCCCTTCTGTCCTTCCTCTATTTCCTTGCATAATTTTCCTCACGATCACTGACATTTTAGCTCTGCATTGAAGTGGGCAAAATCTCAGCCACACTCCTCTCCGGATACCATGAGTCCTGCTTAGGAGCTTCCCAGCAACCCCCGTGGTAGCTCTGGAGCTGCCCTGGGTCCACATGCTGAGAGCATGGGGCAGACTCTAGCAGTCAGCCGATGATCCATGCCAGAGACCCTTTTTGTTGAGCGATGCAGTCTTAACTTGCCCCTGACAGAAATGATTGGAGAAGCAGAAAATATACACCTTAGAATAAATCAGGTGAATCAAGAAAGTATTTTTAATGGTTGTGGCAATTATGCCCCTCAGAAGAAATGCAATCCACAGTGACTCTTGCCGATAAGGTTTTTAAGGTAAAGTAATAAGTACCCTAAGTGCAGTGATTTCCCATTTATCCAGAGTCCAGACTTTTGGCCCAGACATAAGTTGAAAAGACCTCTGAGAAATTCAGCTTTGCCAAACCTGTGTATTCTATTTCAGTAAAAATAAAATTTCCTGGTTGTTAAGCCTCCTCCCGGCCTCACCCATTTATCTCCAGAGAACTTCTCAGACTCAATGAAGGAAACTTCAACAAGCACTCCATTTTCTTGCTCACTTTGAATGGCAGGATAGCGTGAAGGCAGACAGTTAGTTCAAAGCCGGGCTCCCCGACAACCGGAGTCACCTAAATCAAAGCCAGGTCCTCTCTAGTCCCGAGTTCTCTTTCAACAGTGCCGGGATCCCAGTGCAGGTTGTGCAAGTTCTCTACGTGGGAAGCGTTGAACTTAGAACGTAGTAGGTAATAAGTGCTCAGTCACTGTAGTTCATATTCTTAACGCAGCTGCTAAACTTGCTTTCTTCCTGATGTTGAGACCAGTAGATGCCACTGTGCCTCCACAGTTCATCACTCAAGTCTACTTTATAGTTGTACCTTTCAGCACCATAAGAGCAGACAGTTTATGTTACACTACCTGTCCTTATGCGCTCATTCTTCGGATAGATGGATATACACACACACACACATGCACGTATGTACGTATGTATGTTTCCTTGTAAGAAGTTACCTTGTTCTTATGCTTTTATCTTTCAGCTTGCTGCTTGGCTCATAATAAGTTCTCAATAAGTGTTTATTATTGTTCTAGGAGTGTCTGGAGTTTTTTAATATCCCAGAATCCCAGTCAACACATTATTTTCTCATGGATAAACGCTGGAACCTTATCCACTACAATAAGGTGAGACTTTGCAGTAATGCCACTCATGGAGAGTTGTGTCAAAAGCTCATCATGTCTTTCCTGAGGCAGCTTGCACTTGGGGAGGCATCACTATTTAGAGGCGATGAGTATGTCCGCTTGGGTGGCACCACCTTGCTGTCTGTGTCACTTTGGACTGGCCACTCTACCTTTGTACCCTCCGGCTTCCTGGTCTGGAAAGTAAAGGTGGTGATAGTATCCACTGTAGAGTCGTAATGATTAAAGGAGGTAAATTCAAGTAAAGCACTTAGTTGCTCATTATTATTACATCTAGATGAAAAATTAGGTTCCCTATATCATAACTAGGTTTTCTATTTGGAATTTTAATATTGTTCTTGTTCCTCTTTCTATTATGTTAAGCATGAATGTGGTAATGATCTAATGAGCAAAAATAACCCAGAAGAAGACCAGTGACATCACTTTCCAGTGATTCTCTTCTTCTGGAATGTCCTTTAGTAAATTGCCTCTGGCTCCTTTGCCCTTGACCGAGCACCCTGGTGTTTGGAAAGGGTACTGAGAGGTTTGATGCTTTCCTGAAGGGAAGGGGAGTTTATCTTCCCTGGGATTTTGTAGAACTGGGGAGCATAAAGTAGTAAGAATCTAAACACTAGAAAATACACAACTTATGTTTGTCTGACCTTTGGGTAAAGAGGAAATGAGAGTCCAAGTTAATCACTTGAATTCTTTTTTATCTTTGTATGATCCCACCACAGACCTACGTTCGAGATATTTATCCTTTCAGGAGATCAGTGTCTCCACAACTGAACCTTGTACATATGCATCCAGAGAAAGGACAGGAGCTGATTCAGAAACAGGTGACTGACCACCACAGTTTTATTGTATGATTTTGTCATGTCATTGGGACAGATGATCTGAAAATGGTTGGCAGCCCTGAGATTCTGTGATTCTGTCATGATCCTCTCTAGAGAGAGTAGATGGATGGGCCCTTGGTCAATAGATAATACCCCAAAATAGTGTGTGAGCTAAGTTTTATAAATTAGATCATAATGCGAAGATATTAAGGAACACTCTTGGAGTAATGCTAGGATGAATCACTGGGTATAAATAATAAAAATCTAATTTATTTACCTATTAGTGTCTAAGTATGGATTTTCATTACACATTTTTGTAAAGCAGGATTGGAAGTACACATAATATAGCTATTAGAAAGTTGTCCCAGAAATTTATGCTAGCTGGAAAAAAAATAAAAGGGATCAATGTAATATGCCTGAAAAAGGGCACTGAACCAAGGTCCAGAGATTTGGACTCAGTCCCAGCTCTGCCACTGACTGGAGATCTGACCTTGGGCATGTTACTAACTTCTCCTGAAACAGGAGGAGACAGAGTCAAGCAGCTGTATTTAGATTTAAGATCAAAGAGCAGAATAATGTTCACACATCTCATCACAAATCAGACTTCGAGCTTAAGGAAATTCACAGTATTTTGCATGTGAAATATAGCTGTAGTACATGATTCTAATGATATAATTTTAATGTGGTCTGTGTGTTACATTCATTTATTTTTAATAAAATGTCTAAGCATGAAACTTTATCATTTCAATTTTTCTGCACATAGCAAGAATGCTAATTTGGCATCAAAGTATTCAAAAATATCTTCATGAGATGAATGAGATGGCCTAGAATTTGACCACTTAAGTAATTAAAAACACAGTTAGTACTATGACCTAAACTACATTTGAAAGAAAGAAAATAGTGAATGGGTTACAAAGGGTGAGGTGCTAGGCAAAACTAAGATCATAAATGCAAATAACTTCTAAAACAATTCCCCCAAAAGATCCCAGCCTCTGATATAGCAGCAAAATAATTAAAACCATGATCAACAGCAGCACTTCACAATTGTCGTTTTTTAAATCATGTTTAAGAACATGTTTCTAAAAAACATAGCATAAAATGGGATTCCCGCTGTCTGTATTCTCCAAATTGGAATCTTAAGGCTTCTTTCTGAGTTCCTCAGGGACGTAGTCATTTGCAGACCTGTGGTTCTGGCTCTGAAGTTCCTCAACAGCAGCTCCCTGCTTATCATCCTCCTCATCTCACCCGCCTGCCCCCTCGGCAGCAACAGAAAAGGCATTAAGAGAAGGGCCACAAGCCCTGTGTCCGAGGCATCTGAACTCAGGGCCAAATGGGTACAAATCTAAGTCCCATCAGCTTTTGTCCCAAGGTAGGTTTTTCCTGGATCCCATTTCAGTCTTTAAGAGGCAAACCCAGAACTGATAGAAAACAGCTTAAGGCATCAGTGGAAAAGATAGAAGCAATTGGAACTGACTGGCTCCTGTCACAGAAGGTCATCCAACAAACGGGCTCTGTTTAACATTGAATGGTTCTTGACAATGCTCGCCTTGTGCTCCGCCCCCAGCCTGCAAACTCGGCAGGACACTTCCTTCTGTGGAGCAGACAGATGCAGGAAGTTGGGGTCAATTAAACATTGTTTGCTCTCTCTATGTGGTGAAGAAAAAAAGAAATTTCTTCCTCATTTCACTTCCTCCACCCCTTAATTTTTAATCAGCCTGTTTTGCCATTAAAGATTTTGCTTCAATTTCTTCAAATTAGTGATTCCCGGGTTGCCAGTTCTACTTGTCATCTGCCCCTGCTCTTGTCTGCTGCTAGGTGTTCACCCGGAAGCTGGAGGAAGTCGGGCGGGTTTTGTTTCTCATCTCCCTTACCCAGAAGATCCCCACAGCCCACAAGCAGTCCCACGTCTCCATGCTCCAGGAAGACCTCCTCCGACTGCCCTCCTTCCCTCGAAGTGCTATCGATGCGGAGTTTTCACTCTTCAGTGATCCTCAAGGTATCAGCAAAGAAGCACTTCCTCTCTTGGGCTTCTTCTCATGCCCTTGTTTTGTCCTCAGCTGGAGAGCATCTGAATCAGCAGACAGTTCCCTAAGCCAGTGGCTCTCAGCCCTGAGTGGGCATCAGAATCACCTGGAGAACTTGATAAACCACAGATCGCCGGGCCCTACTCTTCATCCCTGAGTTTCTGATGTAGTATCTCTGGAATGGGGCCTAGGAGCCTGCATTTCTAACAAGCTGTCAGGTGATACTGATGCTGCTCTCCCAAGGACCAAACTCCGAGACCACTGCTCTGAGCTAATCATGAGCAATTGAATGAAGTAGTATGGTGGTGGTAGAGGAGTTCCTGACTAAGTGAAGAACAGGTATTTATACGAAGTTTAAGAGGCGGAAAAATGAATCTATTGTAACAGAAATCAGAACAGTGGTGGCCTCTGGTTTGGGAGGAATGGATTTCCTGGAAAGGGGCAGGAGGGATCTTTCTAAGGTGGTGAAAATGGTCTATGTATTGATGGAAATTTGGTTGCATGAGTGGGTATTTTTTGTCAAAACTCATTGAATTCTACATTTACGATCTGTGTATTTTACTCTATCTAAATTATACCCGATTTGAGAGAGAGAGACAGGGGTGAGGGGAAAGGAGCCTGAAACAGAAATAGAAAGAGACCATTCTGAAACCTCACTCTACTACTCAGTTTTAAATTTGGGACAATTTACTTAAATCAGCATCGCTATGCTCTGTGTCTTCATCCAGAAGCTCCAGAGCAGTAGTAGACAGAGCTCTAGTCTGACCAGGATTTTAAAGACCAAGAATTAGCCATATCCCTGCCATTTTCTTTCTGTAATGACTTATTTTCTCTCAAAGCCATGACTTATGCAGCAGCAACACGCTGCGCATACCTACCCCGTCTTGCCCACAGAGCTGAATCAAAGAGGTGATGAAAGTCTCTGGAGAGTCGACTAGGTGGTGTTACAGCTGTGCCAGCAGTGTTGTGCTGGGAAGTGGGTCAGCAGTCGATCTCCACACTCCCCGAGTTGGAACGAATGGGAAACAGCGGTGCCCTGGGCTTTGGTGGTCATCCCACACTGACCGGATTGGCATGGGGCTCATGCTGTCTGTGCTGTTTCATGTTCTCGCAGCTGGCAAGGAGCTGTTTGGCCTCGACACACTTCAGAAGAGCTTGTGGATCCAGCTCCTGGAGGAGATGTTCCTGGGCATGCCAAGCGAGTTTCCCTGGGGAGATGAAATCATGCTTTTCCTCAACGTGTTTAATGGGGCTCTGATCCTCCACCCGGAAGACAGCGCCCTGCTCAGGCAGTATGCAGCCACCGTCATCAACAGCGCTGTGCACTTCAATCACCTGTTCTCTCTCAGTGGCTACCAGTGGATTCTGCCCACCATGCTGCAGGTGCGCTGGCTCGCCTCTCCTAACTGGGAGATTAACTGCCCATCTTGCACTTCCACAGGATCTATTAAGGAAACTTTTAAATGATGGAATTATCTTCTTTTGTGACCCCAGAAGGCACCAAGTGAAACCCTCCCTCCATTAGAAATTTCCAAAAGGTCACGATATTCCATTTTATCCTGAGATCTCCCAGATCTGGGCTGTGCTTTCCTGTTTCTTCTAGGCCAGTGGTCCTCCAAGTGTAATCTCTGCACTGGTAGCATCAGTATCACCTGGGACTTTGTTAGAAATGCCCATTCTTGGGTGGGCCCCATCCCAGACCTACTTGATCAGAAACTCTGGGGGCAGGGCCTGGTAATCTGTTTTTACAAGACCTCCAGGTGATACTGATGCCCTCGGAAGTGTGAGAACCATTATTCAAATGTATGGCAAGTGGATGTTTCTCCCAAGAGAGTCTCTGCCCTCTCTCTGAATAGAGATTTTCATTGCCATTAAATTTGGCATATGACGGGGTTGGAGGAGGTGAATGGAGCAGGAACAGTTTCCACTTACACAAGTCTGATGTGTATGTGGGTGCATTTAGGAGTGCTGAGTAAAGTTCAGACAGGGCCTGGGGGATCACCCTAGTTCTCTACCTTCATGGACATTTTCATAAAAATTATGGAAGTAATACACACTTGTGTAAAGCGGGCTTTGTTCAACCTGCAGGGGCAAGAAATTGACTTTTAATGTCATCAGGGCTCTCTGATTTTTAAATAGTTGGAATTTTCCCCTTTTTATAACTTTTTTGACTGATTATCAAAAACAGTAAATGCTCATTATGAAATTCAGAAGATAAAAGTTTAAAACAAGAAAATAAAGATCACCTGTAATCCTCCCTCCTAGATAGCCTTGGTTTAAATCTTCAAAATCCTGATACTCTTTCCTACTTTTCTTAAAAACAGAAGTTGGGTCATACCATCTATTCAAAAATGTAATACTAGGAATATTGTGGGCATTTTCTCATGTAGCTCCATTTAGCACTATGGCATCTTTTAAAAAAAATAATTGTATAGTATTCGGTTGTATGCATATACCATAATTCACTTAAACAACCCCAATTTACAAATAGCGAAAGTTGTTTCAAATTTTCTTCTATTTTAAGCAACCTCGCAGCAGGCATTCTCGTATATACATCTTTGTATATTTGTCCAATTGTTGTCTTAAGATAAATTCCGAAGTCACAAATTTCCTGGGGAAAAAAGTATATTGGTATTTTTAGGATTGTTACATATATTGCCAAATTTCCCTCAAGAAAGGATATACCATTTTACCCTCCCATCTACCAGTTTATGAAATTCGCCATTGCCCTCCATGCTTCCCATAATAGGCTGTTTAGGCATTTTCTGACTATGCAGCATTTTCCCACAGGTGTACTCTGACTACGAAAGTAACCCCCAGCTGCGTCAAGCCATTGAATTTGCCTGCCACCAGTTCTACATTCTACACCGGAAGCCCTTTGTGCTCCAGCTGTTTGCAAGTGTGGCCCCTCTCTTGGAGTTTCCTGTGAGTCAGCTCTGTGGAAATAAAGACCAACCAAACGAGAAAAGTAAAGGTTCTTTATTTGGAGCTCACTGGAGCAAGGGAGTTAGCCACCATCACCTGTGTTTGGGAAAAAATTCGAATGCAGACAGTATAGTGGAGAAAAGGGAAGGCTTCAGGGATACCCTGATTGGAGGCCATTGGCGTGGGGAGGCTGTACACAGGCTAACAAGAAGTGAGGTCTCTCTTTGCCGTTGGTTACGGGCGCATATTTGGCTTTCTCTGGTTGGTCCTAAGTTGGATACGGGGATAAGGATTAGGGAAGCTGGGAGTAATTAATCAGGTCCTGGCCATTAGGGGGCTAATTGTTCCAGGGGTTAATTTGTTTACACTAGAGCCAGCAGTCTAACTTCTACAGGTCTACTTATAGCAGGCTGGTTTCCTGGGCTGGTTACCACAGGCTGAGGATCAGAGTTCTGTTTTTACGTTGGCCTGGTCATTGTTCCATTGTGTGACCAGTCTCTCAGCTCCCTTCCTTCAGCCACTGGACCATGAGCACCGCAAATCATTTCTCTTTCAACAAGTGAATAATGTCTCTTCAACATTCATCTTCAGTTCTCATCTCAGCCCCTAGGATGTAGATGGACCAACTCTCCAGGTTTTTTTATACTCAATTAATAAAAGGATGGAAAATAAAAAATGATAAAAGGGGTAGTCCCTGATTCTCATTTCTTTCTATCACTCTCTAGCACTTACCCTGCTTTATTTTTCTTTTTCTGCAGGACATTTATACCATATCACATGTCACACATATATTTGTCTCACCAATAGGTATCTCTGCCACACCCCAGAACAGAATATAAGCTCCATTAAAGCCAGACCTTTACCTGGGTTTCATTTGCCTTTTGTTGTCTTTAGTTGTTTAATTTTTATGGAGTTGTTTTGTTTTTGTTTTTGTTTTGCTATAACCTCAGTGCACAAAATGGAACCTGGTACATAGTAGGCATTTAATGAAGATTTGTTGTTTTAATGAATGAATTAAAGCCATTTTAAAGAGATTTGAGATGGCAAGTATTTCCATTCTGGAGATATATTATCATATAGGACCTATAAAATTCCCAGAGTTGTCAAAATAAGCATCTGTTCTCCAAACATTTTGGAAGTACTCAGCTAATCCACCATGGGCATTTCCTTTGGGAATGCTGAGTCCTACTAGCATAGACCAGCGGAACGAGTGGCATGAGCTCTTCTGGCAGTTCACATATTGCTGCATTTTAATGAGTTTCCACAAATATCTTTTTTGTACTAGATTAACATTTAATAGATTTCTTGAAAGATCAGGCGTTCCAAAGTCACACAGCAGCATGGTTGGATGCAGAATTCTGTAAACTGAAGATATTGTAATTGTTATCAGTGGCAAAGTTTATGAAACTTGAATTCCTGATCAAATGACATCAGTACTCAGGTAGGAATTAATCATCTAAAATGGCTTTTCTTTATACAGGATGCTGCCAACACTGGGTCCAGCAAAGGTGTGTCAGCTCAGTGCCTGTTTGACTTGCTACAGTCACTGGAAGGAGAGACCACAGACATCCTAGACATCTTAGAGCTGGTCAAAGCTGAGAAGCCTCTGAAGTCACTAGGTAAAAGCAAAATTTGTCTTGACATTCTTGTTCTCTTGGTAATCTTTCTGAATGACTCTATACTGAGTATTTTGAACTAAATCAGAACAGCAAAAACAAATAGAATAATGGTGAGAACATTTTCCTAGCTCCTATTTTTCTTAAATTTCTTGTAAATCTTGAAGTGTAAAGAATTCTCTGCCATGAAGTTTGTATTAAAAAAGGGGGCTCAGTAGACCACTGCAGTTTTCAGAAAATTGGGTTTTCATGGGCGATTCGAAGTGGGTAATACTTTAAGATAGTTTTTTTATTGTCATGGACTGTGTATAAGTAGAGGTATTCAAAGATTCAGAGAAGTCTCGTGTCTTACCTTAGACCATCCAGATGCCCTTCTATTAGGTAAGATTTTTTTAAGCTACCCCAGAAAAAGCACTTTTATTTAATCATCCAGTTTATTCAAAAGTAGAACAGAGTTTTCAGTCCCTTTAGATGAGGAAATTGATAGTGCTCACAGTTTAGGAATAAAGTCTAAGAAAGAAATGGCTACAAAATATAACTGGAAAGTCAGTATTAACAGTGACAAATTCTTCTCCCTGGCCTTGACCGTCTGTCCCTTCAGATTTCTGCTATGGAAATGAAGACCTGACTTTCTCTATAAGCGAAGCCATTAAGCTTTGCGTTACCGTGGTGGCCTACGCTCCTGAGTCATTCAGAAGGTAACTGCAGCCTTTTCTTCTGTGCCTTGAAATGAGTAAATATGGTGAAGAAAATAAAATTGACCACAAAGGGTTATGTGTGCTAATATTAACCTGTAACTTTCTGGCAAGTATGTTTGCAAAAACTAAATCTGGGAAATCTGTCATAGCAGAGATTATGAAAAATATAGTATATCTTTATTAATTTGAAATCCCCTGATTTGGAATTTGTGCAGCAGCTAAGATGTTTAGTCTTGTTTAGAAAATATCATCCTCACATGTGATATAAATTAATAGCAAATAAAATTTTAGGACAGACATTTAAACTATTTGAGAAAACTCCTTTCAAGGAGCAGTAAGAACTTCTGCCAAAGAGCAGGAAGATAAGTCATGTTTGTCATTTTGCCAAGTGCAAGGAATCCAAAGGTCTCACATAGAGAGTGTCATTCCAGTTCTAGGACGTTGGCTCTCATCTGATATATGTGTACAGTGATATGCAGAATGAAAATCAGTCTCATCTCTCTATGAAAATAGGTCTTCTAAAGGCAGAGACAATAATTCAAATGAATTGTGAATAGCCCCCTTTTATGTAATGTACATGCTTAAAAATAAGAATTGCATTCCTTCAAAATGTTCCATAATTCTGGCCTAACTAACCCTTTGGCCTTCCCTTCTTTTCTCCAGTTACATCAACAATAGACAATCTCTCTCTTACAACTTCTCAATCTAGTC
Source organism: Vicugna pacos (assembly GCF_048564905.1). Lineage (NCBI taxonomy): Eukaryota > Metazoa > Chordata > Mammalia > Artiodactyla > Camelidae > Vicugna > Vicugna pacos. The sequence continues at coordinate 63,300,741 of NC_132991.1, read as the reverse complement.
TGATTTTTTTCTCATAATACATAACCTAGAAACAAAGCAGTACATTTTGCCTTATTCTTGGTATATCTGTATATATCTTCCAATGTCCAATATAATGCTGTAGTCCATAGAAGATATAACAGTAAAAATGTATAGAATGAACAAATCAGATAACAGCCAACTGTTTCCATTTTCCTATTTCTCTCATTTGTTATTTCTTTATGCATAGTCCTTTGTGGTCAGAAAATATTTTGAAAGAAAATAAAGATTAGTCATAAACATCTCACAGCTTTTGCCTCAACTTTCTCACTTTACAGAGAAAGATGGGTTGATAAATTGTTCCAGAGTATTGCTCCTTATTAAGACTGCCTTATCTAAGCAGGTTAGCATCTTCCTGATATAAATTCAAGAAATTGAGACTACAGATTCCTGTCACATAAAGAACAAGAATATAAATCTTTTCTGAGTATTACGTCAGTTCCAGGATGCTGACCCTGATCTAACCCTGAAAATAAGATATAGTGACATACTTGGGGTGTAAAGATTGGGCTTACAGATTTACACATTACTTAGAATTCTTAATTCTCTTTCTGATCAAATCTCATCATCAATTTTTCACATTCCTCCTTAATTCTACTTTTGGTTTTCAATTAGTGTAGAAAAACATTGACCCATATTGCAACTATACTATTTTAATCCAGTGGGTATTTTAACTCTAAGGATATGTTGACTATGACTTTATAAATATAAAAACCTTAATCATAATTATGCCTACAGTGATCAATGTTCATTAAGGGGTAATTGTCTAATTTCTCTATGCCACTTTAATTCCTTGATCAGTTATTTTATGTTGCAAATAAGCCATTTTCAACTTTTTATTTTCATTTTATCAAAATTCTTTTCATTGATACTTAACCTGGCAGGGGAGTCACCATGATCATGAAGGTGGCTTTCCCAGGGTGAGGCTTATCCATTGCACTCTGGGTGTACTGACCCCTGCGATTTCCCCAAATGCAGGAAACTTGACTGCATGACTTGTGCTAGTGGGGGACTACTTTTGCACTTTCCCCTAATCTAAAAACAAACAAACAAAAAAACTAAAAAACCCCCCAAAAACAAAAACCAAAGTTCTTTTCACTGAGATTATTTTCTTTCCATGTAAAATTTATAATAAAGATTAAAGTCATCAATTAGGTTTTGGGGAAGGACTGATTTTGTTTTGGTCTATATCAAACTTTGCCAATTAGAGTTTCTGTCATTTTGAGCTTTTGTGTTTTGGGTTTTGATCATTATACCTGCCTGGTTCCCCAAGTCGTATTTCAGTGTTGCCTGCAAGATATAGTTTCTCTATTAGATCAATTTATTCAGTAACAAATTCTCCTCAGTGATGTTTTAACCATTGTCAGTTTTATTTGATGCTGAAAATTCTCTTAGTTATTATGAATTGAACAAAAGACTGGGATTTTGTATTTTTTAAAGTAATCTATGAAAAAAGCAATGGACAGCCTGTTAGATATTCCCAGACTGCTTTATTATTAAGGATCAATCTTATGCTGTAACACCGTTGTTAATAGTCTTCCATCAGTTTGCATATAATGTACCATCTCTGCACACACCACTGGGAGATAGCAAATGGTAGGGTCAGATCATCCTGATCTTGAGTAGAGTGACCTCTGCACCATCTTCACAGTACATTTCCCCATCTGCCCATGACAAATAATCTCTCCTGCCTCTGCTTCTATAGCAATTAATTTTTGTAGTTTTTACTTCTGAAATTTTGTTGTTTAGCTGTCTTGAGGTGCTAGGTCAATTCACCTTACCTCATCCTGCCTCTTACCACCATGTGTGTAAACAGAAGGAGTCACCTGAAGAAGATACATAATGTTTCTTTTGGCCACAACCTCTGGTGCAATTCCCTGCTCTCCTTCCTGAGCTGCACACCGCAGGCTTCTTGAGGATTTTATTTATTCTTTCTCAGAAACTCCTGAGATGGTGTTAGTCTTTTAAGTGTTGAGGTTTCTGAGAGGAGCCAATGATGAGTCCCCTCTCTCTTGCCCATGTTCTAAAAAAATGAAGGAAGACAAGGAGCGAGGCAAAAGGGAGGTTGGTCATATCACCTTTATTACTGAGAAAGCCTAAGTAGCAGAATCAAGCTTGAAACAGGACCTCCCTGAAAACTCACAGCATGGCGGAGGAAAGCCCTGTTGGCAAGCCTTTCCAGGAAAAAGGAAAGGGCTGAGCTGATTGTATATATCTTTATCAATTTGCCCCTCAGGTAAGTCCTTCCCACTCCTCCAGAGCAGAATGAGTAAAAGGGCGAACAGGAACCAGGATTTATATGAACTGAACTCTCTCTCCTGGAAGGAAACATGAGGAATGAGTGAAAAATGCCACCTGCACCCCCAACGTTTCCAGTTCTTTTTGTCTTAAACAATGAGGATTATACGTTATGCCTGTGGTCAACCAGGAGTGTGACTTCAGCCCTCAGGAGACCGAATCTACCCTCTATCATGATGTTCCTCGTCCCGCTTTCCCTAGGCTCCTCCTACAATATCACAGCTCATAAAAGACTCAAAAATGGATTGAAACTCTGCATTAACTCCATGTCCACTCAATTCCTGAATATAAAAATAGTCCCTAGGCAGGGGGTGGGAAGGGACAGATTGGGATTTTAAAATGTAGAATAGATAAACAATACTGTGTAGCACAGGGAAATATATACAAGATCTTGTGGTAGCTCACAGAGAAAAAAAATGTGACAATGAATATATGTATGTTCATGTATAACTGAAAAATTATGCTCTACATTGGAATTTGACACAACATTGTAAAATGACTACTACTCAATAAAAAATGTTAAAATAAAAAAATAAAATAAAACACACACACATACAAAATAGTCCCTATCCTATTTTCCCTTCCAAGTGTGTCCAGTGCCACGTTAATAGGGTGTATCAGAGATTCTGCACTGAGATTAAGGGGTAATACTAAGATGATGCAATAATAAAATGCATAAAGATCCTCTAATATTAAAATGCTAATGACACAGAACCCCCAAATTTGACTAAAAAGTCCTCCCATTATCAAATTCCCAATGAGACACAAAAGACTCTTTCAAGTGAAAATCAAACACATTGGAATCAAAAGAAATTAGAATTCACAACGAAATTCCCCTGTCGTTGTGAGTTAAAAGCCAAAGTCAATACTGTTAAATTGAAATTTTTGAAGAGTCTTCCCTAATACCCTATTCTGCTGTAAGCCAGAGGCGTTCTTAATTCCCGGGTGGAGTTGGAGGCTCTTAAACAGTTGTTCCCTGATAGCTTTTACAGGAATAAGTTCAACTCTTACAAGATTCAATATTTGTAACACCAAGTCTCTGTTGTACCCCTAAATGTGATATGATCCACAAAAGTAGGATGTAAAATGTCACCTTGGTTTTCTTTCTGTTGATTAAAGTCTTCAGATGCTGATGGTCTTGGAAGCTTTAGTGCCATGTTACCTCCAAAAGCTAAAGAGGCAGACATCACAAGTGGAGACGGTACCTGCTGCCCGGGAGGAGATCGCGGCCACGGCTGCCCTTGCGACGTCCCTGCAGGCTCTTTTATACAGTGTGGAGGTCCTCACCAGGTAATCCCACTGGCAGAAATATCCACAGCCAGAAACTGTATGTACCCACCAAAAAGCAGAAAAAAATGGAGTGGCAAAAAAAATTTCTAAAACCCAGTTTTTATTTACGGATAACTTACCCAAACTCAGCCCTTTATAGCTTAAAACTACAAACATTCCCTATGTTAGTTACATAAATAGTGCTAAGTACTCTGAGTAATAATAATAATAATAGTAACTATTATTATTTTTCTACCATGATTACTAATCACACATTTGCATGTAATTTGCTGAGCTTCTGTGGCAGCTTCTGTGCCAGCAGTGAGCAAATCTTTTGTAAAAAGGCCAATTTAGTGAATATGAAAATGTGATCCAGATTTTAATAAAATAAGCTCTTTTATGAGACATGAAATGTCTGCCATTCCAACTCAGCATTCTTTTGTTATTTTACTGTCTGTAAGGAGTTGGGGTTTCTTACTTTCATTTCAGAAGCTATGTAACAAAGATAAACTACAGAATTTTGTTCTAATGCTGTAATTAACAGATTTTCCTTGGGACCAGGCTCAGGAGTGCTGAGACAGAGGGCTGAGGGATTTGGGAATGGAAAGGTCAGTTGACACCAGGGTTCAGCCCTGAACAAAGTTCCAGGAATTTAGTTAGTCCTGTCACAAGATTCTTGGGTGGAGAAGTGGGGGAATTAAACTGCCAGGGAAGGCATGTACAGGAGGCATGTACAAAAGATGGAGTGAGAGGAGTCGGGACAGTAGATGCAGGAAACTATGTAAATGGTTGCCTTTCCTTCTCCGTTCTCATCTAAAATTAGCTGGAAGGTGACATTCCTCCACAGGGGTGGACATGGGGAAGCCTTCTTTCTGCCCTGGTGTCCATCCTGTTTGGCCATATCCTTAGCCTACAATTCCATGATTTACTCCCACCAAAGGTGCCCACTTCCTCAGCCCCATCTTGCTCTGCCGGTGAGGGGGCTAGGTGAAATCCGTTGGTTCAGGGAGGACTGTTTCAGCATGCAGCAGCAGTTAGACAGGGAGTGAGACTGTCGCTCATTAAATTCAATGTATGTTTAGTTTCTAATCTTGAGCTACATTGCCAACCTCGGCAAGTAGAATACAGCCCCAAAGCCTTGGGTCAACTATCTATTGAAGTGCCCGAGTGCATCTAAACTGAAGAAATGGGAAGCAGTGGGACAGGGAGCCATGATGAATTGCCTCATCCAATGGGAAACAGTCCCCAGTACATTGACGATGATTTCCTGAGAGTCCGAGGTAGGAGAAGATCCTAAAGAGAAACACGTGACTTTCACTCTTTCTTCTCATCCACCTGGTTACATCACTAGTGCCTTCCTGTGACCAGAGGAGAGAAGAGCAGACCATTCTCCTAAATGTCACTTGATATTTCTATTTATAGACACAATATTGATGCTTTCTACTCCCTTGTACAGTAAGTCAATTAGCTTATCCAAAATTGACTTACCCAAAATTCCACAAAGAGTTATGGAGGGAGCTCTGGCATTTAAAATTCTGTAGCCTTAAATATTCCAGCCTATTTAATACTCTTTTGATGGAGGGGAAGACTAGTCTCATTATTTGGTTATAATTATTCACAACAAAATTGGCTTCGTTGTTTTTACAAAAAGAAGAGAATACCACTTCACTTTCACAGCCCTAATTTATGTAGCTCACGGAAAAAAAAAAAACCTACTTATAAATAAATAATTATATTTCAAGTGTCTCAGTATGAGTTTCTATTGTTGCATAACACATTCCCATAAACTGAGAGACTCAAAACAGAACACATTTATTATCTCAGAGGTCTGTAGGCCAGAAATCGAGCAAGCTCAGCTGGTTCCTCTGACAGGGTCTCACAAGGTCAAAATCAAGATGTCATTCAGTCTGGGCTCTTATCTGAAGTTCCTGGGGAAAAATCCACTTCCGAGATCATTCAGGTTTGGGGCAGAATCCAACACCAGTCAGATTCAGGTCTGAGGTTCCCTTTCCTTCCTGGCAGTCAGCCAGGGGCCACTCTGCTGCCAGAAGACACCTGTTTCCCTTCTCACACGGCTCCAGATCTACCAGCAGTGGTGCCCTGAGTCCCTCTCAGACTTCACATCTGTCTGCCCCTAGTGAGAGTCAGCTCTGTGCTTTTTAAGGGTTGGAAATGAGATGAGGTCTGCCCGGATCATCTCCTTTCTGCCAATATAATGTAGCTTAATCACGGGAGCAATGCCAGGGTGGGAAGTTCTCAGGGCCATCTTTAAATGCCGCCTACCACCACGAAGGCACAGGAAGGGAAGGTCTGGTGTGATTTTTTTTTTAATTGATACTTTTTCAACACCTTAATTGTGGAATGGTTCCTGTACAGTGAACTACACATATTTCAGATGTACAATTTGATGAGTTTTGACAGAAGTATGTACCCATGAAGCCACTACCACAATCAAGATAGCTAACATGGTGTGATTTTTAAAGCCTTTCTCCCTTTCCAGCCACAACCAGCATCCAGAAGATGAGCACAACAAAAGCAAGCCTTAAAGAGCTCACACAAGCAATGGCTTTGAAAAGCTTTATCATCCGTACCATGTTGCAGACGCTGATGCAGAGGCTAAGTTTGCCTAATATTTAAAGTGAACCCTGCAGATATAAAATGAGATGGTTCAAATCTATTTCTTAGTGTGTCAATTACTGACTTATAATAGATACTAATTTACTACCTTCCCTGGGCAGTTTTAGGTATAGTTTTGTCTAGAAAAATTCTTTTACTCTTTGATAGTTTCTCAGAAAAACAGAGTGGCTGGTTATGGAGAAGGTTACCTGAATGGTACACACCCCTATCTTTCTCTTACTGTCTGGAGTGGCTAACTTCCTGGTAACTGTAGAATTTGAAAAATGAACTCTTAACTCTCAATTACTACAGACTTAGAAGTCTGATTTCATAAATGTCTGGTTTGAAGAGTCATAGTTTATTTCTATGAATAAACCAAGAAATGGGAGGACTTAAATCATGCTGAGCTTATAAACCCTTACGAATCAGTGTTCCCTTAAAAGTGCTTCCCAGAACAGAGACAGCAGAAAAGTGTGACAGAAAAACCCAAAGTCTATCTTTATAAGACTCTAAGACTAACTTAAAACTTGTGTGAGCTGCAGTAGCTTGAGGATTTCATCAGTGTTTCCACTTGTGTTGTTGTTTTGTTACTGTCATTGTCACAGGCCCATGACAGCACCACAGATGAGCAGGTGTGACCAAGGCCATAAAGGGGCCACCGCAGCCAACCACACCATGTCGTCTGGGGTGAACACCAGGTAATTCACTGGCCTTGTTCTTCCGTGGTCTCTCAGTTTCATGCAGCCTGAATCTCAGCTGTTGGGAATGAAACGAATCCTGAAAATAGTCAACACTGAGTGTGAAAATCTCCAAGGAAAAGAAAAGAAGGGGAGAGTTTAGAGTGACAGGAAAATACTGAGGCTTCTTTGAAATTCTCACCTTCATAAATGAAGAGAACTAAGCCACCTTCAAAAACTGGCATTTGTGTCTGTTTGTTTGCACAAACATGCAAGATGTTCTCTGCCTCCTGGGTGGTCTTTGAACCATTCCAGTGTTGTTTCACTGGCCTCCAAGAAAAAGCCAAATGAAACAGTAATAATCAGGAGGTGGTTTCTCATTCCAGGGCAGCTGTGCCAAGTCAGCTTTCTTTCATCTGGACAGATTTTTTGCAGACATTTCATCCACATTTTGACTTAAGTCCTTAAATGATGCTTTCACGGTCATTGACTTCATCGCCTTCCCTGTTTTGGTGTAACTCAGACACCAGCTATACTAGTTAATACTTCACCTGCTTTCTTCTGCCTGGGTTAACTCCTAAACAGTCTAAGACAAAAACAAACAAAAAGTTTAATTAGCTTCTTCCTCCAAGGAAGATTTAGGGCAAACCCAAGATCAGCTTGAGAGAAAGTTCTCCTTTCCTGGTATGGAGTAGTTAGTAGGGAGATGATAAGAAAAAACTAAGTAATTTTCTACTCTCTCTGAAGCATACTTTTAAGTGTGTATTGTTAATTGTGTAAAGTAAATTCCCTGCTTATCACATATCTATATAATAAAATAAATTCCTGACTATAAATTATCTGGTACGATAGTGTTAACTCAGGCCTCAATTTCTCACGTTAAGGAAAAATGACTATGTGGGTCTTAAATAATGAATGTAAGTGATATTTAGGGTCTTCTCTAAGCACATGGGGCCAGGTTCAACTACGAGATGAAAGATGCAGAGAGAAAGTGGGCTTCTAAAGTCCTGTTATCAAATCAGTCATAAAGCAGCCAGTCTCTAGAACTAAAAGGAAGTCAGCCATAGTTCTTCCTCTGATCACCCAAAATGTAGGACATGATGTAAAAACTATAACTTAGATTCACTTTGCCTTTGAAGTTTTCAAAAATTTCCCTCATTTGACCACATCCCATGGGTTTGTGGATGTTTTTACAATGCCTTTCTTTCTACAAATTAAGTGGCAATGGAACAGCGTTCATGGCAGCTATAATTTCAGCGTATGTGGTTGCCAAATGAAAGAGTAAGATTTTGTATTTCAGGATTAGCATGTGTGGATTGGTGAGCTTATCAAAATGTGTAGCTTCAAAGGCTTTTGCTAGGAAAAATCTTTAAGAGACCCCACCACAGGGCCCCTGTTCTCGCTCTGATAGTCATGCAGACTTTTTTCTGACTCCCAGGTACCAGGAACAGGGCGCCAAACTGCACTTTATCAGGTACTGAAAGACAGCCCTAATTTCATACTAATTCTGCTATCTTGTGATGATTTGCCTTGTGAGCTGGGTTATGGTTCCATTAGATTGCATTTCATCCCCACATGTCGTTCTACTTTGGGGTACATCCTCAAGAAATGGCTAATGTAAAGCCACTACCATTTGGGGTGACCATCTCTTCTAGGGTGATGCACTTTCTTCAGCTTTCTAATGAGGTTCTCCTAGGCCCCACCCAGTGCTGATTTGCTAACTTATATATAATATAAGGAATCATATTTCTCTGCCGTGTGGTACTCTCCTCTCACAGTTGCCCCCCCACGCACCTTTCCAGACCCCCAGTTAACCTTCTGTAAATCCCCAGAGAAAACCTGCACTTACTGGAGGAAGGGCAGGGCCTTCCCAGAGAGGAACTGGATGAAAGGATTGCTCGGGAGGAGTTCCGAAGACCCCGGGAGTCGCTGCTGAACATCTGCACGGAGTTCTACAAGCACTGCGGGCCCAGGCTGAAGATCTTGCAAAACTTGGCCGGGGAGCCACGGGTCACTGCCCTGGAGTTGCTGGATGTGAAGTCCCACATGAGGTACTGCCCTCATTTTCTCTGCCTCTAAGTGTGGACACAGCTTGGGCTGGATGTCTGAAGGAGGTTGGGGTGTGGTGGGGGGCAGTGGAGTAGAGATGGGGCAGAATAAGAACATGGAGTTGGTTGAAATTGACTGGTTTCCTGTGGCTTGGATGCAGGGCCCTCTGGGAAAGTATGTTAAGTCTGTGAAAAAGGATCTCAGCATGGACAGGGGGCAATGCTCTTAAAGACGGAAAAGCCCAGGCAATGTATTTGCTCCTCAATAAAAGAGAGTGAAAGGGAAATTCCATCACCTAATTCTTGGGGAAGTAGCCTTCTTCCAAGTTCTATTTCCTGCCCAGATTCTAATTTTTCGAAAGAATCCAATGTCTCCTTTCTCTTATTTTACACTAAAAATGCACTGCTACTTTCTGCTCGAGGGCTTCCCCTGCCTCTACATGACCCAAGGATGCTCTGATTAAGTTGGCAGGAAAGGAACAGTTTTAACTTGAAGCCACATTTTGCTCGAGTCTGAGCTCCCTTTTACATGCACTGGATGTAACAGCCTTCCAATGTCTCAAAACAGTGTCCTGGTAAAAATTCTGCCCTAGATGAGGCCAGTCATGAATTTAAAATTTTTTACTCCTGGTGTGTCAGGGAGAGGCCCCAGAATTACATCTCTGTGCACTCATATTTCCTTCTTCCTATGGAGACGTTATTTCACTTGTTATTCCAACTATAAAGTCTGTGTCTGTATTTTCAAATTCCTAAAAGGAACATGATTCCAGAGGATCTTCTATTTAGCTTTGTAACCGTCTGTAAAAGGTCATAAAAATTCCTTGAAAGGAAAATTCCATGGGCATCAAAATGTTCACTTGGAGAGTTTAGTGTAACTGTAAAGCTAAAGGTAGGCTTAGGTTCTAGCCTTTCAGAAATTACATTGCAATTTAAAGACACCAGTTTCCTAATTATTAACTCTCTTTTTTTTTCCCCTTAAAATTATCTCTTGAAAAATTTAGAAAATACTAAGTGAGGGAAAATGTGTGGAAAACACAGGCTTTTTCTCTTCCAGACTGATTTCACATCCTCTGAGTTGTTGGCACACAGCCAGAGCTCCAGGGCTTCGCATGTGTTCACACTCCCTGCCGTGCTGTGATGGGGGAGAGCTTATTTTACCCTGAGAATCTCAGTTCCTACACTGGGGAAGGGGAGGAAAGTTTGGAGTATTACGCTCCTGTTGCCATAGTAACTCAGTGCTCTGTTCAGGCCATCTCCTCTCCTTTCCTACTGATGATCATGGCTAGCTGACCTAAGTCACCCAGAGTCAGAGAATCACTACTACCAACAGACATTTTGTAGGAGAAAGGGGGAGAGATTTCTAAAAGACGGGAGAGAGAGAGAGAGAGAAGGAGAGTCAGAGAGAGAGAGAGAGATCATGATCATGAGTTAGTAACTGTCCTACAACTTGTCCATCTGTATCTACCATCCTTAAGGCATTTGGAGGGAGGGGAGAGCATGTCAGAGGGGCCTGGAGGTCCCTCTAGAGGTCAAACCCTGTAAAGGTTAAATGAGCCCATGTAGTTTAAATGATTGAGCTCTGTGCCTGGCACTGGTCTAGGGCTCAATAGATACTAATGCTAATGAGAAATACCCAAATACTATGATGACACTGGGGATGTAAAATAAAACTCTGGTCCTCAACATGATCACAGCCCAATACAAGAAGCATACATGAGAATATAACTATAACTTACAGATATAGAAGACAAACTATGGTAACAAACAAAGGGCCAGGAAGGATACATTAGGGGTTGGGGATTAACAGACACACATTACTATACATAAAATGGATAAACAAAGAGGACCTAATGTATAGTACAGGGAACTATATTCAATTTCTTCTAATAACATAGAATGGAAAAGAATCTGAAAATATGTATGTATGTGTATGCATAACTGCATCACTTTGCTGTACACCTGAAACTAACATTGTAAATCAGCTACCACTCAGTAAAAAAAAATTTTTGAAGAATATAATGCCGTGTTGCAAGTACTATATATCACATGTGTATATATGTATTTATTATTTCACCAAGTTACTTGAGGCAACTTAGAAAATTGTATGATACAAAGGAATGCAATTTACAAATTAAGAGTCGGAACAATGTGAAAAAACTTAGCAGGAAAGTAATTTTGTTTATGGTGAGAGCACAGGAAATCTATATGATTTAATCATTATGGATGCTATTCATGAACTATAAATTTTACTTTGAGCTTTTGAGTTATCAAAGCAATGAGGGGGAAAGGACCAATAACAAAATCATAGTATTGAGAAGATAAAAACAACTAGTTTTTTGGTAAACCATTACCGTTTTTAAATATGAAGAAAAAGAAATATCTCCTAGTTGGCATTGGTTAAAAGGAAAGAGGAGTGTGACAAACAGCACCCTCAACAACGTCCCCATAGAGATCAAGGGCCAGTGTCACATGGCTGATGCCTGTCACTGCTGAGAGTTCCAGATGTCATAATGCAATTCAGCAAGAGGAGCCTCTACAGAGACAGGATAATGTCTTTCTATAGAACAGTTATTTCATGGCCTGGAGCTATAGGGAGGTAGGCAAAATTTTTACTGCCAGGGATATTAAGACTAAATGCCCTCTATTCATGCAATTTCTTTCAGTAAGCTTTCAGTAAAAATAGACCTGCCATGTTCTCTTTCCAAACAGTTTGCTGAGTGCGGACAGTTCCAAATACTTTTATCCTATGCCAAGCAAAGGGTATAATTAAGGTTTTCTTTTATAAATTAAGTACACATTTGGATATATGTAGAAGTCAGAGCTAAATATATAAATTTTAGAACTGTGGGCATATGGGTGGTATTTAAAGCCATAGGAATGGACAATATTAATCAAGGAGAGAGGACTGATTTAAAAAAAAAAAGAAATGGGATGATATAAAAGATAGAAGAGATATTTGCAAGGACTACTTGATTTGAGTCAAAGAGCCAAGAAGGAGTGTTGAAGAAATCTGTACCCCTGCATTTGCAGAATATATGGTTGACTGCAAGGCTCTCAAGGAAGATATTCTTGATTAGATAGTTTCTACCCTAAGGGAATTTATTGGCGCATTTGCCCCACCCAGAGCTGCCAAAGCAGCAGTATAGCAGGGTAGCAAGATCTGCAAATTTATTTTCTCTTTCTCCCTCTCCTTCTCAGTGGGAAAAATCCCTGTGTTCTCACGATTATTCATGTGCTAGTACAGCAAAGACTGTATTAAAGGAACTTTTTGTGTTATGCCCAAAGCAAATTCATTTTGTAACATGACCAGGGATGAGAGAAATTCGGTTAGTAATCCATAAAATGACTCTTAAGTATTGTTTTCAAGCTTAAAATGGATCAGTCATTTCTCCAGCACTTCTTAAGGTTACCTACAAACTAATAAGGGAAAAGAAATACGTGTGTGTAGATTTATCTGTCAAGCAGCCTGAGAAGTGAAGAATTATTTTCCGCAGGGCACATTTGTGAGAAAGATAAACAAAAGACTGTGAAACACACAAACACACACACACACACACACACACACACAATTTCCAGAAGGACAATGTAAACGTTGGGTCTGGAGGGAGGATAAGGGGGGATGAGGAGACAACAAGTGTTACTTGATAATGAAGGGTTGCCAGGGAGAAGACGGATTGAATTCAGGCTTCCAGATGAAGCCTCGTAGGAAAAAGCTCTGGGAATTGGGGGACCTAATACAAGGAGAGCTTTTCACAGTGTGGACCCCCATAGATGGAATGAGCCACCTTGTGCAGTGGCAAATTCTCCATCCGTGGCGCTGGTCAGATGGAGCAATTGTGGAGCAATCTAAGTATTAGAGAGGAGGGGGCTTGGCTCTGATTCCTAAACCAGAGTGCCTGTCAGAATCACCCGGGCAGCTCTTAAACTGTAGATCTTTTCAAGCATTTATCCTGTCTCTTTTGGAATAATCAAAAGACAATTTCTCCTTATTGAAATGCTATAGTTAATAGTTAAAACATGAAAAAAGGAGTGATACACTATTTCCACTGTACTACTTCCCAGTGAGTTAATGAATCTGCCACAGTGATCGCTAGTGGTGGCTGACATCCTAAAAAGAGTGACAACTAGGAATCACGTGCCTGCTGATGAAAGTACGTATCACCTATGAAGTGCACGTGCCAGAAAATCAGATCTAATCTGATCGAACCCCTGAACATGACTACCAGCTGAATTAGATATAGGGGCAATGGGATAAATAAATAAAAGACACCATGGAGATCCAATCAGCAAAATCCAGAATGTGGGAAATGCTACACATTAAACAGCTAAATTTCTCCAACAAATAAATTACTAGATGTCAAAAAAGAAAAAAAACCAAAAACAGAAGAGGGGGAGGGGGGAAACTACCAATTGAAAAGACTTAAGAGAGATATCAGTCAATTGAAATATGTGGGACTTAGTTTGTCCTAATTTGCTTTTTTTTTAAACATTTATTTTAAAATTACGAGATAATGTGTCAGAATGTTTGTAGTTCAGGGAGTTGGTGTGTTGGAAGGAGAGTGATTAGCATGATGCTGTGTGGGACAATTCCCATGGTGGCATTCTAAGCTTATTCTTTAAAAACCAAACAAAATGTTTTAGGTTGGCGGAAATAGCCCACTCCCTTCTGAAGCTGGCACCATACGACACCCAGACCATGGAGAGCCGGGGGCTGCGGCGCTACATCATGGAGATGCTGCCCATTACTGACTGGACGGCCGAGGCAGTGAGGCCGGCCCTCATCCTCATTCTAAAGAGATTGGATAGAATGTTCAACAAAATTCATAAGATGCCTACTTTGAGGTGAGGAGGCCTCCTAGTCAGCTGTTGATATTACAAGCCTCAGACTTAAAGTTTGTCATTTTTTAAGGTGGTGGATCAATCTGGAGTTGAATGAATGACTTGCGAGTGTTCTGTTACGTATGCATAGATAGTCAGGTGTACAAATGCATAAGCAGCAACGTCTATATTTTGAGGAAATAACATATTCTTTAAAAATATGTATCTTGAAAAATCTGTTCATTTCTTAGCTATCATATTTCTTATCTGACACACATCAGAAATTCAGTGTGAACCCTTCAATTCCAGGACATACCTTCTACATTACACAAATAAGGAGAGAAGAAAAATTAATTTCATGTTCAGAAAACAGGTATTTAACATAGTATTTTAGGTACCAGTTTAGAGAAATGCCAGGCTTTACAATAATCAGCCAAGCAGCAGCTAAAGGGATCTCAGGGTTGGTAACAGATGACTCATTTTCACCTTTTTACTTAATTCAAGTGGTACTAAATGAATGTTATTACCACTTGATCTCCACTCAGTGGCCTGAAATACCCATTAGTAACCTTTCTATGAGCAGATGCCTCTGAACCAGTCTACCTGGAGATCTGAGCCCAGTTTGGAAACCTATAGGCACCATGAGCAGATAGTTCAATTGATAAATGCTAATAAACCCACATACTTGGAAATTTCAAGTTTGGGTTAGGATGGGCACTTCCTGTCCTTTTAAACAAAACCTAAAGTCAGTGCAGCTCTTGCCCAAGAGTTTGTAGAGCTTACTGTTCGATTTGTTAGAACTTTTGCAAGTTTCATCCTGTGCCTGTCTTTATTTATGTAGTCATCAGGGGGAAAAAAAGAAATTGAAAGATTTCATTCTAATAATTGATGGTTTGATGCTATATTCTTTTGTATTGTGAGGACAAATGCCTATACACTATTTCAAGGTTATTTATTTCATGGGCACGGAAATGTCTGTCCTTAAAGGACTCCTGTTTTCTTTAGTGGTCCCAATGAAACACTCGTGCCTATTGGCAAACGGCCACGAGCTTATAAATCTTACAGGGATGTGTCAGAATAACTCTGTATCTAAAAATGTTAAGCATCTTCATAGGCTGACTCATTTGTCATATAACTAAGACCATTTTTAAAGAACAGCATGCTTCCTAAAAGTAGACTTCTGGATTAATGCATCGACTCGGTCAGTGGTAGGCAGTTTTCTTGGGATGCAGGCTGTGAATTTAGAGTAGCCATGGATTTAATTTCTTCAGGTGATCTCAATTCCACAAGAGAAATGTGGACTGAACCTGTCCTGTGAGTTCCTTGGGCATCAGGGATGTCACTATGTCCTCATTTATGAGCATTTCCACTTTGTCACTATAGAAATTTCAATTAGGTAGGCAATATAAGCTTAGAAATTATTTCCAGGATAATTGGAAATAGTGTTGATCTCAGTAAAGCCCAACCTGTTTATTTAGGGGGCCACAGAAATGACCCTTTTGCTACTGAGACAAATACTTACTAAACTGTCTTTTATTACAGAAAATCCTGTGTTCATCTAGTTGGTTAGGTATACCACCATTTATACTACCATAGAAAGCAGCCCCCAAATATCACTGTTTAGGAAGACAAGAAAGAACACTTTTTAAATAGACTATTTTCAAAAATAAATAGATAGACTATTTTCCTCTAATGTCATCTTTTTGGCAGGAGTTAAGCCATATAAATCTAATTAGTTGTAATCTGGTGTAAACGCTGATGAGATCAACTGTAGTCTGATTGGAAGTTTTCAGAAACACAGCCTGTAGTCAGATTAGTTCTGTTGGGGGTGGTGACCCCGACGATGGCGTCCCTACAATCGTAGCCTCATGCTCCCTCTCAGAGCTAAACCCAGGAAACGTGAAATGCCACCCATTCATCATCTCTGTTTTTTCTTCAATAGATTTTGTCTCATTAGTCGAGTGGGGCAGGAGTGCCTATGCTACGTTTTCAGTATCCTCTTCCCTCCCCACTGTGCTCTGTACTTTTGGAAAAACATGGGTAAACTTCATCCTCTGTGAAGCACTTTGTTGTCTCAGACATCCATCCTGTCTTAGATGGCGTCAGAATCACCGTCTCATTCACTCTTTTCAGACAGTCTCCAGAAGGGAGCCATGCCGCTAATGGCTCCTATATTGTATTCCAGGCGACAGGTTGAGTGGGAGCCTGCCAGCAATTTGATTGAAGGGGTTTGTTTGACACTTCAGAGGCAGCCAATCATATCCTTCCTGCCTCACCTTAGGTCACTGATCAATGTCTGTGTCAATCTGGTGAGTAGCCAAGTGGCAATCTTCTGAAACTTTGCAAAATGTAACTCTGCTATTGACTTCTCTGAATTGAAGATTTACAGGTCAACCTACATACCTACCTATCCATGAAAACAGACGGCTCAGGTGACACTGAAAATAGTGAGGCACATTTCAAGGTGGTGTGTGGGGAGATCCAGGGGCCCACCCCTGCACAGATGGGATTTTGGTGCGCTGCTTCCCACACACTACTTTGACAGTCGACCTCTTCAAGTTGCGCTGAGAGTTGAGGGCTGCCAGTTGGAGAGTGGGGTGGTGGAGACTGCACAATTGGCTAGATGTTGAGGTAGTCTCGGGTGGGGGAGTTTAAAATACAAAGAGAATTTTTTTTTCTTTTTAGTGCAAAATGACACTGAGTTGGCCAGTCTAGGATTTATGGGAAGAAAGAAAAAAAATTTTTAATCATTTATGTAATCTCTAGAGTCTGGTCCCGACAAGGTTTTGTACAATGTGGAAACCATGGTAGAGCATTTCATTGACTAGAATCTGCTGCTTAACTAGTTGGGCAATTAACCTGTAGTTGGAATGCCTAGTGCAAATAGAGCTCTTGCCATCATCATTGTCCTCAGTATTTGCTCCATCAAAGAATGTTGACTGCATTCCTTTGAGTCCACAAGTAAGTATATCCAGTCTCCTGATTAGAGCAATTTTTGGTTCATCTCTCATTATTTACATAGTTAGTTATAAACAACATTATACAAAACCTTGCCTGAATCCAGTGTAAACATTTGATCTGACTCCAGACATTACATGCCTTCAAGAGGAGGCAGCACGGACAGATTAAAAGTAACATGTCCAACCTTCAAATTATTATTATTATTATTATTATTATTATCATCATTATCATTATTATTATTATTATTATTATTATTATTATTATTATTATTACTGAATGAGACTCCCTTACTACAGTTGCATGAAATTGCAATAGTCAAGGCTGGTCATGTGCTCTGTTTGTATTTCAGGTGATGGGAGTGGTAGGACCCTCCAGTGTTGCTGATGGATTACCCCTTCTTCATCTCAGCCCTTATCTCTCACCACCTCTGCCCTTCAGCACAGCTGTTGTCCGGCTTGTAGCGTTGCAGATACAGGTGTGACTGCCTTACCTGTTTGTCACGCTCTTTTAAGTTGCTGGTTGAGGCACCAGATCATGGTGTCCTCTTTTCTTTTTTCCTGCAATGGCTGGGCAAAATCTGTGAAACGAAAGTGTAAACATCTCCAAACTTTTACCGGTTTGGAGCTTCAGCACTGAGCTTGGTCCTAAAGTTGTGCTTCTGTAATTCTTCTTGAGATCTCAAAAATAGCAGAGTCATTTAGTCCTACCACGACCTCAGCAACCACTTCAGTCATTTAAAATGTATGCAGATTTGTTAGGGAAATAGTGGTTCACAGATAATCAGCCCACAATTGTTAATTAAAAGAGGCAGTAATATTCAAAGTCTGGCTTTAAATTATTTGCAGAAAGAATTGCCATAAAAAATTCTTTCAAATGGTATCACCAGACTTTGAATATCTTAATTTTCTTTAATGATTGTGGGTTGAATATTGCAGGTGCTTTTAAAATTATTACTCTCCCCCTTCTTTTATGTCTTAAAATTAAAATAATCATTCCCAGGGCAAAAATGTGCAGAATGCCAATTTCCCTGCCTATTTCTGTGTGTCACTAATTTTAAGAGTTGTAAATCACCAGGAAGCTCTGTGACCAATGGGAGGTATATAAACTGACCCATCTATTCTCTGACAACCAAGCTCGATGGTCCATCATCCGGAGAACGGGTAAGATGATGGAAAAGAGATTAAGCAAGCACTGTGGGTACCACACAAAAGGGAAACAATGAAATCCCTAAAGTGATAACATTTTAATAACACGTGTACAAAGATCATTTATCTCTTTCTTTATTGTCTATTGCTTTCTGGCTTGGAGAAGGCCTTATTCAGGGGTCAGAGGACTTTTAAATAATTTTCAAATGGAGCAGGTGGCAAGTTCTTCCTTTTTTTTGGTTGCTAAAATATTTATTAGGGGACATATGGAGAAACTGAAAATGGGGAAATGTGGCTATTTTAATACCAGACTATAAGTATAATAAATTTTTATTTTATATTCAAGATGTTACTGGTTTTTTTAGGTATATAGCACTCAGTTATGTCAAGCAAATGGTAAAGTATCAGTTTGGGGTGAATCTTGTATGCTGCACAGATGACAACTGAACTCCTAGTTTGCAGGTGCAGCCAGCAGGGAGTCCTGCCATGCTGTGTGAAAAAAAACAGACTGAATGGGTGAGGGGGTCAATTAATCTTTTCTTCTATTATTGCTGCACAGGCTTTAAAAGAAGATTTCCCCTTAAGCCATGTGATCTCCCCATTCACCAATCAAGAGCGAAGGGAAGGGATGCTTTTAAATCTGCTCATCCCATTTGTGCTCACAGTAGGATCTGGAAGCAAAGGTCTGATTAATTTAACTAAAGGAAACTTATCATTGTTGTTGTGTTTTCTTAAATGTCAAGCTATTATTTCTCCTTTTCCCATGAAGGTCATCACTGAAATCGATCTGAATGATATAAACAGGGTTATCTTAGAAAATAGAGCTTTTCTTTCTTTTCATTTTAGCTACCCTGGGGCAAAGCTTTCCTCTGCTCTGCTTCTTAGAAGATACATCCTATTTAAAATCATTTCAGTACATTAAAAACCAGGAGAGCATTGTTTTGAGTAAGAAAATGGTATTAACTGAAGTACAGTATGATGTGCATTGACAGGTGAATGGACTTTATAACCTGCTGACACTAGGTTTAGCAGAAATCCTTCCACTGTTATTAAATTCCAGTATGTTTTCATTCCTCTTCCTTCTTGGGGGATTTTTCTTTTAGGACAAGTTTATCTCAAATGTAAAGAGAGTGCATTATGAGTATTTGAGCAGACATTGAAGTGATAAAGCAGAGATTTGGCTGAGAACAGGGACCCTTGGGTGCTGACCACGGAGGAGACACCCAGGACCAGAAGCACGGCTTCCACTCATAGGAGGAGCTCTACTTGGTGGGGAAGACACTCGAATTTCTAGGGTTTTCTAGTTTGGAATTGGAAAGAGAGCTGAATTCTTCTGTGTCTAATGTGGAAAGTCTACCTTGTGACTTGTTTTTCTTTCCACTTCCCTCTTCCAAACTCTGCCCCTCAGATAGCCCGTGGCTGGAGCAGCCTGAGGTGCAGCTGCTGCTACAGACGGTCATTAACGTGCTCTTGCCTCCACGGATCATCAGCACGTCCAGGAGCAAGAACTTCATGTTGGAGAGCTCCCCCGCCCACTGCTCCACCCCCGGGGATGCAGGGAAGGACTTGCGCAGGGAAGGGCTGGCAGAGTCCACCAGCCAAGCAGCATACTTGGGTGGGTACTTCTTCCTTTCTCTCTCTCTCTCTCCATATATGTATAAATGTATGTATATATATATACACACATATATGTATATATACACCCTTATATATGTGTGTGTATATGTATATGCATATGTATTTATTTAGTTATGTTCCACCTAGACTCAAAAAGTATTTTTTAAGACCTCAATTCAGAGAGTATTTAAAGAAGCCTCTTGAGCAAGGATGAAGCATCACCCTCCACCTCTCCTTTCCCATTACCCTATCCCTGCTGTAACTGGGTTCTGACCCATGTAATGGTAGAAGTTGCTCCTTGGCCAGAAAGAACTCAGCCAGGGAGAAAAGACCACCCCCGCCACAGCACTGACACTCAGGAGCACTATAGCAGAAAATCTCAAAAGGAGGAAGTTGAAAAAATCTTGTAGGACGTTGTTCAATTCACCAAAGCAGACCTTGGTGTGGGGAGTATACACAATGGAAAAAAAAACAGGTCCTTGGGGTTTGGAGTGTAGTGGGATGTTTGGACTGCATTATAAGGGATGCATCTGAAAATGATGTGATTGCAAGGAGAATGAAAAATGGAAAAAAAGAAACAAGGCCACTTGTGCACAGGACCTACCCACGTGGGGTTTGGTTGCCAGAGTCAAGAGAATCTAGGGTTCAAATGAAATCTAGACTCTAGCACAGAGCCTTGCATGAGGTTTGAGACTACAGAAAGGATGACAGAGAAAGAGGTCTTAGCATGTAAGACAGGGATTGGAGGAAACACTAGGGAGTAACTATCTTCAGTTCTCTACACGCTCTGCCTTTCTAATGAAGGCGGATCCTTTGGTTACTTGGCCAGGCTATTTTAAATTTATTTCTACATTCATTTTGAGCATTTAGTGTGCAGAAGGCAGTGTTTTCTGGACTTTACACTATCATCACTTGGAATCCTCACAACTCTAAGAAGTAAATGTTCTCATTTTAGAAGGGACAAGGCCAAGGCCCAGAAAGGTTGAGTAACTTGCCTAAGGTCACACAGTTAGTAAGTGGCAGAGCCCAATTTCAGACCTTAACCATCCAGCACCAGAATCCCTGCTCATGAGCCCTTTGCTATTCTACTTATGATGGAGAGGAAGGTGGAAAGCAGAAAGGCAGACACCCAAAGAAGGCAAACAGGCACATAACAGTAGAAATGTCACCAGGGTCAGGGTAGGGATAGAGGAATGTTGCTTTTTGTTCATCTGTTTGTTTGTTTCGTTGAGGGAGAGGAATTGAGACTAGCGACTGCTGAAAAAGTGAGATTTTGAGGAGGAAGATGGGGAAGGAAGAATCTTACAACATCTCTGTCTGTGTGATATGGCATGGTTTTCCCCTAGAGATGCCCTAAATTAATGGTAAACGTGTACGTGATTCCTCAGGGCTTTAGGGAGCTGGATTTCTGTGTGTCTTCTAGATGCTGAGATGGGCCTTCAGGCAGGATGAAGAAACTCCAGGTTCCCCTGACTGCCCCATGGGAGACCCTGTGGGCAGAGCTGGTGGGGTTGGGGGCAGAGGAAGCCCCCACCACAATCTTCCACATCTTTACAATATTCTGGTTTGTTCCTGACACACTGTTGGGAAATTTTGCTTCCTGAAAATAAATACATAAATGCAGATTGTGACGTGGCTGCTGAATCTGGGAGGAAAGAGATGTTGTAAAAGAAATCCAGCAGGGTTTGGTAGTAGACATGATGTGCAAAATGGAGGCGGGGGAGGCAGGGACGATGGAGTCTTCTTTTCTGGAAGGATGCGCACACACACACATTTACTGCTTACTTGGGGAGCAGTTTAGGTTGGAGTCAGAAAGGGTGTGGGAAGGGGAAGGACTTTTTTTTAAACTTTATGCATTTCTGCATGGTTTGATTTTATATTTTGATAAGAATATATTATGCCTAAGTTTAAAAGTAAAAAAAAATATTTTAAAACGCCCGTGTTTTCGCTTAGGATATGGGTGGTATGTTAGTATAACCATAAAGCCACTATGACAGAAGTTTTAGAAAGCAAAACATTAGCCACACATCGTGTAACGCCTTCCCCTTTCAATTCTGCGAAATGCTTGGGTCTGTATTTTCCAAAATACTATTTAAAGGCACTTAAGAAAGATCTATGTACTGTCTTAATCAGAATCAAAACATGTTACCACACGAATGTCTGTCTTGATGTCAGAACAGTCTCACTGAAGAGTACATGAAAGTTTATGGAAACAGAGAGAGAGTTTAGAAATGTCAAAATTGATGCGTTGAAGGGCAGTGGATGCGGGCGGCAGGATGTGGGCGGGGTTCCTCCCAAGCACCAGTTGGACGGGCTCACCTGTCTCTTTTCCTGGTATGAAGCCCTCAAGGTGATTCTCGTCTGCTTTGAGAGGCAGCTCGGAAGCCAGTGGTACTGGCTGAGTCTCCAGGTGAAGGAGATGGCCCTGCGGAAGGTGGGAGGCCTGGCCCTGTGGGACTTCCTCGACTTCATCGTGCGGACCCGAATCCCCATCTTCGTGCTCCTGCGCCCTTTTATCCAGTGCAAGGTGTGGTGTGTGCTTCTCCTCCGGGGAGTGACACGTCCCGGGAACGTGCTGCTGTCCAGATTAAGGCAGGATTACAGCAGCATTGCTGGGGGGAACGTGTTACAGCTAGTCAGTAGGACCAGCTAATACCATGCTTGATGAAAAAGACAGCCCAAACAAGTGTCCCAGGGGATAAAACTTCATGTTAGAAGAACTTTCACTTAGGGGAGTGGGTATAGCTCAGTGGTAGAACACATGCTTAGCATGCACAAGATCCTGGGTTCAATCACCAGTACCTCCATTTAAAAAACAAACAAAAAGACAAAAAAAAAAAAAACCCTCACAGTAAGAGCTTAACTAAAGTCTATGGAACTTTGCCCTCTTCCCATTTTTCCCCCAACCCAGAAAAAGAGATTGACCCAATGGAATGATCTGAAGAATGGTCTCCTTTCTTTAGTGGTATGACTGAGATCGGATTTTAAATAAACTTGAAAAAAATGGGATAGTTAAAGCATGTTTTTCCCTGGGATTCCTAAGTATTCATCTACTTTCATTCTTTCCATGCTCTAATTTCCTGGGGCAGTGATTCAAAACAGTGTATTGGGTAAGCACTTTCTAAGCACTGTTCTAAGAACTTCATAAGCACTACTTTATCAAATCCTCACAACCAACTATGAAATGATGCAATAATCAGCCCATTTTACAGACAGGAAAACTGAGGACCTGAGAATCTATGCCTTCCTTTCAGCTTCTGGCCCAACCAGCAGAAAATCATGAAGAGCTTTCTGCCCGACAACATATTGCTGACCAGCTGGAGCGGCGTTTCATCCCACGCCCTCTGTGTAAGAGCTCCCTCATTGCTGAGTTCAACAATGAACTCAAAATTCTAAAAGAGGCAGTTCACAGTGGGTCAGGTGAGTATGCGTGGGGTATTTTGAATCTGTTTGACTAATAGAACTTACAACCTACCAATGTTTCTGTCCAGGTCACTGCTCTCTTTGGAACCAAGTGTGAGTTAGCCACTTCAGTACAACTGGTAGATTTCATCGCTGTCAACAACAAAACACATCAAAGGAGTATCATAAGAGTTTAATTTACTCCTTTTCTAAACATTTTTTAATCATGTCAGTGGTTAAGCTTTTTCTCAAATATTTAATTGTAAAAAAATACTTAAATTCTTACTTCATTTCCTTTTCGAAAAGGGGACTCAAATTCAGTGAACATCTATTATAGGATAGATTATTTCATAGATGTTATTTAATTTAACCCACACTAATACCTGCAAGATGCATAACTGAACGTCTACTTATAGAATGAGGAAATTGAGGCTCAATAGAGGATTAATAACTTACACACATAGACAGTGGCACCAGTGATGGGACTTAAAACCAGGTCTGTATGACTGATTATAAAGTCCTTGACTTCACACAAATTGGAGGGAGAGAGGGTTGAATCAAAACTGGCAAGCTAGGAGGTACTTCCTTTACATTGTTCAAAAAATTTTCTTTGGGAGTGCATTGTTTACTTTTATAATTAACACTAACTGCAGGCTACTGATGAAAAAAAATAAATCATTATCTGCCATTAGAGGGCAGTCATTACCCATAAGTAGAATATTATTATCTGATGGCTTTTTTTTTTGTCTAAAACTTTTATTGTTGTTTGCAATGAAGTAAAGACAAAGAAATTGACAAGTATAATCTTGGTGTAATCTATACAGTGCCATTCAAGTACTCTGCCTTATAATAAAATTATCTAACATAGAACCAAGGGGGTATTTTATAAGTTGTAATTTCCAGAAAAGGGGAATAAGAACTCAGTTTGAAGTATGTATTCTGATTCTGATTGTGAGGTTCCTATCAGACAATGAATTTATTACTTCTTTATGCTTTTGTCAGGTAAAGTATATTTCTCAGTGAAATTGACCAAGTTGGAAGCTACAATTCAGGTCAAAATTAATTTGCATTTCGCCAGCCTTGGAAAATGAAATTGAAAACAGAGAGAGGGAGCAACATCCAAGCATTTTACATTGTTAGAGATACGCTCCTTGCAATAAAACTATTAAATTATAAGTACATTAGTGGCCAATTTTTTTTTTTTAACGTTTTCACTTCTATTTGCTATTTTGTTCTGAAGATCATCTATCTGGGACACACTCTTTTGCTGACCTTTCCTTAAGAAAAATACACGTTGTCAGAGAGAAGTTTGAAGCTTGCACTTGTTTTCTTTCAAGATCCTTACCATAGATTTCCTTTGGTCTCTCCATCCCACTAGCCTACCAAGGGAAGACATCCATCAGCACTGTGGGCACCTCCACCTCCGCTTACCGCCTGAGCCTGGCCACCATGTCCCGCTCCAACACGGGCACCGGCACTGTCTGGGAGCAGGACAGTGAGCCGTCCCAGCAGGCTTCACAGGACACCCTGAGTCGAACCGATGAGGAAGATGAGGAAAGTAGGTCATCCTGCAGAATTTGGCGGGGGCAGGGAGGGATGGTTAGGGGCTGGGGAGGTCGTGTGTGATATAGCTTGGCCATGTGAATGAGGACTTGGGAAGGATTTCTGCTTTTGTGACCTTTTTGGTTCTGATCCCCCCTGGTCATTTTTACAAAAAGGATTTAAAATGGAATTGTGACAGATCCCATGATTTCTAATGCCTGCTTTTCTATAAATTCTTTGATATCCTTGGTCATTTAGTAGGAGTTGGGTAGACCATCTTGCTTAGGTCAGTCAACACTTAATGACCCAGTTGGGCAAGAAAAGTGAGCAATGCGTATGCTCATGACTTGGAAAAGACTAGTCGTCTGTATTATCTAGAATGTAAACCAGAAGACTGTCTCGGGGCATATAACCCAATTTGAGTTTAAAATGTCCCCAGTAACAGCCCAGGAGCTTCTAATGCATATGCTTAAGATTTGATGTAATGAAATGAGGGGAAATCCTGTCAAGAACACACTTCCATATATATGCATAATAGTTTTAAAAGAAAGTGTCCATTAAACACCACTGTCGTATAATGTTTTCTTAATTGTATCAATTATTTTCCGATTGTGTTTTTAAAATATTTTATTTAAAAAAAATTTTAAAGACCTAATTAAGGACACTCTGGTATAAGATTTATAGCAAAGTGTGCTGTCAATGCCTTATGAAAACAAAATCTGGATCTTCACTCAGAGCCTCTCCATACGAAATAACAACAAAAAGCCCCACTCTGAACTAAATTAAATAGAGTTGAGGTTGGAATTTTAATTAACTAGGATGAATGAAGGTATTTTAACACCCTACTGCAGTTGGATGTGTAGGAGAGGGAAAGAAATAACTGCTTTGTCAAAATGCACATCAATTATATTTCCGGATTTAGCTTCAGAACTAAGTAGATAACAAAATGATAATCATATTGTTCTGCACCTGACTTACGCACTTGTTTCTAAATCACCCTGGTCATTGCTCATGGAAATAACCCTAAAATTGTAATTAGGAAAATCTTGAAAAATCTTGACCAAAAGAAAAACAAAATGAGACAGACAAGGATCAGCAGTTAGAATATTTATTAAGTCCTCGTAATAATCTAGAACTTAAAGTAATATCCATTTTCCTTTAATGCTTCAAGTAATCTCTCCTAGCAATTTTTTTAAATGATGACAAATGATAACAACCTCTCTTTAATAGAGCTAAATATATTTTGCAGGTAACTTTATAAATACGTAGATGACCTAGCCAGTAGAAAGAGCTAGGGAAGGAAAGTACAGAAGAAATAAACAGAGATATCATTTACCAAATGCCAACACACACACATGCACACACACACTGACACATGGAAGTTTTTGCTACTATCTCTGCTCTCAGACATTACAGCCGTCCCAATGAACGAAAGGTTGCTAACACATGGTGTGGTGTGATTGTGATGTGGGTGTGTATTCATTTACTAGGTGGGGTATGAAAGCTAGAAGGTTGACATCTTTGAATTAAACAATTTTCCTATTCAGTCATCAAACCTGTATCAAGACCTAGCAGGAACAAGAAAGTATGAGAAAGATATGTTCTGTGCTCTCTAAAGTCTTCAATATAGTCCTGCAGAGGAGATGACGGACATTTTTGATAAAGAACACTTAACAAAAGAGTGAATGGAAGGCAACACACAATTAATCACCAAACAAACATTGAAGGAGTAAGTGTTACATGATATACGAGTTTGAACAGAGTGAAAAAAATTAGTGGAATCCCAGAAAGTTCTCAGTAAGAATAGCTCAATCTACCTGACCATGTTTTCATGTTTTTTAAGGCACATCTGGTTATTCTCTTCTCTATGAACACACCTAAAAAGAAAATACCATTCTATACCAAGAATCAACTTCCAGCCAGTCATTATATAGCAAATTAAAATGTTTAGCACTTTTTCTTTTCACCTGTTTGGTTTGAAATAAATTTCACTCGAAATAGGACTACTTGGAGATATTTTAAATAAATGCTGTCAGATGACCTTATATGGTAACGTTTCACCAAAACTCTAATGTTAATCAGAATATGTTTCCTGTTCAGTAAGAAACAATACTAGCTCACTTAGAATGAGGTCACCTCATCATAAATATTGTACTAACGTTAATTTTCATATGCATTTGGATACATTCATTTCTGCTTCTATGAAGAAAACAAAACTGCATGCATCAAATTTTAAATTTAGGTTAAAATAAGCATTTGTTAACGAATTTATAGGTTTTTAAATATTTTTCCAAAAAATACTTGAAATAATCTTTCCCTCAGCAGTCTAAAAATCATTAATAAAATGTACTGAATGTAGTGTTTGAATGTCGAAGAAACATGCTTGACTTGTTTAATAACAAAGTCCCTTATTGGACTACTGCTGGAAGGTTTAAAAGTGTATAGTCCAGCTTTTCTGAAATCTTTAATTTGCAGATGCCCCTTGACTTTTACAAATAACCTACTTGTAGTAATGGACAAGGAGTTACATTTATTTCATGAAGGCTGTTCAAAGGTGGGAGATGTGTAGATGTGAAGAATTATCCTTCATCCCTTTGTTTACAGATTAAAAACTAAGCCCCCAAAGGTCATTTTTTTTTTTCCAAGATGGAATTACAGTCATGAAGATTTATTGAGGCTGTTTCCCTCACCCAAATGATGTAACTGGTCACTTTAACTCGACGTTCTGTTCATATTCTCAAAATGACAATGTTCATTAACTCTGGCTCAGCTGTCAAATTCTCCATTTTTGTACAAATAGTGAAGATGTTTCTTCAGACCCCAGAGGTCTCAGTTTTGAATCTGTACAAAGTGATAAATGATACTTTAGCTTTAGAGACTGCCCTAAGATTGTATTTAAGCCAAGGACAGAACCCAAGCACAAAGTTGGTTTGGGTTTTCTGATCCACTTCATAGTTGGTAACGCTCCCTTCTCTGGCCCTTTCAGATGACTCTGTCAGCATGCCCAGTGTGGTAAGTGAACAGGAAGCTTACCTCCTGAGCGCCATTGGAAGGAGACGGTTCTCCAGCCACGTCTCCAGCATGTCTGCACCTCAGGCTGAGGTGGGCATGTTACCCAGCCAAAGGTAAAGAGCCCCGGGTATGTTATACTCTGTATTTGAGGGCAAAGGCAGAAATTCTGAGAATTCTCTCCTGTTATTCTAAAAAGCTAAAAAGAAGCAAACAATGTTTTGAAGTAGACCATTCAAGCGATTTTTCAACTAGGGTTCCACAGGCAACAATTTGCAGAGAGTTTTCTAAGCCAGGCCAGTAGAAGGGATCTTAGTTTCTGATCCTAGCATTATTTCTCTTCAGAATTTTTCTATAAATATATATAAGATCTTTGTTCATGGTCTTCTTTCAAATGATATTCTTGAATTTCAGATATATCATCAGCTAAGCTAATAATTAGTGTCTCGCCAAGTGTATAAGACTTGCTTGATGTATTTGGTAAAGTTTAGACCTCTGGTATATGATCAGTATTTAGTGGTCAGTAGTGATACTGAACCAAGCAGAAAAGGACCTATGCCACTATGTCTGACCTTGGGCAATCATTTAACAAGAGCCCACAGTTTTCTCCTCTGTGAAATGAGAAGATTAGTTGAAGTTGGTCTTCAAGGTAACTTCTCTATCTATAGTTCTATGATTCCATAACTAAATCCTTTAAGACATTTTCTTTGATGTTCTCTGCCCTCTCAGAATATCGATTAAAAACTTCATATACATATAGTTTGCCATATATATGGTAGTATAGAAAATGATCTGACATAAGAGAATTAACACATTGTAAATCAACTATACTTTAATAAAAAATTTTTCTATTCCAGAGTCAATAAAATTTTTACTTCAGGAACTGAATTATTTCAAAGAATATGGCCCTTTTCACTTTTATTACCTATAGAACCATTGTGGTATAATTTATACATGGAAAATAATAATGATAAGAGCACATTCTAATGTTCAGGTAAAATTAGTTTACATGCAGAAATAATTACCTTGTACCCAAATCCTTTAGCAAATCATTCCTGACCTGCATGGATGAAATAAAATTTGTGAAATAAAGCCAAACTTTGGAGAATATTTTTAAAAGGGGGAGATTATAAAAGATTAGTAAGTAAATTACATGCTTATACAGAAAGCAATATTTATGTACTATTTAGTTATTACAAAAATTGATAATATATAAGGGTAACGATCATTGTAAGAAATTGTTTTACCCACCATTTGATAATTTATCTTTGAAAAGGCAGTCTTATAAATAAAATAAATGAACAAAATCAGGGCCAAACTATAATGTCCAAAAAAGATGTAAAATCATACAAGCAGTTAACATTGGCAACTAGTGACTTTTTTAGTGATTTATTTTTAATTGCTAGTAATGTGCACACTTCTCTCAAGAATGAATAAAAACTATCTAGCCATCTACTTGAAAGTTTTATTTAAATTAGAGAATTTTAGGAATTTTAAATGGAGGATCTTTTTGTTATTTACCTAAAACAACTCGGCCATCAATTCCCCTTGTCCATATCCTTTCAGAGGTTATCTCATTTCTGGGGAGAAAATTGGTTCTATTATGGATATACTAGAAATCCAGAAAAATAATGTAGGTGACCCCTTTGGGCTTAAGTCATACTTTGGAAGGCTAGTGAAGATAATGATGTCTATGTGTGTAGGGAAAGCCTCCTGAGGACAGACGCTATTTTTACAGTAAGCAGGTGAACCACAATTCTTTGGGGGCAGGCATTCCAGTTTTCTGAATAGTTTAATTCCATCCAATTTAGCAACTATTTATTGAGTGCCTTGTAGGTGCTTTGCTCAATGCTGGGCACTGAGGGAAAGAGAGAAAAAGTGTGACAGTTTCTGTTCACAAATCCCCAAATCAGCGGCATCCAAATATATCAATAAACTATTTAATTATTCTCTCACCAGCCTGATAGGCTTTTTCTTTTGGCATTTACAATTCAGTCACTAGAGGATGGAGCGAGGAGGTAAATGCGAGTTCCGGGTGAATTTCCCAGGGTTATCTTCCTTCCATTCGTGTACTTGCATTTTCATTGCAAAATTAGCAGGTGAAGTTGGATTCTTTCTTTGCTTTTCTTAATGGCATCTGTTCCGAGAGTTGGGTTGTAGCAGTTCATGGTAAGTGGTTTCTGTGTGATAACGTCACAGTACACCAGAAAGAAGCAGGATCCTGGTCAGTGAAGCGTCATGTCCATGAAACAGGTGAAAGATCATCACCACCCAACCAAATAGTTACCAGAGGAATGACAGTTTCGTCTTCTCCAGATTCATTCTGCGATGCGTTTCAGAGCTCATGTGTCCATTCGGAGCTCATTTTAAGTCCCAACTCTTGACCAATAAGTAGGTCACTCCACTGAGAGTCGTGTCCCCCCAAAGTCCCTCCTCCCCCATTGCCTTGAGTCCTATGTCTTGACAGACCCAGCACAAGGTGAAATGGTTGACTGTCTCCTTTTCCTTCCTTGTTCTGTTAAATTGATTTTTTTTTTTTTTTGGTTCTTGGAAGCAGAAAATCGCATGCCTTTTTTCTTTTTCTTTTATTTGTTTGCATTTTCTTTCCCTAAATGCTTCATCTCCCTACCCCTCCTGCAGTGAACCTAATGTCCTCGATGACTCCCAGGGCCTGGCCGCTGAGGGCAGCCTCTCTAGGTACAGTGTCAACGCTACCTGTCTATTGGTGTCTGTGCTGAGGAACTAGCTGTTCCCTGTCTCCTCTGTCTCTCTGTCTCTCTGTCTCCTCTCGCCCCGTCTCGATAACGATTTTCATTCCTTGCCCTTTGTTGCTCATGAACACACGAGCCTGGAAGTCAAAGGTGTAGCCTCCTTCATTTTCAGCTTCAGAGCTCAATCAAAAATGGCCTAAAAAGCTTACTTTAAAAAAAAAAATCCCTGGAGTTCTTTTAGGGCTTATCCCATGGACCATCTAAAGAGTTTAACATGCCAAATGTTACATTTATCCCATCTAATCATTTCCCCCCCAATATCCCTTGATATTCCATAAGAACTGTTCTTTCAGAAGCCTTTTAATACAACTCTCCATCATCGAGAAGCCCCTTATAAATTCCAGACAGGCCTTTTAGCTAATTGCATGGATGGTAAGAAAACAAACAGTGATGCTGTAATAAGTGTTGATACAATTATGTCATCCGCTCTCTAATGCATGCTTTGAGGCAGGCTATCATAGTAGCCTGTTCAAACAACACTTGTATAAAGAATGCCTATCCCAGTGCAAAGAGGACTCCCAAATTTGCCATGAAATATCAGACACAAACCTTTCTCGTTAAGAGAAGCCTTATGATGCAAACCATATAATGGTTTGGCTTCTGGCTTAAGGCTTCAGAGAGGGGGACTGCACCTTTAACACTCAGATAACCCACATCAAACATTCCTAATCTTGTGCTGTTGATTCACACCTCTCAACTAATCCTCATTAGGGGCAATGCTTCTTGTTCATTCTAAGAGTGCCTTTGTTCCATCTCAAGAGAAAACATTCCCTTTCAAGTTTGCATTGTAGAGTGAGTGCAATACACCCATGTTTATTGCTCTATCACAAAGATGAGGAAATGTTGAGAGGCCGTTCCTGAGAAAGGCTGTCCTTTGTTTTCTTTGCATCTCGTTCAGATTTCACATTTTCTTCTGCCATTGAAAATGGGAAACTTACTCCATCATCAGGTGTATCTTTTTTTTTCCACTGGCCTCATAATTCATGACATTCATTTGTGTTTGCGAGCCCTTGCCGTGACAGACCAGTCTCTTACTGGTGGTAAATGTGGAAGTGCCGTAGAGTGAAGGCTTTAGTACCACTACTGAGGGTTTTGGGGCCGGAAGTACAAAACAGTCCTCTAGATGTTTTCCCTTCATTGTTCGTTGTATTTGAAGAGCTTTGAACCAAGTTTAGCACTGTGACCAGTGGCTTTAAGGCATACATTTGTTTAAAGTTTAATATTAACATACGAAACAGGAGAAGCTGGATCAGAAAGATAATTTCAATGTCCTACTGAGGGTAGAAACTATTAAATCAGACTTTCATTTGGCCAGCTCTTCTAATTAGGCCATGTTCTATTCTACTCTTGCTGAGTAAATACCAGTCTGGGGTTGGTGGGAGAAGGAAGGAGTTTGTGTTGATTTTTATAAATTCTCCCAGGGACTTGGCCTTCTTTGGCAGGCTTAGGGTTCAGATGACTCTGATCTGGAGTTATCTAAGCCAATTCAGTCTGCCCTGGGTCCAGTGTCAATGGGAGTAAACCCAAAATTCTTGCTGTGTGACAGTGGTTCAGAGCCAAACCTGTAGGTTTTATCTGCAGTTGAACTAGTCATTGCTGTGAGGGCTTTGATGACTGTTTTAAATCAACTGTTGTTGGTTTGTTGTTCCTGTAACTGGGGTGTTTCAGTTCTGGGTGTCAGTCACCCGGATTCAGTTACGGTCATTAAGAAACCAGAAGGTGAGGTGTTTACTTTGGATTCTAAATAATTCTAGTGATGCAGAGGCATTCCACCGGCCAGTAGCACATCCACCTTTGCCATACACTGCAAATCATATCTCTTGAACTCCATCATGTTACCAAGTTCTCTTTGGAGGAGAGGAACTTTTGGCATTTACTAAGAGGTGGGTTTATAAAATAGGCTATATACTTTTTATATTTGGTTTCTGGGCTTTCTTCTTTGGGGCATGAAACTTCTTTATGCTGCAGGCTCTTAAAATCCTCAAGAAAGCAGTGAGGCATGAACCATGTAAGTTACATTTAGCACACACCCGAGTACTCAGGACCTAAAATCCATCCAAAGTAGTCTTAAGGAAAATCTGGCACCAAAGCTTAAAGAATATCAGGAAGCATGCCTAACGGAAAGTAATAAACTTGACTCCTCCAGCCAACCCATATTTTGATAAACTTTCTGAGAAATTGCTTTTGAAAAAGCACTTGTTTTAGGCAAAGTGGGCAAGTTGGTCTGAGGGCTAAAAAAATAAAGGAAAAAACTAGGATAATCGGATAATCTGATGAATAGATGGAAATTAACACAATTCTTGCAGACCTTTAGAAAATTTCCTCCAGGATTTTTTTTAACCTGTGCTAACTGGTTTCTTATAAACATTCATGACAAGGAATATAAGCTTGTTGGAAGCACTATGCTATGGAGAAAAGATTCTTTCTTTTGGAAATTAATAAATTATAATAATGTTCCATGGAAGAATTCTCTGCTTTGAGAGTGTTGCCCTTCGAAGTACAGAAACTCATTGTGAATGTTCCCTCCCAGTGCCCGCCCCCAAACACACACACTAGGGACCATATTTTCTCTCCAGAAGAATATAGACACAGAAAGTTATCCAAGCACATAAGCCTGGAAGTTTATACTTGAGGATTAAATTTTCTTTGGACATGTTAGGACATTTTGAAAGGAAGGAATTGACAATCAACTCTAACCTTAAAAAGAAGAGAGTGATTACAATGTTATTTGATTCTGCAAGGGTAATTTTAATCACCTGGCAAATAAAAATGTGGCTCAAGTTTGAACAAGACATGCAGTCTGGGTAAGACAAAATAAAAATAACCTATCCATCTCATGATCATACATATTTTTCAAAGTATGAAAACTTGGCAAGTACTCTAAAGTACAAGAGAAAAATTAAAGCAAGCTTTTTGTGTAGCTGAGAATTAATAGTTAAGAAAACGTGTGTTGTGATATGGGATAAGGATATTCTGCCCATGCTAAGTCAGTTCTTCCAGGAGAGCGAAGATCCAGATTATCCCCACCCCCGCCAGCTTTTAAATCTGATTCCAGCCTCTAATATCAAAATTCCATGGCATTTGAAAGATACATTTTCTTGGTTGTTGTGGAGGCTAAGTAAATTTTAAACAGTAATCTTCTACTGGGAAAGGGAAGAGTAGGATTTTGTCTGTTTATATCCCTATATCCCTCTTCTCTATAAATGCTTTATGGCTCCTTTAGTGCTGGCTTCATGCACTCCCAGCACAAGGCCATCCCCCAGGGAAAGTGGCTCTGCTCGTGGTCTGGCACTGCACCTCGAGATTCTCTAACCATATTAAAATTGAAACTAAAACTATAGATAAAAGCAATGAAAATACGAATTCATTTTCTGTGTGCTAGTCTCACCCAGTGCTTCTACTCATAATTTTTATTTATGAAATCTGTTTCTAGATTGAAATCTTTTTTTTTTTGGTAATTGAAATGAATGATACAAATTTTTATTGCATTACTGAATGGCCCTTTGTTCCCCTATCCTTTAAGAAATACCATTAAACATATATTCCATCAGGAGATACATACGTATTTATACTCCACAAAACAGGCTTTCGTGCTGAAGTAAGGGAAAAGAGGTAATTTGTGCCAGAATTGTCTTCTAACGTTGTCTAAGTTTCTCTAGCTTATCAATGACTTCCTTGTATTTTGAGATAGGTGTTTTTGGTTTTTGCATACAGTTGAGTCACAGTGGTTCTGCCAAGACGCAAGTACATTTACTTCCCTAAGATCTAGATCATTTGCCATAGTAATGTTGTTCAGTGATGTAAAAATACAAAGGATGATTTTAGCTTCAATTCAGAAAGTTGTATTGCTTTT
Organism: Vicugna pacos; assembly: GCF_048564905.1. Taxonomy (NCBI): domain Eukaryota; kingdom Metazoa; phylum Chordata; class Mammalia; order Artiodactyla; family Camelidae; genus Vicugna; species Vicugna pacos. Next base: position 63,266,697 of record NC_132991.1, on the reverse strand, counting down.
ATACTTATTGTATACTCTTTTATTTGGCAAAACAGTGGAAATCAGTCATTTCTCATCCCCAAGATTAAATTTTTAGGAAATCAGTTTTTCTGAGAGGTGCTTAGGGCAAGCACCATGGTCTTCTGGTTGGTGTTAGTATTGCACACCTGATGGTCACACATCACAAATCCTACACATGATGGAAATATTACATGACATGGGGAGAAGCTAAATTGGGATCACTTTTTATACGCAACTCCAGTTTAATACAGACCTGAGAAAAAGAAACACGTTCTGTGTGTTACTTCTATTGTTAATTTCTCTGTTTTTTATTAACATGTCCTCTGCACACAGTAAAGCTAGACTTTGATGTTCCAAATATAAGCATGTTAGCATCACATTTTTAGGGAGAATATAATATATTAGCTGGACTGTAATTCCAAGGACATGTTCTAGAATTTCATCACTGATATGTGCATTCCATTGATGAAATGCTATATCACTTACACAGAACAGATAATTACTAAGGCTGTAAACTTGATCCATTTCTTAGAGATAAGCCTCTCTATCCATAGAGAAAATTTTGATGCTTATGATCCTCCCTTGGAATAATCATCGTGAAATTACCATTATGTTTTGACATTTAAATCCTTGAGTGGCGTGTATTTCTTTTTGTTTCTTGCACCATTTTTTTTCCTCACAATCTCTGATTACTGAATAAAAATGAGACAAGTGGACTGCCTCTATTTCATTTTCTCTGCCCAATTATTCTTAAGACATTTTATTGCCTACTTCCTTCTAGTGTTCTAGAAGCAGTAAACTCATTACAAAGTAAAACAAGGAAGCATGCTATATTACATCACTCTTCATGTTCAAACCATTTTACATCAACTAACTTCTTTTCTCTACCTTAATGGGAGGTAGGTGGTAAGTATTAACCTCCCTTTACGGCCGAGGGAACTGAGGTAACACTTAGATGTCAATGAAGAATCCATTCTAGTGAAAGCTTTGCTAAGTATTTGGGAGAAACTTGTTTCTACTTTTGTGCATATGATAATTGAACACCTTTCCAATTTAAGACACATGTTAAAATGTATAATTAATAAGGAGATGTCATTTCAAACATGCCAGCAACTTAGTTTGGATTGCTTATCAGAATTTATTGCATTGTTCCTTTGGGATGATTTTCCATCTTCATAGAAAAGTCGTATATGGAACAAGGTCATATATGTATAAAAATAATGAACATCGATTTTTTTGAACTTGATGTTCAGGAGGACAAGAAAGTGTAAAAACATCTGTTTTTGAGACTCTGTCTGGAATTTTGTATTGTGCATCCCAAATGGTGTAATACATTATGGTATAATTCCATCCTTATTTCAGAAAAACTGTGATGAACTCCATTTGGGAATCATTCATTTTCTTCTAGTGGAAATAGAAGTAAGACTTTTAAAACTAAAAAAAATGACAGATGTGGTTGTGCCAGCCATGGCAATGATTGACTAGTTGTTAATACAACAGGGGAAACATTTGATTGTCTTGCCACCAATTTCTCTCCCTACAAGTGCAGGGAGACTGTATTTAGGTAGCTCTTTTTTCTAAAAATGGCAATGAATGAATACAGTCTTTCCTTTTCATGGACAGTTGCTGACTCTGCATTCCTCTGTGGAATATTTTACTGTAAAAACTATTTGTAGATGACTCTCCTTTTGCAAAGGCAAAGCAGAAATTAATTACCCATTAACCAAATAATCACATTGGCATCATCCACAGGATTACAGTGTTCTCTGGGGCACAATACATTTCCTTTTTTCACCTCCACTCCCATTATAAATACCTGTTACACATGCATGCAGAATGAAAAAGGATCATGGGGCCCATGACCGTGTTTTCAGCTTCACCCAACACTGAAATAGGGACCACTGCCTGTAGTCATTTTTGCATATAAAAGACACACATACACAGTAAATTTGGGGGGAGCAGGTTGTTGCTTTTATAAATTACGTACTATGTTTGGGTGCAGCAATTCTATATTAATTAATTAAACTTCTAAGTTGTAATGATAGCTTAATTATTTTGCCAGCCTTTTAAATCTAAAATCACTTTCCCAAGACATTTAATTGTCTACCTGCGTGACTATTCATGTACTCAGTAGTCACAGAGACTTCCGGCTGCAAACATGTGTTGAATGTGACCCTTCACCCAAATGGATTCTGTGTCTGATGTGTTTGATATTCGTCCATCTTTTTCATTTAAATTGAAATTTTAAAAGAGGTGTTCCCATCCATGTGATAGAGTTGTTCGTGTTTGTTCGTCACCACCTTTTCCCTTACCCTCGGAAAAAAAAAAAATTGAGATTAGAATATGGCGTCTTAAGCCTTTTTGGTGGCTTCCAATCCAGGGGTGTGATCAAATTGATGTTTTGCTGAATAGTAGATCCAGCATCAGTCATTGAAAACAGAATCTCAATTTTGGCAGCTTGGGGCTACAAAGCCTTGTCCTTCCTCCCAAACCTTTGAAAAGTCCCATCCCAGGGATTCTTTCTCAACCTTCCTTCAAAGATTATGGCATCTTTGAAGTGACTGTTGGACATACGTGGTTTTGGCTAACGCCCACCAGAGGAAGGTCTTCTGTACTCCCTCCTGGGGACACTAACGCTGTTGATGCTTGGCAGGGTGGCAAGTGTACAGAGTGAGCCTGGCCAGCAGAACCTCCTCATTCAGCAGCCGCTGGGGAGAAAGAGGGGCCTAAGGCAGGTAAGCCGACCCTGTAAGAGCAGGAGAGTCCTTTTAGGAAATGGAAGCTGTATTCAATTTTGAATTCAGATGTATATTAAGACTATAATTTGCCTTCTCCCCACCTGAAATAAGCAGGACAGAACAACTTTAAAACATGGTAAGTGCTTAGGCAAGGTGAGAGTTTGGGGCTTCTATTTTAGCTCTGAAGTTTCTTATTAACCAAGCTGATTGCTTAGAATAAATGAGCCTATGCTTTTATTTGCCCCCTATCCAGAAACCTTTGCCAGCCAAACCACTGACTGTGCAAGATTTGTTATAAAGTTGATTTAAAGTCTATTTCTGCATAGGGGCAGAGATACAGTTATCCCTTCCAGAAGCAGAGGCACAGTCATCCTTTCTTCCTCATTTCAAGATTAATGATTCAATTTCAAACTGATATCGAAGTAAAGATCACCTGTACAAATTTCCGTGGGTGCGATTCCTTTACATTACTGTCTAAATAAAAATCTAAATGAGGCTTTGCATTGCTGCTTTGATGGGAGCGTCCCAACACTGATTTGGAGACCAGACATTTTCCCAGCATCTGATATTTTTTTTCATCAGCCTCCCCCTGAGAGTTAGCTTAAGTTCAGTGACAGCTTTTAGATGAGCAAAGGCTGATTGCTAAGTAAGAATTACTAGTTTTGTATCCTAAAATTCATTGAAATTCTCACATTGACTGTTTTAAATTATGGTTAATGTTCTTAGAATATATAAATGAGTAATAATCGGAAGACAGAATTGGTTAAAGGGGATGCCAAATACGTACTTGCATTTAGATATGCAGAAAGAAGTTTATTTCATTAGCGATGAATGTGAGGAACAACCATAGGACTCTACAGAAACCCACAAAGAAGGGGACAAACCATAGGCGGAATCCTCTGAGCTCAGTTTTTCCTCCCAGGTAGTTGGATTGTTCGCGCTACCCTTCTTCTGTCTCTTCTCTTTAGCTAAGACGTCCTCTACTGTCACGTCAGAAGACTCAAACTGAACCCAGAAACCGCCACGGGGCTCGGCTGTCCACCACTGGCAGGAGCATTCAACCTAAAACAAAGCCATCTGGTGAGGCCTCCTGTGTCCCTTCTGACGCACCATTGACACGCTGACATGCCACACAGCTGAGACTGAGCTCATGCAGATAAGCACACCTTTGGAGAGCCACTAGGAAAAGGGAAGAAGTTTCCCAGGAAACTGGAGTGCCTTTATTTTTCTCACCTTCCCCAACCCCATCCCTCCCCTCCTGAACCTAGGAAAATGGAAAGCGCAAATGCTATGAAGTTTGACTGTAAGGGTTGTGTTTTCCTTACCCAAGCCAGGAACTAGGATTGTCATATGTCTCACTGAAGAAAGAGGAACGATGAATAGTAGGGACTTTTAAATGCTGTTGGCAGTCGTTCTGAGCGATGACCAAGTTCACTTAATGCTCTTTGCCAATCTTGTTTTTATGTAAAAACTACTTATGTGAAAAGGCTATTTATGTAAAAATGATTTTTCTACCCAAGTCCTACTGTTTGTAAGAAGGTAAAATCAAAACATGTACATAATAGTCAAATATGCTCTCATTTATTGATAAACTAGGAATGTCTTTACTAAGAAAAGTCAGGAGACGCTGATTAAAGCTAATTAAGCATCAACAACATACTTCCCCCCACTGTTCCTATTTACTGCTTTACTTCTGACCTACAGCGGATCAGAAACGATCTGTGACCTTCACTGAGGCTCAGCCGGAGCCAGCAGGTGCCCCAGCAGACACACTTCCTGCTACAGCCCAGCCACAGGGCTGCAGCCCAGCCCCGTCCAGGAAACCAGAAGGGATGGACAAACCGGTCCTCACGTCTTCCCCCACCACTGTCGTCGCTGATCTTCACAGCCTGTCTCCCAAGCAGGTGAGGGCGCTAGAGAAACAGGCATGCCTTGCTCCCGGCGCACCTTTGTCTGGAAACCAGTAGGGTATGCATATGTATCCCATATAAATTAAGTCTGAGTTTGTAAAGCTTTGTTAGTCAGACAGACCCTGGAAAAAGAAAATCTATATAAAGTACATGGCCAAGACTACATATACTTAAGAAGGAATGAGAGAAGTCTTCATGCTCTTTGTAATGAAAAACCGGAGGAAATATTTCATAGCTAAAATAACCATTGAAAACTAATATATAATACATAGTTGAAAGACAGTTCAATTGAAAAAAATGTTATCAATTTAGAGGAAGCCTTTAAACATACAGCCTTCTGTATCCTGTGAGAGGAACGTTTGGTTCTTTTTCCTTATGGTTTTAATATTTTTCTTGTTTTGATTTTTTTTTCTGCTATTGATTTTTAGAAATAAGTTCCTATAGGTCCCACATTCTTCTTGTGGTATTTAAAGAAAGCTAAGGGACAATATGCTATATACATTTATAAAATCTTTAATGGGTAAAAAGCATTGTAATACCATTACCTCATTTGTATACTCACAGTCTACAAGGTAAGTGGGGCAAAAACTGATGCTTATGCTACAGGTTAGAAAACTGAGGCTTAGAAAGTTGGAAGGGCCAATATAAGATCTCATATATAACAGAGGCTAAAACTGGGTCCAGCCTTGTGATTCCTTGTCTAGTTACAGCTAGACAACAACACTGATGTTCCTCCCTGTCTTTCCATGATGTTACGATCCTTTCAATCTCAGGGTGAGACCCTCCCAGCTGAAGAAGGAGAAAAGAAGGAGGACACAGAAGTACAAGGTGCTGCAGCACACAGCCCCCTCTCTGCTCAACTCTCAGACCCTGATGACTTCACAGGCCTTGAGACATCCATCCTCCTTCAGCACGGAGACACTGTCCTTCACATCAGTGAGGAAAATGGCATGGAGAACCCCCTGCTGGCCAGCCAGTTCCCTTTTGCACCCACTGGGCAGGGGCTGGGGGAGAGTGATGTAGACCTAGATGAGTCTCACGTTTAACTCTGCACCTTTTAAGAGCTGAAGGTGTAGACAGGATGTGCAAGGGCTCATGTGGCTAAAAGTTGAAAAACCTTTGCTTGGAAAAGATGAAAACACAGCACTTTACACCCAATGGTTAGCACAGATCCCAGTAGATTTTGCTGCCAGTGTGCATATTGTTTCATAAACATCTTTAAAAATCAATGGCTAAGATGGTCTGGTTGTGTGAAGACTATAAAAACCAGGGAGGAATAAAGGGAAAGAGCCATTTCACTGCACATTGTTTATGATTCAAGAAGCCTTGAGCAGTTAAAAATATATACTATTACAGAGCTGCTTACTTAGAAATATTAACAAATAATGTCTTCTAAAAGGAGAATGCAATTTTTGAGGTTACATTATACATCTCATGCAAATGTTTATTTTTATAATTTCAAGAATATTAAATCAGGTGGCTATATAAGTAGAAATTTACGTAAAAATAATAAGGAAATATAAGTTTGGGGAAACTAAATAGTAAGTAAGCTTGCAGCCATTTTTGTTTTGATCAACAATGCAGCTATTTAGAAGAAGAAAAAAAATACTATTTTTAGAGCTGTGGACTTTTCAATATTTATTTTTTAATTGTCAATTTCATTGCATATTGTAAATCAAAATGCTCATACCATATAAGATAATTCCATTTCATAATTAGTCACAGTAGAGAATATTCTAGAAATTATCAGACATAATTCTGAATTAAGAAGAACCTAAACAGCCTATACTATGACAAAAATTAAATGTAAATATAATAGCTAGAAAGAGATGGCATTCCTCCTTCTAGCCCTGACTACATCAATGCCAAGACTGGGAGATATTGGGAACCGTGACTACGTTCCCTCACTGCATCCTGTGCCTGCCCTTGAGGGCGTATTTTCAGATGTTAAGGTTAGTGTTATTAGAATTGGTTCGATAAAATAACTTTTTCTTAGTGTTAAGAATATTCATATGATCCTTTAGTCATCAAAGTTTATGAGGAGAAAATACAAAGTGAGCAATTTCTTTATAGACACAGTCAGCTTGTTTATTTTACTTTAACTTGAAGTTCAATTACTTCAAGAAAAGTATGAAACTTAGAAGGTTTGTGAGGCCATATCTAGTGTTATTGATCCTATAGTGGGGCTTGGCCTCATACAGTTCAAAATTAAATTTCAAAACTTTAACAGTTTTTATTTGAAAACTGTTACATAACTTCTAAGCATACAAAAACACACACACATACCTAAATTGGAATGCTGGTGGTGGTGTGTGTGGTTTCTAGTCCTCAAGTTGAAGTTCAGACATTGATTACATTGCAGTGAATTTAAAACCTATACATTTAAACTCTGACTACATTGGCTATGAAATGAATATGTACATATAAAGGAGACCTATTAAACCCACCCAAATCACAAAGGAAAATGATTTTTCTGTTAGAATTGCTTATTAAGTAGGCCTTGTTTTTACTGTGATCTACACGTTCAAATATAATTTGAGGTTTTGGTCTCATTCACTGATAGAATGAAAGTTATCTCTGTGTTAAAGATTAAAGGACAAAACTAAAAATTTCAAATCTAAAACTTCAGAAAATAGAGGTGGTAAATGACCTCTTCTATGTTTCACAATATTTTCAGGACATTTACACTTAATGCTGAATTAATTCTCAAGTGCAAAAATATACATATATGAGTGGTTTTGTGATTTTTTTCTAAGCTATATATTTCGCCTGTTAAAAATTATGCTGCTCCATTAGTGCTAGAGGCCTTATGTTTGGTAATTACCAGTGTCTGGGCTATATGAGTCTCTATATATGTGTGTGCTTTGTTCCAGTTTCTTGATTCTTGATTCAGATTCTCTGTGTATAGTCGTATCAAATATTTAAAAATAAAAGGGTCGAAGAAGATTGTTAAATATCCAATCAGAATCCTATATACCTTTCTATGTGTTTAAAAAGTATTGGGCTGTTTTGAACATGACTATGCTGGCCCATTTGCCTTTTAGCCTGACTCCTTCACTCTAGTGTTATGGAAGTCTGTTGGAAACTTTTTCAATAAGCTAAGTAATGTTGTACCTTGCAAAAAAGCCTCCACTCTGACAAACAGGGCCTTATAGAGTGGAAATGTTTTCATACTGGGACTGTGGAGATTTTGCAGATGTGTGCATCTGTTCCATTTAAGGTGCCCTTAAATGTGTTGAATGTAATGTGTTAAATGTTTATGTGTAATTGATAAAATACATGTATGTGCATAAGATTGTTACAAGATGTATTCTCAGGAATACTGTTACCTGGAGTTTGAAGGAATAATTATTAAAAAAAAAAAGTCGGGGAAGATTAGAAAAAGTTCAAGATAAGTTACAATTTTTTGTAATTCAAGTATTATTGCATAGATAACTAAAAGTTAATTATTACATATGATAAATACAGTACTGGTAATACTAGATCATTTCTTAAGCTGTGATATTTAATAATATTTATCTTGTTCAGAGGAAAATTAAAACAGACACTCACTTCCCATATATAAAAAATTGAGCTCCACCAAGAGGCTGCTTCTTCTGAAATTAACTTTTGAGAGATCTTAGAATAAGCGTGTATATCCATGATAGTGGGTGGAGATTTATGCTACTCAGATCCAATTCAAGCAGTTCAAATTCTGGATACAGTACTTTATATAGCAAAACATTTTACTTTCATTTTTCAGTATTTGTTGCTTTCTATAATTCTATTAGATTAATTATGTTTTTTTCCCCCAAAAAGACACTGAGTTATTGAGTGCATTGGGACAAGGCACTGAGAACTATAGTGTCAAAAGGTATAAATGGGCTTAGCAATGCTGGGGGAAAAAATCTGTGGAGTTTAGGGGTCTGGCTGGGAGTAGCTGGTTTGCTATTTCAAGCCTCCAAGCTTACCTTAGGCAGGATATCTCCTTCCTTCTTTAGTAGCTGTCCCTTTAGTCAATTAAAAACATTCTCACTCTGCTGTCTGGCTCCGAGAGTATCTGAGACAGGAAAAGAGTGTATACAGGGACCTACAGGGAAGAAAGGGTCATAAATAGAATGACAGTCCAAAACAGAAATTAAATACCCTTCCTCAGATTGAACAGGAGACTTGAATAGTCTCCGGAATTTGCTGCTATCACACTGAGTCATGCCCCGTGACCTCACACTTCCAATTCCATGGCCTTGTCTTGGCAGTGAATAGAAAGTCCCACCTCCTCATTTATTTTAGTGGGTCTCAACTGCAGCATTTCAGAAACAAAGTTTGGTTTGACACTCAGGAGAATAAAAACAAGTTTAGGGCAGAATGTGTTTGGAAAAACTTAAGACAAATTTACTTATGTTGTTTTAGGATCTTTTAGGATTACAGATCAATGTACCTCCATATTTTTCAATAGTCACTGTGACTGCAGGATGAAAATCCTTTATTAGCCATTTTATAGGTTAAAAAACAAAAGATTGACTACACAGCCAACTTCCCTCAGATGACTATGAAGTTTGTTATGAATACTGAATGACCAAAGAGCATGGAAAAAATGCATATGAATAAATACTGAAACGTTTATGAAAGATATTTATGAAAGATTAGACTTCTGTGTTTGAATATGCACATATAATAAAATAAATCTAAAAATATTAAGATGCCTGATTGACTTTCAGTTCTCATTTTTCTTCACAGGGAATAGTTTTCACTCATATAGGAACATGTTCATTTTAGATCCTTGGGGTCTGCTCTTGTTTTGGGTCCATGGAACATGCCTTGATATCTGTCTTCAACCTTCATAGTCCGGCGTGAGGTTACCCTTTAGTTGGACACCCCCAATTCCTCCCTCCAACCCCAGATGAGCTCCATTCTACTCATGCTCTCCACACCTAACTTGGAAAATAAAGCAGAATGGGCCTATTGGGAGACAAGTACCCCAGTTTGACTTCTCCGCTCAGGTTATGACCTACTGGAATTGTTACTGGGAAAAGGAAAATAAGAATTACCTCGGTTCTTAGTCAATTCAAATAAAAAGAATTTTTGATGAGAGACAGAAAAGTGTGATATAAGGAAGATTTTTATTAGTGAAGTAAAAAAATAGTAAAAGTACACTCCTGAGAATTGGAAGCTGGCCAATCCCAGAGAGGAAAAATGGCACTGTTTCTTTGTTTTTCCTGTTTTTATATCCTGGTTTCGTGATTGATTGATTGATTGACAACTCAGGTTCCCTGCACTCTAGCATGCCCATCCCCTTTTCGGCAGGTTCATTGGGTCAAGTTATACCAGGGCCCCCTCTCATATGCAGCTGCATCACTTTGATTTTAACTGGCTTCTTTTACTGGCCCTCATTTAGAGAAAGTAAAAAATTTCTGGAATCCCTTTTCCTGAATGCAGACACACTGCCATTTTCTGGGTTGTTCCTTTCCCCCTGCACAGTGTTCATTTCTATCTAAACTACTTAACATTATGACTGGTAGGTTTTTTAGGAGGAATGTTAAGGACCCAGTTATTCTCTGAATGTAACCAGGATCACCACGGGATCCAAGTTACCACAAGTCCTATCTTTTATGCAAAGTGTCCCATCCTTACCCTCTAAGGTATGCTCCTGCTAAATCCATTTTTTTCCTCATGTGAATTTGTTACCTGAAAAATTAGGTTTGCCTCTTGATGGGTGTCGAGCCAAAAGATACAACAAAGCCAAAGATCAGGAGAAGGAAGGATTTATTATTTGCAGCAAGTAAGGAGAACACAAGGGATCTTTCCAAAAGCAGTGTGTCCCCAAATAGCAAAACTGGGGAAGTTTTAAGTTAAGGGGCTTGGGTGGTGGACAGAGTCCAAGCTTTAGTTGACTGAAGTCACGAGGGTCAGAAAAGGTCAACATCATCATCCCTCAGGTTCCTGTCAATGTAGTGGTTGAGCACTTCAGGCTAATCTGAAATACTGAGATAGAACTGGGAGCTGACAACTGATACATTATCTTTGCTCTGTTTACTTCTCTTGCCCAACTGGTAACAGTCATTTTTTCCCCTGCGTTCTTGTGTCCCCTTAAGATCATGAATTACTAAGACCTATTGAAGTGAAAGCATTATGGCCAGGCTTAGATTACAAAATGGCTTAGGCTTATCTTATATTAAGAAAGCCATACTTGGTTTTCTTTCTCCAGAGAACCCCCTACCTTATCTGATTAGTTTTACTACCTTTCTTTTCCTGACCCAACAACCCTAGACACATTTGGCAGATGAAGAGCCACCCTTACATTGTTTCGGATTTTGTCTGAACAGTAAATAGACGTATAACTTGTCAATAAGCATTCCTGTGAGAGCGAAAACAAAGAGAAGAGGGATGCGGGCCAGAACAGAGCAGAGTAATAATAACGACAACCAGCATTCTACACTGAGCACCAGGCATCATCTGCTGGACACAACCTTGGATTCCCAAACCCCAAACACTGGCCACTGTCTTAACAGGTGAGAAAACTGGAGGCAGTGAGAAGTGACTTGTAGGTCACCCAGCTAGTATCTGGTATGGCCAGGACTCGTCCTAAATTTGACTCCCACGGCTCTTAAGAATTCAAAGAGTGAAATAAGAACAAAGAATTTTTTAATAGACAAGTCCAGGAGTGAAGAGGGAAGGATCGCACATGCAAATAATGGAGAAACAAAAAAGTAAAGAGCGGGCAAGAGTCTCGAGGGAACGGCAGAAGTAAAGCTAAAAAAAGATTAAGAAACTCCTCGGAGGGGCCCGGAAGCTTGAAACGCCTCTTTTAAGAACCAAGGTCAGAGGAAGGAGGAAGGGGCCTCTCTGTGAGGCCCCGCCCCTAGGCTCTCGGAGTGGCGGCCCCTCTCCTCAGGGGAAGGCGGGACTTCCTTCCCTCAGGGAAGCAGCTTCCGGCGGAGTCCGGAAGATGCTACGGGGAAGAGGCGGGGCCAAAACTGGACGACCAATCGGGAGGAAGCCTTCGTTTGCCAGGGCTCTCGTGGGGCAACTTGCTCTACAGAACCAGCACCATGGCGTCCGGCTGCAAGATTGGCCCATCCATCCTCAACAGTGACCTGGCCAATTTAGGGGCCGAGTGCCTCCGGATGCTGGACTCTGGGGCCGATTATCTGCACCTGGATGTAATGGACGGGTAACTCCGCGGGGCTCGGGTCAGGGTTGCCGCGCGCGCGGGGCGGGATGGGCGCACCTTCACTGAGAGCCTGTTGGGTGCACGGCGTCTCGGTACCGCGGAGCGCCTCACTCCGAACGCGGTTCTGAGGGGGGGCCAGGGGTGGGAGCCCTGGGGTGGGAGCTCTGGAAGCCCTGCCTGGAGCCGACCTGAGGCGGCACCCGGGGCTGCGGCCGCGTCCCAAACCTCCCCCTCCCCCCACGTAACGAGTGGTCTTCTAGCACTTAGAGCCCGGAAGCGACCTTGAATCTCTAGAACTCGTCTCTCATTTTCAGTTAGAGAAACTGAGGCCCAAGGGGATAGGCATGACTTGCCCAAGCTCATATAGCTAGTTAGGGGCAAAGCTGGGGAGACAGACGTGTGTAACGATGACGAGCTTGGCACCTGGCGTGAAAACGCCGAGTTCTGCCACTTGCTGGATTACTTGGGACAAGCCATTTAACCTCATTGAGCTTCAGTTTCATTCTGTGAGAAATGGGAGTAATAACAGGCCCTACCGCTTCGGCATTTCTGGAAAACAAAATGAGCTAGGACGCGTGAAGTTTACAGTGCCTGGCATATAATAAACGCTATAGTTGTTAGTTGTTGTATCATTGTTCGAATTTTGATTTTCCTGTCTATTTTCTCTTCAGGCACCCTGCTCTTCAGGGAGGTCAGTTTTTTGTAAGTAATTTTTAAGCACTGTAGTTATCGCCCATAATTAATATTGTTTGAGTAAGGGTGGTGCTAGTTTCTTAAATTGGTTATAAAATGAGGAAACAAACCTAGAGAAAACAGTTGACTCCTTCAAGGTTACACACATTGTGACGGTGTTGCAACGTGTGTCTCTTGGGTTTGCCAAGTAGTTCTCTGAGCCCCACTGATAACAGGTCATAAAATCGTAAGAGCCATTACCTTGGTTCAGGGTAGAAAAATAGATTTATTTTAAATAGGTTTGATCTCTGTGTGCTCTTAAGCAAGTTTGCAAGTTTTTTTGTTTGTTTGTTTGTTGTTTTACAAAAGATGATTGGTCACTTCCCTTTGTTTTTAATGTCACTCCTCTTACGAGAGTTTTGTCTTCCTTTGTTCTGTCTGGTTAAATCTGTTTTTTCTCTTTTGCATTCCACTCAACACTGCCCAACCAATAATGGCAAAATCTTGACCTTAGAGTGCTATGAACTCTAGTCTAAGTGTGGAAGAAGGTTAGTAAATATTACCTCTTACAAAAACTTGGTGGGGGGATGGTGGCTTTTTTTGTTTGTTTAGTTTGCTGTCATATGTAATTCTGCTTACATACTGTTTTATGACGTCTTTACTTGAAAGCCCTAAACTTTCAGATAATATTACTGGAACGTGTTTCTCAGAGATGAGTAGCTACATTTTTGTGTCTGAGACACAAAGTGGGAAAATTTTGTGTCTGAAACACTTAGCGTTTCAGGATAGAATGGACTATGTGTATGTGTGTAGCCTATTTGACACAGAGAGTAATTTGGTTTTGTGCCACATTTAAGTGAATGAATGGAGAAAGCATGGTTTCAGTTCACCAATCAGAAATACCAGAAACAACAACAGGTAGTATTTATGAGCACTTAACTACTTCAGTTCTGATACTTTTTATGAAGTATCTCACACAACCTTATGAACTCAGTGCTGTTGTCAGCACTAACTTTTGACAGAGAGGAGCCAGACATCAAGAGAGGTTCCGCGAGTCACCTCATAGCTAGGAAATGGTGGAGTCCAGACTGGAAGCGTGCAAAACTTGTTTTGTCTCAGAAATTAATGTTTTCTCTGGGTACCCAGCTTACAGAGAATGATCAAGACATTCTCTGTCTTCAAAGAGTAACTAATTTACATTTTAAATTTATTTCCTATCTCTTCTGCTGCACTGTAAGCTTCCTGAAAGCTGGGTGTATCTCTTTGGCTCGCCTCTGAATTATCTGCAGGAAAAGCACTATGGCAAGCTTAGTTACTATTGGTTGGATAAATGCTTTATCACAGTGGAGGGATCTCTAAGGAATCCCTTTTGCCCCTCCCAGCCCTGTGGCATACTGAGCTTATTAAGATAAAAGTATTAGTTTTAAAATGACTTCTCTCCCCCCTTGCCAGGAACATTTTGCTTTGAAAAAAACTAAATTCTGCATACACCATTTTAAAAACTTTCCCTTTTAGGCTTCACAGTTTTCTAACCTAAGAGCCATTTTCATTCCCCTTTTGCAAAGGAGGAAATCATTTTAGGGAGGTTCAGCCCTTTCCCCAGTGTCCCACTGGAAGAGGCAGAGCCTGGCTGAGCTGCAGTGTCTCCTAGGCCAGGGGTTTGAAAGAGGGGCTATGAACACCCTTTCCCAAGGTGGCCAGCCACTACTGACCTTCCCTCCAGGTACTGCCTCCACACTTCTTTTCCCGGCCCCCTTCAGAACTCCACTGTCACACTGAGCATGGATACACTTGTCATTTTCTAGTCTCCTTGTCCCCCACTGAGGCCCCCAGTATGATTAAAACTGACCATCTTCATCTTGTAAGTCAGGACCGAGTTCTGGGAACACTGCAGGGGGGCGGGTAGGGGGGCACTAGTATGGTTGGATATTTGAAATAAAGGACAAGTGGATTTTCTGGAAAAGAAAAACTGAAAGCATGTGAGCATAAACACGTCATGACAGGCTGTTGACTGGCAACGTGTTGGTCCTAAGTGTAGGAACAGAGCAAATAAGCAAATTCTAAATTCGTTATGACGATTTAAAAACTGGGGAGATCTCAGATTAGCACTAGATTTGAACTTCCAAAGATTTCCAGTACTGGGCCCACAGCCTCACAGGCCACAATGGGGAGGAGCTAAATGACAGTCACTGTCAGCCTGGCCACGTGCTCCCCGTTTGTCTCCTGTCTCCATCTGGCCTGGTTCGCTCCTCCATGTTATCTGCCAACCCCTGTATAGGCTTATGAGGGTGTGACTCCTGGTTCATAGGAAGTGTGTTCCAGTTACATATCAGCCTTGATCCTCCTTTTAACTGTCTTTGCCCTGTTGGGAGATGTAATAAAGTTTTGCTTTGTATGACAATTATAAACAAAGCTTGGGATTGATGGTGGAATGTGATAGGAGATCAAAATAATTGTATCCCTTATCCCTGTATTCTAGACAACTATAGTTTCATCTTGAGAAGTTCTTTGGGAGCATTTTTATTGCATTTTATTTTTGGCAATCTACTGCAAAATGCCATTATAGCTTCTATTTCCCAATGAAGTAAAAGCGTATTTGTTTTATTCTCATATGTTCTCAAGATGTGGTTATTATGTTTATTTTCATGATAAATGAAATGTAAGACAACAAAAGTACTTCCAAGGCTACCAGCAAATTGAAAGAACAGTGAATGAAATCCAGGTCTTTCGATCCCAGAGTTGTGGAA
The DNA here is from genome assembly GCF_048564905.1 of Vicugna pacos. NCBI lineage: Eukaryota > Metazoa > Chordata > Mammalia > Artiodactyla > Camelidae > Vicugna > Vicugna pacos. The sequence goes on along the minus strand of NC_132991.1, from coordinate 63,251,480 downwards.
TACCCAGTAGGCCTTACTGCCTGCTTATGTGACTCTTACCTCAGGTTCTGAGTAAACATAGTAAACATCTTATCCATAACCCTGGCAATTAGTCATTGCTTTTAGGCAAATGAGAGAATGGTTTCCAAGATACTGGAAATCCAGCCGCCAAGGACCACGGTGCTGGAGAGTAAATGTGTTTGAACCCATCCACCTCACCCATCCCTCTCACGTGTGTCCTGAATCCTGACCTCTCTCTCTTAAGGCTCTCCTCCCCACTTCTACTTGTGTTAGTTATTAGTTGTTGGTGGAGGGGCAGATAAGCATAGTAGTTAAGAGCTTGAACTTTGGAACTGGATTGCCTGTGTTTAACTCCTGCCTCCAGCCCTTACCTCCTGTGTGATCTCGGGCCTCTTTTCTCACCTGTAAAATACAGATAATAGTGGTACCTATCTCACTGGATTTTTGTGAGATTTTAATAAGTTAATATATTGAAAGTGTTCAGAATGGTGCCTGGGCTGTTTTATTTTTTTTTTTTTTACTAACATTCATTCTGCCTGTCATCTAAGCTCAAGACTTTAGTCATGGTTTGTTCTTTCTCTTCCACCCCCCCATCTCATCAGTTAGCAAATCCTGTCACTTGCCTGTCTGCCTGTCCTTGTTTCCATTCTTATTGCTTCTTCCCATTAACAACACCTCTTACCTTCCTCCTTCCAGTTTACAGTCCATCTTCCTACTTGATTACTTACACCTTGTTTCTTATTTGCTTCTTTCTTTAAAATCTCACTTAATATTTACAATAGGATAAAGTCCTGGCATTTGATACCTTAATGTGACACAGTCTACCTCCTGCCTTTCCACATTAGCTAAGGTGGGCCATGCCATCTCCCCTCTTCTTTGGGCATAACTTAGTTTTTTCTGCCTTTGCTTCATTTCGTTTGTGTTTGTTCTGTAAATTCATGATCTTCCCCTCTTTTAAAGCGATACTGCTTGCCCCTGGACTGGTTTCCCTTGTTCTTGTTTAGCTTTTCTTACAATCCTTATATACGGTCATACCTACTACTTCAATAAATAAAGCCCAGATTTCAGTGGCTTAATGTTATCAAGTTTATTTCTCATTCATGTGATAGTTCGGTGTGACTGTCCTCCCGTGCAGAAATGCAGGGACATGGCCTCCTTCCATCCCGTGGCTCTGCCAATTCCTTAAGGGCTTCTTTCCTGGCAGAGGGGTGAAGTGAGAGCAGAACAGGCATACTGCTTAACCTCCTGGGCTCTGCAGTGGCCCACCTCACCTACATGCACAGTCCACTAGTGAGAACGAGTCACCTGAGCCACCTGGATGTGAAGGCAGTTGGGATGTGTGCTTCTTGGCTGAGCTGACTTCCTGCCAACAACTCTGCTGTAACAGTAGGTCGTGAATTCTGGTGAGTCGTTAGCCATCTTTTGCCCGTGAGATTGTAAACTTTTCTGGGGTGAGCAGGAACTCTCACATATTTCTTTATAAAATACAGTATTCTCTGAAACACCCAGCCTGGTACTTACATAGAGGAGGTTTTGTTAAATATTGAAGTGAGGTGGTGATAAAACAGAAGGACTGGCTGGAGTGGGATAATGGTTGACTGCTTTGGCTCTGATATCAGGAAGACTTCACTTGAATCCTGCACCAACAAATCATGAACTGAGTGACTTAAGGAAGTTTTATATCCTGAGATCATAAAATGGAGGTAATAACAGCGTCTACTTCATAGGGCTGTTGTGAAGATGAAATGAACTAAGAAACAATACCTGGTATGTTGTAAAGCCTCAGTAAGTGGTGGTGGTTAATACACATCAGATTATTGATGATCTTTTAAAAAGTTTAAATAAATTGTCATTTCGTGCCCTGTAGTAGAGATGGATTAGAAGTAGGCACAAGTGGCCTGTGATAGGCTAAGATTTGAAAGACCCTTACCAGAGTCCTGAACTTCCTAACTAGTGTGTGACTTGGGCAAGTCATATAACTTTTGGGGTTTTGATTTTTTCATATTCCCATTTCTGCCTGTCAGGGATTATGAATTACAGAGTAAATCACATGACATTATTATGATTTGTTGAAATATCAAGGAGACACAGCTTTGTAAGACCAAAATTACCCACATATTTTGAGTATTGAACTTATGATGTTTATTGAATTTATGATGTTAAATAGTAGACTGAACAACTTGCAGTCACAAGCAATCTCCTCCACCCGCATCAGAATACATATTGAGAAAAATACAGAAACTGAATTGAAAACATTTTCAGAGTAAGATTTTGTTTGTCTTGTAGGCATTTTGTTCCCAACATCACCTTTGGTCACCCTGTGGTAGAAAGCCTCCGAAAGCAGCTAGGCCAGGACCCTTTCTTTGGTAAGTGGGTGTGATGCCATCTGAAGCTGGGTGTGTTGCTCAAGCAAAGGAAAAGTGGCTGGTTGATTTCTCAACTTCCAGTTTCATCTCTACCCTTTTCCCCTCCTCACTGTGCTGGGGCTTCATTGGCCGCCTGTAAGAAGCCAGACTCTTTCCACTTCAGGGCCTGGGCACTTCGGCTAATCTCTGCCTGGAAGGCTGGTCACCTGGCCAGTGCTGCCTCATCTCTCTGCCTCAGATCATTTTTCATTTCTTCAGAGAGCCTCTCTAAGCACCCTCCCCTGAATTAACCTTCTTCCGGTTCTCATATCGCCTTGTTCATGTTCTTAGAGCTTCTTTCAATCTGAGTTTTACTTTTACCAGACTCTAAACTCCTTAGGGGCAGGATTTCATCCACTTTGTTTACTGAGGTTTTCCTAGATTTGAGCATAGACACACAGTTGGAGCTCAGTGTAATTGTTAAATGAATCAGTGAATAGGTTGGTTTATAGTCTAGATGCAAAGCCAATTATTTCATGGAAATTGGAGCTTTCTACAGATGGGCCTCTGTGTGCTCCACTCCAATGTTGTAGGATAATACGGATTAAGACTTCTAAGATCACACAATGACCTAGTAGTTAATTCTTATGGAACATAGATTCAGCCCACAAGTTGTTGCTGCTGCTGTTTTAAACTAAGTTAACAAAGCCTCGTTTGCTACGCCTCTGGTATTTGAGAAATTTAATGAGTTTTTGTAAATATGTGTTTTTATATGACTCTTGGAATTTAGTAAAATTTAGATTTTTTTTTAATTGGCATATTGTGAACCAGTTTTTATGAAGGACTCTAGCTGTGCTGTTCAGTATGGTAGCCATGTGTAGCTATTCAAACTGGTAAAAATTACATAAAATTAAAAATTGTTTCTTAGAGGCATTAACCACGTCACAAGGTCTTGATAGCCATGTGCAGCCATGTGGCATGGTGCAGCTAAGGACCACGGCTCTCATTGCAGGAGGTTCTGTAGAGCCTCTGTGTAGCTCCATCCACTTAGAATGCACCAAAGAACATGTACATTATTACCTGATTTATGTGACATAAGGGAAACTGTTCCGGGAATGACATGGTCGCCATTTTGAAATTTGCAAATAATGAAATATAATCCTCTGATTATCTGAACTTTTTTTAAAACTACATTTTGGAAAATGAACTTTCCAGGCTATATTTGTTCTTACGGCTATCAGAAATGGATGAAATAAATAGTGTTATTTGCTCCTGCTTGTACAATGGCCAGAGTCCTCCACTCTGGCTTTGTGTGGATTAAAAAAAAATTTTTTTTTTCTTCTAACTGAGTCTCTTCTACCAGTTCTGCTGCACCTGTCTGCACTCTACCCCACAGTCTGCTTATTTTCTTTTTTCCTGTTTTTAGTTTGTTTTTTACTGTTCAGCATGCTAATCAGTCTTTCTAGACATGAGTCTTGGGTAAAGATGAATGGACTCCATATGCTTTAATGTTTGGGTTTTGTTTTATTTTTATATTAAGAGACATGTTTTTGTTTGTTTAATTCTTGGGTATTGGTTGTTGAATACTTGATACATGACTGTTTCCTAGGAGTTAGATCACAAGTTGTATGTCTGACTGCTAAAGTTCTTAACTATCCAGTCTCAGTATTGGGTAGAGGTAACCACCTAAGAAGTAAAGTGGCAGGAAAAATTGTTTTTACTATATCAGTGGTCTTCAAGTAGTGTCTGAGGACCCATGGGAATCTTTTTCAGACGGTCCCTGACGTCAAAACTGATTTTTTTTTTTTTGGTGGGGGGAGGTAATTGTGTTTGTTTATTTTTAGAGGAGGTACTGGGGATTGAACCCAGGACGTTGTGTATGCTTTACCACTGAGCTATACCCTCCCCTCCGTGAAAACTGATGATAGTTTTATTTGTAAGGGCATTGTTTGCCCTTATTTGTCCTGATGGTGCACAAGCAATGGTCAGTTAGTCTGTTGGTGCCTTAGCCTGGTGACACAGGTGGCTGTCATGTTCTTCATCACCTTGCATCCATAGCAAGTGTCCTCGATGAGTCGGTATAGATGATTGATTTAGTGGACCTTGACCTCCAGTGCCTGTCTTTTTAGTATTTTGCATGTCAAAGTGGGAAGTACACACAAATGCTTCTGCCTTGTACTGGAGGGTGATGGTCTTGTCAAAGAAAACCTCTTGCGCTGTTTGGGTTGAGCTGTGAGTGCTGCTGCTCTTTTCATGAACTCTATTTTCCCTTGAAAATGACAGATGGGCTGTGGTTATCAGGCTTGCATATTTTACTGGCGTTTTCTTTAAAATTAACTAATAGAAAAGCCTGTCACTTTAAGGAAAATAACTCATTAGTTTTCATTGCCCTAATAAAGTTGGAGCTTACATGTGAAAATTAGAATTTTGGAAAACTTGTGTCTGCTACTATGAGCTTGACAGCTTCCCAGTACTTACAACTTTTCTGATAAGATCTGTAGCGACATTAACAAATGTGAGTTTGGGGTGCTACATAATGAAATGTGTCAGTATTTGGAAGATCTGTGTAGCTGAGTGAACCAACAGTACTTAAAAGATCCATTCAAAGTATAAGATAGGCTAATGGTTTTAGTGTAATGAAGTACAAAAAGATCACTGGTAGGGGTTACAGATTCCATGTTGCCATTAACCTAATGAAAGCACCACTTGTCGAGATTTGGGAAGAAATAAAAATATCCACACTTGTGTGAAAAGACTGTGAATGTAGGTACTCTTCCCTTTTCTATGTACTTTTTCTTTCCTGTCCATCTAAAACAACAGATTGAATGCAGAGCAGATGTGAGAATACAGATGTCTTCTGTTAAGCCAGACATTAGAGACATACAACAATGTAAAATAATGCCACTCTTACATTAACATGTAATAATTATTATTTTTAACAAATAAGTAGACACTTTAAATTTTTTTCAGCTTGAGTTTCTATTATATTAAATATTGATACATATAACCCACATCAACAGTGGTTTTGGGGATCTTAGTAATTTTTAAGAGCATAAAGGGAGTCTGATAATAGAACACTGGAGACCTGCTGATCTTGGTGTTTTACTTACAGACAGATTTGCTGAACCACTGACTCTCTGAGCACAGGAGATCGTCTAGCCAGGGCTGCCAGTGGTGACTGCGTGCTGGAGATTGAATAGGGATGACTTAGCAGACTAGTAACTTAAGGAATGAGTAAACTTGATCTTTTAAACCGGATTGAATTTTCCTTGTTTATAATACAAAGGAGAGAAAAACCCCCACCAAATTGAGTATATCTTTGCAAAACAAAGTTTTGCCTGTTAAAATATGTTCTATTTTTGCTCCTTTTATTAGTTTAGCAATATAAATATTAATCCTGGCTTCATTAGTCAGGCTTAATACCTTCTTGATCCTGCTTCTTTTAAGCTACCCACTCATGAAATGCTATTATGTTTTAGATCAAGATCTTTAAGAAGGCCATGCCCATTTCTTCCCAAACATATTTCTGTGATTCAATCTTTAGAATTGGGACACACGTCAGGCTTCCTCTGGTTAACACGCCCTTCCCTCTGAGTCTTTTCCTCCTCTGCAGTTGCCTGCCTCTCAGATGATGGCAGTTCTGTTCCAGCCCCTGAGGCCCGAGTCCTTGCCCCATCCTGACTCTACTGTCACTCTTCACACCTGACCCACAGCAGCCCCGTTGACTCTGCCTTCCAAACATCGGGACACCCTCAGATTCCCCACGCTGCTCACCATCCTCAGTTGCTGCCATTGTCACTTTTCACCCAGGTCATTGCCTTGGCCTTTTGAGTCCGATCTTGTCACTTCTCTGCTTGAAATCTTGCAGTGTTGGCCCCGTGTTGTGCGGAGAGACCTGACAGCCTGCAGCCCTGCTGTCTCCTCCTGCCCTGGCCACGCCGGCCTCCCTCCCTCCCAGCCTAATGTGTATTGTATTTACTCATTTTCTCTATGGTTCGTCTCCCCTGCTACGAATGTAATCGCTGTGACAGCAGAGATTTTTGTCTGGCTGCTTTTTGCTCTGTCCCTAGGGCCTAGAGTGGTTAATGGTGTGACACGTGCTCAATTAAATACTGGTGGAGAGAATTGCTTAATTTAGCTTCCTTTTTAAATGAGGAAGCAAATCCACATAGATACTATGACTTCTGTAAGTTTTTTAGAATGGCATTTCCTGGACCTGGGCTTAGGTTTCCTGGTTTCTGGCTATTTTCATAAACAGCACCGTAGGCTTTTTGTGGGAAAATGTTTTTTTGGTAAATGAGTTTAACCAAAACCTTATCTTCCCTAAGATAAGGGATAAGGGAGGCTAGCTATACCCAAGTGTAGCTGTTAACAATTACTGTGATGCCGAAAGAGTTCATATCTGACATAGCAAAAACTACAAGCTGGCTTCGATAATATGAGCCAGCTGTTTCCTTTCTAGTAATACTTAGGACATCTGTGTTTTCTTTCTAGACATGCACATGATGGTGTCCAGGCCGGAACAGTGGGTAAAGCCGATGGCTGTAGCAGGAGCCAATCAGTATACCTTTCATCTTGAGGCTACTGAGAACCCAGGGGCTTTGATTAAAGACATCCGGGAGAATGGAATGAAGGTGAGAGGTCAGCGGTGACACGTGGTGTTTTACACTATTCATTTTCAGAGTTGGGAAGATTTGGTGGAAAATGGGAAATGATAGGTAGAGAAGACAGACTTAGGCAGCTATTCTTCAGCTTTGAAGCTAGAGTTTAAGTGTAACTTGTTTGTCAGATAAGATAATATAGTTTGAGACTTTTCTGAGAGTTACTTCCTTTTAGAAACATTTACTTTTGGTGGCCTTGTTGACTTTTAAAAAAATAATTATAGTCTAAACAGTTTACGTATTCTATTTACATCCAAGATCTTTAAGAATAGACCTTTCTCCTGGACCTGATTTGCCATGATTATATAATATGGAAATAATTATTGATGTGATATAGCAAATCTGTCTCTTGTTACAGGTTGGCCTTGCTATCAAACCAGGAACTACAGTTGAGTATTTGGCACCATGGGCTAATCAGATAGATATGGCCTTGGTTATGACAGTGGAACCTGGGTTTGGAGGGCAGAAATTCATGGAAGATATGATGCCAAAGGTAAAAGGAGTATTTGGTTCTGGGGTGAGGCTTTTATTGTGTGTGTTCCTTCAGTAAGCATATATTGAATTACTTGTATGTTTAGACACATCCTGTCTGAAGGGAAGAAGCGGGTGCTTATACATCATTGGAACCCGGTGTGAGAAGTGCCATGAGACATTTACATTTGGAAGTCAGAAAAGATGCTATACCTTAGTCTTGAAATTTTCTTTCAAAACCGTTATCTCTAACTTCTAAATCTCTTGGGAGTTTTCATTGAATATTGAGAGTTTTGTCTTTGTCTTGCTTCCATGAAGTGTATTTTCCACAGAGCCATGATTAAAAAGGTTTTCCGCAATCATAATTTGTATTGGTATAAAGTTATGTGTGAGACATTTGGAGTCCTATTTTAGTGGCTAACACTAGCTGTCTGGTTTTTTTGTCTGTTTGGTGTTTTGCCCTCACACATCCACTTTAGTAGTCACTTATTCCGTGTGTATGTCTAGGTTCACTGGTTGAGGACCCAGTTCCCGTCTTTGGACATAGAGGTTGATGGTGGAGTAGGTCCTGACACCATCCATAAATGTGCAGAGGTGAGACTGCTCCTTGTATGTGACCTAGACCGGTTTCTTAACAAATGTAATACCAGGACAGGACTTGTCTGCCGGAGGCTTTCCCTACCTTTCCTAAATAGCCTTTCTTTCTTGGAAAAGTACTTTTTGGTTCAAATGTAAAACTAGGAGAATAAAGAGCAGTAAATAAATACTCTAAAATCACATAATCATTAAATAGTAATGATGAAAAAATTCTTTGAAAAAGAATGCCAGCCTGTGGAAGATCATTAAGTTCCCAGGCCGTAGAGTGAGAGAGTTTTCCAAAATAGGGAAAGAAAACATACCTGCTCATAAAGGGAAAACATTGTTATTCTGTAGAACTTAGGTGTATTAGCTACCAAACTGTGCCTTGCAAAAACTGACTGGAGCCACTTCTGATGAAAATCTAGATCTGACCTCTGGCCCTCTCTGTAGAGGTGGGGTGTTTTGTTTTCCACGTAGCTAGCCAAGCTGAGTTAGGCTCCTGAGCATCATAAGAGGATGCCAGCCCTCCCTGCGGCAGCCCTGCAGGTGATTCAAGTTTATGTGGCCTGCTTTAATTAAGTAGGATGGTCTAATTTGCCCTTCCAGTTTTTCGTGTAGATGGCCACACTGCTTGATGATTATCAAAAGCTTGATGATTATCAAAAGCTTGGCTGTGATCAAAATGGAAGAGTTGCTGGCCAAATGGTTAGTGAGCATATATCCTTTGACTCCTTGTGGAATTCCTTTTTACTGAACTGTGCTTTGTCATCAGCGCTCTTCCTGCTTACATTATGAGACATGTTAAGTTGTAACCCTATAAAACCAATTTTTTCTTCTTTCGTTTTGTGGGGGACTGTTAGAGTGTGGTACTCTGCCTCCTAGAGTGACAGTGTCCCAGGGAGGGGTTTTCCTCAGCTTCAGCAGTTCTCCCAATAGTCCGCCCTTTCTTCTAGCCATGTATCACATAACAGGCTGGAGTCACATCCTAGGATGCTCTGAGATAAATTTGGCTTCATCTCACTTGCTTTTCTCTTGCATTTCTTTGCTTTCACATTGAAAAAAATCTTAAAAATCTTTTTTTAAGCCACCTCAGAACTATCTGGAATGCAGTGAAGTATACATAAAAAGGTGCTTCTGGCTTCAAAACAAGAAATTACTTAAATTTAATGTTGCCTTGCTTTGTGAGTCCTTGCACATTTTAGCAATAATTGTCCTTTTAAACTCCCTACCAATTCCTATACATAAGTCAAAGATAAAGAGAATCTTTTAGGAGTTGTATAGGAAAAGCCTTAATAGAGTTGAAGATGAAAGGTTTTTAAACCTTATCTAAGTATTAGCAGAGATGCAGTCTAGCTTTTTTTAGAGGTGGTTACCAAAAAGTCAGTGATTTTTCAGACGTATTTAAAAATAATTTTATATCCTTATTTAAGCATTTTAACTTCTTTCTTTGTTGAAGTTGCTTTTGTACAATTACAGTGCTAACTACCAGCTGCAAAGGCAAAAAATAAACTCTAGTCCAGGAATTCTGTTTTAGGCTGTTCTACATCTTCCTTTGAGGCATAATCTAAGTGTTTACTTCTTCCAGGCAGGAGCTAACATGATTGTGTCTGGCAGTGCCATTATGAGGAGTGAAGACCCCAGATCTGTGATCAACCTGTTAAGAAATGTTTGCTCAGAAGCTGCTCAGAAACGTTCTCTTGATCGATGAAACCACAAGGAGTCCAGTCTTTCTGCTCATGAGATCTCCTTTTTACTGGAAAACAAGCTATTGACTACCAAATCGTACCATAATTCAGGCAGTGCTGTTTTTCTGAGCAATTATTCATTCCAGTGACTAAAATCCACTGTGCAGAATGTTCCAAGACGTTAGAAATTGGTGTGTATAAACTACATTTTTTAGTGATGGAATTTAAAAATTAGTGTGGTAAAATACCATTTTTACTGGGAGACTTTTTATAAAGAGTAAAAATATGGCTGTATTAAGGTTATGAACAGAAATGTTTTAATGCCCAAGGAAGGCATATTAGCTACTATGAAAAAAAATGTTTTTTTCTGAATTTCTAAAAAAGAATTTTCTGTTGTGTCCTGGCTGTTTCCCAAAAGCAAAGGAAGTCCCTATGTTTTTCCTGTTTCATGTCATTTTTGATTTGTGTGTGTGCGTGACAACTAAGTTTGGATCTGGCTGGGTTGGCATACCTTATTCTTCTAACTCCTAAAACATCTATTTTTCACTTTGCACCTTATGTTTGATATATAAAAACAAAGTGTGAAGCCCAGGGATTCTCACGTGGTCTGTTCTGAAATGCAAGCACAAGCTTTCCCAGGGTTGTTAGCTTTGCTGGAGGGGCAGGTTATGCAGTGGTTCCGTCCTCCTCCTTGTCCCACCTCCACCCCATTCCCACTTTCTCTTAATCACACCCTGTATTCTAAGGGACATAAAATGTTTTGCTACTCTGGACTGAAAAGAATGGAAGCCTTTTTGGAGGTAATAGTAAGTTGAATCCTGACTCTTTCCCCTTTCCAATTATTTGACCTTTGCACATCAAACTAATCAACCTCTTTGAGTTTCTCTTAACTGATTTATAGATTGAATATAATTATAATAACAATGTAGGATTGTATTGAGGATTAAAAGAGCATTTTATATGTAAAGCTTCCACTACTAGTCCTAGAATTGTAGGCTAGTAGACTTGAGAATGTGCAATACGAAGTATAGCTATCGTTATATAACTTTATGTTTGTAGATCATAAAGTACATTGATACAATCTCATCAGTCCTTTAAATCTGTCCTGTGAGTGGTAGGACAGGTATTTTTGTCCCCATTTTAAAAATGAAGATGCTAAAGCTTGTCAGCAGGCTGGTACCATGGAAAGGACCCAGTAGAGCATAGAATTTCTGGTCTGTACTCTTTACAGATGGAGCCCTTGTGAGGTGAATTACACAAGGAAGCTTCTTGTACTTAACATTGTCTTATTTTCAGTCTAACTTTACCCTGTAGCAGAACCAGATGACTGAGAATATTCTGCATCTATGGATTTTGACCCCAAGGATATGTATTTCATTAATCCAAGAAGGACCAGGTAGGCTAAGGTATAACAAGGTACAGAGTTAATCCATAAGCTAAATATTTATAATTGTGTCCCAGATTACATTTTGACAGCGGATATATATTAGCCACTTTATTGTTGTAAATGCTCTTGCTGTGTAAAACACATGGCAGGAAATAACAGGAGCACTGTCATTAAGCTTTTTCAGGCTGCTATGGGTTTTGGAAAATAAAGTTTGAAAAATAAGAATGTTAGCACTTAAAGCACAGAACAGAGCTTGCTTGGTTTCTTCTATGTTGTGAGGTAAAAATTTGTTTCTTACTGTTTTTATTTTGGCTTAGGAAAAGCTTGTGCCATAGATGGATGGCATTTAATCAAATCAGACAACACAAGGCATATAGAAATAACTTTAATTAAAAAACTTACATAGACGATTATAATATCAGACATGACAAAAAGATTTGAGTTTTTTTGCCTGGACAACTTGGATCTGTTCTGGCTTTTGTTTTCTTTTTTAAAAAATAAATGTACAGTAAAACTACAAGCAAAAATTTGTCAGTATTGAACCGGAAATTCTTTTTCTTCTTTACAGGGACCAATATAATTTCTAATCCCTAACAAAAACTTGGTGTCAAATACCCCAGATTTGGCCAAATGGCTAGGATTGTCAGTTATATGGGTACTACAACTTGAATAACCTTTTATTAATTACATGAGCAAAAGCAATTCATATAAATTGTCCTCAACTTTTACATAGAAAAAATGATGTAATAGCTTCAAAAGGAATTTTACTTAATGCATACTCCAATATCCAGTATTGAAGCATTATCCTCTTAAAAATTTTAATCCTCTTTCTAGGATACAAGTAAGAATAGATGCTTATTTGGATAAACTATGGTAAGGAATGACCAAATTAACTAGAAGTACAACAGTATACTAACTAACAGGAATTTCCTGTTTGTTGCTTATTTTAAGTTGGTGTCTTCTCTTCATGAGATACAGAAAATAGATAAACTCAAGGTGAGTTTTAAAAGATATGATAGTATTTAAAATACACCAATATTTAACTCTACTTTGCTTGTCTTATTCTGTTAGGAGTGAATAGAAAATAACTTATGTTTAATCCAATAGGTATCAGTGATTTCAGATTTGTTATTTGGTAAAGAAATTTCCATAAATAACTTCTATTGGTTAAACATTTTTTTTTTTAAAGAATTCTTTTCCTTAGTCAAGACTTTTAGATGTCCATTACCATTGGAAACCTGTGCTTCCTTATTTATAGTGCATTTTATATTTCATGGGGTAGTTCATACATGCATTTTCAAGTAGAGTGGTCACTGCCAGTGTTTTTTAAAACTACATATGTGTGTATATGTATGCATGTATAGTCTATACACATGCATTTGTATATTCTTAATATACTTCTGAGTCAGTTTAAAGAATTACCATGTGTATAGAAAAAAGATCTGTTAGTGATGCACAGGGATGTGTGTATGTGTGGGTATAAGGTCGTTTAAAAAGTATTATTTACCCAGTAATGTGATCTGATAACAAATTGCAGCAGTTAATTTTTTGGTGCTTGTGATTTGTATCATAAACACAAATGACTAGCACTTGTCTGTGGGTGAGAAGCTAGATAGTCCTATGGTTCAAGAAGGAAAATGAGACATAACTTGCCTGTTTCACGGACAGCATAAAAGCTAATACATGCACTACATGCTCTTACTCTGGAATTGTGGCTGTGGTGGGGTGGAGGGTGAAGAACAGGGCTCATTTTTTTCTCCTGTTTTCCATTCAGTTACATAGTTTTCTTAACCTGTTCCCTGTCACCTATTTTTTTTAACATGAGTAAGTCCTAGACCAAAGGTTTTGTACACTTCCATCCCATCCGCCTGCCTTTTCGGATGGTGGCCATTCTCTGCTGCACTAGTACAAAAGGCTACACCATGGAAAGCTGGGCTTGATCTTTCAATCTGATCGTTTTTTTCATCTTGGCATAATAAGGCTTGTGTGTCTTCATCCTTCAGTGGAAAAGCCCGTCGTTCCCACCACAAAGACTGAAAGACAAAACATTTTCAAGTTAAGTTTCAACTAATTTATTTTTAAATTCCTGTCTCAAGTAATCTATAGATGTTAATTTTGTCATAACCATTGTTCTGTTCTTTAGCACATAAATGTACACATTTTCATTTGGTCATATGTATTTAGCAACTCAAAATGGTACATACTGAGGATTACTTAGGGACCCTTGGGAGTTAAGTTTTCACTTTGCCTCTGCCACGAAGAGAAAACCGCTGTCATTAGGACACTGGTCTTCATTTTCAACCCAGGAGTACTTTGGGTAGGCCCTTTAACAGTGTTTGCATCTTCTTCTACTTCAGCATCTCCATTTTCACCCCATCGTTATTACAGACACCTTTGACCTTTCCTTCCCCGAGCTTTCTGTGACTTGCCTATTAATTTCTGTAGTCTCCGCTCTCTCTAGATGTGGTTCTTTTCCAACACCTACTTATGAAGAAGAGGGCAAGAAGTACACTTTATAGGTGTAGTGTTAGAAAACACTGCCGTTGAGGTTAGAACTGGACGTACGGGGAAACAAAAATCTTTTATAAGGGGAAGAGAAATACCTAATAACATTTACAATGTGCCAGGTGCTGTTCTCTTTAATCTGATTTGGTTTGTAATGATGCTTTGATAGAATCCCCGTTTTTTAACACATGAGTGAATCGGTGGAATTAGTAATGACATGTTATAAAAAGACAGGAAAGTGTAGTTAGTGACGTAACTAGAATGCTGGAATGCAGATCCTCTGATTCCCAGCATTCTGTACTGGATTGTCTACTGAATGTGTTACATAACGATGAATCCTTAATTAGCAACAAGCAATTCTATAAACAAGATTGTAAAAGTTAAAAGTCAATTAAAAGGCGGTTTAGCTAGTTATGTGTATTATACTTGCCTTGATTTCTTGACTTTCATTTAGTGAGGGGGAGCCATGCGCACTCGGCTCCTGGCTCTCTGACGGCGGAGGCTCGACGGGACTCCCGGCAGCACAGTGCTGCCCACCACTGAAGTCATTAGGGTATTCTTTCAAAAGCAAGTCTTGTCCTTCAACATTTTTACTGTAAGCTCTAGCAAGAAAATCAAGATGATAATTTGTTGAGGTCTTAACATTTTAGAAACAACCCAAGATGTCACTAAGTCAATTTAACTTGGTAGCTTGTCTTTAAACAGTTCTGCACAAAAGATTTTTACAATTTCCTCATTTAAATACCTTCACAGCTCGAAGAGTTACATAGTATTTTATGAAATCTTTAGGCAAATTATAATAGTGGTTTTGTTACAAGTTTGAGGTGTTTTTTATTTTCCAGAAAGCAAAAAAAGACAGTTAATTGACCCTTACAGTCTGAGTTCCAAAGAGTATTCTATTATTATAATGTCATCCATGAAGGACTAAATTTACATTTTCTTCTATACTTCTGGAAAGTTATATCCCTGGAATATGGAAAAAGATGAGAATGGAACCTGATGCATGTTGGGATAATAGTACTGAATAAATTGGAGACACCCCACACTAAAGTGACTATCAGATTTCAACATGCTCTTGCTTTGAGTTTTGGCTATATATTAAAAAATCATCCAATGTTACAATATAAAATACCAGGGATTTTCTCAAATACATAATTACTAATTATGTTTTTAGGATTTATCCCACCTTCCCTCAAAGTCATGTTCAAAGTATTTTAGACTATTTACTTTTTAGACTGGATAGTTTTCTTGAAGTTTTTGTTTCTTTCTAAGGAAAACATTTTGAAGTGGTTATGTTTATAGATTTTAACCCCTAGTGTTAGGTCCACTATTACAGTACACTGAACTGATTTGCTTTATCTAGGGGCAGTTTTCACATTATTTGCTCAGTTAACTCTATTCCTGAAGCTGACGATAAGCATGAGAAACAGTGGAATAAAATAGAAAAACTCCTCCTCATTTATGTAATTAGCCCGAATATGTTTTAAATGTAAGCTCAGTATATGCAGTGCTTCACTTCTAGTGCACAGACAGCTTATGTTACATGTTTATACATGTGTGTTTCCTGCCTTTATAATGGTCTCCCTCATTCATACAGAACTGTAGATTCCACCTGGAGCTAACGGTTTGGGTTTCAATTGACAACACCTGCCTGCTGTTTCTTCTGTGCCATTTGCTTTGCTCCCACAGTGACCATCTGGCTTGCTCTCTCTCTTCATATTTTTTGTGTCTTAGGGAGAAAACTTCATCAGAGAGATCTTCTATCTGGAATTAAAAATAAGAAATTAAAGTTTTGCTTTTATCAGGAACATTTTGAAATATGAAAACAAGTGTCAAAGTTCCTCATCAAGAGAACAATAGGAAGAAAACTAAAATAAATGCAGTATAAGTCATGAGAACAAATGTTACAAATTGAAGAGGGAGTTAAAAACTTTTTTTCACTATTGGGTCACATTTGAAGACTTATCTAGAGTATGAATAGCTGCCTAGACTAAATATAGGTTCACAGTGCTTCTTCCCATTTACATAAAATATTCTTAATGCTTTGTTCAAAACTTTGACATAGTAATGTCAAAAGTAAAACGGTCTGAGATAAGTGGGAATTTGAATTACTTATCTGGAGTTCTAAGGCGTTGGTTGTGGTGTTTTTGAATTTGGGTTTTCTGGCTAGGATCATTCAGAACTAGGGAAGAGTGCATTAAAAGAGGGAACTGCATCAAAGAGACATAAATTTTGGTTGCTGAAAAACATGATCGGTTGGCACAGAAAGACTATTAGAAACAATGTCTTATATAATACTGCTACTACAGACTATTTTGGGGGTGTTTTTTCAAAGTTTTTTTGGTTTTTTAAGTTTTTAAAGTTTACATGTATGTACTATTCATTGTTTCTAAGAACACAGCTTTAACTTTTTAAACTTACATAGTTATCAAAGGAATAAAGCCAACTACAAAATAAGAACAGAATGCAGTAATTCAGTCAGACTACCACTTTGGAATTAGTTTGGTTCTATAGTATTTTTCCTTGTAATTTTTCTTAATTGTAAGTTTTATCCATACAGGTCCACAGTCTCTTTTCTGCAGTTACAAAAATCTGAAAAAAACAAGTGTTCATAAATCATTTGGTGACAGCCTGATCTGAAAAGATGTGAAGCTATTCCATTTCCTATAAATATTTCACTATAGAAACCTGAATATTTGATTATGAGAGCTGTCTTAGACTGCCTGCATGTATTACATGATGTATGCACCACATTAATTTTCTAAAGTCTAAAATTTTCCAAATCCAAAAGCAGTTTGTTCCCAAGATTTTGAATATGGCATTGTAGGCTTGACTGTGAAGACTAAATCTAATATTGGGAATGAATACAGATATTCATAAATTCAACAATTCATGTAAGCAGTCAAACCTGCACAAAACCATTTCTTATCACATTGATACCCTTAATGAGGCACTTTTCATAAGTGAAAAAAAATCACTGTGTTAAAGGGCTTATATTTCCCTTTTCCTTAAATATTAAATTAAGGAGGCTTCATAATACTGTAAAGTGCAACTACCCCATAAGTGAAAGGCACTTACCTCTTCACCTAAGTTATATTCATCCAAAGGCTGAAGAACAACCATCCGCCAACTGTTGAAGAGATAGAAACCAATTTCAAATGCTTTTGTGTATCTAAATGTAGCAATTTTATTCTCTAAGCACAGCTAATGCAGTAATGTTTTCTTTCCTTGGGACTTCTATAATTCAAATGGTTTTATTTTAGTACATTTTTTAAAAAGATAAAATATTTGTATTATGAGAAAGAAGACAGAGAAGATAAGGCCTTACAACAGTCTCTTCTGCGAAGCTGCTTTTTATACCTTAGAATGTACTAATTTTGAAATAAGTCCGTGGTATGCTGATAAACTGGCTCAAAAAAGAGGGAAAAGCTCTGACTTGTAGTAGTTGCCAATTTCTTTGTGTGAAGACTTCCATCATGGCCTTTGGTGGGTTGAACAACTGGATCAGATTCCTATGTATTAAAACAACCAGCTCAACCAGCTAGCTCCAGCCTGCCACTGCCATTGAAAAACACTTGCTACAGAATATCATAACCACAGAAAGTATTCCTTACTTACGTGGAATATATCAGCAGGTTCTCTGTAGGAACTCTCATAATGCTTCCTAAAGTATTAAGAGTTCTCTACATACCTCAAAGTAATTATGAATAAGAGAATTAGAAATTAGCTAGAATACAGATGGGGAGGAATTAATATAATTGTCACCCAGCTCATGTATCTGTTTCCATCCTTTTCTGTCTCTTGCTTCTGGTGCCAGATTTATAAAAACTGCTTTCATCATTGCTGACTTAACTTCACTGCCAGCAGGAAGCATCTGTGTATGGCATTTAAGAACCTTCACGATCTGGGTCTTTTTGAGCCTGTGTTTCCTTTATCACACTACAAAACCAGTCTCCAGCTTATCCTTGCACACCTGTCTGTCCCTGTGCCTGTGTTGTGCTCTCCCTATGTGAATACACTCTACCTTCCCCTCCTTCATGATGTCTTCCCAGTCTTCCCATTCATCTTGCTTTTTGATGTGTTTATTTCTGATCTGGAAATACATCAAAATGCTATTTTTGTTGTCACAGGTGTTTATTGTCTTACAGTGAATAAATACCCTGTGCAGATAATTGCTTGCTTTGAACACTTTCACAACCTTGTGCAAACCTCCATTTTAAAGAGCAAGGACTATTTGTTACTATAATTATTTACACCCCTAACATAGCTTTTAGTGCTGTGTACATAATAGATAACTAAATATTGAATGAAAAAAGTGCCAGAGTAAGCCTTAGTAATTCCCAATTCTTAATAAAAAAGAAGTATACATACCTTGGAGTGAGTATTTCCTTATATTGGAGTTTCTCTAACTTAGCTGGGGCCACTAATGACATGGGAATTACAATATTATCTATGTCATAAGAGCTCTCGCTTCGCAATCTCCTCCGTGCAGTATTCTGCAAAACAGGATTACAGTAGTTTTACAGTAGTATTTGGTTACCTGTGATGATCCTTCCACAAATTATATAAGACAGTATGACAGTGCATCTGAAAACCAAGGCATACCTATTTTCTATAAACTAATAGAATCCATTTTGGCAAGTATGCAGTGTACATTTGTGTGTACACACATACAAGCCTATTTTTAAGACCATAAAAATATGAATGCCTTAAGATGCAAAACTTATCAGAAGAGAGTACCATAAAGGACCCTAAATGTCAATGAAATGATCTTTTAACAAACTTGCTAATTAGGAAAGGCTATAAAATGAAATAATTTAAGCCATTTAATAAAGATCATTTTTACAGTCTTCATTTATGTGTTCCTGGTTCCTGAATTTCATGCTGTTTTTTCTAAATTCTCCCACTTTTTGACCTCTACTCCCTGACCAAATAACAAAACAATGTAAGAACAACACAAATGCTAGATTCTTAGTAGCAAGATTATGTTTAGCTTCATGTTATGGAGTAAGGATGGTTATGAAGTTTTTAACACAAAAAAAGCCATAACCAAGGATTAATGAACAATTAGCTCCCTAGTAAAAAAACCTTAATCAAATTTATTGCTTCCTAATAATTCTAAATATGCTAATTATGTGCTAGTAAATATGGCTGTTACAGATTAGAATACATTGTAAAGTTTTTAACATCAGTCAGCTGATTTTTAAAAGGCTATAATGCATCTTTTAAAGTTCACTGTACAAAAAAACCTACTTGTGATGATGAATTCTGGGTTCTTGATAGTACATTGACATTAGTAACTGCAGTAAAATTGCTATGAGATCCTGGTTCTGTGCGTTGAAAAGCATATTCTTCAAATCTAGTTCTTTCTCCTGCCATGGAAAGAACCATTGAGAATGTCATACATTAAATGTAACTGGAAGGTATTAGAATTTCTATTTTCCTAGTTAGGTAACATGCTATTCCTTATTTTTTAAATTCATGTATCAAAAAGAAAAAAAGGAAATGAAAAGAATCTTACCCATAATCCTTGCCACAATTTACATTTTCTGGGGTCGTGACAGTTTTTATTCAATGCATCTTACATTTCTTTAACCTCATTTCCCTTTACTCTCTTCGTGTTTTCTGTAATTCTTCTGAAGTTGAACCTCTAAAACTTCCCTCTTAATTTTCTTCTTTATTTTCTCATATTTTTGTTATCTTTGACCTTTCGTTCTACTTTTTGGGAGATTTCCTTATCTGGATCTTATGACTGTTCTACTGATTTTTGAAACTTTCTCCTATTGAAGTACTTATTCTAAAAGTTCTTTTTCTTTTTTATTCATTTTTTTATAGGACCCTATTTCAGGAACGAAATTTCTCTTTTCTCAGGATATTGATTAGAAGCTTACTTCCAACTTTGTTATTTTCTGTTTCTTCCATGTTCCTTTTTTCCATTTGTTCTGCTCTCCTATTTGTGAGTATAAGTTTATGTACAGCCCTTATTTGTTTTGCTTTAGCACAGATATTAATCATTTTCTGTGTAACATAAAATTTAATATACAGTCCATATTGCTTCAGTTGTTTGAAGACGTCATTTCTGGCTGGTAGCTTATTCAAATCATTATCTACATATTGAAATTGGTTGTCTCTTAGGTTTATTATAATTTAGAACTAGAGTTCATTTCTTAGGACATTGACTTGTTAAAGACTAGAGCAGGTGTCCTGCACTTTCAAGAGTTGTCTAGTTCTTTGTAGTATAGCATTTGCTTGTTCTTCTATCCCTGTGTTTCTATCAAACTCAAAGTTAGGTCTGTCAATTCAAGGGAAACACTTTACATTTATAATGTATTTTTATGTTAAGATACAAGTTTCCCTATAGTTCAGTAAACATGAATGAAAGTTCTTCGAAAGCTAGGTGACTCTTGGCTGTCTTAAGATTAAGGTACCAAAAAGCATAATGAAATCTCTGGATGTGGGTGGGAGTTTATTCATTTTGTGCCACATTAGTTGATCAGGTAGTGGTATCAGGTAGTGACTTGGTCTGTTATGGTGGGATTTCTAGAGGCAATAGTGATAAATATGTTAAATCCCTCATGTATAATTACAGTCCAGTACACCTTGGGTATAAATAGTTCCTAATTTATTGGGTGTACTGATGTACTACACCTAGGAAATACTTGATGAACGTATATAGCGCTATTTCCACTAGGACAATGAACAAGAACTGGTAGGGTCTACAGATAATATGTTATTTAATATATATCTTTCCAGTTACGTTTTAATTTTATCATTTGCAATAATTATTGACACTATCTTGTCCCAAGTCCCCATAACCAACCCACTTTGCATTATTTGCAGAGTTCTGGTTTCAGAGATACCCGTAGTGACTGTAAGCTCCTCAGGGGAACTGAACTAGGTGGTTGAGTTATTTTAGATGAATCTCATCCAATTTCTCAAAATTCTGAGGGAGCATCAGTGAATCAACATCTCCACAATAGGCACCAGAAATGGTAATTAATGAATTTCTAAAAGGCAACCTGTCCTGACATATTTTGAATCTAGAATACAAGGTTGGAGACTGTCTTGTCCAGAAGGACAGTTAGTAGAAAATAATTAGGAAACATAGGAAGGAAATCCCTAATTGCCATGAAGTGGATGGATTCCCAGTCCACAAATAATTCTGAACTGACTACTTGAATATGCTGTTATCACGTTCATAAACCATGGATATTTTGTGTAATTAGTGACTTGGATTATGAACTCCTATGAGGCAGCAGATGGAGATGAGAATTTGTTATTTTCAGTTTTTAGTGCTAGAGCTCATGTCCTCATTGTAACCTACCTAGTGCTGTTTCACTCAAGTGTCTTTTCTTTCTTCCCTGTAACAGCTGTGCAGAAGAGTCCGACCTTATTTGAGGCTTGCATGTAGGAGAAAATCCATTTCTCCATTGATTCAGAGAAGTATTATGGACTAAAACAAATGGAAAGAAAGGAAATGTGAAGTTTTAGTTCCTTAACAGAAACAGATAATGAACATGTTCATCTGTTTTTACTTGGTAATACTGCAGAATATTAATATACCCGTCCAAAATTACATATAATGAAGTAAGTACATACCAAGATGAAATACTCCTAAACTGAAAATACCCAGAATAAGATTCATTAAAAACATCTTCAGTAAGTGCCCAGTTTCCTATAGTTGCTCCATTATTTTGAGGAGAATGAAGAGGAAAGGAGATCTCATTTTTCTAAATTACCACATTTTGGGAGAAGACTTGTTCAGATCTGTAAATCTTTGCTGAATAGGATCTGAATCCTTAGTTCTTAAATCCCTTAAATCTGGAGATAATTCAGGACTAAGTAACATTGCAGAATCACAATAGACTGGGATCTCTTGAGAGCAAGAACCAGTTTCATCAGCCTCTTGACTGCCAACACCATTCTTTGTTTTTAAACTGAAGTATAATTGATTTCCAATATTGGGTTAATTTCAAGTGTACAGCATAGTGATTCAGATTTTTCAGATTATGGAAATTACAGGTTATTATAAGATACTGAGTACAGTTCCCTGTGCTATACAGTAGAAGCTTGATTATCTATTTCATATATAGTACTGTGTTATCTGTTAACTCCAAACTCCTAATTTATCCCTCCCCCCTTTCCCTCTTAGTATCCGTAAATTCATCTTCTATATTTGAGTCTACTTCTGTTTTGTAAATAAGTTCATTTGTATCATTTTTTTAGATTCCATATATATGTGACATCATAGGATATTTGTCTTTGACTTTTTTAAAGCAATTACTTTTTTAAAACTTTAAGCCACTTAATATCTGTCCCTCAGTTGCCTTATTTATAAGATAGGAATAATAAAAGCTATTGCGGGATTATGAGGATTAAGTGAGTTAATTCCTGTAATAGTCACTAGAAGGCTATCTCACATAAGTATGCAGTACATGTTAGTTTCATCGTGATTACCGTTTCTATCTGAACCTCATATTTCCAGTACTGGATTAATAACCAAATTGGCTTCTTTTTGAAATGCTGGGCAATATGGAAAGGAACAGAGAAAGAAATAATGTAGGCTGAAGTGCCAATTTCTCACCAACACTGAAAAAAAGTATGGCCTACCAAAAGTGACTGAGATTTTAAGATGACAAAGCACCCTAGAAATGATAGGCAGCATTTGTATACATAAACCATGCACAGGTCTGCACATTTACATCCACCCTAGCAGACAAAAGAAGAAACTTGTAAGTAGAGCAGAATGTGTGAGGACTCTCTGAAAGACTAATACCTTGTGAAATTCGAAGAGCAAACTGCAAAAGCATGTGGGAAATTACCGCCACAAAAAATGTGATCAGTATCAAAGGGGCTCTAGACCTGGAAGAAAAACTGGGCAGGAATATTACCTGGAGCAACTGACAGAATGACTACGCATGCCAACACCTCAGCCAGGGTCCTGGATGAGGCCTGAGCACAGAAATGGATGAGTGGATAGTACGGCAATGTATAAATGCCCCACTTTGAAACAATGTCCTGCCCATCCTTAACTGCCTCTGAAAATAGTATAGAGTGCAAATTTCTACCTCTTCCATGAAAAGGATCCTATAAAAAGCAGTGGCAGAACAGTCTCAACAGTGAATATCAAAAAGATGAGAACACAATCAAGACTCCGAAACTCTCAATACTAACAGCACAGATCAAGGAAGTAGGAACAACAAATAGTAGAACCATCTCAAGAAATAGTTAATATATATACAGAATACAGATTAACAGGTCTTCAAAATAACTAATATTGCCAAGAGAAAGAGGCAGAAGTCTCTGGAGAGACTTCATAAGTAGAAGGTATAATTGTTCATATTTAAAAACAAGATTATTACTCACCTCCGGAATAACAGAACGGACATAGCTAAAAATCAGAATGAGTGGGTTGGAAGAGTAATTCCACAACTCAAGGAAATAGAGTGATGGAAATACAAAAAATAAAAAATAAAAAAAATAAAGGAGGATAAACCAAAACAGGGTAACAGAGGAGAGAGTAGAATGAATGGGAGGCAATATTTGAAGAGACAATTGCCAAAATTTTTCCACAGTCAATGTTATGAACCCTAAGATTTCAGTAATATTTGTGTCAAAAAAAAATCGTACAGCATATCACTATGAAGACATCCTAAAAGTACCAGTGAAGGTATAAAAAAAATTACTGCAAAGGAATGAGAATCAGATTGACATAAAGCATAATCAGATGCAGGAGAAAACAGCGACTTTAAAGCACTCAGGGAAAAGGGTAAACAATTCTAAGATGACCCCCAAGATTTCTTACCATCACCAAAAGAAGAATGCAGAGAAAGATGTCAAAGTACAGTAACATGGCAGGCATGATTGTAAACTCATTTCTAAAAAGGGGTAACTAGAATTGTGAGAGTTAGGTTTTATAACATACATGTGTCTGTCACATGTTGGTGTACCAATTGTGTCCACTCATTTCAATGGAAATATTTCTAGAGTATTTTAAAGCAAACCCCAGGCAATTCAACCCATCTGTTCTAAAAAGAACTCACCATCCTCCTTGTCCTAAAAGCACAACAAATTTTGAAGAAACTTTAACCTTCTCTAAGGTGATGCTTTATATTGAATTCTACTTAAATGTTTTCTTTACATGTTTCCCCTCTTACTCTTCAGTGTTTTGAAGGTTTCAGTGGACTCTTGAAATAGCAGGAAATACATGGCAATCTAGAGTCTAGTGCCACACATTCTCTTCACCTGTTCTAATTATAATAACCCTCTCAGCCTTTCAGTTGTTGCTTACCCAAATCCTCCCCTAAATTCCATCCTAAACTACATCTTGATCCAAGATCTCTCCTGTCTCCTGCCTTCTCTTCCCTTTCATTTATATAATCAGTAACTCTGGAGAGCCAATTTTGTGCCAGGCAGTGTGTTATACCTTGGGGATACAATGTGAGCAAAAAACAGGCATGGTCCCTGCATGTGCTGTAGCTTACAGGCACTCTGAGAGACTGCAAGTAATGTGTGATAGGAAAAAGAAGTACTACTGATAGAAGATAATGAGTGTATCTAGATAGTAAGAGAGCTCTAGCAAAGGCTTCCCCAGATAGAGTGATAAGATTTCAAATACGAACAGAAACAGCTGATGAATGTAAGGGGAAGGAAGAGAGAATGGTAGAAAGGCCCAAGGCTCCAGGAAGCAGGACAAATTTGGGAACTGAACAGCAGTCAAGTAATGCAGCATAAGGAAGCGTGGTGAAAAAGAACCATGAACAGGTTGTAGACAAGCTATGTAGGTAGGGCTTTTGGGGCCCTCTATTAAATAATACTTCCTCTGTCATGTATTTTAAAAGATCTGCTGGGAAGCATATGTGATGTAATTAGATTGAAAATATTACTTGCTACAGTGATTGAAGGGAAGTAAACATTGATTGGGCTATTTCAACAGTAAAGATAAGGGATCATTAGGTTGGACTGAAAGTGGTAGAAATAAAGATACAGAAGCAGGTTTGAAGCGTAAGACCACACTGACAGTGGGGTTAGCTATGAGGAAGTGTTGGGGGAGGAGGCTGAGCCCTAGGCTGCTGGCTCACTTGTGTGGGTTGTGATGCTGTTGGTTCCTCTCTCACCTATCCACTCTAAAAAATAACAAACTTCCTGTTTTGACATAATTTCAGACTTTGAGAAAACTTGAAATAATACAAAGAAGTCC
Organism: Vicugna pacos; assembly: GCF_048564905.1. NCBI lineage: Eukaryota > Metazoa > Chordata > Mammalia > Artiodactyla > Camelidae > Vicugna > Vicugna pacos. The sequence continues at coordinate 63,226,647 of NC_132991.1, read as the reverse complement.
CATATACCTTTTCCTCAGAGTCCTCAGATGTTAACATTTTAGCACATTTGCTTTATCTTTCTGAACTCCAATGAAATTAAGTTATTGACATGATGCCTCTCTAAATATGTCAATATATTTTTTTTCAAAAACAAGAACATTCTCTTATATAGTCACACCATGATCAAAACAAGAAGTTAACACTATTACCTACACAGAGACCTTATTCAAATTTCACCAATTATTCCTATAATGTTCCTTATAGAAAATACTGCTGACTCTGCATTCAGTTGACAAGTCTCTTTAAAGTTCTATCATATCTCAGATAATTCCATTGTTTTGTCTTTCATGACTTGGAACATACTGATGAGAACAGGCCCTTAAGTTGGCTTTGGTTTTTTCTCACAATCGGCAACTAACTAATCACTTCTTCAGCTTACTTTTCCCTACTTTATTGTTACCTGAAGTCAGCAGTTCTGTCACAGTTGACAACTCGGATGGACAAGTACAGGGTAAATCCAAGCTCTGGAGCAAAGCTACCCTAACACAATCTACCCTACAAGAACCCCTGGCCATTTGAATATACGTGAACATAGCACATTGTTTCATGTCTCCATGATGAGGTTTGGGATTGTTTCCATTTTCAAAGCCAACAGGATTTGAACCACCTGGAACCTTGTTGAAATGTAGAATCTTAGAAACCATTCCAAACTTGCTGAGTCAGAATCTGCACTGTAAGATGTCCACCAAGTAATCTGCACACTAAAGTCTGAGAAACAGTGATCTGGAACACTTCACTCTTCCTCCAAATTCCAGTGAAGTATTTGGCATCACCATCTTTCTGGACTTCCTCTTTTTCCCATCACCCTTAACCTCTCTTCCTCTGCCTTCCCCTAGGCAGAGTTATACACTCCCTCCTCTTTTTAGAATGTTTTTATCATGACTGTACCCATAACATTATTTAATAGTCATGTGTGTGTCTGCTTCCCCCGTTACATTATAATTTCTTTGATTTCCTATGATTCACCTTTTTTCTCAGCACCTAATATTCTGTCCCAGAGTAGTTGCTCAATAAATGTTGAACTCCAGTTTTACTTAATTCTGTACAAGAGAAAAATTAATGACCATCCATATAAGACAAACACATAGGATGAAACCTAATTAAGGCTTAGTTATTTGGAAGGGAATGAGGAAAACAGGGGAGGAGAGATCAGTATACAAAAGAATACATTGATTTGCCTAATGTTATTGCAGCATTCAATTCAAATGTCTTCCATTCTTAGCTTTTAATTTCCCATTACCAACATGTCATTACATTATTGATACATTGCTAATAATTTTGTGCCTAACATTTACACTGCCCTATATTTCAAAGTCAGATAAATAATAAAACATAAGAAATATAATCACCTAACCTCATTTTTTGCATATTCCCTTTCAAATACATATATTTCATATTTCAAATGTAATCATTTTTATTTGCATATATGTATTATTGCATTTTTTAAATCTGATAACTCATTGTTATTTTTTCAGATGTCAGCCCAACATTCCTCTGATTAGAGACAGTATCACTTCACTATTAGCTAGCTGTTGATATTATTTCTATTGTGGACGTTCCTTTTTTATTTTTATTGAAGTATAGTTGGTTTACAATAATGTGCTAATTTCTGATATATAGCAGAGTATTTCAGTTATACATATATATATTCCTTTTCATGTTCTTTTTCATTATAGGCTATTACAAGGTATTGAATATAGTTCCTTGTGCTGTACAGGAAGACCCTGTTGTTTATCTATTTTATATATAGTAGTTAGTATCTGCAAATTCCAAACTCCCGATCTATCCCTCCACCCTCCCTGTCCCCCCGGGTAACCAGGAGTTTGTTTTCTATGTCTGTGAGTCTGTTTCTGTTTTGTAAATAAGTTCATTTGTGTCATTTTTTAAAATTCTACATATAAGTGATATCATATGGTATTTTTCTTTCTCTTTCTGGCTTACTTCACTTAATATGATGATCTCCAAGTATTATGGACACTCTTAAAATAATCATTTTCATCATACTTTTTTTTCTTTTTTTCATCATAAATTTTTTTCAATTAAAAAATGTTAGTCTCAGGGCAGATTCCAAGAAGTAGAGTTACATCACGTAAACATAACCTGTATTTCCCTAAATTTCTTTAGTCTTTTTTTCCTAAGCACAGGCAATTGTTCCTTGTTCCTAGTGCTTTTATTTTTTTTCTTCTCTAACTTTTTACTGTGGAAAAATTTCAAGAAACACATATGGGAATAAGAATAATGAACTCCCCTGTACCTGGCATTCAACATCAAGAATGCTGGTGTAGGGGAGGGTATAGTTCAGTGGTAGAGTGCAGTGCTTAGTATGCACAAGGTCCTGGGTTCAATCCCCAGTACTTCCATTAAAAATAGCAATAGTAATAAATAAACTGAATTACCTCCCTCTCACCAAAAAAATTGCTTAATGTAAAGTGTGACACTGATGTGAATGTATTCTACTTCCAGCTTCACTGTTTATAAAAGGTTCATTATTTGTGTAATTATCCTTTAAAAAAAAGAAAAAGAATGCTGGTGACCAATCTTGTTTTAGCTCTCTCCCACCAACTTTTTTTTGCTAGAGTATTTTAAAGCACATCCCAGAGGTCATAAGTACTTATATGTCAGTTTGAATCTCGAATAAACTAACAGGTAAAATGTGTTCCTCAGTAAAATTTGAAGCTTTCTTCATGTAATTCCTTGTTAAGTTTAACCCTAGATATTTTATATTTTCATTGTCAATATGTATAGATAATTTATTCTTCTATAAATTCTAACTGGTTATTACTGGTATTTATAAAGGTTACTGATTTTTATAGATTTATTTAAAAATCTGCTACCTTTCAGAACTCCGATTCTAATAGGCATTCAGTTGATTCTTGAGTTTTTGAGATAGATGATTATTTCATCCAGAAATAATCTAAGTTTGTGTGACTTTTTTTGATGTTGAGAAGATTTTAGCTTTGTAGAGAGTCAGAACACGTTGATGTGTTTTCTTCCTTTTTCTGATTGCTTCCAAGCACTGACAATATCCCCACCCCCTATTCAGAGTTTCATTATAATTTTTCAAGTTCTATTCTGAAATTTTAGTGTTTTATTTACAATTCTTGGAACCAAATAGAGTTTATTCAGATACATGATATGAAATGAGTATATAAACAAACTTTCCCCCAAAAGACTAACAGTGCTGTTTATTGAATAGTTCCCCGCTTATTGATTTACAATCCTTCCCTTATATAATAAACTATAAGCTATGTAGTCCGCTTCATGAATCTACTCTCCTAAATGTAAGCAAAATAGAATCTATGCTGTTTTTATATGTGGTTGGGCTAGATTCTCTTAGTATTTTTTCCAGTAATTCTTTTTATATTTTCCCATTAGTTCTTCCCAATGGGCCTTCCAATTATTTTGTTAAGTTAACCGAATTCTATTAGAACGTTGAGTTACATTGCATTAAACATAAACCAACAGGAAGAACTGATATCATCACTGTTCTTGTCACCAGCACTGCTGTTTCCCCATGTTTAAATTTCTTTTTATACTTATCAATAACATTTCATAATTTTCATTATCACACATTTCCTGTAAGGATTACTCCTGTGCATTTTCTATTTGTGTGTGTGTGATCTGTGAACAGCGAATATTAAAAATTAAGGATTTACATTTATTCCTTTCTCAAATTTTATTTCCTTAGCAAAAGTAATAAGTATATGAAAGATGTAAAAGGTATATAAAGTACAAGATTTGTAAATGACATACCAGGTGATGGAGATATGATACAGTCTCCTACAAATTTATTTTCAGCAAGATCTCCTTTTATTTCAGTCTTTTTAAACAATGTTTCAAAGTGAAAATGAAGAGGCACATCTGAAAGATAAAGGGAAAAAAAAGTATTTTCAGTGAACATCACTCTTTACAGACTCCAATATTAAGAATGCTTTCTTCCTATGAGTAGTACATAAGGTTAGAAAAATAAGCAAAAGCTTGAAAAGTCAGAACTAACAGAAGTGGCAAAATATTCTTTCTAAGTGTGTTGTTAGCAGTATTTTGGAAATTACTGATTATATGTACTAAACAAACAAAAACACTAACGATGAACAATTTCATAAACTAAAATAGTACATTAGATAAACAAAATTTCACAGATGAAATAAATGCTCCCAGAAGACCTTTTTACAGCAAAACCTGGCTGACTAAGTTCATTCCACCCTACCCTTATGAACTCTGCATTTGAAATAATGAGGTTTCCAAAAGACATAATTATACGGTTTTAATTACTTGAGGGAAAACCACTATAATTCAGATGCAACCTTTTATGAAAATGTCAGGTTTCACATTGTCTTAGTTTTACTAGTATTTTGAATCACAAAATGATATCTACTTTTACAAATACCAAACATGTTGACAAACTAATTTTCTTCTTTTAAATAGAGAGTTAGGAGAGGCATTCAATTCACTACATTTAAACTCCATATGCTCACAACCAAAAGAGAAGCTAAGTAAATAAAATAGATGTGCTTCACATTTATTAACTAAAGGGGTTTTTCTTCAATCAAGAATGCGAAAACAATCATATTAAAAAATTCAAGAGAGACACCTAAACTTTTTCCTAAGAAACATAAATATTTTATAAAGTGGTTGATTTACTAAGTTTTGCTACTGAAAGAAGGTACTTATTTTTAGGAAAACTAATTATGAATGCATAAATCAGGACAGACCCAGAAGAGTATGGATTTTAACAAAAAAGTATCTCTCCGTCAAATGATGTATTTTAATGGCAGATCCATACTCAAATGTAGGAAAATATGCACACACAAAGATGGGTTCATGAGTATCAGGGAGGCTGTCCCAAGGGGCAGAGGTAGGATGGATTACTATGACCATATGAAAACTAAATGATGAAACGAAGATAAGAAGACAGGTTAAATATGCTGCTTGAATATTTCAGGATTGTGATATTTCCAATTACTAAAACAGAAGTTTGTTTCTTTAAAGAAATGCCACTTAACTTTTATAAAGGGTATCACCAATTCTACCACTGTTCTTTGTGAGTTGTGGGAAAACATGATGCAACTAGGGAGATGTCTGTTCTACCCATATACTTTCCTTAGCACCCACATTGTGACCTGTGGGCTTTTATTAAAATATTTCATAACATTTTATTGCACTTAGTTTACATTTCAGTTGTCAAGTTAGAATGCAAGTACCTTGAGGGATATATTTGTATTAATACTCCTGGCACCTACTTAGTACCTAGCATATAGCAGATATTTGGATTTTTATTAAAAGAACACAAGAAGAAACAGATAACCCTAACTAGTAGGCGAGGAAGCCAATCTTATTTGAGGGGACATATAGAATGAAAGTTATTTATGCCAGCTCTCAGATATACGTCATCGAAGAAACAGATTTACTAATAAGAACACAGAAACACATTGAAGAATATGGCTAGGAGTGTGGCTCTGGAGAAGGACTACCTCAGGTCAAATCCTGTCTCCATCATTTACTAGCTGTGTAATCTCGAATGAATAATTTAACATCTCTAAGCCTTAATTTTCTCCTATGTAAGATAAAGAAGACAGCAGTACCTATTCTCACGGGGTTGCTGCAAGAATTAAACAAGGAAATGTAATGTGTTTATAGGACCCAGTGTATGCTAAGAACAAATGTTAGCTGTGTCATTATTGTTACGTGTATTATTTTTGTTTCTATTAGTAAAGTTTCCTCAAAGATGGCATAAAATAGTTCCTGCCAGGAACTTACTTCAAAGTTATGGTGTAGACAAGAAACCACTGTAATACTGGGAAAAACCAAGCTAAGGTTCAGGGCAGGAATAGGTACAAAAAATGGTGCTTTACAAAGACAAGCAGTCTCTGGGATGATTAGAACTGAAAGCTGAAGGAAAGAAAGGCCCATTTGATATGTCTCCCCATAAAGAGATGAACCTGAGACAGTCAGTATGAAGAATGTTTCCTTTTTAACCCTATTCATTCAGTTCCAGTGTAGATAAGACTGGAAATAGTTGAACAGAAACCAAGAACTGTAAAAAAACTTAAAGCCACCTTAGGGATGCACTGATGTAATGCCTCATTTGTACACTTGTAGATTATAGAGATTCCTGAGGTTCAAAAGTTGACTATACCTAAAGACGGACAATTTTCTTCTCTCAGGGAAATTTAATGCTGATTATAAATGGAGGAATACTATATGGCAGAGAAAACTCCATGCAAAACAACACATTAGAAAAAGAACACTGACTTACTGAGAAACATTTCAATGGCATTGCCATGTTATCAATAAAATGCTAAAAATTTAACACTCAAAGGGAGATTAAAAGCTAGGTATTTCCCAAAGCAAATCAAAATGGTTTCCAAGGAATTAAAGAATCAACTTACAAAGATAGAAAATTAACTCAGCATGTGACTAGATTAATTCCTCTGTGAAAATGCTTTAGTTCTAATATCCAGTGATAACTGATAAAAGCTTATTAGGCTCATATTTATAAGATTAAATTTCATTAATATTTCATAAAAATATTCAGTTACTTAGAAAATTTTTATAAGGAGGCTTACCTGACGGCAATGACAGAACAGAATGGAAAGAAGAATCTAACTCTGATACATGTTCTCTCAATATTTGAGACTTTGAATTGTGCTCACAGCTACTCCAAGTTGAAGCTGATTGCAGGCAAGGCATTTGTGTAGTATTTAAAAACCTTGTTTCTTTTGAAGGCAAAGTCTGCAAGAAAAAAAAAAAAGACTACATTTTTGTTGAAAACTGAATCAGAGAGAATGTAACATAGTACAGTATCTGATTGACACCAGCAAGAAGTCCTGCATTACTAAAGTCACCTTGGAGGGGGTGCTTTACAATGACCTGGAGTAGGTGACAGAAGTTACTGGCGGCTGTGAATGTGATAAGATCTGACTAGGGTTGACACCCCTAACCCCTGCCTTGTTCAAGGGTCAGCTGTCTGTTCTCCTTACGGTCTGTTGTAACCAGTGAGTGACATTAGAGTCCGCCTTAAGTTAAAATGCCAGACAATATCTACACTGGAATAACAGTGAAGTTCTATGAAGTAATATGTATCATATATTTACATTAAGTAAAATTAAATTTACAGTAAAATTTTAAAAAAGATATATATAAACATGTAATATGTTTCATGAATTTGAATTTAAGACAAAAATTTCAATCCAGAAATCTCAAGAAAATCACGTTGCTAAATCAAAAAGGTTATGTTGCTACATTAAAAAATACATATTCTGTTAAATGTTAGGTCTTTAAATTATTCTTTCTGGTTATAAAATTAGTATACAACCAATGAAAAATATCCATAAAATAGAGCAAATATTTTAAAAATTAATAGAGTTCACTTGTACTCCATCTCTCATACCTCTACCTCCTATAACAGTTAAGACTCATTTTTAATGGTATTGATATTTAAAATGCTTATAGTAACTGAAATATTTAGACGCCATTTAAAATTTTTTTTTATTTTATAAGCTTACATTAAGTTTGTCAACGTTCTTGAGTTCTTTTTCTGTCTAACTGGCATTTTCTGTGTTTCCATAGCATCTTGGGCATAGCATTCTCTGCCACAGCATTCCAATAGATCTCCTCTGGACTGCGAGCTCCTTGAAGGGTGCGACTACAATGGCCCTGACATATGGTTGAAACTTGAATGCTCACCAAATGAATTTTATTTTATTTGCTTTAGAAAAAATTGAAGTGAACAGAACTTTTCAAATACATGTGTGCCTGACACTATTTCATTGGGGAAACAACAGTCCCGTTAATATATGCTAAGATTTATCACATAATGACTTCTGTTTATTATCCACGGGCCAGGACTTAGGTCAGCCGGTCATACCTAGCTGCAAGGAAGGCTAAGAAACGCAGTCATTATTCTGGATGGTCAAGTAAATTGTTGATTTTTATAAGAAGACAGAACATATGGATACATGGTTATAAGGATGTGAGTCATGTCCAAGATTTATTCTAATGCTGCTATAGGTATCTATCTATAGGAACAGTTCCTGTTTCTTACCTTTACAAGATGCACTGGTACTTTTGAATCACTCTAGAATTATTTGTTCTTTTGTGATGTCATTCAAAAAGATATAAGAAACAATTATTTAAAATTACAAAGAGAAAAATGTGCTAACCTCCCCTTTTCCATGTATGGCTAGAACATTATGAATAAAAGGTGATAAAATCTGAATATTTACCATATAATTAGTTTTCTCTTGCAATTTTTCCAAATCCAGGAAACCCATTAGCCAATTTGAAACTATCCTAAATAATTATGGAGACAAGTGAGGGGCATCTAGGAAAAGGCCTTTTTTCCCCTGCAGAGAAAGTGAAGCCCAGGAGGCTGAAAAGGAATGGTTGGAGAAATAAGAGAAAAGTCTAGAGATTCCTGCCAATAAAAATTCAAATGTCTAGAGGGTGTGATCAACAATACCATATGCTGCATAAGATTCAAGCAAAGTAAAGCCTGAAAAGCATCCACTACATGTTTTAACTTTAACAATGAAACATTTCATATATACAAGAGAGCATATAATTTGTAAGGAAAGCATAAAGTAATGTTTAAAAAACACCTCTACTCACCATCCTACTTTAAGAAACAGAACAATACCAATACCTTTGAAGACTTTTCCTCCTGTCCCACCACCATGAGTCTGTGGCAGAGATTGCTACTTTCCTCCCAAAATCTGTCCTCTCCTCCCTGTTCTAAAACTCCTGACTTTCAGCTGGGCACATTTCTCAAACTTCCTTGCACTGAAAAATTACTAAATCCTAGCCAGCAGACCATGAAGAGAAGTCATGTGTGCAATCTTTAGAAACTGGCCTTACAAAGGTCCCTTAGCCCTCCATTCTCCCACCTGTGATGGCGAGCTACCACAGCCTTGTGGATGAGGGTCATGCTCAAAAGATCAAACAAAAAGGCAGGAGGAGCCTGGTTCCTAGAGAACGACATGGTTGTGATGCCTAGAATATTTTCAATCTGTTGTAAAAAGAAATAAATTTACAACTTTCTTTGCTTCACTAATTGGAATTTCTGTCAAATGGAGCTAAACCAGTATCTTAACTAATACAATGTACCTCCTTAATCATATTTTTCTCTCACATTTCCAGGAGTAACTGCTATCCTTAATTCTAATTTTATCATTTCCTTGTTTTTTTCTTTATAGTTCTTCCACACAAGTATATGTAATCCTATATAATTTACTATTTAAGTCTGTATGCTTTAAAAATGTATATAGACAGAATAATACTAATGTACTTTCCTGCTTTAGTACTCAACATAATGGGCACACAATTTATCATTCTACTGTTTACAAATATCTAGATTGTTTCCAATGTTTTACCATTAAAAAATGCTAGTAGGAATATCATATATTTCTCCTGGCACATGGGTGCAAGATATTCTCTAGAGACACTGCTAGAAATGTAACTGCTGGTTCTACAAATGCATGAATGCACATGTTCAACTTCACTAGATGATATATGTTACTAAGTAGTTGTAAATAATTTATACTCCAACAGAGCAGATCGTAGTTCTCACTGCTTCAGATCCATGCCAGCAAGGGTATTGTCAGACTTCTTATTTTGGCCAGTCATAGAGCATACAAATATTATCTCATGGTTGAAATTTGTATTGCTCTCTTTACTGTTTAAATTGACCACCTTTTCATACCTGTAACTGGCCAGTTAGTTTTCCTTCTTTGGGGAAATACATGTTTTGATAATTTTTTCTATTGAGATGTCTTTTTCATGTTGGTTTTTTAAAGTTCTTTATATATTCTAGAAAGTTACAAATCCAATGCAGGTTCAATATGTTGCTCCCTGTCTGAGCTTCTCTTTTCATTTCTTTGGTCTTTTAATCAACAGTTATTCTTAACTTAAATGTTTCCTTTATATATAGTTTGTACTTTTTTGTATCTTGATGAGGAAATCATTTGTATTCTGATGAGGAAACCTTACCCTAGTGATTCACACTTTTAAAGATTGTACTTTATCTTCTGTATAATTTTTTAAATAGCTTAATTTCCACCAAAAACCTATAGAATTTTGTTTAAAAGCACTGAATTTATAAATCAATTGGAATATTTTTGACATTTAAAGAATTTTGATATCATAATTAAAGATTATCCAATCCAATCCATAAATATGGCATATCTCTTCATTTATTTAGGTCATCTTTAATTTCTTTCAATAAAATTTTAGAAAAATTTTCTTTTAAAGTCTTCACATATTTTGTTAGATATATTCCTAGGTACTATATAATATTTACTGTTTCATGTAAAAGGGATTTTAAAATAAAATTGACATATATTGAAGATATCCCACAACTTTGCTAACCTTTCTTATTCTAAGAATATTATTTCTTGTTTCTTTTAGTTTTCTATTAACCAGACTGTCTACAAATAATGGCAATTTAGTTTCTTTCACTCAATCCTAAAACCTTTATTCATTATTATTTATAAGGTTGCAAGCATGCTAGATGGGCTCACTAGTTCAATAATAAATGGAAATTATCAAAGGAGACTATTTTTGTTCCTCATTATAAAGGAAATACTTTTAATTTTTCAGGATTAAGAGTGATGTGGATTAAGAATGGTTGTAGAATTTTTTCTTATATTCTGTATTGGAATATATTCCCACTTTGCCAAAAATGTTTTTTTTAATATGTTAATGTTGAACTTAGTCATATACTTTTTGTGACTCTAGTGAAATGATTACATGGCTTTTCTTTTTTAATCTAATAATGTGACTATTACATTAACAGATTTTTAAGGGTGAAACCAACCTTGGATTCTTCTCAAGGAATCTTGCTAGTGGTTTATCAATTTCTTTTCAAAGAACCAGCAACTGAATTCGTTTGTTTTCTATACTGTATATGGAAATTTATTGCATATGTATGTTTGTTTTTATATTTCATTGATTCCTATCTTATTAGGATTATTAAAATATTTTGTTATATTTTTGCCCCTCTGTTAACTTATACTTACACATTCTTTTCTTTTTGTGGTTCTCCTGGAGATTACAATGTGCATCCTTAACTTAATGGCTTTTAGAGTATAAAACAAATTATACCTTTTATGACTTCCCTGAAAACAATGGGACATTAGAATACTTTTTAACTCCACTTACTCTCCCCTTTCTTTGCTATTTAATTGTATATATATATTTAAAACACTACAACATATTACTGTTACTATTTTTACTGTCAACATTTATATTACCCATATATTTATCCTTTCCATTGTTCTTAGCTTCTTCCTACAATTCTGTTTTCACCTGGGATCATGTTCTCTGTCCCTTTGCTATAATTATAGTGTAGATTTGCTGTCAACAGATTCTCTCCATTTTTATTTATCTGACACCTTTGTATATCATCATATTTGAAGAATATTTTTGTGGATACAGAATTCTAGGTTGGCTTTTTCTTTTTCTTTTAGTATTTTAAGGATATTCTGGCTTTCATTGTTTCTATTGAGTAGTTGTCTTATTGCTGCCCTCATTTGAAGGTAATGTGTCTTTTTTACCCTGACTGCTTTTAGTATTTTTCTGTGTCTTCACTTTTTAGCAGGCTTGTAATAATATGCCTTGACATAATTTCTATGTATTTGTTCTTTTGAGGCTCACAGAACTACCTGAATCTTTGGGTTGATGTTCTGTTTTAGTTTGGGGAATATTCTCTATTATTATCTGTTCAAATGTTACTTCTGTCCTATTCTCTCTCCTTCCTTCTAGAGTTCAATAAAATATACGGGTAACTTTTCCTCACTGATTCACAGATTCCAAATATCTGATAAAATAATCTGTTTTTTCCCACTTGTTCTCTATTTTTCCAACATTAATTGTAGCTATTTTAATGTTCTTGGCTGTTAAGTCTTAAGTATCAGAATCACTCGATGGTCTATCATTTTTGTCTATTTTTCTCTTCTGAAGTTTGGTCATGTGGTCCTGTCTTCTGGGATGCCTAGTAATTTTTGATTGAATGCCAGATGATTTTTTTTTTTTTAAATCACAAAGTCTCCAAATGATATAGTTTCTCCAGAGAGGGTTCTCTTTCCCCACTTCTCATAGATAAAGTGCAGATTTCTCTCCTTTAATCTAATTGGAGAGTATGCTCCATTAAGTCTAGGTTGCAGCCTTAGTATGTTTTATATACCTGATTTGCTCCTGGCCCTTCAAAGTTTTCAGCTAAGTGTTTTGGTATATTTTACAGAGTTTCCCCTGATCATTCAGTCCTTTAAAAAAAAAAAAAGTCTTAAGAGTATGCTGAAGAGTGCCACTCTGCGTTGAAGGGGCTTTTGTCATTGATGTTTTAAGCCTGCTCTCTGCAGCCCGAGTAGTTAGCAAATGTTATGAAGAGAACATTAGTCAAAAATGTTCTGAAATGAAAACTGGTCATGTGTTTTGGATCGCCCAAAACATATCATCTACTAGCATCTGCACCAAATTTGAAAATTTTTGCCAAAGTTCCAGGGCAAGAATGGTTGCAGGAGCCAGCTCTTCTAGGTGTTTCCCTCTCTGAAGTCATATAATAGAACTTCTCTAAATTTTATATTTATTAATTTCTTTTCATGTCTTCCAATTCTTTCCTTCCTTTTTAATTCCAAGGATTTCCATTTTCAAGCTAGGTTAGTCATGCACTGTAAAAATATTCTTCATATTTTATATTCTAATATTTTGTATCTGAAGGCTTTCCTAAGATAACTGTCACATCATATTACTGGAATCAGAAGTTCAATATTGGACCTGACAATTGAAAGGTCACTCTGACCTTTAAAAATTGTTTCAATAAAATACTTTTGTTGGACACCATACTACAGCAGGGTAAAGAGGGAAATAAAATAATGACATAGCAGTGCTTCTCCGGAAACCCAACAAACGATAGAGATAAATACAGACACTTTCAAACTTGTTGTGGAGGAAAGAGATTAAACAATAGTTAAACGGGATGTGTTATTAAGAAATCAGTTTTCAGTGCACCAGAAATTAACACATTATAAACTGATTATATTTCAATAAAAAATTTTTAAAATAAGAAATCAGTTTTGAAACTAGAAAAGGCAATTCCATTTCTGTCCATGAATAAACAAATGGAACCTAATTAAACATAAAAGCTTTTGCACAGCAAAGGAAACCACTGACAAAACGGAAAGACAACCTACTTAATAGGAGAAAACATTCGCAATATGATCAATAAGTGCTTAATATCCAAGATTTATGAACAGCTTATACAACTCAACAGCAAAACAAACAAACAAAAAAACACAAACTTCCAATCAAAAAATGCACAGAAGACCTAAATAGACATTTTTCTGAAGACGACGTACAGATGGCCAACAGGTACATGAAAAAGTGCTCAACATCACTAATCAACAAAAAAAAATGCAAAACAAAACCACAATGACATATCACCTCACACCTATCAAAATGGCTATCATCAAAAATTGATAAATAACAAGGGTTGGTAAGGACATGAAAATGGGGGACCCTGGTATACTGTTGGTGGGAATGTAAATTGGTGCAGCCACTGTGGAAAACAGTATGGAGGTTCCTCAAAAAACTAAACATAGAACTACCATATGATCCAGCAATTCCACTGCTGGATATATATCCAAAGAAAATGAGAACACTAATTTGAAAAGATAAATGCACCCCAATGTTCACAGTAGCACTATTTACAGTAGCAAAGATATGGAAGCAACCTAAGTGCCTATCAATAGCTGAATGGATAAAGATGTTATATATATATACACAATGGGATAAAAAAAGAATGAAATGCTACCATTTGCAATAACATGGTTGAACCTAGAGAGTATTATGCTTAGTGATATCAGTCAGACAGAGAAAGACAAATACTCTATGTTATCACTTACATGTGGTATCTGAAAAATAAAACAAATGTATATAGCGAAGCAGAAACAGACTCACAGATACAGAGAACTAGTGGTTACTAGTGGGCAGAGGGAAGGAAGTGGGGACAAGATAGGCGAAGGGGATTAAGAGATGTAAACTACTATGTATTAAGTAAATAAGCTACAAGGGTATTTTGTACAGCACAGGGAAATATAGCCATTGTTTTGTAGTAATTTTAAATGGAGTATAAGCCATACAAATATTGAATCATTATGTTGTATACCTGAAACTAATACAATATTGAAAATTAACTATACTTCAATTTTAAAAAGTACAGCTATGGGGCTTATATTAAACAACTATTTTCAGAACTTGTACAACAGGCAGCATATGACTTTTCCCTGAGAGAAGAAAAACAAATGAGATGATCCTATAAATCTATCAGATTTTTGCACAAGGAGGGGGATCCAAGTAGAGTATGACAGTCTAACTGACTTGAAGAGACAGATGCTAAGTTTTGGGGAGAAAAAGCTGGCTATAATTTGTAGAAGTGCTGCCATAGAAGAGGAAGCTATGCAGAGAAAGGGCTGCAGAAATCCACACTGGGTGCATTTCAACCTTTTGTCAAATAATAATCTACTTGTGCAGAGAGCGAAACAAAAGAGGCCAATCTAAGAACAAGTAATTTCCAGGGAAAGAAAAAAGGCAGGGGGGAAAAAAATAAACTGGCAGACTTAAACCAATCTCGTGGATATAAGGTGCTATCTCATTGTTTTAATCTGTTTTTTCAAATTACGAATGAAGTGTCCACTTTTTGTATTTGTTGGATTGGTAGAACCTCTCTTTTATTAAGTGACATGTTCAAGTCTTTTACTCATTTTTAATTTGTTGACACTTTTTCCTTCGGTAATTTCATATTCTGACTGTGAGTTCTATGATAGTTATATGTACGGAAAATATTTTCTCATGGTTGTTTGTGTTTCACTCTCTTTTCAACAGAAATTCTTCATTTTTATGTAGTTACTTTCACAACTTTAAGGCTTACTAGGATATTTTCCTACTTTGAGATCATGTATTCTATAGTAGGTTCTAAAATGTCTTTTTAATATTTCCTTTTATTTTTAATTCTATAATTTACCACTGAATGACTAATACATAGTAAGGAATAAGAGATCCAATTGCATTTTCCTCATATGAATAAGCAATTTCTCCGGCACCATTAACTTAAAAAACTATCCTTTCCTGACCGCTCTCCAGTACCACCTATCTTAAGTCAAGTGTACACATACACTCAGTCTGTCTCTGAGCTCTCTGCTGTTTCATTGTTTATCTGTCTAGCCCTGTACACATGCACCAATACTATACTATCTTAATTCCTATAGCTTTAAAATACTATTTGTTTTCTGGTAGAGTAAGTCCTCCCACTGTGTTCTTTGAGAGTGTCATATTTATTCTTGACCAGTTGTATTGCTGTACAAATTTTAAAATAAAATTGTCAAGTTCCAAAATAAACAAACAAAATCCCATACTAAAATACACAAAACAGATGAGATTTTTGACAGCCATTGTCTTAAAACTATGAGTCAATTTTTCTGTAATGGATTTGTACATCTTTGGCTAGATATATTACAAAGCACTTGGTAATTTTCAATATCATTATAAAATAGTACCTTTAATTTTACTCTTTGCTGGAAAATAATTTTATAAACTGATTATGAATTCAAATAGTTTGTTTATTCTTTTGGATTCTCTACAAAAACAGTCTACAAATGAACATTTTGATTCTTCCATTCTAAATTTTGTATCTTTTACTGTTTGTTCAGCTATGCTGGAAGATCTTTTCAGTAAAAGACAGAACACAAAAGGCAATAGTGGACATCCTGTGTCCTTCCCAATCTCAGAATGAAAGGCTCCAGGTTTTGTGATTAAGTATGATGTTTAGTGTACATTTCTGCAGATACCCTTTTAAACATCAGATTAAGAAAGTTACCTTCTATTCCAGAGTTTTTACCATGAAGAGACAAGTAACATTATAAAATCTTATTTTCTGTTCTATTTAGATAATCAAATGATTTCTTTTGCCTAACCATTACACTATTTTCTAATGTTAAATCAATCACGAATTCCAAGTATGAAGCCAATTTTGTCAAGATGTCATTTTCTTTACATACATTGTTGGGTTTAGTTGTTAGCATTTTGTTTAGAATTTCTGCATCTCTGTCCAGAACAGAGATAAGCCTAACATTTTTCTTTTTTTAAAAACCACCCTTGTTATTTGTTCATATAGATATTATGGTAGACTCAATTTCTTTTCTTTGAGTTTATATAAGGTTGGAATTATATTATCCTTGATTATTCAGTAGCATTTGATGTTCAGTGAAGTCACCTGAATCTCAAGTTTTCTTGTGAAAAGAATTTTAATGATGGATTCAATTTCCTTAATAGTTATAAACTATTCAGGTTTTCTATTTCTTTTTTATACAACTTTGATATGCTACATACTTTTAAGGACTTTGTCTATTTTATATAAATTTTCATATTTAAGGACATAAAATTGTCCTTTTTATCCTCTAGTATTATTTTTAGAAAGATGTATATTTTTAGCAGGACATACTGCCATTCTGTGTATAATTCAGGGTTCTATTTTTAAGGAAGAAAGGGAAAGTTGATATTGCATGGGCAAGGAGCTGGGAGGTATAAACAGAATCCAGTAAGAACCGTACTGACTGAGCAAAAGAGCTGGAAAATGACTAGCTCTAAGGTCTATCAGCCAGAGCACTGATGTAGCTTGCAGAGCACAATGGTGTCATAGCAGTAGAATCATGGCAGAATACCTAACAGTCAAAGTCTTTCTCTAAAATGGTACAATACTATTAAAAGATTTCTGTATCTTTTTATTCTGAAGGTATTCTGTTGTTAAAGGTCAAAACTCTAAGTTGTATGGTCCCTGAAACTCTAGGTATCTGTTATTTATTAGATAATCTAAATATTTTGACCTTCATAAGAACCCAAGTATGGTCATGAAAAAGAACAATTATTTTTAACTTTAAAGAAACCTGCAGGATTACAGATCCACATTCTGCATATGCATAGCCTTTCTAGAGGAAAGGCAAAAAAGAAGAGAGTAACTAATAAAGCAGACTAGGAACAATAAGAATGTGTGTTGTAGGCCAAAAACCCTTCCACTTCCAATGAAATAATGAATAAGATGTTTTATTTCTTAGAAACATCTTAAATGAGTCAAAAACAATCAGCTAACTTAAACTTTGAGGTTCTTCTGTCAAAAATTTCACAAAAGTGAACACAGCTACCACAAGATTAAACATTTTAACAAAGATGTTTTTGGATAAATATTATTAGGCAGCACACAAACTAGCACTGGCTCAGCTTCCTTATGATTTTTAAGGAACTAAAGGTACATTATCCCCATGTACTGAGCACCTTCTGAACTGCACATGCAGGTGGCCTGTAAACAACAAAGCACTGCATTCATTTATATATTCTATGTGATATGGCAAGTGAATTAGTCATTTTAAGATGTTAATGTTGATACAATGACAACTTGGTACAGGAATGGCAAATAATACAGCACGTCTGCCACCAGTCTGTTTGCCTAATTTGCAACAAAGATTGATAATTAATCGTGGAATACCCTTTCCCAAGCCCAGATGCTAAAATTTTTCTCAAACAGAGCTTCAGAGAGCCAACAGCCACTCAAGTCAACTGCAGTAAGCAAGAGAAATGGAGAACATTCGGCATTCTTTCCTCAGTGGCTTGAAATAAGTTAATACACAACATAAAAGAGAATGGACTATAAAGAAAAAATAATCAAGCACTATACACGTTTAAAGCAAATGACGTCAGGTTTGTTTCTTTGTGTTCTGAAAGGTACATTTTACTCGTCCGCTTCACAATGGAGTTTAGAGCATTATGAACCAGATGACATCAAAGTGAGAGCCAGATTGGGCTCATGTTCTGCTGCTACTTAATCCCTGATATAAGTGTTACTATTAAGACTTACTTGGACCCTCCTACACTGCTGGTGGGCAAGCAGTTTGGTGCAGCCACTGTGGAAAACAGTATGGAGATTCCTCAAAAGACAAGGAATAGACTTACCATATGACCCAGGAATCCCGCTCCTGGGCATATATCCAGAAGGAACCCTACTTCGAAATGACACCTGCACCCCAATGTTCATAGCAGCACTATTTACAATAGCCAAGACATGAAAACAGCCTAAGTGTCCATCAACAGATGACTGGATAAAGAAGATGTGGTATATTTATACAATGGAATACTACTCAGCCATAAAAATCAACAACATAACACCATTTGCAGCAACATGGATGCTCCTGGAGAATGTCGTTCTAAGTGAAGTAAGCCAGAAAGAGAAAGAAAAATACCACATGAGATCACTCATATGTGGAATCTAAAAAACAAAACAAAACAAAACAAAACATAAATACAAAACAGAAACAGACTCATAGACATAGAATACAAACTTGTGGTTGCCAAGGGGGCGGGGGATGGGAAGGGACAGACTGGGATTTCAAAACGTAGAATAGATAAACAAGATTATGCTGTATAGCACAGGGAAATATATACAAGATCTTATGGTAGCTCACAGAGAAAAAAATGTGACAATGAATGTATGTATGTTCACGTATATCTGAAAAATTGTGCTCTACACTGGAATTTGACACAACATTGTAAAATGACTATAACTCTAAAAAAAAAGTTTTAAAAAAATGACTTACTTGGGCATTTTACAGAGTGAACTCAGCAAATACCATGATTTGCTGTAGTTCTTCTTCCTCTTTTCTTTGATCACATCAAATCAGTTACAAATACTAGTCATTTCTTCCTTGAAATGTTTTTTTAATACCTGTCCATTTCATTCCCCTCTAAAGCTTTACATCCGGACTACTGTAACAGCCTCTTTTATTAAAATAAGTAATTATTAGTGTTATTAGTGAGTCTTCACAGACTCAAAAAGTAGATTTTATTTTTTATTTTTTGAAGTATAGTTGATTTACAATGTTTTGTTAGTTTCTGCTCTACAGCGTGGTGACTCAGGTATACCTATATTCTTTTTCATTACAGGTTATTACAAGCTACTGAACATAGCTCCCTGTGCTGTACAGTAGGACCTAGTTTGTCTACTTTGTACCTGGTAGTTCGTATGGACTACTGCAATAGCCCTTAACTGATCTCTGTTTCTCTAATCTCTTCCCGGTGTAAACGGTACTTTTCAAAGGTACCAAGTCACTCTTTCCAAACTAATATTTGGATCATTTTGCTTTCCCACACCACAACTGTCACTGATTTCCCCAGTGTTGTCATATAATTGAATCATCATCATTGTTCACATTTGATGAGGATTTACATGCCAAGCATTGGGCTAAATATCTTTCAAATGTATTATCTTATTTTAACATCAACACAACTCTATAGGGCAACCGTTATTTTTCTTTCCTTCATTGCTTGATTCAGCTGTCTTAATTTGGGGTTACCCACTCCCCTAAAACAGATCCCAAGTGGAAGACTGCTTAATGGTCACAAATTCCTCCCGTCCCTGTATGTAAGTATATCCCTTTGTTGCAACTCCTATCTGCAGGTGGAGTCTATTTCTCCACCCTCTTGTATCTGGCCTGGCCATGCAACTTTCTCTGACCTGTAGAATGCAGCAGAAATGATGATATTGAGATCCAGGGCCTATGCCTCAAGAGGCTTGCAGTTTCCCCTTGCCATCCTGGAGCACTGTCCTGAAGTGCCATGTAAGGAAGCCATTCTAGTTACTGCAGAATGAGAGGCCACAAGGAGAACTAAGTCTCCTTAGTCAACAGCCAGCACTACCTGCTGAATGAGTAAGTGAGGCTAACTTTTTCCAGCTCAATTAACTCTTTAGCTGAATGTAGCCACATAAAGGTAGGCCTATTTTTATGAATGAGGAAAAGAAGGCAGTGAGTGATCTGCACAATGCTACACAATATTGTTAAGAAGTAGAACTAAGATTTCAACCCAATATGTCTTCCAGAACCTATGCATGAAACCACTAAAACGTGCTGACTCCCCAGATTTACCTGTAATTACAGAAGGTATATTTTCTCAAAGAAATGTTACACATGCTATAAATTTGTCTCTACAAGTCAACCCATGAAAGTCCCTGTAGTACAGAATTGCTACAGTAATGTGAGAAAATCCTCCACCAAGATACTTCTACTCTCCAGAGCAGATGCTCCAACAGGGGGAACTGAAGTTGGTGCAGCATGGAAGAGGAAGAGTCGGCTTCCCAACAGAGCAAGCATATATACAGGCTCTAAGTCGCCTCCTCCTCTTCTTTCAATCAGACGCCTCCTACACCAGGGAGCTAACCTGTTTTCTGTTTCAGAGACACTGTTTGTTACCTCAATTCAGATTTTTCTTCTCCTTTCCCTCAGTGTAGAAGGGAATATTCATCTCTTGTTTGCAATTAAATCTACATGTGCTTCTGCCTTGTTTCCCCAACAGGAATTTAAATCTCTATAAGACCATGTCTTTATTTTTCTCTAAAATTCTTAAACTATTTGCTCACAAAAGTAGCCTGCATGCACATAAAGTTACAAAGCTAATCATTTCACATTTTAAAAAGTAAATGAAAACCTTAAAATGGAATATTTATTGTATATACCTTAAATTACATAATTAGATTATTTTGTTAAAACAATCAGTCTTGTGATTTAATAATCTATGAAATAACAATGAGATTGACTATTGAATACCAAGAAACACTACTTTCACAAATTTGTCTTGAGAGACAAAAAGAACACAGAAGAACAGAATTTAAATCAGGAATTGTTCTACTTTATTTTGTAAGGGTTATAATATTTATTCTTAATTCTAAGTTTTACTTCAATTTATAAATATGTGCGATCTACTACAACTGTTATCATAAATATATATGAAATGGCTTTTGGATTACATGCTAAAATTTATGAATACAAAAATTTTCCTGCTCAAAATAGTTTCACATCCCCCATTCCATAGTCCTAACTTGACTATTTTATATTTAATTTACTACTTCTGTAGGACTTTGCAAAGTACAAATAGCATTCTCCAGAGTGACAGTATCACTGGTAAATAGTTTACCAGAGATTATCAGGGTCTCCTAGAGACAATACGGGTTAGTTATGTTTACATAAAAGCAAGGAGAGGAAAAGAAAAAAAGTAAGTTAGGGAATCTAAAAGAATCCTATGGGAAAGCAGGAAGCTTGCATAAGAACACTAGGCACCATAGGGGATGGGAGACACCATGAGGGAAGGACAGTAAAGGACAAGCAATGGTCCCTCAAACAAAGTTTCACTTAAGTAAAATTTGGCCTGAGTCAAGTCTTGATATTTATAGTATGGTGACTTACAACTTATATTCAGGGGCTGCTTTGAAATATTAATAGGGAAGAAATAATCACCACCATGGCCACCCCCCAATATGGAGGAAGGTAGTTGGGAGCATGACCAAATGAAATTTTGGGCTTTTTCCTACTGCCTTTCCTGACTCCTAGCCAAACTGTCTATACTTTTATCAATTTCATATAAAACATTTAATATTCTGATCTTTGATCTGAATGACTGAATAAATTTCTTGGCTTATTCTTACTCACTTATCCTGTTTCTCTAGAAAACTATATCCAGAATTCTAACCTTGGGTGTCAGAAGCCTCTGTCCTCTTGTCCCAGTGGGGCAGAGACTCCCCCTGCCAGGAGGTGGTCAGGGTGGCCTCTGTTATCTAAGCTGAAACACCAGCAGGGTAGGGCCTAAGGTTGCATAGTGACTCATACACTTATCAAGCAAGAGCTGAAGAAGTATATTATGGCCAAATACCCACTTTTTTCTTTAATTCTTTTTTTTAATTGAAGTATAGCTGATTTACAGTGTGTCAGTTTCAGGTGTACAGCAAAGTGATTCAGTTATACACACACACACACTCAGAAATATATATATATATATTCTTTTTCAGGTTCTATTCTATTCTATGTTATTACAAGATACTGAATATATTTCCCTGTGCTATACAGTAGGTTCTCATTGTTTATCTATTTTATATATAGTAATATGTATATGTTAATTCCAAATTCCTAATTTAACCCTTCCCCATCTTTCCCCTTTGATATCCATTATTTGTTTTCTATGTCTGTGAATCTATTTCTGTTTTATAAATAAGTTCATTTGTATCATTTTTTTAGATCTGCAAATTCTGCAAATAAGTGATATCATATGATATTTGTCTTTCTCTGACTTACTTAATATGATCTTAAATTCTTAATTGCAAATAAAATTGAACTTTAAAGAAAGCTATTAGCCACAATTTACATTTTAAGACTTAAGAGTATTATTCTGGAAAACATATTCCTACTTTATCTATGCTTGCCAATGCATTTTCCTGATTCTAAAGATAACTCTATAATTCAGGTAGATTAAGCAATATTATAACAAGTATAAAAAGACATAAGACTCTCCAGGAATAAACTAAAGTTATTTTAATAAAGAATAAGTAATACATGTATGAATAATAATGAATATCAAAGGATATGATTCAGCTTGAAGATAAGACAGCAAAAAAAATTAAAATAACTTTAGAAACTATGTGAAGTTTTAATAATTATTACTATTGGCTGAGATTTCATAGGGAGAAATAGTCTGAAACAATTCACACAGCATTCAAATCAGATGTTTTGCTCAAGTTCACGAAAGAAGTAGTGTTAAGACTTAGCATTAACACTTAAAAGAAAACTGTAAGTTCATACTTATGTTTATGTAAATAGTGCATCTTTTCATCCCACTTTGTGTTTCAGTTTCCCCACAGGAAATGTGGCATGAATATTAAATAAGAAATACATGTATTCATAAGTTGAAACAGTACCTGGAACATGATAATTGCCTAATAAATATTAGCTACTATTATTTCACAGTCTTATTAAAGATTAGTATTGTCAAAAAGGGTAAAAATAAGTAAAGATGCATACTAATTTATGCTTTTTATTAATTTTTCCCAGCAAAGGGATCATAAGCTCCGCAAATAATTATTCTAAGTAATTATTCCAATCCTTTTACTTCTATTTGTTTCATCTCATTGCTCTGGCAGAACAAGTAGTGAAACAGCTGCCTGTAGAAATGTGGAGGATAAAAAGGGTACGTAGTGAACTCATAGATCTGGCTAAGGAGGTTTCTAGGCAGAATGTCTAAGGTGCCAGTTGGTTCATTTAATTGCCTGTGATGAAGTACGGATGGAGTAATGAGCTTCAAAAAAGGGTAAATAAGTTTTCAAGTAGAATTTAGAGGAAATACAGAGCCAAGACTTGCTAGGTTCAAAAGTAAGACTGTCTCTCATTTCTGGCCACTCCAGACAGCAAGACAAAGTTTAAATCCACTGTGGCCTCAGTGTCAAGATCTCAAGGGAAAGACTGGAAGACCCTTTATTAAAACTTTAGAAAGGTCTGAGACATGTTTGTAGGTACTCGCGTCTAGGCAAAAGGGCTTCTAAGAATCTTAAAGGCATGCTTCAATAATCTTCTCTATTACACAAAAGTGCTATTAAGTATCTTAAGGAAAATTGTCCCAAAGCAGCCTCACACAAAGTCTAAAATCAGGAAGGGCCTATGTTGAAGAGTTATATAGATATGACTTTTGTCCAATGGAGTTTATTTCAACGTGATACATAGATATTCCACAAAGTTTTTAAAGACTTGAACCTGGACTAAGACAGAAATAGCTCAAAATGACAAGGCCTCTAGGCCTTCAGACTTTTATAGGTAGGAAGCATGCTGAGAAAACAAACACATATGCAAAAAGGGCCTTTTTTTAATGAAAAATAAAAGGTGACTCGGAATGCAGCCAAGAGCTCACAGGGCAGAGCTAATAGCTACAAAGAACCACTTCCAGAGGAACAGGCCCACATTAACAAACCTGCAACATGTGTCTAATTGTGTATTTCTCTCTCTCTCTTTTTTTTTTTTTTTTTTTTGTGGGAAGGGGTACTTAGGTTTATTTATTTATTTACTTTTTAGAGGAGGTACTGGGAATTGAACCCAGGACCTCGTGCGTGCTAAGCATGTGCTCTACCACTTAGAGCTATACCCTCACCTCCTAATTGTGTATTTCAGAACTGCTAAACTTCTCCCATTTCTCCCTGTCTGAGCAGTGTTTATTCCCAGTATCCCTGCCTGACTATTATATGTTGGGTATGCATAGAGAAAATAATTTATAACATTAGTTCACAAATCTTTCAATTCAGAGAAACCATACTTGAGGAGCCACACCTGAGAAGCCATACATAAAAGTCTCAATTCAGGAACCTGGACATGGTTTAAAATAATGAAATTCAAGACGTTAAGCCTGAGCCTAATGAGGTAATGTGATGAGACTTTAGAGGCCTTCAGGGGAAAGGGTTAGGTAGTTTTTACATATGAAAGAGATGTCAATAACTGGGATCAGAAGATGGACTGTGGTAGGTAGTCCCCAATAATGGCTCCCAATGAATCATGTCTCCCAGTATTCTTGCCCTTGAATAGTCCCTCCCACATTAAATCCTACACTGATTCACTTTAATCAATAACTCAACCGAAAAGCACTGCATGAATTCTAGATCTAAGTCTGAAGAAGAACTGGTAGCTTTCATATTTGCATTTTTGACAGTGTGGGCCACCATGTAAAACAACCCTGCTAAAGAAACCATGCCCCACACAGAAAGGCTGAGGACACTACAGGGAGAGAGAAAGAAACCCAAAATTCCAGCCCACCCAAGACCCCAGATGGCTCCAGCCCCAGTCGCCATCTTACTCCAACTGTATGAGAGAACTTAGACAAGACGGGAAGAACTACTGAGGGTAATTCACGGACTCATGAATGATAATTATAAACTATTTTTAAACCAATAAATTTTGGGATGGTTTATTATGTAAAAATACATGACCAAAATAAGAAAGATAGGCTAACTCTGAATGTGTAGCATATAGTCATGCCCACTTCTATGATGAAAAAGATATGCAGCATGAACCTTTGCATATTACATACATGTGGTCATCGCCACTACCATGGTCAAGATATGAAGTAGTTCCAACAACCCAGAAACCTTGGTTGTACCCCTTCCTGGTCAGCTCCTACGCCTTACACTGAAGTAATCACAATTCTAATTTCTGTCACCACCAAGTTTCGTCAATAGTTATCACAGAGTATGTACTCTCTTCTTTCACTCAACACAATGTCTGGGAGATAGATCTATCTCAGCTATTGGATCAGTAGCTATCTCTTTTATTGCTGTATTAGATACCACAATGCTCCTGCTGATGGACATTTAGACTGACTTCTGATTGGAACTTTAATAAGTAAAGCTGTTATAATAATTCTTATATAAGTCTTTTTGTGTACAGATGTATTCATTTCTCCTGGGAAAGTTCCTAAGAGCGGAACTGCTGAATTATAAGAATGGATGTGTGCAGTGGTATTTCACTGTAGTTTTAATTGCATTTCCTTGATGAGTAATAGCTTTAAACATGTTTTCATATACTAACTGACCATTTGGATATTCTCTTTTATGAAAGATCTGTTCAAATATTATGTTTTTTTTCATTTAAAAGAAATTCTTACTGTGGTAAAATACACATAAAATTTACTGTTTTAACCATTTTAAAGTGTGCAACTCTGTGTTATGCCTAGTTTTAATTGGATGGTTTGTTATTGTCTCTTTTTTTTTAAGAAATATATATACAGTCAGGATATGAAATCTTTGTTGGAGAAATATATATACACACGTATGTAGCAAATGTCTTCACTCAGTTTATACTTTATTGACTTTCTTAGTGCTGTCTTTAATGGAAATAGGTTTATAATTTTCTTTTATGATTAGTGTAGTTTGTATTCTGTTTAAGAAGCTACCTCAAAAGACAAGAAGATATTCTCCTATGTTTTCTTCTAGCTTTATTATTCTCCTTTCACATTTATGTCTGTAATTCACCTTCCTCTTTCTTGAGGGTTAGTACATGTTTGTAGATGAACAGCTCTACCAGCCCACTTCCTGCCTGTAAAATTTTTAGGGTCCAACAACGTTCTTTCATTTTGTCCAGTTTCTGTCCCTTTCAGTCTAGGCTGACAGTGTTCTGTTGATACAACATTCTCAAAAACATAGTGGGTCTCCCCGGTATGTCAAGAGCATCTGTATCATTAGACAACAAAGTTCTGCTGAGATCTTTTCCTGGTTTCAGCTAAGATGGTTGATTGGATCCCTGAGTCACTTGCCTAATCTCTTTGTAAAACATTTGTCCAGCCACACTCTTGGATTCTTCCCAGAGCATGCTACATAATGTTTTGGAGTAGGATGAGAATTTCCCAAATTATCAAGTTCTGGTTGCTTTTTGCTTAACAATTCCTTCCTCAGTTTATCTTTTTCCTCCCATATTTTACTATAAACTAAGGAAAAACCAGACTGAAAATTCCACACTTCATAATTTCCTCAGCTAAATATCTAAGAGTTCAATTCTTACAAGTCCTATTTTCCACTCAGCAGTAGAATATGATTCAGCCAACTTTTCTACCACTTTAAAACAAGGATCACCTTTCTTCCAGTTTCTGATAACATTTCTTTCTGAAATCTTACCAGGAGCATCTTTAACATTCATATTGCTTTCTAGTAACATTCTGTTCATGACACTGTATGCATTCTCTAAAATGACAGCATCTTTGTCTTCGATCCTCCTCACTTTCTTCTGAGCTTTCACCAGAATCTAGGCTCTTTTTGTTTTTTAAATCACATACTTCAAAATTCTTCCAGCCGGTAGCCTATTTCCCAATTCCAAAGTTGCTTCCACAGTTTTAGGTAACTGTTAAAATAGTACCCTACTTCCTGGTCCCAAACCCTATTAGTTTCTTAGGGCTGCCATAACAAACTGCCATAAATTGGTCAGCTTAAAAATCACAGAAATTAATCTTCTCACAGTTCTAGAGGCCCAAAATCCAAAGCTGACGTGTTAGCAGGGCCAAACTCCATTTGAAGGCTCCAGGGGAGACTTACTCCTTACATCTTTCAGTTTCTGGTGGCTTCTGGTGTCCCCTGACTCATAGTACCATAACTCGTCTTCGCTTCTGTCCTGTGAGGGAGACTGTGAGGAATAATCCGTTCCCCCCCTCTTCCCCTAGCTCCTGGGTTTTGCTGCCAATCTTCGGTGCTCCTTGGCCTACAGAAGAGTAACTCTGATCTGAGTCTTCATCTTCACATGGCATTCACTCTGTATGTATGCATCTGTGTTCAAATTCCCCTTTTTATAAGGACACCAGCCATACTGGATTAGGGCTTACCCTAATCACCTCATCTTCACTAATTACATCAACAACAAACTTATACCCAAATAAGCTCACGTTCTGGGGAACTAGTAGCTAGAGTTTCAACATAGGAGTCCCTGGGAACACAATTCAACTCATAACAGTCACATTCATAGGTACCAGGAGTTACAACATTGACATAACTTTTTCTGCAGGGTCAAGGGGGGACAAACAACTTTGCCCAGTATAGTTGTTTGTTTGTTTGTTTTTCTTTCAACACTTTAAATATTTCATTCTACTCTTTTTGCTTGTGTGGTTTCTGATGAGAAGTTAGCTGTAATTCTTACCCTTGTTCTTCTATAGCTGAGGTGTTTTTCTAAGATACTTTCCATCTTTGGTCTTCTGCAGTTTGACTATATTATGCCTAAGTATTTATTTATTGGTATTTACACTGCTTGATGCCCTTCTGCTTGAGTTTCCTGAATTTATGCTTTGGTGCTTGTCTAATGAGTCAATACGTTGGAAAATTCTCATGTATCATTGCCTCAAATATTTTTTTCTGCTCTGTTCTCTTTCTCCTCTTGATATTCCAGTCACACATCTGATACACCATCTGAAATTGCCTCTGAAATTGTCCCCAGATTCTTGGATGTGCTGTTCTGTTTTATTCATTCCTTTTTCTCTTGCATTTCAGTTTGTAAAATTTCTACTGACCTACCTACACTTGCTGGTTCTTTCCTCAGCCATGTCCAGTCTACTTACGAGCCCACGAAAAGCATGCTTCATTTAGGTTACAGTGTTTCTGATTTCCAGCATTCACTTTTGGCTCTTAAGAATTTCCATCTCTCTGCTTACATTACCCATCTGTTCCTGCATGTTTTCTACTTTATCCATAAAAGATGTTAGCATATTAGTTATTTAAGAGAATTCCAACATCTTTGCCGTATTTGAGCCCGGTTCTGATGACTTCTTTGTCTCTGCAGACTTTGTTTTTCTTAACATGCCCTGTAATTTTCTGTTGAAAGCTGAACAGATGTCTTAGAACCTGAGGTAAACAGGCCTCTATTGTGAGGTGTTAAGTTAATCTAAGAGTTTGAGTGGGACTGTGTTTAATGTCAGCTCTAGTTAATAAAGGTGCCAGATTCCAAATTCCTCTAGTGTCCTTGTTTTTGTCTCCCCTGTTAAGTACTTCTCTTCAGAGAAAGTCTACATCTTGCAGCTGTAACCTACTGTTACTGGACTGGAGTCCTGCTAGCGTGGTGGTAAAGTATGGGGGAGAGAAAGGGTATTTACTGTAGTAGCGTAACCTACTGATTAAATCTGTTTTTTGGTGGTCTGTGTCCCTGATCTGTGACTTTAACAAGTGAGACAGAAGGCTATAGGGCAGAACTGCTTCTGTCTCAGGTGGACAAGGCTCTGGTAAAGTTATTTTTTGCTTTTGTCTTCTGAAGAGTAAGCCTTAAAACAGACAATGCTCTGGGCTTATTTCGTAAGGTTACCCTTTCCCTTCCATGCCAGAGCCACTAGGGACCCTTCTTGGCTCCTCACTGTGAGATGAGGGGTGCCTGGAGGTAAATAAAGTCCATGAAAATGTGAAGGGGTAGAGCTTCCTAAGTCTGTGATCCCCAGGAGTTCTCCACTCTCAAGCTAGTCCACACTCAGTATCAAGCAGTTCATCAGAATTACCATTTAAATGTCCCTATCAGTTAGTTTATAATTGTCACAGCTTCTGCTCCAGGGAAGCAGATCTTGGCTGTGACTCTCTGGATCTGCCTGTCTCTCCGTATTTCATGGTGGCAGTTTGCCCTGAAACCTCAGTTCTCTGATGGGTTCGTGAAAAGGCACTGATTTTCAGTTTGTTCACATTTTTATTGTTGTAAGCAGGGACAACTTGTAAGCTCTTTACATAATGGAGCTGAAACCAGAAGTTCTGCTAATGTCTTTAATAGTATGATGACTTTTTTTTTTTTTGGTAATCTGTACACATGTTTGCTGCAATGAGAATGATGGTCAGTGAGCTGTCTACTATATGCTACCTAGTAGTGGGAGACTCCCACCTCTCTCCATTGCCCTTGTACAAGCTGTTCCAAACCAGTACTCTATCAGGGAGTTAAGCACTAGAGAAAATAATGGATGCTACAAAGCTAATACCATTCTAGATGCACAGGAATTAATTTATTGCATAAAATGGATGCCTTAGCCATTTTACCACTTAATATTTCAATCTGTATTTCCTAAAATTAGGGTATTTTCTTACATAACTGCAAAACATCACACTCAGGAAATTCAACATTGATACAGTATTTTTATATAATCTACCATCAATAGTCCAGTTTTCTCAATTGTCCCAATAATATTTTCCTGCCAAAAGAATTGTGATCTGGATCGTATATTCATTCAGTTGCCATATACCCTTTTAGTCTCTCAATCTGAAACAGTTTCTCAGCCTTTCTGGGCTTTTATGACATTGAGTTTTGTTTTGTTTTGTTTTTTAAGAATACAGCCCAGTTGTCATTTTTTAACAGCATGTCTCTGATTCGGGCTTTGTCTGATGTTTCCTCATGATTAAATTCAGGTTATGCAACCCTGGTCAGAATACTACATAGTGATACTGTATCCTTCCTATGTTAGTTTTGATCACTCAGGGAAGATCACTGTAGGTTCTCCACCACATAGTTATGACAATATAAATAACCTGCTCCTCATCAAACTTTTCCTCAGTCCTGACCTCAGAGTTTTCACCCACTGATTATTCCTACCTAAACAATCTTTACTATGACTATTGCAATGATTCTCTAATTTCACTGCTCACTCGCATTTATTAATCAGTATCCTACTCTATGGAAAAGTCTTCAGCTTCCCCTTTTCATCTCTCTCTCTCTTTCTGTCTGTCTATCATCAGGATGGATTCGTGGCTTCCTATTTTTTCATTCATTACTGTCCTTCATTATTTTGACTCTCAAAGAGCCCCAGATTTGGCCAGCGGCAGCCTCTTCAAACCAGCCCCTGGGGTTTTTTGACATGCCCCCATCATTAACACTTCCTTGCCTTCTGGTAACAATAAAGTATTCCAGCCGCATCTTTTACCCTCCCTCCCCCAACCCTGGAAATCAGCCATTTCTCCCAAGATCCCCGTTTGGTATTAGAAAACAAGAATGAGTGCCACATGTTCCCACTGCTATCACAGGAAGTTTGAGTCTAGATCTGTCATATTGAATCTGGTAGCCATTGTCCAAATGTGGCTATTCAAATCAAAATTAATAAAAATGAAGTAAATTAAAAATTC
Source organism: Vicugna pacos (assembly GCF_048564905.1). NCBI lineage: Eukaryota > Metazoa > Chordata > Mammalia > Artiodactyla > Camelidae > Vicugna > Vicugna pacos. Next base: position 63,196,153 of record NC_132991.1, on the reverse strand, counting down.
AGTTCCTCAGTTGCACTAGCTACACTTCATGTGCTCAATAGTTACATGTATTTAGTAGCTACCACATTGGACAGCACAGATAGTTACAGAACATATCATTCCAAGTTCTATTCGACATGACTGTTCTAGAACCTTTCACAAAGCAAATCAAGAAAACACACACACACTCATATGTTCTCACTCTCCATTGCCTAGTATCCTCCTATATTCTACTACATTAATTTTTTCACATATTAAATAATAATTTATTGAGCATATACTATTGAACAGTTACTGTTCAAGGCCCTGTAGGTTCAGAAATACACAATTCCTGTTCTCTAATTTCTTATAATGTAATGAGAAGACAGAAAAATGAAAGGATTCTTATTATAAAATAATGGATTATTATAATACAGGGTGCTACATCAATATATACCCCATAGTGGAGATTATCAAGGATGGCTTCCTAAGAGAAATGACATTTATTAAATTTAGAAAGAAAAAATATTATCCTAGATATCTGGGGGTTAAGTTTGGGACATTTGCTGTTCTCCATCATTTTTCTATCTTAGTTTCAATTACTAACGTGCTTTCTTTATTTCCCCCATACCCTTTCAAAAGTCTGTTTATCTTTCAAAGCTCATCTTCTTAATATCTCTAACCTGACAAAGCCCCTTCCCCAGCCCTCAAATATACTATCTTTACTGATTTTAAGCACACAAAATATTTGGGTTATTTTTGTTCTCAATGTACTCATGGGTAAAAATATGAGCTTTGGAATCAGACTTACTGCTTACCAGCTATATGGCTTTGGGCAAGTTACTTAATCTAACCTCAATTTCTGCATCTAAAGGTGGGATTAATAATGCCTCATAGTTATATGTTTGAAAATTAAATAAATAATGTACTGAAAATGCTTAGCACTATAACTAGAATATGATAAATTATATGATCCACTAGTAACAATAATATTAGACTTGTTTCTTCCCTTGTTTGCTAAAAGTCTTAAATTTTTTTCACACTTTTCCAGGTCAATCTTTACATTTTCAAGGCATATATAGTATTTTAGGAACATTGAGCAAATCCCCTAAACTATTCAAGCATATTCCTTCCAGTCAGGCATATTCATTCATATGTAAAATATTTTTGATAGACAAGTTTATTTATAACTATGAAATTATAAAATCAACTTCAAAAATATTATTTACCTATTTCTTATTTAGTAAAAATCATTAAATAAAATATAATTTCATATATAAAAACTTTACCTAAAATATTTTCCTATTAGGTTGATTAATTATGTAAAATTTCTTAAAATTCTAAACTAAAGGTTAATTTAAAAAATTTCAAGTTGGAGGAGCATACTAATAATACCTGAAATACTATATGGCAAAAATCAATCTATTAATAAAAATTAATTTGTCAGAATTCACATTCCTATTTATAAAAGGATTCTATAAAACCAAATTTAAAACTGGTTTCTAAAGAAACAAAGCATTTTGATATTTATAGAAATATATTTTAAACAGTAATATAGTAATAATCAAAAATAATATTTAAATCAGGGACAATTTCTCTCCTCTGATGTATTATTTTAAAATACAATAGGGAAAAAAAGCATGTATACAAAGAGAACTAGAGACAACTTATTTTGCCCTCCATCACAGTTTGTTTAGTTATACAGAAAGATGTATAGCTGACATGTTGCTAATAAGTGAAGAATATGCTTTCCAAGGTGAACACTTTAAACGAAGTATATTTTATTTGTAAAAAGTGTAAGCATGGACATCTAAAATTACAACGCTCATATTCTAGAAAAAGGAGTGCTTGCCAAGTTTAACAAATACCAGATCTAAAAGGGAGAGTAACATCATTTCCTCCAAAATAACTGAGAGCCCTACAGATTTTCTTTACTGTTTTCTTTACTAAGCAAAAGACAAATATGTAATACACTTACATTTTCCTTATTACCCTTACCAGTAAAATTTTAAAGTCAACTTGATACCTGATTTTCTTTCAAATTAGTTTAAGCATAATAATGCATTTAAAAAATGGAAATGTGAAGCTTCAGAACACACTGCTATGCTTAAAAAATTATTAAATCCCACTTATTCTAAATAACTGTGTATAATCCATATCCTCTTATTTGTGAACTATATTGGCAGTAAAATCTTTATTTATGTTTTCCCAAAGATGACCTTACCTGAGGAGTCCAATAAAAAGCAGGGCTCAGTCTGTAGAGTTTTCGTTTGTGGAAACTCTGAAGTGGCCTTGTTCGAGCTGCTGTACTCATGATAGTCAAGGATGGAGATTTCAATCTTGTCCTGTCTTTTCTCCTTTTCTTACTGTGCTTCTGGTTAAGTAACCAGCTACTGGAGGAGGAGAACTCATCTAAATTCTCTGAAGCACTGAAATGCCATGAAATAATTGGGGAGTAGACGGGATAAGATAAAACAAAACAAACAAACAAACAAACAAAAAGACAAAGAAAACTAAATGTAAATTGCCTTGATCTATTATCAGAAGAGTATTAATTTTAGCGAATGTTGTGGTAACAATTGGTGAAAGAAACAGTATTAGTGGGAAATTCCATTTCAAGTTATGAAAATAATTTCTACTTCTATTTTCTCCTGCAAACCAAATATCCCACAGGTTAGAAATGCTCATATGAATTCACTAGTACAATGTAAATGTTTGCTGTAAATTAATAATTCACAAATTCAACAGTGTTGAAACTATTTACATCAAATTCTTTTTGCGTAAGGGTGACATTACACAGGACTGAAGGTTTTAAAAGGGCTGAAGTCTTATGACTGCATCATTAGTTGCTCTTATATAAGTATTACATATCATTTCAGTAAATTTTGACACAAAGATGCCATCCTATTATATTTTAAGAATTTTTTTGAAACTTCTGACAACATGGAAGCCACAATTATAAAATAATAAAACAGGTCACACAAACTACACATGAAAATAAGCATAAGTTTATAATTATTCTTTATATTAATTTTTAAGCATATTTAAGTATTTTAAAACTTCAGAGCATCAGGAAGAAGTTAATGCTTATTGCCACATAAATTTAACCTTCATTTATGCCAGTATATTATATACAAAATAATTCAGGTTTTCGGGCACTATAATATACCAATTTCAACTTTATTAATATAGACAAAAGCTAGTCAACTTAGCATTCTAAGATCAACAAGTGAATCTGCTGTACGTGTTATTACTATTCAATATAAAAATACCAAATGTGCTATTTGGTTCAATTAGAATTAGTGTTTAATGGTAAACATACGGTTTTTCTATAGGAGTATTATTTGTTTTGAATATTTATGGCTGCTATAAAATGTTCTGTCGTTTTGTAGATAAAGCAAGTAATTCAAGAATGCTTTAGATAGTAATAAGAAACCAGAAATAAAAGTATCTGAATGGCTTATGCTGGTGAGACCAAGAGAATAATAAAATATGGAATTTGGTGACTACAAATACCTAACTGAGTATGTAATATTGGCCAGATCAGTATAGGGAAAGGAACTGATGACAACTATTCCACTTTTAAAATACAAACTTTAGTCTCCAGAGAGACTAATTCAGTTAATACATGTTCTAAAGGTAGTCTATCTGAGAAATGTTTAAGATATACTGATACTTTCAAATTAACAGGTCCAATCTCATATCCTGATGTTACTTTCTGTGACATATCATATATATTACTGTGAAAAACCTGAAGTGTATGAGTGCTAAGTAACAGTCTACACTTGAGAAACAAACGATGGACCTGGGCTGTCACGTCAAGGGTGAGCAGAAGGCACAGACAATAGCCAATATCAAATCAGGTAGTAAGCAGGTCAGGTGGCTGGCACAGAAGTGAACCAAGGTCAGGAGGAAGACAGGTTTCTGTAGGTAGTTAGTGTTAAAGCAGATCACATCAGGAGGGCTAGGATCCAGGAAGGTAGGAGTAGATCCAGCACTAAAGGAGGCCCTTCTAGCAAGTTAGAAACACCTTTAGGCAGACCATACTGGCTCTTTAAAAGAGATGATGCTTGGGTAAGGTCTAGGGAAAACAAAGTTTTTATTCCAGTAGCCTGAAGCACAGTTAACTAGCTCTTCCCTCTATTCAGGACTCTTAATTGCTAATGGCCCTTAGTTTCCCCTTCCCCACAGGACGTTCAGCCATAAAGAAGGTGAGCCGCCATCTGCCCACTGAATGACAACACATAGCTTTTGAACCAATGAGAGGCTCACAGGTTGGCTTAAAGATAACTGGAAAGCTTGTCATTTGTGTCACTAAATCTAATATTTTCAAGTTTCAAAGGTGATTGACACATTATCATAGGATAAAGCTAACCAAGGTTAATTTGGCACATAAATCACTTTTATAAGTAACTGATGAGGCTATTGTAAAGGGTTATTGCAAATCACTGATAAGTTCGCTTATTCTGCACAAGGTTTTACACTAAACAGAGGGTCAACCAATGAACCTTATTGAAAAGCAGAACAAGAGGAAAATCACGAGGAAATTCCTTGGAAGACAACACAACCCTGCTCATAAGACCCTATAATCTAAGACTTTTTTTCCCCAGGAGGATAATAATACAATATCTAGGTAATTAACTATTAAGTAAAACAGGAATAAAGATATCATTGTTAAACCAATATAACATAGCATCATTACATGACATTCTTTAAAAAAAAATCTTAATAGAAGCAAGACGAAGAGGAGGAGAAAATGCAGGAAAGGAAACATTTCAGTAAGAGATAAGGCTTAGTTTTCCCACTGAGCTGTGGGTTCACCTAGGAGACCCCAGAAATTAAGGACGCAATGGGCCATTGTCAAGTACTGTCACCTTATAATTATCAAGACAATTATCAATAAGTATCAAAACACAATTATCATTGGACTTTTGAAATAGCATGCTTAGAAGTGGGATAGTACCAGGTGAGGCAACAAATCATATCTTTAGATTTCTAACTGGAAGCTTTTGCTCAGAGAACAATAAAAATCCCCCAATAGGATAGCCTAGATCCTTCGTGTTACAGGCACATGGTACAATTTAGCTTTAAATAAATTAAATAATAGAGGAGGGGGAAGCAATGAGGGTGGGGTTTTAGGTTTACACCTTTCTCCATTTCCAGTATCACTCCCCTAATCCAAGTTATTTTGTGCCAGGATTACTCCAATAGCCTTGTAACTGGTCTCCCCTCATCCACACTTTTTTCCTGCCAGTCCCTTCTACACCAGTCTTTTGGGAAAACAAATCTAGTCTGTCTTACCCTTTCCGTCCATCCCCACACTGTTTAAAATCTCTCAAAGCCTTCCCACTCCTCTTAAGAAAAAGACTTCAACCCTTAATGTGAAAGACCCTGGTTGGTCTACCCCGCCCCACCACTGCTCTCCGGCCTCATCTTGCATCACTCTCCCTTTTGTTCCCTGAGCGCCAGCCACGCTGCCTCCTTTCATTTCACATAACTCACAATCATTGCAGTGCAAGACCTGTTTATACCACTTCTGCTTCCTGGAATTTTCTCACACACATAATTCCCAATAATCATTTGGTTCTCAGTTCAAAAGTCAGCTCCTCCGATAAGCATCTGAGCCCTTACAAAGTCTCTCCAAAGCCCATGTCAAATCCCTTTACAAGCTCTGAGAGCACCGTTCATTTTTCCTTCAAGCATTTTTCACGGAGATGATTTTACACTGATTTGTACAAACATTGACTGTTTTCCTCCTTTTCTAGACTACAGGCAGTGCAGAGACTGTGTCTGCTTTATTTCCCTGTGTCAGAAGTTCTTGATACTATAACTTGCATACAGCAGACGCTCAACAAATACTCACTGAATGGAGAAATATATACATGTACATTGTCAGATTTATCATTCCAGTCTACGCTTTGTACAGTGCATGCACAACATACACTGCAACTAAAGAACTAGTTTAGTGAATGAGTAAACACTGAACATTTTAGCATAAGAGCCAAAAGAAGCTCTAAACAGAAGGCTACAAGAGAGCTTTTAGAAAAATAAGTTATACATTTACACTGCCTTGAGCTCCAATCTAAATCTCTAACTTTGGTTTACAAAAGTTAGTTTCTGTTAAGATATGGTGTGTCATATTTTATCTTATAATCAAATATGTCCATCATAAATTTTTTAAAATAATAAACAGATGAGCTATAAGATGTTTTGATTTATAAAAGAGAAGTCATGGATAAAGTTTAAATTTTTTCTTCTAATCTAAAAAGTGCAAAATGACCACGAGTTTTATCTAAGACAGTAATCCAAAAGTCATGCGCTCACATTTTATTCACACTGTTTAATTTCTCTAATAGTTACTTAATGACTTTCTGAAATAATTGGTTTTCTATTACAATCCTAGAAAATCTTAGCAGTTAAGATGTTTATGGATGATAACAATAGACATTCAATTTGCTTTTATAGGGTATAATGGAGAAATTCAAGTGAATCTTTTAAATAATATATTCAATATACTCTGATTCCTATGCTCTGATTAACTGCCCAGAAATGAGGCAATTATCTTTTACCTGATATTTTATCATAAATCACTACCAAAGTCAATTTTTGCAAATATTATGTACTTGTATCATAATTAATAAACAAAACAACCTAAAGATATCAGTATATGGGGACATATATTAGCTAATTTCTTGGTGCCATCTTGGTGGTGGTGGTAATGGTGAATGGATATGGAAGAACAGTTTAATTTCAATCTAGTTTTTAATAAACCCAGTGAAAGTCTAGGATTTTTCACAGTAAATTATTCAAGTATTTCATAACCTTTTGCCTAACAAATTGTGTTCTTAGAAGACTGGAATAATCATTATAACACTCTGCACAAATGTATTTAGTAAACAAAAAACTTTTGGGCCTGGTTATAAATTTAGAATGCTAAAACCATAAAAGACTTAATGAAGTTGTTCTTATCTTTTATTCTCAAGGAATAGCAGCAGAGAATAAGTAAGTAACAGAATTTAAAAACATTGTTTTAGGCCAGTAGTTTTCAACATTTCTATCACATTAACCCACTGTTATACTGAACACACTTAAGAAAAAGTAGAAATCAACAATGGAGAAGACAATTAAATTAAGTATTCTGTAAGAGATTATACATATACACAAATACCTACACTTGCTGTACTTGGTTGAATAGGGTCTTCACAAAATTTATATCCACCAGGAACCTCAAATTGTCACCTTACTTGGAAATACTGTCTTTGCTGATATAATTAGGTAAAAGAGGTCATACTGAGTTAGGGTGGACTAGAAATCCAATCACTGATGTCCTTATAAGAAGAGAATTAAGGAGACCCACCCAGAGAATAATGCCATGTGAAGACAGAGGAGAGAAGGTCTACAAGACAAAATGCCAAGGACTGCCAGAAACTCTCAGAAGCTAGGAAAAGGGAAGGAAGAATTCTTCCCTAGAACCCCCAGAGGGCAATGGTCCTGCCGGACACCTCGATTTTAAACAGCTAGCATCCAGAACTGTGAAAGAACAAACATCTGTTATTTTAAGCCACACAGTTAGTGGTGATTTGCTACAATAGCCCTAGAAAACTGACACACCCATAAAAACACACACCTAAGAATCACTGTTCTTGTATAACTTATAATTTCTATTTCAAGTGTACTTTTCACCAGTTGGAGTTCTTTGATGACTTTCATCCTATAGCAGCTAAGGTAGGTGGCCACATTCTCCAAACTTTCCCTAATGCCCAAAGTCCTGCCTTTAGCTGAATTTAGTATCTTTCTTTCCCTTGATAATATTTGGAGAAATGAATGCATCAGGTAATCAGGTAACTCAATGATACTTAGGGTGGCAGTCACCAATTTTAAGGAAATTATGTAAAATAGGACTTTATATAAAAATACTAAAATCACCCCCCAGGGGCATTACTTGTCCTCTAAATGGCAAAGGTAAACATCTCTTTCAAATGACCAATGGATCACGATCCAGACACTATCTGGTAGGTACAGAGAAAACAGTGCCTTTACAAGGCTATTTCTATTCTGGGCATTAAGTAGGAAAATGATACCCCTTAGTCAAAAATACAAGTTTCTTCAGATGTAGCAACAAGAAAATGTGTTGAAGTATGCTGTAAAACGGCAGTCTAAATTAGATGCGGCCTCTAAAAAAAAATTAAGGTACAAACCTATTCTTAAAAATTATGATATATAAATGTAGCCATTAAAATGAAAAAGACATATTTTAAGTATAAAAAGCCTCCAATATATTATTGAAATAAGATATAAAACTGCTTTCAATAGATCTCAACTATGAAAATAATGTATAAAAATGAAAGAAAAAACATACTCTGAGCAATGTAAGCGATTTCCACTTTCTTCTTAGTATTTTGTGAATTTTTCAATCTTCCTACAATGAACTTGTAGTACAATTTTATATGTCATCTAAAATTGCAGTCCTTTTTTTTTTTTGTATTAGGGACTTCTAATACATTTAAAAGTGGCTATCTGAGAATAAAGAGACTTAGGAAACATAACAACCAAATGTAATATGGCCTTTGTTTGCATCCTGATTCTAACACATTATCCATAAAAAGATGATTTAGAGACAACTGGGGAAATATGAATAGGAATAGAGAACTTCATGATAGTGATAAATTATGACTAACATAAAAATAATAAGCAGATGATAACAACATGGTGAGTATGTTGAAAAATAGCTTATCAAGGAAATATACAGAAATATTTACAGTTAAATGATCAATAGAATTTGCTTTTTAAAAGTACATACAAAAAAAACTGTTAGGAAGTGAAACAGCTGAAATGAGTAGCAAAATCTTGAGACCTGTTAAAGCTGGGAATAAGTGGATTCACTTTACTATGCTTTCTACATGTTAAAGTTTTTCATAATAAAGGCAGAGAGAAAACGGGACTGACTACTGCAGTGCTATCTCCCATTCTTATCTCTGGCTCTTAGTTTCAAGTGGGATTTTTTAAAAGTATAAAGGCAAAGAGATCAGGAAACCAGCGTGACAGCTCTATTTTTCTGCGTACTGTCAAACATGTCTAGCTGATCTACAGTTTGGGAGTACAGTTCAGATTCTTCAGTATAAGCTCTGGGCTATTTTTCTGACATATGGGATACAGTCTGAAATTAAGAATTTCTATTTTACTAATTACTATTTTTCATTTTAAAGGAAACTTTGCAAATAAACAGTTGGAAAAAAAAGCTAAAATGTTTTTGAAAATCCCACCATATAAACACAAATACAGCTTTAATAAAAATGTCGACTCTCAGCCTTCAGGTCTTTTTTCCCTATGGAATCCTGTGGTACAGTGATTTTGGTATTCTGATTTTTCTAATATTCCAAAATAAGCATGTTCCTAAATGACTACATATTTTCTATACACATAATTTTTTAAGTTACATGATATTCCTTCCAGTGGTTGTATCACAATTTATTTAAACATTCCCCACAACATTAGGTTTTAGACTTATGTTAATAGAGGCAAAAAGGGAAAAGTGAAGTTTTTACAAAAGAAAATAATTCTTACTGGCATTAATTTAAAAACACAGCAGGAGAAGTTTTATTTCCTTATTGATGCCATACATCTAAGCTAATCCAATAATTAATGTCATTCACAGAAACCCAAAATTATGTTGAAAACTTCAGCTTTGAATTTGCTCTAACAATGTTCTCATAACTGAGAAGTGACTACTGAAAATATGATGAGGGTAAAAGAATTACTTTATATGTGATTAGTTTGCCAATTTAACTGCAGTTTTTCAATTATGATACCCAATTAGTTAGAATCGTTGCTTTTCACAAGATAATTTATTAGTGAAAAGAAAAAGGTGACAATGATTCATTGGAATTTAATTTCACATCATATTCTGGGACTCATTAAAGCAAAAACAACAACAACAAAAATCTAGACATTATTTCAAGTAGGAACTCACTTTCTCAGAGACAATACTCCATGGGATAAACAAAGATTCATTTACAACATTTTATCTCATTTTACAGTATGAGATCTAAAGACTAATAACTATCTCTATGATGATAAAATGCAATGCTTCATTTGTTTCAATCCTCAGTCTTTTCAGTTGCTCAGTTCCTGTTGACTCATCTTGGACCCTGCTGCCAAGACTAATAAAACTAAGAAAATAATTCTGACTCCTAGGAGATTCTGCCATTAAATAAGAGATGGGGGTTGGGAATCAATGAATAAAAAGTGGGCAAATCAGCTGCTCTGGAAAATAATTAAGCAGGTGAATTTACTTAAGTCATTATAAGAAAAGGTCATTAGGATATTATACAAATTACCTTAAATATTTTAAAAAATTATATAAAAATAAGTTCTATGTGGTCCACTAAAAATTAATATGGAGAATAGGTAGCCAAACTTTAAAAATTCAAAATTTATATTTCTCCTAATGTAACTAGATACGAAAACTATGACATAATGTGATACAAGGCTAGAATAAGAATGCTTTATCAGAAGCACTTATGTGATTACTTATCTGAAAAGCCCAAGCATACAGAATACAGCTGAAATCGCAAAAGCCTTTTAAATAACCAAGAAAAAAAAACAGATCAGTAAGTCCAAGCACCAAAGCTCACTCCTGTTACTGTTAAGAGAGGACTTCTCTTGTACTACAGAACGTCTCTTACTCTAGTACAGATACTTCTACTGCTCTAGCCTTGGTCATCTGATTTTCCAGTCCAGAGCTGAATTAGATGAGAGGAGGCAGAACTGTAGGAGACAACAAAAATATCAATCTGACTGTAGGGGAGAAAGCACAAATAAGTATAATTGTTGTTTTTTTTTAATGCTTATTACCTGCAAGAAATCTTAAAAGACATTTCATTCATTCAACAAATATTTATTTGTGTCCATGTTATGATTCACTGATCTAGATGCTAGGAAAATAGTAGTATTATTAAAAAGACAGATCAAATAAATTCCTACTCTCACAGAGCTTACATTCTCATCCAGGAAGACAGATTATAAGTAAAAAAAAAAATTATATCACACTTGTCATCTTATTTGGTTTTCATAAGAATCCAAGAAACAAACGATTTTCATTTTAACTGTGATTTAGAAAGTTGCCCAAGATCACAATGATACATCTGATTCCAAAATGATTTTCTTAACAATGCAATGAATTTCTTCATAGCACTTGATCAGGATTTAAAATTATACATTTATTTGTGTGATTTTTTTTTGGTTGGTGTCATTTTCTCCTGCATCTAGACTCTATTATACCCTAAGGTAAGAAACCACATCTGTTTTTGTTCAACATCACACCCCAGTCCAATGCAATGCCTGGCACACGGTCATCACTTAGTAGGTATTTGCTGACTATTAAGTGAATTCTTTAACAGATATAGAACTATTACTCTCAGTAGTCCCTGAAGATGTGGTCACAGTGGTGAGCCTGAATTAGCAAAGAAAAACTGAATTAGGTTCATCCAAGAAAGGCAATGTGTAATAAACTTGATATAAACAGTTCTTCCTACTTGCTTATTTAAAAGTTTTTTTCACTTGGATAGAATTATCACTCCTCCTACTGGCATGGGTACTTCTTTACATAATAACTTGTAGATTATGTTTAAAGTTACTAAGATATGTTGAGTAATTTCTCTCTATTCACTGAATCTCTTGATTTAAGCTAACATAAAATTATTGCAAGCAAAGCAAAGCACAATAGTGTAGTGATGTTACAAAAACACATGCATTTTAGGCTGTATTGAGCCCTGTTTGTTTTTATTTTTCATTTGTTTGAAAAAATGTAATTCCTTAAAAATAAACACTTAAATGGAGCATATTAGCACTACTGACAACTGCTTGAGAAAATATTTGTGTCCTAGTATTTTTAAAGAATGACATGTAAAGAGATTAACTGGCTTGCCCAAGGTCACAAAATGTCTGTAACAAAAAGAATATGTAAAAAGTGTCTACTCCCATAACCTTAAGTTACCCCAAACCACTAAATTACAAAATCATTATAATTAAGAGCAAACAAAAGTTGAAACCTTTTTTTTTTTTGGCTGGGGAAGGAGATTAATATCCCAAGATGGTCTTTTGAGAAGGTATGTTTTATGTAATACAAGAATAAAATCCAACAATGTGTTTACCCTGAATTTAAGAGCACTTAATTTAATTACAGGGTCGCAAACAAATTGTGTAGACCAAAGGCAAGTCAGCAACTTTCTATCTTCCCACGAGATATGATGGAAAAATAAATGGTGCCTCAGTGACTCCTAGTACCTGTGTGAAAAACGTCTTGAGTAATAACTGGTCTATAAGGCTTTGTATATGCCTTCAAATCCTTACCCTAACTCAGGCCACTCTGAAATACTTTTTTAAAAGAGTAAGAATAGTTCTAAATCAAAATCAGTACACTGCCCAGGATATGAAAGAAATAACAGACCATACCCACAATTTTAATATCTGTTATGTCCTTACAAGAAAATACCAATGACTAACATTATTAGGCTATTTCTTGCGTGCCAGGCATTGTTATAAGAGTTTTATATCTACTACCTCATTTACTTCTAACACAACTGTATGCTGTCTCCCAGCATCTGGCATGTTTATTGCAAGACATACATTAAACTCTTTGTCAATGATCTATTGAGTGGTATACTACATTTTAATAAACTAAATGTACTTTTTAAGATAATACGATTGTAGAAATCGGGTTAGAGTGGAAAATAAATGATGGCCAAATGTTGGTTAAGACTTCATAAAATTTTTAGAAGAGAATATAAATATTTAGATACCCTAATGAGTTTTAAGGAAATGTAAGGCAAAAACACATTTATCATAGTAAGTCATCAAGTTTCCTGTTACTTTTAAATGTACATTTTGCCACTATCTACAAATATTCTGCAACTTCCTTTCATTGTACTGCTATTATTAGGCCTGACATTTGTAGTAATTTACACTTTTCAGCTGAGTATGCACCTCACAATTCACAACTGAATATAAGAATACTTTTCAGGTCATAGGGGACAACTGAAAACACAATACAGCGACTGGTCCTTTTCTTTAGTCATTCTTCATTTGCTCTCCACAAACATGCATAAATGCTGTCATTGGAGACTACAGAACAGATATCCTAGATTAAGACAGATTCAACAGATAAAGAAAAGGGCAAAGTTTATAAATTCAGTAACTGGATAGGGATTCAGAAACTGTTGCACGAAAATGTGAATGTACTTAATGCCATTAAACTTAAAAATGGTTAAAATGGTAAATTTTACAGTATGTACATTTTACTAGAATTTAAAAAATTCTTGAATAATGGATTTTCTTACCTTCACATTTACATAAAGGCATAAAATAAATAGTATTTATATGCCTAATCTTATTTTCAGAAAGCGCTTTGTGGTTAAGTGTCAAGTTTGAGTAAGATTAAATAGACTAAGCCCTAATTCTTGAAAAGCTTTGAGTCCAAAAGATATTTTCTTAATATAAAACTATATGAAGGAAAAAATAAGAATATTCAAAAAACAGAAAGATACAAGAAATAGAACCAGTCTTCATTTGACATTTTACTCCCAGAGTCAAAAGGCTCATAAATAAATTTCACATTGCTTCAGTACAGATATCTCTAAATCAAAACTTTTTCATATATTACTATAAGATTGTATATTCAATTAATTTTCAAAATCTATGATAATATTCTTAAATGTGAATGATGTAAAATAATGTTACATTTTTAGAATTTCACTACTACACAATTGTTTATTTTATAAAAAGTTCAATTACTAATACTTTTAAAGTAAATCCTTAACTGGTTTTACAAGTATCAATTAAGTACTTTAAACAATATAGTTAAGGAGCCAAAAAAAAAAAAAAAACAAACCTTAGAAACCACATAACATGCTTCTCCAAGGATGGGTAGCTCTACTACAGAAAAAGGAGGGGAATGGAGGAAAAACAAAGGGAAGGCGCCATCTTTTATAAAGTCTATCCAAACTTTAACTCCTCCAGCCCCCTTCCCATCCTAAATTTGGCTACAGTCACTTTACAAATAACTGCAGCTACACCCATCTTAATCTCTTTCATTCCACTCTCAAAGAACAAGTGTATTTTCTCCTGTCATAAGGCCCCTCCATAACTCTATTGTATTTCTACATTTCCCATCTCTAACTCTTTTCCTTCTCTTTATTTTAATAAAGATGCTTACGTTTCTTCCATCTTAAAAACAAACAAAAACCCTTCTTTGATCTTATACATCCATTTCATTATACAGTCAGCAGCCTTGAAAATATAATCCTGACTCCTCTCTTCCATCTCCCACTCCCTAATTAACCGGCTCTTAATCTCTGTGTCCATCAAGCCACTGCAATGTTCTTGCTAAGGCCTCAACTTAAACTGACCAAAACAAGAGACATTTTTTCAGTTCCTCTCTTTGTCATCTGACACAACAACCACGTAGTCTCAAAATTTTCTGTGTTTCCTTCAATGTTATTATTCTCTTATCTGTAATATATTCTAATTTCTATGTTCCTGGTAAAATACATTTGTATATTATGATATATACTATCATAAATAGTAGAATGTTGCAAAAATTTTAATGAGACCTGGAGTATCTCCCGAATCTTTTGTTTCACACAGCAGTTTGCTCATTAACGGTGACAAAGCATTTTAAAAGAGTTATTAAACTTAAAGATCAATTATACATTTTAAACAAAAATTCTAACATTCTAAATTTGCTCACCTTAAGGGTTGATGAAAACTAGTTGTATTACATTTTCTACCAAATGTTAAAAAATAAAAGTCTTTCCTTCAAGGGAAATACAATATTTTGATAACAAATATGAAAAGAAGTGCTTTTTGAAAGAAACTCATGTTATACAGAAAGTATTCGGGAAAAATGTTTGTTGCCAAAAATAAATTAATAAACAAATAAAATTGATAAAATTAACTAAAACATTTACATATATCAGCACACTTCAAAAAGCTGGAGAACAAATTTTTATCTGCTTTTAAATTTATCAAAGAATTTTAGTAGATTTTGAACCTATAATAAACTTTCAAAAATAAACTTTCCAATTAGTTTGTAAGAACAACTACTTAACATCAGGAAAGATGATAATTTTTAGCTAATTTCAACAAGAACCTTTGAACTATATTTCAGATGGAATTGAAAAACTATGATTTAGTAAACACAGCCAACATTACATTTCTTTCATTTGTATTTATGTATCTTTTTCAACTAAGACAGCTACTAAATCCAAATATCCAAACAACTGCACACAATTCCATTATTGTTATATGATATTTTAAACAATTACATGTTTCACCTGCTAGACTGCAAGTTACTGAAAAGTGGAGATTTTGTCTCCTTCACGACTGTATCCCTAGAACTTTGACTCTATGGCACACAGCAATTAGTTATGCATTAAATACTTTGTGAATGAATGACCAAAAATACAGGAGGTACATTAAAATGAAAATATGTACACACACATGCATAAGTATATGTATAATAGCGTAATGCCTTGTTAGGTAAACAAAACATTACCTAAAATGGACTTAGCCCCAAATCACAATGTTCATATGCCAATATGATGGTGTTTAATGGCTCAACTTATAATTATGACTTTCTTAATGAGGGTATGTTCTCATATATGAAGATATCAGGGTATTTTTATACATGAGAGAATCTTTATTTTCAAAGTGAATCATCAGTGATATAAGGAATGAAATAAAGTCAACAAAAAATAAAGCAAAACCAATAGAACTGTCTCTATAACAGAACAATGGACAAATGACTCTGCACAAACAAAAGTATTAAAAATTAGACTTTCAAAATAACAAATTAGAAATAAAAATAAAATAATGGCATTTTTATTTTAAGACTTAGTTTTTATCCATTAAGTCCATTAAGAAAGTGACGGCTATTTAGCATAATTTTCCCCATGGTATAAATTTTCCTTTCATGCTATATTTTTTAAAATGTTAGTAAATCATATAATTATGAATATAAATATTTTCCAACACTAAATTACACTTAGCCCTTTTTGGTACTTAAAACAAAGAAGCCTATATTACAATTTTATTTAGAAAAAAATTAGATGAACACACAAAATAATGTTCTATTAGCACTTTAATTCTAACTGCATCTTTAAAAGGAAAGATTCAAAGAGAAAAGCAAGTAAATAAACAAACCTAATCACCTCCTCCATCAAAAAAACAAACAAAGAGAAAAGTAAGCAAAATAAAGAAAACAAATGCTGTTCCCAAAAAAAGGATTAGGATTCAATATATATACATTGCTGACATGATATAATTAATTGCTAAGGATTACAGGAATTATTGTATTAATTACGTTCAGGAAAAAATTTTCCTTATAAAAGCTGAGATACAAAATGATTGAGTAAAACTTTACTTAAACTTTATGGATGGTATTTACCAATCTTCCATGACCAAAATATACATAAGGTCTTTTTCCCTTAACGTGTATTGCAAGGGCAGTATGGAGCTAAAGAATATAAAATGTACAAAATGGAAGTTATATTAAATAAGGCAGTACTTTTGTAGCAGATGGTATCACTGTTTTTCTTTTTTAGAAACATTATAAAACTTCCTGGAAAGCTTTCTCCCTCATTCTCAGGCTTACATAGTTCCCTTAGTTATAAAAGTCTGATATTATCTAAAATGTATCCATAGTTTATTGACTGTACTCTAATAATGCTTCAGTAAAAAGAAAAAAGCAGCTACATTACAAAACTTAAAAGATCAAATTTAGAGGCACAACTATCCCATTGATACCTACCTCCTGGAAACGCCATTAGCCAGACATTTATGGCTGCACGATTTAGAGGAGAGGGGTGATGAAGTTGGGGACAAGTTGAGAGGGGCGATCAAACTGTTGATGATCTCAGTCAACTGTGCACTCTGCAAGAAAAGTATAAACCTTTTACTACTGCTAAGCAAGAAATGTGAGTTAAATCTTAGAAGTTTAGTGCCTATTACAGCTTAAATTCCCGTGAAACAAGTACATTTTAGTAAATATTTTAATCTACAGAGACAATTTACACCACTACTGATTTTTCCATTTATTATAAGTAAATTTACATCTTAGTACTCTTTTTCCACATCTTTTTGTTTCAGTTCCTTTATCTACTCATCCTATCCTCTAAAACATTTAAACTCAGCTAATAGCATCTACATAATATATCCTTTGAGATAGCCAAATTAATAATAACAAAACCACTGCTGCAATTTATTAAGTGCCTATTATGTGCCAGGCACTTTACTAAGCACAAAACAGAATATTTCTAATGTTTACAACTAACCTGCGAAGTAGATACTAGAACTACTGATATTACTATTATTAAAATCAATTACAGACGAAGAAATTGAAGCAAAGACAGATAAAGCAGCTCAAAAAATGATTAAAAAGTTGGTAATAAATGGAGCAAAGGTGTTCAAATTCAGGCTTGAATCCAATGCCACACTGTTTCTCAGTATTTTTCTAATTCAAATATATCAGTTTTTTTTAGGTACCCAAAATTTTCATTGACCTTTATCCCAAACTTAGATATATTTGTAATATGTAATAAATATTATATCTCAAAACAATCACCTACAACAATTATACCAAGCACAGGCCACATTAATGGAAATAGTACATTGCTACAAAAGAATGACAGCTTTTTTCACTACACATGTAATCCATGTTCATTGTAGAAAAAAGGGAAAGTATGAAGAGGTTTAAAAAAATAATAATCTGTAACTATACTTTATGGAGAAAACTATTGCTAATATCTTGGTATATATCTATCCCTCCAGAAATTTTCTGAATACATGTGAGCATGAGTATATACACAACACGCATATATGCAAGTGCGCGTGGGCACACACAACACACTCTTTCAATTAAATCATGACACATCAATTTTTTAAAACCTGTTTTTTTTAATACAGTGTGACTATATTTAAAAAAAATATAGATCTATTTTATAATTTTATTAACTAAAAGATATTCTAGTATAAAATAGAAGTGTATATGAAATATTTTGAAACTACTCTTCATTTGTATGAAACAAATGTTATTAGAAATAAGACTAAAGAATGTGATAGAACTAAATATATTTGATTTCTTCAAGAAGTCTTTCATAAAAAAGACCGTGAAATGTTTTCACCACTTATTTTCTTGAAAAATAATACTTTATTTTTTTTAGATTATTACACATTTTCAGATTAAAGCTAGTTTTCAAAATCACCAATACAGATTATTTATCCTTCTATCAAGTATTCATTAGCTTGGTCATATAAAGCAATTTACAGAGTATCTCATATTTTCCAGTCTAAAACACTGACACTCTCTTCTCACTGTTTCACCTCCAAAAATACCTAGAATCTTCTTAGCCACTGGAGGTTACTAGTCAGATATGTGTAAATAATTGGCCCAGAAGGAAAGCATTACAACTAACCCCTAGCTTTACCCTAATAACCATCCCACTCCAGCCCAATAAAATCTCATACTTGAGTCCTTATTTGGGATGGAAATTCATAATAAAAATGAGGGCAAAAGTAAAATTAGGAGAGGCATAATTTGAACTCTGAAAACAAAACTTAATCAACTTTAAAAGTCAAAACACTTACTAGCTATTTATAATAAGGTTTCTAATGCAAATATACCAATATGAAATTTATTTTAAATTACCTGAATTTCTAAAATAAAGTCACCTTTCAATTTGTGAAAATGTATTATCTAATAATGCAAGTATGCATTAATACTATGAATCAATATTTTTTAAACTGATGTCAGTCCACAACTCAAAAGTCCTTTGTAACTGCTAAATCTTTAGTTGCTTTTGAGAAATATTAATAAGTTTGGCAAGCAGAACATTCCTTAACAAAGTTAATTTAATCACATCAAAGGATTACCTGATCTATCTATATGCAAATTCCACTGTGGTTGGTGAACAGTTATATACCAACAGATTATGTTAAGAAAAATATGTGTAATATCAGGATTGCCACCCCTTCCATTTAACTTACCCTTAGACTGTCTTCTTCAACAAGTATTTGAAAACAACTTAATTTTCAGTTGGCCTATAAAAACATTATTAGCATATGTTTCAAGAGCACATTACCTGAACATAGGCAATTTATCAATGACCTCTACAAGTGACTGCTGCTGCTCCTTGCTGCATCCTTCTCCTACATCTAGAGCCATTGCTACTGTTCTCACAACTCCTGGTTCCCTTCCTTCCCAAAGTCTCTGACACTCCTGACAGCAGTGGGACCCAAAATGAACATGATACCAGGGCCACCTTCATGGGTGAGCAACTTGCACAGTAAGTAGCACGGGGCTGCACTCAGAAGGATCCCACGTTTGGAAATGCTCTGTCGTCACCAGCTTAAAACTTAAAAATTATTTTTAACAAAGGGCTATGTAATTTCATTTTGTACTGGGCCTCACAAATTAGCCAGTTCTATGTTAACCCAGGTCCAACCAAAAAAACTGGTGCTATGCAAGGAGAAAGAAAAAAAAAATACAAGAAATCTCTTTCTGAAGGATTAATAGTGACCTACAGGTAAAGAAAGCAGAAGAGCTGACTGATCAGGTAAATACATTATTCTGGGGTATGAAATGACTAGGGTCAAACTGAAATGGTACTGATCCTATGGGATGGAAGGAGGGGGAAAAAAAGAGGGAAGAGAAATATAATCAACACTAGTTTAAAACGCCACTTACATGGTAAAGAACACTCCAACTTAACAGATAATTTAAAAATAACTTTCTGAATTATAAAATAGTCATAATAGTATTTTGATTATGCATTCCAATTAACAAAAACTCTAGACAATTGTAAATTTAACAAATATGGGGTGGGAGGAGTTATCTCATATTCTGAATTACCAGGAGTAAGATAGTAGCAACCTGGTACCAAACTATTTCACAATGAATGTCTTAAAAAAAAAAAAAACAGAAAAATCAAATGTAGGAAGACATGAAAATCTATATTACCCACTAGAATAATGTAGTCATGCAGCTGTGGTCCCAACTGAGTGTATTCCAGTAGATTTAGTCTGGTTGTAAATTAACAAACTCCTATAAAGCCAAGTTTATTCAAAAGCCACCAAAGTCTAAATTAAAATAAATGGTTCAATTTTGAAAGATAAATATAGGACAGAATAATTAAACTTCTGGAGTCATCCATAAAAGGATTTAAATACCAGAGAAAGTTCTGGAATCAAAGTAATTTACTAGCAGTTTATTAGACTTTCTATTTTCATGATCATTTTAAAGAAAGAATCCATATTCTAATATTATCGTTCACTAAAAATCTGTATCAATAAGTTAATCAAACAACCATTCAGATTTATTAAGTGGTACCACTGTTCTTTCTCCATGAAAAAAGTCCAATGATAAGTAATTTTATTAGAAAATAAGATTTTCCATCCCTAATATAGAGTTATCACCCCTATAAGCTATGTACCAATACTTATCAAATTATATTTAAATAACTTCAATTATATCAATATTATAACAGGTTAGTCATACATTCAATATTTTAATTTTATTTAATGTCAAATGGCCAACTTTAATAACCAATCTCTCAAGCAGACACTACATTTATTTGAATAGTTTACAAAATCAATTTAAAGCTATTTCATGCCACTTGCACCTTACTCTTACTTAACATTACCTGTTTTTCTATATTGCGAAGAAGTAGTGTAGGGCTGCTTGGTGACATTTCAAAATCTTGTTCTGGTAAAGGATCTTGACTCTCTTGAGAAATCTGGGGGTTCCCTGTAGTGTTTAATGAAGCTGCTTGGTCTGCAAATTGTATTTGTTTTTTCAAAATGTCTTTTGGAAGTTGACATTCTTCTAGGACCACTATCCCCTAAGCAAACAGCAATTAGAGAGTTGCAATGAAAACAAACTGACTGCTAAATCAACTTTAATGTTACAATGCACTTGAACCATGCTTTTTAGTATCCCTTGGAAACCAGACAATAGACATTTGAAAGTACAGCTTAACTCTGTAAAAAAGCTGCTGATTTAAAACATGAACTAAAATAACATATATTTGATGGATCAGGCTTCTAAAATACTGTTATAAATTATATGCATGCAGTTATTTTTCATATTGCTTTTCGTTATTAGCATAAAGCATGATACATTTAGAATGAAGTAAAAGGCTTATACATAAAATATGAACATTATGACTAAAATGTAGAACATTTCCAGACATACATCTTTTGATATTTTGGTCACTAGCATTTCCATTCAAGATTGTATTTGAGTACTCCTAATTTCATGAATTAAAGTACCGAACTTACAAACATCCAAACAACAATTACTTCATACTAACTCTTTTCAGAGCACTCTGAGGAGCCCCAGCCCTGCTGGCTGCTGCAGGACTGCACTTTGAGGAAAAGCATTCTCTAGGCCAACCAAAATTCTCATTTCCTTACAGGGTAGACAAGTTAATAACAAACACACAAGTTTTCAAATTTGATGGGGTACCTTCTGAAATGTAAAGAGCTGGAGAAATGAGTAGGTATCTAGCTGCCTCTGTACTCCCTGCCTGCCTGCCGTTCATGCACACCTGTACTTCTTCTCAGCTGACTTGCTGAACTTGCCCCACATTCCCTAGCTGCTTCACTCCAACTGCCCTGAACCTTAGGTCCCTCAGTGGCTGAAGAGAAAGAGGAAAAAGGAATGTACAGATATGATCTTAATGGTTTCATAGTTCTCACCATAAAACTTCTTTCCTTCCTACCCCTCCTGTTGCACTTTCCCCTGCAAAGAATAATACATATTTATATGTGTATGTATGTGTATATACTTTTTTTTGCAAAATATCAATAAGCTCCAATAGGCTAGTTGGAAAGGTATTAAATGTCTAATGTGGCTAAAATATTATATTCTTATAGTGAAAATAGACTATAACATTAATACTAGTGTATAGTATTTAAAGATGGAACAAATTAAATGATTGCTGTGGGCCAGCTGACATCATGTATAAGTGCTATACACAGGATGGAAATTACCTATAGATTATGTTATATATAAGTTGCCTTAGTTTACACTATAATTTAGAGAATATATCAGTTTAGAATGAACATATTCAGGAATAGTATAAAACTTACATTTTATAGTTGTATAATAATATATTACCACTTATAAAAGTAAAAAATTTGCTTGGTAAAAGTAAAAAAAAAAATTTTTTTAACTACACTTTTAACAGTGCTAGTAACATTTACAAAGAGTAGGGGATCAAATTGTTGATCCCATCTCACTGACTATTTTCCTAGAATGCATAAATATGGCTGTCAAGAAACCTTAAGAAATACATTAAAAATTTTTGTTTCATTTGATATTTTAAAAATTATATTAGACTTAATAGACATAGTGTCATCAATCTCAAAAGCTCTTAAAAGTATCTGAAACATCTATCCAAAATTTGAACAAGTCTCTCATAGGTTTTTCAAAAGTACCTAAACACAAAAGAAACACAAGTTTTCACTATATTAACTACAATTCTCTTTGGTTTGATTACAGTTTATATTATGTGCCAGGTTGCTGTGAGTTGGCCTGATTTCATAATCCTTACTTATAACATTATTTATATAGAAAAACCAATTTTGAATTTCAGAAGCCCAATTTCCAAATCTTTAGATTACTATCCTTTTATAAGTAAGAGGCCTGCAGTAGTTAATTCAATGAGAATAATATTAAAAATTCAACAGGGAAGACATTCATAGTCAACTTCGTAATCTATTTTTTTCTCTTAAACTGTTGCCTTTGATAAAAGTCTCACAGTGTAAGAATGGCCCATGATTTTTCTATGCCACAGCCAAAAATAGAGAAGAAAGGAAAAAAGATTGAATCCTTTGGAGACACTGCAGAAATAGCTCCTGTTCTTAAAAATCAGGAAAAGAATTTACGTGTGTTGGATCACTATGATGTATACTTTAAGTATCTTACAATTTTGTTTGTTAGTTATAACTCAATAAAGCTGAATTTTTAAAAATCAGGAAAAGAACAGTCTAACAATAGATGAAATAAGGTAAATAACAAAGACACAACAATTTTTCAGAAGGATGAGTCATGATAACTGAGACAAGTGAAAACTCTAGCATGAGATAAAAGAGAATCGCCTGCTCAGAGAAGACAGCTATTCCTGACAATAACATGAGAGCTCTCCAGCCCCACTCTCAGGGTCCTCATAGAGAAGACACAGTGTGAAATAATAAACAGTTGCCTCAGCAACATACTTATTATTTATATGAAGTCATCAAAACCAACTGTAAGCAAAGATTTAAATGAAAATTTCAAAGCACTGTAAATTTAAGATATGGAAGACTCTACTATAGGATAAAAAGAGAAATCATTAAATATGGGATAGCCATCCCTTCAACCAAGATAAACTATTTTAATTTTTTTTTTCTGAGAGTGAGAAGAAGCTGCTGTCTTAGTGAAAGCTGGAATAGAGAGAAGGAGAAATATGGAAGCTATAATGTGTTGATAAAGCTGTTGCAAGAGCAAAGGAGGGATGTTGCTAAACTCTGCTTTCCTCTCTCTAAAACTTTGAGCAAAATTTAGACCACTGACTGGGATTGTGTCAAGAAAGGGGCAAACAACACTTTAGGTTATCTGCCCCTTCTTCAACACTACATAAACTTGTAGATCTACTCAGTGTGTGTTTCCTGACCAAAGACACAAACCAGCACTTATTTAAACAGGCTATTTGTAAAAGAGCATCTCAATTTCTTTTCATTCTAATTTAACTGAAGAGAATGGCTTTTACTTTTCCTTTCAAGATACATGAAATTAAAAGTTCGGTTTCACTCAAGATACATTAAACGACTCTTCTCAATTTTTTAATTACAATAATTCAAGGAGGTATTCAAGAACAAAGTGCTCTTTTCCCTATTCAGTACAATAATAACTCAACTAAACAGCATATAAATAAGTAAACATTTTGATTAAATCAGAAGAAACATGTGGAAAAACTACCAAAATAAAAGAAATATTATATTCTGATAGCATAACTGTAATGACATTTTCCATAAAATAAACATAATGTGATTCTTAAGGGAACAAAGGGCCAGACACACATTTAGCCTGAACCAAGAAAAAATATAAAGGCCATATAAAAGTTATTACTGGAACGTGTAGATTTATTTCTTTAAAATAATTTATTACAAATAGATGTTATAGAAACATATAATCAAACTTTTAAAAACATTTAAACAAGTATAAAGCACTGCTAAGAACACAATATGTGAAAAAAAAAAACCCTTTTTCAAGTCAAAGTAAAATGAACTAGACTATCTAGATTCAAACATAAAACTTAAGTTATCAGTTCAGCTAGGAACCCACTTTCTTGGAGGTTTCCAAATTGTTTTAAACTTGACTTGTTCTTAGAACTCTTTGCTATAAAAAAAGTTTGTGACATTGTATCTTTCAAAGAAAATGATCAAAGGCGGGAACTGATCTAGTGATCTTGAAAAGACTGCAAGATCACTACAACTTAAGGCCCAGATGAAGACTGTGAAAAATGAGAAAGAGTAACTGAATAGGACACGTCCATCAGAAAACTATTCCTGAACACAGTTGCTTCAAATCCAGTAGACAGAATAAGTAAGCCTTTTATGTCTATCTTTCTATCCACCTTCCTACACACATCACCATCAAATTCTCCAAGGCTTAATATTAAACAATATTCATGACTTCCTACATTCCTCTCCCATCCTTGCACAACTCATACTTTCTGATCCTTTGAATAGTGTACTACATTGTCATTCCTAAAACAGATCATGTTGTTTCACGTCTTCAAACCTTTAAGGAAGGCCCTTTGGGTTCCACAGGTTCATTAAACAAACTAGTATTTATCCTCCAAAGTCGCAATGAGGCATCACCTCTTTAATGATGTTTTCTCCAACCTCCTAATCCCTAAAGTCAGAGTTGAATATTCTCTCTATGCCACATCTATATCTTGTTAAAAACACATATCACTGCACATACTGCATTACACTGCAATTAACTATTTACATGGTCTATCTCACCTACCAGAATATAGACTCATGATAGACACAGTTTAAAACTTACTAATCTTTATTGATGTGTAGACCCTAGATGGGGTTAGGCTAACTACATGATTCAAGGACTCTACTTTCTTCTCTTCTCAGCTTTTTCTTTTTAGACCAATCACCATCAATTTTACAATATTACTTCCATTATGTCCACAATTTCCCACAAAAACAAAGTTACAAAGAGATATTTAGATTAAAGAGGACTTCATCGAATTACATGAGAACTCTTTATATCATCACTCCTATGGGAAAATACACTTCAAGTTCCAAACAAATAGCCTATAATTTTGGGAAAACAATGTATCTTTAAGTTAAGGAAATCTCATGTTAAATTTCCCGATTAGAATTAAAATAGCATGTATTTCTGTAATAATTGGCTTAATTCCCCCCACCCCATTAAACTCTAAAACTAAAAATGTAAGAACTCTGTAGGTTTCATTCACCACTGTATACCCTAAACGCTATATTAGGCTCCTAGTAAGTGTGTGACAGGAAAGAAGGGAAAAAATTAAGAAAAGGCAGAAAATAAGGAAGTAAATAGAGAGAAATAAATTTTATTTTAAAATTGCTACCATATAATAGCATAGCTTTAACTGCTATTTCTATGAAATAACTCCAAATCTATATCTTTTTATAAACCTGCCTTCTCTAAATCTCGTATTTCTAACTCTTTCAGGAATCTCAACATGAATATCTGACAGAACTTGCAAATCAATATGTGAGAAAGTAAGCTTATTCTTGTCAAATTTCCTATAAAACAAGCACTTTTGTCCTTTCCTGGAAATAGCAGGTCAATAACTAAGAGGGGAGATGATGGTGATGGTTACACAACTATATATTTGTCAGAATTCAGCAAACTGCACAGTTAAAAAGGTATAGTGTGAGAAAAAGATAAAGAAACAAAGATAAATCCATAAGTAGACACCTGTTAGTTAAAAAAAAAAGCATAGAAAATCAAATAAACAAGAATTTTTAAACTTACCAGATAGAAAAGACAGAGTACTTACATAGGAAAAACAAGGCTGCTCATCAGAATAAAGAAAACAATGACTTAGGATTCTTTAAAGGGCAAAGAGAATATAAGTATCAAATTAGAATTTTCTCTCAACCTAAAATATCACTGAAGAGTAGGGTAAAGTAAAAGTATTTTGAAACATGCAAATACAAAGAGTTTAAGTGTTCAGAATTTACCATTAAAAACTACTACAGAATTTACTTCAGCAAGAAGTAAACCAAGAGAGAAAAGGTGATGTAGAAAGATACTGCAAATTCTTCCCAGTATCTATCTCCCTCTTCTCTCTTCTTTTTACCAGACCCCACCCCTACTGGAGTTTTACCTATGCATACAACTTCTCAGTGAAAGACAGTATTATTTAGCTTTTCCTCCTATGCACCTAGTTGTAGCCATGCAGCTACAGTTGGGTCTAAATTTAGCTAAAATGGAGTGTCAGGAAAAGTAGTGCAACTTCCAAATCACACACAACTTAAAGACTTCTCAAGAGCTCAAATAAGGAGAAGTCTACAACCCTGTTCAACAGTGCAGTCAGCACACCCTAGAGTATATCACAGAAGCAAGATAGAAAGAATCTGAGTCCCTGAATGACCCTGAGCAAACAAGATGCTCCACCAGCTTGTACTCACCCTCTCACTTTTGAAGCATTATGTACCTTTATAAAGTAACTATATTTGGAGATCTTTGTTATAGCAGCTTATGCTATAACCTATTTTATAGGTAGAATACAAAAAAAAAACCCAGTAAGCACATTTTAAATGAAATCTGTTAGAAATGTAATTAACTACTAACAGTAAAAAAAAAAGTAACTAGATTGGAGTAGATATGTTCAATGCACAGTTAAATAGTATTAAGATCCACATTTTAAGTAAAAAAAAAAGAGTATAAAAAACTGAGCACTTTTAATCATTGTAAGAATTATTTGCAGTTAAGGAAGTATGTTAAAAATTAGGAGTAATGACAAAGAATCAAACTACAATGCATAGCTTCTAAACCAGCAGACGGAAAAGATAAGAATAAAGGAAATTCTATCAATCCAACAAAAGACAAATGAAAAACAAAACACAAATACAAAGAGAGAAAAATAAAAACAAATAAAAAATTGAACTAATCAGAGTGGATTTTTAGAATCTAGCTATATGTAGCTTACAAAACAAACACCTAAAACAGTAAAAAGTTTGTGTATACCAAATAGCATTAGTACTTCAAAGTGTAAGAGACAGAAGCTAACAGAATTACTAGGATAAACTGAAACGTTAACAATGATTGGAAGTTGAAAGATCTAGATGTATAAATATATAACAGATATATATAACAAAGTCAACCATTTTAATAAATAGAGAATTCTAAAATCAGCAAGTAAAGAATATACATTCTTTTCTATTATACACTGAGCATTTAAAAAATTTGATTAGTAGTTGGTCACAAAGAATGAAATCCACACAGGGTAATCAATAGGCTATAATGTAATTAAATAATAAAATACTAAAAAAAAAGTTTTGAGTTCAGAAACATAAAGATGTACTATTAAATAACTCAAGTTAAAAAGGCAATCACATTGGAAATTTAAAAATATTAAGAGCAGAATGAACAATGAAATAATTAAATATGTAGTATGCAAAGTAATATTTGAGTTAGAGCTGAAGATAAGAGTTATAAGGTCAATCAAAAGATACAGAGTGACTGAATAGATACAAAAACAAGACCTGTATATATGTTGCCTAAAAGAGACTTACTTAATATTTAAAGACACACACAGACTGAAATTGAGGCAATAGAAAAAGGTAACCCATGCAAATAGAAATCAAAAGAAAGCCAGAGTAGCAATATTTATATCTCACAAAATAGATTTTAACATAAAGACTGTTACAAGAGACAAAGAAGGACATTACATATTGATTAAGGGATCAATCCAAGAAGATTTAACAACTGTAAATATATATGCAGTCAATATAGTAGCACCTAAATACATAAAGTAAATATTAACAGACATAAAGGGAGAAATCAACAGTAACACAATAATAGGAGGGAACTGTAACATCCCACTTACATCAATGGACAGATCATCCAGACAGAAAATCAATATGGAAACACTAGCCTTAAATGACACTTTATGCCAGATGAACTTAAAAGATATATATATATTACTTCAGGAAAAAAGAAAAATCACAAATAACAACCTACCCTTACACCTAAAAGAGCTAGAAAAAGAACAAACAGAACCCAGTTAGTATGGAAAGAAATCACAAACATTAGTGCAGAAATAAATGAAATAGGGACTGAAAAAGAATAGAAAAGATCAATGAAACTAAAAGCTGGTTCTTTGAAAGAATAAACAAGTTGATAAACTGTTAGCCAAACTCATCAAGAAAAAAGGAGAGAGGGCCCAAATCATTTAAATCAGAAATGAAAAAGGAAACATTACAACTGACACCACAGAAATACAAAGGATCATAAGAGACTATGATGAACAACTATGTGTCAATAAAATGGACAACCAAGAAGAAATCGACAAATTCCCAGAAATGGACAATCTCCCAAGACTGAGTCAGAAAGAAACAGAAAATATGAACATACCAATTACTAGTAATGAGACTGAATCAATCATTTTTAAAAAATCCCAACAAACAAAAGTCCAGGATCAGATGGCTTCACAGGTGAATTCTATCAAACACTTAGAGAAGAGTTAACAGCTACACTTCTCAAACTATTTCAGAAAATTGCACAGGAAGAAATGCTTCCGAACTCATTCTACAAGGCCAGCATCACTCTGATACCAAAACCAGACAAAGGTATCACCCAAAAAAGAAAATTACAGGCCAGTATCTCTGATGAACATAGACCCAAAAATCTCAACAAAAGATTAGCAAACTGACTCCAACAATACATTTAAAGGCTCATACTGCATGACCACATGGGATTTTTCTCAGGGATACAAGGATTTTTCAATATCTGCAAATCAAACAATGTGATAAACCACATTAACAAACTGAAGAATAAAAACCAAATGTCATCTCAACAGATGCAGAAAAAGCTTTTGACAAAATTCAATATCTGTTTATGATTCAAAAATATGTTTTAAACAATCTATTTATGATAAATACTCTCCAGAAAGTGGGCAAAGAGGGTATTTACTCCAACATAATAAAGGCCATATATAACGAACCCATCACACTCAATGGTGAAAAGCTGAAAGCATTTCCTCTAAGATCAGGAACAAGACAAGGACACTCAATCTCACTTTTATTCAACATGATATTGTAAGTCTTAGTCACAGCAAACAAACAAGGAAAAAAAAAAGGAATCCAAATGAAAAAGAAAAAAGTAAAACTGTGATTGTTTGCAGAAGACATGATACTATACTTAGAAAATCCTAAAAATGCCACCAAAAAACTACTACAGCTCATCATGAATTCCATAAAGTTGTGGGTTACAAAATAAATGTATAGAAATCTGTTGCATTTCTCTGCACTAACAACAAACTATCAAAAAGATAAATTAAGAAAACAATCCTATTTACAACCACTTCAAAAAGAATAAAATACCTAGGAATAACCCTAAGGACATAAAAGACATGTACTTTGAAAAGACACTAATGAAAGAAATTGAAGACAACACAAATAGATGGAAAGATATACTGTGTTCATGGATTAGAAGCGTTAATATTGTTAAAACGACCAAACTACCCAAAGCCATCTAAGACTCAATGCAAAATATCAAGGGCATTTTTCACAGAGCCAGAAAAAATGATTTAAAAATTTGTATGGAAACACAAAAGACCCCAAATGGCCAAAACAACCTTGAGAAAGAAGAACAGAGCTAGAGAAATCACACTCCCTGACTTAAGACTATACTACAAAGCTACAGTAAAACAATACAGCACTGACACAAAAACTGACACTTAGATCAATGGAACAGAATAGAGATCCTCCAAATAAATACATGCAGTTATGGTCAATTAATCTACACCAAAGGAGGCAAGAATATACAATGGAAAAGACAGTCTCTTCAATAAGTGGTGCTGGGAAAACTGGACAACTACATGTAAAAGAATGAAATTAGAACATTCTCTAACACCACACACAAAAGTAAACTCAAAATGAATTAAAGACCTAAATGTAAGAACAGAAACCATAAAATTCCTAAAAGAAAACATGGGCAGAACACTCTTTGACATAAATCATAGCAATATTTTTTTGGATCTGTCTCCAAAAGGAAAGGAAATAAAAGCAAAAATAAACAAATGGGATCTAATTAAACTTAAAAGCTTTTGCAAGGCAAAGGAAATCACTGACAAAATGAAAAGACAACCTATTCAATGGAAGATAATATTTGCAAATGATAGGACCACTAACGGGTTAATATCCAAAATTTATAAACAGCTCATACAACTCAACAGCAAAAAAACCAAATAACCCAATCAAAAAAATAGCAGAAGACCTAAACAGACATTTTTCCAAAGAAGACATACAGATGGCCAACAGGCACACGAACAAATGCTCAACATTGTTAATCATCAGAGAAATGTAAATTAAAACCATATATCACCTCACACCTGTCAGAATGACTATCATCAAAAAGAACACAAATAACAAATGTAGGCAAGGATGTGGAGAAAAAGGGCACTATATAGTACACTGCTGGTGGGAATGTAAATTGCTGTAGCCACTGTAGAAAAAGTATAGAAATTTCCCAAAAAACTAAAAATAGAACTACCATATGACCAAACCAATTCCACTCTTGGGTATATATCCGAAGAAAATGAAAACACTAATTTAAAAAGATACATGCCACCCAATGTTCTTAGCAGATTATTTAATAGCCAAGATATGGAAGCAACCTAAATGTCCATCAACAGATAAATTCAAGAAGCTAAAACAACAGTAAAATAGCAAACCCAATAAAAATGAAACAAAAAATTGAAAGAGCCAAAAATAATGCATTAGAAAAGATAAAGATCAATAAGCCCCCAAATTTTCTGGAATAAAAAAACTAGTAACACAGACACAAAATTTTTGAAAATTTAAGAAAAACAATGTGAGGGTACTTTTGCATTAAAAGCAAACTTATAAAACTATATAATCAAGAAAGATGTATAGATTTGTAAGTCTAGCAACAAATTTATGAAAATTCAATATATGACAAAAGTGATATTTTCAACTAGAAAGTAAAGATAAATTACTGTAATTTATAAAAAGGTGCTGGAATGACCATCCACATCCAAATAGAAAGTTAGATTATTACCTCACAACCAACACAGAAATAAATAGCAGGAGTAGAATCTTTTTGAAAAGACACAGAAAGACATAATCCATAAAGAGAAACAGCATACAGTTATGTTGAAATTAAAATCTCTGTTCAAAAATAGATATACCAAAAAAATGAAAAGACAAACTACAACATGAGAGATTTGTAATATTTACAACTGATGGAGAACAGTATCCCACATTTAAAATGAATTCACATGCACATACCACCACCACCACTATCACAACCACTCTCCATCTCCGGAAAAAGAGTAAAAAAGATAAGTTAATTCTTAGACAAAATTTGATAGTTAATTACACTAAGAATCAATTTCCCTACATTCATGAGCAATTAAATTAAAACAGTAATAAAATATTTCACTCCCATTATACTGTAATTAAGAGACCAAAAAATATAAACGTTGGCATGGGAAACCAGGAGCTCTCATGCTCTGCCAGTGAAAATACTGATTAGTATAGGAAAGCTGAAGTTAGTCATGCCTAAGATCCAGCACTTCCACTTTGAGGCTTATCCCCAAGAAAACTTCTCCACAGGCCCATCAAAAACACATATAAGACAGTCACTGCAGTATTGTTTTTACTGGCATAAAAACTGAAACGACATACATGCCTACCAATAGAAAACAGAACAGATAAACATCCGTTGTATTCACACAATTCCATTCCATTCATACATTTAAACATCATACAGGAAGTATAAAAATATGTAAAAATTATGCCGAGCAAAAACAAGCAAGTTGCAAAAGAGTCTGTAGTACAAATATCACTCAGTTGGACTTTAAAAGCAGGGAAAAATAAATTTTGTTTATAGATACAGATAAACATTTATGTGCCAATAGTATAGAATATACATAAAAGTAACAGCTATCAAAAAACGTTGGAATCACAATAGTGGTTACAGTGGCACGGGGAAAGGGAATGGGATCAGGAAGGACCATACAAGTACTCCAGTTGTACAGACAATGCTTTATTAGTCTGAAAACTAAACCCAAACTAGTAAAATTTAATATTTAACCAATTTGGGGGTGGGTATATAGGTGTTCATTATAATGCTTTCTAGAACTTTTTGTGTTTATAGTTTTCCTTAAAACAACCAAAAAAACTCTAAAGAGATTCCAATAAGATACACTCAGAATTTCTCTCATATGTTCAAATAAATGCCAACAAAGTAGAGCTTTATATGTATATCATTTCTATTAACTGGAATCCAATAAAGAAGTTCTGAATTGTTCAATATGATAAAATGATAGTGGTAAATACAAAGGTATTACAAAGATAGTGTCAACTTACAGAGTATATCAAAAAGCTTAACATTAACTACACTTTTATAAAGACTTACAACAATTATTTTGTGTGAAGAGATGAGGACAAACTAAAACTAATAATTTTTTTTTAAACAGAGGACACAGACAATACCTTGGAGGCACGAATCTGCCTGTGAACATCCGTTAGTTGTTGGATTTTGTATTCTAGCTCTGAAATCTGGGCTTGAAGCCATGTCCATCGGCTGCCAACTCTTGCTCTGTCTACAAGCCACTTCCATTCAGTACTACAGTTACTGTGAACAAGACAAACACTGTTAGTCAAAGCACAAAGGCAATCAAGTTTTCACAGAGATTGTGTAATAACTTCCTTGACTTCTGTCATGCAATCCCAGATTCCTTTACAAAGCATCTAATTACATGAAAAAGAAAGGCATATCAACTTCTCATCAAAAATTTGATTTCCTTACCTTTCTATTCCACAAACACCTGTTTTTATTCAATACTGTGTATCCTGTAGTAGGATAATCTCCTTGACATTTAATATTTTATTAATGCTCAAGCTCTGAAATAGGAGTGGGCCGACAAAGGAAAAGAAAGAATGACAAGACTAACACCATGCAAAATCTGTTACATGAGGCTTTCATATGTAAGTAGATATCAAGTACCAGACAAGCCATTTGAGCTGTGCTAGATCTAAATTCACGTAACAAACCATAGAGTACTCAATTTTACTATATGTAATTTTCATTTGCTAAAACAAAAATCACTATTAGCTAATTACTTACAATTTTTAAATGTCAAAAATTATCAAAATGAACACTTTGCTACATTTCAAATAAGCATATCAACTATACATGTGAGATGTTTATTAAGATAAACAGCTTGTTAAAACACTGATTCCCAGAATTTACAGCTTAGAGATGACAAAGAATTTATATTAAGCCGTTCATGATTCTTTGAAAATAAGAGTAGAATCTTAGCTTCTCTATCTTTTGGCAAGGGCACTGCTCTAAACCATAGTTTGTGAGATTACAAATTAATTACGTTATGAAAATTTTCCAACCAGGCCAACTGGAAAACAATCACTTGGGAGTAAGAGAGAGAGAGAGGGAGGGAGGGAGGGAGGTGGGGGGAGAGAGAGAGAGAGAGAGAGTGTGTGTGTGTGTGTGTGTGTGTGTGTGTGAGATAATTAGGAGCTTCAGATTGCCAAGGAAGAAACTGAAAAAGGTATGACTGAAGAAATTGAAGGGTAGTAACTACTTAAAGGCAAAACACAAACTTCATGAAAAACCTGTCTAAAAATGGCATTTACTGTCCCCATAGAATGTACAACATCAGAAGTGTATCCTAATGGAAACTATAGCCTTTGAGTGATAATGATGCTTCAATGTAGGTTCATAAATTGTTACAAATACACTACCTTTGTTCAATATATTGGTAGTGGGGGAAATTGTATCTGTGTGGAGTCAGGGGGTATATGGGAACTCTGTATTTTCCACTCAATTTTGCTGTATACCTAAAATTGCTCTCAAAGATAAACTATTAAGTTTTATGCATTTAACCATAATGAAGTAACTTTCACATAAACTTTAGCCAAAAAAAGTTTGTTCTAAGAGGTCATTTGTTGTCAGAGAAACAGAATTATTGTAGCTTACTATATAGAATGTATTCATTATAACAGGATTTTACATTATATCAGTGTTTCCAAAAAGCTGCTTTTTAAAAAGATTCTAATTGCATGCAATGTGACTGCAGAGATCATCACAGAAATTAGTACTTCTCTTGGTATTATTAATCAGTTTATAGTTATTGTGATTTTGTAAATGTGACATGTTTAAAAAACACTTTTTAAACTATGGACAAAATTTAAAATGCCTATTCAAAGTAGATAAACAAGATGATACTGTATAGCACAGGGAAATACATATAAGATCTTGTGGTAGCTCACAGTGAAAAAAATGTGACAATGAATATGTGTATCTTCATGTATAACTGAAAAATTGTGCTCTACATTGGAATTTGACACAACATTGTAAAATGACTATAACTCAAAAAATGTTTAAAAAAATGTCTATTCAAAATATACTATTCAGAGATAATATGAATAACATTAACTGCCAATCACAGAATTAGTGAAGAGGGCAAGGGCCACATCAGTAGTTGCACAGGTGAGGGTAAAGTATTGGATTTTATGCAAAAAGGAAGTTATTGGTGAGACAGTAGCAAAAACACTTTTTGAGCAGTCTGACTGCTAGGTGGAGAAAGCATTGTAGCATTGTACTGGGACATGAGAGTAAATAAGGAAACCAATCAGGATGCAACTATAACCATCTGGGTGTGGTACAGTAATAGTGATCTCTAAATATATTTCATGTGCTGTCCTACATTTCCCAGCCCTCACTGCACTTAGGTTGGAGTCATGTGACTAGTTCTGAACAGCAGGCTGTGGGCTAAAGTGACACGGTCATTTCCAGTCCACCTGACCACCTTCAAAGCCACTAGTGCAGACAGTATAGCTACAAGATGGAAGAGGATCACAGCTCAAACCACGCCGTACTTTATGTAAGCCGCAGCAAACCTCTGCCGGGTTAAACTACTGAGATTAGGTGATTGTTACTCTAGAGCCTGTTCTGACTAAAATACTCAATAAAAGATGAAAATGGCCTGGACTAGAAATGGGGCAGGAGATAAAGAAGAAATTAAAATAAGAGGATGTATTCAAGGTTGATTTTAAAATTGACAGGACTTGCAGAAGTATGGTGTGGGAGTAAACATGGAGAAATCAAAGATGATCTTAAACATTCTTTCATTAAATTTTGATCCAGCTGGAAAATTTTCCTATAACATGTAATTTTCCTTGGTTATCAAATTTATGATTAGCTTGTGGTCAAATATAATAGAGAAAAAGAAAAATTTATGGAGTTCATGTTACTGTACTTCTTGTAAAAATACTGTGATACTGAAACTAAGTTTACAAAAACAAGTTTTATGTTCATATCTGACATTAAATTATACTACCATAGAAAATAGTAATATCAAATTAAATGTAAGTAAACTAAATAATGCTGGGGCTTTGTGGTATTTGAAATGAATTTTCTGTAATGGATACTTTAGCCTACATTTTAACAGGAGTGAATAAAATCTGTTTGCTATGCTTGGAAGTGGTAACCAATCTTTTCCACCAAAAATGCTCCCTTGTTTGAAAATATGTCTTTCTGAAAAATATTTATGGTGGTAAACATGTTACAGATAAGTATATGGCTATCTCATTCAAAGGAGATTAACACCTTTTGTATCCCAAAGTCAAAACCTGTTTTATGTAAACAATTTACATAACCAATGATGTAATGGCTTATATAACTTACAGTGTAACCAATCAGAACACAGCTGATGCAACAACAAACCAGTAAGAATATGAGGCATAGAGTTGTCTAGACTCCCAAGTTAGCATGTAAGCCTGGCATGCCAGGCCACTAAGAACACTGACTTCCTGCACTCCCTCCAGAGTGCGCTGAACTGATCACAGAGTACTGCATGCCCCGATCTTCACTGGAAGCAGGGGGCTCCTACTTCCAGTGAAGGTCAGGGCAAAGGCATCTGTGAGTGGAGACCACCTGGGCAATGAGACTAGTCAGTCTCCAGAGAGGCAGTGTGTGCCTTCAATCCTCATCCTTGCTTGTTTGCAGTCAGCACTTACCTTGTGGCAGGAAGGAAGTACAAGCTGTTTAAACCAAGTGGTTTTGAGTACAATTTTTATTGGTACTAACTTATGGTCAACATCATGAACCTACATCACTGTTTTGACCTTGAAGTGTAGTTTGTTCCTCAGAATAAGACAGAACTTTCTAATATTATGTCTTAAGTTACCAAGACTTAGAGAAAAACTTGTATAAATTAACTTTGCTTTTAATATAAAGACCTTGTTACCTTACTAATAACAATGAGTTAACTATGATAAAAAATCAAAAAAGAAGATCTAATTATGAAAAGTGACAATCCCAAGAAAAATAAGGTCTGTTCCAGAGAAAATAACATTAAATTAGGCAAAACTTCTCCATCGGTGTTTGCTCACCTAGAGAGATTACCCTTCCTTAAAATTTGATTCCTTTAGACCAGAGGATGGCAAACTTTTCCTGTAAAGAGGTAGACAGAAGATATTTGCTTTGTGGATCACGTGGCCTCTTTATAAACGATTCAACTCTGCTGTTATAGCATAAGAGCAGCCATAAATGAATGGGTGTAACCATGTTCCAATTAAACTTTCTATATAAAATCAGCCAACAAGCCAGATTTGGTCCATGGGCCGTAGTTTCCCAGTCCCTGACATGCAGGGTATTTTCGTACGCTTCCTATGCTTCTCAAGGGATTATGACTTCCTTTAATGAAATGTCTTTTCAAATCTTTTGCTCGTATTTAATCAGGTTATCTTCTTATTGATTGGTACAAGACCTATGTCAGACCACATGTATCAGAAATATTTACAGCTTCCAATCTGTAGCTTGCCTTTCATTTTCCTAATGGTGTTTTTGAACAGCAAAAGATTCTAATTTTTTCTAATTCATCTAATTTTGATGAAGCCCAATTTATCAAACTTTCCTTTTATGGGTAGTTTTTATGTCCCAAGAAATCTTTGTTTAATACTAAATCATAAAGATTTATTCATGTTTCTAAATTATAAAAAAAAAAAACTAGAGTTTTAGCTTTTAAATTCATAATCCAATTCAAATTAAGCTGTGTATTGTATGAGGTAAGGGTCCAGATTCATTATTTTCTATAAGATACCTAGTTCCTGAACCATTTTGTCAAAAATCTTCTATAATCCTTTAATAGAAAAAAAATTATTGAATAGATAAAAGACTACCTATTGAATACTATATGTTGTATATACACTTACATACACACACAGACCCCTTGATATCTATCATTTATCTACCTACCTATGTCAACACTCTGACCCACCCAATACCACACTATTATTGTAGATTAAAGTAATTCTTGAAATCCAGCAGTGTAAATTCTCCAGCTTTGGTCTTTCTCAGTATTGTTTTAACCAATACAAATCAGCTTGTCAATTTCTTTAAAAATTAAAAAAAAAACTAACAGCATTTTGATAAGGATTACATCGCATCTATAGATTTATTGGTGGAGAATTAACATCTTAACAACATTGAATCTTCCAATCAATATGTTATTATTTCTCTGTATTTGCATACTATTAATTTCTCTCAGCTATGTTTTGTGTATTTAAAAAAATTTACCTCCATTTCATGTTTATGGATGATAGTATATAGCATTCATAAATTATTTGGATGCTAGTATATAAAATACAATTGATTTTTGTATGGTAACCTTACATCCTTTGACCCTGTTAAATTCACTTATGAGTTTCAGTACCTTCTTCCTAGAGTCTTTAGGATTTTCTGTGTATATTATCATGTCAATGGCAGATATAGTTTTATTTACTTTTTAATCTGGATGCCTTTTATTATTTTTCTTATCTTACTGCACTGGCTAGGAATTCCAATATAAAGTTAATTATAAGTTGTGTGAGTGGATATCCTTATCTTCATCCTAATCTTACAGAGAAAGCATTCAGTCTTTCATAATTAAATGTAATGTTTGCTGTATACTATCTGTAAATGTCCTTTATCAGACTGAAGAAGTTTCTGTCGACTCTGGGTTTGTAGTGAGTTTTTATCATGAGGTTTGAATTCTATCAATATTTTTTGGTATCTATGGAAATTATATTTTGTTTTTCCTTTTTTTTCTATGATTGGTTTTAAATGTTAAATCAACCTTGCTTCCTGTTATACACCCTTTTGGTCACGATGCATTTAAAAAAACATTTTGCTAGATTCTATTTGCTTTTTCATTAGAGATATTCTGCACCTACAGTCAAAGGAGATATTGATGTGCTATTTTCCTATAATGTCTTTGTCTGGTTTTAAAATCAAGCTAATGCCAGCTTCATAAAATCAGTCAAGAAGTGTTCTATTTTTTGAAGGAGTTGTTTACTCCTTAAGTTTCAATAAAAGTAATCTGGGCCTGGAGTTTCCTTTA
Source organism: Vicugna pacos (assembly GCF_048564905.1). Lineage (NCBI taxonomy): Eukaryota > Metazoa > Chordata > Mammalia > Artiodactyla > Camelidae > Vicugna > Vicugna pacos. The sequence continues at coordinate 63,157,496 of NC_132991.1, read as the reverse complement.
GGGAAGTATCTTAATTATTAACTTGATTTATCTTACTAACATAAGGTTTTTCAAGTTATCTATTTCTTCTTCTGTCAGTTTTGGTAATTTGTGTCTTTCAAGTACTTAATCCATTTCATCTAAGTTGTTGACCCTAATGGCATGAAATTGCCCTACTATTCCCTGATTATTCTACTAATGCCTGAAACATCTACAGTGATGCTTTTATTTCTTTCTTGCTATTGGTAAGTTTTTTCCTAATCAGTCGAGCTAGAAGTTTATCAATTTAATTAATCTTCTCAAAGAACCAGCTTTTGGTTTCACTGATTTTTCTCTATTGCTTTTGTGTTTTATATTTCATTGATTTGATGCTATCATTTTTTCCTTCTTGCTTTGGGTTTAAGTTGCTCATGTTTTTGCAGCTTCTTAAACAGAAGGCTTAGACTATAATCTTTATACCTTTATTCTTTTCTAATATAAGCATTTATAACCACAAATCTTCATCTAAGCACAGCTTTACTAATCTAGTAGTGGCATCCCACAAAACTAGACATGCTACATTTTCATTATCATTACATTTGAAACACTTTATATCTTCTCTCGTGATTTCTTCTTTGATCCATGCTTTATTTGGGAATGTATAATTTAATTTCCACATTCAGACCTACATATTTGCATTTCTTACCATGTCTTCTTTCCTTTGTATAGAACTAAGTTTTCACTCAGTATCATTTTCTTTCAGCCTAAAGATCATTTTAAGATTTCTCATAGTGTAGGTATACTGATAGGAAATTTTCTGCTTATTTGGAAGGATTGTTTTACCTTTATTTATGAAATAATTAAATTTCAAAGAAAATGATTTTTTCTTTCAGCACTTTAAATATATCATCTTACTGGTTTTTTTTTTTTTTTTTTTGGCTTGCTTACCTTCTGATGAGAAGTCAGCAGTGAGTTTTTTTTCTTTGCTTCCCTATATAAAATGGCTTTTTTTCCTTCTCTTACTGCTTTTCAGATTTTCTCTGTATCACTAGAACTTGGTGATTTGACTATAATACATGTTGGTATGGTTTTGTTTTTAATCCTGCTTGAGATCTATTGAGATTCTTAGATCTATGGTTTTATGATTTTCAGCAAATCTAGAAAAATTCTGGCCATTATCTCTCTTAATATTTTTGCCTCTCCCACACCTTAAATCTAGAATTCCAATTACATATACGTTAGAACTTTTGTGTCCAGGTCACTAACATTCAGTTCATTTTCTTTTTGGTCTTTTTACTCTATGAGCTTCAATTTGGATAATTTGTTGCTATATGTTAAATTTTATTAACCACTTCTCCTTAATGTCTAGCTTCTTGTTAAACTGAAACAATAGTTTTCAATTCAGATATTGTATTTTTCCCCCTGAAAGCTAAGTGGTTCTTTATTGTATCTTCAATTTCTCTCAGAAGTTTGTGTTTTCCTTTTAAGTCTTTGAGCATGCTTACAATATTTTAGATATTTTAAAGTCCCTGCCAACTAATCTCATCATATCTGTCATTTCTGTGTCTGTCTCTATTGAGCATTTTTCTCCTCCTCTTTTGCATGTCTAATAGTTGGTTATATATACGTGTGTATTTATATATATTTATATAAATACACATTTATTATGGACACTATGAATACAATGTTAAATTTCTCGATTTTTTGGTCTTTCTTTACAGACTACTGAATTCTGTTTCAACAGGTTATTAAATTATTGTTCAACTTCATTCTTTTCAGCTTTAAGACTTGTTAGAGCAGGTATAGAGTAGCCATTAGAAACAAGGGCAAACTCAGCCTTACTCTTGAAGTGTGACCATTTGGGGGTCTGTATTGAATGCTGTAGATGTTCAACAAGTCTCTCCACTCTGCTTATTTAGAACTCAAACATCTCTCAACCTTGTATGAGCACTGGAAATTGTTCGGATTACAATCTCCTAACAGTTTTTGTGTGTGTCCTTACGGAGTTTCTCCTGTAGTGAATAGTGGAGTATTTAACAAAAATCTCAAGGGGACCACATGAAGATTTCACATGATCTTTCTTTGAATACATAGGTCCTTCCTCTCTAGCATTCTAATCTTCTGATTCCAGCTATCTCAGCCTCCCCAACTCTAATCTTTATCTCATTCAAGCAAGACCACTTGACTTTCCTCTCCTTGATATCTGAAAGAACTTCCAGGCAGAAAACCAGGACAAACAAAGGGTTTACCACATCTGTTTCTCTTTTCTCAGGAATCACTGAATCTCTGACCTCTGCTTCCTCATATCCATTTTCTGTAAATGACTGTTCCATGTATTTTCTCCAGTTTTCTAGTTATTTACAGCCAAGGAGAAAGTGTAGTACCAGTAACCGCACTCCATTAAGACTAGAACTCAAAGAACTTTTACACATGTGTGTATGTGCTCTAAAACACTTTTACTTTGTTTCCAATATTTCATGCTCAGAATTTCATTGCCTTTAAAACAAAACAAAACAAAACTAGAGTTGCAGTTTAAGGCCAGAATCTTTAAAAAAAAAAAACAACCCTGAAAGTGATTTATGGATTCCTGTTTCAGGTGTTCCTCGACTATTTCATGGAAGCAGAGCTCTTTATCCACCCTGTGTCACACATGTATCTACCTTTCAACTGTTCTGTAAGAAAAAAGTTAAATTATGTTTGAGTCACTATAGTTTTAAGGCTCTTCGTTACAACTTAGTCTTTATGCTAAATGTTATACACAGAAACTTCTTATAACCAATAGAGTGGACCATAAGACAAACCCAAAACATGTGGTGCTAACTTAAAGGTAAGGCAAAAAGCAGACAGGAAAGAGACAAAGGTTGGTGATCCTTTCTATATTACACTATACTATAGAGACTATTCCAGCAAAACATGATCATTTAAAAGAGAGACCAAGTACCTATCAAGACTACAGTTCTAGCAGAAGCAGCTAGAAAAAATCATAATGTTGTAATGCACTGGCTGTTCCCTGTTGTTTTAAGCCTGATATAAATGAATTTAGGCAAGAATTAGTTCATTTACAAGTAGAAAAAAAAAGAATACAACTCTTCTTAGGGAGGCTCTTTCTGATTACAGCCTACCTCTAACTTAAATGGGTAATCCAATAACACAGGGCCTTGAAGGAATAGAAGAGCCAACTGCTTCTCTTGATACAGCTACCAACAACAAAAAAATATATTTCAAGAATGTCTCTTAACCACAAATGACAAATGCTGGAGAGGCTGTGGAGAAAGGGGAACCCCCCTACACTGCTAGTGGGAATGCAGTTTGGTGCAGCCACTGTGGAAAACAGTATGGAGATTCCTCAAAAGACGAGGAATAGACTTACCATATGACCCAGGAATCCTGCTCCTGGGCATATATCCAGAAGGAACTCTACTTCAAAATGACACCTGCACCCCAGTGTTCATAGCAGCACTATTTACCAGTAGCCAAGACATGGAAACAGCCTAAGTGTTCATCAACAGATGACTGGATAAAGAAGATGTGGTATATTTATACAATGGAATACTATTCAGCCATAAAAACCAACAACATAACCCCATTTGCAGCAACATGGATGTTACTGGAGAATGTCATTCTAAGTGAAGTAAGCCAGAAAGAGAAAGAAAAAAATACCATACAAGATCGCTCATATGCAGAATCTAAAAAACAAACAAAAAAACATAAATACAAAACAGAAACAGACTCATAGACATAGAATACAAATTTGTGGTTGCCAAGGGGATGGAGGGTGGAAAGGGACTGGGATTTCAAAATGTAGAACAGATAAACAAGATTGTACTGTGTAGCACAGGGAAATATACACAGGATCTTGTGGTGGCTCACAGAGAAAGAGAATGTGACAATGAATCTATGTATGTTCATGTATAACTGAAAAATTGTGCGCTACACTGGAATTTGACACAACATTGTAAAATGACTATAACTCAATAAAAAAATGTTTAAAAAAAAGAAAAAGAATGTCTCTTAAGAATTCTAAGCCACATAATGGGAGACAGCCTAGGAGAAGTCAGATTGACTGCTACCCAAATGTACTGTTTCAGGTGGACGCAAGGTAGCAATCATTAAACTGAAAGAGAGCTAGATGGTCTAAGGAAAATAACTAGTAAATTAGCTAGCTTGTAGGCTTAACCAACTGTGACCAGGTGAGATCTCTGGCTATGGTATTTTCACATATAGCCGACTGGAAGCAAATACGATGGAAACCTACATTTTGGAGGCAATTCTGTTAACAACAACAACAAAAATAAAGCCTAGCATGTTCTACCTGGGGAGCCCAAATCTGCTCCAACAATAAACTGGGTGAGAATCCAATGCAGCCTCCAATAAGGGTATACTTCCCAACACCCATTTCAGATACAAACACAAAGGATGATGGATAAGGAATAATTCCCCAAGTGTAAAGTCAGGGACTATGGAAAACAAGGGAACTTTTCTCAGAAAGCAGAATTGAGATTCTACCAAGACCTTACTCCACTTTCAAAGCAGGAAGTCTTATTAATTGTTGTAAGATCCAGGAACTATCATGTATATCCCATTCTTCTCTTTTCCCAGTGGGAGTTTTATTGTCGCTATCTCTACTCCAATATACTTATAAGAAACAAGAAGGCAAGAGGGTTAGAAAACTTGTCTATCAGTTTATAGGTTACCACAACATAAGGAACCACATCTGGATCTGAAAGAGAGGACTTTACTCCACCCATTGAATGTGGCTTTGTGTCATAATCTTAATACATTGTACAATTCTGCCTAGAATTCTGGCAAAACCCACTGTGTCAACTATCTAAACTGAAATTTTCAATATTAGTTTAAAAGGATTCACACATCAGATCGGCATATTTACTCTTGTTCTCTCCTACCATCTATCACTCCCTCCACCAAGTCAAAGAAAGGAAGGGAGAAATAAAAAATGGAGAGGTCAGGGAATACTTATGTATTCTATCAATACCATCCCCTTTCTCTTATATGGAAAGAATTCTGAAAGTTAATGGTCTGTTAAATAGTCTTAACTATGCTTTTAAAAGCCTTGCATAGTATCAAATATTGATAAATAGGGACATATACATAAAAGAAATAAACGAATTTTTTAAAAACTAACCAAAACACACTTGCTAAAGGATCAGTCTGAAGTCCTGCAGCTCAGCATTCAACAAGCACTGTCTGTGTGCGTGCGTGTGTGTGTGTGTGTATGCATGTGTTTATATGAGTGCATACCTCTTTTGTTCAGGAAGCTAGGCTACCGTGTAGTGTTTCCAAACTATACACTGCACAAGGGCAGCTTAAAGGACAAGCAGGACTAAAATCCAGCAAGAGTTCTGCACTCCAAGCCCTGCAATAACAAATTTAAATCTACTCAGAGGAAGGGGTATCTTTTCCTACTGCACATAAATGGGCTAGTGATGGTCCTGCTAGTTACTATGATGGGCACTGAAAAGAAATAAGATAAAACAGGATTAGACTGCCTTGTTACTCAAAAAGTTGACTACCACTAACCGAGAATTGAGTACAGGCATTTTGACTATAACAGCATATATGCATTCCTGAATAACCCCATGTCCTGTAAAATAAAAAGAGCTGAAATTATGGAAAAAAAATAGAATTAGAGCCAGATGACTCAAAATCTATGGAATTTAGAACTACGAAGTCCTAACAAAACAATAAAAATCCTTATAAAAATATTGGTATAGTTAAGTTTCCACTGGCATGTGCATCAAGAATAAGTCAGCCCATCCTTTAAAGCTTCATTTCCTGGAACTTGTGTTTCTTCCTTTGATGTAGGCCCTTGAAGACATTCATTTCTAATAAGAGACCAGTTTAATAAAAATTTAAAATATCATCCAGAGATAGCCTTCTTCATCAATCAATTTCTTTTTAACACAAAAGTACTGTCTTTACAGCTTCTTCAACGAAACCTGCAACTTTCTCAGATCTTTCAGCATATTGGAATATACAGCAATTTTTGACCAATAAACCAGTAACCAATTGTAATGTAGAAAGATACTTTCACAGAATTTTCAGCGTTTTTCTTATACTACTAAGGCTTTCTCTTTAGTTGTGAAAAAGCTTGCCCTTGATCATTCCAAAACATTAACGTGTTTGAAGTGGTTTGGAAAAAAAAAGTTTAAGCCTAATTGCGCATTGTACTGACGTCATTCCCCTATATGCCGAATGTTAAAAGTTTTTCAGGGAGAAAGAAAATTGTTTAAGTCAGAAATTCAGATATGCATGAAGAGAAAGAACACTGGAGCAAAGTGAATGTAAAGTAACAACTTTTATCTTTCTTATTCTTAATGGATCCAACAGATAATGGATCTGTTTAAAATAATAACAACAACAACATAATCAATTATGCATGCATATGTCCGTGTGTGCTTATATATGCCTATGTATGCCCATGTATAAGTGAAATGAATGATAGGTGTGATCCAAGAGACAAAGAGAATAGGTTTTTTTAGTTATTGTAAGGTTTTTACAGTAACTGGGAAGAGATAGAGTATAATTTGAAAGTAAAGGTGATCTGTATTACATTTTAAAGTATACGTGAATATATTGAAAATAATGTTTTTTCCTGGTTTTTTTTGTTTTTTATTTTGCTTTTAGCCTGTACGTGCTAGGATCACAGGGAGACTTTGTAAGGATGGTTTAAGTTCTCCTACAAGGTTTAATTTGTTATCATATAAATATTCCAAAGCAGGCTGCCTTGTGCTATGCTGATAAGATTGGCCAGCCTTGTGCTATGTTGATAAGATTGATTTACTGCTTAAAATCACCTTATCCATTTTTTACTGAACTTTTTATGTAAAAACTAAAATCAATTAAAGAAAAAAAAAGAAAGTAAAGGTGGATTAGTTGAAATATATATGGCAAATTTTAGGGTAACCACTAAAAATTTTAAATAAGTTTAATTGATATGCTAAGAAAGGAAAGAAAGCAGAATTATATAAAATGTTCATTTAAAACTACAAAAGGCAGAAAATATGTGGAAGACAAAAAAAGGAGAAAGAACAAGGGCAACAAATAAAAAACAGTGACAAATGTGGTAGGTATTAATCGACTGCATCAATAATCATTTTAAACAACAATGGTCTAAATACACTAATTAAAAGACAAAAATTGTCAGAGTGGATCAAAAAATAAGGCCCAACTATATGCTGTCTACACGAAACCCATTTTAAATATAAAGACACATCTAGATTAAAACTAAAGGGATAGAGAAAGTTAGACCATGCTAACACTAATCAAAAGAAAGCGGATGTAGCTATATTAATTTCAGACAGAGCAGACTTCAAAGCAAGGAAAGTCACCATGGATAAAGAAAGGTATTACATAATAATTAAAGAGTCAACACTTCAAGAAGACAACTGTCCTTAATGTGCATGTGTCTAACAAAAGAGCATCAAATTACATGAGGCAAAACTGGTAGATGAACGCGAGAAGAAATAGATGAATCCACTATTATAGCTGGAGACTGAACACTTCCTCTATCAGAAATGCACAGATCGAACAGGCTGATTTCCTGTAAGGATAGAGCTGAACTCAACACTACCATTAATCAACTGAATATAATTGACATCTATAGCCTACTTCATCCAACAACAACAGATTACACATTCTTCTCAAGCTAACATGGAACATTCACCAAAGAGACCACATTTTAGGCGATAAGACATACTTCAACAAGTTTTAAAAATCAGAAATCATATAATGTCCTCTCTCAGGAATTAAGTTATAAATCAATAACAGAAAGATTAACTGGAAAATCCCCTAAATACTTGGAGATTAAAGAACATACTTCTAATTAACACATGGGGCAAAGAAGAAATCTCAGTAGAAATTTTAAAATATTATGAACTAAATGAAAATACAAATACAAGTCATCAAAATTTGTGGGATGCAGCAGAAACAGTGTTAATGGGGAAAAGCATAAGAGAAAAACACAGAACTTACAGCATTAAATTAATAAATTAGACAATAAGAGATAGGTAAAAATTAATCATCTAAGCTTCCACTTTAGGAAACTAGAAAAAAAAGAGCAAATTAAATCCAAAGTAAGTTGAAGAAAAAAATAATAAAAATCAGAGCAGAAATAAATGAAACTGAAACTATGAAATCAACTAAGAAAAACCAGTTCTTTGAAAAGATCAATAAAATCAATTAAGCCTTTGGCCAGGATAACTAGAATTAAAGAGAAATGACAGAAATTACTAACAAGAGAAAGAAAAGAAGAGACTTCATCACAGATCCTATGGACACTAAGCAGATAATAAAGAAATATCATGAACAACTCTAAGTCCATTAATTTGATAACCTAGGGGATATGGACCAATTCCTTGAAAGGTACTATATGGCAAAACTCACACAAGAGGAAATAAACAATCTGAATAGGCCTGTATCTATTAAAGAAATTGAATCAATAATTTACAACCTCCAAAAACAAAAAACACCAGGCCCAAGTGGGTTCACTGGTAAATTCTACCAAAATTTAAGGAAGAAATTTTATCAGTTCTCTACAATCTCTTTCAGAAGATAGTAGCAGAGTGACTACTTCCTACTATGAGGCCAGCATTACCCTAATACTAAAACCAAAGACATTAAAAGAAAACTACAATCTCATGAAGATAAGTGCAAATATCCTCAACAAAATATTAGCAAATTCAATTTAACAATGTATAAAAGGACTTATACACCATAACCAAACAGGATTTACCTCAAATATACAAAGCTGGCTCAACATTCTAAGTCAACTAATGTAATCCATCACATCAACTTCATCATATCATTATCACATTATTACATCATCATCCCATCAAAAAGAAAGAAAATCATGTAATTAAACTAATAGATGTACAAAAAGCATTTCACAAAGTACAACACCCATTCACAATAAAAACTCTCATTAAACTAGGAATAAAGGGAAATATCTACCAAAAACCTACAGCTACATTATACTTAATGGTGAGAAATCAGACACTTTTCCACTAAAATCAGGAACAAGACGAGATATTCCCTCACCTCTCCTTTTCAACACTGTATTGGAAATTGTACTAATGCAGTAAGACAAGAAAATGAAATAAAATGTATACAGGTTTATAAAGAAGAAATAAACTCTGCTTGCAGATAACATGGGAAAAATCCAAAAGAATCATTTCTAAAGCTTATAACTAATAAGCAATTATAGCAAGGCTGCAGGATACAAAGTTGATATACAAAAGTCAACTGCTTTCCCATACAGCAGCAATGAACAAGCCAAATCTGAATTAAAAACACATTACCATTTATGTTAGCATCCCCCAAAATGAAATACTTAGGTATAAATCTTACAAAATATGTACAAAATCTAGGAAGGTGAGGAAAACAACAAAACTATGATAAAAGATATCAAAGAACTAAATAAATAGAGACATATTCCATGTTTATGGATAGGAAGATGCAATATTGTCAATATGTCTTTTTCCCAACTTGACTTACAAATTCACTGCAATTCCAAGCAAAATCCCATCAAGCTATTTTGTGGATATCAACAAACTGATTCTAAAGTTTATATGGAGAGAAAAAACACCCAAGATAGCCAACACAACAATGAAGAACAGCAAAGTCAGAGCATTGACACTATCCATATTCAAGACTTAGTATAAAGCTATAGTAATCAAGATGGTGTGGTATTAGCAAAAGAATAGACAAATAGATTAATAGAACTTTACAGATAGCCCCCAAATAAACCCACATAAATATGGTCAACTGATCTTTGACAAAGAAATCAAGGCAATACAGTGGAGGAAGGATAGTGTTTTCAATATACAGTGTTGGAAAAACTAGACATCCACATGTAAAAAAATGAATCTAGACACAGACCTTACACTTTTCCCAAAAATTAACTCAAAATTGATAATAGATCTAAATGTAAAACACAACACTATAAAATTCCAAAAAGATAACATAGGAGAAAACTGGCAGAAGAGAACTGCCAGAGAATTAACACAACCAGGAACAGCCTTCACCCAGTCACTGATAGGATTTGATGTACAAATTCTCCAGCTTTCTCACCTCTCAAATGGTTAACTCAGGCATGTATTTTACACTGGCTCCCCAAGAGTCCCATGGGGTATTAAGCTCCAGTCTTCCACAACAGTAAATTGTTTTATAAGACTCTCTTTACTGGCTGTTCAATCAGTGCCTTATAATGTATAGGCACTTTATATTTATTATTTCATCTACTCATCTCCAGAACTCTTTAAAATAGACCAAAGAAGAGGGATCTGATTCAGAAGGTTAAGAATAACCCTAACCTTTGCTCAGAGTCACAGAGCAAGCCATGATAGTAACACAAGCATGTCCAGAACTTGTGCTCCTTCACCAAAGGAACAAAACATGAAGGGGGAGATTCTATTCATATTACAGTATAAGGACTGTATCTCAAACCTACAAAAAACACAGTCCTATTTTTCTTTCCAACTTAAGTTTAAAAAAAGTCTAATGTCTAATGTAGTCTTTCAATCAAAAGTTCTTTTTAAAGTATATCAGCAATGTCATTATGAATTAATCTATTATTAAATATTTAAACATATATTTAAAATAACTAGTAATGGCTAACGTGAGTACTATTCAATTTCCTAAAACAATTACTTTCCTTCACAGGTAAATTTCCTGATAGGAATGTAGGAGCTAAGGAATTTGTTTTTCTTATAGGACCTATAAACTAAAAAAAAAAAAAAAAAGGCATTTGTAGTAATATAATCTAAGATTTTTAAGATAAATATAATACATTTTACTTACCAAAGTTAAAATGTTAAATATTAGAATAAAATAATTACTTTTAAATGTCCATATTTTGGCACATTTCACTCATTTATTCATTGAAAACATATTCATGCTGACTCTAACATGTATAAGATACATCTTGTGACCAGTTTGGTACTAGAGACCAAGAAAGAAAGGAGGGAAAAATCAAGTAAAGATAAATTATACAGTATGGAAGAGGAAAAGATAAACATATAGAGAAAATTTCACAGATTGTCAATTCTAATTTTTGTATCTTCACAACTACATATACAGATACAGAAAAATTCATTCATTCACTCAACGAATACCAAACAATCACTAAAAAATAGACAGTGCTGGGGAGTGGATACACAATGACAGAAAAAAGAAGTATTTGCCTTTCAGTTGCTTAAAATTAAGTTGCACAGCAAAGGAAACTATCAAAAAACCAAAAGACTGCCTACTGAATGGAGAATGTATTTGTAAATTATATATCTGCTAAAGGGTTAATATCCAAAATATACAAATAACTCATACAATTCAACATCAAAAAGAAAAAAACTGATTAAAAAATGAGCAGAAGACCTGAATAGACATTTTTCCAAAGAAGACATACAGATAGCCAACATGAAAAGGTTCTCAACGTCACTAATCATCAGAGAACTGCAAATCAAACCTACACCATTAGAATGATTATCAAAAAGATAAGAAATAACAAGGATTACAGAGAAAAAGGACCCTTGTGCACTATTGGTGGGTATGTAAATGTGTGCAGCCACTATGGAAAACACTATGGAGGTTCCTTAAAACATTAAAAACAGAACTACCATATGATCCAGCAGTCTGCTTCTGGGTATTCATCTGAAGAAAATGACAACACTAACTCCAAAAGATATATGCAACCCTATGTTCACTGCAGCATTATTTACAATAGCCAAGATGTAGAAGCAACCTAAATGTTGATCAATAGGTGAATGGAGAAAGATGGTTATATATACCCACATACACATACAATGGAATTCGGCCATAAAAAATGAAATTCTGCCATTTGCAACAATATGGCTTAATCTAGAGGGTAATATCTTAAGTGAAATACGTCAGATAAAGAAAGACCCACCATATGCTCTCACTCATATGTGGAATCTAAAAAAACAAAACATAAATACAGTGAATAAACAGGTGGTTGCCAGAGGGGAGGGGTGTGGGGTGGTGGGGGAAAGAACAGGATTAAGAGGTACAAACCTCCAGTTATAAAATAAATAAGGCACGAAGATGTATACAGGATAAAGAATATGGTCATTAATACTGTAGTAACTTTGCATGGGGACAGATGGTTACTAGACTTACTTGATGTGAATGTCAAATCACTATGCAGTATATCTGAAACTAACATAATATTGCACATCAACTATATTTCAATGATTAAAAAACCCCAGCCCATTAGCTCTTCTCAACAACAAAAAAGTAATTTACAACATTCACCTACTAAATTTTATTAAACTGAATTACTTCAAAAGCATTATAAATATAAAACCTGATAAATTTCTGGACTTCTTTCAGAACACATGTACTTAATAATGTGTAAGCATCAATGATAAGATGTTGATAAAGTTAGATGGTCCAAAAGAAAGAGCATAGATTTAAAGTTTCACACACATGGGCAAGAATCCTAACTCCATGACTTGTTTGGCTTTTTAACCATAAGCAAGTCACTTAACCATGCTGAATCTTTTTCTTAAGTGAAATAAGGATAACAGGTACATCGAATAATACATAAAATGTAAAGTAAATAGCACAATGCCAGTCAGAAAAATATGTCCTCAATAATAACTATCAGCTCCCACATTCAAACACATTCCAAATGTAATGATAACAGAACACCAGAAGCCTGGAATGCTCACTTTGTTTTACATTTTATTCTTCACTATAAAGATTAATATACTGACCTTCTATTTATCAGTAAAAATTGTGTTCAGCATCTAATTTCACGATCCTCATTTATCTTTGAGAATTTGATAAAAATGATGAACTTCTCCCTTCCAAAATACCACATATATATATACACAGTATTTTGCATCAATTTGCGGGCATTAACAGGTTCTCTGAAAACTAGGTTTAAAACTATGTTCTATTTGGTTGTTTAAATACAATTAATTCAAATCAAATCAAATTTAAAATTCAGGTCCTCCGTTGTACTGGCCACATGTCAAATGCTCAGTAGCCACATAAGCCTAGTACCTAATGGATAACACAGATATAGAACATCTCCATCATCCCAGAAACTTCTACCAGAGCTGTTTTGGAGTATTAAAACAGTATTGTAGGTAAAACCATTTTTCTCTGTGTTTTTGTTTTGTTTTGCTTTATGAAATATCTAGATACCTCTCTCTGAAGCAGATTTCCAAGAGGGTAGAGACTGTGAATATTCTGCCCACAACTGAATCCCTAGGGCCCAGCACATAATAAGCATGCAATATGTATCTAATAGCTGACATTATCGTTTTGTTTTGTTTATTTCAATCTAGCAAAAATTAACTAAGTTGGTAAAGACCAGAGCTCTAAGCTGTAAATAAAAGAAGTATATAAACAGTTCAAAATTTTTGAAAGCAGCAGGTCAGCTTGTATGTACTATCAACTGATAAACTCCTGAACCCAATGGGGGCTCCCTATGCAGACTTCAAAAAAAATTTTTAGCTATACATATTGGCTAGATTGCTTAAGCAACATTTTAAGTCTTGTCCATAGCCTACTCTATTCAAGAACAGGAAAAATACTTACTTATAGCTAATTAGCTTTTATTATTCGTGTGTAGACTTTTTCCTAGATAGAGCAGTTGAGTAACTTATTTTTAAACAGTATGTATATATTTACACACTGTAATTTTTAACAAATGAAGCATTTAAAAAATTCACCAAAGTATCATACCTTAAAGATTATGGCATTAAGATTTTTAGAAAATCTATTTCTTTTCAACATATCTTGAAATTAAGACAAAATTGCTGCTATATACAGAACAGTAAAAGGTCTAATAATAATTTTGCACTTACACTGCCACATTTTTTCTAATGGTATATTCATCCAAATCGTCATCAGAGCTGCTATCAGTTGCATCAGAATCCAGACCCTCTTCAACATGAGACAACAGCCCTGTAGCAGACAGTGCAAATCTTTGGATTTCTGCAGCTGTACACCGTGCAAAGCCATTTTTTGTATCATTCCACAATTTATTCTCTGAAGTCAATATGTTGACATCTGGCTTAATTTCAGTGCATTTAGATAAAGTGTTATCCAAAATTGTGGTAGGTTCATGAAAAATCTTCATTTTGGGGAGTTGATGTTTCATAGAAAATTTCATTTGCTGACCATAGTGCTTAACAACATGCTTTGCCAGGAGCATCTGCAAATGTTTCTGGGTTCTTCTAGCCTGGCTAAGTAAAATTTTCTGTTTGCTTACACAGTGGAGTAAACGAGCATTCACTTCCTCCTCCTTTTCAGCAGCTGAGGAACTAACAGGCACATTTGAGCAGCCACGCCCAATTTTGTTTTGAGCACAGTGCAGTAAACCCTTTTTAACCTCAGCATCACTAACTTTATCCAAAAGTGCTTTCTTTTGGTACCACTTACAGTTTTTCAGTTGCACTTTTTCTACATTAGTGTCTTTGGTTGTATTTGAATCCAAAATAATTTGTACATCTGTTGTGCACTGACTTGTAGTATCTGACAGAGGTTCCTTTTTGATGAATTCTTCAGAATGAGAATGACAGATTTTACTGAGCTGAATGTTGCTGCCATTACATAGTATGTTTTTCAATTTATTGCAGTTGGGTTCCCCTAATTTCTTTTGTTTATAATTTTCATTGTATTTATTTAATGTAGCATTAGAACTCATTAAAAGAACTGTCTGATAATGTTTTGAAGACTGAGGGGAGCCAAAATGTTTTAAATTCACAAAATTAGTGTTAAGAGTAGGTTCAGGAGTTGGAAATCCCAGCATCTGAGAGAAAGTGTCTCCCTTCAGCTTTTCATCTACAGTTCTTGGACTTTCCATGCATAGCATCTTGTCAGACTCCATGGTACTTGGTAAAGATGAAAAGCAGATACCCTTTGTTGCTGCCTCCCTTAGAGCTGGGGTCATGGCGAATCCTGCAGATAATTACTGGAAACCTAAAATAATGTAAAAATAAATGATCAAATATCAAGAAAAAACACTTTCAGTGTTTCCGATTAACAACTGAATGGAACAAAGCTCCTCCTTTATTTCCCAACTCCTAACATTATCTCTTCTCTTTTCTAGCTCATAAGGAATTCAGTAAGGACTAAACTACTCTTAACTCTGACTGTGGGCTAATACCCAAAACCTTAATGAAAGTTGCACACTACCTAACACATAAGTGTTAGACAAATACTTGTGAATGTAATTATATCTCAGGATTCCATTTTTTTTTTTTTACAATGTTTAGTGAGAGCCAAAAGAGAAAAATTCCAACCTGGAATCTGGAAATTATACTTGAAAATATGACTCAGTCTCATACTTGTATCCAAAACTAAAAGTACTATTTTTATAAAATATGATAAATTGCTCAAAACTTTCATTTAATTTAAACTTCACAATCTGAACACTATCAATAATTGAAATATATAAAATAATGTAAGATAATATAAGTGAACTGAACTACAAACAAAAAATTGTATAATTACACAAGTGTTAAAAAGTAATGTAGTAGTGAAAACTTGCCTAACCTGCAATGCACAAAATTTTTTTCTGAAAAAGCATCTGCAATCACTTTTTTCCTTTTCACAAATGAATAGTTATCAGTTATCATTATAGAAGCAGTCACCCCTGCCTGAAAAACAGTGCGGAATATAACAGATGACACTAGAGATTAATCCCATAATTAAACAAATTTCATTGTATTTTATCAAAAGAAAAAGTATAAAGTCATATATTCTGACTCACAAAAAAAGTTAACCCAGTACCATTAAAAATTATGAAGACTGAATAGTTAGTAAAATAAATTTTATATCATTAACAATTACAAGTTTTTTGAAGACATTATGAAACTATGACACTCCATAATTTTTGCTTCAACCTACATGACAGTTAACAGTGATTTAAATGGCCACACTCCCATACTGTATGTGCCCAGGTGCTAGTTATAACTCTACACCTTCATTCCTATTTAAATAAAATTTCTTCAAACAAAACCAAAAGCTAATTCTTTGCAAAGACTAACAAGAATGATCAAAATGGAAAAAAAAAGGCACAAAAATTTCTATACAATAAAAATCTATACACAGAGTTAAAAGCAAGTGATAGACTAGGAAAAGATATCTGCAATATACACAATAGGCAAAGGATTAACATCTTGAGTATACAAAGAAAGTATATAAAGGGATACAGCAGTAAGACATTTCAGAGATGATGACATCCAAATCATCATTAAACATACACTCAGTCTTACCAGTAAAGACGGAAATGTAGATTAATAAAGCAAGAGACCACCTTTCTAACCACCAAACTGAACAGAATGTTTTAAGTCTGAAAATATCACTTATCATGAGAATGTGGATAAATAAGATTTCTCTCATCTATTTGCACGATAAATTGATTCTATCATTTGATAATAATGTGGAAAATGTGTTTGGCACAGGTGCACAAGAAGGCAATGTTTCTATTAGCAAAACATTCTTTCAAAGCAACCAAGATAGCTAACAGTAAGAGAACAGATATTAAAACATGATAGAATACAATAGAGCAGTTGAAGGATGATTTAGATCTGTATATGTTAATATGGACAAATCTCAAAAACTAGTATAAAAGTAAAATAAAAAAAGAAATGGTGCAGAATATATATAGTATGGTACCATATGAATAAAACACACACACAAAATCATACCTTATGTAATGTGCATATACATATGTGTGTTTATGTGATTACAAGAATAAAAGATGAACCAAAAAAATACCCACCCAACTTGTCACAGTAGTTGCATCAGTATTTTATTACTTGGGGAAAAATACTAAATGGAAAAATGAACAAATGTTAATGGTTATCAATTCTGTTATAAAAATAGATGTTTGGTTTTTTAAAATATTTTACCATATAATATCTCCAAAAATGTAGAGATTTCCTGTATAATTCTCTCTCCAAATTCTGTATGTCTCAAACTTTAAACACTTTTCCTTTATCCTAAATCCAAAACAAATAGGAAAACAAAAATAACTCATATCATTGGGTTTTCTTTTAAAAGTATATTTTACACTTAACGAGAAACAGAAAAATAATTATATAAAACAAGCTAGCACTGGGGAATTTTTTTTTTCAAGATTCAATCTCTCATTTGATCAACCCAACAACCTATAATTTCTAATCTATAAACATCTACAATAGTATTTAGATAACTAAATAGCTATCTAAGAGAAACTGCCCTAATCACAGTTCTGCCTGAGGTTGTCATATTCAAAAGATACTACACTGTATCCCCTCCCTATTCACCTGTTCCCTTTCAAAAATTTGAACAGGCCACTAAGGATGTAATCAAAGTGGCTAGCAGCAGGGGCAGAAGGTGGACTATAACGAAGCAGTGGAGTTCATGTTAGGCCCTGGATAAATTAAAGATAAGGGGAAACTAAGAATAAGAGGTAGGGGAAAGATACACAGATTAATAGTTAAGAACTAGAATTGGTAGGAAAAAGAGAAGAGAAAGAAATGTAGACATTGAGAGTGGCTAGGAAACATTTACGGTAGGGAACTAGAATAAAACATATACACAAAAACTCTGGTAAGATCTCCAGGGCTTACTTGGTATGATTAGCAGCTTTTTAAATGATCTTAATAATCATCATCTCCTGATATTCATGCCTTTGTATAATCCTCCTCGTGGGTGTGGACTGGATTTAATGACTTGCTTCCAGCAAAGACAATGCAGCAGAGATAATGGGATGCCACTTTTAAGATTAGGTTACAAAGAGACTGTGGCTTCCATCTTGTCACCCTCTCATTCACTCAGGAACACCAGCCGGCATGTTGTGAGCTGGAAAGACCCATATGGCAAAAAACTACTGACTTCAGCCAACAGACAGCAATTACCTAGTCTGTCAATAGCCACGTGAGTGATCTGAGGAGCAGATCCTTCCCCTGTCAAGCCTTCAGATGCCCCTAGCCCCAGTCAACACCTTGACTGCAGCCTTCTGAGATGCCTTGAGCCAGAGGCACCCAGTTAAGCCATGCCTAGATTCCTGTTCCACAGAAACTATGAAATAAATGCTTTAAACCACTAAATTTTGGAGCTATACAGCAATAGACAATACACTTGGGTATAAAGATTTTAGGGTTTTGGACTATGGAAGGCCTAGCCATATCACAGTTCCAGTTCTATGATTTCCATAAAGTTTTTCTGTATTCTGTTCTCAAGTGTATCCTTATAAAAAAACCTAGTCTGAAAGTCTATTCTGCAACCAAAAGAAACTCATGAAAACAGCTATGTCTCCCACAATTAAAAAAGGTTACATTATATTCACATAGTTTTAGCTATATGAACATAAGTACATTTATTCCAATTTTTTAAATTACTTAAATATGTAATCATTGTATAAAACAATGTTTACTAACTGATCATACTAAACTCCACCACTTCAGACTACCCCCATATTATATAAACAACAACACTTATTACTAACACTTTTAAGGTCTACAAAGACTTGGATTTTTGTCTATTTTGTTAACTACTATATTGTCAACATGCAAAAATATCTGACATATAGCAGATAATCAATAAATATCTGGTGAAAAATAAGTGGTTGCTATTATACTCAGAATAAAATTCAAAGTTGTCCTTACCATGGCCTGCAAAGCTCTGTATTATCAAGTCCCTGACTACTCTGACTTCTATAACCTTCTCCAGAAACACTGGCCTCTGTGCTATTCATGAAACACACTAAACAAGCCCTTGTTTCAGGGACTTTGTGCTTGCACTTCTCTCGGCCTGGGACAATTTTCCACAAATAAGATGGCTGGCTGCCTCACTTCATTCATGTTTCTGCTCCAGTCACCTCCTCAGAGAATCCTGCCTTGACTAATTATTTAAAATAGCTTTAGCCCCTCACTTCAGGATTCTCCATTCCCCTACACTCTTTTATTATTTCTTAGAACACTAACCACTATTTGATACTTTATTACATTCTAGGAAGGAATATAGTTTCAGGGTAGAACTCTATTTTGCTCAGTGTTCTAATCCCCAACACTTACAACAATGCCTGGCACACAAAAAATGTCAGATGTCTGTTCGCTGAATTGATTAACAAACAAACAAGTGAGTCGTGATTTTTAAAGATATTCCAGGACTTAAGTAATAATAAGGAGTAACAACACCTATTTCAATTATCATTTTTAAAATAAATGTTACAAACACAGCAATATATAAAAAGAATAGTATGTCACATCCAAGTGTGGCTTATGCCATGAATACAAAGCGCGTTCAACATAAAAAAATCAGTCATTAGGGGGAGGGTATAACTCAGGGGTAGAGTGCTGCTTAGCATGCATGAGGTCTTGGGTTCAATCACCAGTACCACCTCTAAAAATAAAGAATTAAATAAACCTAATTACCCCCCCCAGAAAACCTAAAAACTAAGTAAATAAACCTAAATTACCCCCCCAAAAAATGAAAAATTAAATAAAAATGTTTTAAATCAATCATTTAAATTCACTGTACCAAAAGACTAGAGAAAAAAAACAAAAAGCATTTGACAAAATCCAGTATCTGTTCATAATTAGTGAAAAAACTCAGCAAATTAGGAAAAGGAAGGAAATTGCTTAACTGATAAAGAGCATCTATACAAATGCCTAGCTTTAACTTCATAATTAATGATAAAAGACTGAATGCTTTGAGTGTAAGACTGGGAACGAGGCAAGGTGTCTGTTCTCATCACTCCTATTCATCATCACATTGGAGGTTATAGCCAGTGGAATAGAAGAAGAAAAAATTTAAAAAGTCACACAAATCTGGAAAGTAAAAGTAAAACTGTGTTTATTCATACATCATATGATTTCCTATGTAGAAAATCTGAAAGGATCTATAAAAAAAGCTCTTAGATCTAATGAGTTTCCTAAGGTAGAAGATATAAGGTAAAGATACAAAACTCATTTATATTTCCAGATACTGGAAATGGAAAAAAACAGACAAAAAAATTTTAAACAGTATTAATTCCAGTAGCTTAAAAACATGAAATACTTGGGTATAAATCTAACAAAATACGTGCAGGATCTATATACCAGGGGAAAAAAAAAAACACCAATGAAAAACTCAAGTAAGATAAATGGACTGATACAGTTTTCATGCATTAGTCAATATTGTTAAGATGTTAATCTATGGATTCAACACAATCCCAAACAAAATCTCACCATGACTTTTGCTAGCATCAATAAGCTGATTCAAAAATTTATATGGAAAGGGAAAGGAACGAGAATAGCTAAAACAAGAAAAGGAACAAAGCTGATGGACTCACCTTATTTACAGTAGTCAAAATAAGTGTGGATTGGCAAAAGAATGGACACATAAATCAATGGGAAAAAACAGAAAGCTCTGAAATAGACCCACACATATATGGTCAATTGATTTCTGACAAAGATATAATATCAATTCAATGTAAAAAGACTTAGTTTTTTTAAACAAATGGTTCTGGAACAATAAGACACCCATATGCAAAAACCCTAAGCCCCATACAATATAAAAAAATGTCTTATCTATCAGAATGGATCATAGACATAAACGTAAAACTTAAAACCATGAAACTTCCTTAAACAAACAAACAAGCAAACAAAAAAAATAGGAGAAAATCTTTTTAATATTGGGTTGAGCAAAGATTTTTTAGCTATGACACAAAAGATATTGATAAGAGAAAAAACTGATAAATTGGACTTCCTCAAAATTAAAATAAATATTAAATAAACACTTTAAAATTATTTCATATATATGATGAAGATAATATGTTCAAGAATTAGTGGAAATCAAGATGTGGATACTCCTGAAAGTCACTGAGTTTACCATTCAGGTCAACTCTGAATAACAGTTTCAACCATTACACAGTTTTAAACTATAACTATTTTCAATCGTGTGTTACTTAATTTTTATACATAATGGACAACTGGTTAGAGGCAGAATGCATACAGAATATTGATGGAGAGTATAAAATAATAATTCTGCAAATTTACCTCAAGATATCTCTGTTAGCTCCATAAAATGTACTCCAACCACATGATCAAAATTATTTTATAGCATCTAAAGGTGTCTCCAGTATTTCAGAAGCCAATTTAAAAAAATAGTGAAGATAGTGAAAAAGAAATAAAAAATTAAAAACAAGATAGTGAGAATAACTACTAGTAAGACCACCTGATTTTCATCTGGGTATAAATCTATCCATATCACAGCACGTTACTTACAGAGCAGTGCTTGAGAATGGCAGCTGAAAATCTATTCCATCTTTTAAAAACAAACTTTTTCCAAAAATTATGGAAATTAACCAGTTGACTTTTAAAACCAGAAAATGAAGAAACAGCCATAAATGTAGTTTTGTCCATTTCTGGTAGAAGCTAGATTTTAACCTCCATTTAAGATATATTTGATCTGAGATCAAACATTCAACAATTCAGTTACCAGATATTTATTGAAAAATGTGTAAGAGACACTATTCTAGGTACTAGAGAGATGGCAATGAGCAAGAAAAATAAGGTTTCTATTCTCTCAGAGCTTACATTCTAGCAAATGGTAGATAGAGAATACACAAATAAGAATAGACAAATAAGAAAATAAGAACATATGAAGTAAATAAGGGTTCCACAGTGTTTTTATAAAAATTAAACAAAGTGGAGTAATAAGAGCACGACTACATTGCGGGAGGAACCCGTTTAGATTTGTAGATGATGGAAGGCTTCTGTGTTGGTAACATCTGCTCTGAGACTTGAAATGACATTAATAAGCTAACCAAGATATGGGGTAAGAGCTTTCCAAGAAAAAAAGACCACTAATAGAAAGCTTTAAAGCAGGAATAAAGTTGGTGTGTTTGTGGAACAAAAATTACAAACATGTCTAGAACATAATGAGTCAGAGAGAGTAATAGAAAATAAGATCAGAGAGGTAAATAGGGCCCAAACCATGAATATTTTATGTTAAGTCAAAGGAAAGCCACCGAAGATATCTGAATGAAGGGGGAAACATAATCTGATTTATATATACATATATATATACATACATATATATATTTTTTTAATTATTCTGGTTGTTCTGTAGAGTAAAAATTTGTATTACACAAATAATGGAAACAGCTTTCAAGAACACAAGCAGGGAGACCAACAAGGAAGCTACTGAAGTAATCTAAATGAGAGAGAGTACTGGTGGCTTGGGCTAGTAAGATAGAAGAAATGAAAATGTATGAATCTAGGCTATGTTTTAAGGTAGAGTTAACAAAACTTGTGACAGCCAAGATTTTGTGGGGCTTAACGTAAAGAAAGCAATCAAGAACAACTCCTAGATTTTTGGCTTGAGCAACTGACTGGTCAGTGGTGCTATTTTCTGAAATGAAGCAGACATGGGAAGACAGAAGATTGAAGAAGAAAAATAAAAAGTTCGGTTGGGACTTACTGACTTTGAAGTGCCTATTAGCCAGCCAACTGAGGCAGGTGGATGAATAAGTCTAGAGTTCAAGCAAGAAGTCACAGTTTGAAATATTATTTTCGGAGTCACCTGCATATAAATAGTATATAAAGCAAAAGGACTCGAAAAGTTTATCAAGGGAGAGGGTATAGGCAAAGAAAAAAGGAGCCTAGGGGGTTCTCTCACATTTATATGAACAAAGGAGGAGCAACTACAAAAGAGGAAGAGCCCTAAAAGGAGACTTAAAATTTTTTGTCCAGTCAGTGAGATGGAAATTCCAGAGTGTATGAAATTGAGATTCCAAAGTGTTTAAAAATATACTAAAAAGACATGGGCAGCTACATCAAATGCTACAGTGAGGTCAAATAAAATGAAGATAAAGAAGTGACAGATGATGTATTACTTCCTAAGAAATCTGTTGAAAAGTCTTGCTTTTCCTTAGTTAAAAGTAAATTAAAGAAATACACAAATCCAACCTATACCAAATCCTAGCCTTCTGTGTAAGGGAAGGGAAATACCTAACCCTAGCCCCATCTAGCCTACCACTCCCACCTAAGAGGTGGAAATTCTGTGAAGCATTTGTGAAATTCACAGCCCAGGGACATAGGCTCCATAAAAGACAACCTAATCATCAGACTACAGAATACTGCTCCTGTCCCCCACATCTTACTAAAGACCTATTTACTGAGGTTCTTTTTACCAAATACATCATGTCCCATCTTTCAACAAGAAATTACAAAGCATACTAAAAGGCAAAAAACAGTTTAAAGAGACACAGCAAGCATGAGAACCAGACTTAGATATGGCAGGAAGGCTGAAATGATCAGACTGTGACTTTAAAAGAAATTAAATAACAAATTATGATTAATTTCCTAAAGGCTCTAATGGGAAAAGTAGGCAACATGCAATAACACATGCATCATGTAAGCAGAGTAATGGAAGTAGATGGAAATTCTAAGAATCAAGAAGAAATGCTAGAGACCAGTAACACTGTAACAGAAATGAGAATGCCTCTGATGGGCTCATTAGTAGACTAGACATGACTGAGGAAAGAATCTCTGAGCTTGAGGATATGTCAATAGAAACTTTCCAAAGTGAATAACAAACAAGAAAAAGACTGAAAAAATCTAGGAACAGAATATTCCAGAACTACCAAAGATGTTAACATACGTGTAATGGGAATACTGAAGGTGAAGAGAGACAAAATATTTGAACCAATAATGACTGAGAATTCCTCCAAATTAACGTCAGACATCAAATCACAGATCCAGCAGGAAATTCAGAGAACACAAAGCAAGATAAATGCCAAAAGTAAATTAAATAGCGTACGTTATTCAATAAATGAGGTACTGTATTAAAATTACATTACATGAAATACATATAATAATCAATAGCATGCTTACAACAAATAATAGTTCATTAAAAACTTTTTACTAAAATTTATTTATCACATATTTTCCCCACTAGAATGAAAGCTGCATGAAGGCAGGATTTGAATGCTTTCAATCACTGCTGTATTCTAAAATAACACAGTAAGCTCTTAATAAATATTTCTTCAATAAATATACAAAATAATAAAATCATTTAACATTTTTCAGGAAAAAATGTCATAAGATACCTTATTGTGAAAGGAGTCTTAAAGCTAGGAAATATTAGTATAGAACATTGCTGTCCAATGTGAGCTATCTAACTTTTAAATTTGCTACTAGACATGTTTTAAAAAGTAAAAAGAAATATATGAAATTATTTTTAATTTCACTGTACCCATTATATACAAAATATTAGGACTCCCACCTGTAATCAAAATAAAAATATCTTCATGAGATATATTCTTTTTTATGTGTGAAGTCTCAAAATCCAGTGTTTACATTTAGTGCAAACTCAGTTTGGACTAGTCACATTTCAAGTGCTCAACAGCCACATGTGATTACTGTACTGGACAGTACAAAGTATAAAGTATATGGTACCCCTAAGTAAACAGGAATCAACCATTAACTAAAATATTTCAGTTCCAAGTTCTTAGCCAAATACATTGTTTAGTATTTTTAAGCACCAATAATATTTTAGGTAATACAAAAAGAATATGGAAAACACAAATCCTCAGAGTTTTCTAAAAAGCATCTTGATCTTCTTATGAATATTCAGTTTCTAATTATTCTGGTTTCTAATTATTCCACTTTCAATTATGCACATATTGGGTGGAAAAAAAGTATTTGGATATTACCTAAATCTAAGAAATTTCTTTCTAGTTGCTAAAATATTGTGTTCTATTTACTCTCAGCACCACCATCATCTCTGATGATTATTTATTTTATATACCCAAGATACTTAAGCAAAATAGGTTCCTTCTCTAAAAAGAATTTAGTCTAATGATACACAACTTCAAAGAATCTGGAACAGATAAAACTGAGAAAAAAACCAAACAAATTCCCTTAACCATAACATACAGAAACTAAAAGAGTAAGCTAACAGGATTTAAGGAGCAAAACTGCAAGCAACTGTATCAGTACCTTCTCAAAGAAAGCAGATTATTTTAGATTATTTTGATTATCTGTCAAGAGGCAGTACTTCTAGATAATCTAAAAATCAATTGTATTTCCTGGACATGGATTTCACCTTTATGCAACAGAGTTTTCAACTTACATACCATTTAAGCAAAAGTAAATAAACAATAATAATTCTTTAGCATATCCGCAGCCCAGAAATTTTGGGAGTGGCACAACACACACACACACACACACAGACACACACACTCCACTGTAAAACTGTTACAGATAATCCACCAACTAAATAACCTTATAGGGGAAAGTCCAGATCTCGATATATATGCATTTTTCTTGTAAGTCTCATAAGAACTACCAAGAGTGAGGAGGTCTGAGTAAGACAAGTCAAAGTTTATGTCTTTAAATTATAAACATTTAAAAACTACAAAAAATCAAAACATTTTTTCTTATTGGTTAAATTAAATTTCATTATTATAAATAACATCAAATTAATTCAGAAAAATGCGAGGATTGTAAAGTTAAGCCTATACTATAAATTCTAATTTTTGGTCTACAATTTAATCCAAAGAACATTCATTGTGAATTAAGGAAGAAATTAGTTGTTCTGATATTATATTACTACAAATAAAAAGACTTGTCTTGTTGTCTCCAAAATACTTCCATACTTCCATTAGTTACTTAATCTTTATTTTTAAGGTTTATAAATCATATATGTTCATGAATTTAGCATTAATTAAATGCAATCTGATCCCTTGGACATCAATGTCACTATCATGTTATTTCTCAAAAGCTGCATGTACACAGTGAAATAATGATGACGTCAATAACTACTGAGTTTGAGTTGATCCCAACGCTTAGTAACCAGGTCTTTACAATTACTATACAGGTCATATATGCCAAATCATATTGGTATATGATCTAAAGAAAATCAGAAGTTTTCTAATCTACTCCATCTTCAGAGTTGAAACAATCTAGACAATCTAAGAACCACCCTTCCTCCTGAGAACAAACATTAAAAGTTAGAAACCAAATCTAATTTTCAGTCCCCTGAAATACTACTCCAGATTTTGACTCTGACTTATATTCTAGCATGCATACGTATATTCCGTATAGCCCATGGAAAATATCATATCCATATTTATCTCTAAACATTAAATTTACTCTTTCAATTGAAATCTGGATAATCCCAGTTCTCTTCAAAGCAGTAACACAAACTAGGAATAAAAGTATCATAAAGAAGGCAGATTCATCCTTAAGTTAAAAGAGGGTGAAGACTACCAACAGCATTTGGAGAGAAGGGAAAAGCCTGAAGCAGACATAAATTATTTCCACACTTACAACTTAACTGTGTTTCAGATAACTGATCCATTTAGTAACAGAGAAGGAGAAGGAAAAAAAGACAAGTTATTTTAGCAAAATTTGAGAAGCTGTTTCAAACATAACTGAACTATAAGGGGGCTAAAAGTTTCTAATTTATAACTCACAAAGTTAAATTAAATCAATCAACAAATTAAATAAATATATGTAATGAGAAAGAGTTTATATTGGTATAATTTTACTCCTCAAAAATGTAGGAATTAATGGAAGATATGAATACAAAATACACTGCTGTGTTTTCAAGATTTCTTGATGCCACAAATAGGCATTCTCAATTTACAGCAGCAAACACTGCAGTAATTGGCATGACCAAGGTTCAGTTAGCTCAGTATGTTGTACTCAGTAATGTTTACAGCCAGAACTTCTTCCACTTTGAAAACTATGCCTAAAAAGGAATTCTCTTTGAAGACTAAAGGAATTTAATTAAAGATAAAGCCACTTGGGTGGCCACATAACACATCAAACAGATTATACTTCAAACTTCAAGCAGAATTATTACTATTCAGTTATAAATGCATGACTCATAGGAATATAAATGAAGTCATTTTTTCTCTGTGTACATCAACTTAGATCCAGAAATTTACATTTAGAAGTGCACTATCACGTTTGCTCAGTCTATACATTTTGGCTCCAACTTAATTTTATGTAGCTAAACTCTGATTAATGATCTACTACCAAGTTAAAAAAAATTTAATTGCTTTAAACAATATGAGAATTCTTGGTCTTACAGGATTGGACATAAACAATAAATTAAAAGTTCATTAGAAATATTAACAAAGCCTCAATATTATAAATGAATGCACTTTCTCCCAATTCTGCAATACTTGAGTTGTCATATCCATACAGAAATAAAGTGTTTCTAAAAACCTAAAAATATCAAGCATTAAAAACTTTCATTATGAATTGTCTTCAGATTTTCATTACAGACTATCTACAGGCAAGTACATTACCATTTTTACCACTATTTGCTGGTTGTTTACTTATCTCATATATAAGGAGCACAGTTCAGTGAAACCTCTTCAGGACATTAAAAGGGAAAAAAACAGAAATCTTTTGGAAATGAATATACCTCCCTTGCCTTTTTATATCAAACATACTGAAAGTTACACAAAATTGTACTGATGACTCAGGGTCATCATTATCTACAGTATTCCATGTCAGTACTCTAATGCAGTAAGGACTTTAAGGATAGAGATATAATAGATATGTTTTAAAGTCAGTAAACTGGTTGCTAATTCCCTTTTAGCTGTCACTTCAGTTGCAAGCAGTCTCGTACCCTGCTGTCTCCTACACACAATTCTAAACCTGAAAAAAACAGCTTTCCGCCTCCTGCAACAACTAATACTGGACAGACAAATGTAAAAGGACAGGAATAGAGATTAGTAGGATTAATAACTGAACAAACAAAAATTACATATGACAATATAAGGTTTAGGTGGTACGTTAAAGGCAGTAAAAGATGTTATAAGCAATTAATAGCTGTGCTATCAAAAACAATTTTAATAGTGAAACAAAGGAACTTTACAGTAGACTTTTTTCTTTAAACACAGAAAAGGCTACAAGTGAGTCTAGAACAACCAAAATAAAATTTGTAAATGAATTCTACAGTAGATGAATGAACAAAGGAAATGAAATAGTCTTAAGTGATAACGATAAATGGAATCAAAACTGGTGGAGTTCTTGGATAATGCAGCAGTTAGACAACCGGAAGTTACTGGACCTTTCAGCAGACAACTGTGATAATACCAGTAAGGCCCACCCTGAATGGAGAAGTACTCAAAGTAATGAAGCAAACAATAATGGTGTATTGCCAACAATGCACTGCTAAATTGTGTAAGACAAAATTTCCTGACCTTTCAGAGGTCAAACACACAAATATTAATAGCCAACCAGCAAATACTTACTGAGCACCCACTATGTGATTTGCAGCACATCAAATACAAAATATACTCTCCCTTGAGCAGCTTATAAAAAAATAAAAGATACATCACAGATGTATGTGAAAAAAATTTTTAATGCAAGTTAAAGCAAGGTTTTTTGTTTTATTGCTAACACCAGATAAATTAAACATGTAATGTGAGGCATGCTCATACACTAGATGAGTATTAAAACTACAATATTCTGGAAGGTAATTTGGTGATTTACAAGAGCCTTAAAACACAGACACACACACACACACACACACACACACACACACACACACACACACACACAGACTTCTACCTAGTAATAATTCCTTTTTTAAAAATCTAGGGGAAAATTTTTCCAAAGATTTATGTAAAATGTTATTGTCTGTAGTGCAATCTGTATCAGCAAAACATTAGAAATATCCCAAAGATTGCCAATAGGAAAAATTTTAAATATGATAGTTACATAACATTAAGTTGCCAAAAATAATTTTTTCAAATACTAGCGACATGGGAATGTTTACAAGGTAAAGTTAAAACACTGCATGGTAACAGTTTTAGGTAAAATACACCAATATGCACAGGAAAATAGAAATACAAATTATTTGTATTGTTCTTATTTGCACTTGTCTTCATTTTCCCAATTATTTTGTAATAAATAAGATTATTTAACAAAATAAGCAATTGTTATTTGAAAAGGCACACATCACGCACACAAAGTAAATGTAAAAAGTCAATGTGAAAGAAGTGGCCTGGATTAAGAAAAATTTCATGTAAAAAATTAACCCAGAAGGGCTGGGTAAGAGAAGTAATGATAATCTATCTACATTAAAACTATGAGGAAATGGTAGCGACCTTGACACTGCTCTGACTAAAGCAGGTGGAAAATGACGGAAAATTAAAGACAACAGTTATAACAGATTTTGAAGATACTCAAATATATCCTACATCATGATCCATTCGTTGATTATATTCTTCAAGTATGCTGGCTTTAAAAAAAATAGACTTTTGTTATAAAACTGTACTATCCGGCAATTTCTGTATTTGTTGGTAAAGATTATAAATCACTCTTACTAACACAAGGTATTCGATTCTCGTAACAACCTCTCAAGGCAGAGACAGTGTTATGAAACTATTTACAAGAGGAAACAGATTGGGATCGGAAAGGTTGTAACTTGCCCAAAGAAACAGCTAGTAAGAATTGGAAACAGCCGAGATCACTCACTGCTAAGCCTCTTTCTCAAGCAATCTACATTCCAGAACACCAGGTTTTTCTTATGTTGAATTATTTTTAGAGCCACTTTTTCCTAGTCGAAAACACTGCCGGTTTTGTCCGTAGTACTGGGCTCACTTAGATTGTTGCTAACAAACCTGCCCCATTCTGTCAGTATTTTAAAAACATTCCTACTGACCCAAACTCAGCACGAAGTTAAGCAAACTGGTTAAGGAAAAACGAAGGAAGCTATCCTGTTAAATCTTGCCAGCTGACTAATGTTCGAGGAATCAAAAAGTAATGTGCTTCCCACATTAAAAAAAAAAAAAATCAATCCCCCCACCCAATCTCGACCGCTGAAGGGAGGGGAAGGGAGGAGAAAGGAGGGGAAGGGAGGAGTGGATCTGCCCGGGGTGAGCTGGGAACGAACCAAACACTAATTCTCTCGGAATAAGAAAACATCACACAAAGGTCCAACCAGTGCCTTCCCTCTTGGCTGTAAAGCTAGCCTCTTCCTTCCAGTCGTTTCTTTAATAACCAGAACGTAGTCATGTATTTCTTGCTACCAAACACCACGTATTCTCAAATTTTCCAGCAACATCCATCCCTTCAGCACAGAGAAGCGACACAAACTTGGAAACCACTGATCAATAGTTCTCTAGATTCCTCTTTATCCCACGTAATTCTAAAGGCAAATCAAAGTCTGCCTGAAATAAATGGAAAATAAATAAAAGCGAGGGTCACATCTAACGCAAACGGCTCCGCCTCAAAGATGCCCCAAAACAGCCTTCACCACAACCGCACCGGGCGAGGCGCGGCCGCCGAAGCAAGGGGCGGGCCCAAGCGACCACGTGTTCCGCCATCTGCGCACGCGCCAGCCAAAACAAAAGGGAGAGCCGCCAAGCCACGCCCCTTGCCCACGTGACCGCGCCTGGGCCCGCCCCTACCCCTCCCTCCACCCCTTCCCTCCCCTCCCCTCCGCTTCTGCCAAAGCTGTTAGGTTTAGCCGTTTAAATTTGGCTGCGGTCCGACCCCTGCCCTAGAGCGAGACCCAGAGTCCAACAGCCCAGAGGATTCGGGGGGCGAAGGGGCTGCCGGTCGGTCGCCTGGCCCGCAAGTCCACCCGGCGGTCTTCTCC
Source organism: Vicugna pacos (assembly GCF_048564905.1). Taxonomy (NCBI): domain Eukaryota; kingdom Metazoa; phylum Chordata; class Mammalia; order Artiodactyla; family Camelidae; genus Vicugna; species Vicugna pacos. Next base: position 63,126,944 of record NC_132991.1, on the reverse strand, counting down.
GCTGTCCCCTCCCCGCGCTGCTGCCGTCCCCGGCAGAGGAGACCCACCCCCCTCATCCCGCCGCTGAGACGCCGGCCACTCGCCTGCTGGGGCGCCCTGGCTCCCCTCCGCCGCCGCACCTTCGGTCCGGCCGTGGTGGGGGCTGCTGAAGTGCTCTCTAGCTGCCCGCCCGCCTCCCCCAACCCGGGGCGCCGCTGACTCGTCTCCAGAGCGCGTCCCGCTCCCGCCCCGGCCGCCGCCGCCGCCGCCGCCGCCGCCGCGGTTTAACAGTCTGCCCGCTGCCCGCAGCTCCGGGCGGCTCGGGGGACGGAACCCTGCCGCGGTGGAGGGGCAGTGGGCGGGGCGCGGCGCCGGCCAATGGCAGCGGGGGAGGGGCAGCGCCATGCAAATGAGCGCGGGTGGCGGGGAAACCCCGGCAGGGGGCGGGGCCTGCAGAAGCGGCTCCGAGCGTTCTGGAAGTGGCTGGAGCACGGAGCCCGAACCCTGCGGCAGAGGCGCGGCCGCTCCCTTGGGGCGAGTTCCTCGCGGCTTTCGCTTCTTCCTTACCTCTTCCCTGTGCCAGCCGGGAAACACACGCACACAGAGCCCCCCCACCCAAATATGACCAGGCGACTTCCGCCCTCGCTTTGCTATTTCTGCAACACCGTGACAGGAAAAACAAAGCGAGAGGAAAGTCAGGCTGCTTTTTCGCCCTGCCGCCTGCGCCGGCTCCTAGCGGCCAGACCATCCCCCCCCGGAGGGGCAAGTTTTAACAAAGCTTTGTCACAGTTGCCAAGTCCATACGTGTCTCTGCGTTTGCACTTATTTGGGTTCTGCGCTCAAATACAAAGTTACAATTAATTCTGTGCGATCCCCAAGGGGCCCCGAAAGAGGGTAGCAAAGCTGCCTTGTATCTGGCTGGGTCGTTTTATGGTAAAAATCAGGAGCGGTCAAGTACTTTGAAATCTATAAAGCTGGTTTGAGTGGCGTTGGAGTTAACTCTGTTCTACAGTAGCGCAGTCAAATAAATTAACGGAGTTTAGTGCGGAGATGGTTGGCCAGGGACACATAAAAACATCTCTGAGAGTCTTGCACCTGGCCAAGCGCTCCACTCACCGCTAAACTATACTCATGCATTTCCCAAGCCACGCACTCAAGTTCTGTGTTTTTTTGTTTTTTGTTTTTTTTAATAACTGAGCACTAAATATAGCTCTTTACAGGCTGTAGATGGATTACAGGCTTTTCTAAGCACCTAATTTACACATGGAATGATTTAGGGAATGAAGCTCACTAAAATTTTGAATCCAGAGAGACAATTGCTATTATTTCTACCTTATTAATAGGATAAGATCTTGGCGGTGGGAGTGGAATCCAAGGAATTGGGGTTGTAACAAAGCATAAGACATGACACAAATGATTGGAATTGGAAAATAACCGGCTTGTTCCTATTTTTTTAAGTAGATGGTGATGTTACTACAGTGATTTTTATGACAAGCTGCATTTATAGAAGAGAATACTTTTTAAAAATTGCTCCAAACAATAATTGCACCTTCGTATAGGGTAAGGGAAATGTGCTGGGAAATCGATTTACCATCATCGGAATAAAAAATTCTAAGTGAATGATGTGTTGTGATGATAATTAAATCAGCAAATCTCTATTGGATATTTACTGTAGTCAAAGAATTGCCCTGTCCCTTGGGACAGAAATATAAAAATGGTAAGACATTAAAAAGTTATTTTAAATGCACAGTCTGAGAAGGCAAACGTTGTGTTTTGATAGTTCAAAGAAGTATTTTTTATTTGTGCTGGGTATTTTAAAGGACTTTCAAAAGAGAAGGAAGTCATCAATAGTTCAGGAGATAGTATTTCTGAGTTTGAGTAGAGGTGGTGTGAGTCATTATTGGGCTAGAAAAGTGCATTGTCATTACTAGATTGAGTAAATTTCGAATAACAGAAACTCACACTTAAATCTGAAGGAATTATAGAGCTACCAAATCACTTGAAGATACAGTTTTCTCCTATGAAATAAGTATCAATTACCAAAACAAAATATTCATATAGTTACAAAATGTTTATTGAACACATATTTTGAGATGGGTACTGGAGATATAGTAGAAAACAAAGTTCCTGTCCTGAATTTACAGCAGATGATATAGGCATTGAGCTTTGTAATTATACAAGTAATAATTCAGAAGGCATTTTTATATACATTGTTTAATTTTTTCCTTAAACAATCCTAGGAGGTAGGATGTTTCCAGTGCTCTAGGTTAGTTTTTATAGTCAGTCTGCAATCTGCCACATTTGCAAACCGTAGATAAATATTTCAATCAAGGTATTACACAAATAAAATCTTTCTTTCATATTCAGTTTATGATACTTTAAAAATAATAGGAATAGGAAATAATTAATAATACAAATTTGATGTAAAAGTGTAGAAAAGCAAGAAGAAAATCACAATGTGTAAGGCCTGCTGTATTTTGTACATACATATATCACTGCATACTGTATGTTTTTTAACCCATTTAACCACATATTAAGCACATTGTCCCTTGAGACCAAATACTATTCTAAAGCATGATTTTAATATTTGTAGCATGTGCATGCCAGTTTTCCAGAAACTGTAGAAAACCAAAGCTCCTTAACAGAAAATTTGACCTACCTACAGAATCATTTGCCAAATTGCTTTCTGTATTTCTCATTCAGCAAAAGCCTGAAAAATGCATGTAGTTAATTTTTTTTAAATCAAAGATACATTATTATTCAGAAGATATGTTAAAAGCATTCTGATTTCCAAGAAAAAAAATAAATAACAGTGGCTAGGAGACTTACAGAACCAGCAAGAACAAGGAGAAGGGAAGGCCACCATTCTTGCTGACATAATTATTGCATATCTGGAAGCACATTAAAAAAAAGCATCCAGGTAAGCAGTATTACAATGATTTCATGAGATAAACTCTCCTCAACACAAGTTCTTATTTGGTCACTCTTTTCATTCAGGGAACATGTGTGTAACACTTAATATACAGCTGATATTATGATAAATGCTAGTGATACTGGAGAAAGATCCTACCCAGTCTCAAGCAGCTCTCAGCCAAGGAGGGGCTACAAGTATAGCCTTTTCTATCCCCCTTGCCTGCTCTGTTTTCCTCCATGGCACTTACAACCACCTAATTGAACATAGATTTGAGTTATTTTCTTTTTGTTATCTTGTCTTTCTAGGTAGAATGAAAGCTCCCTGAGGTCAGGCACTTTTGCTATTTGGCTTACTGCTACATCCCCAGAGTCCAGAACAGGGCCTGACACATGTAGGTTTTCAACACATATTTGTTGAATGAATACATGCATTTTAATTCTCACATTCTGCAAAATGAGTGTTATATTCATTTTCCAGGTGAAAAAAGAAAAAGAACCTCAATAAGGTTAAATAATGTAATATATCCAGATTCTCATACTGAAAAAGGGCCAATATGGGATTGGAAAGATAGGCATGCCTGGCTTGAAAGCCAGAGTCTGTTCCCCACTACCTCTCATAGAATAGAAAACTAGTTTGGACACCTGAACTAGTTACTCCTCTATATTTCCATGCCCATGGCAACTGTCCTCCACTGTCAAATTCTAGTATATTTAATTCTTTCTTTTTATAATTATGTTTAGAAAGTGAAATAGAAGCAGCAGCAAGGCTAAAAGTGACATTTCCTACTCAGGACAGATTTAGCTTTAACTAGCCAGTATCAACAGACAAGCAGACAAAAGGTAGAGGGTATGAAACAAGAGCTATAGGATTCTTAGAATGAGGACAGAATACAGGAGTAGTCAGGACTGAGACATGAATTTAGGGGAATTGAAAATGACTCCCTGTGTATACAAATATCCATAGCACCTTTATTCACAATGGCCCCAAACTGGAAACAACTCAAGATCCATCAAATTGTGAAAAAACCAAATTGTGGTACATCCATATAATGGAATGCTACTCAGCAATAAAAATAAAACAAAAAATGGAGGAGGGGTTTAGCTCAGTGGTAGAGCACATGCTTAGCATGCACAAGGTCCTGGGTTCAATCCCCATATCTCCATTAAAAAAAAAAAAGAAGAGAAAAAGAAAAGAAATAAAGAAGAATATTTAAAAAAAGAGAAACAATCTATTGGTACATAGGACAACACAGATGAGTTTTAGTGTGCCCAGTGAAAGAAGCCAGACACAAAATAGAGTAAATACTGTATGATTCTATTTACTTAAAGCTCTACAAAAGACCAATTTAACCCATAATGACAGAAAGAAAGCAGATCAGCAGTTTCTTATGCCTAGAGTGAGGGGAATAGAAAGGGTGGGTTTAGGAGGTTCATGGTAGAAGATTTAGTTTGTAGTTATATTATAGTAGGTATTTGTTAGTTGCCTGTTTGGTTCCTATTCCACAATTTCCCTTTCCTAACATTTTCCTGTTTTCATACTGGTGTGCTGCCCTCCACCCAGATCATGTGCTTTGAGTGAATCTGTGAATCTGCTCCTACCACCATGTCCCAAAGTGGGCCTAGATTGGCTCAAACCAGTTAAGGCATTCCATTTCCCTTGGCACAATCATAGGTTCAGAGGTGAGTGTGTGACTGTAACTAGCCACTTGAGAGTGGATTTCAGCTCTTATGCCCAAAATGCTGGGCAGAAGTGCATTCTCTCATTCTAGTTATGAACGAAAACTCCATCCCATGATCATTAGAGGAGCTAGTTTCAAAATTAGGCCTACATTATAATTGACAGAATATACAGATGAAGAGAAACTGGTACAGTAGGTCTTTAGTGAAAAACTAAGCTATTCAGTCAACCAGCTTTGAGTCGGCCCTATCTCTAAGCTTTCTAGTTTTGTGAGCCTTTTCTTCATTTTTTTTAAGCCAAATGTGATTTGAATTTTGTTTCTTGCAACAGAATACATTCTATCTAATATAGCTTTCTACTGTAAAACGGAACAAATTCTCTTGGGATATCGTAAGATAAACTTCTAGTGAGTTTAGATTTAAGAAAAAAGGCTGAATAAAAAGTACAATTTTTAGTCATCAAAATAATTTCAAGAGGGATTTTATGAAACAGAATGTAAAATAAGCGTATTAAAAATAAATAAATTTGGTAGTAGCTTGAAACTAGAAAAATCCCACAAAAATAAACTAGGGATCTTTGGAAAAATGGTAATTTTAACTCTAGGGCAGGAACTGTACAGGATGGGTATGAAAATTTTTGGTATGCTACAGACCAAGGACACTATCATAAAAAACATGCCATGTCAAAATGATTCAGGATTACACTATGTCTGGTGTTTGTTTTAAAATAATCTATGAGAGTAGAGGGTATATAAGGATACAGATGACTGAAGATTAGTCATGAGTTGATTGTTATCAAAGCTGGGTGATGTATATGTAGTGGTTCATTATATGAGTCTCTATACTTTTGTATGTATTTGACATTTTCCATAATAAAAATTAAAAAAAAAAACAAATAAGAACAAACTTGAAGGAACTCTTACTGGCCTAAGGTGAAACAATTAAGGCACCAAAAAGAATGACTGTAATTAATTAAAATACATCAACATTTCCAAAATCCATGAATTCTTATTTGTATTAAAAAAAAATCACAACCATTGGAAATTCTTAGGGCACCCACTCATTACTTTAAAAATTGATAAAAGGAAAAAAATCAAGAATTTATTCTGCCTTTTATTTACAAATTCTTTTATTTACGTAGCAGCCATGTAGGTGCAACTCCTAGATCTCCCATTAAGAACTCACCATTTTGTTGCAAGGAATACAGTTAATTGAGTCTCCAGCTGTTAGTAATGTTAGGATCCACATTAGCTTTTGAACTGAGACCACCCCCTTCCCCAGCAGTCCTTGGACAATGACTGAGCAGAGCAGAAGAACTAGGAACTAACTGTTTCTGCCGAAGGTGGGACTCCTCTAATGGGAAGTCTTTACTCCAGAGCTCCTCACTGAATTGGGCAAGATTTTGTCAGATCTGCTTTATGGTCTAGGGTTTTCTTTTCCCTGCCCAATATGACTTCCTTCTCTGTCCATCTTTGGCAAGTGTTACCTCTCAACAAACTTCTTGCACTTCTGTGTCTCTCCTTCTGATTCCTAGAGTACCAAGCAGACATACAAACTAATAAAAAATGAATTATAGTTCTTTTTTAAGAAAGTTAATGATTGCAATGGAGTTAGAAAATTAGAAAACCATCTTTTACAACTCCTAGTTAAATAATAGATCTTGTAAATAACTATCAACGGATTTTTAAACCATTAGATAAATGTTGATAGGGAATTATATGGAGATATCAGACTAATACTGTCTGAATTCACTGATCAATCTTAGGATGTCTAAAAGTGAGATGACGATACATTATGTCTCATGGTGTGATGCAACAGAATTTCACAGCATTGCTCATTAAGTTTCCAGGGCAAAAGAATTAAGCCTGAATGTAATCAAGCTCTATCAGTTTACAGGAAACATAGGAAATAGAGGATTAAATTAGAAATCACCATGAGAAATCAATCAGTCAAATAAATAATGGTGGATATTCTACAAAATACATGATCAGTTTTTGCCCAAGAAATCAATGGCATAGAGGAAAAAGGAAATAATAATTCCTGACTTATTTTATGAGGTCAGTGTTACCATGATAACAAAACCAGGCAAACACAGTGCAAGAAAACTGCACGCAAATATCCCTTATAAAGTTGATGAGAAAAATTCCCAATAAACTATATCAAATAGAGCCAAGTAATAAGTAAAAATTAGAACATGTAATGACCAATCAGGGTTTATCCAGGAATGCAAAGCTGTTTCAATATTCAAAATGCAACCAATGTAATTCACTATATTAATAATTCAAAAAAGAAAAAAAACACATGATCATATCAATTAATGTAGAAACCATCTGACAGAATTCAATATCCACTAATGATAAAAACTCTCATCTCAATTAGGAATAGAATGGAATTTCTTCAATCTAATCAAGGGCATCTACTAAAAATCTACTTAAAAATCATATTTAATGTGAAAGCCTGAAAATTTTCCCTTTAAGATCAGAAACAAACAAGGATGTCCATTCTCATCATTCCTACTCAACATTGTAGTGGCAATCCTTGTAAGTACAATAAGAGAGAAAGAAAGGAAGGAAGAAACAGAGAAAGAAAGAAAGAAATGGAGAAAGGGAGGGAATGAGGAAGGGAGTGAGGAAGGGAGGGAAGGAGGGAAGAAGGATGAAGTTAGGAAGACTAAAAGAAGTAAAAAGAAATGAAAAGTAAATGGGTTAAAAAGAAACAAACTTCCCCTATTCATGGATTATATTATTGTCCATGTAGAAAATCCAAAAGTTTCTACAAAAAGACTCCTAGAATTTACAAGTGAGTTTAGATTATAGGATACAAGGTCAACAAACAATAATCAATTATATTGGCAATAAATAATTGTAAACCAGAATTAAACATCAATATAATTTATAGTACCTGCCCCCCAAAATGAAATACTTAATTATAAATGTAACAAAACATACAGGATCTCTAAGTTGAAAACTACAAAATATTGAAGAAATAAGTCAAAGATCTAAATAAATTGAGACATTCTCATTCATGGATTGCAGGATTCAGCACTGTAAAAATGGCAATTCCTCCAAATTTATAGATTTACTGTCCCAATCAAAACCCCAGCAGGATTTTTTTTGGTAGATATAGGTAAGTTGATTCAAAAATTCGCATGTAAAGCTAAAGAAATTACTAAGGCCAAAATGATTTTGAAAAAGAAGAATACTATTAGAGGGATCCCATTATCTGATTTTAAAACTTTCTATAAAGCTACTGTAACTAAGACGAAGGAGAAGATACACAGATAAATGCAACAGAACACAGTCAGAAAATAGATCCACACAAATTTGGTCAATTGATTTTTGACAAAAGTACAAAGAAATTCAATGAAAAAAATACTCTTTTCAACAAGTGTTATTGAAAGAATTAGACATCTATACATCTGTATGCAAAAAAAATGCACTTCAACATAAATTTCACCCGATTTTAAAAAAATTACTAAATGGAACATAGATCTAAATGAACAACATAAAATGTAAGATTCTTAAAAGAAAACATAGGAAATAGAATGGACAACATCCAAAACACCGGCAAAGAAGAAAAAAAAAGAAAGAAAACATAGGAGAAAAATGTCAGGACTTGAGTTTGAGCAAAGAGTTCTTAGATATGATACCAAATGCATGATCTATAAAATTTAAAATTGATAAATTGGAAGCCATCAAAATTAGAAACGTGCTCTATGAAACTCACTGTTAAAAGAATGAAAGAAGTAGCCACAGATAGGGAGATGATATTTACAAATCACATATCTGAGAAAAGACTTGTTTCTCAAGGGAAACAGCCAGAGCCCAAACACCTTGCCTGTTTTCAAACAGGCCACACAGGCAAGGCTTGAACAGCAGCTGGATCTTGACAGAATGCCTTGTGGCCCTCCTGGAACAGGAGAGCATAGGAGATATGTGAGCTGCTGCAACAGTGCTGTTTCTCACTCACTTCCCTGTCTACCCAGGAGGCTGGCATTAGACAGTTTCTCATTGTTTCCAGGTTCCGGTGGGGGATGAGGCTTTCTGCCTCCTCATCCTTAGGGCAAAACTGCAGTTATAAAACTGATTTGCAAGCATCATGGAATGGAATCCTCAGCAAGAGTGACCCATCCTTCTTGTTGCAGTCACCTGGCCTCTTTTGTTTGTGTCATCCTGTGCAAAGGCCATAGAGGGCCGGCACCTTTGGCTATTCATCTTTGCATTCTCTACGTAAGGGAAAAAAAGACAGAAAACTGAGTCTAAAAAGGGCTCATTGTTTCTTTACTGGCTGGATTTGCCTTCTGCTTGACAGTATCAGAATATATAAAGAAGCATCAAAGCTCAATATTAAGAAAACAAGCAATCCAACTAGAAAAACAAGCAAAAGATCTGAACAAACAATTCACCAGAGAAGATATATGGAAGGCAAATAATCACACAAAAAGCGGTTCAGTATCATTAGACATAGGGAAACGCAAATTAAAGCCACAATGAGATACGACTACATACCTATTCGAATGGCTAAAACAACAAAACAAAACAAAAAACAAGTACTAGAGAAGGTGCAGAACTATTGAAACTCTCATTGCTAGTGAGAAGGCAAAATGGCACAGGCATTCTGGAAAAACAGCTCGGCAGTTTCTTATAACGTTAAGCATATGTATACCTTTATGACCCAACAATTCCTTGCCTGGGTATTTAATCTCAGCAATCAGAATGTCCTTAAGCAGGTGAATGAATAAATAAACTGTAGTTTACCCATACAATGGGCTACTATTTAGCACTGAAAAAGGATGGAGCTATTAATTTACACAACATGAATGAAACTAAGAGAAAGAATCCATTCTTAAAGGGTTACGTACTGTATGATTTATATGACAGTCTCAAAATGACAAAAATATAACAGAGAACAGATCAGTGGTTGCCAGGGTTTAGAAGTACAGAAATGATGTGACTATAAAAGGCATGAGGTAGTTTTTTGGGGTCATGAAACTGTTCTGTATCCTGATTTTGGTGGTGGTTGTACATGTCTATATACATGTTAAAATTTGGAGAACCAAAAAAGCAATTTTACCGTATGTATACCAAAAACAAGCAAATTTGCTGTATGTTAATTAAAAAATAAAATTTAAAAAAGACAGAAGGAAAAAGAGAAAAGGGAGGATTGTTATTAAATAAGAGATGCAGGGAGAGAATACAAAAAAACGCAATTTATAGACCTGGTTTGGATCTGATTTGAACAAAGCAACTACAAAATTCATTCTTGATACAGCTAAGAAAACTTTAATGTTAGTTAGGAACTAAATTAAATTTAAGGTTTTAAATGATGATAATGGCCTTGTGGTTATGTGAAACAACTTCACAGCCAGATTCATATTCTGAAAGACATGTGTGTGAAATAAGACTAAGTCTGGGGTTTGCTTCAAAATTATTGAGAAAAAAAAGCAGGGGATATACATTGGCAAATGTTGAAGCCAGAGGTTCATTACACTATCTTCACTATTTTTGAATGTGTTTGAATTTTTCTGTAATCTTTTCTTAAAATTTCTCATGAAAATGAGACTTCAAAAATAGGGCAGAACTTCTTGTCAACACTGATTATAAAGCAGTAGATATGACAGGCCTACAGTTGGCTTCCATCTCAATGTCAAATCTTTCCAGTGACTCCAAATAAATAAATGCTGTGTGTGCCAAAAATAATACTGACATAAGAAAAAACTCAGACTCCTAGAAATCTTATACCTTGAGCAATAAACTACTAAAATTACTAGATTAGTCAAGGTTGGCAGTTACATTTTAAAACAGCAAATCTAAACAGCTTCTTTTCTATATTGTCATTTTCTACAATACCATCAAAGAAATAAAGGGCAAAAATCATTTTAAGGCAACAATTATGATTCTAAAAATCTCAGCGAAAAACCAAAATTACTCAGGCTTTTTGATTCTCATTAATTATTTACACAGTGTGGCTTTCTTGCTGTGTTGGTCCAGTCTGTTCTTTTTGAGCATTATTATTATTATTTATCATTTCTCGATCACTTAGCCCTGCATGAGATACAGAGGATAAATTGCCTCCCTAGGGAACAATAATCAAAGCCACACAAGCAAAACATGAAGATTAGCTAGTTAAGAAATGAAAAGTAAATAAGAGGTTAAGGAACACATTCTGAATCCCTTGTTTTGCTTTCTGCTTTAAGCTCATCATACGGCACTCGCTTCTTTTGGGGGGTACAAAAGAAGACTGGAGTTTGCAAGATAAACAACCAGCTTAGAAGACAGAAAACATCCCAGATATCATTCCGAGAAAATACCCTACCTTAGAAATCATTTCGCTTTCTGATACATAAAAATTACAAGGACCTATTCCTAGGTTGCGTGGACTGTAATAACTGTGAGCATGTGTGTGCGTGAGAGTGACTGAGGTCTGCCTAGCAGAACTTCCGTTCCCTTTCTTCTGATAGTATCACTCTCTCTGCTTCAGGAACGGCTTCCTGTAGTTTGTGTGTTCCTAATGGGATTGTCAATCACAGTGCACCTTTCCCCCCACCTTACAATGACATTGTGCTGAAGGATGTAGGCCTGAAGCAGCCCAAGGTCATTTTTACAGGCCCTGTAATGAAATTTCCCTGCAGCGTCCATTAGGCCAATTTGCAATGAAAAGTAGAAGTAAGTGGATGTAGCGTTAAGTGCCAGCAGTTCTAAACCCCAGAATCTAGGCCCTTAAGATTCGAGTTCCCATAGTTCTTTAGATCGTATGAGGTATTCCACAATCCTTTTCAGCTAGCACACTCAAGTGTTTGCTTAGGCGAAGTGGGTTTCTTTGTCATCTGCACCTGAAAGAATCCTGAGAACTTAAATAATTTGCCCAAGGTCCAATGGCTGCTGTACGGTAGAGTCATCACTCAACTCTAGGTCTGTACACCTCTATGTGGTAGGCGTGTCCCACCATGTAAATTACTTTTTATCCTACAGATGTATTTCTAAAATCTAGTTTCCTTTAAGATTGGAAAAGGGGCTGGAGGTGGGAGTGGGGGATTGTTCTGTCGAATTCTCTATTGTTTCCTGGTAGTAGGAGTGAGGTGAAAGCAGCAAATACAGTAATATCTAATAAGAATTTATTTCAACCTGTTTGCACGGTATTAAATGAGCAAGAACTCAAGTTGGCAATCATACAAACTTCTATCCAAGAGCAAATCAAAGGTAGGTAAGTAAGGCCACAATAGAATGGTATAAAAATAATTTCTCTTCTCTCTGCTCTACCCAGTTGTAATGATTGCATTTAAAAACAATGTTTCATACACACAACACTAATAAAATTTTTAGGTTTTCTAAGTTGAACAAGAATACATCTATTTATTTCCATTTAAAAACTATTTCATTCACCGTCTCACCAATATATGCAAAGAAAAACAAGTACTAAAATGATGCTAGTAGTTTACAAATCAGTGGTTTTTTGGATGGATGATAATTACTGGAAAGTTGCAAGTCAAATATCATTTCCTCACTTTCTTATTTTAAATGCTTACTTTTTTTTATTGCCCTTGTCATGATTTGAAATTATTTTATTTACTTCTTACCTTCTTACAATTTGTTTCTTCACTTACTAGCAGGGATCTTACCAGTTTTTAAATCATATTTCCCATCATATTTTTAACAGCCTGGTTTATAGAAGACATAAACTATAAATTTGTTAAATTAATTTAAAAATTTACTCTTCTCCAAAGTAAAAGTCACTGTTTTGATACCTATAAAATACAAACTAAACTAAACCAAAAGATGATGGGTTACTATGTGTTCTCCTAGAAATTAAACTGGGATGGAAATCTGTTGAAAGGCCAGGTGTCAGTGGTTGAGAGAACCAACAGCATTCTCTAGTCAGGATTAAGCAAATGCTTAGCTGAGTCTCAGTGGTTCCAAGGCTGTAAGGTAGGAAGGCTTCCTGTTCAACCAGAGCAGCTCTTCATACATGAGGATTTCACAAGGACTCTGCATAAGCTTTGGTTTGAAGAAAGTGTTCCATTGTTTAAAAAGAGGCTTAGGGTAGTGTGGTAGAAACCGGCGTTCTGGGGAATTTGGAACGAAAGATAGCTAAATTTATTTTGCATTGTAAATTACATTTATGTTTCCCTTTCAAAGTCAACATGCTGTGAATATTATTGTTTTATAGTATAATAACAAAATTATGTCTCCCTCAATTTCAAAGATCTAGGCAAATATACTCTTCAAAATTTTAGGGATAAATGAAACACTAAGGTTTTCAGAATTAGAAAAATCTTTGCCTTTTAGCTATACAAAAAAAATTCAAAGTTAAACTTTATATTGGAAAATTTTAGAATCTTTGAATTCTCCTCCCACTGTGTTAATCGTATATTTTCATTTGAGTTCTTTCTCTATAGAGCATATCAAAACATGTTTAGTGTTCCCTCCCTTTCCAAGTTGTATTTTATCTTGAGTAGATTTAAAACCAGATTAGTTGTAATAGGATTCCAGGATGCGGGCAGATGTCTACTTGTCAAAGACGATCTCTCTTGCAATCAGCTCCTTCATTATTTCATTGGTACCACCATAGATTGGCTGAACTCGGGCATCCACATAAGCTCTGAAGATGATTGAATGAATAAACAAAAGATATTAGAAATTACAAATTTTCTCACCAGATAATTATTAATGAAAGTATTCATTTAATGAAATCCAAACAATAAAAGTTCTTCCTAAATTACTTTTTTTTCAGTATGGCATGCATCCTAGATTGGAATTATAAAATTCTATTAAGATACTGATCATCTGTATAGCTTTGTTTTAGTTTGCTTAAAGAGATTACAAATTCAAAACAGCATTTGTTTCTTTTAATTTAATTTTGTAAAATTCAGCACACATAACAGCATTCTAAAAAGGGCTAGTTTAGATTTAGAAATGGACGTAATGTCTTAATTTTCCTGTTACCTTTAATGTTTCCCCCCAAAAGTTGAAATCTACTGGTTTTATAGAAAACAAGAAAAAAGAAAGTACATATTTTCTAATATCCTTTAGATTTCCGCCACCACTGCTGCCAGCAGGAGTATAAATTGATGCTTCAAAAAATATTATTTCACAAAGTTAATAGGTAACTTTTTTCTGGAAATGGTTAATAGTCACTCCAATAATGTATGAGGTTAAAATACTGAGTGGGTGAGAACACTGCCAGAAAAAAACAAGAAGGAATTCACTTTCGGTAGTGATGACAGCAACCATAACACTGTGTAGGTGTTTTTACCTTTTCTTATCTCATTTTATTCTCTCAGCTTTGGAATCAGGGAGGATAAATATTATTACCATCTTGCAGGTAAAGAAACTGAGTGCAGAAAAGTTAAAGCATATACCAATTAATGATTGCTATTTTAATGCTTAAATAACAGATCATTGGCAGCCTGGAATAAAAAGGCAGGTATTCTGCAACTTTGGCAAGTATGTTTTTTTTTAAATTATATCTCAGTATTTTCATTGACTAATTGTAGAATTAGTTATTGATCTTCAGATTTTTCTAGTAGACATATTCAAAGGTATTTTTTTAAAGCATAAAATCTGTTTTTTTTTTTAATTTTTGAGACAAATTAAATGTGCCAGCTCTCTAGGAACATGACCAACTCTGGACTTATCCTTGTCCATATTCATCATGGTAATAGGCCAATAGTAAGCACTCAGTAAATATTTATTGATTTGACTTACTATATTACAAAGGAATTTTAGAGTCTCAGTACCTACTTTCTGATGAAACTTGAAATCTACAGACATTTGTGTTTTCAATTTTTTTTTTCTTTTTCTTTTGAACAGAAGCCATTGTTGCCCACAAAATCCAGCACTTTCATATAGAGAACCTACATTGCAGCCTACTTCAGCAATCTCATTTCTTTTAGACATTTTTGGACATATTTTTTTCACATTAAAAGGGTTCCAATGGAGTGGGTAACTGACAGAGATCAGTAGATCTTTTATAGGTTACTCATTAAATTCAGTCATCAACTAAAATTAACAGAGAAAGGCAGCAGAAGGAATGTTTAACCACACAGTGATAAAGCAGCTCTTCCTACCCCTGCAGACAAGTCTTGAAATGGCAAAACTTAAGCCTCATTGACCCCAGGCCCAAGCCTCCTGAGTAAGACCAAAATAAACTCTTACGCTTAAGACTTGTTATTTCAAAACAAACAGACAAACAAAAAACAAATAAAATGAAACAAAATAAAAAAGCAAAAAGCACCTCTTTGATCTGAGCCCAGCAACACACACACACACACACACACACACAATATAGCTTAATCTAAGGATATAAAAAACACAATTAGAATGATTTTTTTCTATCACATCAAAGTCTGCACACTTCATCCACATACGGCCTAATGTGTCTAGCTTTTTTGATAATTGTCTACTACTCTCTCTTGTTATCTTATGAAAAATTCCTTCCCTATGTCTTTGGGGAGAGAGATGGCAGTCTAGTTTAAAAGTTCATACAGTCTTCAAACCAACAAGCTGGCCAAGAAGGGGATTATTATTCCTGAAAGGAAATATGTCTCTTAAATTGAAACCAGGGATTTCACGTAAGCCATCAAGCTAGAATTTTTGCTTACTGTTGACCTGAAGGAATTGCCTCTGAGAAAACAGAGACCAAGTTTTACGCTACACTCTAATCTTGGACCATGTAGATTGTTGACTCCTCTTCATTTAATGTGTCTTTCTTAGAAACTGAACTAAATTAAACAAGCACTGAGCCACTACATGGCTACATTCCAGCAGCAGTTATAACAGCACAGTTAAGTAGAAAAATATAACCATCCATTATTATTTTACTTTCTTAGCATTGTGAACATTGTGAATAAGATGGATTAATATTCTGAATAAAACATGAAAACACACAGGAAAAATTCCAGCAATGATTTAATTTGTGTTAGTATAACTCAGTGTTTACTTCTGAATTCATGACTATACAAAGAAAAAAAAATAAATCTGCTTTTGATTAAGGCTTGTTTGAAGTAGTTCTGAAAGGATATACCAAAATCCAACTCCAAGGACTGATAAAGAAAAGGAAATCATTGAGCTACTTCATGCCTACATTCTGAAGGAAAAAACTACTTGCTGAGTTTTTATAAAAAGTTATAAATTATATAACCCAGTGATTAAAGCTTTTTGAGCTGCCCATTGGCTATGGAAAATTAGTAAATTATATCTATGCTGGAGCTTCTGTTCTTAATGTAACTTGAATAAAATGTTTATTTTTCTCATTAAGGGCTATAAACATATCAAATGTTTTCAATTATGCTTGCCAAAGTTATAAATTTGAAAGTAAATTTGAATTCTAGTGTGATAACTAACTTTTCCCTTTAGATACTCGGTTTAGGTTAATATTAGAAAAAGGTTTTAGAAGCCCATAGCGTTCTCATTCTTAGATCCAGAACTAAATTAGGCTTCTCTCTATACAGCAAAAACTTCTTTGGGAAAATTTTATAAGCTAAAAATATTGCTAAATAAGAACAAAAATAATGTTTATAGAGTGATGAGGAGAAATGCCATGGGGAGATTACTGAGGCAAAAGACTATAGGAAGAGGGAAAGGAGAAATTATGGAGATGGAGGAAGAAATATGGAAGAGGATGCTGGCTACTGACAAACTGGTACTGCTCTGAAATGATAACAAGAATATTCATATGTAACACAATAAAAACATTGTATTTCATTTATTTTAATTTGAAGGAAATGTAAAATCTATTTAGGAAAAAGTAGTACTTTTGATTTTTAGAGCAAAGTAAATAATAAAAAATGTAAGATATGACAAGTTAGATCCTTTTCACACACAGGTTAATTTTTATGTAATGCCTACTTTTTTTTTTTTTAGTTTTAAAAAAGTGGTATTTCCAAACAAGACGTACAAATGTCCAATAGGTATATGAAAAATGTTCAGTGTCACTAATCATCAGGGAAATGGAAATCAGAATCACAATGAGCTATCATCTCACACCTGTCAGGATAGCTATTAACAAAACAAAAGAATAAACAAAGACAAGTGTTGTCCAGGATGTGGAGAAATTGGAATGTTGGCACATTGTTGGAGGGAATGAGAACTGGGGCATAGCAGCCACTTTGAAAAACAGTATCAAGTTCCTCCAAAAATTAAATTGAACTACAGATGATCCAGAAATCCCACTTCTAAGTATTTAGTCAAAAGAATTGAAAGCAGAACCTCCACGTGCTATTAGCACTCACATGTTCACTGCAGTATTATTCATAATAGCCAAGATGTGGAAACAACTTGTATATCCATGGACAGATGAGTGGATAAACTGCAGTATAACATACAGTGAAATACTATTTAACCTTAAACAGAAGGAAACTCTGCAGTATGTCACAACCTGGATGAACCTTGAGGACATTCTCCTAAGTGAAATAAACTAGTCACAACAAAACAAAGATATAATTCCACCTATATGAGGTATCTAAAACAGTCAAATTCATAGAATCAAAGAGGAATAGTGGTTGCCAGGGGACAGGGGAGGGAGAAGTGGGGAGTTACTAATCAACAGGTATAAAGTTTCAGTTAAGCAAAACGAGTAAGTTCTAGAGATCTAGAGTTAATTAAACATTATGCCTATAGTTAAAATACTGTGTGGCATGCTTAAAAAATTGTGAAGAGGATAGATCTCATGTTAAGTGCTCTTACTACAGTAAAATAAAATAATCAATAGTCAATGCGAATTAAACAAATAATAACCTATTTTTACCCATTAGATTAGCACAAAGTTTAAAAGGCAATATACATTGATAGCTTAGGAGGCTAAGTCATTCTCAGATTTGTTCTTTTGAGTATGAGTTACTACAAATTGGAGGAAATAATCTGGAAATGCATTAAAATTTAAAATATGCATACTTTTGAGCTAGCAATACTACTTTTGCGACTCTGTCCTGTTGTAATAAAAAGATACATACATATATCTAAGATAAATGTATGAAGGTATCTGTTTCAGCATTGTTTGTCACAGTAAAAAGTTAGAAACAACCTGACAATATGGTTAATCAATTAGAATAAAATAGTATTCAACTAAAAATAAGTGATATATACCCTGTATAATGAGTCAGATAAAGCTTAATATACTGTATATTTATGTTTATTTATATTTAGTATATTTGTACTAACATATATTTTCACTTTTGTTTTTGTTTTTCTTTTTGTTTCTGTGGAGAGGGGAGGTAATAAGGGTTATTTATTTATTTATTTTTAGAGGAGGTACTGGGGATTGAACCCAGGACCTTGTATATGCTAAGCATGAGCTCTACCACTTGAGTTATACCCTCCCCCACCATCTTCACTTTTTTTAAAAAAATGATAAAATCCTACTGGTGAGCTGATAACATAAAGCTGTTTCTAACTGTTTGAACACACTCCAGAGTCAATTGAAGAACACCAAGATTTTGCACCTCCTTTCCCTCTGTACTCAATGTACAAAGGACAGTTAAAGAAATGTTCCTTTTTCTTCACACCATCCAGAGGAGTGTAACACAGCAGATATACTCACTTTGCAATTGGGAACGCCCACATGTATCCCCAACCTCCATGCAGCTGCACACAGTCATAAGCTACACTGTTTTGTAACTCGGATGCCCTAGATGGCCAAAATAAAAAGCAGAAAAGGAACATTTGTCATGAATTTTCATGAGATGCTTTACAATCAGGAAACAAATTATTTTATGATTGTTTAAATGTGCACATTTATCAAACAATTAAAATTGCCAACCAAAGAAGATTGCCATCAATTACATGTGAAATAAATCTCAGGAGAATTTTCACATAATGAATACTTTCTTCATCAATTATATTTCTGTCTGGGTTTTTATTAAGATTTGAAACAAAATGTAGAAAGCTTAGACTATTTAATTTTGGCTATTTCAAGCCTGAACATGATATAATGAAAAGTTGAATTTGGTCTAATTTATTTAGATTCTCTAAATGATCTAAATTATAAGAGACTATATAATTATGCAGCCATCCATTCTCTTTTGCCTTGTGTAATATGTGTTTTTATCTTCAAATGTGTCACTTCCTACCTAAAGGTTGCAATTCTGAATTTTAGTAACTGTGAAAAAAAATTTTTTCAGGGTTTTCAGAAATAAACTGAAAGTAAAAGTGAAATCCTAAGAGGAGAGACCACTATTAGAGTACATACTTTCATATAAGAAATTTATTAAAGATTATTTGGGAATTATTATTCCTGAAGTGTGTATATATATATATCTATCTATTAGTATGAGGTACTTGAGAAACATTCTTTTCTGTTCTTATCTATTTTAACTATTGTTAAAATCTGTAAGATAATTGGTAGGGATTTTACTCACTTTATAAATATGTTAGTTCAAAATCTTCTCAACTTATATTTCAACAGTGGGAAATATAAAGCAGAGATAAGCATAGATATATTTTCCTATACAAAATAATTTTTAACAATTTCAAACCATAGGACAGGTAAGGAAATACAGTAACAGTATAATGATTAACAGACAAGACTCAGGGGGCAATAGTATTTGGAATTCTATAAATTTTTGTATTGGCCAGTATTTTAGTGAAATATTTACTAGGTTATAACTAGTTGCTTCCTCTGCTCCAATGTGAAATACCAATATGTCTATAAACCTGTGTTTTCAAAGAAAAGGAAAGCCAATAGCTATCCAAATATCTCTTTTTCCAAAAAGTCTTTTCCAAAAATTTTTTTTGCACTTTTTCCCAATAGTCAAAAACCTTGCTATACATGTAGAAGTAAAATGTCTCCCTCAAAAGCGTTAAGTTCTTAGTAATTCCATATGACTTTTCAACTTGGCCACTTTATTATTTTGGAATCATTATACAAAGCACTGTTCTGCAAATTTCCCCACAACTTCTGATTGAATGAAAACAAGTTAATGAATAATGACAGGAATTTTTGTTCTAGGTTATTTTTGGGCTAATGAGATGTGAGAATGTTTTTAAAACCGAGGAAACCAAAGCGACTTCCAGAGTCTGATTTAAACTATGTTCTTGCATCTTAAAATACGCAAAAGCCTTACGGGGGTCTTTCTTAATTTACTCATCTTTAATACCATTGCTAATCATCTTTAATATGAATGAAAATGTTTCTATAGGCCATTTTTTTCCCTTTCCCTTAACAGAGCATGTACAACTTTTGACTGGACAGTCAATTCTTCAGAAGTGTTTCTTCAATCTGGAAAACATTTTACATAGAAAAATCTTGTCCAAAATACTCATTTCACAGATATCAAAATGTTGGCCCAGAGAGAATTAAATTTAATTATAGTTATTTAATGAAAGAATTGGGATTCCATCTCAGGATTCTAAGTATTGCTATTCTACTGTTCCTTTTTGGTCTCACTATACTGCCACTCTGCAGATAATTTGAAATTAAACTATTACTTGAATGAACTAATCAGTCATCCTACTTCAGTCTCTTAATATTTTACTTTCAATGGCAAACTAAAAGTTAAAAACCAACTTGAGTAAGTTTTAGCACGTTATAAATAGGCCTAATGGGATCTTTCAGCATTTTTATAAAAGGTGGTTCTTACTGCTAGCTTTCAGTTACTCAGCCGTCTTCCTTTAAGACCCTCAAGGCCGAGTTTCAACTTGGATGAATTCCATAACAGTCTGTGCAAACACCCATTTTAACTACTGTAGCATGCATACCAATATTTCGCCATGGAAGCAGTGGCAGAGTCCAGACGTTTCGTTTCATGCAGCTGGAGACAGCTGTCCACAAAAGCTCTCGTTACACAAATGTGTGTTTTTAATTCTGCTAGCTTATGCTGCACCGTCTTGAGTTTAAAGGAAACGAAAGGAAAAAATGAACATAGGAGAAGCGCATATTGAGTCACCTAGCATGTCAAAAATTATATAATAAAAGATCTTTACAGCAAAACAAAAGTGGAATTACTGTTTTTTTTCTCTAAAAAAGAGGCATATGTTAACTAAACAACTTAAACACTCACTATATTTCATTGCTAAGAAAACTTGTACTAAAAGAAAAGATGCAAAAATAGATAAACACATAAATAACATCTCTGCTTTGGATTAAAAAATTTAGACCATTCAGGGAACTTTCTGAAAAACAGCATGACTTTAATGAGCGAGCACCATCTTGTGGCACAGTCCTTTAAGCACAGCTGTTGAAAACACCTGTTTTCCTCTGGAATCTAAATCCATGAAGAATTTTTCCCTATTAATGAAATGAAGTATATGTATTTCTTTATTCTGCTTGTTTGTCTTAGAATAAAGTAATAAAATAACAGACTGGAGGGACAATATCAAAAATATTTATTAGACAGTATTATTTTATATTGCAAAGTATTTAAACTAGATGTGTAGAATATAATAGAATAACAGAATCAGAACACTCAAGACATCAAAGTCCAGAACCCCCCAACCTTTTCCACTTTTCCTCACCCTCCCTATCTCTCTCAGTAGTTTTTCTAGAACGGTCTCTAACTTGAACTGAATGGTCTGGAATTGTTGGCGTTAACATACCTATACATCTCCCCCTGATACCATAAACAATCAATAGTATTCTTGGAAATCATCTATGGAGACCCTCCTCAATTGTTCTCAGCTGTTCTCACTTCAGATCTCATATTCTTACACTCCCGACTCTGGGTTCTCACACCTTTTACATTTGGCCTTTTGGATACTGATTCTTGAACCTCCTTCAAGAAACTGGCTGAGATATGAAATAACACTGGCTTTCCATGTTGGGTAACCTCTAAAAATACACCCCATTCTAGTTGACCTCTTAGATTCAAGGCTGAGCTATGATCAGCTGACTCTATCTTCCTTATGGAAATTCAGATAGAAACAGAGTTTTGATCATTCTGCTGTGAAATTTATGAGTGAGACCTTCACTGTGGCTAATAAAAGGCATGGAAGTTGGTGACAAAGGTGGCACAGTGAAATGCAAACTTAGAAATTATAAATGTGCCCCACCTATGCAATGGCAAGTTCAAAGCCATGATTGTGTTCTCAAAGGAAGGCTTTAGGGACCAGACATTCAGAGGATGTTAGCTCTGCCTTTACTACTGGTTAAGGAGAGTCTTAAACCACAAAATCGAACCCTTCAAAGCATCATTGTAGTAGAGACAGTTTGGGTACTTTCTACTTCTGGAAAAGAACAGAAAAGGAGTATAGTAAAACCCAGGACCAGGCAAGACCAGAATGTGTCAGCTGGAGGAGGAGCTCCGAGGGACAGATTGCTCATATATACATCAACATAACTACTGCGCTGATGAAAAACCCAACTGACTGCCTTTCCCTGGCGTTTACCCCATCTTCTTCTAGAAACAGATCATCTTCCTGGCATCTAATAATTCCAAAACCAAGCAGTGGGAAGGCTGGCACCACACTTTCCAACCTCTTATATCCTGGCTTCCAATTCAGAACATGCCAGGTTACACCAAATTTTTCTTCCTCTCTCATACTTTCTCTTACTTTTTCTATTATATTTATCTAGGACAAATCTCTAGACTTTAATCAGCATAAAGTTTCCCATTCCCACCCCACACATCCAAGTTTAGTCACAGAAAAATCTAAAGATGGAGTAAGAAATGAAAAAGTGGGGAAATACCCTTCTATACACTGAAAACAATGAATTATATATTCATGAAAATCCCTGAAACCAAGTCCTTAGCTTACCCTCGGTCTAGGTCAATGACACTATTTATGACACTTCATTTGGAAAATAAGGGAGGGGATCTGACAAATCTCAAGATACTTCTACACTGCTCCACCCATCCACCCCGTGATGGCACATTTGAGAATTTATGCACTATTTACAAAATGAGAGAATCAAGACCTGTAAGCCCAATTATCTCATATGAGAGCTGTTTCCGTGGAAATCCCAGAAGCTTTTAGAAGCTAAAGTTAAATTTCAGACCAGGATGGGCTCATTTAGAATTCATACTTCAGTACATTCAGTGAGGTCCACAGGTTTGAAGGAATTAATGCCTCCAGAGTATATAATTTACTCTCAGGGGATAAAGAGATTAAATATTTACATACTCTTGCCATTGAGTTGGGTTAGTAAACACATTTGGTCTTTGCTCTTCACTGCAGACACAGCTTTATACTTTCAGAAATGATTCTCTAATGAATGGCAGCCAATAACTGTACCACAGATTATGAGCAAGGTGCTCTTTGTGAATATCAGAATGCTCTTGCAGTATTTTTTTAACATTCATTAATAGTCGCTCATAGATACTACTGCATCTAGCATTTCATTAAAAAAAAATCCCCTGAAGTTGCAAAGTAGATCATACAGAGTCTCTTTCTGAGTTCTGAATGACACAATTCCTAGAATCATAGAATTAAGGAATTAGAAGACATCTTGGAGTGGTTACTGAGCCCACTATTCCACTTAAACAGCGCCATTAGATGTACCCTGATATATTATGACTCAAATATAAAATATAACCATTTAGGTTTGTTACCTCATTTTATAGTTAATTAACTCCACACTCAAGGTCTTAAGAATGGAATATGCCCTTTTTGGAGGAAAGTAAGGAAAAAATGTTATTTTTTTACCTCTCCTATATTTTCCATAATAATTTGTGCCCTTAGCATCACGAGTACATACCACATAGGAGATAACTAAAGCTTGGATTAGAAGAGAATGTTGAAATTGCACTTCATTGTTCACAGGTGAAAGATATGGAAAAAGAAAAAAAAAGTCTATCAACTTTAGATTTCCAATAGAATATGGGTTAAGGGATAGGTTCTGGAGTTAAGAGTATGTTTGTAATCCTGAGCAACTTACTTAACTTCTCTATGCTTCAATATCCTTATCTGTAAAATAAAGATAAATACAGAACTTATCATACAGAGTTGTTGTGAAGAAAAAAATAATTCATTTAGCACAGTGCCTGGCATATAGAGGACATCAATAAATGACAGACATTATCATTATTAAATATCTGAATTTTACTCTTTTATTGTCCGTTCCACGGAAAATCATAAGACTTGACAACTACCATGGAGAAAATGAAAGAAAAGAAATGAAAATCTCATAACTGTTGCAGCTTAAGTGTGGCAGGTCTCCATTCTAAAAAGAAAATAAATTTGTGAAATGTATCTGAAAGGTCAGGAAGGCCCAAAATGTTCAAAATTCAAGGGTAACAAAGAGAAAGGACACTGAATAGTTTTACGGTCATAAAAATGACATTTGGCCAAGTATAATATGACATTTAAAGGTCTTCTATTTCAATTTAATACTGGAACCACTGTATACCCAGATTTAGAATAGGAGGTATAAGCATGTATTGGCCATTCATCTTCTCTGAATATATACCTAGATTGAATATGAAAATATTATTCAAAAATACTTATTTATATAAAACAAGATTAGAAGAAGTAGCTCAGAAATCCCAGAAAATACACATTTAACTTAGAAAACAACTCCTACCCACGCTATACGTGCCTGTGATAGCAGAATTCTACTGCCACCTAGTGAAATTTTAGTAAAGTACTTTTGAAAGAAGGCAACAATTTAATGACACTTGCTTTGAAAAGGATTAAGACTATTTCTTCTCTTTTTGCCATCAAAATACACACATACATATATACATATATATACACATGTTATTAAATAATATTTAGAACTTTTTTCTCCCATGGGAAAATATTATACCAACTTTCCATTTTCTTTATGGTTAAATGTAATATTACAGTCATCTTTGCTGTGACTTAATATGAAGTCTATAAACACAGGAAGTGTAGATTTCTAAGGGGATAGAAAATATGTCTGTCTGGTTCATTTGTTATAGTATCCAGAATAGGGCTAAAGGCATGAGCATTGTGATAAATATTTTTGATGTGAAAGTGGTGGTGGTTGGATTTGAGAAGCAAATGATACTAATTCCACTTTGGATACAGCTGGGAAAGTCACCAAGTGACACCAAGTGGTATCTCTGTCTTCGTACTGCTAGGAGCCCAGAGCATCTATTTCCAGCGCCATACCTATCAAACTACATCTGAGCACATGAACTTTAGAAGGTAATCAATATGTATTTGCTCAGTGAAACAAACATATGTATCAGTATTTCTCAATGGGAGACTACTGGCATTTTGAGTAAGACAATTAGTTGCTATGTAAAGCTCTCTCTAAATTACAGGACATTTAGCAACACTGGCCTCCAGAGCACGGAACACGAGTTCCACCCCCAGTCGCTTTGCACCCCTACTGCCTGACATTTCTAAATGCCAGGGGGAAGACGGCAGTCATCAAGAATCACTGATATGTGTACATCAGGGATACATAAATGAAAGGGAACATAACCTGTAACATCCTTGCTCTTCTCTTAAGGAAATCACAACGGAGGCAAATCAAGTCATCCTGTTTTTTAAAAATATTTGCTTGTTTAAGTGTGTGCCTCATTTTTCTAGACACAGAACAACTGTATTTAGATCTGCTATGTCAATAAGAAAAGTTAGGGTGTAGAGAAGTTTTTTTTTTTCAGAATGGAGAAAGTTAACCTGATGAATATGTAGGCAGCAAATCGTTCCCCAAATGACATGGAGTTAAGTCCAGATCAGGAACAAGAAGGAGAAGTTGATAAAAAGACTCCCTTTATTGGAATAAATGGAAAAAGATGTTATGTAAGAGGAAAAAAAAACACAGTTCACCCTTGAACAATGTGGGGGTTAGGGGCACTGCCACCCCGTGCAGTCAAAAATCAGAGTATAACCTTATGACTCCTCCAAAACTTAATTACTAGTAGCCTCCTGCTGATCAGAAGCCTCACCCATAACATAAATCATTGATTAGCACATAGTTTGTGTTAAACGCATTATATACTGTAATCTTGCAATAAAGTAAGCTAGAGAAAATAAAATGTTATTAAAACAATAAGAAAGAGAAAATACATTTACAGCACTGTACTGTGGTTATTGATATTGTAAGCTTACAATGTCTGTCAGGGTCTATAGCAATATTGTCTCACAGGATACAAAAAAGCAGATGTTATACGTATTACTAAACCTAGACAGCAAAATTGAAAAGATTACATGCAAAAGAAATTCATGTTTATTTATAGGTAAAGAAACAGCAACTGCTTTATGGTAGCCTAGTGTAACCAATGGTACCATGTATGGTCTGTGTATTAAGTTTTGATAAATTTTAACTTTCTATAATAAATTCATGTATATTGCATGGTAGTAAATGATAAAATAGACTAGTATCGACATATATTTTATGCATTCATGACATACGTTTTTAAATTTTTTGGATATTTTTAGGCTACACACTTCATCTACAAGTTTTAAGTTGTCCCATATCTCCAAAAATGTTTCCAATGTATTTACTGAAAAAAATTCATGTGTAAATAGACCTAGGCAGTTCAAACCTGTGTTGTTCAAGGGTCAACTGTTACAGCTAACTTTAATGAACGCTTGCTTTGCCAGGCAATATTCTAAGCACTTTATGTGTATTATCTCACCTAATCCTCCTAGTAACTCTAGGAGGTAGCTACCGATATTATTTGCATCTTAACAATAAGAAAATGCTTCTGAAGAGATAATGCAACTTGCCTAGCCCACAGAGAGTTAAGTAGCTGTAATAGGATTTAAACCACACCTTTACTTAATTTCTTTAATGCTGTCCTGGAAAGCTACCAAAGCATCTCTCCCCTTTCCTTCACAAAGCCTTTCAGCTGAGACATTCCACTTAAAACTCTTCAAGTAGACTTCCAACTCCAAGTTTCTTGATGACTGCACTGTTTATAGTGTTCCTTCATTCAAGAAGAAACTACAGGGCCCAAAACTTGATTGACATTTTATGGCTACCATATACTGCGTTCTTTTGCAAATACCTTAAACTTCCTGGCAAAACTCAAGAAGTGGAAACACAATCATCCACCTTCTCTGTGCTTGAACCTGGGAAACAAAACCCTTTTAGTAAAAGCTAATACACAAAAAAGCAGGTGTCACTAAAAATTCATGATCACTAACCTCATTTGGGTTCTCACTACCACCAGCAAGCTTACCCTGTGTCTCTAGTCAGTTCTGTCTCTCACTCTAAGATCTCAAAGCTTCCTTTCTCTTCTCAGACACCTCCATGCCCTAGTCACTCACATCTCCTTCTTCCCTTTTGGTATGTAAAGATACGGAAGTCTTTGGAAGGGAGCTTTTGCAATTTTCCACCAAGAAAGCTGAACCCCTGCCCACTTTTTCCTCTTTTTTTTTCCCCCCGTTTCAGTGGGGGAGGGGCCTCTCCTGTTGGGATGGGGAGCCCTACCTTTCCATGTGCTTTGCACCTACACCTCACACTTTCTCAAAGATCACATGCAGTTAATTATGCTCTCCATACCTACAATCTTTCCTTCTTTACTAAATCTTTTCTCTAGGTATTGAAATATGTTCCAGCATTCTTATCCTAATCATAACAAAAATTTAATAATCTCCAAATATTTCACTTGATCTCCAAATACTTCCCCCTTTCCCTCCCTACCCTCCTCTTCTTGCCTCCTAGTAACTACCATCCTTTCTCTCAACTACCATTCACAGCAAAACTCAGGAAACAGTCACCAGCCATCAGTATCTTCACTTTATTTCCATTTACTCCTCTACTCACTCTGGTCTGGCAACCACACCAGTCCATTAATGGTTCTCATGAAATAACTTCCATATCCAGCGGGCACTCTTTAACCTTCATCTCCTTTTCCCTCTAAGTAGCTCCTATCTACTTGAAATCCGCTTTTCCCTTGGCTTCTGCAACAATACTTGCCCGATTTGCTGTCTCCTTTCTGGCTCTTCATCTCAGTTGTCTTTGTAGGCTCTTCCCTTCCTATTTTACCACTAAATCTTGTAATTTTTTTTTTCTCAGAACTCTGTCCTAGGATCTCTTTTGTCTTACTCTCTACTGTCTTCCTCAGTGATCTCACCCACTTCCATGGATTCTAATATCACCTACATGAAAATTACTCCCTGTTCGTGCTGAGCCTAGATCCATTAGAGGTGAGGACTTTGACATTATCTAATACTAAACCATAAGAATAAGCTTACCTGTATATGTGCAACTGTTTTCCCAAAAGCTTTTCTTTGTTTAACGTAGTTCCTGGTTTCTTCAAACATGAATTCACTGGCTGAAACTGCCAACTCAGCAATCAACAGCCTTTCCTATAACCCAAAATTAGGTCTTGAACATTATTCTAATTACACAAGTGATTTTCACAGGATTTCAGTGATAATAAATCACATAAATAATCTTTATAAGACTGAAGGTTAATTTATTTCTTAACTCTTTATAGTTAAGTTAGTCACACATCCAGCCTACAAAACTCATATGTATATATTTTTACAACTTCAAGTTATACTCAAGTGATTGGCTATATCACAAGTTTTTATGCACGGACTTTTTATCATTCTCCATCATTCTATTCCAGTCCATTATCTAATCACAAGACAGACTATCTAATACTTCTGACCTGTGGAAGCTCTTGCATGAGGTAATAGAATCCTTTATTCTCTTCTCCAAGTAGGGCACTCGCTGGCAACCGTACATCTTCAAAGAATAATTCTGCAGTATCCTAAGGGAGCATACAATTGAGTACAGAATTATCTCATTGAAATCTTCCAATAACCTGATGAGGTGATTATTATTTTCATTGAAAAAACAAAAACAAACAAACAAACAAAAACAAAGCATAAATACAGGACAGAAATAGATTCACAGACAGAGAATACAGACTTGTGGTTACCAGGGGGGTGGAGGGTGGGAAGGGATAGACTGGGATTTTAAAATTGTAGAATAGATAAACAAGATTACACTGTATAGCACAGGGAAATATACACAAAATGTTATGATAACTCACAGAGAAAAAAATGTGACAATGAGTGTATATATGTCCATGAATGACTGAAAAATTGTGCTGAACACTGGAATTTGACACAACATTGTAAAATGATTATAAATCAATAAAAAATGTTAAAAAAAAAAAAGAAAAAACAAAAACAAAACCAAACCAACTGGAAGCCTAGTTGGGAGTGGTTAATGAAAACTAGTAAATGGTAAACCAAGGATTCAAACCTAGGTCCATCAGATCCCAAAAGTGGTTTTCCCACTGCAATACCCTGTCATTCTAGCTCTAATACTGTCCAGCTCTATAGGTATTAAGGACTAAGAATTTCTTTCTTTTTTTCAAACACATTCATTTTATTTATTCATTTATTTTTTTATTGGAGGTACTGGGGATTGAACCTAGGACCTCATGAATACTAGCATGTGCTATACCAGTAAGCTATATTGTTCTTCCCAAGGACCACAGATTTCTAATGCATATCAAGTAAAACATGTTTTTCTTTTTGGTAATGAAAAAAATTACCAGACAATGATCACATAGTATAAAAATGTTTTCTGTTCTTATTTCATAATTTTCTTTAGTGAATCTCAGAAATAGAGGGTCTATTATCATGCAGTTAATGTTGCCATTTCTAAAGCAGATTTTCACAATACCCTGATTCACTGTCACTGCTGACCATAGCTACACAACGGTGGAATAAATCTCCATTATCATTTCTGAAACGTATATTTTAAGAATCCAGCATAGGACGGTATGATTGTGCTATACGTAGTTCGATATATAAAGCGTAATTGAGTAAACTCATTTATAATAATATGAATTATATTTATAAGTGATTTATGTTATGAATACAAATTTATATTATGACTTACCTGGGCTTTGAGTCCCATTTTTTGGAGCTTTTGTCCCTTGATAAATCCTTTCATTCCATTTTCCACCAGAAAGAGGCTAATGCCATGGGCAGGGGAGCGAGCTTCACGATTTGTGACTGCCACTACGATCACCAAGTCACTCAGCCACCCATTTGTGATGAACACCTGCAGAAGCCCAAGTAAACTGCGATGCTTCGCGATAACTCAGGTCCACGTATAAGTCAGGATCGGGGGACAGTATATTCAAGAAGACTAAACCAAACCAAACATGCTTTACACCTCTCTGTGTACTCTCTCCAGATATCTACAGTATTGATTATTCATACATATCTATATATCATATTCATATCTACAGTGTTGATATTCATGAGGTTATTAAAGAGTAGGGGGAAAGTTATCCAGTGGGTCAAAGAATGAACCCTATACATTTTCTTCCCACTATTAATATTGTAAATAATAATAAGAAGAAATTATTATGTTATTTTCCAACTAAAACAAAAGTTCCTATAAAAATACTAAACTGTATTTTAGAAAGAAGCGTCAGACAAGAAAAAGAAATCTGCTGTAAATGGCACTATACTAGTCAAGTATTTGTATGTTCAGCTTCATCAGTTTTTGAAAAGGGATACTTTTGATTTCATGATGGAAGGTCTACTTCTTTCCAAATGGCCTAAATAAGGAAGAGACTGATTAAGGAGAGATAAAACAAACTAAATAAGAGATATTAGTTTATTAGATAATATTTATTCAGAAAATAAACATACCTAGAGCAAATATTAGTAATTATCTTCTCATTCTGTATCTTTCCTGGGTCATCTCAACCACTTCTGTGGCTTTAGTTGCCATCTATATGTTGATGACTTCAAATCTTTATGTAAGCCAGATTTCTTGCTAGTTTTGAGACCTGTATACCGGCCTGCTTCTGGATAATTCCACCTGATGACTCAAGGAACACATTCCTTCCCACCCCTACTCTTATCTAATTCTGCATAAAAGTCCGTTTTCCCTATGTGAGTGGATGCTGCCAATAAATCATGTTATCCTGCTCCATATTCAATTCAACATTTACTTCTCTCTAATCTATTCCAATACTTTTAAGTCTACTCACCTCCTTTCACTGAGACTGCCATTACCTTATTTCAGGCCTCCTCATTTCCTGTGTAAGTTCCTACAACTGATCTCTCTGCAGCTCTATTATCCATCACGATGTCAGAAAGATCTTTTAAAAATGCAATCTGGTCACGCTGCGTTCACATTTGAAAAATCTCTGAATAGCCCCTCATAGGCTTCAGGATAAACTCTAAACTTCAGCAGGACATATAAAACTCATCACAAACTGGCACCAGCTTACCGGTCCTGCCTTACCTGTTGTCCCACTTGTCCCTCATTCCTTTTCTTTAAGTTAGTTCTACTGAATTACTTGCTGTCCTTCCCCCATATTCTAAGGTCGTCCTTACCTATGGCTCTTTAGAAATATTATTTCCTCTACTTGGGAGGCCCTTTCCCAACTCTGCTACACTGAAGCCTACTCATCCTGGACTAAGTTCAGGCGTCATCTCTTCCAAACAGTCTTCCCAAATTCCCGCTGGGTTAAGTGCTCCCATAGCACCCTGAATTTACCGTCACCTTAGCATTTATCAAACTGTATTCAAATGACCTAATTTTGTCTCTGTCCCTTTGAAATAGTATGGGTATAAAATGGTGTTGGTTACTCTCATCACCTGCCAACTGTCCCCTTTGTAAGAAGATTTAAGCTCTAAAATCCAGGGCACTGATACTTACAAATAATGGGAAATGAGTCAATGATATTACTGTTGTCTACATGACAGCAAATGAAGGCAACAGCGGTGCCATGGTTATAATAATAAACGACTCTCAGCATCTCTCTGCACTGGGAGCTCCTTGAGGGTGGGGACTATTTCTTATCCACATATCTACCCTCAGTGCTTGGAATAGCATTTGTCTTGTAGGAGGCCTTCAAGGATGTTTGTTGAATAAATGAGAAAAGTACATTCCTCAAAAAATTTCTATACATCATGGTAGAAATATTTTCCTCTACAGCGTTTTTCCATTACACCACTCCCTTGCTCAAAAACAATTCAGGTCTCCCAACTTCCTACCTTTCTAAGATAATAATGACCTTTTGTGTAGCTGCCACAGTTGAACTGCTGAAATAGTGCTTTTGTTATTTGTTTTTAATCACACGGCATCCAGGACTTAGCACCTGTATGTTACTAATACCTAATGTGAGTATTTCCACCATGACTGATCCTCTTTTCTAATAAAGTTATAAGGGAATTAATTCTCTTTCTAAGAGAAGGCTTCTTTGATTTCTTTCTTAATTATGACAGTCAAGGGCTGTTTGGAAGCTAAAACATTTTCTGTATTAGTGAGGAGGCATGCAAAACAGAACACAGAAGAGGAGCAGATCTCACACAGTATAAATGTTGCACTGTTCTTACTATCTCCAAGACAAAACAGGTCAACTTGTGCCAACTCAAGTAAACCCAATTCCTGTGAGTCCCTAGATCTGACAAGATCAATGATAAGTAAGTAGTCTTTCAGGCACTGTTACCCATGGTATGACCCTGGGGAGGAGGGCTGTGGAAGCCCCTCTTTACACACCTTGCTTCCATTGAGAATCCAGTCACTTCCATCCTTTTTGGCATTTGTTCTTATTCCCTGCAAATCACTGTAATTGAAAGAAAGGATAAAAAAAGTGTATTAATTGGTAAAAAACGAACTATGCAAGTGTTGTTATGTAAGTATGTATACATTGTGATAATTCAAACTGGTTACACCACTATAAACACTGACATCCAACTAATATTGGAAATGTTCACACAAATCCACTGAAAAATCGTGTCTAATGTATTCTAGACTATTTATGCAAGTGAATATTTGATTGATATTACATAAACCAGCCAGATTCCACAGAGCATAACAAGGCCCAATTAGCATCCAAGACCCCCAAACTGGACTCGGATGACACTTCAAGGCCTACTACATACCTCAGACTACTTGTCACCACGAACCTTCCTGCCTCTATTCCCCTTGGTTCCTTCCCTTATCTCTGCCCAAAAAGCTTAGCTATTTAAAAGACTGTGTCTCAAATGACACTTCCTCTAACAAGCCTGCTCTGAAAGTAGAATAGGTTATTTTTCTAAATATAAGATAAACAAATCACTACAACTTAAATATGAAAAACACAGACAATAATCTAGACAAAGGAGGAAAACAATTTTAAGAACAATTTTACCTCCTGTAATGAACATTTTAAAAATATATCCTCCCAGTATTTTTCTATGGAAACAGATACACACATATGTGTATTTTTTTATAAAAATGGAACCATACATATGATTCTGATTTCTTAATAATATCTATTGTTTTTCTATAAGATAATTTTTACTAGTGGCATAGAATTTCATCATAAGGCTTTGCTATGATATGTATATATGATTTTACATTTTTTATTGAGTTAGTTTACAATATTGTGTCAAATTCTGGTATACAGCACAATTTTTCAGTCATACATGAATATACATATATTCATTTTCATATTTTTCACCGTGAGGTACTACAAGATCTTGAATAGATTTCCCTGTGCCATACAGTATAAACTTGTTTATCTATTCTGTATATACCTGTCAGTATCTACAAATCTCGAACTCCCAATCTATCCCTTTCCACACCCCTCCCCTCTGGTAACCACAAGTTTGTATTTCATGTTTATGAGTCTGTTTCTGTTATATACTTAAGTTTATTTGTCTTCTTTTTTTTTTTTTAGATTCCACATATGAATGCTATCATATGGTATTTTTCTTTCTCTTTCTGGCTTACTTCACTTAGAATGACATTCTCCATGGTCATCCAATAGTATGGATTTTTAAACACACAAGAATATGCTTTATTTCCACAAACAAGTATTCCACCTCACTTTTTGAAAACATGGCAGCCTTCTTCATTTATCTTTCATTTTCACACTTTTAAGAGAAAGAGATTTCTTTACAGTAGGAAAGACAGCAGGTAAGATTCAGCAATAGATGGAAACTGACAATAGATCTTGGTTTCAGGGAGACAACTGAAGTGGTGGTGCATCTACAAGACTAAGTCATATTCCATCTAAAGGGCTATGCCCCCGCTAAAAAGAATAAGAACCAAAAACAAGAACACAGTATTGGCAGATGTTCCCAAGTTTCAAGAAAAGCCAGAAATATGAATGTTTATGTACACTTTCCTGGTTTTTACAGTTGGTTCAAGGTTTATTTTTAAATTAAACAGATTAACCAAATTAAACACATTCCTGGGCTCCCATAGGTCCCATGATCTGCCCACTTGTGACTAATGCCCCATGCTTTTCCAGATCTTGTGCCATGATGACAGCCACTGAGAATCCAAAGGGGTGATATCTGATATCCTTCTTTTATACACTGTACAGCAATAAAGTATGATTTCTAAAACTAGCAATTAAGGAGGATATTGACAAATTCAGTGGTGACCATAGGACAGGGAAGAGACCTGAAACCAAATGCACTGGATTCATCAAGTTTTTTTTAATCTCCTATTTTTGAAGACTTAGGTAGCTTCCACTTCTAATTTTCATAGATATCCTACAATGAACAGCATCATATATAAATAGTTCATATCATTTATTGCTGTGAAATTTTTCTGATTCTTCTTTTTGTCTAAGGACTTTATATTATATATCCCATGGCACTTTTTAAAATCACTTTCCATATCAGACTGAATAATGATCCTCACATAGAGCAGGTCCTAATCTCTGGAATCTGTGGTACCTTATACTGAAAAAGGGCCTTGCAGATGTGATTAACCTTGAGATGGGGAGATTATTTTGGATTTTCTGAATTGACCCTAAAAACAATCACAAATGTCCGTGTGAGAGAGAGGCAAAGGGAAATTACACAGACAGAAGAGACACATTACAACGTGCCCACAGACGCAGAGGCTGGAGTGATGAGGCCACAAGGGAAGGGATGTCGGTAGCCTGAGGAGATGGAAGAACCAAGGAATGGATTCTCCCTAGAACTTCTGGAGGGACTGAGGCCCAGCTGATACTCTGATTTGGAACCACTGATTCAAATTTTGGACTTCTGGCTTTCAGAACCTCGAGAGAATAAATTTCTGTTGTTTTGGGCCACCAAGTTTGTGTAATTTGTTACAGAAGCCATCAGAAACAAAAACACTTTCTTAAAATCTTACCTTGAATTTTTAATAAAAAATTCTTATCTTTCCCACTACCCCACATACCAGACTCAAGCCTTCTGAGGACACAGTGTATATCAAGATCATGTTTACATGCCCCTCGCCTAGCATATTGCTTTGCACATAACAGGCACTCACTAAGCATTTGTTGAATCACATTTTTAAAATGCTAAATATGCAGAAAAGAGCAAATAGCAGGCCTTGGGCTTGACCTCAAGGTGGGCTCTTGGCTGGCATGTCTGAGTTTGGATTTCAGGAGACACACTGGGCCTAAACTGTTGGTGCCAACAGTATGGTCAACGCCGAATGCCTGCCTTCTTTCAGGAAATCTCAACTTCTGGTACATGCGAGGCAGAGGGTGCCTCAGTGACCAGCCTCCAGTAAAACACTGGGCACTGAGTCTCTCTAATGAGCTACCATGGTGGACAATGTTTCTCATATATTGTCACAACTTGTTGCTGAAAGAATTAAGCAAGTTCCACGTGATCCACTGGAGAGGCCTCTTAGAAGTTGCTCCTGGTTTTCAATAGATTTAAATCCATGAGAACTTCCCTCTTGCTGATTTTGCTTTGTATCCTTTCACTGTAATAAATGATAGCTGTGAGTATGGTCATATGCTGCATCCTGTGATTCCCCCCAGCAGATCATTGAACCTGGGGTGGTCTTCAGGACATCAACATTTGAAACAAGGCCACCTATTTGAAAGATAGGTTAAACGACAAAAATCTGTCAATCAGTCTGCAGCCTACTTTTCAGCAAAAGGAAGGATGCACATAGGGAACATTTTAGAGCTGCGGGCTGTTGTATTCCAACAGAATTTTCATCACATGCCAGTATGAAGTACCAACTGCTAAAATCTACGCACGGTTTATTGAAACAATTCTTCTATACAGGGGCATATCAAAGGTAACGAAGGTAATGATACAGCTCAGTTTGTGGATTTTTAAAACAACTTTTGAATGGTAAATATGAAAGAGTAAAAAATGGTTTTAAAATATACCACTTAGTATTGGCAAGAAATCACACCCTCACAAGAACCCCATTAATTATCATTTTCTTGACCTCACTGCTATAGGCACCCAGGCTCAGAGATTTTGCCTACAATCACATAGCTGATGACAGAACACCCTGGGTCCGATGCAGTTACCAACTTGCACTACGCGTTTGGTTAAAATACTTTGTTTCTCACTTTCTGCCTTCCCTTATGTAGAGATCACGATATTTCTATATTTCATATGGGTTATTATGATAGCAAATAAGAAAATCAACATGCACATAAAATGTTAAGGTATCATACAAACACATATAACTATACATAATGGAGTCTCCTATGTACATGACAGGGGAAAGGGCCAGTGAAAGCCTGCATCTTTTCCAGCAAACTCAGCCTTTTCCCGTGAAGGTCAAATCAATGCAAGAACAAAGGCCAAATCAATGCAAACCTCTGAAAGAAGGTAAAAATGAACCACATTCCATCTTCTTGATTCTTTCCCTCCCACAGGCTTTTTCTTTACTTCTCACCAACACTCTGATACTCTTCTTCAGCTGCAACTTTCCTCCATTCTTGCACTCTCTTACCCATATGCCCCCACCGCTTCTCTCTCTAAGTATCTGACGGATCTGCTCTCCCTGCATTACTCTCACCAACCTACCCCCCAAACCTGCCTCCATTCCATTCTCATTCTCAGTTTCCTTCTTAATGACATGTACCTAACCACAGATGAGCACAGAGAATTTTTAAAAACACAAAACAAGCAAGCCTTTGTTTGTACGTGTGAGTTGGCAATAAATCAAGGTCTCCCACTGATTCTTTAGCCTCCAGCTGAGAGCTGAAATGCAGTGGTTTGGAACAACAACGCTCTGATCGTGGACTAATATGATGCAATCAAAACTGGACAGTCAGCCAGTTATCTTAGAGAATGATCTCAAAAGCAAAGGAAGGAGATTAAATTCCTACTTCTTTTAGGTCACATTTTTAGGCAAAAGAAGTAAAACCTGTTTAGTTTGGCAAAATTAAGTATCTCTGTTAGCCTTTAATCATAGATTTATAACTGGGAAAGATAAATAGAATTTAAGCAAATTGCCAAATGACACTATGACATATTAAGACATTTAAAAGTAAATACACTGTTGAAAAATTAAAATATTAGGGCCTGATCTTGCAGAAACAAGTCTTGGATTTTAGATCACTGCTCTGCCACATCTCTAAGCTCTCCCTCCATACTGCCTGTTTCCCACTGGCCTGTAAGTCACTCCTCTCATCAACATAAGCCATTTCCCTGGCCATGCTAGCTTGTCAAACTGCTGTTTCCTCACTGCGCTTCCTTTCATGACACAACTCTGAAAAAGTTTAGTCTGTGTTCTCTGCCTCTGTTTTCTCACTACCCATCTTACTCCCTTTCCAAAGTAACTTCTGCCTCTCCTCTCTCCTGAAATCACAATAAAAAAAATCCACCACTGAAAAAAAAAATCCACCATTGGCTGCCATGACTTTTTCTCAATTCTCAACAGCTCTGTGGCCTTGGCACGACTAACTCCTCACTCCTATCCCGTCACCTTTTCAAACTCACTTCACCTTGAGCTCATGACAGACGACTTGTCTAGATTTCCTTCAGATTCAGTCTTCCTGTCTCTGTCACTACATCTTTTGGACAGTTCCAAAGG
Organism: Vicugna pacos; assembly: GCF_048564905.1. NCBI lineage: Eukaryota > Metazoa > Chordata > Mammalia > Artiodactyla > Camelidae > Vicugna > Vicugna pacos. The sequence goes on along the minus strand of NC_132991.1, from coordinate 63,089,768 downwards.
AAACAGTGATGCCCATGGCTTCCTCCCTGGTCTCCTTTTCATCCTTTTACTTAACCCCACGAGGACCAGGTCCCACCACAAGGCAGCTCTAACTCCCTCTTTTAAACTTCTCATTTGTCAGGTCTCAGTTCAAACAGAATCACTTTATATAGGTCTTTCCTAACACCAGCATCTAAATTCATTTTTTCCCTTCCCCATCAACCACACATGCACCATGAGTCTCTAACATAGCACCTTGTTTCCTTCATAGTACTTATCATAATTTATAATTGCAAATATATCTGTTTATATGTTTCTTGTCATTCTCCTCAATGAGCACAGACACCTCATCTGTGTTGTTCCCCTCCTTATACCTGGCATGTGGAAGGCACTTACTAAGTAACTATCAAATGACTAAATACATGACCTTATTCATTTCCATTGCTTCAGTTTTCATGGCTTTTAAAACCTGTTGCCACCCCAGCCGGTCTCCAGACTTCCAAATTCATATTTTCAATAGCCTGCTGCACATTTCCATGTAAAATATCACACCACATCTAAAATTCATCATGCTCCAAAAAAAAAAAAAAATCATCATGCTCCAAATTCAACTCACATCTCAATATCTTATTTGTATCACACTATGTTAGTATCTCAAACTCAACCTCTAATACAATCTGCTGTATTGTTAACCATTATGATAAGGCCTTATTTTTCTACTGGAATCTGAAGTTACTTGAAGCTGTGAGTGATGCTGTATTTCTGTTTGTATTCCTCTTAGCATATTGCTCAGAGTTTTACATAATTCAGGTACTCAGATAATATCTGCTGTTAAGGCATTGCTTCCAAGATTTCCAAACCAACTAAATGTCGCTTTACCTTCCTGCTCCAGGCTCTGTCATTGCTATGGCACCAATACACTTCCCTGCAGTCATCTGGGGGATAAAGTGCTTAATCTGTTCTTCTGAGCCATAGTTCGCAATATAGGGCATGACAATATCCGAATGAAGACTAAAACCTGGGCCTGTGCAATTCGAATATGCCCTTAGAAAGAAAAAAAGACAATTTAAAGCATAAAATAGATATTTCATACTTTTTAGTTTCTTTGATTCTCAATTAGAAAAAAACAAAAGGTCTTCTCACATTGTGTGGAACAGCTTGTCTCCCTACAAACTTACGAAGTTCTTGAAGGTTTTCACTCTTTGTGTTAAATAACCTTTTAATTTCTGGCTCTAACATAGTAACAGTGCTCTCACAGAGCTCAGTGAACATGGATTTAATGAACTGAAACATAAAACATTAAAAAAATGTTATCACCTACAACTGTATCACCCTAACACAGTAACTACTTTCATTTTGGCAAACAATCTTTGCCAAAAGGAAATACATGCTCCGATATAGTTGCAGTCATAGTGTTAATTGTGTACTTATAAAATTTGGCACAGTAATAATCTTAAATAGCTGCAAAATATTACAGACTGCTTATCTACTATAATTTACTTATTCATTCTTCCACTGCCAGACATTTAGATTGCTTCCAAATTTGGGGGATTATGATCTAACATGGCAATGATGTTTGTACATAGCTGCTATTTTTTTCTATTAAATTATTTCTTTAAGATAAATTTCCTAAAATGGCATCCTAGATCAAAAAGCAGAAATATTTTTGTTTTTTATACCTCTATGTTTTTAATCCCCAATGCAAGCATTGTTATAATTTATAATGCCACCAAAACTATATGTGGTCACTTTCACCACAACCTTGTCAGCACTGGGTATTATGACTTTTCATTTTCACTAACTTTCATAGGTACTCAGAATAATTGACTAATAAGGATAAACTTTGCATCTGCTTGGTGGTAAAAATAGACATTTTTCACCTAAAAAACCTATTTGCATTTCTTTTTTGATAAACTGTTGGTTAAAATCTTTTGCCCACTTATCAACTGAAATCTATATGTGATGTTAGCATATTTGACGGAAATAATCTTTCCACTCTTCCACTCTCTTTCAAGTATCTTTTTAAAAGAGGGAAAATAACCACATGGTCAATTAGAAATGAAGCACAAATTTTAACAACTTGAAAGGGGATTTTCAGTCTTACAAGATTAGAAAGCATTTTAAAGTCATCATTTCAGAAAAGTGAGTTGACAAAACTAGGCTCTGCTTCAAAGATTTCCATACTTACTGCTCCTCCCAAACAATAGCTGACGAGTACAAGTCCCCCCCAATGCCACCATGACGCTCTGCAATATTGATGCCCAGCAGTCCTTGTTTTCCAGCTTTTTCCCAAAGCTCCCTGCTCACTTCTCCAGCTTTCTCCCATCTAAAAAGACAGACATTTAAAAAATCAGAAAAACATTTTTTGTATTATTTAAATGGCCACAATATGAATTTATGAATGATTTTGTGCAGGCATGTGCCCTTAATTTAAGGTAATTGCCGACATTGGCCAGACCCTTCTACTTGCATTTGACACTTTTATCATTTCTTCTCCTTCTTGTTCTCTTCATATTTGCCACTTTCTTCCCCTCTGTCCTCCCAGCCTTGATGATTTATTGTACCTGCAAATTATATCCACTGGTATCATGGATGTGGTTCCCTCAGCTGGTACTCTAGGGAGCAAGCTCAGTTGTGCCAGACAGTCATGAGAATTTGCCCAACCTGTCCTGTAAAGGCAATTACTCTCTGCATAGTTCCTTAAAATGCTAAACTTATGGAAGGAACATACGTAAAAGCTGAAAAGAGTAGGTAACCTTATCACAGTTGAAGAGAAACAATGGAACAACAGAAGAGCAGACGCATTTCACAGCAGAGCTCTGTCAAAGGAACTTCTAAAAAAGATTAGATATTTGAGTAAGATTGTGCAACCTTTGCTTTTCTTCTTCAAAAATGATAATGTATGAGGAAAGAGATGACCAGCTAAAAATAAGTAATCTGAAAAAAAATTTAAGTGGTAATTAGATACAGCTAGTAAAATAAGTGGTATTTGAAGATACTGATTAAAGGTAAACACAGATATTTTAAGAAATTTTAATAGAAACAATTTGGTTATCATGTGCGTTTTGATGTAGTTACTGCTTAAAGTAGCTTTGGAAATATTTCTATTATCAATCCAAAATTTGTCAACTTCTATCATTTTTACTTCAAGTCCTCACCAACAATTTTTCTGAAACAAAATTTAAAATCATAAAGTAATAAACAAAAAAGATTCTCCTAGAGTGAAGTATACTATGCTTCTTTTATCTTTAAGAAGCTAGTTGTTTTTTACCAAAGACCAGCCATGGCATAAGACTTCAGATAATTTCATTCTTACTGAGAAAGTGATGATAAAAACTTAATGGAAGCTCTTTAAACATTTAAAGAAAATTCTAATTGTAGTAAAATACTGGTTTGAGTGAAATTTGAAAACATAGCAAAATCTTATTTTAACAGAAATAACAGCTTTTTGGTAAATAAAGTAGGTAATCAGTAATTAATCATTTAATCAATAAATGGCTCATTCAGTAATGAAAATGCTTTGAGGTAGCCAATTGCCTGCCAAGATTTGCACTATGCTGGTCTTTTAAGCTTTTATGTATTTTAACTCATTCATGAAGCAGAAAAAGAAAGAATATGGAATTGACAAATATTTTGTTGCCACTTAACCTGAGTTTTCAAAGAACCTATTCTTAGATTACATTGCAAAGTTTCAAATTTTCCTATTTGTAAAAAATTAATAAAGTTCAATAAAATAAACTCCCCGGAGTACCAGAGGGGAGCTCTCACACCCTGCGACAATAGCGGAGCCCAGCAGGTACTTTTCCAGCAAGGACTCAGCCACTGAAAAGCCCTGGACTCTTCGTTTACTCTAGCCCTCCCCAACTTCCTTCTCCCCTCTATAAAAGCATTCTCCTTTTCTTGCTGCGAAAGGAACCTGCATGTGTCTTGCCATGGTTGCAGACCCCCAATTGCAATTCTCTGCTGATACTGAATAAACCCATTTCTTTTACTAGAGAAATAACTGGCAGTCTGTTTGTTTTAGGTCAACGTATTTTTCACTGTATGCTTTAAAACTCAAAAATCTTTGAACTAGTTTAAGAATCTCGTAATCTTACACTATTCTACTGAAGAGTGGTAAAAATGTTAATAAAGCACTGAACATGGCGTTTTTTCTATAAAACAACACACAGCATTCTAGGAAATGGTCCTTATTGTACTTCTAATGTACATTACTTTAAAGGAAAATGTGCCACTTACTCTGTGTGATGAGGGATCACTTCTTCTTGAAAAAACTTCCTTACACTTTCCCGGAAAATGTCATGCTCTGAAGAGAAGATTCTTCTAATTCCTACATCGGTTAATTTTTTAGCAGAAGGAGTTTCTAGGCGGTCCTCCCCTCCGGAATGAGAACATCTTAAAAATATACATACAGTAAGAAAATTAAGTAAATTGTTATTCTTCATACCCAAATTAATGTCACCGAACAATGTGGAAAATTAATTCTATTGAATGACATGGAAAAAATCTGTTTTTTTTTCCTCAGAGACACTTTAGAGGCAGGTAGAAAGAGTCTGATATTTGACAAATCTGTTCAAATTTGAGGATCACCACTTTAGGATCTACCTCACCTAGATGAGATCAAGAAATAGTTTACCTTTACTACCTCACTCTTTACTTCCAAATCTCTAAAGCACACACCATGCCTGGAACTAACCACACGTTTGGGCTGAGGTAAAACAGTAATGTCAGATGATACCAATTAAATAATGTAAAGTTCAAACACTACAAAAGAAAAATACTGGTAAGCTTTCAGGTCATGTACAATGTTTAAAATAATGTAACCCCCCATTAATATTTTATTCAGAATCATACAATTTCAAATGGCAGGTGCTTAAGATGCAAACCGTGTTGATTTTATTGCCACATTACCATCTGGGTGTAAATCAAAATCGTAATGCCCACCAATTTCTGTAAAGATTAGTCTAGAATTAGTCAAGATCTTCAGATAATCACCTTTCCTCTCCCAGCCTGCCACATTAAAGCTTAAAAAGAGTGTTCTGTAGTTTTTTGTTCTGTGGTCTTCAGATTTATCCCCCCTAGGATACTCCTGAAAAGATTTTGAAAAATCTATGAACCACTTTGAACATATTTAAGCACATATCTAAAAAACTTTTTATCATATATTCGAATATTGCCGAAGGATGTTTTTCTGTTTTGCATGAAGCTCTGTTTTGGGGTTTTCTCTTCCTTAATTGGACCCTGATCCTTCCCTTCCCTTCCCTCCCCTTCTTTTCTCTTCCCTTTACTTCCCTGTCTCTTCCTCTCCTTCTTAGTCCAGAAAAGACCCAGTTTGGTTTACTGGCAATTAGGTTGTTTCAATCCTTGTTTCCCCCCGAAATGGATTATTTTGCTCTAGCTTATGTATCTTAGCTTAATACTAGGGACTGAATTGTGCACACACACACCACCCCTCATTCATATGCTGAAGCTCAAACTCCCAATGTGATGGTATTTGGAGATATGGCTTTGAGGAGGTAATTACAGTTAAATGAGGTCATAAGGGTGGAGTTCTAAACCAAGAGGCTTGGCAAACTTGAGAGATACAGCTCTCTCTCCCCGTGTGCACACAAGGAAAGGCCATGTGAGGACCCAGGGAGAAGGTGGCCATCTACAAGCCAGGAAAAGAGCTCTCACCAGCAACTGTAATTGGCCAGCACCTTGATCTTGGACTTTCCAGCCTCTAGAATTACAAGAAACAGATTTCTGTTGTTACCGGTGATAGGCCTGTGGGGGCAGGGACGCGAACAGCCGGTTCCGCCAACCTCTGGCCAATCAGATAGCCACACACTCGAAGGACCACCCGCTTCGGGAAGCCCGCCGGCGCCAACACCTGGCCAATCACAGAAAGCCACAGCAACTTTTTGCCTCATTTGACCGACCCCACCCTTGTGGGCTGCCACCCGGAACCTATCGCACTTAAAAACCCCCGCACTCCCCCGATTCCGATCCTCCGAGTCGCGGAACCTCGCCCGGGAGCGCTAACTCCCAATAAAGTTTCTTTTTGGCTTCACTGCCTCCTTTGGTCTTTCTCCCCACCTTCCCTCAGCCTCAGTCTTCTCAATCTAGCCTAACAACCGGGAGGAGGAAAATAAGAGTTACCTTGGTTCTTAGTCACCCAAAACCCATGAATTTTTAATGAGAGACAGCGTGATACAAACAAGGTTTTATCAACAAAGTAAAAAGGTAGTAAAATACAGTACATCCCAAGCATGGGAAGTGGGCCAATCCAAGAGAGGAAAGATGGCAACACCCCTGTTTTTCCTGTTGTTTTTCCATCCCGAGTTAGAGGGTGTTGTTGTGATTGATGGATTGATTCACAGCTAAGGTTCTTTGAGTGCTCAGGCTGACTGATGGCTCATGTTCCTTGTGCTCAGGCAAGCCCATCATTTTTACGCATGTTTTTACCCATGGTGCACACAGAAAAACCTATGGGAGGGAGCTCAAAATGCAGTGTTAACTCATTATAATGAGCATTAGTCAAGTTAAGCCGGGTCCTTCTGGCCGGCTTCTTTGCTGGCCCTCATTTAGAGAAAGTAAACGTTTTTGGAGCCCCTTATCCTGAGCCCAGGTGTGCTGTTATTTTCTGGGTTGCTCCTTTCCTCTTCCTCTCCCCTGCCCGGTGCTCATTTCTATCTAACTGCCTAACAAAACCACTCAGTCTATAAGGCATTTGGTTTTGGCAGTCTAAACTAATTAATACACTTACTATGTATTCTGTGTCATTTTGCTTTAGGCTTATGTTTCCTAGGCAACTTTTGAGTTTTATTTGTTAATACAATCTGAGATGCTTTTTAAGTGGTAACCTTCAGAACCTTAAGTTGTGAACATTTAACATTACAATTTTTATACTTGGTCTGCCATCTGCTTTCATAGACATTTTTCTGGTTGGCTACTCTGTCATCTGAATCATCATTTTTTAATAGCTTATTTATTCATTTAGCCCACAAATACTTTCTGAGTGCCTAATATGCACCAGGAACCATTCAGGTAAATTGGGATACAGCAGCGAGTGAAACAAAGATGCCTGTCTTCATGCTTACCTATTAAGAGAGACTGAATTATTATAAATACTAACTACAGTAAAGCAGCATATATACACTATGTTAGAAGGTGACAAGTACCATGGAAAAGAAACATAGAGCAGGGTTCAGAGTGTGTTGGAGACGAGACAGGGACAGAGGCTGCATTGTGAAAGACAGCGCAGGTTAAATTAGAAAAATGAGACGAGTAAATGCTTAAAGGTGATCAAGTCAGCCAAGGAGGTTTCTGGAGTAAAAGATTTTTAGGACAAGAGAACAATTACAGCAAAGGCTGTAATGTGGGATGGTGTTTGATGTGTCACAGAAAGCAAGGAAGCCAAGTGTGGATAAGCGTGGACTGAGCGAGAAGAGCAGTAGATGAGGTCAGAGGTAACAGACCAGGACGTGAGGGCCTTGCAGCCCACTGTAATGTTACAGCAAGCAGACGGACAAAAATTTACTTTATCCTATAACTGAAATGATTGGCTCCAATTTCTTTAAAATGCACACATCCATACATACTTGGGATTTTTCCTCAGGGGGAAAAGTGTGCTGAGACTATAAAACAGGCTATAAGACACTGAATCATCTGTCAGCATAATTGGTAACTAACAGAGCAGAACTTACATTCAAGTCTGTCTGGATTTTAAAATCCTGTATCCCATGTTACATTAAGGAAATCTCTGGAACATTTCTAAGTAAAACACCAAGACACAGGAAAGTGAAAAAAGTGCTAGAAAGAACAGAGACTTTCAGGTCAGTTAAAAATGTTCGAGAGAATATGCAGAGAGAAGAAAATAAAAACCCTTGGCAGAAAGTTTGCTGGAACATTTATTTTTTAAAGATCAAGGAAACTGTATTAAATAAATTGGCCCTTTTTTTCCCCTATAAAAACCAGGAAATCTATACTGAGTAAATTGGCCATTGTTTTCCTAAAACCTTAAACTGCTACTAATCTAACAGGCTGGGCTCTGATTATTATTACCATTATTTTAAAAGCCTCAATTACATTATAAAAAGGAGCTGGTCTCCACCAGCACCTTCAGGCAACACTTGGGAGCTGGTTATAAATACACAATCTCAGGCTGCATCCCAGACCTACTAAATCAATCTGTACAGTAGACCCTTGAACAACATGGGGGTTGGGGTACCCACCCTCCATGCAGGTGAAAATCCGCTTATAATTTATCGTTGGCCCTGCATGAACCTGTTCCTCCAGAGCAAAGTTCTGCATCTTCAGTCAACCAAACGTGGACTGTGTAATTGCAGTATTTATTGAAAAAAATGCCTGTGTAAGTGGACCCGAGCGATTCATGTAGCCACCCGTCTAGTTCAAGGGTCAACTGTATTTTGATAACATTTGTAAGTGATTCATTTGCACATTAAAGTTTAAGGAGCCTGTTAAAACAAAATTATAGTTCCTGACCTATTCATAGGGTCCCTCACATCCTCCTGTCACCAATATTCTTCCTATACCTTAATCAAATAACTTATCACAAAAGACTTAATGCAGTAGATAAGAGAATCAGGCTGTCTTTTATAAAACCAGACTTTAAGGAATGTGCAAAAATGTGAAACAATGTCATTATTCTCAGTGGTTTTTTGCTCAAAGTTATTTTTCACAAAAATGTTATTTATGTTAACATGTAATGGGTTACTTTTACATGAACTAAATACTTGTACAAATTTTCCAGTTTTGTAGACATCTATTGATATCAATGTCCACACTTACAAACCACTTAAACAATTTTTGTGAAACCTCTAATTTTAAGAGAACAAAGAAATCCTGAATTTAAAAAAAAAATTTTTTCTTGAGCATCCCTGTCTATGAAGTTCCAGGGAAGATCTTAGAAAAGTTACGTGTATCCAAAGTCAAGTCACTCCTTGGTGAAGCCTTCCCAGCTCTCCTCAGAGGAGCAGGAAAATTGTTTCCCGGCTCCCATAGCATCTTACAGCTATCATAATGTTGCAGTGTGCTAATTCATCCGTCCTGTCACTCATATTAAATAGGAAATCCTCGGTCCTTCCACTTTGTTTATCCAATAACTGGATTTTATGTGTCAGACGGTACATGAAGCTTTTGATCTCATAAACACTTCCTTAAAAGCCACCGAGCCACTTAGAAACTCTGCATTTAGTTAAAGAATTTTCTAAATCTCAAGCTGATTCCCTTGTCTGATGGGGAAGTTACAGGTCTCTCCTGTCCCCGGCTGTCTTCCCCTGGACACTTCTCCAGGTAGGCGTCGCTGCAGGTGCCCCGTGCTTTTCTCTAGATTGTCCAGGCGGTGGGGTCCCGTTCCCAAGTCCACTGTGGGGCGGTGCCTTCTGCCACAGTTTCAACTGAACCAAAGCTCGTGGCTTCAACTCAGGCAACAGCGTCCAGGGAGGGACCCCCACTACACTCGCCTGGCAGGAACTCTTCAAAATGCAGGCTCGCCGTGCCTACTGTAGGCGGTGGATCAAGACGGGCCGGATCCGCATCCGAGGGAGCATTTGGCGACCACCCTCGCTTTAGGCTGTCCCCGCGTGGAGGCTGATGGACTGGTGCCCCGCTCCCGCCGCAGTGGGTCAGACCCAGGTTCTGGGAGCGGCGGGGCGAGGCCCAGCCCCTTCTCCCACCCTCCCTCGCCCTGAAGGCTCAGGCCGCCGCCAGCCCCTTGCGCGCGCGCCGCCGGGTTCCAGGCCCCCAGCAAGGGTGTGTGGCCGGCGGCCCGGCAGCCTCCGGGCCCGCGCAGCTGGAGCCGGGCCGGCACTCACCTCGCGACCCGCGGCCAGCGCGGCGCACAGCGACCGCCCCACAAGCGCAGGGCCCCGCGGAGGAGGCGTGTGGCCATGGCTGGGACAGCAAGGAGCGGCAGGGGCGACGGACGCGCCTCCTCGGTGACTGCAGGCGGGCAGGGCGAAGCTCTGAGCCAGCGGACTGTTCCCGGGACCTTGCTCCGCGCAGTCCCGCCCGAAAACCGTCGCGCAGCCGTCCTGATACACGCGGCCCGGGGGCCCTTCCGGAGCCCAGAGCCCGGAGCTGTGACCCACCGTGGCCAGGCGGGCAGAGTGTCGGGGAGGGTTGAAACACGCCCCTTTCTGGAGTCTCACCAATCGAAAGATCTAAAAGCTAAACTCTTGCTTTTCCCTGCGGCGTTGTTAATTGCTTATCTAAGCACTTCTTTTCATTGTCCTGAACTGCTTTGAGAAACGGATGTAAGCTATGGGAGCCTCAAAATGGACCCAAAACACAAATCCACAGTTAAACATGACGTTTACTGTGTAAAATTGGATCTTGATTTACTTCACATAGATGGTAATATAAACACAATTTCCAAAGAAGTGTGTCATTATTATTATTGTTTTTTTCCTTGCAAAAACTAGTGGCCACTTTCTGGGAAAAAAAAAATTAAAATATATTCAGTACTCAAAAAACTTCAGTTCTCCAGTAGAACTTGATTTGAATTTGTATCTTGCCATTTCCTTTTACCTTAAGTCATCAAGTACTGCTTAATAATCTACATTTCAATTTAATGAAGTCTGAGCTTTTTTGGTGATAGGAAATCTCTGAAGGTTTTTGAACTTTCATGAGTTTGCAGAGTAAATGTCTAAGGAGGTAAAGCAGGACATTAAGACCATTCTGGTAGTTGAGGACAGTTATCAAGGGCCTGAAATTGTACAAGTGAAAAAGAGACATTTGTGTTAGAATACAAGAACAACTAACTGAATGTATGATATAAAGAAGTTTAAAAAAATTAATTCCAAACAGAAGCAGGTGAATATTATTAGTTGGCAGGGGAAGCATGGGGCTCCAAGCAGAGTTGCTAGAATTCTGCACTTGCTGGCCCAGCCTTCTTAAGCTACCTCACCCACCAGGAGTCTGTGCTAATTAGGGTATTTACTTGCTTAATGGGGCCAAAGTTGTTTTTTCAAGATGATAATTAGCTGATCAAGTAACCTGCTAATATGGAGCAATGAGACTACTCTGCATAGTCCCGCTGAGCCTCCGAAAAAAAAATGCAGATAATAATCAAGCAGTCCTTCAGCGTGCCTCAGTGTGTGTGCTCCGAGAACCATCACAGCAGCAGCACTTGTTGAACTGGAAGATCTGATGATGAGGTCCAGGATCCGTATAGCTAACCTGTCTCTCAGGTGATTTTTTAAAAAATCAGGTTTAATTAATTCACTTAATTTTTGTTGTTTAAAAACCCTCTGTGGTGGCCACAGCTGGAGCCTGGGTTCTCATCAGCAGGACTCTGCTGCAGGCTTTGCACTATCAACTGAAATAAATGCACAGCCTAAAAGTTGAGAGTTATGTTTTATTTGGCAGGAGAACAGCCTCTCAGATCGCTCTGAGGGACTGCGCCCTAGAGGTAGGGCAGGAGCTAGGATATATAGGAGCTTTACAACAAAGACCAGGTAGTTGGAACAATGAAAGATTACTTGTTATCTAAAGAAAAACAGGCATCTCAAGTTAAAGAATTTAGTGCTTTTCTATGTACGGGAGGAGGCAAACATTTGGGCTCATTGAATTCATTCCTTTGACAAGCATCTAGCTATCTAGGGCCAGTATCTTGTCCTTTCTTATTCTGAGTCCCCTCAGAGTGCACGTTGTGAGTGGCTTCAGAGGCTGGGCTGCAGGCTTGTCTTCACTGGGGGGTGGTGCAGCGGCTGATGACTTGATGGCTTTGGCATTCTTTGTTTACTGATATGGTTTGCAGTATTTTTCGTTCACATCTCTAAGGTCACTGGACTTTGTGGACACAGTCTCTTTCCAGAGGTGGTGAGGTGCGATAACTGTAGATCTTGGAGATGGCATCAAAGATGGCCTTGGCAGAGTTGCTGGGGTTGCAGTGCAGACTCTGGCCCAGGTGTAGCAGGAGAACATAGCAATCTTCCTCAGCAGATTCTTGGGCTTGTTACCAAACTCAAGTTCAGCTGCTCACTGCTCAAAAACCAATACTCAAGAGACTAGTGTTGGTTGGAAAAGGAAAGGTTGCATTATTCAGAAGGCTGGCAGCCTGGGAAGATGGCAGAATTCATGTTCAAAAACCAACTCCTAAGATTCTGCTTGACCATGAAGGTTTTTAAAGGAAAAATTATTTGGGGAGAGGGTCAGAGTCTTCATTATCTTCTACTGTGTGCAGACTTTCTTCTGATTGGCTGGTGGTGAGGTAACAGGGCCATGACCTGTACTCAGCCTGAGTTACTACCCTCCATGTGGATGGGACCCTCAGTTCCTACAGAAGAGCTCAAAGGTATTGTGATGTATATTCCTTGATGAGGAACCAGGACCCTGTCCCAAGACTGCACTATCATTTTTTTTTTATTGAAGTACAATTATGTGTCTATCTCTATTATACAGCACAATATCCCAGTCATGCATATACATATATATATATTCATTTTCATATTTTTTTCCATTAAAGATTATTACAAGATATTGAACATAGTTCCCTGTGCTATACAAAAGAAACTTTGTTTAAAATCTATTTTTATATGTAGTGGCTAACATTTATAAATTTCAAACTCCCAAATTTATCCCCTCCCACCCCCTTTACCCAGTAACCATAAGATTGTTTACTAAGTCTGCAAGTCTGTTTCTGTTTTGTATATGAGTTCATAGTGTGTCTCTTTTTTTTTTCAGATAGCACATATGAGTGATATCATATAGTATTTTTCTTTCTGTTTCTGGCTTACTTCACTTAGAATAATGATATCTAGGTCCATCTATGTTGCTGCAAATGACATTGTTTTATTATTTTTTATGGCAGAGTGGTATTGTATACATACACCACATTGTATACATACACCACAACTTTTTATCCAGTCATCTGTTGATGGACGTTTAGGTTGCTTCCATGTCTTGGCTATTGTATATAGTATTTGAACATTGGGGTGCATGTGTCTTTTCAACTTAGAATTTCCTCTGGATATATACCCAGAAGTGGCTTTCCTGGATCATATAGTAAGTCTATTTTTAGTTTTTTAAGAAATCTCTATACTGTTTTCTATAAAGGCTGCATCAACCTATATTCCCACCAACAGTGTAGGAGGGTTCCCTTTTCTCCACACCCTCTCCAGCATTTATTGTTCTTGGACTTTTGAATGATGGCCATTCTGACTGGTGTGAGGTGATACCTCATTGTAGTTTTAATTTGTATTTCTCTGATAATTAGTGATATCGAGCATTTTTTCATATGTCTATTGGCCATTCATATGTCTTCATTGGAGAAATGCTTGTTTAGGTCTTCTGCCCATTTTTGGATTATTTGCTGTTGTTATTATTAAGTTGTATGAGCTGTTTATATATTCTGGAAATTAAGCCTTTGTCAATTGCATCATTTGCAAATATTTTTTCCTATTCTGTAGGTTGTTGTTTTGCTTATGGTTTCCTTTGCTGTGCAAAAGTTTATGAGTTTAATTAGGTCCATTTGTCATTTTTTTGCTCTTATTTTCATTGCCTGGGTAGGCTGCTCTAGGAGAACGTTGCTAAGATTTATGTCAGAGAATGTTTTGCCTATGCTTTCTTCTAGGAAATTTATTGTGTCTTGTAAAGTCTTTAAGCCATTTTGAGTTTATTTTTGTGTATGGAGTGAGGAAGTGTTCTAACTTCATTGATTTACATGCTGCTATCCAGTTTTCCCAGCGCCACTTGATTGCTCCTCCTTTGCTTCTACATTCCCTCCCTTCCCTGATGAGCAACTACTGGAACTATTGGAACTTAGGGAACGTCAAGCAGACTGGATGAAGCCTGTGTGAACAAAAAGGCTTCAAAAAATGGGGGACAGAAAGAATTTGTACCAGGGACGGCTCACAGGGTCCTGCTCTGTTTCAGGCCCAGACACAGAGATGAGGCCAGTGCTTCTGGGGTTGGGGAAGAGCGAAAGCCTTTATGGCTCTCTGAGAACTTAGGGTTTGTACTAGTCAGTCTGTGATGGACATACATGTATGTATTTTGTACTTTGTGTCCGTCTTATGATTTGTAATTGTCATTCTGTCCTGAAAAATGGGAAATTCTGTTTCTGTTCTACCACGGAATTCTGTCTGACTAGAAGGATGTTAGTTATAAGCCTGTGACTAAAAACAAACAAACAAAAAGGATGGTATTATAACACTGTGTGGCTGCAATATTCTGTAGACTCCAAAAAAATTGGTTTAGGGAAACTTTAAAAATTTCAAAACTGGTTCTTCTTATGTACAAACAGTCTAGTGTGCCTGAGACTTTGCACTTGGGCTAATTAGTAGAACTTCAAACCAAAAAAAAAAAAAAACTGTTAAAGGCTTTTCAAAAACTCAAGCAGAAAAACTATGAGGTCTCTGTCTAACTGGATATGTGTATGTCTGTTTGCATATTTATACATATGAGATGCCTCTATCTTTAAAAATATTATCAAAATTGAATTTTTAAAACAGCTCTATTTAATTGGACTAAAGAAAATTAAGTTATGATATAAATTCTCTAAAATATGAAAGGAAAACTGGCCAAAATGAATTTCAGGTTTACATGAACTGGGAAATATTCAGTGTAAAATTAATACCTGGTATTAAAGTTTGCCAATTTGATTAATACAGACATGTTTTTAGAGTCATCAATGTTAGGCATAATACTTCTGTTGTACCTAGGTTTAATAAAAGTCAGATGAGATCTTGTTATATCTGCTACAAATTTGTCAATAAAAAAATTACTTGGTATGATAAAATCCTTATAAGTAAATTAAATACAAATGAAATTATAAGGTACTAAAACATTAATTACTGAACACTGGCTTCCCTTTGCAGAGAGTATTTAGGACTATTAATAAATATGTTTGGTGCCACCTGGAGACATTGTTCTCTATAAGAAAGCAAATGTTTTAAAAACTTATTATTGGTATTTATGTTTGCTAATCTGCAAAATACTAATATAAAAGGCAGTTCATAATTAATTAGTTTCCACCAAAAATTATGGTTTTCAAGGGTTAAAATTACATGAAATTAAAAAAGAGGACAAAAGTTTTCTTAAAATGTTAATCTGCTTTTGGTAACAGATTATAAAGTTTCTTTACCTCTCAAGTGATCTGTTCTGCATTTGCCTTTAAAATCTTTTATTATCACTTTGGTTGAGTGCATATTGTTTCTCAATAAATTATGATTTTTATCTGACCAAGTGTTTTAAAACTTTTTGACAATTAGTGTTGGTTTGCTGTTTATGTTTTTTTGCTAGCCAGCTGGATTTTCAAAGATACATATCTGGCTTTGGAATGTTGGTTTGCTGCCTCCCCATCTCCACTTTTGTGATGATAATGCTGCTAAAGCTGTTCCATGCCTATTGGCCGAATACCCCAAGCTTGTAATTTACCCTATAAAACCTCATGCGCACGTCTTGGAGGTGCTCAGAGCTTCAGAGCAGAAGCCCCTCTGAGCCCGCCGGTGTAATACATCTGAGTACTCCAACCCTCCGAGTGGTGCTTGTTTCTTGACTGGCCTGTCGTTTCCACAACATATATATATATATATATATATAGAGAGAGAGAGAGAGAGAGAGAGAGAGAGAGAGTTCTGTTCAGGTCCCTAATGATATAACTAGGTGGGATTCCCTCACCTGGCTTATTAGTACCTGCTCTAACCCTGGCCATAAATACAAATTTTCTTCTAAAGTTACTCAAGCTCAATCTGAGCACAAGTGGCAACTTAAAGTAACTAAATATATAGTTCTATAGTGGATAATTGATTATAATAGTGTAATTCTAGATATGGAAAGAAGCAACGAAAGGAAATATTTTCCTGGACCACAAAAGACTAGTAAAATGGGTGGTCCAGAGGCTTTTTGCTAATATTAATAATCCCATAATAGCACATTCAGTGGCCTATCAACAAAATCCTCGCTTGATCTAGTGATGCAGGAAAGCAAATGTGGAGCATGAGAAGGGCCAAGTCCCAGGCTTCAGTGGAGCCCCTGGGACATGCCCTGCCAAGTGTGAGTCCTTGGCTTCATGCAGGAAAGAATTCAAGTGTGAGCCACCGTGAGTAAAGGTAGATTTATTTAGAGAGAGACATACTACATAGAGTGTAAGGCAAGAGAAAGGCAAGGAAAGAGGTGTGGGAATCGGGTGCTCAGGTTAAAGTAAAAGTATGTACACACTCCATAGACAGAGTGCGGGCCATCTCCAAAGGGGAGAGAGAGTGCCAAGGGCCACTGGGCATGGTGTTGCCACTTTTTATGGGCTCAGTAGCTTCACACGCCTACAGGTGGGACCATTCCAACTACCCTGGGGAAAGGCTGAGGTTCAGAGGAATTGGGCCACCGCCCACTCTTTGGCCTTTTGTGGTTAGCCGTGGCGCATGCGGGCATGCTATTTGATCACGCTGTTACAATGAGCATATAATGAAGCTCAAGTTCTGCTAGCAGTCAAACCTCTTAATCCTCAAGGCCAACTAGGAGGTGAATCTTCCACCATTTTGGTGTTAAATTGCTGTCATTCCTTGAGTGGCTGTGCCCTGCCCCCATCCTTCCTGTCTCACTTCTACTCTGGTACCTGTGAATAAATGTCATTTACTGAAGAACTGCTGGCTTCTCTAACTGCAGTTGCTAGGTATCTGTTTATTAATGTACAAAACCTGAGTGATTAGGAACTATTATTTTATTATTTTATATTTGATTTGAAGAATATCTGATGACACATTAAGAAAACTGAATCTGGTATTTGTTTTTCTGGATTTACAGAGGACAATAATTTCAAAACTAGTTGCTGTTTCATGTTTCATAACATTTTTCTTAAAAAATAAGCAGCAATTTAAGTATCTTTTGCCGACATAGTTTTTACAGAAAATCTAATTGTCAGAATTAAAAATGAATTTGTTTAAATGTTAAGCTTTGAACACTGACCTACTTTTAAACTGCTTCTCTCTAGGCCACACTCGTAATAAAAATATTATTTATATACTTTTTAAAACAATAAGTCATTACCTAAATGTAAAAAGAATTATAAAATTTGTATTTTGAGGCTGTTGTGTTTTTTGTATTTATTTTATATAAAGCTTATTAGAAGAAGTATATATGTCCTGTGGTGCAAATCAAAGTTGATCTGACCAAGTAGAGAATTTTTACGTAAGTTCTAGTGCATTACAGCCTTAGAATAAAGAAATCCAAGCATATGAAATCTGTTATATGAATCCTGTACAATGTCAGAAGGATGACTGCTAAGCCATTTTGCTTGTAAAACACAGAATTATTCCTCTGCATAGCTGATTTTTTTAGCTCTTTTTTCCCCCTCTATTCTTTTTTTTTTTTCAACTGGAGTTCAGTTGATTTACAATATTGTATTAAACATAGCTGACTCTCATTCAGAGTGAGATAAGGCTTCATGGTAAGACTTCTCCAAGAATATGTGTCTTTTGGCATAGTAAATGGCCCTGGTCTCAATTTGACAATTTTTAAAGCTTTATTTAAAGTAGCTTTATTTTAAGTAAATAAGTTTGACATAATTTCCACAGACATCTAAATGTCAAATTTGAGGACATATCCGCTAAAGCCCCATCCTATACTGGGATGATTGCTCCTGTTGGCTATACCACCGAGGTGATAGGCATCCTAGTCAAAGGGAAATCATTTAGTCAAATTAGTCTCTAATTCCAAGCCAATGTCATGAGTGTCAGCTTATGGACAGAAATGATGTGGACCATGAATTATATTTTTAATTCAAGAGCACTGTTTATTTATTTTCAAATTAGCTGTCCTGCAATCATCTCCACCTGCTGAGACTTCAAATTCCCATGTCCCCTCTCAAATTTATCTATATGTCCATCTTTTCTTCCTTCAATCTAACCCTTACCCTAACCTTAACCCTAAAAAGAAAGAGGCATCTATTCTGTTTAAGAAATTATCATCCCTTTCTCTGTAAGTTTTTCCTTAACTGCTGACCTTGAGCTCAGGTATACAAAAATGCATAAACACACACATTTCCAACAACAGACTGTACAGTGCAGTTGAAAATCTGAATATAACTTTACAGTTGGCCCTCCATATTCACGGTTCTGCATCTGTGGATTCAACCAGTGATGGATTGTGTAGTATTGTAGCATGTACTTGGTGAAAAAAATCCAAGTAAAATTGGACCTATGTACTTCAAATCCATGTTGTTCAAGGGTCAATTGTATATGATATTCTGGAAGTGGCAAAACTATGGAGATAGTAAAGGATCAGTGGTTATCAGGGACTGGGGGAGAGGGGAAGGGATGAATAGATGGAACAGAGGGTTTTTAGGACAGTGAAATGCTCTGTATGATATTGTAATGATGGATATATGTCAGTATACATTTGTCCAAACCCATAGAATGTACAACATAAAGAGTGAATCCTAATGTAAACTATGGATTTTGGGTAATTATGTGTCAGTGTAAGTTTGCCAAATGTACCACTTTGGTGCAGGATGCTGATAATGTGGGAGGTTACGCAGATGTGGGAGCAGGGGATATACGTACCTTTCTTTGTACCTTTCAATTTTGCTGTGAACCAAAAACTGCTCTAAAAAATTAAATTTTTTCTCAAGTGTCTGTATAAGAACAGGAGAAGACATACAGAGGAGACATGTGAAGACAGAAGCAGACACTGGAGTTCTGCAGCCCCAAGTTAAGGAATGCCAGGAGCCACCAAAAACTGGAAGAGGCAAAGGAATGGATTCTCTCCTGAGCCTTTGGAGGGAGCATTGCTTTGCTGACACCTTGATTTCAGACTTCTGGCCTTTAACATTTTAAGTGAATAAATTTCTGTTGGTTTAAGCCATCCAGCTTATGGTAATTTGTTACAGTAGCCCTTGGAAGCTAATATTTTATTCTCTGCTTTCTACTGTAATCTGTCTGCCAGAAGCAGACATCTGTTTACTTTGCTAACCAGAATCTATTCACCATTTTTTCCATTAACAGCACTTATATATATTTTTTGAGGGCCATCTCTCTTCCATTCTGCTCATGGAGATTTGGGGGTGGGGCGGTAATTAGGATTATTTATTTACTTACTCTTGGAGGAGGTACTGGGGATTGAACCCAGGACCTCCTGCATGGTAAGTATGTGCTCAGTCACTTGAGCTGTACCCTCTCTCCTGGCCATGGGGTTTTGATGGGTGTGGTAGACTGTTTGCATCAGTGGTTCCAGTTCTTCATCCCTCTCTGAATCACACCCTTTAGTATGTACCTTTGGGGTTTCTCCAGCTGTAAAGCTGGAATTTATTTCCCCAGCTGATGTGATTTCCTTTGGCTAATAGAACTATGTGAAAGTGAATCCAGGCCTCAAGATGCTTTGCATGTTTCTGATTCCTCTTTTATGCTCCTGCTATGCCTTGGAAGTCCAGGAGACCAAAATGCTCTTCACAAAATAATGTTTATGAGTACAGTTTTTATGAGTACAAAATTGCATTTTTTATGATTTTGACCTTTTTCACAACATACTATTTACAATTCTTAATTTCAGTTGGTAGGGGGATTTGACAAGTTAAGAAAGTTATAATCACCAGGATGCAGTGAAATGTAGTTTTTACCTGGAGGTTCTACCTCCTGCATGAAATTTTAAGAGGGAGTTCTGATTTCTCATTTACCTACCAAAAACTTTTATCCAACTGTGAGTTGAATACTGGAGTCACTTGAGGAATATTTTCAAAATAACCTGCCCCCATATCAGATTTCATGAATCAATCACAGAAAGGTAGAGCTCTAATTGAGAACCAGTGATTTACTGCACCCACCTCCTAAAAATTCTGTGTTCCTGTATTAGTTTCCTATTGCTGGTATAAGAAATTGCTACAAATTCAGTGACTTAAAACAACACAGATTAATCTAGAAATCAGTTTCAGTGGGCTAAAATCAGAGGTGTTGTAAGTTCTGTGTCCCTTCTAGAGCCTGTAGGGAAGAATCCATTTCCTTATCTTTTTCAAGAGGTGGCCTGCATTTCTTGGTTTATGGACCCTTTTTTGATCACCCAACCTCTGCATCTGTCTTCACACCTGTTAGTGACTCTGATCCACCTACCTTATAAAGACCCTTACGATTACATTCACCTGCAGTCCAGAATCCACAGTCCTTAACCACATCATCAAGGTCCCATTTTACCATGTAAATTAACATAGTCACAGGTACTGTGGATTAGGACACAGACATCATTGGGAAGCCATTATTTAGCCCAGTACATTTCCCTCATATATTTAATTTGTAAAATATGAGGACTAATTTAGATTTGGAGGAGTAAATGGGAGATGCATGTGAATAAAACATTTAGCACTGGCTCTGGCACGTAATCAGTAGCAAAGGAATGTTAATTATTATACTTTAAAATATCCTTTTTAATAGAATTTTGATGAATGCAGCACCATCTTGTCTCATTCCCTGCCACATTTGTCTTGCATACCTAAGTGTTCAATGGATAGTTACTACATGAGTGAATGAATATGGAGTGTGTATGGGTACATATTAACTTTACCTTATAGTCCATTGTTTTCTTATATTGCATAATCATATGAACCAATTCTTACTATATATATATATATATATATATATATATGTATATTCATTCTATTTTTTCTGTTTCTCTGGAGAACCCTGACTAATACATACTGAAAATTTAAAATTTTTTTAGAATCCTGATGGTACTGTGTTCATTTGTGGGCAACAGCAACTTAAATAACGAGCTGGCCAGACTAAGAGTGTGCTCTTTCATTTCATGTGCCCCACTTGTGTGATCTTTCCTTCAACTTCCATTAAGAGTAAAGCAGTAATCAGGGCTGGAGAAAGCGAATGACACAGGTTTCTTTCTGAATATGAACCTAGATAATTCCTGTTTTGAAATCTGTCAAGCTTCTAAAGATCCAATAACTAGGGTTAAGTAGTTCAATTCCCTGAAACATATTTTTAGGGAAGATGGATGCTTGTGAAGAAACCCATTCATGCATAATTCAGTTTTCCTGCTGCACTTAGAATCATTGCAATCATACCAATGGTCTAATTCTTGACATTAGCAGGAAAAGGACGTTAGATATGACAGCTCTGAAACATCTAAATTTGTAAATGAGGAAGCACAGTCATATGCTGGCTAGCGCTTTAGTCCAGAGAGAAATTCCTTGTGGCTCATGGCTCTTAAGTCTCTCACAAGTGGGGAAAACAGGAGACTGGATGGGTAAAGCTTATTCTCTTCTTCCTCATCTCGCCCAGCCAACGCTAAATACATGATCATTAGGACTCAGTGACACAATGTCACCTCCATTACTTCCCCCCATTTTCCTTTCTTACCTACCCCAGTAGTTTTGAGGAGCGTGTTCTCAATGTATATATTATTTCCTGGTTAAATAAAAAGATATATCAGACCTCAAAACCCAGTACCAGATTCTTTTTGTTCTGTGGATCATCTCTACCTTCTGGGTAAGGAGAAGAGCAGGTGCAAATCTTAGAGGGAAGGTCGGGAGGGAGAACAACTGGAAAGTTTGGCTTGTTTGGAATGTAATGCAACAAGTGAGCCAGAGAGTTGTGTGAGGCTTGGGGAGGCGGCGGCAGTCTGCGGCCAGGTCATGCAGGGCACTGGAACCCAGGATGAGGATTTGGGGTTTCATTTTAGCATCAAAAAGAAGCCATGAGGGGGTTTTAACCCGGGGAAGTTGGGTAGTTGTCTACATTTATGGAGTGGAGACCGGCGAGTGGTTCTACGGAGCCCAGTTAGGAGGCTACTGTGCTTTCTAGGTGAGAGATGATGGTCCCTGGAAGTAGATGTGGCAGTGGAGATGGAAGGAAGTGAATAGATTCTTTATGTATATATATGGGGGGGGATAGAATTGATAGGCCATACCAACTGTCTTAGTCCATTCATGCCACTATAACAAATACCATGAACTGGATAGCTTATAAACAACAGGAATTTATTTCTCACAGCTCAGGAGGCTAGAAGTCCAAAATCAGGGCCAACATGGTCAGGTGAAGTCCCTCTTCCAGGCTGCAGACTTCTCACTGTGACCTCACATCCTGGAAGGAACAAGAGATCTCTCTGAAACCCTTTTGTAAAGGCACTGATCCCATTCATGAAGGCTCCACACTCATGACATAAGCACCCCCCAAAGGCCCCACCTCCTAATACCATCACACTGGGCATTAGGACTGCAATGTATGAATTTTGGAGTGGGGGACAAAAATATTTAGACCATAGCATCAACAGATTGGATGTGGGAGAAACATTTCACCTGAATATTGATAGAAGACATGAGCTAGTTGGAAATATGGTCACTTAATAGTCATAAAATAGTTTATGGAAAAATCTGTCATTTATTGTCGCTTCAGCTCTGAACTGTTAAGCTTGTCTCTGAAGCTGCTTTCTAAGTCCGTCCGTGAGACTGGTACAGTGAATCATTCTACTCTTTTAAATAATATGCAACATTATTTAAACAACAGCTACTGGGATTAGTGTTCTCTTTACACGGGAAGGAACTCTTTCTCTCTGGTTACAAATTCCCCAGTGATTTAATGCAGGACTGGAAGATGTAAAGGGTAGAGTAGGGAGGGAGGGAAGGTGGGGAGAGAGTGAATGGAGGTCAGCGAGTCAGGCCGGAAGTCCAGCCTTTTCATTAAGTCAGACACGCACCTGTCGGAGCCAGCCGACAATCGATCAGGTCCAGAAACCTGTGCTGCAGGACTGAGAAAAGAAAGACAAGACTAAAAGATGGGGTTGAGAGGGTCTCACTCTAAGCCCACAAGACGCTAAGCCAAGAATGGACATTGAGTTTATTTTCAGCAGTTAATTTATACAATTTCAACTAGCTATCTTGTGCATTCCTGCAGGTAGCCATAGGTATTGTTTTAGGGCTCATTATCTCGTATATTGTTCTATAGATTAACATTGTTTATAGTACTCATACACTAAAGTCAATGTTCCCGCATATCAAGATCACTAACTAAGATAATTATTCAAGTAAACTGAGATAACTAACTTGTATGCTGATTGTATCTCTCTGTTCTAAGATCATCAGTGACTTAATAGCTCTGGATGTTCCTAGAGCTTTAGAACACCTGGTGCATTCTTCTTCAAAGGGGTGGTGGGACAGAGATTGTCTTTGCTAGATCACTCTCAGAGCCTGACGCCAGCACTTTGGGATTTTCTGTCCCGTCCTGTGCTCGGCAGTCCTCAGGTCATGAGTGGCTCCCCGCAACTCCCCCTTTTTTATTTTAAAATTGCCAGGCTTGTCCAAGCTCAGGACATCCTACTAATTTTGCCGATGAATGCGGCTAAAAGCAAGCATACGTTGCGTCAGAAATTCTGATAAACAAGAGAGTATACAAGGAGCCATAAAAATCAGGATCAAAATAATTATCACAATCACTAAAGCATGTTTCCACCAATCACTTTTAAACCAATCAAACCATTGTGCTGGTAACAATGGAGTAGGGGAATCCATATTTCTTATCTGTTCTTGCATATCTTCTACTGCTTGGGACACATTGCCAGATACATCTGGTATAAACACACAACATTCTACCTTAATAATAGCACAGGTTCCTCCTTGTGCTGCAGTAATTATATCGAGAGCCATTCTATTTTGTAAAACTGCTTTTCTCATAAGCTTTTGTTTGGCATTTAACTCTTCCACCGCATGTTTTACATCGGTCAATGACTTTTGTGTATAATTTGTCAATGCATTTACTTTAGTCATAACATCAACATTTCCTAATGAAGGAAGAAAAATAGCAGCAAGATAATCATACCATTTAAAAGCCACTCTAGTCCAATGAGCGTGCAAATTGGGCATGTTAGCAGGAATGTCCTGTACAGATTTTACAATTCTTCCTGGTGCTATAACAAAACCTAAAGTACACTGCCCTACCCATCCACAAGGCAGCCATGGCCATACATTAGTCCCACAGATCCATTTTGTTCCGTTGGATGCAACCCAACGATAGCCAGGATTTGTCCAATCTGATCCAGGCCATTTAAAAGGTTTTTTACATATAAATGTAACATCTATAGTCCATTTACAAAGTCTTTGAGATGTATATCCCAAATACTTCCAGTCTTTTTTTGTTAAAGTTCTTTCATTATACCTGCAAGGTTGCTCCTTTTGTTCCCAGCAAATATCTGCGGGATTCGTCAATTGTCCAGTCTCTGGTGTAATCCACATATATTCATCCCATATCTGGTAAAATTGTCCTGTAAGACGTCCGGATATGTCAGCTTCTTGTTGCTTTGCTTGTTCTGGGGTTCTACGATAAAGATCATTAGCTTCCTTTTCTGTAGCATTAAGATCAAAAAAGAATTCAGAGTGCATAACTTTTATAGAACACCAAGCAAGTGCAGATACATTTTGAGAATACAAATATCGTTGTTTTTGTTGTAACAGTAACTCACATATAGCATGAAATTCATGTTTAGTAACAGGCATAACCCACCAAGGCAAGCTGCCAACAGACAACGGCATAGCACTGCAAACCCAACAATCAGATGTATTATGGAATTCAGCTTAAGATTGAGCCCATGACAAAAATACATTTGCTTGGGCACCAGGAAAGGGCATAAGAGCAACAGTACATGCCAAACTAGCGACCAGAAACATTAATGACATTTATGGATTTTCAGTTGTTCTCGCTATCTGATTCACTTCTTGAATCAGTTGTTGCGTTTGCGGAGTTGTTGGAAGAGGCGTCTTCTTTTGAAGTTGGAGCTGCTGAAGATGTTTTATTACTGCTTTCCTCCGTCTGGAGTACCAGCCTTTCCGGAAGCCAGCGCGGCGTGTCGGCATCCTGTGGAAAAACACAAACATGGCCTCTCCCCCACATTAAAACTGGATCGGGGCCGGCCCATTGATTAGTAAGTGGATCCTTCCATCTCACCAAAGGGTGGTGAGAGGGTTTTTGGTTCCAAAAGCGTTGAGCAGATGAATTGCCTTTAATATCATAAGTCAAAAAATTTAAAATAAAAAGGGCATGATGTAAATAGTTTTGTGGAGTAAGGGGATATAATTCCCCCTTCTTTAATTTATGAATCTGATGTTTAAGAGTTTGATGACAACGTTCCACAATTCCTTGCCCTTGCGGATTATAGGCAATTCCAGTTTTATGTTCAATTTTAAGTGTCTGGCAAAAGCGTTGAAACATCCGGCTAGTGTAGCCGGGGCCATTATCAGTTTTAAGTACACGAGGTTGACCCATGACAGCAAAACATTTTAAAAGATGATTAATACAGTGTTTGCTAGCTTCTCCAGTTTGTAAAGTAGCATGAATAAACCCTGAGCAAGTGTCAATGCTAACATGGACAAAAGGAGTGTTACGAAATTCTTTGATATGAGTAACATCCATTTGCCAAAGGTGATTAGGTAATAACCCACGGGGATTAACCCCATAATGAGGCACAGAAAATGTCGTAGGGCAGGTAGGTTTTTACAATTTGAAGAGCAGCTTCACGAGGGATTTTAAATTGCAGCCGCAAGCTATGACTATTTTGATGATGAAGCCCATGAGATTGTTTAGCTTCTTCAAGGGCAGGATAAAGCTGAGTGGCGCGATCAACATTAGCATTACCTTCAGAAAGAGGGCCAGGTAAATTAGTGTGTGCTCGGAGATGACCAAAATAGCAAGGATGACGGCAACTGTGAATAAGAAGTTGCACGTCAAAAAATAAGCGGTTGACATAGGAATTAACAGTGCCAATAAAGGGAACAGTTTCCAAAATTTGCAAGGCTCGAACGATATATTGACTGTCAGAAAAAAGATTACAGGGCACATGTTGAACTGCTATTAAAGCAGCTTGAACTGCTAATAATTCTACAACTTGAGCAGAAGTTTGAGAAGTTTGCCAAGATACAGTCTCATCATCTATAATGTAAGCAGCAATACCATTGGATGACCCATCGGTGAACACTGTAGTGGCTGAGGAAAGAGGGGAAAGAACAGTATTTTTTGGGAAAAGAAATGGATGTAACTTCGCAAATTGAATTAACTTATCAGCAGGATAATGGGTAGTAATGCGTCCTGTAAAGTGAGTCAGAGCAAGAGCCCAAGAATCATTAAATTGTTGTAACTGAGCTTGTTGCTCTCTAGTATATGGAATTGTAATATAATGTGGGTCTCTGCCTAAATATAAAGTGGAGGCAGTACGTCCCTCTGCAATTAAAGAGCAGACTAAATCAGGATAAGCAGCTAAAGCTTTTGAAGGGGAAACATGCATATGTATCCAATACATAGGACTATGCTGATAAAGCTCTCCGGTTGGCATATGAGGAGTGGGTAAAATAAGTAAACCCCATTCTTGAGTATAATCACAGTAAGTACATTGCTGATTTTCAATAGCTTGCTCTACATCTCGTAAAGCCAGAGAAGCTTCAGCAGTTAATTTTCTAGGAGAGCGAGGATTGGCGTCTCCTTTAAGAATGTCAAATAAAGGCTTTAAAGTTCCTGTAGAAAGCTTTAAATAAGGGCGAATCCAATTGATATCGCCAAGAAATTTTTGAAAATCATTTAAAGTTAATAAAGAATCAGTATGTAACTGAATCTTTTGGGTTTGAAAGGTAAAATTATGTAGTCGAAAACCCAAATAAGCATATGGACAAAATCTCTGAACCTTTTCTTTCGCAATTTGAAGGCCGGAAGAATTTAAGGCTATTAACATTTGATCAAATACAGTTAACAAGTAGCCTTCTTGAGAATGTGCAATCAAACTATCATCCATATAGTGGATTAGATAAACATCTGGATACTTCAAACGAATAGGTTGTAAGGCTTTAGCAACAAATTTTTGACATAAGGTGGGGCTATTAGCCATACCTTGAGGTAAAACCAGCCAATGATATCGTTGCATAGGTTCTTTAAAATTTGTGGAAGGAACACTGAATGCAAATCTTTTACAATCATCAGGATATAAGGGAATAGTATAAAAACAGTCTTTTAAATCAATAATAATTTTATATGTTCCATCGGGTATGGCCATAGGAGTAGGCAAGCCAGGCTGTAGAGCACCCATCAATTCTAAAGTTTCATTTACTTTACGTAAATCTTGTAACAATCTCCATTTCCCAGACTTTTTCTTAATAATAAATATGGGTGAATTCCATGGTGAATTAGAAGGAGCAATATGCCCGCTGTCCAATTGTTCCTGCACCAATTGTTTTGCAGCGGCAATTTTTTCTTGAGAAAGGGGCCATTGATCGACCCACACAGGTTGATCAGATTTCCATACAATAGGGTCTGTATGAGTCAAAGGACAGTCAAGGGCCCCCATTAAAAATACCCTAAGCCTGTTCTCTCTTTCCTTTAATTTGTAATGGCTGGGTAATCCCTTGATTATGTCTCCCAAGGCCTTTATTAGGATATAGTCCTTGTGATAATAGTTGATGAGAGACAGTGGGGTTAGGGCTATACAAAAATACCCCCATATTAGACATAATGTCTCTTCCCCACAAGTTAACAGGTAAGCCAGGGAGGATATAAGGCTGAAAAATTCCAGAGTGTCCCTCCGTGTCCTTCCAAGAAAGAAAAGCGGAGCTTTGTTCTGGATTGTGCGATTGCCCAATACCTTGCAGCATAGAAAGGGCAACCTGTTTAGGCTAGTTTTCAGGCCAATAAGGAGTGGCAATCACAGAGATATGTGCTCCAGTATCTAAAATTCCTTTAAATTTCTTTCCCTGAATTTCTAAGGTCAATTCGGGCCTCTGGCTGCCTATTTGCTGTATCCAATAGGCATCAGAAGAGCCAAAACCTGATGTGCCTCTCTTACGTTCAGTTTTAGTTTTCCCCATATTAAGAGTAGGCAAAAGAATTAATTGTGCAATACATTGTCCTGCAGGAATGGCTGTTATGGTCTGTGGAGAGTGAGCCATTATTTTTATCTCTCCTTCAAAATCAGAATCAATCACTCCTGGAGCAATTAACAATCCTTTCATAGTTGTGCTACTGCGACCTAACAATAGTCCTACACTGCTGGGAGGTAAGGGCCCATAAATTCCAGTAGGAAGGGCCTGCATTCCCATCTCTGGAGTTAATACTGTGTAGGTGGAGGCACAGAGGTCCAAACCTGCGCTTCCCGGGGTTGCTCTATAGAGGTCTGAAATGTTTGTCCGGGAAGAAACGGATTGTGACTGATCTGGGAGGTTGCCTGAATTGTCCCATAACATTGTTTCAGGGCCTGGGGCTGGCCTCTCACCCAGTTTCCCTGGTTCAGAAGTTGCCCGTTTATATCAGTTTTAGATCGGCAGTCTTTGGCCCAGTGTTTTCCTTTTTTACATTTGGGACATAAACCTGGGCTTGTGACTAATGTATCTTGGCCCGTTGGCTGTTGTCCCCTTTTAGGGCATTGATTTGCCCGATGCCCTAATTGGCCACAAGCATAACAACTGCCAGGGGGTCCAGCAACTCTGGAAGTTCCCTGAAAATTATGTTTGGGATGGTTTTGTTGAAACAAGACTTTCTTTACAGTTTTCCCTTGCAAGGCAGCAGCTAGGGCTATTCCTTGGACATAAGATGGCCCTATGTCAGCACAAATTCGTATAAAATCAGCTAAATGACTCTTTTTTCTGTAAGGTCTAAGGGCTGCCTGGCAAGCAGAATTAGCATTTTCATAAGCTAGTTGTTTTGCTAAGACCATTCCTGCCTGTTCATCCCCTATAACCTTACCAATAGTTTCCATGAGACGAGCAACAAAATCTTGATATGGCTCGTCGGGGCCTTGTCGAATTTTTGACAAATCTTCTGTTTTACATTCAGAATTTGGTAGCCGCCTCCATGCTTTTAATGCTGCCGCGTTTATTTGAGGATAAGCTCCGGGCAAATATCCTAACTGATAGTTAGTATCCTGGTATTGACCTTCCCCAGTCAATTGTTCGTAGGTGATTTGAATATTCTGTCGCTGATTAATATTGGCTGTAGCAGCGCAGGTTTCATAGAACTCTGATTTCCAGAGTAAAAAGTTGCCTCCGGATAAGCAGGCACGAGCTACTTGTTTCCAATCATTTGGGGGCAGATACTGATTTCCTAAACTCTCAATAATGGCCTGAGTAAAAGGAGCAATAGGTCCATACTGAGCGCAGGCCATTTTTAATTCTTTTAGTTGTTTAAAAGGAATGGGTTCGTAATATCTTTGTTGTTGAGCATCCTCAAGAACCGGATATGCTAAAGAGAATCTGGGAATGTGTTCACCTTCTTTAGTAGCTTGTTGCAAGGCCTTTTGTAAAGGGCTTAAAATAGTAGGCTTATGTGCTCCTTCTTCCCGTATAGGAAGTGAATATTCAGGAGTTGGGGAAGAAATAGGAGGCAGAGCCTTATGATTTTCTTTAGAAATATCTTGTCGTACACATTCAGTGATAATATCTTTTAGTTTTGTCATATCAAAATTCTTATTTTCCTCATTTAAAAAGATTCCCCAGGGGTCCTCATCTCTATGATATTGGGCTGCTTGCTCTTCTAAATCCTCCTGATCTGCCGGGTCTAATTCTGAATCGAAAGGGCTGTCACCAACATTTGCTGCCGGTGGAGGAGCAGGAGGCAATTTTTGTAATCTGGATCAGGTGGAGCGGAAGGCTCAATATTTTCTATCTTGACTGTATCTAATTTCTCTCCTTCAGTTGCCGGATCGAGGCAATCTCGAATTAACTGCCACAAAGGAAGAATAGTGGCCGGCAATTTATTTGGGCCATTAGTTGTATAATAATCTCTTAAACGGACTCCAACAACCCTCCAAGTTTCTAAATTTACAGTACCTTGTTCTGGAAACCAAGGGCAAATTTCTTCTACAAAAACAAGAAACTGTTCTAAACGTTGTTTTGTAACCTGAATTCCCCTTTCTTTTAACATAACTCTAAGCATCTGTACAAATAAACCCCTACTATTATTTTGCCCCATACTCTCAAATACACTCCCCGCGGAGACTTACTTTTACTTTAAAATCGAGCGCTCCTTGTTTCTTCCGCGGTGGTCGCTGCAGCAATCTCCTCCAGATTTCAGGTCCCTGTTCGGGCGCCACTTGTTGGAGCCAGCCGACAATCGATCAGGTCCAGAAACCTGTGCTGCAGGACTGAGAAAAGAAAGACAAGACTAAAAGATGGGGTTGAGAGGGTCTCACTCTAAGCCCACAAGACGCTAAGCCAAGAATGGACATTGAGTTTATTTTCAGCAGTTAATTTATACAATTTCAACTAGCTATCTTGTGCATTCCTGCAGGTAGGCATAGGTATTGTTTTAGGGCTCATTATCTCGTATATTGTTCTATAGATTAACATTGTTTATAGTACTCATACACTAAAGTCAATGTTCCCGCATATCAAGATCACTAACTAAGATAATTATTCAAGTAAACTGAGATAACTAACTTGTATGCTGATTGTATCTCTCTGTTCTAAGGACATCAGTGACTTAATAGCTCTGGATGTTCCTAGAGCTTTAGAACACCTGGTGCATTCTTCTTCAAAGGGGTGGTGGGACAGAGATTGTCTTTGCTAGATCAATCTCAGAGCCTGACGCCAGCACTTTGGGATTTTCTGTCCCGTCCTGTGCTCGGCAGTCCTCAGGTCATGAGTGGCTCCCCACACGCACCCAGTGTAGTCAAGTGATTGCTGACTATGAACCTGGGGCTGGTGGGTGGAGGTGGTGGTCTCATTCCAGAAAAGCATATCCATCCCTAAAATATAGTCTAAATGTAAGCAATTTAAGGAATAGTTTTAAGTAGAGGTGTTTAGTAGGACTTTAGAGGAATTTTGGAGGATTGTGCGAAGGAAGTTTGTGGGGGAATGCCCTTGGGAGTCACACTCTGGAAGTATTCACTGCAATTCTCCACCGGTGCTTGCTGTGAACTCCACACGGCAACTTTTGTCACAACTGAAACATCTGGTAACATTGGCTCTGTTAAGTCACGCACTGAGGAGCAGAGCTGCTTGCAAATCAGCCTGGACCTATTGCAGGCCTGTCTCTCCACCTTTCTCAAAGTTGGCAGCTCTTTCGCTCACTGGAATATGAGGCAGAACAGTATTCCCAGAGACGGAGAGTTTTATCTCCCACCTTCTGGAACACGTGTTTTACTTGCCGTTTCTTGCTCTTCAGACTAACATGACGTCATTTTTTGTGGCTGAATGAAGTGATGTGTGGAATATTCTGAATGTCTAGGTCTCTTCAGACTCTCTTGTGACAGAGAAGGAAAAGACTTAACCTAGCCTTGAGGTAAGACCCTAAATATGTACTATCCTGTGCCAAGAGAGTAGAAACTGTTGGTAATCATCCTTGATAAGGATGAAAAACAATATAGTGGCCAGATTGTTGGCTATACACCATGAACCTGAGGCCAAGTTGTGGTGTTTCCTTTCGTTCTCTAGCATTCTCCTGACTTTTGTAGAGGCCAAACCGGAGAATTAAATGGAGCTATGCCTGGGAATGTCACCAGCAAAGCACATTAACAATTAAAAACTAGAACCTGGGTAATAAAGTCTAATATTATTTATTTCCTTTGTTCTTAGTCTAGTTTTACTTGCTCATAGGGTACCACATGTAGAGGCTTTGTGCCCTGCACTTCAGACCAGAGTTCCTAGTGTGAAATGGCTGCAGCAAACACTTGATGGACTACTTCTGCACATGACGGTGCGATTCAGATGGCAGCAGTGAGCTGTGTGCAGGGC
Organism: Vicugna pacos; assembly: GCF_048564905.1. Lineage (NCBI taxonomy): Eukaryota > Metazoa > Chordata > Mammalia > Artiodactyla > Camelidae > Vicugna > Vicugna pacos. Next base: position 63,058,153 of record NC_132991.1, on the reverse strand, counting down.
TGCTGTGCCTGCAACTTCAGTCTGGAGTTGTGAGCAGCACAGACACATCTAACCTGCAAGAAATCCCCCCCCCCCCCTTGCTGACAAGAACCCTGTAAAGCAGCACTGTTGAGGGCCTTTTTGGGGAGAGCATGTACTCTAGAGCATGAGCTCACACCTCCCCATTCTCTGATCAAAGAATAAAGCCTTCCTTTGCCTTTGAACCGAACTCAGCCTTATTCTATTGGTTTGAATGACAACAGGCAGAAGAACCCTTGTTGGGGCCCAACTTAAAAGGGTAGGTCACAAATTTTGGTGGCCCAGCTGGGACAGGCCATGGTCTTTTCACCTGCACTTATCCACAGGGCTCTGGCTCTACGGGGACGGTGGTGGGGACTTTGGGAGGTTCATGTGGGAATGATTGCCTCTGATCTCTGAGTGTACTCTGATGGGATAGAGTGGCGGCACAATGCCTGGCTATGGTTCACACAGCATAGCCCCCAGAGTAATGTGGACTGTGCCCCCTTGAGGGGATCATACTGTGGCATCACTGGCGATCAGAGACTGAAACTCACACGTGTCTGCCTCTGCCTCTGTCTGGCCTTCCCACAGAGCTGGCTGGCTGGGAGCGGTGGGGACTGAGGGTGAGAAGGCTCCTCAGCAGTCTTGCCTGT